>NC_136408.1:142200288-147000288 GCF_051521515.1 Lactuca serriola | reverse complement strand
TAGACATCATCTAACGGCGATGGGAATTCCTCGGGCGAGCCCTGAGGTCTAACACTTGACGAAACACCTCCTGAAGGTGTCGATCCTGAGCTCTCTGACGGGCTCGAAGTTCCACGACTTCAGCTCGGGAGGCATCCAGCTGTTGCTGTAGCGTTTCATTGGTTCTCCGGGTCTGTTCCATGTCTTCTTCAAGACGGCGGATGCGGACTGTGTTGACACCTGAGTTGGCATCAATCTCCATGACCCGGTCGATGGCTGCTCGACCTTGCTCTACATTACGAGCTATTCTGCGGATAATGACAGGCAGAGCTCGGTCCGCAGAGCCACCATCGCTGACATTGTAAAAGGTTCGGTCCCCAAAGTATGGTAAGGGTTGACCCTGTTCATCACTCCAGCGATTCAAGTTGGTTGCCCACAAGGGAGTAGGACCTGGAAAAGCTAGTCGGGGATTGTTGTTCGGGGCATGACCTACTAGCGGTAGGTTGTTGACTTCAGGCTCGGAGTCAGATCCATCGGAAAAGCCTTCTGCGAGGTGATCATCCAAAGGGATTGGATGCTCATCTTCGGGCTCTCCTTCGATCCACCCTACATTGCCTTCATTTGGAAAGTACGGGTCGCCGTGATGGAATCCAGCCATTTAAATCTACGCGAGAAGAGAGGTATAAGAATATAGTATACATGTAACTAGTAGTACAAAATACACCTATAGTATTTTAAGTTTAAGTTCTACTGATCTTCTTGTGGTATTCTTGGTAAGTTTTTAGACTTGTTAACACATCACAACCATTCTAGGGCATATGCTAATCACTCCTAGGACCAGCATAGTTGATCAGGCTATGCGATTCCCAGGACTGACCATACATCCCCGAGCTCAATTGTGATACTCAACAATCATAATACTTTTGTTCCTGTCATTGTGACACTGATTTTAGTATGAATGTAGACTAGTATACTTAGTTAAATAAATTAATATTTAAAGTATAGACTCTTGGTCAGAGTGCTTTAATCCCTAATGGGTTTATAGTTTAGTATATCGTTTATGGGTTGATATACTTGATTCACTATAAACAATGCTCTGATACCAATCTGTCACACCCCAAAACCAAGAACGGCGGAAACGTTCTGGGGCGGAGGACGTCATGTATAGTATCACAACACAGTAAATGTAAATAAGCAAACAACATCATCCATTGCATTAAATATATAATTTTAATACAAGCGTGTTCTGTACAATTATAGACACTAAAATAATGTAAATCAAAATAATACGATGAGTCTTGAATGCGCTCCATCTTCTCAAAAGCTGGCCTCGGTACCTGTCTACTGATGACCTGAGAATACAAGTTATTTTGAAAGAGTTTATCAGCATTAAGCTGGTGAGTTCATAAGTATTTTAGTGTCGATGTTTGTTGTCAAAAACGTTTGAACCTGTCTCAATTGTAAGTTTGTAAAAATGTAAGTAAGTGTTTGTAAAAGTTTGAATCTCTCAGAAAAACCTATATTTTCTATTAAAGTAACCTTCTACCAAGGCTTAACTGTTTTGTATGCTCGTTTGATGTAAAAGTGTGTAATTTCCCAAGTGTAACTATCATTTAACAAAATATAGTTTGTACATTAATGTTTAAGTGAGGTTATCACTAAAATATGTAATGGGTAAATCATTGTAGTACTGTAGTTTTGTATTATAGGAACTACTGCTCTACTAACTACCTTAAACCGGATTTATATTAAGGTATAATGTGATAAATTGCACCATTCTATCGACTGGTAACAACGACATAATGAATGGTCGTAATAACGGAATGACGTTTGGCACCCGTAGACCTGTAGGTCCGGCTGTAGCTAGCAGCAAGGTGTAGGATAGTCAATCCAGTATAGATCTATACGCAAACTCACGCTCTCCCTCCAAGAGAATTCTGGCTACAACTCGGGCCATGACATTTAAGGCATGCTCCGACACAGTGGATCACAATTGTTAACGTGTTCATGTATATGTAATGTTTCTCGTTCTAGTATAGTTGTATATGTTCTCCTCCTAGTATAGTTGTATATGTTCTCCTTCTAGTATAGTTGTATATGTTCTGTTTCTAGTATAGTTGTATATGTTCTCCTCCTAGTATAGTTGTATATGTTCTCGTTCTAGTATAGTTGTATATGTTCTGTTTCTAGTATAGTTGTATATGTTCTGTTTCTAGCATAGTTGTATATGTTCTCCTTCTAGTATAGTTGTATATGATCGTGTGTTACCCCGATGGTAACTTACTAATGATGTACTGATAAGTATGAATATGGAAGTACTTTTATGTCTATATATGTATATTTGATATATAACTAATATTGAAACGACCCTCGGACGGTCACCCGAAATCCCACCAGACCACATCCAAATCGAGAAAAAGGAAATAGGGGGGATGGCCTTCCTAAGCCCTTTAAACATTGCTTATATATCTATATATATATGGGCATGAAATTTATAAGGAGTAAACTAAAGTTTAATAAAAGCATTTGATAAGTAAAAGAGTTTGTAAAACATTTTGATAAACAGTTGGAACAGTGAATAAATCATTGATTTTCTAGTTATAAATCACATGTGATTAATGCAATCACATGTGATTGATGCAATAACTATAAGTATTTAACTTGTATTCCCCCATAAAGTATTTAAAACGTTTAAAAGCATTTCAAAGGTTAATTGAAGGGGTATGAACTCACTTGTGGTGAGTGGATTGAATTGATGTATCGGATACCGTGCTAGGTGGCAAACGGAGACTTGTTCACACGCACGAGCCTAGTTATCATATAATGAGCATATATATATATATATATATATATATATATATATATATATATATATATATATATATATATATATATATATATATATATATATATATATATAACTAATTAGCCAAATAATAACTTAACAAAATAAGTTGGGACACTTAGGAACATGAAAACACTTTGCATAAGTGTTAAAGGTCCTAATGGTTGCATCTAAGTTGCTACGGGACAAGGCAAAAGGGTTTGAAGCTTCCAAGAACCTTGAATAAGTGTTTACCACCCAACAAACCCCACCCTTGGAGTTTACGGTCGTAAACCCTTGAGTTTACTTTCGTGAACTCCACACTTGGTGGTTTTGGGTGTTTTAAAGTGCTAAACTAATCCTAGAATAAGCCTAGGATTTGTGGAATAATCCTTGAAGTAGTTTAAGGCCCTAGAATGCTCCATAAAGGAGTTTACGGCCTAAAGACCATAACCCCTAGAGTTTACGGCCGTAAACTCCTATGGGGTGGATGTTTTAATTCTTTTAAGTCACTTGCACAAGTAGGATAGCTTCTAGGTTTTTGTTTAAGGCTAAAGGGGACTTTAGGCACAATTTTGTGCCTTCACTTGGAGTTTACGGCCCAAGAGTATTTCTTGACCGTAAACTCCCTTTTAGGAATGATATTGATGTGTTTTACTCCCCATTCAAGCCATAAGTGATAGAGAGTTAAAGTCGAAAGCCTTAGGGGTGATTTAGGGCTCACTTTGGCCCTTGAAAATGGTGTTTACGGTCCAAGAAACTCTTGGGCCGTAAACTCCAAAAGCTTAGTGTTCTTGGATGATTTCTAGCCTCAAAAGATCCTACATTAAGTCCTTAACTAGTTTTCTAACAAGGAATTGGGACTAGGTAGCCTTAAAGCTCCATTTTGGAGTTTACTCCCCAAGAACGTTCTTGAGCGGTAAACTCCCGGATCTTGCATTTTAGACATGTAATCAATGTTATAAAGCATATAACAAGTATTAAAACACATTTAGGAAAGTAGACTCACGATTTGGGATGAAAACCCGAAGACCCGTGAGAGAGAAAATAGCTTTTCTCTAGTTGGAAATGTGAATAATGAATTAATTTAATTCAGAAATCTATTTATAGTCCTGAAATATTTTGGGAGAAAATATTTTTATTCCGAAAATTGGACTATAACATTATGAGACTTGGAAGGCTCAAGTTTCACAACCCATAATCATCCACTCTCCTGATAACTCCTTAAATGTAGACCCTAATGTACATAAACTTATTCGGAAAAGTATGAAATTCACTGAAACTGAACTAGCTTCTATTGAATAGATAATGTTCGTACAAATGGAAATTTCGGGTCATCACAAGTTCGGAATGAGGATCACGGAAGAAAAGGGCTCATGAAAACTTATGGCTAAACACCTTCAATCGAGGTTTTGAAATCCAATCTAATCGTATTACTTGCAACGGGAAAAAGGTGATTTACCTAACACATAGTGTGAGTAGTGTAATCACTAACCCACTAAATTGTATTATTTTATTGGTATATTAGCACGACTATGACAAGGAAAAGACACTTCTCGGGTTCCATGTACTGGCTCCCTCTGTCTACCTCTTATCCTTGACTGGGATCGGCGTTGGTTTTCTTCGGGTAGTTACTTAGGGTTCTCTTCTCGTGTAGACATATTGAACTTCTACTCCGTCTTACTTCCGATTATGACTCTAAGTGTCAGCACTGTCTTACTTCTGATCCTGCCCCTGAGTGTCATCGCTTCATGATGGATGACTGGAAATCTTGGAAGTTCCGGCGGATTTCCCACCGGTGTCCCTAAAAGGTATAGGCACTTGGTGGTTTCAATAGTCTCGTCATAGTTCATTTATTTCCGAACTGGAAATCTTCTCAATGAACCTCTTCTGGGTCTTAATCAGCTCTTATGTCGAACACTAAAGTGGATAAGGTTTTCTACAGGGTTCGTGGGAGAATGGAAATGTGTAGAGAATCCTAAGAGATTATTAACATTTCACTGGGTGATCCATATCGAGTCCTGCTAAAATTACATAGGGTACTCAAATTATGTATAGCTTAGATCCGATAGGCCTTCGAATATGTGATACTACTCTATATCCAAATCCAAACAAGGAAAAACAAGTAGAGCGAAACCACACATTCTTAGTCTATGGGATCCTTATCATATATAACCTTGGAAGTATACCCTCTGTAATCATAGGTATATCAATAAGGATCTTTTTAGTTTTTCACATAAGGTTATCTATGGATCCTAAAATACCCCTATGGTATTTTACTTTCTTGTTTGATTCTTAACTTCTGAATATGATTTTGAGATTAATGTGAGTCTTTTAGTATTCCGAAATACTCCCATAGTATTTTAAACTTTATGTTTGGCTCTAGCATTCCTAGTTGGTAAGTTTCAGATTCGTTGCAACACCACCATCACTCCCAAGCACATGTTGGTCGCATCTCGAATAAATGTAGTTGATCAGGTTACATTTATTCCAGCTTACGATTACATAACTGCCCAGGTTTGACGGTAGTGGTCAACATCCAAAGACTTTTATTTTGTTCTTCTTGTGATACTTTTGTTCAAGTGCTTAGATTCTGGATGTTCTTATACTTTGGTAAAATATCGTTATACTTTAAAGTATAATTCTTGGTCAGAGTGTTTTATCCCAATGTATTTATAGGTGGTATATCTTTTATGAATTGATATACTGAGCTCAATATAAACAATGCTCTGATACCAATCTGTCACACCCCAAAATCGGAACGACGGAAACGTTCTGGGGTGGATGACGTCATGTCAAGTATCACAACATACGCAGTATAGTAATCAAAGTACAACAACCATTGCATTAATAGTAATAATTTTACATAGTTTACATTTCGTAACAACGTCAAAGTAATACAAGGAATAATATAGATGCAGCTCTGTACTAGGCTGTCTTCACAAAAGTTCCCGGGATGTACCTGTCTATCGCTGACCTGAGAATACAAGTTATTTTGAAAGCTAGTATCAGCATTTTATAATGCTGGTGAGTCCATAAGTATTTAGTGTTATTTGTATAAATACGCATTTTTATTCAAAATAACTTTATGAAAGATAGTAGTTTAGAATCTAAGGTGCATTAGCGTCTTTTCCAAAAAATCCTATATTTTCTAAATAAAAGTAGTCTTCTACCAAGACCCGACAGACTTATGTTTTAAGGAGTAATTTTCCCAAAATACTATCATTACCAAAATACGGTATTGACTTTAAAGAAAATATGAGAATATCACTAGTAAAAATACTAGGGGAAAAATAACATATGCCTTAGCAGTAATACTGTTAACTAAGGAAAAAGAAATCGTATACTCCAGGAGAGTATCGAATGAATGATACGCCTGGCTCAGTATAACAAAAGGAAGCATAGACTCCAGACAGTATCGAATGAATGACACAGCTAGCAAAGTCTAAAACAAGGAAATATAGACTCCAGACAGTATCGAATGAACGACACAACTAGCAAAGTCTAAAACAAGGTAATACTGACTCCAGACAGTATCGAATGAACTACACAGCTAGCAAAGTCTAAAACATCCGGTAATCATAAGTGGGTTGTTTCAAAAATACCGTGTTAACTTAAGGCCATGAATTATAAGGTAAACATGGAGATACTCGTAACCATACTGATTGACAATAGAGTACTTGACGCCCTGCAAGCATCGGAATAAATGTGACATTTGTCACCCCTTGGCTTGGTAGGCCGGGGACTATAGCTAGCAGTTAGGGTGTGGGAGTGTTGGTACCGTATAGATCTATACACACAATGCCCACTCTCCCTTCAGGAGACTCTGGTTACCAACTTGACAACGGGGAAATCCGTGTCCTGAAGATGCATCTCGTATTTTGAATTCTATTATAAGTACTAGAATAATGATATAGACTCACGAATGAACTGACTCCTTTGGAATTCTCGGTACTGGAAAGAGTAGATAGAATCTCCTAACTATTCCTATAATAGTTACTACTGTTTCTGGTCTATGAATGATGAATGGAAGGATGCCCTTGCTACCCAAGGGAAATGAACTGGTCGATGTAAACCTTTATGTCTATACATGTATACATGATATATAACTAATGTTTAAACGACCTTCGGACGGATAACTCATACTCACCAGACCACATCCCAACGAGGAAAAGGAAATAGGGCGAACTAGCCTTCCTAAGTCCTTTAAACATTATTTATATAACTATACAAATATAGACATGCATTTAACGAAGTAAAAGCATAGAAGGAAACTTTGGTGAAACCTTTGGAAAAATTTCATACATAATAAATTTACGACTTGATGTCATTTTGTAAAACAAGTTTTGAAAATCTTTGGAATCCTTTGAAAAACCTTTCATAAACAACTTTGAAAATGATTTTTATAAAACAGTTTAAGTGAAGAAAACCTTTAATAAGAAATTACGACTGGATGTCTCTTAAGTAAACAAACTTTGAAAAAAAAACTTTGGATAACCTTTAATGATCTAAAAAGGGATATTCATAGTTTAACAAGATTCTAATAGATGATTTGGAAATCTTAATCTGGATAAAACAGTTTAACATACGATAGTCTAATTTGCTATACAGTTATTAATCACCTGTGATTTATCTAATAACTGTACAGTTCAACTTGTATTCCCCCCTATAAAAGCAGTTAAAATCATTTAAAAGGTTAATTCAGGGGTATGAACTCGCCTGCTGTAAGTGGATCGGATGGAGGTGTCGGTTGGGTGCTCGGTGTCAAGTAAAAACTTGAACACACTTAATGACCTAATAACATATGAAGACATACGTTTACATATAATTAGTGATTATAACACTAATCAAACATGTATAAGCATCCTAATGTGCGGAAAAACACTTTGGTCAAGTGCTAGGAGGCTATTGGGTTGCAATAAGGGAGTGTATGGCCTAGTTAGGGAGTTTACTCTTCAAGAGTAAACTCTTTATGGAGATTTCAGCCCTAAGACCATATCCCCATGAGTTTACGGCCATAAACTCATGGGTGGTGTGTTCTTGGATGCTCAAAGGTCTTATGTCACTTGTGGAATTAGGATAGGTTAAATTCTAAGGCATTGGAAGTGGTTAAGTCCTCACATGGACCATTTATAGGAGTTTACAGCTGTAAACATAGAGTTTACGGCCGTAAACTCTTACTTGTCCCCTTACTTCATGATTTAAGGTCTTAAATGGAAGAATACTGTCGGGTTTTGAGCATTCTAACACTCCTAAGTGTACATGCAACCCTAAATACCTTGGATCTATGTTTTCTCTATTATACATGCAAATATGAACTTCCAAGGTATTATCCTAATCTAGCATACAAAACAATGAATATAACAAGATAGAATACATACCTATTTGATGTAGAAAGTCTTCATGAAGCTTGAGTGCCTAGTGCCCCAAGTGTGACTCCTCAAATGGTTCACATAACACCAAATACACTTGGAATAACTTGAGAGAAACTTGAACACTCCTTGAAATCATCTAGCCCTCACACTCACACATAGTGCACGATTTCTTGAGCCATGGGATTCTTTTATATGGTGGCTATTAGGGTTACACCATGTAACTCATGACTTTACCCATTCCTTATGCTCCATGGATTTTAACCTCCACGGAGCATCCATGGGTCACCCCATGGACTTAGTTCAACATAAGGAATCTTGGATCACAAGCCCACATATATAAGAATGAATGATTTACACAATCAACCCATATATTTAATTAGTCTCCTTTTGATCACTTAATTAATTCCAAATTAATTCTTGATCAATACTAATTAAATAACCTTATTAATATATTAGAACTTATAATATATTAACAAACCTTAAGTGTTATTTCTATCATTTTAGTCTATCCAAATGCATGATTCCATGCGACCCAAATGGACCATGCCGGGCCGGGTCAAGTCTTACCAATTATAGTTATGGACTTAGACATTAATCCAACAGTCTCCCGCTTGGATAAGTCTAAAACTATTATTACGTATGACTTCAAGAACTGACTGGAAATCGTAGCTCTCAAAAGCATCTGTCGAACTCTGACTTTGTAGATGAACTCTGACCTTTGTCAATGACTTGTCCATTAGATAAGGGATCATATATTCCTCCATTCTAGATATCATATGGACTGAGACATGGATTATAATCATTCTCTCTGTCCATTTTTTGTTTCCCGATTTCCGATTTATGACGACTAACTAATTGAACAAATCAAATCAGTCCTGGCCCGGCCGAGCACTTCCATTTGTCATCATCAAATCATCGAGGGGCCTTCAGATATCGCTTTTATCCCGAAGGTAAAAGAAATGGATAAACTTCGACTCATATGGCTTGTTCTACTACTTGTTGAATCATACACAAAGGCACGTTTTCTAACACCGAGTTACCGAATGCGTTTTCGTGCAATCAATGTACAACCAACTCATAGTTACAACTCATATCTCTAGGTTTGAAGAATATAAGATATTATCGTCTCATGATCACTCGTGATAAAATCCATGAAGTGATTCCAATGAGCACGGGTTGAATCCAATACTCAGAACTTATTAGCACTCATGAGTGTTTTAGCCCTTTGTCCAACATCTTAGACCTCTACAAGCCAACCCATGACAGTCTTGATTCATATCTACTTCCAACATATGACCGACTATGGATGGTTTGAATAACTTAGTCATTCCGGAAGAATAACCTAGTTTATTCTGGAAGTCAAAACATGCAAAATGAAACACAAGAATAATTGAATCCAATATGGTATCAAAACCTATGAACATAAATAAAACACCTTTTATTTATCACCATATGATTACACATTATTCATTGTATACTGTTTCAGCTATCAACTTTATTCTTGAATTTAAAACAATAGTTGTCCCATGCTCCAAGCATGTACACTATGTTTTCTAAACACTAGTCATGTC
Source organism: Lactuca serriola (assembly GCF_051521515.1). NCBI lineage: Eukaryota > Viridiplantae > Streptophyta > Magnoliopsida > Asterales > Asteraceae > Lactuca > Lactuca serriola. Next base: position 146,990,539 of record NC_136408.1, on the reverse strand, counting down.
ATACACCAAGTATGCATACTATGTTTGTCTATGATCTTTACTTTGTGAAATAGATCAATTGAACATAACTCCAATGATCCTCTTTTCACAGTCCCAAATCCTTACTGCAAATGCAAAAATTCCAAATTCATGCGAGTTACTGAAATTTGTTAGATTCTAAACTTATATGCATTGATCCTCTTGTAATGATTATACACAAGGTCACAAGGACGTGACAACAAACATTACAAAGTATTCCAAAGGAGATCAACTCCTTGGAAACATCCTTCTTGCATTAAGTTTCCTTAATCTTACATAGATTGAAAATTCTAACTTTGAAACATTTCCAGATTCATTTTGACTATCACTTCTGAACAAGAGTTGCCTCCTTACAGATTATGTCAATATGGTCTACTTCCAACTGTCCTTGAGCACCCAATCTTTGGTAAACCTTAGATTGTCCTCGAAAATTGATTAATCCTTTTAGTCATATCCAATTCTAGACCTTTTCCCTTCTTAATGCCCTAGGCATTTGGAAAATTTTAGAAAGGATGAATATGACACATGTAATCGATCCTATATCCGGAGCATATGGGACACGATTCATGATGTCTCACATAAAGACTAAACCAGTCTTTTGCTATAACATTTCCATTTTTATTTGCCAAGTTCTCATAATTCAGATTATGAAAAGGGATGTCGTAATCATAATTGAATTTTAGAACGCAAATAATGGACCCATATACAGAATTTTCTTATGTTGAGCCATTCTAACATGAAGATTCATATATATATATATATATATATATATATATATATATATCCTTGACTAAATACGATTAAAACCTCAATCTAAGCTTTTAGATTTGAGATGAAGTATAATTTCCTCTCCCTTAATTATAGCAAAACAACTCTTTCCCAATTGAAACTTTTGTTTTCTATAATTAACATTGCTAACTTGCAATACTTATCATAATTATCATGCTCCCACTAACATGATGATTCTTAGCATGACACTTATGCTCCCACTAGCTTTGACATGTACTCAGAAATCAGCTGACTTTCTTACCAAAGTTCAAATTTTTGATACTAGATTGTTTTGATAAAACTTTATCAAAATCATACACCTTCCCTTAGATAGCTCATAGGTGTGTCTAAATAATTATGAAGAGGGATGTCGTAATCATAATGGTTAGACCTTTTTGCCACTTCTCACAAGTCCAGGTTAGTGTGCCGGTTAACCACACACACTCCATTAACGACTTTGAGAATGCAAATATCGCAATTGCTATCTAGCTAAAATCTACTTTGTGAAAGTGTTTCCTCACCATCATTTTCATGAATCGGAGAGAAACCTTATGACACTTAGATTTATATGGTGTATGAGTTCCTACCCATATGAATTTTTCAAAACCATAATCACAAGACAAGGATAATGACAAATCCAAACTCATATGGATTGAACTCAATCTTAATTTCTTGCCACCTGGCAGCTCAAGGGCCTGCCTTTGCTTCCAAGTTGTTGTGTAACCAATTGAGAACTCTAAAAACTCATATGGAAAGCCAACTTTAACTGGAATGGGCACAGAATATGTCAACATGATAGGTTATAAACCTCAAGTCGTGTGCTAGTGAAGAACTTCAGGTTTTATTCTTGATTAGTTCTTGAGACTTTCAAGACCTTTAAGACTCCCACTGTCCTCTTGACTTATATGACTCCCTTGTCAAACATCCAAGAGATAGTGCAGATTCTAATCAAGACAAACACTTCACATAATTGGCCTTAGTTGGTCTTTGTTTTATCCAAAACATCACAACTTACCAATTTCAAATGTACAAGAGTAGGAAACTTTTATTCTTACATTTGACAAGTGTTTTAAACCTTCTTTAAGACATGTCACTCAAATTACAATCTTGGAGTATGACTCTAAGACTTGTATTGGAACGAAGTATGACTCATCTTCTTGATTTAACCATTTCAACAATTCAAGATTCCTCTTCTTAGTCATAAGAATGCACTAAGATTTCCTTAGAGAACTAATTGTGCTATGGTTTCTTAATCATTAAGATGATCACAAAACTGATACTAAAGTACTCTCCCATCTTTTCAGATTTAAGAAACTTTTATCCTTCTGCCTAATTTGATTCTTCTTATTTGGTCTGCCATACATTGGAACCTTTTCTAATGTCTCAGAGTTACACTTAAGCTTGTAAGTATAATCATATTTACTGAGCTTTAGTAAACCATGATGAATAGTCTTATCAATCTTTTGTGGTGGACTTGACCAGTGCACAAGAATGTGTACTCGATCCCTTAGTACTTCACTTGACTCACACATCCATGTGAACAAGTAGTTAGTCTTAATTTTTTTCAATGCTCGAAAGTTCTCATTCATCATGCTATACAACTTGCATGATTCCAAGTTTCTATCCAACTGAAACTTGGGTGATGAGAATCTTTCCATATTTGGTAAATTTAGACACTACCACAAATGAAAGAATCAAATTCACTTTCCAATATTGCTATCAGTGGAATCTTATAAGCAACAACTTTTCACAAATGCCATTGTAAGGATACATAAAATAAATAAAATCAAAACCTTTTTCTTTTATTTTAAAACTTTGCGGAAAGCTTATCCTTACAATCCATATGAAAACCTTGTTGTTATCTATTCCTAAGCAATATAAATATCATAACTCTTAAGTAATAGCCCAAAATTCTGATCACCGAACCATGAGATTGAAATCCATCTTCGCGATCAGAATCAACATGCACTTAATAGAGTTAGACAATGAACTTTACCTGAAGTAGAGCCAAACTTATTGACTTTAACATCCTTAGGTAAATTTGGCAGCTTCGCAACCAATGCCCCTTCCTTTGGCAATAGTTACCTATGGACCCTTGATAATGGGACTATCTCAGACTTAGCATGTCTCTTTACCATTTGATCAACCGAGTTGACTATGGCCGATCCCTTTCCATTGGAAAGAGAGAGCTTTACTGGATATCCAATGTCATTATTGTCAATGTCCATAAGTTTTAGGAAGCTGATCTTAGCAAATAGATAAGATCATTAAGGGTCTTTTCATAGTCTGTTTCATAGGAGTCCCAAAGGAACTCACTATGTGACTTATAAAGTAGTTAAGGCACCAACTTTCTCAACAATTTGACACCCAACTCTCCCGGCTTGTCAATATGTGACTACATCTCCAAGATGTGATCACACATAGACCTTTGCTTGCCAATAGGGCTTGAGTGACCTTAAAATTTTCAAGAACTTGTGGGTTAGGGAGAGTAATTGGAGGAGGTGAAAGAAGTATGATTTCCATGGGACATCATCTTCATTTAGGAAAGCTTGTTTCAAGAGATTTAGGAAGATCATAAATGTCTAAACCAGACCTCTTTTTGGGAGATATTCAAGATAGTTGATTTAAAGTCCTTAATATGACACCCAATATGAAATATTAAGGCCAGGACCCAACAAACTATTTTATAACTTAGAAGAGGGATGCCGTAATCCAAGCTATAAAATATTCGAAGGTAAGTGAATGACGATTCACCAATTTCCACCAAGATAAACGAAATGTATTATTAGGTTTTAATTGGTTTTCGAAACTCCTAGATATTTGAGATTCATTGAACTTTTCAATGGCATGTTTCAATATCGAGTGTGCCCTTTAGGTTTTGTGACTGGGATGTCGAGGATCACAAAACAAGGTGTGAAGTAACCATGCAAATTACTTGGTACCCATAAGTGTTTACCCCTCAATCGATGTGCCGGTTAACCACACACGCTCCATTGATACTGTGATAAACATTAAGTTACCCTTTGCCTACCTTGTTAAATACGAGTTGGTGTGCCGGTTAACCACACACGGTCCACTAACCGACTTAAACAAAGTGCAAAGTGTAATTTCATGGATTAGCACCTTATTCACATTTTCATAAGTAACTAAGATTGGGTATTTATAAGAGTTTAGTTACTTAGTATTTATCATTAATACTTTTAATGAAGGGAGAATTCTAGTCCTTGTCCTACCCGTTCGGCAAACGACCCTCCACCGGTCAAGGAAGCGGTGGGTGAGAGTGGACACCCATTAAACTGCCATTTTATAGGCAATAACCTTATACCCCCTTATAAACCGGCTTCGTGAATGAGGCCTACTAACGGTAAGACTGACTTTACTCTTATACATATATATAAATATTATTAGCTTATAATATTATAAAGTATAAGGGTTGAATTTTAACTTTTAAAATTCTAAGGGCTAACTTGGAATTAAAGTATTCATGGGGAAAACTTTAGAAATTCCAAAACTTGAGGGCAACTTTTGAAACTATTCAAAACTCTTGGATTTTCATAACGTATGAGTTTAAATTAAGTTTTAAAAACTTTAATGAAGTGACTCTTGAACATCCATAACTTGAGGACAAGTTATGGAGTCATAAAACAATTTAATGAGGAAAAAGACTCTTCATTTTGTAACCTATGGCAACTTTTATGAGTTTTAAGATTCATAAATGTGACTTATAAGTTACATAAACACATTTTATGAACTTCTTTTAGATTAATTTGGATTAAAACCAACTATCACATAATTTTATTCATTAATCTAAATTCACTCATAAAACAAGGTACCAAAAAAAACTTTTGGTGATCCATAACTTATTCTTAAGTTATCGAATCCTTTAAATCAATAACACCAAATTTTGTAACTCCATAAAAACTTTGAATCAATTTTTTTAAAACATTTTCATATCCATAACTTATGGAGGTTTCAAAAAATAAAACTCATTAGATCAAACTTTTAAAACTAATAAAATAATCATATCATTTTATCTTTTATTAAATTTGACCTAATTCAACTCATAAAGCAAATTATTCAAATTTTACAAATAATTAGTTTTTCACAAGAACAAGTAATTATCTTAAAATTTGACAAACTTCATGTTTTTTTTTTCTTTTTTTTCAACTTTGAAAATAAAATATTAGCATCAATATAACTGAAAACAACCCGTGGCTCTGATACCACTGTTGGGTTTTGAGCATTTTAACACTCCTACGTGTACATGCAACGCTAAATACCTTGGATCTATGTTTTCTCTATTATAAATGCAAATATGAACTTCCAAGGTATTATCCTAATCTAGCATACAAAACAATGAATATAACAAGATAGAATACATACCTCTTTGATGTAGAAAGTCTTCATGAAGCTTGAATGCCTAGTGCCCCAAGTGTGACACCTCAAATGGTTCACACAACACCAAATACACTTGGAATAACTTGAGACAAACTTGAACACTCCTTGAAATCGTCTAGCCCTCACACTCACACATAGTGCACGATTTCTTGAGCCATGGGATTCTTTAATATGGTGGCTATTAGGGATACACCATGTAACTCATGACTTTACCCATTCCTTATGCTCCATGGATTTTAACCTCCATGGAGCATCCGTGGGTCACCCCATGGACTTAGTCCAACATAAGGAATCTGGGATCACAAGCCCACATATATAAGAATGAATGATTTACACAATCAACCCATATATTTAATTAGTCTCCTTTTGATCACTTAATTAATTCCAAATTAATTCTTGATCAATACTAATTAAATAACCTTATTAATATATTAGAACTTATAATATATTAACAAACCTTAAGTGTTATTTCTCTCATTTTAGTCTATCCAAATGCATGATGCCATGCGACCCAAATGGACCATGCCGGGTCGGGTCAAGTCTTACCAATTATAGTTATGGACTTAGACATTAGTCCAAGAAATACAAGGTCCTATGCATTATTCCAAACCATATGGGGAAGTTAGGGCATCATTTGACCTCCTTAAGGGAGTTTACGGCCCATGGACCAATCCTTGGGGGTTTACGGTCGTAAACTCCTAAGTCTATAGTTTCTTTGATGTTTAAGGCTCCAACTTCAATGGTTGTATATTCTAGACATTTACTCAAGCCATAGGAGGTGTTCAAGGGCAAATTTAACACCTTAAAAGGTGTTCACGGCCAATGAAGAGGGTTTTATGGTCCAAGAGTGTTCTTGGGCCATAAACTCATGTTTACTCTCCATATGATATGATTTTGGGGTTCTAAGCTCATACATGCAAGTCCTTAAGTCATAACTAAGCATTAGAAGGGTTTTGGAAGGGTTTTGGGGCTTCAAAACCCCATTTATGGGTGTTTGCGGTCCAAGAGTGTTCTTGGGCCGTAAACACACTATTTTAAGGCTTCTGGATGATTTAAACACGAATTTGCATGTATATTAAGCTAAACAACAAGCTAGGATAGATTACTTACTAGTTTGGAGCTCGAAAGAGGCGTTTTTGGATCAAAATCGAATTTGCAGAGAGAGGGTGTTATGAGGGTGGAAAGGTTTCAAATGGAGGTCCACTCACCCTTATATAGGGGTTTGAGTTTGTGGCTCGGTGGAAATCTACCCGATACTGACGTTGAACGGGGCATTTGGTCGTACCCGATTGGGTGATCGTAACTCGACGTGGTCGTGAATTAGAAAGTTTTTTTTAAAAAGAATATCGAGGGCTTTTCATGTGTTTCTAATGCATTTGGACACTCATGAAGTTATAATAGAAGTACTAATTTAATTAACCTAATCCAAAAGGTTAACAGAACAATTTAATAAAGCGAGTTTTATTAACAAAAGAAGAGGTTAAAATGACGGGATAAATTTCAGGCTGTCACAACGGGTCAGTGGGGGATTTCACGATTACTTGAGTTCTGTAAGGACTCTACGAGTCAGTGACGCACTCTACGAGTCTGGTAAACATGGACTCTTGACCTTGACCATTGAATTTGACTTTGACCAAGGGTTGTCTAATTGACTTCCAAGGCATTATAGGAAATTGGAAATTTACAAGTATCGTTCTATGGTGAATATAGGTGGTGAAGTTTGTGGCAGTGATCCGAGAGTTTGACCTTATATTTCGAGTTGACAGTTGCGACGTGAGTTATCCTCACTATATCGATAGGGTCTAAGGCACCAAGGCTGACCCTTTATCGGAATTGTATCCGGGTATTTGCTTGTTATGTTATTGATTTGCTATATCTGCATCCGGGTAGTTAGGATGGTATTATGTTAGGGACCTGGTGTAGGTCAGTATCCTTGTATATAGGATGACGCTATGTTAGCGACCGGTTAGGTCGGTATCCTGGTTATAGGATGGTTGTTATGCTAGTAATCTATAAGATCAGTATGATTTTTTGTTATATACTTGTTAATGTTAGTGTATGATATTTATGTGCACATAATTGATTGATTGGTATGCTGGTTTCATTGAAGCAGGTCCTGCTGCGTGATGTAGGCTAACATACCCAGGGTGGACCGGATAGACTATAGGCCCAGGAGGGCACATATATACTGAAGGCCCCGAGAGGGCGGTCCAGACGTGCCGAGGCTCGGAGAGTGGGCCATATATACTGAAGGCCCAGTGCGGGCGGACCAGTCACACTGTAGACTCGAAATGCATGGTTGTTTTGTATTTGTTATATGATATGTTTATGGTTGTATGAGGTTGTTATTTTGGGGGAAACTTACTAAGCTCTCGGGATTACAGTTTCAGTTTATTGTTTTAGTTACATCTGCAGATGACCACAGGAAGGCAAAGGCATGACCCTACACTTCCTCATATTTTGATTCGGATTTTGGGGATACCCTGATATGAAGCTATTTTGGAAACCTTTTTGTAATAGCTATTTGTATTTAGATTGCTTTAAAAGTTTAAATTTGGCATGAATTTTATGGCTGTTTCAAGATGGCCTTACTAGGAGACTCTCGGTCGCTCACGACCATACAGTAGCGAAGATGGTCTGTTCGTCGGCCTCTGGCGGACATGCGGGTTGCTCACAGCGTCTCCGGTAGTGGCACTGTGGTGGCCGTGTTCATTGGCAAAGTAGCGGGCATGCTAGATGATCCCAACGGCCCATAGATTCAACCTCAACGTGAGGCTCTTCATTGCTGTCGGCTGAAGCACCGATGGTTGGCTTCGGTCGGTGACACTGGTGGGCTAAGGGGCTGAGGCAGCCGGAGGCAGCAGATACATGGTTGGTGGCGGCTGGAACGAGAGTAGTGAAGGTGGCGGCTGTTCCATTTTCTAGGGTTAGGGTTGGCATGGCGGTGACAGGTTATAAGTCCTGATCATTTAGACTTTCCATATGCACTTCCAGTCATTCCTCTTATTATTCTTTTGAAATCAAATCCATATATTACCATTCAGCCCTCATCATTCAAAAACCTTTTCAATTTAAGTCCAATAGTTACCAACCATCTCTCCGCTTTGAGAATCTTTTGCAAAAGTAATCCTGAAATTACCTTTCTAACCCCAAAATCTCAATTATATCATAATCAACCCTTCCTTCTCTTTTCCTTTCAAATTAAATCCAAAATTACCCAATTAGCCCCTCCTCCACAAGATATTTTCAATATAATCCCACAAACTACAAAACGAGCCCGATTGATTATCCTTTAGTCATGTGTTCAAATATTCTTTCCACTACGAATCCCCAAAGCATTCTTTAGACCTCTAAAACAAAGTATAATGCCAATTACACACTTTTTCACTGAAATCTTCATTTAAATATATATATATATATATATATATATATATATATATATATATATATATATATATATACATATATCGGAATAAAATAATACTTAAAACACATCTTCAGCTTTTAGATCTTGTTTTGGAAATGGGGTGTTACCACTCTCCCCCAATTAAATTAGATTTTGTCCTTGAAATGATTCCTTACCACTCCTGACAAGCCAACAAATTGAACGACATGGCCACAATCCCGAGTATAAACTAGCCTTTCCAAGGCAACCCAAAACCATCCCTCGCAGGGTTCTTAAAACCTGAAGATAAACGAAATCCTTGCATCATGATCACATTACTTAATCTGTAATTGGTAGTTTCGAGATGGTTTGACTCCCTAACAGACCACCCATATTGAATCATTTTTTTTGAATCCCATCCTTGTTGGATTAGGTGTCGAAGCCCATAACTATTATTGGTATGTATTCGACCCGAGAGTAGCATGGTCCATTTGGGTTGCATATCATCAAGAAAATTTGTTAGGATGGACTTTTGAGATAAGAGTTTATATATGATTTATTAATATATTATAAGTTCTAATATATTAATATGAAATCATATGTTTTAATTAGTATTGATCAAGAATTAATTTGGAATTAATTTAGTAATCAAAAGAGACTAATTAAAACTATGTGGACTAATTATGGTAATTAGTTATATTTATATGTGTTGGGCTAATGATCCATGTTGGACCAAGTTTATGTATGGATACATAAAGAGTTGGGCCACATGAACCATGGATCATAAGACACGTGGATATGGGTTTGGGTTATACCCATGACTCTTAGAATTCAACACACATATATATACATATGTTATGACCTAAAAACCGCCACCCCTAGTGTGTGTGGATGTTCTTGGAGTTCATGAAGGTTTTAGAGTGCATGGAGAATCTCTCTTAAGTCATACCTTTGTCCTTGATGTGTTGTAACTTCATTTGAGGCTTCCACACTATTGGGGCTAAGCTCTTAAGGCCAAATACATCAAGACTTCCAGCCACACAAAAAGGTATGTTACTCTATCTAGTATTTTATGTAGTTTGTATGACAATTGCATGCTAGCCATAGGTTCAATACCTTGGAAACCATTTGCATGTATAATTAGTGAAAACATAGATCCAAGTTATTTAGGGTTGTATGTGCACCATAAGATGTTGTATTATACCAAAACCTAACAGTGGCATCAAAGCCTAGGGTTGTTTTCGATTATACTTGATGCAAACTGATTTTTCGAAGCCAAGAATCTGTCAGTACTTGAAGCTCGGCGAATTCTGGAGGAAAAATCGACGATTTCATGTATTAGAGCATGAACTCGACGAATTCCATGATGAACTCGACGAGTTTGTGTCCCTGAATGCATATCTTCATGGTTTTTGGCTAGAATTGGACTAGGAACATTACCCAAAGTTGTTTTTGGACTTGTAAACCTATTTTTGATGTGGTAATGTTCATACTAATCCAATTTCAAAGATAATTGTCAATAGATTCATGTTTTGTATTAGTTTCAGTGTTATGCTAATTAAATGAAAAAGTATGATTCCAATTATCTTGTTCATATGAGTTGCTTAGATTAATAGAAAAGGTTGATTTATTATGTGTCTTTGATCCATTTTAATCTAAGAATTGATTCTAAAATGTGTTTGTGTAACTTGTCCTCAAGTTACATGAAAAGTCACATTAAAGTTTCTTAAAACTCATAAAAAGTTGGTAATGGTTACAAAATGAAGAGTCTTGTCCTCATTAAATGGTTTTATGACTCCATAACTTGTCCCCAAGTTATGGAAGTTCAAGAGTCACTTCATTAAATCATTAAAATGTGTAACCTTAATTAGTTCCTTAAGTTACAAAGAAGAAGAGTTACATTCTTTAATAGTTTAAAGTCTTCCATAACTTGTCCTCAAGTTATGGAACTTGAAGAGTTTTTTTTATTAAAACTACTTTAAACACATAAGTTATGAAATTGAATAGTTTTTAATAGTTTCAAAACTTGCCCTCAAGTTTTGGAATTTGTAAAGTTTCCCCCCACGAATGCTTTAGTTCCAAGTTAAACCCTTAGAATTTTAATAGTTTAAAATTCAACCCTTATACTATTATAATATTATAGGTTTAATATTTATATATGTGTATAAGAGTAAAAGTCAGTCTTACTGTTAGTAGGCCTCATTCACGAAGCCGGTCTATAAGGGGGTATAAGGTTACTGCCTATAAAATGGCACTTTAATGGGTGTCCACTCTCACCCACCGCTTCCTTGACTGGTGGAGGGTCGTTAGTTGAACGGGTTTGGTAGGACTATAATTCTCCTTTCATTAAAAGTATTAATGATAAATACTAAGTAACTAAACACTTATAAATTCCCAATCTTAGTTACTTAGGAAAATGTGAATTTGGTGCTAACCCATGAAATTTACACATTTTACCTTACCTAGTCGTTAGTGGAGCGTGTGTGGTTAACCGGCACACTAACCTAGACTAGTAAGGATAACAAAGGGTGACTTAATGTTTATCATAGATCGGTGGAGCATGTGTGGTTAACTAGCACATCGATTAGGTGATAATATTAAGGGTACCAAGTGAATTTTAATGGTTATTCACACCTTATTTTGTGATCCTCGGCATCCCAGTCACAAAATCTGAGAGGGCACAATCGAGATTGAAACATGCCATTAAAAAGTTCAATGAATCTCAAAAGATATAGGAGTTTCAAAACCAATTAAAACCTAATAAATTATTTCGTTTTTCATGGTGGAAATTGGTGAATCGTCATTCGCCTACCTTCAAATATTTTATAGCTTGGATTGCGGCATCCCTCTTCCAAGTTATGAAATATTGTGTTGGGTCCTTGCCTTAATATTTCATATTGGGTATTATATTAAGGATTTAAGAAATCAACTAACTTGAATATCTCACATTGTAGATGTCTAGTTTAGACATCTATGATCTTCCCAAATCTCTTGAAATTTCACTTCCTCTACCCTCTCAAATTATTCTCCCTAACCCACAAGTTCAAGGTCACTCAAGCCCTATTGGCAAGCAAGGTCTATGTGTGATCACATCTTGGAGATGAAATCACGTATTGACAAGCCAGAAGATTTGGGTGTCAAAGTCTTGAGAAAGTTGGATGTTCAGTCACTTTCTAAGTCACATAGTGAGTTCCTTTGGGACTACTATGTGACAGACCATGACTTGAGCCTTAATGATCTTACCTATCTACATGGTGCTGCTGAGTCAGCAATGATTTTGAGCACTGGTAAAAGAAAATTTGATTAGAAGATCGATTTCCCAAACCTTCTATTGCCAAAGGAAGGGGCATTGGTTGCGAAGCTGCCAAATTTACCTGAAAGGTCATTAGGATGGTAAAGTCAATAAGTTTTACTCTACATTAGGAAAATTCCATTGTCTAACTCTATTACGTTCCTATTTGGAGATTCTTATTACATGATGTGACTAGGTCACATGTTGATGTTGAAAAGAATCAAAGAAAAGAGACGAATCTTAAAGGGAGTATATGTTGATTCTCATCGCGAAGATAGATTTCGATCGCATGGTTCGGTGATCAAAATTTTGAGTTGTTTCTTGAGAGTTATGATATATTGCTTAGGAATAGATAACAACAAGGTTTTCATATGGATTGTAAGGATAAGTTTTCCGCAAAGTTTTAAAATAAAAGAAAAAAAATTCAATTTTATTTATTTTAAATATCTTTCCAATGGTATGTGTGAAAATTTATTGTTTATATGGTTCCATTGATAGCAATATTGGAAAATTGGATTTGATTCTTTCGTTTGTGGAAGTGTCATAATTTACCAAATAAGGAAAGATTCTCATCACCTAAGTTTCAGTTGGATAGAAACTTGGAATCATGCGACTTGTATTGTATGATGGATGAGAATTTTCATCTTTGGGAAATTAAGGCTAATTCGTTGTTCACATGTATATGTGAGTCAAACGAAAGGATCAGGGTATTGTGTACACTCGAGTGTGCACTGGTCAGGTCCACCACAAAGAATGATGAGACTATTCGTCATGATTTACTAAAGCTTAGTAAGTATGGTTATACTTACAAGCTTAAGTATAATTCTGAAACATTGGAAAAGTATCAATGTTAGGCAAAATGAATAAGAAGAATCAAATAAGGCAGGAAGATGAAAGTTTCTCCAATCTGAAAAGATGGGAGAGTACTTGAGTATCTTGTTTTATGATTATCTTAGTGATTATGAAACCATATCACAATTGATTCTCTAAGGACATCTTAGCGCATTTGTTTGGCTAAGAAGAGAAATCGTGGATTGTTGAAATGGTTAAAATCAAAAAGATGAATCATACTTCGTTCCATAAAAAGTCTTAGAGTCATACTCCAAGATTGTAACTCGAGTGACATATCTTGAGGAAGGTTTGTAACACTTGTCAAGTGTAAGAGTAAATGTGTCTCTACTCTTGTACATTTGAAATTGGTAAGTTGTGATGTTTTGGGTCAAACAAAGACCAACTAAGGCCAATTATGTGAAGTGTTAGTCTTGATAAGAGTCCGCACTGACCCTTGATATGAAATGGTTCTTGACAAGAGAGTCTTATATGTGAAGAGGACAGTGGGAGTCTTAAAGCTCTTGAAAGTTCCAAGAACTAATCAAGAATAAAAACCTGAAGTTCTTCACTAGCACATGACTTGAGGTTTATAACCTATAGTGTTGACATTTTTGTGCTTATTCCAGTTAGAGTTGGTTTTGCAAAGGAGTTCTGAGAGCTCTCAATTGGTTGCATAACAACTTGCAAGAAATGGCAGGCCCTTGTGCTACCAGTTGGCAAGAAGTTAAAGATTGCACAAGTTCAATCCATATGAGTTTGGATTTGTCACAAACCTTGTCTTGTAACTATGGTTTTGACAAATTCACATGGAGAGGAACTCATTCACCATAAAATCTAAGTGTCATAAGGTTTCTCTCCGATTCATGAAAATGATGGTGTGGAAACGCTTTCACTTAGTAGATTTTAAGTAGATAGCAATTGTGTTATTTGCATTCTCAAAGTCGTTAGTGGAGCGTGTGTGGTTAACCGGCACACTAACATGGACTTGTGAGAAGTGGAAAAGGTCTAAAAAATTGAGACTATGATTACGACATCCCTTTTCATAGTTCTAAAATTGTTTAGAAAAACATATGAGCTATCTAAGGAAAGGTGTATGAATTTGATAAATTCTTATCAAAGCATCTCGTATCAGAAAACTGAACTTTGTTAAGAAAGTCAATAAAGTATTTGTAGCACCTGGTTCCTAGTACGTATTCCTTGTAATTAATATTTCTTAAATAAGGCATTTTCCCTTGGACTCGGCGAGTTGAAGGACCAACTCACCGAGTAGAAGCGGGATGAGACGGGGGGTCTAAGCTTTGGACTCGGCGAGTCGGTTCACGGACTCGGCGAGTAGGACCTGTTTGGGCAAAAACCCTAACCCGGGTGTTTGCACCCTATTTAAACACTCTAACTCGGCCTTCCTTGTCCCTAACACTTCCAGTGAGCTGTAGAGCAAAACCCTAGCCCCTTTTTTGTCCTTATGAGTGATTTTTTTGGCCTTATGAAGGAAGTTTGAAGCTTAAGAGAAGAAGAAGGAGGTGGAAGAGTGCAAGGAGGGGAAGTAGATCCGACATCTACCCTGCAAGAGGCTCCCATTCAGGTAGAAAAGTCCCTACCTTGATCAATAGTTCATTAGATCCCCTTTTTCTCCCTAATTGGTGGTTTTCAAGCCCTAAAACACCAAACTCCTTGTGTTTGTGCTCTATGATCCGAAAGGACTTCAGATTTAGACCCTATGGACATATTAGAAGTATAAAGTCTTTGTGGTTGAAGTGATTGAGGTCCCTATTGAGTGTATGACCTCATAAAGAGCTTGGATTTGCCTTTTGGAGCTTATAGGGCCATGAATGCACGTAAAGTTTGCAAATTTACATGATAAGCATGCCCTAGGAACATAGATCTATAGTTTGGAAGCATTGCATGTCTCAGATTTGGTCTGTATGGGAAGTGGGTCGAAGGGACTCGGCGAGTCCCAAAGTGAAACTCGGTGAGTTCTATGAAGATGGTCTAAGACTCGGCCAGTTGTATGAACAACTCGGCGAGTCCTATGAAGATTGCCTAGAACTCGACGAGTTGTTCTTCAAACTCGGCGAGTCACACGACCTGTTACTGAGTAAGAGGGGTTTAAGTGTTGAAGGTCCAACCCTTCGTATCTGCATGCGGAATTAGCAATTTATCGTGTAGCAATAGTCCTAGAAACCCAAATCCTCATAAAGGATGCTCTGGTGAGGATTTGGAAGTGAGTAGGAGATCTGCTCGTGGGGACTCGGCGAGTTGTTCTTGGACTCGAGTAGTCGGATCGCGATTCGGTTCTATAGTCCCATGTAGTGAGTTAAGGGTGACTCAGTGAGTGGGAAGAGGGACTTGTCGAGTAGGATCGGGTTAGTAGGAGAAGGACTCGGCGAGTCTGCGCCATGACTCGGCGAGTCCAATCAACTGGAAGTTGACTTTGACCAAGGAGTTAACCTTGGACCAGGGGTAGGTCAGTCATTTGAACTAAGGGTATTTATGAGTGGCTAATCTATGTTTATGATTTATAGCCGGAGGATTACCGGTTTAGCAGTCAGGCGCTTAGCAAGCAGACTTTCAGCACCTACTTTTCGAGGTGAGTTACCTTCCAGTAGCAGTGGGTCTACGGCCACAATGTCGGCCCACCAGTATGAGTTGTATGATTAGATGATTATCTCAGTGATATGCATCTAAGGTTGCTACTACCCATGATATGTTATGTGCTAGTATGATATGATGCTATGTGCTAGTGACAGTAGGGGAGATAGTCCCCATATTACCGGTCGATAGGGCCGAAGGGGCAAGTCATGCCCAACCATGGTAGATAGATTATGTGATATTTGTTATGTGGTAGTAGTAGGGGGTGAAATAGTCCCAATCATCCGGCCGAGAGGACCGAAGGGGAGACCAACACCCAGATATGCTAGTCAGCATCCGGTCGAGAGGACCGAAGGGGAGACCAGCACCCAGATATTCTAGTCAGTATCCGGTCGAGAGGACCGAAGGGGTAGGTGGGGCACCCAGATATGCCTGACAATATATGTATGTTATGTGGTTATATGGTATGTAGTATAGTGGGGGAACTCACTAAGCTTCGTGCTTATGGTTTTTAGTTGTTGTTTCAGGTGCCTCTTCATCCAAGGGGAAGGAGTTGGCGCGGTAGCGGCATATCACACACACGCTCTTTGTTTTCCGCACTATGAGATATTCTGGGATTTGTACTCTGACAATATTATGTTTTACGTTTTGGTTTACAGTTACGAGACATGTTTTTATTAAATGATATGATCGTATGGTACTTTGTTACAAACGTTTTGCAAATCACTTAACTAAAAAAATGAAAATTTTGGCCCGTATTTTGGGATGTTACAAGTTGGTATCAGAGCCCTGGTTTGAGGGATTCGGACACACCTTCGGGGGTGTCTGAACTCAAATCAAGGGATTAAAGGATTTCAAAAAAAAAGTTTTCTAAAGGAATAAGTAAAGAGTTTTAAGAAAGAACGAAGAGTGTGATGTGCGCGACCGACGAAGCTCAAGTAAGTATTCCCCAATGTACCCATACAAGTTTATGTTATGTTTAACAGTTTCAGTAGAACAACATGCTAGAATAGGACTAAGGATCTAGGGATGATGCCTTATGTGCCTGCTTTATGTGCTTCAGCTTATGAGAATTGCATGCTATTATATGGGTAAACAGTGGTAGGGTATCCTAATTAGGTTATGCCTGGTAGTATGAGCTTAGCATTATATGCTAGTTCAGCTTCTCATTTTGAGGACATATTTGCTTGAGTAGTTTTCCTCCGTCCGAATGCTACTTGCTTTGTGCTACGAGGGAGTCTGTGTGATGGAAGTTAGTCATTAGGTGAATACGTCACATTACATGTGATTAGCATTGAATAATCTCAGAGTACTAGATTTGGCCCTATTGTGCAACTCTTGTTTGAGTCTAACCGTTGTAGGGTTGAGTATGTTATTTGAAGGATTATCTGGGACTCATCACATGTGATGGTATTCAGGTAATGGCTGAGGACCGGTTTGGGTGGAGTCAGAGATTTTTACCTAGGGCAAGACTAGAATGGGAATAGCAGAGGGTCAGCAGTGGAAAAAGGGATCTGGTGGAGTCAAGGTTGTCCTTGAGAAAGGTACGCATAGATGTGGAAGGTAGTATGGGCCCGTACTACTGAAAGCAGAGGATCCATACCCGAATTAAGGAAGGATGAGGCAAGACCAGGGAACTTGTAATAGATGCGATCCCTTTAGAGGTATCAGTATCACTAATGGTTGCCTGTGTGTATTGCAAAATGGTGGTACTACGTCAGAGGCCAGCAGGTGGCAGTTTTGGAGAGGGATCAGGTTCGGGATCAGGTTCCGAGCCAATAGGTGAGAGGCTATGCGAGTTCATCGCGTCAGAGATCACCAGCGGCATCCTTGAGTCGACCCCCATCATTTTCGGGTCGATCAAGGAAGGGATAGTTGAGTTTATGGAGGACCGCCTCAGGGCATTCAGGAGTGACATAGCATCTGGCCAGTTAGGATCTCGCACACTGTCCTTTAAGGACTTCAGGGGCAGTGGTGCGCCAGATTTTCACGGGGCGAAGGACCCCATAGCTGCCAGGTGATGGATTGCAGACATTGAGTCTGCACAGTTGACTAGCTTTTTCCCTGAGGGGTCGAAGGTGAGATTTGCAACAGGATGTTTGCGAGACCGAGCTAGAGATTGGTGGGAGTCCGTCGGTGACTCGTTGGGAGCCTCGATTGTTGAGGCTATGACCTGGTCGGACTTTGTGACCTGGTTCAGGGCATAGTTTGTGCCAACTGACGAGCTTCAGCAGCTAGCCAGGGAGTTCTTAGATATGAGGCAGACGACAGAGACTATGGCGGATATCACTGCCAAGTTCCGGGAGAGGGCGTTGTTTGTGCCCCAGTACGCAGGTGATGAGGATATGAGGAGGACCCGCTATCATGACATGCTATGAGCTGATATTCGGGAGCATGTCAGATTTTCAGCATGCCCTACCCTGGACTCTATGATTTCCAAGGCAAGGGAGAGGGAGATAGATCTGGAGCACATTTAGAAGTGGAAGGAAGAGGAGGGGCATGTTACGGGGGCTTCAGGGAAGAAGCCCAAGGGACCAGATGCGGGGCCGAAAGTCCAACAGGGGAGACGCCGCTGTAGGAAATGTGGCAAGACGCACGAGGGAGCGTGCAAGTTGGGATCGTCAGGCTACTATAAGTGCGGCAAGTCAGGGAAATTCAACAGGAATTGTACCGCCCCTGCACCTGTGATACAAACATCTGAGTTGCTATGTTTCCATTGCAACCAGAGGGGCAACAAGAAGGCCAATTGCCCCCAGTTGACAGCAGCAGCGCCAGTGACGGCGCTAGCTCCAGCGACCCTGCGGATTATTGATGGCTGACAGGGCAAGGCAGAGGCTCTAGTGGTGAGGAGCCGAGCATTTCAGCTGACTACTGAGGAGGCATGCGCCGCACCCGATGTGGTGACGGGTATGATTTTTTCTCGCTATTTTATTTATATGATGTTATGATATTGATATGTGCTCTGTGTATATGCATTAGGATCGTTCCATGTGAACGGTATCCCAGTTCAGGTGTTGTTTGACTCGGGTGCCACCCGATCGTTTGTTTCTCTTGCGCTTAGCAAGAGGTTTACTGAGTCTTCGGGCATGTTGGATTGCCCTTTATAGGTAGAGATTGCCGATGATCGATCGGTGCGAGCATCAGTAGTGTTTAGAGATTGTGTCCTAAGGTTGTTTTAGGAGCGCTACATGGTGGATTCGGTTTCCATTCCGTTGCGTGGGAACAAGGTGATTATAGGCATGGATTGGTTAAGCCCTAATGGGGCGGTGATAGATTGCGCACAACAGCTGGTGCAGAGCACGACCCCAAGTGGGGGAGAGTTGGTGATCCACGGTGAGAGGCCACAGCGTGGACCCACAGTATGTTCAGTAGCGAGAGCTAGGCACTACCTTCTGTAGGGTTGCGCGGGATATGTCGCGTATGTTATGGATACCCGAGAGGTGGGTAAAGCGACGGTGAGCGAGGTTCCGGTGGTACCAGACTACGCTGATGTGTTCCCAGAGGAACTTCCTGGAATACCTCCGGAGCGAGAGGTAGAGTTCAAGATCGACCTAGTCCCTGGTACGGCTCTGATAGCCAAGGCACCATACCGGTTGGCTCCTCCTGAGATGCAGGAGTTGTCTACACAACTGCAGGAGTTGTTAGACAAGGGATTCATTAGACTGAGCAGTTCACCCTAGGGAGCCCTGATTCTTTTTGTGAAGAAGAAGGACGGGTCGCATCAGATGTGTATAGATTATCGGGAGCTGAACAAGGTAACGGTGAAGAACCGTTACCCACTCCCGAGGATTGATGATCTCTTTGACCAGTTACAGGGAGCACCTTGGTTCTCCAAGATCAATTTGCATTCAGGTTATCATCAGATGAGGGTCAGAGAGGAGGATGTGTAGAAGACCGTGTTTCGGACGTGCTATGGCCATTATGAGTTCGTGGTGATGCCGTTTGGGCTCACCAATACTCCTGCCGTGTGCATGGACCTCATGAACTGCGTGTGCAGACCGATGCTAGATTGGTCTATTATAGTTTTCATTGATAACATCTTGGTTTATTCCAAGATGCAGGAGGAGCACGAGGAGCATCTGAGAGAAGTTTTGGAGACCGTGAGGAGGGAGAGCTTGTATGCTAAGTTCTCCAAGTGCGAGTTTTGGTTGCATGAGGTGCAATTCCTTGGGCACCTTGTCAACCAGAACGGTATAAGCCAAGATAGAGGTTGTGATGAGATGGGAGGTTCCGAAGTCTCCATCTGAGAATCGGAGTTTCCTGGGATTAGCGGGCTACTATCAGAGATTCATTCAGGACTTCTCCAAGATAGCCATACCCCTGACACGGTTGACTAAGAAAGCCGCGGTTTTTCGATGAGGGCCTGAGCAGCAGGCAACATTTGAGGTTCTGAGATAGAGATTGTGCGAGGCGCCAATCATAGCCTTGCCAGAGGGCGTAGAGGATTTTTTGGTATATTGTGACGTGTTCATTTCGGTGTTGGGCGCGATACTGATGCAGAGAGGGCATGTCATTGCCTACGCTTCGAGGCAGCTGAAGCCTCACGAGCAAACTACCCAACGCACGATTTAGAGTTGGGGGCGGTGGTCTTCGCCCTCATGATTTGGCGTCATTACCTCTATGGGGTTCGGTGTACCATATACACGGACCACAAGAGTTTGAGGTACCTCATGGATCAGCTGAATCTAAACATGAGACAACATCGGTGGTTGGATGTGGTGAAGGATTATGATTGCGAGATCCTTTATCACCCAGGGAAGGCCAATGTGGTGGCCGATGGGCTTAGTCGCAAGGCAGTGCCAATCAGAGGCGTGTGCATGAGGCTGACGGTGGTGACTCCCCTATTAGAGTAGATTTGGGAAGCTCAGCAGGAGGCTATGAAGGAGGAACATCAGAAGAGTGAGCGGATAGTGGATCAGGTTACCTCCTTCGATTATGATAGCCGAGGATTATTTACACTACACCGTAGTGTGTGGGTGCCGTATCACGGAGGCTGCGCCAGGTCTTGATGGAGGAGGCGCACAAATCCCGATTCTCCATTCATCCCGGGGCAATGAAGATGTATAGGGATCTTCGTTTAGACTATGGGTGGCCCTACATGAAGCGGGATGTGGCTTGGTACGTTGAGTGGTGTTTGACCAGCAGGAAGGTCAAGGCCGAGCATCAGAGACCGCACGACAAGATGCAGCCGTTGGACATCCCGTTGTGGAAATAGGAAGATATTACAATGGATTTTATCATGAAGCTTCCTAGGACCGCACGAGGAGTGGATTCGATATGGGTCATCGTGGATCGATTGACCAAGAGCGCCCACTTTATTCCGATTCAGGAGAGCATATCGACCGAAAAGTTGGCCGACATCTATATCAGCGAGATAGTGGCGCAGCACGGGGTGCCAGTATCAGTGATTTCAAACAGGGATGTGAGTTTTACTTCTAGGTTTTTGAAGAAGTTTCATGACGAGTTGGGCACTCGTCTGCATTTTAGCACCACCTTTCACCTGCAGACAGATGTTCAGAGTGAGTGGACCATCCAGACTCTTGAGGACATGTTGCGGGCATGCGTGCTAGACTTCGGTGGTAGTTGGGATAACTATCTTCCTCTAGCTGAGTTCTCATCCAACAACAACTATCACGCAAGTATTGACCATCCTCCCTTCGAGATGTTGTACGGGCGGAGGTGCAGGACCCCGATATGTTGGAGTAAATTCGGCCAGAGGGTCATGGGGAGCACCGAAGTGGTGCTCGAGACAACAGAGAGGATTCAGTAGGTTCGGAGCTGGCTTCAGACTGCACAGAGTCGGAAGAAAAGTTATGCCGACAAGTGTCGTTCAGACTTGGAATTCCAAGTCGGGGATATGGTTCTTCTGAAGGTGTCGCCATGGAAAGCCTTCATCCGATTTAGAAAGCGAGGCATGTTGGGCCCAAGGTACATCGGGCCATTCAAGGTTGTAGCCCGGGTGGGCAAGGTGGCATATAGGTTGGATCTGCCAGCCGAACTCAGCCAGATCCACAACACTTTCCACGTCTCTCAGTTGCGGAAGTGTTTAGTGGACGACTCAGCAGTGGTGCCCTTGGAGGATATTCAGATCGATGACAGCCTGAATTACATCGAGCGGCCTGTGGCAATCCTTGACAGGAAGTCAAAGAATCTGAGGAACAAGAGGTTGGAACTCGTGAAGGTGAAATGGTAGCACCGGAAGGGATCGGAATGGACTTGGGATCCGGTAGAAGAGATGATGGAGCACTACCCCGAGCTATTTCAGGATCGAGCAGCAAACTTCGAGGATGAAGTCTAAAATAAGTGGGGGAGATTTGTAGCACCTGGTTCCTGGTACGTATTCCTTGTAATTAATATTTCTTAAATAATGCATTTTGCCTTCGACTTGGTGAGTTGAAGGACCAACTCGCCGAGTAGAAGCGAGATGAGACGTGGGATCTAAGCTTTGGACTCCGCGAGTCGGTTCCCAGACTCGGCTAGTAGGCCTTGTTTGGGCAAAAACCCTAACCCCGAGTGTTTGCACCCTATTTAAACACTCTAACTCAGCCTCCCTTGTCCCTAACACTTCCAGAGAGCTGTAGAGCGAAACCCTAGGCCCCATTTAGTCCTTGTGAGTGATTTTTTGGCCTTGTGAAGGAAGTTTGAAGCTTAAGAGAAGAAGAAGGAGGTGGAAGAGTGCAAGGAGGGGAAGTAGATCCGACATCTACCCTGCAAGAGGCTCCCATTCAGGTAGAAAAGTCCCTACCTTGATGACTAGTTCATTAGATCCCCTTTTTGTCCCTAATTGGTCGTTTTCAAGCCCTAAAACACCAAACTCCTTGTGTTTGTGCTCTATTATCCGAAAGGACTTCAGATCTAGACCTTATGGACGTATTAGAAGTATAAAGTCTCTGTGGTTAAAGTGATTGAGGTCCCTATTGAGTGTATGACCTCATAAAGAGCTTGGATTTGCCTTTTGGAGCTTATAGGGCCATGCATGCACGTAAAGTTTGCAACTTTACATGATAAGCATGCCCTAGGAACATAGATCTATGGTTTGGAAGAGTTGCATGTCTCAGATTTGATCTGTATAGGAGTGGGTCGAAGGGACTCGGAGAGTCCCAAAGTGGAACTCGGCGAGTTCTATGAAGATGGTCTTAGACTTGGCGAGTTGGATGAACAACTCGGCGAGTCCTATGAAGATTGCCTAGAACTCGATGAGTTGTTCTTCAAACTCGACGAGTCATATGAACTGTTAATGAGTAAGAGGGGTTTAAGTGTTGAAGGTCCAACCCTTGTTATCTGCATGCGGAATTAGCAATTTAACGTGTAGCAATAGTCCCAGAAACCTAAATCCTCATAAAGGATGCTCTGGTGAGGATTTGGAAGTGAGTAGGAGATCTGCTCGTGGGGACTCGGCGAGTTGTTCTTGGACTCAGCGAATCGGATCGCGAGTCGGTTCTGTAGTCCCATGTAGTGAGTTAAGGGTGACTCAGTGAGTGGGAAGAGGGACTTGTCGAGTAGGACCGGGTTAGTAGGAGAAGGACTCGGCGAGTCTGCGCCATGACTCGGCGAGTCCAATCAACTGGAAGTTGACTTTAACCAAGGAGTTAACCTTGGACCAGGGGTAGGTCAGTCATTTGACCTAAGGGTATTTATGAGTGGCTAATCTATGTCTATGATTTATAGCCGGAGGATTACCGGTTCAGCAGTCAGGCGCTTAGCAAGCAGACTTTCAGCACCAACTTTTCAAGGTGAGTTACCTTCCAGTAGCAGTGGGTCTACGGCCACAATGCCGGCCCACCAGTAGGAGTTGGATGATTAGATGATTGTCTCTATGATATTCATCTAGGGTTGCTATTACCTGTGATATGTTATGTGCTAGTATGATATGATGCTATGTGCTAGTGACAGTAGGGGAGATAGTCCCAATATTACGGGTCGATAGGGCCGAAGGGGCAAGTCATGCCCAGCCATGGTAGATAGATTATGTGATATTGGTTATGTGGTAGTAGTAGGGGGTGAAATAGTCCCCATCATCCGGCCGAGAGGACCGAAGGGGAGACTAGCACCCAGATATGCTAGTCAGCATCCGGTCGAAAGGACCGAAGGGGAGACCAGCACCCAGATACGCTAGTCAGTATCCGGTCGAGAGGACCGAAGGGGTAGGTCGGGCACCCAGATATGCCTGACAATATATGTATGTTATGTGGTTATATTGTTTGTAGTATAGTGGGGGAACTCACTAAGCTTCGTGCTTACGGTTTTCAATTGTTGTTTCAGGTGCCTCTTCAGCCATGGGGAAGGAGCTGGCGCGGTAGCGGCATATCACACACACGCTCTTTGTTTTCCGCACTATGAGATATTCTGGGAGTTGTACTCTGACAATATTATGTTTTACATTTTGGTTTACAGTTACGAGACATGTTCTTATTAAATGATATGATCGTATGGTATTTTGTTACAAACGTTTTGCAAATCACTTAAATAAAAAAATGAAATTTTTGGCCCGTATTTTGGGATGTTACAGTATTGATTTCTAGAAGTCCAGCTGATTTCTGAGTACATGTCAACGCTAGTGGGAGCATAGGTGTTGTGCTGATAATTATCATGTTAGTGGGAGCATGATTATTATGTTCAGTATTGCAAGTTAGCAATGTTAATTATAGAAAACAAAAGTTTTCAATTGTTGAAAAGTTGTTTTGCTATAATTAAGGGAGAGGAAATTATACTTCATTTCAATTCTAAAAGCTTAGATTGAGATTGTCATCATCTTTAGTCAAATATATATATATATATATATATATATATATATATATATATATATATATATGAGTTTTATGTTGGAATGGTTTGACTTAAGGAAATAATATATATATATATATATATATATATATATATATATATATATATATATATATATATATATATATATATATATATATTGCGTTTTCAAAATTCGATTATGATTACGTCATCCCTCTTCATAGTCAAATTTTGAAAACATGACAAATAAAAAATATTGTAGCAAAGACTGGTCTAGTATCATGTCTTGATGTGAGACATCATCAATCGTGCCTCATGTGCTTTGAATTTGAGACTTCGGTTCCATGGAATTTGAGACTTCGGTTCCATGGAATTTGAGACTTCATTAAATCTGTGTAAGATTAGGAAACTTAATGCAAGAAAGTTGTTAAAAGTAATGTACTTTGAATTTGAGACTTCGGTTCCATGGAATTGATCTCCATTGGAATGCTCTGTAATGTCTGTTGACAAGTCTTTGTGAATTTGTGCATAGTCATTATGAGAGGATCAATGCATATAAGTTTAGAATCTAACAGATTTCGTTAAATGGTAGGAATGTGGAATTCTTACATTTACGATAAAGATTTGGGATTGTGAAATGAGGATCACTAGAATCATGTTCAACTGATCAATTTCACAAAGTAAAGATCATAGATAAACATAGTGTGCATACTTGGTGTATGGCATGTCTAGTGTCTAGAAAAGATAGTTTACATGCTTGGAGCATGGCACAACTATTATTGTAATTCGAGTATAAAGTTGATTATTTGAAACATTATACAATGAATAATGAGTAATCAATGTGGTGTTTAAATAAAAGGTGTTCTATTTACTCTCAAAGGTGCTTGGGACCATAGACGATTAGTATTATTCTTGTGTTTCACTTTGCATGTTTTGACTTCCAGAATAACTAGGTTATTCTTACCGAATGACTAAGTTATTCAAACCATCCACAATCGATAATACGTTGGAAGTAGGTATTAAGGCAAGACTATCATGAATCGGGTTTGTAGATGTCCAAGGTAGTGGACATAGTAAGAGTTACTACAACATTTATGAGTACTCATGGAATAGGGATTCGAGTATTGGATCCAACCCTCACTCATTTGAATCACTTCATGGATTTTATCACGAGTGATCATGAGACGATAATATCTTATATTTTTCAAACCTAGAGATATGACTTGTTGCCTATGAGTTGGTTATACATTAATTGCACGTAAACGCATTTGGTAACTTGAAGTTATAAAACATGCCTTTGTGTCTGAATCAAAAAGTAGTAGAACAAGCATATGAGTCGATGTTTATCCATTCCTTTTACCATTAGAGGGATAAAAGCGATATTTGTGGGCCCGTCGATGATTTGGTGATGACAAACGTAAGTGCTCGGCCGGGCCTAGACTGATTTGATTTGTTCAATTAGTCAGTCATCAAAATGGGAAATCTGGAAACAACTAATGGATGGAGAGAATGATTATAATCAATGTCTCAGTCCATATGATATCTATAATGGAGGAATATATGATCCCTTATCTAATAGACGTGTCATTGATTTGTTCAGAGTTCGACAACGACTTTAAGAGCTACGATTGCTAGTCGGGTTTTGGAGTCATACACAATAATAGTTTTAGACTTATCCAAGTGGAAGACTGTTGGATTAGGTGTCTAAGACCATAACAATTATTGGTATGTATTCGATCCGAGAGTAGCATGGTCCATTTGGGTTGCATATCATCAGGATAATATGTTAGGATGGACTTTTGAGAGAAGAAGTTATATATGATTTATTAATATATTATAAGTTCTAATATATTAATATGAAATCATATGTTTTAATTAGTATTGATCAAGAATTAATTTAGTGATCAAAAGAGACTAATTAAAACTATGGGGACAAATTATGGTAATTAGTTATATTTATATGTGTTGGGCTTATGATCCATGTTAGACCAAGTTTATGTATGGATACATAAAGAGTTGGGTCACATGAACCATGGATTATAAGACCCATGGATATGGGTTTGGGTTATACCCATGTTTCTTAGAATTCAACACATATAAATACATATGTTATGACCTAAAAATTGCCAACCCTAGTGTGTGTGCATGTTCTTGGAGTTCAGGAAGGTTTTAGAGTGCATGGAGAATCTCTCTTAAGTCCTACCTTTCTCCTTGATGTGTTGTGACTTCATTTGACGCTTCCACACTATTGGGGCTATGCTCTTAAGGCCAAATACATTAAGACTTCCAGCCACACAAAAAGGTACGTTACTCTATCTAGTATTTTATGTAGTTTGTATGACAATTGCATGCTAGCCATAGGTTCAACACATTGGAAACCATTTGCATGTATAATTAGTGAAAACATATATCTAAGGTATTTAGGGTTGTATGTGCACCATAGGATGTTGTATTATACCAAAACCCAACAGTCTGTTTATCCTTCAACTGACTACTCAACTTTTGAGAGCTCGAGGTTCCTACTAAAAACAGAATCACTTATACTTGGGCCTAGGCTCAGCTAATCCTGCTGTGAGTGACTTGTCACTTCCCAATCAACCAACTATTCCGTCCGTACTTACAACCTAAACACAAATACTAATACTACCCAAACACTAAAACTACTCGAAACAGCATGTTGCCATATGGCTGCTTTCAAAAATCTATCGGGACCTCCCTAGTCTCAATTCATTCATTAGTCATCTGAAATACCAGGTTCAGCCCGGCCACTGAGCTAAAAGGGCTCCCACACAGTCGCCCCCATGAGTTTCGAATTGAATCCTCTCCTGTCAATAATTACTACTAGTTATGTTGCCATTGTGGGTCTAACGACCTTCTGACCTAACTGATCAGTTCCATACGTCGAGTCCTAACGTCACCAAATCCGAGGCTAAAAGTGATTGCTACCTGACCAATGGTAGCCTTATATCACAAACAATCTTATACGGTCTCTTGCTTCCCTGATCCCTTAACTGTAGTGGCGTTCCTACGGTTGTATCGCTGGCTCAACCGGATCTAACCCATCTAGGTAATTCCGTAATCTAATCCGTGGATTTCCATATCCTCACTGCTACACCCGAACTGGTGGGTACTACTGTTCCTTCCGCGATCTAATAATGCTCTCATGCTATCTACCAACCTATTGAATGGTACAATTACACCTGCAGTCTTACAACACTCTAACAGTATCTGCCAACCTCATGAACGTTACGGCTACACCTGCAGACTTACAACACTCTAGCACTATCGGTTGCTAGTGAATGTTACGGTTACCCTCATAGTCTTACAACACTTTCCATACTATCTGAATGCTTGTGAATGCTATGGCTACCCTCGTAGTCTTACAACACTGTCCGTACCGGATCGATCATGCACTCGACCTAACACTCAACTGAACTCGAATAATAACTGGAGCTCTAACATGGTTCTTGAAACCTACTATCTGATGCCAAGGATAAGGACGAACCAAATGTTGGAAAATTTTCTAAACTCCCAACTCACCCAATCCTCAACCTAGACGGCCGCTCGACCGCCTTCCTTCCTGACGGGGATGGAAAACTCATCCTAGTTTCACACTTATTTCTACTCCTGAATACCTGATCGATTCTCCCCCACTTTAGGTTCGACTAAGTCTTCACGACACATGAGAATTGAAGGATTCCCAATCCTTCTTGCTTTCTAACAATCCACTGATTAGAACTTGTACTTACCAATGCTAGCGATCAATCACCAGTTAGACCCTAAGATCACCCATCCTCTAAAATCTTGAAGAGTACTCTTGAAATTTGGTCCAGTCTGACACCTCACACCACCTCCCATGCTGACTACTGGAGGTCTTAATATTTATCCTGGTTGACGAATCCTCGTTCTTATTTCCAATCTCACAGCACCACTGAACTCTAACTGAACACAACCCGTGCGAAAATACAATTCTCTTGAACATCTAATGACCGAACACCCATGCATCGAACACTCGCAACTGACACCACCATCTTCATACTACCGGTCCTTTTCTAGGAACGGTAGTGCTTTGGACTATAGAGTTCTTCCATAGGCAATTGTTAACCATACTCGAACAAATTTTAGAACCATTGAACCTTGACTTCACTTGAGAACCATCGCTCTAACCCTGACCAAATATCCACCAAGTAATACTCCTGCATAGATCCAGACAAGGATCCGAAATGATAACGGTACCCGCGAAACCCACTCCACAAGGTACGTCCATCTCTAGATTCCTCAAAGATTTCTCGGCATGCATAATGGCATATGACAATCCTTGATAACTCAGACGATAGCAGAGAACCGACCTGAGATCTAACTTCTTCAAATTCCAATGTGGTACAATTTCCCAGTATCCACATAGAAATAGAAGAAAACAACACACCCCGCAATTATCTGAAGGATTCCTGATCACCTCCTCCTGAGATACCTCGACCATTCTGAGAAAATAGTGCAAAAACTTGTTGTATTAATGTCTAAGTCCATAACTATATTTGGTATGTACTTGACCCGACCCGGCATGGTCCATTTGGGTTGCACTTCACCGGCACAATTTATATGGATAGTCTTCTGAGAATAGTATATTTATGATTTATATTAATATGTTATAAGTTCTAATATATTAATATATAATCATATTATTTAATTAGTATTGATTAAGAATTAATTTATAATTAATTAAGTGATCAAAAGGAACTAATTAAATATGGACTCTTGTATATATATATATATATATATATATATATATATATATATATATATATGGAATGGGCGAAGTTCATTTAGGTTGGGCTAAGCTTTCATGGATAGTCCATGGAGTGTTTAACTCATGGATCATATGAAATGAAAGGTCATGGGTTTAACCCTAGTCTCCATACTATATAAAGATGTCGTTGGTTGGTGACATTGGCACTAGTATGGGTACACTAAGAGGGCTAGCCGATTTCCCTAGAGAGAACCAAAGTATTCTTATTCTCAAAGTCTTCCAAGGTGTTTAGGTGATTTGTGATCCCACTTGAGGCTTCCACACTATTGGGGCTAAGCTCTTAAAGCTTGAAGACATCAATCTACATCAAAAGTTATGTCATCTAACTAGTACTTTGTAGTATAAGAGCTTCATAATATGCTAGTTAGGATTAAAGCCTTGGAAAGTTCTTATTTGCATGTATACTAGAGAAAACTTAAATCCAATGTTTATAGGGTTGCATGTACACCATAGGAGTGTTAGAATGCTCAAAACCCAACAGTGGTATCAGAGCCTAGGCTTGTTTTCTTGTTATAATTGCAAAAACTGCTTAAAAATCGAATTTTGGTGTTGTCTGCATAGCAGACTCGCCGAGTCCACTGATGGACTCGCCGAGTCCAAGGCAAAAAGCGTCCAACTCGTCGAGTTTGTTCGTGCACTTGACGAGTTGGACCCCCAGACAGCATATATTCGACTGTTTTGGCTAGAAATGGACTAAGAACATTACCCTAAGTTGTTTTTAAACTTATAAACTCACTTTTGATGTGGTAATGTTCATGCTAATCCAATTTCAAAGATAATTGTCAATAGATTCATGTTTTGTATTAGTTTAAAGTTTAGACTAATTACATGAAAAAGTTTGATTTGAATTATCTTGTTCATATGAGTTGCATAGATTAATAGAAAAGTTAATTGAATAGTTGTTTTCAATCCATTTTAATCTAAAAGTTGATTCTAAAATGTGTTTGTGTAACTTGTCCTCAAGTTACATGAAAAGTCACATTTAAGTTTCTTAAAACTCGTAAAAATTATCATAGGTTACAAAAATGAAGAGTCTTGTTGTCATTAAATGATTTTATGATTCCATAACTTGTCCTCAAGTTGTGGAGGTTCAAGAGTCTCTTCATTAAATAAAATATGTGTAACCTTAGTTAAACTTATAAAGCTTCTATAAATTATGAATTATGAAGAGTCACTTTCTTAATTAGTTTAAAGTCTTCCATAACTTGTCCTCAAGTTATGTAACCTGAAGAGATTTTTAATTAAAACTACTTTAAACACATAAGTTACGGAATAGAAAAGTTTTAAAAGTTACAAAACTTGTCCTCAAGTTTTGGAATATGAAAAGTTTTCTCTTATGAATACTTTAATTCCAAGTTTAGCCCTTAAAAATTTAAAAGTTAAAATTCGACCCTTATACTTTATAATATTATAAGTTGATAATATATATATATATATATATATATATATATATATATATATATATATATATATATATATATATAAGAGCAAGTCAGTCTTACCGTTAGTAGGCCTCATTCACGAAGCTGGTCTATAAGGGGGGTATAAGGTTATTGCCTATAAAATGACAGTTTAATGGGTGTCCACTCTCACCCACCGCTTCCTTGACTGGTGGAGGGTCGTTAGCCGAACGGGTAGGACAAAGACTATAAATTCTCCCTTCATTAAAAGTATTAGTGATAAATACTAAGTAACTAAACCTTTTATAAACACCCAATCTTAGTTACTTAGGAAAATGTGAATAAGGTGCTAATCCATGAAAGTACACTTTGCACTTTGTTTAAGTCGGTTAGTGGAGCATGTGTGGTTAACCAGAACACTGACTCGTATTTAACAAGGTAGGCAAAGGGTAACTTAATGTTTATCATAGTATCGATGGAGCGTGTGTGGTTAACCGACACATCGATTGAGGGGTAAACACTTAAGGGTAGCAAGTAATTTGCATGGTTACTTCACACCTTGTTTTGTGATCCTCGGCATCCCAGTCACAAAAGTTGAAGGGCACACTCGAGATTGAAACATGCCTTTGAAAAGTTCAATGAATCTTAAAAGATCTAGGAGTTTCAAATCCATTTAAAAAACCTAATAATTTATTTCGTTTTTCATGGTGGAAATTGGTGAATCGTCATTCACCTACCTTCAAATATTCTATAGCTTGGATTACGGCATCCCTCTTCCAAGTTATAAAATAGTTTGTTGGGTCCTAGCCTTAAAATTTCATATTGGGTGTTATATTAAGGACTTTAAATCAACTATCTTGTATATATCCCAAAATATGTCTAGTTCAAACATCTATGATCCTCCCAAATCTCTTGGAACTTCACTTCCTCCACCTCCTCTAATTATTCTCCCTAACCCACAAAGTTCAAGGTCACTCGAGCCCTATTGGCAAGGCAAGGTCTAGGTGTGATCACATATTGAAGATGAAGTCACATATTGACAAGCCGGGAGAGTTGGGTGTCAAAGTTTTAAGAAAGTTGGATGTCCAATCACTTTCTAAGTCACATAGTGAGTTCCTTCGGGACTCCTATGAAACAGACTATGACAAGACCCTTAATGATATTATCTATTTGCTAAGATCAACTTCCCAAAACTTTATGGACATTAACAATGATGACACTGGAAATCCAGAAAAAGCATTCTCTTCCCAATGGAAAGGGATCGGTCATAGTCAACTCGGTTGACCAAATGGTAAAGAGAAAAGCTAATTCTATGATAGTACCGGTACCATTACCAAAGGGTCCATATGTTTATATTGCCAAAGGAAGGGGCATTAGTTGCGAAGCTGCCAATTTTACCTAAGGATGTTAAAGTCAATAAGTTTGACCCTACTTCAGGTAAAGTCCACTATTAAACTCTATTAAGTTTCTATTATGAGATTCTTATTACATGATGTGACTGGGTCACATGTTGATGTTTTAAGAATCAAAGGAAAAATGAAGGAAACCTAAAGAAAAAGTATGCTGAATCTGACAGCGAAGATGGATTTCTATCGCTTGATTGAAGATCGGATTCTTGAGCTACTCTTAGGAGTTATGATAGATTGCTAGGAAACATGTAATAGCATAGTTTTCATTTCAATTTAGATTGTAAGGAAAAAGTTTTTTCCATATTTTAAAATAAATAAAAGTTTGTTTTACTTTATTTTTATCTCCTTACAATGACATTCATGAAAAACTTGATGTTTGTATGTTTATAGCAATATTGGAAATATGAATTTGATTCTTTCATTTGTGGTAGTGTCTAAATTTACCAAACAAGGAAATATTCTCATCACCCAAGTTTCAATTGGACCGAAACTTGGAATCATACAAGGTGTTCAGTGTGATATATGAGAATTTTCAACATTGGAAAAATTAAGACTAGTTCTATGGTCACATGTGTATGTGACTCAAGAGAAGGACTAAGGGATCAAGTACACTTTCTTGTGCACTTGTCAAAGTCCACCACAAAATATGGATAAGACTATTCATCATTATTTACTAAATTTTAGTAAATATGATCATACTTACAAGCTTAAGTATAATTCTGAAATATTGGAAAATTTCAATGTATGACATAATGAATAAGAAGAATCAAATTAGGCAGAAGGATAACAGTTTCTCAAATCTGAAAAAGATGGGAGAGTACTTTAGTATCATGTTTTAAGATCATCTTAATGATTTTGAGACCTTATCACAATTCATTCTCTAAGTGCATTATGATATTTAAGAAGAGGAGTTATGAAT
Source organism: Lactuca serriola (assembly GCF_051521515.1). Lineage (NCBI taxonomy): Eukaryota > Viridiplantae > Streptophyta > Magnoliopsida > Asterales > Asteraceae > Lactuca > Lactuca serriola. The sequence continues at coordinate 146,957,978 of NC_136408.1, read as the reverse complement.
TGTTGAAGTGGTTAAATCAAGAAGATGATTCATACTTCGTTCCAAAAACAATTCATAGAGTTATACTCTAAGATTGTAACTTGATTGACATGTCTTAAAGAAGGTTTAAAACACTTGTCAAATGTAAGAGTAAAAGTTTTCTACTCTTGTACATTTGAAATTGGTAAGTTGTGATGTTTTGGATAAAACAAAGACCAACTAAGGATAATTGTGTTAAGTGTCTGTCTTGATTAGAATCCACACTATCTCTTGAATATTTGGCAAGAAAGTCTTGTAAGTCAAGGAGACAGTGGGAGTCTAAAAGATCCTGAAAGGGTTTCAAGAAGGAATCAAGAACAAAAACTTGTATTTCATCACTAGCACACAACTAGAGGTTTATAACCTATCGTATTGACATTTCTGGGCTCATTCCAATTAAGTTGGCTATACATTTGAGTTCTACATGTTCTCAATTGTTTGCATAGCTACTTGGAAGAAATGGCATGCCCTTGAGCTGCCAGGTGGCAAGAAGTTAAGATTGCACAAGTTCAATCTGTATGAGTTAGGATTTGTCACTAACCTAGTCTTGTGATTATGGTTTTGACAAATTCACATGGATAAGAACACATACACCATAAAATCTAACTATCATAAGGTTTCTCTTCGATTTATGAAAATGATGGTAAGGAAACTCTTTCACTAAGTAGATTTTGAGTAGATAGCAATTGTGAGAATGACAAAAGCTCTAAACATTATGATTACGACATCCCTCTTCATAATTGTTTAGACACACGTGTGAGCTATCTCAGAGAGGTGTATGATTTTGATAAAGTCTTATCAAGGCAATCTAGTATCAGAAATCTGAACTTTGGTAAGAAAGTCAATAAAGTATTGATTTGTAGAAGTCAAGTTGATTACTGGTTACATGTCAAAGCTAGTGGGAACATAAGTGTTATGCTAATAATCATCATGTTAGTGGGAGCATGATAATTATGATAAGAATTGCAAGTTAGCAATGTTAATTATAGAAAACAAAAGTTTCAATTCGTGAGGTTGCAGGGGTTGAAAAAGTTGTTTTGCTATAATTAAGGGAGAGGAAATTATACTTCATTTCAATTCTAAAAAGCTTAGATTGAGATTTTAATCATTTTATTCAAGAATATATATATATATATATATATATATATATATATATATATATGAATTTCATGTTGGATTGGCTCAACTTAAGGAAATTCTATATATTGTGTTCTCAAAATTCGGTTATATATATATATATATATATATATATATATATATATATATATATATATATATGAATTTCATGTTGGACTGGTCTAGAACCATGTCTTTATGTGATACATCATGAATCGTGTCCCATTAACTTTGATCGATTACATGTGCTATAATATTTATCATTTCTGAATTTTTCAAATGCCTTAGGGCATTATGGAGGAAAATGTGTAGAATTGGATATGACTAAAGTGATTAAGCAATTGTCGAGGACAATCTAAGGTTTACCAAAGATTGGTTGCTCAAGGACAGTTGGAAGTATATTGTTAATATTAAAAGGACCATATTGACATAGTCTGAAAAGAGGCAACTCTTGTTCAGAAGTGGTAGTCAAAATGGGAATATAGAGTTGTCTTCATAGGTGGAAGCAATCTGTGTAAGGTTAAAGAAACTTAATGCAAGAAGCATGTTCAAAACAATGCGCTTTGAATCTGAGACGTCGTTTCCATGGAATTGCTCTCCATTGGGATACTCTGTAATGATTGTTACCAAAGCCTTTGTGGCTTTGTGCATAATCATTACAAGAGGAATAGTGCATATAAGTTTAAAATCTAAACAGATTTCGATAAATGATAGGAATTTCGAATTCTTACATTTAAGGTAGGGATTTTGGAGTGTGAAAAGAAAATCATTGAAATTATGTTCAATTGATCTAGTTCACAAAGAAAAAAGGATCATACACAAACATAGAGTTCATACTTGGTGTATGGGAAAGCTATTGTTTAGAAAACGTAGAATACATGCTTGGAGCATGGGACACTTAGTGTTTTAATTCAAGTATAAAGTTGATAAAACCGAAACAATGAATAATGAGTAATCAGTATGGTGATAAATAGAAAGTGTTTTATTTATATTCATAGGTTTTGATACCATATTAGATTCATTTATTCTTGTGTTTCACTTTGCATGTTTTGACTTCCATAATAACTAGGTTATTCTTTCAAAATGACTAAGTTATTCAAACCATCTATAGTCGGTCATATGTTGGAAGTAGATATGAATCAAGACTGTCATGGGTTGGCTTGTAGAGGTCCAAGTTGGTGGACAAAGTTGTGCTACAACACTCATGAGTGCTCATAAGTTCTAAGTATTGGATTCAACCCGCGCTTATTTGAATCACTTCATGGATTTTATCACGAGTGACCACGAGATGATAATATCTTATATTCTTCAATCCTAGAGATATGAGTTTTTACTATGAGTTGATAGTACACTGATTGCACGAAAACGCATTAGTAATTCGATGTTATAAAACGTGCCTTTGTGTATGATTCAACAAGTAGTAGAACAAGCCATATGAGTCAAAGTTTATCCATTCCTTTTACCTTCGGGATAAAAGCGATATCTGTGGGCCCCTCAATGATTTAATGATGACACATGTGAGTGCTTGCCCAAGCCAGGACTGATTTGATTTGTTCAATCAGTCAGTCGTCATGAATCGGAAATTGGGAAACAACAAATGGACAGAGAGAATGATTATAATCCATGTCTCAGTCCATATGATATCTAGAATGGACGAAGAGATAATCCCTTATCTAATGGACAAGTTCGTTGACAGAGATCAGAGTTCGACAGCGGTTTTAAGAGCTACGATTGCCGATTAGGTTTTGAAGTCGTACTCAATAATAGTTTTAGACTTATCCAACTGGGAGACTGTTGGATTAATGTCTAAGTCCATAACTATATTTGGTATGTACTTGACCCGACCCGACATGGTCCATTTGGGTTGCACTTCACCGGCACAATTTATATGGATAGTCTTTTGAGAATAGTATATTTATGATTTATATTAATATGTTATAAGTTCTAATATATTAATATATAATCATATTATTTAATTAGTATTGATCTAGAATTAATTTATAATTAATTAAGTTATTAAAAGGAACTCATTAAATATGGACTCTTATATATATATATATATATATATATATATATATATATATATATATATATATATATATATATATATATGGAATGGGCCAAGTTCATTAGGTTGGGCTAAGCTTTCATGGATAGTCCATGGAGTGTTTAACCCATGGATCATATGAAATGAAAGGTCATGGGTTTAACCCTAGTCTCCATACTATATAAAGATGTCCTTGGTTGGTGAAATTGGCACTAGTGTGGGTACATTAAGAGGATTATCCGATTTCACTAGAGAGAACCAAAGTATTCTTATTCTCAAAGTCTTCCAAGGTGTTTTGGTGATTTGTGATTCCACTTGAGGCTTCCACACTATTGGGGCTAAGCTCTTAAAGCTTGAAGACATCAAGCTACATCAAAAGGTATGTCATCTAACTAGTACTTTGTAGTATAAGAGCTTCATAATATGCTAGTTAGGATTAAAGCCTTGGAAAGTTCTTATTTGCATGTATAATAGAGAAAACATAGATCCAAGGTTTATAGGGTTGCATGTACACCATAGGAGTGTTAGAATGCTCAAAACCCAACAAAACTCCCTTCAATCTTGATGACAGGAACTAACTATAGTATCCTCCTTCCTGAAGGATTCTAAGGATTCACATGCTTTGGGCTACGTGTGAGCCCCTAACTGCCCCGCGACTATTTTCGGACTGATAGGCCCCGAGATGACTATCAAAGGCTCAAAAATCCTTTCCTTGGATGAACGAAAGACTACCGACATACATTCCAAAACTCTATAAGTAATCACTGATGAGATGAACTCCCGCAATCGCGCATTGATCAACCCATGTCCTGCTCCTGAGACGGAACCAGAATCTGAGTCTCATTCTTAAGTGCTCAACACTATACTAAATTGACATTCAAAAGATCCGAATATACCCAATAATCCTTATCCCACAGGCTTCTTGGATTCTCCAAGACACTCCCCGCTTTTAGTATGGATCTTGTGCTTTCAATAGTACGAGCCCAATACTACCTTCCACACCTATATATACTTTCCTCAAGAATCATCTTGAATCCTCCAAGTCACCTTCTCAAACTGATACCCTGAATGCTCGCTAACAGCGCAACCAAACGCACTAAATCATTTCCTAGGTTCCCGAACCCCCCCCCCCAGTCCTCAGTTGTTGAAGATTCCCAGTAATGTCAACTAGCTACCTCATGAATATAGCTACATGCAACAGAGATCAGATAATCCTTTGAGTAAAAGACTCAACCCTAGAACGGTTGGACTCAGACAAGAGCTACGCAATAGGGTCAAATCTATTAATCTGAGATTATCCAGCTTGCGTCACATGTGACTTAGCATATTTACTTAATAGCTAGCTCACATTACTAAGAGTCCCACGAAGCACAAAACAAGCAACATTCAGACAATGGGGAAAATCTAACAAGCATATCACTATACATACCATTATGTCCTCTAATCAGAAATCTATACCAGCATGTAACTCAAAGGCTCGTACAATCAGGCATAACCTAAACATGCTATCCTATCACTGGCTGATCAGTACTAGCAAGTAGATCTACAAGCACATATAGTAGGAATGTAAGGTATCCTTCCTATATCCTTAGCCCTAATCTAGAATGCATTTCTTATAATCATATCATATCATAACATAACATGTATTGCTATCTTGGGTAAAACTTACTTGAGCTCGGCTGATTGCACGCATCACACACCTTGTTCTTTTCAAAGTTATTTTCTCTTTTAAAATTCTTTTTAAACTTCTTTTTATAAAATGATTTTACTTTTCAAAATTTTCATACCAAGTCCTTAGTTTAAGTTCAGACACACCCGAAAGTGTGTCCGAATCCATCAAACCAAGTCTCTGATACCAACATGTAACATCCCAAAATTCAAGACAACAAATTTCATTTTTGTATAAGTTATTATAAAAAATTAGTATAGAAACATCCATAATAACATTCCATGTCAAAACCCAAGTGTCAATAATCAAAAACATATTAACATAAAATAATATCAGAGTGTAATCCCAAAGATCTCATGTGCGGAAAACATAGTGTGATGCGCTGCGATCAAGTCAACTTCTTTCCTTTGAAAACATAGTACCTAAAACCAAAACTATAAACCATAAGAATGAAGCTTAGTGAGTTCCCCCATCATACCACATACCATACAATAAACATATTGTCGGGGCAATTCTGGGGTACCCAACCTACCCTGCCAAGCAATTCTGGGGTGCCTGACCTACCCTCTCAGGCAATTCTGGAGTGCTTGACCTACCCTGCCAGGCAATTCTGGAGTGCCTGACGTACCCTGCTGAGCATACCGGGGTGCTCAACCTACCCTTCTGTCAGGCATATCGGGGTGCCTGACCTACCCCTTTTCAAGCATATCTGGGTGTCCGACCAACCTTCCGGTTTATTTCAACTGGTTACGGGGACTATTTCACCCCCTACGACTACCACATAATAACATAACATAAACATACTGTCAAGCATATCTGGGTGCCCGACCTATGTCGGTTGTCTCAACCAGAACCGGGGAATAGTCCCCTACCTACCACTATCACATAAACTCATAACATACTAGCACATAAAGCATAATATATAGTTTCAACCCATACAATTATCACAAAGACAATCATCTAACAAACAATTTCTACTAGTGGGCCGACATTATGGGCTTAGACCCACTTCTACTGGAGGTAACTCACCTCACACTGCTGAAGTCCTGCAGACAAAACCCTAGGTGCTGGATGATAGATTTACCGAACTATCAACATCAAAATAACACCCAATTAATAATTTGGTTCCAACATATAACCATAAGTCCATGCTTGGGGTAAAAGACTGCTTTACCCCAATACTAGCTTGATTCAAGCCCAAGGCCCAATCCAGGGGCCCAAAAGTCAAACTATGACTCAAAGCCCAACAATTGGCCCAATTTTCCAAATTAGGCCCAAACCTCTTCATGGTCTTACCCTAAGGTCCAACCATTTATTCCTTCCCAACATGTGGCATTAATATGGTCTAATATCTCATAATCATCAAGGCCCAATCATTGCCCATCTATGACCCAATTTTCCAAATTGGGCCCAAACCGCTTACATGGGCCTTACCCTAAAGCCCATTAAGTTATTTTAGCCCATACGCTTGCTTTTTTGGATGGCCTATTAATAGCCCAATCACCAAAGCCCAACAGAAAGGCCTAACTCAATGCCCATGTGAAATTAGGGTTTTCACATAAAATGACAATTAGGGTTAAGTGTTTCTCACTTAACCCATTAAGGACTTAATCCATTAAGTCCATCAATCTACTAGGTTAATCATACATTATTGTCGGGCTTAATACAAAATCCAATTCCAGTGGCGCAAAATGTGGGTCCCGATAAGTCCAAATTAAAATCTCCATGATTAGGGTTTTCCAAACCCTAATTAGGGTTTTTAACCCAATTACGATACAATTAGCCCATTAGTTAAGTTTTTAGGTTAATTAATTATTAATTTAAGTTGGGCACCACCCACTACCACCTCGGGTAGTGGTGGTCAATGGCGGCTCACGGTGGTGGCCTTCACCTAATGGTGGTGGTGACGGTTTTTCCTTAATTATTCCGATCAAATACAATGTTACAATGCGATATCTAAATAAACACACACACACAATAATACACACTCCCATCCACCCCTTGTGGCGGTAGGCGGTGGTTTACGGTGGTGGTGATTATGATCTTCGACCAATACAACACCAAAGGTACTCCAAATATCAATCCAAAAGTGGCGGAGCGGCGGCAGCAGGTGGCGGGACGGTGGTAACAGGTGGTGGTGATGAGTTCCTTCTTTACGGAATACGGTCATACACACCAAAAATCACATACACAACCACCTCCGCATGGTGGTTGGTTGCGGCAGAAAGAGACAATAGCTCCCAACCACCGACTAGGTGGCTGAGGAGGCTAGAACAAGCAGAAACGGAAGCCATAGGGCCACTGTTGGCAACAAATCAAGTCTCCCGACTTCAATCCACTGAGAAGAGCGAAGGAACGGAGAGAAATGATGGCAAATGGCCTTACCTAGAGACTCTCAGTCGCTCACGACTGTACAACAGCGATCAGGGTCCGTTCGTCGGCCTTCGGCGGTCATGCGGGCTACTCACAGCGTCTCCAATAGCGACAATGTTGTGGCGACGTTCATTGGCAAAGCAGCGGCCATGCTAGATGATCCCGACAGCCCACAAATTCAACCTCAACATGAGGCTCTTCATCGCTGTCGGATGAAGCACCAACAATTGGCTTCGGTCAACGACATCGGTAGGCTAAGGGGCTGCGGCCGCCATAGGCTTCAGATACAAGGTTAGCGGCGGCTGGAACAATAGTACTAAAGGTGGAGGCTGTTCCATTGTCTAGGGTTAGGGTTGGCATGGCGATGACGGGTTATAAATCCCGATCGTTTACACTTTCCACAGATTTACACTTCTAGTTGTTCCTCCTATTATTCTTTTCAAATCTAATCCTTATATTACCATTCGGCCCTCATCATTCCAAAACCTTTTCAATTTAAGTCCAATAGTTACCAACCACCCCTTCGCTTTGAGAATCTTTTGCAAAACTAATCCTGAAATTACCTTTCTAACCCCAAAATCTCAATTATATCATATTCAGCCCTTCCTTCTCTTTTCCTTTCAAATTAAATCCAAAATTACCCAACTAGCCCCTCCTCTACAAAATATTTTCAATATAAGCCCACAAACTACAAAATGAGCCTGATTGATTATCCTTTAGTCATGTGTTCAAATATTATTTCCACTACGAATCCCAAAAGCACTCTTTAGACCTCCAAAACAAATTATAAAGCCAATTACACACTTTTTCACTAAACTCTTTATTTAAATATATATACATATATATCAGAATAAAATAATACTTAAAACACATCTTCAACTTTTAGATCTTGTCCAGTGACATGTAGATAACATGAGGAATAAGTGTTTTATTTTGTATTTCTATTAATCATTAACTATGATGAAAGTAGTCATTATTAGTTTAATTGTGGTGATTTTAGTTCACTTTATTATCTATTTGTTTTTGTATGAACTTATATGGGAAAAATTAATGTCATGACATAAGTATACAATCAATAATATATATGTAACTGAAACAGAAAAATTGAATTAAATACAAATACACGAATTAACTCACAAGAAAAAAATACTTGAATGTTGGATTACAACATATTGCAAACTCAAAATTATAGAGCTTGATGCCTGCAGATAGTGTCTTATGATAGAAATTTGCTTAGTAGGGATCTATCTAGAAGATATAACAATCAGATTAAGATTGGATCTTGATCCTGTTGAAATTTTCCATGTTTCCTTATTTTCTCAAAAAAACCATAAAAAGAAAGAGGGTGGTGTTTTTGTGTAATGTGATCAACCCTTAATCTTCCAATTGATCACCTTTATATAGGTTGTAAAGAGCAATAAAATACTACTAACCATCATACATGTTCAAAACCGAATTTAACAGCTAAATTAATTGTCTATCAGTTATCAGATTTTTCTTTAATTAATAAATCAATTTTAGAATTTATTAATAAAAAATATCAATTAGTCAAGAGGGGCTCTCCTAGAAGCCTCAAGTCCCAAGGCCAAATTTTTCACAATTAATTATATTTAATAACATGCCTAAGTCAAGACTAAATTAATAGTCCATTACCATAATTCTTGACCAATTATCTTTGTCTTTCTTTATCCAATTATTATGTAGAGCCAAAGTCTTATAAAGCTACTCAAGGTTCTTACTTTCTTCTATGTGGGGTAACTTATGCAATAAATAAAGTTCCAACAAGTAAGATAACCAAAAATTTCACCTTATATATTTTGTTTAAAGAACGATTGTTCTTTCATTCTTTGGAGGCCATTTTTTCTAATATTGATTTTCCTAACAAGATCTATGAATTCTTTATACAATAAAAATTAAAAGTTATATATAAGTTTTGTAAATATTAAACAATTTATATGGTCTTTCAGCAAAATAGAACCCAGTTGCTTGCATAATTGCAAGGGAAAATGGGCTTTATAAACCTTTATATGACCCGCTTTTTAACTATGCTCTAGTATCAGTTTCACAAAGGCTATTCTAGAGGTTTACTCAGTTTCTTAGTATATTTATTTTATTATTAAATGACATGTTCCTTATATAATTATTATATAGTAAAAAGTCATTAACAACAGTATAAGAAAATATGGTAACCATGTAGATTTTAGTAATTTTAACATATATTTTTTTAGTATTTTGTAGTTGCTATTTGCTAGACCTCTGTTAATTGTTATTGTTAGCAACCTTCCTCCCCCATGATGTGACACCAAATTTTTTCCTAGGTATAATGCAAGAAATACAAATCTACTTTCCTGTTTTTGTATATCATACCATCCAACTTGAATATCTTTTTATTAGAACATGGCAGTTTCATTTTTTCCTTATTAGGACACTATACTTTGTGAGAGATGATATCGCTATAATTTGGTAGATTTTTCAAAGTATAATGTTGTAATAGAAAGAAATGAAAGTAGAATACTATAATAAATAAATAAATCAATGAAAGTATGTCGCTATTCTTGCATCTATATTGTCTACAGCTACAAATGACATTTCTACCTATACGTGCCACTTGATTGCAACAGGGGAGTATAAACAGGGGTATAAACGTCATTTCTACCAATACGTGTCACTTGATTGCAACAAGGTAACACGTTTGATGTTAATTATAGCCCTTAACTCATCACACATAGGGTTGCAAGAGTGGCCAGGGTAAATAGAGTATTTATGTCATTTTTTCCTTCTATGTCTTGATAGGTTTGAATTATTTGAACCTCTTTAAACATTTAGTTTTTTTTTTCTCTTGTTCTTCATCTTGTGTCTGTTTACTGATAGGAAACGGGATGCAATAACAAATGTAGTGAAATCAAATGTAGTATATATAGACCTAATGGAGTGTTTGTTAGAGGGTGTTTGTTTTTTCTCTGCAGATCTGCGTGGGCTCTTTTGTCTGCGTGGCGCAGACCACACACAGACTTAAAGGTTTGCAGTGTGTTTGTTTTTCTGAAGTGCTCAGACATAAAATCGTCTGCGCGAGGTCTTCACCACACAGATTTGGGCCAACCTCTTCTAAAGTCTGCGAATTTTTTAAACCTAAAAAAATGCGTCCCTTCTATTGTATCCGCCTCCATCGTCAAACCTTCCCACCTCATTTGTATTTCTCCACCGACATAACTCATCCATCTTCAATCCATCGACCGTCGCCTCCGATCAGCACCCCCGTCGCCGCCCTGCTCTCCGATCGAAGGCATCCAATGACTAGGCGCCCGCAGACTTGTACGATTTAGGCCACCAGCGAACAGGTACATCATGTTCCTTGCGTTTTTTTTAGTTCCAACATGAAATTAACATGAAATTGAGGAATAATCTTGCTGTGAAAACTCTCTAATTCACTGAAAATCTTGTTTCTTACTTCAAATTTTTGTTAAATGTTATTACAATACATGCATATCTCCTCCTTCACAATAAGCTATTACAATACATGTATAGTACATGATCAGATTAGGGTTTTGCATACAAAAAGAATGAAACTACAGTCATGTATCATGTATGTTTGATTGATATTATGGAAAATAATATAAATATATAGTCTATTTTGCTGAAAATTAAGAAAATTAAAAAAAGTCTTGCCTTTTCTTTTCATGTATATGTCTCATAAGTAGTGCACAAGCAAAAGAGCCTTTTCCTATATGTGAAATAATGTTGTCAATTGTGAATTATTTATTGCTGTGAAATAATGTTGTGAATTGTGAATTTTTTATTGCTGTGAAATAATGTTGTCAATTATGAATTGTTTATTATTGTGAAATAATGTTGTGAATTGTGAATTGGCTTTTCTAACAAGTCACATGAAAATCACACTTTAGTTGTCGATTGTTTATTGTTATTTGGTTTTGAAAATACTCTTGATTGTTTCAAATCATTATTTTTTTGTTGTAATGTGTATGATATGCAATACCTTATGAAATCATATTTGTCAATTTGTGAATGCTACAATACCTTATGAAATTATTATTGTCTATGATATATTACTTATTAGAAATGGGAGAAAAACAACAATGGACCAATGAGCATTTAAAATACTTATTGGATACTTGTATTGAAGAAGTAGAGAGTGTTGGTAGAAAAGGATTGAGTTTGTAGAAAGACTCATGGATAATTCTTGGAAGAGTTCTTAAGGAGAAATTTGGGTTTGAGTTGAGTCAAAAACAAATGAAAAACGCATATGACAATCTGAAAGCCAAATATACAGGATAGGTCTATTTAAAAAACAAAACTGGTAATATATACAACTCTCAAACAAACACATTTAACTTAACAGCCGATGAGTGGGATGATTTTAAGAATGTATATACACATTTATATATATATATATATATATATATATATATATATATATTAAACATTTATGTTTGAAGTTGCCAAATATTCTTATACTATTTTTTGTTACATTTGGGTTTAGGGGCATTCGAAGGCTGCTTCATTGAGAACAATTCCACAACTTTTTCCAGATCTTTCTACACGTCTTTTTGATGGAAATAGTGCTACTGGTAATTTTAGGAGTTACTCAACTCAATCATCATTAGTAGCTGGAGTATCCTCTTGTCGTCTTCCATCACTTCAGGTTACCGCCACCCCTTTTCATGCAATAGATGATGATGGTGATGACACTTCCCACCATGAGCCACCACCTTCTGCTGCTTCACCTTCTGCAACTTCACCTTCTGCTGCTTCACCATATACCGCTTCACCATCTGGTAACCCCAACAAAAGGGCTAAACCCTCAACTCCTATGCCTCCTAGTGCCTCACCGTCTGCTTCTTCACCTGATGGAACTTCTATTACTGGTGACGATTTAACATTAGAAATGAAAAAAGCTCTACAATGTTTGACTAAAGGGTATACAATCCCTCAATGTTTAGAGAAGTTAGATGTGCTTCAGTTAGGCCCTACAGATCCTTTACACTTTGTTGCATATCATATTTTTGGAAGGACCATGAACATGAGAGAGATGTGGATGCATTTGCCCGATGTTCCCGAGATATTACGAGGATGGCTTGAGATGACGGGTACAAGCTTAGGAGTTTTCAAGGATGGAAAGATTGTTCGATGATTTTTCTAGTGCTGAAACTATTTGTTAGGTCCTTTTGCCTTTGTTGGAACTATTTTTTTAGGTCTTTTTGCCTTTGTTGGAAGTATTTTTTGTTATTTTGCTACTTGGAATATGGTTTATCTAATGTTTTTTTGGTACTTGAAATATGATTAATGTAATGTTTTTAAAGTTCTACTTTGTTGATTTTAGGTTCATAATGGATCATGATCAAAAGTTACTTCCCGTAATTCTTATGCACCTGTACATCCGTTTTTTTGGAAGAGGGGTGTGAAACGACTGCGGGATAATGATTCGGAAATGACAGGACATGAATACACATTGGAGTTGTTACATCGTAATCGTTTACAATGTGTTGAAGTACTACGAATGTCCCGTGACTCTTTTGTATGACTATGTGCTCATTTTAGAGCAAATTACTCATTAAAGGACAACAAACATGTATCCGTTGAGGAAAAGATGGCCATGTTTTTGATGATGATCGGCCATAATCAACGTTACGTGACTATCAAGCGGAGATTTCGACACTCGCAGCAAACAATTCATAAATTTTTTTATGAAGTGTTGGAAAAAATGATGCTTTTCGCACAAGATGTTATAGTACCAACTTCTTTTAATCCGAATCCAAACATTCCAGGACATAATAGGAGGGTACGACGGGTTTTTAAAGGGGCGGTTGGTGCACTTGATGGCACTTTGATACATGTTGTTGTCCCTGCTAAGAAACAAGACTTATATAGAAGTAGGGGAAATGGAGACTGCTACCAAAACGTATTGGAAATTTGTGACTTCAATATGATTTTCACATTTGTTGTGGCCGGGTGGGAAGGGGTAACGCATGACTCTAGAATATTATCAAAAGCAATAACTGATCCACAATCATCATTTCCGTTTCCACCACCCGGTAAGTTTTTGTTTTTTTTTTAAATACTCTTATCTTAGTTTGAAAATTGATTAGCGTTTTGCATTTTTTATAGACAAGTATTATCTTTGTGATGCCGCGTATGCACACACTCAAGGATTTATGGCCTCTTATCGTAATGTGAGGTATTGGCTTGGAGATTTTCGTCAAAGACGTGCATTGACCAATAAGGAATAATTTAACCATGGACATGCATAATTTCGGAATTTCATTGAGCGTTCTTTTTGTGTTTTGAAAGCATGCTTCCCTATATTGAAGTGGATGGCACCATTCCCGTATGTGACTCAAAGAAACATTGCCATGGCATGTTTCGTGCTTCATAATTTTATAAGGAGATAAGGAATGGGTGATGAGTATTTTGCATGATACGATGAACCCAATGTCTCATTTTGAAATAACAATGTGGGCGTTGATGATGATGAAGACGGGATTCCAACATATGGTACTACAGCAGACCGTGAATATATGACTCAGTTACGGGATGAAATTGCTGATCAGTTGATGCACAATATAGATTGAATTGTTTTAAATGAAATTGTTATTGTAAAACCAATTTTTTTATTGTATGACTAATTTAGATGCACGAATTTTATTTTCAATGGCATAAGACTATTATTATTAAAATGTTGTTGTTGGAAAATCATTTTATTTAAAATTTCAGTTTATTTCAGCAGCCTATAGACGTTAAAAAAACAAACAGTCTTCTTATTACAGACTGCAAACGTTTGGTTCACCTCTTCTGCTGTGGAGGCTTGCAGATGTGGTTCGCAGAATGTAGACATTTTGGCTTCAGAAAAACAAACAACACCTTATAGACATAATGAAGAAGAAGCAAAATCAGTGAAGAACCAAATGGTTCTCCCTGCCCTAAATCAGAAGGGTTCTTCAAACATATGCCCATGGTTATGAGCTTGGACATACCAGAGTCTTTGTGTTCTTTGAACATAGATGAAGCAGACTGAAAAAACATTTTGATCATGAAAAGAATATTTAAAATAGTTAGAAAAGCAATCACCATTGAATCTCTTTTACTGTGCATTTTGTACTCTCCTATCAAATGAAATCACAACTAAGTTTTACTGTTTTAGAAAAAATAGCAACAAGCTATGAGAGCTTTTCTAAAAATAGCAATCCTTGGAGGAAACTCGCAAAAAGACCATTGTTATATTTTATAACCATTTGAATATAAGGGACTTCATCCTTTAGAGTAAAATCATCCAAAAAAACAAACTTCAGTCTTATCCATGAGCAATCACAAACAATTATGTGGTCCTTAAATGATTATTTGTACTAATTAACATGAACACCAATCACGATCTTCCGTGTAGCCTCTTAACCCATATGCAATTTCATTACCAACATAACAAATAGAAATGAATAAATACATAATATGACATAAAACAACTTTTAACAGCCCATGGTCTAGTGATTTTAGTGGAGTTATTTATCATTCAAATCCAATAAAACATGCTTCTAACACAATGCGTACACATGTTAAACAAATACAAAAAATGATTCTATATAAAATATAAAACAAGTTAATAAAAATCAAGACTACAACAAAAAACTTTCCAAGGTCGAGTCCCTTCATCAACTAAGCATAGATCCATGGGAAAATGACTCTTGAGGGTAATTAACTTTTGCGTTTGTACTCATTTGGTCCCTTTCCTTTTTTTTGTATTCAGTATACCATCGAACTTATTGTTTGTGTTCACCATAACCCTTTTGACCGGCTTTTGATCTTTGATGGCCGATTAAAGGGTTATGGTGAACACAAACAACAAGTTTGATGGTATATTGAGTACACAAAAAAGTAAAGGGACCAAATGAGAACAAATGCAACAGTTGGTTACCCTCCTGATTCATTTTCCCTTTACTCATTTACAGCAAATCATACGTAATCTCCTACTGATATTAATGACTACGAGATTCATTTTTGCTTCTCTTCAAAACATAACTCACGAAAGGACATTATTCATGCATGTACAACTTTGTAATGCACTTGAATATTTATTAGGGGAATCTTGACTAAGCAGGCGCATTTCTTGACTATATTTACATTTCCAATCAAATGATTTATTGTATCATGGATTCTAGACATGTCTACAAACGAGTGGAATCATAAGTGTTGTGATTTTTGAGTTTACTTAGCTTTAAGATCGAACTCATGAGATAAGATACAACATCAATATGTACAATATCATGCTGCTTTTGTAGCCACATCACCAAAATATTGTACATATTGATGTTGTATCTTATCCCATTAGTTCGATCTTAAAGCTAACTAACTAAAAAATCACAGCACTTGTGATTCCACTCGTTTGTAGACTTGTGCAGAATCCATGATACGATAAATTATTTGATTGGAAATGTAAATGTAGTCATGAAATGCGCCTGCTTAGTCAAGATTCCCCTAATAAATATTCAAGTGCATTACAAAGTTGTACATGCATGAATAATGTCCTTTTGTGAGTTATGTTCTGAAGAGAAGAAAGAATGAATCTCATTGTCATTAATATCAGTAGGAGATGACGTGGGATTTGCTGTAAATGAGTAAAGGGAAAATGAATCAGGAGGGTAACCAACTATTGCATTTGTTCTAATTTGGTCGCTTTACTTTTTTTGTGCTCAATATACCATCGAACTTGTTGTTTGTGTTCACCATAATCCTTTGACAGACTATCACAGGTCAAAAGTCGGTCAAAAGGGTTATGGTGAACACAAACAACAAGTTCGATGGTATATTGAATCCAAAAAAAAAAGGAAAGGGACCAAATGAGTACAAACGCAAAAGTTAATTACCCTCAAGAGTCATTTTCCCTAGATCCATATCTAGTACCTGTTTGCATCTTTTATATATAAAGACCTTACGGCTTGAAAAACCACGAAAAACCATTCCCTTAATACCCCTGGACCAATAGCTTCTTCGGTTTTTAATTCCATAAATAACCCTCCACACAAAGTTTCACTATGTGGTAAAATGAATGTCAAATTAGAAAGAAAAATTGAAATCAGTTAAAAGAACTCACCCAAATCAGTTGAAGAGAAATCAGAAATCAGTCATCTCTTTCGTTGTCTCTTTCTTTAGGTTGAAAACCATTAGTGATGATTGATGGCAGCAAAAAAATTAGAAAGAAAAATCAAAATCAGTTGAAGAGAAGAGAACTCACAAAATCAGTTGATGATGATGCTTTCGTTATTTGTCTCTTGCTTCAGGTTGAAGAAAAAAAAAACCAAACTCATTGTTATCAGTGAGGTGATCAAAATCGAACTAAAAAACAGAAATCAAAGGAGAGGTCAAAAAAAGTCGATTAGCAGCAGGTTTAGAGAGAAATCAAACTCAAAAATCAGTCGATTTAGAGGGTTCCTACTCCTAATTCCTCGACTGTCGACTGTCTACTACACACAACTTGTAAAATTTTCAAATGTAGGGATTGGTATTTGATGATTGCAGTTCTCAATGCTTCAAGTTGGAGCTCACACCTTTTACTCTTGCCTACTGACGTTATTTTTCTTAGACAGGAGAACTGGGGCTTAATTTATGGGCAAAATAACAATAATATATATATATATATATATATATATATATATATATATATATATATATATATGGGACAGTTCAATTAAAAAAGTAAATAGTATGAGAAATGTAAAAACACTTTTTTATGTTATTATTCTGCAATGAATTTTGTATCGACAACTTTATGTCATTATTCAGCAAAGAATAAATGAATATTCAAATGTTAAAATTAAAATTAGAATTTACTACACAAAAATGCACATACATAAGTTTATAATAGAATAATAACATTGTAATGAATATATGATTAATCGAAAGTTAATATTTATATTAGAATTACTTCAACAATACACATATACAAAATTCATTACAAAATAATAACATAAACATAGTGTTTTTACGTTCTCACACTATTTACTGTTATTATTTGAACTTACTTTTATATATATATATATATATATATATATATATATATATATATATATATATATATATATATATATATATATATACAATATTATTAATTTGATAAAAAAAATGCCCCCTTAACTTGATGCCCAGGCCTAAGCCCAACTCGCCCACTTAAACGATTGGGACAGGATCTCTTGTAATGTTTGTCTTCTTGATGGATTTTCCTTCCCTTCACCAACACCAGTCCTGAAATCTGAACCCCACAATCCCTGAAACATATTGATCATAAAAAGCATATGGCATCAGAATTTGAACCCCCAACACCCTTGATGTTTAATAGTTTAAGTTTGCATCTGAAACCCATAATATCAACCTTTTTGAAACCCAGAAATCACCATAAGGCTAATAGTGGTGAGATTAAAGAAATCAAACTTTTCCCCAACAACCAAATGAAACACCCTCAAATTAATACCTGGAAATAACAACATCTTTCCAAAGCAAATACCTAACTCACAAGTATAAATGTGGAAACTCCCTACTCTTCAATGTTCAAAAGTGAAATACTACATTTAGCAACAGTTTGTTCCACTTCCACATGCTAGTAATGAAAAATCATTGCTAAATTATTTATTTATAAAGTGTACAATGCATTTCAAAATAACCCATTTAAAAATGAAATCCCAACCAAAAATACCAAACGAAATTGTATGTTGATATTTATCAATTAACCAATAGATGCTCACATCCATCATATATCCCAGATTTTGAAAATGTATTTGGTATTTACTCGTATCCTAGGTAGTCTCTATAATCCAATCACCTTCAACAGTCTCCATCACGTGGACTGTGATATCGAATGCTGCAACTGTGTAATCACCTGATGCATATCTCCATCCTTTGCCTACATAAATCTAGTTACTTAGAATAAAACTCAGTTATAGGAACAACATGGCATAGAAATGGATTTGTTAAATATGATTTCATAAAGAATCTCTTCCATTAATCATTAATGAGAATAAAGAAGTTGCAAAAATATTTGAAGTCAAGAATATGTGGACTTACATAATCCTTATGATACTGATCACCGATTATACTTTAAATATGATCTCAAGACAATAAGAAAAGGACAACCACATAAAAAGACATAATCATGCTATAAAAAGTTTGACCATGTTAATTTCTACCGGAAGAGAAAAAGTCTTAATGTCAAATGGACTAATTTTAACCTTGAAATGGATACTAATGTTTTACATACCTTTTTTGCTCTGAACTCTGAAGAACACTACTATCAAATTTGATGGGTCGTCAATATCCTTAAGATCTGTAATCTTCGGGCATGAATAAATTAATATGAAGTATTTTAAGGCAGGGGAAGTGTGGAAAGACCTCTGAAAATGACTCCACATCCTTAAAACCAAAGAGCGATAGAGAAACAAGAGATGGTGGAAGAAGTAAAGATGATGAAGGAGTGGTGGTATTCCTCACATCATTTGCCGCTACAAATGAAACCACTCCCGAATTTTTGCCAATCTACCTCTCCTAATAAAGAAAACCTAAATATGCCATGTGTCCGTTTTCTACATCTCTATTTTGACACATGCATCTTTTCCTACTACTTTGACACATGGCAAACTCCTCTTATTATTTCCGCCTTTTCTTTCATCATAATCAATTCCTACAAATCAGGACATTAAAACTAACAATGTATACGTGATATTTGTTCCAGTATTTACAGCTGTTTGCACAGGTAGTTGGCTATCATTTCTTCTTTGGCTGATGTTACTGTTCAAAAATGTTTGCTCATTTTCATGCCAACAGTTTGATGAAATGCTTCGTTCTTTTGACATGGGAAGAAATCACATTTGTTTGGGTTTTTCTCATTTTATGCTTTGCTACTTCTATTTCTACAACCAATTTTAAGCTTTCGTACAATCATTTCATTTTAGTTGACTCTAATTATAAAAGAAATTAAGTTTTAGTTGACTCTGATTATTTCATCATACTTGCAAAGGTTTTGAAGGTAAATATCAGGAAGGGAGAAGTATAAAGGTGAGAAAGAGGTTTACATTCCAACTTTTTAATAATATTAAGGATACGAGGCTTACATTTTGATTTTTTTTAACTAGGTTTGTGAACTGTCTTTTTGGGAGCAACTACTATGTGTTGGAGAGTTGAGACCTATGGTTGCAAGGTGTGGGTAAATTAAATTGCCTATTTTTTTCTCTTCATATTAATTCGATAAAATAAAATAAGATTGTTTTCAATGCATATTTTATGATATATTTTAAAAAAAAAAATAGTTGACTAGTTTACTTCAAAACTTTAAGTTTAAAATCAGTTATGAGCATAAAAAGGTTAAACTTATGTTTAAAATTATTTATGTTCATAAAATTAAAGAACATTGTTGTTTTTTGCATTTAGCCATGAGTGGGCCAAATTTAAGAAATAGCAATGTACTTTTCAGGCTTCATATATATCCTTTCAAGAGTTTCAAATCAGACTATAAAACATACTTACGAGTGGTATAAGTGCAATCATTAAGAAAAGTATATGTTATTTGATTATCCAGAGCTACAGACTCTCCCTGATGAGGATTATAACATAAAGAGGTTACATCGTGCTAGGCATGAAGTTACGGACTCCCTCGTAAGGATAAGCTTGCATTTGTTGCTAGTGATTCTTTTTTATTCTTCTATGAACTTTGCTAGCTTCAAGTAAACCATGAGTTCATTTGCTATAACTTGTGTTAGCATTTTGGCAATTCTACTTATTATTTTGGCCAATTTACTACCGATCATTTTGTGGTAATTGAACATGGATCATAAGTTTGAATTATTGAGAAGAAAGCATATATTTCTTGAATTAATAGTTATGCGTAAAAAGAAAACTAATCGCCTAAATAATATTATTTATTAAAAAAATAAATTTTGACCCCTCCTACATTTCGCTAAAGAAAACTTACCTTCTATTAAATTCCTAAAAAAAATAATAATAAACTATTAGATCAATAAATATTTGTATTACCGATCGAACCTTAATCGAAGAGAACATAATTTTAATTTTAACCAAAAACAGTACACTTTTTATTTTTGATCAAAAAACAGTGTATTAAACTTCTCCCAAAACAAATATCGGCAAAAGGAAATTAATCGTCTCCAATAAACTATTTGTAATTTATTTTATCATTTTATAATAATGTATGTGTCTTACAATGTCTTACTTTCTAATTTCAATTAAAATAATTTTATTTCTATGCTTGACTGTTTTTTTTTTCTTTTTCAGTCTATTAAATTTTATATTTTATTGTTAAAGATAATCATTTTATTATTAATCTACACCTAAAGAATGTTACTAGTATCTTCAAACCATTTTACATATTAAATTAAATTAACGGTTACAGATAAAACATCTAACTTTGTATAAAAATAACTGTTTGCATAATGATTACACATTTTATAGTTTTTATGTTGTTTTAATTTATCACTCGTGTACTACACGGGTTATAACCTAGTTAGATATAGATCAACTAGCGAGGTTGGGAAATTTTGTGGGCCCCACTACAACATGGGTTTGTTTAAGCCTCTTATACTTATGAACTCACCAGCTTTAATGCTGATCTATGCTTTCAAAATAACTTGTATTCTCAGATCACCGGTAGATAGGTACCGATGATCAGGTTTTGAGAAGATGGAGCTTTCAAGACTCGTCTATATTTTTGATTATTCATTTTTGATGTCTTATAAACTTCAGAACACACTTGTATTAAAATTATACTATTAATGCAATGGACGATGTTGCTGCTTTTTTACTATTATGCCTTGTTGTGATATTGTACATGCCGTCCTCTGCCCCCGAACGTTTCCGCCGTTCCGGTTTTGGGGTGTGACATCATCGCTCCATTCCATAACTAAAACATCAAAACCCTTCTTTTAATGTAAGTTGGCATCCTTTGCTTCAACTAAATTTATGTCACAACTAGCAACTTAGGGTTAAGATGTTGCTACTTGTACAAGATAATTTCCTTTGTGTAACCTTGTAACATTACATTTAGTGAAATTCGAACTTCAATGCTATTAAGTTCACACGTTCATATGTTGTGATTCAAGCCGAAACAACCTCATGCAAGTCCAAAAGTTGATCCAATAAGCCAAGTCCAACCGATTTTGGGCCTTAGCCCAAGAATCCTCGACCCAAAACCCTTATTGGACCAAGACTTCTTTATTGGGCCGTAGTGGGCCGGTAATTTCTTCACTTAGTCTCTTTGGGCCCTAATGGGCCAAAAACTTCTATTGGACATTATATTGGGCCGAAAACTCCTTTAATGGGACTTTTAGGGTCGAAAACTTCTAGCTAGCCTTTCTTTGGGCCGAAAACCCATATTTGGGTCTTAGTTGGGCCGAGAGCTCCTATCTTTGGCTCTTTGAACCAAAACCCATATTTGGGCCTTAGTTAGGCCGAGAGCTCCTATCTTTGGCTCTTTAAACCGAAAACCCTTATTAATCACTAATGGGCCAAAACTCTTTTGTAACACCCGGTTTCAAATTGGCCTTATTAATTGGGGTTGCGGCTCCATCATTAGTTGTCATGGGGATTAGAGCTTTGGGAAAGGAAGGATTTAGCCTATTTCGGATAAATTTGTTATGATTCAAGTGACCTTGTATTCGATTGTGTCTTCTGGAGCAAAGGGTATGACTGTAAATTGATATCTCGGCCTGTTATGCATTTTAGGCTTTATTTGGAAGGTTTTAAGGCTCGAATGTGATGCTAGGAGTGTAGGGCTTCTCGCCACCTTTTTGTGGATATAAAGTTCGTCGGAAACGGACTTAGAACGGAAGAGTTATAGCACTTTGAAGTTACTATCAAGTTTAGTCCCTAATGGAGCTTTGTGACAAAGGCAGCCCATGCATGCATGGAATGCATGCGTATATTTAGCTGGGTATGCCCAGCGTAAGCTGGGTTACACCCAGCGTATAAGGTTATATGGTCATGGGTGTGGAGAGCCGAACGCCCAACGTACAAGAAGTACACCCAACGTACGTTTAGAGTGCCCAAAACCATAATTCATCTACTTGTTCCCTATATAAGCCACATTATATCCTTCCCTAGGTCATTTCAGAATAGCCTTCACCCATTTTCACGACCATGAAACCCTAAATGTCCTTGGATGAAGCTTGGAGCTTGAAAGAAGACTTTTTTTTGTGTGTGTGTGTGCAAGAAGAGAAGGTGGTATTCAAGTGGTGATCTTGGAAGGGAGCTTGTAAATCCAGAAAGTTCTCATATTTGTCAACTCATTGGAGGTAAAAAGCTCTGATCTTGACCTTCCATTTCATAGATCCTCTTTTGCGTTGGTGTTTTGCCATTCTTAGCCTTTTGCTTGGTCTTGGTAAGCTAGGGTCGTTTTAGGCACTCAAACTTGTAGATTTGGACATTCTAAGGTCCCCTCTCTCATAAAGGTGCAAGCTTTGTGAAGTGTTTGAGCCCAAGCTTGAGTTAAGACTATCCATTAAGCTCTATTGAGCTTTATAATCCCATTAAGCCATGCATGTTAGTAAAGTTGCCAACTCTACTTGAAAAGTCACCCATAGAATTCAGAATGGAGAGTTGGAGCAATGGATGAAGTAATTAAGTGCTTAATAGAAGAAGGAGCTTAACAAGGGAGTACGTTGGGCATACAAGCTGGTACGCACAGCGTACAAGTCACAAGCCCAGTACGCCCTGCGTACAGCTGAGTACGCCCCGCGTACTCAGTCAAAGTGGGTTCTGTACTAATTTGCCTCCGTTTGGGCCATTCTTTGGACTTGACTACTTTGGGCCTTAGTGGGCCATCTGGAATTGAACATTTGGACTAAAGAACCCTTATTGGGCCTTTAGCTAAGGCCCTTAAGAAGGGATTGGGCCTTGTAGGCCATTTTGGGTTTGGGCTATTATTTGTGTAGTGGATTGTTGGGCTAGCTAAGGATGTATGTGTTGGATTAATGTCTAAGTCCATAACTATATTTGGTAAGACTTGACCCGACCCGGCATGGTCCATTTGGGTTGCATACCATCATGCACTTGAATGAGAGAAATAAGACACTTATGGTTATTAATATATTATAAGTTCTAGTATATTAATAATAAGAATAATAAGATTATTTAATTAGTATTGATCAAGAATTAATCTAGGATTAATTAAGTGATCAAAAGAAGACTAATTAAATATATGGGTTGATAGTGTAAATCATCCATACTTGTATAGTGGGCTAATGCTCCATGGATAATCAAGTTGGGCTAAAACCCATAGGATGGTCCATGGATGCTCCATGGTGTATTTGTACCCATGGATCCAAGGAAATGGAAAGCCATGACAATTAAGAGTTTACCCTAATTGTGTAACTATATAAGCATCTTATTATTGAGGAAAAATTGGCCACTAGTAGTATTCAAGAAAGGGCTAGCTGATTTTGGTGAGTGTAGAATTCTCTCAAGTCATTCTAAGTGTTTTGATGATTGTGATTCCATTTGAGGTGTCACACTTGGGGCACTAGGCACTCAAACTTCATGAAGACATTCTACACCAAAGAGGTATGTATTCTATCTTGCTATAGTCATTGTTATGTATGCTAGATTAGGATAATACCTTGGAAGTTCTTATTTGCATGTATAATAGAGAAAACATAGATCCAAGGTATTTAGGGTTGCATGTACACTTAGGAAGTGTTAGAATGCTCAAAACCCAACAGTGGTATCAGAGCCACGGGTTGTTTTCTGTTATATTGATGCAAATATTTTATTTTCAAAGTTGAAAAAAAAAATGAAAAAAAAACATGAAGTTTGTCAAATTTTAAGATAATTACTTGTTCTTGTGAAAAACTAATTATTTGTAAAATTTGAATAATGTGCTTTATGAGTTGAATTAGGTCAAATTTAATAAAAGATAAAATAATATGATTATTTTATTAGTTTTAAAAGTTTGATCTAAAGAGTTTTATTTTTTTTTTTGAAACCTCCATAAGTTATGGATATGAAAAGGTTTTTTAAAAAAAATTGATTCAAAGTTTTATGGAGTTACAAAAAATTT
The DNA here is from genome assembly GCF_051521515.1 of Lactuca serriola. Classification (NCBI taxonomy): domain Eukaryota; kingdom Viridiplantae; phylum Streptophyta; class Magnoliopsida; order Asterales; family Asteraceae; genus Lactuca; species Lactuca serriola. The sequence continues at coordinate 146,933,696 of NC_136408.1, read as the reverse complement.
GGTGTTAATGTTTTAAAGGATTCCATAACTTAAGAATAAGTTATGGATCACCAAAAGTTTTTTGTGTTACCTTATTTTATGAGTGAATTTAGATTAATGAATAAAATTATTTGATAGTTGGTTTTAATCCAAATTAATCTAAAAGAAGTTCATAAAATGTGTTTATGTAACTTATAAGTCACATTTATGAATCTTAAAACTCATAAAAGTTGGCAAAGGTTACAAAAATGAAGAGTCTAGTTCTAATTAAATGGCTTTATGACTCCATAACTTGTCCTCAAGTTATGGAGGACCAAGAGTCTCTTCATTTAATAAAATAAAAAAAAAAAAGTGTAACCTTAATTAATTCCATAAGTTATAAAATAAAGAAAAGTTAATTCTTTTATTAGTTTAAAGTCTTCCATAACTTGTCCTCAAGTTATGGAACTTGAAGAGTTTTTGGATTAAAACTACTTTAAACACATAAGTTATGGAATTAATTAGTTTTGAATAGTTTCAAAACTTGCCCTCAAGTTTTGGAATTTGTAAAGTTTTCACTTATGAATACTTTAATTCCAAGTTAGCCCTTAGAATTTTAAAAGTTAAAATTCAACCCTTATACTTTATAATATTATAAGTTAATAATATATATATGTATAAGAGTAAAGTCAGTCTTACCGCTAGTACGCCTCATTCACGAAACCGGTCTATAAGGTGGGTATAAGGTTGTTGCCTATAAAATGGCAACTTAATGGGTGTCCACTCTCACCCACCGCTTGCTTGACTGGTGGAGGGTCGTTAGCCGAACGGGTTTGACAGGACTAGAATTCTCCCTTCATTAAAAGTATTAATGATAATACTAAGTAACTAAACTCTTAATAATACCCAATCTTAGTTACTTAGGAAAAATGTGAATAAGGTGCTAACCCATGAAATTACACTTTACACTTTGTCTAAGTCGTTAGTGGAGCGTGTGTGGTTAACCGGCACACTAACTTGGACTTAACAAGGTAGGTAAAGGGTGACTTAATATTTATCATAGTATCGATGGAGCGTGTGTGGTTAACCGGCACATCGATTGAGGGGTAATTTATTAAGGGTACCAAGTGATTTGCATGGTTACTTCACACCTTGTTTTGTGATCCTCGGCATCCCAGTCACAAAACCTGAAGGGCACACTCGAGATTGAAACATGCCTTTGAAAAGTTCAATGAATCTCAAAGATCTAGGAGTTTCAAAACCAATTAAAACCTAATTATACATTTCGTTTATCTTGGTGGAAATTGGTGAATCGTCATTCACCTACCTTCAAATATTCTATAGCTTGGATTACGACATACCTCTTCTAAGTTATAAAATAGTTTGTTGGGTTCTAGCCTTAATATTTCATATTGGGTGTTATATTAAGGACTTTAAATCAACTATCTTGAATATCTCCCAAAAGATGTCTGGTTTAGACACCTATGATCTTCCCAAATCTCTTGAAACAAGGTTTCCTAATGAAGATGATGTCCCATGGATATCATACTTCTTTCTCCTCCTCCAATTATTCTCCCTAACCCACAAGTTCTTGAAAAGTTTAAGGTCACTCAAGCCCTATTGGCAAGGCAAGGTCTAGGTGTGATCACATCTTGGAGATGTAGTCACATATTGACAAGCCGGGAGAGTTGGGTGTCAAATTCTTGAGAAAGTTGGTGGTTCAATCACTTTCTAAGTCACATAGTGAGTTCCTTTGGGACACCTATGAAACAGACTATGACAAGACCCTTAATGATCTTATCTATTTGCTAAGATCAACTTCCTAAAACTTTATGGACATTGACAATGATGACATTGGATATCCAGTAAAGCATTCTCTTCCCAATGGAAAGGGATCGGCTATAGTCAACTCGGTTGACCAAATGGTAAAGAGAAAAAGCTAAGTCTGTGATAGTCCTGTGTACCATTATCAAAGGGTCCATATGTTTGTATTGCCAAAGAAAGGGCATTGGTTGCGAAGCTGCCAAATTTACCTAAGGATGTTAAAGTCAATAAGTTTGACTCTACTTCAGGTAAAATCCACTATCTAACTCTGTTAAGTTTCTATTCTGAGATTCTTGATACATGATGTGACCGGGTCGCATGGTGATGGTTTAAGAATCAAAGGAAAGTGAAGAAACTTAAAGGAAGGATATGCTGAATCTGATCGCATAGATGGATTTCTATCGCATAGTTTGAAAAATCGGATTCTTGAGCTACTTCTTAGGAGTTATGAGATATTGCTTAGGAATAGATAACAACAAGTTTTCATATGGATTGTAAGGATAGTTTTTCCGCAAAGTTTTAAAATAAAAGGAAATTTTTGATTTTATTTATTTTAAAATATCCTTACAATGGCATCTGTGGAAATTTTTGTTGCTTATAAGATTCCATTAGTAGCAAGAGTGGAAGTATGAAGTTGATTCTTTCATTTGTGGTAATGTCTAAATTTACCAAATAAGGAAAGATTCTCATCACCCAAGTTTCAATTGGACCGGAACTTGGAATCATGCAAGTTGTATAGCATGATGAATGAGAACTTTCAAGTTTTGGAAAATTAAGACTAATTACTTGTTCACATGGATGTGTGAGTCAAGTAAAGGACTTAGGGATCGAGTACACATTCTTGTGCACTGATTAAGTCCACCACTAAAGATCGATAAGAAGAATCAAATAAGGCAGAAGGATAAAAGTTTCTCAAATCTGAAAAGATGGGAGAGTACTTTAGTATCAGTTTTGTGATCATCTTAATGGTTAAGAAACCATATCAAAATTAGTTCTCTAAGGAAATCTTAGTGCAGTCTTATGACTAAGAAGAGGAACTTGAATTGTTGAAATGGTTAAATCAAGAAGATGAGTCATACTTCGTTCCAATACAAGTCTTAGAGTCATACTCCAAGATTGTCATTTGAGTGACATGTCTTAAAGAAGGTTTAAAACACTTGTCAAATGTAAGAGTAAAAGTTTTCTACTCTTGTACATTTGAAATTGGTAAGTTGTGATGTTTTGGATAAAACAAAGACCAACTTAGGCCAATTGGGTAAAGTGTTTTTCTTGATTAGAATCCGCACTATCTCTTGGATGTTTGACAAGGGAGTCTTATATGTCAAGAGGACAGTGGGAGTCTTAAAGGTCTTGAAAGTCTCAAGAAATAATCAAGAATAAAACCTCAAGTTCTTCACTAGCACACGACTTGAGGTTTATAACCTATCGTGTTGACATATCTGTGCCCATTCCAGTTAAAGTTGGATTTGCATATGAGTTCTTAGAGTTCTCAGTTTGTTGCATAACAACTTGGAAGCAATGGCAGGCCCTTGAGCTGCCAGGTGGCAAGAAGTTAAGATTGAGTTCAATCCATATGGTTTTGGATTTGTCATTATCTTTGTCTTGTGATTATGGTTTGACAAATTCATATGGGTAGGAACTCATACACCATATAAATCTAAGTGTCATAAGGTTTCTCTCCGATTCATGAAAATGATGGTGAGGAAACGCTTTCACTAAGTAGATTTTACGAAGATATCAATTGTGTTATTTGCATTTTCAAAAGTCGTTAGTGGAGCGCGTGTGGTTAACCGGCACACTAACATGGACTTGTGAGAAATGGCAAATGCCTAAGCAATTGAGACCATGATTACGGTATCCCTTTTCATGGTTCTTGAAATTGCTTAGACACACAGGTGAGCTATCTACGGAAAGGGTGTATGAATCTAAATTTCAGACTGTCTAGCTGATTTCTGAGTACATGTCAAAGCTAGTGGGAGCATAAGTGTTATGCTAATAATCATCATGTTAGTGGGAGCATGATAATTATGATAAGTATTGCAAGTTAGCAATGTTAATTATAGAAAACAAAAGTTTCAATTGGGAAAAAGTTGTTTTGCTATAATTAAGGGAGAGGAAATTATGCTTCATCTCAAATCTATAAGCTTAGATCGTGAGGTTTTAATCATTTAGTCAAGGATATATATGAATTTCATGTTGGAATGGCTCAACATAAGGAAATTTTGTATATGGGTCCATTATTTGCGTTCTAAAATTCGATTATGATTACGGCATCCCTTTTCATAATCTGAATTATGAGAACTTGGCAAATTGAAATGGAAATATTATAGCAAAAGACTGGTTTAGTCTTTATGTAAGACATCATGAATCGTGTCCCATATGCTTCGAATATAGGATCGATTACATGTGCTATATTCATCCGTTCTAAAATTTTCAAATGCCTGGGGCATTAAGAAGGGAAAAGGTTTAGAACTGGATATGACTAAAAGGATTAAACAATTGTCGAGGACAATCTAAGGTTTACCAAAGATTGGTTGCTCAAGGACAATTGGAAGTATAGTGATAATTCTGGAAGGACCATATTGACATAGTCTGTAAGGAGGCAACTCTTGTTCAGAAGTGATAGTCAAAATGGAATCTGGAAATGTTTCAAAGTTAGAATTTTCAATCTGTTTAAGATTAGGAAACTTAATGCAAGAAGGATGTTTCCAAGGAGCTGATCTCCTTTGGAATACTCTGTAATGATTGTTGTCAAGTCTTTCTGACTTTGTGCATAATCATTACAAGAGGATCAATGCATATAAGTTTAGAATCTAACAGATTTCAGTAAATGGCATGAATTTGGAATTCTTGCATTTGCAGTAAGGATTTGGGGGTGTGAAAAGAGAATCATTGAAGTTATGATCAATTGATCTAGTTCACAAAGTAAAGATCATAGAAAAACATAGTATGCATACTTGGTGTGTGGCATGACTAGTGTTTAAGAAAACATAGTGTACATGCTTGGAGCATGGGACAACTATTGTTTTAAATTCAAGAATAAAGTTGATAGCTGAAACAGTATACAATGAATAATGTGTAATCATATGGTGATAAATAAAAGGTGTTTTATTTATGTTCAAAGGGTTGATACCATATTGGATTCAACTATTATTGTGTTTCACTTTGCATGTTTTGACTTCCCGAATAAACTGGGTTATTCTTCCAGAATGACTAAGTTATTCAAACCATCCACAGTCGGTCATATTTTGGAAGTAGATATGAATTAAGACTGTCATGATGGGTTGTAGAGGTCTAAGGTGTTGGACAAGGCTACAACAATCATGAGTGCTCATAAGTTCTGAGTATTGGATTCAACCCGCGCTCATTGGAATCACTTCATGGATTTTATCACGAGTGATCATGAGACGATAATATCTTATATTCTTCAAACCTAGAGATATGAGTTGTTACTATGAGTTGATAGTACATTGATTGCACGAAACCGCATTTGGTAACTCTGTGCTATAAAACGTGCCTTTGTGTATGATTCAACAAGTAGTAGAACAAGCCATATGAGTCGAAGTTTATCTGTTCCTTTTACCTTCGGGATAAAAGCGATATCTGTGGGCCCCTCGATGATTTGATGATGACAAATGGAAGTGCTCGGCCGGGCCAGGACTGATTTGATTTGTTCAATTAGTCAGTTGTCATAAATCGGAAATCGGGAAACAACAAATGGACAGAGAGAATGATTATAATCCATGTCTCAGTCCATATGATATCTAGAATGGAGGAATATATGATCCCTTATCTAATGGACAAGTCACTGACAAAGGTCAGAGTTCATCTACAAGGTCAGAGTTCGACAGAAGCTTTTGAGAGCTACGATTGCCGGTTGGTTCCTGAAGTCATACGCAATAATAGTTTTAGACTTATCCAAGTGGGAGACTGTTGGATTAATGTCTAAGTCCATAACTATATTTGGTAAGACTTGACCCGACCCGGCATGGTCCATTTGGGTTGCATACCATCATGCACTTGAATGAGAGAAATAAGACACTTATGGTTATTAATATATTATAAGTTCTAGTATATTAATAATAAGAATAATAAGATTATTTAATTAGTATTGATCAAGAATTAATCTAGGATTAATTAAGTGATCAAAAGAAGACTAATTAAATATATGGGTTGATAGTGTAAATCATCCATACTTGTATAGTGGGCTAATGCTCCATGGATAATCAAGTTGGGCTAAAACCCATAGGATGGTCCATGGATGCTCCATGGTGTATTTGTACCCATGGATCCAAGGAAATGGAAAGCCATGACAATTAAGAGTTTACCCTAATTGTGTAACTATATAAGCATCTTATTATTGAGGAAAAATTGGCCACTAGTAGTATTCAAGAAAGGGCTAGCCGATTTTGGTGAGTGTAGAATTCTCTCAAGTCATTCTAAGTGTTTTGATGATTGTGATTCCATTTGAGGTGTCATACTTGGGGCACTAGGCACTCAAACTTCATGAAGACATTCTACACCAAAGAGGTATGTATTCTATCTTGCTATAGTCATTGTTATGTATGCTAGATTAGGATAATACCTTGGAAGTTCTTATTTGCATGTATAATAGAGAAAACATAGATCCAAGGTATTTAGGGTTGCATGTACACTTAGGAAGTGTTAGAATGCTCAAAACCCAACAGTATGTATGGACTGGAAATAAGTTATTGGGTTTAGGGTGAGGCCCATGTAAAGGGTTGGGCCCAATTTGGAAAATTAGGCCATTATTGAGCCATTGGTAGACCTTTATGGATTTTGGAGCTTTGGGCTTGATTGGTTATAGACTTGGGCCATTAATGGGCCTTCATGGATTATATAGTATGGACCTTGATGGGTTGGGGGTGAAACGGTCATTTCACCCAAAGCATGGATTATGGATGATGGTTTAGGAGCCAATTGCTAATTGGGTGATATTGTGATATTGATAGCTAAAGGGAGTCACCAGGGCAGCAGTAAGGATTTCTGGCAGTGGACTTCAATAGTATGAGGTGAGTTACCTTCCAGTAGTGTTGGGTCTACAGCCACAATGCCAGCCCACTATTAGGAGTTGTTTGTTAGATAATTGTATGTGTTATAATTGTCTGGTATGCCACTACCTGATATGCTTTATGTGCTAGGATGCTATGACATATGTGTTAGTAGTAGTAGGGGTGATATAGACCCCGGATACTGGTTGAAAGATACCGAAGGGGTAGACAGTACCCATGCATGCCTAGCAGTATGATCATGATATGTTATTATGTGATAGTGGTAGGGGTGAAATAGTCCCCAGTTACTGGTTGAAAGATACCGAAGGCAGTTACCGGTTGAAAGATACCGAAGGCAGTTACCGGTTGAAAGATACCAAAGGCAGTTACCGGTTGAAAGATACCTAAGGGGTAGACAGAACCCATGCATGCTTATCAGTATTTTTATGATATGTTATTATGTTATTAGTATGTTTATGTTATTATGTGATCAGTATGTGTAGCACCTGTTTCCTGGTACGTAAAAATTTATCTAAGAATTTGTCTTTTTAGCCCTGGACTCGGCGAGTTGTAGGTCCGACTCACCGAGTAGGGGCAGGGTCCGGGGGCACGTTTAAGTTGGCGACTCGGCGAGTCCATATTTTGGACTCGGCGAGTCACTGCTGTTTGATGAAACCCTAAATTTCAAGGGTTTGCACCCTATTTAAACCCTCATTTCCGCCCCAAGCTCGCCCCCATTCACCCTCAGAGCTCCCAACATCGTTTTACCCTTACTCCTTGTGAGATCAAAGTGTTTTTTATGTGTTCTTGAAGTTTTTGAGGAGAAAGAAGAGTAGATCAAGAAGAAGAGAAGGAGGCCAAGCATCTTTATGTCATCTCAACGTTTTCCTTGAGGTATAGCTCGTTTCCCCTCTGTTTTCAAGCTTGTAGTCTTTATTAGCTTCATGGAAGTCCTTCTTGAGCCTTTTCCCCAAGATTGTTTGTGCATTGTGGGTTGTATTAAGTTGTTAGCCTTTAGATCTAGGCACTATTTAGTCCCTGGAGCTTGGATCTACTGCCTTTATGGAGTCATATTGCATGAAAGTCCTAGATCTACCCCTTTTGGTGCACTTTGAGCCCTAAAACCTTCATTAGTGATTATCTACACGTAAAGTTGGAAACTTTATGTGTAAACCAGGCCCTAGGAACCCAGATCTATGAATGGCATGGGCTGGATTCAAGCAAAATCGCGTGTATAGTTTTTGCATGAGGCAGACTCGGCGAGTCGTTCATCTAACTCGGCGATTCGGGACGCGAGTCCCCGGGTTTTCCCCTTTTCGTGTTGCGGGTTGGAGTAGTGAGTCCTAGGGTGTGACTCAGTGGGTCGGAAGCCAGACTCACTCATGAAGTCACTCGGCGAGTCAATTCCATGACTTGGCGAGTTCATGGCAATCTTCATGTCTCAAGAACGACTCGGCGAGTTGTTAATACAACTCGGCGAGTCACAGCTTAGAGTGTTCTTCGGATGAAGGTGAACTCGGCGAGTTGTTCATACAACTCGGCGAGTAGGATGAAGGACTATTGGACTTGGGTTTAGAGAAAGGGACTCGGCGAGTTGGCAAGCCAACTCGGTGAGTCTGGTCAACTGGCAGTTGACTGTGAATTGACTCTTGATTTGTAAGGGTAAATGGTCAATTTACCCTGAAGTTGGTTAGCAGTATTTGACTAAGGGTTTTGTGGGAATTATAGCCGGAAGATCTCCGGAGCGGCAGTAGCAGCAGACAGTCAGTTCCCACACAGATCGACAGTTACTTTGAGGTGAGTTTCCTTCCAGTAGGAACGGGTCTAAGGCACCAAGGTCGGCCCGTTAGATGAGATGTTAGTATTAGAGTGTGGGCCGAGCCCGTATCTCTTGGTTGAGTTGATTACGATATATGCCAGTATGATAGAGTTGTCTATACTTGTTGTCTGTGTGATACTTGTATATTATGGGTTAGCGGCTGAGTGTGGGCAAGGCCCATACCTCTCCGAGAGTGGAGTGTGGGCGAGGCCCGTGCCTCCCAGATAGTGGAGTGTGGGCGAGGCCCGTACCTCCCAGATAGTGGAGTGTGGGCGAGGCCCGTATCTCCCGGCTAGCGGAGTGTGGGCAAGGCCCATATCATCATGAGTGTGGGCAAGGCCCGTATCTCCTAGCTGTATGTTGTATGCTTGCATGGTATGTGTCACACCCCCAAACCTGAACGGCGGAAACGTTTGGGGGCGGATGACTTCATGTGGTAACGTAACAAATGAATACATAGTAAAGAAATCAATACAACCATCATATATATAATTGAAAGTTTACATTTGTCAAAAGTTACATGTTCAAAACCAATTACAATATGATGTCAAAAATATGAGATTAAACTGGCGCCGCAGCATCCCTTCTTCAAAAGCATATTAGTACCTGAAATTACTGAATCCCTGGGACATACAAGTAATTTTGAAAGAGTAGATCAGCATTTAAGCTGGTGAGTTTCATAAGTATTTAAGTGACAATGTTTGTATAAAATGAAATGTTTTGTCTTTGTTCATTTGTGTTTAGAAAACCCTATATTTTCTACTAGTATAAAAGTAGCCTTCACCCAAGACCAATGTTTGTTTCTAAAATGTATGTAAGTGTAAAATAACCAATGTGTTTGAAAACCTTGTAAATCAATGCATTTTTAATACCCCATGTGAGTTTTATAACCATACTAATGACTCGGAATGCCTATACAGAACGTTCTTCAGGCGTTGGAATGTTATGACGTTTGTCACCCCAAACGGTGGACTGTAGCTAACAGTCAGGGCGTGGGTTGTCAAGCCCGTATAGATCTATACACAAACACCATGCTCCCCCTCCAAGGGATTCTGGTATATAATACAGGACTTGAAATGTGTACTCCAACGTACTTGAAGTTAGCGTCTCACAAAACCGTGGTATAAAAACAGATCTATTTGTTAAAATGTTTCATTTGTTCTTGTATACGAAAGTGACTTCTTGAAATTCATGTTTCTAGTACGAAGGAGTTAGAAATTTGTTCGTAAAACTATACCTATTATAGTTTTCTAAAAGTGTGTCTCGTTTGTTTAGAAATACCTAGAAAAGGAATCATTTGTTATGAAAGCATAGATTTTTGTAGAGCCTAAGATAGACAAGTATACATATAATCTAAGAAAAGTTTAGTTTATACATGCAATACAACAATTTATATTTCAAAAGATGGAATATAACATATTTTATATATATAAAAGTTCCCTATATAGTTTATAAATCACATGCGATTTGGATATATAAAAGCACATAAAATAATTGTTTATGTAACACACGATAATACTCGTGTGTTTACTTGTATTCCCCCCCCCCTTGAGAGCATATAAAAGCATTTAGAATATTTAAAAAGGTTGATTAAGGGGTATGAAACTCACTTGATTGATTGGGGAAAACGAGATGAAAATCGAGCAGAACTTCGGCTTGTGAAAGTCGATTTTCTCAGGATTCTCGGGAATCTCGGGAATCTCGGGAGAGTAGAACCTTCCTTTGGAACTTGAGAGTGAAAACCGGGGCTTCGGGAGGGCTTCAGGAGCTTAACCGCAGAGTTTCAGCATGAGAGAGGGAAGAATGGAGCACCTAAACCCGGCACCCCAAGAGTTCTATTTATAGGTGGTATTTTTGAGTGCCACGTCATGGCTAGGGTTGGCCACGTCGTGGGGAGCAAGTCTATCCTCTTCCATTGATTGGACGCCCTCAGTCACTTGCCGGGTCGCGGCAAAACAGTGCCACGTCATCGAGAGGCCTGACAGCCTTGCATTTTGGACCCCGAACTTGAAAAATCCATAACTTTCGCGTACAAGCTCCGTTTTCGACTTTCTTTATATGCACGCGTAGCTGAAAATATGATCTACAACTTTCATTTAGACGTCATCGGCAAATTTTGATTTTATTTTTAATTATTTATTTTTAACGGGACGGGACACGAAAAGTCCATATAAAATCCATAACTTCTTCATCCGATGTCCGTTTTTGTCAGACTTTTCGCTGTTGCGCTACTAATGTTGAGACCCTCGATTCTCATTTAGGTTGTTTTGGTCAAAAGTCTCTCGAGCTCTATTTCGAGTTTTTAGCTGTCTACTGCTATATTCGGATCTTGGAAAAATCATAACTTCCTCATACGAAGTCAGATTTGGACGTTCTTTTTGTGTACGCTCACGCTTTAATGTTATCTATAACTTTCATTTAGATACCTAAGGCTAAATGCTATTGCATTGAAACTTCGCGTTTTTCGTTTAATCGGTGTTGTCGGTTTTGTCAGAAATCTTAGAATGGTCATAATTTCTTCGTTGTAACTCGGATTTTAGTGTTCTTAGTATTTATGTAAACCTTGACACAATGTCTAACATAATAGATATTCTTATAAAGAATTTTACATATTTCATCTTCGAAGTTAATTTCATTATTTCAAAAGTAGCTACAATACTTGACTTTTTAGGTCATTACAAAGAGTTGAAATATCGGGTTGTCACATCATCCACCCGTTAGAGGGAATTTCGTCCCGAAATTTAAATTAGTAAAGATACTAGTGAACATGAAAGAGATGAGGGTACTTTTGTTTCATCTGATCTTCGCGTTCCCATGTGAATTCAGGTCCCCACTTGGCGTTCCAGCGAACCTTCACGATGGGTATGCGACTTTGTTTTGTTTGTTTGGCCTCTCGGTCCATGATTTCTACTAGTTCTTTCACAAAGTTGAGGCTCTCGTTGATCTCGATCTCGTCGAGTGGAATAACAAGAGTCTCATCGGACAAACACTTTTTCAAGTTTGAGACGTGGAAGGTTGGATGTATGTTACTAAGTTCACGCGGTAGGTTAAGCTTGTAAGCCACATGGCCGATTCTGGCAATAATCTCAAAAGGCCCTATGTATCTTGGATTTAGTTTCCCACGCTTTCCAAAGCGTATTAAACCCTTCCACGATGAGACCTTTAATAAGACGTGGTCTCCTACCTGGAATTCCAAAGGTTTCCTCCTTTGGTCAGCGTAGCTTTTCTGTCGGTCTCTAGAGGCTTTCAATCGTTCACGAATCTGAACGATCTTCTCTGTCGTTTCTCGTATGATTTCCGGACTGGTGAGAGTGCTCTCAGGAACTCTTCCTCTAGCTAACTGGGTATCGTGAACTTCAGTCCAGCACAGAGGGGATCTGCACTTTCGACCATAGAGGGCTTCAAACGGAGCAGCCTTTATGCTTGTATGATAACTATTGTTGTATGAAAATTCGACAAGGGGTAAATGGATATCCCATGCCTTTCCAAAGTCAATCACACAGGCTCTCAGCATATCTTCTAAAGTTTGTATCGTTCTCTCACTTTGCCCGTCTGTTTGTGGGTGGTAGGCTGTACTCATGTCTAGCCTAGTCCCTAGGGAACTTTGTAGTGACTGCCAGAATCTTGAAGTGAATCTACTATCTCGATCGGAGATAATGGATATCGGAACACCATGCAGTCGCACTACTTCCCTTAAGTAAGTTCTTGTAAGCTTTTCCATTTTGTCAGTCTCCTTGATGGGTAGGAAATGCGCGGATTTGGTCAATCTGTCGACAATAACCCATATGGTATCGAGTCCACTTGTCGTCTTGGGTAACTTGGTTATGAAGTCCATAGTAATCCGCTCCCATTTCCATTCTGGTATCTCCGGTTGTCGTAGTAATCCTGACGGTTTCTGATACTCGACCTTAACCTTAGCGCAAGTAAGGCATTTACTTACGAAGGTAGCAATTTCTGCTTTCATGTTAGGCCACCAGTACAGTTTCTTAAGATCCAGATACATTTTATCTGAACCTGGGTGAACGGAATATCTTGAGTTGTGTGCTTCGGTCATGACTAGATTTCTGAAACCACCATGTTTCGGGGTCCAGATTTGGTCCATGAGATAGTAGGCTCCGCCACCCTTGACTTCTAGATTCTTTTCCATTCCTCGCAGGGATTCACCCGCCAAATTTTCAGGTTGCAAAGCTTCCATTTGTGCCTCCTTAATTTGTGTGGATAAGTGGGAATGGATAGTCATAGTTAGAGATTTGACCCTCCGACCAGTGTATTCCTTTCGACTGAGGGCGTCAGCTATGTAACAACGTAAATTTTCAAACAAATTTTTCATTTCAAAATAAAGTATTTTCATTCAAAACAAGGCATAAACATTCCAAGTGTCATGTCAGAATACAAATCATATGAATCCCAAGATCACAAAACATCTATCAGTGTGTACAGATCACGTCGGCGCCTTCCCACGGTCCTCACTAGTACCTGAAACACATACACAACAACTGTAAGCATAAATGCTTAGTGAGTTCCCCAAAATACAACTTACGCACATACGCCTTTCCAGGCCCTAACCTTCCGGTCCATGTGTCTCAGGGGACTTCCGTCCCTGCTGGGTAAACCTTCCGGTCCTACCCACGCCAACCTTAGGGTCCAGATTACACGCCTTCCGGCCCATAACATAATGCCTTCCGGCCCAGATAAACATACATAGCACGCATAACAATTATCTTATCACCTATAGCACGTATATCTCATATCATATCCGACCTTCCGGTCACACAGTCAAACCCTTCCGGGTACGGTATAGTGAGAAGACTCACCTCGTGAATATCGAAAGCTAGCAAATCCCGAAGTCACTCGTGCTCGATCCGCCGAGCTACAATCTCCCTATAACATCATACATCTCTTATTAACACTTTTATCTTCTAAGTTTGACTATCCCTAAGAAGTCAAACATAGGTCAACTCTGGTCAACGGTCAACGGTCAACTTGACCGGACTCGGCGAGCGCTAGGGCGACTCGGCGAGTCTAGACGTCCTCACCAATTCTCTAAGATTCCCTTTCTACACGTCGAGTATCTCCCCTGACTCGACGAGTTCCTCCTGGAAGAATCGCGGGGCCACCCCGACTCAACTCGCCGAGTCTGAAGAACAACTCGGCGAGTCCCAGTTCTACTCAGACCACCTGTTAACCCTCTCTAACTCGCCCTGACTCACCGATCCAACCCATAACCCGGACAGGACCAGTCTAAGGCAATCTTCAAGCTACTCGCCGAGTCTGTTCATCGGACTCGGCGAGTCCATGCCATGCAACCGCTCAAACTACTTTCTAAGGTCATATCTGCTCCGGCAATTCATAGGTCTGGCCTTCCTAGACTGGTTCATCACGTAAAGTCCTTATTCCGGTGCTCATAATACACCCCATGACTCATAATTGACGTTTTGACCTAAGGCATAAGGATTCCAATCCAAAACCTCCATTGATTCCCGAAAAGCTCAGGCATGGGACACTCTGGACTTCCAAGGGTCCCAATATAGGGTTCCAATCGCTTGGGGGACTAAGGAAACACTCAATCTATCCACAAAAGGGTTCAATAAACCCTAAATCCATATACACATCAACATAGAAGGGATCAACTCGAAAATATTACCTGAATAACATTGCTCTGTGTCCCCAACCCTCAGAATGTGGCTTCTCCTGTTGTTCCCTTAACCAAGCCTCCTCCTCCTTGCAAAATAACACTTCCAAGATCAATAATGGTCTTCTACCTAGCTCCAGATGCTCACAATCGAATTAGGGTTTCACTCAAAGGACTAGGGTGAACAATGACGGCCATAAGGCCCCTTATATATGTCCCAAACCTGGGAAGTTAGGGTTTTCGCTAAACAGCACGGACTCGCCGAGTCCATATCCGGACTCGCCGAGTCCAGTTGCGAACCCGCGACCAGAGCCGCGATCCTACTCGGCGAGTCTGAGCTCCAACTCGCCGAGTCCCCTCTTAAAACACCCAAAATCATAAATATAACAATACCTGGAATTCCGGGCTGTTACAACTCTCCCCCACTAGGACTAGACTTCGCCCTCGAAGTCTCACTCTGAAAATAGCTCCGGATGCTGCTCCCGCATCTCACGCTCTGGCTCCCAGGTCATTTCCGATCCCTTCCGGTGCTGCCAATGAACTAACACTAGAGGTATCTCCTTATTCCTCAGAACCTTGATCTTCCGATCTCTGATGGCCACTGGTCTCTCGGCATAATTCAGGCTCGCATCCACCTGAATGTCCTCTAATGGAACTACTGCCGACTCATCGGCTATGCACTTTCTCAACTGCGACACATGAAAAGTGTCGTGGATCTGTCTCAATTCCGTTGGCAACTCCAAACGGTAGGCCACCTGTCCTACCCTCGCAATCACACGAAAAGGCCCAATATACCGGGGCCCCAACTTGCCCCTCTTCCTGAATCGAATCACTCCTTTCCAAGGAGAGACCTTCAGGAGTACGAAGTCGCCGACCTGAAACTCAAGCTCGGACCGGCGTCTGTCTGCATAACTTTTATGTCGGCTCTGGGCGGTCAATAACCTCTGTCTAACCTGCTGAATCTGCTCTGTCGTCTGATGCACGATCTCTGTACTGCCCATCACTCTCTGTCCCACCTCTCCCAGCAAATGGGGGTCCGACACCTCCTACCATACAACAGCTCAAAGGGTGGCATACCAATGCTCGAATGATGGCTGTTGTTGTAGGAAAACTCTGCCAAGGGTAAATATGCATCCCAGTTACCCCCGAAATCTAACACACACGCTCGAAGCATGTCCTCCAGCGTCTGAATCGTTCGCTCGCTCTGGCCGTCTGTCTGGGGATGATATGCGGTACTACCCACGAACGGTACCCAAATCCGACCCTGAAACATCATAAGCCCTCGTCCATCCGTAACGAACTCTGAAACCAAACCAACGACCCGCTCTCTCTTCTGCATCTCTGGTCGCACAGCCTCGGCCTGTGCCCCATGAATAGCATCCAATACTGGAGCTATCACAGTCAATCTCAAACATACATCTCGCAGTGGAGTGCTCTCCGCCCTGCGGCTCAATGCATCGGCTACCACATTAGCCTTGCCTGGGTGGTACAGGATCTCACAATCATAATCCTTGACCACATCCAACCACCTCCTCTGACGCATATTTAGGTTGGGCTGATCCATCAAATACTTCAAGCTCTTATGGTCCGTGTATATCATACATCAAACCCCATACAAGTAATGACGCCAAATCTTGAGAGCGAACACTACTGCCCCCAACTCTAAATCATGCGTGGGATATCTCGCCTCATGAGGCTTCAGCTGCCTCGACGCATAAGCTATCACATGACCCCTCTACATCAACACTGCACCCAGCCCCAAAATCGATGCATCGCAATATACTACAAAATCCTCCATCCCTTCCGGGAGAGCTAATACCGGGGCTTCGCACAACCTTTGGCGAAGTGTCTCAAAGGAGGTCTGCTGCTCGGGACCCCATGAGAATGCAACACCCTTCCGGGTCAATCTGGTGAGCGGCACTGCGATCTTGGAGAAATCTTTAATAAATCTCTGATAATACCCTGCCAACCCAAGGAAACTCCTGATCTCCGATGGTGACTTCAGCACCTCCCAGCTCATCACTGCCTCGACTTTGGCCGGATCGACCAGAATCCCTTCCTGGTTAACGAGATGTCCTAGGAACTGGACCTCCCGCAACCAGAAATCACATTTGGAGAACTTCGCATAAAGCTTCTCCGATCTCAATACCTCAAGGACCTCCCTCAAATGCTCCTCATGCTGCTCTCTAGATCTCGAATACACTAGAATATCATCGATAAATACAATCACTGACCGATCCAACATCGGCCTGCATACCCTGTTCATGAGATCCATGAACACAGCCGGGGCATTGGTGAGCCCGAAAGGCATCACCACAAACTCATAATGCCCATATCGCGTCCTAAACGCTGTCTTCTGGACGTCCTCATCCCGCACTCTCACCTGATGGTACCCCGACCTCAGATCGATCTTGGAAAACCAAGATGCTCCCTTCAACTGATCGAATAAATCATCGATCCTCGGTAACGGGTAACGGTTCTTGACCGTCAACTTGTTCAACTCCCGGTAATCAATGCACATCCGGTGTGAACCATCCTTCTTCTTGACGAACAGAATAGGTGCTCCCCACGGCGAGCTGCTCGGACGAATGAATCCCTTCCCCAGCAACTCCTGAAGCTGCGAGGACAACTCTTGCATCTCTGGAGGTGCAAGACGATAAGGCACCTTAGCGATAGGCGCGGCCCCCGGAACTAGATCGATACCAAACTCTACTTGCCTCACAGGAGGTACTCCCGGCAGCTCCTCGGGGAAAACATCCGGAAACTCACGCACCACTGGGACCTCCTCAACTGATCTCGGTCTCTCGGAAACCTCCCGCGTATCCGTCACATACGCCACAAAACCCTTACAGCCCTGCTGTAGACACTGCCTCGCCCTAGCGGCCGAACAAAAAGCTGATCCCGAACGGGTACCCTCGCCGTACACCGAAAGAACTCCCCCACTAGGGTCTCGTATAGTCACCAGCTGACGCTCACAGTCGATGACGGCGCCGAATCGGCTCAACCAGTCCATGCCCACAATGACACATACATCACCCATCGCAATAGGAATCAGATCAATCGGAAACTCAACCCCGAAAATCTCTAACACACATCCCCGGAGAACCTCCGTGGCACAAATCACTCTCTCGTCAGCTATAGAAACTCTCAGAGGCCGACTCAACGACTCACGACTAACGCTGATATGCTGACTAAAAGCCAAAGATACAAAGGACCGACTCGCACCCGAGTCAAATAACACTAAAGCAGGCATAGAGTTCACAAGGAAAGTACCTACGCATATCCTAACATAAGCATAACATCTCGACATCAAACTAAATACATGAAATAAAGCATACCTGCCACAACATCGGGCGCAACGCGGACCTCCTCCGCAATCAGCTGAAAGGCTCTCCCACGAGCCCTCGGGGCCTCGGCCTTCACCGGTCGAGTCTCAGCAGCCCTGGCAGTAGGTGCAGATCCCTGAAGAAGCTGAGGGCACTCGGCCTTCCGATGGCCTGTCTGGTTGCAATGAAAGCAAACCATAAACCCCTTGGCGCAATCCCTAGCGATGTGCCCCTCCTTGCCACACTTGTAGCAAGCACCAGATCAACATGTCCCCTCATGACCCTTGCCGCACTTTCCACAAGTGCGGCCCTTCGGACCTCCCGTCCTCGAATCGGCGGACTTAGTCCGCTTGGCTGCCGGCTGAGACTGAGTCGGCCGCCGGTCCACCCGCTGAGACTCGGCCTCCTCCCTGGCCTGGGTCTCCAACTCGATCTCGTGCTTCCTGGCATTCGCCTGAAGCTCAGAAAAGGTATGATAGGTGGAGTTTGACACAAACTCCCGGATATCCCTCTTCAAAACACTCAGGTACCGGCTCATCCGAGCCTGCTCTGTGGACACCAGCTCGGGGCAGAACATCGCCCTCTCATGAAACTTCCGCGTGATCACCGTAACCGAATCAGTACCCTGCTTGAGGGTCAAGAACTCCTGAACTAATCGTTCCCTCTCCACCGGGGGAACGTACTCGTCTCTGAACATAGAGGTAAACCTCTCCCATGTCACTGCTGAAATCTCTGCCAAAGTGAAGTTCGCCGTCACGAAGTTCCACCAATCCTTCGCTCCCAGACAGAGCTGGTTCAAAGCGAACCGTACCCTCAGATGCTCCGGACATGAACAAGTGTAGAAGCACCCCTCGATATCAGCGATCCACCTCATCGCAGCAATCGGATCCTGCGTCCCATCAAACTTAGGTGGCTTCGTGTTGCTGAACTCCTGAAACAGCAACGAGTCACCCCCCCCCGGTGGCCTGGCAGCGGCCACAGCTGCGGTAGCTGCAGTGGCTGCAGCCTCAGTCAATGTGGCGTACCGCTCATCAAAAGTCTCCATCAAGGTGGTCTTAATAGACCCAAACATCTCCGGAATCTCAGCCCGGATCGCTGCAGCCACCTCCTCATGAATCATCTGACGAATCTCCTCGTCACTCACACCGCTCGTACTCGGTCCGTGGCGTGGTCTAACCATGATGTCTCTGAAATAAAACTATCAGAGACTCCATCGGGTATAATCGCACTCGATAACGCAACCCTACTCAGTCTCCGATATCCAGGGATTCTTACTTGGGTCTCCCACTGACCCGGTGTCTTCGGTAGTACGGGCCCAATACTACCGACCACACCGCATCAGCATTCATCCCAAATCTTCCTCCCCAAACCCCGGATAGTGAGTACTCTACTTTTGATATGCACTATCTATCTGCACGCTATCAAAGCATCTCATATCGGCAAACTTCCTTAGACTAAGGCATCACAAATCAGGCCACTCTAGTCCTATCATGAATACCTAGTCTTCTAGCATGCATAACCGTTCACATCATATCTTATCTCTTAACATAACATTGTAAGATATTTTGGGGATCTTTACCGTTCGGGCGCTGACTAATCGTACACACTGCTTCTTTCTTGTTTACCACAAAATCATTTACAAAAGTTTATGCCTTTATTTTAAAAGTTTTCCTCAAATCCTCGGTTTGAGTTCAGTTACGCCCGAAGGTGCACCCGAATCCCTCAAACCAAGGCTCTGATACCAATTTGTAACAACGTAAATTTTCAAACAAATTTTTCATTTCAAAATAAAGTATTTTCATTCAAAACAAGGCATAAACATTCCAAGTGTCATGTCAGAATACAAATCATATGAATCCCAAGATCACAAAACATCTATCAGTGTGTACAGATCACGCCGGCGCCTTCCCACGGTCCTCGCTAGTACCTGAAACACATACACAACAACTGTAAGCATAAATGCTTAGTGAGTTCCCCAAAATACAACTTATGCACATACGCCTTTCCAGGCCCTGACCTTCCGGTCCATGTGTCTCAGGGGACTTCCGCCCTGCTGGGTAAACCTTCCGGTCCTACCCACGCCAACCTTACGGTCCAGATTACACGCCTTCCCACCCATAACATAATGCCTTCCGGCCCACATAAACATACATAGCACACATAACAATTATCTTATCACCTATAGCACATATATCTCATATCATATCCGACCTTCCGGTCACACAGTCAAACCCTTCCGGGTACGGTATAGTGAGAAGACTCACCTCGTGAATATCGAAAGCTAGCAAATCCCGAAGTCACTCGTGCTCGATCCGCCGAGCTACAATCTCCCTATAACATCATACATCTCTTATTAACACTTTTATCTTCTAAGTTTGACTATCCCTAAGAAGTCAAACATAGGTCAACTCTAGTCAACGGTCAACGGTCAACTTGACCGGACTCGGCGAGCGCTAGGGCGACTCGGCGAGTCTGGACGTCCTCACCAATTCTCTAAGATTCCCTTTCTACACGTCGAGTATCTCCCCTGACTCGACGAGTTCCTCCTGGAAGAATCGCGGGGCCACCCCGACTCAACTCGCCGAGTCTGAAGAACAACTCGGCGAGTCCCAATTCTACTCAGACCACCTGTTAACCCTCTCTAACTCGCCCTGACTCACCGATCCAACCCATAACCCGGACAGGACCAGTCTAAGGCAATCTTCAAGCTACTCGCCGAGTCTGTTCATCGGACTCGGCGAGTCCATGCCATGCAACCGCTCAAACTGCTTTCTAAGGTCAGATCTGCTCCGGCAATTCATAGGTCTGGCCTTCCTAGACTGGTTCATCACGTAAAGTCCTTATTCCGGTGCTCATAATACACCCCATGACTCATAATTGACGTTTTGACCTAAGGCATAAGGATTCCAATCCAAAACCTCCATTGATTCCCGAAAAGCTCAGGCATGGGACACTCTGGACTTCCAAGGGTCCCAATATAGGGTTCCAATCGCTTGGGGGACTAAGGAAACACTCAATCTAGCCACAAAAGGGTTCAATAAACCCTAAATCCATATACACATCAACATAGAAGGGATCAAATCGAAAATATTGCCTGAATAACGTTGCTCTGTGTCCCCAACCCTCAGAATGTGGCTTCTCCTGTTGTTCCCTTAACCAAGCCTCCTCCTCCTTGCAAAATAACACTTCCAAGATCAATAATGGTCTTCTACCTTGCTCCAGATGCTCACAATCGAATTAGGGTTTCACTCAAAGGACTAGGGTGAACAATGACGGCCATAAGGCCCCTTATATATGTCCCAAACCTGGGAAGTTAGGGTTTTCGCTAAACAGCGCGGACTCGCCGAGTCCATATCCGGACTCACCGAGTCCAGTCGCGAACCCGCGACCAGATCCGCGATCCTACTCGGCGAGTCTGAGCTCCAACTCGCCGAGTCCCCTCTTAAAACACCCAAAATCATAAATATAACAATACCTGGAATTCCGGGCTATTACAAGCTACCACGTTGGCCTTGCCAGGATGATAACGAATTTCGCATTCGTAGTCATTTAGTAACTCAACCCATCGTCGTTGTTGCATGTTGAGTTCCTTCTGATCGAAAATGTGTTGAAGGCTCTTGTGATCGGTGAAAATAGTACTCTTTGTTCCGTATAAGTAGTGTCTCCAGATCTTCAGAGCAAATACCACTGCTCCTAACTCGAGATTGTGTGTCATATAGTTCACTTCGTGTGTCTTAAGCTGTCGGGAGGCATAAGCAATAACCTTCCCTCTCTGCATAAGAACACAACCCAGTCCTTGATTTGACGCATCGCAATACACTACGAAGTCTTCTATCCCTTCGGGGAGGGATAGTATCGGTGCGTTGCACAAAGCCTGTTTTAGCGTCTGGAATGCCTTCTCTTGTTTCGCTTCCCAGTCAAAGGCCACGCCTTTCTTGGTTAATGTAGTAAGAGGCTTCGCAATGCTAGAGAAGTTCTTTATGAATCTGCGATAGTAGCCAGCGAGACCTAGAAATTGACGAATTTATGTAGGTGTCTTTGGTGCCGACCAGTTCTCAATGGCCTTAATTTTGGAGGGGTCCACGTGTATACCTTTCTCGCTAACAACATGGCCTCAAAATTCGACTCTTTAAATCCAAAATTCGCATTTAGAGAACTCCGCATAGAGTTTCTCCGTTCCCAGTGTTTCTAGGACTTTTCGTAGGTGCTGACTATGCTCTTCCTCACTTCGGGAGTAGACAAGTATATCATCGATAAAGACGATGACGAACTGATCCAAGTAAGGACGGCACACCCTATTCATTAGGTCCATAAATACTGCTGGTGCGTTGGTTAATCCGAACGGCATCACTACAAATTCGTAGTGTCCATAACGAGTTCGGAAAGCTGTCTTTGGAATATCCCCCTCTAGAACTCTAATTGGTGATATCCGGATCGTAGATCTATCTTTGAGAAGTAGTTTGCTCCTTGAAGTTGATCGAATAGGTCGTCAATACAGGGTAAAGGATAACGGTTCTTGACAGTAAGTTTGTTCAGCTCTCTGTAGTCGATGCACATACGGAACGATCCGTCTTTCTTCCTTACAAACAAGACCGGTGCTCCCCATGGTGAGAAAATTGGTCTTATGAATCCTTTTTGAAGGAGTTCATTAAGTTGACTGGAAAGTTCCTACATCTCTGCTGGTGCGAGACGATAAGGCGACTTCGCTACTGGGGTAGCCCCTGAAACTAAGTCGATTCTAAATTCGACTTGACGTTGAGGTGGTAATCCTGGTAGTTCTTCTGGGAAGATATCGGGAAAGTCGTGTACTACTAAAATGTTCTTGATGTCCATCAGTTCTTGACTTGTATCAACGATGTGCGCTAGAAATGCTCGACAATACTTCCGCAAGCACTTTCGAGCTTGGATGCACGAAATGATGCGAAGGTTTGTACTTGATTTGTCGCCGTAGATAACTAAAGTTTCGTTGTTAGGGAGATTAAGACGGACTGCTTTCTCAAAGCACATGATGTCGACTCGAAGAAGACTCAACCAATCCATGCCGACTATGACGTCGAAACTTTTAATTTGGACCGGCATGAGATTGATTGGAAAAGAATGGCCGTCTAAAGTTAACGTACAACCCATGTATATGCAGTTAGTGTTTTTGGTTTTTCCATTGGCCATCTCCACAGTGAATGATTTTTCTAACGTGCTAGGTTTAGGTTTAAGTAAGTGAATAAAGTTTTGACTCACGAAGCTTCTCTCCGCTCCACTATCGAATAGTATGCATGCATATGAATTATCGAGAAGGAACGTACCAGCAACTATAGTTGGGTCAGCTACTGCTTCGTCGTGGCCTATAGCCAAAACTCGTCCCACACCGCCGGTGCCTGCTGCCTTAGGGCAGTTCCTCCTGTAGTGGCCCACCTCGCCACAACCGTAGCAAGTCTGCCCTACACCTGCACTGGGAACTTGAGTGATCGGCTTTGCGGGGTCCTTGCAGAAACGGGCTGTGTGTCCCTTTCTGTTGCATTTGTAATAGTATGATCCTGTGTTACCCCGATGGTAACTTACTAATGGTGTGTCTAGTACGTATGAATATGGAAGTACTTTTATGTCTATATATGTATATTTGATATATAATTAATATGGAAACGACCTTCGGATGGTCACCCGATATTTCCACCAGACCACATCCAAATCGAGGAAAAGGAAATAGGGGCAGGTGGCTTTCCTAAGCCCTTTAAACATTATTTATACATGTATACATATATGGGCATGCAATTTATAAGTAGTAAAAAAAAGTTTAAATAAAAGCATTTGATAAGTCAAAGAGTTTGTAAAACAGTTTGAACAGTGATAAAATCATTGGTTTCCTAGTTATTAATCACATGTGATTAATGCAATCACATGTGATTGAAGCAATAACTATAAGTATTTAACTTGTATTCCCCCCCCCCCCCCATAAAGTATTTAAACATTTAAAATCATTTCAAAGGTTGATTTAAGGGGTATGAACTCACTTGATTGATTAGGGAAAACGAGATGATCAAAATCGAGCACAACTTCGGCTTGTGAAAGTCGATTTTCTTGGGATTCTCGGGAATCTCGGGAGAGTAGAACCTTCCTTTGGAACTTGAGAGTGAAAAACGGGGCTTCGGGAGGGCTTCGGGAGCTTAACCGCAGAGTTTCAGCAGGAGAGAGGGAAGAATGGAGCACCTAAACCCGGCACCCCAAGAGTTCTATTTATAGGGGGTATTTTTGAGTGCCACGTCGTGGCTAGGGTTGGCCACGTCGTGGGGAGCAAGTCTATCCTCTTCCATTGATTGTACGCCCTCAGTCACTTGTCGGGTCGCGGCAAAACAGTGCCACGTCATGGAGAGGCCTGACAGCCTCGGATTTTGGACCCCGAATTTGAAAAATCCATAACTTTCGCATACGAGCTCCGTTTTCGACGTTCTTCATATGCACGCGTAGCTGAAAATATGATCTACAACTTTCGTTTAGACTTCATCGGCAAATTTTGACTTTATTTTTAATTATTTATTTTTAACGGGCCGGGACACGAAAAGTCCGTATAAAATCCATAACTTCTTCATCCGATGTCCGTTTTCGTCAGACTTTTCGCTGTTGCGCTACTAATGTTGAGACCTTCAATTCTCATTTAGGTTGTTTTGGTCAAAAGTCTCTCGAGCTCTATTTCGAGCTTTTAGTTGTCTACTGCTATATTCGGATCTTGGAAAAATCATAACTTCCTCATACGAAGTCAGATTTGGACGTTCTTTTTGTGTACGCTCACGGTTTAATGTTATCTATAACTTTCAGTTAGATACCTAAGGCTAAATGCTATTGCATTGAAACTTCGCGTTTTTCGTTTAATCGGTGTTGTTGGTTTTGTCGGAAATCTTAGAATGGTCATAATTTCTTCGTTGTAACTCGGATTTTAGTGTTCTTAGTATTTATGTAAACCTTGACACAATGTCAAACATAATAGATATTCTTATAAATATTTTTACATATTTCATCTTCGAAGTTAATTTCATTATTTCAAAAGTAGCTACAATACTTGACTTTTTAGGTCATTACAAAGAGTTGAAATATCGGGTTGTCACAATATGAGGTATTATGGGGGAACTCACTAAGCTTCGTGCTTACAGTTTTCAGTTTTGGTTTCAGGTACGTCTTCGTCAAAGGGGAAGGAGCTGGCGCGGTAGCGGTACATCACACACACACCTACTTGTATTCCGCATTATGACATCTACTTGGGAGATTGTACTCTGACATTTTTATGACTATGATAATGTTTTCTGGCATGCAGCATCTTTTGTGAAACGAAATGGTTGTTGAATGATTTATTTCTAAATGTTTTGCTAAGTACATGTTTTAAAAACAAAATTTTTGGCTCGTATTTTTGGGTTGTTACAAGTTGGTATTAGAGCCCTGGTTTGAGGGATTCGAACACACCTTTGGGGGTGTTTGAACTCAAATCGAGGGATTAAAAGATTTTGGAAAAAGGAAATGTTTTCTAAAAGGCTAGTAAAGGGTTCTAAGAAAGAACGAAGTATGTGATGTGTGCGATTGGCCAAGCTCAAGTAAGTATTCCCCAAAGTACCCATACAAGTTTATGTTATGCTTATCAGTTCCACTAGAACAGCATGCTAGAATAGGACTAAGGATCTAGGAGTGATGCCTTATGTGCCTGCTTTATGTGCTTCAGTGTGTGAAAAGTTGCATCCTAGAATTGAGTAGACAGCATTAGAGTGGTCTGTTTAGGTTATGCCTGATAGTGCGAGTTAGCATTGTATGCTAGTTCAGTTTTTCTCTAAGAGGATAGAGTTGCTTGAGATTGTTTCCTTTATGTCCAAATGTTGTTTGCTTTGTGCTATGTGGGCTTTGAAGTGATGGGGGTTAGCTGTTAGGTGAATACGATAAAGTCACATGTGATCTGGGATGAATAATCTCAGAGTGTTGGATTTGACCGTATTGCATAGCTCTTGTTTGAGTCCTAACCGTGGTAGGATGAGTCCCTCACTCGAAGGATTATCCGAGCCTCGTCACATGTGATTGTATTCAGGTAATAGCTAATTGGCATCACCAAGAGGCCTTCAGCAGTTGAGGACTAGGTTGGGTGAAGTCAGAGGTTTCCTAAGGTAAGCCTAGGATAGGAGTAGTAGAGATCAGCGGTAGTGAAAGGGACCTGGTGGAATCAAGGCAATCCTTGGAAAAGGTACGGATAGATGTGGAAGGTAGTATGGGCCCGTACTACTGAAAGCAGAGGATTCATACCTGACTCGAAGAATGCCAAGATAAGACCAGGGAACTTGTAGTAATTGTGATCCCTCCAGAGGTATCAGTATCGCTAACAGTTGTCATTTCTTCTGTATTTCAGAATGGTGGTACTACGTTCGAGGCCAGCAGTTGGCAGTGTAGGAGAGGGATCAGGTTCCGAGCCAGTGAATGAGGGGCTACGCGAGTTCATGGCGTCTGAGATCACCAAAGGCATCCTTGAGTCGACCCACATCATCTTCAGGTCGATCAAGGAAGGGATATTGGAGTTGATGGAGGATTGCCTCCGGGCATTCAGGAGCGACATGGCATCTGGCCAGTCAGGATCTCGCACGCTGTCCTTCAAGGACTTTCGGGGCAGTGGTGCGCCGGATTTTCATGGGTCGAAGGACCCCATAGCTGCTAGACGATGGATTGCCAACATTGAGTCTGCTCAGATGATTAGCTTTTGCCCTGAGGGGTCAAAGGTGAGGTTCGCAGCAGGGTGTTTGCGAGACCGAGCTAGGGATTGGTGGGAGTCCATGGGGGACTCACTGGGAGCCTCGGCTGTCGAGGCTATGACTTGGTCAGACATTGCGACCAGGTTCAGGGCGGAGTTCGCGCCAGCTGTCGAGCTTCAACAGCTGGCCAGGGAGTTCTTGGATATGAGGCAGACGACGGAGACTGTGGCGGAGATCACCGCCAAGTTTCGGGAGAAGGCATTGTTGGTGCCCCAGTATGCGGGTGATGAGGATATGAGGAGGACCCGTTATCATGACATGCTACGGGCTGACATCTGGGAGCATGTTAGCTTTTCAGCTTGCCCTACCCTGGAGTCTATGATTGCCAGGGCGAGGGAAAGGGAGATTGATTTAGAGCACATCCGGAAGAGGAAAGCAGAGGTGGGGCAGGAGGTTGGGGATTCAGGGAAGAAGCCCAGGGGATCAGATGGGAGGCCAAAAGGCCAAGGAGGGCCGGGCCGCTGCGGGAAATGTGGCAGGACACATGAGGGAGCATGTAGGATGGGATCAGCAGGTTGCTACAAGTGCGGCAAGGCAGGGCACTTTAGCAGGGATTGTACTACTCCTGCTTCGGCTATTCAGACATCGGAGTTGCTGTGTTTTCACTGCAACCAGAAGGTCCACAAGAAGGCCAATTGTCCCCAGTTGACAACGTCAGCGCCGGTTAGGGCACCGACTCCAGCTACCCTGCGGATTACGGATGGCCGACAGGCCAAGGCGGAGGCTCTAGTGGTGAGGAGCCAGGCGTTTCAGCTGACGATAGAGGAAGCTCGCGCTGCACCTGATGTGGTGACAGGTATGATTCCTTCCCTCTACTTTATTTTTATGATGTTATGTTATTGATATGTGCTCTGTGTATATGCATTAGGATCGTTCCATGTGAACGGTATTCCTGTCCAGGTGTTGTTTGACTCGTGTGCCACCCGATCATTTGTTTCCCTTGCGCTTAGCAAGATTTTTACTGAGTCTTCGGGCATGTTGGATTGCCCTTTAGAGGTAAAGATTGCCGATGATCGATCGGTTCGAGCATCAGCAGTGTTCAGGGATTGTGTTTTGAGGTTATTTGAGGAGCGCTATTTGGTGGATTTGGTTCCCATCCCGTTGCGGGGGAACAAGGTGATTATCGGCATGGATTGGTTGAGCCCTAATCGGGCGGTGATAGATTGCGCACAGCAGCTAGTGCGGATCAGGACCCCGAGTGGGGGAGAGTTGGTGATTCACGGCGAGAGGCCACAGTGCGGACCTGCAGTATGTTCAGCAGCGAGAGCTAGTGCTACCTTCAGCAAGGTTGCGCAGGATACGTCGCGTATGTTATGGATACTCGGGAGACGGGTAAAGCTACGACAAGCGAGGTTCCAGTGGTGCGAGACTACGCTGATGTGTTCCCGGAGGAGCTTCCTGGGATACCTCCGGAGCGTCAGGTGGAGTTAAGGATCGATCTAGTTCCTGGTGCAGCTCCAATAGCCAAGGCACCCTATCGGTTGGCTCCTCCCGAGATGTAGGAGTTGTCTACGCAGCTGCAAGAGCTGCTAGACAAGGGGTTTATTCGACCGAGCAGTTCACCCTGGGGAGCCCCGATCCTATTTGTAAAGAAGAAGGACGGGTCGCATCGGATGTGTATAGATTATCGGGAGCTGAATAAGGTAATGGTGAAGAACCGTTACCCACTCCCGAGGATTGATGACCTCTTTGATCAGCTGCAGGGAGCATCTTGGTTCTCCAAGATCGATTTGCGTTTGGGTTATCATCAGATGAGGGTCAGAGATGAGGACGTACAGAAGACCGCGTTTCGGACGCTCTATGGCCATTATGAGTTCATGGTGATGCCGTTCGGGCTCACCAATGCTCCTGCCGCGTTCATAGACCTCATGAACAACGTGTGTAGACCGATGTTGGATCGGTCTGTGATAGTTTTCATTGATGACATCTTCGTTTATTCCAAGACACAGGAGGAACATGAGGAGCACCTGAGAGAGGTTTTGGAGACCCTGAGGAGGGAGAGCTTGTACGCCATATTCTCCAAATGTGAGTTTTGGTTGCGCGAGGTGCAGTTTCTTGGGCACCTCGTTAACCAGAACGGGATTTCAGTAGACCCAGCCAAGGTGGAGGCCGTGATGAGGTGGGAGGTTCCGAAGTCTCCATCCGAGATTCGGAGTTTCCTAGGATTGGTAGGCTACTATCGGAGATTCATTCAGGATTTCTCCAAGATAGTCGTACCCCTAACACGGTTGACTAGGAAAGCCGTGGTCTTTCGATGGGGGCCTGAGCAGCAGGCAGCGTTCGAGATTCTGAGGCAGAGATTGTGCAAGGCACCGATCTTAGCCCTGCCCGAGGGCGTAGAGGATTCTGTGGTATATTGTGATGCGTCGATCTCAGTCCTAGGTGCAGTATTGATGCAGAGGGGGCATGTCATTGCTTATGCCTCGAGGCAGATGAAGCCTCACGAGGCGAACTACCTGACGCATGATTTGGAGTTGGGGGAGGTGGTTTTCGCTCTCAAGATTTGGCGGCATTACCTCTACGGGGTTCGATGTACCATTTACACGGACCACTTGAGTTTGAGGTACCTCATGGATCAGCCGAATCTGAACATGAGGCAGCGTCGGTGGTTGGACATGGTGAAGGATTATGATTGCGAGATCCTTTACCACCCAGGGAAGCCCAATTTGGTGGCCGATGCGCTTAGCCGCAAGGCGGCACCGATCAGGGATATTTTTATGAGGATGACTGTGGTGACTCCCCTATTGGAGTAGATTCGGAAGGCTCAACAGGAGGCTATGAAGGAGGAACATCGGAAGAGTGAGCGAATAGTGGGTCAAGTCACCTCCTTCGATTATGATAGCCGGGGGTTATTGACACTACACCGTAGGGTGTGGGTGCCATATCATGGAGGCATGTGCTAGATCTTGATAGAGGAGGCACACAAATCCCGATTCTCTATTCATCCAGGGGCGACGAAGATGTATAGGGATCTTCGTCTAGACTATTGGTGGCCCTGTATTAAGCGGGATGTGGCATGGTACGTCGAGCGGTGTTTGACCTACAGGAAGGTCAAGGCCGAGCATCAGAGATCACACGGCAAGATGCAGCCGTTGGATATTCCGTTATGGAAATGGGAGGATATTGTGATGGATTTTATCACAAAGCTTCCCCGGACAGCGCGAGGAGTAGATTCGATTTGGGTCATCGTGGATCGATTGACCAAGAGCGCCCATTTTATTCCGATTCAGGAAAGCATCTCGGCCGAAAAGTTGGCCGATATTTACATCAAGGAGATAGTCACGCGGCATGGGGTGCCAGTGTTAGTGATATCAGATCGAGATGTGCGGTTCACTTCCAGGTTTTGGAAGAGGTTTCATGATGAGTTGGGCACTTGTCTGCATTTTAGCACCACCTTTCACCCGCAGACGGATGGTCTGAGTGAGCGGACCATCCAGACTTTGGAGGATATGTTGCGGGCATACGTCCTAGACTTCGGTGGTAGCTGGGATACCTATCTTCCCTTGGCTGAGTTCTCGTACAACAACAACTACCACGCGAGTATTGACCGTCCTCCATTCGAGATGTTGTACGGTCGGAGATGCAGGACCCCGATATGTTGGGGTGAAGTTCGCCAGAGGGTCATGGGGAGCACCGAGGTAGTGCTTAAGACGATCAAGAGAATCCAACAGGTTCGGAGCAGGCTTCAGACTGCACAGAGTCGGCAGAAAAGTTATGCCGACAAGCGTCGATCAGACCTGGAGTTCCAGGTCGGGGATTTGGTTCTCCTGAAAGTGTCGCCTTGGAAAGGCGTCATTCGATTCAGGAAGCGGGTCAAGTTGGGCTCGAGATATATTGGTCCGTTCAGGGTTGTAGCCCGGGTGGGCAAGGTGGCATATAGGCTGGATCTGCCAGCCGAGCTCAGCCAGATCTACAGCACCTTCCATGTCTCCCAGCTGCAGAAGTGTCTCGTGGATGATTCAACGGTGGTACCGTTAGAGGATATACAGGTTGATGACAACCTGAATTACATTGAGCGCCCAGTTGCAATCCTTGACCGGAAGTCGAAGGATCTAAGGAACAAGAGGGTGCAGCTAGTGAAAGTGCAATGGCAGCACCGCAAAGGTTCAGAATGGACTTGGGAGCTGGTGGAAGAAATGATGGAGCAATACCCCGAGCTGCTTCAGGATTGAGCGGCAGACTTCAAGGACGAAGTCTAAAATAAGTGGGGGAGATTTGTAGCACCTGGTTCCTGGTACGTAAAAATTTGTCTAAGAATTTGTCTTTTTAGCCCTGGACTCGGCGAGTTGTAGGTCCGACTCGCCGAGTAGGGGCGGGGTCTGGGGGCACGTTTAAGTTGGCTACTAGGTGAGTCCATATTTTGGACTCGGCGAGTCACCGCTGTTTGATGAAACCCTAAATTTCAAGGGTTTGCACCCTATTTAAACGCTCATTTCCGCCCCAAGCTCGCCCCCATTCACCCTCAGAGCTCCCAACATCAGTTTACCCTTACTCCTTGTGAGATTAAAGTATTTTTATGTGTTCTTGAAGTTTTTGAGGAGAAAGAAGAGTAGATCAAGAAGAGGAGAAGGAGGCCAAGCATCTTTGTGTCATCTCAACGTTTTCCTTGAGGTATAGCTTGTTTCCCTTCTGTTTTCAAGCTTGTAGTCTCTATTAGCTTCATGAAAGTCCTTCTTGAGCCTTTTCCCCAAACTTGTTTGTGCATTGTGGGTTGTATTAAGTTGTTAGCCTTTAGATCTAGGCACTATTTAGTCCCTGGAGCTTGGATCTACTGCCTTTATGGAGTCATATTGCATGAAAGTCCTAGATCTACCCCTTTTGGTGCACTTTGAGCCCTAAAACCTTCATTGGTGATTATCTACATGTAAAGT
This sequence comes from Lactuca serriola, assembly GCF_051521515.1. NCBI lineage: Eukaryota > Viridiplantae > Streptophyta > Magnoliopsida > Asterales > Asteraceae > Lactuca > Lactuca serriola. Next base: position 146,902,486 of record NC_136408.1, on the reverse strand, counting down.
TGGAAACTTTACGTGTAAAGCAGGCCCTAGGAACCCAGATCTATGAATGGCATGGGCTGGATTCAAGCAAAATCGCGTGTATAGTTTTTGCATGAGGCAGACTCGCGAGTCGTTCATCTGACTCGGCGAGTCGAGACGCGAGTCCCCGGGTTTTCCCCTTTTCGTGTTGCGGGTTGGAGTAGTGAGTCCTAGGGTGTGACTCAGTGGGTTGGAAGCCATATTCACTCATGAAGTTGTTGGATTAGTGTCTAAGTCCATAACTATTTTGGTATGTACTTGACCCGATGGTGCATGGTCCTTTTGGGTTGCCTTCACCAAAGCAACTTGATAGGATGAATTATGGAGAGAAAGGATTAAATATGATTTATTAATATATTATGGGAATAATATATTAAAGGAGAAATCATATTGTTTAATTAATATTAGTCAATAATTAATTGGTAATTAGTTTTGTGACTAAAAGAGATTAACTAAACTTAAGGGACTGAAATTGTAATTATAAGATAATTGCAATTTGGGCCATGGATTGTCTTGAATAAGGGGGTGGACGAATTCTTATGGGAAACCCATAAGGAAATCGTCCAAGGGCTTGATTAAAGGAGTCTATGGGTTGCTTAGGGCTTAAGCAACCAAATTAGGGTTTCCTTGTTAGATAACCCTAATAGCCTCACTATATATAGAACCCTTAAGGCTCAAAAACGTGGGGGAAATTCTTTTCTAGGGTTAGAACACGTTTTGGGCAGCCTCCATCCTCTCTCCTTTTCATCCTCTTGCTTATGGTGTTTGTAAGCCATTAGAGGAGTGACACTTGTGACTCTAAGCCTTCCAAAGTCAATACAAGGAGATTTGGGATTGTTATTGCTACATAACAATCAAGGTAACATTATAAACCTCTTCTCATGTTAATATGATTATTTGAATGCCAGAATTAGGGTTTATAGTCTTGGATAACTTGCATGTACAATAGAGAAACCTAGATCCAAGCATTAGGGTTTGTATGAGCACATAGGATGTCTTATGACCAAAAACCCATCAGTGGTATCAGAGCCTAGACTGGTTTCTATTGTATTGATGCTTGATATGTTTGAAAAATTCGATTTTTAGTGTTCTGCTTGATGGACTCGGCGAGTTGCCCCTACTCGACGAGTCCATGGGGGTACTCGGCGAGTTCGAGCGTCAGATGAAGCAAACTTCGGGATTTCTTGCTGTTTTTGCTTATAGATAGTTACCTTATCATATTAGATCAATATAAATCCGATTTTATGATATATTTGACTATATTCTTGATCTAATTAAAGATATTTATCAATTAATAAGATAATTGTTTCCTTATGTGATAATTGATTAATTATTTTGATTAAATTGGTAAATTGTTTTGCAAGAAATCATTAAATAAATCAAATATGGATAATTATGTGATTAATTGTTAATTTAGATTATTTGTTATTTCCCCTTAGGTTTTATAGTTTAAATTTGAACCCAAAAGTTTTGTTGTTTTGAAATTTAAATAGTTAAAACCATAATGTTTTGAAAAAGGTTTCAAAACTTGCCCTTAAGTTTTGGAATTTAATATTTTGGATTAATAGTTTAATTTGATGTATATTTAAATTCTAAACCCTAATGTTTTTGAAATGTTTCAAAACTTTCCCTCAAGTTTTGGAATTTAAAAATTGATTAAAAGTTTAATTAGGAATGTTAAATTCTAAAACTCTAGTATTGTTTTGGAAAAGTTCATATCACACCCTTATGGTTTTATTAATTAATTAAGGTGTATAATTAAAAGAGATTTAATAAATCCATAAAAGTTTAGGTTTACAATTTAATTGAATTAAAAGTATAATTGTTAAATTAGACCACCTAGTATTTTGAAAGTATAAAATACACCCTATACTATATATAACATTAAAAGTCTAACATTATATATATGTATGAGTAAAAGTCAGTCTTACCGTTAGTAGGCCTAATTCACGAAGTTGGTCTATAAGGGGTGTTTAAGGAAATTGCCTATAAAATGACAATTGAATAGGTATCCACTCTTACCCACCGCACTCTTGACCAGTGGAGGGTCGTTAGCCGAACGGGTAGGATAGGACGAAACCCTCCATTATAAGTATAATGAAGTATAAAAGTAACTAAATGTTTTCATAAAATTCCCAATCTTAGTTACTTAGGCAAAAGTGAATTGATGTAATTCCATGAAATTACACTTTGTGCCCTTGCGAAGACGTTAGTGGAGCGTGTGTGGTTAACCGGCACACTAAATGGTTCTAAGCAAAGGTAGCAAAGGGTGACTCAATGTTTGTCATAGTTCGGTGGAGCGTGTGTGGTTTACCGGCACATCGAATAGGTGACTGTAACATGTGGGGGCACCATGTAGTTTGCATGGTTATTCACACCCGCTTTGTGATCCTCGGCATCGCAGTCACAAACAAGAGGGGCATATCGAGATTTAAACATGCCATTGAAAGTTCAATGAATCTCAAAGGATCTAGGAGTTTTCATAGATTTAAAAGTTAAATTTCTTTTTCGTTTTTCGTGGTGGAAATTAGTGAATCGTCATTCACTTACCTTCAAATGTTCTGCAATTTGGGTTATGGCATCCCTCTCCCGAGTTGTAGAATATTGTGTTGGGTCCTAGCCTTAGTATCTCATTTGGGTGATTTACTAAGGACTCAATCAATCAACTAACTTGAATTCGTTTTCTCCCGTTTTGTAGATGTCAAAGTTTGACAACTATGGTCTTCTCAAATCCCGTGGAACAAGCATTCCACATGAAGATGATATTCCATGATTGGATCGAGGAACAAGAGATCATGCTTCACTTCCTCCTCCTCCTCAAATTATTCTCCCTAACCCACAAGTTCAAAGGCTTGAAAATTTCAAGATCACTCAAGCCCTTTTGGCAAGTAAACATAAAGAAGGAAAGTCGGTGTGTGCACACATCCTAAGGATGAAGTCACACATTAATAGGTTAAGAATGTTGGGATCCGTTGTCTATGAGGAAATGGTTGTTGATTGGGTTCTTCAGTCACTTCCTAACTCATATAGTGAGTTCGTAAGAGAGTAATATATGATGAACCGCGACGTGACCCATATAGATCTCACCTATATGCTTATTGATGTTGAATCAGCAATGGTTTGGCGCAATAGAAAAGCAAAGTTGATTGGTGAATCTGCCTTCAAGACCTCTATGGATATAGACAATGGCAACGAAAGACATGCTATGATAGAAAAGTTTGATCATAAGAGAAAGGCAATGTCTGAAGTAGTTCCATGTCATGTTCCAAAAGAGTCAATTTGCTTTTATTGCCAAGAGAAGGGGCATTGGAGACGAAGCTGCCCAATTTACCTAAGAGATCTAAGAGATGGGAGAGTCGAAACGTATGGCTCTAATATAGGAAAAATCCATTAACTAACTCTTTTAAGCTTCTATTCTAGATTCTTAATACATAATGTGATAAGATTACAATTGATGTTTGGTAGGATCGAAGAAAAGAAAGGAAGCTTAAGGGAAGAAGTGAGCAAAATCTAACCGTGAAGGAATGGATTTCAATCGCATTTCTCGAAGATTAGATTCTTGAGCTACTACTTAGAGTTAGAATTAGATTGCTAAGAAAGATATATTAGTATAGTTTTTCAATGAATTGCATTGTAAGGACAAATTTTTCCGCAATAAAATAAATTTTGATTTTTATTATTTATTTATCCTTGCAATGGCATATATGAAAATTGATGTTAGAATGTTTCTATTATTAGCAATAATGGATTTGGTTCTTATTATGTTATTTATGGAAAGTCGAGAGTTTACCAAATAGGGAGAGTTTCTCATCACCCAGGTTTCAATTGGAAAGAAACCTGGAATCATGCAACTTGGTTGCACGATGAATGAGAAATTTCATATTTGGAAATTAGACTAATTCATTGACAAAGTGTCAAGTGAAGGACTTGGAGATCGAATACACAAAGTTGCGTGTTGATCAAGTCCACCATAAGAGTAACAAAGATATTCGTCATGATTTACTAAAGGTTTAGTAAATATGATTATACTTACAAGATTAAGTGTAATTCTGAATTGATTGAAAAAGGTTTTAAATCAATAGCAGAACGAATAAGAAGAATCAAGTAGGCAAAAAGATAAAAGTTTCTCCATTCTAAGAAGAAGGGAGAGTACCTTTTATGCTTTATGATATGTCTTAATGATTAAGAACCATATCTCAATTGATCCTTTAAGTGAGTCTTAGTACAATTGTATGTCTAAAAAGAAGGATCAAGAATTGAAGAAATGGTTAAATCAAGAAGTCAATCATACTTCGTTCCAAAACAAGTCTCAGAGTTTAGATTGTGACATTGAGTGATAAGTATAAAGAAGGTTTATAACATTCATTAAATGTGGAAAGTTGTGATGTCTTGGATAAGACAAAGACCAACTAGGACCAATTTATGAAGTGTTTTGATAAAAGCTACACTAACTCTTGAATATTTGTTTGTCAAGATATGGTTATTGACAAGAGAATCTTATATGTCAAGGAGTCAGTGGGAGTCTTAATGGTCTTGAATGGTTTCAAGAACAAATCAAATAAACCTTATTGATCATCACTAGCACACGAGTTGAGGTTTACAACCTATCATTCTGACATTATTTTGTTTCTGTGCCAATCCAATCGAGTTAATTATGCATGTGAGTCCTATGAGTTCTCATATGAATGCATAAAAGGCAAGGACCTTGATCAATGGAAAGTACATTGATAAGAAAAGGTGAGCTGCTTAACTATTTGGAAGACATGGTGGGCAGTTGTGCTACCATAAGGCAAGAAATCAAGATTAAGAAAGTTCGGTCCATATGAGTTTGAATTTGTCGTAAACTTTGGTTTTAACAAATTCACATGGATAGGAACACATACACCATTTAAATCTAAGTGTCATAAGATTTCCTCCTTCATGAAAATGATTGTGAGGAAATGCTTTCACTAAGAAGGATTTTAAGAAGATAGTGATTGTAAAATTGCATTCTTGAATTCGATTATGCTTACGGTATCCCTTTCCATAATTTGAATTGTGAGGTTTGGCAATTAGTCTTAATTGTTTAGACACACATATGAACTATCTAAGGCAAAGGTGTATAAGTTCAAGAAGCCTTGATAAAAGATTATCAAAGCACTAAGTATTAGAAACATGAACTTAAGAAATTCAATAAGCATTGTTCTTCTGAAAGTTAAGATGTTTATGAATACATGTCAAAGCTAGTGGGAGCATAAGTGTTATGTTTTATAATAATCATCATGATAGTGGGAGCATAAATGTTATGATTGTATGATTATTATGGCATGTATTGCAAGTTGGCAATATTAATTATAGAAAACAAGAGTTATACCTTGCAAAGTAGTAAGGGTTATAAAGTTGCTTTGCTATAATTAAGGGAGAGAATATTATGCTTCATTTCAAATCTAAAGGCTTAGGTTGAGAAATGTTAATAAATTTAGTCAAAGGTACATAGTGTGTTCTTAAAATTTTGATTATGATTACGGCATTCCTCTTCACAATTCGAATTTTGAGAACATAGCAAATAAAACATTATGCGTCGTGTCCCATACGCTTCGGGTATAGGATCGATTGCAAATACTTTAATGTTTTACCATTCTAAAAATTTTCCAAATGTCTAGCGCATTTAGAGGGAAAAAGGACTAGAATCGGTTTTGACTAAAATAATTAAACAACTATCAAAGGACAATCCAAAGTTCGACGAGGATTGGTCGCTTGTGAGTAATTGGAAGTATAGTATTGTAAAATATGGAAATGTTTCCATATTTGATGGACCATATTGACATTATTATGAATAGATAAGATTCTATTAAGAATGAGTTGTCATATGGAAAATATGGAAGCGTGTCCATATTGGAAATTGAATATTGAAAAATCTATGACTAGATTAGAAACCTTCATGCAAAAGGATGTTCAAAGGAATGTACTTTGAGTGAGAGACATCATATCTAAGGAATTGTCTTGTAACAATCTCCGATAGAGGACTTTGTAATATCATTGGCAATAGTCTTTGTGACTTTGGTGCAGTGACATTACGAAAGTATCATTGCATAAAATTGTTAGAATCTAGCATATTCTATAAGTAGCAAGAATTTGATATTGTTTCACTTATCAAAAGGATTTAGAGTTGTGAAATGAGAATGATTGGAAATGTGTTCAATTTGATCTATTTCACAAAGTGAGAACCATAGGTAAACATTGTGTGCATGCTAGGAGCATGGGACAAGTGTAATAATTCAAGTAAGAAGTTGATTACCCAAAACGACAAATAATGAGTAATCGATATGGTGATAAATAAAAGGTGTTTTATTTATACTCAAAGGTTTGAGGCCATATGGGATTAGTATTATTCTTGTGTTTCACATTTGCATGTTTTGACTTCCAGAATAATTGAATTTATTAAGAATAATCGAATTATTCGAATAAGGCCACAGTCGTTCATATGTTGGAAGTAGGTATGAATGAAGACTGTCGTGAATTGGTGTGTGGATTGTCTAAAAGAGTATTAGACATAAGCAAATGTTTGTTGCAACGTTCATGAGTGCTTATGAATAAGATTTGAGCATTGGATTAAACCCATGCTCACTTGGATCACTCCATGAATTATATCACAAGTGATTGGTGAGACGATAACATCTTATATTCTTGAAACCGAGATGTGTGAGTTGTATCTTGCAAATCGGTTGCACATTGATAATATGTAAATGCACCAGTAACTTGGTGTTATAAAACATATTGTTGTGTGTGATTCGGTGAGTAAGTGCAAGCGAACATTGAATCAAAGTTTATCCGTTCCTTTTATCCAAAGAAGGATAAAAGCGATATCTTTGGGACCCCTCGATGGTTTAGTGATGACAAACGTAAATGCTCGGCCGGGCTAGGGCTAATTTGATTTGTTCAATTAGTCAGTCGTCATAAATCAGAAATCGAGATATAGTACAAAGAGAATGATTTGAAATCATATCTCATATGATATCTAGAATGGAGGAATATATGATCCCTTATCTAAGGACACGCATATCTGATAGGATCAGAGTTAACAGCGGCTTTGGAAAGCTACGATTGCAGATCAGGATCTGAAGTCATACGCAGAATAGTTGTTAGACTTATCCAAGTGGGAGACTGTTGGATTAGTGTCTAAGTACATAACTATTTTGGTATGTACTTGACCCGATGGTGCATGGTCCTTTTGGGTTGCCTTCACCAAAGCAACTTGATAGGATGAATTATGGAGAGAAAGGATTAAATATGATTTATTAATATATTATGGGAATAATATATTAAAGGAGAAATCATATTGTTTAATTAATATTAGTCAATAATTAAATGGTAATTAGTTTTGTGACTAAAAGAGATTAATTAAACTTAAGGGACTGAAATTGTAATTATAAGATAATTGCAATTTGGGCCATGGATTGTCTTGAATCAAGGGGTGGACAAATTCTTATGGGAAACCCATAAGGAAATCGTCCAAGGGCTTGATTTAAGGAGTCTATGGGTTGCTTAGGGCTTAAGCAACCAAATTCAGGTTTCCTTGTTAGATAACCCTAATAGCCTCACTATATATAGAACCCTTAAGGCTCAAAAACGTGGGGGAACTTCTTTTCTAGGGTTAGAACACGTTTTGGGCAGCCTCCATCCTCTCTCCTCTTCATCCTCTTGCTTATGGTGTTTGTAAGCCATTAGAGGAGTGACACTTGTGACTCTAAGCCTTCCAAAGTCAATACAAGGAGATTTGGGATTGTTATTGCTACATAACAATCAAAACATTATAAACCTCTTCTCATTTTAATATGATTATTTGAATGCTAGAATTAGGGTTTATAGTCTTGGATAACTTGCATGTACAATAGAGAAACCTAGATCCAAGCATTAGGGTTTGTATGAGCACATAGGATGTCTTATGACCAAAAACCCATCAGAAGTCACTCGGCAAGTCAATGCCATGACTCGGCGAGTTCATGGCAATCTTCTTGTCTCAAGAACAACTCGGCGAGTTGTTCATACAACTCGGCGAGTCACAGCTTAGAGTGTTCTTCGGATGAAGGCGAACTCGGCGAGTTGTTCATACAACTCGGCGAGTAGGATGAAGGACTATTGGACTTGGGTTTAGAGAAAGGGACTCGGCGAGTTGGCAACCCAACTCGGCGAGTCTGGTCAACTGGCAGTTGACTGTGACTTGACTCTTGATTTGTAAGGGTAAATGGTCAATTTACCCTGAAGTTGGTTAGCAGTATTTGACTAAGGGTTTTGTGGGAATTATAGCCGGAAGATCTCCGGAGCGGCAGTAGCAGCAGACAGTCAGTTCCCATGCAGATGGACAGTTACTTTGAGGTGAGTTTCCTTCCAGTAGGAACGGGTCTAAGGCACCAAGGCCGGCCCGTATAGACGAGATGTTAGTATTAGAGTGTGGGCCGAGCCCGTATCTCTTGGTTGAGTTGATTACAATATATGCAAGTATGATAGAGTTGTTTATACTTGTTGTCTGTGTGATACTTGTATATTATGGGTTAACGGCTGAGTGTGGGCAATGCCCATACCTCTCCGAGAGTGGTGTGTGGGCAAGGCCCATACCTCCCAGATAGTGGAGTGTGGGCGAGGCCCGTACCTCCCAGATAGTAAAGTGTGGGCGAGGCCCGTATCTCCCAGCTAGCGGAGTGTGGACAAGGCCCATATCTTCATGAGTATGGGCAAGGCCCGTATCTCCTAGTTGTATGTTGTATGCTTGCATGGTATGAGGTATTATGGGGGAACTCACTAAGCTTCGTGCTTACAGCTTTCAGTTTTGGTTTCAGGTACCTCTTCGTCGAAGGGGAAGGAGCTGGTGCGGTAGCAGTACATCACACACACACCTGCTTGTATTCCGCATTATGACATCTACCTGGGTGATTGTACTCTGACATTTTTATGAATATGACAATGTTTTCTGGCATGCAACATCTTTTGTGAAACGAAATGGTTGTTGAATGATTTATTTCTAAATGTTTTGCTAAGTACATGTTTTAAAAACGAAAATTTTGGCTCGTATTTTCGGGTTGTTACAGTATGTCTATGATATGTTATTATGTGGTAGTGGTAGGGGATGAAATAGTCCCCGGTTAACAGTTGAAAGATACCGAAATGGAGGTTAGCTCCCAATTACCAGTTGAAAGATACCGAAGGGAAGGTTAGCTTCCAGCTACCGGTTGAAAGATACCAAATGGGAGGTTAGCTCACGGTTACCGGTTGAAAGATACTGAAGGGGAGGTTAGTTCCCGGTTACCGGTTGAAAGATACCGAAGGGGAGCCCAGTTCCCAGTTATGCAAGTCGGATACCAATTGAAAGATATTGAGGGATAGGCATTATGTGGTATGTTGTATGATGGGGGAACTCACTAAGCTTCATGCTTACAGTTTACAGTTTTGGTTTCAGGTACTACGTTTTCAAAGGAAAGGAGCTGTCTCGATCGCAGTCATCACACTATGTTTTCCGCATACGAGATCTTTGGGATTATACTCTGATATTGATTTATGATGTCATGTTTTGATTATTGGCGTATTGGTTTTGACTTGATATGTTATTAAGGAATACTATTGGTTTTATAATAACTTATTTAAAAATGAAATTTTTGGCCTTGAATTTTGGGATGTTACATCCTTATTGGGCCAAGGCAAGATCGAAGCCCACCATCCTTTTTGGGCCAACCATGGGCTGAGAATCCCTCTTGGGCTGGTTGTATTATTAAAAAAAAAAAGGAAATAAGGGTGGATAATGAGCATGCGACCTCATTATTAACTAGCATGTAACTAGGCATTGACCACCAAATCTCCATGCAAATCCTATCACTTTTACATAAGTCAACACCCTCCTTCTTTTCCCCCTCTTTCTCCCATCGGCCGACCCCCCTCCAAATGCCCCTCACACTTTCACTTTTCCTTTCTAAGTTACAAGAACACTCTCCTTTTCTTCCTCTCAAACACTTAAAAAAATTTTCTCATCTTCTTTCCTCCAAAATTATGTGGGTGTGTGTATGTATTATCTTGAAAGAAGTCTCCTTCAAGGTTCATAAATTGGTAATACTTTCTTGTAATCTTTGTAAAGCTAAGCATTTTTATGATAACAACTCCTCATTTACACACTTTGGTTGTGTGTTAAACTCCTTAGAACACCCACATTTCGAGAATCTCACCAAGAACACAAGTTAGGCTCAAAGTTTCTTCTTCATCTTCTTCTACATCTCGAAAATCCTCAAGGTGAGCTTCATACCCCACTATTTTCAAGTTTTTCATCCTATTTTTCTTTTTTTTTTTTGGGGGGGGGGGGGATAAAAGTCAAGTCTTGTTTAAGATCCTTGGAAATTTGCATGCACTTGTATGTTTATATGTTTATGTGTGTTGAAATGTTATTATTTCATGTTAATACTCCATAAACTTGAGATTTTACAAGTCTCATGTTGTTAGAACAAAGTTATCTTTAAGCAGTTTTACATATTATGGTATCATGTTGAACATAAAACAAGTCACTAAGTAAAATGATTTTAGAGAGTGTTAAAAATCAAAATAATGTTAGGAAAAAGTTATAACATCTTTTGTTATAAAAGCTTGAAAAATGGTGAAAATATGAAGTTACACTCAAAATGGTAAGTTTTTAGACAAATATATTTTTAACACTATGATCTGTGTAAATATTGATATATTATAAATTTCAAGGACATTATGTAATCTTATGGGAATTGTGACATGTTCTTGTCACAACAAAAATAGAATATTTTTGTGTTTCAATACACTCAAACAAATTTTGGTGTGTTAAAAACCACCATAAAACTTGTATATTTTACAAAACATAATTTTTATTAGTAAAATGATCGTAATATGTTGTTACCATTTCGAGGGTTTTAAACTTAGAATACTATTTTATTTTCATTACATAAAATACAAGTTGACAAGTCCATTTGTAATTATTTATAAATAGAGTTGTTAATTTAATTGAACCGGTATACAAAACTGAGTTTTTACGACAGAAACATTTGCGTGTCGTAAACTGTCCGTCATAAGGCTTTTAAGAAATACAAGTAATAAGCTGTTTGTCATAAAGCTGTAAAACATGTGTCATAAAGCTGCAGTCATAAATTTACACTAGAAATATCATTTGCATTATTCAATAATGGGAGTCAAAATTCGCGTAAATTCTGTTAAGGCGCTTGTGAGGCTCTCCTTCACCATACTTACCTAGCGTACATCGTATGTCATGTAGTAACCAGAGTCTTCTGGAGGGAGAGCGGGGTAATTGTGTATTTAGAAACCGACGCCTGAAGAACATCAAGACTGGCACTTTAGTCATATTTAGCATGGTTGTAACAACTCACCTAGAGAATAACAATATTATTTTGAATTTCCAAGGAATTTACACTCTACTAGTTTTCATAAAAAAAAAATTACAAAACTACGTTCAACTATTTTGTACACTAAATTCACTACTCCGGTCCTTGGGTTTTAAGACTACAACTTTTCGTATAACAGAAAATATAGGATTTCTGGGAACACTCTCTTTACAATTACAAACAAGGAAAACAAAGAACATGCATGAATTATACATGATTTGGAACGAGACTCACAAACTCCTTTTCATAGAAAATATTGGATTTTCTACAATTTTACGAACTACTACAAACAAAGATATTACAAAGTTTTCTTACAAATATGCTTATGAATTCACCAGCATTCTATGTTGACGCTTTTCAAAACGACTTGTATTCTCACGGACTCAGTAAACAGGTATTCGGCTATAGATTCGGGATATTTGCTGTATTTTTGAAATATCATACATTATGCTATTTTTAGGATGTAATTTCATGAACAAATACAATTTGTAAACGATGTATGTTGGTATCTTTAATATGTGACGTTTGGTTGCTATGCATCATTTATATTCAACTATTATGATATCACACAATGAACTCATCCGCCCCCGGGCGTTTCCGTTGTCCTACTTCGGGGGTGTGACAGATTGGTATCAGAGCATTGTTTATAGTGAACTAGTACATCTAACCATACAAGATATACAACTATAAATACAATGGGACTAAAACAATCTGAATAAAAGTATACTTTAAAAATATAAATATTTTACCAAAGTGTACATACATACATGCATATTAGAAAACAATAATAAGAGTTGGACATCACGACTAAACTTAGACAATTATGTAATCATATCTAGGGTGAATATAGCCTGATCAACTACATTTATTTGAGATATGACCAACATGTACCTAAAAGTGGTCAGGGTGGACAACAAATCTAAAACTCATTAACTGTAAAACAAAAGGGTCTAAGAACAAAACTAAAAGACATAAAATACTATAGGGGTTTTTTAACATTTTATCTATTTTTCTCGTACTTATATATTCTCGTGTAGACACTATGGCTAGCTTCCACCACCCTAGAGACCCATACTTCCCTAATCAGGGGAATGGGGGTTAGATTGAGGAGAATCCCGAAGAGGATCCAAAAGAGATGGAGGAGGAGTTTGAAGAGGAGGAGCTCAAAGAGGACATTGACGAGGACGAGCAGGGAAATAAGGGTGACTCGGACGCAGAGTCCCTAGTCATCAACCCACCCTACATGGCGAGGGTGCCGGCACGCCGAATGGGATACAATGGCCCTACGCCCCCTTGGGCACTTGATATTGAGAGGTGCAGCCGACACCAGGGCCAACGCCCACCATTCAACTTGGAACGAGGTTTCTACAACCTCCAACATGGAGGCCCGGTGGATCGGGCTCTTCCTGTTATGGTTCGACAGACCAGGGACATTGGCGATTAGGTACATGTGACTGCTAACCAGATGATCATGATGAGAGCTGTAGTGGAGCGTGCGGAAAGGCGTAATAAGGACCTCGTGAGGGAATATCAGGAGCGCCGACTGACTGAGTTTCAGGGCACTTCTACCTCATCACAGGCACCACCAGGGACCTCTCGTCGCGAGTAGGACTTATCCTACCCACTGCTTTGCTATAGATTCGGTTTTGGGTATGTGTTGGTACTACCCCTCTTCTTGTCTCTATGTATGTAGGATCGACCCTACGATTAAGTGATACACTACTCGCAAGATCGTTATGCTGTCAGATTTTATTCTCTATGTAGTATAGACCTTTCAACTGTCAATTTTCATGCATTATGTACTAAAACGTTATCATTAATGAAACGATTATGTGTTTTATTTGTGATGTTATCTGCTATGCTCTATCTTTTCATTTTTATTTGATGTAATACAGTTTCAATTATATGTATAATCAAACCGCCGTAACCGCTACAAACAAAGGGTTTCCGTAAACTCAGCGCCATTCCTACTTCATAGCAGGAAATGCCTAGAAGGTACATTCGCAAAAACACTACACCAACACCACCGCCGCCGCCTCCACCAGAGATGGACTCTGCTGCTTTCCAGGAGGCAGTCTCAGCTACAGTTTCCGCAGCACTAGCACACATCAACAACGACACCAATGGGGGAGGCAACGGAAATGGAACGGGGAGTTCCATCATGGGGATAACCCAGGACACCAGAAAACCTGCACATACAAGGACTTTACCAACGCAAAGACAAGGTTAGTGAGAAATCTCTTCCATTAATCACTAACGAGAATAAAGTAGGAAAAATATTTGAAATCCAGAATATGTGGACTTGCATCATCCTTATGATACTCATCACCGATTCTTCTTGAAATATTATCTCAACACTCAAGAAAATAAGAAAAGGACCACATGAAGACACATAATCATGTTATATAAAGTTTGACCATGTTAATTTCTACCAAAACAGAATAAAGTTTTAATGTCAAATGGACTAATTTTAACATCAAAATCGATACAAATTCGTAAAAAACTCTGAAGTTATATAACAGATACTAAAAAGTGTTTAAGATGGTGCCAAACTTGTACAAAATGTATTGAATCAATATTTTAATGACAATGGGTTTGACCTGGAAGGTCAAAGTTTCTGGATTGAAGTCGAAATTCCATTAATTTTTTTTGTAATTATTTCAACAGTGGACAAGGTTATTGGAACCAAAAATCAATGAAAACAAACCAAATGACAACAAAAAAGAAAACACAAACACAAGATGTTGCAACAGAGTGCGGATAAAATAACACAGTAAGATACAAGTATTCATTCAATTCTTCCTCAAATGGAAACAATTAAGCAACTTAATGGGAAAAATCCACAAAAGCCGAAGAGGTATTCAACTACAGCATTTATCAACTTAATGGGAAACAATTAAGCAACTCAATACCAGTTTGATTATTAGTTAAAAAATTTTAAATAATCTTATCAACAAACAAGTCTCAAAATTAATGTTCCTAATACATTGGGATAAATAATGAGAAAAAGAATGCAGAGATTGACTGTCACTTTAAATGGAATATTGGATTGATCCAAAAAAATGAAAAGAATTGGTGATGTTTATTTTAGCAGAAACAGAATACCTTGAAAAGTAAAAGAGAGATACAAGACGTAGAACCCTCTTTCACATTTTCAAACAAATACTAATTGTTATAAGAGAAGGATATTGAACAACAAGGAGATGACATACCTTTTCTACTACCATACAAATATCGTCAAATTTGACGGGCCGGAAGTTGTCTTAAGATCTGTAATCTTCGGGCATGACAAAATATTAAGTGTTTTAAGGCAGGGGAGGTTTGGTAAGACCTCTGAAAATGATTCCACATCCTTAAAACCATTGACTTCTAGAGAAACAAGAGATGGTGGAAGAAGAAAAGATGATGATGATGATGATGATGGAGTAGTTGTAGTATTCCTCACATCCTCTGCCACTGCAAACGAAACCACTCCTGAACATTTACCATATAACTTTAGATTAACTAGTGTGGTTGGAAAATTCTGCGGGCCCCACTCTGACATGGGCTTATGTAAGCCTCCTATCGATAGTTTGTTTAAATTAGGAGGCCACACCCCACAAGGGAAAGAGTAGTCCATACTTGGACATTTATATATCCACATTTCTTCCAAAGATGTGAGACTTTGAAAATGCTCATGAGGAAATGACTT
The DNA here is from genome assembly GCF_051521515.1 of Lactuca serriola. Taxonomy (NCBI): domain Eukaryota; kingdom Viridiplantae; phylum Streptophyta; class Magnoliopsida; order Asterales; family Asteraceae; genus Lactuca; species Lactuca serriola. The sequence goes on along the minus strand of NC_136408.1, from coordinate 146,887,396 downwards.
TAGATTCTTGCAATCACTGATATCAAGAGATGTTAGGCGAGACACAGGGAGAAAACCAAAATCACCGGCTATCGATTCAGTGAGAGTGGATGGGTGCTTCTGCACTGCTGAGAAAGTCAAGGATGTCATTGAATCACAATTCTTGATCACCAACCTCTCAACACTATTTGGACAATTGTAACTCTCCAGTGTCTCACAACCACTAAAAGTCACTTCTTTCAGAGATCGCATGCTAATCCCAAAATTATCCTCTTTCTCAGCTGATAACACCAAGTTTTTACACCACCATACTTCCAACTTCTGTAAACTCACAAGACTCTTGCATGCCTCTGATTCTCGTTTCCACATGTATCTCAGTTCATCACAATCGCTGATATGTAGATGTTCAAGTGCCCCAAGATGCATTAAATCTTCTCCGTGTAGTTGAGTAAGTTCTTTAACATTCACCATTTCCAAACTAACAAGTGACGTGGACAAACCGACCATGCTTCTTAACACTACATTAGAACATCTTGTTATATATAAAACCCGAAGTGAAGGTATCAATCCGATTGACACTTCAGCTAGTTCAGGACAACTGCATATAGAGATCTGATGAAGACGAGGAAATGATGTAGGAATTCCATGTCGGTCGCCACTATTAATCAACCATCTCTGCCAACTTTCCATATCTTTAAATTTTAGAACTTCAAGGGATGGAAATGCAATGCCATTAAAAGAAGCAGTGGATTCAAGTAACTCAAAACCCACGGTCTGCACCTCATTCATGCTTTCAATAATCAATTTCTTAAGAGACCGTAAACATCCAAGTGTTGGTAAATTTGTACTTCTACAACCAAATAACATAATCTCTGTTAACTGATCAAACGAGGGATCGCCAACCCAACTAGGAAATCTCGTTCCCTTGTAGAAAAAAATCGTGAGATCCTTTAACTTAGGAGGAGGCCTTAGTTCTTCAAGTACTTCATATTCAATCGTCTCATCCCGAGAATCATCAAACACATTATCACTCCATTCCATCTCCAAAACTTCAAGACCCTTCTTTTGATGTAAGTTGGCATCCTTTGCTTGTATTGGATCTATCACTTTCTCCAGCCCAATAATGGAAAGCCGACCTTGAAGATCTTTCAGGCCCTTAAGGTCGGATATTTTGAAGCCGTTACCTTCTTCAATAAGGACCTTGGGTAGAGTTTGTAGGCTCGTCAACCCACCGATCCCCAACGGCATCTTGTTCAATTTCGGAGTATCACTTATGTCAAGATGGCGCAGGTTTATTAACTTTGCAAAACTTCTTGGCAAGCTAGATAACTCAAAACAAGTATGAAGCAACAAGGTCTGTAGATTATAAAGGTCACTCACTTGTTCCGGCAAACATGTGATTTTAGTAAAAGAAAAGTTAATGTACCGTAGATGCTTAAGACTACAAATGGATTGTGGTACCTTTGTGACTAACCAGTTACTTGAATATATGGACCTGCCAGGGTTCCAACCCTCGACACTTAGCACTCTCAGGAACTGTAGTTCAGGAAGTAATTCAAGAACCTTGTCCAAAAGTCTATTGTTTTGGAAACCAGCCGGCATGATTAAGATTGTTCGCAAGCATTTAGTTCTTTGTAATTTATTAAGCTTCCTATATGATCCAGGAGCTAAACAAGAATCTGGAGCTACAAATGAAAAATGACGAAACTTATCAAAAGTTTCATTTGTGTCGGATACATCCATGTCATCATCCATCCTAAAGGAAAACTCTCCTGCAACACTTGTGGCCAAGTCATTTATTAGGTCGTGCATTGTGTATCCTAACTTGTCATTCGTTGAATGTTGAAAAAAGAACCTTGACTTTAGCTCTTCAAAATACTCATGACCTAAAAGCTCCATTGACTTGTTTCCTTTTGACTGGGACAAAAAACCTTCAGCCATCCACAATAGGACTAACTTATTCTTGTCAAACACATAGTCTTTGGGAATTAAGGAGCAGTATGCAAACAACTGCTTCAGATGTGGAGGGAGATGATAGTAGCTTAATCTCAGAGCCGGAAGAATATCACTTCCATCCTCTATATCCCATATCTCACTGTTTAACAACTTCTCCCATTCATCACCATTCCTATTTCCCTTCAAGATCCTCCCAAGTGCTTTCAAAGCTAAAGGCAATCTACCACATTTCTGAACCATACCTTCACCAAGCAACTTAAATGTTGGATGTTTATCAAAGCTTTTTTCACCTAACGTGTGTTGAGCAAATAGTGACAGTGCATCTTCATTTGACAAAACGTCCAGAGGGTAAGTTTCTTGTGAGTCCATCACGGATGCAACCCTTATACTTCTGGTTGTGACAATAATCTTACTTCCAGGTGCCCCTGCAAGAAGAGGGCTTTGGAGGAGTTCCCACTTTTTGTGGTCTTCGTTCCAGACATCGTCTAGAACAAGTAGGAACCTCTTCTTTGAAAGTTCTTCTTTGAGGGCCACATGAAGCAGATTAAGATTAGCAAAATCTTGGTTTTTCCCAGTTATTGCTTGAAAAATAACCTTGCTGATGTTAAATACATCCAACTCTTCAGAAACACAAACCCAAGCTCTGAGTTCAAAGTGATCCTTCACTTTCTCCTGGTTGTATAAAACTTTGGCAAGAGTGGTTTTCCCTATCCCACCCATTCCAACTATCGACACTACGCTCACATTTTCATCACAACCTAACAACTTACCCAGTAATGTCACTTTATCCCCTTCCCGACCCATGATTTTGGACTCATCAACCAGTGAATTTTCCTCAAGCCTTCTCTCTGGAGTTGACCTTTCATCAGTCACATTCAAACCCAGGTCATTTTTCTGGTCAACAAGATCATGCAATTTGATGGTGATCTCTTCTAGCTTAGAACTCATCTGCTGACCATACATAATGTTGCGAGGAGTGAAATTAGTACAGCAATTTGGGACGAGCTTCAATACCTTACTACTACTGGAGCTGGCTTGAGCTTCTTGATTCAACTTGCGTCGCAGAGCTTCGGTGGCCAAATCATCGAGTACATCATCTATGTCGTAAGCCAATTCCTGGAGATCGTTCACCCACAGTTGAACAGCTCTCTCTTTAATCTGCTTCTGGGTTGCATCAGCAAGCACGGCTTGGATCAGGGGCAGGTTTTTCTTCCATTTCTTCAGCTTAGAATCAATCCCTTCCGTTCGAGCCAGCTTCATCAAGTCACCGGAGATCAGCTTCTCACACAGCACTGTGATGACGGCGCTAACAACTATTTCAGCCATTGGAATTTGGAGAAGGAAATATTCGGTTCTTCTGATTGAGGGCTTTGATTTGAAGCGATCACAATTTTGCAGATAAGAAGAAAAAGGTACGTAGATCAAGTATGGTGTTAAATTAGTGCAGCTGGAACTTACTTAGAAATCATATACTATAGTAGGGTCCATAGACATAGTTTATTATCAGTTATCCCGTCCGTCCTTTTTGCCATATATAATGCCAATTACTTTTGCTTTTTCAAAAAACTGGAGTCGATTGACCAATTTACATAAATATCATTTCCCTTTTTAATTTCATTATATAACAATAACACTTAACCTTTTTGTAATTTACTATAACAACATTAAGTACATGATAAAAAAAATTGAATATTTTAAGTAAATTATATTGTTAGAAAGAGCCACTTCATGCCAGTAATAAATATAGACCAACGGTTAAATATATTTGAAAACTTTTTCATTTTTAATATTATAAAAAAACATTTAATATGAATTATATAAGAAGACAATATATGAAATTTGATATGAAATTTATATTTTTAAGTAATTATATAATTATGTAAGACTGATTATATTTAAAATATCTGTTGATCCTAGGGAGTGGTTTATAAAAGATAGACTACTAGGCAAAGCTAATGGTCCCATTGTCCTTATGAATATGAATTATATAAGAATACAATATAAGATGAACTTGTTAGATTCACGGTGTGTTACAAACTCCTTGAGTAAGTTATCCAGTTCTCCAATTAATTTAACCAGGACTTAAGTACAAAAATGATAAAGTTAGATGAATAATAAAATGGAACTTGCAACTACAGTCAAATGAAAAGATAGATTTCATATCTCCCCTGTTGCATTTAAAGTTCACTTTTCTATCAATTGGAAACTGTGTAACAATGGCTGCAGTTTCAAGAAAAAAACAATTTGGTTCCACTCAAATCAGTTGGAAGCTCATTAAGCTTATCTTTTACAAACGGGTTCAAAAATGGAAGTCTTCTATTGCTTTCCCTACAGTTCCTGCAAAACATGGCCAATCCATATTGATAAATAAAAAGTTTTATATCTCAGATGCAAATAATTAAATTTACAATTCTCAAATCTAAATGAGCCAAGTTAGCAAAGTCTAAATGCTTATACTTCTATTTGGATAAGCCTCCATGACTAAAATGAGAATCACAATGCTTTCAACTGTTGTAAAAAAAAATTAACCAAAGTGTTCACAGATAAAATACCTTTCGCTTAAGAAATTAACATCCAATTTTTGTTCTCTTTTTCCTGAAAAGAAAAATGGACAGCTGTCAAAGACTATACACCATCAAAATCATCTCCGTAGAAAAATTAAAGAACACACGTAATTGGAGAAAGAGGAAGAGAGAAGTATGAGATAAAAATTCTATTTGATTTTAATCCTTCCAACATCCAAAAGAACGTCATCATAACCACACCAAGACAGAGGGTATTGACAATCGAAGAAAAGAATATTACCTTTTCTCGTCTTCCATTGACATAATCTTCAACATTACAATAAAAACTAAATATCAATGAATGACCTTGAGGGTGAATGAGGGGAGGAAAGCAGAGTGCGGAATGATAGAGAAATCAGTGATTTTAAATTCAAGTTATGAATTTAAATTCGAAAAAACTGGAAAAACCCACAAATCAATTTTACCTTGGATGTAACCCTAGCTTGGAATAAATGAAAATAGATCGAATTTGTTCCTTCAACATTGCTTACAGTCACAATCATGAGGCTTCAGTAGAAAATTAAGTAGGAAAAGTTGACGTTAAGCAGCAGCGGAGCTATGGAGAAAACACAAATTTAAATGGCGGAGGTGCAAATGTAAAAGTCCATTGCATCGTAACTCAAAGCAGGAGGAAAAGTAATCGTTTTTTCCCATCACCCCTCTCGATCCACTGTGGTGTCGTTGGAATAAATGGAGAGAAATATTGGATGAAAGAGAGAATGGTGAAACGGTACTAAGTATATTTGTTATTTCAGGCTTTTCCTGCTTAGCATCTAGAACATATATACTAGTTGTAGGCGAGTCCCAAGATAGCTTGCCACCCTAGGCAAGTAGAGTTTCGAATCAATCTTACCCAAAGAGGAACCTGAGGGAAACCACGTGGAGTACCGTGTGGAACAAGGATATGAAATTTTCCATATGCCCTATGAGGAGTATATGCCAACTAGTACTGGTTTCTATTGGGAGCAGCTTTATAAAGCAGAAATGCCCCAAGCACAGCATGAGATTCACAGTCTGAAAATGAAGATTGAAGAGATAGATGAGCATAGGTCAAGGCTCATACAAAAGAACCAAAGCATACAATATTGTGATATGTGTCAGAGGGGGATGTTACAAATGGTATCAGAGCGAAGGCACGGGTTGATGTGTTCGACGGGGACATCGAAACCTAATGGGGGTGTGGGTGGGGTGAAGGCGGGCGGTTTAGCTTCACCGAATCCCACATCATCTGGGAAGGAGAACTAAGCATTCCTTATGAGGGGTCTGGTTACATTCTTAGTCACAACACATTTTAAATCCTTGTGGTCAGCAGATCCCATAAGAACTCTACAGTTAAGTATACCCGAGCGAGAGCAATCCAGGGATGGGTGAGCCCATGGGAAGTTTTTGTGTTGGCATCGCAAAACGAACAATATTGTCATACATGCCAGAGAGGGATTTTACATGGTGAAAGAACAATTCGAAGAACTCACTGTGTCATTTAATTTATGTTCTTTATTTTCTTAGATTAAGTGTTACTGTCATAATTAAACTTAAAGTGTATCTGATCGATATAAACTTTCAGTTGGTATCAGGGTGGGTTTGTGATACACCCAGGTAATCATGTCGAATTCCAAATCCTTTGGTCTCAACAAAATTCCTCCCTTTGATGCACACAATTTCGCTATGTGGAAAACGAAGGAAATGGTTGTTCTTGAAACCATTGACTATGGGATGATAGATATTGTTGAAAAAGGTCCCCATGTTCCTATGTACCAACCCATGGTCAACAACGCTCTCATTGGCCCCTTGAAGCAAAAGCCAGAAAAGAGTTATGATGACGATGACAAGAGACTGCTTAGCCTTGATGTGAAATCCAGGAATGTTGTTGGAAATTCTCTTCCCTACCATGTATATCATCTCGTTCAAAATTGTGAGTCATCACAAGAGATGATGGACACGCTTGTTGGATTAGGTGTCTAAGCCCATAACTATAATTAGTATGTACTTGACCCGATAGTAGCATGGTCCTTTTTTGGTTGCATTCACCAGAGCAATTTGATAGGATGGATATTTGAGAAAGTGGTTATTTATGATTTATTAATATATTATAAGAATAATATATTAATTAAGAAATCATATTATTTAATTACTATTTGTCAAGAATTAATTTGGAATTAATTTAGTGATCAAAAGAGACTGATTAAAATTTACAAGGACTGATTAGGTAAATCAATAATATTTATAGTTTGGGCTAATGATCCATGTTGATTAGGGATGGGTTAATTCTACGTGAAAGTCCATGAATAGTTAGTCCAAAGGGCCCATAATGTGGATTATTTGATTATCAAAGGTTTTAGGGTTTTATGTATGAAACCCTAGGGATTCCAAACTATAAATTGAACCCCTAGCTTGCTAAAATCGGCCCTAAGAGTTCTAAGAAGAGCCTATCCATTTTGGTGTCTCCTAAACCTCTCTCATAATCCTCTACTTGTTCTTGGTGTTTTGTGAAACAATAAAGGCATCACACTTAAGGTGCTAAGCTCTTGAAAGGCCAAGAACTACAAGTTACAACAAAGAGATATTCATCTAACTAGTTTTTATGTTATATATCTCAAATTGCATGCTAGCTAGGGTGTATGCTTTGGACAAAATGAAATTGCATGTATAACTAGAGAAAGCAAAGATCCAAAGCATTAGGGTTGTATGTGCACCATAAGAGTGTTATAGTACTTAAAACCTAACAGTGGTATCAGAGCTCTGGGTGTTTTCTATTATATTTATGCATTAGCTAATTGTTCACAGTTGAAAAAAATGAAAAATTGTTGTTTGGACAGTGGACTTGACGAGTCCTATGACAGGACTCGACGAGTTGGGTCACTTGGTGATGAACTCGACGAGTCCAGTATCCAACTCCACGAGTTGGACAGTCTGTTGGCGAATTTTTGGATTTTTTTGCCTGTTTTGGATTAGGATCATTACCACAAACTGTTTTGGTTCATAAAATTCGATTTTATTGATATGGTAATGATTATTTATAACACTCGATCCATGGTATGTTTCCTTTCTAGTATTTCTTATGTTTTTCTCTGGGACTCAACAAGTTGATGACCCAACTCGTAAAGTAGAGTCGTGATCCGCGGAGAGTTTAAATGACCTACTCGACAAGTTGGGAGACTGAATCGACCAGTAGGTGTTGTTTAGGTGAAACCCTAATTTTGAGGGTTTGTGCCCTATTTAAACAACTTGTGTGAGTTTCCTAAGTACATTTTGGTGCATTTTGGTGGATTCTGAAGCTTGAAAAGAGGAAGGAAGCTTGAGAGTTCGAGTTAGCGCTTGGAGATCCAAAGATTTTGTTCCATTTCCATCTCATTCAAGGTAAAATGCCCCTGTCTTGGTCTTCCATGTGTTTATTCATCCTACGGGCTTGGAGTTTAAGTATCTTTAAGGCTTTCTAAGCTATTTTTGGATTTATGAAGGGTTGTATGGAGTTTTGACTTCAGATTTGGGTCATTAGAGGGGTCTCATGGCATAAAGGTGCCAACTCTATGGCCATGAGAGCCCCATGGACTTTGTAGAACATATTTTATGTCTTTTTGAGGCAAAGACGCCATGCATGAGCACTAAGCTTGGAACTTTACATGTAAAATGGACATTAGGAGGCCAGATATACGGTTTTGATGTGTTAAGTCCCATTTAAATCGATTGCATATTAATGACCAAGGATGGACTCAGTGAGTCGTTCTTAAACTCGGCGATTCGGGGTGTAATCACCACCAAATCCTTTCTGTCGATAGACTAGATAATAGTGTGGAAGGTCCCTTAGTTGTTTAGGCTCATAAGGGACCTAGGAATCATGAGACTCGACGATTTGTTCTTACAACTCGGCGAGTCATACACTGGACACATTCATACGTTGAAGATGAACTCGACGAGTTCAAGGGAGAACTCACCGAGTTGGTTGAAGATTGACTGAAGTGTTGTTGAAGATGAACTCGTCGAGCTCTTGCTAGACTCGACGAGTTGGGACGGGTTCGTAGTTTTATGCGGACGAAGGAACTCGGCGAGTTGGCGAACCAACTCGGCGAGTCTGGTCAACCAAAGAGTTGACTTGGCCAGGGTTTGACTTTGGCTTTGACTTTGATTTGGATTCAAGTTAACCCTTGTAGGGGTTGTGGGTACAAATTGATAACTTAGAAGGGTTGTCGTGTAGGGATTGAGGAGTCGAGGAGAGCCGACTTTCACAACGAGGACAATACAGAAACTACACGACATCGAGGTGAGTTACCTTCCAATAGGGGTGGGTCTAAGGCCACAATTCTGGCCCACCAACAAGAGTTATTGAAAAATAATTGACGTTGAGATAATTATCTTGGTATGCTTATGTGATATGTTGATGAGATATGCTTATGTGATATGCTTATGAGACATGCTTATGTGATGTGCTATATGAGTTAGTGGTACTAGCAGGGAGTAGTTTTCCCTGACTCGATCGTTAGGACCGAAGGGTAAGTTAGTACCCCAGATATGCCTGACCATATAACTATATTTGTTTTTGTATGATAGAGGTAGGGGTGAAATAATCCCCATTGCCGGTTGAGATAGACCAGAGGGTAGTCTACACCCCAAAACGGCCCGACATGGGTAGGTCAGCACCCCAGAATGGCTTGACATGGGTAGGTCGGGCACCATAGAATTGCCCGACAGTACGCATGCTATGTGATTGTATAGTATGTGGTATGATGGAGGAAGTCACTAAGCTTTGTGCTTATAGTTTCAGTTTTGGTTTCAGGTACCTCTTCGTCTAAAGGAAAAGAGTCGGCGGTGTAGCAGCGCATCACACACACATATGGTTTCCGCATGGAGTTTTCTAGGATTGTACTCTGATTTTCATTACTTTTGATGATATGGTTTTCAGACACGTTGTTATGGTTTTTATAAATTGATATGACATTGGCAATGTTTGGTAAGCTATGTTATGAAACTCTTAAATAAAAAAATGAAATTTTTGGCCTCGAAATTTGGGATGTTACATTATCCCCTTCCAATAACATGATGATTGTCAAATTTTAAGATAATTACTTGATTTTGTGAAAAACTAATTATTTGTAAAATTTGAATCATTTTGCTACAGGATTTGGATTAGGTCAATTTATTAAAAGATAAAATGATATGATTATTCTATTAGTTTAATGTTTGATCTAAATGGTCTTTAAGAGGTTCATAACTTGCCCTCAAGTTATGGAACTTGAAAAGTCTCATTTTTGAAACATTAAGTGATCGGTTATAAGCATAACATCATTCTTATGGTGTTCGTGCAACCCTAATTGCTTTGATCTAGGTTTTTCTAAGTAAACATACAACATTGAATACCGAAGCAATAAACCGTAATGACTAGCACACAAATCCGAAAATTCACATATGAATAGGGTTAGGAATATTACCTTAATTGTTATGTAGCAATAACAATGACTAACCTTCTTGATCTTGACTCTTGAAAGCTCAGTGCCTCAAATGTTGCACCTCTAATGGAATCCCAAACACCATAAGCAACAAAGATGAACAAGAAAGAGGAAAGAGGCACCAAAAATGTCATAGGGTTTCTCTTAGAAGGTTGGACATGTTTTTTGAGGCTTAAGGGTTCCGTTTATACTTAGGCTTCTAGGGTTATCAACTAGGAAACCCTAATCCAGCTGCTTAGTCCTCAAGTAGCCCAAAGATCAATCCAGAAGGCCCTTGGACGATTTCTATATGGAATCTCATATAGAATTCGTCCATGCTTTCTTTATAGATCCTAAGCCCTATCGTTGTAACTATCTTATAATTACAGTATCGGTCTCCTTTACTTAATTAATCTCTTTTAGCCATAAAATTAGTTCTTACTTAATTCTTCACAAATATTAATTAAACAATATGCTTTCTCTTTTAATATATTATTCACATAATATATTAATAAATCATAATTAATCCTCTTTCTCCTTAGTTCATCCTATCAGTTGCTATGGTGAAGGAAACCCAAAAAGACCATGCTCATAATCGGGTTAAGTTCATACCAAAATAGTTATGGGCTTAGACACCTAATTCAACAGTCTCCCACTTGGATAAGTGTAATAACTATTTTGCATATATCTTCAGAACCTGATCAGCAATCATGGCTTTCAAAAGCCGTTGTCTAAGCGTTGCCAGAGGGTATGGAGGATTTTCTAGTATATTGCGATGCGTCCATCTCGGGTTTCGACGCGGTATGGATGCAGATAAGGCATGTTATCGCTTACGCCTCGAGGCAGTTGAAGCCTCACAATTCGAATTATCTGATGCATGATTTGGAGCAGGGGCTGTTGTTTCACCCTTAAGTTTTGGAGTTATTAGATCTATGGGGTTTGTTGTACTATTTACATGGACCAAAAGAGCCTGAGGTATCTCATGGACCAGGCAAATCTGAATATGAGGAAGCGTCGGTGGCTTGATGTGGTAAAGGATTATGATTGTGAGATCCTCTACCACCCCGGGTGTCACACCCACGAACCAGACGGCGGAAACGTCCGAGGGCTATTGTGACTTAATTGAATACCATCACAATGATTATACATGAATCATAACATCATTCATCACCATGCATTGAAATATTACAACCGATATTGTTTACATTCAGTGCATTGTTTTAAAACATTACATTTCCAAAACATAAACCGTTCGATACTAATTAAACAAAACATCATGACATCACTAGATACATTTTCTTCGATTTACCTGTTACCTGAGAATACAAGTATTTTGGAAAACGTCAACATATGAAATGTTGGTGAGTTCATAAGTAATGTTTGAAAAGTAATGATTTGTATTATTTTGAAAACCACCAGAAATCCGATATTTTCTGAAAAGAGTATTGTATATAAGAAAAAGTGTGAAGATCCGTAAGTATGCTTGTTGATTTCTGTAAACGAGAATAATTGTTAGACTTTGTATACATCACGTAGGTGAAAGTGTTGAATTCCCTAGGAAAACCCGATGTTTTCCTAATACATCAAATTACATGTCTTATTTATTGTTATACTGATACGACGTTTGTTTTCGATAATTCCAGGTGACATTGGATTAATTATGGGTTGTGAGTCATTATAATTACGCATTAATGAAAATGACTAGTTTACAACTACCAAATACAAACGATCCCTTGGGCGTCGTTCGTACAACTCACTTAATCCAACCACCCTGACTTCTCATAGCCCCACAACCGAGGAGAAAGGAGGGTACGAAGCCCCCGTTATTTCCATAAGTCGTTTAAGGCTATCGTGAATGCGAAAGGCACTTGGCTCGACTCACATTTGACTTCTCGACTTTGCTAGTAGTACCAATGGGCCCTTGGGGCCCAACAACACAATAAAGCTATTGAAAGTCCTTTTACACGGAATTAGGTCATAGAAGACATAATAACATGTAAGCGCGTTCCCTTCGGGCCTAAAGATCATGTCATTAGGCTAGCTAGGCCCAACAAGCACGATTTGAAACTTTCAAGCCCAAAGATTGAATATTGACTTCTCGTAGATTTTCGCGTGTGTATTGAAGTACTATTGTTTATTGATTTTTGATTCGTTATTGATTCGAGACCGAATCAATTCGTTTGGCAACGATATTGGTGTTGAAAGTGTGTTTGCTATTACGTTTCGCCGGTAGCCGTGGTACTCGTATCTTATCTTAAGGGATTTATTGTTTTAAACATTAGAGTTTTTCTTTTTATGCCCCTTCTTGGATAAAATTTATACTTTTAACCCTTTATATAAAATAATTTCCCATTTAGTCCTTAAAACCATTTTTCTTGACACTTTAGTATCAAAACTTGTTGAAAAGACATTTTCAGCTCAAATTTACTTGATAAACAGCTTAAGTCCCTCAAAAAGGAAATTTTCTCGGTTGAAACCCCCATTTTCGCAACTTTTACAATTTTGGCCCAAAATGGAAAATTTTTGCATTTTTGGTCCCTTTTTAATTTGAAAACATTTTTGACCCTTGAATTAGTTTTATTACACTAGTAATCCCCTGTTTTTCAGAAATGTGCAGTTTCAGCCCCTCTATTTCAGAATTTTCGCAATTTGGGGCTTATTGGGCCGAAAAGCCCATTTTTAGCCCATTATGTTCAAATTTTACATTTTAAGCCCCTCAAAAGTGTTGATTTTCAAGAAAAATTTATTAGAAACTGTTTGGACTCTTTCCAACCTCCAGAAATTATCATTTGTCGATTTGGGCCCTTAGCTTATGTATTTTTAACAATTTGAGCCCAAAATTGGGTTTTATGTCCAAAAATGTTCATCCTAACCAAATAAATTATTTTTATTGACTTGATTAGTGTAAAATGGTATAAGCTATGTTTATTTCATTCCTCATGTTGTAGATCTCGGTTTTTAAGTATTTTAGACTAACATATTCATCAAATAACACATAAAATCATACATACAAACATGAAAATCACACAAGGCATACATGAACTCATAGATCTACACATTTTCTTGTATTCTCCCCCACAAAAACTTATAAAAACAGAAAAATAGGGGGTATGAAGCTCACCTTGGGTGTGGTTTCGGTTTTGGATGGAAAAATGAGAAGAAATTCGGCCTTAGCAACCTTCCTTGGAAGATTTCGAACTTGGATGCTTCTAAGGTGCTAAATCATAAGTTTGAATGGATTAAGAGGTGATTCTTGAATGGAATGAAATAACTAGCTTATGGATCTAACATCAACTTACCTTAGATAATGATTTTTGTGTGAGAATCCCCTTGAATACTTCTTAGATCTCGAAAATATGGAGGAGATATGAGAGAGTTTTCTTGAGAGAATAGAGAGTGAAATGTGGGTGTGTGTGTGCTTGGATTCGGCCGAGAGAAGAAAGGGAAGGGAGAAGAGAAAGAATTGATAAGATGGTTGTATGGATGTATGAGTGTTGCATGGAGATCCTTGATGTAAAAGTGAGGTGGCACCCAACAAAGTCAACTTTTCCTCTTTGTGGGCTTGGGCCGAGAATGGAGAGGGGAAATAGGAGATTTTTGGGCTTTTTGCCCCTAAGCCCATATTATAGTTAAGTTAGATGACGTTTGACTCAATTAAATCAAAGTATAGTTTTTATGACCTATTAGGGCTAAATTAGGTAAATTATGCCCCAAATGGTTCATGTAATTAATTCATTTCATTTTAGGCCCAATATGGCCCAAAATATTGAAATACATGGAAGTGGGTCCAATTAGAGCCCATTCAAGAGTTCTAAGCCCAAGATAGTCCAATTGGAAGCTTACTGGTCCATTGGGCCCAATAAGGAAATCCTAATCCATAATGGACGTAAACAAGGATTTCTAAGGTTTCCAATTGCTTGTTGACTATTTGCAGTGCTTGTATGAGGTGTTTGATTGAAATTTTGATGTCATAGAGTATGCATCATACATGCTCTTATGTCTTTGATACATAATTTGACTTAAGTGTTGTAGTTACACGGCACAAAAATTTCTAGTTGTGACATCATCCCCCCGTTAGAGGGAATTTCGTCCCGAAATTCTTTTGAAAGCTAGATTTGAGAATGCTAAAATAGGTGAGGGTACTTTTGCTTCATTTGGTCTTCGCGTTCCCACATGAATTCTGGCCCATGCTTCGCGTTCCATCGTACTTTCACGATCGAGATGCGTCTTTGTTTAGTACGCTTCACCTCCCTGTCCATGATTTCGACTGGTTCCTCAACGAACAGGAGATTCTCGTTGATTTCAATTTCGTCAAGGGGAATGACGAGAGTTTCATTTTATAGGCACTTCTTTAGGTTGGAAACATGGAACACGGGGTGTACACTGCTTAGCTCAGCGGGTAGTTGCAATTTTTACGCCACTGGACCTATTCGGGCAACGATCTCGAAAGGTTCATTGTATCGTGGGTTCAGTTTTCCCCATTTTCCAAAACGAATGACTCCCTTCCAAGGTGAAACTTTTAACAGCACTCGATCCCCGACCTGAAACTCTAAGGGCTTCCACCATTTATCGGTGTAACTCTTTTGTCGGTCGCGCGATGCTTGTAGTCGAGCTCTGATTTGAACTATCTTTTCCGTGGTTTTACGTATGATCTCCGGTCCCGTTAACGCCTTGTCTGATGCCAATTTCTTTGCTAGCTGGGTGTCACCCACCTCAGCCCAACACAATGGTGATCTACACTTACGTCCATATAGTGCTTCGAAAGGAGCGACTTTGATGCTCGAATGGTAACTGTTGTTATACGAGAATTCAACTAAGGGTAAGTGGGTGTCCCAAGACTTCCCAAAGTCTATCACACATGCGCGAAGCATGTCTTCGAGCGTCTGGATGGTTCGTTCGCTTTGGCCATCCATTTGTGGGTGATAAGTGGTGCTCATGTCGAGATGGGTTCCAAGTGCCTTCTGAAGTGATTGCCAAAAACGTGAAGTGAATCTACTGTCTCTGTCCGAGATAATAGACACTGGTACTCCATGAAGTCTCATGATTTCTCAAATGTATAATCGTGTCAGTCTCTCCATCTTGTAGGATTCTTTTATTGGCAGGAAATGAGCGGATTTCATCAGTCGGTCAATTACTACCCATATGGTGTCTAATACATTTGACGTCTTGGGTAGGTTGGTCACAAAATTCATAGAAATCCCTTCCCATTTCCATTCGGGAATCACCGGTTGCTGTAATAACCCTGAGGGCTTCTAGTACTCCACCTTTACTTTGGCACACGTAAGGCATTTGCTGACATAGGTGGCAATTTCTGCCTTCATGTTAGGCCACCAATAATGTTGTTTAATATCCAAATACATCTTGTTCGAACTGGGATGGATGGAGTATCGCGTTTTGTGAGCTTCATTCATGACTACCTCTCTAAACCCTCCGAGTTTAGGGACCCAAATACGGTTCATGAAATAGTATACTCCGTTCTCTTTTTCCTGCAGATTTTTCTCCATTCCGCGTAATGCTTCGCTTGCTCTGTTTTCCATCTTCATGGCATCTGACTGGGCTACCCCGATCTGAGTGGTTAGGTGAGACTGGATGGTTATTGAGAGAGTTTTCGCACGACGCTTAGAGTACTCCTTCCGGCTCAAGGCATCAGCTACCACGTTGGCCTTGCCCGGGTCATACTTGATTTCACACTCGTAATCGTTTAATAATTCAACCCATCTTCGTTGCCTCATATTCAGCTCTTTCTGATTCAAGATGTGCTGGAGACTCTTGTGGTCTGTGAAGATGGTGCACTTCGTACCATAAAGGTAATGCCTCCAAATCTTCAGAGCAATGACCACCGCTCCCAATTCCAGATCATGGGTTGTATAATTCACTTCGTGTGTCTTTAGTTGGCGGGATGCGTAAGCTATCACTCTTCCACGCTGCATGAGAACACAACCTAAACCCTGATTTGACGCGTCACAGTAGACCACGAAATCTTCCGTTCCCTCTGGTAGAGATAGTACCGGGGCACTACAGAGGGCTTGCTTCAGGGTTCGGAATGCAACCTCTTGTTTGTCCGTCCATTTGAATGGTACGCCCTTTTGTGTAAGCGAGGTAAGTGGTTTGGCGATCTTAGAGAAGTTTTGAATGAACCTCCTATAGTAGCCTGTTAGGCCTAAGAATTGGCGAATTTCTGTAGGTGTTGTCGGGACTGCCCACCCTTCGACGGCTTTGAACTTAGAAGGATCCACATGAATTCCTTCCCGACTAACAACATGACCTAAGAAGTTCACGCTACGGATCCAGAACTCACACTTGGAGAGTTTTGCGTATAGCTGCTCCGTTCGTAGGGTTTCCAGGATTTGTCGGAGATGTTGGCCATGCTCTTCTTCGCTTCGGGAATAGACTAGAATGTCGTTAATGAAAACGATAACAAAGTTGTCGAGGAATGGTCGACATATTCGGTTCATTAGGTCCATAAATGCAGCAGGGGCATTTGTTAGACCGAAGGGCATTACAACAAATTCATAATGTCCGTAACGAGTTCGGAAAGCGGTTTTGGGTATATCCTCTTCCCGGACCTTGAGCTGATGGTACCCGGACCGTAGATCTATCTTAGAAAAGTAACTAGCCCCTTGGAGCTGGTCAAATAGATCGTTGATTCGTGGGAGTGGATAGCGATTTTTGACGGTGAGTTTGTTTAACTCTCTGTAATCGATGCACATTCTAAAAGATCCGTCCTTCTTTTTGACAAAGAGGACCGGAGCTCCCCATGGTGAGTAGCTGGGTCGGATGAATCCCTTTCCCATGAGTTTGCTGAGTTGGCTGGACAATTCCTGCATTTCAGCAGGAGCTAGCCGGTAAGGCGATTTAGCGAGAGGGGTTTCTCCTGGAACGAGGTCAATTCGTAACTCAACTTGTCTCTCTGGGGGTACTCCAGGAAGATCTTCAGGAAATACGTCTGGGAATTCACATTCTACTGGAATGTCTTGAATGTTAACCTCTTCCTTGGTTTTATCCACTATGTGAGCCAAGAACGTCAAATCTTTCTTTCGTAGATGCTTCTGTGCCTGGACGCACAAGATGATGTGAAGGTTCGTGCTAGGTTTGTCTCCGTAAATAACTAGGGTTTCATGATTGGGAAGGCGAAGGCGAACGACCTTCTCGTGACACATAATTTCAGCATGGTGGGGGCTTAACCAGTCCATGCCAATAATCACATCGAAACTCCTAATGGAAACAGGCATTAAGTCTATTCGAAAGACGTGTTGGTTCAGGGTTAGGGTACATCCGATGTAGATTTCCCCCGTGGATTCGGTTTTCCCATTGGCCATTTCCACCGTAAAGGTTTCATTGAGCTTTTGGGGTTGTTGTTTTAATAAATGTTTAAACTTATTGCTCACAAAGCTTCGCTCTGCTCCGGTGTCAAATAGGAAGTATGCATAAGTGCGGTTTAGGGGAAACGTACTGGTAACAACAGCGGGATCCTGAATTGCCTCCCCCTGACCCATGGCCAGCACTCTTCCGGTTCCTCCATTTCCGGGATTGTTGTTGTTGGGGCAATTTCGACGAAAATGCCCAGTGCTTCCACACCCATAGCAGGTGTGGCTAGGTCCTGCATTGTTGCCGCCATTGTTGGTGTTGTTTTTGTTGCGGTTGTTGTTGTTGTTTCCCTGTTGTTGATTTTGAGGAGGGTAAGTCCTACAGTACCTTGCCGTGTGCCCCTTCCGATTGCAACTGGTGCACTGCAGCTCCTTGCATTCTCCATTGTGATGGAAACTGCACTTGTTGCACTTGGGAAGATTACCAGAATAAGGTCTAGGAGCATTTGGAGCATCTGAGGCTGGAGCATGTGGTGTAGATGGAACTTGCGCGGTGGCAACATTAACCGCCACTGTCTGCTGCTTCTTGGAAGTCTCGGAGCCCTGACGCCCCTTTCTTTTGTTGTTCTTCCCCTTCTTGGCCTCAGTCTCCGCTGGCTTCTCACCCTTCTTGTTGTTGTGGTCATACAGCTTCTTGGCTAATCTCTTAGCACTGTCGAAAGTTTCGGGATTTGCAGCTATCACATTTCCTTGGATCGGAGAGGTTAGTCCCCAGATGAATCGCTTGATCTTCTTTCCTTCCGAGGTGATCATACCAGGACATAGCAGAGATAGTTCGCTAAACCTTGATATGTAGGCATCTATATCAGCATTTCGGACAATGAGGTTCCACAGCTCTTGCTCCATTTTCTGAATTTCACCACGAGGGAAATATTTGTCCATCAACATTTCTTTCATTTCTGTCCATGGCATGGAATTGGCTACGGGGAGTGTCATGGCTTCCATGTGTCCGTTCCACCAAGTGAGCGCTTGGTTAACAAAAGTGCATGCAGCAAACGTCACCTTCATCTCTTCAGGGCAATTGCATATCTCGAACACCGATTCCACCTTTTCGACCCATCGTTTCAGGGTGATCACTCCTCCAGTGCCGTTAAAGGTTCGTGGTTTGGCGTTTGTGAAGTCTTTGTAAGTACATGTTTTGGTGGGTCCTTGATTCATTCCGTTGTTCGAACTCCCGGCCCCTTGTCCGTTGCCTCCTCCGTTGTTCCCTTGGTGAATTTGTGCCATTGTTGCGGTGATCGCAGCAGATACGGCTGCCTGGAATGCAGTGGAGTCAACTTCGGGTGGGGTTGGTCCAGGGTTTCCGCGAGTAGGTCGGCGAGACATCTTTCTGTCATGAAACGAAAAGATGTTGAGTGTATGTGGTTTCTGTGAGGTTGTGATCCTACCGACTAGGTGCATGGTACGAACTTAAGTACTTCTACAAACTAGCATACAATCATGGATACGTAACACATAGCTGATTATAACATCATAAATAAACATATAAAATCTTTCATTACTATTATCCGCACTTTGGTACATGAAAATTTTGCTCGTAAGAGCATACATGAGTGATACTAGTTCGGCAGCATAACGGCTCTATGAGTAGTGTAGTCACTTAAACATAGAGTCGGGGTACATAGCATAGATCCTAATGACATAGTACTAAAGACTGACACTGCTATTCCTAGTACTCCACGAAGTATCCTAAGATAGGGGGTGACATCATATGCCGAAGTGTTGAGCCAGCAACTGAGCCATCTCCGCAATGTCTCCAATGACCTCATCACTCTCATGCTCAGCTCGCACTGCACGTGCTTCCATGGTGAACAGCTGTTGCCGCAGGGCGGCAATCTCAGCTTCGGGGGAGCGATTCTCCCTTGCGGGGTTCACGGATGGGGCGGGGTGGTCCTGATGCGCCTCGCTAACAAACGACGTGGCGTGATCTTTGCCCGAGTCTTGTTCTTCCTCTATGTCCTCATCAGCCTCCTCGAACTCGTAGTCGGTGTCCGTGTATTCGTCAGGTCCGACGCCGTGTGCTCCCTCTTGATTCCCTTCGGGTTCATCTTCAAGCATCCCGTGAGCCACTAGGACTTGATGAAACTGGATACCCCGCTGCTCTACCTCCATGAGGACTGGGGGAAGGTATAAACTATCGTTACTCCTATGACTCTACAACTATGGTATAGACTAAACGGATGTTCTCTTTTTGGTGCGAAAGGGGTATATTTTTAGGTTCCCTAGCTATCACGATCTCATCAGAACGTGTGATAGTTATACCTTAGAGGGAATGTAGTTGATCAGGCTACATCCACTCCTTGATACCACTAAGAACAGTCCTAGATGTTTTCCTAATGCATCAAATTATGCTTGTTGATTTCTGTAAACGAGAATAATTGTTAGACTTTGTGTACACCACGTAGGTGAAAGTGTTGAATTCCTTAGGGAAACCCGATGTTTTCCTAATACATCAAATTACGTGTCTTATTTATTGTTATACTGATACGACGTTTGTTTTCGATAATTCTAGGTGACATTGGATTAATTATGGGTTGTGGGTCGTTATAATCACGCATTAATGAAAATGACTAGTTTACAACTACCAAATACAAACGATCCCTTGGGCGTCGTCCGTACTACTAACTTAATCCAACCACCCTGACTTCTCATAGCCCCACAACCGAGGAGAAAGGAGGGTACGAAGCCCCCGTTATTTCCATAAGTCGTTCAAGGCTATCGTGAATGCGAAAGGCACTTGGCCCGACTCACATTTGAATTCTCGACTTTGCTAGCAGTACCAATGGGCCCTTGGGGCCCAACAGCACAATAAAGCTATTCAAAGTCCTTTTACACGGAATTAGGTCATAGAAGACATAATAACATGTAAGCACGTTCCCTTCGGGACTAAAGATCATGTCATTGGGCTAGCTAGGCCCAACAAGCACGATTTGAGACTTTCAAGTTCAAAGATTAAATATTGACTTCTCGTAGATTTTCGCGTGTGTATTGAAGTACTATTGTTTATTGATTTTTTATTCGTTATTGATTCGAGACCGAATCAATTCGTTTGGCAACGATATTGGTGTTGAAAGTGTGTTTGCTATTACGTTTCGCCGGTAGCCGTGGTACTCGTATCTTATCTTAAGGGATTTATTGTTTTAAACATTAGAGTTTTTCTTTTTATGCCCCTTCTTGGATAAAATTTATACTTTTAACCCTTTATATAAAATAATTTCCATTTTAGTCCTTAAAACCATTTTTCTTGACACTTTAGTATCAAAACTTGTTGAAAAAACATTTTCAGCCCAAATTTACTTGATGAACAGCTTAAGTCCCTCAAAAGGGAAATTTTCTCGGTTGAAACCCCCATTTTCGCAACTTTTACAATTTTGGCCCAAAATGGAAATTTTTTGCATTTTTGGTCCCTTTTTAATTTGAAAACATTTTTGACCCTTGAATTAGTTTTATTACACTAGTAATCCCCTGTTTTTCAGAAATGTGCAGTTTCAGCCCCTCTATTTCAGAATTTTCGCAATTTGGGGCTTATTGGGCCGAAAAGCCCATTTTTAGCCCATTATGTTCAAAATTTACATTTTAAGCCCCTCAAAAGTGTTGATTTTCACGAAAATTTTATTAGAAACTATTTGGACTCCTTCCAACCTCCAGAAATTATCATTTGTCGATTTGGGCCCTTAACTTTTGTATTTTTAACAATTTGAGCCCAAAAATGGGTTTTATGTCCAAAAATGTTCATCCTAACCAAATAAATTATTTTTATTGACTTGATTAGTGTAAAATGGTATATGCTATGTTTATTTAATTCCTCATGTTGTAGATCTCGGTTTTTAAGTATTTTAGACTAACATATTCATCACATAACACATAAAATCATACATACAAACATGAAAATCACACAAGGCATACATGAACTCATAGATCTACACATTTGCTTGTATTCTCCCCCACAAAAACTTATAAAAACAAAAAAGGGGGGTATGAAGCTCACCTTGGGTGTGGTTTCGGTTTTGGATGGAAAAATGAGAAGAAATTCGGCCTTAGCAACCTTCCTTGGAAGATTTCGAACTTGGATGCTTCTAAGGTGCTAAATCATAAGTTTGAATGGATTAAGAGGTGATTCTTGAATGGAATGAAATAACTAGCTTATGGATCTAACATCAACTTACCTTAGATGATGATTTTTGTGTGAGAATCCCCTTGAATACTTCTTAGATCTCGAAAATATGGAGGAGATATGAGAGAGTTTTCTTGATAGAATGGAGAGTGAAATGTGGGTGTGTGTGTGCTTGGATTCGGCCGAGAGAAGAAAGAGAAGGGAGAAGAGAGAGAATTGATAAGATGGTTGCATGGATGTATGAGTGTTGCATGGAGATCCTTGATGTAAAAGTGAGGTGGCACCCAACAAAGTCAACTCTTCCTCTTTGTGGGCTTGGGTCGAGAATGGAGATGGGAAAGAGGAGATTTTTGGGCTTTTCGCCCCTAAGCCCATAGTATAGTTAAGTTAGATGATGTTTGACTAAATTAAATCAACGTATAGTTTTTATGACCTATTAGGGCTAAATTAGGTAAATTATGCCCCAAATGGTTCATGTAATTAATTCATATCATTTTAGGCCCAATATGGCCCAAAATATTGAAATACATGGAAGTGGGTCCAGTTAGAGCCCATTCAAGAGTTCTAAGCCCAAGATAGTCCAATTGGAAGCTTATTGGTCCATTGGGCCCAATAAGGAAATCCTAATCCATAATGGACGTAAACAAGGATTTCTAAGGTTTCCAATTGCTTATTGACTATTTGTAGTGCTTGTATGAAGTGTTTGATTGAAATTTTGATGTCATAGAGTATGAATCATACATGCTCTTATGTCTTTGATTCATAATTTGACTTAAGTGTTGTAGTTAAAATGCACAAAAATTTCTAGTTGTGACACCGGGAAGGCTAATGTCTTGGCCGATGCGCTTAGCCGCAAGGCAGTGCCGATCAGGGACGTCTGTATGAGGATGAAAGTTGTGACTCTGTTGTTGGAGCAGATTCGGGAGTCCCAGCAGGAGGCCAGGAAGGAGGAACCTCAGAAGAGCGAGCTGATGGTGGGTCAGGTTTCCTCCTTCGATTATGATAGCCGGGGATTGTTGACTCTTCACCGTAGGGTGTGGGTCCCATATCATGGGGGTGTGCGCCATATATTGATGGAGGAGGCGCACAGATCCATGTTTTCTATCCATCCCGGGGCGACGACGATGTACAGGGATCTTTGTCTTGATTATTGGTGGCACTATATAAAGAGGGATGTAGCTTGGTTTGTGGAGAGGTGCCTGACCTGCAGAAAGGTCAAGGCTGAGCACCAGAGACCTCACAGCAAGATCCAGCCGTTAGATATCCCGCTATGGAAATGAGAAGATATTACTATGGATTTGATCACAAAGCTTCCCAGGACTGCGCGGGGAGTGGATTCGATTTGGGTCATCATTGATCGATTGACCAAGAGCGCCCATTTTATTCCGATTCAGGAGAGCACTTCGGCCGAAAAGTTGGCCGACATCTATATCAGGGAGGTAGTGGTGCGACACGGGGTGCCGGTTTCAGTGATATGCGACAGGGATGTGTGGTTCACTTCCAGGTTTTGGAAGAAGTTTCATGATAAGCTGGGTACTCGTCTAGATTTTAGCACAACCTTTCACCCGTAGAAGGATGGTCAGAGCGAGCAGACCATCCAGACTCTAGAGGATATGCTGTGAGCTTGTGTTTTAGACTTTGGTGGTAGTTAGGATACTTACCTTCCTCTGGCAGAGTTGTCCTACAATAATAGCTATCACGTGAGTATCAACCGTCCTCCTTTCGAGATGTTGTATGGGAGGAAGTGCAGGACCCCGATATGTTGGGGTGAGGTTGATCAGAGGGTTATGGGGAGTACCGAAGTGGTACTCAAAACTACAGATAGGATCCAACAGGTGCGGAGCAGGCTTCAGACTGTTCAGAGTCGGTAGAAAAGTTATGCCGACACGCGTCGATCTGATCTGAAGTTCCAAATCGGGGATATGGTGCTCCTGAAGGTGTCGGCTTGGAAAGGTGACATACGATTCAGGAGGCGGGGCAAGCTGGGCCCTAGGTATATTGGACCCGTTAGAGTTATAGCCCGAGTAGGCAAGGTGGCATATAGGTTGGATCTGCCAGCCGATCTCAGTCAGATTCATAACACCTTTCACGTCTCCCAATTGCGGAAGTACCTCGTAGAAGAATCGGCAGTGGTGCATTTAGAGGATATTCAGGTTGATGATAGTCTGAATTACATCGAGTAGCCAGTGGCAATCCTTGACAGGAATTCAAGGGATCTGAGGAACAAGAGAGTGGAGCTAGTAAAGGTGCAACGGTAGCACCGCAAGGGCTCAGAATGGACTTGGGAGCCAGAGGACGAGATGAGAGAGCATTGCCCCAAGCTTTTTTAGGACCCAGTAGCGGACTTCGAGGACGAAGTCTAAAATGAGTGGGGGAGATATGTAACACCCGATCCCTTGTATGCTTCCTTTCAAGTATTTCTTATGTTTTTCTCTGGGACTCGACGAGTTGGTGGCCTAACTTGTCGAGTAGAGTCTTGATCCACAAAAAGTTTAAATGACCTACTCGACGAGTTGGGAGACTGACTCGGCGAGTAGGTGCTGTTTTGGTGAAACCCTAATTTTGAGGGTTTGTTCCGTATTTAAACAACTTATCTCAGCCTCCACAGTCCTAATTACTCCCAGAAAGCATTATCTCGAAACCCTAGCGTTGTGTGAATGTCCTAAGGCCATTTTGGTGCGTTTTGGTGGATTCTGAAGCTTGAAAAGAGGAAGGAAGCTTGATAGTTCGAGTTGGGGTTTGGAGATCCAAAGATTTTGTTCCATTTCCAGCTCATTCAAGGTAAAATGCACCTGTCTTGGTCTTCCATGTGTTTATTCATCCTTAGGGCTTGGATTTTGAGTATCTTTAGGGCTTTCTAAGCCATTTTTGGATTTGTGAAGGGTTGTATGGAGTTTTGACTTCATATATGGGTCATTGGAGGGGTATCATGGCATAAAGGTGCCAACTCTATGGGCATGAGAGCCCCATGCACTTTGTAGAACAACATTTATGGCTTTTTGAGCCAAAGACCCCTTGCATGTGCAACGAGCTTTCAACTTTACATGTAAAATGGACATTAGGAGGCCAGGTCTATGGTTTTAACATGTTAAGACCCATTTAAATCGACTGTATAGTAATGATCAAGGATGGACTCGGCGAGTCGTTCTTGAACTCGACGAGTCCGGGTGTAATGACCACCAAATCCTTTCTTTCGATGGGCCAGATGATAGTGTGGAAGGTCCCTCAGTTGTTTAGGCTCATAAAGGACCTGAGAATCATGGGACTCGATGAGTTCAAGAAAGAACTTACTAAGTCGGTTAAAGATTGACTGAAGTGTTGTTGAAGGTGAACTCGTCGAGCTCTTGCTAGACTTGATGAGTAGGGATGGGTTTGTAGTATTATGTGGACGAAGGAACTCAGCGAGTTGGCGGACCAACTCGGTGAGTCTAGTCAACCAAAGAGTTGACTTGGCCAGGGGTTGACTTTGGCTTTGACTTTTTTTTGGATTCAAGTTAACCCTTGTAGGGGTTGTGGGTAAAAATTGATAACTTAGAAGGGTTGTCATCTAGGGATTGATGAGTCGAGAAGAACCGACTTTCACACAAAAGACAGTACAGACACTACACGACATCGAGGTGAGTTACCTTCCAGTAGGGGTGGGTTTAAGGCCACAATGCCGACCCACCAACAATAGTAATTGATAGATAATTGTCTTTGTGATAATTATCTTGGTATGATTATGCGATATTCTTATGAGATATGATTATGTGATATGCTTATGAGATATTCTTATGTGATGTGCTATATGAGCTAGTGGTAGTAGCAGGGAGTACTTTTCCCTGACTCGGTCGTTGGGACTGAAGAGTAGGTCAGTACCCCAGATATGCCTGACCGTATTACTATATTTGTTTTTGTATGATAGAGATAGGGGTGAAATAGTCCTCGTTGCCGGTTAAGATAGACCGGAGGGTAGTCGGCACCCCAGAACGGCCCGACATGGGTAGGTCAGCACCCCAAAATGGCTTGACATGGATAGCTCAGCACCCCAGAATGTCTTGACATGGGTAGGTATGGCACCCCAGAATTGCCCGGTAGTATGCATGCTATGTGATTGTATTGTATGTGGTATGATGGGGGAACTCACTATGCTTTATGCTTACAGTTTCGGTTTTGGTTTTAGGTACCTCTTCGTCTAAAGGGAAAGAGTTGGTGGTGTAGCAGCGCATCACACACACACACACACATGGTTTCCACATTGAGTTTTCTGGGATTGTACTCTGATTTTCATTACTTTTGATGATATAGTTTTCAGACACATTGTTATGGTTTTTATAAATTGATATGACATTTGCAATGTTTGGTAAACTATGTTATGAATCTCTTAAGTAAAAAAAATGAAATTTTTGGCCTCGAAATTTGGGATGTTACATTATCCCCTTCCAATAACTTGATGATTGTCAAATTTTAAGATAATTACCTTATTTTGTGAAAAACTAATTATTTTTAAAATTTGAATCATTTTGCTACAAGAGTTGGATTAGGTCAATCTAGTAAAAGATAAACTGATATGATTATTTTATTAGTTTAATGTTTGATCTAAATGGTCTTTAAGAGGTTCATAACTTGCCCTCAAGTTATGGAACTTGAAAAGTCTCATTTATGAGACATTAAGTGATGGGTTATGAGCATAACATCATTCATATGGTGTTCATGCAACCCTAATTGCTTTGATCTAGGTTTTTCTAAGTAAACATACAAGATTGAATACCAAAGCAATGAACCCTAATTACTAGCACACAAATCCGAAAATTCACATATAAATAGGGTTACGAATATTACCCTAATTGTTATGAAACAATAACAATCACAAACCTTCTTGTTCTTGACTCTTGAAAGCGTAGTGCCTCAAATATTGCACCTCTAATGGAATCCCAAATACCATAAGCAACAAAGATGAACAAGAAAGAGGAAAGAGGCACCAAAAACGTCATAGGGTTTCTCTTAGAAGGTTGGACATGTTTTTTGAGGCTTAAGGGTTCCTTTTATACTTAGGCTTCTAGGGTTATCAACTAGGAAACCCTAATCCAGCTGCTTAGTCCTCAACCAGCCCAAAGATCATTCTAGAAGGCCCGTGGACGATTTCTATATGGAATCTCATATAGAATTCGTTCATGCTTCCTTTATGGATCCTAAGCCCTATCGTTGTAACTATCTTATAATTACAGTATCGGTCTCCTTTATTTAATTAATCTCTTTTAGCCATAAAATTAGTTCTTAATTAATTCTTGACTAATATTAATTAAACAATATGATTTCTCTTTTAATATATTATTCCCATAATATATAATAAATCATAATTAATCCTCTTTCTCCTTAGTTCATCCTATCAGTTGCTATGGTGAAGACAACCCAGAAAGACCATGCTCATAATCGACTTAAGTACATACCAAAATAGTCATTGGCTTAGACACCTAATTCAACAATCTCCCACTTGCATAAGTCTAATAACTATTTTTCATATATCTTCAGAACCTAATCAGCAATCATAGCTTTAAAAAGCTGTTGTCTTAGCCCTACTAGAGGGATGGAGAATTTTGTAGTATATTGCGATGCGTCCATCTTGGGTCTAGGTGCGGTATTGGTGCAGAGAGGGCATGTTATTGCTTACTCCTCGAGGCAGTTGAAACCTCACGAGTCGAATTATCTGATGCATGGTTTGGAGCTGGGGGCTGTTGCTTTTGCCATCATGATTTGGCATCATTACCTCTATGGGGTTCGTTATACTATTTACATAGACCACAAGAGCCTGAGGTATCTCATGGACCAGCCAAATCTGATTATGAGGCAGCATCGATGGCATGATGTGGTGAAGGATTATGATTGTGAGATCCTCCACCACCCCGGTAAGGCCAATGTCGTGGCCGACGTGCTTAGCCTCAAGGCAGTGCCGATCAGGGATGTCTGTATGAGGATGACGGTTGTGACTCCATTGTTGGAGCAGATTCGGGAGTCCCAGCAGGAGGCTAGGAAGGAGGAACCTCAAATGAGCGAGCGAATTGTGGGTCAGGTTTCCTCCTTCGATTATGATAGTCGGGGATTGTTGACTCTTCACTGTAGGGTGTGGGTCCCATATCATGGGAGTGTGCGCCACATATTGATGGAGGAGGCGCACATATCCAGGTTTTCTATCCATCCCGGGGCGACAAAGATGTAGAGGGATCTTCGTCTTGATTATTAGTGGCACTGTATGAAGAGGGATGTAGCTTGGTTTGTGGAGAGGTGCCTGACTTGCAGAAAGGTCAAGGCTGAGCACCAGAGACCTCACGACAAGGTCCAGCCGTTAGATATCTCGCAGTCGAATTGAGAAGATATTACTATGGATTTCATCACAAAGTTTCCCAGGACAGCGCGGGGAGTGGATTCGATTTGGGTCATCATTGATCAATTGACCAAGAGCGCCCATTTTATTCCGATTCAGGAGAGCATTTCGGCCGAAAAGTTGGCCGACATCTATATCAGGGAGGTAGTGGTGCGACACGGGGTGCCGATTTTAGTGATTTGCGACAGGGATGTGTGGTTCACTTCCAGGTTTTGGAAGAAGTTTCATGATAAGCTGGGTACTCGTCTGCATTTTTGCACAACCTTTCACCCGCAGAAGGATGGTCAGAGTGAGCGGACCATCCAGACTCAAGAGGATATGCTGTGAGCTTGTGTTTTAGACTTTGTAGGAAGTTAGGATACTTACCTTCCTCTGGCAGAGTTGTCCTACAATAATAGCTATCACGTGAGTATCGACCGTCCTCCTTTCGAGATGTTGTATGGGAGGACGTGCAGGACCCCCATATGCTGGGGTGAGGTTGATCAGAGGGTTATGGGGAGTACCGAAGTGGTACTCCAGACTACGCAGAGGATCCAGCAGGTGCAGAGCAGGCTTCAGACTGCTCAGATTTGATAGAAAAGTTATGTCGACAAGTGTCGGTCGGATCTGGAGTTTCGGGTTGGGGATATGGTGCTCCTGAAGGTGTCTCCTTGGAAAGGCGTCATACGATTCAGGAGGCGGGGCAATCTGGGCACCATGTATATTGGACCCTTCAGGGTTATAGCCCGGGTGGACAAGGTGGCTTATAGGTTGGATCTGCCAGTCGAACTCAGTCAGATTCATAAGACCTTTCACGTCTCCCAGTTGCAGAAGTGACTCATAGACGAATCGGCAATGGTACCCTTAGAGGATATTCAGGTTGATGAACGCCTAAATTATATCGAGCAGCCAGTGACAATCCTTGATAGGAAGTCAAGGGATATGAGGAACAAGAGAGTGGATCTGCTAAAGGCATAATGGCGGCACCGCAAGGGCTCGAAATGGACTTGGGAGCCGGAGGACGAGATGAGGGAGCATGACCCTGAGATTTTTTAGGACCCAATAACAGAATTCAAGGACGATGTCTAAATTGAGTGGGGGAGATATGTAACACCCGATCCCTTGTATGCTTCCTTTCAAGTATTTCTTATGTTTTTCTCTGGGACTCGACGAGTTGGTGGCCCAACTTGTCTAGTAGAGTCGTGATCCACAGAGAGTTTAAATGACCTACTCGACGAGTTGGGAGACTGACTCGGCGAGTAGGTACTGTTTGCGTGAAACCCTAATTTTGAGGGTTTGTGACCTATTTAAACAACTTATCTCAGCCTCCACAGTCCCAATTACTCCCAGAAAGCGTTATCTCGAAACCCTAGCCTTGTGTGAGTGTCCTAAGGCCATTTTGGTGCGTTTTGGTGGATTCTGAATCATGAAAAGAGGAAGGAAGCTTGGGAGTTCGAGTTGGGGCTTCGAGATCCAAATATTTTGTTCCATTTCCAGCTCATTCAAGGTAAAATGCCCCTGTCTTGGTCTTCCATGTGTATATTCATCCTTAGGGCTTGGATTTTGAGTATCTTTAGGGCTTTCTAAGCCATTTTAGGGTTTGTGTAGGGTTGTATGGAGTCTAGACTTCAGATCTGGGTCATTGGAGTGATCTCATGGCATAAAGTTGCCAACTCTATGGCTATGAGATCCCTATGCACTTTGTAGAACATCATTTATTGCTTTTTGAGCCAAACACCCCTTGCATGTGCACCAAGCTTGGAACTTTACATATAAAATGGACATTAGGAGGCCAGATCTATGGTTTTGACGTGTTAAAACCCATTTAGTTCGACTGTATAGTAATAATCAAGGATAGACTCGACGATTCATTCTTGAAGTCAGCGAGTCAAGGTGTAATGACCACCAAATCCTTTCCATCGATGGACGAGATGATAGTGTGGAAGGTCCCTCAATTTCTTAGGCTCATAAGGGACCTGGGAATCGACAAGTTGTTCTTATAGATCGGCGAGTCATAGACTGGACACGTTCATAAACTAAAGATGAACTCGACGAGTTCAAGGAAGAACTTACTGAGTCAGTTGAAGTTTGACTGAAGTGTTGTTAAAGGTGAACTCGTCGAGCTCTTGCTAGACTCGACGAGTGGGGACGAGTTCGTAGTTTTATGCGGATGAAGGAACTCGGTGAGTTGGCGAACCAACTCGGCGAGTCCGGTCAACCAAAGAGTTGACTTGGCCAGGGTTTGACTTTGGCTTTGACTTTGACTTGGATTCAAGTTGACCCTTGTAGGGGTTGTGGGTACAAATTGATAACTTAGAAGGGTTGTCGTGTAGGGATTAAGGAGTCGAGGAGAGCTGACTTTCACACCGAGGACGGTACAGACACTACACGACATCGAGGTGAGTTACCTTCCAGTAGGGGTGGGTCTAAGGCTGTCACAACTAGAAATTTTTATGCCTTGTAACTACAACACTTAAGTCAAATTATGAATCAAAGACATGAAAGCATGCATAATACTTACTCTATGACAACAATATTTCAATCAAACACTTCATACAAGCACTACAAATAGTCAACAAGCAATTGGAAACCCTAGAAGTTCTTGTTTAGGTCCATTTTGGACTAGGACTTCCTTATTGGGCCCAATGGACCAATAAGCTTCCAATTTGACTATCTTGGGCTTAGAACTCTTAAATGGGCTCTAATTGGACCCACTTTCATTTATTTTAATATTTTGGGCCATATTGGGCCTAGAATGAAATAAATTAATTATATGAACCATTTTGGGCCATAATTAACCTAATTTAGCCCTAATAGGTCATAAAAATTATACTTTGATTTAATTGAGTCAAACATCATCTAACTTAACTATAATATGGGCTTAGGGGCAAAAAGCCCAAAAATATCCTCTTTCCCCTCTCCATTCTCGGCCCAAGCCCACAAAGAGGAAGAGTTGACTTTCTTAGGTGCCACCTCACAATTATTCAAGGGATTTCCATGCATTTCCCATACTTCCATGCAACACCCTCTTCTTCTCCCTTTCTCTCTTGCTCTCGGTCGATTCCAAGCACACACACACATACATTTCACTCACTACTCTCTCAAGAAACTCTCTCATTTCTCCTCCATATTTTCGAGATCTAAGAAGAGTTCAAGGGCTTCTTCCATAAAAATCATCATCTAAGGTAAGAAATTTCTTAGATCCATAAGCTAGTTACTTCATTTCATCCAAAAATCACCTCTTAATTCGTTCAAACTCATGATCTAGCACCTAAGAAGCATCCAAGTTCGAGATCTTCCAAGGAAGGTTGCTAGGATCGAATTTCTTCACATTTTTTTTCCTTCCAAAACCGAAACCACACCCAAGGTGAGCTTCATATCCCTCTTTTTCGGTTTTTATAAGTTTTGTGGGGGAGAATACAAGCAAATGTGTAGATCTATGAGTAAATGTCTGCCTTGTGTGATTTTTATGCTTATATGTATGATCTTATGTGATTTGTGATGTTTATGTTAGCCAAAAGAACCTAAAAACCGAGAACTACAATATGAAGAACGAAATAAGTATAACTTATACCATTTCACACTAATCAAGTCTAGAAAAACAGTTTAGTTGGTTAGAATGAACATTTTTGGACTTAAAACCCATTTTTGGACTAAAAATGTCAAAAATACAAAACTAAGGGGCCCAAAACGACAAAAGATAATTTCTGAAGGTTGAAATGAGTCTAAACAGTTTCTAGTATATATTTTCTGAATATCAACGCTTTTGAAGGGTTAAAAATGTGAATTTTGAACATAATGGGCTAAAATGGGCTTTTCGGCCCAATAAAGCCCCAATTTGCAAGATTTTTGAAATTTAGGGGCTGAAAATGCACATTTTTGTAAAACAGGGGATTACAAGTATACTAAAACCATTTCAAAGGCCAAAAATGCTTTTCAATTTAAAAAGGGACTAAAAATGCAAAAATTTTCCATTTTGGGCCAAAATTGTAAAAGTTGCAAAAATGGGGGTTTCAACCGAGAAAATTTCATTTTTCAGAGACTTAAGCTGTTTATCAAGTAAATCTGGGCTGAAAATGTCTTTTGAATAAGTTTTGATACTAAAGTGTCAAGAAAAATGGTTTAAGGACTAAAATGGAAATTCTTTTATATAAAGGGTTAAAAGTGTAAATTTTATCCAAGAAGGGGCATAAGAAAGAAAACTCTAATATTTAAAACAATAAATCCCTTAAGATAAAATACAAGTACCACAGCTACCGGCGAAACGTAATAGCAAATACAGTTTCAACACCAATATATTGTTGCCAAACGAATTGATTTGGTCTCGAATCAATAACGAATCAAAAATCAATAAACAATAGTACTTTAATACACACGCGAAAATTTACGAGAAGTCAATATTCAATCTTTGGGCTTGAAAGTTTCAAATCGTGCTTGTTGGGCCTAGCTAGCCCAATGACATGATCTTTAGGCCCGAAGGGAACGCGCTTACATGTTATTGGGCCTTCTATGACCTAATTCCATGTAAAAGGACTTTCAATAGCTTTATTGTGCTATTGGACCCCAAGGGCCCATTGGTACTGCTAGCAAAGTCGAGAAGTCAAACGCCAGTCAGGCCTAGTGCCTTTCGCATTCACGATAGCCTTGAACGACTTATGGAAATAACGAGGGCTTCGTACCCTCCTTTCTCCTCAGTTGTGGGGCTATGAGAAATCAGGGTGGTTGGATTAAGTGAGTCTTACAGACGACACCAAAAGGATCGTTTGTAATTGGTAGTTATAAACTAGTCATTTTCATTAATGCGTGATTATAACGACTCACAACCCATAATTAATCCAATGTCACCTGGAATTATCGGAAACAAACGTCGTATCGGTATAACAATAAATAAGACAAGTAATTTGATGTATTAGGAAAACATCGGGTTTTCCTAGGGAATTCAACACTTACACCTATGTGATGCATACAAAGTCTAACAACTATTCACGTTTACAGAAATCAACAAGCATACTTACGGATCTTCACACTTTTTCTTATATACAATACTCTTTTCAGAAAATATCGGATTTTCTGGTGGTTTTCAAAATAATACAAATCATTACTTTTCAAACATTACTTATGAACTCAGCAACATTTCATATGTTGACATTTTTCCAAAATACTTGTATTCTCAGGTAACAGGTAAGTCGAAGAAAATGTATCCAGTGATATCATGATGTTTTGTTTAATTAATATCGAACGGTTTATGTTTCGGAAATGTAATGTTTTAAACAATGTACTGAATGTAAACAATATCGGTTGTAATATTTCAATGCATGGTGATGAATGATGTTATGATTCATGTATAATCATTGTGATGGTATTCAATTAAGTCACAATAGCCCTCGGACGTTTCTGCCATCTGGTTCGGGGGTGTGACAAAGGCCATTATGCCGGCCCACCAACAAGAGTAATTGATAGATAATTGTATTTGTGATAATTATCTTGGTATGCTTATGTGATATGCTTATGTGATATGCTTATGAGACATGCTTATGTGATGTGCTATATGAGTTAGTGGTAGTAGTAGGGAGTAGTTTTCCCTGACTCGGTCGTTACGACCGAAGGGTAGGTCAGTACCCCAGATATGCCTGACCGTATGACTATATTTCTTTTTGTATGATAGAGGTAGGGGTGAAATAGTCCCGGTTGCCGGTTGAGATAGACCGAAGGGTAGTCGGCACCCCAGAGTGGCCCGACATGGGTAGGTCAATACCCCAGAATGGCTTGACATGGGTAGGTCACCACCCTAGAATGGCTTGACATGGGTAGGTTAGGACCCTAGAATGGCTTGACATGGTGATTGTATGGTATGTGGTATAATGGGGGAACTCACTTAGCTTTGTGCTTACAGTTTCAGTTTTGGTTTCAGGTAACTTGTAACACCTGATTCCTAGTACACATTTAGTTTAAATCATTTCTGTATTTTCTCTGGGACTCGATGAGTTGGAGGCCCAACTGGTTGAGTAGGGTCGTGATCCGCGGGCATTTTAAGTGACCTACTCGACGAGTCGGGAGACTGACTCGGCGAGTAGGTGTTGTTTGAGGGAAGCCCTAAATCCGAGGGTTTACACCCTATTTAAATGCCTTATTGTAGCCTCCATTATCCCTTATGCTCATAGAACACCTCTTATCGAAACCCTAGCCGCTTTGAGTGATCTAAGGCCATTTTTGGTGTTTTTGGGTTGTTGTGAAGCTTGGAAGGAAGGAGGAAGCTTGGGAATTCGAGTTGGGGCTTGTAGATCCAGAGATCTTATTCCATCTTCAGTTCAATCAAGGTAAGTGCCCCTTGTTTTTGTCTTTCTTTTGGTTGTTCATCTTTAGGGCTTAGATTTTGGGTGCATTTAGGGCTTTCTAAGCCATTTCCGGATTTGTGAAGTGATTCATGGAGTTCTACTTTCAGATCTAAGTTATTGGAGGGGTCTCATGGCATAAAGGTGCCAACTCTATGGCCATAAGAGCCCCATGCACATTATAGAGCACCTTTTATGGATTTTTGAGCTAAAAACCACATGCATGTACACCAAGTTTGGAACTTTACGTATAAAATGCGCATTAGGAGGCAAGATCTATGGTTTTGATGTGTTAAGACCCATTTAAATCGACTATATAGTAATGGTTAAGGATGGACTCGTCGAGTTATTCTTTGGACTCGTCAAAAGCTTCGGTCAAACTCTGACCTTGCCGATGATCTCTGGCCTTTGTCAATGACTTTTTCATTAGATAAGGGATCATATATTCCTCATTCTAAATATCATATGGACTGAGACATGGATTATAATCATTTTCTCTGTCCATCTGTTGTTTCCCGATTTTCGATTTGTGACGACTGACTGATTGAACAAATCAAATCAGTCCTGGCTTGGCCAGGCACTCACATGTGTCATCGCTAAATCATCGTGGGGCCCACATATATCGCTTTTATCCCGAAGGTAAAAGGAATGGATAAACTTCGACTCATATGGCTTGTTCTGCTACTTGTTGAATCATACACAAAGACACGTTTTATAACATCGAGTTACCAATGCGGTTTCGTGCAATTAATGTATAACCAACTCATAGTAACAACTCATATCTCTAGGTTTGAAGAATATAAGATATTATCGCTCATGATCACTCGTGATAAAATCCATGAAGTGATTCAAATGAGCACGGGTTGAATCCAATACTCAGAACTTATGAGCACTCATGAGCGTTGTAGCTCAACTTTGTCCACTAACTTGGACCTCTACAAGCCAACCCATGACAGTCTTGATTCATATCTACTTCCAACATATTACCGACTGTGGATGGTTTAAATAACTTAGTCATTCCGGAAGAATAACCTAGTTATTATGGAAGTCAAAACATGCAAAGTGAAACATAAGAATAAATGAATCAAATATGGTATCAAATCCTATGAATATAAATAGACCACTTCTATTTATCACCATACTGATTACTCATTACTCATTGTTTTAGTTTCATCAACTTTATACTTGAATTAAAACATTAGGTATCCCATGCTCCAAGCATGTACACTATGTTTTCCTAAACAATAGCTTTGCCATACACCAAGTATGCACTCTATGTTTATCTATGATTCTTACTTTGTGAAATAAACCAATTGACCAAACTCTTAATGATTATAATTTCACACTCCCAAATCGAAATCTGTTAGATTTTAAACTTAAATGCACCACCCTCTTGCAATGAGTGTGTACAAAGTCACAAAGACTTGTCAACAACCATTACAGGGTATTCCAATGAAGACCTACTCCATGGACACAAAGCCTTATGCTTAAAGTATGCATTGCTTTGAACATGCTTCTTGCACTAAGTTCTTTCTAATCTTACACAGATTGCTTCTATCTATAGAGACAACTCTATATTCCCATTTTGACTACTACTTCTGAACAAGAGTTGCCTCTTTTCAGACTATGTCAATATGGCCCTTCCAAAATTCACACTATACTTCCAACTGTCCTTGAGCAACCAATCTTTGGTAAACCTTAGATTGTCCTCGACAATTGCTTAATCACTTTAGTCATATCCAATTCTAGACATTTTCCTCCTTAATGCCCCAAGGCATTTGGAAAATTCAGAAATAATAAATATTATAGCACAAGTAATCGATCTTGTACCCAAAGTAAATGGGACACGATTCATGATGTTTCACATAAAGACATGGTTCTAGACCATTCTTTTGCCATAATATTTTTTTTGTTTGCCATATTCTCAAAATTTTACTATGAAAAGGGATGTCGTAATTATAATCGAATTTTGAGAACGCAATATATAGAATTTTCTTAAGTTGAACCAATCCAACATGAAATTCATATATATATATATATATATATATATATATATATATATATATATATATATATTCTTGACTAAAGGTGATTAAAATCTCAATATAAGCTCTTTAGAATGATTATAAACTCAATCTAAGCTTTTCATAATTGAAATGAAGTATAATTTCCTCTCCCTTAATTATAGCAAAACAACTTTTTCAACCCCTGCAACCTCACGAATTGAAACTTTTGTTTTCTATAATTAACATTGCTAACTTGCAATACTTATCATAATTATCATGCTCCCACTAACATGATGATTATTAGCATAAGACTTATGCTCCCACTAGCTTTGACATGTACTCAGAAATCAGCTATTGACTTTTTTTCACCAAAGTTCAAATTTCTGATACTAGATTGCTTTGATAAGACTTTATCAAAATCATACACCTTATCTTAGATAGCCCACAGGTGTGTCTAAACAATTTCAGAACTATGAAAAGGGATTCCGTAATCATAGTCTTAATTGTTTAGACCTTTTCTATTTCTCATAAGTCCATGTTAGTGTACACTACTAACGACTTTGAGAATGCAAAGATTACTATGTACTTAAAAATCTGCTTAGTGGAAGTGTTTCCTCACCATCATTTTCATGAATCGGAGAGAAACCTTATGACACTTAGATTTTTATGGTGTATGAGTTCCTACCCATTTGAATTTGTCAAAACCATAATCACAACACAAGGTTAGTGACAAATCTAAACTCATATGGATTGAACTTGTGCAATCTTAAGTTCTTGCCATTTGGCAGCACAAGGGTCTGCCATAGCTTCCAAGTAGCTGTGCAACCAATTGAGGACTCTAAGAACTCATATGCAAAGCCAAATTTAACTAGAATGGGAACAGAAATGTCAACACGATAGGTTATACACCTCAAGTCGTGTGCTAGTGAATAATTCCAGGTTTTATTCTTGATTAGATCTTTAGATTTTCAAGACCTTTAAGACTCCCACTGTCCTCTTGACATATAAGACTCACTTGTCAAATATTCAAGGGATAGTGCGGATTCTTTATCAAGACAAACACTTCACATAATTGGCCTAAGTTGGTCTTTGTTTTATCCAAAACATCACGTCTTACCAACTTCAAATGTACAAGAGTAGGACACTTTTACTCTTACATTTGACATGTGTTTTTAAACCTTTCTTTAAGATATGTCACTCAAGTTAGAATCTTAGAGTATAACTATAAGAATTGTTTTGGAACGAAGTATGACTCATCTTCTTGATTTGACCACTTCAACAATTCCCAGCTCCTCTTCTTAGCTATCAGAATGAACTTCGAGGATGAATTGTGATAAGGTCTCTTAATCATTAAGATGATCATATAACATGATACTAAAGTACTCTCCCATCTTTTTAGATTTGAGAAACTTTTATCCTTCTGCCTAATTTGATTCTTCTTATTCGTTCTGCCATACATTGAAAATTTTCCAATGTATCAGAATTACACTTAAGCCTGTAAGTATAACCATATTTACTAAACTTTAGTAAATCATGACGAATAGTCTTATTGATTATTTGTGGTGGGCTTGATCAGTGCACATGACTGTGTACTCGATCCCTTAGCCCTTTACTTGACTCACACATCCATGTGAACAAGTAATTAGTCTTAATTTTCCAATGCTTGAAAGTTCTCATTCATCATACTATACAACTTGCATGATTCCAAGTTTCGGTCCAACTGAAACTTGGGTGATGAGAATCTTTCCTTGTTTAGTAAATTTAGACATTACCACAAATGAAAGAATCAATTTCATATTTCTAGTCTTTCTATTAATGGAATCTTATAAGCAACAAAAATTTTCACAGATGCCATTGTAAGGATACTTTTAAATAAATAAAATCAGAAATTTTCCTTTTATTTTAAAAACTTTGCGGAAAAACTAATCCTTACAATCCATATGAAAACTTGTTGTTATCTATTCCTAAGCAATATCTCATAACTCCTAAGAAGTAGCTCAAGAATCCAATCTTCAAACTATGCGATAGAAATCCATCTACGCGATCAGATTCAGCATATTCTTTCTTTAAGTTTCTTCAGTTCACTTTGATTCTTAAAACATCAACATGTGACCCAATCACATCATGTATCAAGAATCTCATAATAGAAACTTAATAGAGTTAGACAATGGACTTTACTTGAAATAAAGTCAAACCCATTGACTTTATCATCCTTAGGTAAGTTTGGCAGCTTCGTAACCAATGCCCCTTCCTTTGGCAATTTAACATATGGGGTCTTTGATAATGGTACATGGGACTATCAAAGACTTAGCATTTCTCTTTACCATTTGGTCAACTGAGTTGACTATGGCCGATCCCCTTTCCATTGGGAAGAGAGAGCTTTACTGGATACCCAATGTCATCATTGTCAATGTCCATAAAGTTTTAGGAAGTTGATCTTAGCAAATAGATAAGATCATTAAGGGTCTTGTCATAGTCTGTTTCATAGGAGTCCCAAAGGAACTCCCTATGTGACTTAGAAAGTAGCTGAGCCACCAACTTTCTCAAGACTTTGACACCCAACTCTCCCGGCTTGGCAATATGTGACTACATCTCCAGGATGTGATCACACATAGACCTTTGCTTTGCCAATAGCGCTTGAGTGACCTTGAACTTGTGGGTTAGGGAGAATAATTGGAGGAGGTGGAGGAAGTGAAGTTCTAAGAAATTTGGGATGATCATAGATGTCTGAACTAGACATCTTTTGGGAGATATTCAAGATAGTTGATTAAAAGTCCTTAATATAACACCCAATTAGAAATATTAAGGCTAGGACCCTACACACTATTTTTATAACTCGGAAGAGGGATGCCGTAATACAAGCTATAAAATATTTGAAGGTAAGTGAATGACGATTCACCAATTTCCACCATGGAAAAATGAAATAATTTATTTAGTTTTAATTGGATTTGAAACTCCTAGATCTTTTGAGATTCATTGAACTTTTCAATGGCATGTTTCAATCTCGAGTGTGCCCTTCAGGTTTTGTGATCGGGATGCCGAGGATCACAAAACAAGGTGTGAAGTAACCATGCAAATTACTTGGTACTCTTAAATGTTTATCACCCAACCGATGTGCCGGTAAACGACACACGCTCCACCAGCCTATGATTAAACTTTAAGAAACCCTTTGCCTACCTTGTTAAATCAAGCTAGTGTGCCGGTAAACCACACACGCTCCACCAACCGACTTAAGCAAAGTGCCAAGTGTAATTTCATGGGTTAGCACCTTATTCACATTTTTCTAAGTAACTAAGATTGGGAATATATAAAAGGTTTAGTTACTTACTATTTATCATTAATACTTTTAATGAAGGGAGAACTTATAGTCTTTGTCCTACCCGTTCGGCTAACGACCCTCCACCAGTCAAGGAAGCGGTGGGTGAGAGTGGACACCCATTAAACTGCCATTTTATAGGCAGTAACCTTATACCCCCCTTATAGACCACTTCGTGAATGAGGCCTACTAACGGTAAGACTGACTTTTACTCTTATACATATATATATATATATATATATATATATATATATATATATATATATAAATATTATTAACTTATAATATTATAAAGTATAAGGGTTGAATTTTAACTCTTTAAAATTCTAAGGGCTTAACTTGGAATTGAAATATTCATAAGAGAAAACTTTTTCAAATTCCAAAACTTGAGGGCAAGTTTTTAAACTATTCAAAACTAATTAATTCCATAACTTATGTGTTTAAAGTAGTTTTAATTAAAAACTCTTCAAGTTCCATAACTTGAGGACAAGTTATGGAAGACTTTAAACTATTAAAGAATGTAACGTTTCTTTATTTTGTAGCTTATGGAACTAATTAAGGTTACACACTTATTTATTTATTTATTTATTATTTAATGAAGAGACTCTTGGTCCTCCATAACTTGAGGACAAGTTATGGAGTCATAAATCCATTTAATTAGAACTAGACTCTTCATTTTTGTAACCTTTGCCAACTTTTATGAATTTTATGATTCTTAAATGTGACTTTTCATATAAATTGAGGACAAGTTACAAAAAAACACACTTTGGAATCAACTCTTAGATTAAAATGGATTGAAATCAACTATTTCACACAACTTTTCTATTAATCTAAGAACAAGATAATTCAAATCATCAATCTTCAAGAAATTAGCATGAACATACAAACTAATACAAATATTGAAATTATGACAATTATCTTAGAAATTGGATTAGCATGAACATTACCACATCAAAAAACAAGTTTATAAGTTTAAAAACATCTTAGGGTAATGTTCCTAGTCCAATTCCAGCCAAAAAGTCGAATATATGCTGTCTGGGGGTCCAACTCGTCGAGTGCATGAACTAACTTGGCGAGTTGGATCGTTTTTGATCAGTTTTAGGCATGGACTCGCCGAGTCCCTTGATGGACTCGCCGAGTCCCTTGATGGACTCGCCGAGTCTGATGATCAGACAGCAAACAGGTTCGATTTTTTTAGCAGTTTTGCAAGTATAACAAGAAAACAAGCCTAGGCTCTGATACCACTGTTGGGTTTTGAGCATTCTAACACTCCTAAGTGTACATGCAACCCTAAATACCTTGGATCTATGTTTTCTCTAATATACATGCAAATATGAACATCCAAGGTATTATCCTAATCTAGCATATAAAACAATGAATATAACAAGATAGAATACATACCTCTTTGGTGTAGAATGTTCTCAAGAAGCTTGAGTGCCCAGTGCCCCAAGTGTGACACCTCAAATGGCTCACACAACATCAATTGCTTTTGGAATAACCTTGAGAGAAAATGTAGAACACTTGAAATCGGCTAGCCCTTCTCATCTTCCATAGTGGCCGATTTTTCCAAGAGTATGATCTTTATATAGTGTTACAGTTAGTGTAAACCCTAATTGTCATGACTTTCCATTTTCCTTGGATCCATGGGTTCAAATACACCATGGAGCATCCATGGAGCATCATATGGAGCATTAGCCCACTATACAAGTATGGATGATTTACACAATCAACCCATATATTTAATTAGTCTTCTTTTGATCACTTAATTAATTCTAGATTAATTCTTGATCAATACTAATTAAATAATCTTATTAATATATTATAACTTATAATATATTAACAAACCTTAAGTGTTATTTCTCTCATTATAGTCTATCCAAATGCATGATGCCATGCAACCCAAATGGACCATGCCGGGTCGGGTCAAGTCTTACCAATTATAGTTATGGACTTAGACATTAATCCAACAAAGTTACCTTCCAGTAGGGGTGGGTCTAAGGCCACAATGCCGACCCACCAACATGGATATTTAGTAGGTAATTGTCTTTGTGATAATTATCGTGGTTTGGTTATGTGAATTGGTTATGAGATATGCTTGCGTAATATGAACACTGTGTTAGTGGTAGTGACATGGAATAGTCTTTCCCTGGCATAGGTCGTTAGGACCAATGGGTAGGTCAGTACCCTGATATGCCTGAATGTATGTTTACACCTTGCTATTGTATGCTAGTGGTAGGGGGTGAAATAGTCCCCAGTTACCGGTTGAAAGATACCGATGGTAGTTACCGGTTGAAAGATATTGTGATAGTTACCGATTGAAAGATATTGATGGCGGATACCGGTTGAAAGATATCGATGGTAGGTACCGGTTGAAAGATAGCAACGATATTATATGGTATGCGGTATGATGGGGGAACTCACTAAGCTTTGTGCTTACAGTTTTTGGTTGTGGTTTCAAGTACCTCTTCGTCAAAGGGAAAGGAGCCGACGGTGTAGTAGCGCATCACACACATGATTTCCGGATGGAGTTTTCTGGGATTGTACTCTGATTTTTATTACTTTCGTTGATACGGTTTTCAGACACGCTGTTATGGTTTTTTTTTTTATAAATTGATATGACATTGGCAATGTTTGGTAAATTACGTTATGAATTACTTAATTTAAAATGAAATTTTTGGCCTCGATTTTGGGATGTTACATACCTCTTCGTCTAAAGGGAAAGAGTCGGCGGTGTAGCAGCACATCACACACACATATGGTTTCCGCATGGAGTTTTTTGGGATTGTACTCTGATTTTTATTACTTTTGATGATATGGTTTTCGCACACGTTGTTACGGGTTTTATAAATTTATATGAAATTGGCAATGCTTGGTAAA
Organism: Lactuca serriola; assembly: GCF_051521515.1. Taxonomy (NCBI): domain Eukaryota; kingdom Viridiplantae; phylum Streptophyta; class Magnoliopsida; order Asterales; family Asteraceae; genus Lactuca; species Lactuca serriola. The sequence continues at coordinate 146,845,125 of NC_136408.1, read as the reverse complement.
CTATGTTATGAATCTCTTAAATAAAAAAAATGAAATTTTTGGCCTCGAAATTTGGGATGTTACAAGTTGGTATCAGTGCCTTGGTTTGAGGGATTCAGACACACCCTCAGGAGTATCTGAACTCAAACCGAGGGCTTGAAAGATTTTTTACAAGGAAATAATTTTACTAAAATCTAGATTAAAGAGTTTTTAGAAGGAACGAGGTATGTGATGCGTGCGACCGACCGAGATCAAGTAAGTTTTCCCCAAGATACCCATACTTGTTATGTTATGATATATGATATGGTTATGAGAACTGCATGCTAGATTAGGGCTAAGAATCTAGGAGGTTGCCTTATATGCCTACTATATGCTTATGAGAACTGCATGCTAGAGTAGGGCTAAGGATCTAGGAAGGATGCCTTGTATGCCTGCTGTAGGAGCTTATTAAGTTGTATGTTAGAGCTGTTAGTCAGTAGTATGGTAGCCTAAGTAGGTTATGCTTGATTTGGTTACTCGACGCACGAATGCTGCTTGCATTGTGCTATAGGGGTTCTGGCTAGCTTTAACTAACTAGTAAGCGAATATGTAATAGTATATGCAAGCTAGTTAGGGAAAGGTGGTAGGGACTCCTAGTGCAGCTGATGGTAGAGAGTAGGTCGGAGGGTGCCCTTGGAAAGCCTAGGATGAGATCAGTTGGAATGGGATAATGGTTAAGGGACTTAGTGAAGTTGAGGCAATCCTTAAGGAAAGTATGGATAGATGTGGAAGGTAGTATGGGCACGTACTACTGAAAGTAGAGGATCCGTACTCGAGTCAAGGAGGGCCAAGATGGAACCAGGAAACTTGGGAAGTGTGTGATACCTCTCAAAAGTATGTATAATCCTGACGTTTACGTGTTTTATTTTTAGTATGGTGGTCACACGACATGGAGCAAGAGGTTCAGGATCTGGATATGGATCAGGATCAGGATCGGGTGCAGGGTCCGAGCAGGTCTATGATGCGCTACGCAAGTTCATCGTGTTTGAGATCACGAGAGGTATCCTTGAGGCGACCCCGGTTATTTTTGGGTCGATCAGTGAAGGGATTGTTGTGTTGATGGAGGATCACCTCCGAGCAGTCATGAGTGACTTGGCGTCCTGCCATTCGGGTACGCGCACACTGTCCTTTAAGGACTTTCGAGGGAGTGGTGCGCCAGACTTTCATGGGGAAAAGGACCCCATTGCGTCCAGTAGATGGGTTGCAGACATCGAGTCTGCACAGTTGACGAGATTCTGCCCGGAGGGGTCGAAGGTCCGCTTTGCTACGGGTTGTTTGAGGGATAGAGCTAGATATTGGTGGGAGTCAGTCGGTGACTCGCTGGGAGCCCCATCCGTGGAGGCTATGACTTGATCAGACTTTGTGACCAGGTTCAGGGCGGAGTTTGCGCCAGCTATGGAGCTTCAATAGCTGGCTAAGGAGTTTCTAGATATGAGACTGACTACAGAGTCAGTGGTGGAGATCACCACCAAGTTTAGGAAGAGGACCTTATTGGTACCTCAGTATGCTGGGGATGAGGAGATGCGGAAGACCCGCTACCATGACATGTTGAGGGCTGACATTCGGAAACATGTCAGCTATTCAGCCTGCCCGACCTTGGAGTCCATGATTGCCAGGCCGCGGGAGAGGGAGATTGATTTGGAGCACCTTAGGAAGAGGAAGGCGGAGACTAAGAAAGTTACATGGGTTTCAGGGAAGAAACCCAAGGGATCCGATGTCAGGTCGAAGGGCAGCCGGGCCAGAGCCGCTGTAGGAAATGCGGCAGGCCGCTTGAGGGAGCTTGTAGAGCAGGATCGTCAGGCTGTACACGTGCTGCAAGACAGGGCACTTTGGCAAGGATTGTACTGGCCCCACCCCCACAGTTTAGACATCAGACCTGATTTGCTTCCATTGCAATCAGAGGGACCATAAGAAGGCCATCTGCCCTAGATTTTCAGCGGTACTAGCAGCAGCGCCAGTGGTGGCGCCGACTCCAGTGACAACACGAGTTTTGGATGGACGGAAGGTCAAGACGGAGGCTCCAGTGGTGCGGAGCCGAGTGTTTTAGTTGAAAGTCGAGGAGGCACGCGCCACACCTGATGTGGTGACGGGTATGATTTCTTCTCTCTAATATTTTATGTTATGTCACTGTGATTTTGATATGTGATATGTATGTTCTGTTTAGGATCGTTCCATGTGAACGGTATCCCAGTTCAGGTTTTGTTTGATTCGGGGTGCTACCCGATCATTTGTCTCTCTTGCACTTAGCAAGAATTTCTTGATTCCTCAGGCATGTTGGATTGCTCTCTAGAGGTCTAGATTGCGGACGACCAGTCAGTGCGAGCATCAGAGGTTTTTAGGGATTGTGTTTTGAGATTGTTCAAGGAACATTACCTGGTAGAGTTGGTTCCCATACCGTTGTGGGTGAACAAGGTTATTATAGGCATGGATTGGCTAAGCCCTAATGGGATGGTGATCGACTGCGCGCAACAGTTAGTGCAGATCAGAACCCTAAGCGAGGAGAGCTGGTAATTCAGGGCAAGATGCCACAGCAAGGACCAGCCTTATGTTCAGCAACGAGGGCTAGGCGCTACCTTCAGCAGGGTTGCGCGGGATATGTCGCCTATGTTGTGGATACCCGGGAGGCGGGTAAGGCGACGGTGGGCGATGTGCTAGTAGTACGAGAGTTTGTGGATGTATTCCCCGAGGAGTTTCCTGGGGTACCTCCAGAGAGGCAGGTGGAGTTCAGGATCGACCTAGTCCCAGGTGCGGCTTCGATAGCCAAGGCACCGTATCAGTTGGTGTTGGATTTTGAGCATTCTAACATTTCCTAAGTGAACATGCAACCCTAAATACCTTGGATCTATGTTTTCTCTATTATACATGCAAATAAGAACTTCCAAGGTATTATCCTAATCTAGCATACAAAACAATGACTTAGCAAGATAGAATACATACCTCTTTTGATGTAGCTTGATGTCTTCAAGCTTTAAGAGCTTAGCCCCAATAGTGTGGAAGCCTCAAGTGGAATCACAAATCACCAAGACACCTTGGAAGACTTTAGAGAATATGAATACTTGGTTTTCTCTTAGTGAAATCGGCTAGCCCTCTTAGTGTATCCACACTAGTGCCCATTTCACTAACCAAGGACATCTTTATATAGTATGGAGGATTAGGGTTAAACCCTAATACCCATGACCTATCATTTCCTAGGATCCATGGGTTAAACACTCCATGGACTATCCATGAAAGCTTAGCCCAACCTAAATGAACTTGGCCCATTCCATATATATAAGAGTCCATATTTAATTAGTTCCTTTTGATCACTTAATTAATTATAAATTAATTCTTGATCAATACTAATTAAATAATATGATTCCATAATAATATATTAGAACTTATAATATATTAATATTAATCATAAACATACTATTCTCAAAAGATTATCCATATAAATTGTGTCGGTGAAGTGCAACCCAAATGGACCATGCCGGGTCGGGTCAAGTCTTACCAATTATAGTTATGGACTTAGACATTATTCCAACAGTCTCCCACTTGGATAAGTCTAAAACTATTATTGCGTATGACTTCAGGAACCAACTGGCAATCGTAGCTCTCAAAAGCTTATGTCGAACTCTGACCTTGTAGATGAACTCTGACCTTTGTCAATGACTTGTCCATTAGATAAAGGATCATATATTCCTCCATTCTAGATATCATATGGATTGAGACATGGATTATAATCATTCTCTCTGTCCATTTGTTGTTTCCCGATTTGCGATTTATGACGACTGACTAATTGAACAAATCAAATCAGTCCTGGCCCGGCCGAGCAATTCCATTTGTCATCATCAAATCATCGAGGGGCCCACAGATATCGCTTTTATCCCGAAGGTAAAAGGAACGGATAAACTTCGACTCATATGGCTTGTTCTACTACTTGTTGAATCATACACAAAGGCACATTTTATAACACCGAGTTACCTTATGCGTTTTCGTGCAATCAATGTACTGTCAACTCATAGTAACAACTCATATCTCTAGGTTTGAAGAATATAAGATATTATCGTCTCATGATCACTCGTGATAAAATCCATGAAGTGATTCCAATGAGCGCGGGTTGAATCCAATACTCAGAACTTATGAGCACTCATGAGTGTTGTAGCCCTTTGTCCAACACCTTAGACCTCTACAAGCCAACCCATGACAGTCTTAATTCATATCTACTTCCAACATATGACCGACTGTGGATGGTTTGAATAACTTAGTCATTCCGGAAGAATAACCCAGTTTATTCGGGAAGTCAAAACATGCAAAGTGAAACACAATAATAATTGAATCCAATATGGTATCAACCCTTTGAACATAAATAAAACACCTTTTATTTATCACCATATGATTACACATTATTCATTGTATACTGTTTCAGCTATCAATTTTATTCTTGAATTTAAAACAATAGTTGTCCCATGCTCCAAGCATGTACACTATGTTTTCTTAAACACTAGTCATGCCACACACCAAGTATGCATACTATGTTTGTCTATGATCTTTACTTTGTGAACTAGATCAATTGAACATAACTTCAATAATTCTCTTTTCACACTCCCAAATCCTTACTGCAAATGCAAGAATTCCAAATTCATGCCATTTACTGAAATCTGTTAGATTCTAAACTTATATGCATTGATCCTCTTGTAACGATTATGCACAAACTCACAAAGACTTGGCAACAATCATTACATAGTATTCCAAAGGAGATCAACTCCTTGGAAATATCCTTCTTGCATTAAGTTTCCTTAATCTTACACAGATTGAAAATTCTAACTTTGAAACATTTCCAGATTCCATTTTGACTATCACTTCTGAACAAGAGTTGCCTCCTTACAGATTATGTCAATATGGTCCTTCCAGAATTATCACTATACTTCCAATTGTCCTTGAGTAACCAATCTTTGGTAAACCTTACATTGTCCTCGACAATTGTTTAATCCTTTTAGTCATATCCAGTTCTAAACCTTTTCCCTTCTTAATGCCCCAGGCATTTGGAAAATTTTAGAAAGGATGAATATAGCACATGTAATCGATCCTATATCCGAAGCATATGGGACACGATTCATGATGTCTCACATAAAGACTAATCCAGTCTTTTGCTATAATATTTCCATTTCAATTTGCCAAGTTCTCAAAATTCAAATTATGAAAAGGGATGCCGTAATCATAATCGAATTTAAGAACGCAAATAATGGACTCATATACAAAATTTCCTTATGTTGAGCCATTCCAACATGAAATTCATATATATCCTTGACTAAATGATTAAAACCTCACGATCTAAGCTTATAGATTTGAGATGAAGTATAATTTCCTCTCCCTTAATTATAGCAAAACAACTTTTCCCAATTGAAACCTTTTGTTTTCTATAATTAACATTGCTAACTTGCAATATTTATCATAATTATCATGCTCCCACTAACATGATGATTATTAGCATAACACTTATGCTCCCACTAGCTGTGACATGTTCTCAGAAATCACCTGGACTTCTAGAAATCAATACTTCATTGACTTTCTTACCAAAGTTCAGATTTCTGATGCTAGATTGTTTTGATAAAACTTTATCAAAATCATACACCTTCCCTTAGATAGCACACTCGTGTGTCTAAACCATTATGAAGAGGTATGCCGTAATCATAATGGTTAGACCTTTTTGCCACTTCTCACAAGTCCAGGTTAGTGTGCCGGTAAACCACACACGCTCCACTAACGACTTTGAGAATGCAAATGTCACAATTGCTATCTAGCTAAAATCTACTTAGTGAAAGTGTTTCCTCACCATCATTTTCATGAATCGGAGAGAAACCTTATGACACTTAGATTTAATGGTGTATGTGTTCTTATCCATGTGAATTGTCAAAACCATAGTCACAAGGCAAGGATAATGACAAATCCAAACTCATATGGACTGAACTCAATCTTAATTTCTTGCCACCTGGCATCTCAAGGGCCTGCCATTGCTTCCAAGTTGTTGTGCAACAAATTGAGAACTCTAAGAACTCATATGCAAAGCCAACTTTAACTGGAATGGGCACAGAATATGTCAACACGATAGGTTATGAACCTCAAGTTGTGTGCTAGTGAAGAACTTTAGGTTTTATTCTTGATTAGTTCTTGAGACTTTCAAGACCTTTAAGACTCCCACTGTCCTCTTGACCTATAAGACTCCCTTGTCAAACATCCAAGAGATAGCGCGGATTCTAATCAAGACAAACACTTCGCAACATTGGCCTAAGTTGGTCTTTGTTTTATCCAAAACATCACAACTTACCAATTTCAAATGTACAAGAGTAGAAAACTTTTACTCTTACATTTGACAAGTGTTTTAAACCTTCTTTAAGACATGTCACTCAAGTTACAATCTTGGAGTATGACTCTAAGACTTGTATTGGAACGAAGTATGACTCATCTTCTTGATTTAACCACTTCAACAATTCAAGTTCCTCTTCTTAGTCATAAGAATGCACTAAGATTTTCTTAGAGAAATAATTTTGATATGGTTTCTTAATCATTAAGATGATCACAAAATTGATACTAAAGTACTCTCCCATCTTTTTAGATTTGAGAAACTATTATCCTTCTGCCTAAGTTGATTCTTCTTATTCGCTCTGCCTTACATTGAAACCTTTTCCAATGTCTCAGAATTACACTTAATCTTGTAAGTATAACCATATTTACTGAGCTTTAGTAACCTATGACGAATAGTCTTATCAATCTTTTGTGGTGGACTGAATCAGTGCACAAGACTATGTACTCGATCCCTTAGTCCATTACTTGACTCACACATCCATGTGAACAAGTAATTAGTCTTAATTTTCCAAAACTTGAAAGTTCTCATTCATCATGCTAAACACCTTGCATGATACCAAGTCCCGGTCCAATTGAAACTTGGGTGATGAGAATCTTTCCTTATTTGGTAAATCTAGACATTACCACAAATGAAAGAATCAATTTCATATTTCCACTCTTGCTCTTAATGGAATCATATAAGCAACAATTTTTCCTCAAAAGCCATTGTAAGGATATTTTAAAATAAATAAAATAAAAAATTTCCTTTTATTTTAAAACTTTGTGGAAAAACTTATCCTTACAATCCATATGAAAACTTGTTGTTATTTATTCCTAAGCAATATCTCATAACTCCTAAGAAGTAGCTCAAGAATCCGATTTTTCAAACTATGCGATAGGAATTCATCTATGCGATCAGATTCAACATATTCTTTCTTTAAGTTTCTTTACTTTTCTTTGATTCTTAAAACATCACCATGTGACCCAGTCACATCATGTATCAAGAATCTCAGAATAGAAACTTAACAGAGTTAGATAGTGGACTTTACCTGAAGTAGAGTCAAACTCATTGACTTTAACATCCTTAGGTAAATCTGGCAGCTTCGCAACCAATGCCCCTTCCTTTGGCAATATAAACATATGGACCCTTTGATAATGGTACATGAGACTATCACAGACTTAGTTTTTCTCTTTACCATTTGGTCAACCGAGTTGACTATGGCCGATCCCTTTCCATTGGGAAGAGAATGCTTTTCTGGATTTCCTGTGTCACTATTGTCAATGTCCATCAAGTTTTAAGGAAGTTGATCTTAACAAATAGATAAGATCATTAAGGGTCTTGTCATAGTCTGTTTCATAGGTGTCCCAAAGGAACTCACTATGTGACTTAGAAAGTGATTGAACCACCAACTTTCTCAAGACTTTGACACCCAACTCTCCCGGCTTGTCAATATGTGACTACATCTCCAAGATGTGATCACACCTAGACCTTGCCTTGCCAATAGGGCTTGAGTGACCTTAAACTTTTCAAGAACTTGTGGGTTAGGGAGAATAGTTGGAGGAGGAGAAAGAAGTATGATATCCATGGGACATCATCTTCATTAGGAAACCTTGTCTCAAGAGATTTGGGAAGATCATAGGTGTCTAAACCAGACATCTTTTGGGAGATATTCAAGATAGTTGATTTTAAGTCCTTAATATGACACCCAATATGAAATATTAAGGCTAGGACCCAACAAACTATTTTATAACTTAGAAGAGGTATGCCGTAATCCAAGCTATAAAATATTTGAAGGTAGGTGAATGACGATTCACCAATTTCCACCAAGATAAACGAAATGTATTATTAGGTTTTAATTGGTTTTGAAACTCCTAGATCTTTGAGATTCATTGAACTGTTCAAAGGCATGTTTCAATCTCGAGTGTGCCCTTCAGGTTTTGTGACTGGGATGCGGAGGATCACAAAACAAGGTGTGAAGTAACCATGCAAATCACTTGGTACCCTTAATAAATTACCCCTCAATCGATGTGCCGGTTAACCACACACGCTCCATCGATACTATGATAAATATTAAGTCACCCTTTACCTACCTTGTTAAGTCCAAGTTAGTGTGCCGGTTAACCACACACACTCCACTAACCGACTTAAACAAAGTGCAAAGTGTAATTTCATGGATTAGCACCTTATTCACATTTTTCCTAAGTAACTAAGATTGGGTATTATTAAGAGTTTAGTTACTTAGTATTTATCATTAATACTTTTAATGAAAGGAGAATTATAGTCTTGTCAAACCCGTTCGGCTAACGACCCTCCACCAGTCAAGCAAGCGGTGGGTGAGAGTGGATGCCCATTAAGTTGCCATTTTATAGGCAACAACCTTATACCCACCTTATAGACCGGCTTCGTGAATGAGGCGTACTAGCGGTAAGACTGACTTTACTCTTATACATATATATATTATTAACTTATAATATTATAAAGTATAAGGGTTGAATTTTAACTTTTAAAATTCTAAGGGCTAACTTGGAATTAAAGTATTCATAAGGAAAACTTTTCAAATTCCAAAACCTGAGGGCAAGTTTTGAAACTATTCAAAACTAATTAATTCCATAACTTATGTGTTTAAAGTAGTTTTAATCCAAAAACTCTTCAAGTTCCATAACTTGAGGACAAGTTATGGAAGACTTTAAACTAATAAAAGAACTAACTTTTTCTTTATTTTAAAACTTATGGATTTAATTATGGTTACATATTTTTCTTTAATGAAGTGACTCTTGAACTTCCATAACTTGAGGACAAGTTATGGAGTCATAAAAAATTATTCAATGACACAAGACTCTTCATTTTGTAACCATTGCCAACTCTTTTGAGTTTTATGAAACTTAAATGTGACTTTTCATATAACTTGAGGACAAGTTACAAAAACACATTTTATACTCAACTCTTAGATTAAAATGGATTGAAAACAACTATTTCAATTAACTTTTCTATTAATCTAAGCAACTCATAAGAACAAGATAATTCAAATCAAACTTTTTCATGTAATTAGTCTAAACCTTAAACTAATACAAAACATGAATCTATTGACAATTATCTTTGAAAATGGATTAGCATGAACATTACCACATCAAAAAACACGTTTATAAGTTCAAAAACAACTTAGGGTAATGTTCCTAGTCCATTTCCAGCCAAAAACGTCGAATATATGTTGTCTGGGGCTCCTACTCGTCGAGTGCATGAACCTACTCGGCGAGTAGGATGATTTTACTCATGGACTCGGCGAGTTCATCAGTGGACTCGGCGAGTCCAGTGCCAAGAAAGCCAGAAAATCGAGTTTTTCAACATTTTTCAACAATTTGCATCAAGTATAATAGAAAACAAGCCTAGGCTCTGATACCACTGTTGGGTTTTGAGCATTCTAACACTTCCTAAGTGAACATGCAACCCTAAATACCTTGGATCTATGTTTTCTCTATTATACATGCAAATAAGAACTTCCAAGGTATTATCCTAATCTAGCATACAAAACAATGACTTAGCAAGATAGAATACATACCTCTTTTGATGTAGCTTGATGTCTTCAAGCTTTAAGAGCTTAGCCCCAATAGTGTGGAAGCCTCAAGTGGAATCACAAATCACCAAGACACCTTGGAAGACTTTAGAGAATATGAATACTTGGTTTTCTCTTAGTGAAATCGGCTAGCCCTCTTAGTGTATCCACACTAGTGCCCATTTCACTAACCAAGGACATCTTTATATAGTATGGAGGATTAGGGTTAAACCCTAATACCCATGACCTTTCATTTCCTAGGATCCATGGGTTAAACACTCCATGGACTATCCATGAAAGCTTAGCCCAACCTAAATGAACTTGGCCCATTCCATATATATAAGAGTCCATATTTAATTAGTTCCTTTTGATCACTTAATTAATTATAAATTAATTCTTGATCAATACTAATTAAATAATATGATTCCATAATAATATATTAGAACTTATAATATATTAATATTAATCATAAACATACTATTCTCAAAAGATTATCCATATAAATTGTGTCGGTGAAGTGCAACCCAAATGGACCATGCCGGGTCGGGTCAAGTCTTACCAATTATAGTTATGGACTTAGACATTATTCCAACAGTTGGCACCTCCTGAGATGCAAGAGTTGTCTATATAGCTGCAGGAGCTGTTAAACAAAGGGTTCATTAGACCGAGCAATTCACCCTGGGGAGCCCCGATTTATTTGTGAAGAAGAAGGACGGGTCACACCGGATGCGTATAGATTACCAGGAGCAGAATACGGTAACAGTGAAGAACCATTACCCACTACCGAGGATTGATGACCTCTTTGACCAGCTACAGGAGCATCTTGGTTCTCCAAGATTGACTTGCGTTCAGGATATCATCACATGAGGGTCAGAGAGGAGGATGTGCAGAAGACTGCTTTTTAGATGCGTTATGGTCACTATGAGTTTTTAGTGATGCCTTTTGGACTCACCAACGCTCCTGCTGCGTTCATGGATCTCATGAACCACGTATGCAGACCGATGTTGGATCGATCAGTGATAGTTTTCATTGATAACATATTGGTTTATTCCAAGACGTGAGAGCAACATGAGGAGCACTTGCGGGAGGTTCTGGATACTTTGAGGAGGGAGAGCTTGTATGCTAAGTTCTCCAAGTGTGAGTTCTGGTTACGCGAGGTGCAGTTTCTTCGGCACCTTGTCAACCAGAATGAAATTTCGGTAGATCCGGCCAAAGTAGAGGCCGTGATGAGATGGGAGGTTCCGAGGTCTCCATCCGACATTTGGAGCTTCCTGGGATTGGCAGGCTATTATCGAAGATTCATTTAGGACTTCTCTATGATAGTCATGCCCCTGACCAGGTTGACGAGGAAAGCCGTGGTTTTTCGTTGGGGGCTTGAACAACAGGCTGTGTTTGAGACATTGAGATAGAGATTGTGTGAGGCACCAATCTTAGCCCTGCAAGAGGACATGCAGGATTTTGTAGTATATTGCAATGTGTCCATCTCGGGTCTAGGCGTGGTATTGATGCAGAGAGGGCATATTATCGCTTACGCCTCGAGGCAATTGAAGCCTCACGAGTCAAATTATTTGACGCATGATTTGGAGTTGGGGGCTGTTGTTTTCGCCCTCATGATTTGGCGTCATTACCTCTATGGGGTTCGTTGTGCTATTTACACGGACCACAAGAGCCTGAGGTATCTCATCGACCATCCAAATCTGAATATGAGGCAGCATCGGTGGTTTGATGTGGTAAAGGATTATGATTGTGAGATCCTCTACCACCCAGGGAAGGAAAATGTCGTGGCCGACATGCTTAGCCATATGGCAATGCCGATCAGGGACTTCTGTATGAGGATGACAGTTGTGACTCCGCTGTTGGAGCAGATTCGGGAGGCCGAGCAGGAGGCCAGGAAAGAGGAACATCAGAAGAGCGAGCGAATTGTGGGTCAGGTTTCCTCCTTCGATTATGATAGCTGGGGATTGTTGACTCTTCACCGTAGGGTGTGGGTCCCATATCATGGGGGTGTACGCCATATATTGATGGAGGAGTCGCACAGATCCAGGTTTTCTATCCATCCCGGGGCGACGAAGATGTACATGGATCTTCGTCTTGATTATTGGTGGCCCTGTATGAAGAGGGATGTAGCTTTGTTTGTGGAGAGGTGCCTGACCTACAGGAAGGTCAGGACTGAGCACCAGAGACATCACAACAAGGTCCAACCGTTGGATATCCCGCTGTGGAAATGGGAGGATATTACTATGGATTTCATAACAAAGCTTCCCAGGACCTTACGGAGAGTGGATTCGATTTGGGTCATCGTTGATCGATTGACCAAGAGCGTCTATTTTATTCTGATTCAGGAGAGCATTTCGGCCGAAAAGTTGACTGACATCTATATCAGGGAGGTAGTGGTGCGACACGGGGTGTCGGTTTCAGTGATTTCCGACAGGGATGTGCGGTTCATTTCCAGGTTTTGGAAGAAGTTTCATGACGAGCTGGGTACTCATCTGCATTTTAGCACCGCCTTTCACCCGCAAACGGATGGTCAGAGCGAGCAGACCATCTAGACTCTGCAGGATATGCTGCGTGCATGTGTTTAGACTTCGGAGGTAATTATGATACTTACCTTCCTTTGGCAGAGTTCTCCTACAATAATAGCTATCACATGAGTATCGACCATCCTCCTTTCTAGATGTTGTATTGGAGGAAGTGCAGGATCCCGATATGATAGGGTGAGGTTGGTCAGAGGGTTATGGGAGTACCGAAGTCATACTCAAGACTACGAAGAGGATCTAACTGTTGGAATAGTGTCTAAGGCTGTAACTATATTCGGTTGTGCATGGTCCTTTTGGGTTGCCTTCACCATAGCAACTTGATAGGATGATTTATTAAGAGAGAATAAATATTATTAATATATTATGAGAATAATATAATGAATAATATATTTGTTATTTGATTAATATAAGTCATAGAATTAATTTGGTGACTTAAAGAGATTAATTAAATAAAGGGGTATAAACTGTCAATTGTTTTATAGTTAAGCTTTAGACTGTAAATCCATTTGGATATACTATGGACGGATTCTAAGAGGATTAGGATAGCTAAAATCGTCCATTAGAGTTATCTAGGAATGGATTTGGATAGCCTTAAGAGAAGATTATCTGATAAGGACTTATCTGTAATCCTTAAGGAGTCTACAAGTATCAATAGACCCCATGGCTGATGGAATTCGACACTTGACCTAAAGAAAGGAACCTCTGGTCGAAATTCCTCCCCTATCCTCTCTCCCAAATCATCCTCCTTGCATTGGTGTTTGTAAGCCATTAGAGGAGTGACATTTGTGACTCTAGAAGCTCCAAGACCTCAAGTTCAACAAGGAACTCAAAGGTATGATTCTAGATCTGTATCAATGTTCTTATTTAACCTAATTAGTAATTAGAAGTCTTGGATTCAAAGCATGTTTATTAGAAAGCCTAGATCCGAGCATTAGGGTTTTGCATGCGCACATAGGAAAGTTCTTATGGCTAAAACCCATCAGTGGTATCAGAGCCTAGCTTGGTTTTCTGTAAATTGTTGCTTGATTAACTGAAACAAACCTGCAAAATTCGATTTTTTGGTTTCTGAGTCATGGACTCGGCGAGTAGGCCTGACTCGACGAGTCCCTTTGTGCACTCGGCGAGTCCAGGCGTCAGGAATGGCCAGATTCGGGATTTCTTTGTGTTTATCTTATCTTAACTTACCATAAACTAATTAGATCAACATTAATTCGTTTTTCTGATAAATATAACTATTATCTTGATCTAGTTAAAGGTAATTATCAACTAATTAAATATTTAATTTCCTTATATGATAATTAATTAATTATTTTGATTATTTTGGTAATTATCTTAAAAAGAAATCTTGAATAAATCAAATATAGATAATTAGGATATTAATTGTTAATTGGAATTATTTTTTATTTGATCCTCCATGTTTTAAATGTTTAAAACCTACCCTCATGTTTTGAAATTTACTTTTGTGATTAAAAGTTTTAATTTAGACAACTTAAATTTCAAACCCTAGATTTTAAATGTTTTAAAATACAACCCTATACTAATATGATATTACTAGAATAATATATATATGTATAACTAAATGCTAGTCTTACCGTTAGTAGGCCTCATTCACGAAGCCGATCTATAAGGTGGGTATAAGGTTGCGGCCTATAAAATGGCGCTTAATGGGTGTACACTCACACCCACCGCTTGCTTGATTGGTGGAGGGTCGTTAGCCGAACGGGTAGGATAGGGCAACCTCATCCTCTCATTAAAAGTATAATAAGAAATACAAAGTAACTACACATATTTTAAAATTTCCCAATCCTAGTTACTTTAGGAAAAGTGAATTGATGCAATCCCATGAAATTACACTTTGCACTTTGCTATGATGTTAGTGGAGCGCGTGTGGTTTACCGGCACACTAATTGGTTCTAAGAGAAGGTGGCAAAGGATGATTCGTTGTTTATCATAGTTCGATGGAGCGTGTGTGGTTTACCGGCACATCGAATAGGCGATTGTTACAATGAAGGCGCCATGTGAATTTGCATGGTAATTCACACCCGCTTTGTGATCCTCGGCATCCCAGTCACAAACAAGAGGGGCATATCGAGATTTAAACATGCCATTGACTAGTTTCAATGAATCTCATCCGAACCTAGGAATTCTCAAAAACACTTAGGACTAATAGTTTAGGTTTTTGTGATGGAGAATTAGTGAATCGTCATTCACTTACCTTCAATTTATTTACATGTTAGATTACGGCATCCCTTTTCTAGTATGTAAATGTTATTGTTGGATCCTAGCCCTAATTTTTCTTATTGGGTGATAATTAGGGATTCATATTCTAATCTATCCTTGTCCTTTTCTAATTGTAGATGTCGAACGCAAACAACGCTGCTGCTAGTTCCTTCACATTGATGAGCCTTTGCCAAAAGGTCACCTTCGATGGAACGAACTTTAGCGAATGGATAAGATACATTCGCACCATTGCTCGCTATGAGGACAAAGAGTATGTCCTTGATGAGAAGCTCGAGAAAATCAACACCGAAATCGCTACTCCAGCCGAAATCACCGCCTTTGAAACTCATGAGCGAGATGCAACGAAGGTACATTGCATCATGATCGCCACCATGAACTCCGAATTCCAAAAGTCCTACGAGGACATGTACCCGTATGAGATGCACCAAGACTTATTGGAGAGGTACCACCAAAACGCGAGACAAGAGAGGTACGAGATTTTCACTAACATGATTTCCGCAAAGATGGGTCATGGAGAATCTCTTACCGTGCACTTGCAAAAGATGCAAAGGTATGTCGACCGCCTTCGCAAGTTAAATGTTGACTTCGGTGAGGACTTGGCGATCGACATGGTGCTTCACTCTTTGCCTCCGATGTACAATCAATTTAGGATGACCTACCACATGAACAAAGAAGAGGTCACCCTAAGCAAGCTCCAAGGTCTCTTGAGGGTTGCTGAGAGCAACTTCAAAGACAAGTCTGTTGCACCTACTCCCAATCCGCCCGCTGCTCCTGTCTTGGCTATTAGACAAGGGAAGGGAAAGAAGAGGAAAGCTTCATCGAAGAACTATCGCAAGGTGAAAGCCCGAGATGGTGCCTCTTCTAGTGGGACCAAAGTTGATCCCGCTAAGCCCTGCTCTAACCCGAAGGAGGCAGAGTGCCACCACTGCCACAAGATAGGACATTGGAAGAGAAGCTGCACGGATTACCTACAAGCAATCAAAGAAGGAAAGATCAAGCCATCTTTCGCAGGTATATATACAATCAAATCTAACGATTCTAATCATGCTATTTCTTGGGTCCTTGATACCGGTTGTGGTTATCACATTTGTTCTAATATGCAGGGACTAAGAAGAAGTAGGGATGTGGAACAAGGAAGGATCAATCTAATCATGGGGAACAGAAGATCGTCGCCTGTGACCAAGATTGGAGTGTATTCCTTAGTGCTTAAGAATAGTTTAGTTTTAGATTTGAACAATTGTTGCTATTCGCCAGAAAGGGCAAGAAACATCATTTCATTTCATGGTTTATTTAGACAAGGATTTAGATTTTCTTTTAATAATGAGAATGGTTCTATTTTGGCTTATCTAAATGGTGTCTTTTACTTTGAAGCTATACCATGTAATGGAATATATGAAACCGTTATGATTGTTGATAACTTAGGAAATGATGTTTTGAATATTGATTCTTCCACTAGTGTGGATAAAGCATCCTTGTGGCATTGTCGTCTTGGACATGTCAACAAGAAACGCATAGCCAAACTCCAAAAGGATGGAGTATTGGAGTCATTCGACCTTAGGGAAGATGACACATGCGAGTCTTGTTTGCTTGGAAAGATGACTAAGTCGCCCTTCACGAGTACTTGTGAAAGGGGCGAGGGTCTATTGGACCTAATACATACCGATGTATGTGGACCGTTTAGATCAAACACGAAGGATGGAAACCGCTTCTATGTGACTTTTACCGATGACTATAGTAGATATGGGTATATCTACTTAATAAAGCAAAAGTCAGACACCTTTGAAAGGTTCAAAGAGTTCAAGAATGAAGTGGAGAATCAATTGGGCAGGAAAATCAAGATGCTTCGATCCGATCGAGGAGGAGAGTACCTAAGTCTTGAATTCCACGATTATCTCAAGGAGTGTGGAATAGTTTCACAATTGACGCCTCCTAGGACACCACAGTTGAATGGTGTGGCAGAAAGGCGTAATCGAACCTTATTGGATATGGTTCGCTCTATGATGAGTCGTGCTTCACTACCAATCTCTTTTTGGGGGTATGCCTTAGAGACTGCCGCCCATATCCTTAACCGAGTCCCTACTAAGAAGGTTGCCAAAACACCTCACGAGATGTGGACGGGGAAAGCTCCCTCGTTGGCACATATTAAGGTTTGGGGTTGCGAGGCTTTCGTAAGACAAGATACTCACGACAAGCTTGAACCTCGAAGTGAGCGATGTATTTTCATCGGCTACCCGCAGACATCCTTTGGATATCTCTTCTATAGACCGAAGGACAATGTTGTCTTCGTTGCGAGGAGAGGAGTTTTCCGAGAGCGAGAACTCATAAGCCAAGGAGACAGTGGGAGGCAAATCGAACTTGAAGAGATTCAAGAACCGATAGATGAAGGAACCTCTACCGCTGGCGTTCAACCCAAGGAGGAAACTCCGGTTGAACCGATTGACGAATCCTTACCTCTTAGACGTTCCGATAGAGTTAGAGTTCATCCCCAGTTTTATGGCTTTCATATTACTACCGAAGGGGACACGTATATTAGTGATGGTACACTAGTAAACCTTGATGAACCTAATAGCTATGAGGAAGCCATGGCAGGCCCGGAGTCTGTAAAATGGAAAGAGGCAATGGATAGCGAGATCCAATCCATGTATGATAACCAAGTTTGGAATTTGGTTGATTACGTGCCCGGACGTAAGACCGTTAGGTGCAAATGGATCTTCAAGAAGAAGACCGACGTGGATGGGAACGTACACACATATAAAGCGCGATTGGTTGCGAATGGCTTTACTCAAACTCCCGGAGTTGACTATAATGAGACCTTCTCACCAGTTGCGAAGATTAAATCTATCAGAGTAATGCTAGCAATTGCCGCATTTCATGATTATGAGATTTGGCAAATGGATGTCAAGACCGCTTTCCTTAATGGAAAGTTGGCTGAGGATGTTTACATGGCTCAGCCAGAGGGGTTTGTGGATCCGAAGCATCCGGATAGAGTGTGTAAGCTTGAGAAGTCCATTTATGGACTTAAGCAAGCATCTCGCAGATGGAATCTTTGTTTCGATGAGAAAGTCAAAGAGTTTGGATTTGTACGAAGCGAAGACGAATCTTGTGTATATGTCAAAGCCAGTGGGAGTATAGTAAGCTTCCTCGTTCTATATGTCGATGACATATTACTCATAGGAAACGACATCCCGACTCTGCAGGAGGTAAAGTCCTGGCTCGGGAAGTGCTTCGCTATGAAGGACCTCGGAGAAGCTTCTTACATTTTGGGAATAAGGATAGTAAGAGAAAGAAGTAAGAGACTAATTGGACTTAGTCAGAATACTTACTTAGAGAAAGTACTAAAACGCTTTAGTATGGAAAATTCAAAGAAGGGAGAACTACCGATACAAAGTAATGCCAAATTGAGTAAGACTCAAAGTCCGAGTACCGAAGCTGAAATAGCAGAAATGAGCCGAGTACCATACGCTTCCGCAGTTGGCTCAATCATGTACGCTATGACTTGTACTCGCCCTGATGTAGCCTTCGCTTTGAGCATGGTTAGCAGATATCAAGGGAATCCTGGCAAAGCACATTGGATTGCGGTGAAGAATATCCTTAAGTACCTTCAGAGGACGAAGGAATGGTTCTTAGTCCTCGGAGGGAGTGATGACTTGAAGGTGCGAGGGTATAGTGACGCCAGTTTTCAGACCGACAGGGACAACTACCGTTCGCAGTCAGGCTGGGTCTTTACCCTGAATGGAGGAGCAGTGACTTGGAAAAGTTCCAAGCAAGAAACCGTAGCTGATTCAACGTGCGAATCAGAGTACATTGCAGCGAGCGAAGCGTCGAAGGAGGCAATATGGCTAAAGAACTTCATCGGTGATCTTGGAGTCGTACCTGCCATAAAGGAGGCCATGGAGATTTTCTGTGATAACGAAGGAGCGGTTGCCTTGACCAAGGAACCGAGGGATCATGGTAGATGAAGACATATCGACAGAAAATATCACTTCATCAGACATCGTGTAGAAGAAGGACAACTCGTAGTGAAGAGGATATCATCAGAAGATAACCCAGCAGATCCGCTTACGAAGGGACTGAGTAGGGTTAAGCACTTGCAGCATGCTAGGAGCATTGGGCTGAAGGATGATATTAGCATAGATTAGATAGTATTAGAAACGTGTAATAGATAAATGTAATTGACATTTGATGATTAAATAAAGGAGTTTTATTTATGAGTAATGTTACTATCTTATGTTAATTGTTTACCTATTGTTTCACTTTGCATGTTTTGACTTCCAGAATAATTGTAATTATTAGGAATAATAGAATTGTTCAAATTGTCCACAATCGTTCATATGTTGGAAGTAGATATGAATGAAGATTGTCATGAATTGGTGTGTAGAATGTCTAAATGGTGTTAGACATAGCAAAGGATTGCTGCAACGTTCATGAGTGCTTATGAACTAGTTTTGAGCATTGGAATAAACCTGCGCTTGCTGGAATCACCTTATGGAATACGATATAAAAGGTGATCGCAAGACGATAATATCATATAGTCTTAAAACCTAGATATATGGTTTATTATTTGTCAATTGATTGTACATTGATAATACGAAAACGCATCAGTAACTTGGTGTTATAAAACGTATTGTTGTGTATAGTTGGTTAAAGAATAAGTAAATGCATATAAGTCGAAGTTTATCTGTAACTTTTATCTAAGAAGGTAAAAGCGATATCTCGGCCGCTCGATGATTTGATTTGACTTATGTGCCGGGCCCGGTCAGAACTGAATTGATGTGTTCGATTAAGTTCTATGTCAAATAAATCAGAGATCGAGAAACCTAAATGCTTGACTAACCATTCCATAGGATTGTCAGCATGATATCTAACAGAGGACTGTACGTTCCCTTATCTAAAGGACAAGATTGATTAGATCAGAGTTGACAGCGTCTTTGAGAGCTATGATTGCAAACCGAATTGTACTTGTATAGTTACTAGACTTATCCAAGTGGGAGACTGTTGGAATAGTGTCTAAGGCTGTAACTATATCCGGTTGTGCATGGTCCTTTTGGGTTGCCTTCACCATAGCAACTTGATAGGATGATTTATTAAGAGAGAATAAATATTATTAATATATTATGAGAATAATATAATGAATAATATATTTGTTATTTGATTAATATAAGTCATAGAATTAATTACAATTAATTTGGTGACTTAAAGAGATTAATTAAATAATGGGGTATAAACTGTCAATTGTTTGATAGTTAAGCTTTAGACTGTAAATCCATTTGGATATACTATGGACGGATTCTAAGAGGATTAGGATAGCTAAAATCGTCCATTAGAGTTATCTAGGAATGGATTTGGATAGCCTTAAGAGAAGATTATCTGATAAGGACTTATCTGTAATCCTTAAGGAGTCTACAAGTATAAATAGACCCCATGGCTGATGGAATTCGACACTTGACCTAAAGAAAGGAACCTTTGGTCGAAATTCCTCCCCTCTCCTCTCTCCCAAATCATCCTCCTTGCATTGGTGTTTGTAAGCCATTAGAAGAGTGACATTTGTGACTCTAGAAGCTCCAAGACCTCAAGATCAACAAGGAACTCAAAGGTATGATTCTAGATCTGTATCAATGTTCTTATTTAACCTAATTAGTAATTAGAAGTCTTGGATTCAAAGCATGTTTATTAGAAAGCCTAGATCCGAGCATTAGGGTTTTGCATGCGCACATAGGAAAGTTCTTATGGCTAAAACCCATCACTAACATGTGTGGAGCATACATCAGAGTGCTCAGACTCGGTAGAAAAGTTATGCCGAGAAGAATCGATGGAGTTCCAGGTCGGGGATATGGTGCTCCTGTAGGTGTTGCCTTGGAAAGGAATCAAACGATTCAGGAGGCGGGGCAAGCTGGGCCCTAGGTATATTGGACCCTTCAGGGTTATAGCTCGGGTGGTCAAGGTGGCATATAGGTTGGATCTGCCAGCCGAACTTAGTCAGATTCGTGACACCTTTCACGTCTCCCAGTTGCAGAAGTGTTTGGTAGACGAATCGGCAGTGGTGCCTTTAGAGGATATCCAGGTTGATGACAGCCTGAGTTACATCGAGCACCCAGTGTTAATCCTTGACAGGAACAAGAGAGTGGAGCTGGTAAAGGTGCAATGGCAGCACCGCAAGGGCTCGGAATGGACTTGGGAGCCGGAGGACGAGATGAGGGAGCATTACCCTAAGCTTTTTTAGGACCCAGTAGCAGACTTCGAGGACGAAGTCTAAAATGAGTGTGGCAGATTTATAACACCCGATCCCTGGTATGCTTCCTTTCAAGTGCTTCTTATGTTTTTCTCTAGGACTTGACGAGTTGGTCACCCAACTTGTCGAGTAGAGTCGTGATCTGCGAAGAGTTTAAATGACCTACTCGACGAGTTGGGAGACTGACTCGGTGAGTATGTGATGTTTGGGTGAAACCCTAATTTTGAGGGTTTGTGCCCTATTTAAACAACTTATCTCAGCCTCCATAGTCCTAATTACTCCTAGAAAACATTATCTCGAAACCCTAGCCTTGTGTGAGTGTCTTAAGGCCATTTTGTTGCATTTTGGTGGATTGTGAAGCTTGAAAAGAAGAAGGAAGCTTGAGAGATTGAGTTGGGACTTGGAGATCCAAAGATTTTGTTCCATTTCCAGCTCATTCAAGGTAAAATGCCCCTGTCTAGGTCTTCCATGTGTTTATTCATCCTTATGGCTTGGATTTTGACTATCTTTAGGGCTTTATAAGCCATTTTCTGATTTGTGAAGGGTTGTATGGAGTTTAGACTTCAGATCTGGGTCATTGGAGGGGTCTCGTGGCATAAAGGTGCCAAATCTATGGCCATGAGAGCCCCATGCACTTCGTAGAACATCATTTATGGCTTTTTGAGCCAAAGACCCCTTGCATGTGCACCAAGCTTGGAACTTTACGTGTAAAATGGACATTAGGAGGCCAGATCTATGGTTTTGATCTGCTAAGACCCATTTAATTCGACTGTATAGTAATGATCAAGGACGGACTCGGCGAGTCGTTCTTGAACTCGGCGAGTCAAGGTGTAATGACCACCAAATCCTTTCCATCGATGGACCAGATGATAGTGTGGAAGGTCCCACAATTGTTTAGGCTCATTAGGGACCTGGGAATCATGGGACTCGACAAGTTGTTCTTATAAATCGGCGAGTCATAGACTGGACACATTCATACACTAAAGATGAACTCGACGAGTTCAAGGAAGAACTTACTAAGTCGGTTGAAGATTGATTGAAGTGTTATTGAAGGTGAACTCGTCGATCTCTTGCTAGACTCGATGAGTGGGGATGGGTTTGTAGTATTATGTGGACGAAGGAACTCGGCGAGTTGGCAGACCAACTCGGCGAGTATGCCAACCAAAGAGTTGACTTGGCCAGGGTTTGACTTTGTCTTTGACTTTGACTTGGATTCAAGTTGACCCTTGTAGGGGTTATGGGTACAAATTGATAACTTAGAAGGGTAGTCGTGTAGGGATTGAGGAGTCAAGGAGAGTTGACTTTCACATCGAGGACAGTAGAGACACTAAACGACATCGAGGTGAGTTGCCTTCCAGTAGGGATGGGTCTAAGGCCACAATGTCGGCCCACCAACAAGAGTAATTGATAGATAATTGTCTTTGTGATAATTATCTCGGTATGCTTATGTGATATGCTTATGAGATATGCTTATATGATATTCTTATGAGACATGCTTATGTGATGTGCTATATGAGTTCCTGGTAGTAGCAGGGAGTAGTTTTCCCTGACTCGGTAGTTAGGACTGAAGGGTAGGTCAGTACCCTAGATATGGATCCTAAGCCCAATCATTGTAACTATCTTATAATTACAATATCGGTCCCATTTATTTAATTAATCTCTTTTAGCCATAAAATTAGTTCTTAATCAATTCTTGACTAATATTAATTAAACAATATGATTTCTCTTTTAATATATTATTCCCATAATATATTATAAATCATAATTAATCCTCTTTCTCCTTAGTTCATCCTATTAGTTGCTATGGTGATGGCAACCCAAAAAGACCATGCTCATAATCGGCTTAAGTACATACCAAAATAGTTTTGGGCTTAGACACCTAATTCAACAATCTCTCACTTGCATAAGTCTAATAACTATTTTGCATATACTTTCAGAACCTAATCCGCAATCGTAGCTTTCAAAAGCCGTTGTCTTAGCCCTGCTAGAGGGCATGGAGGATTTTATAGTATATTGCGATGCGTCCATCTCGGGTCTAGGCGCGGTATTGATACAGAGAGGGCATGTTATCGCTTACGCCTCGAGCCAGTTGAAACCTCACGAGTTGAATTATCTGACACATGATTTGGAGCTGCGGGGATGTTGTTCTCGCCCTCAAGATTTGGCGTCATTACCTCTATGGGGTTCATTGTACTATTTACACAGACCACAAGAGGCTGAGGTATCTCATG
The DNA here is from genome assembly GCF_051521515.1 of Lactuca serriola. Lineage (NCBI taxonomy): Eukaryota > Viridiplantae > Streptophyta > Magnoliopsida > Asterales > Asteraceae > Lactuca > Lactuca serriola. The sequence goes on along the minus strand of NC_136408.1, from coordinate 146,821,994 downwards.
GACCAGCCAAATCTGAATATGACGCAGTGTCGATGGCTTGATGTGGTGAAGGATTATGATTGTGAGATCCTGTACCACCCCAGTAAGGCCAATGTCGTGGCCGACGTGCTTAGCCGCAAGGCATTGCCGATCAGGGACGTCTGTATGATGATGAAAGTTGTGACTCCGCTATTGGAGCATATTCGGGAGGCCCAGCAGGAGGCCAGGAAGGAGGAACATCAGAAGAGCGAGCGAATTGTGGGTCAGGTTTCCTCCTTCGATTATGATAGCCAGGGATTGTTGACTCTTCAACGTAGGGTGTGGGTCACATATCATGGGGGTGTACGCCAGATATTGATGGATGAGGTGCACAGATCCTGGTTTTCTATCCATCCCGGGGTGACGAAGATGTACAAGGATCTTCGTCTTGATTATTGGTGGCCCTGTACGAAGAGGGATGTAGGTTGGTTTGTGGAGAGGTGCCTGACCTGTAGGAAGGTCAAGGCTGAGTACCAGAGACCTCACGGCAAGGTCCAACAGTTAGATATCCCGCTGTGGAAATGGGAGGATATTACTATGGATTTCATCACAAAGCATCCCAGGACCGCACGGGGAGTGGATTCAATTTAGGTCATTATTGATCGATTGACAAAGAGCGCCCATTTTATGCCGATTCAGGAGAGCATTTGCACCGAAAAGTTGGCCGACATCTATATCAGGGAGGCAGTGGCGCGACACGGGGTGTCGGTTTCCTTGATTTCCGACATGGATGTGCGGTCCACTTCTAGGTTTTGGATGAAGTTTCATTATGAGCTGGGTACTTGTCTGCATTTTAGCACCGCCTTTCACCCGCAGACAGATGGTTAGAGTGAGCGGACCATCGAGACTCTGGAGGATATGTTGCGAGCATGTGTTTTAGACTTCGGAGGTAGTTGGGATACATACCTTCCTCTGACAGAGTTCTCCTACAATAATAGCTATCACGCGAGTATCGACCGTCCTCCTTTCGAGATGTTTTATGGGAGAAAGTGCAGGACCCTGATATGCTGGGGTGTGGTTGGTCAGAGGGTTATGGGGAGTACCGAAGTGGTACTCAAGATTACGGAGAGGATCCAGCAAGTGCGGAGCAGGCTTTAGACTGCTCAGAGTCGGCAGAAAAGTTACGCCGACAAGCGTCGATCGGATCTAGAGTTCAGGGTCGAGGATATGGTGCTCCTGAAGGTGTTACCTTGGAAAAGCGTAATACGATTGAGGAGGCGGGGCAAGCTAGTCCCCATGTATATTGGACCCTTCAGGGTTATAACCCGAGTGGGCAAGGTGGCATATAGGCTGGATCTGCCAGCCGAACTTAATCAGATTCATAGCACCTTTCATGTATCCCAGTTGCGGAAGTGCCTCGTAGATGAATCAGCAGTGGTGCCTTTAGAGGATATTCAATTTGATGAACGCCTAAATTAAATCGAGCAACCAGTGTCAATCCTTGACAGAAAGTCAAGGGATCTGAGGAACAAGAGAGTGGAGCTTCCAAAGGTGCAATGTGTCATACCACCAAACCTGAACGGCGGAATCCTTCTAGGGCGGATGACTTCATGTAGTATCGTAACATTTGAACACATAGTAAATAAAGTAAAACAACCATCATATATATAATTTAAAAGTTACATTGTTGAATGATACTTGTTTAAAAACAAATTACAATATGATGACAACATGAATTTTAAACTGACGCCTTAGCGTCACTTCTCAAAAAGCTGAAGTTTACCTGTATTACTGAATCCTTCATAAATAGAAGTAGATTTGAATGAGTAGATTAGCATTTAAGCTGGTGAGTTCATAAGTATTAAATATCAATGTTTGTATAAATTTGAATGAAATTTTTTGTAGATGTTTGAAAACTCCTACAAAATCCCATATTTCCTACTAGTATAAAAGTAGTCTTCTACCAAGACCCGACTGTTTTGAATGTTTGCTTCTAAAAATCCAATATTTTTCCATAAGTGTGTGGTAGTTTAAATGTTCCAAAACTGTAATGCAACAGTGTTTTTCATGCCTAGAATAGTAGATTTATGTATGTATAAAATCACTAAGGCATTTGATAACCCCGTAAATCAACGTGTTTTTAAAACTCCATGAGAGTTTTAAAACCATGCTATTGACCCTGACTGCTTGTAACAACGTTCTTCAGGCGTTGGAATGTTATGACGTTTGTCACCCCAGACCTGCCGGTCTAACTGTAGCTAACAGTTTAGGTGTGGGATTGTCAATCTCGTATAGATCTATACACAGGTATCATGCTCTCCCTACAAGAGATTATAGTATATAATGCAGGACTTTAACTGCATACTTGAAAGTACGTGAAGTTGAATGTCTCACAAAACTTAGTATCAATTAGATTTACATATGAAAAGTCCATTCGTTCTTGTATATGAAAGTATTTCCTTGATATAGTACTTATATTATGTAAAATCTCATGAATATCAAGTAAACTATACCTATTATAGTTTTTTTTTCAAATGTGTGATTCGTTTGTATGATCAACCCTACTGTAGTGTCGACTTTGTATGTAAAGTATAAAATTTGTAATAACATTATTGAAAATTTATACTCAAAATATAAATATATTGTTTGATATTTATATAACAACATGTTTCATTCCAAAAAGACAAAGTGTTATCCTAATATGTTGTATGATAACGTTTTCGTATGATAGTTATAAATATATATGATTTATTATATAACAAAAGTATAGCAAAAGATTGATGTTTTTTACACGAGGATAACCGTGTGTGTACTTGTATCCCCCCCCCCTTAAAAGTGTATAAAAGCATTTACAAAACATTTGAAAACGTAGTTATAGGGTATGAACTCACTTGATAGATTGAAGAAGGTGAGACAAAAACTGAGCAGATCTTCGACTTGAGAAAGTTGATTTCTCAAGATTCTCAGGAATCTCGGGAGTGTAAAACCTTCCTTCGGAACTTGGATGTGAAGATCGGGGCTTCGGGATGGCTTCGAGGGTTTAAACGTAGAGCTTCAGCACGAGAAAGAGAAGAAATGAGCACCTAAACCTGAAACCATCGACTTCTATTTATAGCCCTATTTTTGGGCGCCACGTCGTGGTCTTCTTCACCACGTCGTGGTGTTGATCTTATCCTCTTCCGTGGACAAGACGTCTGCTGATAACCCTGGCACCCATGAGTCACAGTACCACGTCGTGGCCAGCCTGACAGCCTCAGATTTTGTGTCTCGAACTTGTAAAATCCGTAACTTCCGTGTACGAGCTCCGTTCTCGACGTTCTATATATGCACGCGTAGGTGATAATATGCTCTACAACTCTTGTTTAGACATCGTTGGCTAATTTTGATTTATTTTTAATTAATTATTTTTAACAGGTCGGGATAGGAAAGTCCGTTAAAAATCCATAATTTCTTCATTCGACGTCCGTTTTTGTCAGCTTTTTTACCGTTGTAATACCATTGATGAGATCTTCAATTCTCGTTTAGGTCATGTTGTCAAAAAGTCGCTTGATCTGTTTTTCGAGTTTTTAGCTGTCTACTGTTATCTCAGGAACTTGGAAAAATTATAACTTCCTCATACGAAGTCAGACTTAGACGTTCTTTTCACGTACGTTTACGGTTTAATGATATTTACAATTTTCATTTAGATAGCTAAGGCTAAAAATTATTGTATTGAAACTTCGCGTTTTATGTTTAAAAGTATTAACGGTTTTGCTGTGAATCTTAGGTTGGTCATAAGTTCTTCGTCGTAACTCGGATTTTAGTGTTCTTTATATTTCTGAAACCCTTGACACGATATCTATCATTTATGCAATCCAGTAGAGACTTTTGAACATTTTATTTTTGACGATAAATTTCATTACATCAAAAGAGAGTACAATTCTTGACTTTTTAGGTCACTACATTGATTCGAAATATCGGGTTGTCACATCATCCCCCCGTTAGAGGGAATTTCTTCTAGAAATTAATTGTAAGGTAAATATTTGTGTATTAGGGAAAGAGATGCGGGTACTTTTGTTTCATCTGATCTTCGCGCTCCTAAGTAAATTCAGGTCCCTACTTTTCTTTCCAGCGGACCTTCACAATGGGTATGCGACTTTGTTTTGTTCTTTTAATTTCCCTATCCATGACCTCAATTGGTTCCTCTATAAAGTGGAGCTCTCGTTGATTTCGATTTCGTATAGAGGGACGACGAGGGTCTCATCGGACAAACATTTCTTCAAGTTTGACACATGAAAGGTAGGATGTACGTTATTGAGTTCCTGTGGTAGTCGAAGTTTCTATGCTACCGGGCCGATCCTTGCAAGGATCTCGAATGGTCCGATATACCTTAGATTTAGCTTTCGATTCTATCCGAAGCGTATCAAGCCCTTCCAGGGTGAGACTTTCGAAAGAACGCGGTCTCCCACCTGGAACTCCAAAAGTTTCCTTCTCTTGTCAGTGTAGCTATTCGGTCGGTCTCTAGAGACTTTCAGTCATTTACAAATCTAAACGATGTTCTCTGTCGTTTCCCGAATGATCTCCAGACTTTTGAAGCAATCTCCACTGCCCCAAACTCTAGATCGTGTGTTGTATATCTGGCTTCGAGTGTCTTAAGTTGACGGAAAGCATAGGAAATGACCTTGCCTCGTTGCATCATAATACAACCGAGCCCTTGATTGGATGCATCGCAGTAGACCACGAAGTCTTCTATTTCTTCTAGGAGGCATAGTATCGGTGCGGTGCAGAAGGCTCGCTTCCGTGTTTGGAACGCTTTCTCTTGCTCCTCTTCCTAGTCAGGGGTCACGCCCTTCTGAGTCAAAGTCGTAAGAGGTTTCGCAATTCGAGAGAAGTTCTGAATGAACCTACGATAGTAGCCGCAAGGCCTAGAAATTGGCGAATTTCTGGAGGCGTTTTCGGTTCTGACCAGTTCTCAATGGATTTGATTTCGGAAGGGTCCACATGAATTCCCTCTTCACTAACAATGTGACCCAGGAATTCGACTCTTCGAATCCAAAACTCGCATTTAGAGAACTTCGCGTAGAGTTTCTCTGATCTTAATGGTTCCAAGATCTGACGTAGATGCTTACTATGCTCTTCCTTAATATGAGAGTAGATAATTATGTTATCTATGAAAAAAATGACGAACTGATCCAATTAAGGACGACATACCCTATTTATTATGTCCATGAATACTGTGGTCGCATTGGTCAATCCGAATGACATCACTAAAAATTTTTAATATCCGCAACGAGTTCGGAAGGCTGTCTTCGGGACATCCTCCTCTAGCACTCATAACTGATGATACCCGAATCTCAGATCTATCCTTGAAAGGTAACTCACCGCTTGAAGTTGGTCGAACAAATCATCTATGTGAGGCAAAGTGTAACAATTCTTAACGGTAAGCTTGTTGAGCTCCCCGTAGTCGATGCACATACGAAACAATCCGTATTTCTTCTTGACGAACAAGACCAGTGCACCCCATGGTGAGAAGCTTGGTCTTATAATGCCCTTGCTGAGCAGTTCGTTAAGTTGACCGGATAGCTTTTGCATCTCAGCTGGTGCTAGATGATAGGGCGATTTGGCTACTGGGGTAGGCCCTGAAATTAAGTCGATTCTGAACTCGACTTTGACGTCGATGAGCTAATCCTAGAAGTTCTTCTGGAAAGATGTCGGAAAAATCCAAAAGAAAGTACGATTACTCATGAAGTAAGGAAAAAGGATAGGTACTTCTGTTCGAATTGACTCAAGTTAAATGATAACGTCGGACTACGCGGAATAAAAGGTGTTAGACTAGTTTAGAAAGGTGTTACAAAAACATAACGGTGCAACTTTAACAGAGTTACAGTACTTTAGTTTTATCTACAAGACTACTGCTACGAACAAGGTATACTACAAAAAGCCATTGCACGCAGCATGAGAGTCCCTTGACTGACGGGATCTTGCAAAAAGATATGACTCGAGTTGCACTAGTTTTTCACAGTTTATAAGTCTACTATAACAACACGCCCTAGTATTTCAACGTGGGTCCGGAGTAGTCCCTCCTGCAGCAGTGATCCTTACTGTCTTCCCGTCTGCGCCAGAGTTCTTTGCTATTGGACAATCCTTTTTGAGATGTCCTACCTCACCGCATAAATGACATATCTGGCTTGCACTAGCACCGCTGGTGGAAGTGATGTGTCTAGTCAGAGTTATGTGGAAACGAGTACTTTTGTTGTTCCTCCATTTTGGACAATTCCTTTTATAGTGTCCGGTTTCACCACAACCATAGCAACCCGGGCTGACCCCGATGCTAGTGGCTTGGAAGATGGTTCGTGCCGGCGCTCTACTGACACAAGTAGTGTGCCCCATTCCATTTCAATTACTGCATTGCAAATCACGAAAAACTCCGTTATGATGAAAATTGCACTTTTCACACTTCGGGAGTGTTCCCTCATATGGTTTGATCGGTGCTGAAGTGGCAGGGGTCGCCACTTGTTGCTGTTGCATGGCAAGTCTTTGAGATCGCTTGCGCTCCTTTTACGCTTGATGCTTTCATTTCTTATACTCAGATTCGTGGCTTCGGGTGTTTGTAACAGTTACCATTTGTTGATTTCCTGGATTGTTACAACAATTTGAACTGTCAACACCTTTTACAGCCTCGATTGCGTTACCAGTGTTGAAGTGTGCAAGGACAGCTGCCATGGCAGCTGTTACCGCGGCTTGGAAGGTGGCAGCGTATATATGAAGGATCGGGGTTTCGTCGTTCGGCTGACTATTTCCGGATGACGAAATGATTCTATTATACGACAAGAAAGGAGTTCATGAGTGATTATGGTCGGTCCTAGATGTATTCTACTCATTCATGTAAATGTATATTTTTCATTTTGTTAAAATGTTCTTGGTGGTTTGACCTACATCCATATGATGCAGTACTGGTAAAGAGTTGAAGTAAGTTCGTAGAATGGTTACTAGACGATTGCATTTTTGAACTAGGCTATCATTGGTTAGTGGATAACATGATCCAACCTTCGGCAAGAATTGGAAGTGATCCTTGAGCTAATTTACCACAACTCAATAATTTGATGAAAGTGAGGTTTAGATAAAATTCTAACGAGAGTAGAATGAAAGTATTTGAACAAGGATTGTCATAGAAATTATCCGACTGTCAATATCATTGATATTTAAGATGTAATAAGTTTGGTAAAATTAACTTGGAGTAGGTCTTACATCATATCCGATGTAGAAAAGTTTTGACAACATAAAGGCCTAACTAAAAAGTACTTACAGTACAGGGATAGTTACTTAGAAAAGTGCTACTTGGAGCATAAATAGGAAGCCGATTCCTTATACCAAGGAAAGAAAGGTAGAATATCTCCTACTGGTGACGGTTATCCCTCGGGTGAACCCTTAGTTTAGCCAGCCGACGCTCCACATCAAGCAGGTGCCTTTTGTACACCCTTTGGCGTACTCGGAGCTCTATGACTTCAGCTCGAGTTTCAGCTAGCTCTTGCTGTAGGGCCTCGTGGTCTCCCCTAGATCTCTCACGAGCAACTTCCAGATGAATGGTGCGGATGGTATGCATTCTCGCATTGGCGTCAACTTCCGTGATTCGATGGAGAGTTGTCCTGCCCTGAATTTCGTTTCGGGCAACTCTGCGGACAAGGATTGGCAAGACTCTGTCTGTTGAGCCTCCTTCACTCAGGTCATAAAAGCTTCGGTCTCCATTGAATGGCATGGGCTGATTTTGCTCATGGCTCCATGTTTCCAAGCTTTCCGCCCATGAAGGCGTCGGGCCTTGAAAAGCCGGACGAGGACTAGGATTTGGGACAGGAGCCACCGGGGGTAGGTTATTGACCTCAGGCTCTGAGTCCGAACCATCAGAAAAGCCTTCAGCCAGGTGATCATCCAAAGGGATTGGGTGATCCTCCTCTTGCTTTGCTTCAAACCATCCTCCAGTACCTTCGTTAGAGAAGTACGGGTCGCGTGAGGATGGAATCCAACCATGTTATCTACACGAGAAATGGGGATAAAGAAATAATTAATAGACGTTATAATTGGATAATTATAAGATGATCTTTATCAGTTACTTCAATACTTGTATAACACATACTAGTTATATGTAATCAAAACAGGATAGACCTTCGAATAAGTGACCCTAACTCCAAATCCACAAGGAACAGGGAGTAAAGCAAAGGTCACAGATTCTAAGTCTATGACATCCTAGTTTCATATGACCTTAGTGTTGGGTTTTGAGCATTCTAACACTCCTAAGTGTACATGCAACCCTAAATACCTTGGATCTATGTTTTCTCTATTATACATGCAAATATTAACATCCAAGGTATTATCCTAATCTAGCATACAAAACAATGAATATAACAAGATAGAATACATACCTCTTTGGTGTAGAATGTTCTCAAGAAGGTTAAGCGCCTAGTGCCCCAAGTGTGACACCTCAAATGGTTCACACAACACCAAATACACTTGGAATAACTTGAGAGAAACTTGAACACTTCTAAAATCGGCTAGCCCTTCTCTTCCTCACTTAGTGGCCGATTTTTCCAAGAGTATGATCTTTATATAGTGTTACAATTAGTGTAAACCCTAATTGTCATGACTTTCCATTTTCCTTGGATCCATGGGTTCAAATACACCATGGAGCATCCATGGAGCATCTTATGGGTTTTAGTCCAACTTGATAATCCATGGAGCATTAGCCCACTATACAAGTATGGATGATTTACACAATCAACCCATATATTTAATTAGACTTCTTTTGATCACTTAATTAATTCTAGATTAATTCTTGATCAATACTAATTAAATAATCTTATTAATATACTATAACTTATAATATATTAACAAACCTTAAGTGTTATATCTCTCATTATGGTCTATCCAAATGCATGATGCCATGCAACCCAAATGGACCATGCCGGGTCGGGTCAAGTCTTACCAATTATAGTTATGGACTTAGACACTAATCCAGCAGTCTCCCACTTGGATAAGTCTAAAACTATTATTGCGTATGACTTCAAGAACCAACTGGCAATCGTAGCTCTCAAAAGCTTCGGTCGAACTCTGACCTTGTCGATGATCTCTGACCTTTGTCAATGACTTGTCCATTAGATAAGGGATCATATATTCCTCATTCTAGATATCATATGGACTGAGACATGGATTATAATCATTCTCTCTATCCATCTGTTGTTTCCCGATTTTCGATTTGTGACGACTGACTGATTGAACAAATCAAATCAGTCCTGGCTTGGCCAGGCACTCACATGTGTCATCGCTAAATCATCGAGGGGCCCACATATATCGCTTTTATCCCGAAGGTAAAAGGAATGGATAAACTTCGACTCATATGGCTTGTTCTGCTACTTGTTGAATCATACACAAAGACATGTTTTATAACATCGAGTTACCAATGCGGTTTCGCGCAATCAATGTATAACCAACTCATAGTAACAACTCATCTCTCTAGGTTTGAAGAATATAAGATATTATCATCTCATGATCACTCGTGATAAAATCCATGAAGTGATTCCAATGAGTGCGGGTTGAATCCAATACTCAGAACTTATGAGCACTCATGAGCGTTGTAGCATAACTTTCTCCACCAACTTGGACCTCTACAAGCCAACCCATGACAGTCTTGATTCATATCTACTTCCAACATATGACTGACTGTGGATGGTTTTAAATAACTTAGTCATTCCGGAAGAATAACCTAGTTATTATGGTAGTCAAAACATGCAAAGTGAAACACAAGAATAAATGAATCAAATATGGTATCAAACCTTATGAATATAAATAGACCACTTCTATTTATCACCATACTGATTACTCATTATTCATTGTTTCAGTTTTATCAACTTTATACTTGAATTAAAATACTAGGTATCTCACGCTCCAAGCATGTACACTATGTTTTCTAAACAATAGCTTTGCCATACACCAAGTATGCACTCTATGTTTATCTATGATCCTTACTTTGTGAAATAAACCCATTGACCAAACTTTCCATGATTCTAATTTCACACTTCCAAATTGAAATATGTTAGATTTTAAACTTAAATGCACTACCCTCTTGCAATGAATGTGTACAAAGTCACAAAGACTTGTCAACAACCATTACAGGGTATTCCAATGAAGACCTACTCCATGGACACAAAGCCTTATGTTCAAAGTATGCATTGCTTTGAACATGCTTCTTGCACTAAGTTCTTTCTAATCTTACACAGATTGATTCTATCTATAGAGACAACTCTATATTCCTATTTTGACTACTACTTCTGAACAAGAGTTGCCTCTTTTCAGACTATGTCAATATGGCCCTTCCAAAATTCACACTATACTTCCAACTGTCCTTGAGCAACCAATCTTTGGTAAACCTTAGATAATCCTCGATAATTGCTTAATCACTTTAGTCATATCCAATTCTAGACATTTCCTCCTTAATGCCCCCAAGGCATTTGGAAAATTCAGAAAGAATAAATATTATAGCACAAGTAATCGATCTTGTACCCAAAGTAAATGGGATACGATTCATGATGTTTCACATAAAGACATGGTTCTAGACTAGTCTTTTGCAATAATAATTTTTTGTTTGCCATATTCTCAAAATTTTACTATGAAAAGGGATGCCGTAATCATAATCGAATTTTGAGAACACAATATATAGAATTTTCTTAAGTTGAACCAATCCAACATGAAATTCATATATATATATATATATATATATATATATATATATATATATATATATATATATATATATATATATATTCTTGACTAAAGGTGATTAAAATCTCAATATAAGCTCTTTAGAATGATTATAAACTCAAGCTAAGCTTTTCATAATTGAAATGAAGTATAATTTCCTCTCCCTTAATTATAGCAAAACAACTTTTTCAAACCCTGCAACCTCACGAATTGAAACTTTTGTTTTCTATAATTAACATTGCTAACTTGCAATACTTATCATAATTATCATGCTCCCACTAACATGATGATTATCAGCATAAGACTTATGCTCCCACTAGCTTTGACATGTACTCAAAAATCAGCTATTGACTTTTTTTTTACCAAAATTCAGATTTCTGATACTAGATTGCTTTGATAAGACTTTATCAAAATCATACATCTTATCTTAGATAGCTCACAGGTGTGTCTAAACAATTCCAGAACTATGAAAAGGAATGTCGTAATCATAGTCTCAATTGGTTAGACCTTTGCTATTTCTCATAAGTCCATGTTAGTTGGCCTACTAACAACTTTGAGAATGCAAAGATTACTATCTACTTACAAATCTACTTAGTGGAAGTGTTTCCTCACCATCATTTTCATGAATCGTAGAGACACCTTATGACACTTAGATTTTTATGGTGTATGAGTTCCTACCCATATGAATTTGTCAAAACCATTATCACAAGACAAGGTTAGTGAAAAATCTAAACTCATATGGATTGAACTTGTGCAATCTTAAGTTCTTGCCATTTGGCAGCATAAGCGCCTGCCATAGCTTCCAAGTAGCTGTGCAACCAATTGAGGACTCTAAGAACTCATATGCAAAGCCAAATTTCACTGGAATGAGCACAGAATATGTCCACACGATAGGTTATAAACCTCAAGTCGTGTGCTAGTGATGAACTTTAGGTTTTATTCTTGATTAGTTCTTGAGACTTTCAAGACCTTTAAAACACCCACTATCCTCTTGACATATAAGACTCTCTTGTCACATATTCAAGGGATAGTGCGGATTCTTTATCAAGACAAACACTTCACACAATTGGTCTAAGTTGGTCTCTGTTTTATCCAAAACATCACAACTTACCTATTTCAAATGTACAAGAGTAGATAACCTTTTGCTCTTACATTTGACTAGTGTTAATAAACGTTCTTTAAGATATGTCATTCACATTACAATCTTGGAGTATGAATTTAAAAATTGTTTTGGAACGAAGTATGAATTGTCTTCTTGATTTGACCACTTCAACAATTCCTAGCTCCTCTTCTTAGATATCAGAATGCACTTAGAGGATGAACTGTGATAAGGTCTCTTAATCATTAAGATGATCATATAACATGATACTAAAGTACTCTCCCATCTTTTCAGATTTGAGAAACTTTTATCCTTCTGCCTAATTTGATTCTTCTCATTCGTTCTGCCATACATCAAAAATGTTACAATGTATCAAAATTACACTTAAGCCTGTAAGTATAACCATATTTACTAAACCTTAGTAAATCATGACAAATAGTCTTATCCATCTTTTGTGGTGGACTTTGACAAGTGCACATGAATGTGTACTCGATCCCTTAGTCCTTCACTTGACTCACACATCCATGTGAACAAGTAATTAGTCTTCATTTTTCAATGCTTGAAAGTTCTAATTCATCATAGTATACAACTTGCATGATTCCATGTTCCGGTCCAATTGAAACTTGGGTGATGAGAATCTTTCCTTATTTGGTAGATTTAGACATTACCACAAATGAAAGAATTAATTTCATATTTCCAGTCTTGCTATTAATGGAATCTTATAAGCAACAAAAATTTTCACAGATGCCATTGTAAGGATATTTTAAAATAAATAAAATCAGAAATTTTCCTTTTATTTTAAAAACTTTGCAGAAAAACTAATCCTTACAATCCATATGAAAACTTGTTGTTATCTATTCCTAAGCAATATCTCATAATTCCTAAAAAGTAGCTCAAGAATCCAATCTTCAACCTATGCAATAGAAATCCATCTACGCGATCAGATTCAGCATATTGTTTTTTTAAGTTTCTTTACTTTTCTTTGATTCTTAAAACACCAAGATGTAACCCAGTCAAATCATGTAATAAGAATCTCCAAATAGGAACTTAATAGAGTTAGACAATGGACTTTACCTGAAATAAAGTCAAACTCATTGACTTTACCATCCTTAGTTAAGTTTGGCAGCTTCGTAACCAATGCCCCTTCCTTTGGCAATCTAACATATGGGCTCTTTGATAATGGTACATGGGACTATCACAGACTTAGCATTTACCATTTGGTCAACCGAGGTGACTATGGTCGATCCCTTTCTATTGGGAAGAGAGAGCTTTACTGGATACTCAATGTCATCATTTTCAATGTACATAAAGTTTTGGGAAGTCGATCTTCTAATCAAATTTGCTTTACTAGCCTTCCAAATCATTGCTGATTCAGCAATACCAAGAAAATAGATAAGATCATTAAGGGTCTTGTCATAGTCTGTTTCGTAGTAGTCCCAAAGGAACTCACTATGTGACTTAGAAAGTGATTGAACCACCAACTTTCTCAAGACTTTGACACCCAACTCTCCCATCTTGTCAATATGTGACTTCATCTCCAAGATGTGATCACACCTAGACCTTGCCTTGCCAATAGGGCTTGAGTGACCTTGAACTTGTGGGTTAGGGAGAATAATTGGAGGAGGTGGAGAAAGTGAAGTTCCAAGAGATTTGGGAAGATCATAGATGTCTGAACTAGACATCTTTTGGGAGATATTCAAGTTTAGTTGATTTAAAAGTCCTTAATATAACACCCAATATAAAATATTAAGGCTAGGACCCAACAACCTATTTATAACTAGAAGAGGGATGCCGTAATCCAAGTTATAAAATAGTTGAAGGTAGGTAAATGACGATTTACCAATTTCCACCATGAAAAAACGAAATATAATTAAGTTTTAATTGGATTTGAAACTCCTAGATCTTTTGAGATTCATTGAACTTTTCAATGGCATGTTTCAATATCGAGTGTGCCCTTCAGGTTTTGTGACTGGGATGCCGAGGATCACAAAACAAGGTGTGAAATAACCATGCAAAGTACTTGGTACTCTTAAATGTTTATCACCCAACCGATGTGCCGGTAAACCACACACGCTTCACCGGCCTATGATTAAACTTTAAGAAACCCTTTGCCTACCTTGTTAAATCAAGCTAGTGTGCCGGTAAACCACACACGCTCCACCAACCGACTTAAGCAAAGTGCCAAGTGTAATTTCATGGGTTAGCACCTTATTCAAATTTTCCTAAGTAACTAAGATTGGGAATTAAAGTGTTTAGTTACTTACTATTTATCATTAATACTTTTAATGAAGGGAGAACTTATAGTCTTTGTCCTACCCGTTTGGCTAACGACCCTCCACCAGTCAAGGAAGTGGTGGGTGAGAGTGGACACCCATTAAAATGTCATTTTATAGGCAGTAACCTTATACCCCCCCTGATAGACCGGCTTCGTGAATGAGGCCTACTAACGGTAAGACTGACTTTTACTCTTATACATATATATATAAATATTATTGACTTATAATATTATAAAGTATAAGGATTGAATTTTAACTTTTAAAATCCTAAGGGCTTAACTTGGAATTAAAGTATTCATAAGAGAAAACTTTTCAAATTCTAAAACTTGAGGGCAAGTTTTGAAACTATTCAAAACTAATTAATTTCATAACTTATGAGTTTAAACTAGTTTTAATTAAAAGACTCTTCAAGTTCCATAACTTGAGGACAAGTTATGGAAGACTTTAAACTAATAAAGAATGTAACTTTTCTTTATTTTGTAGCATATGGAACTAATTAAGGTTACACTTTATTTATTTATTATTTAATGAAGAGACTCTTGAACCTCCATAACTTGAGGACAAGTTATGGAGTCATAAAACCATTTAATTAGAACTAGACTATTCATTTTGTAACCTTTACCAACTTTTATGAGTTTTATGATTCTTAAATGTGACTTTTCATATAACTTGAGGACAAGTTACAAAAACACACTTTGGAATCAACTCTTAGATTAAAATGGATTGAAAACAACTATTTCACACAACTTTTCTATTAATCTAAGCAACTCATATGAACATGATAATTGGAATCAACCTTTTTCATGTAATTAGTATAACACTTAAACTAATACAAAACATGAATCTATTGACAATTATCTTTGAAATTGGATTAGTATGAACATTACCACACCAAAAATAAGTTTATAAGTCCAAAAATAGCTTAGGGTAATGTTCCTAGTCCATTTCTAGCCAAAAAAGTCAAATATATGCTGTCTGGGGCTTCTACTCGTCAAGTGCATGAACCTACTCGACGAGTAGGATGATTTTACTCATGGACTCGGCGAGTTCATCAGCGGACTCGGCGAGTCCAGTGACCAGAATGCCCGAAATTCGACTTTTTCAGCATTTTTCAGTAATTTGCATCAAGTATAATTGAAAACAAGCCTAGTCTCTGATACCACTGTTGGGTTTTGAGCATTCTAACACTCCTAAGTGTACATGCAACCCTAAATACCTTTGATCTATGTTTTCTCTATTATACATGCAAATATGAACATCCAAGGTATTATCCTAATCTAGCATACAAAACAATGAATATAACAAGATAGAATACATACCTCTTTGGTGTAGAATGTTCTCAAGAAGCTTGAGTGCCTAGTGCCCCAATTGTGACACCTCAAATGGTTCACACAACACCAAATACACTTGGAATAACTTGAGAGAAACTTGAACACTTCTAAAATCGGCTAGCCCTTCTCTTCCTCACTTAGTGGCCGATTTTTCCAAGAGTATGATCTTTATATAGTGTTACAATTAGTGTAAACCCTAATTGTCATGACTTTCCATTTTCCGTGGATCCATGGGTTCAAATACACCATGGAGCATCTTATGGGTTTTAGCCAAACTTGATAATCCACGGAGCATTAGCCCACTATACAAGTATGGATGATTTACACAATCAACCCATATATTTAATTAGTCTTCTTTTGATCACTTAATTAATTCTAGATTAATTCTTGATCAATACTAATTAAATAATCTTATTAATATATTATAACTTATAATATATTAACAAACCTTAAGTGTTACTTCTCTCATTATAGTCTATCCAAATGCATGATGCCATGCAACCCAAATGGACCATGTTGGGTCGGGTCAAGTCTTACCAATTATAGTTATGGACTTAGACATTAATCCAACACTTAGCGTATCCACTTAGAAACTATTGACCTACTAATGAAGACCTTTAGTTCTCAGAGAAGTAATTATGGTAACACAAAATACTCATATAGTATTTTAGGTTTATGTTTTGTTCTAATGTTTTCATTGTAGTAGTATTGGTAAGTTTTTAGACTTCTTGCCACATCACAACCATTCTCGAGCATATGCTAATCACTTTTCGGCCCAATATAGTTGATCAGACTATGTCACTCCCAGAACTGACCATACATCCCCGAGTCTACTTGCGATCTTCAACAATCGTAATACTTTTGTTCTGTCTTAGTGACACTGATTTTAATATGATGCAGGTAGGTATTCTTGGTTAAATATTTTAGTATTTTAAAAGTATAAACTCTTGATCAGAGTATTTTAATCCCGCTGCGTTTATAGTTTGTATATCTTTTATGGGTTGATACACTCAATTCACTATAAACAATGCTCTGATACCAATCTGTCACACCCTAAACCTGAACGGCGGAATCGTTCGAGGGTGGATGACTTCATGTAGTATCGTAATAGTTGAATACATAGTAAATAAAGTAAAACAACCATCATATATATAATTTAAAAGTTACATTGTTGAATGATACTTAAATTACAATATGATGACAAAATGAGTTTTAAACTGGCACCTTAGCGTCACTTCTCCAAAAGTTGAAGTTTACATGTATTACTGAATCCCTGAGAAATACAAGTATATTAGAAAGAGTAGATCAGCATTTAAGATGGTGAGTTCATAAGTATTAATTGTCAATGTTTGTATAAATTTGAATGAAATTGTTTGTAGATGTTTGAGAACTCCTACAAAATCCCATATTTCCTACTAGTATAAAAGTAGTCTTCTACCAAGACCCGACTGTTTTGAATGTTTGCTTCTAGAAATCCAATATTTTTCCATAAGTGTGAGGTAGTTTAAATGTTCCAAAACTGTAATGCAATAGTGTTTTTCATGCCTAGAATAGTAAATTTATGTACGTATAAAATCACTAAGGCATTTGATAACCCTGTAAATCAACGTGTTTTTAATACTCCATGTGAGTTTTATATCCATGCTATTGACCCAGACCGCCTGTAACAACGTTCTTCAGGCGTTGGAATGTTATGACGTTTGTCATCCCAGACCTGTCGGTCTAACTGTAGCTAACAGTTTAGGTGCGGGATTGTCAATCCCGTATACATCTATACACAAGCATCACGCTCTCCCTACAAGAGATTATAGTATATAATATAGGACTTTAACTGCATACGTGAAAGTACGTGAAGTTGAATGTCTCACAAAACTTAGTATCAATTAGATTTATGTATGAAAAGTCCATTCGTTCTTGTATATGAAAGTATTTCCTTGATATAGTACTTATATTATGTAAAATCTAATGAATATCTAGTAAACTATACCTATTATAGTTTTTTTTTTCAAATGTGTGATTCGTTTGTATGATAAACCCTACTGTAGTGTCGACTTTGTATGTAAAGTATAACATTTGTAATAACATTATTGAACATTTATACTCAAAATATAAATATAGTGTTTGATATTTATATAACAACATGTTTCATTCCAAAAAGACAAAGTTTTATCCTGTTATGTTGTATGAGAACGTTTTCGTATGATAGTTATAAATCACATATGATTTATTATATAACAAAAGTATAGCAAAAGATTGTTTTTCACACGAGGATAACCGTGTGTGTACTTGTATTCCTGCCACCCCCCCCCCCCCTTAAAAGTGTATAAAAGCATTTACAAAACATTTGAAAACGTAGTTATAGGGTATGAACTCACATGATAGATTGAAGAAGGTGAGACAAAAACTGAGCAGAACTTCGACTTAAGAAAGTTGATTTCTCAAGATTCTCAGGAATCTCGGGAGTGTAAAACCTTCCTTCGGAACTTGGATGTGAAGATCGGGGCTTCGGGATGGCTTCGAGGGTTTAAACGTAGAGCTTCAGCACGAGAAAGAGAAGAAATGAGCACCTAAACCTGAAACCATCGACTTCTATTTATAGCCCTATTTTTGGGCGCCACGTCGTGGTCTTCTTCACCACGTCGTGGTGTTGATCTTATCCTCTTCCGTGGACAAGACGTCTGCTGATAACCCTGGCACCCATGAGTCACAGTACCACGTCGTGGCCAGCCTGACAGCCTCAGATTTTGTGTCTCGAACTTGTAAAATCCGTAACTTCCAAGTACGAGCTCCGTTTTCGACGTTCTATATATGCACGCATAGGTGAGAATATGCTCTACAACTCTCGTTTAGACTTCATCGGCTATTTTTGAATTTATTTTTAATTAATTATTTTTAACAGGTCAGGACAGGAAAATTTAGTTAAAAATCCATAATTTCTTCATCCGACGTTCGTTTTCATCAGACTTTTTACCGTTGTAATACCATTGATGAGATCTTCGATTCTCATTTAGGTCATGTTTTCTAAAAGTCACTTGATCTCTTTTTCGAGTTTTTAGCTGTCTACTGCTATGTCCGGAACTTGGAAAAATCATAACTTCCTCCTACGAAGTCAGACTTGGACGTTCTTTTCACATACGTTTATAGTTTAATGATATCTACAATTTTCATTTAGATACCTAAGGCTAAAAATTATTGTATTGAAACTTCGCATTTTACGTTTAGCAGTATTGATGGTTTTGATGTGAATCTTAGGTTGGTCATAACTTCTTCGTCATAACTCGCATTTTAGTGTTCTTTATATTTCTGAAACCCTTGACACGATATCTATCATTTATGCAATCCAGTAGAGACTTTTGAACATTTTAGTTTTGACGATAAATTTCATTATATCAAAAGAGAGTACAATTCTTGACTTTTTAGGTCATTACATTGATTTGAAATATCGGGTTGTCACATCATCCCCCCGTTAGAGGGAATTTTGTCCTGAAATTAAATGTAAGGTAAATATTTGTGGATTAGAGAAAGAGATGTGGGTACTTTTGTTTCATCTGATCTTCGCGCTCCCAAGTAAATTCAGGTCCCGCTTTGCATTCCAGTGGACCTTAACAATGGGTATGCGACTTTGTTTTGTTCTTTTAATTTCCCTATCCATGACCTCAATTGGTTCCTCTATAAGGTGGAGACTCTCGTTGATTTCGATTTTGTCTAGAGGGACGACGAGGGTCTTATCAGACAAACATTTCTTCAAGTTTGACACATGAAAGGTAGGATGTACGTTATTGAGTTCCTGTGGTAGTTGAAGTTTCTATGCTACCGGGCCGATCCTTGCAAGGATCTGAAATGCTTCGATATACCTTAGATTTAGCTTTCCATGCTATCCGAAGCGTATCAAGCAATGACCTTGCCTCGTTGCATCAGAATACAACCGAGCCCTTGATTGGATGCATCACAGTAGACCACGAAGTCTTCTATTCCTTCTGGGAGGCATAGTATCGGTGCAGAAGGCTCGCTTCCGCGTTCAGAACGCTTTCTGTTGCTCCTCTTCCAAGTCAATGGCCACGCCCTTCTGGGTCAAAGTCATAAGAGGTTTTGCAATTCGAGAGAATTTCTAAATGAACTTACGATAGTAGCCAGCAAGGCCTAGAAATTGGTGAATTTCTGGAGGCGTCTTCGGTGCTGACCAGTTCTCAGTGGCTTTTATTTTGGAAGGGTCCACATGAATTCCCTCTTCGATAACAATGTGACCCAGGAATTCGACTCTTCGAATCCAAAACTCACATTTAGAGAACTTCACGTAGAGCTTCTCTGATCGTAATGGTTCCAAGATCTAACATAGAAGCTTACTGTGCTCTTCCTTACTATGAGAGTAGATAAGTATGTCATCTATAAAGACAATGACGAACTGATCCAAGTAAGGACGACATACCCTATTCATTAAGTATTTCTTATGAGTGGGGGAGATTTGTAACACCCGATCCCTGGTATGCTTCCTTTTAAGTATTTCTTATGTTTTTCTCTGGGACTCGACGAGTTGGTAGCCCAACTCTTCGAGTAGAGTCGTGATCCGTGGAGAGTTTAAATGACCTACTCAACGAGTTGGGAGACTGACTCGGCGAGTAGGTGCTGTTTGGGTGAAACCTTAATTTTGAGGTTTTGTGCCCTATTTAAACAACTTATCTCAGCCTCCACAGTCCCTATTACTCCCAAAAAGCATTATCTCGAAACCCTAGCCTTATGTAAGTGTCCTAAGGCAGTTTTGGTGCATTTTGGTGGATTGTGAAGATTAAAAAGAGGAAGGAAGCTTGAGAGTTCGTGTTGGGGCCTGGAGATCCAAAGATTTTGCTCCATCTCCAGCTTATTCAAGGTAAAATGCCCCTGTCTTGGGCTTCCATGTGTTTCTTCATCCTTAGGGCTTGGATTTTGAGTATCTTTAGGGCTTTCTAAGCCATTTTTGGATTTGTGAAGGGTTGTATGGAGTTTTGAATTCAGATATGGGTCTTGGAGGGTTCTCATGGCATAAATGTGCCAACTCTATGGCCATGATAGCCCCATGCACTTTGTAGAACATCATTTATGGCTTTTTGAGCCGAAGACCCCTTTCATGTGCACCGAGCTTGGAAATTTACGTATAAAATGGACATTAGGAGGCCATATCTATGGTTTTGACGTGTTAAGACCCATTTAAGTCGATTGTATAGTAATGCTCAAGGATGGACTCGGCGAGTCGGGGTGTAATGACCACCAAATCCTTTCTGTTGATGGACCAGATGATAGTGTGGAAGGTCCCTCAGTTGTTTAGGCTCATAAGGGACCTGGGAATCATGGGACTTGACAAGTTGTTCTTATAAATCGGCGAGTCATAGACTGGACGCGTTCATACACTGAAGATGAACTCGACGAGTTCAAGGAAAAACTTACTGAGTCGGTTGAAGATTGACTGAAGTGTTGTTGAAGGTCAACTTGTCAAGCCCTTGATAGACTCGACGAGTGGGGATGGGTTTGTAGTATTATGTGGATGAAGGAACTCGACGAGTTGGCAGACCAACACGGCAAGTCTGGTCAACCAAAGAGTTTACTTGGCCAGGGTTTACTTTGACTTTGACTGGGATTCAAGTTGACCCTTGTAGGGGTTGTGGATACAAATTGATAACTTAGAGGGGTTGTCGTCTAGGGATTGAGGAGTTGAGGAGAGCCAACTTTCACACCGAGGATAGTACACACACTACACGACATCGAGGTGAGTTACCTTCCAGTATGGATTTTGATCATATATTCCTCCATTCTAGATATCGTATGAACTAAGACATGGATTTTGATCATACTCTCTGTTCATGTGGTTTTTCCTGATTTCCAATTTATGATGATTGACAACAGACTACAATTGAATATATCAACTTAGTCCTGGCTTGGCCAAGCACTTAGGAGTGTCATCACTAAATCATTGAGGGGCCGACATATATCGCTTTTATCCCACTTTGGGTAAAAGGAACAGATACACTTCGACTCAAATGGTTGCATGTACTTACTCATTCAATCACACATAGTAATATGTTTTATAACACCAAGTTACTGGAGCATTAACATATTATCCATGTGCAACCGACTTGCAAACTACAACTCACACGTTTCAGTTTCAAGAATATAAGATATTATCGTCTCACTAATCACCCGTGATAAAATACATGAAGTGATTCAAGTGAGCGTGGGTTTAATCCAATACTCAAATCTTATTTTAGAAGCACTCTTGAACACTGCAACAGACTTTTGCTATGTCTAAAATGCTTTAGACAATCTGCAATCGGATTCATGACAGTCTAGCTTCAATAGCTACTTCCAAAGTATTTATCGACTGTGGATAGTTTGAATAATCTTATTATTCGAGAAGTTAAAACATGCAAAGTGAAACACAAGAATAATCAAATCCAATATGGCCCCAAACTTTTGAGTATAAATAAAACACCTTTTTTTAATCACCATATTGATTACTCATTATTCATTGGATAATGTTTCAGATAATCAACTTATTACTTGAATTATAACAACAGTTGTCCCATGCTCCAAGCATGCACACTCTGTTTTCCTATAGTCTATACTTTGTGAAATAAATCAATTGAAAACATTTCCAAGATTGGGTGGTATGTGCTTCGGTTTGAGGAGGTTTGGTTACTGGAGGGGTTTCGGTAACTGGTGGTGTTTCGGTTGATGTGGTGAATATGGGTGGTGGTATAGGGATAGAGGTTGGGGGAATTGTGGGGTTTATGGTGGGAATGGAAATAGGAATTGTGGGTGGAGGTGAAGGAACTGGGGATTGATGAAGTTCCATCTCTGGGGTTGGGGACCGAGGGGGTGTGTTGCCTCGTTGAGGAGATTCGTCTCCTTGTGATCCCTCAGAGTCCGAACTCCCACCTTCGGATTCGCTTGAAGAGGAGGGAATAACGAGCTTTCGCTTCTGTTGGGTCTTCCTCCTTTTCGGCTGGGGGGATGAAGCAGCCTTCGGTTGTTTTCGCTTCTTGGGAGAAGGTCCCTTTGGAGCCTTGGACACTTGCTTCCCCTTCTCTGCCTTTTTGCCCCTGGCCACCGGTTTGTCGGCATCATGAATCGATCGCAGCATGTCCGGTGTCAGTTCCCTCGGACCAGTTGGCCTAAACTCCTTGATCGTTTTGATCAGTCTGCTGTCGGAGGGCACATCGCCATACATCGACTCCGGGATAGAGCCAATGAATGAAAATTTTGATGCATCGGATACGATGATCTTCTTGGTATGAAACGTACCAATAGAAGACATCGATGCACCATCGGCTGTTGGAACATTGAACTTGTCCATGGCCCATCTTGTGATCAAGATCCAGAACCGGGCCAGCGACACCTCAGAGTGTCGGGAAGAGGAAGAGAGGCTCTGAATCAGCTGTTGCCATAGGACAAACCCATAGTCCAGGTTTATCCCGTTGTACACCCCATACATTATCGAAAGGAAAAGACGACTTGCACCGTCAGATCCTGAGCTCCTCTCTGACAGTCCCTTGAAGAGAACGGTAAATAACCCATTCCACTGGGGCGGTAGGCAGGACTTCTTAAACTTGGCGACGGAGGTGAGAACCTCTGTGTAGCCCATGTTGTAAAACATGCTGTACAACATCCCAACCGGAATCGTCTCCGGATGAACTCGCGATGAGTCAGCTGCAAACCCTAACAAGGTGCAGAAACGGGGGCGAGAAATTGAAGTTTTGTGTTCTCCCACTTCAAAGAATACCCGGTCGACGGCCTTGTCGTAGTAAGCTGTCGCATAGACCTGAGATAAGGCCACCATTGGCACCGTTTCAATTTTTGACAGTGCAGGAGCAAGCTGGTTGTACTTGAGGCATTCTATGACCGGCGACATGTAGGGATCATACGCCAGTGGGTTCAGATCAATGACTAGGCATTGTTGGGGTCGGATGGGAAGAATCTGAGAAGTTGCATGAACCGAAGAGGATTCAGCCATAGTTGCAGGTTTAGAGAAGAAGATGAACGGGAGAGAGTTTGGGAGAATTTTTGCTTTGGAGATTATGGAGGCAGTAAAGAGGTAAAAGGTGGTGTTGATGGCTTTTTATAGTGGGTGATACGAGAGAGAAAAATCGTTTCAAATCTCTTATGGAAATACGAAACGGGTTTTTGAGTGACTGATTGGTGACAGTTGGGGCGTGCGATGATCACGTAGGAGAGAGAGTGTCAGTATCCTAGGATTACGCCGCCCAATAAGCGCCGGTTCAGAGAAAGGAACCGTTTCCATTTCCACACGCGCCTCTAATGCCAG
This sequence comes from Lactuca serriola, assembly GCF_051521515.1. NCBI lineage: Eukaryota > Viridiplantae > Streptophyta > Magnoliopsida > Asterales > Asteraceae > Lactuca > Lactuca serriola. The sequence goes on along the minus strand of NC_136408.1, from coordinate 146,798,309 downwards.
AGGGATGACGCTTCGATATTGCACACGCGTCCTTAGGTGTCAGAAAAAGCGCGGCCGTTTCAAATTCACGCGCCCTCCTTTTTACCGTCGTTTGAATTTCTATCCATTTAACTCCCGCCGAGTCAGCAACTTTTTGTCTAATCCCCTTTTAAACGGCTGTTTTCAATTAATGACCCACGTGGCTAATTTTTGACCATAACTTCATTAGTAACCATCCAGTAATAATCCAGCCTGTAAAATAATTAGTAACGGAGTTTTTGAAAATCTAGGATTTTCGTGCAAAGAGTGTAAAAGAAAAAGAAATAAAGCAACTCTTTTTAGGATAATCTGTGATGTCCATAATGACACGAAACTGATGATCCCGGGCACGAATCTCTTCCCTCAAAGTCAAGAAAGACCTCAAAGTGTTAGTGTGGAATCCCGTTGAATTACGATCAAACATTTTTAAATAAATGTTGAAAGGCTTCTTTTAATTAGGTTAATTAAGGGTGGTTTCGCTTTGATTCATCAATTCAATTCTTGATATAAGAACGAAAGTGAACAAAGTACTTGTGAGACCGGTGTAGTCTATTGAACAAGTAGGTAGGAGTTGATTTTATAGTGGCTTGGATTAATATGAAATCTCAGATAAAAAATGTAAAACTGGATCCCTTGGGAAGAAATGTTATGGTGTGTAACAATTTCATTGGAATCACGCAAAAGAAAATTTGAGATTCCATGAAGGTACATTCGTCAATTCATTGGTGAAAACTTGATCAAATTAATTGGTCACCGTCAATTCGTTGGTGTTGAATTTTGGGTTTCACTCAGCTCGTAGTGACACGAAACTAAGATCATAAACACAGATGTTGTGTAACCATAAACCTCAGTGGTAGTTTCTGAGAGTCTCAAGGGTTACAGTGATGAAACGAATGTAATGGAGAAGTGTAATGGGGATGGTGTAAGAAAACATAGTACCTCTGCTGCGAAAATAAGGACCAAGCAGGAGACTCTTAACTCATGTGAGAAGAGAGTGAGGCAGCTCACGATTAGAATAAATGAGTTAGCCTTATTGGGAAGACAAGGTTTGTGTATACCAGGTCATGAAGGCTATTATTCAAAATCTTATGAGGCTTGGGACACATACAGCAGCATGCTTCTAGGGACACTTAAGTAAGTCATCAAATATATCCCCATAAACGAATGAGCACACAAAGAAAAATAAATAAAATATGTTTGGAGTTTTTGAAATTTATGATAAAAATAAAAAAATAATAGATAAAAATAAAAAAATAAGAGTTGAAATAAAAATATGACCTAAAAAAAACTCTGGAAAAAAATGAAAAACCGAACCCGAACGTTCGGTTGGTTTCGGTTCTAGAAAATTTTGAAAAACCGAACCCGAACCTTCGGTTGGTTTCGGTTCCACAAAATTTTGAAAAACCGAACCCGAACCTTCGGTTGGTTTCGGTTCCACAAAATTTTGAAAAACCGAACTCGAACCTTCGGTAGGTTTCGGTTTTGGAAAATTTTGAGAAACTAAGGAATTTAGATATACAAGAAATAAATACTTTTAACATAAAGAAAAACAAAATAGTACAAGAAATATACAACACAGAAAAACTACCTTTGAAGTAATGAGCGAGTCAGATGGTTGAACCGAACCCGAACGTTCGGTTGGTTTCGCTTCTTACGTTTGAGGTTGAGAGGTAGAGTGGGGTACTGACTCTGATTCCATCATTCCTAGCACTTGCAATATTTTATTGAATGATGCTTCTGGAAGAGCTTTGGTAAAGACATCAGCCAGTTGATCAGTGGTTCTTACGAAGTGAACTTCGACATTTCCATCTTCCACATGATCTTTGATGAAGTGATACCTCAGTGCTATGTGTTTGGTTTTAGAGTGTTGCACAGGGTTATGACAGATCCTAATTGCACTTTCAGAGTCACAATATAGTGGGATCTTCTTCATATTGAGTCCATAGTCTCGAAGTTGACTCTGGATCCAAATCACTTGTGATGTGCAGGATGCAGCGGCAATGTATTCCGCTTCGGCAGTAGACAGCGACACACATGTTTGTTTCTTGGATTGCCAGCTGACCAATTTCCCATCAAGAAATTGACAGCCACCAGTTGTGCTTTTACGGTCGAGTCCACATCCTCCAAGGTCAGCATCAGAATAGGCTTGAACGAAGAAGCCTGAATTGGATGGATACCATAGACCTAAGGAGGTGGTTCGCTTGAGATAGCGTAGGATGTTCTTTACTGCCAGCATGTGAGGTTCGCGTGGGTTAGCCTGAAATCGAGCACAATAACACACAGAAAACATGATATCAGGCCTGCTAGCAGTTAGATACATCAATGAGCCTATCATTTGACGATAGAGCGTGATATCGACAGCCGGTTTGTCTAGAGATGGGGTAAGCTTGGTGCCGAATGCCATTGGGACTTTGACTTTTGAGTCTCCCATCATGCCAAACTTCGCTAGGAGAGTCTTTGTGTAAGCTTCTTGATTAATAAAGATGCCTTCGGGTCCCTGTCTTATGTTTAAACCAAGGAAAAAGTTAATAGGACCCATTGAGCTCATTTCAAACTTAGTCTCCATCAACTTTCTGAATTCAGCTGTTAAGCTGGGATTCGTGGAGCCAAAGATGATGTCATCGACATAAATTTGAACTATCATAAGGTGGTTACCTTCCTTTTTGCGAAAGAAGGTTGGGTCAACCGAACCTTGTTTAAATTTAGACATCTTTAAAAATTTTGTAAGCGTTTCATACCAGGCCCTCGGAGCTTGTTTGAGGCCGTACACAGCTTTATCCAGAATATAGCAATGATTTGGATGCTTTTCGTTCACGAACCCAGGAGGTTGCTCCACATACACAGTTTCTTCGAGTTCTCCATTTAGAAATGCACACTTGACGTCCATTTGGAAAACCTCAAAGTTTTTGTGAGCAGCATAAGCCAGAAATATTCTAACAGATTCAAGCCTAGCTACTGGAGCGAACGTCTCTTCGTAATCTATTCCTTCCTCCTGACAGTATCCCTTGACCACCAGACGAGCCTTGTTCCTTATGACATTACCTTCCTTGTCCATTTTGTTTCTAAAAACCCATTTAAGGCCAACAACCGAAGCATCTGGAGGAGTTGGAATGAGGCGCCAGACTTTGTTCCTTTCAAACTCGTTCAGTTCGTCTTGCATTGCTTGAACCCAATCAGAGTGATCGAGGGCAGTGTTCACTGTCTTCGGTTCAACTTTTGATACGAATGAGTTAAACATACAAAACTCAACCTTTAAAAATAAGGATGTCTGTTTTGCCTTCAGTTGAGATCGGGTCAGAACCTTTTCAGATACATCACCAACTACTTGAGAGATAGGATGATCTCTGGTCCATTTGGTAAGAGGAGGGTAATTCGGATCGAAGGTTGGATCTAGTTCACCGTTGATCATCTCTTCTGGCTCAGATTGGCTATCATAATCAAGCGTCATATCATCATGCTCCCCTCAATTGATGAGTCTTGAGAAACATGAGGTTCAGGGGTTTCTTGTGGTGCTGGACTTTCAGGCGTTGAAGCACCTTCGTTTGGAGGGGCATCTTCGGTTAGAGAGGCACCTTCGGTTGGTGAAGGACCTTCGGTTGAAGTAGTAGATCTTGGCTCCCCCTCGACATGAGAACTTGGCTCCCCCTCGACTGAAGCATTGATGGTTGGAGATTCATCAGTGGGCGATTCTCCTTCATGCATTCTTTTTGCAGCATCTTCGACAATTTGCTTCATATGATCAACTTTGTTGTCAGCTGCACCTGCTTCTGAGAGAGAAGCTTTTTCCGGTTCGTCAAAGAGTTCTAGAAAATTCTCGTACAAATTGGCGATTGAGACTGTGACTTGGCCAATTTGAGGAAAGATTTCCCTGGCAGTGTCATCTATGGCCTGTAGCTTCTTGACATAGCTATCGTCGAAGGTCACATAGTATGTCTCTTCAATCCTTCTTGAACGTTTGTTTAGGACCCTGTACGCCTTGGATGTGAGTGAGTAACCCAGAAAGATTCCCTCGTCGGCTTTGACATCAAACTTGTTGCGGTGTTCTTTAGAGTTAAAGATGAAACACCTTGAGCCAAACACATGGAAAAATTTCACATTGGGTTTTCTGTTATTTATTATCTCATATGGTGTGAGCGTGAATCGCTTATTGAGATAGGACCTGTTCTGTGTATAACAAGCAGCAGAAATAGCGTCAGCCCAAAAATAAAGAGGTAAGGAAGCGAAACTTAGCATAGTTCGGGCAGCTTCACACAAGGATCGGTTTCGTCTTTCGACTATTCCGTTCTGTTGTGGTGTGTAGGGAGCTGAGAAATTATGACTAATTCCCTTTTCTGCAAGAAACTCTTCAAACTCCTTGTTTTTGAATTCGAGACCATTGTCACTCCTGATGTTTCGAACGACCTTCTTGAGCTGGACTTCAATTTGCTTGATAAACACTTTCAGCTTTTGAGTTGCTTCAGATTTGAGCTTTAGAAAGAACACCCATGTAAATCGTGAGAAGTCATCAACGATAACAAGAATATACTTGCTACCACCGATGCTTTCGATAGATGAAGGACCACACAAATCGATATGAAGCAATTCTAGTGGTTCAACAACTTTTGTGTTAATTACGGATGGGTGACTTTGACGACTCTGCTTTCCCATTTCGCATGCAGCACACAAATGCTCTCTGTCAAACTTAAGCAATGGAAGCCCCTAACATGACCTCCAGTGACAAGTCAGTTGATATCTTTGAAATTGAGATGAGAGAGTCTTCGGTGCCACAACCAGCTTTCGTCGGATTGAGCTTTTGATAGCAGACATATGGTTGGGTTTCCTTTGATGGGTTTCATGTTCAGAGGAAACATTTCACCCTTTCGATCTGACTTCAGAATCACTTTCTTTGTCTTTTTCTCTATGATTTCAGAACCTTCATCATCGAATGAAACTTTGAGACCTGTACCTCCAACAAGCTGAGATACACTGATGAGGTTGTGTTGAAGTCCTTCCACATAGGCCACCTTCCTTATTGTAAAGTCACCATTCGTTATCATCCCGTATCCTTTTATGGTGCCGAAAGAGTTATTTCCAAACTTAACGTTGCCACCATTTGCAAAAGATCTGTATTCCCTGAGCTCCTCTTTCCTCCCTGTCATGTGACGCGAGCAGCCACTGTCGATGTACCATTCTTCGTCAAACTGCTCGTCACTCATAACCTGCAAAAGTTAAGCAGATTTAGGAACCTAAAGTTTCTTGGGTCCATGTGAGCTTTTCATGGGAACTGGAAAAGTAAAAGAGATGTCAACTAGATATGTTCGTTTTATTAGAGTTGTTTCATCTTTCTTTTTAATGGTAAAGACTTTTATTTTGTTAGGATTGGGTGTTTTCGTTTTGGACTCTGGTTTGGATTCATTGACCTTCTGCTTTTCCTTTTGTTCAGCTGATGAATGAGGCTTTTGAGAACATGCGGGATTAACTTTAGAGCGAGATGGAGATGAATTGGTGGAAGTAGAAGAATTAGAAGAACGAGAAGAGTTAGAATGAGAGGTTTTGGATGGAGAGGACTTCCTGGCTGATGACTCTAGGTGACCCTTTTGCTTTTGATCATTGGAGGAACTAACCTTCGAGTCTTGTTCTCTTTTGACTTTAGAGCCGAACCTCTGTGTTCGGTTGGAGTTGTTCTTGGAACCGAACCTTTGGTTTCGGTTGAAGTCCTTTTCAGAACCGAACCCTTGCCTTCGGTTGGTATTTTCTTGCGAACCGAACCTTGGCTTTCGATTGGTATTTTCTTGTGGACCGAACCTTAGCTTTCGGTTGTTGGAACTTTCAGGCTTTCTTACAGGATTGTTTTCATACTTCAGATTCTTGTCTTTGTGTGAATAGTATGCATTCTGGGAGTGCCAGAATTGTTTCCTTTCAGAAAGGTTTTTCCTGTATCTTTGGTTCCTTTCTATCTTCTTATCCCTCATCTGCTTAGGTTGATGATGAACGTTCGCTTTCGTTTTTGTTGTCTCCTTGGCTGGTTCCTTTTGAACTTCAGGAGTTTTGCTTTGGGCTGTTGGAGTAGAGGGAATGTCTTCTTTTGCTGAATGATCGTTCTCCTGAGGAATATCTTTCGTACCACTGGTACTTGGCTCATTGAAATTATCTGGCTTGTTCAATGGTTCAGGGATGTATCTTCCTTTGGTCATCCAGGGGGTTCTTTCAGATAAGCCAACGGTTTCGTTTGCATTATCAATAGGAGCTTCCCAAAAGTACTCATCACAGCCATCAGCATTGTCTTCGTTAACAATAGCTGTGAGTTCAGCTGTTTGATGTTCGGTTACTCCAGTCACCTTGTAAACCTGATTCGGAGTGGTCCTGACCTTTTGATACACAACAGCTTTTTCTACTAATTTCGGGGACTTTTGTTGGGACAATCTAGCAAATTCCACAGAATTTTCAGAAATAAGATTTTTGCGGTTTTCAGTTTCGCTTTTAACAACTTCTGAGCAGTCAACCGTATCCTCTACAGAAATTTCACTCATGTTTTCGTCCTCGTTAAGCTCAGATGCATTTTCAACATCGATTTTATTTTCTGAGCTTACGTTGGCGTTTAGAGAGTCAAATTTTTGCATGGTTTCGGTTCTCAGTTTAAGTCTGTCATTTTCGTCCAAAAGATTTTTGAGCATGTCCTTGTGGTCTTTGGATTTAATGAAGGACTCAATTTTGTCCAGTCCATACATGTAGGTCGGATTGACATCATCAGACGATATCACACTCTCACAATTGTAGGCTTCGGCATCGATTTCATCCTCCTTAAATTCTAGGAAGGGAAAAATCATGCGATGGATCTTTTGGCCTATCTCACAATCCAAGTGAAGTTGAGTAATATTGGAATATAAACGTTTAGCTATTAAACAAAAAACATTTCGTTGTTTTAACAATTTCAAATTGTCTCTCTGCAAATAAATGTTTTCGTCTTTGACTTTAACTAATTCCGACTCTTTTAACTCAATCCACATTCGCCGCTCCTCACTCTTCAACGCCACCCTGCTTAATTGATCAGTCAGGTTAGAATTGGTGAGTCGAGTTTGAGTTAAGCTACTATCTAAATGAGAAATTCTTGTATTAACATTTTTTAGTTCTTTCTCATATGAGGATGATGGTACTTTAGATGAAATAAAAACAGATTGTACCTTCTTTATCAGTTCATCGAGCTCATTGAACTGCTGGCTGAGTGGTTTGGCCGTAAAGCACATATCCTCCTGCACCTTCGGTCCATCGCTTCCTCCATCGGTATTGTATCCCCTCATTTGAGATACGTCAGTCACCATGAAGCATTTTCCACCACTGCTTTCCTCCTTAGCCACATAAGCCTTTCCATGAGTAGGCTTCCTCACTTCTTCGTCTTCTGAGTCAGTAGACCAAACTTCTGTGCTACCGAACTCATCGTCATTAACCGAACCCTGCACAATAAGAGCATTAGTAGAAGGGTTAGCGGTAGACTTCTTCTTTCTCAACTCATCCAGTCTCTTCTGCAGCACGGCTTCCTCATCAATTCCATCGTCCTTTTCAACCATCTTCTTAAGAACACAGTCCTTAGCATAGTGGTTCTTGCCACCACAGTAGAAACAGCTTACTCCGGAATCGCCATCTGCCTTCGGTTCCTTCTTGGGCTCCTCAGCCTTCGGTTCATTGTTCGATTTTTCAGAGCTGTAACTCCCCTGCCAGTTTCGGTTTTTGTTGCTGGGGAATCTCTTCTTTATGAACCTCTTAGGATTGGATACCATCATGGCATAATCCTCAGTTGTGAGGTCATATTCTTCCAAGTTGAGCTCTTCATCCTCCATCACAGCTTTACTTTTAGATAGGAGGGCCAACGAACCAAGACTAGAAACAACGTTCTTCTCTTGAACCACAATCTTCTCTTGGGACTTTAGAATACCCACCAGTTTCGCCAAAGAGTATGATTTAAACCGTTCATGGGCTTTGACTGTGGAAACTACTGCTCTCCATTCAGATCTCAGTCCGTTCAAGAAAGTAACCTTTTGTTCAATGAGCTTCCTTTCAATGTCGTGTTTGATCATCTTGCTGAGAAGATGATTGAAGCGATCAAACGTCTGGGTCACCGTTTCTTCGGCCCCTTGCCTGAATTCTCCAAACTCAGATAGAAGCAAGGTTTGGATTGACTGTTCAAGATCTTCGTCTGTGGAATACAGTTCACGAAGTCTATCCCATACTTCCTTCGCCGTAGTGCATGAGCTGACTAGTCTGAATGTGTCGGACTGAAGGGCGAATCTGATCAACCTTAGCGCCTTAATATTGCACTGAAATTTGTCTTTTTCATCTTGTGCAATATCCGTCACGTCCTTAAGCAGATCGTTGTACTCTTTTTGCGTCTTAATGATTCTGGATGTTGCAGAATGAGAAAACGGTCCATTGATGATGGCTTCCCAGATGAGATAACCATTGTCCTCCGATCCAATCACATAATCTTCAAAATGATGCGCCCATACTTCATAGTCATGGGTGTACAAGACTGGAATCTTTGTCGTCGAACCGATGCTGTTGGAAATATTAATAGGGTTTGATTGCGTTGCGTCCATAATGATCGTAAAAACTTGTTCAAAGATCAGACTTGTAATAAAGCAGATTAGGGCAAAACAATAAATATTAAGATGCGTCAATTAAGATGACGGCTCAATAAATATCGATGATTGCGGAAAACCCTAATGGAAATCTTTTTCACAGAAAAGATGTGTATCGATTACACAGCCTCCTGCTCTGATACCAATTGATGGGATTAAAACAACTTTTAATCTATGAAGATCGATTAGATCTTGAACAAGTATATGAATATGAAACAGTAAAAACACAATAATAAGAACAAACAGCTTGAATCAAACGTGTCGAATGATTAAATAAAATCCTTAGAAGAGCTCGATTAAGAACATCAACTGTAAAGGATTAGAAGATTACAAGAACGATTAAAAAATATTGTACTCTTGATGAATCGCTATATCGATAATCTCAGAAATCTTAACCTAATATGCATGCAAGCATTTAACTTATATACAATACATAAAAGGCTCTCGGTTGGACAGGCCCAAACCGGAGAATACAAGGCTAAACAACGAGCCCAAAAGACGCAACATCAAAACAATCTTCAGCCCAACACCTCTACTACAAGTTCCTTGATCTTATCTCAGCCTTCCTTGATTCGAGTACGGACCCTCTGCTTTCAGTAGTACGGGCCCATACTATCTTCCACATCTATCCGTACTTTCCTCAAGAACTGCCTTGACTCCACCAATTCCATTCTACTGCTACTGTTCTCTACTACTCTCATCCCAGGCTTGCCCTAGGGTAATCACCAACTCACTCTCCGCCATCAGCTTCATATGAAGTCCCTGTCTTCTTCCCCTAACTAGCTCGCGAATACTATTACATATTACTCAGACTAGATAATTCTTCGAATGAGAGATCCTACTCTATAACGGTTGGACTCAAACAAGAGCTGAGAAATAGAGCTAGACCTAACCTTCTGAAATTATTTAGTCCTTGCAATATGTAACTTAACAAATTCGTTTACTAGTTAGTGAAAGACAACTAGAACTCCTGAAAGCACAAAGCAAGCAACATTCGGGCATTGAGTACACATAATCAAGCATATACTACTCAGGCTATCACCCTGGCTAATCTTTACTAGCATGCAATTCTCATAAAGCTGAATCATATATAACAGGCACATAAGGCATCCTTCCTAGATCCTTAGTCCTAATCTAGCATGCTGTTATAATAAAGCTGATATCATAACATAAACTTGTATGGGTAATTTGGGAGTACTTACTTGAGCTCGGCTGATTGCATGCACCACACCCTTTTCTCTTTTATTTTGAAAACTTTATATGACTTCCTTAGTTTGAGTTCAGACACACCCGAAAGTGCGCCTGAATCCCTCAAACCAAGGCTCTGGTACCAACTTGTAACATCCCAAAAATACAAGCGAAAAATTTTGTTTTTAAAATCATTTAACAACCATAATATTATCGTCATAAAATGAAATCATCTAACATGTATCTCAAAATCTCATAAAATCTGTCAACATATAACTGTCTCATATAAAATATCAGAGTAAGCTCCCAGGATAATAAAAACTATTGTGTGTGCCATGCCATCAACTCGAGCCCTTCCCTTTACTAGCTGAAGTACCTGAAACCAAAACTGAAACTGTAAGCACGAAGCTTAGTGAGCTCCCCCAAACTACCACATACCATACAAGGCACATATAACAAATAACATAACTTTGGGATTAATCCCACTGCATCGGGACGAATCCCGACATCGGCTTACCCGACATCAGGCTCACCCCGGCATCCGACCGCATCGGGCATCGGGCTCACCTCGACACATACCCAGCATAACATATATATCATAAACACATAACATAATCACATAATCTGCATCGGGATTGCCCCGATATCGGACTGAATCCCAGAACAAATACATATAACACATAAACTAGCATACAATGGGCTTGCCCAGAAATACGTAATACATGGCATATTGACTAACTTACATCGGGCTTACCCCGGAACACATAACATATAACATAATAACATATATTGCGTCGGGTTTGGCCGACATTGTACCGAGGTCTGGAACATATAACACATAACACATAAACATGCATGAATCACAAAGACATCAAGCATACATAACTACTTCTCGAGACGGCCCCGACATCGGATCGAAGTTCGAAAACATATAAACTGAATCGGGCTAACCCCGGCATCGGGCTCGCCCCAATATACTCTACTACTTAAACGGGCTAGCCTTGGTGCCTTAGACCCGTTCCTACTGGAGGAAAACTCACCTCCTAAAGCTGATTGTGAAATCTCGTGGTGAGCAGTATCCGGTGACTGCCTCGGCGTCCCTCCGACTATCAAAACACAATAATACATAGTCAATATCTGAAACTCCTTCCTACGGTAAAATGACCATTTTACCCCTAATCAAATTCAACGCTCTTGTCAAAGTCAAGTCAAGGTCAACCCCAGTAAACTCAACTCGTGGTCCATTAAGTCAACTCGTCGAGCTCTCCTACTCACTTGTCGAGTTCTATCTACAATAATCATCGGAACATTTCGACTCTACTTGTTGAGTCCCTCCCTGGACTCGTCGAGTCCTTTAGCTCCCTGGTCCTAATCTTGTTCAACTCTCTGATTCATCCCCTCTACACACCAATTCAACTCTCAACTCACTAACAGGGAAATTAGGGTTTGTGACCCGACTCGCCGAGTTAGATGAGTGACTCGTCGAGTCATTCACATGTCATCACCATACAGTTGATCCTAAACAATTTCAATGCATCCAATACATAGATCTGGACTTATAGGGCTTTCATAACACATAATGTTGCCAACTTTACGTGCATGCATAGTGATATGAAGCTAAGACATCAAACTAGGCTAAAAATGAAGACCTAAGGTTTGGAATAGGGCCTTGGTTGAATAAAGGTGGCTATCTTGAGCTCCAAAAGCTCAACGGTGTCCAAATATGAAGTCCGTAACCCCATGAGAGCTCCAATCTCGGGGTTATCCTTGAAATGACCCAAAAGTGAGAAAAAAAAAAGCATAGATGAAGATCTAATAGGAGAATGATCAAGTTTGATATTTGGTTACCAGAAGGTGTAGTAAATGAGGTGTAGCTCCTGGATCATCTTCTTCTCCTTTGAACCTTCTACCTTCTTCTTCTTCTACAATCTCCAAAATGCATAAATTTACTTCAAATTCACAATAAATCACTCAAGCTCACTAATGGAGGGTTAGGGTTTCAAGGATGGCGCTCTGGAGGTGATAGAGGCTGGGTTGGGGGCTATAATGATGTTTAAATAGGATACAAACCCTAAAGATTAAGGTTTCATCCAGCCTACCTGACTCGCCAAGTCGGGAATATTGACTCGCCGAGTCGCCCCACTAATCTCCACGTGTTGACCCGTATCTACTCGATGAGTTAGGGCTACTGACTCGTCGAGTAGCCCTTATATAAAGGAAAATAAAATAATTAAAATTATGTACCAGGAACGAGGCGTTACAGATTCTTAGCTATATCAATTGTGGTAGTGTCTAAATCTTCTATGTAAGGAAAGATTCTCATCGCCCAAGTTTCAATTAGAGAGAAACCTAGAACCATATGATTTGAATCATGTGATGTGTGAAAATATTGTTACTTGGGAAAATTAGGACTAATTCCCTATTAACATAAGTATGTAAGTCAAGTGAAAGATAAAAGGACCTAGTACACATTGATGTGCACTGGTTAGATCAACCACAAAGGACGATAAAGTCTATTTGTCATTATTTACTGAAAGCTCAGTAAATATGATTATGCTTACAAAATTAAGTATAATTCTGATACATTAAAGAGATTCAAAGTATAGCAGAACGAATAAGAAGAATCAAATTAGGCAGAAAGATAAAAGAACTACTAGAAAATAACCCTTTAATGACGCGCAAATAATGACACTCGCTGATAGAGGACGCGCATTTGCGCGTGACTTAAAAAATAATGTTAGTTTTGCAAAATTTGAAGGATAGAGAACACGCATTTGTGCGTGCCTTAAAATTAGTGTCCAACAAAAAAAATTAAAAACACGGAGGGCACCTTTCATAAAAAAGTGTGTCGTCTAAAACTGTCGCGTTATATTTTTCTTTATGAACGCGTGTTCTCCAATTTTTTAATTGCCGAGGGAGGAATGAAATCCAAAAAATAAAAAACCCCGCCTTGATACTCTCCTCCTCCTTCTTCTTCTTATGTTGTAAAATCCTCTTCAATCAAAAGAAACCCTAAAAGCATTGTGTGTAAAAGATCAATAATTTCATACTTGAAGTTCCTAAAATCTTCATCGATCAAAAGAAACCCTAAAACACCGCCTGATACCCACCTCAACTCCCACCAACCCACACCGACTCTTCAGGCCTCGCACGACGACGATGTACTGACCGTATCGATCAAAACTTCCTCCGCCATCACCATTTGCAGATTTCTCACCCCATCCTCAAGGAAACCAATTTGCTAACCCTCACGAAAAAGAAAACGAAAATGACCTATGATTAGGATTACTCGATCGGTGTTGTGCTCAAGAAATCGACTCGCTATTGCCGACACCTCTCGCCCCCTTTCCATTTCCGTCACTATTAACTCTCTCGCGATTTACATGATTATTATTTAGGGTTTATCTTACACAGGTATATTCTTTTTCTCCCTATGTAGGTTAATTTGAATAATCTGAAAGTCAATCAACTCATAAAGTTAGGTATTTTTGTGCCGAATATGTTCATTGATCAACCATTTCTCCTCGATCTACTTTATTTTTCAGTTCCTGAGGTACGATCTATCCATGGTTTTCTTTGAGTCTTGTTTTTGTGTTGGTTTCGTTTAATCCTTTTTTATTGTCGGATAATGCTTCAGAGTGTAGTTGCTATCTTTGTATGTAAATTGATCTTGTAAATTCTTTCTTATGGGTTTTTACTTGTTGTTTTAATCAGGAAAGAGGCATTCATTTCCATGATAAGTTTGATATGGATGAAGAAACTAAATATTCTGTTGGGTTAATCGGATTTGTTGTAATGAAAATGAGTTGAATCCATCTGGTTCTTTAGATGTAGAGATGAGGTAAAAGAACGTTGTAAATCGTGTCATTATTATATTTATATGTATGTAACGATGTTTGTGACTAAGTTTTTGTTGTTTCAAGATTCAAGATAATTAACAACATGCTGCGGATACAAAGAAGCACATGGTAGATTTAGTTTTTCACCACCTAACTCGTTGTTTAGATGTCTGTGTGTATGTTATTGTATCTTGTTTTGTTCTAAGTAATATACTAGTTATTGACTAACTAATAATAATGCAGTTGTATGAAGAAAGCCGACATGGTTCAAAATCTGAGGGTTAGTCTTTTGCAGCAATCCATAAATCTAAATATTGTTTAAGTTTACCTTTTTTGTAATAAATAATAGTTAATAGTTGTGTTTCTTCCCTTCCCTGGTACAGAGTGGTCAAATAAAGAAAAAAAAGTGAAAGTGGTGATAAAGGGCTGAATGCGACTGCAACTGCATATGCCCCTCCTAAATCTAAATCTAAATATTAATCTAAATCTAAAGCTCAAGAGGATAAGACAACAAGCTGTAGTCAGGTATCACAACCTCGAGTTGGAGTCCCTCGTGCACGTCCTGCTACTTCTGCTTCTGCTTCTGCATCACCCACTTCAGAATCTAGAAATTCTTCTCCTGCCCCTGCAATTGCAACTGCTCCTGGACCTTGATTATCACCAACCTCATCAATGGTCTCTCTCACCTCTAACAAATCACCATTAAACCATCATGCAAAGGTTCAATATACTTTCATTTACTTGGGAATATCTACTAGACCAGTCATAGCAACTATAGCTATCACTTTTAAACTATAAAGTACTAAATTTAAATTGAAAAAATGGGACTACATGTTAGATTTTTATTTTTTTTAATGGTTTTTGATCCATTATTCCATCCCCTTAAAAAAGAAAACAAAAAAAAAACATCTTATTTATCTCTCTTCAATTAAAATGAGAAAATAGTAAGAGAAAAGGTCCACTTCTCTTGACTTGTTAACAAAATGATAACCTTATAATTTTTACAGAAAGGAAATTGTCTTAAACAAACAAAACATTAGGCACAAGGATGATGACATGGATTGCTGATTGTTGATGACATGGATCTTATTGATGAGGACAACATGTTATCTTAAGAGGACTTGAAGAAAGCTCAGCTCCCACCTGGTAAACGTTAAGAGTTAGGGTTTTCATTTTTTTTTCTATGGATAAGTGTGTAGATATTAAATTGGAAGAGGTGAGATTTTGTTGTTTTTGACTGCATATTGTGATGAGGTTTTGCAGTTGGTGATTGTGAAGTTGGAAGCACAAGGATGCTGAAGAATACGCAAAAGGGATGGATGGATGCACTTACAAAAATTGAAAATTCATGAATTATCATACCTAAGTGTTAACTGAGCGAATAATATGAAAAGTAATTACAGGTATTAACTTAAAAAAAATAAAAACTTTATGAAATGCTTTTCTCATCTTCACAGTTAAGAAGCTGATTTGATTTCGTCGACACGACCATGCATCAATATTTGTTTCTAAACCATTGCTATATATATATATATATATATATATATATATATATATATATATATATATATATATATATATATGGCTACTCCATATTTTCCTAATATTTATAGTGGTGATTATTACTTTTTTTAGGCAATTATTGTTTTTGTGATAACCATACATTTATATGCCTTTGAGAAAAGTGGGTTGGAGGAGGTATCAATGGTGGCACTTTCTGGCTGTGTCTAGTTACAAGCTTTTGTGGTCACATTGGAGACCAAGTAAGTTACCAACACTTGTGATTTCAACTATTAGAATTCATCTTGACCATTTTTATTTGTGAAAACATTTCCCTCTCTTCCGACAGAGCAATACATCTTTCTAAATCTTTTTCTCAAACCAACTAGTCTCCCGCCTTCTTTAGTAGGACAAAAAAGTTGCAATTTTTTTCTCATTTACTTAATACAATAATACAACCTTTTCTACTATTCTATCATGTCCATCTTGTCTAAAATAAAAAATTCAAAGAATGTTTTTTATATATATGTACTTTTTTGTCAAAATAGAAATGTGTGTGTACACGATACATGCTGATTTAAATAAATCTGTATGAAACTGAAACTCAGGAAGGATCTCTATGTATGGAAAACATGAAAAAAGGACTACAGTAAGTGAAAAGAGTGGTTGTGATTAGTTTAAGTTAGACCTAACAAAAGCAAGCACAAAAGCTAGAAGCTCTTCTACTGAACAAGTGTAAATCACCTGTTATAATAGGGGTCCAATTGCTGTTTGAACCTACTCTTTTCAAGGGTAGTATCTGGAAAAATCTTGACCCCTTAGGACTTCACTCTGATCATGAAATATGGGAGGTAATAAAAATATAAATAAAAATTAAAATTCATATTATTATTTTTTATTATTAATTTGACTGATTCGTGCAGGCATTAGAGAAATGCTAGCTTAAGAGTACCATTAGTAGTCTCCCAAACTGTTTAGATTGATCTAGTAAGAACACTGTAGAATTGAATTCCGTCCATTTATGGAATGGAATTCAAAATTCCAATTCCAATGTTTTTTTTGGTAAAACAGTGAGTGATGAAGGAGAAAATTGGAGTATGGGTCAACGACAGCTGTTCTGTTTAGGAAGAGTGTTGCTTAGGAGAAACAAGTTCTTAATTCTTGATGAAGCAACTGCATCAATTGATTCAGACACATATGCCACTGTACAAAGGATTATAAGGTAGGAATTCTTAAGTTGCACTATTGTAAAAGTTGTTCATAGGATTCCAAGTGTTATAGATAGTGACATGGTCATGGTCCTCTCCTCTGGTATGTATCTTATTCTTCACAAACCCATATATCTCATAAAATGACACAATTACCCTCTACAAAATAGTGAAATTTCATGTATAATAGGTGAAATGATGGAATATGATGCGCCCTCTAAGCTAATGGAGTCGGATTCTTATTTCTCAAAGTTGGTTGCTGAGTACTGGTCCAGCTACAGGAGATGATCCACGGGTAATTTCTTTTCAAGTTAAAAGTAAAAGTAAAATTTCTTATTATTCGTTATATGTATATATGTATATGTATGTGTATATATGTATACACATATACATATATTTTTTAATTCATTATTCTTGATGAAGATTTGAACTTGATACTAGATGATAATAATGGAAATCTGGAAGAATGATATGCAAATTATACAAAAATTTCGAAAGGGTATTTTGGGTATTTGGTAGTAGATATTAATCCAGAAGAAAAATATTTACTGCATGATTGGGTGAAATCACTATTGTTCTTAAGTTTTTTTTTTCTTTTTAGGTATTTAGTAGTATATATTATTTGTTTACATTGAATAGGAATTATGGATATATTTTTGTTCATTCAATAAAATAATACGTACAAAACAGTGAGGTTTGAATTGAAAACTTTATATGGGTTGGAGTATTTGGGAATTGGGCATGCTCTTGACACCAACAAGTTTGAAAGTTTTCAAAATAATGATTTTGTGGTGAAAATGGTAACTACACTGTCAACCTTGTTACATAGGTGGTGAAAATTTGTTTTTTTTTCTGGGAAACCGGGGTTTTCAAGATTTTAATATTAAAAGGGAAGCAAGGGGTTCATTTAGTCATGTTTCAAGGGAAGTGATAGTTGAGGTTTAAATAACTACCTTGAGATTCATCTATTATAGACTGGAAAAGGGACTTGTTGTGTACCTACTTAAGGAGATTTTGGACCTCTTATCTCAGAAATCAGTGCTACACCAAGTAAAATTCTTTCATGAAATTTTTTTTTCTTAACTTTTTGCTCTTGATTGACAAAATGACAAGACAACCCTCTTTACTTGTTTTTTTACAGATTTCATCCCTACCGTGAGCAATAATCCACCTTCTAACAACAAGAAGAGTAATACTGGTTTGATTGTATGGATTTTGGTTCCGGTTGTAGTTGTGAGCTTTTAGATGACTTTAGTCCTGCAAATAAGCTAATAAGCTCAGGGAGGGTGATTTTGGACCTGTTTACAAGGTACTTCTATACTCTTCTTTTAATCAAGAATTTGATTTTTTTTTTCTTTTTAAACTCGAATGGAATGGAATGGAATGACGAAAGAATGGAACAGGCAGGGCCAAAAATTTCTTTGAGACCGTGAAAGACCCCTTCATTCTTTTTATGATCCCTTCATTCTCTTTGAGATGAAGAATTTTTTGACATATCAGCGGGAAAGTAGCTTTAGTCACCAGTGAATGTTTGCTAAATTGGTTTGTAAATTGTAATTCAATTCTCCATCTTTAATGTTTACATTTTTTTGATCAGGTTCAACACTTATAGGTTCTGAGAAGATATATAAAGATATATATAGAACTTCGTTCACCTGTGGAGAAAGATGAAATCATATCTGAGGTAACAATTTATAAAAAATTAGGATTTAAGTAAAAAAGAAATAGATGATTGATGAATAGTATGGTGGGTGGGTGTATAACTGTTGTTTTATGAAGTTACCCGACAAAAAGATTCTAAGTATTATATAATACAATTTTATCTAAATGCTTTGAGTTATAAGAATAAATAGTAATTATCTTTTGGATCCCCTTCAAAGGTGTCTCATGGTAACATAAAATATCTATTTATTGTTGGATTCTTTATATATTAAGTACATGCAATCAGAATATTGACACCTTTATATGTAGTGTGTATTTAAATAGTGATTTGTATGATCTTGTAGGCCCTAGATGCATTCACTGCAGCTATTGTTGTGAGTATTGCCTTCTCTTTCATTCCTGCTTCGTTAGTTGTTGCTATTATGAAGGTAGGCCACTCTTCGGTTGTATCTTTCACATAACTGACAAGGTGTTGTTGTATCTATTCAGACTAGGCTTAGAGCAATGGTTGCAAGAGATGAGTTCAGAAGAAGAAGAAGAAACAAGGCTACAACTATAGTTCAGGTACTATGGATGAATTATGTTTGTAAAGTATTTAAGAAAATGTTTAGAAACAAGGGTGAATTTGTACAGATTAGTTAGCTACTTGCAAGTTGATCTTGAATAAGCAAAGGGGCAATGGATTGTATTTTTTGTATCTAATTCGTTTGTAAATTTTGTTACAACTTCTATTGATTTGTTTTATCTTTCCATGGAACGATTATTTGTATGACATTAAATTTATGCAATGTATTCTATTTTTTATATGATATTTTATTTTATATTATGAAACATTAAATACAAATTTAATATGAAAATAAGTAAATCTATAAATAATATTTTTTTAAACATTTAAAATTATGATACGCTAAAATGTGTGTCATCTTCATTCATGACATGGCCTTTCTTGACAGGGGCTTTCTTGATACGCATTGCGTGTCATTAACACGCGCGTCGTAAGGTTATGACACGCGAATGCGTGTCCTCTTCCTTTAAGACAGGGCCTTCCTTGATACGCATTGTGTGTCGTAAACGCGCGTTGTAACTACGTGTCGTAAATGAGCGTCGTAAATGTGCGTCGTCTCTCTTTATGACAGGGCCTTCCTTGGCGTGCATTTGCGCGTCGTCTGAGCCTTTTATGACACGCAATGAGCATTGTAAAAGGCTGTTTTTCTAGTAGTGAAGGTTTCTCCACACTAAAAGGAAAGGAGCGTACTTTAGTATCGTGTTTTATGATCATCCTAATGATTATGGAACCATGTCACAATTGATCCTCTAAGGACACCTTATTGTTTTATCATCACAGTGTATATAATTGAAACAAGACAACACCATCATCATACATATCAAAATAC
Organism: Lactuca serriola; assembly: GCF_051521515.1. Taxonomy (NCBI): domain Eukaryota; kingdom Viridiplantae; phylum Streptophyta; class Magnoliopsida; order Asterales; family Asteraceae; genus Lactuca; species Lactuca serriola. The sequence continues at coordinate 146,778,888 of NC_136408.1, read as the reverse complement.
AACCATCATTGTTTTCATCAAGTATAGTATCATTGGTTACAAGACAAAATATTCAATGTATCATGATAACCAAATACGACAAATTCCACATGTTCTTGTTGACTTTTCCCCTTAATGATTCCATGAGAATACAAGTTATTTTGAAAATGTCAACATAAATAATGTTGGTGATTTCATATGCATGTTTGGATGAAAAGTTTTGTATTGTTCGTAAAACACCAAAAAAAATCCAATATTTTCTATAAAATGGTTTGAGAGTGTTGTATCAAAATCAAGTATTAATGCATGTGTGTTTTCTTCTTTGGAAATGCATATAAAAATGTAATCCAGAAAATCCTGTATTTTCTGTTGTAAGTAAAAGGTATTGTTTAACTGTATGTTTTCCCAAAAAATCCGATATTTTCTGTTTATAGAAGTGTCGTGGTCTTAAAACCCTAAGACCGAGTATCAATGTATGTATATTTTCGTATCATCAAGATTGTATATGTATTCCGTAAATTTATGATGGAGTTAATCTCTAGGTGAGCCGTTATAACCGTACTTGATAATGACTAATTCTCATGGCATGATGTTTTTCGAACGCCGACTTGTTTAAGGTAAGGTTTGTCACCCTAAACTGGCCTAGTCTAACTGTAGTGAACAACTCAAGTGTGGGGTGTCACCCCCGTATAGATGTATACACAAAGTATCGCTCTCCCTCCAGGAGACTCTTGTTATAACTACAGGCTACGATTGTACACTCGAGAGGTGTCAACCGACATGTCTCACTAGATCCTTAACAGAGTTTACGTGAATATTGTATTACACTGTGTATAAAGTTTTCTTGTACGTTTTATGTTTGCAAATCCCAACGAGTATGTATGTGAATGTATGAGGCCCAACAGATATGTAGAAGGACCACTAAGGCCCACTAAACATGTAAGTTGTTTCCAGGCCCAATAAGCATGTAAATGGACCACTAAGGCCTATTAAACATGTAATGCATAATCCACTCCCAATAAGCATGTAAATGGACCACTAAGGCTTGATAAACATGTAAACGTATAATCCAGGCCCAATAAGCATGTAAATGGACCACTAAGGCCCGATAACATGTAATGTATAAACCAGGCCCAATAAGCATGTAAATTGACCATTAAGGCCCAATAAACATGTAATCGATGTATTTAGTTCTTTTGTTATTACGTTGTTTGTTTTAGCTCGATTGTTTACCAAAACGACATAAAGGCCCACTTTTTGTAATGATGACATTTTTTGGCCCATTAAGCCGAAATTTTACAATTTTGGCACATTTTTGGTAAGACTGACACTTTAGGTCCCTTAAGACCAAACGTTTACATTTATGGGCTTATTTCAAATAAAATGACATTTTTAGCCTACTTTTGTTAAATTGACATATTCGGCCCAATTATATAAAAGTTTACATTTTCGGCCAAATTTAATAAAATTGGCATTTTCAGCCCCTTTTTAACCGAAAAGCAACATTTTTGGTTCAAATTTGTTCAAAATGACAATTTAATCCACAAAAGTCATAACTTTACAAATTTGGCCCATAAAACCGTGAAGGCCCACTTTAAGCCTATTTTGTGAAAATTTACTCTTTTGGCCCTTTTAAAACCATGAATATCATAAAGACCCTTTTTTATATAAAAATGACTCTTTTGGTCCTTGAAAAACCGTAAGTATCATAAAAGCTTCATCTTTTTGTTTATTTGTCAAAAATGGTCCCTTTACAAGATTTTGTTTAGTTTTTTTTCCACATCCTTAACATGTTTAACACTTTCATCTTCATGGTAAGTTGCCTAAAGTGTTTTAGTTTACAAATATCACCAACTATTGGTAGAGTTTTCAAGATTTATGAAGTTTCATCACATAATTACAGCATATAACCTAGAAAACACACATAATCATGCACAAATACATAGATCTATCACAAAAGCAACTTGTATTCTCCCCCAAAACATAGTAAAAACCGAAAACAAGGGGGTATGAACTCACATTATGGTTTGGATCGGTTTTTGGAAGCAGATTAGAGATGTTTTTGGCCTAAAGTGCTTCCTTGGAAGAAGTTTTCGAACCAAGATGATTCTAGGAAGTTAGAACACGAAATGAAGCTATTGTAAGAAAGAGTTCTTAGCGTTAAAATGGAAGGTAACAACTTGTACAAGATGATAACTTACCAAGAGGTTGAAACCTTTATGAAAAACTCTTGAAACACACACACACACACAAACCATGATTTTTGATGAGGAAGAAGGAAGTTCTTGGTGCTTCTAGAGAGACATGAAAGCATTGTGTTTGAAGAATTTTGAGTGAAGAGGGGTGGTGAGAGGGGGTTTCGGCCGAGGATAAGAAGGAAGGGGGGGGGGGTTTCAATTTGGTTATTACATGTAGGGTTTATCATAGAGATATGATGGATAATGCATGGATTACCACTAAATAATAATTAGTGTCAACTTTTTAAATTACTTGATTTTTTTTTGGTATACAAATATATGTGTGGGTCGAGATTTTTGGAGAAAGGAAAAGAAAGAAGAAAAGTTTTGGGCCTTACTAGCTTGATTCCGATATTATGAGGTCCAAGTGGATCGGTCTCGGTCCATGGGGCCCTTATAAGGGTTCACGGCCCAATAGTGATAAAGATAAGGGTTTAAGGCCCAATGAAGCCCAAGAAGATAGTTTACGGCCCATTAGGGCTTATGAAACCATTTATGGCCCATCATGGCCCATTAGAGATAAGATGAATCATTCTAGGCCCACATGACCCAAAATGCTTTAGTTTCATGGATGTGCGTCCAATTGGAGCCCAAATAGGGTTCCTTGGCCCAACATAATCAAATCGATAGTTTATCGGCCCAATATGTCACACCCCAAAACCATGAACGGCGGAAACGTTCTGGGGCGGAGGACGTCATGTATAGTATCACAACAATGAAAAGTAGTAAACAAGCAACAACATCATCCATTGCATTAATAATATAATTTTTAATACAAGTGTTCTTTCCAAATATAAGACAACATTTTGAATATTAAATGTAACACCGTAAATTTCAAAACAATTTTTCGCATTTTATAAAAGCATAATTCATTTAGTATTCATAAAATATCATTGTTTGAATTTCAAATCCATAACATAATAAAAATCCCAAGATCTCATAACATAAAAATCCCGCGTGTGTACTGATCAGGTCGGCGCCTTATCGCGATCCTCACTAATACCTGAAACACATAACACAAAACACTGTAAGCACAAAGCTTAGTGAGTTCCGCAAAATACCACATATAACACATATTAGCCACTCGATGCTATAACTCTGTGGGTCCGTGCACCCAAACTCTGTGAACCCTCAGGTTCCAACTCTGATACACATGCACAGCATAAATCACATAGAAGAATGCAGTGCAATATATACACATATATATATATATCATACAAACACTGCATCACATAACTCTAATTACATACTCAAGGTAAAGTATAGTGAGAAGACTCACCTCGGGTATCTCGGTAATATCTGTCTCGGAATAAATGTGATCTAGCCTCCGCCTAATCACACAAAATAACACACCCATAAATACACTGAACTCAACCCTAAAGGTCAACATGGTCAATGGTCAACTTTGACCGGACTCGGTGAGTGCACTAGAGCGACTCGGCGAGTCTATACGTGTCCACTGACTCCATTGGATCCTCTCATGACACGTCGAGTATTTCCCTAACTCGACGAGTTCCACCTGGCATGAATCGCGGGGCCACCACGACTCAACTCGCCGAGTCTCAAGAATAACTCGGCGAGTTCCGACTTGACTCATCCCCCCTGACTCTCCCTGACTCATTGAGTCATCCCCCAACCCGGCGAGTCTACTCGCTGGACAATTTACGTGAAACCCTAACCCTACTCGCCGAGTCTCAAGAACAACTCGGCGAGTTAATGCCATGCACAAACTCTATTGACCTCCTGAGGTCAGATCTGTTTCCCCAAACCATAGACCTGGCCTCCCCAAGCATGAATGTCACGTAAAGTTTGAAACTTGATGCTTGTACAACCACAACAAGGCATCAAAAGGAGATTTGGTCCCAAAAATGACAACCTAAGTCCAATAGCCCCATACTAACCCATAAAGCTCCAAGGGGTAAGGTCTCTAGACCCCTTTGAGTCCAGATCCAAGGCACAAACTCGAAGAGGGACCATTTGCTCCACATAATCACTCTCCAAAGGGGTTAGAAAACCCGAACTCTAAAGATCAACACTAAAACTAAGGGGGGTTCAAATTATTACCTCAAAATGAAGTCTCCGGGCTCTGGATCTGCTTGAATCTCACCTCCTCCTTGCTATTGTCACCTTCTCCTTGCTAAACAAAGGATACAATGATTCAAATGTGACTTCTTCTCTCTCAAAGCGATTTAGCTCTCTTAGGGTTCTCTCAAGGGACTGGTAGCCACAATGGGAGGCTATAAGTGCCCTTAAATAGGCTCCAAACCTGGGGAATTAGGGTTTCATTAAACAGCGTGGACTCGCCAAGTCCACTTTTGGACTCGCCGAGTCCAGACGCGAACTCGCGTCTAAATCCGCGATCCTACTCGGCGAGTTTGGGCTCCAACTCGCCGAGCCTCCTCACAAATTACCAAAAATACCAGAATAAATAAATAGCTGGGAATCCGGGGTGTTACAATTCTCCCCCACTAGAAATAGACTTCGCCCTCAAAGTCTCGCTCTGCAAATAACTCTGGATGCTGCTCACACATCTCACGCTCCAGCTCCCAAGTCATCTCGGACCCCTTCCGATGTTGCCACCGAACCAAAACCAAGGGTACCTCCTTGTTCCTCAAAACCTTGATTTTCCAATCTTTGATTGCCACCTGTCTCTCGGCATAATTCAAGCTCGCATCCACCTGAATATCCTCTAATGGTACCACTGTCGACTCATCGGCTATACACTTTCGCAATTGCGACACGTGGAAAGTGTCATGAATCTGACCCAACTCTGCTGGCAACTCCAAACGATAGGCTACCCTGCCCATCCTCACGACCACCCGGAATGGGCCAATATATTTGGACCCCAACTTGCCCCTCTTCCTGAATCGTATCACTCCTTTCCAAGGAGAGACTTTCAGGAGTACAAAGTCGCCGACCTGAAACTCAAGCTCGGATCGGCGTCTGTCCGCATAACTCTTCTGACAACTCTGAGCGGTCAACAACCTCTGTCTGACCTGTTGGATCTGCTTTGTCGTCTGAAGCACAATCTCAGTACTGCCCATAACATGCTGCCCAACCTCTCCCCAGCAAATGGGGGTCCGACACCTCCTCCTATACAACAGCTCAAAGGGTGGCATACCAATGCTCGAATGATGGCTGTTGTTGTAGGAAAACTCTGCCAAGGGCAAATAAGCGTCCCAACTCCCCCCAAAATCCAACACACATGCCCGGAGCATGTCCTCGAGCGTCTGAATCGTCCGCTCACTCTGACCGCCAGTCTAGGGGTGATATGCGGTACTAAAATGCAGCCTAGTACCCAACTCCTCATGAAACTTCTTCCAGAATCTGGAAGTGAAACGCACATCCCGGTCTGAGACAATCGAGATCAGCACTCCATGCCGAGATACCACTTCCCTCACGTACATTTCTGCTAATTTCTCCGCGGAAGAGCTCTCACTGATAGCAAGGAAGTGGGCGCTCTTTGTCAGCCTGTCCACAATCACCCAAATTGCATCGACTCCCCTAGCAGTCCTTGGCAATTTGGTGATAAAATCCATGGTAATCTGTTCCCACTTCCACTCGGGAACCTCCAACGGCTGCAACTTACCATGAGGTCTCTGGTGCTCGACCTTAACCCTACGGCAGGTTAAGCACCTCTCAACAAACCACACAACATCCCTCTTCATACAGGGCCACCAACACTCTTTCCTCAGGTCGAAATACATCTTAGTGGCCCCAGGATGGATCGAGAATTTCGACCGATGAGCCTCTTCCATCAAAATGGTACGCGTCCCTCCCACAAACGGTACCCATATACGCCCCTGAAATGTCATCAGCCCCCGACCATCAGTAACGAACTCCGATACCAATTCGACAACTCGCTCTCTCTTCTGGTTCTCCGATCTCACGGCCTCAGCCTATGCGCCACGAATGGTGTCCAACACCGGAGCCATCACGGTCAATCGCAAACATACATCTCGCAATGGGGCACTCTCCGCCCTGCGACTCAAGGCGTCAGCTACCACATTAGCCTTGCCCGGATGATACAGGATCTCACAATCATAATCCTTGACCACATCCAACCACCTCCTCTGCCGCATATTTAGGTTAGGCTGATCCATCAATTACTTCAGGCTCTTATGGTCCGTGTATATCGTACACCGAACCCCATACAGATAGTGACGCCAAATTTTGAGGGCGAACACCACCGCCCCCAACTCTAGATCATGGCTGGGATACCTCGTCTCATGAGGCTTCAGCTGCCTCGATGCGTATGCTATCACATGCCCTCTCTGCATCAGCACCGCTCCCAACCCCAAGATCAACGCATCACAGTATACCACAAAGTCCTCCATCCCCTCCGGGAGGGCTAACACCGGGGCTTCGCATAACCTTTGGCGAAGCGTCTCAAAGGAGGCCTGCTGCTTGGGGCCCTATGAAAAAGCAACACCCTTCCGGGTCAACCTGGTGAGTGGCACTGCGATCTTAGAGAAATTCCTGATAAATCTCCGATAATAACCTGCCAACCCTAAGAAACTCCTGATCTCGGAGGGTGACCTCAGCACCTCCCAACTCATCACTGCCTCAACTTTGGCCAGGTCGACCAATATCCCTCTCTAGTTAACGAGATGTCCTAGGAACTGGAACTCTCGCAACCAGAAATCACACTTGGAGAATTTGGCGTAAAGCCTCTCCGATCTCAGAACTCCGAGGATCTCCCTCAAATGCTCCTCATGCTGCTCTCTAGATCTCGAATATACCAAAATGTCGTCGATGAATACAATCACCGACCGATCCAACATCGGCCTGCATACTCGGTTCATGAGATCCATGAACACTGCCGGGGCATTAGTGAGCCCGAAAGGCATCACCACAAACTCGTAATGCCCATAACGCGTCCTGAACGCTGTCTTCTGGATGTCCTCATCTCACACCCTCACCTGATGATGTCCAGACCTCAAATCGATCTTGGAGAACCAAGATGCTCCCTGCAACCGATCGAACAAATCGTCGATCCTCGGCAACGGGTAAAGGTTTTTGACCGTCAGCTTGTTCAACTCCCGGTAATCAATACACATCTGGTGTAAACCATCCTTCTTCTTGACAAAAAGGATAGGCACTCCCCACGGCGAGCTGCTCGGCCGAATAAATCCCTTTCCCAGCAGCTCCTGAAGCTGCGAGGATAACTCTTGCATCTCTGGAGGTGCAAGGCGATAAGGCACCTTGGCAATAGGCGTGGCCCCCGGAACCAAATCGATGCTGAACTCCACTTGCCTCACGGGAGGCACACCCGGAAACTCCTCTGGAAATACATCCGGAAACTCACGCACTATCAGAACCTCCTCAACTGATTTTGGCCTCTCTCAATCAACCCGCGTATCCATCACATACGCCACAAAATCATTACAGCCCTGCTGTAGACACTGCCTCACCCTAGCGGCCAAACAAAACGTTGACCCAGAACGTGTACCCTCGCCGTACACCATAAGAACTCCCCCACTAGGGTCTCGTATGGTCACCAGCTGCCGTTCGCAGTCGATAACTGCACCGAATTTGCTCAACCACTCCATGCCCACAATGACACAGACATCACCCATCGCAATAGGAACCAAATCAATCGGGAACTCAACACCGAATATCTCGAATACGCACCCACGGATCACCTCCGTGGCATATATCACCCTCTCGTTAGCTATGGAAACTCTCAGAGGCCGACTCAACGCCTCACGACTAGCACTGATATGCTGACTGAAAGCCAAAGATACAAAAGACCGACTCGCACCCGAGTCAAATAACACCAAGGCAGGTACATAATTCACAAGAAAAGTACCTACGCATAACATAATATAAGCATAATATCTCAACATCAAAATAAATACACGAAAAAATACATACCAGCCACGACATCGGGCGTTGCGCGGACCTCCTCCGCGGTCAACTGAAAGGCTCTCCCTCGTGCCCTCGGCGTCTCGGCCTTCACTGGCCAACTCTCGGTAGCTCTGATGGCGGCAGGGACAGATCCCTGAGGTGCTCCCTAAGCTGATCCCCGCAACCGCGGACACTCTGCCTTCCGGTGTCTGGTCTGGTTGCAGTGAAAACACACTGCAAACCCCTTGGGGCAGTCCTTGGCCATATGCCCCTCCTTGCCACACTTGTAGCAAGATCCAGCTCTGCAAACTCCATCATGACCCTTGCTGCACTTTCCACAAGTGCAGCCCTTCTGGCTCCCTGATTTGGGATCAGCAGGCTTGGCCCGCTTGGCTGTCGGCTAAGACTGTGCCAGTCGCCGATCCCTCCCCTGAGACTCCGCCTCCTCCCTAGCCTGAGTCTCTAGCTCGATCTCCCTCTTCCGGGCATTTTCCTGAAGCTCGGCAAATGTCCGGTACGAGGAGTTCGCCACGAACTCCCGAATGTCTCTCCTCAAGATACTCAAATATCGGCTCATACGTGCCTGATTAGTAGACACGTGCTCAGGGCAGAACATCGCCCTCTCGTGGAACTTCCTGGTAATCACCGTCATAGACTCAGTACCCTGTTTGAGGGTCAGAAACTCCTGGGCCAAACGCTCCCTCTCCACCTGGGGAACGTACTCATCTCGGAACATGGCAGTGAACCTCTCCTAGGTCACTGCCGCAAGCTCAGCAGGCGTAAAGTGTGCCATCACAAACTTCCACCAGTCCTTCGCTCCCAAGCGAAGCTGGTTCAGCGCCAACCAGACTCTCAAATGCTCAAGACATGAGCAAGTAAAGAAACACCCCTCTATGTCTGAAATCCATCTCATAGCCGCCACCGGGTCCTGGGTCCCGTCAAACTCCGGCGGTTTTGTGTTGCTGAACTCTCGGAACAGCAACGCATCACCATCCTGCGGTCTTGCCGCAGCAATAGCTGCGGTGGCCGCTGCAACAGCAGGCTCAGAAAGAGCAGCATAATGCTCGTCGAAAGTCTCAATTAGTGTGGTCTTAATAGACCCGAACATCTCTAGTATCTCTGCCCTGATGGCCACAGCCACCTCCTCGTGGATGAGCCGGCGGATCTCCTTATCACTAGCCCCACTGCTCTCTGGCATAAGACGTGTCCTCACCATGATCTACCTTTGAAATACAATATACGATAGATTAGAACCCATTCGAGCATACTCACACTCGACAACTCATCCCTCCTTGATCCTTGGCATTCCGAAGATTCTTACTTGAACTATACACCGCCCCGGTGCTTTCAGTAGTACGGGCCCAATACTACTGTCCGCACCGTTTTAGTATACACCCCAAATCCTCCTCTTCGGATCCCAAGTTCCAAGTACTCTATTATGCATAATCCACTCTCTAACAAATCTCTCATAAGCTCCTCGCTGCTACCTACTCACTCTCAAGCATCTCATAGCAGCTCACCTCTCCCTAGGCTAAGGCATCACAAATCAGGACACGCTAGTCCTAATAGGAGTACCTAGCCCACTCTAGCATGAGAATACATCATATCAATATCATAGCATATAATATAAGGGTATCTTGGGAAATCACCGTTCGGGCGCAGACTGATCGTACACACGACTCTGCTCTGTGTTTTCCAAAAAAAAATCTTTTACTCTTTTCGAAATCATTTCTCAAATCCTTAGTTTGAGTTCAAATATGCCCGAAGGTGTACTCAAATCCCTCAAACCAAGGCTCTGATACCAACTTGTAACACCGTAAATTTCAAAACAATTTTTCGCATTTTATAAAAGCATAATTCATTTAGTATTCATAAAATATCATTGTTTGAATTTCAAATCCATAACATAATAAAAATCCCAAGATCTCATAACATAAAAATCCCGCATGTGTACTGATCAGGCCGACGCCTTCCCGCGATCCTCACTAGTACCTGAAACACATAACACAAAAGACTGTAAGCACAAAGCTTAGTGAGTTCCCCAAAATACCACATATAACACATATTAGCCACTCGAGGCTATAACTCTGCGGGTCCGTGCACCCAAACTCTGTGAACCCTCAGGTTCTAACTTTGATACACATGCACAGCATAAATCACATAGAAGAATGCAGTGCAATACATACACATATATATCATACAAACACTGCATCACATAACTCTAATTACCTACTCAAGGTAAAGTATAGTGAAAAGACTCACCTCGGGTATCTCGGTAAATATTTGTCTCAGAATAAATGTGATCTAGCCTCCGCCTAATCACACAAAGTAACACACCCATAAATACACTGAACTCAACCCTAAAGGTCAACATGGTCAACGGTCAACTTTTATCGGACTCGGTGAGTGCACTAGAGCGACTCGGCGAGTCTATACGTGTCCACTGACTCCATTGGATCCTCTCATGACACGTCGAGTAGTTCCCTAAATCGACGAGTTCCACCTGGCATGAATCGCGGGGCCACCACGACTCAACTCGCCGAGTCTCAAGAACAACTCGGCAAGTTCCGACTTCACTCATCCCCCTGACTCTCCCTGACTCAGTGAGTCATCCCCCAACTCGGCGAGTCTACTCGCTGGACAATTTATGTGAAACCCTAACCCTACTCGCCGAGTATTAAGAACAACTCGGCGAGTTCATGCCATGCACAAACTCTATTGACCTCCTGAGGTCAGATCTGTTTCCCTAAACCATAGATCTGTCCTCCCCAAGCATGAATGTCACGTAAAGTTCGAAACTTGATGCTTGTACAACCACAACAAGGCATCAAAAGGAGATTTGGTCCCAAAAATGACAACCTAAGTCCAATAGCCCCATACTAACCCATAAACCTCCAAGGGGTAAGGTCTCTGGACCCCTTTGAGTCCAGATCCAAGGAACAAACTCGAAGAGGGACCATTTGCTCCACATAATCACTCTCCAAAGGGGTTAGAAAACCCTAACTCTAAATATCAACACTAAAATTGAGGGAGGTTCAAACTATTACCTCAAAATGAAGTCTCTAGGCTCTGGATCTGCTTGAATCTCACCTCCTCCGTGCTATTGTCACCTTCTACTTGCTAAACAAAGGATACACAGATCCAAATGTGACTTCTTCTCTCTCAAAGCGATTTAGCTCTCTTAGGGTTCTCTCAAGGGACTGGTAGCCACAATGGGAGGCTATAAGTGCCCTTAAATAGGCTCCAAACCCGGGGAATTAGGGTTTCATGAAACAGCGTGGACTCGCCGAGTCCACTTTTGGACTTGCCGAGTCCAGACGCGAACCCGCGTCCAAATCTGCGATCCCACTCGGCGAGTTTGGGCTCCAACTCGCCGAGTCTCCTCACAAATTACCAAAAATACCAGAATAAATAAATACCTAGGAATCTGGGGTGTTACATTAAACTCATGAGTTTAAGGTAGTAAACTCATGGAGAAATGGTTCTTAGACCGTAAACACCATTTAGGAGTGTTTTGATGCCACACAACACTTCCTAAGGCTTAAACAGGAAGTAAGAATGCTTGGATTGGCTTAGAAGTCATCAAAGAAACAAATGGTCAAAAGGTTAGGAGTTTACTACCGTAAAATCAAGAGTTTACGACCGTAAACTCAAGGGGTGTTGGTCTTTAGGGAGTAAAATCAATTTAGAAGTGTTCCTCGAACCCCAAACACACTAGTCCTGCCCTACAACACTTAGATGGACTCCTTAGCACTTATAACACTTATACCAAGTGTTTGTCATGACCTAGAGTGTCTTGACTTGTTTATTGGTTGTTTAGAGACTATTTATTTATATACATATGTATTTATATGTTATTAGGATCTTTGTGCGTGTCTAAGTCCTCACTTGACACCAAGCACTTATCCGACACTTCCTTCCGATCCACTTGCTACAGGTGAGTTCATACCCCTTAATTAATGTTTTAAATGATTTTAAATGCTTTAATAGGGGGGAATACAAGTAGAAAAACAACATGTTATTAAATCACTCATATGTATTTATAACTGTGTTTTCATCCAGCAAAGTTCACATACTTCAAAATGTGATGTATGAAATGGTTTTCTATCTTAAAAATACCTTGTTATCAAATGCATTACTTTTGAAATGTTTATTAAAATGACATCAAGTCATTGTTAATTATTGTTCAAAACTCTTAGATGTCTTACAAAACCATTTTTTTACCTTCTTGAACAAAACTATTTCTATACACTTATGTTCTTATATATGTATTGATGTTATAGTTTTCATCCTTCATTCAGTTTTCCCACACTCTTGTGTAGCAAGGTTGTATAAACCTACTTGGACAATCAATTACCTTCCAGTTAACTATTATAGGGATAGTTAGGAGACACAAAACATCATTCCTATTACAAGGAATCACACCAGAGTCAGTTCATTCATGAGACTATACTATACATTACATGTTACATGAATACGTCTACATCGATACGCTTACATGAATACATTTACATATATAGATTATTTGTACGCACTTACATGGATACTTGTACCTAGATTCACTAGGATGATTTACTAGTACATTATGTGTAGATTGTCCTGCCCATCCCAGTTCAACGGGATGTCTAGACGGGACTAACCATTTCGGAACCCACCTGTTAGTAACAGTGGTAGATGAACATCTACGGATGCCTACGGTTATTACTTATACTAGGGGTACCTTTACGGGACTAACCATTCCTTTAGCCTACTATTCGCTACAAAGGTAAATGACCATCTACGGATGCCTACGGTTAATACTTATACTAGGAGTACCTTTACGGGATTAACCATTCCTTAAACCTGCTGCAGCTACAGAGGAACAATTGAACCATCTACAGATGTTCAAAGATTATACATTTCGCTAGTCGCGATGTCGTGTTAATCCTAATACAAAAGGATAACACCTACATGATTATATTTTTCCTATTACCTTTATTTTGTGACCTATTTACATAAACGAAGAAGTAGACTTTATTTGTTAAATAGTAGTTATAAAGGGGAAAATCCATCTTTGTTATAGCAAAATATTCGGGTCTTGGTAGAAGACTACTTACAAAACACACGAGTCTTGGTAGAAGACTACTTACAAAGCACACGAGTCTTGGTAGAAGACTACTTACAAAACACACGAGTCTTGGTAGAAGACTACCTTCAAAACATTCAGGCCTTGGTAGAAGGCTACTCTTTATACTAATAGAAATCATAGCGATTTGCTAGAGTATTCAAACGCTTTCAACTGCTTTCAAACAGTCCACACTTATACAGTCTTTTTCCAAAGATTTACAAGTCATTACTTTACAATTTTACAAATCAAAGACACATTTATACTTATGAATTCACCAGCTTTTTGGCTGATACTCGCTTTCAAAATAACTTGTATTCTCAGGTCACAAATAGACAGGTACTACGACCAGGTTTTGTGAAGACGGAGAAATCAAGACTCCTATTTTATTTTGAATATTCATTATGTTGTCTTATATTATGAAAGAACACTTGTATTAAAAATTATATTATTAATGCAATGGATGATGTTGTTGCTTGTTTACTACTTTTCATTGTTATGATACTGTACATGACGTCCTCTGCCCCAGAACGTTTCCGCCGTTCATGGTTTTGGGGTGCGACAGGCCCAATAGGCCCAATAAAAGGATTTTGGTCCAATCTGAGTTTGAACCGGAACATTAGGGTTACAACCCATAGTTGAGGGTATGAATTGCTTTGAATTAGGTTTTTGGAACGAACATCATGTATTATCATATTAAAGTTGTAGAACACATCAAAACTTGATTATATATTGACAAAATTTCGTAGCCAAGAGTGCTAGTTGTGATAACACACTTGTGTTGTTTAATCTGAAAGGTGTATGAGCTTGAGAAGTCTGGAAAAGACTTATCGAAGCACCAAGTATCAAAAAACTGATCTTTGATAAGAATGTCAATAAATATTGATTTCTAGAAAGTCGAGCAGATTTATGGGTACATGTCAAAGCTAGTGGGAGCATAAGGACTGTGCTAAAGTAAGCAAAATTGTTATGCTGGAAAGATTATAATTGCTAAGCTAGTGGGAGCGCAACTATTATACTGAGTATTGCAAGGTTGTAATACTATTTATAGGAAAAAAAACTTAGAAATTGCAAAGTTGCAAGTTTAAATGATGTTTCGCTATAGAATGTGATAGGGAGAATATACTCATACTTCATTTCGAATCTAAAAGCTTAGATCGAAATTTTAATTGAACTTAGTCATGGAAATATATGAATGTTATGTTGAAATGATTCAACATAAGGAAATTTTATATATAGAAATATTGTAGCAAGAGAACGTTAAGTATCATGTCTTTATGTAAGACATTATGTATCGAATCCCATATACTTGGTATATAGGATTGATTACATATGCTACAATACTAACCTGTTCTAATTTTCCAAATGTCTAGGGCATTAAGAGGGAGAAGGGACTAGAATGGGATATGACTAAAATGGCTAAGCAATTGTCGAGGACAATCTAAAGTTTACCAAAGATTGGTTGCTTACGGACAGTTGGAAGTATAGTATAATTTTGGAAATGACCATAGTGACATGTTCTAAGAAGAGGCGACTCTTGTTCAAAAGTGATAGTCAAAAACTCAGAATAGGAATATGGGAATGTTACCATAAGTGGAAGTTTATAATAAAATCTGTGTAGGATTAGAAACCTTAATGCAAGAAGGATATTCAAAGGAATGTACTTTGAATATGAGACTTTGTTTCCATGGAATTGCTCTCCATTGGAATACTTTGTAATATCTTTTGCCAAAGTCTCTGTGACTTTTTGTGCATAGTCGTTACAAAGGATCATTGCATGTAAGTTTAGAATCTAACAGATTATAGTAAATGGCAAGAATTTGGTATTCTTACATTTACGATAAAGATTTGGAATTGTGAAATGAGTATCATTGGAAATGTTTAAAATTGATCTATTTCACAAAAGTAAGGACCATAGGTAAACTTGGTGTGCATGCTTAAAGCATGGGATGACTATTGTTATAATTCAAGTATTAAGTTGATTAATCGAAACATTATACAACGAATAATGTGTAATCAATATGGTGATTAAATAATAAGTGTTTTATTTATATTCAAAAGTTTTCAAACCATATTATATTCTTGTGTTTCACTTTGCATGTTTTACTTCCCGAATAAATAGGTTATTCAAACATGCACTGTCAATCATACTTTGGAAGTAAGTAATGAGGTAAGACTGTCATGGATCTGACTGTAGATTGTCTAAGTGTTTAGACATGCCACAAGTTTGTCGCAGTGTTCATGAGTACTTCTAAAAGAAGATTTAAGTATTGGAATAAACCCACGCTCATCTGAATAATTTCATGGATTTTATCACAAGTGATTGTGAGACGATAATATCTTATATTCTTGAAACCAAGACATATGAGTTGTAGCTAACAAGTCGATTGCACATTGATGATGCGTAAACGCACCAGTAACTTGGTGTTATAAAATGCATTGTTGTGTGTGATTTGATGAGTAAGTAGAGCAAGCATATGAGTCTAAGTTTATCCGTTCCTTTTACCCAATGTGGGATAAAAGCGATATATGTGGGCCCCTCGATGATTTAGTGATGACACCCTAAGCGCTTGGTCAAGCCTGGATTGATTTGATTTGTTCAATTAGTCAATTTTCATAAATCGGAAATCGGGAAACAGAACTTAGATAGAGAGAATGATTATAATCCATGTCTCAGTCCTTACGATATCTTGTAGAATGGAGGAATATTTGATCCCTTATCTAAAGGACGCGTCATTAACTAGATCAGAGTTCGACAACGACTTTTTGAGAGCTACGATTGCTAATCGGATTTTGAAGTAACATTGGCAGGAATAGTTATTAGACTTATCCAAGTGGGAGACTGTTGGATTAGGTGTCTAAGCCCATAACTATAATTGGTATGTACTAGACCCGATAGTAGCATGGTCCTTTTTGGATTGCATTCACCAGAGCAATTTGATAGGATGAATATTTGAGAAAGAGGTTGTTTGTGATTTATTAATATATTATAATAATAATATATTAATTAAGAAATCATATTATTTAAGTAGTATTGGTCAATAATTAATTTGGAATTAATTTAGTAATCAAAATAGACTGATTAACTTTATAGGGACTGATTAGGTAAATTCGTAATATTTATAGTTTGGGCTAATGATCCATGTTGATTAGGGATGGGCTAATTCTATGTGAAAGTCCATGAAGAGTTAGTCTAAAGGGCCCATTAGGATCATTGGATTACCAAAGGTTTTAGGGTTTTATGTATGAAAACCTAGGGATTACAAACTATAAATTGAACCCCTAGCTTGCTAAAATCGGCCCTAAGAGTTCTAAGAAGAGTCGAGCCATTTTTGGTGTCTCCTAAACCTCTCTCATAATCCTCCACTTATTATTGGTGTTTTGTGAAACAATAGAGGCATCACACTTGAGGTGCTAAGCTCTTGAAAGGCCAAGAACTACAAGCTACAACAAAGAGGTATTCATCTAACTAGTTTTTATGTTATATATCTCAAATTGCATGCTAGCTAGGGTGTATGCTTTGAACAAAATGAAATTTCATGTATAACTAGAGAAAACTTAGATCCAAAGCATTAGGGTTGTATGTGCACCATAGGAGTGTTATAGTACTTAAAACCCATCAACGCTGATAGTGGCTTATGAAGGCACCGTGGAAGTCCAAGCCATAGCCATCAACAACCTTAATCGGAGATACGAGCATTTCTTTGCTCAACAAGGTGAGTCACTTATTCGATCCTTCAACATGTTTAACTGCTTGGTTAATGATATGCATAGGCTGGGAATCGTCAAGCATTCATCTCAGTTCGTTTTGAAATTTATCGATACTCTTGGTAAAAGTTAGGAACATCATGCTGTTGTTCTCAAGAATGGTGAAAAGATCAATACCATGGATCTAAATTCTTTGTTCGGTAATATGCGAAATTATGAAGAGACTAAAGCTCTTCGTAAAGAAATCATGAAGGACTCGAACAAGGAAAAGTATATTGCATTGGTGTCTCGAAAGGAAGTAATGAAGCACATCAAGGACTCAGATAACTCATACCAGGGTGAAGAGAGTGATGAAGATATCACAAATAAGCTTGTTGCCAGCGTTGCACTTATCGTCAATCGTTACGAAGAAAGCAAAGGGGGTTAGAAGAGATCAATTCAAAGGAAGTAGTTCAACAAGGAGATCTACTTCAGAGAAGAGAAAATCATGTAACTACTTTAATTGTGGAAGTCCTGACCATTTTTCCAGGGACTGCAAAGAGAAGAAAGAAGCATAGAGTCCTCAAAACTATGTCACACCCCGAAAACCGAAGGCGGAAACATTTCCGTGGCGCACTCCACGTTGAGTATCAAATCCAATGTACATAGTAAGCAAGTAAACAACCATTACATTACATATTAGAATTTACATCTTTTCAAAAGTAAAGTGTTACAAGTGTTATACATATGTATATATGAACAAAAGTAGAGACGAGTCTTCTGTATGCTCCGTCTTCTCCAAAAGATCGCGGGTACCTGTCTAATATGGACCTGAGAATACAAGCAGTTTGAAAATCAGCATAAAGCTGGTGAGTTCATAAGATGTTTGTTTTCTGAAAATGTACGAGTTCCCGTTTGTTTTCCGAAAAGATTGTTATCCAAGAAAATCCTATATTTTCTTATATGTAAAGTTTGATTAACTGTTTTATTACACGAATCTGGTTATGTACAATTGTCATCCCAGGAAAATCCTATATTTTCCTAAAAGTAATGTTTAGTTATTGAACTCCAATGAACATTTGATTATCTATTATACTTGTCATACTATCTAGGTATTCTGATATCCTAATCGTGTTACACTTGAATGTACCTAGACGTGTTCCTTCATTTTCGTATTCTTATCCTTGATCATGTTCATATTCGTATTTTATATTTGAGTTCGTATTTATATTGGTAGTCCTATTCGTATTCGTATTCGCATTCGTATTCGTATTCCTACTCCTAATCCTAATTCTAATTCTATTTGTATTCGTATTCGTATTCATATTCATATTCGTATTCGTATTCGCAGTCGTATTCGTATCCCTATTCCTACTCCTAATACTATTCATATTCGTATTCGTATTTGAATTCGCAGTCGTATTCAAATCCCTATTCCTACTCTTAATACTATTCGTATTCGTATTCGTATTCGTATTCGTATTTGTATTCGTATTCGCAGTCGTATTCATATCCCTATTCCTACTCCTAATATTATTCGTATTCATATTTGTATTCGCATTCGTATTTGTATTATTACTTTAGTATTCCTATTTGTTATATTCCTAGTTATACTTTCATATTCGTTCAGTTCCTAGTTGTGTTTTCGTATTCGTTCTGTTCCTAGTTGTGTTTTCGTATTCGTATTTGTATTAGTTCTAATTGATGATTAGTATGTATTATTCGTAGATTATGAAATATAATTTAGATTGTAACATTTTATCAAGAATTCTATGTTTTGTCTGAAAGCTAACTTCGTAATTCGAACTATTTAACTAACATAGATTTCGATATTAATAACATACAGAATATAGACATTTGAACTGAAAATAATGAGTTTGAGTACAATATTTCCTTGTACTTTTTCTTGTATTCCCCCCCCCCCCCCCTGAAAACATTTGAAAAACATTAGAAAAAGGGTAGGGGTATGAACTCACCGGCCGAGAAACGTGTCAGATTGGATGCTAAGTGTCGGTTCGGGGCTTGATAACGTGCGAGGTTCCTATGTAATATGAAATGATATACAAATGTATCTAATTAGACTTTAATTCACTAATTAGATATGATTATACACTCCAAGATGCGAAAACACTTCAAATTAAGTGTTTGGAGTGACCCGTGTGACATCTAGGGACGTATAAGGCTCGGATATGGAGTTTACCCCTCAAGAGTAAACTCACAAGAGGGTTTACAGCCCTAATAACCCATTTCCCATGAGTTTACGGCCGTAAACTCATGGTAGGGTGTTCTATGGTGCTAAATGGCCTTATATGACTTGGGAAAAATAGCTAGGATGAAATCTAGGGCTTAGGAATGGATTAAACTCACATATGGACCATTCAATGGAGTTTACGGCCTAAGAAGATGTTCTTGGGAGGTTTACGGCCGTAAACATCCATGAAGGTGGTTTTGGCATGATTTAAGGGCCTTAACTTGATTGTGGTTGCTTCTAGACTCATTTCTAAGGTTTATGGTGTGATTAAGTGGCATCTTAACACATAAAAATGAGTTTAAGGTCTAAGAAGATGATTTTACGGTCCAAGAATGTTCTTGGGCCGTAAAATCATGCTTGTCCCATTTGTGAGAGTTTTGGAGCATTTCTTGAAAGGCTAAGAGGTTCTACACTCTCATGGAAGCTTGTTGGAGGTGTTTAGGGGCAATCTAACACCTAAAGATGAGTTTACTCCCCATGAATTGGTGTTTACGGTCCAAGCATGTGCTTGGGCCGTAAACTCATGTTTACACTCCAATTGATGAGTCTAATGTGTTCTAAGTACATGCAACTAGGTCTTTAAGTCATATCTAGGCTCCAAATGAGGTTTGGAAGGGTTTTATGGCACAAAAACCCCATTTACATGAGTTCACAGCCTAGAGATGTTCTAGGAACGTAAACTCATGCTAATGGTCCTAATCTTCATATAAATCTCGAATTTGAAGGCCAAAGGTGTTAAACTATAAACTAGGATAATTACCTTGATGTTTTGAAGCTTGATTTGGATGTTTTGGCTCAAAATCAGATTTTAGAGAGAGAGAGAGTAGAGAGAGAAAGTAGACAGAGAGAGTGAAAAGGCTTCAAATGAGGTTCTCTTAAATTTATATATGCTAAAAGTTTGGGACACGGTGGAATTCTACCCGATACTGTCGTTAGACGTGGCTTTTGGTCGCACCCGATTAAGTTATTTTTATATCTTGACGGAATAAAACAATTATTTTTCAAATAAATAAATTGAAGCGTTTCCATGGATTTTTAACGTATTTGGAAAATTATTAAGTCATAATTGCAAACTTAAAATAAATGACTTAATTTAGAAACGAACGGAAACAATTTAGGACGACGAATTTTTTAATGACGTATCGGATTACGACGACGAAACGAACTTCGGGTTGTCACATTATCCCCCCGTTAGAGGGAATTTCGTCCCGAAATTCAAACTTTAGATGCGACCTCGGAAAGAGGATACGGATACTTTTGTTTTATCGGATCATCACGCTTCTAAGTGAATTCGGATTCTCACATGGCATTTCGTGGAACCTATCACTTATCGAGAGACGGCTTGCTTCATACATTTAACCTTTTGATCTATGATTTCGATTGATTCTACCATGAGGTTCAGACTTTCAATGATTTCGGTCTCATCAAAGGAAGTACTATGGTTTCATCGGGTAGACACTTCTTTAGGACAGAGACGGGGAATACTGGGTGGATGCTACTAAGTCATGAGGGTAGTCGGAGTTTGTAGGTTACGGGATCAATCCTAATGAGGATTTCGAAAAGTTCTATGTTCCTTGGGATACGCGTTTCAGAATGTAACACACCATCTTTCTCATTGTTGGCTACCTTGATGGAGGACGTTTCAGTTACTAGTTGAGGACTATGTTTATGAAGAGATTCGGATGAATAGGTAACAGTTTATCTTTTAGGACTAGAATTGAAAAAGAATTGCAAGCAGAAGGGTTGTTGAAGAGGAATATACCTGAGGCAATGGTGGGATCGGCAGCTGTCTCACCTTGCCCTATAGCTAGGACTCTTCCAGTGTTGCCAGTTGTTACTGTATTGGGGCAGTCTCTCTTATAATGCCCGACTTTACTGCAACTAAAACAGGTCTGACTGATGCCTGCTCCGGAAGCCTGGTTTGTTGGTGTTCTGCAACTCCGCGCAAAGTGACCCTCTTGGCCACAATTTTTGCAAAATTTTACACGACAGGGACCGGGGATGTAGTGGTGGTACCTGCACTGGTTACACCACGGGAGAACACTGGCATATCCGGTGATAGGTGCTTGGGCTAAGGAACCGATGACATATACGGCAGCAGGGGTAGTGGAAGCATGGATTGCCACCATCTGTTGTCTCTTTGAGAACTCCTGCGAGGGCTGACATTTCTCCCCCGCCTCCCAAAACATTCTTTTCTCACCACTTCTTTCTGTCGGCTCAGGAGTGGTGGCTGCTTCCTCTACATCCTCACTATGGTCGATCAAGATTTGCGCTAGGCATTTGGCGCTGTCGTATGTATCCGGCTTCGCAGCTAAAACGTTTCCTTTGGTTGGCTGGGTCAACCCCTAGATGAACCTCTCTACATTTTTGCTTTCCGGGGTAACCATCCCCGGACAAAGAAGTGCCAAGTCATCAAACCTTGAAGTGTAAGCGGCGATATCGGAACCTTTCATCTTCAGGTTCCAGAGTTCATGTTCCAGCTTCTGAATTTCACCCCGAGGGCAATACTCTGCGTGCAGAAGTTCCTTCATAACTTCCCAACCCATAGCATTGGCTATAGGTAGAGTTAGGGATTTGACTCGGCCTTTCCACCAAGTCAGAGCTTTATTGGTGAGAGTGCAGGCGGCAAATTTCACCTTGTCGAATTCTAAACAAGCACAGATCTCGAAGATAGATTCGATCTTCTCTAACCCCCAAGTTAGAGCAATGACGCCTCCTGTGCCATCGAAGAATGTGGGTTTTGCATTCATAAAGTGTTTATAGGAACACTCCTTTCGGTGTCCCTGGCTACCTTCCTGGTTTTGAGGCTGGGGACCACCTCCTGAACTACCGGGATTCGTTTGCAATATGGCTGTTGAAAATGCTGCAGTTAAAACTGTCTAAAGGGTTTCCAGGTCGATTTGAAGAGAAGGTGGTGGTGGAGGAGGATTGTTGTTGGTCTTTGAGTTGGGTCTCTTTCTTGGAGGCATCTTGATCTAATAAGATCAGGAAAGAGAGGATGGTAAGTCCTCCGAATTGAATCAAGAGATATGAAACAAGGGATATCTCTTTACGACAGGCATAGAATTCTATTTAAGCGATAAAGCAGGAATGAATTATCAAAACAGATAAATTATTGCTAAAGGAATGATTGAGGAGCAACGCTGGGATGAGGATTTCTATAACGGATTTGGCTCGAGAAATACTCCCATAGTATTTCATGTCTCGCTGCAGCGACGACTCATTGTTTGGGTATTGGGTAAGTTTTAGGCATGCCGTACACCACAGTCACTCCCAAGCACATGTTGGCCGTGTCTCGAATGAATATAGTTGGCCAGGCTATATTGATCCTAGACACGACTACATAACTGCCCAGGTTTAACCGCAACGTACAACACCCATTTACTTATGTTTTGTTCTACTTGTAGTTATGAATCTCGACGGTTCGGTATACTTGTATACTATTGAAAATACTTATATTCGAGGTATACTTTTAGTTCAGAGCACTTAGGCCCTTTAGTGTTTATAGTTTTATACCATGTAAGGTTTGGTATACTAGTTCACTATAAATAAGGGCTCTGATACCAATCTGTCACACCCCGAAAACCGAAGGCGGAAACATTTCCAGGGCGGACTCCACGTTGAGTATCAAATCCAATGTACATAGTAAGCAAGTAAACAACCATTACATTACATATTAGAATTTACATCTGTTCAAAAGTAAAATGTTACAAGTGTTATACATACATACATACATATATATATATATATATATATATATATATATATATATATATATATATATATATGAATAAAAGTAGAGATGAGTCTTCTCTACGCTCCGTCTTCTCCAAAAGATCGCGGGTACCTGTCTAATATGGACCTGAGAATACAAGCAATTTGAAAATCAGCATAAAGCTGGTGAGTTCATAAGATGTTTTTTTTTCTGAAAATGTACGAGTTCCCTTTTGTTTTCCGAAAAGATTGTTATCCAAGAAAATCCTATATTTTCTTATATGTAAAGTTTGATTAACTGTTTTATTACACGAATCTGGTTATGTACAATTGTCATCCCAGGAAAATCCTATATTTTCCTAAAAGTAATGTTTAGTTATTGAACTCCAATGAACATTTGATTATCTATTATACTTGTCATATTAGCTAGGTATTCTGATATCCTAATCGTGTTACACTTGAATCTACCTAGACGTGTGCCTTCATTTTCGTATTCTTATGCTTGATCATGTTCATATTCGTATTTTATATTTGAGTTCATATTTATATTGGTAGTCCTATTCGTATTCGTATTCCTACTCCTAATCCTAATTCTAAGTCTATTCGTATTCGTATTCGTATTCGTATTCGCAGTCGTATTCGTATCCCTATTCTTACTCCTAATATTATTCGTATTCGTACTCGTATTCATATTCACAGTCGTACTCGTATCCCTATTCCTACTCCTAATACTATTCGTATTCGCATTCGTATTCGTATTCGTATTCGTATTCGTATTCGTATCTGCAGTCGTATTCGTATCCCTATTCCTACTCCTAATATTATTCGTATTCGTATTTGTATTCGCATTCGTATTCGTATTATTACTTTAGTATTCCTATTTGTTATATTCTAGTTATACTTTCGTATTCGTTCAGTTCCTAGTTGTGTTTTCGTATTCGTTCTGTTCCTAGTTGTGTTTTTGTATTCGTTCTGTTCCTAGTTGTGTTTTCGTATTCGTTCTCACTACTAGAAAACAGACCTTTAATGACGCGCTTTTTACGACACGCGCTGATTAATGATATGCAAAAGGACGTGTCCTTAAAATAGTGTTATCTCTCCAAAAAAATTAAGGATTTACGTCATGCATTATTGCGTGCCCTTAATTTAGCGTCTCAAGAAAAAAAATTAAAAACACGGAAGGCGCTTTATCTTAAACGCGCGTCGTCTGTACCTGTCGCTTTATAATTTTAATGAAACGCGCTTTTAGTAGACAAGGGGGAAACGAAATACCCAAAATTTTGAAAACCCGCCTTGTTTTTTCTATCTTCTATCTATCGTTCATACTTGCAATCCACTCTCCCCTCTCTGATACTCTCTCCTCTAGATCTCTCTTCTATCTATCTTTCATCCTTGTTTTTTCTATCTTCTATCTATCTTTCAATATTTCTCCACTTCGTATTTTTGGAGCTCAGCACCAGCCAGGCACCAACCATACAGAGGTCAACGGTGGCAAATATTCTCTTTTCTCCCTCTCAGACGTCTTTATTTCCGTAATTGTTATCGTAAGTGTGAAAATCTCTACCTTATAGCATTAATTTAAACTTTAAGTTGTTCTAGGGTTGTATTGAACCATAGTAAGAACACGTACTGGATATGGGATACGATTTCATACCGAACGCTTGGGAACACGTCTTGGATGATCCAACGATTTTAAAATTGAACCGACCTTACTTTTATTCGTGTATATGGAACATAGGAACGATGATTTAGATCGCCGATTAAAGTTTGGGAACACCGATGATTTAGATCGCCCCATTAAAGACTCTCTTTACGATTGATTTTTCTTACCCACCGACTCTCATCCATTCTCGTGATCCTCATCTTTCCTATTTCACCATATGTGTCAACGGGTATGTAAAGATTACAATGGCCCTAAACTCGACTTTTCTCATTGTTTCTGGCAAAATATCGAATCACCATAAAAAAATTATAGAATGTCTGAAGTCTTGTTGTTATATATTTTTTTGCACACCTTGAATCGTTTAATCGACACTCTTTTTTTGCACCACTTCCAGGAAAACGATCCAATCGACACGATCCGACCTTAAATGCACTTCTTCAGACAAAAAGGGTGTATATACATACCATATTCTCTCCATTCAAGATTGGTCCGGTGCAATAGTACTTTCCCTCTTTCTCTCACAGGTAACGTGATTGATCTATTTTTTTATTTATTTTGTTTCTGTTCTTCATCATTTTCTTCCTTTCTGAAATTAGGGCTTTTGATAGCTAACGTGATTGATCTTTTTGTATTATTGATTTTGTGTAACGATACTCTTTTTTGATTCTTACATGAATCAGGGTTTAACAACTAAACTCTACAACTATATAGAAGTTAATTGGTTAATAATCAAAATTTTTACTAGCCCAGGGCTCAGCTTCCTTCAAATCAATTGAATTAGTCGAAAACCCAAAGTCCCCTTAGCTCAAATCAACGCCAAATTAGAAGCTAGAAGCGTCCTGAACATCGTTGTCTTCTAAATTTCTAATCCTCTTAACCGATGTTGCAGCGAGAGGGGGAGATCGGAGCATATGAGAAGCAATCAGGTTAATCAGGTTATGGTAGGTTAGTATTTTATATTCCGAAACAAAGTTAAGGTATATGTTTACTGTTATATTTTATTTTATTCTAAACTATGTGCCGACCATTAGCCATATGTATGTTGGTTTTGTTTTCATCAAAGTTGATCCCACTCTTGATTCATGAACACAACTGAATTTTGCCAAGAAGTCAGTGTTATATAAGTATAAAATTGTTCCAATTTTGATGGTTGAATTTTTTAATTAAACACATGAGTTTTGATCTGATCTCGACAATCTCTTTATATTGATAGGTTTGGGTACCATAACTCTATAAGATGTTGATAAAGGGCTGCTAACAGAATTCATATAGTGAAGAATGGCGAGTTTCATGGTTATTGAAAAAACCAATCTTAAGTTGTTCTATTTTGGAGTTTAATTACAGTGGAGTTTCCTTTTCGTAAGTTCAATTCTCTACTTAATCATCTTTTTGTTGCATATGTCAATTTATGCCATATTTTATTGAAGGAGAGCATGTAAGCAAACATTAAATATGCAAAGATATTTGTTGCCCTTTTCACCTCAACATCGTCAAAACTCAACCAAATGCCTATTGTTTTTTCTTTTTAAGCTAGCAGAAAAAAGTGACTTCCATTTTACCTTTGAATATACATATTTGATATTTCTAGTGTTACAGTTTGTTTAGTTATTGTTTTTATTATAAGAAGCAATGTTTACTATATATATATATATATATATATATATATATATATATATATATATATATATATATATATATATATATATATATATATATATGTTTTTCATAATTCATCAGGAACATTCTAGAAAAGATTGTTGGCTCCGCCCCTGGGTACAATCAATGATATGGTTGAAGATGTTTCTCAGCCTTGTTTAATTAACATGATTTATGTAATAGGACAATCTGCTGGTGCCCATATATCTTCTTCTGTACTATTTTAGCAGGCTATTAAGGAATCCAAATGAGAGACCATCTATGTTTTATTTATTTATTTATGTGATTAGGTGGAACTTGAGGCTATGAGGACAGAGTACGGAAATGCTTAATTAGAATGTAGTGCAGCTAATGAACGTTCCAAGTTATTGGCTTCTGAAGTTATTGTTTATATAAATGTTGTATTGGATTTTACTGCAAGCAAAGTAAATGGTTTGAAAATTTATTTTCATAAAACATTAGTTTAGGAGAAGAATATCTAGCCTGGAGAAGGATTGCCAAGGTCTGCATGCAATTCACTGTTGAAGCACTACAAGAAGGTATTTACTTGAAAGGATTTTTTAATTTAAGAAATTGTCAATTATTGAGTTATTGTAAATGCAAAATTTGGCTCATTCTGTTTTGTTATTGGTCAGAGAAAAAGGTGTTGCAATCTATGCTTCAAAAAGCTCCTGTAATTACCAATCCAGTGGATATTAAAAAGCCTCCAACTAATAGAAAGAAAGCATCAACTTCTACAGATGATCTTGGTATGTGATTAAGTTGATTTATAAAAAAATTTTATTACTTGTCATAGGAAGTTAACTATATTCAGTAGTTAGAACTGATAATGTTGTTGATTAATGGAGTAGATGTGAGATGAAGAAGATACTACAACAACTGTTGGCTTCTCAAAGTTTGAGTATGGCAAGGGTGTTGTTATTCACACCCAAAACTAGATTGAAACCAGTTTTAAAGTCAAAAACCATTTTGACTTTGCTAAAGCATCTAACCCATTACGATATCATAAACTTACATTTATGACCCTCATGTTATATATTCATTCTAATTTTGATCTTTTGTGTTCTTAAATATAAATAAACATATTAACAAATTGTATATATTTTATTTTACATATTATTTTATATTCTAATTCTTTATATTACTTAATATAAATAATATTACATATATAATCTTTATTTAACATATTATTTTTTAGATGATTTGCATATTTATAGTTATTAAAAGATATAATCATATATTAATAATATAAAAAATGTATTACTTCTTAAGATACGAGTCTTTGACAATTATTTTTTTAATTATTGTTTTTTTTTTATCTTCCGTATTTAATCATGAAATAGATAACTCGAACTTGCTAATAAAATGGAATGATATGTTCAAATATTACATCTATAACCATCTTATTTATATTATTTACATGCTTTCCGATTATATTTCAAGACAATATAATAAGTATAATATAAATCATTAATATTTTTTTATGAACATCTAGCCATCTTTTTATATTAATTAAGAAATAGATCTTTAACTTTTAAATTGTATATTTCGAGGTGCGCTAATATTTTGTTGTATAATTCTTGTTGAATTTGAGACAAATTATCTTGATTATATATAGAACAACATTATCATTAAAACGAGCTAGCTAGTGACTAGAAAAATAACCAAACAATTTAAAAATACCATTCATGTAATTTACTTCTATATATGTTAATGATTAACTGTATAAATAATTCCAAATCATAAATACCATTCATGTAATCTACTTTTAATATATGACACCGAATAAAATAAATAGACAGTAAATAAAACTGTAGAAGATTGATTTTATAATTACAACAAATAAATAATAAGAAAAAAAATTAAAAATATAATATAGCAAAATATAAATTAGTAAAATGAAAAACTAAATTACGAAGGATAGATTTGTACTTATAGTAAATTAAAAGGAAAAGAATTAAAGATGTAAGATGTGATCGGTTGTAATGGTCAACAGTGGTCACATCAAGGTTTTCAAAGTGGTTTTTGGGTGCCAATAAAATGCCCCGTATGGTAAGTGATACCAATAATAATAATATCCCACCAAGAAATCCCGCTCCTCCTACTCTGACCACATCTAATAGATCGACATGCGCCCAGACCTGATCACTTTTTTGAAGCAAGAGCAGTTGAGGTACAACAACTCTTGTATTTGTAATACATTTGCTAAAACTGGGTAGATTTGCTAAAGTTGCTTTTCTATTCTATTCTTTTTCATGAATAAACTTAATAAGTCCATGCATATGTTAAATAGGTCCAATAATAAAACGATTTTTCATAGTTGATTAATACTTGTGCATAAGTCCTTAGCATATGTAATATCATAGAAGATAATGGACAATGTATATTGTGAATCTGATTTCGATTTGATATATGCAGATATCTTATTTAACTGCATTGCAACTTGGAATTAAATGGATATTTTTTGGAGGCTTTTTCATAAGGGGTTATTGCTCATGAAGGTAGTTTAATAATCTATTTACTTGGGTAATCAGTAATGCCTCATTTACTTTCTGTGTATAAATAAATAATTTATTTCTTTTCCTATTTGCTTATAATTCAGTACCTTTGTGATTGAATGGAGCCTCAAGTACCATGTGAACTTATGAGAGGGTATTTGGATTTTGCACCTCATGCATGGAATGTAATTGTGGTTAAGAAGGGTGATTCATACATTTGAATGGTAGTGGATGCATGTTGTCCTCATGATATAAGAGAAGAGACAGATCCAAAATATTTCTACAGGTATAATATCTATTTATACATACATGATGATGTGTAATTATGCCGTATATACTATATATATTAAGTTGGTTGGTATTTTACTTTTAGGCATATTCCTCTGAATCGGATCAATGGTGATGCACACTGTTCTTTTCCTTCTCTTTCTGCTACATATGAATACATCAAGGAAGGAGATTCAATCTCAACAACTCTTATTGAATGCTAAGGTCTTGTATGCAAAACATTTTCCGATTTGTGTTGCAGGTTTGAGATGTTCGAGACGAAGAAGATGATGAACAGTGGGCTCTGAGAGGGTGGTGGCCTCCAGTTCTGTGATTTTTTTTCTTGTTCTTTTGATTCATGCGAAAAACAGACAATTTTTTTTTTGGTATTTTGCTTCAAACGAAAATCACAGGAACAACAAAAAAAACTCTTATTTCTTGTTCTCCTTATTCTTGTTTCGATTGGTAGCAGGAAGGTCTTGGCCTCTTGGGTCACTCTTATTTCTTTTTCTCCTTCTGCTTTTCTATTTTCTGGCTCAATTATGATGTTGGTAATGTTGGTTTCGATAGTGAGCAGGTAAGGGTGATTTGATGGAGGCTGGATATATTCATTTGTGATGGGTTCGTGGAGAGTGTAACGGAGCAGGTAAGTAAATTTCTCAAATTTGGTTTTCATTTGCAACAGGACTGACAGGTGTATGGTGTTTCAGGTGAGTTTGGTGCTGAAGTTTTGAAGGCTTAAACAGATAATGAGTGTAGTGGCGAAGGATAGAACAGGTACCATTTCTGCAGTTTTGTTTGGTATTTTTGGTGTTGATCCAAGTGGAATTGCAAGTGGATAAAACTTTTGCCTGAATACATTTTCTAGAATATACCACAGCCTGATTAAATAATAAACACAAACAAATAAATAAAATGAATGTTGCATTCACTTAAGGGATCCCAAGGTTGCATTCAAGTGTTAATCCAATTGGAATTGCAATCTTACCTGTGAACTTGGTAGGTTTAAAAGTAGAGTGTCATAATAAGAATTAATTTTACAGGATTGATGAAAGAGAATAGCACTGGAGTTAGAAGAGGAAAAGAAAGCTCAAGCTGAAAGAGATAAGATGCTGCAAATGCAAGTGTTGCATTCTTCATTTCAATTGTTACTATGAAACACAGAGTAGATTAGATGAATACAAATTTATATACTATAATGAAATAGAATTGTATGACATTAAATTTTATGCAATGGATTGTATTTTTTGTATATGGTAATTTATTTCTATTATGAGACATTAAATGCAAATTTAATTTAAAAATTAATAAATATATAAATATATATTTTTTAAACATTTAAAATTATGATACGCAAAAATGTGTGTCATATTCATTTATGACATGGCCTTTCTTGACAGGGGCTTTCTTGATACGCATTGCGTGTCATTAACACGCGCGTCGTAAGGTTACGACACACGAATGCGTATCGTCTTCCTTTATGACAGGGTCTTCCTTGATACGCATTGCGTGTCGTAAACGCGCGTCGTAATTGCGCGTCGTAAATGAGCGTCGTAAATGCGCGTCGTCTATAGACGACGCGCAAAAACGCGTCGTCTCTCTTTATGACAGGGCCTTCCTTGACACGCATTTGCGCGTCGTCTGAGCCTTTTACGACCCGCAATGAGTGTCGTAAAAGGCTGTTTTTCTAGTAGTGTCTGTTCCTAGTTGTGTTTTCGTATTCGTTCTGTTCCTAGTTGTGTTTTCGTATTCGTTTTCGTATTCGTATTCGTATTAGTTCTAATTGATGATTAGTATGTATTATTCGTAGATTATGAAATATAATTTAGATTGTAACATTTTATCAAGAATTCTATGTTTTGTCTGAAAGCTAACTTCGTAATTCGAACTATTTAACTAACACAGTTTTTGATATTAATAACATACAGAATATAGACATTTGAACTGAAAATAATGAGTTTGAGTACAAGATTTCCTTGTACTTTTTCTTATATTCCCCCCCCCCCTGAAAGCATTTGAAAAACATTAGAAAAGGGTAGGGGTATGAACTCACCAGCTGAGAAACGTGTCAGATTGGATGCTAAGTGTCGGTTCGGGGCTTGATAATGCGCGAGGTTCCTATGTAATACGAAATGATATACAAATGTATCTAATTAGACTTTAATTCACTAATTAGATATGATTATACACTCCAAGACGCGAAAACACTTCAAATCAAGTGTTTGGAGTCACCCGGGTGACATCTAGGGACGTATAAGGCTCGGATATGGAGTTTACCCCTCAAGAGTAAACTCACAAGAGGGTTTACGGCCCTAATAACCCATTTCCCATGAGTTTACGGCCGTAAACTCATGGTAGGGTGTTCTATGGTGCTAAATGGCCTTATATGACTTGGGAAAAATAGCTAGGATGAAATCTAGGGCTTAGGAATGGATTAAACTCACATATGGACCATTTAATGGAGTTTACGGCCTAAGAAGATGTTCTTGGGAGGTTTACAGCCGTAAACATCCATGAAGGTGGTTTTGGCATGATTTAAGGGCCTTAACTTGATTGTGGTTGCTTCTAGACTCATTTCTAAGGTTTATGGTGTGATTAAGTGGCATCTTAACACATAAAAATGAGTTTAAGGTCTAAGAAGATGATTTTACGGTCCAAGAATGTTCTTGGGCCGTAAAATCATGCTTGTCCCATTTGTGAGAGTTTTGGAGCATTTCTTGAAAGGCTAAGAGGTTCTACACTCTCATGGAAGCTTGTTGGAGGTGTTTAGGGGCAATCTAACACCTAAACATGAGTTTACTCCCCATGAATTGGTGTTTACGGTCCAAGCATGTGCTTGGGCCGTAAACTCATGTTTACACTCCAATTGATGAGTCTAATGTGTTCTAAGTACATGCAACTAGGTCTTTAAGTCATATCTAGGCTCCAAATGAGGTTTGGTGTACCACCGTAAATTTCAAAACAAATTTCATTTAAAAAAAATAATCGTTTGATTCTTAAAAATACTTTTCTTAAAATCCCATTCATAATCGAATTACAAAAACATGACTTCATTTTCACTTGCATAATAAACCAGGATCCTCAAAACATGACTCTTTCTCTGGTGTGTACAATCGAGCCGGCGCCATCCCGTGATCCTGAGAGAAACCTGAAACACATAACACAAAACACGATAAGCACGAAGCTTAGTGAGTTCCCAAAAATACCACACATAACAAATATTAGCCACTCGAGGCTATAACTCTATGGGTTCATGGACCCTACTCTATGAACCTTCCGGTTCTAACTCTGTGAACCTTCCGGTTCTAACTCTGGGAACCTTCCGATTCTAACTCTGGGAACATGCACAACATAAATCCCATAGAAATAATGTAGTGCAACACATAACATACATAGCATACGAATACTCTGTCACATAACTCTGGTTACCTACTCAAGGTAAAGTATAATGAGAAGACTCACCTGGCAATCAGAAAGCAATTATCTGCACATGCGAACCTCGGACTCGCCACTGCCTAACACATAAGGCAAATATCTCTAATTAATATTCGAAGTCCCAACTCTAATTAACCGGCGATTACTCTTTCCCTCTCTAGTCAGGTAATGGGTAAAAGACCATTTTACCCATCCCTGACCTCTATTACCTCTGTTGACCAAAACTCCCAAAGTCAACATAAGACAACTCAAATCAACGGTCAACACTGACCAGACTCGGCGAGTCCATGTGGGTTCTCTAAATCCTTTTTAAACCTCTTAGACACGACGAGTTCCCTCTCCACTCGTCGAGTTACTCGGCAACGAATCGCGGGGCAACCCCGACTCGACTCGTCGAGTCTGCCTATGGACTCGGCGAGTTGCTCCCATGACAACCCTCATCTGACCTTCTGAGGTCAGATCTGCTTCAGCAAACCATAGATCTAACTCCCTCAAAGCCAATAACCACGAAAAGGTCGAACCTTGGGCACTCATGCAAGGTTCTACAATCTCATTTGGGTGGAACCCTTCATTACATAACAACCCTAGCTCAAAACTCCAAATAGAATGCATAAAGCAGGATGCAAGGGACTCTCTGGACCTCTTTGGGTCCAGATCTATGGCTTCACACTCAATGGGACACTATACTCCACCAATCAAGCCATAAAAGAAGCTAGAAAACCCTAAAATCACCAATCTTACCCAAAACAGAAAAGGGAGAACGATTTGATACCTCTATGGTGAAGATGCAAGCTCAGAAGCTCTGAATCGACACCCCCTTGACCTCCCTTTGCTGGAAATGACTACTCCATTGCACACCCACCTCAGAATGCTCCAAAATGGCTCTTCTTCACTCTCTCAGCTCTCTGGTTCGATAGGAGTCTCTCAAAGGTGTAGGTGGCCGCCACTGAAGGCCATAAGGGCCTTTAAATAGGTCCCTAAACCCGGACAATTAGGGTTTTCCTTGACAGCGCCGACTCGGCGAGTCCAAATACCCGACTCGTCGAGTCCCTTCATTAAACTGGTCCCTACAACGCGATCCTACTCGACGAGTTGAGGCGTCAACTCGTCGAGTCTCCTCATTCCCCAATATAAATTACTCAAATTCCCATACCTGGATATCCAAATGTTACCACACATAACACATATTAGCCACTCGAGGCTATAACTCTGTGGGTTCGTGGACCCTACTCTATGAACCTTCCGGTTCTAACTCTGGGAACCTTCCGGTTCTAACTCTGGGAACATGCACAACATAAATCACATAGAAATAATGTAGTACAACACATAACATACATAGCATACAAATACTCTGTCAGATAACTCTGGTTACCTACTCAAGGTAAAGTATAATGAGAAGACTCACCTGGCAATCAGAAAGCAATTATCTGCACATGCGAACCTCGGACTCGCCACCGCCTAACACATAAGGCAAATATCTCTAATTAATACTCGAAGTCCCAACTCTAATTAACCGGCGATTACTCTTTCCCTCTCTAGTCAGGTAATGGGTAAAAGACCATTTTACCCATCCCTGACCTCTATTACCTCTGTTGACCAAAACTCCCAAAGTCAACATAAGATAACTCAAATCAACGGTCAACACTGACCAGACTCGGCGAGTACACAAGAGTGACTCGGCGAGTCCATGTGGGTTCTCTAAATCCTTTTTAAACCTCTTAGACACGACGAGTTCCCTCTCCACTCGTCGAGTTACTCAGCAACGAATCGCGGGGCAACCCCGACTCGACTCGTCGAGTCTGGCTATGGACTCGGCGAGTTGCTCCCATGACAACCCTCATCTGACCTTCTGAGGTCAGATCTGCTTCAGCAAACCATAGATCTAACTCCCTCAAAGCCAATAACCACGAAAAGGTCGAACCTTGGGCACTCATGCAAGGTTCTACAATCTCATTTGGGTGGAACCCTTCATTACATAACAACCCTAGCTCAAAACTCCAAATAGAATGCATAAAGCAGGATGCAAGGGACTCTCTGGACCTCTTTGGGTCCAGATCTATGGCTTCACACTCAATGGGACACTATACTCCACCAATCAAGCCATAAAAGAAGCTAGAAAACCCTAAAATCACCAATCTTACCCAAAACAGAAAAGGGAGAACGATTTGATACCTCTATGGTGAAGATGCAAGCTCAGAAGCTCTGAATCGACACCCCCTTGACCTCCCTTTGCTGGAAATGACTACTCCATTGCACACCCACCTCAGAATGCTCCAAAATGGCTCTTCTTCACTCTCTCAGCTCTCTGGTTCGATAGGAGTCTCTCAAAGGTGTAGGTGGCCGCCACTGAAGGCCATAAGGGCCTTTAAATAGGTCCCTAAACCCGGACAATTAGGGTTTTCCTTGACAGCGCCGACTCGGCGAGTCCAAATACCCGACTCGTCGAGTCCCTTCATTAAACTGGTCCCTACAACGCGATCCTACTCGACGAGTTGAGGCGTCAACTCGTCGAGTCTCCTCATTCCCCAATATAAATTACTCAAATTCCCATACCTGGATATCCAAATGTTACCACACATAACACATATTAGCCACTCGAGGCTATAACTCTGTGGGTTCGTGGACCCTACTCTATGAACCTTCCGGTTCTAACTCTGGGAACCTTCCGGTTCTAACTCTGGGAACATGCACAACATAAATCACATAGAAATAATGTAGTACAACACATAACATACATAGCATACAAATACTCTGTCAGATAACTCTGGTTACCTACTCAAGGTAAAGTATAATGAGAAGACTCACCTGGCAATCAGAAAGCAATTATCTGCACATGCGAACCTCGGACTCGCCACCGCCTAACACATAAGGCAAATATCTCTAATTAATACTCGAAGTCCCAACTCTAATTAACCGGCGATTACTCTTTCCCTCTCTAGTCAGGTAATGGGTAAAAGACCATTTTACCCATCCCTGACCTCTATTACCTCTGTTGACCAAAACTCCCAAAGTCAACATAAGATAACTCAAATCAACGGTCAACACTGACCAGACTCGGCGAGTACACAAGAGTGACTCGGCGAGTCCATGTGGGTTCTCTAAATCCTTTTTAAACCTCTTAGACACGACGAGTTCCCTCTCCACTCGTCGAGTTACTCGGCAACGAATCGCGGGGCAACCCCGACTCGACTCGTCGAGTCTGCCTATGGACTCGGCGAGTTGCTCCCATGACAACCCTCATCTGACCTTCTGAGGTCAGATCTGCTTCAGCAAACCATAGATCTAACTCCCTCAAAGCCAATAACCACGAAAAGGTCGAACCTTGGGCACTCATGCAAGGTTCTACAATCTCATTTGGGTGGAACCCTTCATTACATAACAACCCTAGCTCAAAACTCCAAATAGAATGCATAAAGCAGGATGCAAGGGACTCTCTGGACCTCTTTGGGTCCAGATCTATGGCTTCACACTCAATGGGACACTATACTCCACCAATCAAGCCATAAAAGAAGCTAGAAAACCCTAAAATCACCAATCTTACCCAAAACAGAAAAGGGAGAACGATTTGATACCTCTATGGTGAAGATGCAAGCTCAGAAGCTCTGAATCGACACCCCCTTGACCTCCCTTTGCTGGAAATGACTACTCCATTGCACACCCACCTCAGAATGCTCCAAAATGGCTCTTCTTCACTCTCTCAGCTCTCTGGTTCGATAGGAGTCTCTCAAAGGTGTAGGTGGCCGCCACTGAAGGCCATAAGGGCCTTTAAATAGGTCCCTAAACCCGGACAATTAGGGTTTTCCTTGACAGCGCCGACTCGGCGAGTCCAAATACCCGACTCGTCGAGTCCCTTCATTAAACTGGTCCCTACAACGCGATCCTACTCGACGAGTTGAGGCGTCAACTCGTCGAGTCTCCTCATTCCCCAATATAAATTACTCAAATTCCCATACCTGGATATCCAAATGTTACCACACATAACACATATTAGCCACTCGAGGCTATAACTCTGTGGGTTCGTGGACCCTACTCTATGAACCTTCCGGTTCTAACTCTGGGAACCTTCCGGTTCTAACTCTGGGAACATGCACAACATAAATCACATAGAAATAATGTAGTACAACACATAACATACATAGCATACAAATACTCTGTCAGATAACTCTGGTTACCTACTCAAGGTAAAGTATAATGAGAAGACTCACCTGGCAATCAGAAAGCAATTATCTGCACATGCGAACCTCGGACTCGCCACCGCCTAACACATAAGGCAAATATCTCTAATTAATACTCGAAGTCCCAACTCTAATTAACCGGCGATTACTCTTTCCCTCTCTAGTCAGGTAATGGGTAAAAGACCATTTTACCCATCCCTGACCTCTATTACCTCTGTTGACCAAAACTCCCAAAGTCAACATAAGATAACTCAAATCAACGGTCAACACTGACCAGACTCGGCGAGTACACAAGAGTGACTCGGCGAGTCCATGTGGGTTCTCTAAATCCTTTTTAAACCTCTTAGACACGACGAGTTCCCTCTCCACTCGTCGAGTTACTCGGCAACGAATCGCGGGGCAACCCCGACTCGACTCGTCGAGTCTGCCTATGGACTCGGCGAGTTGCTCCCATGACAACCCTCATCTGACCTTCTGAGGTCAGATCTGCTTCAGCAAACCATAGATCTAACTCCCTCAAAGCCAATAACCACGAAAAGGTCGAACCTTGGGCACTCATGCAAGGTTCTACAATCTCATTTGGGTGGAACCCTTCATTACATAACAACCCTAGCTCAAAACTCCAAATAGAATGCATAAAGCAGGATGCAAGGGACTCTCTGGACCTCTTTGGGTCCAGATCTATGGCTTCACACTCAATGGGACACTATACTCCACCAATCAAGCCATAAAAGAAGCTAGAAAACCCTAAAATCACCAATCTTACCCAAAACAGAAAAGGGAGAACGATTTGATACCTCTATGGTGAAGATGCAAGCTCAGAAGCTCTGAATCGACACCCCCTTGACCTCCCTTTGCTGGAAATGACTACTCCATTGCACACCCACCTCAGAATGCTCCAAAATGGCTCTTCTTCACTCTCTCAGCTCTCTGGTTCGATAGGAGTCTCTCAAAGGTGTAGGTGGCCGCCACTGAAGGCCATAAGGGCCTTTAAATAGGTCCCTAAACCCGGACAATTAGGGTTTTCCTTGACAGCGCCGACTCGGCGAGTCCAAATACCCGACTCGTCGAGTCCCTTCATTAAACTGGTCCCTACAACGCGATCCTACTCGACGAGTTGAGGCGTCAACTCGTCGAGTCTCCTCATTCCCCAATATAAATTACTCAAATTCCCATACCTGGATATCCAAATGTTACCACACATAACACATATTAGCCACTCGAGGCTATAACTCTGTGGGTTCGTGGACCCTACTCTATGAACCTTCCGGTTCTAACTCTGGGAACCTTCCGGTTCTAACTCTGGGAACATGCACAACATAAATCACATAGAAATAATGTAGTACAACACATAACATACATAGCATACAAATACTCTGTCAGATAACTCTGGTTACCTACTCAAGGTAAAGTATAATGAGAAGACTCACCTGGCAATCAGAAAGCAATTATCTGCACATGCGAACCTCGGACTCGCCACCGCCTAACACATAAGGCAAATATCTCTAATTAATACTCGAAGTCCCAACTCTAATTAACCGGCGATTACTCTTTCCCTCTCTAGTCAGGTAATGGGTAAAAGACCATTTTACCCATCCCTGACCTCTATTACCTCTGTTGACCAAAACTCCCAAAGTCAACATAAGATAACTCAAATCAACGGTCAACACTGACCAGACTCGGCGAGTACACAAGAGTGACTCGGCGAGTCCATGTGGGTTCTCTAAATCCTTTTTAAACCTCTTAGACACGACGAGTTCCCTCTCCACTCGTCGAGTTACTCGGCAACGAATCGCGGGGCAACCCCGACTCGACTCGTCGAGTCTGCCTATGGACTCGGCGAGTTGCTCCCATGACAACCCTCATCTGACCTTCTGAGGTCAGATCTGCTTCAGCAAACCATAGATCTAACTCCCTCAAAGCCAATAACCACGAAAAGGTCGAACCTTGGGCACTCATGCAAGGTTCTACAATCTCATTTGGGTGGAACCCTTCATTACATAACAACCCTAGCTCAAAACTCCAAATAGAATGCATAAAGCAGGATGCAAGGGACTCTCTGGACCTCTTTGGGTCCAGATCTATGGCTTCACACTCAATGGGACACTATACTCCACCAATCAAGCCATAAAAGAAGCTAGAAAACCCTAAAATCACCAATCTTACCCAAAACAGAAAAGGGAGAACGATTTGATACCTCTATGGTGAAGATGCAAGCTCAGAAGCTCTGAATCGACACCCCCTTGACCTCCCTTTGCTGGAAATGACTACTCCATTGCACACCCACCTCAGAATGCTCCAAAATGGCTCTTCTTCACTCTCTCAGCTCTCTGGTTCGATAGGAGTCTCTCAAAGGTGTAGGTGGCCGCCACTGAAGGCCATAAGGGCCTTTAAATAGGTCCCTAAACCCGGACAATTAGGGTTTTCCTTGACAGCGCCGACTCGGCGAGTCCAAATACCCGACTCGTCGAGTCCCTTCATTAAACTGGTCCCTACAACGCGATCCTACTCGACGAGTTGAGGCGTCAACTCGTCGAGTCTCCTCATTCCCCAATATAAATTACTCAAATTCCCATACCTGGATATCCAAATGTTACCACACATAACACATATTAGCCACTCGAGGCTATAACTCTGTGGGTTCGTGGACCCTACTCTATGAACCTTCCGGTTCTAACTCTGGGAACCTTCCGGTTCTAACTCTGGGAACATGCACAACATAAATCACATAGAAATAATGTAGTACAACACATAACATACATAGCATACAAATACTCTGTCAGATAACTCTGGTTACCTACTCAAGGTAAAGTATAATGAGAAGACTCACCTGGCAATCAGAAAGCAATTATCTGCACATGCGAACCTCGGACTCGCCACCGCCTAACACATAAGGCAAATATCTCTAATTAATACTCGAAGTCCCAACTCTAATTAACCGGCGATTACTCTTTCCCTCTCTAGTCAGGTAATGGGTAAAAGACCATTTTACCCATCCCTGACCTCTATTACCTCTGTTGACCAAAACTCCCAAAGTCAACATAAGATAACTCAAATCAACGGTCAACACTGACCAGACTCGGCGAGTACACAAGAGTGACTCGGCGAGTCCATGTGGGTTCTCTAAATCCTTTTTAAACCTCTTAGACACGACGAGTTCCCTCTCCACTCGTCGAGTTACTCGGCAACGAATCGCGGGGCAACCCCGACTCGACTCGTCGAGTCTGCCTATGGACTCGGCGAGTTGCTCCCATGACAACCCTCATCTGACCTTCTGAGGTCAGATCTGCTTCAGCAAACCATAGATCTAACTCCCTCAAAGCCAATAACCACGAAAAGGTCGAACCTTGGGCACTCATGCAAGGTTCTACAATCTCATTTGGGTGGAACCCTTCATTACATAACAACCCTAGCTCAAAACTCCAAATAGAATGCATAAAGCAGGATGCAAGGGACTCTCTGGACCTCTTTGGGTCCAGATCTATGGCTTCACACTCAATGGGACACTATACTCCACCAATCAAGCCATAAAAGAAGCTAGAAAACCCTAAAATCACCAATCTTACCCAAAACAGAAAAGGGAGAACGATTTGATACCTCTATGGTGAAGATGCAAGCTCAGAAGCTCTGAATCGACACCCCCTTGACCTCCCTTTGCTGGAAATGACTACTCCATTGCACACCCACCTCAGAATGCTCCAAAATGGCTCTTCTTCACTCTCTCAGCTCTCTGGTTCGATAGGAGTCTCTCAAAGGTGTAGGTGGCCGCCACTGAAGGCCATAAGGGCCTTTAAATAGGTCCCTAAACCCGGACAATTAGGGTTTTCCTTGACAGCGCCGACTCGGCGAGTCCAAATACCCGACTCGTCGAGTCCCTTCATTAAACTGGTCCCTACAACGCGATCCTACTCGACGAGTTGAGGCGTCAACTCGCCGAGTCTCCTCATTCCCCAATATAAATTACTCAAATTCCCATACCTGGATATCCAAATGTTACCACACATAACACATATTAGCCACTCGAGGCTATAACTCTGTGGGTTCGTGGACCCTACTCTATGAACCTTCCGGTTCTAACTCTGGGAACCTTCCGGTTCTAACTCTGGGAACATGCACAACATAAATCACATAGAAATAATGTAGTACAACACATAACATACATAGCATACAAATACTCTGTCAGATAACTCTGGTTACCTACTCAAGGTAAAGTATAATGAGAAGACTCACCTGGCAATCAGAAAGCAATTATCTGCACATGCGAACCTCGGACTCGCCACCGCCTAACACATAAGGCAAATATCTCTAATTAATACTCGAAGTCCCAACTCTAATTAACCGGCGATTACTCTTTCCCTCTCTAGTCAGGTAATGGGTAAAAGACCATTTTACCCATCCCTGACCTCTATTACCTCTGTTGACCAAAACTCCCAAAGTCAACATAAGATAACTCAAATCAACGGTCAACACTGACCAGACTCGGCGAGTACACAAGAGTGACTCGGCGAGTCCATGTGGGTTCTCTAAATCCTTTTTAAACCTCTTAGACACGACGAGTTCCCTCTCCACTCGTCGAGTTACTCGGCAACGAATCGCGGGGCAACCCCGACTCGACTCGTCGAGTCTGCCTATGGACTCGGCGAGTTGCTCCCATGACAACCCTCATCTGACCTTCTGAGGTCAGATCTGCTTCAGCAAACCATAGATCTAACTCCCTCAAAGCCAATAACCACGAAAAGGTCGAACCTTGGGCACTCATGCAAGGTTCTACAATCTCATTTGGGTGGAACCCTTCATTACATAACAACCTTAGCTCAAAACTCCAAATAGAATGCATAAAGCAGGATGGAAGGGACTCTCTGGACCTCTTTGGGTCCAGATCTATGGCTTCACACTCAATGGGACACTATACTCCACCAATCAAGCCATAAAAGAAGCTAGAAAACCCTAAAATCACCAATCTTACCCAAAACAGAAAAGGGAGAACGATTTGATACCTCTATGGTGAAGATGCAAGCTCAGAAGCTCTGAATCGACACCCCCTTGACCTCCCTTTGCTGGAAATGACTACTCCATTGCACACCCACCTCAGAATGCTCCAAAATGGCTCTTCTTCACTCTCTCAGCTCTCTGGTTCGATAGGAGTCTCTCAAAGGTGTAGGTGGCCGCCACTGAAGGCCATAAGGGCCTTTAAATAGGTCCCAATCCCGGACAATTAGGGTTTTCCTTGACAGCGCCGACTCGGCGAGTCCAAATACCCGACTCGTCGAGTCCCTTCATTAAACTGGTCCCCAAAACGCGATCCTACTCGACGAGTTGAGGCGTCAACTCGCCGAGTCTCCTCATTCCCCAATATAAATTACTCAAATTCCCATACCTGGATATCCGGATGTTACATTTGGAAGGGTTTTATGGCACAAAAACCCCATTTACATGAGTTCACGGCCTAGAGATGTTCTAGGACCGTAAACTCATGCTAATGGTCCTAATCTTCATATAAATCTCGAATTTGAAGGCCAAAGGTGTTAAACTATAAGCTAGGATAATTACCTTGATGTTTTGAAGCTTGATTTAGATGTTTTGGCTCAAAATCGGATTTTAGAGAGAGAGTAGAGAGAGAAAGTTGAGAGAGAGAGAGAGTGAAAAGGCTTCAAATGAGGTTCTCTTAACTTTATATATGCTGAAAGTTTGGGACACGGTGGAATTCTACCTGATACTGTCGTTAGACGTGGCTTTTAGTCGCACCCGATTAAGTTATTTTTATATCTTGACGGAATAAAACAATTATTTTTCAAATAAATAAATTGAAGCGTTTCCATGGATTTTTAACGTATTTGGACAATTATTAAGTCATAATTACAAACTTAAAATAAATGACTTAATTTAGAAACGAACGGAAACAATTTAGGACTACGAATTTTTTTAATGACGTATCGGATTACGACGACGGAACGAACTTCGGGTTGTCACAAACTATGAAGCCTTGTACAAGAAGACGATGACTCACATGAAGAAGGAAAACATCTTTATACCGAAAACCTTCATTGCAAAACAAGAGGATCATGAAGAATGGGTAGGAGAAAATGAGACATCTGAAGATGAGGCGCTGCATGTTAAAGGTCTCATAACACATATCAATGATTCCCCTGATGGCATATGCGATACAAATAACTGTTCATGCTGTCAAGCGATCAAGCCCAAATCTAGGACAAACTTGGTACCTAGACAGTGGAAGCTCTAGACATTTGACCGGTTAAAAGTCCCTCTTAAAAGATTTTGTAGAGAATGATGGTCTAGTGGTAACCTTTGGTGACAACGGTGGAAGAGTTGTTTCAGGTGTTGGGACTTTTAAATTCATGACGATTAAGCTATAAGAAGTGTTTTATGTTGAGGATCTGAAAGGAAAATTCATCTCCATCAGTCAACTTTGTGACGATGGTTACAAAGTTCTTTTTAACCGTCATGAGGGAAAAGTGTTTGATTTTGAAAACAAAATTGTGCTTTATGCACTAAGGGACAGCGATATTTATATGGTTTGATTTTTATTGATTTAGAC
The DNA here is from genome assembly GCF_051521515.1 of Lactuca serriola. NCBI lineage: Eukaryota > Viridiplantae > Streptophyta > Magnoliopsida > Asterales > Asteraceae > Lactuca > Lactuca serriola. Next base: position 146,735,816 of record NC_136408.1, on the reverse strand, counting down.
ATTGATACTTTTATGGTTAACTCTGTTATGTTTCTTTGCAAAATAGTCCTAAAATTAGGTTTAAAGTTCAAATTTGGTCTCTGTAGTTTGAAAAAAATTACACCATATTAGTTTTTAATTTTATCTGTCGTTTTTTATATAGTTTATTATTTTCGTTTATATATATATATATATATATATATATATATATATATATATATATACTTTTTTATTTTCGTTTTTTATATATACTTTATTTATTTTCGTTTTTTAACCTTATTATTCAACAATTTGATTTTTTTACCTTTTGTTTTTTTTTGTTTTTTTTTAAATTTTTGTTATTTAGAGATTTTCTAATGTTTTTAGTTATTTTGATTTAAGTAAATGAACTTGAATTCAATTTAAAATATTATAACGAAATTTTTTTTATAAAGACTGATTATTATATAAAAAATTTTAGAATGTTAGAAATTTTTTTCGATTACACATTAAAAAGTTAAGATTTTTATGATATTAGTCCTTGAAAAACGTGTTTGTAATTGTCAAAGTTTTTTCTACGTATTGATTTTACTAAGATAATAAATTTGGACAAAACTGTAATTCAAAACAAGCCCCTATCCCCCTCCCCTATCTCTTTCTCTCCCCCTCTCTCTCTCTCTCCAAAACATAAATCGACTTTAAGCCACCTCTGAAATTGCACCAAGAGATCAAAAACACCACCTCTCAAATTCCTTGCATCTTCGATCCCATACCATTTCATTATATTGGTGATGTTTCTAATTTGGTTCTCAGCTTCACCTTCATCTTCTTTTGTCGCGTTTCTTACTAAACACACCACTATTTTTCTTCCTAACTGAAAACGTCAATAACCCCCATATTTTTCACATCTTCCTCCTAATCTAGTAAAAAAACTGGAAATTCTCATCAAAATCAAGCTTAGATTAAAAATAATGCAGAAAGCCCTTGATTTGGGAATGAAATTCGATCATGTGTTTATTTGTGTGTTGAATCTGGTGTAAATTTGGTTTGTTTATTATGGGTTGGAGGACTGTACCACTAATGTGTTCACACACACACATTTATTTCAGATTTGATGGAAAAAAGAATATGGGTTTGCAGGGATGAAAATATACACAAAAATCCTTTTTTGGACATCATTTTCTAGAAATAATATTTCAGATATGAGAGCGTAAGCGTTTTTCAGAGATGATGATTTAAGGGTTTATAGAAATCATCCATGATGTCGATGTCTCCAGGTGTTTGTGTTGCCTACGGGTGTTACTTGTACCCCTCACTCTCTCCAATCTTCTTCAAATGGTAGCAAAAGAAACCATATTTAAATTGATTTTTGTTTCTTATGAAATCGATCGGACTAGGAACAAGAAGACGAAAATGGTGGTGTAAGATCTATTTATTACAAGATCTATTCGAGTATATAACTTCAGAAAAATTAAAAAACACACACACTCACAGAGTGAAAAATAGAAATGGCGGTGTAAACCCAGTTGAAATCAATATCTCATTCGATGAAGATGGAAAACTCAATGGAAACGGCGAATGATGAAAGAGAATTCATCAAGTCTTGAGTCGTTCGAAATGGAGAAATCGGATTTAGGGTTAGCAAATTTGGGTTCTTTTCACTATATGTGTGTTTAATTTTCTTTTTGTATGTGAAGAATTTTGTGATTACGTGAGTGTGTGTTCTTGTAGACATGAATTTTGAGGGTACATAGATAATATGAAGTTCTTTGATGAAATACAGGATGTGTGTGTGAGTGTGTGTGAGAGAGAGGGGGGTCATGGAGAGAGTTGGGGTGGGGTAGGGTGAGATTTTTCTTAATTATTTAAATACCAAAATTAGCAAAAGAAAATTTAAAAAAGAAATGAAAAAGGTAAACTTGACCTTTCAACTGTGTATCAAGAAATCAAAATCATAAAAAAATCTTGATTTTAGAGTTTCAATGCAAGTTGAAAATTTTTTAAACCATATCCACGGATGTGGCAAAATTTTTTTAATTATTTATAATACTAAAATTAGCAAATGAAAACTGAAAAAAAAAAATGAAAAAGATAAAGTTAACATTTCAAATGTGTATCAAAAAATCAAAATCACTGAAAAATTTTGAAATGTCCATAAATTGAAAAATTTTAAAATCGTATCCGATAAATTATTTTAAAAGCTATCCAAACACCACTAACTTTAGATAAAGTTAACATTTCAAATGTGTATCAAAAAATCAAAATCATTGAAAAATCTTGAATTGTACATAAATTGAAAATTGTTAAAATCGTATCTACAGTTTTATCCGATAAATTATTTTAAAAGCTATTCAAACACCACTTACCTTAGAGGGTGTTTGGGATAACTTTTAAAATGATTTTTTGGACTTTTGACTTTTTTAAAAAGCTAAAAATTTGAAAATTGTTTGACAATTATAAAACTTTTTGACAAAAAAGAAAAAGTTATGATTTAAAAAGTCACAATTTATGACTTCCAGTGACTTTTGAATTTTTAGCATTTGTTCTTTGAAAGCTAACACATTTTAAAACCCACTTACCAAAAAAAAAAAAAAAAATCAAAAAGTCCTCTCCCAAACACCCCCTTGCTATCTTTGCATCCTTACCCCCATTCTCAAAGCCATCCCTCCTCTCATCCGACGACCACCGAGCACCACCATCTCTCCTCCTCACCGCGACCAGCTTCTCTCCGTCTGGACCAAACAAAAACCAACACCGCCTTCGGCCTTTCGCCATAATACCAGGTTGTGTAAACGTAATTTTGTAGCCTCTTTAACTAAGGATGTTTAAAATCGTTGCTTTATTTTTGAGGTTTGTCTTGTTATTAGAACAATTAAATACTCCATAGAACTTGCAGGTACCAATTTTTCTTTATATACTACAATTGCTTGCTGATCAATGAACTGGATTTTAATGATTTGCATATAATGTTTGATTTTCCAATCTAGTATATTCTTCAAACAATTGAATGTTGATTAGTCTAAGTTTTCAGCACATTATCTAGCATAATCACCCTAATTAGCTTTGTTTTTCCATTTTGCAGGAGATTATTCCTTTTGGAGATATAGATGAGGTACGTTGTATCTACTCTCTCCTTATTATAATCCTATTTGTAACTGTGTTTTTGAAGTAAATCAAACTAATTAACATAGAGTGTTACTTGTTGAGTTGATGAGCGTTTCTTCAAGTGCTACAGTGTTTCATATTACAACTTTTGAGAAATTTCAGCCTTTATCTCTAGTTCTGTAGTAATAATTCTTTGTTGGTTTGTAATTGCATCTAATGTGTTCGATGTATTGCCTCAATGGCATTGTTTTTGTTTTCTTTGACTTACATTGTTTTTTATGCTGTCTGGTTTTTGGCTTTATTAATCATCTAATAAATAAATGCGAGTGACTGTTTACAGGGAGAGACTGAAGTATTGGAGAAATGTTGTTCCCCTGAAATCCTTCAACAGTGTAAGTAGAGCACAGGGCACCTTTTATGATAACAAGGTGAGAAGATAAAAAAAAAATTGCTTGGTTTTACTTGTTTAAATTCACATGAGCTACTGCAAACATTATTGTTTATCTTGGACTTCACAAAAATTGATAACATATAAACCAAGGAAAATATGTAAAAGGTGATGAAGATGTTTTCATTTGACTTAATGAAGAAAGAACGACTTAATAGAGAAAGCGAGGGAAATGAGGCTTTCCCCATTAAATCCTTTTTACAGATTTGCCCACTTATATTTTTCTCCATTTTCTAAAATATATTCAAACATCATTTAGTCGGTGGGAAAAAAGAAACAGGGCCTTAGATAGTCATACTCTAGTGAAAATATCCAAGTTAATTGGGTGAGAGTTCCTTTATCATTGTTGGGGAATTCACGTTTCCAATATAAGTCTTGCCTCTAATCTTCCAATTCCATGACAATTTTATTTATTTCAGATTCCAATTTCCATTGCATGATTGTTCGGTTGACATTGACCTTATTGATACAATCCACACGGTTCATTGTTTATGGGCAATCCAACTAGCAGATGGTGAAAGGGGACACATTTATTTTATTGTTATCATTGCATTAACTGTTTTGGATGTAGGAATTTTTTGTGTTGGTTTACATTTGCTTTAACTTGTCATTTATTCACTTGTCTGATGCATTGCACAAAATCTGGGCTTGTATCATTTACAAGTTTCTTTTGGAATGGAGATCTTTTGAGGTCAAGCAAATTGTATTATCCAAACCATTGGCAATATATGTCATAAAGCTTCTGATACTTCAATTCTACACTTTTCGTTCTTTATCGGTATTTTTTCTAACCTTTTTGCTTGTATTATATATACAAGACCGAAGATAATAGCGATGCATTAGCCTACTGCTTGTCAAATGCCTCTGCTCTTTTGCCTCCTCATTATTGCATTGATTGGTTACGAATTGTAATATGGTAAATAAAGAATACATACAAATAGAATACAGTGACTATCCTGTATTGTACTCATTTTTGATATATTATACAAATTCTACACAAGGCAACCAATTTGTAGACTTTAGGTTGATTCTTTGTGTTTGATGCTGAGCGCTAATTTGTAATTCTACTTAAGATGCTATAATTGGTAAAAGCTTGTGAAAATGTTGTTACCATGGGTAACAAAATAAGGTACATTGCCCATATATATTGTAAAAGAAACAAAGTAAGTTGCCGTTTCCTGCAATTTGCCCAAGAAAAAAATATATATACTAAAACAAAATTGTATTTGGTATTTACTGCATCAAAGTACACACTCTAATTGAATCAATACACTGTTCATCCATCAGCCATCTCAAATGTCGAAAAAGTGTTTGGTATTTATCCTTTATTGTCTCTAGAATCAAATGCCTTCTACAACCTCCATCCTGGTGCACATTTAACTAATTTTTCACTCTTCCATTAATCCCTAATGTGAAAAAAGAAGTTGGGAAAATAGTTGCAGAGGTTTAGAATGTGTAGAGTTAAATAACTCTTATGATGCTGATAACCAATTATAAAGTTTTAATGTCTAATGGATTAACTCTAACCTTGAAACTGATATAAAGTTGTAAAGAAATCTGCAGTTTTCTAATTAATGCTACAAAGGGATTAAGATGGTGCTAGGTTATTATTATTATTATATCAAAATCAATATCTTAAAGCCAATGAGTTTGGCATAAAAGGTCAAATTTTTACACAATTTCATTCTGTTTTCTAGTAATTCGTTCACTAATGTACAAACTTATTGGAAGCCAATATTAATGAAAACTACAACATGACAAGGAAAAAGAAAACAAAAAGATGTGGTGCAATGAAGATAAAATAATACAGTTGCAACCAATATGCATACTAACTTAATGATAACAGTTTGATAATCCCCAGAGTTTACTAGTTTATAGCAAGGGGCAAAAAGGGGAAATTGGGTGATTCCTTCTTGTTATGCTAGTATTTGGCTAAAGGGGTAGTTTAGTCTTTTATTTTAATTTGTTAATTGTTAATTAGTGAGTCTGCAGCCAATCATGGGTGGAAACAATTGTTGTGGGGGACAAACCTTTTCTGGGATCAGTGGCTGCTTGTTTTTGGCTTATTATCATTATATTTAAGGTGAGTCTTTTAGTGGTAGCTAAGAATTGAATTGCAAGAGAACTCTGTTCTTTTGGAGAGTCCATTCCTCTCGAATGAAAGGGATTATCATCTTAATATTATCATAGTTTGATTATCTGTTCAAGAAATGTATCAGGGTCTATCAAAGTTCTACAAAAATCAAAATATATTCAACTATGTACAGCGGTTATAGTTTCTCTTTTTTTAGTAATTTTCAGTTCAATCTTAAAATAATGTCATCCACAAACCAAAGCAAACAAGTCTCAAAATTAATTTTCATAAACTTCAGGATAATTATTGAAAATAAAAGAAATACAGAAATTGAAATCTTACTAAATAAGGAATATTGCATTTATTAAAAAAAAAAAAAAAACACAAAGAGTTTGTGATGGGAAAGGAGACGGCATACCTTTTCTACTACCTCACCATTATTGTCAAATTTGATGGACCGTAAGTTGTCTTAAGATCTGTAATCTTCGGGCATGACATGATATCAAGTGTTTTAAGGCAGGGGAGTTGTGGTAACACCTCTGAAAATGATTCTACATCCGTAAAATCTTCGAGTGTTAGAGAAACCAGAGATTGTGGAAGAAGAAAAGATGATGATGATGATGGAGTAGTAGTAGTATTCCCCACATCATCTGCCACTGCAAATGAAACCACTCTTGAATCTTTGCCAAATAACCACAAATAAACTAGTGAGGTAGGAAAACTCTGTGGGCCCCACTCTGACATGGGCTTATTTAAGCCTCCTATCCAGAGTTTTCTTAAATTAGGAGGCCACACCCGACAAGGGAAGGAGTTGTCCGCATTTGGACAATCATATATCTCCAGTTCTTCCAAAGATGTGAGAATTTGAAAATGCTCATGAGGAAACGACTTTAGATTATAGCAACAACCGATCCTAAGAGATGTTAGGCTAGACAGTAGGAGAAAACTGAAATCTTTGACTGGAATGGGTTTGGGTTGTATGTTATCACAATCACTGACTGTCGATTCAGTGAGTGAGGATGGGTGATCCTGCACTGCTAAGAAGGTCAATGATGTCACTGAATCACAAAAACTGATTACCAAACTCTCAACACTATTTGGACAATTGTAACTCTCCAGTGCCTCACAATGAGTAAACGTCACCTTTTTAAGAGATTCGTTGCTAGTCCTAAAACTACCCTCTTTCTCGGCTGACGAAACCAACTTTTTACTCTGTAAACTCACAAGACTCTTGCATGCCTCTGATTCATCACACTTTTTAATTTCCAGATCTTCAAGTGCCCCACGATGCATTAAATCTTCTCCATGTAGTTGAGTAAGTCCTTTAACATTCACCATTTTCAATTCAACAAGTGACGAGGACAAACCAACCATGCTTCTTAAAACTGCTTTGGAACATTGTTCTATATGTATGACCCGAAGTGAAGGTATTAATCCGATTGATACTTCATCTAGTTCAGGACAACATGTTATAGAAATCTCATGAAGACAAGGGAATGATCTAGGAATTCCATGGTCGCCACCAATATTAATTGACCATTTCTGCAAACTTTGCATATCATTAAATTGCAGAACTTCAAGTGATGGAAATGCAATGCCAGGATTTGAATTAGTAGGTGCAGGTAACTCAAAACCAACAATCTTCACTTCATTCATACTTTCAACAGAAAATTTCTTAAGAGACCCTAAACATCCAAGTGTTGGTAAATGTGTACTTTTGCAACCCTGTAACATAAGCTCTGTTAACTGATCAAATGAGGGATCGCCGACCCAACTAGGAAATGTCATCCCGTTGTAGAACAAAATCTTGAGGTTTTTTAACTTAGCATGAGGCCTTAGTTCTTTGAGCACTTCATAACAAATCATCTCATTCTGAGAAACATCAGATGCATCACTCCATTCCATCTCCAAAACATCAAGACCCTTTTTTTGATATAACTTGGCGTCCTTTGCGTGTGTTGGATTTAAAACTTTTTCCAGCCCCTTAATGGAAAGTCGGCCGTGAAGATCCGATAGGCCCTTAAGATCGGATATTTTGAACCTGTTATCTTCATCAATAATGACTTTGGTTAGAGTCTGTAGACTCGTCAACCCACCGATCCCTAAGGGCAATGTGCTCACCTTCGGAGTATCACTTATGTCAATATGTCGCAGGTTTATTAGCTTTTCAAAACTTCCTGGCAAGCCAGATAACAGATAACAATTATGAACCAACAAGCTTTGTAGATTATAAAGGTCACTCACTTGTTCGGGTAAACATGTGATTCTTGTATTAGAAAAATCAATACATCGTAGATGCCTGAGACTACCAATGGATTGTGGTACACTTGTGAAATGGCCCGAATTAAAGTCGATGACACTGAGCACCCTCAGGAACTGTAGTTCAGGAAGTAAGTCAACAAGAACATTATCCAAAGGGTCATCATTTTCCCAAACACTTGATGTTAGTAACAAAGTGCGCAAGCGTTTAGCTCTTCGTAATTCCTTGAGCATTCTATATGATCCGCGTGTTAGATCTGCTGAAAAGTGACGTAACCTATCAAAAGATTTATTCATGTTAGATAAATCTATCTCACCTTCCAATCTAAAGGAAAACTCTCCTGCAACATTTGTGGCCAAGTCATTTATCAGGTCATGCATTGTAAATAGATGTCCCAATGCCTGATCTGTTGATTGTTGAAAAAAGGACCTTGACTCTAGCTCTTCAAAATACTCATGACCTAAACTCTCCATTGAGCTCTTTCCTTTTGAGTGGGACAAAACTCCTAGTGCCATCCACAGTAGGACTAATTCATTCTTGTCAAACTCTATATCCTTGGGAATTAAGGAGCAGTATGCAAAGAACTGTTTCAGATGTGGAGGGAGGTGATAGTAGCTTAGTCTTAGAGCCGGAAGAATATCACTTCCATCCTTTATATCCCATATCTCACTCTTCAACAACTTCTCCCATTCATCACCGTTCCTATTTCCCTTCAAAACCCTCCCAAGTGTTTTCAAAGCCAAAGGCAGTCTGCCACATTTTTTCATAATACCTTCACCAAGCAACTTAAGTGTCGGATGTTTGTCAAAGTTTTTTTCACCTAACGCGTGTTGAGCAAATAATGACAGTGCATCTTCATTCGACAAAACGCCTAGAGGGTAAGTTTCTTGTGAGTCCATCACGGATGCAACTCTGGTACTCCTGGTAGTGACAACAACTCTACTTCCAGGTGCCCCTACAAAAAGAGGGCTCTGGAGGAGTTCCCACTTACTGTCGTCTTCGTTCCAGACATCGTCTAGAACAAGAAGGAACCTCTTTTTTGAAAGTTCTTCTTTGAGGGCCACATGAAGTAGGTCAAGATTAGCAAAATCTGTATTTCTCCCAGTTACTGCTTGGAAGATAGCCTTGCTAATTTTACATACATCGCACTCTTCAGAAACACAAACCCATGCTCTGAGTTCAAAGTGATCCTTCACTTTCTCCTCGTTGTATAAAACTTTGGCAAGGGTGGTTTTACCTATTCCACCCATACCAACTATGGACACTATGCCCACATTATCATCACTTTCTTCATTCGCCAACAACTTCCCCAACAATGCCACTTTATCCCCATCCCGACCCATGATTTTTGAATCATCAACCAGTGACGTTTGCTCCAATCGTCTCTCTGTTCTATTTGACCTTTCAACATTCACATTCAAACCCAAATCATTTTTCTGGTCAACAAGATCATGCAATTTGATGGTGATCTCTTCTAGCTTAGAACTCATCTGCTGGCCATACATAATGTTGCGAGGAGTGAAATTAGTACAGCAATTTGGGACGAGCTTCAATACCTTACTAGTGCTGCTGTTGGCATGAGCTTCTTGATTCAACTTGCGTCGCAGAGCTTCGGTGGCCAAATCGTCGAGTACATCGTCAATGTCGTAAGCCAAATCCTGGAGATCGTTGACCCACAGTTGAACAGCTCTCTCTTTAATCTGCTTCTCGCTTGCATCAGCAAGCACAGCTTGGATCAGGGGCAGGTTTTTCTTCCATTTCTTCAGTTGAGAATCGATCCCTTCCGATCGAGCCAGCTTCATCAGGTCACCGGAGATCAGCTTCTCACACAGCACTGTGATGACAGCGCTAACAACAATTTCAGCCATTGGAATTCAGAGAAAGGAAAGATTCGGTTCTTTGATTTCAAAGGATGCAAATTTGCAAATGAGGAAGCAAAATGATAGACTGAATGCAGTATAAAGTAATGAAAACTTTACTGGGATTTCAATATATCTGGAATCTCACCACGTACGTTATTCGATGAATTACATGTGCAAATATGCAATGGTTTTTTATAGATTACTTTATTTGAATTATCGTTTTGTATTTCATCTTCGTTCAGTTTTCTAAGTGCTTGGAATCTCACCATCTTTGACCGAGGAATCACTAACGACTAATTTTCATGTGCATAACTTATTTTATTTTATTTTATATTTAGTCAGTTGTAAAATAACCAAATTCTACTGGGGTTTCAGAATATCTGGAATCTCACCACGTTAATCGATGAATTATCATGTGCACCGGTTTTTTTTATAGATTGTACTCTATTGGAATTATCTTTTTTGGTATTTCATATTCCTTCGGTTATCATGAGCATAAATTATTTTATTTGAATTTATTTAATTACTTGTATTTTAGCTTTAATTACTCGGTACAACCGATAATATTTATCTCGTGACTCCATTAAGTTTTCTTGTATGCAACATTAATTTATATAATACCTTTTCATGATCATTCATCTTTGTTTGGTTTTCAAGCAATCTTTTTTTTTTTTTTTTTTTTTTTTTTTTTTTTTAATTTTTTATCGATGTGCGGATTTATGTTTTGCCTAGAAATATACTATATATATAAAAACCATCAACCAACAATTTTTAGTGTGAAACATAAACCGGAAATAATTCATCAAAACTTATCAACCTATGTTTATAAACAAAAAATTTGGTGATTTGGTATAGTTGCAAAAATATTGTTAATATATAAGTACACTTACTAAGCCATTTCACTTTAAATGGTTAACACTGAAAAATGGATGGGCTCAAATGGGCTCAAAAAAAGTAATGAATAGTAGGTTTTATAGTATTTTTACGTTTCGTCCGTTTGAAAAAAAAAATGGTGTGGACCAAACCAAAGGGAAAATCAAATTACAACTCGGTTTGGTTCGGTTTGAAACCGAGGAAACCAAATTTTAAGGTGAGACAGTTTTAGTTTTCCAAACATAACATCCATAATTTTACATATCAATATCCAAAATATAAAGTTTCGAAGGAAACCTAAATGCATGAATAGAACACAAAGACATGAATAATGGGTTAAAAGATGAAACTTTTGATATTTTGTAATTGAGAAGTTGATGTGTCCGTAAAATATGAAAGATCAAAATATGTTTCAATTTTTTATTTAAGTTTTAAAGCATAAAGAAATATAATCTTTTATTAAAAAACTAAAGTAGTTAAATTTGGCAGTTCGGTTCGGTTTTGTCTGAGCTCCAATGGACCATAAATAAAACCATAAACCAAATTCATACTTCGGTTTGGTCTGAAACAAAATTGAAAATTTAATTAATTTGGTTTCGTCCGATTCGGTTTCTGTTTGATTTGGTTTGGTTTTCTACGGTTCCAAAAAATAATAATGCTCATCTGAAGCATAAATGAACATATAATAGATTAAGGTAATCAAACACAATTCATCATATATGAACATAAAAGGAACTTATATGAACGAACGTAAACAAATGTAAACGAACAACATAAATGAATGTTTACGAACATAACCAAACGAATGAGACTATTGTTCATGTTCGTTCATTTAACTAAATGAACGAGAATTTATGTTCATGCCCGTTCATTTATTAAATAAACCAACTTGCCGCCGAATGGTCCACGAACAGTTCGTTGAACGTTTAGTTCATTTACAGCCCTGTGATCGTTTATAATAGCTAGTGATTGTTTCATTGCAAGTAAGTATAATCTTTCAATGTTATATATATATATATATATATATATATATATATATATATATATATATATATATATATATATATATATATATATATATATATATATTAAATGTACAATCCAAAAAGAACTTCACTAATTTATAAACAATTCACCAAGTTGTCATTTTATTATTTTATGTACTTTCTAGCGACATTGTAGTTTCTCTTTTATATCCTCTAGAAATTGAGTGGTTTTTTGAACTTTATGTTACACGAACCAAGAACACTTTTCCTCTTAATAGTATTTACGTATATTCTATTGGCATTGGAGCTTCTTTTGAGTACATGTATGCATAACTCACATATAAGTTGATTGGTATAATTCTCATTATGTCCAAAACAGAAATATGCAATGTTAACAAATATAGACAACGTCACAATCACAAGGCCAAAAAGACCGATTACGCTAGGCTACATGCGTGGGCCAGACTCATACAATACAAGTGTACACGTAGTGTAGCACCCCCCCCCCCCCCCCCCCCCTCCTTGTTTTTTCGGGTAGGGATTTTCGGACCTTCAAATTTTGTTTTAAGTCATGAAAGAGTGTAGACAACATCCTCTTGTAAATATTAACTCCCCTCCCTTCATATGAAAGGCATAATGTAGTTGCAAGTGTTGGTGATTTTAGTATGACTGGTTCGTTTTATGTAATGAGATTTATACATGTTTCAAATGAGATTATATCTTGTTTTTTATACAAAGCTGGAGGTGTAGAGTGCACACTTGTATTAGTTTAGATTGATCTCGACCAAAAGAGCAAGGGTAAGGGGGTGCGCCCCCTTGCGTTGTTCCAAGGGTCAGCATCCCTTGGCGGGTTTTAATGTACATTATCCTAGGTCAAATGTATCGTAAACGACACATATGGGAGAAATATCGATGCAGTAAGTGAACCTACACAATCCTTGAAGAATTTAGTGATTATCAAATATATTTTTACCCTGTTTTCTAACAATCTGAATCGATATTTCTTGTTGGTTATCATGACAGATTTTATGAAAGACATGACTCTGAAATTCAACAAACTTGAGAAGTTTTAAGGGAATGATGTAACCTCCAAAAATCATAGAAATTTAAAATTTAAAAAAAGAAACATTTCATCCATAAAGTGTATACAAATCCATTGTTTCAAAAGTATTATCCGAAACCAGAGTTTTCCCAAGACCTAATAACATAAAAACAGGAAAATGTGCACGATGATGCCCTTGCCTTGCCAGGGTCATCTTAAGTACCTGAAACAATAAACAGAAACTGTAAGCCAAAGCTTCGCGAGTTCCCCCAAGGTACCAACACACAAACATATAACATGTGTCCACAACTAACATAGTGGATTAGCCCTAAGCCCATAGTATGAGTCTGGCTTGCCCTTCAGGCACAAAGCTCATATCTAGCTTACTCTCAGGCCTACAACATAAGTCTGGCTTGCCCTACAGGCCAACAACTTATGTACGGCTTGTTCCCGAGTTTGTTGGCTACCACACAAAGGAGTACTACCTCAACCCAACCATACTATGTCGACATATACATAACACATAATGTATATCCAGCAGATAGATAAACATATAACCAATCATCAGACAAGCAGGTAGTTCTACAGACCATTACCGCATACTACATCCTATTTAACAGGATACCGATCTAATAGATCACTACAACATATCAACATCCTCTATACCAGGATGCACAATCTAGTGGGCCAGTATTGGTGCATTCGACTAACAAGTAGTGTAAGTAAAACTCACCGCTCAATCTAAAATGATTGTTTAACAGAACGCTACTTCAAATGTCAGCTTAACTGGTCACCTATACACCAATATAATGACCAATCTGAAAACCCACTACCCTTAAGTCAACTTGGTCAAAGGTCAAACTTAACAAACCAGCTAAGTCAACTCAGTCGAGTACGCTAGGCGTTCCCAGCCGAACGTGGGGCATACTCGATCATTGACCAGCTACAGGGACTTAACCGCATACGCGGAACGTACCACTTGGTACCCCGATCATAAGCAACTGGATACCTTCACAAATTATTAAGTGATTAATACTTAGGCCCTTACGTCCAAATCATAGATCGATGCCCTAAATGTTGTCCTTGACCATAAAGTTTTTAACTTTATGGTCTTGCATGACCAATAAGTACTAAATACTAAAAACCCCAACCTCTTAACCCATTAATACAACCAAACTCATGCATGGGGAAAAAATAAGAGCCAAGATCATATGTTAATGCTTCTAGATATCTCAAAACGTCTGAAACGACAAATTATATGGGTTGGAGCATGCCATAGTCATAAAGGTCAATACTTGGGACCAAAATGCTTCTTGAATCAAGAACTAATAAGATCTAAAGGAATACAAGTCAATTTTACAACTTTATACCTCTTGGAGGTGGCTAGGTAGATGAAGATTCCGGATCCAAAGCCTTTTCATGCTTCGAAGGTGGTTCTACTTCCTTCCTTCTCCATCAAGGCCACTAAACTGAACACCAAAGGTCAAGAATGCTCAAACAAGGGGGCTAGGGTTTTCCAAAGTCGAATGAGGTGATAAAGGATGATGAGAGAAGAGGTTTGGAGGCCATAAGGATGCTTAAATAGGGTCCAAACCCTAAAATTTAGTGTTTGGGATTGTTGGGGCGTATACTGTTGCGTCATGGGCTCGGTCCTTAGCCCAATTTTGTAGCCGGTTTGGGCCTGTCCAACCGTGCATTATTTTACACTAGGGTTTTGTTATTTAAGGTGCATGTATGCATCCTTAGTTGAAAACGCTTTCATAATTTTATTATCAAAAGATTTGTAAACCCTAGCTCGCCTCTACAGTGGAAGTTCTTTATCGATCTCTGCTGAGGCGTGACTATATTTGAATCATAAGCTTCATATTGATTCCATATTGTGTTCTTAATCTGTAACGCCCAATGTTTTGAAGACCAAGAAAGGAAAGAAAACCCTAAGTTTAGGGGTCGACTCGGCGAGTCCAAGGAGGGACTCGGCGAGTCCGAGCGGGATCCGGGTCGGGGAGTAAGTGACCGACTCGGCGAGTCGGCCAAGGAGACTCGGCGAGTCTGGTCTGTGCGAGGAAAACCCTAATTCTGGGAGTTGTATCCTATTTAAAGGGTGTTATGTCCCTCCCTCAGCCTCCATATCATCCTAGAGAACCTGTAAACCCTAGATTTCGTGGGAGCCTCCATCATTTGAGAGAAATAGCTTTGGAGGAAGGAAATCTTGGAGGGAAATTGAAGATCAAGAAGGTTGCTTCAAAGGAGAGGTGTAGATCCGAGATCTACTTCAGTTTGTGTTCTTCTTGGAGGTATTAAGCTGCCATTTTCCCCTTCTTTTCATCTAGATCTATTTTGTTATGAGATTTGGGGGTTTATGGTTGATTGAGACCCATTTCGAGTTAGAAGCTCAGATCTGAAGTTGCTACTTCAGATCTAAGTGTATCTTGGCCTAGAGAATCATAAAGCATCAGTTGTTGGGTTGATTGTTAAGCCCCTTTGTCTTAAACCATAGTTTATAGTGTTTTGAGCCTAGATCTCCTCGGCCACATGTAAAGTTTGCCACTTTACGTAAGGAATGGACTTTAGAAGAGTGGATCTACAGTTTGGAGTCCATGCATGACTCAAAAGTCCTCTGCATGTATGTAGAACCGAATGGACTCGGCGAGTCCTTCGAGTGGACTCGGCGAGTAGCTTGAAGATGAGGAGGAACTCGACGAGTGGGATGAACAGCTCGTCGAGTCGGATGAAGATGGGCATGAAATCGGCGAGTTGGATGAACAACTCGGCGAGTTGGTTAAAGATTGCCTTGTGCTCAGCGAGTCTGTTCTTGGACTCAACGAGTCAGGTCGCATGGTCCCAAACCCTTCGAGTTAAGACTCAAATCAGTGAGTTGGGTGGAGACTCAGCGAGTTGGACAGGTCAGGACTCGGGAATAGTTGACTCGGCGAGTCATGGACTGACTCGGCGAGTCGAGTCGCGAATAGAAAGACCCTGAGCATATGAACTCGGCGAGTCATTAGGTGGACTCGGCGAGTAGGGTTGACCCGGAAGGTTGACTTTGACCAGAGTTGACTTAGTTGACCTTTGGAGGTCAATTGGACTAAGTGTTATATTGATATTGGTAGCTCGAGGAGCTAGTGGAGCAGCAGTTCGGAGTCACAGGTCAGGTAGCAGTCAAAGGGATTAGCAGCAGCAGTTCAGCAGTATCAGGTGAGTTTCCTTCCAGTAGGAACGGGTCTAAGGCCACAATGCCGGCCCGTTCAGTTAGCTGTAGTTTCCGGACTTTAGTCCGATGCAGTAGTTAGTATGTTTGATGGCTTCGTGGCTCAGACAGGATTTATGTGTTATGTGCTATGTGTTATGTGTTCCGGGCTACAGCCCGATGTAGTATGCAGTATATGTGTTCATGCTAGTTGATATGTTATGCTATGCTATGTTCAGTCAGTTTCCGGACTTCGGTCCGATGCAGTGGGCAAGGCCCCAGTTAGTCCGGAGTTCGGTCCGATGCAGGAGACAAGGTCCCATTCAGTTTCCGGACTTCGGTCCGATGCAGGGGGCAAGGCCCCAATTAGTCCGGACTTCGGTCCGATGCAGGGGACAAGGTCCCAGTCAGTTTCCGGACTTCGGTCCGATGCAGGGGGAAAGGCCCCAGTTAGTCCGGACCTCGGTCCGATGCAGTGGGCAAGGCCCAGTATGTGCTTTATATGTTATTGCATGGTATGTGGTAGATTGGGGGAGCTCACTAAGCTTCGTGCTTACGGTTTTCAGTTTTGGTTTCAGGTACTCAGTTTTCAAAAGAGGAGCTCGGGAAGATTGCAGTGCACACACCATAGTCAGTTAGCCTGGGAATGTTTGACTCTGATAATGATATTATGTTTTGAATTAATACTCGAGAAATTATGTTATGACTTATGATACAGTTTTTATAAGTATGATTTTAGTAATGTTTTTAAAGAATTTTTTTTAGTTGTGATTTTTGGGTCGTTACAAGTTGGTATCAGAGCCTTGGTTTGAGGGATTCAGGCATACTCTCGGGTGTGTCTGAACTCAAACTAAGGGATTGGTATAAAGGTTTTCAAAAGGAAAAGACAGTTTTGTAAAAAGAATTTTGAGAAAGAAAGCAGTTTTAGTAAAGCAAAAGAATTCAGAAAGAAAGGAGTTTTGGTAAGAGAAAAGGGTGTGGTGCATGCAATCAGCCGAGCTCAAGTAAGTACTCCCAAATTACCCATACAAGTTACGTTATGATTATCAGTTTCAGTTTCAGTTTCAACTTCAGTTTCAGTAGAACAGCATGCTAGAATAGGACTAAGGATCTAGGATGATACCTTATGTGCCTGCTTTATGTGTTTCAGCTTGATAAGAATTTCATGGTAGTAATGAGTAGACAGTAGTAGGATAGCCTGTGTAGGTTATGCCTGATAGTATGAGCTTAGCATTGTATGCTAGTACAGTTTCTTGTTATGAGAATAGTTTTGCCTGAGTATGTTTCCTTTATCCGAATGCTGCTTGCTTTGTGCTTTGTGGGACTCTGAGTGATGGGAGTTAGCCATTAGGTGAATACGTCACATCACATGTGATTAGGGTTGAATAATCTTATAGTGCTGGATTTGGCCCTATTGCGCAGCTCTCGTTTGAGTCCAACCGTTGTAAGGACGAGACTTTTACTCGACGGATTATCCGAGCCTCATTGCATGTGATGGTATTCAGGTGATGACTAATTATTATTACAAGGAGGCCTTCAGCAGCTGAGGACTGTTTTTGAATGGAGTCAGAGATTTTCCTAGGGCAAGCTTAGGATGAGAGTAGCAGAGATCAGTAGTAGAGAAAAGGGGACTTGGTGGAGTTGAGGTAACTCTTGAGGAAAGTACGGATATATGTGGGAGGTAGTATGGGCCCGTACTACTGAAAGCAGAGGATCCGTACTCGATTCAAGGGGGGCCAAGGCAAAACCAGGGAACTAGTAGAGTGTGTGAGAGATCCCTCAGCAGTAGTGTGTAAATTGATCAGGAATTGTTATATTTTCAGCATGGTGACGTTGCGCGAGATATCAGTTGGCAGTTCAGGTGCCGGGGAGGGATCTGGCTCAGGCTCTAGAGCCGGGCAGCTTGATGATCAGATGAGGAATTTCATTTCCGCAGAGATCACGCTCAATATTGTTGATCAGACTCCAGTGATTTTCGGTTCAGTTAGAAAGGCCATTGTGGAGCTTATGGACAGTCATCTTGAGGCCTTTAAGGCCGGGATAGTTTCAGGACAGATTGGGGCTCGTCTAGACCCCGATTCTTATGGAGTTCAGGGATCCATCGGGAAAGGAGATCCCATTTCTAGTTTTTACCATCAGGGGACAGGAGTGAGTGGGGCACCCTGTCTCCAAGAGAGACCTTTGCATGATTGGATAGTAGAGGAGGTTACACGAGCCATTCGCGAGGATTTGCCCAACATGGTTGTGAGGATCACTGATCGGTTGATTGCGAAGCTCCAGGATCAGACTATTGTTGTTCAGTTGACGGGCGGTGTCGACAAGGTAGCGCAGGAGCGAGAGATGGGCAGGGAATCGGAAAGGAAGAGGAAAACAGATGGGACACAGGTAGCCACAGGTTTGGGCAAGTGGCCCAAAGGGTCAGATTGGAGATCGAGGTACCATCAGAGCCGCAGTCGATGTGGGAAGTGTGGTAGGTCGCACTTGGGTGCGTGCAGGAGTGGTAGTGGTGGTGATTTGGGCTGCTTCAGATGCGGCCGAATGGGTCATTTCAGCAGGGATTGTACTACTACCATCGCCCAAGGACTTGACCCGATATGTTTCCATTGCGGTCAGAGAGGCCACAAGAAGGCCCACTATCCAGGTGTGTATGCAGCAGGGCAGGTGCCAGCTCCTGCCCTTGGGACTTCAAGTACCGCCAGCGGTTGCCGGGGCCGGGCAAGGGCGCCCACGGCTAGGAGCCGAGTTTTCTGGTTGATTTCAGCAAGGATTCGAGCAGCACTGAGTGATGGAGGTATGTATCTTTTACCTCCCTGTAAATTATTATTCATGGTATTATTGTTATGTTGCTGCAGCGATATTTATAAGCGTATGTATTGGGGTATCATATTACCTGCTTGTGACGGAGTTTTATGCCATCTGCATACCATGGGATTAGAATGGTGAATTGGAGGTCGTTCCCTCTAGATCAGGTTGCTTCAGATGCGGTGACTGTAACATGTATGTGTAATATTCAGTAGTGCTTTACTACTTGCGGAAGGCATTAGTCGGGTAATGATCAGTTATATTCTCAGTAGTGATAATCCAGAGTTTTTAGTGGAGTAGCTAGCGGTCAGTAAGGAAGTGGGTTGGGGATGTGCACCCTAAACGCAGGTTCTCAGAATGTAGTTCCCTTAAGCAATTATGGTTAAGGATTGAAGGTTGCTCAGTTAGATAGCAAGAATGGTTCGGAGCTGGTAAACGTTAGTTGGAGCGCTAACAGAGGTGAGCGTTGGCGGTCAGCATATCGCCCTTTTAATGGAATGAAGGTTGGAAATCCTTTCGACCAGTGAGCAGTAAGGAACTAGCGGAATCCAAGTGGGGGAGAACCCTCCGAGTATACAAGGATAAGAGCCACATAGACCCAGAATGAGTGCGCGGCCTCTGAGAAGAAATGATAGTAGCACAGTGATTGATGGATTGAGAAGTTCAGAATTGGGAGTTTGAGGACCTTCCCAGCAGTTAGTTCATGTAATCGAGATGGTTAGAAGCTGGTTGGGAATCCAGGATTGGAGGACCACATGTAGGGCTCAAGTGAGTCGGAATGAGGATCCTGAGAACGGTTAGCAAGAGATGTTTTCGTATTAGTAGTCAGTAACAGATTCAGCATGCAGAATTGTGTAGATTCAGGAGTTGGGAGTTTGGAAACTTGCCAACAATAGCTTCTGGTATCCGGATTAGTAGACGGTTGGTTTGGGAACCAAGCCGAAGAGTTCCTCGACGAAGCACTAAGTATATCAAGGATATAAGATGTCGAGGATGATGTAGTATTCAAAGACTGAGGGCTGGTCTTGAGAAATCAGGATGAGGAATCACTAGAAGGACTAGGGATAGTCAGGATGTCCTCAGATAATAGTAATAGTGTTTTAAGTCTACGGGGGTAGCCGTAGCATTCACTAGCAGTCAGATAGTAGTAGTGGTGTTGTAAGTCTGCGGGGGTAGCCGTAGCATTCACTAGCAGTTAGATAGTAGTAGAGTGGTGTAAGTCTGCGGGGGTAGCCGTAACATTCACTAGCAGTCAGATAGTAGTATTGGTGTTGTAAGTCTGCGGGGGTAGCTGTAGCATTCACTAGTAGTAGATAGTAGTAGAGTGTTGTAAGTCTGCGGGGGTAGCCATAGCATTCACTAGCAGTAAGATAGTAGTAGTGGTGTTGTAAGTCTGCGGGGGTAGCCGTAGCGTTCACTAGCAACCATATAGTATTAGAGAGTTGTAAGTCCACGAGCGTAGCCGTAGCCTTTATCAGATTGGTAGGCAGCATGAGCGCGTTGTTGCACGCGGGAAAGCAGTAGTACCCACCAATTCAGGTGTAGTAGTGAGGATATGGGAATCCACGGGTTAGATTCTGGATTTCCCAAATGGTTCAGTTATGGTTAAGTCGGCGATTTTTCAGTAGATCGTCACCACAATTATGAGATCAGAGTAGCAGTGGACCGTTGGGGTTCGGGTATGTTAAGGGCTACCGTCAGTCTGGGAGCCATCATATTGTTAGTCGTGGAATTGATGATGTCAGGATGTGACGTAAGGACCTGATCGGTGGATCGGGAGGTTGTTAGAGCCACAATGACAGGATAACTAGTGGAAACTAGTTCCAGAGAAAGATTTCGTTCAGAAGTCGTGGGAGCGACTAAGTAAGGAGTCCTTTGACTCTACAGTTGAGTTGGAACTCAGTGTTTCAGTCAGTCCAGTGTATCAGGCAGTTCAATGTTTCACGTAGTTCAGTGTTTTGGGCAGTTCAGTGTTTCAGTCAGTTTAGTGTTTCGGGCAGCTCAGTGTTTCAGGCAGTTTAGAGTTTCAGGCATGTTCAGTGTTGCAGGCAGTTCAGTGTCTGGATAGTTTCATAGTTTTGGACAGTATTAGTATTTGTGTTGGAATGCAAGTGTTGACGGTATAGTTGGTTGGTTTGGAAATGACAAATCCCTCTCAGCAGGATCAGTTGAGCCCTTCTGCCAAGTATAAGTAATATGAAAGGATAGCTCGGCAGGTAGCTTTTCTTTCAGGATGAAAGGCTCGAGTTAGTAGGAGTTGAGTAATCAGGTGAGAGATAAGCAGGCTGGTTCCAGCAGCATCGATTTAGTATGGATGGCGGAAAGGATAGAACAGTTATAGATAGTCGAAGTATCTTCCGGAGTCGATGGGAGCGACTAGGAGATTGCGATGGAGTGTAGTGACTGGTGGGGAGTCCGGTAACTCAAATATTGGCAGAATATTTGGACAAGGGTGGTCTCAGTGCATCCGGTAGGCGGATGAAGGGTAACGGAATCTTCAGTCGGAGGAGGTAACGTTAAGAAAATTATGGAGAAGAGAAGGATTCAGTATGTACCAACAGTAGTGACCAGCACTGTAAGTGGCTGGAGTGATGGACAAAAGGGTGTTAGTTTTCCCAGACAGAGAGTTGGAGGCAGTTCGTAGGACAGTTGGCCATAGCAAACTTCGAGGACGAAGTTTAGTTTAAGTGGGGGAGAGTTGTAACGCCCAAAGTTTTGAAGACCAAGAAAGGAAAGAAAACCCTAAGTTTACGGGTCGACTCGGCGAGTCCAAGGAGGGACTCGGCGAGTCCGAGCGGGATCCGGGTCGGGGAGTAAGTGACCGACTCGACGAGTCGACCAAGGAGACTCGGCGAGTCTGGTCTGTGCGAGGAAAACCCTAATTCTAGGAGTTGTATCCTATTTAAAGGGTGTTATGTCCCTCCCTCAGCCTCCATATCATCCTAGAGAACCTGTAAACCCTAGATTTCGTGGGAGCCTCCATCATTTGAGAGAAATAGCTTTGGAGGAAGGAAATCTTGGAAGGAAATTGAAGATCAAGAAGGTTGCTTCAAAGGAGAGGTGTAGATCCGAGATCTACTTCAGTTTGTGTTCTTCTTGGAGGTATTAAGCTGCTATTTTTCCCTTCTTTGCATCTAGATCTATTTTGTTATGAGATTTGGGGGTTTATGGTTGATTGAGACCCATTTCGAGTTAGAAGCTCAGATCTGAAGTTGCTACTTCAAATCTAAGTGTATCTTGGCCTAGAGAATCATAAAGCATCAGTTGTTGGGTTGATTGTTAAGCCCCTTTGTCTTAAACCATAGTTTATAGTGTTTTGAGCCTAGATCTCCTCAGCCACACGTAATGTTTGCCACTTTACGTAAGGAATAGACTTTAGAAGAGTGGATCTACAGTTTGGAGTCCATGCATGACTCAAAACTCCTCTGCATGTATGTAGAACCGAATGGACTCGGTGAGTCCTTCGAGTGGACTCCACGAGTAGCTTGAAGATGAGGAGGAACTCGACGAGTGGGATGAACAGCTCGTCGAGTCGGATGAAGATGGGCATGAAATCGGCGAGTTGGATGAACAACTTGGCGAGTTGGTTAGAGATTGCCTTGTGCTCGGCGAGTCTGTTCTTGGACTCGACGAGTCAGGTCGCATGGTCCCAAACCCTTCGAGTTAAGACTCGAATCAGTGAGTCGGGTGGAGACTCAGCGAGTTGGACAGGTTAGGACTCGGGAATAGTTGACTCGGCGAGTCATTGACTGACTCGGCGAGTCGAGTCGCGAATAGAAAGACCCTGAGCATATGAACTCGGCGAGTCATTAGGTGGACTCGGCGAGTAGGGTTGACCTGGAAGGTTGACTTTGACCAGAGTTGACTTAGTTGACCTTTGGAGGTCAGTTGGACTAAGTGTTATATTGATATTGGTAGCTTGAGGAGCTAGTGGAGCAGCAGTTCGGAGTCAGAGGTCAGGTAGCAGTCAAAGGGATTAGTAGCAGCAGTTCAACAATATCAGGTGAGTTTCCTTCCAGTAGGAACGGTTCTAAGGCCACAATGCCGACCCGTTCAGTTAGCAGTAGTTTCCGGACTTCGGTCCAATGCAGTAGTTAGTATGTTTGATGCCTTTGTGGCTCAGACAGGATTTATGTGTTATGTGCTATGTGTTATGTGTTCCGGGCTACGGCCCGATGTAGTATGCAGTATATGTGTTCATGTTAGTTGATATGTTATGCTATGCTATGTTCAGTCAGTTTCCGGACTTCGGTCCGATGTAGGGGGCAAGGCCCCAGTTAGTCCGGACTTTGGTCCGATGCAGGGGACAAGGTCCCAGTCAGTTTATGGACTTCGGTCCGATGCAGGGGGCAAGGCCCCAGTTAGTCCGGACTTCGGTCTGATGCAGGGGACAAGGTCCCAGTCAGTTTCCGGACTTCGGTCTGATGCAGGGGGAAAGGCCCCAGTTAGTCCGGACCTCGGTCCGATGCAGTGGGAAAGGCCCAGTATGTGCTTTATATGTTATTGCATGGTATGTGGTAGATTAGGGGAGCTCACTAAGCTTCGTGCTTACGGTTTTTAGTTTTGGTTTCAGGTACTCAGTTTTCAAAAGAGGAGCTCGGGAAGATTGCAGTGCACACACCATAGTTAGTTATCCTGGGAATGTTTGACTCTGATAATGATATTATGTTTTGAAT
Organism: Lactuca serriola; assembly: GCF_051521515.1. Taxonomy (NCBI): domain Eukaryota; kingdom Viridiplantae; phylum Streptophyta; class Magnoliopsida; order Asterales; family Asteraceae; genus Lactuca; species Lactuca serriola. Next base: position 146,712,543 of record NC_136408.1, on the reverse strand, counting down.
TAATACTCGAGAAATTATGTTATGACTTATGATACAGTTTTTATAAATATGATTTTAGTATTGTTTTTAAAGAAATTTTTTTAGTTGTGATTTTTGGGTCGTTACATAATCGTATTGTGATTGAATTGTTTGTTATTTATCAATATACCTGTGAAAGATCTAAACGATCTAAAGATTTATTCTCATCAATTGGTATCAGAGCAGGAGGCTGTGTAATTCATACACATTTCTTCTATTGAAGAAATTATTAGGGTTTTTCCGCATTGATTGATATTAATTGAGCCGTCATTCCAAATTGGTGTATATCATTAATTGTTGATCTCACTCTAATGTTAAATTACAAGTCTGATCTTAAACAGGTTATCGATCAAACATCATCACAATGTCTATGGATGATTCGCAAACCAATCCAATCAACATCTCCAACAGTATTGGATCTACAACAAGGATTCCAATCTTATACACTCAAGATTATGAAGTTTGGACGCACCACTTCGAATATTATGTAATCGGCTCAGAGGATAATGGGTACTTGATCTGGGAAGCAATTACAGTTGGTCTGTTTGCTCACTCAAGCACTTCAAAGATTGTAAAAACTCAAAAGGAGTATAATCAACTTGTGAATGATGTAAAAGACATTCCTCAAGATGAGAAGGAGAAGTTTCAGTACAACATCAAGGCCTTAAGAGTGATTAGGTTTGCTTTACAATCGGACACATTTCAATTGGTGAGTTCATGTGCTACAGCAAAAGAGATATGAGATAGGTTGAAAGAATTGTATTCTACTGATGAGGATCTGGAACATTCGATTCAAACCTTGCCACTTTCTGAGTTTGGTGATTTCAAATAGAAGCCTGAAGAGAAACTCATTCAAGCCTTTGATCGGTTTAATCATCTAATCTGTAAGATGATAAAGCACGAGATCGAAAGAAAGGTTATTGAGCAGAAGTTCACCTTCATGAACGGTCTTAGACCCGAATGGATGGTAGTTGTGTCCACAGTGAAGGCACACAAACAGTTCAAATCATACTCCCTGGCAAAAATGGTGGGAATTCTGAAGTCCCATGAAAGTGCGGTGTTAAAGGAAACGAACGTGTTTTCTAGTTTGGGGTCATTAGCTCTTGTTTCAAAAGGAAAAAGTGTTGTTGAAGAAGAAGAAGAATTGGATCTTGCTGACTATGATCTAACTGGTGAAGAATATGCCTTGATGGTTTCCAATCCAAGAAAGTTTATCAAAAGAAAGTTCCTAACCAACAAGAATCGAAACTGGCAGGGAAGTTATAGTTCTGAAAAAGTGACGGAGGAACCGAATATGGGTTCAAAGTCAGATGAATCCAAGAAGGAGTCGAAGATTGGTGGTGACTCAGGCTTTGATTGCCATTATTGTGGAGGCAAGAATCACTTTGCCAAAGACTGCATGTTAAAAAAAAAGTCTGAAAAGGTTGATGAAGATGATGAGGAAGTGAATCTCCTGAGACGATTGGAGGAGATTAAGAAAAGGAAATCAGCATCTAACAATACCACCATGAATGCTTTGATTATACAGGATACAGGTGACAATGATGAGTTTGGTGGAGTGCAAGTGTGGTCCACGGATTCAGAGGACGAAGAAGTGAGAAAGCCGACATATGGCAAGGCTATGCTGGTGAAAGAATAATATATTGCAGGAAGATGTTTTATGGTGACAGAAGGTGTATCACAGAGCGAGGATACACAATAGATAGTGGGCTGGAAGACTAGAAGGAGCGAGTGGACAGGTGTTTTGCTGCGAAACCTATCAGTGCACAGATCAATGAATGTGATGAGTTGATCAAGAAGGTACAAAATATTCTTGCTTCTCTGAAAATATCTATTACTAACTATGAAAAGGAACTGAATAGCTTAAAATCAAAATTTTCTAGTATAAGTAGTAGCCTTACCCAAACTCGTGTCACAAACTCTAACCTGACTGATCAAATTAGCAGGATATCGTCGAAGAGTGAGGAGAGGAGGATGTGGATTGAGCAGAAGGAGAAAGAGTTAATTAGGTCTAGGGATTAGTCAATCTATTTGCAACGAGACAATCTTAAGCTTTTAAAACAACAAAACGTTTTTTGTTTGATTGCGAAAAGACTTTATTTTGATATCACTCAATTGCATCTCGATTGTGAAATAGGAAAGAAGATACATCGCATGATTTTACCCTTCCTTGAGTTAAAGGAGGATGAAGTCGATGCTGAAGCTTACAACTGTTAAAATGTTGTATCTTCTGACGAAATCTCTCTCCTGCCTACAAAATTGGTCTTGACAAAATAGAGTCCTACATAAAGTTAAAAGACCATAAGGACATGCTAAAAAATCTGTTAGATGAAAATGATAAAATGAAATTAAGAACCGAAACTGTACAGAAATTTGACTCGTTAAATGCCAAATTAAGTTCAGAAAATAAAATTGATGTTGAAAATGCATCTGAACTTAATGAGGATGATGACATGAGTTAAATCTCTTTAGAGGATGTGGTGGACTATTCAGAATTTGTGAAAAGCGAACCTGAACCTAACAAAAATACGATCTCTGAAAACTACGTTGAGTTCGCTCGCTCATCGACAGACAAGACCAAAATTCTCAAGGCAAAAGCTGTTGTATATCAAAAGGTTCAAACCACTCCAAATCAAGTCTACGCAGTTCAGGGAGTCACTCCTTAACAAACATCAGAGCTGACAGCAATGGTAGAAGAAGATAATGCAAATGGATGTGAGGAGTTCTTCTGGTCAGCACCAATAGATAACGCTGATGAAACAAAAGGCCTATCTCAGAAAACCTCATGGAGAGTGAAGGGTAGGTATGTGTCGGAACTGATTAATGAACCTTCAAGATATGATGTACCAAGCACAAGTGGAACCAAAACATCTTCGGGCGAACCAGTGATAACGTCCAGTGAGACGTGTTCGTCAAAGAGCGAAATCCATGCTCGAGTACCAAAGAGAAAGGCCAATATTCATAAAAATCCAAAACAGGTGGCAGAACGAAAACATCAACATAATCTAAGATACACGAAGAATCTCTCAGAAAGAAAAGAGTTTTGGCGATCTCAGAATCCTCATTACGTAAGGTATGAAAAGACACATAAGTCACGAGGAGAACCAATAAGCAACCAAAAGGAAAGCTTCGGTCCTTGGCATGAAAGCAACCAAAAGGAGGGTTTCGGTCCACAACAGGTAAGCAACCGAAAGAAAGGTTTCGGTCCTCAATATAATAGCAGCCGAAAGGAGGGGTTCGGTACTAGGTTCAATCAGAAGAACCGAAGGGAAGAATGTCCCCGTTCTCAACCAAGGAAGAGCAATAATCAACGCTCTAATAACGCTTCTAAACCTTATTCTTCTCATTCTCATTCTAAGTCTTATTCCTCAAAAGATTCAAAGGGAAAAGGAAAGCTCTTTCCAGAAGATAACAAATGCCCGAAAGAGATCCAAAAGCATGCAAACGTCAAAATTTCAAATCCTACATCAAATTCAAATAAATCTAAGTCAAACAAAATCAAATTTTTTACAATAAAGAGAAAAGATGAAACAAATCTAATAAAAAGAACTTGTATGGTTGATGTTTCACTTACTATTCCCTGTCCTGTAAAAGGCTTACAAGGACCCAAGAAACTTTGGGTTCCTAAATCTGCTTGATATTTTACAGGTTATATGTGACGAGCAGTTTGACGAAGAATTGTACATTGATAGTGTCTTCTCGCGTCACATGACAGGACAAAAGGAAGAACTGAGGGAGTTTCGGTCTCTCAATGATGGTGGAACAATGAACTATGGCAACAATTCGTTTGGAACTATCAAAGGCTATGGAATGATTACGAATGGTGATTTCTCAATAAGAAAGGTCGCATACGTTGAAGGATTGCAACACAACCTCATAAGTGTATCATAGCTAGTATTTGGGACCAGATTAAAGGTCTCGTTTGATGATGAAGGCTTAGAGATAGTCCAAAAGAAGTCAAATAACATACTGCTGAAGTCAAAGCGAAAGGGGGATATGTACCCTTTGAATCTCAATCCAATTCGAGGGAAACCTACAGTCTGCTTGCTAACGAAGGCTCCCTCAGACGAAAGCTGGTTATGGCATCGAAGGCTCTCTCATCTCAGTTTTAAGGATATCAACAAGATGGTATTGGGAGATCATGTTAGAGGTCTTCTAATTCTCAAATTCAACACAGAACATCTATGTGCAGCTTGTGAAATGGAAAAGCAAAGTCGACAAAGTCATCCTTCTATTATTAACACAAAGGTGATAGAACCATTAGAGCTGTTACATATCGATCTATGTGGTCCCTCCTCCATTGAAAGCATTGGTGGGAACAAGTACATTCTTTTCATAGTTGACAACTTCTCTCGCTTCACATGGGTATTTTTCTTGAAGCAAAAATCAGAGGCAACTCATAAACTTAAGCTCTTCATAAAGCAAGTAGAGGTTCAACTGCGAAAAGTGGTTCGTAACATAAGAAGCGACAATGGCTTGGAATTCAAGAACAAGGATTTCGAAGATTTTCTGGCTGAGAAGGGAACGACTCACAATTTCTCTGCTCCATATACTCGACAGCAGAATGGAATCGTCGAAAGGCGAAACCGATCTCTTTGCGAAGCGGATCGAACTATGCTAATCTTCGCTTCCTTGCCTCTATATTTCTGGGCTGATGCTATTGCTACTGCATGTTACACTCAGAATAGATCATATCTTAACAAGCGGTTCTCTATCATTCCTTACGAGATCCTGAACAACCGCAATCCTAATGTGAAGTTCTTTCACGTGTTCGGTTCAAGATGATTCATTTTCAACTCAAAGGAGAATTGAAACAAGTTTGATGCTAACGCTGATGAAGGGGATCTTTTTGGGCTACTCTTTGCACTCTAAGGCGTATATAGTTCTGAATAAAAGCTCAAAGAAGATTGAAGAGACATACTATGTCACTTTCGATGACAATTATGTCAATAAATTGAAAACACCTGAAGGTGAAATGCAGGAATTTTTTCCAAAGTCTAGTCAAGTCACTATGCCTATCTCAAATATTTTCGAGCAATATATGCTTCTCTTTGATGAACCTGAAAAAGCTATCGATTCTGAATCCAAGGCTGAAGATAACAAAGTTGACAGTTCGAAGCAAATTATTAACGATGCTGCACAGAAGATGGCAGCTGAACAACCAAAGGCAAGCGAAAGGCCTGACTCAAGCGAACCTTCTGGTGACTGTTCTTCTATCCAGGTGTAATACCCGAAATCAGAAAGGTCAAGAAAGGAAAGGAAAAACCCTAAGTTATAGAGGGTTGACTCGTCGAGTCCAGGGAGGAACTCGGCGAGTCGGAGCGGGATCCGGGTGTAAAGCAAGTAACTGACTCGGCGAGTCGGCAAGTGGACTCGGCGAGTTAGGTCTGGGTTGGGAAACCCTAATTTCGGGACTTGGTACCCTATTTAAGCATCTTAATCTCTTTCTAGGGGTCATTTACGACCCTATAGTCCAGAACCAGAAACCCTAAACCTCCATTGTTGCTCAACCAAGTTTTCTTGCCAATTTTGGGTGATTTGAAGGAAGAAGGAAGAAGGCACTCATTGGGGATTCAAGATTTGGCAGTAGATCCAGAGTTTGTGGGGTCTTCCAGAGCATTTGACGTAATGAATCGTTACCTTCCCTCTTTTGTTTAATAGATCAGCCTTGGCTATGTGATTTGGGGATTTTATGCCATGCTTAAGAACTATTTCGAGTTAGAAGCCTAGATCTAAAGTTGCTACTTCAGATCTGAGTGTATCTTGGCCTAGAAAGTCATAAAGCATCTGTTATTGGGTTGATAGTGAAGCCTCTTTGTCTTAAACCCTAGATTGGATTGTTTTAAGCCCAGATCTCTTGATCTACACGTAAAGTTGGCCACTTTACATGGGGGATAGGCCTTAGAAGTATGGATCTATGAGTTGGAAGCCCTGTTTGGCTCGAAAAGCCACTGCATGGATTAAGGACTGAATAGACTCGGCGAGTCCTTTGAGTGGACTTGGCGAGTAGTATGAAGATGGAGATGAACTCGACGAGTTGGATGAACAACTCGGCGAGTCTGTTGAAGATTGCCTTGGACTCGACGAGTCTGTTCATGGACTCGGCGAGTCAGGTCGCATGGTCCCAAACCCTTCGAGTTAAGACTCGAATCCGTGAGTCGGGTGGAGACTCAGCGGGTTGGACAGGTCAGGATTCGGGAATAGTTGACTCGGCGAGTCATGGACTGACTCGGCGAGTCGAGTCACGAATAGAAAGACCCTGAGCATATGAACTCGGCGAGTCATTAGGTGGACTCGGCGAGTAGGGTTGACCTGGAAGGTTGACTTTGACCGGAGTTGACTTAGTTGACTATTAGAGGACTGTCAGACTAAGTGTCATACTGATATTGGTAGCTCGGGGAGCTGAAGGAGCAGCGGCTCGGGGGATTGTCGATCAGCAGCCAGAGGACTTTTAGCAGCAGCAGTTCAGCAGTATCAGGTGAGTTTCCTTCCAGTAGGAACGGGTCTAAGGCCACAATGCCGACCCGCTCAGTTAGCCGTAGTTTCTGGACTTCGGTCCAATGCAGTAGTTAGTATGTTTGACGCCTCCGTGGCTCAGACAGGATTTATGTGTTTATGCTAATTGATATGTTATGTTATGCTGTGTTCAGTCAGTCAGCTTCGGACTTCGGTCCGATGGAGGGGACAAGGTCCCAGTCAGTCAGCTTCGGACTTCGGTCCGATGAAGGGGACAAGGTCCCAGTCAGTCAGGTTCGAACTTAGGTCCGATGGAGGGGACAAGGTCCCAGTTAGTCAGCTTCGGACTTCGGTCCGATGGAGGGGACAAGGTCCTAGTCAGTCAGCTTCGGACTTCGGTCCGATGTAGGGGACAAGGTCCCAGTCAGTCAGCTTCGGACTTCGGTCCGATGGAGTGGGCAAGGCCTAGTATGTGCTTTATATGTTATTGCATGGTATGTGTTAGATTGGGGGAGCTCACTAAGCTTCGTGCTTACGATTTTCAGTTTTGGTTTCAGGTACTCAGTTTTCAAAAGAGGAGCTCGGGAAGATTGCAGTGCACACACCATAGTCAGATAGCCTGGGAATGTTTGAATCTGATAATGATATTATGTTTTGAATTAATACTCGAGAATTTATGTTGTGACTTATGATACAGTTTTATAAATATGATTTTAGTAATGTTTTTAAAGAAATTTTTAGTCCTGATTTTTGGGACGTTACAAGTTGGTATCAGAGCCTTGGTTTGAGGGATTCGGGCGCACTTCCGAGTGTGTCTGAACTCAAACTAAGGAAGTGATATAAAGTTTTCAAGAGAAAAACCATGGGTACAAAATAATTTTGAGAAAAGAAAACAATTTTAGAAAAAGTATAAAGAAAAGAGTCTTAGAAAAAGTAAAAAGATTTTGAACAGAGAAAATGGTGTGGTGCATGCAATCAGCCGAGCTCAAGTAAGTACTCCCAATTTACCCATACAAGTTATGTTATGATTATCAGTTTCAGTTTCAGTTTCAGTCTCAGCTTCAGTAGAACAACATGCTAGAATAGGACTAAGGATCTAGGGATGATGCCTTATGTGCCTGTTATTTGGGCTTTTGAGCTGCATAGTAGTGCTGATTAGACAGTAGTAGGATAGCCTGTTTAGGTTATGCCGGAGTTATGAGTTTGTGTTGCATGCTAGTTCAGATTCTTTTTATGTGGATATGATTGCTTGGGTATGTTATGGTTAGATTTTCCCTTGTTCGAATCCTGCTTGCTTTGTGCAGTGTGGGAATTCTAAGTGATGGGAGTTAGCCATTAGGTGGATACGCCACATCACATGCGATCAGGGTTGAATAATCTCAGAGTGCTGGATTTGACCCTATTTCGCAGTTCTCGTTTGAGTCCAACCGTTGTAGGGACGAGTCTTTTACTCGAAGGATTATCTGAGCCTCGTCACATGTGATGGTATTCAGGTAATGGCTAATTGGCATCGCGAGGAGGCCTTCAGCAACTGAGAACTGGTTTGAGTTGAGTTTGAGGTTTCCGTAGGGCAAGCCTAGGATGAGAGTAGTAGAGATCAGTAGAAGACTAAAGGGGACTTGGTGGAGTTGAGGTAACTCTTGAGGAAAGTATGGATAGATGTGGAAGGTAGTATAGGCCCGTACGACTGAAAGCAGAGGATCCGTACTCGATTCAAGAGGGGCCAGGGCAAAAACCAGGGAACTAGTAGAGTGTGTGCGAGATCCCTCAGCGATATTGATCAAGAATTGTTATATTTTCAGCATGGTGACATTGCGCGAGCTACCAGTTAGCAGTTCAGGCGTCGAGGAGGGATCTGGCTCAGACTTTGGAGCCGGGCCGCTTGATGATCAGATGAGGGATTTCATTTCGGCAGAGATTATGCGCAACATCATTGATCAGACTCTTGTGATTTTTGGTTCAGTTAGAGAGGCCATTGTGGAGCTCATGGACAGTCATCTTGAGGCCTTTAAGGCCGAGATAATTGCAGGACAGATTGGGGCTCGTCTAGATTCCGATTCTTATGGAGTTTGGGGATCCATCAGGGAGGGGGATCCCATTTCTAGTTTTTGCCATCGGGGGACATCCTGTCTCCAAGAGAGACCTCTGTATGATTGGATAGTTGAGGAAGTTTCGCGAGCCATTCGCGAGGATCTGCCCGACATGGTCGTGAGGATCACTGACAGATTGATAGCGAGGCTCCAGGTTCAGACAACTGTTGTTCAGTCGGCGGGCGTTGCCATTGGGGTAACGCAGGAGCGAGAGTTGGGAAGGGAGTCGGAAAGGAAGAGGAAAATGGATGAGACTCATGTAACCACAGGTTCGGGTAAGAGGCCCAAGGGTCCGGATTTGAGGACGAGGAACTATCAGAGCCGCAGTCGATGCGGGAAGTGCGGAAGGACGCACATGGGTGTGTGTAGGCGTAAAAGTGGTGGCAATGCTGGGTGTTTCAAGTGCGGCCAGATTGGTCATTTTAGCAGAGACTGTGTTGTTACCATCGCCCAGAGACTTGATCCGTTATGTTTCCATTGCAGTCAGAGGGGCCACAAGAAGGCCCACTGTCCGAGTTTGTATTCAGCAGGGCAGGTGCCAGCTCCTGCCCTTGGGACTTCAAGTACCGCCAGCGGTTGTCGAGGCCGGGCAAGGGTGCCTACGGCTCGGAGCCGAGTTTTCCGGTAGATTTCAGTAGGGATTCGAGCAACATTGAGTAATGGAGGTATGTAACTTTTGTTTTTCTGTCAGCTTATGTTATGATTATATTGTTATGGTTCTGCATCAATTGTGGTATAAGTGTTGTGTTATGGAGTGGCTTGCTTGTGATTATGTTATATGCCATTTGCATACCTCAGATAATTGGTTGGTAGTTAGGGGATGTGCTCTTATGGAGAAGGTTTCGGAGGATGCAGTAACTGTAGCATGGTTGGGAGAGATTTGGTACGTTTCGCTAGTTCGGAGTGGTTAGTGATTGGGATGGATTGGTTAAATTCCTACCTGGCGGGCTTGGGTTCCCCAGTAGATGTTTTAGAATGGTAGTAAAGATCGGAATCTCTTTTGAGTGTGAAGCAGCAAGGGGTAAGCAGGATCGAAGTGGGGGAGAACCCTCCGGGTATACATGGATAAGAGTCATGTAGACCCAGAATGAGTGCGCGGCCTCTAAGAAGAAATGGTAGTAGCACAGTGATGGATGGATTGAGAAGTTCAGAATTGGGAGTTCGAGAACTTTTCCCAGCAGTTAGTTCATGTAATCGAGATGGTTAGAAGCTGGTTGGGAATCCAGGATTGGAGGACCACCTGTCGGACTCAAGTGAGTCGGAATGAGGATCCTAAGAACGGTTAACAAGAGATGTTTTCGTATTAGTAGCCAGTGTCTGTGGCAGCATGCAGGTTGCATAGATTCAGGAGTTGGAGGTTGGAAACTTCCCAACAATAGCTTCTTGTATCCGAATTAGTAGACGGTTGGTTTGGGAACCAAGCCGAAGAATTGCTCGACGAAGCGCTAAGAATATCAAGGATATAAGATGTTGAGGTTGATGTAGTATTCGAAGACTGAGGGCTGGTTTTGAGTAATTAGGATGAGGAATCACTAGCAGGTCTAGGGATAGTCAGGATGTCCTCGGGATAGTGGTAGAGTGTTGTAAGTCTGCGGGGGTAGCCGTAGCATTCACTAGCAGTTAGATAGTAGTAGAGTGTTGTAAGTCTGCGGGGGTAGCCGTAGCATTCACTAGCAGTTAGATAGTAGTAGAGTGTTGTAAGTCTGCGGGGGTAGCCGTAGCATTCACTAGTAGTTAGAAAGCAGTAGAGTGTTGTAAGTCTGCGGGGGTAGCCGTAGCATTCACTAGCAGTCAAATAGCAGTAGTAGTGTTGTAAGTCTGCGGGGGTAGCCGTAGCATCCACTAGCAGTCAGATAGTAGTAGTAGTGTTGTAAGTCTGCGGGGGTAGCCGTAGCATTCATTAGCAGCCAGATAGTATTGGAGAGTTGTGAGTCAGCGAGTGTAGTCGTGGCTTTTATCAGATTGGTAGGCAGCATGAGCGCGTGGTTGGACGCGGGAAAGCAGTAATTCCCACCCGTTCGGGTGCAGCAGTGAGGTTATGGGAATCCACGGGTTAGAATTCGGATTCCCCAAATGGTTCAGTTATGGCTAAGTCAGCAATTTGGCTATAAGATCGTCATATCATTCGTGAGATCAGAGTAGCAGTAGACCGTTGGGGGTCGGGTATGTTAAGGGCTACCGTCAGTCTGGGAGCCGTCATGTTGTTAGTTGTGGAATTGATGATGTCAAGATGTGGCGTATGTGTCACAACTGGAAATTTTATGTCCTGTAATCTATACACTCAAGTTAATGTGAATCAAAAACTTAAGAACATGGTTGACACCTACTATTATGACATCAAAAAGTTCAATCAAATACATCATACAAGTACTACAAATAGTCATCAAACAATTGGAGACCCTAGAAGTCCTTGTTCAAGTCCATTTTGGACTAGGACTTCCTTATTGGATCCAAATGGACCAATAAGCTTCCAATTAGACTATCATGGGCTTAGAACCCTAATTGGGCTCTAATTGGACCCACACTAATTTATTTCAACATTTTGGGCCATATTGGGTCTAGAATGAAATGAATTAAAAGCTTTGATCCATGAATACCCTAAACTAGTCCAACAAAAATGGAAAAATCATACTATATTCTTTTATGTTAAAATTCACCCAAACTAACTCTAATATTGGGCTTAGGAGCAAAAAGCCCAAATTTCCCTTTTCCTTCCATGTTTTCGGCCCAAATCAAGCCCAAGAGGAAGGTTTGACTTTCTCATGCCACCTCATTATTAACCAAAAGATATCTATGCATGGAACTCATACTTCCAAGCACCTATCTCATCAAAGATCACTTCTCTTCTCTCCTCTCTCTCACTCTCGGCCATATTCAAACACACACACAAAAAATTCACTCATTCTTCTCTCAAAGAAACTCTCTCATTTCTTCTCCATAATTTCGAGATTCTAAGAAGCTTTCAAGAAGATCTTGCAAGTTAATCATCATCTTAGGTAAGTTTCTACTTATATCCATGATCTAGCTACTTCATTCCATCAAAAACCTCTTCTAAATCTATTCCAACTTGTGATCATGCACCTTAGAAGTCACCAAACTCGAGATCTACCAAGGAAAGGTGCTAAGGCCGAAAATCACTTCATTTTTCTTCCATCTTCTCTTCAAAACCGAAAACTTCAAACAAGGTGAGCTTCATACCCCCTATTTTCTGTTTTTATGAGTTTTGTGGGGGGGGGGGGGGGGGAATACAAGTGAAAGTGTAGATCTATATGTGTTTGTATGCCTTGTATGATTTCCATGCTTATATGTGTGTTGTTGATCTAGCCATAAAACCCCTCAAAACCGAGATATACCTTGTGTGAAATGATATTAGCATCAAGTATATCTCTACATACAAAGTGTTCCAAGAAAAATAGCTAAATGGCTTAGTAACATTTTCTTTGGGCTAAAAACTCAATTTTTGGACATAAAATGCTAAAAATATAAAGTTAAAGGGGCCAAATTGAAATATTTCGAAATCTGATGGGGGAGATGAGTCAAAACAGTTTTCATAAATGTATTTTCTGAAAATATACTTTTTGGAGGATTAAAAACATAAATTCCAAGCTTAATGGGCTAAAAATGACATTTTCGGCCCAATAAGGCCCATTATGCGAAATTTTCTGTTTTGGAGGGCCAAAACTGTGTTTTTCTGTAAAACAGTGGACTATTAGTGTTCCAAGTCCTTTTCAAAGGTTTAAAATGCTTTTTAAATTTAAAAAGGACCAAAATTGCAAAATTTTTACAATTTGGGCCAAAATTGTCAAAGTTGCGAAAAAGAAGGGCTATTACCGAGAAAACTGCAATTTCAGGGACTAAAACTGTTTTCATTGAAAAATATGCTGAAAAATATCAATTTCAATAATTTTTGGTGTTAAAATGTCAAGAAAAATGATTTAAGGATCAAACCGGAAAGTTATTTAATTAAAGGGTTGAAAAAGTAAATTTTACAAACAATGAGGGGCTGAAAACAGAAAACTTCCAAGGCTAATTCAATACACGCAATTTGATCAAATAATGGCACCGCGACTATCGACGAAATACAATACACAACAATACCAAAAGTCGTTGTTAAACGAATTGGTTCGGTCTCGAACCAATAAAAATCCGAAACTACTAACACGACGACACTACGATTCATACAAGTAACGTTTGGGAATTCAATATACATGCGAGTGTGCACAGACGTCTACGCACCATCTTTGGGCCCCAAAAGTGTAAAATCTTGTTTGTTGGGCCTAGCTAGCCCAATGACCTGATCTTAAGGCCCGAAGACCTCTATTCTTACGAAGTGTTGGGTTTTACCGATCTAACACAACGTAAAGGGACTTTCAATGGCTTGTATACTATTGGTCCCCAAGGGTCCTTTGGTATTGCTAGTAAAGTCGACATTTCATGCGAGGCGGGTCTGGGACCCCTCGTACATTTTTTTGTATCCCCAACCGGTTAATGGAGTCATCGAGGTCTTCGTGCCCTCTTTCTCTTCGGATGTGGGACTACACGTAGTCAGGGCGGTTGGATAACGTGATTAGTACGGACGACGCCTACGGGATCGTTAGTATAGCTATAAACTGGTCGTTTGTGCAATGCGTGTTTGTAGCAATTAATCATGCTCAAAAATAATCCAACGTCGCCTGGGACTGACACTACACGCTATGCAATGGTTTCAATGTAACTTCATGGAATTCAAAGAATTAGGAAAACATCGGGTTTTCTAGGGTTTTTCAATACATACAGATTCGAAATGCATACAACTTTAATGAACAATTTTTACAAGTATAGAAACAAACAAGCATACCTATGGATCTTCACAAACGTTTTCAAAAGCTTTTCTTTTCAGAAAATATCGGATTTTCTGGTGGTTTTCAAACGATACGAAACATGGTTTTTCAAATACCGCTTATGAACTTACCAACATTTCACATGTTGACGTTTTTCAAAATACTTGTATTCTCAGGTAACCAGTGAATTCAAGGAAATCGTACTCAGTGATGGCTTGCAGTCTAATTATTAACGAACTGAACAATTTATTTTTGGGAATGTAATGTTTAAACAATGTACTTCATGTAAACTTTACTGGTTGTACTATATTAATGCATGGTGACGAATGTTGTTACGTTTCATATATATTCAATGTTATGGTATTCAATTAAGTCACGACAGCTCCCGAACGTTTCCGCCGCCTGGTTCGGGGGTGTGACAGTATGGGTCCGATCGGTGGATCGGGAGGTTGCAAGAGCCACAGTGACAGGATAACTAGTGGAAACTAGTTCCGGAGAAAGATTTCGTTCAGAAGTCGTGGGAGCGACTAAGTAAGGATTCCTTTGACTCCACAATCGGGTTGTAACTCAGTGTATCAGGTAGTTCAATGTTTCAGTCAGCTCAGTGTTTCAGGCAGTTTAGAGTTTCAGGCATGTTCAGTATTGCAGGCAGTTCTGTGTTTGGATAATTTCAGAGTTTTGGACAATATTAGTAATTGTGTTGGAATGCAAGTGCTGACGGTATAGTTGGTTGATTTGAATATGGCAAATCCCTCTCAGCAGGATTAGTTGAGCCCTCCTGCCAAGTATAAGTGATCTTTAAGGATAGCTAGGCAGGTAGCTTTTCTTTCAGGATGGAAGGCTCGAGTTAGTAGTCATATGAGAGATAAGTAGGCTGGTTCCAGCACCATTGATTCAGTATGGATGGCAGAATGGATAGAACAGTTATAGATAGTCGATGTATCTTCCGGAGTCGCTGGGAGCGACTAGGAGATTGCGATGGAGTGTAGTGACCGGTGGGAGTCCAGTAACTCAGATATCGGCAGATTAGTTAGACCAGGGTAGTTTCAGTGCATCCGGTAGGCGGATGAGGGGCAACAAAATTTTCAGTCGGAGAAAGTAACGATGAGGAAATTATGGAAAAGAGAAGGATTCAGTTTGTACCAGCAGTAGTGACCAGCATTGTGAGTGGATAGAGTGATGGACAAAAGGATGTTAGTTTTCCCAGACAGAGAGCCAGAGGCAGTTCGCAGGGCAGTTGGCCATAGCAAACTTCGAGGACGAAGTTTAGTTTAAGTGGGGGAGAGTTGTAACACCCGAAATCAGAAAGGTCAAGAAAGGAAAGGAAAAACCCTAAGTTATAGAGGGTTGACTCGTCGAGTCCAGGGAGGAACTCGGCGAGTCGGAGCGGGATCCGGGTGTAAAGCAAGTAACTGACTCGGCGAGTCGGCAAGTGGACTCGGCGAGTCAGGTTTGGGTTGGGAAACCCTAATTTCGGGACTTGGTACCCTATTTAAGCGTCTTAATCTCTTCCTAGGGGTCATTTGCGGCCTTATAGTCCAGAACCAGAAACCCTAAACCTCCATTGTTTCTCAACCAAGTTTTCTTGCCAATTTTGGGTGATTTGAAGGAAGAAGGAAGAAGGCACTCATTGGGGATTCAAGATTTGGCAGTAGATCCAGAGTTTGTGGGGTCTTCCAGAGCATTTGAGGTAATGAATCGTTACCTTCCCTCTTTTGTTTAATAGATCCGCCTTGGCTATGTGATTTGGGGATTTTATTCCATGCTTAAGAACTATTTCGAGTTAGAAGCCTAGATCTAAAGTTGCTACTTCAGATCTGAGTGTATCTTGGCCTAGAAAGTCATAAAGCATCTGTTATTGGGTTGATAGTGAAGCCTCTTTGTCTTAAACCCTAGATTGGATTGTTTTAAGCCTAGATCTCTTGATCTACACGTAAAGTTGGCCACTTTACGTGGGGGATAGGCCTTAGAAGTATGGATCTATGAGTTGGAAGCCCTGTTTGGCTCGAAAAGCCACTGCATGGATTAAGGACTGAATAGACTCGGCGAGTCCTTTGAGTGGACTCGGCGAGTAGTATGAAGATGGAGATGAACTCGACGAGTTGGATGAACAACTCGGCGAGTCTGTTGAAGATTGCCTTGGACTCGACGAGTCTGTTCATGGACTCGGCGAGTCAGGTCGCATGGTCCCAAACCCTTCGAGTTAAGACTCGAATCCGTGAGTCGGGTGGAGACTCAGCGGGTTGGACAGGTCAGGATTCGGGAATAGTTGACTCGGCGAGTCATGGACTGACTCGGCGAGTCAAGTCACGAATAGAAAGACCCTGAGCATATGAACTCGGCGAGTCATTAGGTGGACTCGACGAGTAGGGTTGACCTGGAAGGTTGACTTTGACCGGAGTTGACTTAGTTGACTATTAGAGGACTGTCAGACTAAGTGTCATACTGATATTGGTAGCTCGGGGAGCTGAAGGAGCAGCGGCTCGGGGGATTGTCGATCAGCAGCCAGAGGACTTTTAGCAGCAGCAGTTCAGCAGTATCAGGTGAGTTTCCTTCCAGTAGGAACGGGTCTAAGGCCACAATGCCGACCCGCTCAGTTAGCCGTAGTTTCTGGACTTCGGTCCAATGCAGTAGTTAGTATGTTTGACGCCTCCGTGGCTCAGACAGGATTTATGTGTTTATGCTAATTGATATGTTATGCTATGCTGTGTTCAGTCAGTCAGCTTCGGACTTCGGTCCGATGGAGGGGACAAGGTCCCAGTCAGTCAGCTTCGGACTTCGGTCCGATGAAGGGGACAAGGTCCCAGTCAGTCAGGTTCGAACTTAGGTCCGATGGAGGGGACAAGGTCCCAGTTAGTCAGCTTCGGACTTCGGTCCGATGGAGGGGACAAGGTCCTAGTCAGTCAGCTTCGGACTTCGGTCCGATGTAGGGGACAAGGTCCCAGTCAGTCAGCTTCGGACTTCGGTCCGATGGAGTGGACAAGGCCCAGTATGTGCTTTATATGTTATTGCATGGTATGTGTTAGATTGGGGGAGCTTACTAAGCTTCGTGCTTACGATTTTCAGTTTTGGTTTCAGGTACTCAGTTTTCAAAAGAGGAGCTCGGGAAGATTGCAGTGCACACACCATAGTCAGATAGCCTGGGAATGTTTGACTCTGATAATGATATTATGTTTTGAATTAATACTCGAGAATTTATGTTGTGACTTATGATACAGTTTTATAAATATGATTTTAGTAATGTTTTTAAAGAAATTTTTAGTCCTGATTTTTGGGACGTTACACCAGGGGGAGGGTTCCTCTCTACCAAATGATCATGATTCATCAATTCAGGGGGAGAATTCATCGTCACAATCATCTAGCTCAACCGAAAGTCCAAACGAAGGGGAACGTTCCGATCCAGAAATTGAAATAGTGTCATCATTCGAGGGGGAGAATACAAATGTCAATGATGATGATACATAATCAGAATTGGAAGAAGAAGTCAATGCAAAACTGGATCCCTCTTGTGATCTAAATTACCCCCCTCTCATTAAATGGACCAAATACCATCCTTAAAGTCAAATCATTGGGGAATCCTCAGAAAAGGTATTAACTCGATCACAGATCAAAGCGAAACAAGCTGAACTATTCTCTCAAGTAGAAGTTTTCATGTTCAACTCTTTCGTCCCCAAAGTAGAACCGAAGACCGTGAATTTTGCTCTTGACCATTCTGATTGGGTTCAAGCCATGCAATACGAGCAGAACGAGTTTCAAAGAAACAAAGTATGGCATTTAATTCCAACTCCAAAGGATGCTTCGGTTGTCGGTCTCAAATGGGTATTCAAAAATAAGATGGTTAAGGAGGGGAATGTGATTCGTAACAAGGCCCGGTTGGTCATAAAAGGATACTGCCAAGAGGAAGGTATAGATTATGAAGAGACCTTCGCTCCAGTTGCAAGATTAGATTTGGTTCGAATCTTTCTTGCTTATGCTACACACAAAAACTTTGAAGTCTATCAAATGGACGTAAAGTGTGCCTTTCTCAACGGAGAAATTGAAGAAACTGTGTACATTGAGCAACCGCCAGGCTTCGTGAACGAGAAGCATCCAGATCACTGCTAAATTCTAGACAAAGCGGTATATGGCCTGAAGCATGCTCCCAGAGCATGGTATGAAACTCTCACCCGATTCTTAAAAATGTCCAAATTTCAACATGGTTCAGTTGACCCAACCTTCTTTCGTAAGAGAGAGGGTAACCACCTTATGATAGTCCAAATTTATGTTGATGACATCATCTTCGGCTCCACGAATCCTAGCTTAATAGCTGAATTCAGGAAGTTGATGGAAACTAAGTTTGAGATGAGCTCAATGGGTCCAATTAACTTTTTCCTTGGCTTAAATATTAGACAGGGACCCGAAGGCATTTTTATCAATCAGGAGGCATATACAAAGACATTGCTTGCCAAGTTTGGCATGATGGGAGACTCCATTTGGGACTAAGCTTACACCATCTTTGGAGAAGCCAGCCGCTTACATGACGCTTTATCGTCAGATGATTGGGTTACTGATGTATCTCACAGCCAGCAGGCCAGACATCATGTTCTCAGTCTGCTATTGTGCCCGATTTCAAGCTAACCCACGCGAACCTCACATGCTAGCCGTGAAAAACATCTTTCGCTATCTGAAGCGAACCTCCTCTCTCGGTCTATGGTATCCAGACAACTCAGGTTTCTTTGTCCAAGCGTTCTCAGATGCTGACTTAGGTGGTTGTGGATTGGATTGTAAAAGCACTACTGGAGGATGCCAATTTCTTGATGGTAAATTGGTTAGCTGGAAATCAAAGAAACAAACCTGTGTTTCTCTCTCCACGGCTGAAGCTGAATATATAGCCGCCGCCTCATGCACATCTCAGGTTGTTTGGATACAGAGTCAGCTTAGGGACTATGGGTTGAACATGAAGAAAATCCCACTATATTGCGACTCTAAAAGTGCAATTAGGATTTGTGATAACCCAGTGCAACACTCTAAGACAAAACACATAGCACTGCGGTATCACTTCATCAAAGATCATGTGGAAGATGGTAACGTAGAAATTTATTTCGTTAGAACCACTGATCAACTACCAGATATATTCACTAAGGCTTTACCTGAAGCAAGTTTCAACAAGATCTTACAAGTCCTAAGAATGATGGAAGCAGAATCCGTACCAAAATCGCCTTCGCTTCACTAAAGGTAAGAAGCGAAATAGAGCGAACGCTCGGTCTATTTCGGGTTCGGTTCACACGGGAACTGAAATGAACCGAACGCTCGGTCTATTTCGGGTTCGGTCCATCTGAACTCGTTCGCTTCGCCTTCATTGAAAGGGATTTTGATTGTATTCTTTTGTATACTCTTTTCCATCCTCATTTTTATGTTTTTCTTTTCATTTTTTATTCATTTCATAAAATCCAAAAATATTTTTCTTTTTGTTTTATTAAAAATTTTCACAAAATACAAAAATATCTTTCCTTTTATATCATTTTTCTCATGCTTTTCTTTGAATAAATGCTACTCTCAATGGTGAAGCTCAAGCAGGTATAAATTCTTTTCTATGAATTAGTTAAGTGTCCCTAGATGCATGCTGCTGCATGTTGACCAAAGCCTATATAGATTTTGAGTGAAGCCTTAATAATATGATATATACAAATCATGTTTTCCCAAATGAGGCTGTTATATTCACTCTAATCGTGAGCTACCTTACTCTTCTCATATTGAGTTTAGAGCTTTCTGCTTGGTCCTTCTTTTATAGCAGAGGTACATTCACTTCTTACACCACCTATATCATATTTCTTCATTACACTTCATCTCACTAATGTAACCCTTGAGACTCTCAGCACGTACCACTGAGGTTTACGATTATACAAAAATCTGTGTTAATGATCTTAGTCTCGTGTCACTACGTACTAAGTGAGACCCACAATTCAAAACCCTTAATGAATTGACGGTGCACCATTACCATGGTCTAGCTCTCATAATTGAAATCTCTTCTTATTTTGAGCGATCCTTCTGAAAATGTCTATAACCAAGACTTTTCTTCCCCAAGGATCCAATTATATATATATATATATATATATATATATATATATATATATATATATATATATATATATATATATATATATATATACATATTGAAATTTCTCAATTGTCAACAAGTCACTGAATATGTTTCCTACCTACTTGTTTAATAGGCCACATTGGTCTCACAAGTACTTCGTTCTATTTAGGTCTTATATCTATTACCGAAATCATGAATTGAAGCGAAATCCACCCTTTATAGCTTTAATTAAAAAGATGCCTTTCAATGCTTCTTAACAACTACTTGATCGTTATTTAATGGGAAGCCACACAAGCACTTTGAAGTCTCTCTTGACTTTGAAAGAAGAGATTCGTGCCCGGGATCAATCGATTTACGTCTTAACAGAAATCACAAGTTTCCACAAAAAGTTTGCTTTATTTCTTTATTATTTACACTCTTATGCACGCACTTTCTCAATTCCCAAAAAGGTTTTGTTCGGTTCTTTGTGCGTTCATGCAAATTGTTTCAAAATTAAAAGCAATGGGTTGATATAACGTTGTTGAGCTATTATGGAGATTACAATTTTATTGAAGATTCATCTAATGGCTCAGCAGGAAGTTTAAACGTCTGACGATTTGAGTGATGGATAAGTTTGGAAGGCGCCACAATTTGAATCGGTCATCATGCGTCATCTCTACTTTATCGGGGTTGCAAGTTGTCAAATCACGCTTTTTTAGGAGTGGTTTCCAAAATTTCAGCAATCATCACATACGATTTTTCTCTCTCCTGGATCGTATATAAGGGCTAATTTTTGTGCGACTATTCCTTACCACACTTCAATTCTCTAGAGCAAAAGCAGGCGATCAATTCCTCACTGTTCATCTTCTTCCTCGACAAGCTTCATCAATGGCAGAATCATCTTCAGTTCAAGAAACAACTGCTCGCTCCACTCTTCTTGCCATCAAGCCCAATCAGAACCTGTTGATCGATCTCTCACCTTTCCTCTACGATACGTACATGTATCAAGTGGTGGAATGTCTGAAATATTCCCCACTCGTCAAAGCCCTAACCACAGTTGAAGTTGTTCCAATGTGCTATCTCTCTCAAATCTACTCAACTGCAATGTATGACAAAGGGGCAGATAAAATTTTCTTTGATATTCTTAACCAAAAAGCTTCAATCTCCAAGAATCGTTTTTTCTCTCTTCTAGGGCTTGCAAGTGAAGACTCCATGGTTAATCCCGAATCTATTGCCACTGGTTAGCTCTTCTCAATGTTCTACAACATGGGGTATACTGAAACCCTCACCACTATGACAAGGTTCAAGAAGTCCTGTCTTCCTCCTCAATGGAATGGCCTCTTCACTCTACTATTCAAAGGGCTTTCTGAACGAAGTGCTGGATCTGATGGTGCGAGTAAGTCCTTCATGAATCTACTTTATGGGGTGTAGCACGGTCTTAATCTGGATTATGGAATGGTTTTATGGCTCCAACTTATTCAGAGTTTATCATCTTCTTCTCGTCATACTGAAATCTATTGTGCTTGCTTCTGGACTATTATCACTCAATGGATAATGGAACGTTTTCATGTTCCTATCATGGTTGACTCCATGCTTTCTTCCATTGCTACGTTTCACACTACCAACATCATATTGACTCATCCTTCAAAATTTGTTTTTGTTGGGTCCATTCCTGAGTCAATGTATGCCTTTGTGCCTCCTTCAAGCAAGATTATTAAGGAATACAAGAAGCTTCCCTCCTCTGGTCCAAGGGAACTCACTACCGAAATGGTAAAATCAATTGAAGACGCAGACAAACCTGCCAAAAGAGGAAGAAAGCCAGAAGTGAAAAAAGGAGATAAGGGGGGTCCAGTCTCAAAAGTTCCAACCCTTAGGAAGCGAAAGTCTGAGAAAGCAGCCCCAGCTCAGCCTAAGCCGAAGAAAGTCAAGAAACCTGTTCACTGGCTAATTCTTCAATCCTCAAGTGATTCTGAGTATGTGCCTCCTAATCAACCAACAATTCCTCCTAGTGAATCTGACAGCGAAAGCTCAGAGGATGAAGGTTCGGTTCGTGGTGATACACCACCTCGCTCGCCTACACGAGAAGTACCTGTTCCATCCCAAGCACCTTCTCATCCACCTGTTTCTGTACCTGTCTCCATCCCTCCTAATTTTCCTATCATTACATCTCAACCATCCTCTACTATTCCTATTTCTGCACCCATCTTCAGTGAGGCTACTACTACCACCACTACTGGAGTTCGAACCAACGTATCTGATACGGGGGCTTGTTCTTTAGCACCCGAACCCCCTGTCACTACCGAACCTCCAGTAACCACCACACCACCATCTCCTACTCAATCTACTGACACCAACACTGTTCTTGGAGGAGAGGACTTGGAGTTTGATTCCACTTACTTCAGTCCCTACCGTGTTCAAAGTGATGACGATGACGATGCTCCAGTTACCAAGCGACACCTAAAGGCTGTTACTGATAAGCTTGATCAGCTACTTTCTTCCTCCTCCACTGGTGCTTACTCCGAAGCTGCTCTTAAGGCCTTGTTCTCTTCGGTTGTTCAAGAGCATGATGCCTCCCTCTCTCTGCCGCAACAAAGGCTATCGATGCCTTTACATCTCAATGTCAGAAGGCCTCACTTGCTGTTGAGGCCTTGACGAAATAATGCAAAGAAGCAACTACAAAAGTCGATAAACTAATTTCTAAGGCTCATCTATTCCTAGATTCTTTTCAAGTCGTTGCTCAAAAGAACTCTCAGACTGTGAATGCTTCAGTTGATAATCTTCAACGTTCTCTTCAAACTGAAAGGACTAATCTTGAAGTCGCTCGAAAGGCCATTGAAGCTGCCAATGCAAATCTTCATGCTAATGTCAATGATCGTCTGACTCAGCTGGAAGCCGAACTGGCTATTGAAAATCGAATTATGGATGAGCTTGAAAAACGTACTTCTCAGCTCAAAATTCAAAATCATAAGCTTCGTTCTGTCAGAACTAAGCTTAATGATTTAAAGTATGAAAAAGAAGCGATTAGAAGCTCCGTGGGTGACGTTCATTCCATTTTGTTACATCTTCTTGACGCCCATGACTCTATTCTGACCATATCCATCAGACGCCATTTAGCTGAAAAACTCAGACCTGCGTGGGATATCCTTAGTCGGATAGAGGGTGTTTCGGTGACTTTTGTCCAGCCGAAACAAGGGGGAGAAAAGGAAAAGGAAAAAGTGTTCGGTTTTGAGCATTCTAACACTCCTAAGTGTACATGTAACCTTAAATACCTTGGATCTATGTTTTCTCTATTATACATGCAAATATGAACTTTCCAAGGTATTCATCCTAACTAGCATATAACATTGATTCATATGAATATATCAAGTTAGAATTACATACCTCTTTGATGTAGATTATCTTCATGAAGCTTGAGTGCCTAGTGCCCCATGTGTGACACCTCAAATGATTCACACAACACCAAATACACATGGAATGACTTGAGAGAAATTGGAACACTTCATAAAATCAACTAGCCCTTTCACATATCTTCTAGTGCTGATTTTGTGACCAATAAGATCTTTATATAGTGTCACAATTAGGGTAAACCCTAATTGTCATGGCTTTCCATTTCCTTGGATCCATGGGTTCAAATACACCATGGAGCATCCTATGGGTTTTAGCCCAACTTGAAAATATATGGAGTATTAGCCCACTATATAAGTATGGATGATTTACTCAATCAACCCATATATTTAATTAGTCTTCTTTTGATCACTTAATTAATCCTAGATTAATTCTTGATCAATACTAATTAAATAATCTTATTAATATATTAGAACTTATAATATATTAACAAACCTGAAGTGTTATTTCTCTCATTATAGTCTATCCAAATGCATGATGCCATGCAACCCAAATGGACCATGCCGGGTCGGGTCAAGTCTTACCAATTATAGTTATGGACTTAGAAATCAATCCAACAGTCTCCCACTTGGATAAGTCTAAAACTATTATTGCAAGTATGACTTCAAGAACCGACTGGCAATCGTAGCTCTCAAAAGCTTCTGTCGAACTCTGAACTTGCCGATGATCTTTGACCTTTGTCAATGACTTGTCCATTAGATAAGGGATCATGTATTCCTCCATTCTAGATATCATATGGACTGAGACATGGATTATAATCATTCTCTCTGTCCATTTGTTGTTTCCCGATTTCTGATTTATGATGACTGACTAATTAAACAAATCAAATCAGTCCAGGCCTGGCCGAGCACTTACATTTGTCATCACCAAATCATCGAGGGGCCCACAGATATCGCTTTTATCAAGAAAGTAAAATGAATGGATAAACTTCTACTCATATGGCTTGTTCTACTACTTGTTGAATCATACACAAAGGCACGTTTTATAACATCGAGTTACCGAATGCGTTTTCGTGCAATCAATGTACAACCAACTTATAGTAACAACTCATATCTCTAGGTTTGAAGAATATAAGATATTATCGTCTCATGATCACTCGTGATAAAATCCATGAAGTGATTCCAATGAGCGCGGGATGAATCCAATACTCAGAACTTATGAGCACTCATGAGTGTTGTAGCCCTTTGTCCAACATCTTAGTCCTCTACAAGCCAACCCATGACAGTCTTGATTCATATCTACTTCCAACATATGACCGACTGTGGATGGTTTGAATAACTTAGTCATTCAGAACAATGACCTAGTTATTCTGGAAGTCAAAACATGCAAAGTGAAACACAATAATAATCGAATCCAATATGGTCTCAAAACTTATGAATATAAATAAAACACCTTTTATTTATCACCATATGATTACACATTATTCATTGTATACTGTTTCAGCTATCAACTTTATTCTTGAATTAAAACACTAGTTGTCCCACGCTCCGAGCATGTACACTATGTTTTCTAAACACTAGTCATGCCATACACCAAGTATGCATACTATGTTTGTCTATGATCTTTACTTTGTGAAAGAGATCAATTGAACATAACTCCAATGATCCTCTTTTCACAGTCCCAAATCCTTACTACAAATGCAAGAATTCCAAATTGATGCCATTTACTGAAATCTGTTAGATTCTAAACTTATATGCTTGATCCTCTTGTAATGATTATGCACAAAGTCAGAAAGACTTGACAACAATAATTACAGAGCATTCCAAAGGAGATCAGCTCCTTGGAAACATCCTTCTTGCATTAAGTTTCCTAATCTTACACAGATTGAATAATTTCTAACTTTGAAACATTTCCATATTCCATTTTGACTATCACTTTTGAACAAGAGTTACTTCCTTACAAATTATGTCAATATGGTCCTTCTAGAATTATCCCTATACTTCCAACTGTCCTTGAGCAACCAATCTTTGGTAAACCTTAGATTGTCCTCGAAAATTGTTTAATCCTTTTAGTCATATCCAATTCTAGACCTTTTCCCTTCTTAATGCCCCAGGCATTTGGAAAATTTTAGAAAGGATGAATATAGCACATGCAATCGATCCTATATCCGAAGCATATGAGACACGATTCATGATGTCTCACATAAAGACTAAACCAGTCTTTTACTATAATATTTCCATTTCAATTTGCCAAGTTCTCATAATTCAGATTATGAAAAGGAATGCCGTAATCATAATCGAATTTTAGAACGCAAATAATGGACCCATATATAGAATTTTCTTATGTTGAGTCATTCCAAAATAACATTCATATATATATATATATATATATATATATATATATATCCTCGACTAAATACAATTAAAACCTCAATCTAAGCTTTTTGATATGAGATGAAGTATAATTTCCTCTCCCTTAATTATAGCAAAACAACTCTTTCCCAATTGAAACCTTTTGTTTTCTAAAATTAACATTGCTAACTTGCAACCTCTATCATAATTATCATGCTCCCACTAACATGATGATTATTAGCATAATACTTATACTCCCACTAGCTTTGACATGTACTCAGAAATCAGCTGAACTTCTATTGACTTTCTTACCAAAGTTCAGATTTCTGATACTAGATTGCTTTGATAAAACTTTATCAATATCATACACCTTATCTTAGATAGCTCACATGTGTGTCTAAACAATTTTGAGAACTATGAAAAGGGATGTCGTAATCATAGTCTCGATTGTTTAGACCTTTGCCACTTCTCACAAGTCCATGTTAGTGTGCCGGTTAACCACACATGCTCCACTAATGAATTTGAGAATGCAAATATCACAATTACTATATAGCTAAAATCCACTTAGTGAAAGTGTTTCCTCACCATCATTTTCATGAATCGGAGAGAAACCTTATGACACTTAGATTTAATGGTGTATGTGCTCTTATCCATGTGAATTGTCAGAACCATAGCCACAAGACAAGGATAATGACAAATCCAAGCTCATATAGACTGAACTCAATCTTAACTTCTTGCCACTTGGCAGCACAAGGGCCCGCCATTGCTTCCAAGTTGTTATGCAACCAATTGAGAACTATAAGAACTCATATGCAAAGCCAACTTTAATTGGAATGGGCACAGAATATGTCATCACGATAGGTTATTAACCTCAAGTCGTGTGCTAGTGAAGAACTTCAGGTTTTATTCTTGATTAGTTCTTGAGACTTTCAAGACCTTTAAGACTCCCACTGTCCTCTTGACATATAAGACTTTCTTGTTAGATGTTCAAGAGATAGTGTGGATTCTAATCAAGACAAACACTTCAGACAATTGGCCTTAGTTGGTCTTTGTTTTATCCAAAACATCACAACATACCAAGTTCAAATGTACAAGAGTAAAAAACTTGTACTCTTACATTTGACAAGTGTTTTAAACATTCTTTAAGACATGTCACTCAATTTACAATCTTAGAGTATAAATCTAAGAATTGTTTTTGGAACGAAGTATGAATCATCTTCTTGATTTAACCACTTCAACAATTCATAACTCCTCTTCTTAACTATCAGAATGCACTTAGAGGATGAATTGTGATAAGGTCTCTTAATTATTAAGATGGTTTAAAACATGATACTAAAGTACTCTCCCATCTTTTCAGATTTGAGAAACTTTTATTGTGACAACCCGAAATTTCCGTTTGTTTTAACTCCGTAATTAAGCATGTCAAAAATTATCCAAATTTATCCGAAAATATTTTTGACCGAATTTAAGCCCATTAGAATATTTTAAATAATATTCGTCAAGCGAACCAAAAATAAGGATGTATAATTTAAAATTTGCCGTGTTTAATGGAAGTCGTGAAAAACCCCGTATGTGGTTGGTGTTGGGTGGACCCCCACCCAGGCTGTAAACTCAACTCTATGTAAGGGTTGAGTGGGTTTCATTCCAACCTTTTCACACCTTAGGGTTTTGGTAAAAAAAATTTCCCCTTCGAGCTTCAAAACGGTAAGTTAACCTTCCTAGCTTGTTGTTTAACTTATCACACTTGCAAATTCGTGGCTTAATCATCCAAAAACCCTAAGAACAACAGTTTACGGTTTGGGAATATCCCAAAACCGTAAACACCTTAAAAGAAGGGTTTGATGCCCAAAAACCCTCCCAAAACCTTTCCAATGCTTAGCTAATGGCCTAGGGGCTTGCATGAATGATCTAAGAACCCCCAAACATGAATTTAAGAGGGTAAACATGTGTTTGTTTAAGTGACTAGAACCTTGCCTACATAGCCTAGAACCACCAAAGCACAAAAGAAACGGCCCTAAACTCCCCAAGGAGTGGTTCAGAAACCGTAAACTCCCTAAAGTGTCCATTTTTGAGCCTTATTCACTTCCATAGCCCTTGAATCAACTCTAGAACCCTTATTTGTCATGCATGAAGCCTTACATCACACAAATGCACCATTCCCATGAGTTTACAACCGTAAACTCATGGGGGATATTGTGACATCCCCAATTTCACGGCCAGAAAAGACCGATTTAATTTATGCTTTTTAAAATAAAATCAGAGAAATCTTTTTAAAAGATGTTGCGGAATTGGTCCCCAAACAAAATATGATAAAAGTTTATCAAAACCCTTCATTAAGAAGGTATATGTTTTCCATATATATATCAAAACCTCGGGATGTCATGTTCCGATACAGATCCAAAAGCATAAACAAGACATTATAAGCCTTTCAACAGTTATTTACAACTACTGGCCTATAATCCAAAAATCTCTCGTTGTCCTCCGACTATGCTCGGGGTCCACTACCTGTAATCATAAAACTGAGTGGGTCAGGCTTGGGAGCCTGGTGAGCATATAGGGTTTTCAACCCACAATAATAATATACTTATTAAGTTTACCAATCAACAATAACCCTGATTACCCATTCCCGTTGTCCTCACTTCACGTCCCTAAACACCTATCACAAGGGACCTAGCCTAAGGATTATCATCGGGATGGACACTACTGCTAAGGGGTTTCCTCAGCCATACATGTCCTTAAGGCAACCATGAGGGGGATGAAGTACGCCAATGAACATTTAATTCATCAACACCTACAAGTTGCGAACCTGCTAGTGTTCCACTGGACTATCTAGAAAGTCCGTGGTCGTCATCTATACTTCGCTAGATGACTACAACAACAACACAACATCGACATCGAGGCCTCTCACCATTTTAACACACATCAAATATTTCATCTACCCATGTTCTACCCAACATATTTTGTAGATAAAAAGCATATACAGTTTAAAACTTGTATAAAACGTCAATTCAACAGTCACCTCGAATAAACAATTAGCATATTTACACATAACACGTATTTCAAGGTAAATACTTCATATCTATGTGTAAATTGAAAGTAACTACACACTCACTTATTTTGGTGAAAATCGGGCAGCAATTCGTTTCGTAAAACGATCGTTTCTAATAAAACCGGGAGTTTTATTGAGAAACCGGGCTCTGCAAAAGTCGGGCTTCGAAACCGAAAAGATAAATTTTCCGGGCTTCTCGGGCACTTCGTGGGGTATTCCGGGCTTTACAATTGATACCGGGGCTTTGCGGGATGTTAAGATGAAGAAAATATGGAGAGAGGGGCTAAAAATGGCTAAATTCCAAAAGTAACCGGAAACCCTCGCAGGTACCCTTCTATTTATAGGGTCCGAAGTTTGATCCAAAGGCTGAGAAGTCTCCTGATCCGACGGCTAAGAGGCTTCGCAGGGGGGTCTCGCACATGGCTCGCATGGCTCGCACCTGGCTCGCACATGCGAGGGCTCGCTGTCGGCTTCTAAGTGGACCGCGGCTTGCTGGAGCACCTGCGAGGCTCGGAGCTAGGCTATGCGAGGCTCGGACACACGCGGCAGCTGGGCGAAGCTTCGGCTGGGGAGCTGGCTGCTTCGGATTGGGCCTCCTCCTCGGTCGAATCAGAAGAGGACACGTGGCTCGCATGACTCAGCAGCCTCGGTGACTCAGCAGCCTAATGACTCAGCAGTCAGGTGACTCAGCAGGACACGTGTCACTTTCTAAGCGAGGGTGACGTGGCAATTGTGACTATGCGAAATTTCTCGGTTTTCGTGCCAAAACTTCTAAAATCCATAACTTTCGCATACGAGCTCTGTTTTTGACGTTCTTTATATGCACGCGTAGCTAAAATTACGATCTACAACTTCCGTTTAGACTTTGTCGGCTAATTTTGACTTTAATTTTTATATTATTATTTTTAACAGACCGGGACAGGAAATCCGTTAAAAATTCATAACTTCTTCATCCGACGTCCGTTTTCGTCATACTTTTTACCGTTGTGCTCCTAATGACGAGACCTTCAATTCTCGTTTAGGTTGTGTCGGCTAAAAATCGCTCGATCTAAAATTCGAGTTTTTAGCTGTCTACTGCTACGCTGAAACTTCGAAAAATCATAACTTCCTCATACGAAGTCAGATTTGGGCGTTCTTTTTATCGAACTTCTCGGTTTAACGAATACTACAACTTTCGTTTAGATTACTAAGGCTAAAAAGTAGTTTATCAAAAACTCACTTTTTACGACATTCAGCACCGTGCCGGTTTTGTCGCGAAACTTCGACAGGTCATAACTTCTTCGTTATAACTCGGATTTTGGTATTCTTTATATCCCCGAAATCCTTGTTTCGACCACTACAACTTTATGTAAAGATATCGGGCTTATATCACACTTTAATTTTGACGCTTATTTTTATTCTTAATTAATTAAGCCCTAATACTTAAGCATAAAACACATAATTCACATAATATTCACATAACTCCTTTTCATTTCTTCAAAATGAGTTACATCGGTTAACCTAGACTATCAACTCAATATAAATGCCTAGGCTAGAAACACGAGTGTTACAATTCTCTCCCTCTTAGGATGATTCCGTCCCCGGAATCACATATCACCAAACAACTGCGGGTAGCGACTCATCATGTCACTCTCCGTTTCCCAAGTGAGATTTGGTCCATTCGTATGTTTCCAGCGCACAAGCACTAAATCGACCATCTTGCGTCGTAACTTCATAGTCTTACGGTCAACGATTGCCTCAGGTTCTTCGATCAACCTCTTGTTTTCATCCAACCTTAACTCAGAAATCGGAATTATGTCGGGCACATCTCCTGTGAATTTTCTCAAATAACACACATGAAAGGTGTTATGAATACCCTCTAGTTCTTCCGGTAACTCTAGCTTGTAAGCTTGATTCCCGATCCTCTGAAGAACTTTAAATGGTCCAATAAACCTTGGACTCAACTTCCCTCGTTTCCCAAATCTTATAAGTCCCTTCCACGGCGAGACTTTAAGTAAAACCGAATCTCCAACATCGAAGGATATCGGTCGTCTTTTCTTGTCAGCATAAATCTTTTGTCGATCTTGAGCAGCTAACATCCTTTCCCTTATCACTTTCAACTTTTCAGCAGTCTCATGGACTATTTCAGGTCCCATAAACTGCTTTTCCCCAGCTTCCAGCCAACATGATGGCGTTCGACACTTCTCCCCATACAAAGCGTGATAAGGTGCCATCTTAATGCTTGAGTGGAAACTATTATTATGGGAGAATTCTACTAAAGGTAAGTGTTCATCCCAGTTACCTTGGAATTCTAGGGTACATGCTCTCAGCATATCCTCCAATGTTTGAATCGTTCGCTCGCTCTGACCATCGGTTTGCGGATGGTAAGCTGTACTCAAACACAACTTGGTACCCAATTCCTCTTGTAGACTCCTCCAAAACCTTGAGGTAAAACGGCTGTCACGATCGGACACAATCGTTAACGGAACACCGTGAAGCCTCACAATTTCCTTCACGTAAGAATTCGCAAGTTTATCCATAGACCATTTCTCTTTGGCCGCTATGAAATGCGCACTCTTAGTGAAGCGATCAACGACCACCCAAATCATGTCGTGACCATTCCTTGTTCTGGGCAGTTTAGTCACAAAATCCATGGTGATGTCTTCCCATTTACCCATGGGTACGGGTAAAGGTTCTAAACTCCCATACGGTTTCTGATGTTGTGCCTTAACCCTAGCACAAGTTACACACTCGGCCACATACTTAGCAACATCGAGCTTCATCGTCGGCCACCAATAATAGAGTTTTAGATCCCTATACATTTTCGTACTGCCGGGATGAATTGAGTACATGGTCTTGTGAGCTTCTTCCATCAGAAGATCTCTTATTCCGCCCGTCTTAGGTACCCAAATTCTATCTTGAAATACCTTCAACCCTTGGTTGTTTGTACCGAACACTAACGTTTTGCCTAAACGTTCTTCCTTTCGGTCATTTTTCTCTAAAGCTTCCTCTTGAGCTTTCTTTATACTTTCCACAATTGTCGAGACAACTTCAATTCTCAACGCTCTTGGCCTTTTCTTTTCAAGGTTTACCTTCCGACTGAGAGCATCGGCAACAACATTTGCTTTACCAGGGTGGTAAAGTATCTCACAGTCGTAGTCCTTGAGTAACTCTAGCCAGCGTCGTTGCCTCATGTTCAATTCCTTCTGATTAAAGAGATATTGGAGACTCTTATGATCAGTGAAAAGTTTACACTTGGTGCCATAAAGATAATGCCTCCATATCTTCAAGGCAAATACTACCGCTGCCAACTCCAAATCGTGAGTGGGGTAGTTCTTTTCATGCTCCTTCAATTGCCTCGATGCATACGCGATCACTTTATCCCTTTGGGTCAGAACACAACCTAACCCAACTCCGGATGCATCGCTATAAACTGCAAAGTCATCAACTCCTTCGGGCAATGAAAGAATCGGTGCTTCACACAATCTCTTCTTCAACTTCTCAAAGGCTTCCTTATGCTTCTCATTCCAAGAATAAGTGGCTCCTTTGTGGGTCAAAGCTGTTAATGGAGTAGCAATCGAAGAAAAGCCTTGGATAAACCTTCGGTAATATCCAGCTAATCCTAAAAAGCTTCGAATCTCCGTAGGACTTTTTGGTTGTTCCCACTTCATTACAGCTTTAATCTTTGCTGGGTCGACCATTATCCCTTCTTGGTTAACCACATGACCTAAAAATTGGACTTCTTGAATCCAAAATTCACACTTGGAGAACTTTGCATACAACTTCTCCTTTTTCAGGACTTCTAGCACTTCACGCAAATGCTTTTCATGCTCCTGCTTGCTTTTCGAATAAATCAAGATATCATCTATGAATACTATCACGGATTTATCTAAGAATGGTTTACAAACCCTATTCATCAAATCCATGAAAGCTGCTGGGGCATTGGTTAGTCCGAACGACATAACCAAAAATTCATAGTGTCCATATCTCGTTCTAAAAGCAGTCTTTTCGATGTCCTGCTCTCTCACCTTTAGTTGATGGTATCCCGACCTAAGATCGATCTTCGAGAAATAGCTCGAACCCTGCAACTGGTCGAACAAGTCATCGATCCTTGGCAACGGGTACTTGTTCTTTATCGTCACTTTGTTCAGCTCTCTGTAATCGATGCACATTCTCATGCTTCCATCTTTCTTCTTTACAAATAACACAGGGGCTCCCCAGGGTGATGAACTAGGTCGAATAAAACCTTTGTCCAATAACTCCTGAAGTTGTGTCATAAGTTCTTTCATTTCGGTTGGCGCTAGTCGATAAGGTGCTTTCGCTATCGGCGTCGTTCCTGGCAACAAGTCGATACGAAATTCTACTTGTCGATCAGGGGGCAATCCGGGAAGATCTTCGGGAAAGACTTCCGGATAATCACACACCACCGGAATATTCTGCACCTCCTTCTTTTCCATCTTGGCATCGATCACGAATGCTAGATATGATGTACATCCCTTGGCCAAACACTTTCTGGCTTTCATTAGGGAAATGATTCCAGAGTTTACTCTGCGTTTGTCTCCGTACACCATAAACGACTCTTTCCCTGGCGGGTTTACTTTTACTATCTTCTTTCTACATAGTATTTCTGCATCATTGGCGCTAAGCCAATCCATTCCTAAAACTATGTCGAATCCATTTAACTCGATAGGCAATAATTCCTCTTGGAACTTATTACCATCCAAGTCAATGAGGATGTTTTTCATACGATGGCTAACAGGTACAAACTTGCCACTAGCAATCTCGACTAATAAGGCATTAACTAGCCTATCTACAGGAAAAGCTAGCTTTCTACCAAATTCATGCGATATAAAGGAGTAATTGGCTCCAGAATCAAACAAAATTTGGGCAGGCAATTCGTTTACGAGAAAGGTACCTGAAGCAACATCGGCTTCTTCTTTCGCAGCTTCGAGGGTCATCTGAAAGGCTCTCGCCTTCGGCTTTGGTGGTAGATTGGGTTTTGCTGCGTCCTTCTTCTTCGGGCAGTCCCTCAAAATATGCCCTTCTTCATTGCACCCAAAACATACGTTCTTATTGAAGGTGCATTCATCGGCATAATGCCCTGGCTTTCCACATTTGTAACAAGTGACTTCCATGCTGCACTTCCCAGCATGTTTCTTCTTACACTTGTTACACCACTTGGCTTCGCTTCCTCCTCCAAACTTTCTCGAACCAGTCTTCGAGAATTTGTTCTTTTTATTGGAACCTGAAGTTCCTTCAAACTTTCGCTTTTCGCCAAATTCAACCTTGCTGGCGGCTCTCCCTTTTATCATATCTTCAACAGACTTGGCAGCCCAGATAGCTGCCTCCAAAGTAAGTGCCTGACGTACTGGCACCGCATACTCCCATGGAAGTCCCTTTGCGTACCTGTCTATTTTTGCCAACTCATCTGGGACAATACGCAAAGCAAACTCCATTTTGTCTGTGAAGTTATTTGTATATTCGTCAACGGTCATACTCCCCTTCTGCAACGTTAGAAATTGGTTTTCTAACTCAAGTACGTTTTGGGCCGAGCAGTACTTGCGCTTGAAGTGCACTAAGAACTCTGCCCAAGTTAATTGCAGTGGCTCGTTAGGGCTTAGGGTTTTCCCCAAAGTGCTCCACCAACGGGCAGCACTACCCCTGAACTGACGTACTGAAAACGTAGTTTGTAACTTGCCTTGGCAATCACAAGTCATGAAAGCCAACTCCATTTCCGAGATCCAATCCATTACTCCGACAGGATCTTCTTTTCCATTGAAGGTCGATGGCTTGCAAGTCATAAAGTCCTTATACTTGCACCCATTTCTCTCCGCTCTACGCTCGTGGTTATTCCTCCCAACCACAAACGGTTCACCATGACCAACCGATCTGCTACTGTTCCCTTCTTCAGATCGATCGTTATTTAGTTCACGTTGTTCAACAGGAACTGAAGGTTCATCCCTGTCGTTCAGCAACATTTGCCTCAATTCCTCCCTCTGTTCAGCCAACATGGCCTGAATCATAGTTCGTACTCCAGCCATAGTGATGGGTTCGGGTGCAACTCCTACTATAGGCACCTGTTCCACCACTGGAGGTTGAGGTTGTTGGTTTCTGTTTGCATTTCCAGCTCCACTCCGAGTTCTTGTCATTACAATCTATATACCGAATAAGGGGAAATTTAGGTCTTTATCCTTGTTAGACATGTCAATTCCCTTATCACTCCGAAACGTTTACATGTTAGTTCTAATCTCGTATTCATACACTTAGAATCCTACACACATAAGGTTTCCAGATCCGGTCGGCAACAGACCATAGATCCGAACAAATAATGGCACACATGGCAAACACATAGCATTTAGCACATAAGGGCATTTTAGGCATCTTCCCTAAAATAAACTAGTGCTCGTGTCTAAAATATGGTAGACACCCATCTCACAATCATCACTTAGCATTCTAAGTTCAAGTCTAGAAATTCTACAATTTCTTAGTTCGCTTAAACTAATGCTCTGATACCAACTGTGACATCCCCAATTTCACGGCCAGAAAAGACCGATTTAATTTATGCTTTTTAAAATAAAATCAGAGAAATCTTTTTAAAAGATGTTGCGGAATTGGTCCCCAAACAAAATATGATAAAAGTTTATCAAAACCCTTCATTAAGAAGGTATATGTTTTCCATATATATATCAAAACCTCGGGATGTCATGTTCCGATACAGATCCAAAAGCATAAACAAGACATTATAAGCCTTTCAACAGTTATTTACAACTACTGGCCTATAATCCAAAAATCTCTCGTTGTCCTCCGACTATGCTCGGGGTCCACTACCTGTAATCATAAAACTGAGTGGGTCAGGCTTGGGAGCCTGGTGAGCATATAGGGTTTTCAACCCACAATAATAATATACTTATTAAGTTTACCAATCAACAATAACCCTGATTACCCATTCCCGTTGTCCTCACTTCACGTCCCTAAACACCTATCACAAGGGACCTAGCCTAAGGATTATCATCGGGATGGACACTACTGCTAAGGGGTTTCCTCAGCCATACATGTCCTTAAGGCAACCATGAGGGGGATGAAGTACGCCAATGAACATTTAATTCATCAACACCTACAAGTTGCGAACCTGCTAGTGTTCCACTGGACTATCTAGAAAGTCCGTGGTCGTCATCTATACTTCGCTAGATGACTACAACAACAACACAACATCGACATCGAGGCCTCTCACCATTTTAACACACATCAAATATTTCATCTACCCATGTTCTACCCAACATATTTTGTAGATAAAAAGCATATACAGTTTAAAACTTGTATAAAACGTCAATTCAACAGTCACCTCGAATAAACAATTAGCATATTTACACATAACACGTATTTCAAGGTAAATACTTCATATCTATGTGTAAATTGAAAGTAACTACACACTCACTTATTTTGGTGAAAATCGGGCAGCAATTCGTTTCCTAAAACGATCGTTTCTAATAAAACCGGGAGTTTTATTGAGAAACCGGGCTCTGCAGAAGTCGGGCTTCGAAACCGAAAAGATAAATTTTCCGGGCTTCTCGGGCACTTCGTGGGGTATTCCGGGCTTTACAATTGATACCGGGGCTTTGCGGGATGTTAAGATGAAGAAAATATGGAGAGAGGGGCTAAAAATGGCTAAATTCCAAAAGTAACCGGAAACCCTCGCAGGTACCCTTCTATTTATAGGGTCCGAAGTTTGATCCAAAGGCTGAGAAGTCTCCTGATCCGACGGCTAAGAGGCTTCGCAGGGGGGTCTCGCACATGGCTCGCATGGCTCGCACCTGGCTCGCACATGCGAGGGCTCGCTGTCGGCTTCTAAGTGGACCGCGGCTTGCTGGAGCACCTGCGAGGCTCGGAGCTAGGCTATGCGAGGCTCGGACACACGCGGCAGCTGGGCGAAGCTTCGGCTGGGGAGCTGGCTGCTTCGGATTGGGCCTCCTCCTCGGTCGAATCAGAAGAGGACACGTGGCTCGCATGACTCAGCAGCCTCGGTGACTCAGCAGCCTAATGACTCAGCAGTCAGGTGACTCAGCAGGACACGTGTCACTTTCTAAGCGAGGGTGACGTGGCAATTGTGACTATGCGAAATTTCTCGGTTTTCGTGCCAAAACTTCTAAAATCCATAACTTTCGCATACGAGCTCTGTTTTTGACGTTCTTTATATGCACGCGTAGCTAAAATTACGATCTACAACTTCCGTTTAGACTTTGTCGGCTAATTTTGACTTTAATTTTTATATTATTATTTTTAACAGATCGGGACAGGAAATCCGTTAAAAATTCATAACTTCTTCATCCGACGTCCGTTTTCGTCAGACTTTTTACCGTTGTGCTCCTAATGACGAGACCTTCAATTCTCGTTTAGGTTGTGTCGGCTAAAAATCGCTCGATCTAAAATTCGAGTTTTTAGCTGTCTACTGCTACGCTGAAACTTCGAAAAATCATAACTTCCTCATACGAAGTCAGATTTGGGCGTTCTTTTTATCGAACTTCTCAGTTTAACGAATACTACAACTTTCGTTTAGATTACTAAGGCTAAAAAGTAGTTTATCAAAAACTCACTTTTTACGACATTCAGCACCGTGCCGGTTTTGTCGCGAAACTTCGACAGGTCATAACTTCTTCGTTATAACTCGGATTTTGGTATTCTTTATATCCCCGAAATCCTTGTTTCGACCACTACAACTTTATGTAAAGATATCGGGCTTATATCACACTTTAATTTTGACGCTTATTTTTATTCTTAATTAATTAAGCCCTAATACTTAAGCATAAAACACATAATTCACATAATATTCACATAACTCCTTTTCATTTCTTCAAAATGAGTTACATCGGTTAACCTAGACTATCAACTCAATATAAATGCCTAGGCTAGAAACACGAGTGTTACAGATATGGTTCCAAAACCGTAAACACCCCTAGACACTACTATTTGAGGAGTAAACTCCAATGTGAGTCCATACTCTCCTTATATGCAACCCTTAGTACTCCTAGCACTTGTAGCAAAGTGTTTTCATGTAGTTGGACATCCTTACTTTATTGATTAGTTATTAAATGACTAATTAGATACTTAAATGTATCATTATATGTTAATAGGATCCGAGTGTGTGTTCAAGTCCTCGCTTGACACCTAGCGTCCTGTACCGTCCATTCATCCGAATCACCCACGACAGGTGAGTTCATACCCCTGAATTAACCTTTTAAATGATTTTAACTGCTTTTATAGGGGGGGGGGGGAATATAAGTAGAACTGTACAGTTATTAGATAAATCACATGTAATTAATAACTGTATTCCAAAATAGATTTTTCATGTTAAACTATTTATCCAGATTAAAGGTTTCCAAATCATGTTTTTGAATCTTGTTAAAGTATGAATATCCCTTTTTAGATCATTTAAGGTTATCCAAAGTTTTTAAAAGTTTGTTTACTTAAGAGACATATAGTCATAATTTCTTATCAAAAGTTTTCTTCACTTAAACCATTTTATACAAATCACTTTCAAAGCTGTTTATGAATGGTTTTTCAAAGGATTCCAAAGATTTTCAAAACTTCACTACTAGAAAAACAGCCTTTTACGACACTCATTGCGCGTCGTAAAAGGCTCAGACGACGCGCAAATGCGTGTCAAGGAAGGCCCTGTCATAAAGAGAGACGACGCGCATTTACGACGCTCATTTACGACGCGCAATTACGACGCACATTTACGACACGCAATGCGTATCAAGGAAGGCCCTGTCATAAAGGAAGACGACACGCATTTCCGTGTCAAAACCTTATGACGTGCGTGTTAATGACACACAATGCGTATCAAGAAAGCCCCTATCAAGAAAGGCCATGTCATAAATGAAGATGACACATATTTTTGCGTATCATAATTTTAAATGTTTAAAAAAAATATTATTTATAGATTTACTAATTTTCAAATTAAATAATACATTAAAAATCTCATAATACAAAATAAAATACCATAAATAACAAAGATAATTAATTTCACTAATAGGTCAAATACAAATAATTATTCCAAAAGTGAGTAAATGTTATAAAAAAATAAACTCATTTATATACAATTGCATCATCTAGCTTACTATGTGCCAACAACTCTCTATGTGTTTACTTTTGCTTGAGTCTCGTTTCAAGAACCAAAATCACCTTCAATCATCCAATTAAACTCTAGATCTTCTATTGATTGAAAGAAATTGCTGTTTGTAATCTATGAACAAAAAACGCAAAGACCAAGGTTAACATTTGCTATATAGAAAGCATAACTGGACATATGACTATATAATACGCAACATAAACATTTTCATGAAAATGATATAGACAAATAAGTAAGAGTGATGATATTGATACCTTAATTACGCCATTGGTGAACAAAATTTTAATTGGTTGATAGCAATACTTGACCTCTGAAAACAAATAAACAAAGGATCGCATCATAATTAGCTCAATGAAGTAATTCTTATACATTGTCTCTACCATAAGATTCATCATGGAAACATTTTTGTTGGAAATAACTAAAGAAAAACCTAAATACTAAGCAAAAAAATTATAGTAACCAACATTTAGAGCAAGATGAGGAGTCCGATCAGGCCATATGAGACCATTTAAGCAGAAATTTAAGTAATTTGGTGTATCTCCAAAGTCACCACCATATGCCCAGTATTTGCTACCATTTGCATTTTCCTTGAGTAACCCCTGAAACCAGATGCAAATATTTAGAACTACCCTTGCACCACATTTACAATTTTATAAAATTTAAGAGATGAGTTTCAAACCTGGTCAACCCAATCCCAAATAAAACCTCCTTGCAGACCAAATTTGGTGGATCGATGCTGATTGGGTGGAAGAAATAAGTTGTAATGGATAAGAGAAACAAAAAAATGAACTGCTAACAACTGAAGAATCTCATGATAAAGATGAACCCCTTCTATTTCGGAATCTTCTGACTCTGATGAAGCTTCCAATATACACTAGGAGCAGAAGCATTCATGAAAAGAGTTCAAAAAAATATGGTATAGGAAAGCAATACTGGTAAAAGACATTGTTGTGCACCATTATCATGTATAAGGTAAACTTAATCACAGAAATAGCTATCAATCAAACAAAGCCAAAAGTGTTTACCGATAAATTAATTCCCCTACAACAGTTTGTCTTTGATTCCTCTGATTCACATGACATGATAACTCAGCAACAAACTCATGAGCGTCAGTAAGTTTTGAAGCATAATTATGTTTCATGTGAAGTACACCCCCTGGTCATCTTCCTTGTATCCAATAACTAATGTCATTCAGTTGTTTCCAGTCCTCAATAGTGAATTGCAAAGCTTGATTTCATCGTCCATTAAACCACACAGTGAAAAAATATTTCTCATTGAGAGAAAACTAATCAGCCCCACCTTGAGCTTCACTGATCCAAGGAAACCTTCCTAAGCCTTTACACGCAACTTCAGTTGCCTCTGGCTTCAATTGTTTGTGTATACTCTTTTGACCTCCAAACCCTCTATCAGTCGAAATGTATAAACTTGACACACTTCTTTCTCGACTTGAAAGAATCACCGTTTTAGAATAGGAACAACAAGTTTGAACCTCAGAAGAAAAGTTAATCAGAAAAGAAAGGCTTCCATATCTAATGCATGAGCAACAAAATGACAGGAAACCAAATTTGCAATAATTATAATTTCCTATTGAGATAGATTGTTACAGAATGGAGTCATAATACCATTAACCTTTATCAGCCACAACCTTTATCATCAATTATTGTAAATGAAATATATCAAGAAGGCGAATTCCAACAATATCAAATGCTTCCTGTTCAAACATTTTTTAAAAAACAAATCATTTCTCATTAGAAATATATAGTATCAGCTCCCGAGGCTTAATTAAAAAACCTAAGATGATTTATGGAATAAACCACCTTTAATGACAAATCATTTCTCATTCAAGAAATAGTACCAGTAGGACCTATTTGGAGAGACATTGGGAATTCAGCCATTTCGACTCACTTTGTGCTACTAGTGCAATATCCTATATACACATAAACAAATGTTATTATTAATTATAATTCATAAATTCAAGTATTGGAATATCTTTTCGTTACCTTCATGATCTCTAGTTTACCAAGCTGAATGGCTAGTTCAAATCTATAATTAGGATTTGTAGCAACTTCTAAGCTTCATTAATCATTCCACGTGACTCCAAGAAATGAGCAACACTATCGAGAAAAAAAATATATTCATATATTAAATTTATTTGTTTTATCTCAATCAAAATACAATGATACAAAGTAAGTTGCCATTATCAGACTATTATTGATCATTGATATTTTGACAAGATTGAGAAAAAGAGACCTGCACTGCATTAAGAGGGACATGTCCTAAAGAAACAGTTGCCACAACAGCAAGAATTCATCTGATATACTACTATGCTATTCAGACTTGTTATTCAAGAAAAGGAAAACAAAAGAGTCGAATTTTATTGCCCACTTCCTCTTTTTTCAAATAATACTGCTTAATTCCTTTATCACTAAAACTTCCTAAATTAGCCTCAGGATATAAAGAACCCCCATAACCTCTTCCTTTTTGATCATAACCTTTAGGATTACTACTTTGCCCTTTATCAACCAAATGAATTCCTTTTTTACCATTAAAATCAGAATTCTTCCCATTATACCCATGCTCATTTTTGCTACTAGCTTTCCCTCCTTGAACAAATCTGTTTTCCGACAAAATAGAGTTATTCCCATAATACCCTAGAACGCTATTTCCAGAAAACACTCCATAATTTTTATTTTTTGGATTATTCCCATTTTGCCCCTGTATGCGATTACCAACCTCAGTCCCTAATCTTTCATTTTTCGAATTATTCCCATACTGCCCATGGATCGCAAATTTTTTCCTCTCCCCTACAGCTGAATTAGAGTTGACTTTGAATCACCGACCTCTCAGAAGTCCCCTGCTGCTGCTATTCTCTATTCTGATAAGTTGGCATGGGGATGGGGGGAGGTCCACCTATGGAATCACCATAAACAAAGCCAGTCAATACCATTTTCTTTGTCCCCTAATTTCTAGAATTATTGAATGAAGCTGAAGCAACATCGCAGTGACGGAGTAGGGCAGAAGAGGTAGAAGAACGATTGTAAAACCAAAAGGATCAATATTAAAGACCTAAAAAATCTAAAATTGAGTTCTAAAATAGATATGATTTCTAAAGACAGAAGAAAATGGATGGGCTGAGGGTTGTAGGCGTCGACAAGCACTTCGAAACAAAAAAAAAACAAAAACGCCTTAAATCTATAATTGTCTTACCCAGGTGTAAGAAGTCGGAGGGGTGACTCAGCGGACCGGTGTCACCCTTCTTCGCATCATCATCACACCATGAGCAGCCCTAAAAAACCAAAAAAATACTAAATTAGCAGACTAAGAAAAAATAACATCAACAAATGTTGTACCTAGGATTCAAAAACACAAACCCAATGTTTCATTCTTTAATCTTGTGGTATAATGGGGCCTTATTGGTGGCGGTGGTGAACCAGAGAGAAGATGAGGGGTGGTGGGTGCCTAGGTTGTTATCGAACAGTAGGGGGTAGAGAGAGATAGAGAGAGAGACTTGTAGTTGGTCGTGTATTACTTGCATCAAATTGAAATTAAGAGAATGTTGATTTTATAAGATGACTTTGAAATCACAATATGTATATGGATGTCCACAAATTTGTTGCTAAAACCTGGAGAATCGACCTAGGTTTTCCCTGACTTGTGTTCCAAAAACCATTTGTTGTGATTAATGGGAGAGAGAGAGAGAGAGAGATTTTTTATAGATAGGGCGGAGGCGGTGAACGAGATGTTTGATGATACTGATAAGAAGGAGATCGAGTAGAGATCCGATGAACGAGATGTTTGATGATACTGAAGATGAAGATGAAGGACCTAGGGTTTTTTCTTGCTAAGTAGAAGAGGCAGGGGGGATTAATTTTTGGGATTCAACAGGCGGGCATAATTTTGGTCGATTTCATTTCCCGCCTAAAACGCGTGTTTCACTTAAAAATTATAAAGCGACACATTTACATGACGCGCATTTTATGAAAGGTGCCCTCCGCATTTCTTTTTTTTTTTCTTTTGTGACACTAATTTTAGGGCGTGCACAAATGCTTGCCCTGTATCCTTCAAATTTTGCAAAACTGACATTATCTTTTAGGGCACTTACAAATGCACGTCGTCTATCAGCGAGTGTCATTGTTTGCGCGTCATTAAAGGGCTATTTTCTTGTAGTGCTTGTTTTATAAAATGACATCAAGTCGTAAATTTCTTATGTATGAAAGTTTTCCAAAGGTTCATCAATGTTTTCCTTCTATGCTTTTACTTCGTTAAATGCATGCCTATATTTGTATAGTTATATAAATAATGTTTAAAGGACTTAAGAAGGCTAGTTCGCCCTATTTCCTTTTCCTCGTTGGGATGTGGTCTGGTGGGTATCTGTTATCCGTCCGAAGGTCGTTTAAAAATTAGTTATATATATATATATATATATATCACATATACATGTATATACATAAATGTTTACATCGACCAGTTCATTTCCCTTGGGTAGCAAGGGCATCCTTCCATTCATCATTCATAGACCAGAAACACTAGTAACTATTATAGGAATAGTTAGGAGATTCTATTTACTCTTTCTAGTACAGAGAATTCCAAAGGATTCAGTTCATTCGTGAGTCTATATCATTATCCCAGTACTTATAATAGAATTCAAAATACGAGATGCATCTTCAGGACACAGATCTCCCTATTGTCAAGTTGGTAACCAGAGTCTCCTGGAGGGAGAGCGGACATTGTGTGTATAGATCTATACGGGACCGACACTCCCACACCCTGACTGCTAGCTACAGTCCCCGACCTACCAATCCAAGGGGTGACAAATGTCACATTTATTCCGATGCTTGCAGGGCGTCAATTACTCTATTGTCAATCAGTATGGTTACGAGTATCTCTACGTTTACCTTATAATTCATGGCCTTAAGGTAACACGGTATTTTTGAAACAACCCACTTAGGATTACCGGATGTTTTAGATTTTGCTAGCTGTGTCGTTCATTCGATATTGTCTGGAGTCTGTATTTCCTTGTTTTAGACTTTGCTAGCTGTGTCGTTCATTCGATACTGTCTGGAGTCTGTATTTCCTTGTTTTAGACTTTGCTAGATGTGTCGTTCATTAGATACTGTCTGGAGTCTGTATTTGCTTGTTTTAGACTTTGCTAGCTGTGTCGTTCATTCGATACTGTCTGGAGTCTGTACTTCCTTTTGTTAGACTGATCCAGGTGTATCATTCATTCGATACTCTCCTGGAGTCTATGATTTCTTTTGCCTTAATCAGCAGTATTACTGCTGTGGCATATGCTATTTTTCCCCTAGTATTTTTACTAGTGATATTCTCATATTTTCTTTAAAGTCAATACCGTATTTTGGTAATGATAGTATTTCAGGGAAAACTAATCCTTAAAACATAAGTCTATCGGGTCTTGGTAGAAGACTACTTTTATTTAGAAAATATAGGATTTTCTGGAAAGGACGCTAATAGACCGTAGATTCTAAACTACTATCTTTCATAATGTTATTTTGAATAAAAATGCGTACTTATACAAATGACACTAAATACTTATGGACTGACCAACATTATAAAAATGCTGATACTCACTTTCAAAATAACTTGTATTCTCAGGTCAGCGATAGACAGGTACATCCCGGGAACTTTTGTGGAGACAGCCTAGTATCGACCTACATCTATGTTATGTCATGTAATTACTTTGATATTACTATAATATGCAACCTATGTAAAATTATTACTATTAATGCAATGGTTGTTGTACTTTGATTACTATACTGCATATGTTGTGATACTTGACATGACGTCATCCACCCAGAACGTTTCCGCCATTCTGGTTTTGGGGTGTGACAGATTGGTATCAGAGCCAGGTTTATAGTGAGCTCAATATATCAATTCATAAAAGATATACAACCTATAAATACATAGGGATAAAACACTCTGACCAAGAATTATACTTTAAAATATAACCATATTTTTACCAAAGTATAAGAACAACCAAAATCTAAACACTCGAACAAAAGTATCACAAGAAGAACAAATAAAAGTCTTTGGATGTTGACCATTACCGTCAAACCTGGGCAGTTATGTAATCGTAAGCTGGAATAAATGTAACCTGATCAACCACGTTTATTCGAGATGTGACCAACATGTGCTTGGGAGTGATGATGGCGTTGCAACGAGTCTGAAACTTACCAACTAGGAATGCTAGAGCCAAACACAAAGTTTAAAATACTGTGGGGGTATTTTGGAATACTAAAAGACTCACATTAATCCATAATCATATTCAGAAGTTAAGAATCAAACAAGAAATTAAAATACCATAGGGGTATTTTAGGATCCATAGATAACCTTATGTGAAAAAATAAAAAGATCCATATTGATATACCTATGATTACAGAGGGTATACTTCCAAGGTTATATATAATAAGGACCTCATAGAATAAGAATGTGTGGTTTCGCTCTACTTCCTTTTCCTCGTTGGGGATGTGGATATAGAGTAGTATCACATATTCGAAGGCCTATCGCGTCTAAGTTATATATAATTTGTGTACCCTATGTAATTGTAGCATGACTCGATATGGATCACCAAGTGGAATGTTTTAATAATCTCTTAGGATTCTTTAGACATT
This sequence comes from Lactuca serriola, assembly GCF_051521515.1. Taxonomy (NCBI): domain Eukaryota; kingdom Viridiplantae; phylum Streptophyta; class Magnoliopsida; order Asterales; family Asteraceae; genus Lactuca; species Lactuca serriola. The sequence continues at coordinate 146,667,619 of NC_136408.1, read as the reverse complement.
TCCATTCTCGCACGAACCCTGTAGAAAAACTTATCCACTTCAGTGTTCGACCGAAGAGTTGATTCAGACTCAGAAGAAGTTCATTTGGAAGATTTCCAGTTCGGAAATAAATGAACCAAGACGAGACTATTGAAACCACTAAGTGCCTATACCTTTTAGGGACACCGGTCTGGAATTCTCCTGAACTTCCGAGATTTCCAGTCATCCATCATGAAGCGATGACACCCAGAGTCAGGATCGGAAGTAAGACGGAGTAGAAATTCAATATGTCTTTACGAAAAGAGGACCCTAGGTAACTACCCGAAGAAAACCAACGCCGGTCCCAGTCAAGGATAAGCGGTAGACAGAGGAAGCCAATACATGGAACCCAAGAAGTGTCTTTTCCTCGTATTCGCCGCGCTAATACACCCATAAAATAATACAATTTAGTGAATTGGTGATTACACTACTCACACTATGTGTTAGGTAAATCGCATTTTCCCGTCGCAGGTAATACGATTAAATCAGATCCCAAAACCTCGATTGAGAGTGTTTAGCCATAAGTCTTCATGAGCCTTTTCTTCCGCGATCTTCATTCTGAACTTCCCTCAAATCTTTCCAAGCCGGAGAGTGAACCTTTCCAGCATAAAGATAACTTAGTAGGAACGACTCCCATCTTATGGCTTTCTGATACTCTTACTCCTACCTTGAATACCCAGACTACATCATAGGGATGTAGGTCGACACTTAGATAACCAATATCCGAGGCGTGGGAAAAATTTATGCCTATTATAGTAGGGTTAAATACGTCTAGAGTTAAACATCGTCTCTCATCAGCTTGTGTTCCTTTCCGTGTAGGACAACCATGCCTCCGAAGAAACATAACCAATCTGCTGGCAAGAAACCGACTCTCCTATTCGATGAAGCTACGTTCCAAGCTGCAGTCTCGGCAGCCGTAGCAGCTGTCATGGCTCAACTGAATGCTAACAACGCCAACAGTAGCAGGAGACCTATCGGAAATCCCGATCCTAGCAACAGACAGCAGAAACCAACTCCTGCGTACCCAACCACCTAAGAACCTGAACCAACTCCACTGAAGAGGAAGTTCAAGAAGGAGGGGGGGAAGTACCTCGGCTCAAGGAACTTCTGAAGGGCAACGAGCTGAGACATTCAATACCCCAGCCAACCCTTCCATCCCGACACCTGAAAGACCATACCAAGGAAACCTTCCCCGTTGCAGCAAATGTAGCTACCATCATCATGGTATCTGCCAGGAAATCTTTTGTGTTAGGTGCAACATGAAGGGGCATACCGCTCGTACCTGCAGAACCCCGGTTGAGTTCATTACATCAACCACCGATGTGGCGACCAGCCCAGTATGCCATCTATGTGGTGAGATTGGGCACTTCAAGCGGGACGGCCCAACTGAAAGAAATGACAAAGGCACAGGAGGAGTCTAAGTCTAATACCTAGGGAGAAGCATCAATGAACCCGATAAAATTTTGGTACGTCTCTCAATCCTAGATAACTAATAGAAAACATTAACCGAAAACATTAAAAGGCTAATTCTAAATGTAATTACTCTCCTGTTAAGGCGAAAGTCGCAGCACTGTGGTAAAATTCAAAATTTCATTAGGTAAAGCTATAATGGCTCGGTATATCCGTTAAAGCCATGTATAATTAAGATGAATAGACCTCGAGTGAGTGATGCTGCCTCATTTCCTGTTCCTCGTTTGGTTGTGGATTTAGGGCGGAGTCACTCAGTCAACAGTCCTTTCCAACCTAATTATACATGGCTAGTGTATACTAGGGGATTATAGAGAGGCCTCGTGAGAATCCATTCATAAGAAGTACATTATTCCAAAACCTTAGGACCCTCTATAGTTCCGCGTCGACTCTATCGGTCCAAGTATCTGCGACAGTGATACACAAGACGAAACCCGAGACGCCAAGAACTTGTGTGCCTGTTCAGCACATCGCCCTATCAACTCTCATTCTATGTCATGTCGATGTATACCAGCTTCGACGCCTCTATCAATCATGGTTTGACTTAGTGCAACCATGTGTAAATTCCTAGTGTTGTGTATAAAGAACTTTCACCAAGCCATTTCGGCAAATAAAGGTTCTTCCAAACCTAATAATAAAACCTAATGCGATCCGCCAGTCGTCTCAGGTATCTAGAACCCGAAGCAAAAGACACTACAGACATTCCAAAAGATGATGACCACCTGAAACCTACTCCGTAGATCCCCCAGAAAGACCCTCAACACTTCACAATCAGGTTCGTGTATCAAGAGGAAGGGACACATGGTATTTACTACTATTAACTGAGTATATGCATAAGAGTGGTATATAATTTAGATAAAAAAGATTTAACATGTATGCTTCCTCCCTACTCCCTGTTCCTTGTTGGGTTGTGGGTCTGGGGTGGAGTCGCACAACTGAACATCCCATCGATCTCAATTATATACAGCTTGCATAAACCAAGTATTAGTGGTTAAGCCAAGTACGAGCTCTACCACGAACGTCATAGTAAAACCCTTCATCCTATCCCATAGAATAGGAACTAGAGTGAAGAGAACCACTGCGGGTTGAGCTACTAAAATGACCGCAAATCCGAAATTTCTTGTCATCCTGGTTAAGCCAATATAGTAGCTAACACCCTCAGTTGGGCATTCTGAAGGTCTGCCACCCAACGTCGACTAACTATGGGGTCTCAGACCCCAAAGAACTAAGGCGCTTCGCACGCCTTGAACTCTCGGAACGTGGAAGTTCGGGCTCCGATCTGGCCCGCAGCAATCTCGGCTCGAAAAGACCCTGACCCCTGCTCCATAATCTTCATCATCCCTTCCTTGACGATCCCAAAAATCATAGGGGTAGCGTCAAGAATGCCCCTCATCACCTCAGCTGCGATGGGCTCGCATAGTCTCTCGTCAATGGGCTTTGTAGCATAGCCCGACCTAGATCTGGATCTTGGTCCTAATCCTGATCCCCCTGCTCCATCATCATCCTGATCTGAAATACCATAAGACAAAATGGTCAAGATATCCAAAAAGGGATCCTTCCACATCAGTTCTCTTTAGATCTTCTAGATCTAACCTTAGTTTAGTTACAGGTCCTATGCTTTTAGTGGTACAAGCCCAATACTACCTTCCACACCTACCTATACCTTTCTCTAAAACTCTACCTGATAACTCTAATTCGTCCTAGAAAAAAAAACATATCTCGTAGGCTACAACGTAACTCAAATCCTAGGCTATCCTAAGAGTTGCTACATCCACATAAAACCAGTACTCAGATCAATCATAACAGGTTGCCTTATGCATGCAAATTATACATAGAATAGAATCAAATAGACTTTCGAATAATACACTCTACCCTAGGACCACAACCAAATGAGGAACAGGAAATAAGGCCAAATCAATTATTCTAAGGCTATAAGACCCTAACCGTATACAATTTTGAAAGCATACACCTAGCAAGATCCATATAATTATCACATTCCAAATAGCAACATAACATGGCTAACATACTGGCGAAAATACTTACTTGAGCTCGGTTGATTACGCGTATTGCACTCTTCCTTTTTCTTACAAGAAATCGGTTTTAAGAAGTGTTTAACTTTGATTTTTGAATTTTTTTACCATTTCCTTAGTTTGAGTCCTGACACACCTAAGAGTGTGCCCGAATCCCTCAAACCGACGCTCTGATACCAACTTGTAACAGCCCAAAATCTTAATAAAATTTTTCATTTTTAATTAAGAAATTCATTTCTATAAATAATAAAATTTCAATCACAATTGTTTTCAAATCCATAACATCAGATAATTTATTCATAAAATCAGAGTGTCCCAACAAAATACCAGAGAGCGCATGCCTCGCCATCACACTGGGCTCTTGCCCTTAGATCTCGAAGTACCTGAAACAACCAAAAAACTGTAAGCTAATGCTTAGTTAGTTTCCCAGAGCATACCCCACACAATAAACATAATCACATAAACCATACTAGCTATAACAACTATATATACTACATAAGCCATGCATACAAACATATAACGATGCAATGGAAACCCTCCACGATGTTACACCGGGTGCCACTGGAACGCCCATGTGGTCTTAACCCACTACCATGGGAACCCTTACATGGTCTTGACTATCTGCCATGGGAACTCCCACATGGTCTTTACTAACTACCATGTGAACCCCCACGTGGTCTTCACTAACCAAGGAAATATCATGCAAGATAAATATACAATCATACTAGGATGCCATGGAAACCCTCCAAGGTCTTACACCAAATGCCATGGGAACGCCCACATTGTCTTAATCTACTGTTGTGGGAACCCCTCGAGGTCTTCCATGCAAAAGTCATACCAAAATAAGACATAAACCACTAATAATCCAAATATCACATAATGGGTCGGCCTTGGTGCTTTCGACCCATTGGTATGGTGAGGAGACTCACCTTAGTCTGCTGAACCTGCAAGCTGCTCGTCTAACAGTCCGAAACCACTTGCGCTGAACAATAATACCATTAACCTTAAATTAGGTTTAAAAGCAATCAAATTTTAGAAACCATTACCTAAGTCCAAGTCCTTTCACAATGGCCCAAAAGTCTCCACTTGCTAATGGGCCCAAAGTCCTTGTCCAAAACTATGAATGGGCCATATGGCCTAGTAAGGCCCAATCAAACATCGATGGCTCAAAACAGATTAATCAGACCACCAACCCAAAATATGACCAGGCCTAGAACTAAAGAAGTCCCAAAGGGCTTACAAGCCCACACGAAGCCCAAAACCCACTGGGATGCGTATGCCTAGCATACCACTCCAGTACACTCGGCGTCCTAGCGTCTTAATTAGTATGCATTGCGTACATGCTGCTATGCACAACGTACTAGTCTGGCTTGCAAAAATGACCATTAATTGCTTAATACTTGGGCCTTCAACTTCAACCTTTAGATCCGAGTCCATTAAGATGTCCTAAGGCATAAAGTTGGCAACTTTATGCCTTTGCATGTTCTATATGCTCCCAACAACACATTAAGACCTTTCCAAGAGTGTTAATCCATGCATGAGGTCAAAACACCCATCAAGACTCGATTTTTATGGTATGAATGAACCAAGGGACCTCAGATCTACTCTTTCTAAGCTCTGGAGTTGCTCCAACTCTCAAGAGTTGATCCATGAACACAAAAAGGGACTATATAGAAAGCCCTAGCTCTAGAAATGAAAATGATGACCACGGAGAAATATTTTTACCTCCTCAAGTTTCCTATGCGTCTCTAAATGCAAGATCCAAGATGTCATTCAAGTAATTCATTGCAACATTGTAGGTAGAAATGCTCATCTTATCATCTTGATGAGTTCGAAAATGAGTTGCAATGGTCAGGATTTCATTCGAATTGATTGAGGGGAAGTCACCGTCCGTGATTTTGAGGTGTGTTGACTTGTTCCGATATACATAGTAGCGATGAAAAAGATAGTCCAAATCAGACTTTGTCAAAACCTTCCTTCCAAACCCAGATATATTGGTTATTCTCTTCCGATACCGCACATCTTTTTGGGGACATGCGTTCAAGGAGTAGAAAGTCTTCAGTCATTCTCTTTCTATTCTGATGATCATTTGAGGATCATCTTCTGGGTGCAGAGGAGCAAATTTTATGTAGAACTTGCCATATGGAGAGATGGGAAGATCGATCTAGTCCGAATCCTGGGTTGGTAGATCATAATACATGAATGGCTCTGTGTCCACGTCATGGATTATTCCTTCACGACATAGAGGGGAAAGCCCCAACATTGGATTGTGATTATCTTTGAGAGCTTGGATATGAATTCTATCTTCCAGGGGCTGATCTATTTGAGCCTGGGACCAACCTTCAGACTTTTTGGTCGTCTGTTCGGAGCTGTGAAATTCCGAGATAAGGTTTTTGCCTTTGTCTTGTTTATTGAGAACATGAATCACATGCTGCATGTTCTCATCAATGGTAAACTATAGAGGAGGAGGAATCAGGGGCTCTTCATGAATGTTGTCAGATTTCCGAAGTGGAGAACGTTCATCGACTGGAGCTATTCTTGGCACAGGAGCTGGAGGCATCATTGACTGGGTGGATTGGAATGCATCAATAGTGAGCTTAGTCTTCGCCTTAGCCATTTCACGGCTTCTTTGTAATATGTCAGCTGTGGATGATAGCCATGAGACAGTAGACCATATCCTATGCTCTTCCTAAGAAAGAACTTTGGCTGGAAACTTCCTTGGAGCTTGAGTTCCTATCACAAAATTGGTGGTGTATTGTCATCATCATCATCATCATCATCATCATCATCATCAAAGGGACTACCTATAGGAATGATTTGAACATAATCATCATTAGACTCATCTCGGAGTTTGAACTCCGAGACGAGATTCCAAGAGATAGAGTGATCTCTTTTACTTAAGCTTTCTCCCCCTCTTGCGTCGGATGACCTGGCAATCGAGGCAAGCAAAGTTGAATGCTAAAACTCCAAGAGAAGATCAAACACCTTCTGAAAGTTGGTGTTCGTCTACATGGTAAGGGCATCATAGGCTTCACCATTCGGATCCTGATCTTCGAGGTTGTCGAATAAAGTGGAAAGGATAGAAAGCATGTCATCGAACTTATTGATCGGAACATCCACTATATTCCAACAGGCTTGGAGGAGTTTGATGAGTACTTGTTGCATGATAAGATTCATCTCTTCTTTATTATTTATCTCCTTCCCCATTCTCTGAATCTTCTTTTCATGGCAGACATGCGTTTTTTTGATCAACACATTGGTGGAACTGACCATATCATTGTGAAATGTCAGCATGGTGATTATGGTGTCGAGATAGTGATCAAGACTTGAATTATACTTTCGCTCAACCTCTTCAATCGTGTGATTTAGTCGGAGGGAGATGAGTTAATCCAACTTTTGAGCCCTTTCTTCATCTGAGGGCCCTGGTTTCTTGACTTCCGTGAGGGAGAGGAGAATTGCATCCAACTTAGTCTCAAGACCAGACACTTTAGCATCAAGTTTAGAGTTAAGTTGGGCAACCGACTTGTCTAATGATTCAACCTTGGAGACTGCAGCAGACACATTGTCTCATAGTTCCAACAAGGCAAATAGGTCAACATAACTTTCAACTAATGATCCTGTGTCCAAGGTGGAATTCTCATACTTGGATTTGTCACTCTCATAATGGACTGGAGGTTCGGAAGGGCTACGTTTGTTAGTGGTGGTTTGATCATCCTTTGGAGGATTTGCTTCTGTTTCACCTCTAAGAGTGTGTCACTACTAGTAAACTGCCCTTTAATGACACAAACAATAACACACAAAGATTCACGATACACATTTTTTGTGCGTCCTAAAAATAATGTCAGTTTTCTAAAATTTGAAGGATAGACGACACACATTTTTACGTTCCCTAAAATTAGTGTCCAATAAAAAAAGAAGGAGGGCACCTATCATAAAAAGTGTGTCGTCTACAAATGTGACTTTATAATTTTTACTAAACGCGTGTTTCTTATTAATCGGAATACTGGGGCTCCTTAATAGGTAAGGGGGAAAACAAAAAAATCCCTTAAAATTTTGAACACCCGTCTTCCTCTTCCTATGTACTCTCTACACCAGCCAGATCGACTTCATTTTCTCCCTTTATTCTCTCTGCAAACCCCTTCCTCTACAATCAAATTTCACTTCCATCTCTATGCAAACCCTAATCAAACATATCACATTCTCAATGGTAATATCTTGTTCTTTTACAAAATAGACAATTGACTGAAGAACTAGGGCTTTTGATGAACGGAACATCACAAATTTTTTCACAAGTTAACGACTAAAGAACAACCAATTGAGGGTTCTTTGCTTCCCCAATCCACCTTATATCAACATATTCTATCTATTTCTTTCCTAAAGCTGTCTATTTTGGGTACCTTTGTTAGTCCATCGGCGTCGGAGTCTGGCTTGGCTAACATCGCAAAGATTTTTGATCGCGTCTTAGAGAAGGAATTCTCAGGGAATGAGTCCACAGATAGTAGTGAGTTTCTTCAATCTATTCTATTAGTTAGTCTCACATTTTCATTTTGTACTCCATTTTAACTAGATGAATATTTGAAGGTCTAACAAGTTGATTTAGTTCTTCAAGTCTCATCACTTTTTTGTAATACATCTAGTGCTTTTTTAGTCTAGTTTATACTAGAAAACAGCTCTAACAAGTTGATTTAGTTTCCGAACCATAGAGTCTGCTGGAGGAAAAAGAAGCACTAGAGGAGAAACTAGCAATCAGAGACTATGAGAACCGTTTTGCTCAAGAAGACATTTTGAAGCTCAAGATTGAGTTCCAAAAGAAATCTGAGGCTAAACAAGATGAACCAAGTGGTAAAATGCTTAATTCATCTTCTATTTTCATTCAATTTGATGGGTTTTGTTGTTTATGTCTAAAATACCTCTATGTCATAATACAAATGGTGTTTAAAATTTAAATATAAATACCCATGACTATTTTATTCTATAACCATTAGTCTTTTCCCCAATGAATAAGAAAACCATGTTTATTGTAAATCATTAAACATCAATTTTATCCGCTTTCGTGAAAGAAACTTACATTTATTGTTTTCTGAAATTACTGATGATTTTTGCAGATGCTAAAGCGAAAAATGGGTCAAGTATTCAACAAAGTGGGGAGACAAAATTCTCTGATTTGGTTCCTTTAAAGGTAGAACACCGGTGGTGCTTAGGACATTGTACATAATCTTAATTTGGTTGACTTTGTGTATCAGTTTGTAACTTGTGGTTTGGTTTTGATTCATGCTCCAGATTAACTTTGTTTTGGAGCTACTTTCCAAACTCGTAAGTAAACAGATGAGCTACTTCATCATAAAAATCATAATATATATATATATATATATATATATATATATATATATATATATATATATATTGGAAATAAATGTTTGTGGTTGTGGACAGGTATGGAGAATGCCAAAATTGTGGGTTAGATTTCTGAAATGCATTTCACAAACACAACCACATTCTTTTTGTGTTTTATTAAAAGTAAGTATGTCCCCTTGTTCAATTTCACTTTCATATTTTGTATTTGATTATTTTTGGTTTATATTAAGTTATATAGGAAATATGATCAAGAATGAGGTTTTGCCTATTTTCCCACGTATTGTTCAGCTTCCATTGGACAAGTTTTAGACATTACTAGAGCACATGTTGTAGAATTTTTGTAGTTGCACATTAAGTATAATTGGATCATTATAATATAATAGAACAGAAAGTGTTGCTTGTTTTGAGCAGCGTAATGTTTTCACACAGCAAGTCCTAGCAAAAGCATTGAACCAAATGGTGTTATTTCGTTTTTCAACTTACAAGAAAGTTAATTTTTAATCTTTTCATGTCATGTGTTGAGAATAATTACTAAAGTTGATCTTTAGGTTGATCAAACACCTTTATCTCTTCTGTTCGTGAGGGAAGTAATCTAGGCGATGGATGCTTTTCCCAAATTGTTATGGCATTTTAGATCCCATCATCTTAATCTTATCATGGTTAACTTTGTTTATTAGTTTCGAACTTGTGTTTTGGTTTGGTTTCATAATATTCATGGTCTAGGTTGAATTTTTTATGGAGCTACTTTCCAAATTCATAAGTAAACAGGTGAGCTACATGTGTTTGTAATTGTATGATCATAATATATATATATATATATATATATATATATATATATATATATATATATATATTCTAGGAAATAAGATGGAATAAATGGTTGTGGTTGTGTTCAGGTATGGAGGATGCCGAAATTGTGGGTTGGATTTCTGAAATGCATTTCACAATCACAACCACATTCTTTTTGTGTATTATTACAAGTATGTATCCTTCCCCCTGTTCACTTTGACTTTCATATTTTGTATTTGGTTTGGTTTATATCAAGTTAAATATGATTGTTGACTAGTTGATAATTGTAGTTTCCTTCACCACAACTTGAGAACACAATGGACTGATGACATTAATAACCCTTCAAGATCCTCCCTCCCTCTGGAAGTGTATCATCCCTTTATTCGTTGTCACATAGTGGTGATAATATGAATAACTGTGACAACTCGGAACTTCTACCTTGTACATCTAGTCAATTCAATCAATGTTAACCTTGATTTTGTTACCTTTTAGTACTGTTTAAGGGTTCGTTTAAGTGTTCTAAGCTTCAATACAACCAAGGTTGAGTTTAGGGATGAGTTATCAAAGTCGTAAAGTAGCATTTCGGGCCATACACCCTCTTAAGAGGAGTGTACGACCATACACATGGGTGTGCGGCCGTACACCCCCCTCATGGCCGACACTCAAGGTGGTGGATCACCCACCCTATATATATGAGTAGATCTCCCTTCCTTCATTCCTTTCTTTCCTTGGCTGCACACTACTCCCTTTATCTCAAGGTTACTCAACCGTGAACCCTCCAAGGCTTCAGAAACGTAAGTATTCCATCCTATAGCTTGTTATACTCGAAAGACCTCTTAATCCAAGCCTTGATTCTTCAAGTTTTATCATGCTCTTCATCCTTTGAAGGATTACGGCCGCACACCTTCATGAGGTTGGTCGTACACACCTTAGACGCTCTCCAAAGTGAGAATTTTGGCCCCTATCATCTAGTTGGACATGATCCTAGCCTTGATGCACCTTAAAGTCGACAACTTTAGCATGAACATGAAGGGTGTACAGTCGCACACCCTTTTGGATGGCCGTACACACCTCTTAGGGCCGTAAAACCACTTTGATGATCATTTTAGGGCTCAAACTCGCATTACAACTAAACATGGGACCTAGAATACTCCTTGGATGCTAATTAGAACCTTGGAAATGCCTCAAAAGCACATCTGATCATGAGTGTACGGCCATACATTCATGGGCTGCACACCCATGGTCGTACACACCCTTAGGGTGGTCTTACACCTCCCTCACTCAATCACATATGGTTTAAATACTTAGTTCAAGTGTTTCCAAGTCCTTGGGGTGGTTTCCTATCATGTCTAGACGTGAAATACCCTAATTTGAATCATATATGTGTTATTAGATGATAAATAGGATCCAATTGAATTCGAGGTTTCATTTAACACTCAACATATCACATCGACCTCCATATAAACCACTCACTCGAGTTGAGTTCATACCCCTATGCTTTTATGGTTTTTAAACATTTTCAGGGGGGAATACAAGACAAACATAAAAGATTTTCAACAAGTCTAAAACTTATGCAATTAATACTAACCAACGGTTTTTCATAAAGCATTTAGATACTTTATCCCTTTTGTAATATGCGGAGCATAAGGGACGTTTTCTAAACATCATTGCACAATTTTTAGAACAATTCAAGAACATAACATTCTAGTCAAGCTATAATAGGTATAGTTTGGGGAATTCATTACCAGTTTTATCGATACACACTACTTACTTGGTCAATCATATGAAGTATGACATATTTAGTTTATGATATTTGTTACTACATTCAGATAACAAGAGTAACATACTGAATAATTATTTTACGTATAATTATTTATACTCTACCATGTATACAAATGATTTCAATTACAAGAACACGATACAAAACAGCATGTAAACTAGTTAATACAGGATTGTGAGACATCTCTTCATTTGTATCCTTTGGGGTACTGGTTAAATCCTCAACACTTAGTATAGCCAGAGTCTCCTGGAGGGAGAGTGTGAGATTTGTGAGTAGATCTATTCGTGTAACATCCAAAAATTTTAGGCCAAGTTTACACTTTTTCAACATAAAAACCAAATGCTATTTCTACAAAATGTTTTCAACATATTATTCATCAGAGTGTCCCAGTAACAAAATCATAAGGATGAGGAGTGATACGGTCACGCCTTTGACTTGCCACGATCTCCTGATGTACCTGAAATAATAAACTGAAACTGTAAGCCCGAGGTCTTAGTGAACTACCCCCAAAATACCAATACCACACCGATAATACCATGTCAATAACAGATAACAACAATATGCATACTGGTCCTTCAGCCTGACTGGACCGCCTTGCAAGGCCTACAGTCTATCTGAATCTAATCCGAGACTACAGTATGACTGGACCGCCGCGGGGCCCACAGCCTATCTGGACTGCTCGCTGGGTATGTTGGCCTTCAGAACAAAGTAGGACCGCCTCAACCCATCCATCAGCAAATAACCATGTGCACATAAGTAACATATACTTGCATATATAGATATCAGATATAACTATCTCACAGATCATCAGTCATAGCAATCTCTCATAACCAGAATACCCACCTAATCTGGTCACTAACATACCAATCCTAATGGATCATAAGAGCATAAAAACATAATGTCTATCCTGATACCGATCTAATAGATCATAATTACATGTAGCATATTATAACTTAGATAACAACTAATAGGGCCAACCTTGGTGTAGACCCTTTTGATTTAGTGAGGATAACTCACCTCGCTAGCAGCTCGGGATGATACTGTCCACTCCTCCAGATATTGCTCCAACCACCTCGCCTGTACCCATAAGTGGTCCACTTAATAATTACTCAAATTACCAAAATGCCCCTGGGGAGGCACAAGACACTCCCCGGTCAAAGTCAAAGCTACTTGGTCCATAGTCAACAGTCCATGCCGACTTAGTTGCTGAGTATAATTTCCCCTTTCATCAAGTCCCTTATGGTCCAAGAATTCCCGACTCGACTCTCCGAGTTCCTAGTAGACTCGCAGAGTCGATACGCGACTCAGTGTGTGGAAACCCCACTGACTCGCCAGGTCATCTCTCAGACCTCGCCGAGTCTAAGCGGGACCAATTTGGGCAAAACCCTCCTCGACTCGCCGAGTCATCTCCCACACTGGCCGAGTCCATACGAACACTCCTATAATCAAGCGATTCGGAACTATATCTTCGTTCCAAACAATAGATCTAGGTACCTAGAGCGCATTAGCAACATAAAGTTTCTACCTTTACACATTTAGGTGACTAAAAATCGAAATCTAAGATTGAAATGGATCTTTACTCATAAGCAAGGGTCCTTTCATGACCATATCAAGAACTTTATGAACTTAGGGCTCAAAGGAGGTTCGGATCTGAAGTTTCAACTTTAGATCTAGCTCCCACACCATAATCCCTTCATGAATAGCTAAAGAAAGCCCTAATCTTTACACATGAAAGATTCTAGAAGAAAAGAGATCAAGGTAACAACTTGTTACCTCCAAAACGTGCCCAAACTGAGGTAGACTCTGGATCCACACGAATTCCTTGATGCTAGCCTCTTGATCTACAAGTTTCCTCCACAAAATCACTTTCCAAAGCTCCAAAACACTCACAAGGCTCACACACACGGAAAATTAGGGTTTCTGGCTCTCAAGGGGTGATAGAGGACAGTAAGAGACGTTAATGTTCCGATATATAGGGTGCAAAAACCATTAAATTTAAGGTTTCTCTACTAGCTCCTACTCACCGAGTCCTCTTCCCGACTCGACGAGTCAATCATTAAATGACGTGTCTCATCCCAGTGATACTCGACGAGTCACAGCATCGACTCGTTGAGTAGGACTTAAAACTTGAAACCTAAATTGGATATTAATGATACCTTATAGTTAGGATGTTACAATTCGGGACTGACAATCCCACACCTAAACTGCTAGCTACAGTTAGGCAGGCATGCCTGGGGTGACAAATACCATATCGTACGACGCCTAAAGAAACGTCGTTGAGGTCACTAGTCATATCAAACATGGCTATGCGAACTCATAATAGTATAAACTAACCTTTGTTTATGAGATTTCATTCTTCTTTAGTTTTATTTTAATTAATAAAACTACTGTACATACTGGTGGTCGCTAGGGTTTCATAACCGAACATACTATATATATACAGTAACAAACAAGCATGTTAGAAAATATTGGATTTTCTTGGGAAGCATGCATAAACTTTTTAGAACTTGATAAAAATGGTTTTCACTACATAACAATCTGATGAACTCCCCAACTTTATGATGATACTCTTTCAAAACTGCTTGTATTCTTAGGAAATCAGTAGACACGTACCTCCTAGAGTTTTGAGAAGACGAAGCGTATAGAGTCACGTCTTTTTCTTTTGATTATACTTTTGATGTATAAAGATAAGAATCAAACAGTTGTAAATACCTTTTCATATATGTATTCATGTAATGGTTATGATTACTATGATGCAATTGTTGTGATACTACACATCATGTCCTTCGCCCCTGAACGTTTCCGCCGTTCCGGTTTAGGGGTGTGACAGATTGGTATCAGATCCATTGTTTATAGTGAAGTTAGTATACTGAACCTTACAAGGTATACAACTATAAACTCTAAGGGGCCGAAGTGCTCTGAACTAAAAGTATACTTTTAAAATATAAGTATCTTACAAGAAGTATACAAGAATACGTACATACAAGAAAGAATATCATAAGTAGAACAAAATAAAAGTATTTGGATGTTGGAGACTGCGGTTAAACCTGGTCAATTGTGTAATCATGACTAGGGTCAATATTGCCTGATCAACTATATTTATTCGAGACATGACCAACATGAGTTTGGGAGTGACTGCGGTGTTGCAGCAGGCCTAAACATACCAAGTTGTATACAACAATATATCAATAGAACAAAACATACAACTTAAAATACTATAGGAGTATTTTAGCTAGATCCAAAAACATTGTAGAAATTCATTTCCAGTGCTGCTACTTATTCCTTCTTAGTGATAGTTTGCTTGCTTTAGTAACATTCTCTTGTTTATCGCTTAGTAGAACACCTATTCTATCAGGTTGAGATATATCTTGTTTCATATCTCTTGATTCAAAAATCTAGGACACTTACCATCCTCTTCTTCCCGATTATTTTAGAACAAGATGCCTCCCAGAAAGAGACCCAATATAAAGAACAACAACCCTCCACCGCCACCACCTCCTAAGTTCGATCCTGCCATGTTCCAGGAAGCTGTTACGACCTTTGTGGCTGCCGTGATGTCACAGATAAATTCCGGCGGTTCTAGCGGGTCAGGAAGTGGTACCAATCCCCTCAATCTTGAAGGTAGTCAGGGACACCAGAAGGAGTGTTCCTACAAAGATTTCATGAATGCAAAGCCCAAATCCTTCGACAACAATGGAGGTGTTATTGCCATAACCCGTCGGATCGAGAAGATAGAATCAGTCTTCGAGATCTGTGCGTGCTCCGAAACAAAAAAAGTGAAGTCCGCCGCCTGCACCTTCACTGACAGAGCTTTGACCTGGTGGAATGGTCGAGTCAAGTCCTTAACCCTACCAGTGGCAAACGTCATGGGTTGGGAAAGTTTAAAGGAACTCATGCTCACAGAGTACTGCCCAATGGGCGAGTTACATAAATTGGAACACGAAATTTGGAACCTGAAGATGAAGGGTTATGATATTGCCTCCTATACAGCTAGATTCTGTGATTTGGCTCTCCTCTGTCCGGGAATGGTCACCCCGAAAAGCAAGAAAATAGAGAGGTACATTTGGGGATTGATTCCCCCAACTCAAGGAAATGTCTTGGCTACTTAGCCTGCCACTTTTGACAGCACCAAGTGTTTGGCACAGACCCTGATAGATCACGGGGTTGACTTGGATGAAGTATCAACCGATCATGAACCACCAATGGCAAGTGGTGGGAAGAAAAAGTTCTGGAACAAGCGAAAGGGCCAATCTTCGCAGGAGCCCTCAAAGAAACAGCAAACAGTGGCAGTCCACGCTGCTACTACTCATGCCGCTGTTCCTGCAACTCAGGCACTTACCAATAGATATGTTGGTACCCTTCCTCGGTGTGACAAGTGTAACTATCATCATAATCCCGGCCCATGCTGTGAAATGTTGTGCAACAACTGTGGCAAGATGGAGCACATAGCACGAGGTTGCAAGACACCAGTCCAACCAACCAATTAGGCTTCTGGAGCAGCTGTTGGTCAAGCATGTTATGGATGTGGGGAAGTCGGGCACTACAAGAGAAATTGCCCCAAGGCAACAACATCTGACAATACAGGGAGGGTGCTGGCGATGGGCCAGGAGGAAGCAATTGCTGATCCCACAGCTGTTATGGGTATGTTCCTACTCGACAACTCTTATGCATGCATTCTTTTCGAATATGGTGCAGAGAGAAGTTTTGTTAGTCATGCATTTAAACATCTACTCAAATGTAAATCCCAACCTTTAATTGAAACATTTACTGTCGAGAAGGCTAACGGAAAGAAAGAGAGGATGTAACATCCATAAATTTTATGCCAAATTTAAACTTTTCAATCATAAATAAAAGCCCAATAGTATTGTTTACAAAAATGTTTTCAAATCATTATTCAATTAGAGTGTACTGAAAGTTAGATCATAAGGATGAGGAGCGGTACGGTCATGCCTTCTCCTTGACATGATCTCCCGAAGTACCTGAAACAATAATGGTAAACTGTAAGCCCGAGGGCTTAGTGAGCTGCCCCCAAAATACCAATACCACACTGATAATATCATATTATTAATAATCAATCAATCAATATGCATACTGGGCCATCGGCCTAACTGGACCGCCCTACAGGGCCTACAGTCTAACTGAATCTATACCGAGCCTTCGGCATGACTGGGCTGCCACGCCGCCTATAGTCTCTTCGGACCGCTCATAGGGTATGTTGGCCTTCAGCACAAACCAGGACCGCCTCAACCCAACCAACAAGCAAGTAATCATGTGCGCATAACTAACATATACTGGCATATACAAACATCAAATATATTTATCTTACGAATCATCAATCATAACAATCTCTCATGATTGGAGCACATGCCCAGCAGGCCACTAACATACCAATCCCTAAGGATCACAAAACATAACATACTGTCTATCCTGATTTCGATCTATCAGATCATAATCGCATATATCATATCATAACCATAACAACTACAGGGTCGCCCTTGGTGACCTAGACCCTTTTGATACAGTGAGGATAACTCACCTCGCAGATGTCGACTTGGTAGATAAATCCCAACTCTCGGATCACTTGCCAAAGACTCCACCTCCTATACCATAGTACGAATATATTCATAAGTCCTCAACCTCACAAGCTACCCCATGAGCCAGCTATACAACCCCTAGTCAAAGTCAAAGTCCTCAGTCAAGGTCAACAGTCCATGCTGACCTTAACTCGCCGAGTACCCTCGGCTACTCGCCGAGTTCCTTGAAGTTCTTTCCCATTCGCCGAGTCGCTGGGGTGACACATCGAGTTCCTATGATTTTTGATCGAAACCCTAAGACCACCTGTCGAGTTTCCTTCTGGCAACCCGACGGATACACACGCATTCATAACTTGGGGAAAACTCATCCGACTCGCCGAGTTGTTTATACAACTCGTCGAGTATATGGAAATATCCATAGGACTCGCCGTGTTGTTCATCCAACTCGTCGAGTTCATGGCCATCTTCATGTGACTCGCCGAGTCAACATTGCGACTCGGTGAGTTCCTTCAGTCCTTAAATCACACAGACTCATTTAAGCCATGCAATGGCTCCAAATTACAAATTCAAGCTTCTAGGGCATGCTTTTCACGTAAAGTTGTAGACTATACGTGCATGCATGACTAAGAAGGCTATTAATGCCAAATCTAAGCTCTTAATCTGGTTTCATGCACAAGGAGGGCCTCATCCACGACCAAAACAAAAACTTTATGATTCTAGAACTTGAGAAGGGTCCAGATCTGAAGTTACAACTTCAGATCTAGCCCATAGTTCACCAAATTGACTCCAAAAATCCATAAAACCCAAAAAATCAACCACAAAGAGATCTAGAAGAAAAGGGAAGAAAAGATTGCAACTTGATACCTCCAAAAGATGCTAGCTGAGGTAACTTGCGTTTCCCACACCTTCCTTGTTTCAACCCCTTAGCTCTTCAAGCTTCTCCCTCCTATCTAACCTTCTTTCTAAGGCTTAAAACACACCAAAAAGAGTACCGCACGAATTAGGGTTTTACTGAACTCTCACAGACTGTAAAGAGGCCAAAGGAGGCTTAGGCCTTCTTAAATAGGGTGGAAAACCCTGAGATTTAGGGTTTCCTCTGCCAGCTACTACTCATCGAGTCCCTCCCTAGACTCGACGAGTAGGTCACTAAACATGTGGTCCCACCCCGCTGCTACTCGACGAGTAGGGCAAGCAACTCATCAAGTAAGACTTAAAACCAAAGAACCTTTTATTTAAATCCATACCTGAGAATCGAGGCATCACAATTCTCCCCCACTTAAAATAGACTTCGCCCTCGAAGTCCCTTGAAATAAACAATGTCGGGTAATGCTCGCGCATCTCCGCCTCCAACTCCCATGTCCACTCGGATCCCCTCCGATGTTCCCACTTCACCTTCACTAAAGGGATTTACTTGTTCCGAAGAATCTTCTTCTTCCTTTCCAAAATGGCCACCGACCTCTCAACATAATTCAGGAGCTCATCGACCTAAATGTCGTCTAATGATACTACTGCCTCCTGATCCATAATGCAATTTCGCAACTGCGAAACATGGAACGTGTTGTGGATCCGGCTAAGCTCCTCCGGGAGCTCGACCTTATAAGCCACCTTGCCAACCCTGGCAATGATCCTGAATGGCCCAAGGTGAGACCTTCAGAAGTACCATGTCACCCATCTGAAATTCCAACTCAGATCGGCGTCTGTCCGCATAACACTTCTGTCGACTCTAAGCGGTTTGCAAACGCTGTCTAATATATTGTATCTTTTTGGTAGTTTGCAGAACTACCTCTATTCGCCCCATCACCCTGTGCCCAATCTCACCCCAGCAGACTGGGGTTCTACACTTCTGACCATACAACAGCTCGAAAGGCGGGGCACCAATACTGGACTGATAGCTATTGTTGTAGGCAAACTCTACAAGCGGTAGGTCAGAATCCCAACTCCCACCAAAGTCGATGATGCACGCCCTCAACATATCCTTGAGGGTCTGGATGGGCCGCTTACTCTGCCCATCGGTCTGCGGATTGAATGTCGTACTAAAATGCAGTCACGTACACAACTCCTCATGGAACTTCTGCCAAAAACGGGAAGTAAACCTGACATCCCGACCGGAAACAATAGAAACTGGAACCCCATGGCGAGAGACAATCTCGCTGACATACATGTCGGCCAATTTCTCAGCCGACGAACTCTCCTGTATGGCCAAGAAATGGGCGCTCTTGGTCAACCGATCCACGATGACCCATATAGCATCAAACCCCTTTGCCGTCCTCGGCAGCTTCGTAATGAAATCCATCGTGATCTGCTCCCATTTCCACATGGGAATCTCCAGAGGCTGCAGCTTACCATGCTGCCTCTGATGCTCGGCCTTGACCATCCTACAGGTCAAGCACCTCTCAACATACCCAACGATTTCTCGCTTCATTCCGGTCCACGAATAACTCAAACTCAAATCACGATGCATATTGGTGGCCCCCGGATGAATAGAAAACTGAGACTTATGAGCCTCTTCCATAACTATCTGTCGAACCCCTCCGAACATCGGAACCCAAACCCAACCGTGTCGGGTCAACAAACCACGGCTATCCTAAACAAACCGGGCAGTGTCACCCTTAATTCTCTCCAACTTCCAGTTCTCTGGTCTCATACCCTCAACCTGAGCATCCCTAATCAATCCCATAAGCGGGGAATCCACCGCTATCCTCATACACCTTGCTAGGGTAGAAGACCCAACTGGCTTGCGGCTCAAAGCATCCATAATCACATTCGCTTTACCAGGATGGTAAAGGATCTCACAGTCATAGTCCTTGACCACATCCAACCACATGTGCTGCCTCATGTTCAGGTTTGGCTGATCCATGATGTGTCTCAAACTCTTGTGATCCGTATATATAGTGCAATGGACACCGTATAGATAATGCCTCCAAATCTTGAGAGCGAAAACCATCGCTCCCAACTCAAGATCGTGCGTAGGGTATCTCGTCTCATGCGGCTTCAGCTGCCGCGATGCATAAGCTATCACTCGCCCCCTCTGCATGAGGACTGCCCCCAAACCTGAGTCGGATGCATGACAAAATACTACAAAATCCTCGACTCCCTCGGGGAGTGTCAACACCGGCGCATCACATAAACACTATTGGAAGGTCTCAAACGCCCTCAGTTGCTCAGGGCCCCACCAAAAATCCACCCCTTCCTCGTTAAACGAGTGAGGGGTACTGCAATCTTGGAGAAATCTCGAATGAATCTCTGGTAGTACCCTGCTAAACCCAAGAAACTCTTGATGTCTGAGGGAGATTTCGGAATCTCCCACTGCATAACCGCCTCCACCTTGGCCGGATCGACAAAAATCCCCTCCTGGTTAACGAGATGTCCGAGGAACTGGACCTCTCGTAACCAAAACTCACACTTTGAGAACTTGGCATACAACCGTTCTCGCCGCAGAACCTCCAGTAGCTCCCTGAGATGCTCCTCGTGTTGCTCTCGGGTCTTGGAATACACCAGGATATCATCTATGAACATAATAACCGAGCGATCGAGCATCAGTCTGCAGACTCGGTTCATTAAATCCATGAACACAGCCGGCATGTTGGTGAGCCCAAACGGCATCACCACGATCTTGTAATGACCATAACGAGTCTGGAATGCGGTCTTCTCCACATCTTCCTCCCTCACCAAGATGCACCCTGCAGTTGATCGAAAAGATCATCTTTCCTCGGGAGTGGATAACGGTTCTTCACCGTTACCTTGTTCAACTCCCTGTAGTCAATGCACATCTTGTGCGAACCGTCCTTCTTCTTGACGAAGAGGATCGATGCTCCCCAGGGTGAACTACTCGGACGAATAAGCTACTTACCCAGCAGCTCCAGCAGTTAAGATGACAGCTCCTGCATCTCAGGTGGTGCCAGACAGTACGGCACCTTGGCGATAGGGGCCGCACCCGACACTAGATCAATCCTGAACTCAACCGGCCTCTTCAGGGGCACTCAGGCCAATTCCTCCGGAAACACGTCAACAAACTCCCTAACCATTGGGACCTCTGAGACTGAGGGCTGCCCCTATCCCGTGTATCCATCACATATGCTAAATAACCGGCACACCCGTGCTGAATATACCGCCGAGCCCTCGCTGCCGAACAAAACGCTAATCTAATCCTTATACCCTCTCCATATACCACTGGTTCTTCCCCCACTTGGGGTTCGAACCACGACTCGTTGTCCCTCACAGTTGATCATGGCGCCAAATTGACTGTGCCAATCCATCCCTACTATCACGCATACCTCCCTCATGGGAGTAGGGATCAATTCTATCAGGAAGGATACCCCGAAAATCTCCAACTCGTATCCCCGGTAGACCGAAGAAGCAAAAACCCCGTGCTCGTTGGCGATCGACACTCCGAACGGACACTCTAGCTCATCCACCGACACACTGAACCCTCTACTGAAAGTCTGAGATACAAACGATCGACTCGCCCCTGAGTAGAATAATACCAAAGTAGGAAAATAATTTACTAAAAACGTACCTAAACACAAGTACAACCAATAAGCATCACACATATATAATAACTGAAATAGAGAAATAGAAACATACCAGCAACCACATTCGGTGCTGCCTTGGGCTCCTCGGCCGTAAGCTGGAAGGCGCGCCCTTGAGCCTTTGGAGGCTCCACCTTGACTGGCCTCCCATCCCCAATCCTCAAAGTAGACGATGCGGAACCCTGCGCCGGCTTGGCGGCGAGTTGCGGATAGTTGGTCTTCACGTGACCAACCTGATGACAATGGAAACAAATGCTCATATCTGCTGGAAGGGCGGACTGACGACAGTCCCTGGCATAATGCCCCTCTTTGCCACATTTGTGGCAACCACCTCCCGCTCGACAAACCCCAGAATGACCTCGGCCACACTTTCCACAAGCGCGGCTCTGTTGACCCCCGGTCCGAGTATCAATAGTCTTAGACTGCTTAGGTGCCGGCTGAGACTGTACCGGAACCTGACGCTGCTCCCTCAAATGCAGCTCAATCTCTAACTCACGCCGCCTCGCGGCTTCCTGAAGATCCAGGAGGGTATCACAACGCTGCAAAGCCACAAACTGTCAAATATCCGTCTTGAGCATACTCAGATAACGAGTCATCTGAGACTGCTTTATGGCAAACTTCGGGCAGAACATAGCCCTCTCCGTGAACATACAAGTAATCTCCATCACAAACTCCCCATCCTATCTCAAAGTCAAAAACTCCTGAGCCAGCCGCTCCCGCTCAACACGTGGAACGTAGTGGGTGCGGAACATATCCCAGAACTGCTCCCAAGTAATAGCAGCTCTCTGGTCATCAGTGTACGACCCTGTCGTCAATCTCCACCAATCCTTTGCCCCAAGCCTCAGCAAGTTCAGGGCACACCTGACCTTCTGGACAGCAGGACATGAACACGTAAAGAAACAGCCATCCACGTCAGACAACCACCTCATAGCCTTGATCGGATCCTGTGTAACATCAAATGTCGCGGGCTTCGTGTTATCGAAGTCCCGGTATTGGAATGCCCGACCGGCTCCTCCTCTGATCCCTGTCGTGGTTACAGCCGATGTGGCTGCAATGGCCGCTGTCTCAGCTAGAGCTGCATATCGCTCATCAAAATACTCGACCATCGCGGTCTTAATCGACCCAAACATCTCCGGAAGCTGTGCTCGAAAGGCCGCAACGACCTCATCGTGCAAAATCTCTCGGATCCTGGCATCCAATTCCTCTGTCCCTATCTGAACCACGGGCTCAAGTGCTACTGGCACCTCTGACCCTTCGTCTCCCGACCCTGACCCTGATCTAGTTCCCGATCCTGATCCGGAACCAGCAGCAAAACGTCTCTTCACCACCATACTGAAAGATACACTCAAGACATCATATAAACAACATAATATTGGGAGAACAACACCCACAAACCCTAGGGGTTGTGACTTCCTTGCTACGCGTATGGGTCCTGTGCTTTCAGTAGTACGGGCCCATACTACCTTCCACACCTAGCCATATTTGTCTCAAGTATCACCACAATACCCTAATACTATCATCAACATTATATGCGCTCAACCCTCGCTCCTAGGGGAGCATTGCCTACCTCGTAACTGACCTCACTGCCCCCACAACTCACACATCCATGAAACTTCCATCAACCCCTGTAGCGCTAGTGCATGCTAGTTGCACATAAAACTGGACCCAATAGACTTTCGAATATCCAATCCTATCCGAACACTGAATCCAACATTCTCAGGCTATAAGATCTTGATTACGCACAACCGTCATGCATAGACTAACAACTACAGTAATGATGTCTATTCTATATACAAGAAACCCTAGGCTAGTAGGCATCATATGATTAGGTAAGTCTATCATGCGATTCCTGATGATCCCTAGCCTAACACTAGCATATTGTTCTAACATATCATAATATCAAAAATTGTATGGAATTTTGGGGTTTACTTACAGGCTCCAACTGATCGTACCCTCTGCATCCTCCGAAAATTCCCTTGATTTGAGACTGGATTCACACGAGTGTTCCTCTAATTCACTCAAACCAAGGCTCTGATACCAACTTGTAACATCCATAAATTTTACACCAAATTTAAACTTTTCAATCATAAATAAAACCCCAATAGTATTGTTTACAAAAATGTTTTCAAATCATTATTCAATCAGAGTGTCCCAAAAGTTAGATCATAAGGATGAGGAGCGGTACAGCCATGCCTTCGCCTTGCCATGATCTCCCGAAGTACTTGAAACAATAACTATAAACTGTAAGCCCGAGGGCTTAGTGAGCTACCCCCAAAATACCAATACCGCACTGATAATATCATGCCAGTAATAATCAATCAATCAGTATGCATACTCGGCCATCGGCCTAACTAGACCGCCCTACAGGGCCTACAGTCTAACTGAATCTATACCGAGCCTTCGGCATGACTGGGCCGCCACACGGCCTACAGTCTCTCCGGACTGCTCATAGGGTATGTTGGCCTTCAACACAAAGCAGGACCGCCTCAACCTAACCAACAAGCAAGTAATCATGTGCACATAACTAACATATATTGGCATATACATACATCAAATATATTTATCTTATGGATCATCAATTATAACAATCTCTCATGACTAGAGCACAGGCCCAGTAGGCCGGTAACATACAAATCCCTAAGGATCACAAAACATAACATACTGTCTATCCTGATTTTGATCTATCAGATCATAATCACATATATCATATCATAACCATAACAACTACAGGTCCGACCTTGGTGCCTTAGACCCTTTTAATACAGTGAGGTTAACTCACCTCGCAGATGTCGACTCAGTAGATAAATCCCAACTCTCGAATCACATGCCAAAGACTCCACCACCTATTACCATAGTACGAATATACTCATAAGTCTTCAACCTCACAAGGTACCCCATGAACCAGCTAGACAACCCCTGGTCAAAGTCAAAGTCCTCAGTCAAGGTTAACAGTCCATGTTGACCTTAACTCGCCAAGTACCCTCGGCTACTCTCTGATTTCCTTGAAGTTCTTTCCCACTCGCCGAGTCTTAGGGGTGACTCGTCGAGTTCCTACGATTTTCAATCGGAACCCTAAGATCACCCGTCGAGTTTCCTTCTAGCAACCCTATGTATACACACGCATTCGTAACTTGGGGAAAACTCATCCGACTCGCCGAGTTGTTTATACAACTCATCGAGTCTATGACAATCTCCATAGGACTCGCCGAGTTGTTCATCCAACTCATAGAGTTCATGGCCATCTTCATGTGACTCACCGAGTCAACCTTGCAACTCCGTGAGTTCCTTCAGTCCTTAAACCGTACAGACTCATTTAAGCTATGCAATGGCTCCAAATTACAGATTCAAGCTTCTAGGGCATGCTTTTCACGTAATGTTGTAGACTTTACGTGCATGGATGTCTAAGAAATCTCTTAATGCCAAATCTAAGCTCTTAATGAGGTTTCATGCACAAGGAGGGCCTCATCCACGACTAAAACAGAAACTTTATGATTCTTGAACTTGAGAAGGGTCTAGATCTGAAGTTACAACTTCAGATCTAGCCCATTGTTCACTAAATTGACTCCAAAAATCCATAAAACCCTAAAAATCAACCACAAAGAGATCTAGAAGAAAAGGGAAGTAAAGATTGCAACTTGATACCTCCAAAAGATGCTAGCTGAGGTAAGTTCTAATTCCTACACCTTCCTTGTTTCAACCCCTTTGCTCTTCAAGCGTTTCCCTCCTAACCAACCTTCTTTCCAAGGCTTAAAACACACCAAAAAGAGTACCACACGAATTAGGGTTTTACTGAACTCTCACAGACTATAAAGAGGCCAAAGGAGGATTAGGCCTTCTTAAATAGGATGCAAAACCCCGAGATTTAGGGTTTTCTCTGCCAGCTCCTACTCGTCGAGTCCCTCCCTGGACTCGACGAGTAGGTCAGTAAACATGCGGTCCCACCCCGCTGATACTCGACGAGTAGGTGTAACATTCGGATTCCCAGGTATATTATTTTATTCATTTATATTTGGAGTTTGTGAAGGAACTCTGCGAGTTGGTGCATAGACTCGCTGAGTAGGGTCGCGGATGTTCATCTGGGTTCACGACTGGACTCGGCGATTCCATGGGTGGACTCGGCGAGTCCATGTTGTTTAATGAAACCCTAATTTCCTGGGTTTAGGACCTATTTAAAGACCCTTAAGGCCGTCATTTGCGGCTACCAAACCCCAGAGAGAGACTCAAAGAGATCTAGATCGTTTTTGAGGAAAAGAAAGGCCATTGTTGATCATTTGTTGGTGTAATTTCAAGTAGAAGGTGTCCAAGGAAAGAGGAGGCTGAAGGAGGTGCAATTTTAGTGACTTCAAAGTTTAGAGGCTTCATATTGAGGTAATTATTCGTACCTTCTTCAGTTTTGGTGTTGATACTATAGAGTTAGGGTTTTCTAACCCTTTGGAGGAGGGTTATGTGGAACAATTGGTCCCTTATCGAGTTTGTGCTTTGGATCTAGACTCAAAGAGGTCCATAGACCTTAACCCTTGGAGCTTTATGAGTAATTTTGGGGTCCATGGTCTTAGGATGTCATTTTTGGGGCTAAATCATCAATTGATGCCATTTAATTGATATACGAGCATCAAGTTACAAACTTTACGTGACTTTCATGCTCTGGAAGGCCAGATCTATGGATTAGGGCACAAATCTGACCTCAGGAGGTCAATAGAGTTTGTGCATGGCATGAACTCGCCGAGTCCAAGGATCAGACTCGGCGAGTAGGGTTAGGGATTCACGTAAACCACTCAGTGAGTAGACTTGCCGAGTTGGGGGAATAACTCAGTGAGTCAGAGGGGGATTAGAGGACTCGAGTTCATGGCGGAACTCATCGAGTTATTCTTGGGACTCGGTGAGTTAAGTCGGGGTGGCCCCGCGATTCATGCCAGGAGTGACTCGTAGAGCAAGGGGAGGGACTCGACATGACAAGCGAGAATAAAGAGTTAGTGGACATGTGTATACTCGCCGAGTCGCCAAAGTGCACTCGACGAGTTGGGTCAAAGTTTGATCATTGAATTTTGTTGACTTTTAGGGTTTGGTCAACAATGGGGTCTTTGAGTCAAGAGAGGGGTAAAATAGTCTTTTACCCTTTTGAGGGTGCCAATAGAGGGTTGAGTCTAGTCTCGAGAGTTATATTTATTAGAGTATTTACCATATGTGATTAGGCGGAGGCTAGACCATATTTCTACCGAGTCAGAGATTTACCAAGACATCTGAGGTGAGTCTTCTCACTATACTTTACTTAGTGTGGTAACAGAGTTATGTGGCAGAGTACTTTAGAGTTATCTGTTAGTGTATTTGCATGTAATTTATGTGTTGTGATTATTGTGATATGTGATATGCATGATTCAGAGTTACAGAGTAAGGACCTTCGGGTCCATAGAGATAGGGCCACAGGGCCCACAGAGAGTTGGGGCTAGAGGGCCCCACTGAGTCACATTGACCAGAGGGTTGACAGAGTTATAGCCTCGAGTGGCAGTTATGTGTTAGAGTGGTATTTTGGGGAACTCACTAAGCATTTATGCTTATAGTGTTATGTGTTATTTGTTTCAAGTACCAGTGATGATCGCGGGAAGGCGCCGACATGATTCGTACACATGCATATTGGAGTTTATATGTTTTTTATCTTGGGGTTGTATTGATACAATGTTGATACAATGTTTTGAAAATGAATGTGATTGATATTTTATGGTTTTCAAAAAGTGAAAAATTGTTTAAATTTTTACAGTGTTACCAGTAGGGCAACCAACTCATCAAGTAAGACTTAAAACCAAAGAACCTTTTATTTAAATCCATACCTGAGAATCGGGGAGTTACAGAGCACTAACAACATATTCATAGGCTGTACTCTTACCTTGAACGATCATTCCTTCCCCGTCAATCTTATGTCAGTATCTATAAAGAGCTTCTATGTCATAATCGGCATGGATTTGTTGAGCCTCAATTGTGCTGATATCCTGTGCTACGAGAAAGCTATATGTCTCAATCTTCCCTCTGGCGAAGCCCTCACTGTTTATGGCGATAAACTCAGCTCAAACCTTCGTATCATTTCGTGCATTAAAGCCCAGAAGTATTTGCGGAAGGAATGTCATGCATTCCTAGCTCATGTTGATAACAAAAAGCAACTCAGCGAGTCGGATGAGTTTTCCCCGAAGTCTGCAACTTTCCTGATGTTTCCCCAAAGATCTTCCAGGGATTCCTCCCGACCGCCAAGTTGAGTTTCGTATCGACTTAATCCCCGGAGGTACTCATGTAGCTAAATCTCCCTATCATTTAGCACCAGCGAAAGAATTATCTAACCAGCTCAATGAGCTGATCAACAAAGGATTCATAAGACCGAGTTCCTCACCCTGGGGAGCGTCGAGCTTATTCGTGAAAAAGAAAGATGGATCCTTTCGGATGTGCATTGATTACCGAGAACTGAACAAGCTCACCATCAAGAACCGTTACTCCTTACCCATAATCAACGACCTTTTTGACCAACTTCAGGGAGCCAGTTATTTCTCAAAGATAGACCTTAGATCAGGGTACCATCAGTTACGAGTTCACGAGAATGATGTTCCCAAGACAACATTCAGAACTCGTTACGGACACTACGAGTTCGTACTAATGCCCTTCGGTCTAACCAACGCACCGACAGTATTCATGGACCTGATGAATCGGGTGTGCCGCCCTTTCCTAGACAAGTTCTTGATCGTGTTCATTGATGATATACTTGTCTATTCGCGGAGCGAAGATGATCATAAAAAACACTTGAGACTAGTGGTAGAAAAATTAAGGGCAGAGAAACTATATGCGAAATTCTTAAAGTGTGAGTTCTGGATCAGGAAGGTAACTTTCCTTGGTCACGTGGTTAGCAAGGAAGGCATACACGTGGACCCTTACAAAATCTAAGCGACTTAGAATTGGTCAGCACCAAAGACACCCACAGAAATCCGCCAATTCTTGGGTCTCGCTGGCTATTATCGTAGGTTTATCCTGAATTTCTCCAGGATCGCTAAGCCTCTAACCACCCTAACTCAGAAAGGTGTACCCTTTAGTTGGAGTGAAAATCAAGACACTGTGTTCTGGACATTAAAACAGGCCCTATGCAGCCCACCTATCCTGTCTCTGCCCGAAGGGACGGAGGACTTCGTTGTCTACTGTGATCCATCCAATCAGGGCCTAGGCTGTGTGCTCATGCCACGAGGAAAGGTTATTGCCTATGCCTCAAGACAACTAAAAACACACGAAGTTAATTATACAACTCATGATTTGGAGTTGGGAGCAGCGGTCTTCACATTAAAGATATGGAGACATTATCTCTACGGAACCAAGTGCATTTTCTTTACTGACCATAAGACCCTACAACATATCTTTGATCAGAAAGAGTTGAACATGAGGCAACGGTGATGGGTAGAGCTACTCAGTGTCACACCCCAAAACCGATAACGGTGGAATACGTTTCGGGGTGGAGGACGTCATGTACAGTATCATCACTATTGCATAATAGTAAAAACAAGAAACATACAACCATTCCATTTACATAGTGAGTTTAGTTACAAGCGTGTTCTGTAAAGT
This sequence comes from Lactuca serriola, assembly GCF_051521515.1. NCBI lineage: Eukaryota > Viridiplantae > Streptophyta > Magnoliopsida > Asterales > Asteraceae > Lactuca > Lactuca serriola. The sequence goes on along the minus strand of NC_136408.1, from coordinate 146,638,530 downwards.
TTCAATAGACACCAAAAATATAACATAAATAAGAGATGGATCTTGTATGCTCCATCTTCTCCAAAATGTTGCACCTGTACCTGTCTATCTTTGAACTGAGGTTACAAGTTATTTTGAAAACGAGTATCAGCATAAAGCTGGTGAGTTCATAAGAATTTAGTGTGGTTATTGTATAAAATGTATTAGAACATATAGTGTGAAAATCTGCAGTTTACATTTATAAGTAGAAAAGTCCTAGAAAATCCTATATTTTCCAGAAAATACGTCGTAAGTGAAAAACTCTAAGTTGCATGTACGTTTTATCGTTGAAAACTATTTTTTTGTAAAAGTGTGGTACTAAATCTCCAGTATGTAGTGTAGATAGAGGAAAAGTTATGCCTATTGACAGTGAGAGTGGTGCGAACTTCCATTAGTAATAGATACTTATTTACTTCGGGATATTAACTGAGACTTTAGTCTTAGTATTTTAGTGTGGATATAGTGTATTCCTTTTATGTGACCAATAGTGTGAGCAATAGAGGATCCCATGACCTTCCCGGTTATACATAGTGTAGTGAAGTAGTGCCATCCCTGGGCCTGCTCGGCTCGGACTGAAGTTAACAGTCGGGATATAATAGTGTCTGCCCCGTATAGATCTATACATGTTGCGTCGCCTTCCTTCCGGAAAGCTCTGATCACAGTATGTAGCGCGTAGAGTATCTTGTAGAGAGTTAGTGTGTTATCTTCCAGATTAGTGCTTTCTCTTGTAATATAGTGTAGTAGTCTTTTATGTATTTCATAGTGTGTTCTCTTATTCGTGTATCGTTTTGTAATAGTATGAATTATAGCATGTATAGTAGTAGCGGTAACAAGTAGTAGTGGCCTTAACTATACCTATTATAGTTAACTTAGTGTGTATGGTTCTTGACAATTAAGTAATATAAGCATCGAATGAAATGAAAATGCTCGTATCTAACACCAATATACATGATATATAACTAAGAAAGCAACGACAGTCGGATGGATAACAAATACCCTAAGCCCACATCAAACAAGAACAGGAAATAAGGCGAGCTATCGGTCCTAAGTCCTTCAAGTGTTACTTATATAAATATATTAGTGTAGATACATTTTATAAGAAAAGTAATTTAACAAAAATCTTGACCAAAGAAAGCATTTAGAAAATAGTTTAATTTTTTTTTCCAAAGTAGTTTTGAAAGCGTAAAGTTCTTTTATAAAGCATAGTGATAAATCACATGTGATTTGAACTACGGATAGTAAATCACATGTGATTGATTTCCATAAAAATGTATATTTGACTTGTATCCCCCCCCCCCCCCCCCGCGTGAAACATATGAAAACATTAGAAAGGTTCATTAAGGGGTATGAACTCACCTGAAATCGAGTAAATCAGGTAAATCGGGTGAAAGTGTCGGTTGAGCGTTTGGTGTCAATTAAGGACTTGTACACCTTTTAAGTCCCTATTAACATATGAGATATATGTTTTACAAGTAATTAATCACTTATACTTTTATTAAAAACATTTAAATATCCTAAATTAATTCGAGGTCTTACGGATTAGAGGTGGTTCTCGGGGATTGTACAAGACCAATAGGGGGTACTAGGGAGTCCAAGAGTTTACTCTCTTGGAGTTTACGGCCTAAAGGCCACTCCTTGGGAGTTTACGGCCGTAAGCCTCATGGCTTGGCCGTGAACTCTTGTTCACTCCCCAAATTTGATGCAAAGGCCCTTAAATCAATCCCTTTAATTTTCTAGTGAAGGTCTAGGGATAATTAGGGGGTTTAAACCCTCATTTGGTGACGTTTGGGGGAGTTTACGGTCCTAGCTTATGCTTGGGCCGTAAACTCTAAATTACCCCTCAAAATGTGATGTTTAATGGTCCCAAACTCGAAATGGAATTTCCTAAAATCATATCTCAAGCCTAAACATGCATTGGAAGGGTTTTTGGGGCATTTTACATAGAAAAAAGGGTGTTTACGGCCTAAGCATGTGCTTGGGCCGTAAACTCTCCTTAATGCCCTAAAACTTATGGCTTTGATGCTCAAACACTCCGAGGTAAAACCCCTAACTAGTATCCAAGCTTAAAAGAAGGAAATTTGGGACTTTTTGGAACATTTTGGGTGTTTACGGCCTAAGGAGCTTCTTAGGCCGTAAACTCCTTGTTCATGTCCCATTCATACGATTTTTGAGCTATAACTACTATGATGCATGTTTAGAACAAGTTAGGGAGGAAGATCTTACGTTTGGAAGCCGGAATTTGCAGTTTTGGAGTCGATAACGAGTCTAGAGAGAGAAAGTAGTGAGAGAGAGAGAGAGAGTGTGTGTTTGAGTGGTAAAAGAGTTCAAAGAGGTGTTCACATTCCTTATATATGCCTCGGGTATTGCACCCGGTACACGATTACCTGATGCTAAAGTTTAATGGGGTTTAAACTTTTTACCCGGGTTAATTGGTTGAAAAATAATATAACTTTATTTCGTTAAATGGAACTAACATTAACGAGTTATATATTATTTTACTAAAATAATAATCACATGAGATATAAATAAATAATTAAATATTTATTTATTATACGACTCCAAATTACGGAACTTTTATAGATGACGTATTCCGTTAGCGGAAAAGGAATTTTATAACTGATTTAACGTTGGGTTGTCACACTCAGTGACTACGAATGCGAAATACGCTACCATCCCAGCAAGGCCAATGTGGTAGCAGATGCCTGCAGCCGAAAAGATTATTCAGGTCGTACAGTGAAGGCACTGACAATGACCATCCATTCCCATTTATCTGATCAAATTAGAGAGCCTCAACTGGAAGCCTTAAAACCGGAAAACATGTCGGAAGAGGCCCTGAGGGGAATGGAGAAAAACTTAGAGAGCAAGGGAGACAAAGTCTATTATTTCATGGGCCGGATCTAGACCCCAAAGTTCAGCGGTTACAGGGAGGTTGTCATGAACGAAGCTCACAAGACTAAATACTCCGTTCACCCAGGTTCGGATAAGATGTACCTGGATCTCAAGAAGTTATACTGGTGGCCAAACATGAAAGCATAGATCACTACCTTCGTGGGCAAGTGCCTGACTTGCGCCAAGGTGAATGTTGAATGTCAAAAGTCCTCAAGTTTGCTTTAGCAGCCGAAAATACCTGAGTGGAAGTGGGAGAGGATTACTATGTATTTTATTACTAAATTGCCCAAATCTCCGAGTGGGTACGATACCATATGGGTAATTGTCGATCGACTGACCAAATCCACCCACTTCCTACCAATCAAAGAAACTTTCAAGATGGAAAGACTTACACAAATCTACATCCAAGAGATCGTTCGTCTGCATGGCATGCCTATGTCCATTATCTTTGATCGGAATAGCAGATTCACCTCAAGATTTTGGTAGTCACTGCAGAAAGCTCTTGGAACTAAGTTGGATATGAGCACAACTTATCATCCACAAACAGACAGGCAAAGTGAGAGGACCATTCAGATATTGGAAGACATATTGAGAGCATGTGTCATAAATTTTGGTAAGTCATGGGACATCCATCTACCCTTAGTCGAATTTTCCTACAACAACAGCTACCATACCAGCATCAAAGTCGCGCCGTTCGAAGCCCTCTATGTCCGTAAGTGCGGATCCCCTCTGTGCTGAGCTAAGGTGGGCAACACGCAGCTAGCCAAGGGTCAAGTCCCCAATAGCACTCTCACTGGCCCAGAAAACATCCGAGAGACTATAGAAAAGATCGTACAAATTCGAGAACGACTAAAGGCTTCGTGAGACAGACAAAAGAGCTATGCTGATAAGAGATGGAAGCCCTTGGAGTTCCAGGTTGGTGACCGCATTCTATTGAAGGTCTCACCCTGGAAAGGCATGATACGCTTTGGAAAGTGTGGAAAGCTAAATCCAAGATACATTGGACCATTCGAGATCCTCGCTAGGATAGGTCATGTAGCATACAAACTCCAGTTACCTCGGGAACTTAGCGATGTACATCCCGTCTTCCATGTGTCGAACCTAAAGAAGTTTCTGTCCGATGACACACTTGTGATTCCCCTCGATGAGATCGAACTAGAAAAGAGCTTACACTTCGTGGAGGAACCAGTTGAAATCATGGACCGGGAAGTCAAATGAACGAAACAAAGTCGCATCCCAATAGTGAAGGTTCGCTGGAATACCAAGAGGGGACCTAAATTCAATTGGGAGCACGAGGATTCAATGAAACAGAAGTACCCTCATCTTTCTCCAAGTCCATGACTTGTATTTCTATCTTTGAATTTCGGGACGAAATTCTCTCTAACGGGGGGATGATGTGACAACCGAGAACTTCTATCTTGTACATCTAGTCAATTCAATCAATGTTAACCTCGATTATGTTACCTTTTAGCACTATTAAGGGTTTGTTTAAGTTTTCTAAGCTTCAATACAACCAAGGTTGAGTTTAGGGATGAGTTATCAAAGTTGTAAAGTAGCATTTCGGGCCATACACCCTTTTAGGAGGAGTGTACTACCGTACACATGGGTGTGTGGTCGTACACCCCCCTCATGGTCGCACACTCAAGGTGGTGCGTCACCCACCCTATATATATATATATATATATATATATATATATATATATATATATATATATATATATGAGTATATATCCCTTCCTCCATTCCTTTCTTTCCTTGGCTGCACACTACTCCCTTTCTCTCAAGCTTACTCAACCATGAACCCTCCAAGGCTTAAATAACGTAAGTATTCCATCCTATTGCTTGTTATACTTGAAAGACCTGTTAATATAAGCTTTGATTCTTCAAGTTTTATCATGTTCTTCATCCTTTGAAGGAGTACGGCCGCACACCTTCATGAGGTTGGCCGTACACACCTTAGAGGATCTCCAAAGTGAAAGTTTTGGCCCCTATCATATAGTTGGACATGATCCTAGCCTTGATGCACCTTAAAGTCGACAACTTTAGCATGAACATAAACAGTGTACGATTGTACACCCCTTTGTACGACCGCACACACCTCTTAGGGCCGTAAACCCACTTTGATGATCATTTTAGGGCTCAAACTTGCATTACAACTAAACATGGGCCCTAGAACACTCCTTGGATGCTAATTAGAACCTTGGAAACGCCTCAAAAGTTCATCTCTTCATAAGTGTAAGGCCGTACACTCAAGGGCCGCATACCCATGGCCATACACACCCTTAGGGTGGCCGTACACCTCCCTCACTCAATCACATATGGTTTAAACACTTTGTTCAAGTGTTTCCAAGTCCTTAGGGTGGTTTCCTATCATGTCTAGTCGTGAAATACCCTAATTTGAATCATATATGTGCTATTACATGATAAATAGGATCCAATTGTGTTCGAGGTTTCACTTGACACTCAGCATTTCACATCGACCTCCATAAAATCACTCACTCGAGGTGAGTTCATACCCCTATGCTTTTATGGTTTTTAAATGTTTTCAGGGGGGAATACAAGCCAAACATAAAAGATTTTCAGCGAGTCTAAAACTTATGCAATTAATACTAACCAATGTTTTTTCATAAAGCATTTAGATACCTTATCCCATTTGTAATATGCAGAGCATAAGGGACGTTTTCTAAACATAATTGCATAGTTTTCAAAACAATTCAAGAACATAACATTTCAGTCAAGCTATAATAGGTATAGTTTGGGGAATTCATTACCAGTTTTACCGATACACACTACTTACTTGGTCAATCATATGAATTATGACAGATTTAGTTTATGATATTCATTACTACATTCAGATAACAAGAGTAACATACTGAATAATTATTTTATGTATAATTATTTATACTCTACCAAGTATACAAACGATTTCAATTACGAGAACACTATACAAAACAGCATGTAAACTAGTTAATACAGGATTGTGAGACATCTCTTCATTTGTACCCTTCGGGGGTACTGGTTAAATCCTCAAAACTTAGTATAGCCAGAGTCTCCTAGAGGGAGAGCGTGAGATTTGTGAATAGATTTATCCAGGACTGACAATGCCACACCTAAACTGCTAGCTACTGTTAGGCAGGCATGCCTGGGGTGACAAATATCATACTGTACGATGCCTGAAGAAACGTTGCTGAGGTCACTAGTCATATCAAGCATGGTTATATGAACTGACAATAGTATAAACTAACCTTTGTTTATGGGATTTCATTCTTCGTTAGTTTTAACATGTTAGAAAATAGTGAATTTTCTCGGGAAGCATGCATACACTTTTCAGAACTTGATAACAATGGTTTTCACTACATAACAATCTTATGAACTAGCCAGCTTTATGCTGATACTTTTTCAAAACTGCTTGTATTCTCAATACATCAGTATACAGGTACCTCCTAGAGTTTTGAGAAGACGAAGCGTATAGAGTCACATATTTTTCTTTTGATTGTACTTTTGATGTAAAAAGATAAGAATCAAACAGATGTAAATACCTTTTGATATATGTATTCACGTAATGTTTTTGTTTACTATGATTACTATGATGGAATTGTTATGATAATACACATGACTTCCTCCGCCCCTGAACGTTTACGTTGTTCCGGTTTGGGGGTGTGATAATAAACCTTCAAGACCCACCCCCCCCCCCCTCAAGAGTACACAATGGATTGATGAGCTGGCCTGAGCGCCATGTCATCAAGTCCAGAAATCATCTTGCAAATCGAAATCCTAATCAAATGGATGAAGAATATCAACAACATAGGAACAACAACTTTTCTGCTAGAGCAATGCAATTATGCATGTATGGAAGCATAGTATGTTTCATGTTGTAAGGAAATTATTTGAGATTTTTTCAATTTCTGATTCAATGTGTATATGTGTAATAAGATATGTAATGAAAGACACGGTAGTTATCTTGTGTGGCCAAACGGAGTAGCAAAACCAGTAAACACAAAGGTGGCACATAGTAGGTCGTATCAGAGGGTCCTACTCCCACCAACAGAAAACCAAAGACGGTTGATTTCAGTGAAATCCGAAGGGTCTGCAATAGTGAGAGAAAAAAGTGTTGGAGAATAAGGGGCCCATGTCAGAATCTATTAGAAACAAATACGGATGCAAATCGGGAAATGGAAATGGATTACTCGAGTGATGACAATGATGATGAGTCTGGTGGCGAAGATGAACATATTTTCAGAATCGATTCACCTAGTACACTTTCTTTCCCTTGACCTATGTAACCACTTTTTTCTGTTATCTTTTTTGAACTTGTTAGAAAAAATATATATTGAAGTATGGTAAGATACTTGGTAGGGTGTTGTAATTTGTAAAATTAACAAATCAATTTCTTATACTTTCTAGTTTATATTCAATAGATAGCGACTAGTGCCTAGTGAGTAAACTTTCTGTCTCTCTTAAGGACCATTTTGTCTTCTCAAATTACTGTTGGATTAGGTGTCTAAGTTCATAACTATTTCTGGAATGTACTTGACCCGATTAGCATAGTCGATTTGGGTTGCATGGCATCATGCATTTGTATAGACTAAAATGAGAGAAATAACACTTAAGGTTATTAATATATTATATGTTCTAATATATTAATAATATTATTTAAATAGTATTGATCAAGAATTAATTTGGAATTAATTAAGTGATCAAAAGAAGACTAATTAAATATATGGGTTGATTGTGTAAATCACCCATACTAGTATAGTGGGCTAATGCTCCTGTTGGGTTTTGAGCATTCTAACACTCCTAAGTGTACATGCAACCCTAAATACCTTGGATCAATGTTTTCACTAATTATACATGCAAATGGTTTCCAAGGCATTAAACCTATAAGTAGCATGCATTTGACATAAACCATATAATATACTAGTTAGGGAAACATACCTTTTATGTGGCTTGAAGTCTTTATGTATTTGCCCTTAAGAGCTTAGAACCAATAGTATGAAATGCCTCAAATGGAATCACAACACACCTAGGACAAAGGTGGCTCTTGAGAGAGAATTCCATGCACCAAAACACCTCCATATTTCTCTAAGAAAAGAAGTGGTGATTTTGGCTATTGAGTAACCTATTTATACGTAGGATTCCAAGGGTCATGGGTATAACCCATAATCCATACCCATGGGTTTTATGATCCATGGTTCATGTGGCCCAACTCTTTATGTATCCATACATAAACTTGGTCCAACATGGATCATAAGCCCAACACATATAAATATAACTAACTATCATAATTAGTCTTCATAGATTTAATTAGTCTCTTTTGATCACTAAATTAATTCCAAATTAATTATTGATCGATACTAATTAAAACATATGATTTCATATTAATATATTATAACTTATAATATATTAATAAACCATAAATAACCTTCTCTCAAAAGCTCATCTTAACAAATTGTCCTGATGATATGCAACCCAAATGGACCATGCTACTCTCGGTTCAAGTACATACCAATAATAGTTATAGGCTTAGACATCTAATCCAACAGTCTGCCACTTGGATAAGTCTAAAGCTATTATTGCAAGTACGACTTCATAACCCGACTAGCAATCGTAGCTCTTAAAGCCGCTGTCAAACTATGAACAAATTAATGACGCGTCCATTAGATAAGGGATCATATATTCCTCCATTCTAGATATCATATGGACTGAGACATGGATTATAATCATTCTCTCCATCCATTTGTTGTTTCCCGATTTCCGATTTTTGACGACTGACTAATTGAGCAAATCAAATCAGTCCTGGCCCGGCCGAGCACTTCCATTTGTCATCATCAAATCATCGATGGGCCCACCGATATCGCTTTTATCCCGAAGGTAAAAGGAATGGATAAAATTCGACTCATATGGCTTGTTCTACTACTTATTGAATCATACACAAAGGCACGTTTTATAACATCGAGTTACCAATGCGTTTTTGTGCAATCAATGTATAACCAACTCATAGTAACAACTCATATCTCTATGTTTGAAGAATATAAGATATTATCGTCTCATGATCACTCGTGATAAAATCCATGAAGTGATTCCAATGAGCGCGGGTTGAATCCAATACTCAGAACTTATGAGCACTCATGAGTGTTGTAGCACCAACTTGTCCAACATCTTAGACCTCTACAAACCCAACCCATGACAGTCTTGATTCATATCTACTTCCAACATATGACCGACTGTGGATGGTTTAAATAACTTAGTCAATCAGAACAATGCCCTAGTTATTCTGGAAGGCAAAACATGCAAAGTGAAACACAATAATAATTGAATCCAATATGGTCTCAGAACTTATGAATATAAATAAAACACCTTTTATTTATCACCATGTGATTACACATTATTCATTGTATACTGTTTCACCTATCAACTTTATTCTTGAATTAAAACAATAGTTGTCCAATGATTCTCATTTCACAGTCCCAAATCTTACTGCGAATGCAAGAATTCAAAATTCATGCTATTTACTGAAATCTGTTAGATTCTAAACTTATATGCATTGATCCTCTTGCAATGATTATGCACAAATTCACAATGACTTGGCAACAATCATTACAGAGTATTCCAAAGGAGATCAACTCCTTGGAAACATCCTTCTTGCATTAAGTTTCCTAATCATACAGATTGAATACTTCCTAACTTTGAAGCATTTCCATATTCCATTTTGACTATCACTTCTGAACAAGAGTTGCCTCCTTACAGATTATGTCAATATTGTCCTTCCAGAATTAATACTATACTTCCAACTGTCCTTGAGCAACCAATCTTTGCTAAACCTTAGATTGTCCTCAACAATTGCTTAATCATTTTAGTCATATCAACTTCTAGACCTTTTTCCCTTCTTCATGCCCCAGGCATTTGGAAAAACTTAGAAAGAGTGAATATATCTCATGTAATCGATCCTATATCCAAAGCATATGGGACACGATTCATGATGTCTCACATAAAGACTAAACCAGTCTTTTGCTATAATATTTCCATTTCTATTTGCCAAGTTATAATTCAGATTATGAAAAGGGATGTCGTAATCATAATCGAATTTTAGAACGCAAATAATGAACCCATATATAGAATTTCCTTATGTTGAGCCATCCCAACATGAAATTCATATATATTCTTGACTAAATACGATTAAGACCTCAATCTAAGCTTTTAGATTTGAGATGAAGTATAATTTCCTCTCCCTTAATTATAGAAAAACAACTTTTTCAAACCCTGCAACCTCACGAATTGAAACTTTTTTTTTCTATAATTAACATTGCTAACATGCAATACTTATCATAATTATCATGCTCCCACTAACATGATGATTATTAGCATAACACTTATGCTCCCACTAGCTTTGACATGTACCCATAAATCAACTGAACTTCTAGAAATCAATACTTTATTGACTTTCTTACCAAAGTTCAGATTTCTGATACTTGATTGCCTTGATAAGACTTTATCAATATCATACACCTCTCTTAGATAGCTCACATGTGTGTCTAAACAATTATGAAGAGGGATGACGTTATCATAATGTTTAGACCTTTTGTCATTCCCACAATTGCTATCTACTCAAAATCTACTTAGTGAAAGAGTTTCCTTACTATCATTTTCATGAATCGAAGAGAAACCTTATGACACTTAGATTTAATGGTGTATGTGTTCTTATCCATGTGAATTGTCAAAACCATAGTCACAAGACAAGGATAATGACAAATCCAAACTCATATGGATTGAACTTTTGCAATCTTAACTTCTTGCCACCTGGCAGCTCAAGGGCCTGCCATTGCTTCCAAGTAGTTATGCAAACAATTGAGAACATGTAGAACTCAAATGTATAGCCAACTTAACTAGAATGGGCACATAAATGTCAGCACGATAGGTTATAAACCTCTACTTGTGTGCTAGCAATGAAATGCAGGTTTTATTTTTGATTACTTCTTGAAACCTTTTTCAGGATCTTTTAGACTCCCACTGTCTCCTTGACCTATACGACTTTCTTGCCAAATATTCAAGAGATATTATGGATTCTAACCAAGACAGACACTTAACACAATTAGCCTTAGTTGGTCATTGATTTATCCAAAACATCACAACTTACCAATTTCAAATGTACAAGAGTAGAATACTTTTACTCTTATATTTGACAAGTGTTTTAAACCTTCTTTAAGACATTTCACTCAAGTTACAATCTTAGAGTATAACTCTATGAACTGTTTTGGAATGAAGTATGAATCATCTTCTTGATTTAACCACTTCAACAATTCATAACTCCTCTTCTTAAATATCAGAATGTACTTAGAGGATGAATTGTGATCAGGTCTCAAAATCATTAAGATGACCTTAAAACATTATACTAAAGTACTCTCCCATCTTTTCATATTTGAGAAACTTTTATCCTTCTGCCTAATTTTATTCTTCTTATTCGTTCTGTCATACATTGAAAATTTTCCAATGTTTTAGAATTATACTTATGCTTGTAAGTATAATCATATTTACTAAACCTTAGTAAATCATGACGAATAGTCTTATCCATCTTTTATTGTGGACTTTGACAAGTGCACAAGAAAGTGTACTTGATCCCTTAGTCCTTCTCTTGACTCATCACACATCCATGTGAACAAGTAGTTAGTCTTAATTTTTCCAATGCTCAAAAGTTCTCATTCATCATACTATACAACTTGCATGATTCCAAGTTTCGGTCCAATTGAAACTTGGGTGGTGAGAATCTTTCCTTATTTTGTAAATTTAGACACTACCACAAATGAACGAATCAAATTCATATTTCCAATATTGCTATAAACATACAAACATCAAGTTTTCATGAATGCCATTGTAAGGAGATAAAAATAAAGTAAAACAAACTTTTATTTATTTTAAAATGCGGAAAAAACTTTTTCCTTACAATGTAACTTGAAATGAAAACTATGTTATTACTTGTTTCCTAGCAATCGATCATAACTCCTAAGAATAGATCAAGAATCCAATCTTCAATCAAGCGATAGAAATCCATCTTCGCGATCAGATTCAACATACTCTTTCTTTAAGTTTCCTTCACTTTTCCTTTGATTCTTAAACATCAACATGTGACCCAGTCACATCTTGTAATAAGAATCTCAGAATAGGAACTTAACCGAGTTAGATAGTGGACCTTACTTGAAATAGAGTCAAACTTATTGACTTTACTAGCCTTATGATCTTTCAGGTAAAATTGACAGCTTCGCTGTCACACCCCCGAACCAGACGGCGGAAACGTCTGAGGCTGTTGTGACTCAATTGAATACCATCACAGTGAATATACATGAAACATAACATCATTCATCACCATGCATTGAAATAGTACAACTGGTAGTGTTTACATTTAGTACATTATTTCAAAACATTACATTCCCAAAAGTAGATTGTTCGATATTAATTAAGCAAACAACAAGACATCACTGAGTACATTTTTCCCTTCGATTTACCGGTTACCTGAGAATACAAGCATTTTGAAAAACGTCAACATATGAAATGTTGGTGAGTTCATAAGTAATGTTTGAAATATAATGTTTTGTATTGATTTGAAAACCACCAGAAAATCCGATATTTTCTGAAAAGAGTATCGTATAAAAAGTGTGAAGATCCGTAAGTATGCTTGTTTGTTTCTATAAATGTAACAAAAAATTGTTAAACTTGGTGTGCATCTCGTAGGTGTATGAATTGAAAACCCTAGGAAAACCTGATGTTTTCCTAATACTTTGAATTACGCATTTTATATTTTGCTATATCGTTGCGACGTGTGTATTCGATAATTCCAGGTGACATTGGATTAATTATGGATTGTGAATTGTTATAAACACACATTAATGAAAACGGCTAGTTTACAACTATACAAACGATCCCTTAGGCGTCGTCCGTACTATTCACTTAATCCAACCACCCTATCTTCTCATAGCCCCACAACCGAGGAGAAAAGAGGGTGTGAAGCCCCCAATATTTCCATAGGTTGTTCAAGGCTATCGTCAATGCGAAGGGCCCTTGGCCCGACTCGCATTTGTGAATTCTTGACTTTGCTAGCAGTACCAAAGGACCCTTGGGGCCCAACAGCACAAAAGCCATTGAAAGTCCTTTTACACGGAATTAGGTCATATAAGTCCCAACGACATGTAAGCGAGTTTCCTCCGGGCCTAAAGATCATGTCATTGGGCTAGCTAGGCCCAACAAGCACGATTTGAAACTTTTGGGCCCAAAGATGGTGTATCGACGTCTAGTGAATTCCCCATGTGGGTATTGACTTCCTGAAATTTCTGCTTGTGTACTGAAGTATCGTTGTGTATTAATTTTTGATTCATTATTGATTCGAGACCGAATCAATTCGTTTGATAACGATTTTGGTGTTGAAGGTGTATTATATTTCACCGGTAGTCGTGGTACTAGTATTTCATCATAATGGATTTATTATTTAAAACATTAGAATTTTTCTTTATGCAGCCCCTTTCTTTAGGATAAATTTACAATTTTGACCCTTTGTATAAAAGAATTTCCATTTTAGTCCTTAAACCATTTTTCTTGACACTTTAGTATCAAAACTTGTTGAAAAGTATTTTTCAGCTCAAATTTATTTGAAAAACAGTTTTAGTCCCTCAAAATGAAGTTTCCTCAGCTGAAACCTCTATTTTCGCAATTTTTACACTTTTGGCCCAAAATAGAAAATTTTTGCATCTTTGGTCCCTCTTAAATATGAAAAGTATTTTTAACCCTTGAAATCGACTTGGAGCACTAGTAGTCTCCTGTTTTACAGAAAAGTACAGTTTCAGCCCCTCTAATTTGAAAATCTCGCAATTTGGGCTTTATTGGGCCGAAAAGTTCATTTTTGGCCCATTATGCTTAAAATTTCACATTTTAATCATTCAAAAGAGTAAATTTCCAGAAAATACATTGTTGAAACTGTTTTGAGTCATCTCAACCATCAGAATTTGTATTTTGTCATTTTGGGCCCTTTAATTTTATATTTTTAACATTTTGAGTCCAAAAATGGGTTTTTAGCCCAAAGATGTTCATAGTAACCAACTTGGTTATTTTTCTAGAAATGATTTGTATGTAATAATATAATTTATACTTGTTTCATACAATCTAATGTAAATCTCGGTGTTAAGGACTTTTTGACTAGATCCAACACCACAATCACATATGAACATATACATAAACATAGAAATCACACAAAGCATACATATACTTATAGATCTACACATTTGCTTGTATTCCCCCCCCCCCCCCCCACAAAACTTATAAAACCGAAAAATAGGGGGTATGAAGCTCACCTTGAGTTGTGGGTTTGACTTGAAGAAGAAAAAGAGAGAAAGTGAGGTGATTTTCGGCCCTAGCAACACCTTGATGAAGATCTCGAATTTGAGGTGATTCTAAGATGCAAGAACATGATTTCTTATGAGTTAAGAGGAGATTTGTGATAAATCAAGGAACCTAAATCATAGATTTAAGTATAAACTTACCTTAGATGATGTGTTTGTGGGAAAAACCTCCTTGAAAAGCTCTTGATTCTCGAAATTTTGATGAAGAAAGGTGAGGGTGTTCCTTGAGAGAATTTGCTAAATAAAAAATGGATGAAGTGTGTGTGTTTAGGAGCTCTCGGCCGAGAATCAAGAAGAAGAAGAGAGAGAGAGTTGAGATCACTAACTTAGATGCATGTTGGTCCATGCATGGAGGTATGTGATGTATAAATGAGGTGGCAATCTCACAAGTCAGTTCTTCACTCCTTGGGTTTGGGCTTGGGCCGAGATTTGGAGAGAAAAAGGAGATTTTTGGGCTTTATTGCCCCTAAGCCCATATTAGAGTTAGGTTGAATGATTGTTGGCCCAAAAAAAAATATAAATGTGATTTTATGCTTTATTAAGCTAGATTAGGTTAATCATGGTCCAAAATGGTTCTTAGTATTTAATTTATTTCATTCTAGGCCCAATATGGCCCAAAATGTTGAAATAAATGGAAATGGGTCCAATTAGAGCCCATTTAAGGGTTCTAAGCCCAAGATAGTCAAATTGGAAGCTTATTGGTCTATTGGGCCCAATAAGGAAGTCCTAGTCCAAAATGGACCTAAACAAGAACTTCTAGGGTTTCCAATTACTTGTTGACTATTTGTGATGCTTGTATGGTGTATTTGATTGAAATTTTGCTGTCATAAAGTAAGCATCATACATGCTCTTAAGTTTTTGATTCAAAATTTTTTACTTAAGTGTTGTAGTTACAAGGCACAAAATTTCTAGTTGTGACATCATCCCCCCGTTAGAGGGAATTTCGTCCCGAAATTCTGTTTGAAAGCTAGATTTGAGAATGCTAGAATAGGTAAGGGTACTTTTGCTTCATTTGATCTTCGCATTCCCATGTGAATTCTGGCCCACGCTTCGCGTTCCACCGTACTTTCACGATCGGGATGCGACTTTGCTTAGTACGCTTCACCTCCCTGTCCATGATTTCAACCGGTTCTTCAACGAACAGGAGATTCTCGTTGATTTCAATCTTATCAAGGGGAATGATGAGTGGTTCATCCAATAGACACTTCTTTAGATTAGAGACATGGAACACGGGGTGTACACTATTTAGCTCTGCGGGTAGTTGCAGTTTATACGCCACTGGACCTATTCGGGCGACGATTTCGAAAGGTCCAATGTATCGTGGGTTCAGTTTTCCCCGTTTCCCGAAACGAATGACTCCTTTCCAAGGTGATACTTTTAAGAGTACTCGATCCCCGACCTGAAATTGTAAGGGCTTTCGCCGTTTATCGGCGTAGCTCTTTTGTCGGTCGCGCGATGCTTGTAATCGAGCTCTGATTTGAACGATATTTTCCGTGGTTTCACGAATGATCTCTGGTCCCATTAGCGCCTTGTCCGATGCGAGTGTTTTTGCTAGCTGGGTGTCGCCCACCTCAGCCCAACATAACGATGATCTACACTTACGACCGTATAGTGCTTCGAAGGGAGCGACCTTGATGCTCGAATGGTAACTGTTGTTATACGAGAATTCGACTAAAGGTAAGTGGGTATCCCAAGACTTCCCAAAGTCTATCACACATGCGCGAAACATGTCTTCGAGCGTCTGGATGGTTCTCTCACTTTGACCGTCCGTTTGTGGATGATAGGCGGTGCTCATGTCGAGATGAGTTCCAAGTGCTTTCTGGAGTGATTGCCAAAAACGTGAAGTGAACCTACTGTCTCTATCTGAGATAACAGACACTGGTCCTCCGTGGAGTCTCACGATTTCTCGAATGTATAAACGTGTCAATCTCTCCATCTTGTAGGATTCTTTTATTGGCAGGAAATGGGCAGATTTCGTCAGTCAGTCGACTATTACCCATATGGTGTCTAGTCCATCCGGCGTCTTGGGTAGCTTGGTTACGAAATTCATAGATATCCCTTCCTATTTCCACTCAGGGATTACCGGTTGCTGTAATAATCCTGAGGGCTTCTGGTACTCCACCTTTACCTTGGCACAAGTAAGGCACTTACCAACATAGGTGGCAATTTCCGCCTTCATGTTAGGCCACCAATAGTGTTGTTTAATATCCAAATACATCTTGTCTGAGCCGGGATGGATGGAGTATCGCGTCTTGTGGGCTTCCTTCATGACTACCTCCCTAAATCCTCCGAGTTTAGGGACCCAAATATGGTTCATGAAATAGTATACTCCGTCCTCTTTTGCCTCTAGATTCTTTTCCATTCCGCGTAACGCTTCGCTTGCTCTGTTTTCCGTCTTCATGGCCTCTGACTGGGCTACCCCAATCTGAGTGGTTAGGTGGGATTGGATGGTTATTGAGAGGGTTTTTGCACGACGATTAGAGTACTCCTTTCGACTCAATCCATCAGCTACCACG
The DNA here is from genome assembly GCF_051521515.1 of Lactuca serriola. NCBI lineage: Eukaryota > Viridiplantae > Streptophyta > Magnoliopsida > Asterales > Asteraceae > Lactuca > Lactuca serriola. The sequence goes on along the minus strand of NC_136408.1, from coordinate 146,621,726 downwards.
TTGGCCTTGCCTGGGTGGTACTTGATTTCACACTCGTAATCGTTTAATAATTCAACCCATCTTCGTTGCCTCATATTCAGCTCTTTTTGATTCAAGATATGCTGGAGACTTTTGTGGTCCGTGAAGATGGTGCACTTTGTACCATAAAAGTAATGCCTCCAAATCTTCAGAGCAAAGACCACGGCTCCCAATTCCAGATCATGGGTTGTATAATTTGCTTCGTGTGTCTTTAGTTGACGGGATGCGTAAGCTATCACTCTTCCACGCTGCATGAGAACGCAACCTAATCCCTGATTTGACGCGTCACAGTAGACCACGAAATCTTCCGTTCCCTCTGGTAGAGATAGTACCGGGGCGCTACAGAGGGCTTGCTTTAGGGTTCGGAACGCAATCTCTTGTTTGTCCGTCCATTTGAATGGTACTCCCTTTTGTGTAAGCGAGGTAAGTGGCTTGGCGATTCTAGAGAAGTTTTGAATGAACCTCCTGTAGTAGCCTGCTAGACCTAAGAATTGACGGATTTCCGTGGGTGTTGTCGGGATTGCCCCATCCTTCAACGGCTTTGACCTTGGAAGGATCCACATGAATTCCTTCCTGACTAACAACATGACCAAAGAAGTTCACGCTACGGAGCCAAAACTCACACTTAGAGAGTTTTGCGTATAGCTTTTCCGTTCGCAGGGTTTCTAGGATTTGTCGGAGATGTTGGCCATGCTCTTCTTTGCTTCGGGAATAGACTAGGATGTCGTCAATGAAGACGATAACAAAGTTGTCATGGAATGGTCGACAGATTCGGTTCATCAGATCCATAAATGCGGTAGAGGCATTTGTTAGACCAAAGGGCATTACGACGAATTCATAATGTCCATAACGAGTTCGGAAAGCGGTTTTAGGAATATCCTCTTCCCGGACTTTGAGTTGATGGTATCCAGACCGTAGATCTATCTTGGAAAAGTAACTAGCTCCTTGGAGCTGGTCAAATAGATCGTCGATTCATGGGAGTTGATAGCGATTTTTGACAGTGAGTTTATTTAACTCTCTGTAATCGATGCACATCCTAAAAGATCCGTCCTTCTTTTTGACAAATAGGACCGGAGCTCCCCACGGCGAGTAACTAGGTCGGATGAATCCCTTGTCCAGGAGTTCGCTGAGTTGACTGGACAATTCTTGCATTTCGGCAGGAGCTAGCCGGTAGGGCGATTTGGTGAGAGGGGTTGCTCCTGGAACAAGGTCGATTTGGAACTCAACTTGTCTCTCTGGGGGTACTCCAGGAAGATCTTCAGGAAATACGTCTGGAAATTCACGTGCTACTGGAATATCTTGAATGTTAGTCTCTTCCTTAGTTTTATCCACTATGTGAGCCAGAAATGTCAAATCTTTCTTTCATAGATGCTTTTGTGCCTGGATGCACGAGATGAGACGAAGGTTCGTGCCAGGTTTGTCTCCGTAAATAACTAGGGTTTCATGATGGGGAAGGCGAAGACGAACGGCCTTCTCGTGACACATAATTTCAGCATGCTAGAGGCTTAACCAGTCCATGCCAATAATCACATCGAAACTCCTAATGGATACAGGCATTAAGTTTATTCAAAAGACGTGTTGGTTCAGGGTTAGGGTACATCCGATGTAGATTTCCCCCGTGGATTCGGTTTTCCCATTGGCTATTTCCACCGTAAAGGCTTCATTGAGCTTCTCGGGTCGTTGTTCTAAATAGTGTTTAAACTTATTGCTTAAAAACCTTCGCTCAGCTCCGGTATCAAATAGGATGCATGCATAAGTGTGGTTTAGGGGAAACGTACCGGTAACCACAGCAGGATCCTGAATTGCCTCCCCTTGTCCCATGGCCAGCACTCTTCTCGTTCCTCCATTTCCGGGATTGTTGTTGTTAGGGCAATTGCGACGAAAATGTCCAGTCCTTCCACACCCATATCAGGTGTGGCTTGGTCCGGCGTTGTTGCCGCCAGCATTGATGTTGTTGTTGTTGTTGCTTCCCTGTTGGTGATTCTAAGGAGGGTAAGCCCTACAGTATCTTTCCGTGTGTCCCTTCTGATTGCAACTGCTGCACAGTATCTCCTTGCATTCTCCATTGTGATGGAAACCACATTTGTTACACTTGGGAAGATTACCGGAATAAGGTCTAGGAGCATTTGGAACAGCTGAGGTTGGAGGATGTGGTGTAGCTGTAACTTGCGCGGTGGTAGCATTAACCACCACTGTCTGCTGCTTCTTGGAAGCCTCGGAGCCTTGATGCCCCTTTCTTTTGTTGTTCTTCCCCTTCTTGTTATCACCTTCCTTCCTGGTCTCAGTCTCCGCTGGCTTTTCACCCTTCTTGTTGTTGTGGTTATACAGCTTCTTCGCCAATCTCTTAGCACTGTCAAAAGTTTCGGGATTTGTAGCTATCATGTTTCCTTGGATCGGATAGGTTAGTCCCCAAATGAATCGCTGGATCTTCTTTCCTTCCGAGGTGATCATTCCCGGACATAACAGAGATAGTTCACTAAATCTTGATATGTAGGCATCGATATCTGCGTTTCGCACAGTGAGGTTCCACAACTCTTGCTCCATTTTCTGAATCTCACCTCGTGGGCAGTATTCAGCCATCAACATTTCTTTCATTTCTGCCCACGGCATGGATTTGGCTATAGGGAGTGTCATGGCTTCCATGTGTCCGTTCCACCAGGTGATTGCTTGATCAACAAAAGTGCATGCTGGAAACTTCACCTTCATCTCCTCAGGACAATCGCATATCTCGAATACCGATTCCATCTTTTCGATCCATCGTTTCAGAGCGATCACTCCTCCTATGCCATTAAAAGTTAGTGGTTTGGCGTTTGTGAAGTCCTTGTAGGTACATGTTCTGGTGGGTCCTTGAGTCATTCCGTTGTTTGAACTCCCGGCCCCTTGCCGTTGACTCCTCCATTGTTCCCTTGATGAATTTGCACCATTGCTGCAGTGACCGCAGTAGATACAGTTGCCTGGAATGCGGCGGTGTCAACTTCGGGTGGGGTTGGTCCAGGGTTTCCGCGAGTAGGTTGGAGAGGCATCTTTCTGTCATGAAACAGAAAGATGTTGAGTGTATGTGGTATCTGTGAGGTTGTGATCCTACTGACTAGGTGCATGGTACGAACTTAAACACTTCTATCATTTAGCATACAATCATAGATTCTTAACACATAGCAACTTGTAATGTCATAATAAAACACGCAAAAGTTCACTAATATTATCCGCATTTGATACATGAAAATTTTTGCTCGTGAGAGCATACATGAGTGACACTAGTTCGACAGCATAACGGCTCTATGAGTAGTGTAGTCACTTACACATATAGTCGAGGTACATAGCATAGTTCCTAATGACCTAGTAAGATAAGTCTATCCCTAACCGCGATGAGCTGTGTTCGGGGGTGGTGCTGAGGATGTGGATGCTCCCTGAAGACGAGCCACCTGTCGTTCCGCATCCTGGAGTCGAGACTCCCACCTCACCTGCCTCATGTGGAACTCTCGAAGGACGTCACGTGTCTCCTGTTTTGCACGCTCGACCCTAGTCCACAACTGGCGTACCTGATCAGCAGTGCCCTGAGCAAGGTTACCAGTGTTCCGTAACTGTCTCACCATGACTGGAAGGGCTCGGTCAGCCGGTCCACCGTCCCTCAGGTCAAAGAACTCGAGTGACATGCCGTACGGGGGTCGATGTCCCTGCTGTCTGCTCCATCTCCAAAGATCAATACCCCAGGGAGGTGTAGGACCAGTGGGGCCCACCCGGTAAGCAGGCACCCTGATCGGGTAAGGGGGTTGATGACTTTGGACTCCGCATCCGAATCACCCCTTTCACTGTCATCGGGTTCCTCCTCGAAGCTTCCTTCATCTTCTTCCTCTTCTTGTTCCTCTTCTAGTTCGGCAGGCTCGCCCTCGACTCCTGCCTCTGGTTCCCCGTCAGATTCCTCTTCGGGGTCTTCCTCAGGCTCTTCCTCAGGTTCTTCCTCAGGCTCCTCGTCTAACCATCCGTTGTTTCCCTGTTTAGGGAAGTAAGGATCTCCGGGGTGATGAAAACCAGCCATGCGGTCTGCGAGAGTGTGTAAATATGCTAACATTATTCCTAGGATGCTACAACTATTGTACAGACTAAGCAGGCGTTCTCTTTTTGATGCTAAAGGGGTATAGTTTTAGGTTCCCTAGCTATCGCGATCTCATCAGAACATGTGTTAGTTATACCTTGGAGAGAATGTAGTTGATCAGGCTACGTCCACTCCTTGATACCACTAAGAACAGTCCTGAATTAACCGGGATACTAGCATTATCTTGTTTGGTTCGGCATTATGTTCTTATTCCTAATGCAAGCAAGGGTGTTTTATTGTTGTGTTTTACTTGTTTTGTTCAGAGTTGTGTTAGTCCATCTTTTGGTTTATAGTTGCATATCAATGTGTGGCTATATATGCTAGTTCACTATAAACAAAGCTCTAATACCAACCTGTCACACCCCCGAACCAGACGGCGGAAGCGTCCGAGGGCTGTTGTGACTCAATTGAATACCATCACAGTGAATATACATGAAACATAACATCATTCATCACCATGCATTGAAATAGTACAACTGGTAGTGTTTACATTTAGTACATTGTTTCAAAACATTACATTCCCAAAAGTAGATTGTTCGATACGAATTAAGCAAACAACAAGACATCACTGAGTACATTTTTTCCTTCGATTTACCTGTTACCTGAGAATACAAGTATTTTGAAAAACGTCAACAAATGAAATGTTGGTGAGTTCATAAGTAATGTTTGAAATATAATGTTTTGTATTGATTTGAAAACCACCAGAAAATCCGATATTTTCTGAAAAGAGTATCGTATAAAAAGTGTGAAGATCCGTAAGTATGCTTGTTTGTTTCTATAAATGTAACAAAAAATTGTTAAACTTGGTGTGCATCTCGTAGGTGTATGAATTGAAAACCCTAGGAAAACCCGATGTTTTCCTAATACTTTGAATTACGCGTTTTATATTTTGTTATACCGTTGCGACGTGTGTATTCGATAATTCCAGGTGACATTGGATTAATTATGGATTGTGAATTGTTATAAACACGCATTAATGAAAATGGCTAGTTTACAACTATACAAACGATCCCTTAGGCGTCGTCTGTACTATTCACTTAATCCAACCACCCTGACTTCTCATAGCCCCACAACCGAGGAGAAAAGAGGGTGCGAAGCCCCCAATATTTCCATAGGTTGTTCAAGGCTATCGTGAATGCGAAGGGCCCTTGGCCCGACTCGCATTTGTGAATTCTTGACTTTGCTAGCAGTACCAAAGGACCCTTGGGGCCCAACAGCACAAAAGCCATTGAAAGTCCTTTTACACAGAATTAGGTCATATAAGACCCAACGACATGTAAGCGAGTTTCCTTCGGGACTAAAGATCATGTCATTGGGCTAGCTAGGCCCAACAAGCACGATTTGAAACTTTCGGGCCCAAAGATGGTGTATCGACGTCTGGTGAATTCCCCACGTGGGTATTGACTTCACGAAATTTCCGCGTGTGTATTTAAGTATCGTCGTGTATTAATTTTTGATTCGTTATTGATTCGAGACCGAATCAATTCGTTTGATAACGATTTTGGTGTTGAAGGTGTATTATATTTTGCCGGTAGTCGTGGTACTAGTAGTTCATCATAATGGATTTATTGTTTAAAACATTAGAATTTTTCTTTTTGCAGCCCCTTTGTTTTGGATAAATTTACAATTTTGACCCTTTGTATAAAAGAATTTCCATTTTAGTCCTTAAATCATTTTTCTTGACACTTTAATATCAAAACTTGTTGAAAAGGTATTTTTCAGCTCAAATTTATTTGAAAAACAGTTTTAGTCCCTCAAAATGATGTTTTCTCGACTGAAACCTCTATTTTCGCAATTTTTACACTTTTGGCCCAAAATAGAATTTTTTTGCATCTTTGGTCCCTCTTAAATATGACAAGTATTTTTAACCCTTGAAATGGACTTGGAGCACTAGTAGTCCCCTGTTTTATAGAAAAGTACAGTTTCAGCCCCTCTAATTTGAAAATCTCGCAATTTGGGCTTTATTGGGCCGAAAAGTTCATTTTTGGCCCATTATGCTTAAAATTTCACATTTTAATCCTTCAAAAGAGTAAATTTCCAGAAAATACATTGTTGAAACTGTTTTGACACATCTCAACCATCAGAATTTGTATTTTGTCATTTTGGGCCCTTTAATTTTATATTTTTAACATTTTGAGTCCAAAAATGGGCTTTTAGCCCAAAGATGTTCATATTAACCAACATGGTTATTTTTCTAGAAATGATTTGTATGTAATAATATAATTTATACTTGTTTGATACAACCTAATGTAAATCTCGGTTTTAAGGACTTTTTGACTAGATCCAACACCACAATCACATAAGAACATATACATAAACATAGAGATCACATAAAGCATACATATACTCATAGATCTACACCTTTGCTTGTATCCCCCCCCCCCCACAAAACTTATAAAATCAAAAAATAAGGGGTATGAAGCTCACCTTGAGTTGTGGTTTAGACTTGAAGAAGAAAAAGAGAGAAAGTGAGGTGATTTTCGGCCCTAGCCACACCTTGATGAAGATCTCGAATTTGAGGTGATTCTAAGATGCAAGATCATGATTTCTTATGAGTTTAGAGGAGATGTGTGATAAATCAAGGAACCTAGATCATAGATTTAAGTATAAACTTACCTTAGATGATGTGTTTGTGGGAAAAACCTCCTTGAAAAGCTCTTGATTCTCGAAAATTTGATAAAGAAAGGTGAGGGTGTTCCTTGAGAGAGTTTGCTTAATAAAAATTGGATGAAGTGTGTGTGTTTGGGAGCTCTCGGCTGAGAATCAAGAAGAAGAAGAGAGAGAGAGTTGAGATGACTAACTTAGATGCATGTTGGTCCATGCATGGAGGTATGTGATGTATAAATGAGGTGGCAATCTCATAAGTCAACTCTTCACTCCTTGGGTTTGGGCTTGGGCCGAGATTTGGAGAGAAAAAGGAGATTTTTGGGCTTTATTGCCCCTAAGCCCATATTAGAGTTAGGTTGAATGATTGTTGGCCCAAAAAAAATATAAATGTGATTTTATGCTTTATTAAGCTAGATTAGGTTAATCATGGTCCAAAATGGTTCTTAGTATTTAATTTATTTCATTCTAGGCCCAATATGGCCCAAAATGTTGAAATAAATGGAAGTGGGTCCAATTAGAGCCCATTTAAGGGTTCTAATCCCAAGATAGTCAAATTGGAAGCTTATTGGTCCATTGGGCCCAATAAGGAAGTCCTAGTCCAAAATGGACCTAAACAAGAACTTCTAGGGTTTCCAATTACTTGTTGACTATTTGTGATGCTTGTATGGTGTATTTGATTGAAATTTTTCTGTCATAAAGTAAGCATCATACATGCTCTTAATTTTTTGATTCAAAATTTTTTACTTAAGTGTTGTAGTTACAAGGCACAAAATTTCTAGTTGTGACATTCGCAACCAATGCCCTTTCCTTTTGGCAATAGGACCATATGGACCCTTAGGTAATAGTACATGGGACTATCTCATACTTAGCCTTTCTCTTTACCATTTGGTCAATCGAGTTGACTATGGCCGATCCCTTTCCATTGGGAAGAGAATGCTTTTCTGGATTTCCTGTGTCACTATTGTCCGTATCCATAAAGTTTTGGGAAGTTGATCTCCTAATCAAATTTTCTTTACTAGTACACTAAATCATTTTTGATTTAGCATCACAAAGCAAATAGATAAGATCATTAAGGGTCTTGTCATAGTCTGTTTCATAGGAGTCCCAAGGAACTCACTATGTGACTTAGAAAGTGATTGAACCACTAACTTTCTTAAGACTTTGACACCCAACTCTCCCGGCTTGTCAGTATGTGACTTCATCTCCAAGATGTGATCACACCTAGACCTTGCCTTGCCAATAGGGCTTGAGTGACCTTGAACTTGTGGGTTAGGGAGAATAATTGTAGGAGGTGGAGGAAGTGAAGTTCCAAGATATTTGGGAAGATCATAGATGTCTGAACTAGATATCTTTTGGGAGATATTCAAGATAGTTGATTTAAAGTCCTTAATATAACACCCAATATTAAATATTAAGGTTAGGACCCAACAAACTATTTTATAACTTGGAAAAGGGATGCCGTAATCCAAGCTATAGAATATTTGAAGGTAGTGAATGACGATTCATCAATTTCCACCATGAAAAATGAAATAATTTATTAGGTTAATTGAATTTGAAACTCCTAGATATTTTGATATTCATTGAACTTTTCAATGTCATGTTTCAATCTCTAGTGTGCCCTTCAGGTTTTGTGACTGGGATGCCGAGGATCACAAAACAAGGTGTGAAGTAATCATGCAAATTACTTGGTACCCTTAAGTGTTTACCCCTCAATCGATGTGTCGGTTAACCACACACGCTCCATCGATACTATGATAAACATTAAGTTACCCTTTGCCTACCTTGTTAAATACGAGTTAGTGTGCCGGTTAACCACACACGCTCCACTAACCGACTTAAACAAAGTGCAAAGTGTAATTTCATGGATTAGCACCTTATTCACATTTTCCTAAGTAACTAAGATTGGATATTTATAAAAGGTTTAGTTACTTAGTATTTATCATTAATACTTTTAATGAAGGGAGAATTATAGTCCTTGTCGTACCCGTTCGGCTAACGACCCTCCACCGGTCAATGAAGCGGTGGGTGAGAGTGGACACCTATTAAACTGCCATTTTATAGGCAGTAACCTTATACCCCCCCCCCCCTTATAGACCGGCTTCGTGAATGAGGCCTACTAACGGTAAGACTGACTTTACTCTTATACATATATATATATATATATATATATATATATATATATATATATATATATATATATATATATATATATATATATATATATATATTATTAACTTATAATATTATAAAGTATAAGGGTTGAATTTTAACTTTTAAAATTCTAACGTCTAGTTTGGAATTAAAGTATACATGGGGGGTAACTTTACAAATTCCAAAACTTGAGGACAAGTTTTGAAACCTTTCAAAATGTAACATCTGGAAAATTCAGGTATTATATTTATTGTTTTTATTTTGAGTTTTGAGGAAGAACTCGGCGAGTTGGTGCGTAGACTCGCCAAGTAGAGACGCGATTTCTCATCCGGATTAATGACCGGACTCGATGAATCGCAATGGTGGACTCGGCGAGTCATCGCTGTTTAAGGAAACCCTAATTTCTCGGGTTTGGGTCCTATTTAAAGGGCCTTGTGGCCGTCATTTGTGCTCACCAGCCCCCAGAGCGAAACCCTAGTGCATTTGAGCGTGTGGAGTGAGAGAAGGAGCCATTATCAACCATTGGAGGTGTTATTTAGCAAGGGAAAGGAAGTTTTAGCCAAGAGGAAGCAAGAGGAACAACTTACTGAAGATTTGAGGTCCAGAAAATCACATTTGAGGTACCATTTTCGAACCCTTTTCTGTTGAGGTGATGTTCATGTTGATTTAGGGCTTGTTGAGCCCTTTTGTGGCTAGATCTAGTGCCCATTTGGTCCCATAAACGAGTTAGGTTCTGGATCTGGACACTTGGAGGTCCAGAGTGTCCCTTTGTCCAAGCTTTTTACGAATCCATGGAGGTTTTGGTTTGGGGATCTTTGTGTTTAAGGTCAAAACACCATTTATGAGTCATTAGGTCTGTTATGAGAGCTAAGACATGAACTTCACGTGGTAAATAAGCTTGGAAGGACTGGATCTATGAATTAGTGGAACAGATCTGACCTCAGAAGGTCGTTTGGGGTTATGCATGGAATGCACTCGTCGAGTCCATTGGCAGACTTGACGAGTTGGTGCGGGTTGTTCATAGATTTCAAACCAGGGGTTGAGTAACCGAGTTGGGTGAGTGACTCGGTGAGTCGGAAGGGACTTAGAGGAAATGGGGTCCTCGTAGAGACTCGGCGAGTTGAGTTGACCGTTGACCATTAACTAGAGTTGACCGGTGTTGACTTGTTAGGGTTAGTCAACCCTAGTTGGGAAAGTGTTAATTAGAGATGTATTTGTGTTATAGGAGGATTATAGCTCGGGAGATCGAGCACTAGTGATTTCATGGATTTACGAGTTACCGAGATACGCGAGGTGAGTCTTCTCACTATACTTTACCTTGAGTAGGTAACCAAAGTTATGTGACAGAGTATTTGTATGCTATGTATGTTATGTGTTGTACTGCATTATTTCTATGTGATTTATGTTGTGCATGTTTACAGAGTTAGAACGGGAAGGTTCACAGAGTTAGAACCAGAGGGTTCACAAAGTAGGGTCCACGGACCCATAAAGTTATAGCCTCAAGTCGCTAATATGTGTTATGTGTGGTATTTTAGGTAACTCACTAAGCTTCGTGCTTACAGTGTTTGTGTTATGTGTTTCAGGTTTCTCTCAGGATCACGGGATGGCACCGGCTCGATTGTACACACCAAAGAAATAGTCAGGTTTTAAGGATCCTGGTTTATTATACAAGTGAAAATGGAGTTATGTTTTGTAATCCGGTTACAAATGAGATTTTAAGAAAGGTGGTTTTAAGAATTAAACGATTATTTTTAAATGAAAAATTGTTTTGAAATTTACGGTGTTACAGGTTGGTATCAGAGCCTTGGTTTGAGAGATTCGAATGCACCTTCGGGTAAATCTGGACTCAAACTGAGGATTTAAGAAAATTTTTCAAAAAGAAATGTGTTTTTATAAAGAGAATATGAGTTTCAAAGAGAAAGCAAAAAGAGTAGTGTGTACAATCAGCCAGAGCCCGAACGGTGATTTCCCAAAACACCCTTATTTTGTGTTATGAGATATTTGTGATATATTTTATGAGATAGTGTGCATGGTAGAGGCAGGCTAGGCAATTCATATTTTAGGACTAGAGTGTCCTGATTTGTGATGCCTTAGCCTAGGGTTGCTGATATATGTGATGTGCTTTTGAGTATGTGCTGAGCGAGAGTGTCCAGCAGGAAATTTTTAGGGGATTCTGCAGGGAAGTAATATGGCAGAGGTATCTATATGAGCATATGAGGAGCTTGCCAAGAGAGTAGCTAGATGCCCACATGGGGCGGAGTTGTTAGAGTTCAGTGATATCCATCACGAATGAGGAAGGTGAGTGGATAATAACCTAAGGAGGTTTTTCATGCTGAAAGGGACGCTTCAATGCCCGAATGTTGCTTGCTTTGTGCTTTGTGGAACTCTCGATGATGGGAGTCAGCTACTAAGTGAATATGACGGTATTCAGGAGGTAGACAGCTGGCATCATTAGGAGCTCTTCAGCAGCTGATGGCAGAGAAGTGTGGGAATCTAGGAAGAGCCTAGGGAGTAACCTTAGCCAGATGAGTGCGCTGGAAGGGTAGAGAATTTCGCTAGGGAACGAGCACGCGCGATGGGATTAGTGAAAGAGCAGGTCGAGCAGCTACTTAGGAGCTCTGGGATAGTCTGTGTGGAAAGTATGGGTAGATGTGGCAGGTTGTATGGGCCCGTACTACTGAAAGCAGAGGACCCATACTTGATACAGGGAGTATTCTGGAGGTTCTAAGGAGCGGGTTGAGGAGTGATGTTATGGTTCGGGTACCATACATCGGAGCGGATTGAGGAGTGATGTTATGATTCGGGTACCATACATCGGAGCGGATTGAGGAGTGATGTTATGGTTCGGGTACCATACATCGGAGCGGATTGAGGAGTGATGCTATGGTTCGGGTACCATACATCGGAGTGGATTGATGAGTGATGTTATGGTTCGCGTACCATACATCGGAGCGGATTGAAGAGTGATGTTATGGTTCGGGTACCATACATCGGGGCAGATTGAGGAGTGATGTTATGGTTTGAGTACCATACATCGGAGCGGATTAAGGAGTGATGTTATGGTTCGGGTACCATACATCGGAGAATATTTAGAAGAGATGTCATGGAATGAGTACCATGGTTCGTAGTGAATGATGATTGTGGTTCTCTGGTTATCCAGTCATGATTGAGTTCGAAGAGGTGTCCCTTGAGAGGGAGATCGAGAGCCTCTCAGAGTATTTTAGTAAGGAGTCAGAGAGAGGGAAAATTTCGGTCTGAGTTGAGCAATCAGTCGATAGAGGATATGTCACCTTCTATGATCTGGGTGGTACTAATTATGTTCATGTGCAAAACATGAGAAGCATGATGTTAAGTTTTGGGTTTGGGGGTAAACCCTGCAGGTTGTCATTGATGATGATTTTCCACCAGAGTATCAGATAGCATGTGTGCCGCAAGGCAGTGATTTATCATGAACAGATAGTCAGTTAGGACCGAGATAGTCGAGGACCACATTACACCTATTTGAGTATAGTAGGGTGTATTCTAGTGGTATCAGTGGGGGGGTTCAGTCGAGTTTAGCAGTGCAGTGGGTTTTCTATCTATGTGGGTATTGAGTATGGGAGTGGGTCCCTGTTCTTGGGATGATCCATGTGTTGGAACGTTGGTTGATGAGTTGAGGTAGGGGGTACAATGATTTTGTGGTTCAGTCTATGAGCCAGTGATGTTATTGGGCAGTTGAGTTGTTTGGTATTGGATTGGTATGAGACTTGGAGCGACTAGTGGCAGTCGTGACGAGAAGTTCTTGAGGATTTCATCTGAGGTTCAGAGTATATGAGGTCGATTGATTTCCTTAAAGGGGATTATCGGGCGTTGTGTAGCACTTTCCAGGGGCAGGTGCGATTTTGCTAGTGAAAATAGTTTGTGGGATGGCTATGTGCCAATTGGTGTTGGTTCGAACCCTTAGTGGGGGAGAACCGGGTACCGTATGGAAGAAAGCAGAGATTTGTCAAGAGCGGTTATAAGTGGAGTATAGAGATTTGCAGTAAGAATTCATGAGACCAGAGATGCTGGTGATCGAGGAAAGGGGTCAGAGTGAGTTAATACAGGAAGTACTTGTTTGAGAAGGATGAATGCCTCCACGGCAGGTGGTTAATGGTCAGGAACCTGGTAGTAGTCAGTGTTGTTGCAAGTAGGTAGAGAATGATTGGGCAGCCAACTCCCGGGTCGATATGCGTATTCTTGCTTGGATTTTTTTAAGTGGTAGGAAAAAGGGTTTCAGAGAGTTATCAGCGTATTCTGTAGCGTTAGCGTTTTCTCGTATTCCAATTGAGTAATCGGATACACTGAAGTTTCAATTTGAAAAAAAATGAAGATCTAATTATGGGGTTCAGAGGAAATGTATTATTGTATCTATATGATGCTTGGGGGAGGTGATCAGTGGTTGTGGCAGGATCTTGTGATGTTATGTTAGGGTGTTTTGAGGTATCCGGGTATGATATCTTGATTTCGGAGTTATTCGTGAATCTTGAGTTGAGACGACTTGTGGTATATCAAGTATCTATGGATCTAGTGGGAGCCCTTCGAGTATTGGCATCCAGAGGGATTATTTAAGAGAGTGGATCTCCGCCGGGGTAGGCATTTTGTTATGTCGAGTGCCTCCAGAGTCTGCGATGCATATTCGGGTCGAGTATGGGTAGCTACCTATGATAGTCTGCAGAGCATGAGTTAGTGGAAGTAGAGAGTGTTGTGATACTGCGGGGAGCCATAGTACTCACTAGTCAGAGGGTGTTGTGATACTACGGGGAGTCGTAGTACTCACTATTCAGAGGGTGTTGTGATACTGCGGGGAGCCGTAGTACTCACTAGTCAAAGAGTGTTGTGATACTGCGGGGAGTCGTAGTACTCGCTAGTCATTGAGAGGTCATCATGATGTTGCGGGGAGCCATAGTACTCACTAGATGGCAAGAGAATGTGATGATGGAGTGTTCACCGATCAATGTATGATGTGGAAGAGATTTGGGCTTGATTAGCCCTAGTATTGAGTTTTTGGAGCCTGGGTGTCAAACCGGGGGCGAGACTGGGGTCTCCGTCTCTGTCGGAAGATGCGGCGAGATGCGCAAGGGATATGCGCAGCAGACACCAGAAATCAGAGTTGAGACGATCCTCGGTTGGATTGTATTTTCTCGCATAAGGAAAAGAGAATTTCGTGACTTGGGTGTCACTGGGCCGGGATAGTGGTCACGGGGAGGAAGTTAGTGGGATATTTGGATCATGATATGGGTGACCTTTGGAGGCTCAGCAGCTCTGGAGTCAAGAGCTGACCTGGTGCTCAGTCTCGAGGAGGGATATGAGAAATGAGCTAGAGCTTATCATGGTGATGTCTGAGGACACTTCAGAGCGAGCGAACAATTCAGACGCTCGAAGAAATGCTTCGGGCATGTGTATTAGATTTTGGAGGGAGTTGTGGCACGTATTTACCCTTGGTTGAGTTTTCGCTTATCGACACCCATCATTTGAGCATTGGTATGCCACCCTTTAAGCTGTTGTATGGGAGGAGGTGTTAGACCCCCCCACTTGCTGGGGAGAGGTCGGGCAGAGTGTTATGGGTAGTACGGAGATTTGGGCTGCAGACGACTGCGCAGATTCAGCAGGTTAGGCGGAGGTTATTGACCGCTCAGAGTCATCAGAAGAATTATGCGAACAGGTTCCGGTCCGAGCTCGAGTTCCAGATCGGCGACCTTGTTCTCCTGAAGGTCTCTCCTTGGAAAGGAGTGATCCGATTCAGGAAGAGGGGCAAGCTAGGGCCCCGGTATATCGGGCCGTTCAGAGTAATTGCGAGGGTGGGCAAGGTAGTGTAGCGCTTGGAGCTACCTGTGGAATTAGAGCGGATTCATAATACCTTCCATGTGTCTCAGTTGAGGAAGTGTATAGCCGACGAGTCGGCAGTAATGCCGTTAGAGGACATTCAGGTGGATGCGAGCCTGAACTACGCGGAGAGACCAGTTGCGATTGTGGATTGGAAGATCAAGGTTCTGAGGAACAAGGAGGTGCCTCTGGTTCAGGTCCAGTGGCAGCATCGGAAAGGGTCGGAGCTTCTTGGGAACTGGAGCGTGCAATGCGGTTTCAGCATCCGGAGCTATTTCAGGGATGAGACTTCGAGGGCGCAGTCAGATTCAAGTGGGGGAGAATTGTAACATCCGGAAAATTCAGGTATTATATTTATTGTTTTTATTTTGAGTTTTGAGGAAGAACTCAGCGAGTTGGTGCGTAGACTCGCCGAGTAGAGTCGCGATTTTTCATCCGGATTAATGACCGGACTCAACGAGTCGCAATGGTGGACTCGGCGAGCCAGCGCTGTTTAATGAAACCCTAATTTCTCGGATTTGGGGCCTATTTAAAGGGCCTTATGGCTGTCATTTGTGCTCACCAGCCCCCAGAGCGAAACCCTAGTGCATTTGAGCGTGTGGAGTGAGAGAAGGATCCATTATCAACCATTGGAGGTGTTATTTAGCAAGGGAAAGGAAGTTTTAGCCAAGAGGAAGCAAGAGGAACAACTTCCTGAAGATTTGAGGTCCAGAACATCACATTTGAGGTACCATTTTCGAACCCTTTTCTGTTGAGGTGATGTTCATGTTGATTTAGGGCTTGTTGAGCCCTTTTGTGGCTAGATCTAGTGCCCATTTGATCCCATAAATGAGTTAGGTTCTGGATCTGGACCCTTGCAAGTCCAGAGTGTCCCTTTGTCCAAGCTTTTTATGAATCCATGGAGGTTTTGGTTTGGGGATCTTTGTGTTTAAGGTCAAAACACCATTTATGAGTCATTAGGTGTGTTATGAGAGCTAAGACATGAACTTTATATGGTAAATAAGCTTGGAAGGACTCGATCTATGAATTAGTGGAACAGATTTGACCTCAGAAGGTCGTTTGGGGTTGTGCATGGCATGCACTCGTCGAGTCCATTGGCAGACTCGACGAATTGGTGCAGGTTGTTCATAGATTTCAAACAAGGGGTTGAGTAACCGAGTTGGGTGAGTGACTCGGTGAGTTGGAAGGGACTCAGAGGAAATGGGGTCCCCATAGAGACTCGGCGAGTCCATGCCAGACTCGGCGAGTTGAGTTGACCGTTGACCATTAACCAGAGTTGACTTGTGTTGACTTGTTAGGGTTAGTCAACCCTAGTTGGGAAAGTGTTAATTAGAGATGTATTTGTGTTATAGGAGGATTATAGCTCGGGAGATCGAGCACTAGTGATTTTAGGGATTTACGCGAGGTGAGTCTTCTCACTATACTTTACCTTGAGTAGGTAACCAGAGTTATGTGACAGAGTATTTGTATGCTATGTATGTTATGTGTTGTACTGCATTATTTCTATGTGATTTATGTTGTGCATGTTTACAGAGTTAGAACTGGAAGGTTCACAGAGATAGAACCAGAGGGTTCACAGAGTAGGGTCCACGGACCCATAGAGTTATAGCCTCGAGTGGCTAATATGTGTTATGTGTGGTATTTTGGGGAACTCACTAAGCTTCGTGCTTACAGTGTTTGTGTTATATGTTTCAGGTTTCTCTCAGGATCACGGGACGGCACCGGCTCGATTGTACACACCAAAGAAATAGTCATGTTTTGAGGATCCTGGTTTATTATACAAGTGAAAATGGAGTTATGTTTTGTAATCCGGTTACAAATGAGATTTTAAGAAAGGTGTTTTTAAGAATTAAACGATTATTTTTAAATGAAAAATTGTTTTGAAATTTACGGTGTTACACAAAACTCTTGGATTTTTCATAACTTATGAGTTTAATTAAGGTTTAATGAAAAAAAATTCAAGTTCCATAACTTGAGGACAAGTTATGGAACACATTAAATCATTTAATGATGACATTAAAAATAGAGACTCTTCTATTTTCATAACCTATGAGACTTAATGACACTTTAAGAAGAAAACTCTTCACTTTCCATAACTTGAGGACAAGTTATGGAGTTCATAAAAGCCATTAAGATCAAATATTCCAATTAACACGATAATCAATTAATTTTTCTATGATCTAGATTAAACTCATAAGTAAAGATAATTCACATCAACAATTTTAAAGAAATTAGATAATCATATAAACT
The DNA here is from genome assembly GCF_051521515.1 of Lactuca serriola. NCBI lineage: Eukaryota > Viridiplantae > Streptophyta > Magnoliopsida > Asterales > Asteraceae > Lactuca > Lactuca serriola. The sequence continues at coordinate 146,604,763 of NC_136408.1, read as the reverse complement.
AATACAAATCTTGAAACTTTGACAATTATCCTTTGAAGACTCTTTGACTTCATAACTTATGGAAATTTCAAAACTCTTAAGATCATAACTTTAAAAAAAACTTTTGAGTTCCAAAATTTTATGACAAAATTTGTACTTGACCCGATTAGCATGGTCGATTTGGGTTGCATGGCATCATGCATTTGGATAGACTAAAATGAGAGAAATAACACTTAAGATTATTAATATATTATAAGTTCTAATATATTAATAATATTATTTAAATAGGATTGATCAAGAATTAATTTGGAATTAATTAAGTGATCAAAAGAAGACTAATTAAATATATGGGTTGATTGTGTAAATCACCCATACTTGTATAGTGGGCTAATGCTCCATGGATTATCAAGTTGGGCTAAAACCCATAGGATGCTCCATGGAGGCTCCATGGTGTTTTTGTACCCATGGATCTGAGAAATGAAGAGTCATGTCAATTAGGGTTTACATGGTGTAACCCTAATTATGACACACTATATAAGCAACATGTTGTAGACCAAAATCGGCACTAGTGAAAACAAGAGGGCATATACGATTTTAGAAGTGTTATATTTCTCTCAAGGTTCCAAATGTATTTGGTGTTGTGTGAGACATTTGAGGCGTCACACTTGAGGTGCTAGGCTCACAAGGTTCTCAAGGAATTCAAGCAACTAAAGGTATGTATTTCTTACTATCTTTTATGTTTAAAAGTTCCCCATGTATCCTAGATAGGTTATGAACCTTGGAAAAAAAATTTACATGTATCATAGATAAAACATAGATCAAAGGTTTCTAGGGTTGCATGTACACCATAGGAGTGTTAGACTGCTAAAAACCTTTGAGTGATATCAGAGCCTAGGCTTGTTTGTTTGATACTTGATGCAAAGTTGTGAAAAAACTCAATTTTTCTGCACTCTCCAGCATGAACTCGCCGAGTCCATGGGGGGAATGAACGAGTCCATGAGTAAACTCATCCTACTCGTCAAGTAGCTTCGTGCACTCGATGAGTAGGAACCCCAAAATGTAGATTTTAGAGTTTTGCTGCTGGAAATGGACTAGAAACATTACCCTAAACTGTTTTGGTGTTTTAAAACTTGTTTTAGATGGTGTAATGGTTATGCTAAGCCATTTACAATGGCTAATATCAAAATTCCATGTTTTATATGTGTTCATATGATTCTTGAGATTTTGATATGATATTCTTGTTCTTATGAGTTATTGTTAGATCATAGGAATTACTTGCTAAATTGTTAATGATTAATTCTTGATCAATTATGTGTTTTAATGGAATCCATAATTTGTCCTCAAGTTATGGATTACCAAAAGTCACACTTTTAAAGACCATTAAAGGAACACATAGGTTACATAAAATGAAAAGTCACTCATTTTATTAAACCATTAACTCATAAGTTATAAAATGAAAAGTTTTGTAAAGTTACAAAACTTGCCTTGAAGTTTCGGAACATGTAAAGTCACTCTAAAAACTTTAGTTCCAACCCCTAGAATTTTAAAAGTTAAAATTCAACCCTTATACTTTATAATATTATAAGTTTAATAATAATTATACATGTATAAGAAAAAATCATTTTACCGTTAGTCGGCCTCATTCACGAAGACGGTCTATAAGGGGGGTATAAGGTTGCTTCCTATAAAATGACGGCTTAATGGGTGTCCACTCCCACCCACCACTTCCTTGACCGGTGGAGGGTCGTTAGCCGAACGGGTAAGACAAGGACTTTAAATCTTCATTAAAAGTATGATGAATATAAAGTAAATAAATGTTTTTTTTATAAATTCCCAATCTTAGTTACTTTAGGAAAATGTGAATAAGGTGCTAATTCATGAAATCACATTTGTTCTTACATGCTTTGGAGGCCTTTTCTTCTAATGTTGATGTTTCCTAACAAGATTTATGTATTCTCTATATAATAAAATAATAAGTTGTTATACATAAGTTTTGTAATTATTAAACAATTTATATGGTCTTTGAGAGAAATAGGACCTGGTTACTTGCAAGGGAAATGGGCTTTATAAACCTTTACATGACCCGCTTTTAACCAGCATTTGCTAATACTATCAGTTTCACATATGATCTGTCTGCATCATTCTTGAGGTGTATTCTGTTTCTTAATATATTTATTTTAATATTACTTGACATGTTCCTTTTATAATTATTGTATGGTAAAAAGTCATTAACAACAATATAGGAGAATCTAGTAATCAGGGAGATTTTAGTTAATTTAACAAATATATTTTTAGTATTTTGTATGTCGCTAGACCTCTGTTACTGTCAGCAAATTTCCAATTTCCTCCCCCATGACGTGACACCAAAGTTTTTCTTAGGTATAATGCAAGAAATACAAATCTACTTTCTTGTTTTTGTATCTCATACCATCCTACTTGAATATCTTTTTATTACAACATTGTAGTTTCATTTTTTCCTTATTAGGACACTATACTTTGTGAGAGACGATATTGCTAAGATTTGGTTGTGAAAGTTGATAAAATCTTCCGTGTCTTATTCCCCAATCTTAATGGTATTTATAATACAAGAATAGTTGACCTAATCTAAGTGAGGAAAATATTTACAAAATAATTTCAGCATTAAACAAAATATACGGCTAATATAAAATATATGGCTAATACACCCCCACAATCGAAACGGTAGGTGGCCGGATGTTGAGACTAGATTTAAAGTCATCGAACAGAACACGTGGGAGTCCCTTTGTGAAGATGTCGGAAATTTGAAACCATGATGGCACATGAAAGACTCGAACTTCACCCCTAGCTACTTTTTCCCGAACGAAATGGATGTCGATTTCTATGTGTTTAGTGCGTTGATGTTGAACCGGATTGGTTGACAAATAAACAGCACTCACGTTATCACAGTAGACAATGGTTGCTTTGCGAGAGGGATGATGTAACACACATAAAAGATCTCGTAGCCAACAAGATTCTGAGACAACGTTTGAAACCCCTCGGTATTCGGCTTTGGCGCTCGATCTAGAAATCGTGGTCTGTCGTTTGGAGGACCAAGAAAGGAGATTGTTTCCCATAAAGATGCAGTATCCAGATGTCGAACGCCGGGTGTCGGGACAGCCCGCCCAATCAGCATCGGTGTAGGATAGAAGCGATGTAGTGTTGGAGCCGATAAGAGTTACGCCATGATCTATTGTGCCACAAATGTATCGAAGTATTCTTTTTAGAGCTGTGAAATAGGGAACTCGAGGGGCATGCATGTGCATGCAAATTTGTTGAACTGCATAGCTAATGTTCGGGCGTGTAAAAGTGAGATATTGAAGGGCCGTTGCAAGCTGCCGAAATTCTATCGGGTTCTCCAAAAGTTCGCCGGTTTTGGCGCTAATTTTTCCTGATGAGTTGACCATTGTTGGAAGTGGTTTGCAATTTTCGAAGCCTGCTCTTTTTAGAATTTCCGCAGCATATTTTTGCTGTGCAAGGAACATCGAACCTGCAGATTGGCGTGTGACTGCAATACCCAGAAAAAAACTTAAGGGCCCAAGGTCTTTCATTGCAAACTCCTTGGCAAGGAGACCCATTAATTTATTTCGTAGAGAATCAGAGGATGTCACACGAAGAATATCATCCACGTACAACAATAGATAGGCGGTATCTCCTCCATGTCGGTAGATGAATAGTGAATGATCGGAGCGACTATGTTGGAACCCAATTTGGAAGGCGTATTCAACGAACCTTTGATACCACGCTCTCGGGGCTTGTTTTAGGCCATATAGGGACTTCTTTAAGAGACATACATGGTTGGGAAATTGTGTGTCGCGAAATCCCATTGGTTGATGCATATAAACTGTTTCATCCAAATGCCCGTGAAGAAATGCGTTTTTGACATCTAATTGGTTAATTGGCTAAGATTGAGAGAGAGCAATGGTAAGCACGGTTCTGATGGTTGCTAGCTTGACCACCAAACTAAATGTTTCTCCACAATCCACGCCTACATGTTGAGACCTCCCGTCACAAACTAACCGTACCTTATATCTTTCCAATGTACCATCAGATTTCATTTTGTGGCGAAAAATCCACATACTTCGGACACTGTTAATGTGAGGATGTCTTGGTACAAGTTCCCATGTCTTATTGTCGATAAGTGCCCGGAATTCATCAAGCATGGCGTTTTTCCAATCCAAATTGTTCAAGGCTTCGGTTGGGTTTTTGGGGATGGGAGAGATAAGAGTGGAGGCATGGAGGTTATGGGTACATTTAGGTTTAGAGATGCCGGACATGCTACGGGTTTTTATAGTACAGGTAGGAATATTGGAGGTGATGATGGATTTGGTGGTGTTGGTGGTTTCTATGGTGTTGGTGGTTTTTGGGATGGGTTCGGTGGTGTTGGTGGTTTATGTGGTGTCTGAATGTCCAGGTTGTTTGGGGCGCCGGCTATAGGTGAATTGTATGGGAGGTTTGAGAAGTCTTGAAGGGGCTGGTGGTGTTGTTGGGTGGGTGGGCGATGTTGGAATAGTACCGGTGGGAGAACTAAGCCACGTTAGAGGGTGATGTGATTCATCGGTGAATATAGAGTGGCTAGGATGTAAAAGAGAGGAACGCTGAAAGGGAAAAGAATGTTCGTCAAAAATGACAGGGCGAGATGTAATGATTTTCTGTTCAGATTCATCGGTGAATATAAGCATATAGTACCATAGTTTGTACAGTTTGCGGATAAATCATAGAATTTCTTTTGAATAAAACAATCCAAGTTTCAACTATATTTCCAAATCAACAACTTCGACGTGTCCACCATCTGTATACTAATTCAATCAATTTTAATCAACGAAAGAACTAAAGCAGGTAAAAAATATCGGACTTTAAGTTATTCACTTCTTTAGCTTGTTATGCCATGGTAATGAGCTTGGATTTACCACGGTCTTTGAGTTCTTTAAACATAGATGAAGCTGATTGAAAACACATTTTGATCACAAAAGCATATGACATCAAAATTTGAATCCCCAATTCCCTTCTGTTCACATGAAAAAGCATAATGCAATTGGAAGTTCATCATCCGGGTTGATTTTGGGATTCAATGTTTTTCAAAATTGGGGATTAGAAGTTTATTATCTGGATCTGGGTTCAAAGGTCTTCATCTTCTTCAACGATTCGGATCGGATCTCTTGTAATGTTTGTCTTTTTCATGGATTTTTGTTAAGCCCCAAACTAATCCTAAAGTGCTTTTAGTTGATTTGATTTATTAGAGTTTTTGTCATCTTTTAGGATTTAGCGGTAGTTTGGCCTTTTTTGGAGTTATGGTTGTTATTGGTTGGTTTGTTTGTGGGAGCACTGATTGTCCCAGGTCTGTTTTGGGACCACTCCCCTGAGTCTTGTTTTCTATTTATTTGCTTCCTGAGGTTTTTGTTCAGCAGCGAAGAATTAATTTGTAAAGAACTTTGTTCTCTTTAGGAGAGTCCATTCCTATCCTAATTTTCTAGTATTGTTGAGTGTTTTGTTGCCTTGAATCTGTTAGAATGCCTGAGGTATATGATAGATTCAACAAGGATCTATCAATTTTCCTTCTCTTCACAAACACCAAAAGCCTTGAAATCTTAACCCCACAATCCCAAAACATCTTGATCATGAAAAGCATATAGCATCAGAATTTGAACCCCCAATATCTTGATGTTTAACAGTTTAAGTGGTGAGATTAAAGAAATCAAACTTTTCCTCAACAACCAGATGGAACACCCCTCAAATTAATACTTGGAAATAGAAACATCTTTCCAAAGCAAATACCCAACTCACAAGTATAAATGTGGAAACTCCTCACTCTTAAATGCTCAAAAGTGAAATACTACATTTAGCAACGGTTTATTCCACCCGCTGGTGATGACAAATCATTGCAAAATTATTTATATATAAAGTGTAAAATGCATTTCAAAATAAGCCATTTACAAATGAAATCTCAATAAAAAATACCAAACGAAATTGTATGTTGATATTTAGTGCTTCCAAGTACAATCAATTAACCAATAGATGCTCACATCCATCATATATCCCAGATTTTGAAAATGTATTTGGTATTTACTTGTATCCTTGGTAGTCTCTACAATCAAATGACCTTCAACAGCCTCCATCACGTGGACTATGATATTGAATGCTGCAAGTAATCACCTGATGCATATCTCCATGTTTTGCCTATAGAAATTGAGTGACAGAATAAAACTCATTTACAGGAATATGTCAACATGCCATAAAACTGGATTTGTTAAACATGATTTCATAAACAACCTCCTCCATTAATCACTAATGAGAATAAAGAAGTTGGAAAAATATTTGAAGTCCAGAATATGTGGACTTACATCATCCTTATGATATTGATCACCGATTATATATTCTTGAAATATGATCTCAAGACAATAAGAAAAGGACCACATAAAGACACATAATCATGCTATATAAAGTTTGACCATGTTAATTTTTACCTAAACAGAATAAAGTTTTAATGTCAAATGGACTAATTTTTGTAAGGTATACACCTTGTAATAATATATTGATGCCCACCGAAAAGTAACGAGCAACAAGAAAAAAGAACAAAGGAATAACAGGGGAGTAATAAAAAAGAAAACAACTTTGATATTACTTGCTAAACAATATTTTTACTGCTTGAAAAACTTCACTTTATATGTTCCTATATATACTAGACAAAAAAAGTACCCTACGTAAGTTCTAAAACTATGTAGGAGATAAAAACTTAAATACGGTAAATTTCCTAAAATGCCCCTTGTTTAAACTAAACAAAACCAACTCCTAGAATAAAGAAACCGATTAATCGAACAATTTTAACCTCGAAATCGATACAAATTTGTAAAAAAACTCTGAAGTTATATAACAGATACTAAAAAGGGATTAAGATGATGCCAAACTTGTACAAAATGTATCAAATCAATATTTTAAGGACAATGGGTTTGACCTGGAAGGTCAAAGTTTCTGGATTGAAGCCAAAATTCCATTAATTTTTTTAGTAATTATTTCAACAATGGACAAGGTTATTGGAACCAAAAATCAATGAAAACAAACAAAATGACAACAAAAAAGAAAACACAGACACAAAGATGTTGCAACAAACTGAAGATAAAAGCATAATGCAATTGGAAGTTCTTCATCCGGGTTGACATTTATAGCTTTTCTTCTGTCAATACCAGTTTGATTATTAGTTATAAAAATTAAAATAATCTTATCAACAAACAAGTCTCAAAATTAATGTTCCTAATACTTTGGGATAAATAATGAAAAAAAGAATGCAGAGATTTGACTGTCACTTTAAATGGAATATTGGATTGATCCAAAAAAAACGAAAATAATTGGTGATGTGTATGTTAGGAGAAACACAATACCTTTAAAATTCAAAGAGAGATACAAGACGTAGAACCCTCTTTCACATTTTCAAACAAATACTAATTATAATAGGAGAAGGATATTGAACAGCAAGGAGATGACATACCTTTTATACTACCACACTTCTATTGCCAAATTTGATGGATCGGAAGTTGTTTTAAGATCTGTAATCTTCGGGCATGATATGATATGAAGTCTTTTAAGGCAGGGGAGGTGTGGTAAGACTTCTGAAAATGATTCCACGTCTGTAAAACCAAAGAGCCTTAGAGAAACAAGAGATGGTGGAAGAAGAAAAGATGATGATGATGATGATGGAGTAGTAGTAGTATTCCTTCCATCCTCTGCCACTGCAAAGGAAACCACTCCTGAACCATTACCATATAACTTTAGTTCAACAAGGAAAGGAGTAGTCCATACTTGAACATTTATATATCCGCATTTCTTCCAAAGATGTGAGACTTTGAAAATGCTCATAAGGAAATGACTTTAGATTCTTGCAGTCATTAATTTCAAGAGATCTTAGGCAAGACACAGGGAGAAACCCGAAATCACTGACTATCAATTCAGTGAGAGTGGATGGGTGCTCCTGCACTGTTAAGAAGGTCAAGGATGTCATTAAATCACAATGTCTTATCTCCAAACTCTTAACACTATTTGGACAATTGTAACTCTCCAGTGTCTCACAATAACAAAGCTCCACACGTTTAAGAGAGTCCATGCTCATCCCAAAATTATCCTCTTTCTCAGCTGATAAAACCAAGTTTTTACAAGCCCATACTTCCAACATCTGTAAACTCACAAGACTCTTGCATGCCTCTGATTCTTGTTCCCACAAGTATCTCAGTTCATCACAGATGTTGATATATAGATGTTCAAGTGCCCCAAGATGCATTAAATCTTCTCCATATAGTTGAGTAAGTCCTTCGACTTTTAACATATTTAATGCAACAAGTGATGAGGACAAACCAACCATGCTTCTTAACACTGCTTCGGAACATTCTTCTATATATAAAACCCGAAGTGAAGGTATCAATCCAATGGACACTTCAGCTAGTTCTGGACAATTTTTTATAGAGATCTCATGGAGACGAGGAAATAATCTAGGAGTTCCATGTCTGTCGCCACTATTAATCGACCATCTCTGCCAAACTTGCATATCTTTAAATTTCAGAACTTCAAGCGATGGAAATGCAATGCCAAGAAAAGAAGCAGCGGGTGCAAGAAACTCAAAACCCACAGTCTTCACCTCATTCATACTTTCAACAGCCAATTCCTTAAGAGACCATAGAATTCCAAGTGTTGGTAGATGTGTACTTCTACAACCATATAACGTAATCTCTGTTAACTGATCAAACGAGGGATCCCCGACCCAAGTAGGAAATCTCGTTCCTTTGTTATTCAGAATGTTAAGTTTTTTTAAATTACGATGAGGCCTTAGTTCTTTGAATACTTCATATTCAATCAAATCGTTACCTGAACTATCAAACTCATTCCCCCGGCCCATCTCCAAAACATCAAGACCCTTCTTTTGATGTAAGTTGGCATCTTTTGCTTGCATTGGGTTTATCACTTTTTCCAGCCCCATTATGGAAAGTTGACCTTGAAGATCCGATAGATCCTTAAGGTTGGATATTTTGAACCCGTTACCTTCTTCAATAAAGACCATGGGTAGAGTTTGTAGGCTCATCAACCCACCGATCCCCAAGGGCATCTTGTTCAATTTTGGAGTATTACTTATATCAAGATGTCGTAGGTTTATTAACCTCACAAAACTTTTTGGTAAGCTAGATAACTCATAACAATCATGAACCAACAAGCTCTGTAGATTATAAAGGTCACTCACTTCTTCCGGTAAACATGTGATTTCAGTAAAAGAAAAATTAAGTTACCGTAGATGCTTGAGACTACCAATGGATTCTGGTACCTTCATGACTAACCCGTAAGCTCCGTATGTATAATTGCCTAGGTGCAAACCCTCGACACTTAGCACTCTCAGGAACTGTAGTTCAGGAAGTAATTCAAGAACCTTTTCCAAAAACCCATTGTTTTCGAAACCAACCCGCATGATTAAGAAAGTTCGCAAGCATTTAGCTCTTTGTAATTTATTAAGCTTCCTATATGATCCAGATCCTTGAACCACAAATGAAAAATGACGAACCTTCTCAAAAGTTTCATTCGTGTCCGATACATCCACGTCACCGTCCATCCTAAAGGAAAACTCTTCTGCAACATTTGTGGCCAAGTCATTTATTAGGTCGTGCATTGTGTATCCTAATTCGTCGTCCGTTGAATGTTGAAAAAAGGACCTTGACTTTAGCTCTTCAAAATACTCATGACCTAAAAGCTCCATTGACCTGTTTCCTTTTGACTGGGACAAAAATCCTTCTGCCATCCACAATAGGAGCAACTTATTCTTGTCAAACACATAGTCTTTGGGAATTAAAGAGCAGTATGCAAACAACTGCTTCAGATGTGGAGGGAGGTGATAGTAGCTTAATCTTAGAGCCGGAAGAATATCACTTCCATCCTCTATATCCCATATCTCACTCTTCAACAACTCTTCCCATTCATTAACATTCCTATTTCCCTTCAAAATCCTCCCAAGTGCTTTCAAAGCCAAAGGCAATCTACCACATTTCTGAACCATACCTTCACCAAGCAACTTAAATGTTGGATGTTTATCAAAGCTTTTTTCACCTAACGCGTGTTGAGCAAATAATGATAAAGCATCTTCATTTGACAAAACGTCCAGAGGGTAAGTTTCTTGTGAGTCCATCACCGATGCAACGCTGGTACTCCTGGTTGTGACAATAATTCTACTTCCAGGTGCCCCTACAAGAAGAGGGTTTTGGAGGAGTTCCCACTTTTTGTGGTCTTCGTTCCAGACATCGTCCAGAACAAGTAGGAACCTCTTCTTTGAAAGTTCTTCTTTGAGGGCCACATGAAGCAGATCTAGATTAGCAAAATCTTTGTTTTTCCCAGTTACTGCTTGAAAAATAGCCTTGCTAATGTTAAATACATCCAACTCTTCAGAAACACAAACCCAAGCTCTAAGCTCAAAGTGATCCTTCACTTTCTCCTCGTTGTACAAAACTTTGGCAAGAGTGGTTTTTCCTATCCCACCCATTCCAACTATCGACACTACGCTCACATTTTCATCACAACCTAACAACTTACCCAGTAATGTCACTTTATCCCCTTCCCGACCCATGATTTTGGACTCATCAACCAGTGAATTTTCCTCAAGCCTTCTCTCTAGAGTTGACCTTTCATCAGTCACATTCAAACCCAGGTCATTTTTCTGGTCAACAAGATCATGCAATTTGATGGTGATCTCTTCTAGCTTAGAACTCATCTGCTGACCATACATAATGTTGCGAGGAGTGAAATTAGTACAGCAATTTGGGACGAGCTTCAATACCTTACTACTACTGGAGCTGGCTTGAGCTTCTTGATTCAACTTGCGTCGCAGAGCTTCGGTGGCCAAATCATCGAGTACATCATCTATGTCGTAAGCCAATTCCTGGAGATCGTTCACCCACAGTTGAACATCTGTTTCTTTTATTTGCTTCTGGGTTGCATCAGCAAGCACGGCTTGGATCAGGGGCAGGTTTTTCTTCCATTTCTTCAGCTGAGAATCAATCCCTTCCGTTCGAGCCAGCTTCATCAAGTCACCGGAGATCAGCTTCTCACACAGCACTGTGATGACGGCGCTAACAACTATTTCAGCCATTGGAATTTGGAGAAAGGAAAGATTCGGTTCTTCTGTTTGAGGGCTTTGATTTGAAGCGATCACAATTTTGCAGATAAGAAGAAAAAGGTACGTAGACCGAGTAGCTGGAACTCACTTAGAAAGCATACACTATAGTTATAGTAGGGTCCATAGACATACTTTATTATCTAGTTATCCCGTCCGTCCTTTTTGCCATGCCAATTACTTTTTCTTTTTCAAAAAACTGGAATCGGATTGACCAATTTACATAAATATCATCTATAGTTTCATATTAGTCCCTTTTTAATTTCATTAAACAACAATAACACTTAACCTTTTTGTAATTTACTATAATTACACTAGGTGTGAGACCCGTATATTATACGGGTTAATTAAAACAAAATGTTAATATAAATGATTAAATGGAAAATTTATTTGAATTTGAATTTTGAGATAACTGAAAATTATGAGAAAAAAACATGCAAAAAATAAATAAATTAAAATTATGTGTTTAGTTATCAAATTTGTGTACTAAACAGGTAAATTATAACAAAATGCTAAACATAAAGGTTTAAATTATAAATTTATTTGAAATTGAAATTAATAATCATTATGATAGGTTTAATTTATGGAAGTTATTTTAATGATATATTGGAAATAAAAAATGAAGTAAATGACAAGTGGAAAATAAATATATCTCAAAATTATGACAAAATGACATATGACCAATTGAATGAGAGAATGACATGTGGCAAAATCATTCTTATTTATTAGGATAGATTAAGTACATGATAAAAAAAATTGAATATTTTAAGTAAATTATATTGTTAGAAAGAGCCACTTCATGCCAGTAATAAATATAGACCAACGGTTAAATATATTTGAAAACTTTTTCATTTTTAATATTATAAAAAAATATTGAATATGAATTATATAAGAAGACAATATATGAAATTTATATTTTTAAGTAATTATATAATTATGTAAGACTGATTATCTTTAAAATATTTGTTGATGCTAGGGAGTGGTTTATAAAAGATAGACTACTAGGCAAATGTGATGGTCCCATTGTCCTTATGAATATGAATTATATAAGAAGACAATATAAGATGAACTTGTTAGATTAATGGTGTGTTACAAACTCCTTGAGTAAGTTATCCAGTTCTCCAATTAATTTAACCAGGACTTAAGTACAAAAATGATAAGTTAGATGAATAATAAAATGGAACTTGCAACTACAGTCAAATGAAAAGATAGATTTCATATCTCCCCTATTGCGTTTAAAGTTCACTTTTTTATCACATGGAAACTGTGTAACAATGGCTGCAGTTTCAAGAAAAAAACGATTTGGTTCCACTCAAATCAGTTGGAAGCTGATTAAGCTTATCTTTACAAACGGGTTCAAAAATGGAAGTCTTCTGTTGCTTTCCCTTCAGTTTCTGCAAAACATGGGCAATCCATATTGATAAATAAAAAGTTTTATATCTCAGATGCAAATAATTAAATTTACACATCTCAAATCTAAATGAGCCAAGTTAACAAAGTCTAAATTCTTATTCTTCTATTTGGATAAGCCTCCATGACTAAAATAAGAATCACAATGCTTTCAACTGTTGTAGAAAAAAATTAACCAAAGTTTTCACAGATAAAATACCTTTCGCTTAAGAAATTAACATCCAATTTTTGTTCTCTTTTGCCTGAAAAGAAAAATGGACAGCTGTCAAAAATATACACCATCAGAATCATCTCCGTAGAAATATTAAAGAACACACGTAATTGGAGAAAGAGGAAGAGAGAAGTATGAGATAAAAACTCTGTTTGATTTTAATCCTTCCAACATCCAAAAGAACGTCATCATAACCACACCAAGACAGAGGATATTGACAATCGAAGAAAAGAATATTACCTTTTCTCGTTTTCCATTGACATAATCTTGAACATTAAAATACAAACTAATGACATTGAGGGTGAACGAGGGGAGGAAAGCAAAGTGCAGAATTGTAGAGAAATCAGTGACTTTAAATTAAGTTATGACTTCAAATTCAAAAAAAGGAAATAACCGGAAAAACCCAGAAATCAATTTTACCTTGTAATAGCACAATATTGAACTCATGTACAACTGAAATATAAGAGTTAGGAGTAATTTACTCTCTTTCAGTTTCATCTTCCTGTATATATATACACTTGTACTCTCTTGTTCATGATATATACGAAAATACACTTCCCATTATGGCATCACAACTCTGAAATCTCTCACAATATTTTCTCTGCTCTCGTGATTTCCTCCAAGGCAGCAGGTTCTCAGTTTACTCAATCTTGCTGCCAAAAGCACCTCTAACCTAATTTTCCAAATCCCATCTATCACAATCAAACTTGATAGAGACAACTACGTTCTCTGGCGCACAACAATTGTTCAGCTCTTGAAACTTTTGACCTGGAATAGTTTATTCTTCATCCTAATCCACCGCCTACAACCATTAATGTTCCAGTTGTTTCTGCTTCTCCGGCCACTGCTGATGCTCCTGCTGTGACCCCTACTCCGGCCACCATAGCTCCCAATCCTGACTATGTTACCTGGAAGAAGAATGATAGAGCCCTAGCTCTCGGTACTCTGTCGACTTCGTCTCAAATGGCTTGGCAAGCCATCGAACGGAACTTTCAAGCCCAATCTAGGGCTTCTCGACTACAATTTCGAGCCCAACTTCAAACCCTTTCCAAAGGGTCCATGTGAATGATCGACTACATTGAGAAAAAGCGATCTATTGCAGATTTCTAGCTACTACCAATCTTACTCCAATCTCTGATGAGGAACTTATTGGTCATATATTGACTGGTCTTGATTCGTCATATGGCGCTTTCACTACTGCTTTTATGATGAAAACTGAAGCCGTGACTTTTGATGATCTCGTAGGTTTTTTGTTACAGGAAGAGGCACGCCTAGAACAAGAACATGCTAGATTAGCATCTATTCAATGACCACCTGCTGCTCTTACAGTAAATTGATCCAACAACCGTTCATCCAACTCCTACCACAGTCAAAATTCTAATTCAGGCTCCCGCAATTCTGACTCCAGAAAACGTCGACCACTTTGTCAACTGTGCAACAAACAAGGACATGAAGCTATCGATTGCCGGCAAAGAGAAAATCAGACTTTTCATCTAGACGACCCAATCCCAGACAACAAACTCGACAAGCCCATATGGCACACAATAACAACAACCCTTCTACTGTCATTGACCCTGCCTGGTATTTTGATACCGGGGCCACTGATCACGTCTCTCCTAACCAGAACAAGCTCAATATTGCAGAAGAATGCAAAGGGGATGATAAGCTGCAAGTGGGAAAGGTAAAAACATGTGTATTTCTCATGGTGGATCCTCTTCTATGCCGAATTTAAAATTACCAATTGTGCTTATTGTTCCTGAACTCACTAAAAATCTTCTAAGTGTGTACAAGTTAACAACAGATAATAATGTTTATATAGAGTTCTGGCCTAATCATTGTAATGTTAAGACCTTGCAGGGACAAACCATACTCTGAGGGGATGTTAAACATTGTCTCTATCAGGTGCCACATACCACATCAAAACCTCGTTCAATGGCATTCACCGGTATTCGTACATCTTTACATGGATGCCATAAACGTTTGGCACACCCTCATTAGCCTGTTCTACGTAAACTTGTGGCTTCATTTAATCTTCCAGTTTCATCGAATAAATTTACAAGTGTTTGTGACTCATGTCAACTTGGAAAAAGTCATCATTTTCAACTTGCTTCTTCGCATGCTATACCTTCTACATCTTTTGAACTTTTTTATTGTGATGTATGGGGTCCATCCGTAGAATTTTATTTAAATCGAAACCGGTATTTTATTTTGTTTGTTGATGATTGCACAAAGTTCATATGGATGTATTTCTTGTCCCATAAATCACAAGCTTTTTTTACTTTCTTACAATTTCGAACCATGATAAAAACTCAATTCAACTATGATATAAAAAGCTTACAAAGAGATTGGGGTGAGGAATTTCGAAATATCTCTTATTTTCTTCAAGGAAATGGCATCAGTCCTCGAATTTCTTGTCCATATATACAAGCCCAAAATGGAGTTGTTGAACATATAAATAGAATCATAGTTGAAAAAGAGGTTAACTCTTCTAGCTCAAGCTTCACTACCTCAAATTTTCTGGGAACATGCTTTTAAAATAGCAACCTACTTAAATAATCGTACCATCTCACCACTATTACATTACAAATAACCCTATCAAAAACTTTACCACAAAGCTCCTGATTATGGTTTTCTAAAAACTTTTGGATACCTTTGTTATCCTTTTCTCCGACCATATAATGCTCACAAAATTGATTTTCGCTCCAAACCTTGCATTTTTCATGGATACAGTGCTTCGCACAAAGGTTATCTTTATTTTCATCAACCAACCTCTCGCATCTACATCTCTTGATATGTTGTTTTCAATGAGGAAGTTTTTCCATACATCCCTCAATCTACTCCGTCACATCCAACCACACCAAATATCGACAACACTCCTACCATTATAACTCAAATAGATTAACCATCCTCAATCTAATCCTCTCCAAAAAAACTCATCCCGTTCATCAACACTCTATGATCACTCGTGCTCGTACCAACTCACTAAACCCAAAACTCTCCCGTATTTCCACATCCTCTCACATTGAACCACAAACTTTCTCCCAAGCTAATAAGCACACATGTTGGAAAATTACAATGAAGGCAGAGTATGATGCTCTCATGAAAAATAACACATGGTCTCTAGTTTCATGTCCCATTAATACTAATGTTATTGGTTGTAAGTGGATTTACAGGATTAAAAGAAAATCGGATGGTATTATTGAACGACATAAAGCCAGATTAGTAGCACATGGCTTTAGTCAAGAGGCTGAGATTGATGTTTTTGAGACGTTTAGTCCGGTTATTAAGCCTACAACTATACGCCTCGTGCTCTCCATTGCTATTTCCTAAGGATGGCACATTCGACAACTAGACATCAACAAGGCTTTTCCTAATGGCGACCTAACAGAGGAGGTATACATGAAAAACCAAAAGATTTTAAAGAACCAAATAAACCCACACATGTATGTCGATTACACAAAGCTCTTTACGGACTTAAACAAGCACCTAGAGCTTGGTTTACAAAACTAAAGCAATACTTGGTTACAAATAGCTTTCGAGCGTGTAAATCGGATACATCCCTGTTTGTGAATATTTCACCTACCTCAACTGTTTATGTTCTTGTATATGTGGATGAGTTGATTTTAACATGCACAAATGCATCTCACCTTCAGATGTTTATTAATGCCCTAAATCAATATTTTTAATTAAAGATCTTCGTGTTTTGCATTATTTTATTGGTCTTCAAATACATAGACATGCAGATGGTCTTCAAATTTCTCAATAGGCCTATATACAAGATGTCATAAACAAAAGCAACATGGTGATGGCTGCCCCAATGTTGACTCTAGTAGATCCTTATCATCATCTTCAATTAGAAGGTGACCCATTTGAAGATAAAAACTGTATAGATAGATCGTTGGTTCTCTTCGGTACGCAGCAATTACACGTCCCAATATTGCTTACACGGTTAACAGTGTTTGTCAGTTTATGCATGCTCCGACAACTCGACATTGGAAAACATGAAACATATACTTCGATACTTAAAACGGACTATTGATCAATGTATTCACTTCAAACCCACTATAATTCGAGCTTTTCATGCTTATTCTGATGCAGGTTGGAATTCAGATCGTGATGATAGTCGTTCTTAATATGGCTTTGCCATCTTTCATGGATCAAATCTAATTAGTTGGACGTCCAGAAAGCAAAAGTAGTGGCTAGATCAAGCAAGGAAGCTGAGTATAGGTCTTTGGCTTATATTACTGTTGAATTATTATGAATCAAACAGCTAATAGCGGATCTTCAAGCACCAATCACTCACTCACCACTTCTATTATGTGACATTGTTAGGGCTATTTTCATGAGTAAAAATCCGGTTATCAACACTCGTTTAAAACATATTGCATTGGATTATCATTTCATCTGTGAGCAAGTAGAAGAAGGCATATTGAAGATAGTTTATGTTTCATCAGTTGATCAAGTTGCGGATATTTTCACAAAGCCTCTGGCAAGGATAGAGTAGTTTTTCTTCGTTCCAAGCTTCAAGTTCGTCCCTCTGTTTAGCTTGCCGGAGGAAAATAGCATAATATTTAACACATGTACAAATGAAATAGTCTGTTACTAGTTCCTAAGAGTTAGGAGTCATTTACTCTCTTTTAGTTTCATCTTCCTGAATATATATACACTTGTTGAAACATCCCAAAATACGACCCAATAATTTTTGTTTAATAATTACTAAAAACATCATGCCAATATCATAAAATAAACCCATACGTCAATATCTCAAAATCATAGCAAAGTATCACTAGAAAACTGTATCAAGACTGTGTCAAATCACATCTATGAAAAGCTAAAACAACTCCCAGGACAAACTGAAACTGTGGTGTGTGCGATACCATCAACCCGAGCTCTTCCCTTGACTTACGGAAGTACCTGAAACCAAAACTGAAACTCTAAGCACAAAGCTTAGTGAGCTCCCCCAAACTACCTCATACCATAAAATAACATATAACACATACTGGGCCTTGTCCACTGCATCGGACCGAAGTCCGGAAACTGCATCAGACCGAAGTCCGGAACTAACCTGGGCCTTGCCCTCTGCATCGGACCGAAGTCCGGAACTAACTGCATCGGACCTTGTCCGGGACTGACTGGGACCTTGTCCCCTGCATCGGACCGGAGTCCGGAATTAACTGCATCGGACCGAAGTCCGGAAACTAACTGAGCATATCATAGCATAGCATGAAAATATCAACAAGCATGAACACATAAACTGCATACTGCATCGGGTCATAGCCCGGAACACATAACACACAAACACTGTCTGAGTCACGAAGGCATCAAACATTCTAACTACTGCATCGGACCGAGGTCCGGAAACTACTACCAATTAAACGGGCCGACATTGTGGCCTTAGACCCGTTCCTATTAGAGGGAAACTCACCTCGTGATGCTGACTGCTGAACTCCTGAATGAGAAATCCCTGACTGCTGCTCCGGCTGCTTCCCAGCTATCATGGGAAATAAAATACTAAATTAGAAAAGGGATCCCTCTATGGGTAAAATGACCATTTTACCCCTACTATGTTGTGGGACACCACATGGCCCAAATCCTTAATTCCTTCTAAGTCCATCTATGGCCCACTAATGGCCCAATTTGCTATATTGGGCCTAGAACCCTTTTATTGGGCCTTACTCAAGCCCAATACAAAATCCTTGGTCCTTAACAACTGAATTCTGATGGCCATAAAGGCCCAATGACCCTAAGCCTGAAACCCAGCCAACACCGAGGCCCAACACTCGAAGCCCAAACTGGCAGCGTACGCGGGGCGTACACCAAGGTACGCTATAAGAGGAAAAAGGTACGTAGACCAAGTATGGTGTTAAATTAGTGCAGCTGGAACTCACTTAGAAATACACTATAGTAGGGTCCATAGACATAGTTTATTATCTAGTTATCCCGTCCGTCCTTTTTTCCATGATGCCAATTACTTTTTCTTTCTCAAAAAAATGGAGTCGGATTGACCAATTTACATAAATATCATTTATAGTTTCATATTAGTCCCTTTTTAATTTCATTATACAACAATAACACTTAACCTTTTTGTAATTTACTAAAACTACATTAAGTACATGATAAAAAAAATTGAATATTTTAAGTAAATTATATTGTTAGAAAGAGCCACTTCATGCCAGTAATAAATATAGACCAACGGTTAAATATATTTGAAAACTTTTTCATTTTTAATATTATAAAAAAATATTGAATATGAATTATATAAGAAGACAATATATGAAATTTATATTTTTAAGTAATTATATAATTATGTAAGACTGATTATCTTTAAAATATTTGTTGATGCTAGGGAGTGGTTTATAAAAGATAGACTACTAGGCAAATGTGATGGTCCCATTGTCCTTATGAATATGAATTATATAAGAAGACAATATAAGATGAACTTGTTAGATTAATGGTGTGTTACAAACTCCTTGAGTAAGTTATCCAGTTCTCCAATTAATTTAACCAGGACTTAAGTACAAAAATGATAAGTTAGATGAATAATAAAATGGAACTTGCAACTACAGTCAAATGAAAAGATAGATTTCATATCTCCCCTATTGCGTTTAAAGTTCACTTTTTTATCACATGGAAACTGTGTAACAATGGCTGCAGTTTCAAGAAAAAAACGATTTGGTTCCACTCAAATCAGTTGGAAGCTGATTAAGCTTATCTTTACAAACGGGTTCAAAAATGGAAGTCTTCTGTTGCTTTCCCTTCAGTTTCTGCAAAACATGGGCAATCCATATTGATAAATAAAAAGTTTTATATCTCAGATGCAAATAATTAAATTTACAATTCTCAAATCTAAATGAGCCACGTTAGCCAAGTCTAAATGCTTATACTTCTATTCGGATAAGCCTCCATGACAAAATGAGAATCACAATGCTTTCTGTTAAATAAACTTCTTCACACTAGGTACCTTATGCACTAAGGTAACAACAAGTAAATAACAAAAATAAGAAAGAAGCGAGAATAGAGAATTAACAACGAGATATGAAAACAAGGGAATTAAAGGATTGGTTGGAGTCTAAATATTATTGGCTTAATAAACTTAATCTGGAATAATAATAAACAAAGGAACGTACTTATACTAATTCTAAAAGAGACCTACTCAAATACAAAAACTAGGAAAAACTTAATAAAATAAACTTTCCTATTTGAACTAAAAATCCCTATTTGATTCAAACCGATTATCCCAACAATCACCCCCTTAATCGGTTTGGTCATACGAGCCACTTGTTCAAAACAACACCGATTCCTCTTCGATTAGGCCTGCCTCTTCTTTTTCCCATTTAGGACACTCGTTGCTATAGTGACCAAGCTCACCACATTTGTAACATTTAATGTGACTTTTATTCCGTTGGAAACGTTCACCATCTCGACTTTTCTCGGACCCCCGACCTCTTCCCCGGCCACGTCCAAAGCCTTCCCGATTTGAACTTCCATTGCCACAATGCTTACAAACATGTGATTTTTCCTCACTAGCCAACAACAACCAACCTTGAGTGTCATCCACTTTCTCGGTTCCTCTTATACGCTCCTCGTACACCTTCAATCTACCAACCGCTTCATCGAATAACATTGAATCCAACTCGAAACATTGCTCTATTGAAGCCACGATTTGAAGAAACGACTTAGGCATCAAATCTAGTAACCTTTTTACCAAATCACCTTCTTCAAGCTCATATTCAAGACTCCTTGCTTTTGAAGCTAAACCGGAGAATTTTGTCACAAAATCATCAACCGTTTCATCCTCCTTCATGCGTAAACTTTCAAGCTCCCTTTTTAAGGTTGCAAGCCGAGTCGTTTTCACCCAATCCACTCCCAAATACCGTGCTTTTAGCCCATCCCACACTTTCTTTGGTTCGGTGTAACTCGTCATTTGCATCATGATATCTTTGGGTATCGCTTGAAACAAAAAGGCAAGAGCTTGTTTTGACTTCTTTTGATCCGATGCTTCACCTAACGCCTTTGGTTCGATCGTCTCCCATATGCCATGTGCATCCATAATCAACTTGACTTTGACCGCCCACACTGGATAATTCGTTTGAGTCAAACCGGAACTTGATATGTCATCGAACCTTCTTTCATCGCCATTCTTCCTTTTTATAGCTTCAACCCTATTCCGATCAAACTTGTTCAAAGAGATCTATTCCTCCGATCAAGAAAACAAGCAACCCGCTCTACCGTATTCTTGCACCTGCAAAACGAACCAAATCCAAAGCCACCTGCTTTGACGGATCTCTTCCGTTCGTTTATTCCGCACCTCCCCGGTTAGTCTCTTTCACCCGAACAAGCCTCCGATCAAAGGATGAACCCTATACCCCCTTACTCGAACCAACCCTCTTTAACCTTCGCTCTGATACCAAGTGTTAAATAAACTTCTTCACACTAGGTACCTTATGCACTAAGGTAACAACAAGTAGATAACAAAAATAAGAAAGAAGCGAGAATAGAGAATTAAAACAAGGGAATTAAAGGATTGGTTGGCGTCTAAATATTATTGGCTTAATAAACTTAATCTGGAATAATAATAAACAAAGGCACGTACTTATACTAATTCTAAAAGAGACCTACTCAAATACAAAAACTAGGAAAAACTTAATAAAATAAACTTTCCAATTTGAACTAAAAATCCCTATTTGATTCAAACCGATTATCCCAACACTTTCAACTATTGTAGAAAAAAATTAACCAAAGTTTTCACCATCATAATCATCTCCGTAGAAAAATTAATGAACAAGTAATTGGAGAAAGAGGAAGAGAGAAGTATGAGATAAAAGTTCTGTTTGATTTTAATCCTTCCAACATCCAAAAGAACGTCATCATAACCACACGAAGACTTCTCTTTTTTCCATTGACATAATCTTCAACATTCAAATAAAAATTGAATATCAATGAATGACGTTGAGGGTGAACGAGGGGAGGAAAGCAGAGTGCAGAATGATAGAGAAATCAGTGATTTTAATTAAATTCAAGTTACGAATTTAAATTCGAAAAAAGATAAAACTGGAAAAACCCACAAATCAATTTTACTTTGGATGTAACCCTAGATTGGAATAAATGAAAATAGATCGAATTTATTCCTTCAGCATTGCTTACGGTCATAATCATGAGGCTTCAGTAGAAAATTTGGTAGGAGAAGTTCACGTTATGCAGAAGCGGAGCTGTGGAGAAAAAAAAATTTAATGGCGGTGACGCAAAACGTAAAAGTCCATCGCATCGTAACTCAAAGCAGGAGGAAAAGTAATCGTTTTCCCCATCATCTCTCTCGCTTGACTGTGGTGTCATTGGAACAAATGGAGAGAAATATTGTATGAAAGAGAGAATAAAGAAACGGTACAAGTATACAAGACGTTCACATTGTATGTGGGAACTGTGAAGGTGGTAAATTGTCTCTTGCTAATATCTATGACGGTGGAAGCAACTAAACATGCACAAAAAGGCGGGCTTTGGTCCAAGACCAAACCGATCTAATTAGAAACCGGACCAAAAATCGGTCCTAAAAAAACCGTATTGAAAAAAAATTGGTCTGAAAAAAAAATTGGATCGTTTCGAGACAAAACCGCTCCGAGACCGACTTGAGACCAATTTCAAAAAGGACCCATAACCAAAGTTTATAAACATATTATTTTTGAGATAATTACAAAATAAATCACACATTATCCAATTATCTATGTGTGTGTCACACCCCCAAACCCAGGATGACGGAAACGTCCGGGGGTGGAGGCCTTCATGTATAGTATCATAACCACAATTACAATAGTAATTTAAGCAAACACAACCAACATATATATATAATTGAAAGAGTAACGTCATTGTATGAATTACATGTTTCCTAATCAATTACAATATGTTGACAAAACATGAAATGCTGACGCCTTAATGTCCCATCCTCAAAATGCACTTTGATACCTGTTTAGTGATTTCCTGAGAATACAAGTTGTTTTAAAAAGTGTCAACACAAAGGTTGGCGAGTCCATAAGCTTTTGTTTTGAAAACTTGATAAAAGTCTTTCGCTTGTAAATGTCATGTTTGTTTCAGAAAATCCAATATTTTCCTTAAAATGTGTAATGTAGTCTTATATCCGAAGACCAAAATGTATAAGTAACCTCTCTTACGGATAGAAAATGATATGTGTTTAAATCGACATAAACGCGTTTGAATTAAATGAAATTTCCGTAAATTCTTATGTTTGTTAATACTTTATGTGAGTTTATTATAACCATGCTATGACCTAGTTGGCCTGAAACGACGTTCTTCAGGCATCAGAAATGTTTATGACATTTGTCACCCCAAACCTGCCGGTCTAACTGTTGCATGCAGTTAAGGTGTGGGTTTGTCAAACCCAATATAGATCTATATACAACTATCGTGCTCTCCCTCCAGGAGACTCTGGTTACAATACAGGATTGAACGGTAAATGTGAAGCGAATGTCTCACAAAGTTATTAACAAATTTACGTGTAATGTAGTGAAAACCCCTTTTCGTATAAATGTACCCTTTTGAAATGTATGTATTATGTGGTGTGTCATAAACTATATCTATTATAGTTTATCAAAAACAAGGGTAGTAGTGGTAATATACGCAAACTATACTTAACATAGTTTATTCAAATGTTTGTATGAAATGGATGTACTTTGCTTATAACAATTTGCTATCCTTTGTATATGTATTAAATCCATTTATCAACTCATGCATGTCTATATATCAAGACCAAAATGTCATTTATTTGCAATAACATGCATTCACATAAAGATATACACCTTGCTCGACATGTTACAAGGTGAAATGAAATCATTAGTATTTCTCTTGTTATTAACAGATTTCATCACTGTTCTTAGAAAATTTATAAAAAATTCATAACAGATCCAAATGAGAATCCGTAAACTCTGGGAGTTTGGAAAATGATTCTAGTTTGTTTATAAATTTTCCCATGATTTTTAGTGACCTCCAACTTAAGTGAAAATGTCCATAAACACAGACTGGTCCAGGTTGGTTTTTGAAATGATAGACAGTTTTGTAAAAATCACCATACATTGTAGAAAAATCGTATGGAGATGTGCAAGTATCCATTTTAAAGCTAAGAACTTGAACTACTTGCACCTTGTACAGTTTTGAAAACAAAAATGTTTTAGTTGACTAAAACAGTCCGTGAATGGAGTCCAACCTTTCTGATGTAAACTGTTAGAAACATTTAGTTGTGTTCTTGATGATTTAACTTGTATTTCCCCCCCTTAAAACTTAGGAAAATATTAAAATATAGGGGTAAGAACTCACCTTGAGTGATTTCAGAAGATCGATGATGGAGATATGTAGTATTCCACTCAAGAACACTAAGGAGATGTCTTGAAGATTCAAGAATCTAACATAATAATGATGGAGTTTGTGTAAGAATTTAAGGATTTGAGTAAAATAAAATGTAATCATCACTAGGAGTATAAATTATGCTTACCAAGAGTAGAATAAAGCTTGATGATCAGCCTTGGAGTCTTGAAGTAGAGAGAAAAAGTTTGATAGAAAAGTTATGTTTGATTTTTGGTGAAATGAGAGCAAGTGAGTGAAAATGAGGAGAGTGGTTGATTTGTTCCAGCTTTTAGAATGTGAGATGGGCTGATGATTGATGGAAAAGTACAAGGAAGTGACTAGGGATGGTGGGGAGGAGTGTGGGTTAGTCATGGAGTGGGTATGGTGGTTGCTTGTGTCATAATACAAAGAAAAGTCAACACTCAACCTTTGTACTTCACCAACCACTAAATTTTATTCTTTAGATAAAGATTTCCATAAAAATATGATTAAATTATGAATATTTAGGGTCTTATATGTTAAAATATGATTTTTGGGGAAAATCCCGTGTTAAAATGATGAAAAACGGGCTTAAAATGCTAAAAATATTGAAAATGGGTGAAAAGTGTCACAATCCGAAGTTTAGGGCCGGAGGTTCGGTCCTAGCCATTGGAACCGAGAGGCGGGAAGAAGACCGGGAGGAGAGGATGAGGAACCGAGAGCGCGAGGAGAAGAACAGAAGCGAGGCTCGGTTGCTTGAGGACCGATAGTGCGACGGCGGAAGGGAGAGCAAGGTTCGGTCTCGGTCTTTGGCGGGTTCGGCTTCCGGTTTCCGGGGTCTCGATTTCGGTATCAGGCGGTTTCGGCTCTTCCCAATTCGGTCCGAGAGACTTTGCCTCTTCTTAGTTTCGGTCCGAGAGGCTTCGCCTCTTCCTAGTTTCGGTTGTTGGGTCTCGGTTTCGGTTCTAGGGTTTCGGTTGCTAAGAGGTTTCGGCCTCTAAGAGGAGTTTCGGCTCCTTGAGGCTGATTTTCGCGTTTTACCCCGTTCCAAGCCGTTTTTGACCCGGTTGAGGGTCGGAATGGCCCGGATGACTATAAAAAGTTACGGGAACTTTTGAGAGAGATTTTAAATAGAGAAAAATAGAGTGACTATGATTGAGGGAGGTTTCGTTTGTGACCTTTTTGAGTGTCCGACTTTGCAATGCGAGGTCCGTAAACCCCATTAAGCCTTGGTGTAGTGTCCTACACACTCCCGATGAGTGTGTAATGGTGTTTTATCGCTTTGGTTCAATGTTTAGCAATATTAAAGCTATGAAATTTCAAACGTACAAATTTTTCCAATGATGTTTTCTCATTAAAATAGTGGGTTGTTTAGTTTGACTTGTTGACTTTGACTTGACTTGAAATTGACTATTGTCACATCATCCCCCCGTTAGAGGGAATTTCGTCCCAAAATTTACGTTTTGGCTTGGACTTCAAGAGTTTGGGAAGAGATGTGGCTATTTTTGTTTCATTTAACTCAGGTCCTCATTTAGCATTCCAATGAACCTTCACAATGGGAATACGACTTTGTTTTGTTCTTTTGATCTCCCGATCCATGATCTCGACTGGTTCCTCCACAAAGTGGTGATTTTCGTTAACTTCGATTTCGTCGAGAGATATTACAAGTGTCTCGTCAGACAGACATTTCTTTAAGTTGGATACGTGAAATGTGGGGTGTACGTTACTAAGTTCTTGTGGTAATCGGAGTTTTTACGCCACAGGACCAATCCTGGCAAGGATTTCAAATAGTCCGATGTACCTCGGGTTTAGTTTCCCACACTTACTGAAACGTATCATTCCTTTCCAAGGGGAAACTTTCAGTAGTACCCGATCTCCGACTTGGAATTCCAAGGGTTTGCGTCTCTTGTCTGTGTAACTCTTTTGTCGATCACGAGACGCCTTCACTCTTTCCCGAATTTGAACAATCTTTTCTGTGGTCTCCCTTATGATTTCAGGACCAGTAAAGGTGCTATCAGGGACTTGCCCCTAGCTAGCTGAGTATCCCCCACTTCGGCCCAACACAGAGGTGATCTGCACTTGCAACCGTAGAGAGCTTCGAATGGAGCGACTCCAATGCTAGTGTGATAGTTGTTATTATAGGAAATTTCGATAAGCGGTAAATGAGTATCCCATGCCTTACCAAAGTCTATCACACAGGCTCTCAACATGTCTTCTAACGTCTGTATAGTGCGCTCGCTCTGCCCGTCGGTTTGTGGATGGTAGGCCGTACTCATATCTAGTCTAGTTCCTAGAGATTTCTGTAAGGGCTGCCAAAATCGCGAGGTGAATCTACTATCTCGGTCGGAGATGATGGATATTGGTACACCATACAGTCGCACAATCTCCTTGATGTATGTCCTGGTTAACTTCTCCATCTTGTCGGTTTCCTTTATTGGTAGGAAGTGGGCAGACTTGGTCAATCTGTCTATGATTACCCATATGGTGTCAAGCCCATCCGATGTCTTAGGCAGCTTGGTTATGAAGTCCATGGTTATCCGTTCCCACTTCCATTCAGGTATATCCGGTTGTTGTAGTAGTCCTGATGGCTTCTGGTATTTTACCTTGACTTTGGCGTATGTCTGGAACTTGCCCACGTAGGTAGCAATCTCGGCTTTCATGTTCGGCCACCAGTACCACTTCTTGAGGTCTAGATACATCTTATCCGAACCTGGATGGATGGAATATCGTATCTTGTGTGCTTCGTTCATGACAACGTCTCGGAACCCACCGAACTTCGGTGTCCAGATCCGGTTCATGAGGTAGTGAGCTCCGTCCTCCTTGACTTCTAGGTTTTTATCCATCCTTCTCAATGCCTCACCCATCATGTTTTCTGGTTTCAAGGCTTCAAGTTGAGCTTCCTTGATTTGTGTGAAGAGGTGCGAATGGATCATCATTGTCAATGACTTCACCCGGCGACCCGAATATTCTTTTCTGCTTAGGGCATCGGCTACAACATTAGCCTTTCCCGGATGATAGCGGATTTCGCACTCATAATCGTTCAGTAGCTCTACCCATCTTCTTTGTCGCATGTTGAGCTCTTTTTGATTGAGGATATGCTGAAGACTTTTGTGATCGGTGAAAATGGTGCACTTTGTGCCGTAGAGGTAGTGTCTCCAGATCTTCAAGGCGAACACTACTGCTCCCAATTCAAGGTCATGGGTAGTATAGTTAACTTCGTGAGTCTTAAGTTGCCTTGACGCGTAAGCGATAACCTTCCCCCTTTGCATGAGCACGCAACCGAGACCTTGTTTTGAAGCATCGCAATACACTACGAAGTCATCAGTTCCTTCTAGAAGAGACAAGACCGGTGCGCTGCATAGGGCTTGTTTTAGTGTCTGGAAAGCGGCTTCTTGTTTATCTTCCCATTTGAACACCACACCTTTCTGAGTCAGAGTGGTAAGGGGTTTAGCAATCTTGGAGAAGTTCTGTATGAACCTTCGGTAGTAGCCTGCGAGTCCCAAAAATTGTCAGATTTCTGTTGGCGTTGTAGGTGCTGACCAATTTTCAATCGCCTTGATTTTTTAGGGATCCATGTGTATTCCTTTCTTGCTTACCATGTGGCCAAGGAATCCCACTTCTCGGAGCCAAAATTCGCACTTTGAAAACTAAGCATAAAGTTTCTCGGCCCTTAGAGTCTCCAGAACTAGTCGTAGGTGTTGCCTGTGCTCTTTTTCGCTCCTCTAATAGACCAAGATATCATTGATGAACACGATCACAAATTTATCTAGGAAGGGTCGGCACACTCGGTTCATCAGATCCATGAACACCACAGGCGCATTTGTTAATCCGAATGGCATCACTACGAACTCGTAGTGCCCATAGCGAGTTCTGAATGCCGTCTTGGGGATATCTTCTTCTTGAACTCACGACTGATGATAACTCGACCTCAAGTCGATTTTTGAAAAATAACTTGCTCCTTGGAGTTGGTCAAAGTGATCATCGATTCGGGGTAGGGGATATCGGTTCTTGATGGTAAGTTTGTTTAATTCTTGATAGTCGATGCACATGCAAAATGATTCGTCCTTCTTCTTTACAAAAAGGACTGGTGTGCCCTAGGGTGAGAAGCTCGGTCTAATGAACCCTTTGATCAATAGTTCATTCATCTGGCTGGACAGTTCTTGCATCTCTTTGGGTGCTAGGCGGTATGGAGCTTTGGCAACGGGGGTAGCTCCGGGAATTAAGTTGATTCGGAATTCGACTTGTCGTGCGAGTGGTACACCTGGTAGGTCTTCCGGGAATACGCCAGGGAAGTTGCATACTTCTGGAATGTCTTTGATGTCCTTCACCTCTTGTTTCTTATCTACGACGTGGGCTAAGAATGCATGGTATTCCTTTCAGAGGTACTTTTGGGCTTTAACACAAGAGATGATTTGCAAATTTGCATTGGGTTTATTGCCATAGATGAGAAGGGTTTCGCCGTTTGGCAAATTAAGGCAAACGGCCCTTTCGTAGCATAGAATGTCGGCACGATGAGAGCATAACCAATCCATACCAATGATGATGTCGAAACTTTTTATGGTGACTGGCATTAGATCGATTTCGAACGAATGGTTATCTAGAGTGAGGGTACACCCTATGTATATATCATTAGTGCGCTCAACCTTTCCGTTTGCCATTTCTACGACGTATGAATCTTTTAATGACTGGGGGTTTTATTTTAGTAATTGTGTGAATTGGTGGCTCACGAAACTCCTCTCCGCTCCACTATCAAATAGTACGCATGCATAAGAGTTATTGAGGAGAAACGTACCGGTAACCACTGTAGGATCCTCGACTGCTTCCCCATGTCCTATCGCCAGGACTCTCCCTACACCTCCAGCATTAGGGGCTTGTGCCTTGGGGAAGTTCCTCCTGAAGTTCCCCGCTTCACCACATCCATAGTAGGTTTGGCTTGCCCCTGTATTGGCAACTTGGTTGATCGGTCGCGCTGGCGCTTTACAGAAACGAGCGGTGTGCCCCTTCCTGTCGCAGTTTTTGCAGTGCATTTCCTAACAAGCACCATTGTGGTGGAAGTTGCACTTGTTGCAATTAGCGAGATTTCCTGCATATTGCTTTGGTGGTGACGAAGTGGTAGCAGTGTTGGCAGCACGGATACCAACAGTCTGTTGCTTCTTGGCAGGGTCCTATCTCGGTTGCTTCTTTTAATTGCTCCAGAACTTTCTCTTGCTGTTTCCTCCCTTTGCTTGATCGGAGGTGGTTGACACCGTGACATGGCTGGCCCGATGATCAATGAGTTGCTGTTCCAGATCCTTGGCACTGTCAAAAGTGGTTGGCTTTGAGGCCAACATGCTATCTTGAATCTAGGGTGATAGGCCCCTGAGATATCCTTCCACCTTCTTGTTTTCCGGGGTAACCATCACAGGACAGAGGAGTGCTAGATCATTGAATTGGGCGGTGTAAGTTGCAAGGTCAGAGCCCGTCATCTTGAGGTTCCACAATTCCTGTTCTAACTTTTGCACCTCACCCCTTGGGCATCATCATAGTTTTCAAGTCTTCCCAACTTAACGAGTTAGAAACGGAGAGTGTCAGCAATTTTATGTGGCCGTTCCACCAAGTGAGGGCCCTGCCGGAGAATGTACAAGCTGCGAATTTGACTTTGTCTAATTCGGGGCATGCACAGATCTCGAAGACGGATTCAGTCTTATTGAACCACTGTATCAAAGCGATGACGCCCCTGCTTCCATTGAAAGAATCAGGTTTGCCATTTGTGAAGTATTTATAGGAACATTCTTTCAAACGCCCTTGGCTATCCCCTTTAGTAGAGATGTTAATACCGCTCCCTGTCCTCCTGGCACCGTCAGTGCTAATTTGAGACATAGCAGCTGCAACTGCGGCTGTAACCACAGCCTAAAACATAACGGGATTAAACTGGGGAGGCGGCGGGGGTGAATTTGTTTGCGTTCTCTCAGTGCGTCTAGTAGATCTACGAGGTGGCCTTTTTCTATCATAGAATTTTCAAAGATAAAAAGGACATCAGTCCTTTAGTAATTTGATGCAAGTCGACTGTCGTGAAATTAGTTCATTGGTTTTCAAGTATAGTATTTCCCAACTTCCATATGTTTGCATTAGCAAGTAATTCATAGAAAAAGTTTATGCAATTAAACTTATGAATTAAATAGTGATGACTCAAACGGAGTCATGTGTTTGCTTCCGTGTCTGACTCATTCCTAAGATTCGCTCGATGTGCCTCAGTTATGCGTAATTAAAATTTTAATAAACTGTTGATACTAATGAGTCTGCCCTAAGTCCACAACCAAACAAGGAACAGGTCCTAAGGCGGACTCATCATTTCTAGGTCGATTACTACTTTAATTACACATAACAACGAGGTACACTTAAAATCTTAGAATTATCAGTTGTAATTTGTTTGTAATACCACATAGTAAATCTCATGTCAACATTCAATGAAGTAAAATGCACGGCAAATTCATTGATAACTTTTTAGTACATATTGTTTTGAGAAAATTTGACCTCATAAAGGTCTACATTACATCAATGCAAAACATAGTTTTGACAGCACAAAAGCCCTTTGAATAGTGTAATCACTTTAGTTGCATGTTCAACCTACATACAAAAGAGTAGCACCAACGCATGCTCAGAAACCTATACTACAAAGATGTGTGAGTAGTATTGAGTCCTACTCACGACGATCCTTCCCTGGTGGAGCTTGGGATGATGTCGATGCACCTTGTAGTTCTGCCAGTCTCTGTTCGGTTGCAACCATTCTCTCCTCGAGCGCTTTGTATCTTTCCCGATACTCCCTTGTTTCTGCTCGAGCAGCGAGAAGGTCCTGGATAAGTTGGTCTCGGTGGTGGGAGTCTCATTCTAAGTCTCTGGTGCGAGCAGTGGTAGATTCTACGATGGCACTCAGCTCCCAGACCTGATCGGTCGTCGTCCTACCACGATCATCCATACTCACTATCCATTAAGTCATGACGGGGAGGGCTCTAGCAGCCGGTCCTCCGTGGATGAGGTTGTAATAACCTCGTTGGTCGCCATATGGTGACCGTTAGCGTTGTTGTCGGTCCACCTTTCGATCGTTGTTACCCAACGGGGCTCAGGCCCGTTGTATCCAAAAGCGATGTGCGGGCACCCTCGCGATGTAAGGAGGGTTGAAGACTTCCGGTTCTTCTTAAATTTCATTCTCAACCATGACTATCTCATCGTCTTCCTCTTCTTCTTCTTCATCTTCCTCCTCTTCTTCTTGTTCTTCCTCGGATTCCTCTTCGGGTTCCTCCTCGGGATACTATTTGGGATCCTCTTTGATTTGTTGCTCGGGCTCTTCCTCGATCCATCCAGCATTTCCCTGATTGGGAAAGTACAGGTCCCCTGGTAGGTGAAATCCTGCCATGTCTTCTGTATGAGAATAGGGGTGTAAGTAGCATGTAGTGGTTTATAATAATAATATTGTGCTATAGCAATCATACAAATATTCCTATAATATTTTGAATGTTTAGATTTGGTTCTTAATGCATTCCTTGTAGGGTGAAGTTAGGTTATTAGATTTGTTGCCCACCATGACTATCCCCTAGTATACGTAAATCACTCCTCGGACAGATATAGTTGATCAGGCTATATCCCTCCCAGACTTGATTCACATATACCAAGGTATACCCATGGTGCACAACTCCTCTTCTTTTAATTTATGTTCTTCTAGTTATGACACTACACGAGTATGTAATGCATGTAGGTATACTTTTAAACGAGAAAACTATTTATTTTTCTAAAAGTATCCCCCGTTAAAATGTTTTAAAATTAGAGACTTTAGTCCCAAATGTGTTTATAGTTTGTATATCTTATGTGGTTTGATATACTTAATTCACTATAAACCGTGCCCTGATACAAATCTGTCACACCCCCAAACCCAGGATGGCGGAAACGTCCGGGGGTGGAGGACTTCATGTATAGTATCATAACCACAATTACAATAGTAATTTAAGCAAACACAACCAACATATATATATATATATATATATATATATATATATATATATATATATATATAATTGAAAGAGTAACATCATTGTATGAATTACATGTTTCCTAATCAATTACAATATGTTGACAAAACATGAAATGTTGACGCCTTAACGTCCCATCCTCCAAATGCACTTTGACACCTGTTTAGTGATTTCCCGAGAATACAAGTTGTTTGAAAAAGTGTCAACACAAAGGTTGGTGAGTACATAAGCTTTTGTTTTAAAAAAATTGATAAAAGTCTTTCGCTTGTAAATGTCATGTTTGTTTCAGAAAATCCAATATTTTCCTTAAAATGTGTAATGTAGTCTTATATCCGAAGACCAAAATGTATAAGTAACCTCTCTTACTGATAGAAAATGATATGTGTTTAAATCGACATAAACGCGTTTGAATTAAATGAAATTTCCGTGAATACTTATGTTTGTTAATACTTTCTGTGAGTTTATTATAACTATGCTATGACCTAGTTGGCCTGAAACGACGTTCTTCAGGCGTCGGAAATGTTTATGACATTTGTCACCCCAAACCTGCCGGTCTAACTGTTGCATGCAGTTAAGGTGTGGGTTTGTCAAACCCAATATAGATCTATATACAACTATCACGCTCTCCCTCCAGGAGACTTTGGTTACAATACAGGACTTAATGGTAAATGTGAAGCGAATGTCTCACAAAGTTATTAACGAATTTACGTGTAATGTAGTGAAAACCCTTTTTCGTATAAATGTACCCTTTTGAAATGTATGTATTATGTGGTGTATCATAAACTATATCTATTATAGTTTATCAAAAACAAGGGTAGTAGTGGTAATATACGCAAACTATATTTAACTTAGTTTATTCAAATGTTTGTATGAAATTGGTGTACTTTGCTTATAACAATTTGTTATCCTTTGTATATGTATTAAATCCATTTATTAACTCATGCATGTCTATATATCAAGACCAAAATGTCATTTATTTGCAATAACATGCATTCACATAAAGATGTACACCTTGCTCGACATGTTACAAGGTGAAATGAAATCATTAGTATTTCTCTTGTTATTAACAGATTTCATTACCGTTCTTAGAAAATTTATAGAAAATTCATAACAGATCCAAGTGGGAATCCGTAAATTCTGGGAGTTTGGAAAATGAGTGTAGTTTGTTTATAAATTTTCCCATGATTTTTAGTGACCTCCAACTTAAGTGAAAATGTCCATAAACACAGACTGGTCCAGGTTGGTTTTTTAAATGATAGGCAGTTTTGTAAAAATCACCATAAATTATAGAAAAATCGTATGGAGATGTGGAAGTAGCCATTTTAAATTTAAGAACTTTAACTACTTGCACCTTGTACAATTTTGAAAACAAAAATGTTTTAGTTGACCAAAACAGTTCGTGAATGGAGTCCAACTTTTCAGATGTAAACTGTTAGAAACATTTAGTTGTGTTCTTGATGATTTTAACTTGTATTCCCCCCCCCCCCCCCCCCAAATCGTATGGAGATGTGCAAGTAGCCATTTTAAATTTAAGAACTTGAACTACTTGCACCTTGTACAGTTTTGAAAACAAAAATGTTTTAGTTGACCAAAACAGTTCGTGAATGGAGTCCAACTTTTCTGATGTAAACTGTTAGAAACATTTAGTTGTGTTCTTGATGATTTAACTTGTATTCCCCCCCCCCCCCCCCTAAAACTTAAGAAAATATTAAAATATACGGGTATGAACTCACCTTGAGTGATTTTAGAAGATGGATGATGGAGATATGTAGTATTCAACTCAAGAACAAAAAAGAAATGTCTTGAATATTCAAGAATCTAGCACAATAATGATGGAGTTTGTGTAAGCATTCAAGGATTTGAGTAAAATGAAGTGTAATCATCACTAGGAGGGTGAATTATACTTACCAAGAGCAGAATAAAGCTTGATGATCAGCCTTGGAGTCTTGAAGTAGAGAGAAAAAGTTTGAGAGAAAAGTTGTGTTTGATTTTTGGTGAAATGAGAGCAAGTGAGTGAAAATGAGGAGAAAGGTTGATTTGTTCCAGCTTTTAGAATGTGGGATTGGCTTATGATTGATGGAAAAGTACAAGGAAGTGACTAGGGATGGTGGGGAGGAGTGTGGGTTAGTCATGGAGTGGGTATGGTGGTTGTTTGTGTCATAATACAAAGAAAAGTCAACACTCAACCTTTGTACTTCACCAACCACTAAATTTTATTCTTTAAATAAAGATTTTCATAAAAATATGATTAAATTATGAATATTTAGGGTCTTATATGTTAAAATATGATTTTTGGGGAAAATCCCGTGTTAAAATGATGAAAAACGGGCTTAAAATGCTAAAAATATTGAAAATGGGTGAAAAGTGTCACAATCCGAAGTTTAGGGCCGGAGGTTCGGTCCTAGCCATTGGAACCGAGAGGCGGGAAGAAGACCGGGAGGAGAGGATGAGGAACCGAGAGCGCGAGGAGAAGAACAGAAGTGAGGCTCGGTTGCTTGAGGACCGAAAGTGCGACGGCGGAAGGGAGAGCGAGGTTCAGTCTCGGTCTTTGGTGGGTTTGGCTTCCGGCTTCCGGGGTCTTGGTTTCGGTATCAGGCGGTTTTGGCTCTTCCTAGTTCAGTCCGAGAGACTTCTCCTCTTCCTAGTTTCGGTTCGAGAGGCTTCGCCTCTTCCTAGTTTCGGTTGTTGGGTCTCGGTTTCGGTTGCTAAGAGGTTTCGGCCTCTAAGAGGAGTTTCGGCTCCTTGAGGCTGATTTTTGCGTTTTTACCCCGTTTCAAGCCATTTTTTACCCGGTTAAGGGTCGGGATGGCCCGAATGACTATAAAAAGTTATGGGAACTTTTGAGGGAGATTTGGGACAGATTTGGGAGAGATTTGAAATAGAGAGAGAGAGAGATAGAGTGACTATGATTGAGGGAGGTTTCGTTTGTGACCTTTTTGAGTGTCCGACTTTCCAATGCGAGGTCCGTAAACCCCATTAAGCCTTGGTGTAGTGTCCTACACACTCCTGATGAGTGTGTAATAGTGTTTTATCGCTTTGGTTCAATGTTTAGCATTATT
Source organism: Lactuca serriola (assembly GCF_051521515.1). Lineage (NCBI taxonomy): Eukaryota > Viridiplantae > Streptophyta > Magnoliopsida > Asterales > Asteraceae > Lactuca > Lactuca serriola. The sequence continues at coordinate 146,569,624 of NC_136408.1, read as the reverse complement.
AAAGCTATGAAATTTCAAACGTACATATTTTTCCAATGATGTTTTCTCATTAAAATAGTGGGTTGTTTAGTAAATACACAATGTAAACCCTAAAATACAAGGGCTAATTGGGTTGTCTGGTTTGACTTGTTTACTTTGACTTGAACCAAAATTGACTATTGTCACAGTGTGGATCATGAAAGCCCAAAAGGTGATGGATTAGTGATTACTAGTGGGCTAGAAGGTGGTTTGGGCTCAATGGTTGGGTTGTACATGGTAACCCACGAATTGAATTATTGTTGCATGAAGGCTAGGGAAATGTTTTTAAGGCTTCTTAAGTGCTTAAACTATAGAATTCTATGGTATTATCAGACAATCATTCATATATTCATTGATATGCCAAACCAACAATAAAAGGAATACGCATACAAAGGACAAAAATATGAGACTTATCTATGATATGAATAATCTGATACTAGATAAACATAGGCTAATAAAATAACAATATCCAATACTCCCCCTCAAGATGGATCATGTAAATTGACAATACTCATCTTACTAAGAAGAAATTGAAACTGAGCTGCACCAAGACCCTTAGTGAGTAAATCAGCAACTTGCACTTTGGTATTAATTTGCATGGGCAAAATCTCCTTTGAAATAACTCGTTCACGAACAAAAAAACAATCCATTTCAACATACTTCGTGCGTTCAAGGAAGACAGGATTGTTCACGATGTGTCCGGCGGCTTGGTTGTCACAAAAAAGAGTTGTAGGTCATGCACATTAACTTGTAAATCTCGAAGCAACTAACAAATCCAAATAATCTCGCTAACTGTAGAAGCCATTGCCCGGTATTCTGCCTCAGCTGAAGACCATGAGACCACCGATTGTTTCTTAGTTTTCCATGTAACCAGAGCACCACCAAACATAATCAAATAACAAGCCCGTGAGCAACGTGTGTATGGACACCCTAGCCAATCAGAATCAGAAAAAACTATCAACACGTAATCTTCAGTTTTTGGTAAAAGAATACCATGTCCAACTGTGCCTTTCAAGTATCTTAGCACACGGTGTAAAGCGTCCAAGTGACTACGTCGAGGATCGGTAACAAAATGGCTCAAAACATTAGTTGAATATGTAATATCGGGTCGCATGACTTGTAGATACAACAAGAGTCCAATGAGCCAACGATATTTGTTTACATCAACCTTATCTCCATTCTCTCAATGATCAAGTTTCAAGTTCTGTTCAATAGGAAACGGACTAGGTTTAGAACCTAGCATGCCACTATCTTTAAGAATATTCATGCAGTTGCACTTTAACTCATTAAATGCTATCCAGTTTGTTTCCAACAATTATCACATCATCAACATAAATGAGAACGGCCATGTAAACTCCTCCTTTATCCCATAAGAATAAAGAGTGATATGCTTTTGACTGACAAAACCCCATGATCAAAAGAAAAGTGGTGAATTTTTTTTGTACCAATTGCATGAAACTGGCTTTAACCCATAGATTGACTTCTTTAACCGACATACACATGTTTTGTTTTCCTTTGCAAACCCTTGAGTAATCTTCATGTAAATCTCTTCCTCAAGATCTTCATGCAAGAGGGCATTTTTCACATCAAGTTGGTGAATAAACCAATTCTTCTAAGCCGTTACCACCAATAAAATACAAACTGTTAGTAGTTTAGATACCGATGCAAACGTATCATGGTAATCGATGCCTTCCATTTATGTAAACCCTTTTGCCACTAGTCGTTCTTTGTATCTTTCTATTTCGCCATTTGGTTTGAACTTTATTTTATAAATCCACTTTCAATCAATGGCTCGTTTTCCTTCAGGAAAGTGTGTTAGAGTCCAAGTATCATTATCAACAAGTGCTTTAACATCCCATTCCATTGCACCACGCCAATGAGGACTTTGTGAGGCTTCTAAGAAGGTAGTAGGCTCGTTTCCCTTCAGGAAGGTGTGTTAGAGTCCAAGTATCATTACCAAAAAGTGCTTTAACCTCCCATTCCATTGCACCACGCCAATGAGGACTTTGTAAGGCTTCTAAGAAGGTAGTAGGCTCATTATTGGACGTGATGGACACAAGATAAGCAACATGTTTATTAGAAAAATTTTATAAGAAAAAAATGGGAAAGTAGATGTACCACTGAGGCCTCTTGATCACAATTTTTACTACCTTCACACAGTCCTTCATGAAACTTAATTGGTAAATCATCATCATGTTGTATGTTTCCTTATGTATCTTTGAAAGGATACACATTTTCATCAAAAACTACATCTCTACTCACAATATTTTTTCTAGACTCAATGTTGAAAATTTGTAACCCTTAGTACCTTGTGGGTAACCTAAAAATATACCAGGTTTTCCTTTTAATGAGAATTTATCTCCCTTCGTGTTGGTGTTTTTGTGATACACAAGGCACCCAAGTATTTTCATGTGTTCATACTATGGTTTATAATTCCAAACAAGTTCATAGGGAGTTTTATTTTTAATGACCTTTGAAGGAAGCCTATTGATTATATATGCAGCCGTAAGGATGCACTCCTCCAAGACCTCTTTGGAATATTTGCTTGAAACAAAATTGCATGTGCAGTTTCTAATAAATGTCGGTGTTTTCTTTCCACAACACCCCTTTGCTGTGGCGTGTGTGGGCAAGTGGTTTCAAGAAATATGCCCTCTTTTTTATAGAAATCATGCATGAAATTAAAGGTAAACTCACCTCCATTGTCACATCTAATTCTGTTAATGTGTTTGTGAAATTGAACACTTATCATCTTGTGAAATTTTATGAGACATTCACTAGCATCATTTTTGTGCCTGATGAGAAAAACCCAAACATCTCTACTATAGTCATCAACTATAACCCCCCCCCCCCCAGATGTCACAATGTATTAATTCAAATATATGGCTAGTTTTATTAATACTAACATGAAAAGGGTTTCTAACAATCTTAGCCTTAGAACGTGAGTCACAAACTTTATTACTAAAATCAACGAAATTCGTTTTAATTAAATCTACTTTTGATAGCTTTCCCTTTGAGGCATGACCTAACCTTCTGTGCCAAGTGTCTGGCATAGCAATCATGGCTCTTCTATCTTCAATCATCCCCATTCAATACAATCCCCCTTGGCGTCTACCCGATCCAATCAAGTTCCTCGTGTTAAGTTTTTGCATGACACAAAAGTCGGGAAAGAAAGGTACAACACATTGGAGATCTTTATTGATATAGCTAACTGAAAATAAATTGCATTTGAACTTTGGTACACATAAAACCCAATTAATTTTGACTCCCGCTAAAATGGTACAATCCCCTTTTCCCTCTAAGGAAATGGCATCACCATTAGGTATTACAACAGGAGGTTCAAAGTGTGTGGCTCTTTTATTAGTAAGTAAATTAAGAGTAGAGGTAATGTGTTCAGTACCACCTGAATTGAATATCCAATCATCCTTACCAACCATGTTGGGACATCGTGACGGTCCTTCATCGATAATCGAATTCTTGAAGTGATTTATGAACATTTGATACTGTTCTTTGGTAAGTTCGAGTATTGGGATCCCTTCTACTTCAACATGGGCTACAAGTATCTTGGGCTTCTCATTCTTCTTTCCGGGCCACCAGTCCGGATACCCAACTAGCTTGAAATAACCATCACGTTTATGTCCAATTTTATTGCAGTGAGTGCAATATTCATCTTTCTTGTCTTTGACTGTCTTGGAAACACTCTTTTCTTTAGCTAAATTAAAGTTTGTGTTTCGATTTTGGAAAGTTTTAAAAGCCGCCGGCTCAACAGGTGTTCTTCTGTTATTCAAAATTGTTGTTTGCCTTTCATCTACAGCTACTATACGGTACACGGTGCTAAGCGAGGGTGTCGATTTAGTGGCTAGGATTTGCGTTTTTATAACGGAGAATTCTCCGTCCATTCCCATAAGGAATTGGTATAGGCGTTCCTTTTCTTGATACTCGCTAAGTCTCTTTCCAACTTCACATGAGCAACTACTGCATGAACACTTTGGGAAGGGAAATATGGATGACCTTTCATACCAAAGTGTGCGTAAGTTTGTATAATAAGTAGAAACAGACAAACCATCTTATGTAGTTGCATCTATTTTTTTTAATTCAAAGGGTCTTGGAGAACTCTCCTTACCGAATCATTCATGTAAGTCCGTCCAGATCTAAGCCGCCGAAGTTGTGTATTTGACGTTGTCACAAATTCTATTTTCCATTGCGGTGGTGAGCCAGCCCTTCACCACCGCATCGCACCTCATTTAGAGCATGTAATCCGGCTTTCCTTTTCTGGTTTTTGAAGTGTTCCATCGACAAAATCAATTTTGTTTTTGGCGAATAGAAATTTTTCCATCTCTTGGCTCCAATCATTAAAGTTGCAATCTGAGATAACTTCATTGACATGAAGTTGTTTTTGGTACATCAGAATGATGAAGATAATATGGTGAGTTATGATCGATCCTGCCACCAGAACCTTCTCCGACATTCTTGTCTTTGTCTCCTCCCTTCATTCTTCTAGCGGAAGCAAGGTTTGTTTTAGGTTTCAGATTCTAGCTATGATACCATATAGAATTCTATGGTATTATCAGAGGATCATTCATTTATTCATTGATATGCCAAACCAGCAATAAAAGGAATACGAGTACAAGGAGAATAACAAACTCACAAAAATATGGGACATATTTATGATAAGAATAATCTGATACTAGATAAAGATAGGCTAATAAAATAAAAATATCCAATAAAAATTGTTGCTTTTTGCTTCATAAAGACTTTTAGTTGTATTTTATACTATTTGGTGGATTAAGGTTACACTTTAATGCGTCTTATGGCTCCTTAATGGAGCATGGACTTTTTTTTATTCTTAATTATGTTAGACGTTTTTGTGTTGTTTCATGAGTTTCCTTAATTTTCATTTACTAGTTTTGATGAGTAGGTGGTTGGTTGGCTTGTAACCACCAACTTAGTAATAAAGGCTTTACATACAACAAGTTTTTGCATGGAGAAAATTACTACACTAATTTTAATCAAAAAAACCTTTGTTCACTTTGAATTATTGTTATAATTCACTAGTTATCATTTTTGGGACGTGTTGTTGACTTGATACGAATTCAATCTAATAGGTCTTGGATTGTTTTCAATGGTATTCAACTGAATATGTCTTGAGTTGTTACTAATCTATCCATTTCTTTCCATACCCGTATCATTTATGGGTGTTATTCTCTCTCAATTTACCTAAACACTACCCTACTCACTAAATCCAGCCCATACACGTATCTTATGTGATATCAAAGACAAGAATGGATTTTGATGATCTAGAGTTCCTACAAAATCTTTGTGAAGCCTTAAGAAATGTCCAAGAAGGTGGAAATCAAAGGCAACCCCACCGTGGTGAACATAGGGTTGTGGAAGAATTCAAGGTGTCTGAATTAGTGGAACTGATCCTGAAGACTACCTGGAGTAGGAAAGGAAGATTGAAAGAAGATTCAAATTCAATGAAGTGGATGATGAAAAAAGCTGCAAGTATGCCATTCTCAAACTAAGTGATGGTTCTTCATTGTGGGTTGAAGGGCTTAAGGCCAAGAGAATCGATGAAGGCAAAGAAAAAAATTCCTTATTGGCTTTCTCTAAAACGAAAACTAAGAAAAAGATATGTTCTTTCTATTCATAGAATTGCCACTTACAAGACTAATGTTGATTTGAGGCAAGGAAAAATGAGTGTTAGAGAATAAATTAATGAATTTAAAAAGTTATCCTTGATGGGGGGATATTGAAGAAATTGAAGGACAGAAAATGAATCCTTTTCTCAAAGGGTTGAACTACAACATTGCCAATGTTGTGGAGTTGTATCCTTTTGCTGATTTTGAAACTCTATGTGGCTTATGTTTGAAGTTGGAAGGACAAGCCAAAGCACATTATGGTAGAAGCTCTAGTCTCGAACATTCTAAATCCAATTCATGGCCTAAACCTGAGTCTAGTAGTAGACGGAATTCCTTTTCTACTCCGTCTGGTTCTAGTAGTGTTCTGGTTGCTCCTAAACTTACTAGTGGTACAAAAGAAACTAGTTTGGCGAAAGTTAGATGTTTTAAATGTCAAGGTTTTCTTGTCCAAACAAAAGGGTTGTGAAGGAAGAACAGAGGTTGGTGCGTATTTTTCATGATACACAACTGGAAGAGGAAGAAGAGGAGGTAGAGTATGAAGCACCGATGTATGATACAGTTTTGGTACTTAGAACCCATAAAAATCAAGGGGTTCAACCCGTGGCTAATATGTCTAACACCCCGACTCCCAGGTATGAATTTTAAGAATTAATATTCATTTTTTTAACCTACTCGACGAGTTGGTTGCCCTCAACTCTTCGTGTAGAGACGAATATGGCCGCATAGTATATGGAAACAACTCAATGAGTTGGAGGACCCCAACACGACTAGTAGAGGCTATAAATGAAAACCCTAATTTTTTCGCGTTTGCACCCTATTTAAAGGACCTTAAGTCCTTCCTCCCAGGCTCCTTACAAAATTTTCACATCCAGAAGGAAACCCTAAGCAATCTAACCCCATTTTGAGTGTTTGTGCGGCTAAAAGTGTGTTGTTGGTGCATTTCTTGAAGAGATTTGAAGAACTAGCAGCTTGGAACGAGAAGGGAATTGTTGATCCAGTACCTACATCATTTTGTCATCCATTTGAAGGTAAAAAGTCATTACCTTGATGATTCTTTTAATATATCTCTTCATCCTTTAATTTTAGGCCATTTCTACCTTAATCTTGAGGCTTCTCCAGTAGTGAGCACATTTTGGAATGGGGAGTTCAGATCTGGACTCCTCTAAGCCCTCTTAGTCATAAATTCATCGAACTTGTCAATCTTTAGCCTTCTCCTTACCCTAAAACCTCTTCCTTAGCTTGGTTTTGGCATTTTGGGCTTTGCATGCACGTAAAGTTTGCAACTTTACGTGGAAACTATACCCTAGGAAGCTAGATCTACAGTTTGGAGCCTTGGTTTAGCTTACAAACGTCTGAATGAGAAAAGGGCTAAAGGAACTCGACAAGTTGCATAGTCAACTTGACTAGTCAGATGAGGGTTTCCCACTTTTTGGATTCTGCATGAACTCGACGAGTTAGCAAGGTGACTTGACGAGTTGGCTAGGGTTTCCCAACATATTGGACAATACATGGACTCTATGAGTTGTTTGGAAACTCGGCGAGTCAACTAGGATTTTCACGGTTCTTTGAGTTCTAAAGGAACTCGACGAGTCAGTAAGTTGCACTCGAAGAGTCGGGTCAACATGGACTGTTGGCATTGACTATTGACTTTGACTTTCACCAAGGGTTGACGAGTTTGACATCTGAGGTTATTTTGGTAAATTGGGTATATATGGAAGTGGATCATTGGTGGTTGTTGGTGTTGGTGGTTGTGTTTGGATCCGTATTTTGGGAGTTTGACATTTCAGTTTCGATCGACATTATGAGGTGAGTTGTCGTCACTATACTAACAAGGTCGAAGGCACTAATATCGGCCAATTTCGGATTTGTATTAAGGTTTATTGCATGTTATATGCTTAGTGACATGTTAGGTTCGTATCTTGGTATATAAGATGATGCTATGTTAGTGACATGTTAGGTCGGTATCCTGGTATATAGGATGATGCCTTGATTAGTGATATATTAGATCGGTCTAACTGTTTGTATATGCTAGTATTTGATATTTATGTGTCGATTGTGTGATTAGGGATGGGTTGAGGAGGACTTGCTTTGTGCTGAAGGCCAACAAAATCAGGGTGGACCGGATAGACTAGAGACCCGGTAAGGGCGTACTAGTCGGACCGGGGGCTCGGCAAGCGGTTCGGACAGGCTGAAGGCCCGCGAGGCGGTCCACACGTGCCGATGGCTCGGAGAGAGGTCCAGATAGGCTGATGGCCCTGCGAGGCAGTCTAGTCAGGCTGATGGCTCATTATGCATTTTGTTTGTTTACTTTCTATGATATGGCTATGAATGTATGGCGTTGGTATTTTGGGGAAACTCACTAAGCTTCGGGCTTACAATTTTGGATTTTGTTTCAAGTACTACGGATGATCGCGGGAAGGCGGGCGTGAACGTGCACCTCCTCGCATTTTTATGACTTTGTTTCTGGGATACTCTGATATGAAACTATTTTGAAAATATTTTGTAATAAATAATGGTTTTTGAATGCTTGAAAAAGTTGTGAATTGCCTTGAATTTTATGGATGTTATAAGTTTGTATTAGAGCCTTGGTTTGAGTGAATTGGAGGAACACTCGTGTGAATCCCGTCTCAAACCACGAAAAAGATTTTCAAAATGAATTTTGATGGTTTTCAAAATATTAAAGGAGGATGCATAGTATACGATCAACCGGAGCCAGTAAGTAGACCCTAAAATACCATACGGATATTTGATATTATGATATGTTAGAACAACATGCTAGTGATAGGTTAGGGATCTTCAGGAATTGTTTGGTAGAATTGTCTGATTATGTGATGCCTTAGTTCCTATAGAGTTCCCTTGTTTGGCTGTTGTATGACTCTTTCGCATGTGAACCGGCTATTAAGTGGATACACTAAGTCACATGCTACACGGTTTAAAGGATCTTAGGCTATTGGGTTTAGTCCTACTTCGCAGCACTTGTCTGATTCCAACCGTTATGGGATTGAATCTTGCAGTCTAAGGTTGTTTAAACTGTTGGGTATGTGATTGTATCCATGCAATAGTCATCTGGCACCAATGAAGAGTCGTGTAACAAGTGTGATATGGATGAGTTGTGTGGGGTCAGATAACCAGTTACGAGATATTTAGCCTTCCTCTAGGAGTGAGGATTGAGTGCTCACCATGCATATGTATATTCTTAGGGCATTGTGATGATACTTGAGACTAATATGGGTAGGTGTGGAAGGTAGTATGGGCCCATACTACTAAAAGCATAGGACCGATACACATAGCAAGGAAGTCACAACCCCTAGGGATTTGTTGGGAGTTGGTTCCCTATTATTATATGGGATGTCTGATATCTTCCTGGTATATTTTTAGCATGGTGGTTACGTGGATATTTGTGACTGGATCCGGGTCAGGATCAGGAGGGATCGGTCAGGAGAGACCAGCAGTGCCCGAGACTATCAATCAGATGAGACCGGATGGGTTGGACGCCATGATTCAGGAGATCCTGCAGGATGAGTTTGATGCACTGTTCCGGGCACAGTTGCCGGAGATTTTTGGGTCTATTAAGACCACTATGGTGGAGTACTTTGATGAGCGCTATGTAGCTCTTGCTGAGATGGCTGCTGTTGCAGCCTCCGCAGCCGCTGGTGGTGGGACCAGCCGGGCTTTTTAGTACTGGGACTTAGATAACACGATTCCCCCGAGTTTTGATGGGATTCCGGACCTGATTATAGCCATGAGGTGGCTATCTTATGTGGAGGGATGCTTCTTTACATGCTCATCTCCTGCTGACAAGAAGGTCAGATGTGCTCTGAACCTGTTGAGGACCAGAGCAAAGGATTGGTGGAGGTTGATGACTGGGTTGTATACCGATGATCATAGAGTTGTGGTTACGTGGGATTAGTTCAGAGAGATGTTCCGCACTCACTACATTCCACGGGTTGAGCGAGAGCGGTTGTCACATGAGTTTTTGGATATGAGACAGGGTACCGAGTCAGTGACGAAGACCACCCGTATGTTCACTGAGAGGGCGATGTTCTCCCTGGAGTTTGCTTCCGAGTAGGCTCAGATGACACGCTATCTGAGCATGCTCAAGAGTGACATTCGTTAGTTTGTTGCTACTCAGTGTTGTGATACATTGCTGGAGTTACAGAAGGCCCCTAGGCGGCGGGAACTGGAGATTAAGTTACATTTACGGCAGCAGAGGCAGGCCCCAGTGCAGTCATAGCCTGCACTGAAGCGGCCCAAGACCGCGGATTCTAGGTCTGGGGGCCAGCGCAGCCACACTTGTGGGAAGTGCAGGAAGGGCTATTCGGGAGTTTCTAGATCAGGTAGTGTGTGTCGCAAATGCGGCGAAGAGGGGAACTTTGCGATTGGTTGTCGCCAGCCATCCCCAGTTCAGGATATGAGGATCTGTTATCACTGTGATCAGATTGGTCATGTGAAGAGCAACTGTCCCCAGCTCGCAAACAGGTCGGCGCCGACTTCAACACCGGCTTCACCGAGGGTTACTGATGAGGGTTAGGGTAGAGCAGAGCCTCCGAAGGCTCGGGGATACGCCTTCCAGCTTATAGCCGAGGAGGCTAGGATAGCATCGGATGTGGTTGTTGTTATGTTTCTACCATTTATCTTATAAATGTATCTGTTTTATGCTTATATGTTTATACCTGTGATTAGGTCCGTTTTTAGTGAGCTCCTTACCTGCTTTGGTGTTATTTGATTCGGGGGCGAGTTGGTCATTTGTCTCTCAGTCATTCAGTAGGGAGTTCGGCTCATCAGTAGGAGAGCTAGAGTGTCCGTTTCAAGTCTCTATCGCCAACGAACACAGGTTTCTGCTTCTTCATTCTATCGGGGTTGCGTGTTGGAGATCTTCTGGGTATCATTCTTGATAGACTTGATTTTGATTGCCATGGAAGATATATGTGTGATTGTGGGTATGGACTAGCTTAGTTGCTTCGGTGCCATGATCGGCTGCAAAGTTCAGCGAGTGGTAGTTAGTAACCCAAGTGGAAGAGAATTGATAAACTATGGCAAGGGCACCAGTTTGGGTTCCGGGTTTTGCTCAGCTACCAAGGCTCGACAGTATATTCAGCACGGGTGTGTGGGTTACTTAGCGTATGTGGTGGATACGTGGGTCAGGTATCAGGTTCCAATTTCAGATGTTCCGTTTGTTAGAGAGTTTACCGATGTGTTTCCGTAGGAGTTACCCAAAGTTCCTCCGAAGAGGAAGGTCGAGTTCAGGATCGACCTAGTGTCAGGAGCGGCCCCTATAGCCAAGGCTCCATACCGATTGGCACCACCAAAGATGCAGGATTTTTCATCTCTGTAACATCCGGAATCCAATGTATATTAATTATGTGATTATTTTGAGATTAATTAAGTGACTCGACGAGTTGTGAGTCTAACTCGTCGAGTAGAGTCACGTTGTGCCACGTGGGATTAATGACCTACTCGACGAGTCCAAGAGTCGACTCGTCAAGTAGACGTTATGTTGAGAAACCCTAGATCCTTGGGTTTGGTACCTATTTAAAGGCACTTATAGCCTCATTTTCGGCTACCCTTCTCTGAGAACAAACCCTAATTGACCCTTGATCCTCGAGAGAGAGTTTTGAGCTAATTTTGAGTGTTTGGTCCACCTTTTGAAGAAGATGAGGAGGATTTCAAGCCAAGGGACAAGAATGAGTTGTTAGATCTATGGTTGTCTCATCTTAGAGCTTCTTGGAAAGGTATAAAGCTTGCAACATTCTTATTTTGGGGTATAGATCTCATGTATTGGAAATTAGGGCTTTTAGTAGCCAAATTGGGAACCTAGAGTGTTATATGTTCATTGAGAGGTTTGGACTGTAGATCTGGACGATTTGAGGTCCCTAGAACCTTAAAGTCCCTGCTTTATTCAGCCATGATGAAGATCTTGAGTGAAAAACCCTTTCTAGGGTGTGTTTTGGCCTTTCAATCTCTAAATGCGATGCATGAACGTAAAGCCTGTGACTTTACGTGATATAGGAGCCTTAGGAGTGTAGATCTAAAGATTGGAAGAGTTTTCTTCCTTGAAATCAATTGAATGAGATGTGAGTCTAAATGGACTCGCCGAGTCGAGGAGCCGACTCGATGAGTCGAATAGGGTTATCCTGATGGTATTGATCGTGTAGCAACTCGGCAAGTTTACGAGTCAACTCGGCAAGTTGGATCACACTTTTGAATGATTCTGAAGATGGCGAGCAGACTCGTCGAGTCCCATATGTGCACTCGACGAGTAGGGTCACCATGGACTGTTGACTCAGGTTTGACTCCTATTGACTTTAGGGTTGGTCAACCATGTCTTGGGAAAACATGGAGGGGTAAAATGGTCTTTTTCCCTTTTCAAGAGAGAGAGAGAGAGAGTGTGTATGTGTGTGTGTGTGATAACTTAGTCATTGTGTGATTTAAAGAGTTAATTAGATATAATTATCTTATATAGGCAGAGGCTAGATTTGGTGATTCGTGTGCAACGAGTATTCATTCACTTCACTTACTTTCAAGGTGAGTCTTCTCACTATACTAGGAGTAGAGATCTATATGTGATCAAAGTATCTTATGTGCTTATATTGAGTGTGGTGATATCCTGCATTATTTCTTTGTGATTTATTCCATATATTATGTTGAGTTTACATAGTTAGGACCAGAGGGTGCACCCGAGTTATGGGATCGGAGGGTCGCACTGAGACACATTGACCGGAGGGTCTTACAATGACATAGCCTCGAGTGGCTAGTGAGTTGTGTGTGTGGTATCTTGGGGAACTCACTAAGCTTTGTGCTTACCGTGTTGTGTGTTATGTGTTTCAGGTTTTTCTCAAGATCAAGGGAAGGCACCGACTTGATTGTACACACCAGTGATCGAGTTATGTTTTGAGGATTCTGGGTTTTATTCGAAAAATTATAGAGTCGTGATTTGTAAATTAAATAAATGGGATTTATGTGACATTTGTTATGAGAATTATATGATCTTAAATGGAAAATTTGTTTGAAAATTTTATGGTGTTACAAATTGGTATCAGAGCCTTGGTTTGAGGGATTCGAATACACCTCCGGGTAAGTCTGGACTCAAACTGAGGATTTGAGAAAAATTTTCAAAAATAAAAGATTTTTCTAAAATGAGTAAGAGTTTCTAAGAAAAAAACGAGAAGGAGTAGTATGTACAATCAACCAGAGCCCAAACGGTGATTTCCCAAAATACCAAAAAATTGTTTACTTTATGAGATATTATTTATGCATGCAAGAGGATAGGCTAGGTATTTCAATTTTATGGCTAGAGATGCCTCATATGTGATGCCTTAGCCTAGGGAGTGTTGTTATTTGTTATGTGCCTTGAGTATGTGATGATTAAGAGTATCTAGCATGAATCATTTAGAGACAGAGAGAGAGAGAGTTCTGAGTCGAGAGATAATCTAGGAGAGATACCTAGATGAGCATTTGAGGAGTCTACTGAGAAGAATAATTAGATGCCATGAGAGGTGAGACAGCCTAAGTTCAGTGATGCCTTTGAGTCGTGAGTAGAGCAAGTGGAGATGTGTGCTCAAGTGGTATGTTAGTATCAGTGGAGGTCATTCGATGCCCAAATGTTGCTTGCTTTGTGCTTTGTGGAACTCTTGATGATGGGAGTCAGTTACCAAGTGAAAATGATGATATTCAGGAGGAAGATGCCTAGCATCATAAGGAGTTCTTCAGCAACTGATGGCAGAGAAGGGTGAGGACCTAGGGGAGCCTAGTGAGTAATTTGAGTCCCATAAGTACACTATTTAGGGAAGAGTATGCGTCGGAGGGCCAGCGCGTATAACGAGATTGGTGATCAAGAAAGTTGAGCAACTACTTAGGAAATCTGGGACGATCCGTGTTGAAATTATGGGTAGATGTGGCAGATAGTATGGGCCCATACTACTGAAAGCAGAGGACCCATACTTGAAACAGGGAAAATTCCAGAAGTTCTAAGTAGCAGATTGAGAGGAGACAAAATGGTTCAGGTACCATGATTCGTAGAAGATTGAGAGGAGATAACATGGTTAGGGCACCATGATTTGTATCAGATTGAAAGGAGATGATAGGGTTCGGGTACCACGATTCATGGCAGGTCGAGAGATGATCACATGGTTTGAGTACCATTATTTGTGGCAGTTAGTGCTTCTGGATTTTACCAGTTATCTAGTTGTGATTGATTAGACTGAAATCAGATGTGATGGAGCGTGGGGCTTTAGGGCCATGTTGAGAGACTCTCAATAGAGTGTACCTTGGGAGGGGAATTGAGTTAGCTTCCGAGGGATTTTACTGGTGAGATACCAGATAGAGTCGCAAGATTCAGGGATGAGTAGAGAGGGTGCTTTTTGGAGGATTGCGGTCTGAGTTGAGCAATTGTCCAAAAATGGAGACGTCACTTTCTGTGACCAGAGTTGCGCTATTTTTATTTCTTATGAGAAGTAGAAGAGATAATGAGCTTTCGGTTTCTGAGTTTGGAGGTAAACCCTGTGGGGTAGCATTGGTTGCCATCTTTTCAAGAGAGTATCAAGGTAGTTTGTCTGCCGCAAGGTAATATTATAACACGAGAGGGTCATTAGTGGGGACTGAGATGAACGAGGACAAGGATATACCTTATTTTCAGCATAGTAGGGCATATGTTAGCAGCAATGTCAGAGGAACAATAATAGTCTATTGGGGAGGTGGCCCTCTTTGTCTATTATCGATATCGAGTGTGGGAGTGAGGTCTCTACTCTCATGATAACTCTCATGATGGGACGTTGGTTGGGGAGTCGAAGATGAGGAGTGTGATAGTCCATTATCTTCAAGCTAAGAGTCATGACGGCTACGAGACAAGCGAGATGTCTGGTAGTGTGTCAAGTATGAGATTTTGGATGACATGTTGGGAAGTTTTTGAGGATTTTATCCGATATTCGGGATATTTGGAGTTGCTTGGTCCCTATCGAGAAGATCATTGAGCATTGCATAGTACTTTCCAAGAGTAAGTGTGATGTACCTGGTGAAACCAGTCTGTGGAATAGATTTTTGGTGTGCTAAATGGTGGTGGTTCGAACCCTGAGGGGGGGGGGGGGGGGAATCGAGTATTTTATTGAGTGGATCATAGATTTGTTCAAAGCGGTTAGAGAACTGGATATAGAGACCTGTAGTAAGGATCATGAGATCAAGGTTATTGGTGGTTGAGGCGAGGTGCAGAGCAGAATGATGCATGTTGTATGTGTTCGAGAAAGGATGGGAGTTTCCACGATAGGTAGCCATTGGTCAAGACCTTGTGGTGGTTAGGAATTCTTTGAGGTCTTAATGATGAATTCGAGGTGATTGGCTCGTAAGGATAGCTTCGGCTGTTAAGAATTTCTGGTTCAATGTATGGGTTGTTATATGCACTTTGGGAAGGGCAGAAGTTGATTGAGCAACAAACTTCAGGGTCGTTATGAGTATTCTTTCATGATTTTTGAGCAATAGAGGAGGGAGTTTCGGTTGACATCAATGTGTTCTGAGTCATCGACGATTCCTCCATGTTTCAATTGGGAGTTGGAATATTCTGAAGTTTATGAGCTCTGTGAGAGGAAGAGCAGTGGTGAAAATTCTGAAAGGATGCATTGCAGTATCAGAGTATGATGCTGTAAGTAGGAGATAAGTGGTTGAGAAAAGACATCGTGAGGTTCTGTGATGATGTATCGAGGTATTCGAGTATGATACCCTGAATTTTGGATTATTTTGAGACTTAAGTTATGAGATGGAAAGTGGAGTATCAAGTGACTATGGTTCCAGTGGGAGCCCTTTAGCTAAGTGTCAGCGAGTGGGAGTATCCAGGAATGTAAATTGCAGTAAGCAAAGTGTTTGGTCATGATAGTTGTCATCAGAAGTGGAGATGCTTAAACTGGGTGTGTGTGTACCTATCCATGTTGGACCGTGGAGTATTCGATAGTGAACTCAATGGGGTGATGACTCGAGGATTAGATGATGGGGTGATGAGAGTGTGAGTGGATCTGAGTGGGAGTAATCACTTGGGATTATTAGGGGAAAACCATGGAGTGTGCCCATGGCGCGTTAGTGAGAGAGAGTGTTGTGATACTGTGGGGAGCCGCACTATTCATGGGTTAGTGAGGAAGTATCCTTGGCCTACGAGGAGTCATAGCTTTCATGGGTTAGTAAGAGAGAATGTCATGATACTATGGGGATCCGTATTAATTGCTACTCAGGGCATGACACGGAGGAGTTTTTAGGCTTGGGTAGCCTTATTATTTGAGTTTTTGGGAACCTGGTGTTTAGATCAGGGGCGAGACCGGGGTCTCCTTAATGATCGGGAATCGTTATATTCTGAGTTAAGGTGTGGTTATCGTAATCAGAAGGGATTAGAGGAGTGTTGTACGCGTGAGTTGTGGGTCGTGGGTCACAAGTTGAGTGCCTCATTGGGACGAGTGGTTCCAATTTTGTGTCGGACCAAACTCTCGAGTTTGAGTCAGCACTAGTGGTGTATTGAGTAAGCGAAATGAGATTCTGGATTCAGAGACGAGTTCGTTGGTACGGGAAGTACCGCAAGATGCATGGAACTAATGAGGAGTAGATGATAGAGGTCGAGGGTGAGACGATCTTCATGGAGATTATAGCATTCGCTTGGGGAAAAGGCAAACTTCATGACTTGTGTGTCACAATGAGCCAATATAGTTATTGTGAGAAGGAAGCCAGTGAGACGTTTTGGGGTTGGCAATGGGTAACCTTGGAGGTTCAACTGTTGGGTCAAGAGCTGACCTGGTGCTCAGTACTTAAAGGGATAATTGAGGGGAAGTTGGGGTTTATGATTACCAGATGTCAGAGGATTCTCCTGAGTGAGCATGATCATTTTCTTGTATCTGAGAACAGGGTGTCGAGAGTTCATTGTTCCGATGGGTTCTAATAACAGTGTAGCGGATGGGTCCCCGGTGAGATGTGACCCTTTCATTCCTTGGGAGTATGATCTGGATCGATTAGTATATCCAGTATGAGTAATCGATAGACAATTATTGGTCAGTGACTTGATTCTATCAGTCAAAGCGGGAGATCAGAGGGCCAGTGAGTTATCTGGGTCTGTTATTTGAGGGGTGAATAACATAGTGATATCTTGTGAGGGCGGTCTGGCAGAGAGACAAACCACTAGAGTTTCCAGGTTCTGGAGAGTCAGAACATGTATCGTAGCGGCTGAGGGGTCTGTCCTTTTTGGGATTGGGGGTTCCTGTTGGGTTCAGGTGTTCTTGGAGGAAGATAGTTGGGGTGGTATGAGATCCTTCGGTGGTGCTTTTGGGCTATTGGATTCGATCTCTATGCTGTTGAGGAGCGATTTCGGGGGTAAAATCTAATTCAAGTGGGAGAGAATTGTAACATCCGGAATCCAAGGTATATTAATTATGTGATTATTTTGATATTAATTAAGTGACTCGACGAGCTGTGAGTCTAACTCGTCAAGTAGAGTCGCGTTGTGCCACGTGGGATTAATGACCTACTGACGAGTCCAAGAGTCGACTCGCCGAGTAGACGCTGTCTTGAGAAACCCTAAATCCCCAGGTTTGGGACCTATTTAAAGGCACTTATAGCCTCATTTGCGGCTACCTTTCTTTGAGAACAAACCTTAATCGACCCTTGAGCCTTGAGAGAGAGTTTTCAGCTAATTTTGAGAGTTTGGTGCACCTTTTGAAGAAGAAGATGAGGATTTCAATCCAAGGGACAAGAAGAAGCTGTGTAAATCTATGGTTGCCTCATCTTAGAGCTTCTTGGAAAGGTATAAAGCTTGCACCTTTCTCATTTTGGGGTATAGATCTCATGTCTTGGAAATTACGGTTTTTTCTAGTCAAATTGGGAACCTAGAGTGTTATATGTGCATTGGGAGGTTTGGAATTCAGATATGGACCATTTGAGGTCCCTAGAGCCTTAAAGTCCCTACTTTATTCAGCCATGATGATGATCTTGAGTGAAAAACCCTTTCTAGAGTGTGTTTTGGCATTTCAAGCTCTAAATGCCATGCATGAACATAAAGCCTGTGGCATTATGTGATAAAGGAGCCTTAGGAGTGTAGATCTAAAGTTTGGAAGAGTTTTCTGCCTTGAAATCGACTGAATGAGATGTGAGTCTGAATGGACTCACCGACTCGACGAGTCGGATAGGGTTGTCCCGATGGTATTGATCGTGTAGCAACTCTGCAAGTTTACGAGTCAACTCGGCGAGTTGGATCGGACTTTTGAATGATTCTGAATATGGAGAGCAGACTCGTCGAGTCCCATATGTGCACTCGACGATTAGGGTCAACATGGACTGTAGACTCGGGTTTGAATCCTTTTGACTTTAGGGTTGGTCAACCATGTCTTGGGAAAACATGGAGCGGTAAAATGGTCGTTTTGCCATTTCAAGAGAGAGAGAGAGAGAGAGAGTGAGTGAGAGTGATCACTTAGTCATTGTGTGATTTAATGAGTTAATTAGATATAATTATCTTATATAGGCGGAGGCTAGATTTGGTGATTCGTGTGCGAGGAGTATTCATTCACTTCGCTTACTTTCAAGGTGAGTCTTCTCACTATACTCGGAGTAGAGATCTATATGTGATCAAAGTATCTTATGTGTATCTTATGTGCTTATATTGAGTGTGGTGATATCCTGCATTATGTCTTCATGATTTATTACATATATTATGTTGAGTTTACAAAGTTATGACCGGAGGGTCCACCCGAGTTTTGGGATCGGAGGGTCCCACTGAGACACATTGACCAAAGGGTCTTACAGTAACATAGCCTCGAGTGGCTAGTGAGATGTGTGTGTGGTGTCTAGGGGAACTCACTAAGCTTAGTGCTTACTGTGTTGTGTGTTATGTGTTTCAGGTTATTCTTAGGATCATGAGAAGGCACCGACTTGATTGTACACACCAGTGATAGAGTTATGTTTTAAGGATTCAGGGTTTTAATCGAAAAAGTTATGGAGTCGTGATTTGTAAATTATATAAATGGGATTTATGTGAAATGTGTTATGAGAATTATATGATCTTAAATGTAAAATTTGTTAGAAAATCTGAAGGTGTTACAATCTCAGTTACAGGAACTGCTGGGCAAGCAGTTCATTTGTCCGAGTAGTTCTCCGTGGGGAGCACTGATTCTCTTTGTTAGGAAGAATGATGGTTCAAACCAGATGTGCATTGACTACCGGGAGTTGAACAAGCTGACAATGAAGAACCGTTATCCCCTCCCATGGACAGATGATCTATTTGTTCAGTTACAGGGTGCATCTTGGTTATCTAAGATAGACTTGAGTTCTGGATACCATCAGGTCTGAGTTAGGCAGGAGGACGTGGAGAAGACCGCGTTCCAGAGTCGTTATGGACATTAGAGTTCGTGATGATGTCGTTTGGGGTCACCAAGGCACTAGCTATATTTATGGACCTGATGAATCGAGTATGCAGACCGAAGCTCCATCGCTCAGTCATTGTGTTTATAGAGGATACCTTGGGTACTCCAAGACCAGAGAGCAGCACGAGGAGCATCTCCGGGAGTTTTTGGGAGTTTTGAGATGAGATTGGATTTATGCCAAGTTCTCGAAGTGCGATTTTTAGTTACGAGAGGTTCAGTTCCATGGACACCTCGTTAAACAGGAGGGGATTTTGGTCAATTCGGCAAAGATTAAGGCGGTCATGTAGTGGGAGGTTCCAAAGTCTCCCTTGGATATTATGAGCTTTTTGGGATTGAAAGGGTACTACCGGAGATTCATATAGGATTTCTCCAAGATTGTAGTACCACTCACTCGTCTGATGAAGAAGGGGGTAGATCTCCAATGGGGCCGTGAGCAGCATAGTGCATTCGAGACCCTGCGCCAGAGACTTTGTGAGACTCTAGTCCTGACTCTTTCGGAAAGAGTTGTGGAATTTGTGGTATTTTGTGACACATCTATCACCGGATTGGGAGCGGTACTCATGCACAAAGGGTGGGTGATAGTGTATGCTTCACGGAAGCTGAAGCCGCATGAGGCGATATATCCCACACATGATTTGGAGCTGGGAGCGGTGGCATTTTGTCTTAAGATTTGGAGGCACTATCTCTATAGGGTCCGCTGTAGCATATTCACGGACCACAAGAGTTTGAGACACATCATGGATCAGTCGAACCTGAACATGAGACAACGCAGGTGGCTAGATGTAGTCAAGGACTAAGACTGTGAGATCCTTTACCGCCCAGGTAAAGCGAATGTGGTTGCAGATGCCCTGAGCCACAAGTCAGTTGGATTTTCTATCCCAGCAACATGTATGAGGATATCAGTGGATTCTCCACTTGTGGGATTGATTAGAGAGGCCCATGCTAACGATATGCGACAAGAGAACTGGAAACATGAGAGGATCAACGGAGAGAACACCCGATTTGTGTAAGATAGCCATGGATTATTGACCCGATGCGGTCGGGTGTGAGTTTCGATGTCTGGTGGGGTTAGACAGATGGTTCTGGAGGAGGCTCATAAGTCTCCCTTCTCTATTCACCCAGAGGCCACGAAGATGTACCGGGATTTGAGTTTGAGCTACTAGTGGCTGTGCATGAAGCGGGAAATCGCTTGGTATGTCGAGAGGTGGTTGACTTGCAGGATGGTCAAGGCGAGCATTAGAGGTCGCATGGCAAGCTGCAACCTCTAGAGATTCCGATGTGGAAATAGGAATAGATCACGATGGACTTCATTACCAAGTTACCAAGGATGGCGAAGGGGTTTGATGATATATGGTCATCGTGGATCGATTGACCAAGAGCGCCCATTTCCTGGCCATTCGGGATAGCTCATCGGCTGAGAAGCTGGCCAACATGTATTTCCGCGAGATCGTCGCTCGCCATGGAATTCCGATTTCTAGTGTTTCAGACCGTGATGTTAGGTTCACCTATCGCTTCTGGCAGAAGTGCCACGAGGAGCTAAGCACACAACTGCCTTTTAGTGCAGCTTATCATCCGCAGACCGACAGCTAGAGTGAGCGGACCATACAGACCCTCGAGGACATGTTGAGGGCCTACATCATTGACTTTGGTGGGAGCTGGGATTCCTACCTACCCCTTGCAGAGTTTGCCTATAACAACATCTATCATTCCAACATTAGTGCTCCACAGTTCGAGCTGTTGTACGGGCAGAAATGTTGTACCCCGGTCTGTTGGGGCGAGGTCGGCCATAGGGTGATCGGTGGGACTAAGGTAGTTCTGTAGACTACCGAGAAGATTCAGCAGATTAGACTGCGGTTGCAGACTACTCAGAGTCGACAGAAGAGTTATGCTGACCAACATCGATCTGAGTTGGAGTTCCAGGTCTATGACATAGTATTACTGAAGGTCTCAACCTGGAAGGGTGTGATTCGCTTCAAAAAGAAGGGAAAGTTAGGTCTCCGATACATTGGTCCTTTCAGTTTACTGCCAGGGTTGGCAAAGTATCATATAGACTGGATCTCCCAGAGGAGCTCAGTCAGAATCACAACACTTTTCACGTCTCCCAGTTACGGAAGTGCGTATTTGATGAGGAGGTGGTAGTGTCAGTAGACGATATTCAGGTCGATGAGCGTCTGAATTACGTGGAGAGGTATTTGGCAGTTCTAGAGAGGAAAGTGAAGGTTCTATAGAAGAAGGAGGTACCTTTGGTAAAGGTACAATAGGAACACAGGAGGGGATCTGAGTGGACTTGGGAGCCGGAGGCTGAGATGCGGGAGCATTACCCGAAGTTGTTTTCCACGGCAGACTTCGAGGACGAAGTCTAGTTCAAATGGGGGAGAATTGCAACACCCCGACTCCCAGGTATGAATTTCAAGGTTTAATATTCATTTTTTAACCTACTCGACGAGTTGGTTCCCCCAACTCGTGTGTAGAGACGATTATGTCCGCTGGTTTATGGAACCTACTCGATGAGTTGGAGGACCCCAACTCGATGAGTAGAGGTTGTGCATGAAGACCCTAATTTTTAGGGTTTGCACCCTGTTTAAAGGACTTTATGCCCTTACTACCAGCCTCCTTACCACATTTTCACGTCCAGAAGGAAACCCTAAGCAATCCAACACCATTTTGAGTGTTTGTGAGGCTAAAATCATGTTGTTGGTGCATTTCTTGAATAGATTTGAAGAACCAAGAGCTTGGAATGAGAAGGGGCTTGTAGATCCAGTATCTACATCATTTTGGCATCCATTTGAAGGTAAAAATTCATTACCTTGATCATTCTTTTAATATATCTCTTTATCCTTTAGTTTTAGGCCATTTCTAGCTTAATCTTGAGGCTTTTTCAGTATTTAGCACATTTTGGAATGGGGAGTTCAGATATGGACTCCTCTAAGCCCTATTAGTCACAAAGTCATCGAACTTGTCAAGCTTTAGCCTTCTCCTTACCCTAAAACCTCTTTCTAAGCTTGGTTTTGGCATTTTGGGCTTTGCACACACGTAAAGTTTGTAACTTTACGTGGAAACTATACCCTAGGAAGCTAGATCTATAGTTTGGAGCCTTGGTTTAGCTTAGAATCGTCTGAATAAGAAAAGGGCTGAAGGAACTCGATGAGTTGCATAGTCAACCTGACGAGTCAGATGAGGGTTTCCTGCTTTTTGGATTCTGCATGAACTCGACGAGTTAGCAAGGTGACTCGACGAGTTGACTAGGGTTTCTCGACATATTGGACACTACATGGACTCAACGAGTTGTCTGGAAACTCGGCGAGTCAACTGGGATTTTCACGGTTCTTCGAATTTTGAAGGAACTCAACGATTTAGTAAGCTGCAATCGACGAGTCGGGTCAACATGGACTGTTGATCTAGACCGTTGACTTTGACTTTGAACAAGGGTTGACCAGTTTGACTTCTTAGGGTATTTTGGTAAATTGGTTATTTATGGAAGTGGTATTGGTGGTTGTAGGTGTTGGTGTTTGGAGTCGTATTTCGGGAGTTTTATATTTTAATTTCGATCGATATTGTGAGGTGAGTTGTCCTCACTATACTAACAGGTTCGAAGGCACTAATGCTGGCTCTTATTGAATTTGTATCCAGGTTTATTGTATGCTGATATGCTTAGTAACGGGTTAGGTCAGTATCTTGGTATATAGGATGATGCTATGTTAGTGACCTGTTAGGTCGATATCCTGGTATATAGGATGATGGTATGATTAATGATCTGTTAGATTGGTCTGACTATTTGTATATGCTAGCATTTGATATTTAAGTTTTGATTGTGTGATTGGGGATAGGTTGAGGCGAACTTGATTTGTGCTGAAGGCCAACAAACTCAAGGAGGACCAGATAGACTGGAGAGACCCGATAAGGGATTACTAGTCAGACCGGGGGCCCGACGATCAGTCCAGATAGGCTGAGCCCCGTTAGGCATTCCAGACATGCTGATGGCTCGGAGAGCGGTCTAGATAGGCTGATGGACATGCGAGGCAGTCCAGTCAGGCTGATGGATCATTATGCATGTCGTTTGTTTACTTGCTATGATATGGCTATGATTGTATGGCATTGCTATTTTGGGGAAACTCACTAAGCTGCGGGTTACAGTTTTGGATTTTGTTTCAGGTACTTCGGATGATCGTAGGAAGGCGAAGGCGTGATCGTGTACCTCTTCGCATTTTTATGACTTTGTTTCTGGGATACTCTGATATGAAACTATTTTGAAAACATTTTGTAATAAATAATGGTTTTTGAATGCTTGAAAAAGTTTTAAATTGGCTTGAATTTTATGGCTGTTATAATATGGATTAACGAGACCAATTTTTTCACTCCAAATATTTGGTTAGAGACAAGTGGTGTAGTTTGATTATTGATGGTGGAAGTTGTACCAATGTTGCTTCTAATGAAATGGTAACCAAATTGGGTTTAGTCTACTACAAACCATACAAAACAGGTTGGAGTTGGTCTAACTATGGGGTCTTATGAAGATGAAGTGTTGTGTGATGTTGTTCCTATAGATGCACATCATATTTTGTTGGTGTGTCCTTGGCAATTTTTAGTGATGTGATACATAGGGGGAGGTGTAATGAATATGATTTGCAACACAATAATCAAAAAATTATGTTAAAACCCATGTTCCTAATGGCCATAAGGTCCATGAATTCTAAACAAGTAAAACAACCTAATATTTCTTATGTTTGCTAGTAAAAAGGAGGTGGAGCAAGTTCTTGACCAAGGTGATATGATTTAAATGCTTGTGGCTAAAGTGCATGCAGAGGTGGAGAAGATGGTGCATGGAGAAAACGCTATTGCTTATTTGCTTTTGGAGTTTCAAGATGTGTTTTGAAACGAATTACGACCAGGTTTGCCTCCAATCCGTGGTATCAAACACCAAATTTACCTTATTCTGGGTTCTCCTTTTCCTAATAAAGCAACCTATATATGTAAGCTGGAGGTGACAAAGGAGTTGCAAAAACAAATTGATGAACTCATGAAAATGGGTTATGTTTGCGAATAAGTCTTTGTCATGTTCCGGTATTTTTGGTTCCAAAAAAGATGGTTCTTGGAGGATGTGTGCTGCTAGTAGGGTTGTTAATAACATCACTAGTTAGACGAGTTGCAATGTTCCATTATGTTTGAAAAATTAGTTTAAGATGTGGTTATGAAGGGTATGAATATAAAACAACCTTTAAAACTAAACATGGCTTGTATGAATGGACCGTGATGCCTTTTGGTCTAACTAATGCACCTAGCACTTTCATGAGACTAATTAATGAAGTGATAAAATCTTTTTTGGGCAGATTTGTGGTGGTATACCTTGATGATATATTGGTATATAGAAAGAGTTTGAAGGATCATTTGGTGCACTTAAAATAGGTTTTTGAGACCCTTAGAGCTCAACAACTCTATGGGAAGCAAGAAAAATGTTCGTTTTTGGTGGAAGAAGTGGCATTTTTGGTTTTTGTGGTGTCGAGAAATGGTGTGTCCGTGGAACCATCCAAAACGAAGCAATCAAGTCATGACCTATTCCTACTAGCATTTCTAAAGTTAGATCATTACATGGCCATACTACTTTCTATAGAAGATTTTTTTTGTAACTTTAGCACCATTAAAAATCCCATAACAGGTTGTTTGAAGAAAGGAGTCTTTGCATTCAGGGAAGAAACAAAAATGGCGTTTGAGAAAATCAAGGAATTGTATTGTGATGCTCATATTTTGGCTCTTCTTGATTTTGCTCAACCCTTTGAAGTGGTGTGTGATGCAAGTGGAGTTGGTATTGGGGCTATTATAATCCAATACATGCATCCTATTGCTTATTTTTATGAAAATTTGGGTGGTGCTCGTTTGAATTATTGAACTTATGATAAGGAATTATATTCTATTGTTCGTGCAAATTATTTTATTTTGCATTCTGATCATGAATTTTTGAAGTACATCAATGGGCAACAAAAGTTGAGAACAAGACATGCAAAGTGGGTGGAGTTCTTGAAATCATTTCATTTTTCATGCACATACAAGGTTGGGGGTGTAACCAACATAGTGGGCAAGTGTGTTACATGTCACATGACGAAAGCTAATTTCAAGCATGGTGTTTACACTCCTTTGCAAGTTCCTATTCATCCTTGGGAAGATGTGTCCATAGATTTTATTATGGATTTGCCTAGAACTGAAAAGGGGAAGGATTCCATTATGTTAGTGGTCGATAGGTTTTTTTAAAAATGGCTCACTTTGTGTCATGTCATAAAACCAGTGATGGACCTAATGTGGTTGATTTTTACTTTAGAGAGGTGGTTCGTTTGCATGGTATTTCTAAAACAGTTGTTTCTGATAGGGATTCCAAGTTTCCAAGTTAGTTTTGGAATACTTTGTGGAGGAAAGTTTGTACTAAGTTACTTTTTAGTACATCCCATCATCCACAAACGGATGTGCAAACGGAGGTGACTAATAGAACTTTAGGTACTTTGTTGAGTGGGTTGGTTAGCAAAACTCAAAGATTGGAACATCAAACTTGCACATGTTGAATTTGCCTATAATCATTCTCCTACTTATGCTAAATGTCACTCTTCATTTTAAGTAGTGTATGGTGTGAATCCTTACATGCCTTTGGATTTGATTCCATTACTAAATGATGAATTGGTTTACAAGGATGCGAGTAATAAGTTGAAAGCCATGATCAAGTTATACCAACAAGTTCATGAGAAGATTGAAGCCGTTAATGAGGTGTACAAATAGAAGTCCAACAAGCATAGGAAACCACATATCTTTCAAGATGGTGACTTGGTACGGGTGCATATGAGGAAAAAATGTTTTCCTAACAAAATGAAAAACAAGTTGATGCCAAGAGTCGAAGGTCCTTACAAAGTGGTGTCACATGCCAATGATAATGCTTACAAGGTGGATTTGGGAGGAGACCATGGAGTGCATTCTACCTTTAATGTGGGATACCTTTCACCTTATCTAGATGATGATGGCCTAGATTAATTGAGGTCAATTCCTTTTAAAGGGGGAGGTACTGATCCATTCATAGATCATGAAAGCCCAAAAGGTGATGGATTAGTGAGCTAGATGGTGGTTTGGGCTTAATGGTTGGGTTGTGCATGATAACCCACGAATTGAATTACGGTTGCATAAAGGCTAGGGCAACGTTTTTAAGGCTTCTTAAGTGCTCAAAACTATTACTTTTTGCTTCATAAAATCTCATAGTCGTTTTTTATACTATTTGGTGGATTAGGGTTACACTTTAATGCTTCTTATGGCTCCTTAGAGGAACATGGACATTTTTTTTAATTCTTAATTGTGTTACAAATTTTTGTTGTGTTGTTTCATTAGTTTCCTTAATTTTCATTTACTAGTTTTGATGAGTATTTGGTTGGTTAGCTTGTAACCACCAACTTTGTAATGAAGGCTTCATATAAGCCAAATGTTTGCATGGAAAAAAGTAATAGACGAATTTTAATCAAAAGAACCTTTGTTCACTTTGAATAATTTTTATAATTAACTACTTGTCATTGTTGGGACATGCTCTTGACTTGATACGAATTCAATCTAATAGGTATTGGATTGTTTTCACTGGTATTCAACTTTATAGGTCTTGAGTTGTTACTAATCTATCCATTTCTTTCCATGCACGTATCATTTGTGGTTGTTATTTCTCTCTTAATTTACCTAAACACTACCCTACTAACTAAATCAAGCCCATACACGTATCACTAACATATTTTCATTTTATTTATTAAACTTAATTATATAATGTAAGGTCATAACTTATGAATTTGATGAGTCAAACACTCTACACTATCTGTCAGCGTTAGCGTCTACAACATCGACAACACCAGCGTATCAAGCTTACCAACATCAGCGTAAAGTGTTGTTATTCTATGTGACAACCCATTATTTTCTATCTTGTAGAAGTCAACCAAAGTAAAAAAAAAGTCAAACATATCAAATTAAAGTCAACTTTGTTGTTTGATTAATTTAATAGAGTTAAATTAATGATTTTGGTTAGTATAAACCTTGTGTCAAAGTGTAAAGAAGTTAGGAGGTCGAACCACCCAAGAAACCGAGGATTCTCGCATGACCGAAAACCCTTGCATAAGCAAAAACCCTTGGACCGAAAACGAGTTCTCGGCCGAAATCCATGATGAAGCCGACCTACAGTTTGCGGCCAAAAACCTCACATTCCTTATCCTCTTCTGACCGCAAATGAGATTTCTCGGAAGGAATTCCTGGCCGAGAACCCATCTTCTCGGTTTGTGTTCTTGGGTGAAAACACTAATATCTAGATATATATCTAGATATTTTGGGTTAAAAACTGACATAATATGCACCTATATATATAAAAGAACCGAAAACAATCCTCACTCTCTCATACTTCAGCCGAAAACTTCACCTTTCTCTCAAGAACTTTAACAAAAAACTCCTCTCTTTTCTCAAGAACATGCGAAACCTCTCTCTTCTTTTGATTTCCATACGTACATCCTTTGATTCTTCTTATAATCTTGCAAGTATGAACTATTGTGCTTGATATCACCCAAAAACACCTTCCAATCTTCTTATATTGGGCCAAAAACACCAAATTACACTAGTTTTCACGAAAAACACCCACACACTATTCTAATGATTATTGTAGCTCTTCTTACAATAATTAAGTGTTGTTTAACGCTT
Source organism: Lactuca serriola (assembly GCF_051521515.1). Classification (NCBI taxonomy): domain Eukaryota; kingdom Viridiplantae; phylum Streptophyta; class Magnoliopsida; order Asterales; family Asteraceae; genus Lactuca; species Lactuca serriola. Next base: position 146,541,900 of record NC_136408.1, on the reverse strand, counting down.
TAAACATTAATATATTATCTAATTTATACTTAATATGATGTTAATATAAATTAGGATTCGATTTTTGTCACGGGTTCTAACTTGTGGATTTAGCTTTACTATGCCTTATCTTCAACCAGGAACTCACAAAAGGTGAGATCATACCCATGTGTTTTTACTATTTTCACTGTTTTAGGGGGGGGGGGGGGGATACAAGTCTAACACAAGAATATTGTGTTTACAATAAACGATTTCTAAATATTTTCCAGAACAACTTTAAGTTACTGAAACGCTTTTAAATGATTTATAAACTCTTATATATATATATATATATATATATATATATATATATATATATATATATATATATATATATATATATATATATATATATAAGATTTAAAGGGCTTAGGACTAATAATTCGCTTTATTTCCTTTTCCTTGTTTGGATGTAGGCTTAGGGTAGAGTTATTTGTCCGAATGTCGTTTCAATTTTAATTATATATATATATATATATATATATATATATATATATATATATATATATATATATATAAGTTACTTCATTCAGATTCGTTACCCTCTATAACATGTCGTGCAAAGGGATACATTTATTAACAATTCATACCAAACAGAACATACATATAAATTATAATAGATATAATTTACGATACATTCACACTATCTTACTAGTCAAGTATACAAGGTTACACTAATTTGCTAAGACAAGGATACAATAAAAAACTAAACACGTATGTACAATTCACTTTACATTTTACTAGAAAAGGAAAGTACTATCAGTTCATTTATTTCAAAATGACTTTTCATCGGTATTATACATGTAAGCGTCAATATGGTTTTTGTGAGACAATGTTCACTCTCTTATTTATTTAAGCAAACACTATTAAAGTACTGATGTTTATAATCATAATCTCCCAATAGAGAGGAGACAAATGTGTATAGATCTATACGGGATTGACAATCCCGCACCCAAACTGTTATCTACAGTTAGGCTGGTATGCCTGGGGGTGACAAATGTCGTTACAGTTCTGACATCTACGAAACGTCGTATCAAGCTTACTTAGTCTTAGTATGGTTATAATAACTCACAAAAAGATATGAATAATATGATTAGTGTATAAATAATTAAACCAAATAGTACAAATACAACGTACTAGTTTTACAAGAATACAATTTACAGTTCGACACTACGATTTACAATTATAGTTGGTGGAGCTAGACACACTCACATTACAGAACATGGAGAACATAACGATACAAAAAACAGTGTTTTTATAGTTTTATTGTGATCTAAAACTATGTTACACTAAATTATAGTACAACAACTATACACATAACGGTTTTATGGTATTAAAACTACTTTTCAGTTATATTAGAAAATATTGGATTTTCAGGAACAGTAAACATACTCACAATTTTATGGAACAGAAAACAAGCTTTTAAACATAAATACTTATGAACTCACCAAATTAAATGTTGATACTCTCTTTTTCAAAACACTTGTATTTTCAGGGAATCAGTAGACATGTACCTTCCCAAGCTTTTCAGAAGACGGAGCAGTATAGAGTTGCGTCTTTTGTCTTTTGCTATATCTACTTTTGGTGTCAATATACAATGTTTGAACACTTATGTAAAACTTATGCATTATTAATGCAATGGTTGTTGTAATTTGATTACTATGATGCATGTGTTATGATACTTAAACATGAAGTCACCCACCCCTGGACATTTCCGTTGTTCAAGTTTAGGAGTGTGACATTCTAGGTAATCATTTGTGTATTAGTGAATGATATAGATATGTAGAAAATACATTACAGATCTGGTATCCTTTTGATAAGATCGGTTCTTAGTATGGAATAGACACATTCCCTCCAATCAAGGGATATAATGTGTCGATTATTATATAATCTACATTAGGGTAAATGCTAATGTAGAGAGTTCGTCATGGTGACCGTATTTGTGACAACTCGTCTTCTTGGTGAAACAAAACTATTTCTCGGTGTGTAACATCCCCCCTCTGGTATGTATCACAATATTGTCTGCTTTGGTTCTCTTGTACAAGCCTTGACCTCTGCTCATTTATCTCTTCAATCTTCCTTTTCAGACTGTGAGTCTTGCGCTGTGCTTGGGGCATTTCTTCTTTATAAAGCTACTCCTAATAGAAACCAAGACTAGATGGCATATACTCCACATAGGGCATATAGAACGTTTTATATCTTTGTTCCACACGGTACTCCACGTGGTTTCCCTTGGGTACCTCCTTGGGGTAAGATCTATTGAAAACTCTACTTTCCTATCTAGTGGCAAGCTAGTTAGGTCATCAAGGAATACATCTTGGAACTCGCGTATAACTTGTGTATATATATATATATATATATATATATATATATATATATATATATATATATATATATATATATGTCTTGTAGGAATGTTACCTTTTGATGGGTTTTAAACAAAAGAACATCCTATGTGCTCATGCAAACCCTAAAGCTCGGATCTAGGTTTCTCTATTGTACCTGCAATTCATCCAACACTTAGGAAACCTAGATCTAGTATACATATTTTGAAATTATCATAAGAAAACAGATCTAGATGATTACCTCTTCGAAAATGGCTTGAATCTTCTTGTCTTGGAGCTTAGAGTCACAAATGTCACTCCTCTAAAGGCTTACAAACACCACACAAGAAAGAGGATGATATTGGTGAGAGAGTAGGGGCATAATTTTTGGCTATGAACTCTTCTAGGGTTACAAGTGACGAAAATCTGATGCCCTATGGGTGTATTTATACTTGTGCTGCTAGGGTTTCATTCAAAACCCTAGTGGACAACTTAGGCCTTAAAAAATCCAAGGAAGCTTTTGGAATAAGGCCCTTATGTCCAAAATTAGGATGGACACATCCCTAATTTCGTCCATGCCTAGTCCATAAGACTTCTCAGCCCAAAATTCAACTATCACACATTTGACAGTTTAAGTCCCCTTTATTTAGTTAATGTTGTTTAGCCACAAAATTAATTCTTAATTAATTCTTATCTAATATTAATTAAACTGTATGATTTCTCTTTTAATATGTCATTCGTATAATATATTAACAAACCATATTATCCTCTCTCTCCACAAATCATCTTATCAAGTAGCTTTGGTGAAAGCAACCCAAAGGACCATGCACAACCGGGTCAAATACTTACCAAATATAGTCACGGGCTTAGACACTAATCTAACAGTCTCCCACTTAGATAAGTCTAGTAACTCTAAATGCAAGTACAATCCGATTAGCAATCGTAGCTCTCAAAGACGCTGTCGAATTCTGATCTTATTAGCAATCTATCCTTTAGATAAGGGATCGTATAGTCCTCCGTTCTATATATTGTGCAGATAATTACATGGAACATAGTCATACTTATTGTCCAACAATTTGTTTCTTGATCTCTGATTTTGTTCGACATAGAACTAGGTTGAACACATCAACTTTTGTCCTGACCGGGTCTGACACATAAGTCAAACCAAATCATCAAGGGGTCCGACACAGATAAACTTCTACTTATATGCATTTCTCATTCACTCACCAATCATGCACAACAATGCGTTTTATAACATCAAGTTACTGACGCGTTTACGCATTATCAATGCACAACCGACTTGAAAACAATAAACCATATATCTAGGTTTTAAGACCATATGATATTATCGTCTTGCGATCACTCGTGATAAATTGCATGAAGTGATACCAGCAAGCAGGGGTCTAATCCAATGCTCAAATCAAATTCGTAAGCACTCATGAGCGTTGCAACAAACTTTTTCTATGTCTAATACACTTTAGAAAATCTAGACACCAATTCAATACAATCTTCTTTCATCCTACTCCCAAAGTATGAGCGATCGTGGAACGTTCGAATCATCTTAATATTCAGGAAGTCAAAACATACAAAGTGAAACAATAGGTAAACAATTAACATAAGACAGTAACTTTACTCATAAATAATACTCCTTTATTTAATCATCAAATGTTAATTACAATTTATCTATTACATGTTTCGAAACTATCTAATCTAAGCTACTATCGTCCTTCAGCCCAATGCTCCTAGCATGCTACAAGTGCTTAACCCTACTCAGTCCCTTCGTAAGGGGATCTGCTGGGTTATCCTCTGACGATACCCTCTTTACTACGAGGAGTCCCTCTTCTACCCGATCTCGAATAAAGTGATACTTTTTGTCCATTTGTCGAGATCTACCATGATCTCTCAGTTCCTTGGTCAAGGAAACCACTCCTTCATTATCGCAGAATATCTCCATAGGCTCCATTATGGCTGGAACAACTCCAAGGTCTCTGATGAAGTTCTTTAACCATATTGCCTCCTTTGACGCTTCTCTCACCGCTATGTACTCTGATTTGCACGTTGAATCAGCTACGGTCTCTTGTTTGGAACTTTTCCAAGTCACTGCTCCTCCATTTAGAGTAAAGACCCAGCCCGACTGTGAACGATAGTTGTCTCGGTCGGTCTAAAAACTGGCATCACTATACCCTCGCACCCTTAAGTCATCACTCCCACCAAGGACTAGAAACCATTCCTTGGTCCTCCGAAGGTACTTAGGAATATTCTTTACTGCGGTCCAATGTCCTTTGCCTGGGTTCCCTTGATATCTGTTGACCATGCTCAAAGCAAAGGCCACATCAGGGCAAGTACAAGTCATAGTATACATGATTGAGCCAACTGCGGAAGCATAAGGTACTCGGCTCATCTCTACTATCTCGACTTTGGTACTCGGACTTTGAGTCTTACTCAACTTGGCATTGCTTTGGATCGGCAATTCCCCCTTCTTGGAATTCTCCAAACTAAAACGTTTTAGTACCTTGTCCAAGTAAGTATTTTGACTAATTCATATTAGTCTTTTACTCCTGTTTCTCACTATCCTTATTCCCAAAATATAGGCAGCTTCTCTAAGGTCCTTCATAGCGAAACACTTCCCAAGCCAGGAGTTGACTACCTTCAGGGTCAGGATGTCATTTCCTATGAGCAGTATGTCATCGACATACAATACGAGGAAAATAACTATACTCCCAATCACTTTTACATATACATAGGACTCATCCTCGCTTCGCAGGAAGCTAAACTCTTTGACTTTCTCGTCGAAACAAAGATTCCATCTGCGAGATGCTTGTTTCAATCCATAAATGGACTTCTCAAGCTTACACACCCAATTAGGATGCTTTGCATCGACAAAACGCTCTTGCTTATTCATGTAAACATCCTTAGCCTGCTTCCCATTAAGAAAAGCGGTTTTGATCTCCATCTGCCATATTTCATAGTCATGAAATGCAGAAATAGGCCAGCATCACCCTAATAGACTTTATCTTCGCAACTGGTGAGAAGGTCTCATCATAGTCAACTCCAGGAGTTTGAGTAAATCCCTTCGCAACCAATCACGCTTTATAGGTGTGTACTTTCCCATCCATGTCGGTCTTCTTCTTGAAGATCCACTTACACCCAACCATCTTACGACCTGGGACATTGTCAACCAAATTCCAAACTTACTTGTCATAGATGGACTGAATCTCGCTGTCCATAACCTCTTTCCATTTTGTAGACTCTGGGCCTGCCATGGTTTCCTTGTAGTTGTTAGGTTCGTCCTAATTTACTAGTGTACTATCACAAATAAACATATCCCTTTCAGTAGTAATATGAAAGCAATAAAAATCGGGTTGAACACTAACTCTATTGGATCCTCTAAGAGGTAAGGACTCGTCAAACGGTTCAACCGGAGTTTCCACCTCGGGTTGATTGCCAGTGTTAGAGGTTCCTTCATCGCTCGATTCTTGAAGCTCTTCAAGATCTATTTGCCTCCCACTGTCCCCTTGGCTTATGAGTTCTCTCTCTCTCTCGGAAAAATCCTCTCCTCGCAACGAAGACAACATTGTCACTAGGTCTATAGAAAAGATATCCAAAGGACTTTTCCGGGTAGCTGATGAAAATACATCGCTCACTACGAGGTTCAAGCTTTTCGTGAGTCTCTCGTCTTACGAAAGCCTTGCAACCCCAAACCTTGATATGTGCCAACGAGGGAGCTTTCCCTGTCCACATCTCGTGAGGTGTTTTGGCAACCTTCTTGGTAGGGACTAAGTTAAGGATATGGGCGGAAGTCTCTAAGGCATACCCCCTGAATGACATAGGTAACGTAGCATGACTCATCATGGAACGAACCATGTCTAGCAAGGTTTGATACACCTCTCAGCCACACTATTCAATTGTAGTGTCTTAGGTGGCGTCAATTGCAAAACGATTCCTCATTCCTTGAGGTAGTCGTGGAATTCAATACTTAGGTAGTCTCCTCCTCGATTGGATCGAAGCATCTTGATTTTCCTGCCCAATTGATTCTCCACTTCTTGTTTAAACTCTTTGAACTTTTCATAGGTTTCTGACTTGTGCTTGATCAAGTAGATATACCCATATCTACTATAATCATCGGTGAAAGTCACTAAGAAGCGGCTCACATCCCTTGTGGTGGATCTAAAGGTCCCACACACTTCGGTGTGTATGAGATCCATTAAATCCTCACCCATTTCACAAGTGCCAGTGAAGGGTGACTTAGTCATCTTTCCAAGTAAACAAGACTCGCACACGTCATCGTCCCTAAGGTCGAATGACTACAATACTCCATCCTTTTGGAGTTGGGCTATACATTTCTTGTTATCATGTCCAAGATGACAATGCCACTATCATGCTTTATGGAAACAATTGGAAGAACCAATACACAATACATCATTTCCTAAGTTCTCTACAACCATGACAGTTTCATATATTTCATTACAAGGCAATGCTTCAAAATAGAAAACACCATTAAGATAAGCATTAATATAACCCTTTTCATTATAAAATGAATATCTAAATCCTTGTCTATACAAACCATGAAATGAAATGATGTTTCTTGCCATATCTGGTGAATAGCAACATTTATTTAAATCTAATCCTAATCCATTACTAAGCACTAAAGAGTGAACTCCGATCTTGGTGACAGACGACGATCTTCTGTTCCCCATGATCAAGTTTATCTTCCCATTCTCTACATCCCTATATCTTCTTAGGCCATGCAAATCAGAACAAATGTGAAAACAACATCCCGTATCAAGAACCCAAGAAATAGCATGTGATGAATCGTTAGATTTAATAGTGTAAATACCTGCGAAGGATGGCTTGATCTTTCCATCCTTGATCGCTTGTAGATATTCTGGGCAGCTACATTTCCAGTGCCCTATCTTGTGGCAGTGGTGACACTCTGCCTCGTTGGGATTGGAGTTGGGTTTAGCAGAACCAGCCTTGGTTCCACTAGAACAGGTACCATCATGAGAGTTTCCCTTATGGTGGCCCTTTGAGGGAGCCTTCCTCTTCTTACCCTTCCCCCACCCAATAGCCAAGACGAGGCAACAACGGTAGGATTTAATGCAACAGATTTGTCCTTGAGGTTGCTCTCAGCAGTCCTCAATAGACCTTGTAGCATGCTCAACGTGACCTCCTCCTTGTTCATGTGGTAGGTCATGCAGAATTGGTTGAAGCAAGGTGGCAGTGAGTGCAGGATGATATCAATTGTTAGCTCATCATTGAATTCGACATTCATCTTCTGCAGGCGGTCGACATATCTCTGCATTTTCTGAAGATGAGTAGTGACAGACTCTCCGTCTCTCATCTTGGTAGTGATCATCGAAGTGATGATCTCGTACCTCTCCTGCCTCGTGCTTTGATGGTACCTATAAATAAAATCTTGATGCATCTCATAGGGGTAGTAGTCCTCGTAGGACTTTTGGAGTTTTGCGGTCATTTTCGCAAGCATGATCCAATGGACTTTCGTAGCATCACACTCATGAGCCTCGAAGGCAGCAATCTCCTCGGGAGTAGCAGTATTGACATTCACCTCCTTCATCTCCTTGTCGAGGACATACTCCTTGTCCTCTTAGCAGGTAACCATTCTAATGTTCCGGATCCAATCATTGAATTTGGACCCGTCGCAGATCACTCTCCCACACAAGTTCATGAGTGAGAATGAGCCGAATGAGGTTGAGCCTGAAGCATTTTTGTTGTTTGAGTTCGACATCTGAAAAGGAAAAGAGACAAATTTAATTAGATAAGAATCCCTAATTAAACACCCAAAATGAGAAATTAGGGCTAGGATCCAAAAACATTATTTGAAATTTAGAAGAGGGATGCTGTAATCTAAACCACAAATAATTTGAAGGAAAGTGAATGACGATTCACTAATTTCCACCATGAAAAACGAAAGAGAATTAAGTTTTAAATGTATTGAAAAATCCTAGATCTTTTGAGATTCATTGAAATTTTCAATGGCATGTTTAAATCTCGATATGCCCCTCGATTTGTGGCTGGGATGCCGAGGATCACAAAACAAGGTGTGAATAACCATGCAAATATACACGGTGCCCTCAATGTTATAGTCACCTATTCAACGTGTCGATTAACCATACACGCTCCATCAAACTATGACAAACATCGAGTCACTTTGTGCCACCTTTGCTTAGAACCCAATTAGTGTGCCGGTTAACCACACACGCTCCACTAACGTCTTAGCAAGGGTACAAAGTGTAATTTCATGGAATTACATCAAATTCACTTTTACCTAAAGTAACTAAGATTGAGAATTTGTAAAAACATTTAGTTACCTTATTATTCATTATACTTTTAATGAGGAGTGGATTGCTCTATCCTATCCGTTCAGCTAACGACCCTCTACCAATCAAGGAAGCGGTGGGTGAGAGTAGACACCCATAAAACGGCCATTTTATAGGCCATAACCTTATTCCCCCCCCCCCCTTATAGATCGGATTCGTGAATGAGACCTACTAATGGTAAGACTAGCAATTTAAGTTATACATATATAATAATTATTCTTATAACATTATAATAGTATAGGGTGAATTTTAAACTTGTAAAATTCTCGAGTTTGGAATTTAATAACTTCAAAATTAAACTTTTAATCCAAAAAATTAAATTCCAAAACTTGAGGACAAGTTTTGAACATTTCAAAACACATAGGATCAAATAGCAAATAATTTAAATTAAACATTTAATTTAATGATTATCTATATTTGATCTATTCTATTTATTCACAAGATAATTCATCAAATAATTCAAATAATCAAAATTTATCAAATAAGGAATTTATTATTCAAACAATTGGTAATTATCTTTTATTTTGGTAAGGACAATCATATATTAATAATAAAATTCAGATTTTATTAGTCAAAAATAGTTTTGGCAATTATCCTTCAGCAAAACAACAAGAAATCCCCATTTTCCCTCTGTCTGACTCCCCGACTCGCCGAGTCACAAACTGGACTCGCCGAGTCAGGTCGGGCAAAAGGCAGAAAAAATGATCTTCAGCAAGATGAATATACAAGGCATCAATAAAATAGAAATCAATCAAGGTTGTGATACCACTGATGGGTTTTACACAAAAGAATATCTTATGTGCTCATGCAAACCCTAAAGCTTGGATCTAGGTTTCTTTATTGTACATGCAATTCATCCAAGAGTTATGAACCATAGATCTAGCATACATATTTCGAAATTATCATAAGAAAACAGATCTTGATGATTACCTCTTCAACAATGGCTTGAATCTTCTTGTCTTGGAGCTTAGAGTCACACATGTCACTCCTATAATGGATTACAAACACCACACACGCAAGAGGATGATATTAAAGAGAGGGTAGAGGCACAATTTTCGGCTATGAACTCTTCTAGGGTTACAAGTGCCGAAAATCTGATGCCTTATCGTTCTATTTATACTTGTTTTGCTAGGGTTTCATTCAAAACCCTAATTGACAGCTTAGGCTTTAAAAAATCCAAGGAAGCTTCTGGAATATGGTCCTTATGGCCAAAATTAGGATAGAAACATCCCTAATTTCATCCATGACTAGTCCAGAAGGCTTCTCGGCCCAAAATTCAACTATCACATATTTGACAGTTTAAGTCCGTTTATTTAATTAATGTCTTTTAGCCGCATAATAAATCCTTAATTAATTCTTGTCTAATATTAATTAAACTATATGATTTCTCTTTTAATATATTATCCATATAATATATTAATAAACCATATTATCCTCTCTCTCCACAAATCATCATATCAAGTTGCTTTGGTGAAGGCAACCCAAAAGAACCATGCACAACCGGGTCAAATACTTACCAAATATAGTTACGGTCTTAGACACTAATCCAACAACTTTATCATTAAAATGTTATGGGATTAAAAACCCTATGTATCTCACCAAGTTTCCCAAACCTGACTCACTCATTTTATTGCATCACAGGTAGTGGAGGTAAATTTGAAATTACATTGTTAGGATGCTGAATGGAATAAAGGATACGATTGCATTAGTTATTCCAAGACCTTTTTATTTACGCTATAATGTATGTTCAGATATAAATGAATAACATCCTGAAGCTTTTAATAAAATAAATTTTGTTATTTAAAATATGTTTATTTTACTGGGAACTTCAACATTTCAATATTTAAAAGCGTAAAGAAAATTTCTAAATTGGTTATGAAAAATCGATGATGTCACAAATTGGCTCTTGGTGATTAAACAACAGAGATTGTTTATAAGTATGTTTACTACCTTTGTCAATTATTTTTTCCTGGGTTTCAATTTTGCATGTTTTACTTTCCGAATAATTTAATTATTCAAATTCCACAGTCTATCATGCTTTGGGTTGTATGTTGTGAACTAAGATTGTCATGAATTGGATTGTAGATTGTCTAAAGAGTTAAACATAGCTATTGTATTGCTACAACATTCATGAGTACTTAGAAATGGAGATTTAAGTATTGGATAAACCCATGCTCATAGTATTACTTCATAGAATATATCACGGGTAATTTGAGGATACAAATATCTTATATTCTTAAAACAAAGATATGTGAGTTATAATTTACAATTTAGTTATGCATTGGTGCTGCGAAAACGCATCAATAGCATTATTTTATAAAACACAGTGTCATGTGTTATTTGGTGAGTAAAGGATACAAACATATAAGTCAAGGTTTATTTGTTCCTTTTTCTTTAACAAGAAAAGTGATATATTTGGGCCCCTCGATGATTTGGTGTTGACTTATTATATTGGTCCCAGCCACGACTAAATTGATGTGTTTAATTAGAAGTCTTATGTCGTATCACAAATCGGAAATCGGGAAACAAAACTTGGATAATTATATTGATTTTAATCCGTGACTCATGTCCATACGATATCTTGAAGAATAGAGGAGTATTTGATCACTTATCTTAAGATCGATGTCTGACTCGATCAGAGTTTGGCAGTTGCTTGGGAAAGCACACTTTACTGTTTAATTTAGTTATAGACTTATCCAAGTGAGAGACTATTGGATTTGGTGTTTAAGCTATGAAGAAAATTATTATAAACTTAAATTATTAGCAAAGTCCTTTTGGGTTGCCCTCAAACCTAGTAAGAGACTGAAATGCGGAGAGAGAGACTGATTTATTAATTTATTATATGATTAATAAATTAATTGGAAATCAAAATAAATAATTTATTAATATGTTATGAGAAAAATATATTAATTTTAAAATATGTTGTTTAATTATAAATTAATCATAAATTAATTTAAATTAATTGGAAAATTAAAAGTGGAAGGACTAAAAGTGTCAATGTATAAAAGTTGAACATTGAGTGATTTTAAAACCTCCCTAGGAGAGGGGATGATTCTAGAGGATTTATTGGGGGTTTTCTAGAGCTTCTAGGAAGCTTAGGGTTGCTTGGGGAAAAAAGGGTTAGGGTTATCCATAAGGAAACCTGCCTTTTATGCACCTTCTTAAGCCCTATAAATACCCATGCCTTGTGATTTTTAGATTTCACTTCTCCCTAGAGATCGTAAGATCCGAAATTCATACATCCTTCCCCTCTTTCTTCAATAAGCCTCCAAATGCCAGGGTTTGGGTGTGAGCCAACAAAGGCACAATATTTCTGATGATGGCTTTCTGAAGTTCTACAAGGAATGAATTCAAGTTTATTTACAATAATAAACTAAAATGTATGTTTTCTAATAACCCTTCTCTAATTTGAAAATAGCAATGTACTTTGGGGTTCTTGAATGCAAGTTGTTGTTTGCAAATCATAGTGAGAACATAGATTTTTTAGGGTCTATGCAAACTTAGGGTTAATGTTTTTCTGCAAAAAAATATGATTTTTGAAACATGTAAAACTCATCAAAAAACCATTAGAAACATCCCACACTGTGACATGGGAGCAAGTTTCAAAAATCAAGTTAGATTGATGTGTATGGGGAGATGGTTTTTCCTATACGGCGAACCATCTTGGTGGGCAGAGTATATGTATACAGTGCAAACTCAAGTATGATTATGAGCAATCCTCCTCATAGAGGATGATGTGTTCCATTTATAGATTTAGGTCAATAGAAAATTAGGTTAGGCTTGGGCTAGCCCAGTTTAGGCCTAGCTAGTTTTAACTAGTCGTGGGCGAGGTTGTGCTGCCAAGCCTCTAAAGCGCACACAACCTAACCCGTTAAGCGTTCATAACCTTGCCCCTGACTAGTTGTTCCTAAACTAGGCTGGCCCAAGATATGACCATCTCCTTATACACGTTGATCTAACTTCATAATTAGAGCCTGCTCCCGGGTTATAGTCCCTTAGAAGGTTTAATGGTTTTGTTCTTTGGTGGAAGCTAGGAATCAGAAACTCATTAACGACATCTACATCAGATCTACAATCCATATCTTATACCAAAACCCGATGATCGGATTCCATGTCACATCTTATGACTATTTGCACTTAGCATAAAGAACCTAATACTATCAAAACGTGCAAGGAACTTTAGTTTTTTTTCGACATTTAGGTAATCATATTTTTTCGTATACATTTAGCCAGTAAGCTTGTTTGACCTGTTCATAATATGGCAATATCATTGGTAATTATTATATAATATTAACCTAATATGAACAAGTGAAACAAATTTAATGATCAAACGTGTAGGAAAAAAAATGGTTACATAAATATGAACAAAAACCAAGATTTGTTACCTTTTAGGTCATTAACCCAAAATTTTACACCTCCTTTGGTCTTAAATTGACAAAAGCTGATGTTCTTTTAAAAAATTGGGTAAAAACCTAAGGGTTTTTCTCACAATATACCTAATATTTCTTAATAAAACATATAAATGAAAATGTTTCAAATTTTTTTTTTTTATAAAGTGATTAAAAACAATAAATAAATTTAACAATTTATAAATAACTAGAAAAAAAACTCATGCTATTCAATGAGGCTGTGTAAAACTTTATGTAAAACTCAATGAAAAGTTAGATATAAAAGATTTTTATGGTCTTTTCACAATTTCAGGATAATAGGAGTAATACATACTTAAGAAAATACTTTATGAAAAAACAAAATTTTAAAAAATTACTATTCTAAAAAAAATAGTAATTAAGTTAAAAAAAAAAATGAAGTTCATAAAAAAATGACTTTACGCTAAAACTGTAGAAAAAGGAAAATAGGAGTCTATTTTCAAAAACGAAAAAAAAAAAAAAAAGAGAAGATGGACAAAATGAAGTAATGAGATTCAAACTCTTACCAATGCGGAAAATGTGTTATTGTATGTACCACATAATTTATAAAATTCTTGTTCGTAATATGGCAATATCATTGGTAATTATTATATAATATTAACCTAATATGAACAAGTGAAACAAATTTAATGATCAAACGTGTAGGAAAAAAATGGTTACATAAATATGAACAAAAACCAAGATTTGTTACCTTTTAGGTCATTAACCCAAAAATTTACACCTCCTTTGGTCTTAAATTGACAAAAGCTGATGTTCTTTTAAAAAATTGGGTAAAAACCTAAGGGTTTTTCTCACAATATACCTAATATTTTTTAATAAAACATATAAATGAAAATGTTTCAATTTTTTTTTATAATGTGATTAAAAACAATAAATAAATTTAACAATTTATAAATAACTAGAAAAAAACTCATGCTATTCAATGAGGCTGTGTAAAACTTTATGTAAAACTCAATGAAAAGTTAGATATAAAAGATTTTTATGGTCTTTTCACAATTTCAGGATAATAGGAGTAATACATACTTAAGAAAATACTTTATGAAAAAAAAAATTTAAAAATTACTATTCTAAAAAAAAATAGTAATTAAGTTAAAAAAAAATGAAGTTCATAAAAAAATGACTTTACGCTAAAACCGTAGAAAAAGGAAAATAGAAGGAGTCTATTTTCAAAAACGAAAAAAAAAAAAAAAAAAAAAAAAAAAAAAAAAAAGGAGAAGATGGACAAAATGAAGTAATGAGATTCAAACTCTTACCAATGCGGAAAATGTGTTATTGTATGTACCACATAATTTATAAAATTCCTCAATCTACCCCTCATTTTATCATTTTGTTGTTTTTTTTATTTTGTTTTGTTTTTTGTTGTTTTTTTATTTTGTCATTTTGTTTTTTTTTTTTACATTTTGTTGTTTTATTATTATTATTTAATAAAATATTTTAATCAACACAATTTTTTTTTAAAAAAGGTCATTTTAATAGTCAAAACATCTTCATCTTTTCATCGATGGTTTTCATTACTTTTAATAATACATTTTTATATAAAAAATAAAACTCCTTTTAATAGTCAAAGCATCTTCATGCCATATATAATTCATTTTGTCACTAAAGGAGTGGGTTGACAATGTGGCACGAATTCTCAGATATATGGTCATTACAAAGAGATCAAAAATGAAAACAAGTGGTGGCTGTGTTTCATGAATCGTTTTAGTTTGTGATCGGAGTGGTGTTTACAAAGGTACAAATACATCAGACAGAAATACTGGGAAAAAAAAGAAACTACCCATTTGAATTGGTCGGAATTTATTATAAGACATGATTTTTTTACCTTGAAAGTTATAAATGGTGAACATAATCATGACCCTGCAATGTATATGGATGGTCATGCATTTGCAAGACGGCTGACTACAGATGAGCATCTTAGAGGTAGGTTTTCTTCATATACACCAGATTATATGGGATCTAACATGTTTGATTTAAACCAACAACCGGAACCGGAGAGGTACAACACGTATTCGTTTGAAGAATCTTCAATGTTCAACCAAGAACCAACGTATCAAGGATTCTACTTCGAACATGCACTTATTGATGAAATTTCAAGTGAATTTCAACCATATGTGTCGCACATATAAAATGTGGAAGGAGATGGACATTGTGGATTTCTGGCAATAGCTGTTGCTCTTGGTTTTAGTGAAGACTATTGGTATCAAATTCGGAGAGACTTATACATAGAGTTATTGATGCACATTGATGATTACAGAGTGGTTTTTGAAAATGACATAAATACCATTAGTGAAGCAGTGAATTTATATGAAACACCCGCGATTCGAAAATATTGGATGATTATGTCTGGTATTTTAATTGCTAATAAGTATGATGCTATTGTTTATTTCTTAAGCAAAGACGAATCTTCAACGTCTTTCCCACTTTGGAGTGGTCTACAAGATTTCCCAAATCATCCAATTATAAATATAGCCCTCCTTAATGGTTGCCATTATATTAAGATTGATTTACAAGAGGGTCATCCAATAGCTACTGTTTCTTGGTTGTGGAACATGCACAAATCAGCACGTTTTACTAGATGGCAAGCATTGTATCACACTCGATTGTCAGCTTACGTTCGACTATATACACAATTTAATAATCTTCGTACCGAAAGAGTTAACATATCGTTTAATTCATGAAATATAAATTTTAATTTCTTTAATAATAACACTATATCTTTATGTTGTATCGTGCTCGATTGTTATTTTATTGGTATCATTATTATTGTTATTATTTTTAAGTTAATTAATTAAATAATAAAAATAATAATTATTATAATTATAATAATAAATGTATGAAACAAAATAATAATAATAATAATTATTATTATTATTAGTTATTATTATAATTATAATAATTAATGTAAAAAAAAGACAATAAACGGACAAAAATTTGACAAAAGACGAAAAATGGTCGAAACTTCATCCATATAGGATCCTCTAATGAAAATGGAAGGGACAAATACTAACAATTACATCCTAGCTAGTTTGTGTTTTAGTTTTTTTACAATCTTTTTTCTCAAAAATGAACTTTCGAATATGTTTTTTTTTTTTTAAAATCATACTTATCCAAAAATAAATTCACATGAAAATCTTATGTTTTTTATATAAAATTTTTTTTTAAGACTTTTTCGTATATAAAATACCTATTTTATAAAAATAGGTATTTATAAGTACATAGATATATACAAATCCATTTTATAAAAAGATATATAAAAATACATATTTTACGAGAAAAAAATGTGTACAAACATCTATTTTATTATAAATACATGTTATAAAAACATATTTATATGCACCTAAGTAAGTTTTTATTTACATTTCTTTTGTAAAAATATACTCATATATATTTTCTTGTAAGCACCTACTTTATAATAAGTATATTTGTATTCAAAGACGTTTATATATAAAATGTAGACAGACACGTATTTTATATAAATATATTCAAATACATTTTTATAAACAAATGTATACAAACATGTTTTTATAAAAAATAATTATACAAACATGTTTTTGATAAAATAACATCATTTGATAAGTAAAATATCGACAATTAAATTATCCTTTTATATGTGTACTCTAAATAATAGTTATATAAGAATTAATACCACAAAATAATAACTCATATTCAAAATTTAAAAGAAATTTTGATCACACATAAAAAATATGTCTCCAAATTAAAAAAAAAAAAATTATTGTGATCCAACTTTTTTTTTCCAACCCACAAAACGTTATATTTTTGTTTTAAACCCAAAATAATTTATCAAAATGGGTTAATTTCCATGTTATAAGTTACCACCTTCCAAAGCAAATTAAATTTCACTGTTAGAAGTTTACATTTCATTAACTTTGTATCAAAGTTGGGTGCCCAATCATATAAGTTACCGAATAGATATAATATCGAAAGAAACTATTTGTACCCATCGCTAGTGTGTGTGTGTTTTGTGTGTGTGTGTATGTATGTATGCATGTATGCATATATATATATATATATACACACACACACACATATATATATATATATATATATATATATATATACACACACACACATACACACATACACACACGTTTACTATGAAATTAGTGTTTGTATATATATATTTTTTTATAAATATGTTTTTGTATACAAATGTATTATAATAAAATAGGTGTTTGTGTGTGTGTGTGTGTGTGTGTATATATATATATATATATATATATATATATATATATATATATATGTAAAATATGTGTTTGTATATATTTTTTTTATTATAAAAACGGATTTTTATATATTTATGCACTTAATAAACACCTATATTTATAAATAGGTATTTCGTATACAAGAAAGTATTTAAAAAAAGTCTTTATAAAGATAATATAAGATTTTTTATATGAAAATATGTTTTTTTTGTATAAGTATGATTTCTTTAACGAAAAAACATATTCGAATTTTTTTTTGAGAAAAGAAGTTGTAAAAAAACTGAATTTAGGATGAATTCATAATAAAATTCTGAAATCTATGCGATAAGGATAAATTTTAGACCAAATTTGTAATAAAATTTAAAATCTGGGTCAAAAGTGTAAATTTTTTACCAAATATGTTATAAAATTTAAAATCTGGGCCAAAAGTGTAATTTTTGAAAGTTGGATGACCTGTCGACCAGGTAAAAAGGTTAAATTGAATACGATTACCGGTTTTGGAACATAATTGAATAAAAAAAATATATAACAACTAAATCGATTATGAGATAAATATGTAATTACTTTTTTTTCCTAGTTCGATACATAATAGTTATAAAATAAGTTTAAACTGTGCATTTTAGCAAAACAAAAAACACTATTTATTGAAGGTTTACGGAATTAACTGTATGCATAATTAAAAGAAAACTAAAGAAAAAATAAAACCCGACAAAAAAACTCAAAACCAAAATCAAATAATTGTGTTTTTTTACCAATTCCCGCCGCCAATTCTATTTCCCTCCAAATTTATGAGCCAGAACAAAAAGTAGTGTTGTTTGTCATCACCCTTTCTGTAGATCATCTCCCTTGCTCTATCGCGCTCCCTTAGTGTTGCTGTCATGAGGCATCCACACTCCGTCGCCATGCCCTGGTCACCGAGTTGACTCAATCTATGGCCAGGTAAAACATAAAATATGTTACTACTTTTGTTCAAAACTCGTCCATAATTCCATTGAGCTTTCTTATTTGGCGTCTGTAGCTGTGTAGTTGCCTAATTTTGTTCTGTTCTTGGGCAACTAGTCACAATAATCTTCATTGGTTAGGATTTGTGAAAAAGGCTATTTGTACCCCCTACAAAATAATTCACTTCTACGTTTTTAAGAGAGGTGATATGATATCTGCATTAAGACCATTTCTGCTAGTAATTATGTGCATTCATATCATTTTATGATGAACTTTGGTAACAGTGGATGAGTATATCCTGTAGAAGAGTAAGAATAAGGATCTCTTTTAGTTTATTGGTCGCATATTCCCAATGATTATTGATACCCGAGTACTTTATCCATTCTGTGTTATTTAGCCTTAAAGATGCCTTTTCCTCTAGTGTATCTTCGACCTTTTTTGTGCTTGCTATTCAAGCCAATGATTTAGTTTTTGTGCTAATACTTGTAGTCCTTTCTGTCACTTGTTGATTGGTTCTAATGATATGATATTGTTGATTAATATGTTATAAGTATATAAGAATCCTGGATGAATCAAAACTGAAAGTCTTCCATGAAAGTAAGACCGAAGATGTATTGAGTGAGAATATTTTTAATATAATCATTTGTAGCATTGCACTTTCAATTTTTTTTCTGTCGCTTGTTGATTGGTTCTAATGATATGATATTGTTGATTAATATGTTATAAGTATATAAGAATCCTGGATGAATCAAAACTGAAAGTCTTCCATGAAAGTAAGACCGAAGATTTATTTGTAAGGTATTTTCATAAGCAAAACATAAAATGCGGAAGCATAATATGAAGATCTTTAATTTCGAATCTGATTAAAAGAAGACTAAAACAAGAAAGAACGATTACATACCTGATTTCATTATGATTTTCGGATCTGAAGAACTAGGGTTTTGTTTTCCAGTTGATCTCAAGAACTCTCTCTAAATCCCACAGCAAACTCTAAAATGATTTCTTGTATGTATTTTCGTATATTGTAACTCTGCTTCTCATCACGTATTTATATAGATGGAGATATAACTGAATGTGAGAGATATTAGGGATTTAGGAGATCTTGAGTCAAACCGGAAACTCAAACCACAAGATAAACATGATAAGTGTATATCTTTATTTATTAATAAATTTGGTCCATCAACAATTTTATATAATTCCCATAATAATGTAAAATTAATGATAACATTATCTATATACATTTATTAGTGGTCCCAAAATATCCAACAATCTCCCACTGGACCACGAATGCATAAATGTATATATAACTATATAAGCGCTTTAATGATTGTTATCATAGTATTGGTACCCTTAAACAATCTCGTCCACTAATCATACAAGTATAGGATCAAAGCGGCCTTCGTTACAATTTACGTAACTAAACCTATCAATGGTCACATATACATATATAACTAGCGACATAGATTAAACATGATGTATTGTTTTAAAATCTAAATAGATTTCCGATGAGTTCCTCTTTAGATTGAAGTGAGATCAAACTTCAAATAAGTGCAACTAATAATGGAGTTAACCGAATTCTTAATTCTGTACAGAAAAACATAATTGTTCTTAAACAATACATAAAGCCCCATAAAACTCCCACTAAAACCAAATATCACACCAATGTGTGTAGTATGCTCATGAAAGACCTAGGGAGGTAATCCCTTTATGAGCGGATCCGCTTTCAAAGCGTTTGTTCATATGTGCTAATATATGTTTCCCTTTTGCACTATTGTATTAACAGAAGGAACTTGATGTCAATATGCTTTGACTTAACATAGCTTCTGTTGTTAGAATATAACGTTGTTGATTTATTATCACAACTTTAGTGGTTTTTCAATACCAATAATGTGTAGCCTCGTGACAAAATTTCACAACCATATTCCATACTACAAATTATTCTACCATTATGGAAGAAGCTACCAAAGTCTATTTCATGAAATGGCTCATCGTGTTAAAATGTAAAAATATCCCGATATGGATCGGTAACCATTTTGGCATCTAATAAAATCAATTTCTTAATAAAAATAATCTCCAAAATATCCGATTTCCTATAGTTGAGCATATAGTCTTTTTTTTATATACAGATATCTCAAAATCCACTTGTTTGCTTTCTTATGATCCAAACTTAGGTTGTATAGATATCTGCCCAAAAAAAAAAAAAAAAAAAATACTCCCACTTAATCTATGATACACAAAATCGTCTACTGTATTTACCTCAAAACCAAAAAAGATAATAAATTGATGAAAAATGTGGTACCAAGCATAGGATATCCAAAGTTGATGTTGTTGAGTTTGTGTATTCATAATAGGAGATTGAATAACATTGTCAATCACTAATTTATAATATGCATACTATCAAAAGCAATAATAGGAATCAAGATTGATTCCTTCTTAAGGATAATGTTTTAACATTGTTTCTCCCCCAAACTCAACATCCACAAATAATGTTGCTTTATCCAAAATGAAAGGACAATATCCATGCAATTGAGAACTAACATAATGCCCTCACTGCATTCCTTAAAGTTAATCTCATTGAGTAAATGAATCATAAATGTGATCAATGTTAATAGATATAATACCATAATTCAAATTTGTGTTTTGAGAATATAGACAAATCTATTTTTATACTCATTAATCCATAAAAAATGTCAATAAATTCAATTTATGAAAAATTTATATTTTGGTTTATGTGTTTATTAATGCGGATATTAATCGACCCAAAGGTAGGTTAATATTTGACCGGATAAATACGTGTTTGATGATAAATATATGACAATTTTTTAGGTTACCTGTCATTAATCAATCAATCCAAAGAGGGACTTATTAGTTGACATGATATATTGTCAATTCTTATTATCAAAATTTATAGTTTATGTGTTTATTAATGCGGGTATTAGCCGACCCAAAGGTAAACTGATATTTGGCCGAATAAACATATATGTGGTGATAAACGTGTGACGATTTTTTGGTTCCATGTGATTAATAAATCAATCCAAAGGAGAGTGGATTTGGGGGTGCCGGGAATTGAACCCGGGACCTCTGGTTCATAACCTAACTCCTCTAGCTAGCTAGATTGTAGCATTTGTAGCATTGGACTTTCAATTTTTTTTCCTATTAGGACATTATACTTTGAGCAATGACATTGTTATAGTTGGGTAGATTTTAGAAGTAGAGTGTTGTAAATTGTAATAGAAAGAAATGAAAGTTGGATGCTATAAGTATATAATAAACAAATCAATGGAATTACATCGCTATTCCTTGTAAAACTCTTAGAGAAATGCAACATTTTCTGTATCTTTTATGGGATTCTAGTCAAAGTTTTCAAATTTCCCTCATTACTAATAATTAGAAGATATTGCTCAGACTAACTAAGACTAACTGCGGTCCACAAGTTTGTCTTATGTAGGGTACTTTAGGTATTATTGGCATCCATTATATTCGTATAATCGACCAAAAATGGATCTAAATCACATAAGAGTACTCGGTTTTATATATGAGAATTGGGTCCATAGAACACTGTGGAAAATTAAGCTTGTTAGGCAGGACGGAGTCATATGTGGTTTCGGCAATGGTACCGGCGGTACCGCCAGGAAACGGAGTTGATTTGGGTTCGACTGTTTCGTCACTTTATTGTTTTGATTTGGGTTGATGAACCCGCTAAGTGGGGTACAACATGCATGCGATGACAAATACAATTAAATGGCAATAAAAAACAATTCAATGCACCGGATAGAATTCAACTAACACAGAGAATTTGATTCTCCTATCTACTTTGACCATACTCATTGATACGTCCTTTTCTTGTATTTATTTATTTATTTATTTATTTTTTTTTAAGTTTATAAAACAAAGATGTTGTTTGTTTATTAAGACGGATACAGATTTTATTGATTTGTAGTGTTTTTATTTTGAAAAATTTTAATTTTTCATTCAATTCCTAAAGTTACATTCAATGGGTTTCTGAGGCAAACCTAAATAAACCGGTTCTAGCCAAAGACGCAAAAACACACAAGGCGGTTCAAGTCAAGATATTCCAATTTTTTGTCAAGATTTTCAAAATTTAAACTATCAACAATACCAAAACTATCAAGAAAACCAAAACTACCAACAACAATATGTTCGGGTGCAACAATCTTCAACACATTTAGGCTTCTAGAAGAAAAATCAAAGTTATAATCTATGAAATCAGTTTTCTTAAATGGTTCCAGAAACTTAGTTCCAATTTTCTCAACTTGAGAATTTCCAGTTCCGTGATGCTTAGAACATAGAATCTAAATGTTCTAATGACGACCCGGTTCCCGAAAGAAATGAAGAAGAAAACAACGAGGAGTTGCAACCTGTTGCTGAGAAAAAATGCAACTATACACATTGCCAGAGGCGAAAGAAATGGGTGGAACGTGAAGAGGTGGCTTTGGCTAGGGCATATGTCAGTTGTTCTTTATATGAACAATGCGAAAATCAACAATGTTGGGTAGCGTAGGAATTATTTTGTATTGCGTCATTGGGCTCGGTTTATAGTCCAGTTTTGCACTCCGGTTTGGGCCTGTCCAACCGTGAGCTTGTAGGGTTTACTATATAATAATATGCTTGCATGCATATTAGGTTAACGATCTAGAATACGATTTACAGAATTACGATAGCTTTGCAGATTTCTTTATCGTTCTTGTAAACCTTTAATCCTCTACAGTTGTAGTTCTTCATCGAGCTCTTCTGAGGATTGTTTATAATCATTCGACATTGTTCGATCCATTCTTGAGTTGTTTACTGTTTTCGTGTTCTTGCTGTTTGCTCTTTATTTTACCTGTTTAAGATCTAATCGATCTTCAAGTTAGTTTTTAACTTATCAATTGGTATCAGAGCAGGAGGCTGTGTAATTGATACACTTCTTTTCTATGAAAAAGGTTTCGATTAGGGTTATTCCGCAATTACTGATATTTATTGAGCCGTCATCTCATTATTGACGTATCTCGATATTTATTGTTTTGCCCTAATTTGATTTATTACAAGTCTGATCTTTGAACAGGTTATTCGATCATTATGGACGAGTCGCAATCGAATCCCATCAATATTTCGAACAGCATTGGATCAACAACGAAGATTCCCATCCTGTACACCCATGATTATGAAGTCTGGGCGCATCACTTTGAAGATTATGTTATAGGATCTGAGGATAATGGATACCTCATCTGGGAAGCAATCATTAATGGACCGTTTTCTCATTCTGCAACGTCAAGGATTATTAAAACTCAAAAGGAGTATAATGATCTTCTGAAAGATGTTAAAGATATTGCGCAAGATGAAAAAGATAAATTTCAGTGCAATATCAAGGCGTTAAGATTGATCAGATTCGCCCTTCAGTCCGACACTTTCAGGCTGGTAAGTTCATGCACGACGGCAAAAGAAATATGGGACAGGTTACGTGAACTGTACTCTACAGACGAAGATCTAGAACATTCCATTCAAACATTACTCTTGTCTGAGTTTGGTGAATTCAGGCAAGGAACCGAAGAAACTGTGACCCAAACGTTCGATCGCTTCAATCATCTTCTTAGCAAGATGATCAAACATGACATCGAAAGGAAGCTTATTGAGCAGAAGGTTACGTTCTTAAATGGTCTAAGATCAGAGTGGAGAGCAGTCGTGTCCACAGTTAAAGCCCACGAGCAATTTAAATCATATTCCTTGGCGAAACTGGTGGGCATTCTCAAATCTCAGGAGAAGATTGTGTTGCAGGAGAAGAATGTGGTTTCAAGCCTAGGTTCGTTAGCCCTCCTGTCCAAAAGTAAAGCTGTGATGGAAGACGAAGACCTCAACTTGGAAGATTATGACCTCACGTCTGAGGATTATGCTATGATGGTGTCTAACCCCAAGAGGTTCATCAGGAAGAGATTTCCCTCCAACAAAAACCGAAACTGGCAGGGGAGTTATAGTTCTGAAAAGGTTAAAGATGAACCTAAGGTTGAAGAGTCTAAGAAGGAACCGAAGGCAGAAGGTGATTCTGGAGTAAGCTGTTACTATTGTGGTGGAAAGAACCACTATGCAAAGGATTGTGTCCTTAAAAAGATGGCTGAAAAGGATGAGGAAGCTTTGCTGCAGAAAAAGCTTGATGAGATAAGGAAGAAGAAATCTACCGCTAACCCTTCTATGAACGCTCTAATTGTGCAGGGTTCGGTTGCTGATGACGAGTTCGGTGGCGTGGAGGTTTGGTCAACCGATTCTGAAGACGATGAAGGGAGGAAGCCTTCTCATGGAAAGGCTTGTGTGGCTAAAGAAGAAAGTAGTGGAGGAAGGTGCTTGATGGTGTCCGACGTATCTCAGATGAGGGGATACAACACTGATGGTGGGAGTAATGAACCGAAGGAGCAACAGGACATGTGCTTTACAGCTAAGCCGCTCAGCGTGCAGTTCAACGAGCTCGACGAACTGATCAAGAAGGTAGAATCCATCTTTGTCTCGTTTAAATTCCCACAAAGCTCATATGAAAAAGAACTAAAAAGTGTTAATTCAAGAATCTCTCATCTAGATAGTAGTTTAACTCAAACTCGAGTCACCAATTCTAACCTAACTGACCAATTAAGCAGGGTGTCTTCGAAGAGTGAGGAACGGCGCATGTGGATCGAACTAAAGGAGTCGGAATTAATCAAAACAAAAGATGAAAACATTTATTTACAAAGAGACAATTTAAAGTTGTTGAAACTGCGAAATGTTTTTTGTTTGATTGCCAAACGTCTTTACACTAATATTACTCAGCTTCATTTGGATTGTGAAATAGGACAAAAGATTCATCGCATGATTTTACCCTTCCTTGAGTTTAAGGAGGATGAAATTGATGCTGAAGCGTATAATTGTGAGAGTGTTATTTCTTCTGAGGACGTTAATCCGACGTACATGTATGGACTGGACAAAATAGAATCTTTCATTAAATCCAAGGACCATAAGGACATGCTTAAAAACCTTTTGGATGAAAATGATAAACTGAAACTGAGAACCGAAACCATACAAAAATTTGATTCATTAAACGCCAACTTGAGCTCAGAAAATAAAATTGATGTTGAAAATGCATCTGAGCTTAATGAGGACGATAATATGAGTGAAATTTCTGTAGAGGACACGGTTGATTGCTCAGAATTTGTAAAAAGCGAACCTGAAAACCACAAGAATCTAATTTCAGAAAATTCAGTGGAGTTCGCTCGTTTGTCCCAACAAAAGTCCCCGATTCTTGCAGAGAAGGCCGTAGTATATCAAAAAGTTAGAACCACTCCAAATCAGGTATACAAGGTCACGGGCGTAACCGAACATCAGACTGCTGAACTCACAGCTATTGTAAACGAAGACAATGCTGATGGCTGTGATGAGTTCTTCTGGTCAGCTCCAATCGATAATCCTGCTGAAACAGTAGGCTTGTCTGAAAGGACCTCATGGAAAAGAAAAGGGAGATACGTACCTGAACCCTTGAATAAACCTAATAACTTCGATGTGCCAAGCACAAGCGGTACGAAAGACATTCCTCAAGAAAAAGGAATTCCAGCAAAAGAAGTCACAACTTCAAGTGAAACTTCCTCAGTTCAAATTGAACCAGCCATAGAAAAACCGAAACTTAAAGCTAATATCCATCATCAACCGAAGCAGATGAGAAATCAGAAACGTCAAAGGAATCAGAGATACAGGAAGAATCTCTCTGAAAGAAAACAATTCTAGCAATCCCAGAATGCTTATTTCTCTCATCAAGACAAGAACCTAAAGTCTGAGAAAAATCCTATCGAATCGCAAGAGAGACACATCAACCGAAAGCAAAGGTTCGGTTTAGAAAATGATTTCAACCGAAAGCAGAAGTTCGGTTCAGAGAACTACACCAACCGAAAGCAAAGGTTCGGTTCGGATATCAAAAGAGATCAAAGCTCTAAGGTTGGTCCCACCAATGATCAAAAGCAAAAGGGTCACCTAGAGTCTCCAGCCAAGATGTCATCTCAATCTAAGCTCTCTCATTCTATCTCATCTAATTCTGCTAATTCTTCCAACTCTTCTTCACCTCGTTCTAAATCCCATTATGTTCCTTCTCAAAAATCTCAATCATCAGCAGAACAAAAGGGAAAACAGAAGGTTTCAGCGTCTAAACCAAAGTCAAAACCGAAAGCACCAAATCCTAATAAAATTAAAGTTTTTACCATCAAAAAGAAAGATGAAACAACACTAATAAAACGAACATATCTTGTTGACATCTCTCTTACTATTCCTGTTCCTGTGAAAGGCTCACGTGGACCCAAGAAACTTTGGGTTCCTAAATCTGCTTAATTTTTGCAGGTTATCAGTGACGAGCAATTTGACGAAGAATGGTACATTGATAGTGGCTGCTCGCGTCACATGACAGGAAGGAAGGAAGAGCTAAGGGAATACAGGTCTCTTTCAAATGGTGGAAACGTCAAGTTTGGAAACAACTCCTTCGGCACCATAAAAGGATATGGAATGATTACTAACGGTGATTTCACGATAAGGAAGGTTGCATACGTGGAAGGGCTACAACACAACCTCATCAGTGTATCTCAGATTGTTGGAGGTACCAGTCTCAAAGTCTCGTTCGATGATGAGGGTTCTGAAATAATTGAGAAGAAGACGAAAAGAGTGATTCTCAAATCGGAGCGCAAAGGTGAAATGTTTCCTCTAAACCTCAAACCCATCAAAGGAAACCCAGCTATCTGCTTGTTATCAAAAGCGCAATCTGACGAAAGCTGGCTGTGGCACCGAAGGCTCTCTCATCTTAACTTTAAGGACATCAACAAACTTGTCACTGGAGGTCACGTTCAAGGTCTTCCACTGCTCAAGTTTGATAGAGACCATCTGTGTGCTGCATTTGAAATGGGGAAGCAGAGTCGTCAAAGTCATCCATCTATAATAAACACTAAAGTTGTTGAACCACTAGAATTACTTCATATTGATTTGTGTGGTCCATCATCTATCGAAAGCATCGGTGGTAGCAAGTATATTCTTGTTATTGTTGATGACTTTTCACGTTTTACATGGGTGTTCTTTCTGAAGCTTAAATCTGAAGCGACTCATAAGCTAAAAGTGTTCATCAAGCAGATTGAAGTTCAGTTGAAGAAGGTCGTTCGCAACATCAGAAGTGACAATGGCCTGGAATTCAAAAATAAAGAATTCGAAGAATTCCTGGCAGAAAAGGGAGTCAGTCACAACTTCTCAGCTCCCTACACACCTCAACAAAACGGGATTGTCGAAAGACGAAACCGATCTTTGTGTGAAGCAGCCCAAACTATGCTAAGTTTCGCTTCCTTACCACTTTACTTTTGGGCTGATGCTATTTCTGCTGCTTGTTTTACACAGAACAGGTCATATCTCAACAAGCGATTCACGCTCACTCCTTATGAGATTCTCAACAACAGGAAGCCCAATGTGAAGTTTTTCCATGTGTTCGGTTCTAGGTGTTTCATTTTCAATTCCAAAGAACACCGAAACAAGTTTGATGTCAAAGCCGATGAAGGGATATTTCTGGGCTATTCTCTCACTTCTAAGGCGTACAGAGTATTAAACAAGCGTTCGAGGAAAATCGAAGAGACTTACTACGTGACTTTTGATGATAGCTATGTCAAAAAGCTAAAGGCCAATGAAGACACAGCTAAGGAAATCTTTCCTCAAACTGGCCAAGTCACAGTCTTGATCGCTAATCTATTCGAGAAGTTCATGGAGCTCTTTGATGAACCAGAGAAAGCCACTCTCTCAGAAGCAGGCGCAGCAGACAACAAGGTAGATCACATGAAGCAAGTTGTTGAAGACGCTGCAAGAAGAATGAATGAAGGAGGATCAAGTTCTGATGAGCCTCCATCACCCAATGCTTTAGTCGAGGGGGAGAATCCACAATCATCATCCCAGCCAAGCTCACAAGTTGAGGGGGAGCCAAGCACATTGCCAACCGAAAGCACTTCACCAACCGATAGTGCCACACCATCCGAAGGTGCATCAACGCCCGAAAGCTCAGCACCACAAGAAACCACTGTAGCTCAAGATTCACAAGACACTCCTGAAAGCCCATCTATCGAGGGGGAGCAAGCTGATATGTCTTACGACTATGAAAGCCAGTCTGAACCAGAAGAAATGATAAACGCTGAATTAGATCCAACCTTTGATCCAAACTATCCTCCTCTCACCAAATGGACCAGAGATCATCCTATCTCTCAAGTTGTTGGTGATGTATCTGAAAAAGTTCTGACTCGATCACAACTCAAGGCAAAACAGACTTCCTTGTTTTCTAAAGTCGAATTCTGCATGTTTAACTCATTCGTATCAAAAGTTGAACCAAAGACAGTTAATACTGCTCTTGATCACTCCGATTGGGTTTAAGCTATGCAAGATGAACTGAACGAATTCGAGAGGAACAAAGTCTGGCGTCTTATTCCAACTCCTCCAGATGCCTCGGTTGTTGGTCTTAAATGGGTCTTTAGGAACAAAATGGACAAGGAAGGAAACGTAATTCGTAACAAAGCTCGTCTGGTCGTGAAAGGCTACTGTCAGGAGGAAGGGATTGATTATGAAGAAACGTTCGCTCCTGTAGCTAGGCTGGAATCAGTAAGAATATTTCTAGCCTATGCTGCCCACAAAAACTTTGAGGTTTACCAAATGGACGTTAAGTGTGCATTCCTCAATGGTGAACTAGAAGAAACTGTGTATGTGGAGCAACCTCCTGGCTTTGTAAATGAAAGGTATCCTAATCATTGTTATATTTTGGATAAAGCCGTGTATGGACTGAAACAAGCTCCGAGAGCCTGGTATGAAACACTGACTAAATTTTTAAAGATGTCCAAATTCAAGCAAGGTTCGGTTGACCCAACCTTCTTTCGCAAGAAGGAAGGTAACCACCTTATGATCGTTCAAGTTTATGTCGATGATATCATCTTTGGCTCAACGAATCCTAGCCTCACAGCTGAATTCAGAAAGCTGATGGAGACTAAATTTGAAATGAGCTCAATGGGTCCTATTAACTTTTTCCTTGGTTTAAATATTAGACAGGGACCCGAAGGCATCTTTATCACTCAGGAAGCTTACACGAAGACTCTCCTAGCAAAGTTTGGCATGATGGGAGATTCCAAAGTCAAAGTTCCAATGGCGTTCGACACCAAGCTCACCCCATCCCTGGACAAATCGGCTGTTGATATTACGCTTTATCGACAGATGATGGGCTCACTGATGTATCTCATTGCTAGCAGGCCTGACATAATGTTTTCTATTTGTTACTGTGCTCGATTTCAGGCAAATCCACGCGAACCTCACATGCTTGCAGTGAAGAACATTCTACGCTATCTCAAGCGAACCACCTCTCTAGGTCTATGGTATCCTTCCAACTCAGGCTTCTTCGTTCAAGCCTATTCAGATGCAGACCTTGGAGGTTGTGGACTCGACAGAAAAAGCACAACTAGTGGCTGCCAATTCCTTGACGGGAAGTTGGTTAGCTGGCAGTCAAAGAAACAAACGTGCATGTCTTTGTCCACTGCAGAAGCTGAATACATTGCAGCTGCATCCTGCACCTCTTAAGTGATTTGGATCCAGAGTCAACTCAGAGACTATGGACTCAATATGAAAAAGATCCCCCTATATTGCGACTCTGAAAGTGCAATTAGGATCTGTCATAACCCAGTGCAACACTCCAAAACCAAACACATAGCACTGAGGTATCACTTCATCAAAGATCATGTGGAAGATGGAAACGTTGAAGTACACTTTGTTAGAACCACTGATCAACTGGCTGATGTCTTTACCAAAGCTCTTCCTGAAGCATCATTCAACAAAATTTTACAAGGGCTAGGTATGATGGAATCAGAGTCAGTACCACAAACTACCTCTCGATCTCAAACGGAAGAAGCGAAATAAACCGAACGTTCGGGTTCGGTTGAATAATCTGCACTCGCTCATCAATTCAAAGGTAGTTTTCTTGGTTGTAAATTTCTTGTACAAAGCTGTTTATCTATTCGTCTAAAGTATTTCCTATTTGAATGTCAAAATTCCTTGGTTTCTAAAAAATTTTCAAAACCGAAACCTACCGAAGGTTCGGGTTCGGTTTTTCAAAATTTTTCAAAACCGAAACCAACCGAACGCTCGGGTTCGGTTTTTCAAAATTTTTCAAAACCGAAACCAACCGAACGCTCGGGTTCGGTTTCTAAAATTTTTCAAAACCGAAACCAACCGAACGCTCGGGTTCGGTTCCAAATTTTTTCCAAAGTTTTTTTTAACTCTTTTTAATTTATTTCTGAGTCTTATTTTTTTTTCTTTGTTATTTTTTATATATATCCAAAACTCCAAAAATATTTTGTTCTTTATTTACTTTTTAGTCTTTCATTTTATATGTATGTTCGTTCGTTTATGGGGAATGTGTTAGAATAGTTAAGTCCCTAGAAGCATGCTGCTGTATGTACCCAAAGCCTCATCAGATTCTGAATAATAGCCTTAATGACTTGGTATACACAAACCTTGTCTTCCCAATTAGGCTATCATAGTTATTCTAATCAAGAGCTACCTAACTTTCTTCTCACATGAGATAAGAGTTTTCTGCTTGGTCCTTCGTTTATAGCAGAGGTAATTTGATTTCTCACACCATCTCCATTACTTTCTCCATTACATTCGTTTCATCAATGTAACCCTTGAGACTCTCAGAAATTACCACTGAGGTTTATGGTTACTCAAAAACTATGTTTATGATCTTAGTTTCGTGCCACTACGAGCTGAGTGAAACCCAAAATTCAATACCAAATCTGAATTGACGGTGAACAATTAATTTGATCAAGTTTTCACTAATGAATTGACGGATGTATCCTCATGAAATCTCAAGTTTTCTTTTGTGTGATTCCTATGAAATTGTTAAACACCATAACATTTCTTCCCTTGGGATCCAGTTTTAATTTTTTTTGTTGAGATTTTTATTTACCAGTCACTTTAACATTATTTCATGCCTACTTGTTCAATAGACTACACCGGTCTCACAAGTACTTTGTTCACTTTCTATCTCATTTCAAGATTAGAACTGTTGAATCAAAGCTAAAGCCACCCTAAGGAGCCTAATTAAAAGAAGCCTTTCAACACTTCTTAATAAGTGTTTGATCGTTATTCAACGGGAAACCACACTAACACTTTAAGGTCTCTCTTGACTTTGAAGGAAGAGATTCGTGCCCGGGATCATTTTTTTCGTGTCTTAAATGACATCACAATTATTCCTAAAAAGATTTGCTTTATTTCTTTTCTTTTTACACCCCTTAGCACGAAAATCTTTGATTTTCCAAAATTCTGGTACTAATAATTACAGGCTGTTTTACTGAATTGGTGGTTAATTAAAAGACGTGGTCAAAATTAATCCACGTGGGCGTATCATTCAAATGATGCCGTTACAAGGATAAGATGAAAGGTTGCTGACTCAGGCGGGAGTCTAATGGATTGAATTTCAAACGGCGGTAAATCGGGGACGCATGCGAAATTGAAACGTCCATTCTTTAACTGACACTGTGGACGCGTGTGCGAATTTGAAGCGATTCCTCTCTGGCACATAAAGGCGCGTGTGGACTTGAAACGGTTTCTTCAGAAACGGCGCTTGTTGGGCGGCATGTTACAAGGAATCTGACATTCTCTCTCATGCGTGATCATCGCATTCCTTAACTGTCACGCATCAGTTAAATTCCGGAGAAAACCTTTCGTATTTCGATAGAAGATTTGAACAGATTTTTCTCTCTCCTGCAAACCACTATAAAAGGCGACCTCATCTCCCTTTTACCTCTTTACCGCATCCAAATTTCCAAGAGAGCAAAAATTCCCTGAAAACCTAACTGTTCATCACCATCTTCCCCACTTCAACAATGGCAGAATCATCGTCAGTTCACGCTACTTCCCACATCCTTCCGATTCGCCCTCAACATTGTTTGGTGATTGACTTAACCCCTCAGGCATACGATTCCTACATGTTCCCGATTATCGAGTGCCTGAAGTATTACCCTATCGCTCCTGCACTTTCACGGGTGGAAACAGTGCCCATGGAGATATTATCGCAGATCTATGCGACTGCACATTATGACAAAGCAGTCGATAGAATCTTCTTCGAGGTTGCTGATCACAAAGCCTCGATTTCCAGGCAACGATTTGGCTTATTGCTAGGGTTTGCTGCTGACCCTTCTAGGATTAATCCGGAGACGATTCCGATTGGGCACCTCTACAATATGTTCTACAATATAGGGTACACGGAGGTGCTCACCTCCGTCGCGAAGTTTAAAAAGTCATGTTTGCCGCCACAGTGGAATGGTATGTTCACTGTCCTCTTCAAGGGTCTTTCAGAACGGAGCTCAGGTTCAGACGGCTCCAGTCGGCTCTTTCTCTCCATCATGTACGGGGTTTACAACGGAGTCAATCTTGATTATGGGTTGGTTCTCTGGCAACAACTCATCCAGAGTTAATCCTCCTCTTCACGACATTCTGAGGTGTCGTATGCCAGGTTCTGGACCATCGTTGCTAAATGGGCGATGGATAAGCACGATGTCCCAACTGCTGCTGGTGCATCGATGTCTTCGATTGGTACATTCCATACCACGAAGATCATCGTCTCAGATGCATCTAAATTTTCTTTCATTGGTTCCATCCCGGAGACCATGTACGGTGATGTTCCATCTGACAGCAGGATCATCCGGACTATCAAGGAGTTCAAGCAGTCTGGACCATGGGAGCTCACACAGGAGATGCTCAAGTCTATATATGATGCCGATAAGCCTGTTTCAAGAGGCAAAAAGGCAGAAAAAGGAAAGCAAGTGACGAAAGGGGCTAAAGGCCCTTCTCCCAAAGAAAGGAAGGCTACCAAACCTGCTCAGTCCCCCCAGCAGAAGAGGCGCAAGACTCAACCCAAGCGAAAGCTCATTATCGCTTCCTCTTCTGGTGAGTCGGAAGGTGAGAGTTCGGATTCGGACGGCTCTCAAAGAGGCGAAACCCCTCCAAGAGGCAATACCCCACCCATATCACCTACCCCTGACATGGAAATCCATAACTCACCAATTCCCTCTCCCACTCAAACAATTCCCACTTCCATTCCCACCATAACCCCACTACCACCATTCCTCCAACCTCTTTCCCTATACCACCACCCATTTTCACTGATACAACAACAACAGCCACTGCAAAGGTTACAACCAACGTATCTGATATGGGGGTTCATACCGATGCAACCGAACCACCACCAGTAACCAAAACCAGAAACACAACCGAAACCCAACCACCACCCGAACCTACCCACACTCAAACTCAACCTGAACCTACCCATACCACAACACCACCAGCTTCACCACCACCCCCATCTCCCGATCATGCCTCTGACGGAGATAATCCTTTCCTTGGAGGGGAAAATATGACCTTCGATTCGGTCTACTACAGTCCGTTTCAGGTCCAAAGCGACAATGATGAGGAAGCTCCAGTAACGAAGAAACATCTTAAGGAGCTGCATGAGAAGGTTGACCTGCTTATTGCTTCATCCTCCAATTCTCAATCCTCTCTCTCTGAAGCTGCTCTTTAGAAGATCGTTGATGCCTTCTCCCGGGCTCAACATGATTCCGTCGCTTCAGCCACTGCCGCCATTGACGCCTCGACGAAAGCATGTGAGGCTGCGACCGAAAAAGTCGATAAACTATTCTCTGACGCCTCTTCCCTGTTAAAGTCCTTACAGGAGAGTGTCGATGTCACAAAGACAACGTTGGAACCAATCGTTCAACAATTGGCCACGTTCGTTTCCACGGAGTTGAAGTCGTTTGCTACCCTTCGCCAATCAATTAGTGACGACAACTCGGCCCTTCGTGCCTCCATTGACGAGCGCCTCTCTAAACTCCAAGAGGATCTCGCTGCAGAAAACTCGTTGATGGACGTTCTTGCAAGCAAAACCACCGCCCTCAAGGTCAAGAGCGCTCAGCTTTCCAACTCTCAGCAACAAATTGACGCTCTTCGATCCGAACGGGAGGTCATCAAAACATGTGTTTCGGATATACACTCTGCCCTATCCAACATCCTGGAAGCACACGATCCGATTCTCAACCATTCGGTGAGGCGAACCCTTGCTGAAAAACTTGCTCCTGCCCTGGACCTCCTCAGTAAAATAGAAGGGCTACCTAGTTTCGTGTCCACTCCGAAACAAGGGGGAGAAGTGAAGTTCGGATCGAAACCACCTCCTTCCTCAAAAGCTGCTCACACAACCGAACCTCCTCCTACAGGTCAAACTTCGGGTTCGGGTGTGAAGGATAAAGGAAAGAAGATAGCTGAGGAAGAAGATGAAGATGATCAAGAAACCATTGCTGACTTGCTGAAACGCAAAAATAGTCGCAATGTTGATAATGACAACATTCGTGTGGCGCGAGAAGCTGAACGCAAGAAGAAAGAAGCCCACGATCTCCTCGAGAGCAGGAAGACTCTTTTCCCTACTTGGACTCGAGAGAGAATGATTAAGGAGGCTATCGATACTCCGAGCATCCTATGGCTCGAACCGGTGATCTCCTTCGACTGCTACAATTTTGTCAACTCGCAGTTCGACATGCCCTTAACCCGAAAGGTGTTTATCTTCCACGCCTTCGCCAACATTTTTGAAGTCCCTCATCCTCATCCGGAGGTTGATCGGGAATTAATCGAGTTCTATCTGAAGGCCACTCAACCACAGTATCAAACATGGAGCGCTCAAAAGATCGTCAACGTTCGGGTTCTGAAGCCATATACCGAAGGTAGATTCATCAACGTTCGGTTCAGGGTGATCCGAGGGTCTGCAAAAACCAAACATCTCATATCTTTAGCAGATCTGCCGAACCTCAACTCCCATGACTGGATCGTTCTGCACAACATCCTCTTGACGAATGAAGCTGAATATGGTCCGATCATAGACCATCTCAAAAGGATGTTGGTATGCTATATCATGGAGGTAGCACTGATGGATCAGGAGATTGCCACTGTCTTCAAGAAGAAACCGAAGATCTCTCCTGTTGGCTCGGCTAGTGATCTGAACCAGATGAAGATGGGAAAGATTGACCCAAGGCGAAATTCGGTCATGCTCACTAGGGCTGAAGGACAGAAATGTCTCTTTGCCTTAACGGATAAACATCTTTATACCACTGCTTGTCTAGAGGATGTGCTGGAGATCATCCATCGGTGTAAAGAGAATACAGCGGATGATATCAAATACTTCAACGACATGATTCAATGGTACATCCGATTCAGACAGACGATACTTGCTCTTATCTCTCGTCTGTTTCAAACTGTAAAGAAGAAGGTTCCTGCTGCTGCTGGCCCAAGCAAGAAGTAATGATCTCGCTCCAATTGACGCAAAGGGGAGATTGTTGGTTAGCGTAGGAATTATTTTGTATTGCGTCATTGGGCTCGGTTTATAGTCCAGTTTTGCACTCCGGTTTGGGCCTGTCCAACCGTGAGCTTGTAGGGTTTACTATATAATAATATGCTTGCATGCATATTAGGTTAACGATCTAGAATACGATTTACAGAATTACGATAGCTTTGCAGATTTCTTTATCGTTCTTGTAAACTTTTAATCCTCTACAGTTGTAGATCTTCATCAAGCTCTTCTGAGGATTGTTTATAATCATTCGACATTGTTCGATCCATTCTTGAGTTGTTTACTGTTTTCGTGTTCTTGCTGTTTGCTCTTTATTTTACCTGTTTAAGATCTAATCGATCTTCAAGTTAGTTTTTAACTTATCAAGTGAGCTACAGTGGTAGGTCTGATGCATTTTGGGAGAGGGTTCTAGACAATTTTAAAGTTCAAATGAAAGGTTCGGATCGGTAACGACATCAAGTGAACTCAAAATGGAAAGACCTCCAAAAGAAATGTAATGCTTCCAATTGATTTTATAATCGTAAGATGAGCAATTTGGCTAGTGGGAGATCTGAGGTTGATGTTTTACAATCTTGACTAAGCGAGTATCGGAGGACTATAAATCAAAAAAAAAATTCCTCATCAGCAACGTTGAGAGTGGTTGAAAGACAATGCGAAATAGGCACTAGTTACAAAAGTTGGTGAAGACTCCCCACCTCCTTCTTCAAAACGAAGCAAATCATCTTCATCCAATTCTTACACAACATCTTCCGATCCACAATATTCTCTTGGATTGACCCCCCCCCCCCCAACAACATTCAGGAAAAGAAAAGGAAAGAAAGTTGCATCGACATCGTCAATAGAAAATAAAATGTTTATCTCGTCAAATATATTGCCGGCATCAAGACTGCAACCAAAACAAAGGCGAAATAGAGAAAACGGTACCGAGAACAAAAATTATGCATTCTCGAAGCTAATGAAGAACAAAAAGATCAACTGTTGGATCGGGAGATAGAGAACCAAGATATGAAGTATTTTCTCCGACCGCATGATCACTTGACTGGAGGTATTTTGTGCACGGTGCTTGAAAGGAAACAACAATTTGCAACTAAGTATGGTAGGGAGTTTCAGAACCTATGAAGTTCAAAATGCCAATATCATTTGACTGGAGAATCTTTCTCTTTATTATTGTGTTTTTTTTTTTTTTTTTTATTTTTTTTTATTAAGATTCTCTATATGTACCCTTTGTTTCATTATATATATATATATATATATATATATATATATATATATATATATATATATATATATATATATATATATATATATCCTCTTTAATAAATGAAAGTTTTTTTTGCCACATGTCAATCTTTCATGAGTTTTGACACTTGTCATTTTATAGTAATTTTGAAATAAATATTATTCACTTGTCAATTTTTAGTTTGTTTCAATTTTTAAATTAAAATCATATATGTATATATGTAAAGTATTAAATATCATATATATGATATTAAATTATAATAAATACATTTCTTCTTTTGTTATTTTAAAGTTATACATTAAAAAATATTTTCTGTTTACATTTTAATATATATTTTTTTTAAATCAACTATATATATATATATATATATATATATATATATATATATATATATATATATATATATATATATATATATATATAACATACTCACCATTTCTTGAAAAGGTACAAAACATAATACAAAATTTACAATCATTTTATACTTGATGTTTACTCCGCATAAAACTTGTAACGCTTCTCTAGCCTGACTTACGATTCAACCCCGGCCCACTCCACCAACCATAAACCCTAAACGGAGAGCCTCACTGATTTCATCCTCATTTCTCTGATGCCATCGTTGCTCCCTCCACACGCACAAGACAGAGAAAGAGAGTGCGTTTTTAATCGTTATCTTGCCTCATTTGCCCCCATTGGTAATCATCATTTCTATCACACACTCTGACTTTGTTTTTTACTCGATTCATTCAAAAATTTATGTATATATATGCTTCCAGTCACATTTCATTTGAAAACTGAACAGCTGAAACCACGCATACATGTCGATGGCGTGCATGAAGTTAGGATCTAAATCAGCGGTTTTCATCTCGATCAGGACGAAAAAACCTTGTTAGTCGTTCTTCTGTTTTTCGTTCGTTATGTGTTTAAATTTCACGTTAATAGTAAATATTGATTCATAATTTTTATCGATATCAACATTTGGAATTCTTCCATTTCTATAGTTTGTTTTTGTCCCCAATCGTGAAATCTCGACGCACTTTTACTGGGTTTTTTGATTTTGGGATGTAAATTGTTTTCTGGGTTTGTTTTGTTACCCATATTCATAACTGAATCCTGAGTATTAATTAATCTGTTTGAAGTGTTTTGCTTTAATTCCATGATGACTGTTTAAGCATCGTTCTCGATGTTTTTTTGGATGTGGGCCTAATATTAATACTTTGTGTGAACGAATAATAATGCAGTAAATTAAACATCTGGGAAAAACTCATTAATGGAAGAAGTTATTGCCCTAATTTTAAAAGTAGACCTACATTTTGAAATCCAAGGGTCAAAACAAGTACTTTTAGACGTTAAAATTGATATGGAATTCTCTCATATTTTCAGTAAAATTTTGTTAACTGTATTAAGCTTATAAGAATCATCATGCGTAGTAAGAAAGCTTGTGTCAAATTCGTAACAAAATTTCACATTAATATTTGCAAGACTTCTTCTGGCCTTCCGAGTGATTTTACCATTGAAGTTGGAGACATTTCATTCCATCTTCACATGGTAGGCCGTCACTTGCTTTATTAGTATCAATATCCTATACACAGTTTGTGCCTTTTAATGTATCTATTTGTGTATTTTTGTATGTATATGTGTGTATATGTATGTGAATGATTTTGTTTGTATATATATGTGTGTATGTGTATTTTTTATGACCAGTTGTGTGTATATATGTATATTTGACTATCTATATGTCATTGTGTGTACGTGTATTTTTCAATGACTATTTGTATGCCATTTTTTTTTTCATAGATGCGAATTTTTACAAAATTATTGGTGGGAATCCTCAAATGCCTTTCATGATGTAAAAATTTTCATGGTGACACATATTTATATCCATATGACATGATTGTTGTTTTCTGTAATCTTGATTGTTGGTTTATATATGCAGGGGTAGAATGAAGGTAAACGGCAGTTTTAATGCAACCCAATAGTTCACTCATGATATATTTCGTAAACATGTCTTTCATTTTGGCAGAGGATACTTTTAAGTATGATTATGCTAATGTTTTATAATGTTTTTTGTTCAGGGTTTGTGGTTGATTCCTCCTTTAGACTTTCATTAGGAGGGCAAGCTATATATTGAGAGATTACTAATAATTTCAAATGTTAACAAAAACCGATTAGTTTTTTGGCTTCTTTGGACCCTTTTCGGGTTCTTCCATTCAACAGTAAACCATATGATGTGACAAAAGATTTCTGAAGTTTCTTCCCAAAAAACCATTTTACATGTCATTCCCACTTCTTCCTCAACACGATTATAAGCCCTGCTCTTACTATTCAAAAGCTAACAACTTAGTTGCTTCGGTGCTGATGTGAGATGGTGTGAATTTAATGATTATTTGATGTGATAATGTAAAATTACTAGAATTTCATATTTTTTAGAATGAATGTTGATTATTGTGTCTGTCTGTTCTGCAATGGCGATTGTATTATTCGTCAAGTTGGGTTTTTAGGTCTGTAAACCACAATATATTTTAAGTATTTTGGAATTGGTGACATGAGTCAAATTTTTTTTTGAATGGCGGAATTTGATATATATAAAAAACTAGCAAGAAGCTAGAGAAAGAAAGTCATCACAAGAAATTACAAGCAGAAGATGATTATGTAACCATGAGGTCCAACTAATTTTAGCATTTCTATACGTATTAGAAATCCAAAAAAAGGATCTATCAATGACCTCATCTAAAATAAAAGATTTCTTGGGAAGAGCCGTTCCAAAAATGATGGAATTACGAAAATTCCATAAACACCATAATGTAGTGATAATGACCGCATCAAAGGCTTGACGTTGCCTTCTTTTTAACGAAAGAGAATCATGCCACGAAAGAAGGTGATCAATAGAACACCGGGGAGGAGTTTGGACACCCTACCAAATAGCAACACAAGTCCAAATCTCAATCAGTTGATTACAACCAACAAAAAGATGATCAATAGATTCAACGGTATTGGAGTATACCGGACAAAGGACCGAATCCATAGTGATTCCACGAAGAGAAAGAATCTCTCTAGATGAGATCCTTCGAAGCTGCAGTCTCCAAATGAAAATATTCACTTTGATTGGCACCCAGGAACTCCAACGGGTCTCAGAACTCCCCGACGATAACATATGAGTGTCCAAATAAGATCTGAGAGAAGAAACATAAAAGGAATCAGAGGCAGCTATAGTCCATCCCAAACGATCCGGATGGGAATGAAGAATGACATCCTGCATCAAAGAAGTAAAATCAACCCATTGAGATTCCTCAATGCCTCCTCTAGGAGTTCGCCTGAGAAGAAGAGCAGAGTCCCATACAAGAAGAACTCTATCACGAACCGTGAGCGATTTATGGGGATCAAGAGCAAAAATCATGTGAAAAGAAGCAGTTAGGGGAACAACACCCTTCCACACATCTCGCCAGAAAGAAGTTCTATTCCCATCACCCACCCTAATAGGGCAGAATTGTTGGAGATCAAGACGACGGTTTTTAAGCTGGACCAACATCCGAATAACACCATTCCAAGGACTAATGGACCCTCTCCTCTGAGAAAGGGAGCTGCAAACACCATCAGGACCATAAATAGTTTTGACAACTTTAACCCAAATCAAGTATGGGTTGTGAAAAAATCTCCAGCGCCATCTGAAAAGAAGAGCCCAATTGAAGGAAAACAAACTACCAATACCAAGCCCCCCTTCTGGTTTTCGAGTTAAAACTTTGTCCCACCATAACCAATGCATGCATTTCTCATCTAAGTCAGAACCCCAAAAAAATCTAGCCCGGAATGTTAACAACTGAGATCGGAACCATGAAGATAGACATGAGATAACTGCCGAGACTTCCAAAAACAGACTTGATCAGTGACATGATTCAAATTACTATCTAAATTGGTGGAAGGGTATACATAATCTTCATGTGGCTGCTGAAATTTGTTCTTTTTTTATTTTGAAATTTCATTGAGATTGGTGTTTGTATTGTAAGTATCTTTAGAACTTCATTTTATTTTCTATTATATAAAAATATATCTAACTTGGTGGCTGTACGTTAGTAGCTTCCATATTGATGTGTCATACTTATTTTTTTAATAGTCTTTTACTTTAGTATCTCTAAAATAATTTGTATGTTTAGCAATCAATGTGTGCCGAGTACCAAATAAATTATAGCTCTGCGGTGTGTCATCCATTCAAAGTGAACACCTGAATATTATATGCTTTATAGTTACGTAAATATTATATGTTAATATTGAATTATAATGTATACAATTAGTTTGAACTTTTTGATTTATAATATTATATACCAACTGAAGCTATAAATATACCCTAAATATTTTGGAAAAAAGGATAATCTATATTTTTCATGTTAACCAAATTTTTGAAAAATATTTTCTAGGTAGATAAAATAATATTTTTTGATAAAAATTTTAGCTTTTATTTATTAAAAATTTAAGATTTAACATTACATAGCAATGTCAAAAGGTCAGACATGAAAATACAATTGAACATAAGGTTACATACTCTTCAACAAACTTTTGATTTTATTCCAAAATAGAAATACATTTTTTTTATACCAAAAATATTTTTATACCGAAATAAAATGCCAAATGCAAAGTTTACAATGAAAGATAACAATTTACTGTCCACTAAAAGAAAACAAATTAACTTCGGATCAATACCCACCACTCACTCCCTGGTAAAATAAAAAAGAAAAAAGAAGACTAATTGTTGCGCGTAAATAATTCGTCAAATGAAACAAATTGTCGCGGTAACATTGCAGCCCCTAACTATATCAAATCGTTTGTTTCCCAAAAAAAATTGTTATTTCAATAATTATGTATTTTTTCGGCCCTATACAGCCACCCACCTAAATAGATGCTATTCATTGAAAGGAACTATTTACCAAAAAACAATCTGGAAAAAGGCTAATAGGAACCATCTCAAGGGAAAAAGAAACTAATCGCCTCATGGAATCTACCTGCCGAAAGGAATTATCTAACGTCGCTGCATCGCGCGGGTACCTCAGTAGTATATATATATATATATATATATATATATATATATATATATATATATATATATATATATATATATATATATTGGGAAAACGAATATATATTACAGCCCCACCTAAGCTTATGTACTAAACCTTATGAAATTACCTTGTTTTACTATATAAAGATTGCGATTAGGGGATTCACGATTAACACTTGAACAAGATCGACGATATTGTTTTGATAAGGAAGCAATAATATTGATTATCTTCGACCTTCGTGACAGTGGAAAATAGTAATGTTCGTTTGGATGAAATAATAAACGATAATGGAGTAAAAAAAACATATATGGTAAAACGATAATGGCGGAAATAAATGTTGTCGTAAAAAAAACATATACTACCAAGTGAAAACAAAATCGGGTATTTTTACTAAGTTAAAATGACATATTTTAGAGGTTTAGTACCTAAGCTTTGGTAAGGCTGTAATGTATATTCCCT
Source organism: Lactuca serriola (assembly GCF_051521515.1). Taxonomy (NCBI): domain Eukaryota; kingdom Viridiplantae; phylum Streptophyta; class Magnoliopsida; order Asterales; family Asteraceae; genus Lactuca; species Lactuca serriola. The sequence continues at coordinate 146,499,486 of NC_136408.1, read as the reverse complement.
ATCCCCATCCATATATATATATATATATATATATATATATATATATATATATATATATATATATATATATATATATATATATATATATATATACATATATATGTTTGTTTCATTTTCTCTCTATCTTTTCTCTCTTTTCAAAATGAATCCAAACGTTCGAAAAATAATAATGGAAGTTAACGATGATAGTTCATCATTTGAGGATGAACTTATCAACAATAATTTTTTACATGTATTGTGTCGTACTACACAACTTATTCTTCAAAATAATGCTAGTTGAAGAAACATTCAAATGAGAAGCACAATCCACAAAGATCATTTAGAGGTTGAACGACTGCTGATCCAACATTGTTTTGTAGACGATTCAACCTATGATCAAGATTAATTCCGCAAAAGGTTCCGTATGAGCAAAGGTTTGTTTATTTGACTTGTTGGTGACCTGGAGATGAATTATCCTTATTTTGAAACGACATGGGATGCAACAAATCAGATACGTTTCGGTGCGCTACAAACATGCACATCAGCATTACGTGAATTAGCGAAGGGTTATAACCCAGACTTATTAGATGACTATCTGAATATGTTAGAAAGAGCTTCTCGTGAAGCTCTTGAAAACTTTTTCTACAATGTTGTCCACTTGTATAAATCTGAATATTTATGCCGTCCAACATCTATTTGATGGGTTTTGGTATACTACAACATCCTATGGTGTACATACAACCCTAAATGTGACAACCGTCAATTTCTGGTCAAGTCAAAGTCAAACAAAGTCAACGGGTCATACTGGTCAACTCATTTAACACTTGTATATTAGGGTTTTCCTTATGTTTAAAGTTGTTCAACACGCTATTTTAATAAGAAGTTATCACTTGGAAAGTTCGTATGTTCAGAAATTCTAAACCATAATCGGGGTAAATGATGAAACTATTCGGTAAAACACTATTTCATACCCTACGGGGACATATAACATTCATGACAAGGCTAAACGAGGTGTACAAACCTTGCATTTCGAAGTTAAACAAGTTATCACTAGGAAAGTTCGTACGTTCAGAAATTCTAAACCATAATCAGGGTAAGTGATGAAACTATTCGGTAAAACACTATTTCATACCCTACAGGGACATATAACATTCATGACAAGGCTAAACGAGGTGTACAAACCTTGCATTTCGAAGTTAAACACTCGCAAAGGTCACAAACTAAGTCTCTCTCTCTCTCTCTCTCTCTCCCTCTCTCTCTAAAATCTCTCCCAAATTTCTCTCAAAATCTCTCTCAACTTTTTATAATCACTCGGGGCATCCCAACCCTTGATTTAGTCAAAAACCGCGCAAAATGGAAAGATTATCAGTGAAACAGCTTTATGGAAGCGAAACCCTCTTAGAGGCGAAACCCTAAGGAGCGAAATCGTGCGAGCCGAAACCCTGAAGAAGCAAAACTATAAGAACCGGACTACTTAGGATCGAAGCATAAGGTCCCTTTCGGGCCGAGATCCTGACGAGCCGAAGCAGCTTCGAGCGAACCAAACTCCAAGCGAACCGAGACCAGCTTCGCCTTCGCTTCTCACCCAACACCTTCGCCTGCGAAATTTCTCGGTTTAGCCAACTTTCGGTTCCCAGCCATAGACCGAACCTACCCTTGGTTCTAAGCACAAGGACCGAACCTTCGGCCTTGATTTCCCAGATTCGCCCCAATTTTCCGGTTTTCGACCACGACTTCGTTTTAGGCCCGTTTTTCGTGATTTTAACATGGGATTTTCACCAAACTTGTATTTTAACATAAGAGACCCTAAATATTCATATTTTAATCATATTTGGAGGGAATATTTGTCTAAATATAATATCTATTGGATAAGATTTTGAGGTGGAGTGTTGACATTTCCATAAATCTGTGACACAAGCAACATCCCATACCCACTCCATGTCACTATTCATGCTTTAAGTCACCAATCCCATCACCCCTAGTCTATTCCTTGTCCCCTCTCACCCTTCCCCAGCAAGTTATTTTGCACATGGGCTAGGAATTTCTTATCTCTCCTTCAAGAAGTCATTTCTTACACCAAAAGATAACACTTTTCTCTCTTCATTTTTTTCTCCAAGAAATTCGAAATTCTCCAGGGGTTTTGAGCTTCTCATCCACTTTTGGTAAGTAAATTTCATCCTCCACTTGATTATCTTACATACCTTCACTCAAATCATGGGTTCCTTACGCAAATATCATCATACTTGTTGGTTGATCTTCAAATCTTCAAGCATCTCCCAAGTGTTCTTGACTTGGAAACTTTTTCCATTCATCATCCATATTTTGAAATCACTCAAGGTGAGTTCATACCACTATCTTTTCACGTTTTTCTTAAGTTTTAGGGGGGGGGGGATACAAGTTAAAACACCAAGAACACAACTAAACTCATTCAATAGCTTTGATGAGAAAAGTTTAACTCCATTCAAGGACTGTTTTGAACACCTTAAACTTTTTAGTTTTCAAAACTATATTAGGTGCAAATATTTCAGGTTTAAACTTTAAAATGACTACTTGCACATGTTCATATGATTTTTCTACAATTTATGGTGATTTTTACTAAACTGCTTATCACTGTAGCTACGAATTCGGACCAGTCTGTGAATATGGACATTTTCACACAAGTTAGAGACATCTAAAAATCATAATAAAATTTATAAACAAACTAGACACATTTTCTAAACTCTCAGAGTTTACGGCTTCACTTTTTGACTTCGGATGATTTTTCTGTGATTTTTCCAAAACAGTGTAGAAATGTTAAAAGGAAGTTAACAGCTTACAACTTTCATCACACTTTCTAACATATTGAGCAAAGTGTTAATTTTTGATGATTTCATATTTTACCTGTGTTTTCAGTTGTGGTATAATCATATAATAGGAAATACTCACTAATTTGTAAGAGTCCTTTGTCATTACAAATAATATAAGATAAGGCATGATAAACATACTTATATTTTTGCTACACATTCGATTCACATAAAATGGGGTTCATTTGCATTACAAACGTTTTGGATAAAACCATAATCGGTATAGTTTTTGTTACGTATACATTACAAAAAATTATGAAAAACTATAGTAAGTATAGTATATGTTTCATATACATTACAAACAGTTATGTCAAACTATAATAGGTATAGTTTATGTTTCAATTACATTTCAAACTCATTACCAAAGGTTTTCAGTTCATATAAACAGGGTGCAAATACAAAGTACCGGGTTTATACAAAAAGGGGTTTGCAGTTTAGTTCACATAAATCTGTTAATGAATAAATTTGTGAGACATTCGCTTCACGTTACTTCCAAAGTAACAAAGTCAAAAGTCCTGTAAATTGTAACCAAAGTCTCTTGTAGGGAGAGCATGATAGTTGTGTATAGATCTATATTGGGTCTGAAAAACCCACACCTGAGCTGCATGCAACAGCTAGACCAGTAGGTCTAGGGTGACAAGTGTCATTTAACTTCGCGATGCCTGAAGAACGTCGTATTACGAGGTTGACAGGGTCATAGCATGGTTATAATAACTCACATGGGGTATTAACAAAACATAAGATTTACGGGTTTTACTTCCAATTAAACGAGTTTATGTCAATTTAAAACTTGCATAAATTACCTTATGTATGGAAAAATACTTGTACATTTCGGTCTTGACTTTTAAGGCTACAATGCATTTTATAAGGGAAATATTGGATTTTTCTTGAACAAACATCACTTTTACAAAGAAAAGGACTTTAGCATCACATTCAAAAGCTTATGAACTCACCAACTTAATTGTTGACACTTTTTCGAAACTACTTATATTCTCAGGAAATCAGTGAATCGGATAAACAACAACTTTGAGGATGGGACGCTCAGACGTCAAACATTTCATTTTGTCATCATAATGTAATTGATTTTAGAATATGTAAACACATACTACAATGTAACTTTTCAATTATATTTATGATGGTTGTATTTACTTTGAACACTATAATACTTGTTGTTATGATACTACACATGAAGTCCGCCACCCCCGGACGTTTCCGCCATCCTTGGTTTGGGGGTGTGACACTAAATGCCTTGGATCTATGTTTTCACTAATTATACATGCAATGTTGTTTCCAATACATTAAGCCTACAACTAGCATGCATTTGACATAATCAACATATAAATGAGTTAGATGGCATACCTCTTTGTAGTAGCTTGTAGTCTTGGCCTTTAAGAACTTAGCACCAATAGTATGAACGCCTCAAATGGAATCCCAACACACCTTTGGACAAAGGATGAACTTGAGAGAATTTTCTAGACACCAAAGTCGGCTATGGCCCTCCAAGAACACTTGCATTTTTCGATTTTAGCAATGGAGTATCATATATATATATATATATATATATATATATATATATATATATATATATATATATATATATATTCTTGGATTATGGTAAACCCTAATCCATACCCTTGGGATTATTATCCATGATCCATGAATCAAGTGGGCTAACTCTTTATGGGTTCCACCATAAACTTAGTCCATCATGTATCATAAGCCCAAACTATATATATATATATATATATATATATATATATATATATATATATATATATATATATATATATAACTAATTTACATAATTAGTCTTTATTAGTTTAATTAGTCTCCTTTGATCAAAGAATTAATTCCAAACTAATTCTTGATCAATATTAATTACATCATATGATTTCATATTAATATATTAGAACTTATAATATATTAATAAATCATTAATAACCTCTCTCTTAAGTAACATCCTATCAAATTGTACTAATGATATGTAACCCACATGAACAATGCTACTCTCGGATCAAGTACATACCAAATATAATTATGGACTTAGGCACCTTATCCAAAAGCCTCCCACTTGGATAAGTCTAATAACTATTATTGCAAGTACGACTCTAAAATCTTGACTAGCAATCGTATCTCTTTAAAGTCGCTTTCAAACTGTGACCTAGTCAATGACGCATCCATTAGATAAGGGATCACATATTCATCCATTCCAGATATTGTATGGACTGAGACATGGATTTAAAATCATTTTCTCTGTCCATAAGTTGTTTCCCGATTTCCGATTTTTGACGACCGACTAATTGAACAAATCAAATCAGTATAGGCTTGGCCAAGCACTTAGGGGTGTCATTACTAAATCATCGAGGGGCCCACAAATATCGCTTTTATCCCTCCAAGGGTAAAAGGAATGGATAAACTTCGACTCATATGCTTGCTCTATCTACTCATCAAATCACACACAATGATATATTTTATAACACCGAGTTACTGGTGCGTTTACACATCATCAATGTGCAACCGACTTGTAAACTGCAACTCATTTCTCTGTGTTTGAAGAATATAAGATATTATCATCTCATGACCACTCGTGATAAAATCCATGAAGTGATTCAAATGAGCGTGGGATTAATCCAATACTCGAATCTTATTCCAAGAGTACTCATGAACACTGCAAGCAAACCTGTGTTATGTCTAAACGCCTTTAGACGAACTACAATCCCATTCATGACAGTCTTGCCTCGATACCTACTTCCAAAGTATGATTGACTATGGATGGTTCGAATAACCTAGTTATTCGGGAAGTCAAAACATGGAAGGTGAAACACAAGAATAATACTAATCCTATATGGCCCCAAAACTTTTGAGCTATATTGATTACTCATTATTCATTGTATAATGTTTTGAATAATCAACTTAATACTTGAATTAAAACAATAATTAAGCCATGCTCCAAGCATGCACACTATGGTTGTCTAAACAATAGCTATGCCATGCTCCAAGCATGCACACTATGTTTGTCTATGGTCCTTACTTTGTGAAATAGATCAATTGAATACAGCTTCAATGAAAATTATTTCACAATTCCAAATCTTTATCACTAGTGTAATAATTCCAAATTCTTGTCATTGCTAGAATGTGTTAGATTCTAAACTATCATGCAATGATTCCTTTGTAATGTCTAGGTACCAAAAGCCACATACACTTGACCACTGATACTACAAAGTATTCCTTTGGAGATTGTTACAAGAACAATTCCATGGAAGTGAAGTCTCAAATTCAAAGTACATTCCTTTAAACATCCTTCCTGCATATAAGTTCTAACTTTCTCCTTCATCCTTAATCTCCAACTCCATTATGGAAACATTTCCATATTTTCCATATGACAACTCATTTTTAATAGAATCCTTTCTATTCATAATAATGTTGATACGATCCATCCATTACTATACTTTCAACTGTCCTTAAGCAAATAATCCTTGGTGAACCTTAGATTGTCCTTAATAGTTATTTAACCACTTTAGTCATATCCGGTTGTATTCCTTTTTCCCTCTTAACGCCCTAGGCATTTGGAAAATTTGGAACAGATAAATATTATGGTGATGGGTTTTGGTATACTACAACATCCTATGGTGCACATACAACCCTAAATGCCTTGGATCTATGTTTTCACTAATTATACATGCAATGTTGTTTCCAAGACATTAAGCCTACAACTAGCATGCAATTTGATACAAACAAAATAAATACTAGTTAGATGACATACGTATTTGTAGTAGCTTGTAGTTTTGGCCTTTAAGAACTTAGTGACCAAAGTGTGACACCTCAAATGGTTTACAACACACATTTGGACAAAGGAAGACTTAAGAGAATAAGCTTGCACTAGAAATCGACTCCATGAACTCGTAGAGCATCTAGTGGCCGATTTTACTAGCTAGGGGTTTCTTATATAGTGTGGCAGAACTAGGGTTACACCATGCAAACCCTAATGTGCATGACCTTCCACATTCCTTAGGCTCCATGGGTTTTAACCTCCATGGAGTATCCATGGGTTACCACATTGGTTTAGCCCAACCCAAGGAACTATGGATCATTAGCCCACATTATAAGAATCCATGATTTACACAATCAATCCCCATATATTTAATTAGTCTCTTTTGATCACAAAATTAATTCCAAATTAATTCTTGATCAATACTAATTAAATATTATGATTTCATATTAATATATTAGAACTTATAATATCTTAATAAATCATAAATAACCTCTTCTCAAAATTCCATCCAATCAAATTGTCTTGATGATATGAAACCCAAATGGACCATGCTACACTCGGATCAAGTACATACCCACTACAAGAAAAACACGATTTTGCTAGGGAAGATCACTATGGAAAGCATTTTTGTTGTTAATCTGCAATGGATCGTGCTATGGAATGTCGTTCCATAGCAATGTTGCTACCACATTGTCTACGGATTTTATTTTTGGTTGCGAGAATGGGACTTGCTAGGGAAAATGCTACCGACTCCATATCCATTGGTATTATGCTACCGATAGTTAATGGAACAAAAATTCGTAGCAATTTTCCAATGAAATTTGTTACCAGATCAATTTTCGATGTACTGCTGCTATGGAATTCATCATCGTGGTTACTATGCAACAAAGTTTGTGACGGAAACGAATTCCATAGTTGAATTGCTATGGGAAGTATCGTTCGTATGTATTTGCTGGGGAATTTTGCTATGGAATATGATTTTGTTTTCTTGTTTTGCTATGGAACAAAACGGGTAGCTAATTTGTGACGACATTTGTTGGGATGTTATATGCTTAATTAATTTTTTTTATACTATGGATGAATTATGTTTATGATCAATGAAATTTGTAAGATATGGTTTGAATGAAATGTTTTTGAATTTGTAATATGTGGCATAAACTAATGGCTAAAAACTGTAAAAAAGAATTATAAAGTAGATATTGCTGGCAAGCGGACTCGAACTTAACTTATGCTAGAAAAGGGCGTGGTTAAGCCAGTTGTGCTAATCAAGCTGTGTATAATGTCTTGAAAACATAGTATATATTGAATAATTAACAACGAATTCATTACAAACTTATTTTTAATTACATTAACCGGGCATGTTAAAGTATATAATCTATGTAGATTATTTTCCTTAATAACGAATTCATTACAAAATTATTTTTAATTACATTAACAATACTTCATCACAAAAATAACATGGGTTTTACGTATACTTCATCCTACTCAAACAACATAGCAAGAAAAAATGACTAAAATGCCCTTTTAACAGAATGATGTAAACACAAAACAAAAATAAAATTATAGTAGTACTATACAACTTCATATACAATACAATAAGAACAATAATATTCAATGTACAATCTATTATCAACCATTAATATTTTTAAGAATATACAAAACCTACCATACTCTGCATACCAACGACAAACCATGCAATATCTTTGTCAATCCTCATCCTCATCATGGCTTACTGCAAATGCACCTTTAATATAATGTCATGGGTCTTCACATTGGAATGAGATGTTATTCGTTGTAAGTCTATGAACAACATCAACAGCCTGCAACAACTCTTTGACACTATCAACAACACCCGTGTACTCCCCATCACCCGGAACTACCCAGCCAAAATAGGTATCAAGTAATTGTAAACCTACACATTAAAATATCCATCAATTAATCCAATGTATCCTTTTCAATAAAACAATAAATATTATACAACACAACACAACTAAATACTAACCCCAAACTACAAACATGCCTTTAATTAACTATATATATAATTTAATTTACATATATACCATATATACATACCTTCATCACACTGGTGAGGACCTCTTGAAATGTAGATCATTCCAAGCAAATAAATTGCCTCAAGATGATCTTCATTTGCTATTTGTCTCAACAAAGACCATCCTAAATCAAGATTGCCATAATAAAAGCACTCTTCCTGTTGACAAAATAACAATATCAATATATAGCATCAATGACACAAAATATTAATAAATGGTATAGATTACATATAATTAATGAAATTACACATACAATTCCTTGTCTGAACATGGCTTCAATGTTATTATGCAATGCACATGTGCGTATAAATGAATCAGCATTCCGATTTTTGGGACTCATTCCTTCAATCATGTCAATGCATGCTGTTCTGAACACTTGAGGATCACCCATCGCTTCATACATCTTCTTTGAACTTAAAAAATTTAAATACACAGTAAATAACAAATAAAGAAAGTTGTATTTAATCAAATATACATTCATTAGTTGATGTTTATTGAGAATTACCAAATTCTTGCAGAGACCATGTCTTTCGCAGATTCTAACCCTAATACTACAAATATCCGACTCAAAATCTCAAATGGGAGATCATCTAATGAACGGCGACTTCTAGTAATCGACATTCTACTAACAAAATAGACATTGGAGTAGTTAATTTCAATTTCTTTTTAAAAGATAAGCGTAACTATGAAAAACAGTGTAACAAGGTATGGAAAAAAATACTTACTTTATGATGATCTTGTCGCGAGGAGTACAGGAGAGTCCATTATCGGAGAAAATTGATTTTAAGAGCATTACCCTTCAGCGATTTGGGGGTTTTAGTGTTTCTATGGAGATTTATCGTCCGGAAAAGTTGAGACGTTCTGAATGGTTGAAGAACTGATAACACCGATGTGACGTCAGAGGTATGATGGCGCCTTAACGCTTCAGAGTGCCAAAAGACCAAAGTGCCCTTGAAATCATTTCAAATATGTGAATACTAAGGATATTTGTGTCAAAACACATTATTCAAATATTATAAACTTTTATAGGTAATAGTGGAATTTTGATTGTTGAAATGGAAAAGACAAAAACAACATATATATCATAATCTATAATGTAATACATTAGTGTGTGTGTGTGTATATATATATATGTATATATATATATATATATATATATATATATATATATATATATATATATATATATATAACCACAAAAGAGTTAGCAATAGAAACTTTTTGGTCATTAAGATTTTTGCCACATTTTTTTGGTAACTTTGACACTTTTGGCCCTTGGAAACCAAACTTTTACATTTTGGTATAAAAACACAAAAAAACCTTAGATTTTTGCCACGATTTTTAGCCACTTTGACACTTTTAATCCTTATTATAAAAAAATATACATTTGGCACAATATACACGAAAAACATTTAGGTTTTTTCCACAATTCTTTAGCCACTTTGACACTCTTGGGCTTTATAGTAAATAGTTTTAGATTTTGACATAAAAAACACAAAAAAACATCTCGGGGCGAAGCTCGGACTTTCTTCCTAGTTTACATTTATGTATTGATATTAAACCAAATTACACATTAATTTCATCTGAAAAAACATTAAACACAAAACATCTAGTCATTATCTTCTTCCTTCTATTCTTCTTCATCCTCTTCTTCTTCATTGCTCGATGTATTATACGCATAACTACCCTCGCTGTCAGGAATACCATTATTGTCTTCCTCATGAATTTCACCATCTTCATCAATATTATTTTCATTATTTGAACCATTGCTTGACTTTTCTTGATCATCATCATAATTGTATGTATCGACTAAACTTGGTATAATGATTTCATTTGATTCAACTTCATCTTCTTGGAAAGCAACGTCTTTCTGAGGATGATTTTCATCGGCCCAACCACGAGGTTTAACTTTAAATACAACCCACCAATCCAAGTTGTTTGTTTTCGAACTTAGGTAAGGAATATAACACACTTGAGTGGTTTGCATGGCTAAAACAAATGGCTCGAACTTGTTGTATTTTCTTTTGACGTTTATCTCGACCAAGTTATATACTTTGTGAACCTTAACTCCTATGTTAGGTGTTGGATCGTACCAATGACATTTAAAAAAAATCGTGGTTTTAATTGGGTAACCAGGGTACTCGGCTTCTAAAATTTCCTCTACCTTACCATAATAATCACCTCCTTGGCTATTAACACACAATCCGCTATTGGTTGTTGATTTGTTCAGAGTATGAGCTTCTATGTGAAATTTGTAACCATTGACAAAGTGTACACTATATAATTTCACCCTTTTGAATGGCATTTTGGAAATGTCAGATATAGACTTGTTGTTTATCGGGATCTTACATGCCTATATGAATAATGTTAAAACACTTAATTAGAGTTATTATAACCATAACAAAAAATAATAAATTTTAAAAAAATACAAAAATAACACCCACATAGTTTTGAAACCATAATGCAATGTTCTTCTCAACTTCAGCTGCAAGGACCTGTTCATCCATATCTCCTATAAGTTCATTTAAATTCTCTTCAAATATTCTGTATCACCATTTGAATAACATTTTAAAGTTACTATGAATGTAATAAACAAAATCATGCATGTAAATGTTATTCGATCATAGCAATTACACAACAAATGATTATTATAATTAAAAGTGATGCATATGTTATGTATGTACCTGATGTAACGCTTGATCTTATCTTCGTTAAGGAGTATGTAAGTTTGGGCAGCATGCACTTCCTTATCAGACATCATTATGTTTGTGAATCTTCCATAATGACGCCCAGGATATGAAAATATATCTAACATGTCGTTGTTAGCATCCTCTTGCTCATCTCTTCCTCCACCATCATTTCCAGGAAACTTTTTGTTGTGTGTGGGGACACCAGTCTTGAAATAATGAGAGAAAAAGATTGATGCTTCACGTAGCAAGTACGCGTTAACAACGGACCCTTCCACTAGATTTTATTTTTCACAGCTTTTTTCAACTGATTTAGATACCTATAGTGAAGATTATTTAAATTAGCTTACAAAAATAGCAACATACATTATGATGTACCATACAAACCTTTCAAATGGATACATCCATCGATATTGGACAAGAACGGCTATCTTCACTTCGTATGGCAAATGTACTGGTAAATGTTCCATGGAGTTAAAAATTTCAGGGACAAAGATGGTCTTTAATTTACATAATATTATTGGGATCTCGGTTTCAATCCTTTCCATGTCTTTTGTTGTGATTGATGTTGTTGTTAATGTTTTAAAGAAAATACTCAACTCTGTTAATGCTTCCCACACTTGTTTTGGCAACATCTCATGAAATGCAATTGGAATCAATCTTTGCATAAAAACATGAAAATCATGGCTTTTCATTCCTAACAGTCTACACCCTGTTAAATCAACACACCTCCCCAAATTAGAAACATAACCATCGGGGAAACACAATTTCTCCACCCATTGGCATATGGATTTCTTTTAATTCTTGTCCAGAGTGTAGTATGCTCTTTTATTATCTTTGAATCCTTTTCTCTTCCTACAATAGAGCTTCAGATCTCTTCTGGCTGCTACATTTTCCTTCGTCTTCCCTTTGACATCCATTATAGTGTAAAAAAAGTTTTTAATTACATTTTTAACAATATGCATAACATCAAAATTATGTATAATGAGGTTTGTTTTCCAATATGGTAAATCCTAAAATATGCTTTTCTTTTTCCAGCCATGATCGCCACATCTTTTGTTTACATCATCAACATTTAGTTCAGTCACTTTTACCAAACCTAATTGTTCAATCTCCCTTAAAGTTTGGTCATCATTCTTACTTGGAGGAGGACCTTCTATCACTTCACGATTCTTCTTGAACTTATTTTTATCCTTTCTATATGGGTGATTTACCTGTATAAATCTTTTATGGCGATCAAACCATGACATCTTATTACAATTCTTTAGTCTGAATGCTTGTGTATGTTTCCCACAATGTGGACATGCTAGCTTACCTACTGTAGACCATCCGGACAACATTGCATATGCTGGAAAATCGCTTATTGTCCACATCAAAGCTGTTCTTAGATGGAAAATTTGTTTTAAAGATATATCATATGTTACTACGCCTTCTTCCCATAATTGCTCCAACTCTGCAACAACTGGTTGCAAAAATACAACTATTTTATTCTTAGGGTTTGACGGACCTAGCACATATGCGGTCAAAAACATGTAAGTCTCTTTCATGCACATTGAAGGTGGCAAATTATAAGGTGTTATAATAATAGGCCAAGATGAATATTGTTTTCCTAATGCTCCATGTGGTGCAAACCCGTATGTACTTAGGCCTAATCTTACGTTACGTACTTCTACTACAAATGAAGGATGACTTTTGTCAAAGTGCTTCCAAGCTTCTGAATCGGGTGGATGACACATTACTCCAACATCATGTCCATGATTCTCGGAGTGCCATCGCATGGAAGCGGATGTGGCTTGTGAAGCATATAGTCTCTTCAACCTTGGAGTCAAAGGAAAGTAATACATTCTCTTGAAGGATACGTGAGAACATCTGGCCAAATTTTTTAACCGTTTGTACCTATCAACATTGCAGAATTTGCACCGATAAAGATCTTTGTCTTGCCTCCATTATATCATACATCCACATCTGCTGCAGTCAACCATCTCCAAAGGCAAACCTAGTGCTTGTATTAACTTTTTGCTCTCATATAAACTACCTACCATATTATTCTCCTCCGGTAACACATCATTTATCAACAGGCAGATAGCATCATAACTTTGCTTAGGTATGCGATACTCTGATTTTATATTCAATAGTCTAGCTACACCAGATAGTTGTGTCACTTTTTTATATTCAGGCCACAATTCTTTATCAGCTGCATCTAGCATATGAAAGAATTTTTTATCTAGTGCATTTGGCTCTTCTTCAGGATCACTATTATTTAAATCAGGAGCCATTGCATCTATGACCGTATCTCTATAAGAACATGCACCTTCACTAAAATTTGTGTTTGAATCATCCACCCGTAAAAATGGATTCTCATCATCAATTGATTTTTCCCCATGTTTATCCTAACACCAATATTCCTCAACAAAACCAATCTTGTACAATTGATGCTTAACAATATCAACTTCTATATATGGTATGTTATGACATTTTATGCATGGGCATTTGATTTTATCTTCTTCCATGAACCTATGTTGACTGGTAGCAAAATCTATAAATTTTTTCATTCCATGTACGAAAACAAGCGATATACAACTACTACTATCTTTTCTATCATACATCCACTTTCTACTTGGATTGTTCATTGTCTTAAATCTGTAAAGTACAAATTTAAATAACACAATATTAATTGTATGTTCATTAAGGTTGATTTGAATTCATATATAACATTTGAATTAAATATATAGTTACCATACAAACATCGTGTCACACCCTCGAACCGGACGACGAAAACGTCCGAGGGCTAATGTGACTATCAATTGAAATATCATCACGATGAATATAAATGAAACATAAGACATACATCACCAACATTACATAGTACAACTATCATTGTTCACATCAAGTACATTGTTTACATTACATAATCCCAAAATATAAATTGTTTGATGACTGGCATCTCACAAAAGAAAATTTCGAAAGACACTTGATGATTCTTCATTCTAACGGTTACCTGAGAATACAAGTTATTTTCAAAACGGTCAACATATATAATGTTGGTGAGTTCATAAGCATGTTTGATGTAAAAAAATGGTTTGTATTGTTTGTAAAACCCAGAAAATCCGGTATTTTATGTAACAAAAGTTGTTTACGAAAAAGATGTGATGATCCCATATGTGTATATGCATATTATTTCAAACGTGTAAAATGAATAATCTTTCATAATTGTTCCTTGTATTGTAGTTGTTGTTTATAAAAGTGAACATTGTCGTTTCCCCAGAAAACTCGATGTTTTCCGATTTAAATAGTATGGTAGTTTCGTATTATTGCATAAATCACTATACACCGTCACAGTGTATGAATATGATTTCCCATTAATACTTAGATGGTAATGGATCTCTATGTGAGTCATTATAACCATGCATAATAATGACTATTACGCCTGTCTTGGCATATTTTTACAAACGCCGGTTTTGATAAAGACTTTGTCACCCTAGACTGGCTGAGTCTAACTGTAGCGGACAACTCAGGTGTGGGGGACTCACCCCCGTATAGATCTATACACAAACTCTCACCCTCCCTCGAGGAGACTCTGGTTATAACTGTAGGCTACGGCCGACACTTATTAGTGCCAACCGATAATTCTCACTAAATCCCTATTGTTACCCCATGAATTTGAATAACATTGATTACAACCCGTTTGATGTTTACATGAATATGAATAAAGCCTAACAAACACGAAAAAGGACACCTATGGTGCACTAATCATGTAAGTTATTACAGACTGTCGAGTATGTGATGGACACGTTAGCCCGTTAAATCTTTGTTATTTTTGCCTAAAACTCGTTGGGCCAAATTTTAAGCCCATTAAGCTAAAATTTATGTTTTTGACCCTTTGAAAAGTATTATTTTCATAAAAATCAACTTTTATACAAATAAAAAACTTATAACCCTCATAAAACCGACAATATACAATTTACACCAAATCTTTGTCATTTTTGCAAAAATGACACTTGTAAGGTTCTTTGGTTTTGTTTTTCACTTTTTAAACTTAAGGACCCTTAGATCTAAGATGTATGTTGCTTATTATGTTTTTTTTATGATACTTTCACCCTTTTTGCTATAGATCTCGAAATATAACAAATATTACATATTATCACAACGAAAAACTAAAGAAATCACATATTGCATGCAAACACACATAGATCATCACATAATACTTGTATTCTCCCCCCAAAAACAAGTAAAAACCGAAAAAAGGGGGTATGAACTCACCTTGCTTAGTTGTTTCGGTTTTGAAGACGTTGTGAAGAAGATTTTTGGTCCTAGCAAGCCTCCTTGAGTTGATTTCGAACTTAAGAAGCTTCTAAGGTGTTCATGGAATAAAGCTTTGTAAGAAAGAGTTCTAGATGTTGTAATGGAAGAAGATGTTTTTGTTTGATAGAACTTACCAAAGATTGACAACACTTGATGAAGATCCTTGAATCTAAGCTAAATTTTCGAGATTTCTTTGAAGGAAGAAAGAAGATGATCTTTGAGAGTAATGGAGAGAATTTGTGTAATGTGTGTGTGTGTGTTCCTCTTGGCCGATGATAAGAAGAGAGGGGAGTGAGAGAAGTGAAATGACCATTATGGATGTATGTTGGTCCATGCATGGGGATGTGAAGGGTAATATAGAGGTGGCACCTCCCAAAGTCAACTCTCCCCATAATACTTCTTTCCCCCCTTTTTTATATAATTTGGCCAATGTTTGGGCTAGGAGGAAGGAGGTAATTTGATTTGGCCCACATCTTATCTTGGTTCGAAATTATTAGGTTCATAAAGAAGTTTTTGGCCCATTAGGCATTTAGGGTAATTTACGGCCCAATTTGCATAAAAGAATGAGTTTTATGGCCCATTAGGGTTTATTGGATTTGTTATGGGCCAATAAGGCCCATTAAGGTAAACCAATTCATTTTGGATTCATTATGGCCCAAAAAGTTAAGTTTTATGAAATTGGGTCCAATTAGGGCCCATTTAATTGTCCTAAGCCCAAAATAGTCAAATTGGAAGCTTATTGGTCCATTAGGCCTAATAAGGAAATCCTAGTCCATAATGGACTTAAACCAGGATTTTTAGGGTTTCCAATCTGTAGTTGACTATTTGAAGTGTTTGCATTAAACTTTGATCTTTCATTTGGATTTTTAAATGGAAGTTTGTTGTCATTGAATACTCATAATTCATGTTACCAAATTAGGTTTACAAGTTTCACAATAGATGATGTTTACAAGAGCACAAAATTTCCTAGCTAAAATGCTTGCTGTGACATCATCCCCCATTAGAGGGAATACCGTCCCGAATTTTTTTTGAAACTAGGGTTTAAGAATGCAAGAATAAGTGATGGTACTTCTGCTTCATTTGGTCCTCATGTTCCCAAGTGAATTCCGGTACACACTTTGCGTTCCATCGAACCTTTACTATTGGAATCCGAGTTTGCTTAGTATGCTTCACCTCCTTGTCCATGATTTCGACTGGCTCTTCCACCAATAGGAGATTCTCGTTGATTTTGATTTCTTCTAATGGAATAACCACAGTTTCGTCTGATAGGAACTTCTTCATATTTGAGATGTGGAACATAGGGTGAATGTTGCTAAGCTCCGCAGGAAGCTACAACCTATATGCCACTGGACCGATCCGGGAAAGAATCTCGAATGGTCCAATGTATTGCGGGTTTAGTTTCCCCTGTTTCCCAAAACGAATCATCCCATTCTAGGGAGAAAATTTCAATAGCAACCGATCTCCCACTTGAAATTCCAGAGGCTTTCGTCGTTTATCAGCGTAGCTCTTCTGTCGGTCTCACGATTCTTGAAGTCGAGCTCTAATTTGAATTATCTTTTCAGTTGTTTCATGGATGATCTCTAGTCCTGTTCGATGCCTGCCCCTTTGCTAGACGAGAGTCACCCACCTCAGCCCAGCATAGAGGTGACTTGTATTTGCCACCGTATAACGCTTTGAAAGAAGCAACCTTGATGATCGTGTGATAACTATTATTGTATGAGAACTCAATCAGAGGAAAGTGGGTGTCCTAAGACTTTCTGAAGTCGATGACACATGATCTAAGCATAACCTCAAGTGTCTGAATTGTACGCTTGCTTTGTTCATCCGTCTGCGGGTGGTAGGCAATGCTGATGTCTAAATGTGTTCCCATTGCCTTCTACAGTGACTGCCAAAATTGTGAAGTAAATCTAGTGTCTCTGTCTGAGATAATAGATATTGGTACTCCATGGAGTCTCACGATCTCCTTGATGTAGATTCGGGTCAATCTTTGCATCTTGTAAGATTCCTTTATTGGCAGAAAATGGGCGGATTTTGCTAATCTGTCGACAATTACCCATATAGCATCCAACCTGTCCGCTGCCTTGGGTAATTTGGTCACGAAATCCATGGAAATCCTTTCGCATTTCCACTCGGGTATTATAGGTTGTTGTAATAACCCAAGGGCTTCTGATATTCCACTTTTACTTTGGCGCAAGTGAGGCACTTGCCCACGTAAGTGGCGATTTCTGCCTTCATGTTTGGCCACCAATAATGTTGTTTGATATCTAGGTACATTTTATCTAATCCCGGATGGATGGAGTATCGTGTCTTGTGAGCTTCATTTATGACTACTTTTCTGAATCCCCCAAATTCAGGGACCCAGATTTTATCCATGAAATAGTATGTTCCATCCTCTTTGACTTCAAGGTTCTTCTCCATACCGCGCAATGATTCACTTGCCGTGTTCTCGAGTTTCAATGCATCAAACTGGGCTTCTTTGATCTGCAAGATTAGGTGGGATTTAATAGTTATCGAAAGAATTTTCACGCGACGACATGAATATTCCTTTCGGCTCAGGGCATCAGCCACCACATTAGCTTTGCTCGGATGATACTTGATTTCGCACTCAAAATCGTTTAGTAGTTCAACCCATCTCCACTATCTCATATTTAATTCTTTCTGGTTTAGGATGTGCTGGAGGTTTTTGTGGTCGGTGAAGATGGTGCACTTCGTACCATAAAGGTAGTGTCTCCAAATCTTCAAAGAGAAGACCACTGCCCCCAACTCGAGATCATGAGTGGTGTAGTTCACTTCATGCATTTTTAGTTGTATGGATGCATAGGATATCACCTTTCCTCGTTGCATAAGTACACATCCCAAACCTTGATTTGAAGTGTCGCAGTAGACTATAAAGTCTTTGGTTCCTTCTGGTAAGGATAGCACATGTGCACAGCAGAGGGCTTTCCTCAGGGTTTGGAAGGCAACTTCTTACTTCTCTGTCCATTCGAAAGGTACGCCCTTTTGTGTAAGCGTGGTAAGAGGCTTGGCGGTCCTAGAGAAGTTCTGGATGAATCTTCTATAATAGCCAGCGAGACCCAAAAATTGACGAATTTCTGTGGGTCTCGTTGGGATTGACCATCCTTCAATGGCTTTAACCTTGGAAGGGTCCACATGTATCCCTTCATGGCTGACAACATGACCTAAAAAGTTTACGCTACGGAGCCAGAACTCACACTTAGACAATTTCGCGTACAACTTTTCAGCTCACAGGGTCTCCAAGATTTGTCGGAGATGTCGACTATGCTCTTCTTTTCTTCGAGAATAGACCAAGATATCGTCGATGAAAACGATCACAAAGTTGTCAAGGAATGGACAACAAACTCGATTCATCAGGTCCATAAATGCGGCAGGGGCATTCGTTAGACCGAAGGGCATTACAACAAATTCATAATGTCCATAATGAGTTTGAAAAGAATTTTTTTTTAATGTCCTCTTATTGGACTCGGAGCTGATGATAACCGGATCTTAGATCTATTTCAGAGAAGTAACTAGCTCCTTGGAGCTAGTCAAATAGGTCGTTAATTCGAGGGAGTGGGTATCAGTTTTTTTATAGTGCTTATTCAATTCCCTAGAATCGATGAACATTCGGAAGGATCCATCTTCTTGATGAACAAGACTGGAGCTCCCCAGGGTGAGAAGCTTGGTCCGATGAATCCTTTGCTCAACGATTCTCTTAATTGACTGGATAGCTCTTGAGTTTTGGTGGGAGCCAACGTGTATGGTAAATTGGCTATTGATGTGGCTCCTAGTACAACGTCAATCTGAAATTCGACCAGCCTATCAGGGGGGGGGGGGTATTCCCGAAAGATCCTCAGGAAATACTTCTGGAAAGTCGCACGCCACTGGGATATCTCGAATGTTTATTTCTTCCATGGACTTACCCATGATGTGAGCAAGGAATGTGAAGTTCTTCTAATGCAAGCACTTTTGTGCCTTAATGCATGGTATAAGTCGAAGGTTGACACCGGGTTTATCTCCATAGATGATTAGGGTTTCTTGTTAGGGAGGTGAAGGCGAACGACCTTCTCGTCACTACAAGAAAATAGCCCTTTAATCGCGCAAACAATGACACTCGCTGATAGACGACGTGCATTTGTAAGTGCCCTAAAAGATAATGTCAGTTTTGCAAAATTTGAAGGATAGAGGGCACACATTTTTGCGCGCCCTAAAATTAGTGTCAGAAAAGAAAAAAAAAAGAAATGCGGAGGGCACCTTTCATAAAATGTGCGTCATGTGAATGTGTCGCTTTATAATTTTAAGTGAAACACGCATTTCAGGCGGGAAATGAAATCGACGAAAATTACCCCCGCCTATTGAATCCCAAAATTAATCCCCCGCCTATTCTACTTAGCAAGAAAAAGCCCTAGGTCCTTCATCTTCATCTTCAGTATCATCAAACATCTCGTTCATCGGATCTCTACACAATCTCCTTCTTATCAGTATCACCAAACATCTCATTCACCACCTCCGCCCTATCCACATTCCCTTAATTTCAATTTGATGCAGGTAATACACGACCAACTACAAGTCTCTCTCTCTCTCTCTCTCTCTCTCTCTATCTCTTTCTACCCCTACTGTTCAACAACAACCTAGGCACCCACCACCCCTCGTCTTCTCTCTGGTTCACCACCGCCACCAATGAAGCCCCATTGTTTTATCCAAAATGGGCCCAAAATCATGAACATAATCAAGCCCTCTTGGAATGAAAATCTTCCCGCCCAAATAGTTCTATTGCCGATGTATCGTAGCCATTTATAAGTCGATTTCCTTACCCCAGTATCCCCCAATCGCAAATGAATCAAACCCTAACCCTAGATTTTTGCTAACTAGGTATGTTTTCTTCCTCTTTTTCCTCGATGTCGACTCTAATTTTTTTTCATTTACAACCATTTTCGCTTCGATTTTTGACCTAGTTTGTTGTTTCGGTTGTTTCATTCAGGATCAAATGATGAAAGGAGGCAAATCAAGCGGTGCTACGAGGAAAGCCGATACCAAGTACGATTTAATCTAACTATGTTTAAAACATACCATCTGCTAGGGTTTAATGTTGTATTTTTTCATCTTTAATGAAATTAGGTTTTTGTTCTTCCTCAGGATCATGATTTCGGTACTTTTTAACAATTGTTTGTTGTAATTTTAGGTTGGCTGTAAAGAAGACTGCAGCCAAGGGGAAAGCAGCTAAGGATCCCAATAAACCCAAGAGACCCGCTAGCGCCTTCTTTGTGTTCATGTTAGTAGTTGTTCTTCGTTTATCACTACCTTCATGTTTTACTTCCATTTCCAAAGTTTAAATATTTTTCCTCTTGTTAATGTTATAAAGGGAGGTCTTTAGAAAGCAGTTCAAAGAAGATCACCCTGACAACAAATATGTTGCTGTTCCTTTTTGCCTTTTGTCATCGAAACTTCTTAAGCTTTGTTTCAAGTATTCTGTATCTAGATTGAGTTGAGTTTGTGTTTTTAGATTTTGATTTGGATTTCACTTGTGTATAATTATCAGGTTGGTAAAGATGGTGGGGGAAAATGGAAGTCAATGTCCGACTCTGTAAGTAGCACTTACATTACATTACTATGTTTAGTTTTTGAGGCAAAATCATAATGCTCGTCAACTTCTTAAGAATTTATAAAAAAAATGATGTAGTATTTAGTTATTTACCTCTGTTTTTTGGATGATGTGAATGTAGGAAAAGGCACCTTTTCAAGCCAAAGCTGACAAAAGAAAGAAGGAATATGAGAAGAACTTGGACACCTACAACAAAAAACTTGTAAAATCTTTGTTTAAACTTAGAATTCATATGCTTATCATTTTAATATTGTTGTTTTGATTCATTGACTTTGAGTTTGCTGCCATGTAAATAGGCTGGAGGTGGTAATGATGATGATGATGAGGATTCTGACAAATCTAAGTCTGAAGTCAATGATGAAGCAGATGAGGATGAAAGTGATGATGTATGTTTTTTTTATAAAACATAATGATATTGATACTTATTTTTTTCAGTATATGATTAATCTTTTTTAACAAATGAAACTAAATGTGGTTTTAATTTGTGTTTTGTAGGAGGAAGATGATGACTGAATCAAGAAAGTGGAAGTTGATTCGGTGTTGATGGTTTGATAAGTTACCTGCTTTGTAGTTTCATGTTACTGATTAGAATAGATTTGGCTTTTATGGTGCACAGGAAAAAGGAAATGTAACTTTGGTTTGATAAGATGTTCTAGTTTTTCCAAATTAAATTTTGTAATCATTTTTTTTAGTTTTATTTTATTTATTTTTATTTATTTATTTATTATTTAGGAGTTGTTTGATCATCAGAGTCAAAATTATTTTCAATTTTGTAGAATTGTCACCTGTGACTTTTGTTCTTTTTTGTGTTCATGTTTATGTTTACGGAACTGTTAGCTAGGCTAGACACATATCGAGATCCTACCATTTATGCATAAGAGTCTTTTATTTTAATTCTATTTTTCCTTTTTAGTTTTTTTTGCTCGACTTGTGTTGTCTATTTTATGATGATTCCAGACCTCTGATCCGAATTATAGGCGATCGATTCCCATGGCAAGTGAAAAGTGCTATTTTGTCAACTTTGACCATCATAATAGCAAAAGGTAGGATGGCACTTAAACCTTTTCTCTTACAGCCACAAACCACCTTTGTCAAATTCTTGCAGGACAACCCAAGGTAAGACTTGTTTTATACTACTGTCTTTTGTTGATTATTCGACTTACAAGGGCATTCTCGTCAATTTGCAGGAGTGTTCGTTCAAGTACTGCTCTTGCACTTGGTAAGCTTAGTGCACTAAGCACAAGAGTTGATCCCCTAGTTAGGGGTCTTCTATCTAACCTACTTGCATCAGATGGTGGGGTTCGTGAGGCAATATTGGTCGCCCTAAAAGGTGTTGTCAAGCATGCTGGAAAGAGTGTTAGTGGTCCCGTTAAGACACGTGTTTTTGATCTCTCAAACGAGTTGATCTAGAACGATGATGACCAAATACAAAGCTCTTCAGCAAGAATTCTAGGCATCATATCAGAGGTTCAGTTCAGTACATTCACTTGCATTTATAGCATCTGTTCCACCTCTGGGATTTACCACCTATGTAATTTCACAACAGCACCTGTCAAAATTTGGTTGTGAGTGCAGGTGAAAAAGAAACGAGCTGGTCGGGATGGAAAAATAGATGGGCTGGTCCCTCCCTAAAGTAACCACATATGGTAACTCATGTCGTGTCACTGGACCATCTGGTTGTGTGTAAAAGCTCAATTGCACAGCCTCCCGCCATAATAATAAGATATAAAGATGCTGTGAACAAGGGGATCTTGCTCCAACCAGTGCTATTATACCTTTCTCGGTACAAATGGAATCTAAAAGTGTTGATGCTTTTTATTTTTATTTTCAAATCATAAGTATATATTTATTTGCTGATTTTTCAAACATAATGTATCATGAAAAACAGGGCATTAAACTTTATTTCCTCCTTAACAACCAAGTTGCCTGATGTGAAAGCTTCTATGGACATATTCATCAGCAGAATATTGATAGATTATTAGTCACTTTCCGATCCAAAAGCATACAAGAATGATCACCCACAACTTATTCAAATATGCACAAGTACCTTCAGGTAAGAATATTTATGTGTGTTTGGCCTTATATGTTGGATTTGGGGAACAAAGAGTCTTCCAAATATGAAGAAAGCTCCTACTTAAGGATACTTTTGGACAGCAGAGATGCTTGGTTAGGTCCTTGGATTCCTGGAAGGTATACACTTGTTACATATCAACTTTAGGGGGCGTTTGGTTTGTAGGATTTATCAAGAATTGGAATTCAATTGGTTGTATATAAGTAAGGATTTGAATTCAATTGTATATAAGTAAGGATTTGGATGATTATTTGTTAGTTTTATAGGAATGTATAATCCATGTTAGCAATGTACATTAAATTTTATGCAATGGATTGTATTTTTTGTATATGATATTTTATTTCTGTTATGAGACATTAAATGCAAATGTAATTTAAAAATTAATAAATATATAAATATTTTTTA
Source organism: Lactuca serriola (assembly GCF_051521515.1). NCBI lineage: Eukaryota > Viridiplantae > Streptophyta > Magnoliopsida > Asterales > Asteraceae > Lactuca > Lactuca serriola. The sequence goes on along the minus strand of NC_136408.1, from coordinate 146,475,777 downwards.
GAACATTTAAAATTATGATACGCAAAAATGTGTGTCATCTTCATTTATGACATGGCCTTTCTTGACTGGGGCTTCCTTGATACGCATTGCGTGTCATAAACACGCGCGTCGTAAGGTTACGACAGGCGAATGCGTGTCATCTTCTTTTATGACAGGGGCTTCCTTGATACGCATTGCGTGTCATAACCACGCGTCGTAAATGCGCGTCATAAATGCACGTCGTAAATGCGCGTCGTCTCTCATTATGACAGGGCCTTCCTTTGACGCGCATTTGCGCGTCGTCTGAGTGTTTTACGACGCGGAATGAGCGTCGTAAAAGGCCTTTTTTCTAGTAGTGCGTGGAACATAATGTCAGCATGATGGGGGCTCAACTAATCCATGCCGATGATCACATCGAAACTCCTAATATTTACGGGCATCACATTTATTTGGAAAGTGTGGTGGTTTAATGTTAACGTGAACCCTACATAGATATATCTAGTTGATTTTGTTTTCCCATTAGCCATTTCCACCGTGAAGGCTTCATTGAGCTTCTGGGCTTGTTGATTTTGTAAGTGTTTAAACTTGTTACTAACGAAGCTTCACTCCGCTCCACTGTCGAATAAGATGCATGTGTATGTGTTGTTAATGAGGAATGTACTGGTGACGATAGTGGGGTCCTAAACCACTTCTCCTTGTACCATGATCAACACTCTTCCCGATCCTCTGTTCCCTTGATTATTGACATTAGGGTAGTTGCATTTGAAATGACCAGTTCTCCCATACACATAGCAGGTGTGATTGGCCCCAACATTGTTGTTGTTGTTTCTATTGTTGCGGTTGTTGTTGTTGGTGTTGTTGTTGTGGTTTGATTGTTGGTTCTGAGGTGGATAGGTCCTACAATATCTTGTTGTATGACCTTTTTGGTTGCAATAGATGCAATACCTCTCCCTGCATTTTCCATGATGATGGAAATTGGATTTGATGCATTTTGGAAGACTTCCAGCATACGGTCTTGCTGGTGTGGTTGTAGTAGGTGTCATCGCCATATAGATAGCTACATCATGTCGTTTCTTTGAGGATCCTTGGGTTGGCTGCCCCTTTCTCTTATTCCAAGACTCTCGTTTCTTGCTCTTAAGTTTGGGGTTTGGAGTGCCTTGATAATTTGTCACTCGTTGGTTTTCGGGGTTGTTACTTCGGTTGGAGTGGTGAACACTATTCCTACCTTTGTTGGTGTTGTTAGCATTGATTTGTGCTACAACAGTGGTTATGGCAGCTGTTACAGCAGCTTGGAATGTAGCAAAGTCCATCTGCATGATTGGTATCTCACGGGCATGCTTGTTATCTTTGTGGAATGACATTTTCTGCTGCATGATGATAAGTAAGATTGTAAGTAACGATGATCATTTCTAGTTGTACTTTATAACTTTGCGTTTATCGGATGATTCATGATGTTTCAATCTACATCCCTATGATGCATTTATTGTAATTGATAATCATAGATTTGGCACGATCGCTACGTCTATCCTTAGAGTATATAGGTTGTTTTGGTTTTGTGATCCTCAAGTATCTAGCGGTCTCGAGGGTTGGTTATGCATACCAGTGAATTTATGAAATAACACAATGTAAGGAGAACAAATAGTTGTCTCATTAGTGAATACCATCTTAGCAAACGAAAGAGAGTCATAACAGATAGTAGTGGGAGGAAAAGAAAATGTTGATCCTATTCGTGGCGGAAAGTGTCTGGGGTTGTGCTTATGAAGTGGATGTACCCTAGAGATGAGCTACTTGTCGCTCGGTGTCTCGTAGTCGTGCCTCCTGAACTAATTGTCTCGCTTGGGAGTCCCCGATCACTTCCTATGTTTGTCTCTCAACTCTCTCTACAACAGCCTGCTTTTGGTTCATCTGATTGTATGTGTCCTGAGCTCGTTTGCCAATGTCTTGGGTGTGTCGGACCATGACTGGGAGGCCAGGTTAGCTGGTCCTCCATGACTAAGATCGAAAAGATCTTGGGTCATACCGTAGGGAAGTCGTATCCCCTGCTGGCGAATCTATCTCCAATATTGTGTGCCCATGGGGGCGTGGGGCCATCGGGGCCTATACAATAAGCCGGTACTTTGGCCCTGTATGGAGGATTGATGACCTCGGATTCTGTATCCGAGTCATAGTCATCATCACCCTCGAGCTCTTTCTCTTCAAGGTTCACTACTGGCTCGGCGGTTTCATCTATAAGTTCTACTTCATGTTCTTCCTCTGGTTCTTCCTCTTAGTCTCCTTCTTGGTCTTCCTCTGGGTCGAGCCACCCTGCCTGTCCCTGACTAGGGAGATACGGGTTTCCTGTATAATGATACTCATCTATAATGTATTGCACGAAAGGGTATAAATACTAGAAACAAATAGCACACCAAATACTCCTATAGTATTTTAATTTTGTTTAGGTTTGATTCTATAAGCTCTTTGGATAATTAAATGGTAAGTTTTTGATTCATTGACCATCACATTTACTCCCAAACACATCTTGGTCATATTTTGAATGAATGTAGTTGATCAGGCTACATTCACCCCCAATACAACTACATAACAGCCCGAGTTTAATAGCAATGTCCAAATCTTCCAAAGTCTTTTACTAAGTGTTATTTTAATATAAGCACATAAGCATAGAATTTTTATTTTGCTCAGAGTTGTTTATTCCCATTATGTTTATAGTTGCATATCATGTATGATTAGATATGTTAGTTCACTATAAACAAAGCTCTGTTACCAACCTGTCACACCCTCGAACCGGTCGGCGGAAACGTCCGAGGGCTAATATGACTATCAATTGAAATATCGTCACGATGAATATAAATGAAACATAACACATACATCACCAACATTACATAGTACAACTGTCATTGTTCACATCAAGTACATTGTTTACATTACATAATCCCAAAATATAAATTGTTTGATGACTGGCATCTCACAAAAGAAAATTTCGAAACACATTTGATGATTCTTCATTCTAACGGTTACCTGAGAATACAAGTTATTTTGAAAACGGTCAACATATTTAATGTTGGTGAGTTCATAAGCATGTTTGATGTAAAAAAAAAGTTTGTATTGTTTGTAAAACCCAGAAAATCCGGTATTTTCTGTAACAAAAGCTGTTTACGAAAAAGATGTGATGATCCCATACGTGTATATGCATATGATTTCAAACGTGTAAAATGAATAATATTTGGTAATTGTTCCTTGTATTGTAGTTGATGTTTATAAAAGTGAACATTGTCGTTTCCCCGGAAAACCCGATGTTTTCCAATTTAAATAGTGTGGTAGTTTTGTATTATTGCATAAATCACTTTGCACCGTCACAGTGTATGAATATGATTTCCCATTAATACTTAGATGGTAATGGATCTCTATGTGAGTCGTTATAACCATGCATAATAATGATTATTTCGTCTGTCTTGGCATTTTTTTACAAATGCCGGTTTTGATAAAGACATGGTCACCCTAGACTGGCCGAGTCTAACTGTAGCGAACAACTCAGGTGTGGGGGAGTCACCCCGTATAGATCTATACACAAACTCTCGCCCTTCCTCCAGGAGACTCTGGTTATAACTATAGGCTACGGCCGACATTTATTGGTGCCAACCGATAATTCTCACTAAATCCCCATTATTACCCCATGAATATGAATAACATTGATTACAACCCGTTTTATATTTACATGAATATGAATAAAGCCTAACAAACACGAAAAAGGACAACTATGCTCCATTAATCATGAATGTTATTACAGACTGTCGAGTATGCGACGGACACGTTAGCCCGTTAAGCATATAATTGATTTGGACCATACTAGCAATGTCAATGGGCCACTAAGGCCCAATACCATTTAAAGCCGTTGAGGGTCCATTAGGCATGTAATTGAGCCACCGAAAGCCCAATAAACATGTATTATTTATCTTGGGCCCAATAGTCATGTTAATGGGTCACGAAGGCCCAATAAGCATGATTAGAAGTATTAAAGCCCAACCGATATAATGTTTACTTGTTTTGTATAGTATTAATGTCGCAAGGTTTGTTTCACACGAATTGTTTAATCGATAAGTCACCACATTCGCGAAATTGTTTGATAATGATATTTACATTTGTATAAAAAAATATATATTTTTCTATGTAAATCCATAAGTTATTAAAATTTTGTATTTTGACCCAATTATTTTAATATTAACGTAATTGACCCATAAATAATTGTTTGACCAATTCAGCCCCTTTTCTAGTAAAAATGAAAATTTTTACCCCTTTTTATGAAAAATGACATTTTATGTTCTTAGATTGTGTTTCTTTACATTTTCGGCCCAAACACTTATTTAAATCATGTTTTCCGCCCAAAAGAAGTTTTTGGACAGTTTCATCCTTTTAATTAAAAAGATTTACACTTATAGTCCAAATATTCACAATTTTTACAATTTTAGCCCAAAATCCAAAAACTTTGCATTTTTAGTCCTATTTGGTAATAAACTCGTTTTTAACCCCTGAAAAAGCTTATTCACATTTTAGACCCATATTTTGTTGAGTTTTCCGATTCAGCCCCTCAAAACCTCATTTTTTCGCAACCTTGGGCCTAAAACTCGTTGGGCCAAATTTTAAGCCCATTAAGCTAAAATTTATGTTTTTGACCCTTTGAAAAGTATTATTTTCATAAAAATCAACTTTTATACAAATAAACAACTTATAACCCTCATAAAACCGACAATATACAATTTACACCAAATCTTTGTCATTTTTGCAAAAATGACACTTGTAAGGTTCTTTGGTTTTGTTTTTCACTTTTTAAACTTAAGGATCCTTAGATCTATGATGTATGTTGCTTATTATGTTTTTGTTTATGATACTTTCACCCTTTTTGCTATAGATCTCTAAATATAACAAATATTACATATTATCACAACGAAAAACTAAAGAAACCACATATTGCATGCAAACACACATAGATCATCACATAATACTTGTATTCTCCCCCCAAAAAAAGTAAAAACCGAAAAAAAGGGGGTATGAACTCACCTTGCTTAGTTGTTTCGGTTTTGAAGACGGTGTGAAGAAGTTTTTTGGTCCTAGCAAGCCTCCTTGAGTTGATTTCGAACTTAAGAAGCTTCTAAGGTGTTCATGGAATAAATCTTTGTAAGAAAGAGTTCTAGATGTTGTAATGGAAGAAGATGTTTTTGTTTGATAGAACTTACCAAAGATTTGACAACACTTGATGAAAATCCTTGAATCTAAGCTAAATTTTTGAGATTTCTTTGAAGGAAGAAGGAAGATGATCTTTAAGAGTAATGGAGAGAATTTGTGTAATGTGTGTGTGTGTGTTCCTCTTGGCCGAAGATAAGAAGAGAGGGGAGTAAGAGAAGTGAAATGACCATTATGGATGTATGTTGGTCCATGCATGGGGATGTGAAGGGTAATATAGAGGTGACACCTCCCAAAGTCAACTCTCCCCATAATACTTCTTTCCCCCCTTTTTTTTATATAATTGGGCAGATGTTTGGGGTAGGAGGAAGGAGGTAATTTGATTTGGCCCACTTCTTATCTTGGTTCGAAATTATTAGGTTCATAAAGAAGTTTTTGGCCCATTAGGCCTTTAGGGTAATTTACGGCCCAATTTGCATAAAAGAATGAGTTTTATGGCCCATTAGGGTTTATTGGATTTGTTATGGGCCAATAAGGCCCATTAAGGTAAACCAATTCATTTTGGATTCATTATGGCCCAAAAAGTTAAGTTTTATGAAAGTGGGTCCAATTAGAGCCCATTTAAGGGTCCTAAGCCCAAAATAGTCAAATTGGAATCTTATTGGTCCATTAGGCCTAATAAGGAAATCCTAGTCCATAATGGACTTAAACCAGGATTTTTAAGGTTTCGAATCTGTAGTTGACTATTTGAAGTGTTTGCATTGAAGTTTGATCTTTCATTTGGATTTTTAAATGGAAGTTTGTTGTTGTTGAATACTCATAATTCATGTTACCAAATTAGGGTTACAAGTTTCACAATAGATGATGTTTACAAGAGCACAAAATTTCCTAGCTAAAATGCTAGCTATTACACACCGCAAAGGTACCTTAACAACGACTCGTTTTGCAAAGCTAATGACTGAATGCTGAACAAATATTCAAAGATTTCTAATTTGAATCGTTGAATAACTTTTATAAATGGATAATGGCTTAGATTATTAGTAGAATGGTTTAATTGAGATCGACACTTGCAGAACACATATTCAAACAGAGTGTGTATCGATTAGCGAACCTTCGACAACCCTTGATTTCAATGTGTTGGATGGATACTAGGTCATATTATTGGGTCGATATTATTCAATACCAGGTTAAAACCCACGTAGTATACAGGTAATTATAAATTTAAATGTCACACCCCAAAACCAAGAACGACGGAAACGTTCGGGGGCGGAGGACGTCATGTACAGTATCACAACACAGTAAATGTAAATAAGCAAACAACATCATCCATTGCATTAAATATATAATTTTAATACAAGCGTGTTCTGTACAATTTTAGACACCAAAAATATAATGTAAATCAAAATAATATGATGAGTCTTGAATGCACTCCATCTTCTCAAAAGCTGGCATCGGTACCTGTCTACTGATGACCTGAGAATACAAGTTATTTTGAAAGAGTTTATCAGCATTAAGCTGGTGAGTTCATAAGTATTTTCGTGTCGATGTTTGTTATCAAAACATTTGAAAGTGTCTCAAGTGTAAGTTTGTAAAATGTATGTAAGTGTTTGTAAAAGTTTGAATCTCTCAGAAAAACCTATATTTTCTATTAAAGTAGCCTTCTACCAAGGCTTAACGGGTTTGTATGCTCGTTGTTGTAAAAGTGTGTAATTTCCCAAGTGTAACTATCATTTAACAAAATATAGTTTGTACATTAAAGTTTGAGTGAAATAATCACTAAAAATATGTAATGGTAAATCTTTGTAGTACAATAGTGTTGTATTATAGGAACTACTGCGGTACAAACTACCTTAAACTGGATTTATATTAAGGTATTATGTGATAAATTGCACCATACTATAGACTGGTAACAACGACAACGTATAGTCGAAAATAAGATATGACGTTTGGCACCTGCAGACCGGTCGGTCCTACTGTAGCTAGCAGTAAGGTGTAGGATAGTCAATCCAGTATAGATCTATACGCAAACTCACGCTCTCCCTTCAAGAGACTCTGGCTACAACCCGGGTCATGACAATTAAGGCATGCTCCCATATAGTGGATCACAATTCTATTGGCGTATTAATGTAAGTGTAATGTAACAAATTGTTCTAGTATAGTTGTATATGTTCTCTTTCTAGTATAGTAGTATATGTTCTCGTAGTAATGTAATGTATATGTTCTCATAGTAATGTAATGTATTGACTCATGAATGAACTGACTCATTGATCTAGAAGTTGTAGTAGTATGATCCTGTGTTACCCCGATGGTAACTTACTAATGATGTGTATAGTACGCATGAATATGGAAGTACTTTTATGTCTACATATGTATAATTGATATATAACTAATATTGAAGCGACCTTCGGACGGTTACCCGAAATCCCACCAGACCACATCCAAATCGAGGAAAAGGAAATAGGGCGGATGGCCTTCCTAAGCCCTTTAAACATTACTTATATATCTATACGTATATGGGCATGCAATTTATAAGAAGTATAACAAAGTTTAAATAAAAGTATTTGATAAGTAAAAGAGTTTGTAAAACAGTTTGAAGTAAAACAGTTTGATAAACAGTTTGAACAGTGATAAAATCATTGGTTTCCTACTTATTAATCACATGTGATTAATGCAATCACATGTGATTGAAGCAATAACTATAAGTATTTAACTTGTATCCCCCCATAAAGTATTTAAAACATTTAAAATCATTTCAAAGGTTAATTAAAGGGGTATGAACTCACTTGTGGTGAGCGGTTTGGATTGTAGTGCCGGATACCGTGCTAGGTGGCAAACGGAGACTTGTTCACACGCACGAGCCTAGTTATCATATAATAAGCATATATATAACTAATTAGCCAAATAATAACTTAATGAAATAAGTTGGGACACTTAGGAACATGTAAACACTTTGTATAAGTGTTATAGGTCCTAATGGTTGCATCTAAGTGTTATGGGACAAGGCTAAAGGGGTTTAAAGCTTCCAAGGAACTTGTATATGAGATTACCACCCAACAAACCCCACCTAAGGATTTTACGGTCGTAAACCCTTGAGTTTACGGCCGTGAACTCCACTCTTGGTGGTTTTGGGAGTTTTAAGGTGCTAAATGAATTCTAGAATAAGCCTAGCTTGGTGGTTTAATCCTTTGGGTAGTTTAGGGCATAGATAACACTCCTATGAGGAGTTTACGGCCTAAAGACCATACCCCTTAGAGGTTACGGCCGTAAACTCTCATGGGGTGGATGTTTTAATTCTTTTAAGTCCCTTGCACAAGTAGGATAATTTCTAGGCTTTTGATTTAGGCTAAGGGGGACTTTAGGCACACTTTGGTGCCTTTACTTGGAGTTTATGGCCCAAGAGAATTTCTTGGCCATAAAATCCCTTTTAAGGGTGTTTTTGATGTGTTGATGTCCCCATTTTAGCTACAAGTAATTGAGGGTAAATGTCTAAAGCCTTAGGGGGTGATTAGGGCACTTTAAGCCCTTGAAAAAGGTGTTTACGGTGCAAGAAATTCTTGGGCCGTAAACTCCTAAAAACTATATGATTTTGATTGTTTTCTAGTCTCAAATGAATGTACATATCATCCTAAGGTAGTTACCTAACAAGGAAATGAGACTAGATAGCCTTAAAGCTCCATTTTGGAGTTTACTCCCCAAGAACGTTCTTGGGCGGTAAACACCCGGATCTCACATTTTAGACATGTAATCTATGTTAATAAGCATAAAACAAACATTATAACACAACTAGAGAAGTGTACTCAGGATTTGGGATGAAAACCGAAGATCCGTGAGAGAGAATATGGCTTTTCTCTAGTTGGAAATGTGAATAATGAATGAATTTAGTTCAGAAATCTATTTATAGTCCTGAAATATTTTGGCAGAAAATATTTTTATTCTGGAATTGGACTCTAACATTATGAAGTGTTGAAATGCTCAAGTTTCACAAACCCATGGGCATCCACTCTCCTGATATCTCTTTAAATGTAAACCCTAATGTACACAAACTTATTCGGAAAAGTCTGAAGTTCGTTGAAACTGGACTAGCTTCTATTGAATAGTTAATGTTCGTACAATTGGAAATTTCGGGTTGTCACATCATCCCCCCGTTAGAAGGAATTTCGTCCCGAAATTAGAATTTAAGCAAACAAGATGTTACAAATAATTAAGCAAAAAGATGATGGTATTTCAGTTTCATCTGATCCTCGCGTTCCCAAGTGAATTCCGGTCCTCGCTTGGCGTTCCAGCGGACCTTCACAATAGGGATACGGCTTTGCTTCATCTGCTTGACCTCACGGTCCATGATCTCTACTGGTTCTTCCACGAAGTTGAGGCTCTCGTTGATCTCGATCTCGTCGAGTGGGATTACAAGAGTCTCGTCGGACAGACACTTTTTCAAGTTAGATACGTGGAATGTAGAATGTACGTTACGAAGTGCGTCAGGTAGGTCGAGTTTGTAAGCTACGGGGCCGACTCTTGCAAGAATCTCGAAAGGCCCTATGTACCTCGGATTAAGCTTCCCACGCTTGACGAAGCCTATCAAGCCCTTCCAGGGTGAGACTTTGAGAAGGACTCTGTCTCCCACTTGAAATTCCAAAGGTTTTCTTCTTTTATCAGCGTAGCTCTTCTGTCGGTCTCTAGAGGCTTTTAATCGTTCACGAATCTGAATGATTTTCTCTGTCGTTTCCCGAATGATCTCCGGATCGGTGAGAGTACTGTCGGAAGCTTGCCCCCTAGCTAATTGGGTATCACCCACCTCAGCCCAACACATAGGAGATCTGCACTTTAGGCCATAGAGAGCTTCAAATGGAGCAGCATTGATGCTCGTGTGATAACTATTATTATAGGAAAACTCGACAAGGGGTAAATGAGTATCCCATGCCTTCCCAAATTCAATCACGCAGGCTCGCAACATATCTTCCAGTGTTTGGATGGTCCTCTCACTCTGTCCGTCGCTCTGTGGATGGTATGCTGTGCTCATGTCCAGCCTTGTTCCTAAGGAATGTTGTAGTGATTGCCATAATCTTGAGGTGAACCTACTATCTCTATGGGAGATAATGGACATAGGTACACCATGTAGCCGTACGATTTCCTTAATGTATGTTCTCGTAAGTTTCTCCATTGTGTCAGTTTCTTTGATAGGCAGGAAGTGTGCAGACTTGGTCAATCTATCGACGATGACCCATATGGTATCCAGTCCACCCGTTGTCTTGGGCAACTTGGTTATGAAATCCATAGTGATCCGCTCTCACTTCCATTCTAGAATCTCTGGTTGTTGCAGTAAACCAGAGGGCTTCTGGTACTCGACCTTAACCTTTGCGCAAGTAAGACATTTACTTACGAAGGTAGCAATCTTTGCTTTCATATTAGGCCACCAGTATAGCTTTTTAAGATCCAGATACATCTTATCTGAACCTGGGTGGACGGAATACCGAGTGTTGTGCGCCTCGGTCATGACCAAGTCTCGGAAACCACCGTGTTTCGGTGTCCAGATCCGGTTCATGAAATATAAGGCTCCGTCACCCTTGGCTTCTAAATTCTTGTCCATTCCTCTAAGGGATTCACTCGTCACATTCTCAGGTTTCATGGCTTCAAGTTGGGCCGCCTGAATTTGCTTAGATAAGTGTGAATGGATGGTTATTGACAATGACTTGACTTTGCGACCAGAATATTCCTTCCGACTTAGGGCGTCTACTACCATGTTGGCTTTACCCGGATGATAATGAATATCACATTCGTAGTCACTGAGTAGCTCGACCCACCGTCGTTGTCTCATGTTGAGCTCCTTCTGATCGAAAATGTGTTGTAAAATCTTGTGGTCGGTAAAGATAGTGCTTTTCGTTCCGTACAAGTAATGTCTCCAGATCTTCAGAGTAAACACCACTGCTCCCAGTTCAAGATCGTGTGTCATGTAGTTAACCTCGTGTGTCTTCAACTGCCTCGAGGCGTAGGCGATGACCTTACCTCGCTGCATCAGAACACACCCGAGCCCTTGATTCGATGCATCGCAATAGACTACGAAGTCTTCTATCCCTTCGGGGAGGGATAGTATTGGCGCGGTGCACAAGGCTCGTTTGAGCGTTTGGAACGCTCTCTCTTGTTTCTCTTCCCAGTCAAAGGCTACGCCTTTCTGGGTCAAGGTTGTAAGGGGTTTTGCTAATCGGGAGAAGTTCTGAATGAATCTGCGGTAGTAGCCAGCGAGGCCTAGAAATTGACGAATTTCAGTAGGCGTCTTGGGTGCTGACCAGTTCTCAATGGATTTAATTTTGGATGGGTCCACGTGGATTCCCTCTTCGCTTACCACGTGTCCTAAGAATTCGATTCTTCGGATCCAAAATTCACATTTCGAGAACTTCGCATAAAGTTTCTCCTTTCGTAATGTCCCTAGGACTTGTCGCAGTTGATCGCCATGCTCTTCCTTACTTTGGGAGTAGATCAGGATGTCGTCAATGAAAACAATGACGAACTGATCCAAGTAAGGTCGGCATACTCTATTCATTAGATCCATGAAGACTGTAGGCGCATTGGTCAATCCGAATGGCATCACCACGAACTCGTAGTGTCCGTAACGAGTTCGAATGGCTGTCTTTGGCACATCCTCCTCTAGTACTCGTAACTGGTGATATCCGGATCTTAGATCAATTTTGAAAAAATAATTTGCCCCTTGCAGTTGGTCAAATAGATCGTCTATGTGAGGCAGAGGATAACGATTCTTGATCGTCAGTTTGTTGAGTTCTCTGTAGTCGATACACATACGGAATGATCCGTCTTTCTTCTTAATGAACAAGACCGATGCTCCCCAAGGTGAGAAACTTGGTCTTATAAAGCCCTTACTGAGCAGTTCGTTAAGTTGACCAGAGAGTTCCTGCTTTACAGCCGGTGCTAAGCGGTAGGGCGACTTGGCTACTGGGGTAGCTCCTGGGACTAAGTCGATTCTGAACTCGACCTATCGTTGCGGAGGTAATCCAGGTAGCTCTTCTGGGAAAATGTCGGGGAAGTCGCTCACTACTGGAATGTTCTTTAGTTCTTTCGTTTCGAGGCTTGTGTCAACGACGTGAGCAAGGAATGCGTGGTATTCTTTACACAGATACTTCTGTGCTTGAATACTTGATATAATATGAAGAATCGCACCAGGTTTGTCGCCGTAGACTATAAGAGTTTCGTTAGATGGAAGGTTTAGACGGACTGCTTTCTCGTAGCACATGATGTCGGCGCGATGAAGACTTAACCAATCCATGCCGATGATAACGTCGAAACTTTTTATTGAGACTGGCATGAGGTCGATGGGGAATGAATGGTTATCTAGAGTTAGGGTACAACCTAAGTATATGCTATTCGTACTTTCAGTTTTTCCATTAGCCATTTCTACTGTGAATAGTTCTTTGAGTGCGTGTGGTGGTTGTGTAAGCATGAGAGCAAATTTATGGTTTACGAAGCTTCGCTCCGCTCCACTATCGAACAGAATGCATGCATAGGAGTTATTGAGGAGGAACGTACCAGTCACCACTTTCGGGTCAGCAACTGCTTCCCCATGGCCTATAGCTAGTACCCTCCCTGCTCCACCAGCATTCTTTGCTTTGGGGGCAGTCCCTCTTATAGTGGCCTGCTTCGCCACATCCATAGCAGGTCGGGCTCGCGCCAGAGCCGGGGACCTGGGTGATCGGTTTTGTCGGGAATTTACAGAAATGGACGGTGTGTCCTTTCCTGTGGCAGTTAGAGCACTGCATTTCATGGCAGGGGCCATTGTGGTGGTAGTTGCATTTGTTGCACTTGGGCAAACTTCCAGCATACTGACCCACCGGAGCAGTAGTAGCAGCACCAGCAGGGGTTATTGTGGCATGCACTGCCACAATTTGCTGCTTTTTGGCAGCCCGTTTCGTCTTCTTCTTATCCTCCCAGAGTTTCCGCTTTGTGTCAGCGGGTTTGGAGGGTTCTGAGAAGGCTAGGTTTGTTGTGGTTGCAGGGGTTTTGACTCCATGGTCAATGAGTCGCTGTGCCAATCGTTTGGCACTGTCGAACGTAGCAGGGTTTGATGATAGAACATTCCCTTGATACGGAGGCACTAGCCCCCATATGTACCTTTCGATCTTTTTCCCTTCAGTGGGAACCATACTGGGACAGAGGGCCACCAGTTCGCTGAACCTGGCGGTATAGGATACTACGTCAGAGCCCTTCATAGTCAGGTTCAAAAGTTCCTGCTCCAATTTCTGGATTTTGCCCCTCGGGCAGTATTCCTCAATCATGAGGTATTTCATCGTTTCCCAGCCCATGTCGTTGGCTATGACGAGGGTTAGTGCCTTAACATGGCCGTTCCACCATGTCAGGGCCTTTCCTTCAAAGGTGCATGCGGCATACTTGACTTTGCTCGCAGCAGGGCATGAACAAATTTCGAAGACTGATTCAGTCTTCTCGAACCATTGCGAGAGGGCAATGACTCCGCCGGTGCCATAGAAAGGCTTCGGCTTGCAATTGGTGAAATCCTTGTAGGAGCACTCTCTCAAGTGCACAGGGGTTTCAACCGGAATTGATTCCACAGGGGTTCCACCTCTACTGGCATCAGATGAGTGATACTGAGCCATGGCAGTTGCCACTGCTACAGCTACGGCAGCATTCAGGGCTGCAGTATCGATGACCGGAGGCGGAGGAGGTGGTGGAGGTGCAGGGTTATTCCTGGGAGATTTGCGAGGAGGCATCTTTCAGCTATAAGTTTATAAAGATAAGAAAAATGTTAAGAATCAATTTGTAAGCAATGTGAGAGTGACACATGGACTAACTAACCATAGCCCAACAGATGAATGAGTGTTTGAAATCACAACAAGGAATATTAGTAGGAAACACAAATGTACAGATTTTTCCCACAGATTCGATAGATGTCAATAATACTGGTATTACTGATGTAATAAGTTCAGGGAAAATCGACCTATCAGTAGGTCTTACATCATACCATACAGAAAAGTTTGACAGTTCTTAGATTCCTAAACAGAGTACTGAAAGTTAGGAATATTTTACAGAAAAGTGCTACATAGAGCACAAATGTTAAAGGCTATTCCTTAACCAAAAGACAGAGATGTACTAGACATCATCTAACGGCGATGGGAATTTCTCGGGCGAGCCCTGAGGTCGGAAACTTGGCGAAACACCTCTTGAAGGTGTCGCTCCTGAGCCCTCTGACAGGCTCGAAGTTCCAAGACTTCAGCTCGGGAGGCAGCCAGCTGTTGCTGCAGGGTTTCATTGGTTCTCCGGGTCCGTTCCATGTCTTCTTCAAGACGGCGGATGCGGACTGTGTTGACACCAGAGTTGGCATCAATCTCCATGACCCGGTCGATGGCGGCTCGACCTTGCTCAACATTACGAGCTATTCTGCGGAAAATGACGGGCAGAGCTCGGTCAGCAAAACCACCTTCACTGACGTTGTAAAAGCTTCGGTCCCCAAAGTATGGTAAGGGTTGACCCTGTTCGTCACTCCAACGATTCAAGTTGGTTGCCCACAAGGGAGTAGGACCTGGAAAAGCTGGTCGGGGGTTGTTGTTCGGGGCTTGACCTACTAGCGGTAGGTTGTTGACTTTAGGATCGGAGTCAGATCCATCAGAAAAGCCTTCTGCGAGGTGATCATCCAAAGGGATTGGATGCTCATCTTCGGGCTCTTCCTAGATCCACCCGACATTGCCTTCATTTGGAAAGTATGGGTCGTCGTGATGGAATCCAACCATTTAAATCTACGCGAGAAGAGAGATATAAGAATATAGTATACATGTAACTAGTAGTACAAAATACACATATAGTATTTTAAGTTTAAGTTCTACTAATCTTCTTGTGGTATTGTTGGTAAGTTTTTAGACTTGTTAACACATCACAACCATTCTAGGGCATATGCTAATCACTCCTCAGACTAGCATAGTTGATCAGGCTATGCCATTCCCAGGACTGACCATACATCCCCGAGCTCACTTGTGATATTTAACAATCGTAATACTTTTGTTCTTGTCATTGTGACACTGATTTTTGTATGAATGCAAACTAGTATACTTAATTAAATATTTTAATATTTAAAGTATAGACTCTGGGTTAGAGTGCTTTAATCCCTAATAGGTTTATAGTTTAGTATATCTATTATGGGTTGATATACTTGATTCACTATAAACAATGCTCTGATACCAATCTGTCACACCCCAAAACCAAGAACGACGGAAACGTTCGGGGGCGGAGGACGTCATGTACAGTATCACAACACAGTAAATGTAAATAAGCAAACAACATCATCCATTGCATTAAATATATAATTTTAATACAAGCGTGTTCTGTACAGTTTTAGACGCCAAAAATATAATGTAAATCAAAATAATATGATGAGTCTTGAATGCGCTCCATCTTCTCAAAAGCTGGCATCGGTACCTGTCTACTGATGACCTGAGAATACAAGTTATTTTGAAAGAGTTTATCAGCATTAAGCTTGTGAGTTCATAAGTATTTTAGTGTCGATGTTTGTTATCAAAACATTTGAAAGTGTCTCAAGTGTAAGTTTGTAAAATGTATGTAAGTGTTTGTAAAAGTTTGAATCTCTCAGAAAAACCTATATTTTCTATTAAAGTAGCCTTCTACCAAGGCTTAACGGGTTTGTATGCTCGTTGTTGTAAAAGTGTGTAATTTCCCAAGTGTAACTATCATTTAACAAAATATAGTTTGTACATTAAAGTTTGAGTGAAATAATCACTAAAAATATGTAATGGTAAATATTTGTAGTACTGTAGTGTTGTATTATAGGAACTACTGCGGTACTAACTACCTTAAACCGGATTTATATTAAGGTATTATGTGATAAATTGCACCATACTATAGACTGGTAACAACGACAACGTATAGTCGAAAATAAGATATGACGTTTGGCACATGCAGACCGGTCGGTCCTACTGTAGCTAGCAGTAAGGTGTAGGATAGTCAATCCAGTATAGATCTATACGCAAACTCACACTCTCCCTTCAAGAGACTCTGGCTACAACCCGGGTCATGACAATTAAGGCATGCTCCCATACAGTGGATCACAATTCTATTGGCGTATTAATGTAAGTGTAATGTAACGAATTGTTCTAGTATAGTTGTATATGTTCTCTTTCTAGTATAGTAGTATATGTTCTCGTAGTAATGTAATGTATATGTTCTCATAGTAATGTAATGTATTGACTCATGAATGAACTGACTCATTGATCTAGAAGTTGTAGTAGTATGATCATGTGTTACCCCGATGGTAACTTACTAATGATGTGTATAGTACGCATGAATATGGAAGTACTTTTATGTCTACATATGTATAATTGATATATAACTAATATTGAAGCGACCTTCGGACGGTTACCCGAAATCCCACCAGACCACATCCAAATCGAGAAAAAGGAAATAGGGCGGATGGCCTTCCTAAGCCCTTTAAACATTACTTATATATCTATACGTATATGGGCATGCAATTTATAAGAAGTATAACAAAGTTTAAATAAAAGTATTTGATAAGTAAAAGAGTTTGTAAAACAGTTTGAAGTAAAACAGTTTGATAAACAGTTTGAACAGTGATAAAATCATTGGTTTCCTACTTATTAATCACATGTGATTAATGCAATCACATGTGATTGAAGCAATAACTATAAGTATTTAACTTGTATCCCCCCATAAAGTATTTAAAACATTTAAAATCATTTCAAAGGTTAATTAAAGGGGTATGAACTCACTTGTGGTGAGCGGTTTGGATTGTAGTGCCGGATACCGTGCTAGGTGGCAAACGGAGACTTGTTCACACGCACGAGCCTAGTTATCATATAATAAACATATATATAACTAATTAGCCAGATAATAACTTAATGAAATAAGTTGGGACACTTAGGAACATGTAAACACTTTGTATAAGTGTTATAGGTCCTAATGGTTGCATCTAAGTGTTATGGGACAAGGCTAAAGGGGTTTAAAGCTTCCAAGGAACTTGTATATGAGATTACCACCCAACAACCCCACCTAAGGAGTTTACGGTCGTAAACCCTTGAGTTTACGGCCGTGAACTCCACTCTTGGTGGTTTTGGGTGTTTTAAGGTGCTAAATGAATTCTAGAATAAGCCTAGCTTGGTGGTTTAATCCTTTGGGTAGTTTAGGGCATAGATAACACTCCTATGAGGAGTTTACGGCCTAAAGACCATACCCCTTAGAGTTTACGGCCATAAACTCTCATGGGTTGGATGTTTTAATTCTTTTAAGTCCCTTGCACAAGTAGGATAATTTCTAGGCTAAAGGGGACTTTAGGCACACTTTGGTGCCTTTACTTGCAGTATACGGCCCAAGAGCATTTCTTGGCCGTAAACTCCCTTTTAAGGGTATTTTTGATGTGTTGATGTCCCCATTTTAGCTACAAGTAACTGAGGGTAAATGTCTAAAGCCTTAGGGGTGATTAGGGCACTTTAAGCCCTTGAAAAAGGTGTTTACGGTCCAAGAAATTCTTGGGCCGTATACTCCTAAAAACTATATGATTTTGATTGTTTTCTAGTCTCAAATGAACGTACATATCATCCTAAGGTAGTTACCTAACAAGGAAATGGGACTAGATAGCCTTAAAGCTCCATTTTGGAGTTTACTCCCCAAGAACGTTCTTGGGCGGTAAACTCCCGGATCTCACATTTTAGACATGTAATCTATGTTAATAAGCATAAAACAAACATTATAACACAACTAGAGAAGTGTACTCACGATTTGGGATGAAAACCCGAAGATCCGTGAGAGAGAATATGGCTTTTCTCTAGTTGGAAATGTGAATAATGAATGAATTTAGTTCAGAAATCTATTTATAGTCCTGAAATATTTTGGCAGAAAATATTTTTATTCTGGAATTGGACTCTAACATTATGAAGTGTTGAAATGCTCAAGTTTCACAAACCCATGGGCATCCACTCTCCTGATATCTCTTTAAATGTAAACCCTAATGTACACAAACTTATTCGGAAAAGTCTGAAGTTCGTTGAAACTGGACTAGCTTTTATTGAATAGTTAGTGTTCGTACAATTGGAAATTTCAGGTTGTCATATTAAATAACATTCATAATAAATATAGATATAGATCTACTTAAAATATAAATTCTATGTAGATAACATTTTTCTTAGTAACGACTTCATTAAACTTTTTTATTATTTCCATAAGAAAAATGGCACCTTCGCTTTAGAGATTGCAAATAGACCAAAGTGCCCTAGAAATCTAACCAAATAGGTCACAACGAACTTTTGCTTAGTAAAATGGAAAAGACCAAAATAACATACATATCAAAACTAATATATATATATATATATATATATATATATATATATATATATATATATATATATATATATATATTAACATTTAATACAGTTAAAAGTATGTATTCCCATTACACCAAAATACACATAAAATATGCATCAGTAATTTTGTGAAACAAACAAGTATCATATATATATATATATATAACTAATAAAAACTATTGTCAAACATCCTAGCAAACTTCAGAAAACATGCATCCCACAAAGAAATTTCACAATTCAACAACCAACTGTATTGATTCATAAAAGTTGTTTTATAACTGCTCACAGAAGGATGCTTTGCACAACTTCTATGTAAGCCTTGGAATTTTATCTACTTTGATCTCCTTACCAAGTGGTTTTAAACCTTGTTACAGGTATGCCTTAGATTCCAACTTCTTCTAGTATTAACGTAGGCATTATTTTACATGATCAGATCTTCTTGCTTCCTTTCAATTCCTTCGGTCATCAACATCATTCCAAGAACGAAGATCATATCCAATTGCCCCTAATCGGCTGCATCTTGAAGCAACTGTTTCCCTGCTATTTCTTCCCCTATTGTAAAATACTTCTCCTGACATACAATAAGTAATCATATAATTTTAAAAATACTAATATAGAAAACTAACTGAATTCGCAATTATCCGATTGCTTAAAAAAAGAGTACCACGACATCGTTGAAGAGTATGTGTGGGTTGTACAACTTTGCGCATCTGCTTATGACTTCATACTGTTGAATACTAAATGGATGAAACCTTAGTCGATTTGTGTCTATGATTTTATATATTGCGTTTGATGTTATAGAATCCCAAAAGAGTTTGCAACTATAATTCACACAAATCAAAAATATTAATCTATTAACCACTAAATTAAATAGGTATATAAGTGTAATATAAGTAATGCACATCATACTTACAATAACTGGCACTTAAAAGCATCGCTTGGTGAATTTCCTCCAACCGTAGTTACTATTTTTCTGATCAAGTGCGATGGTTGAGCAGTAATTCTTGTTCCTTGTTGTCTTGTCTGCATTCTTTCTGATGAACAACTCGCTTCCATTATGTTGAACTTCGTCGAGTGTAATTCAAATTATATAACAACAACGATTTTAGAGTTTCTTGATCAACGTGCCACAATTTTGACTGTTGGGAATGGAATGTAGATGAACAATCACCGATAAACTGAAACGATGTCATGACTCTACTTACAAATTATGGCGACTAAATGTTTAGACTATGAATTGACATAATTGCCCTTTAACTAACTAAGATTACTACGTAAATGGTTAGGGTATTTTTTTTAAATACCTACAGGCATTTTTGTGATTAAATTAACAATTTAAATATAAAAATATGAAGTTAAATAAAATTATTGATTAAATTTATAGAGACGAAATTAAATAAAATTATTAACATAAGTAGAAGTCGAACCTGCGACTTCGGGTGGGAAGTAAGACGCGTTTGCGAGCTAAACTAAATTAACTTCCGTTTCTTCTAATTGAAAAACCAGAATATTATGTTCATTAATACTGCACCCCATATGTCATCCATGGGCACCATAAGCAACTACCATGTTGACCGATTACCCATATGTCATCCACGGACACCATAAGCCACTACCATGTTGACCAATGACCCATATGTTATCCATGGACACCATAAGCAACTACCATGTTGACCAATGACCCATATGTCATCCATGGACACCATAAGAAACTACCATGTTGACCAATGACCCATATGTCATCTATATGTCAACCATGGATACCATAAGCCACTACCATATTGACCAATGGCCCATATGTCATCCACAGACACCATAAGCCACTACCATCTTGACTAATGACCCATATGTCATCCATGGACACCATTAGCAACTACCATGTTGACCAATGACCCATATGTCATCCATGGACACCATAAGCCACTACCATGTTGACCAATGACCCATATGTCATGCATGGACACCATAAACAACTACCATGTTGACCAATGACCCATATGTCATCCATGGACACCATAAGCAACTACCATGTTGACTAATGACCCATATGTCATCCATGGACACCATAAACAACTACCATGTTGACCAATGACCCATATGTAATCCATGGACACCATAAGCAACTACCATGTTGACCAATGACCCATATGTCATCCATATGTCATCTATAGACATCATAAGCCACTACCATGTTGACCAATGACCCATATGTCATCCATGGACACCACAAGCCACTACCATGTTGACCAACGACCCATATGTCATACATATGTCATCCTTGGACACCATAAGCAACTACCATCTTGACCAATGACCCATATGTCATCCATGGACACCATAAGCCACTACTATGTTAACCAATGACCCATATGTCATCCATGGACACTATAAGCAACTATCATGTTGACTAATGACCCATATGTCATCCATGGACTCCATAAGCAACTGCCATGTTGACCAATTACCCATATGTCATCCATGAACACCATAAGCAACTACCATGCTGACCAATGGTCCATGTGTCATGCATATGTCATCCATGGACACCATAAGCCACTACCATGTTGACCAATGACGCAGATGTCATCCATAGACACCATAATCCAGTACCATGTTGACCAATGACCCTTATGTCATCCATGGACACCATAAGCCACTCCTATGTTGACCAATGACCCATATGTCATCCAATGGCACCATAAGAAACTAGCTTGTTGACCAATGACCCATATGTCATCTATATGTCATCCATGGACACCATAAGCAACTACAATGTTGACCAATGACCCATATGTCATCCATGGACACCATAAGCCACTACCATGTTGACCAATGACCCATATGTCATCTATATGTCATTGATGGACACCATAAGCAACTTCAATGTTAACCAATGATCCATATGTCATCCATGGACACCATAAGCAAATACCATGCTGACAAATGACCGATATGATACCCATATGTCACCCATGGACACCATAAGCCACTACTATGTTGACCAATGACCTATATGTCATCCATGGGTGATCCCATGACACCATAAGCAACTACCATATATATTGACATGACTCGTACGTCGTTTGTATATAAATTTTGGTTTAATCATAAAAGCATAAAGATGAATAGTTTATTAATGTTTAATCCTCGTTTACAATTTTAAATTAAAGTTCTATTGTGAACAACTCGTTAGTGTATGTTCTTTCTTGACGTTAGCTAGATGTATATACGCTATCAATCAATCTGGAACTAATTTAATAAATTTGAATTACTAAATATTTAGCGATAATTAGCACAATTCGAATTTTTGATTAGCGGAGGTTCAAAATATTTCGCAATTCGTTTCCTTCCAACCTACACACGTTTAAGCTGCATATTAGGGGCAAGTTTACTATTTAGAAATTGGGTTTATATTTTCTGTAATCATCATCTCCGGCAGCTAATTGATCGAAATCTTTGTTCATTATACGTTTGTGCACTAACTTTGGCGATATAGGTTGTCACTCATCTAAAATTAATTTTTATTTAATTTACTATTATCGTGATGATCGTTTGTTGTTCTCTGATCATCTTCATGTATATTATTATCTTAAATTAGAAGTAAATTGGTTTTTATTGTGTTCAATACTTTGCATGCGTAGTAATGCCTCCATATATAATTTATTTTTATTGTTTGTTTCTCTCTTCTCATCAGTAGTTTATCATCTTTAATACATTGGTATTGACTATAGTTTTTTGTTAATTTTTAAGCATGAAAGATGTCGAACTCGAAAGCAAAATGAGCATCCGGTGTGAAGCCAACTAAATTCATTGCACCACAGGTTATGAAACACAATAGGATTTCAGCTACAAAATTCATAAACAACAGACAAAAAAGATAGACAAATTCATGTAATATTCATTTCAGTGTTAAAATTTTATATTGTAGCTACTCCATAATATCATTCATAAATTTGATATCTTTTAACTTATAATATTTTTATTTTGTAGATGGCCTATATAGAAAAACGGGAAGAGTTGGAAGCTGAAGGTGTTGAATTTGAGGAGGAAAACCTATTTTACGTTGTTTTTGGTGGTCATGATAAAAAAAAGACTTTATGGATTAGGCTCTTTTGCAAAGGCGGTTCCCAATAGGAACGGTAAAACAGATGTATCTTACATTTCGGAAAAAAATGATGAAATGGAAGAAATGAGGGAGCTTGTTGCTAAACAAAAACAGCAAAATGAAGAGCTTAAAGAAATGATGAACGCCCAACAAGAAGAAAACAAAGAAAGGGTCGGGCATCTTGAAAAACAACTTCAAACGGCATTGGATCATATTAATGTCTTTACAAAACAACAACATGAGTAGGATGATATATGTTTATTGCATATTATGTATATATCAAATTTCTTTTTCCATGTAATAAATAATTATTGTATTATTTTATGATAAAATGGTTTTGATTTTTTTGTTTTTTTTTTTCATATATTACTACAAAGTAATTTGGATATATTTTATAAATCAATTATCTATCGGTCCATATAGAATCTAATATATATTATACACCACTAAAATTGCTAGGGATTCATGACCACAGAAATTGGTAGGAAGTCATCAAATGGAATTTGCTAGGGTTTCATGACCATGGAATTTGCTAGGAAATCATCAAACGGAATATCTAGGGATTCAACACGACATAATTTCCTACATAATCACCAACACATAATTTACTAGAGAATGACCACCACGAAATTTACTAGGGAATCACCACCACAATATTTTCTAGGGATTCATCACCACGGAATTTGCTAGGGAATCACCACGACGAAATTTGTTAGGGATTCATCATCATGGAATTTTCTAGGGAATCACCACCATGGAATTTGCTCGAGAATCACTACCATAGAATTTTCTAGGGAATTACCACCATGAAATTTGTGATGGAATAACTACCACGGATTGTGCGATGGAATCCTACTACGAAATACACGACGGAATACCACCTACCCCAGATTTCATTCCGTTGTCACATTTGTGATAGAATTGTCTGTTCCATTGCAAACCCTCGCTACAGCGTTTTTAGGGACGAAAATAGGTCGTTGCAAATTCCGTCGCTATTCGTCTTTTGCAACGGAATTTCAGCTTTCTCAACGGATTCCTTCTGTAGCAAAAACACATTTTTCTTGTAGTGAACAAATATATTTATGGACTTAGAAACTTTATCCAATAGTCTCCCACTTGGATAAGTCTAATAACTATTATTGCAAGTAGGAATCCAAAATCACGCTAGCAATCGTAACTTTTAAAAGCCGCTGTCGAACTCTAACGTAGTCAATGATGCGTCCATTAGATAAGGGACCATATATTCCTCCATTCTATATATCGTATTGACTGAGACATGGATTTAAATCATTCTCTCTGTCCATCTGTTTTTTCCCGATTTCCGATTTATGATGACCGGATAATTGAACAAATCAAATCAGTCTAGGCTTTGCCAAGCACTTAGGAGTGTCATCTCTAAATCATCGATGAGCTTACATATATCTCTTTTATCCCTCCAAGGGTAAAAGGAATGGATAAACTTTGACTCATATGCTTGCTCTATCTACTCATCAAATCTTACACAATGATATATTTTATAACACCGAGATACCGGTGCGTTTACACGTCATCAATGTGAAATCGATTTGTAAACTGCAACTCATATCTCTCTGTTTGAAGAATATAAGATATTATTGTCTCATCATCACTCGTGATAAAATCCAGAAGTGATTCAAATGAGCGTGGGTTTGATCCAATGCCTGAATTTTATTCCAAGAGTACTCATGAACACTGCAAGCAAACTTGTGCTTTATCTAAACGCCTTTAGACGAACTAGAGACCCATTCACGACATTCTTGCAAGCAAACTTATATGGCCCAAAAACTTTTGATCCGTATTGATTACTTATTATCCATTGTATAATGTTTCGAATAATCAACTTAACACTTATATTAAAACTATAGTTATGCCATACTCCTAACATGCACACCATGTTTGTCTTTAAACAATAGTTATGCCATACTCAAAGCGTGCACACTATGTTTGTCTATGGTCTTTACTTTGTGAAATAAATCAATTAAACACATCTTCAATGAAACTCATTTCACAATTCCAAATCTTTATCACCAGTGAAAGAATTCCAAATTCTTGTCACTGCCAGAATGTGTTAGATTCGAAACTATCATGCAATGATTCCTTTGCAATGTCTAGGTGCCAAAACTCACAGAGACTTGACCAATGATATTACGAACTATTCCTTTGGAGATTACCACAAGAACAATTCCATGGAAGTGAAGTCTCAAATTCAAAGTACATTCCTTTGAGCATCCTTCTTGCATAAAAGATTCTAACTTCCTCATTCATTCTTAATCTCCAACTCCATTATGGAAAAAATTTCCATGTTACCATATGATAACTCACTATGAATAGAATCTTGTCTATTCATAATAATGTCGATACGGTCCATCCATTACTATACTTCTAACTGTTCTTAAGCAACCAATCCTTAGCGAACCTTAGTTTGTCCTTAACATTTGTTTAACCACTTTAGTCATATCCTGTTTTATCCCTTTTTCCCTCTTAATGCCCTAGGCATTTGGAAAAATTAAGAACGGATGAATATTATACCACATATAATCGATGCTATACCGAAAGCATATTGGACACGATTCATGATGTCTTACATAAATACCTAGTCTTTTGCTATAAATTTTTTTTATTTGCCATGTTCTCACAATTCGGTCTATGAAAAGGGATGTCGTAATCATAATTGAATTTGGAGAATGCAATTAACATTTCCATATATAGAAATTCCATATGTTGAACCATTCCAACATAACATTCATATATATTTGACTAAATTTGATTAAAATCTAAATCTAAGCATTTAGATCTGAAATGAAGTACAATTTCCTCTCCCTTAATTATAGCAAAACAACTTTTCAAACTCTGCAACTTTGTGGATTTGAAACTTTTGTTTTCTCTAATTAACATTGATAACTTGCAACTTTATTATAAATGATTATGCTCCCACTAGCATAATAATTATTTCTTATGCTCCCAATAGCTTTGACATGTACCCTGAAATGAATTGGACTTCTAGAAATCAGTACTTATTGACTTTATTACAAAAGTTCAGATTTCTTATATGAGATGTTTTGATAAGACTTTATCTAGGCTTCTCAAACTCATACACCTTTCATTAGATAGCTCACATGTGTGTCTAAACAATTTAAGAACTTACATCAATAAGTCTCAAATGTATAGACCTTTTGCCATTTCTCACAATTAGAATTATGAAAAGGGATGTTGCAATCATAATCGAATTCAAGAATGCAAATATCACAATTGCTATCTCCTTAAAATCTACTTAGTGAAAGCATTTCCTCACCATTATTTTCATGAATCGGAGAGAAACCTAATAACACTTAGATTTAATGGTGTATGTGTTCCTATCCATGTGAATTTGTCAAGCCATAACCATAAGACAAGGTTTGTGACAAATCCAAACCCATATGGGCTGAACTTGTTCAGTCTTCATTTCTTTCCACTTGGTATCACGAGGGCCTACCATGTCTTCCAAATTGTCTAGCAGCTCACACGTACTGATCAATGAAAATTTCATTGATCCAGGTGCTTTGCCTCATGCAAACAAATGAGAACTCATAGAAGTCACATGCATAGTCAACTTTAACTGGAATGGGCACAGAATGAAGAATATGTCAACACGATAGGTTACAAACCTCAAGTCGTGTGCTGGCGATAAACAATAGGTTTATTCTTAATCAGTTTTTGAAACTTTTCAAGATCTTTAAGACTTCCACTGACCTCTTGACATATAAGATTGTATTTTTCAAGAAACCTTACTTGACAAACAAATATTCAAGAGTTAGTGTGGATTCTTATCAAGATAAACACCTCACACAATTGGTCTTGGTTGGTCTTTGTTTTATCCAAAACATCACAACTAACCAATTTCAAATGTACGAGAGTAAGAAATATTTTACTCTACATTTGATGAGTGTTTTAAACCTTCTTAAGATTATGTCACTCAAGGCACAATCTTGGAGTGTGACTCTAAGACTTGATTTTAGAACAAAGTATGACTCATCTTCTTGATTTAACCATTTCAACAATTCCCGATACCTCTTCTTAGCCATATAAATGCACTAAGATGTCCTTAGAGAATGAATTGTGATATAGTTTTCCATAATCATTAAGATGATCATAAAACACGATACCAAATTACTATCCCATCTTTTCAGATTGGAGAAACTTTTATCTTTCTTCCGACTTTGATTCTTCTTATTCGTTCTGCTAGACATTGAAACTTTTCAATGACTCGGAATTATACTTAAACATGTAAGCATAATCATATTTACTAAACTTTAGTAAATCATGAAGAATACTCTTTTGTTCTTAGTGGTG
The DNA here is from genome assembly GCF_051521515.1 of Lactuca serriola. Lineage (NCBI taxonomy): Eukaryota > Viridiplantae > Streptophyta > Magnoliopsida > Asterales > Asteraceae > Lactuca > Lactuca serriola. Next base: position 146,448,831 of record NC_136408.1, on the reverse strand, counting down.
GACTTGACCAGTTCACCAGAATGTGTACTTGATTCCTTAGTCCATCACTTGACTCACATTTACATGTAAACAAGTAATTAGTCTTAATTTGCCAAATATGAAGGTTCTTATTCATCATACAATATAAGTTGCATGATTCCAAGTTTCTGTCCAACTGAAACTTGGGTGTTGAGAATATTTCCTTATTTGGTAAATTTGACACTACCACAAACGAAAGAATCAAATCCATTTTCAACATTGCTAAATATATAAACACCGGTTTTCACAAATGCCATTGCAAAGAGATATAAAATAATCTAAATTTAAAAAAAAATATTTTACAAAACTTGTAGAAATTTTTTTCCTTGCAATACAATTACAAATGAAAACTATGTTATAAAATATTTCTAAGCAATTTATCATAAATCTTAAGCAGCAACTAAAAAATTTGATCATTGCACCATGCGATTAAAATGCATCTTCACGATCAGATTCAGCATACTATCCTTTTAAACTTCCTCTCTTTTCTTTGATTCTACAAAACATCAAGATCCGACCTAGTCACATCATGTATTAAGAATCTCCAAATAGGACCATAAGGAGTTAGATAGTGGACTTACCTCAAGCAAAGTCATACACTCTGACTTTACCATCCTTGTGGTCCTTCAGGTTGATGCGGCAGCTCCGCAACGAATGCCCCTTTCTCTTGGCAATAGAAGCAAACAGATTCTTTTGGAGTGGTACACGGAACAGTCTTAGACTTAGCCTTTCTCTTTACCATTTGGTCAACCGTGTTGACTATGACTGATCCCTTTCCATTAGGAAAAGAAGACTTTTCTGGACTTCCAATGCTTCCATTGTCCATATCCATGGAAGTTTGGGAAGTAGATCTTCCAATCAGATTTCCTATACTAGTGCACTAAACCATTTCTGATTCAGCAGCAATCAACAAATAGGCAAGATACATAAGGGTCATGTTGTTGTCTGTCATCTAGTAGTCTTTAACAAACTGACTATATGACTCAGGAAGTGATTGAAGAACCAAGTCAACAGCTAACTTCCTCAACAACGCGATACCTAACATTCTCGTCTTGTCAATGTGTGACTTTATCTCCAAGACATGTGCACACAAAGACCTTCCATCTTGGTGTTTGCTAGCCAATAGGGTTTGAGTGACCTTGAATTTTTCAAGTCTTTGAACATGTGGGTTAAGGAGAATTATTGGAGGAGGAGGAGGAAAAGAAGTTCCGTCAAAGCACAAAAAATGGATTGATCTTTCACATTGATCGTCACATAGATGTTCATCTTCATGAGGAAAACCTTTGCTAAAAGATTCGAGAAGACCATAGTTGTCTGACTTAGACATCTATAGAGGGAGAAAGTCAAGTTAGTTTATTTAAGTCCTTAATATAACACCCAAATAAAATATTAGGGCTAGGACCCAACACAATAATTTACAATTCAAAAGAGGGATGTCGTAATCCAATCGTAAATTATTTGAAGGTAGGTAAATGACGATTTTCCAATTTCCACCAAAAATAACGAAATAGAATATTAAGTGTTAATTGGATTGAAATTCCTAGATCATTTGAGATACACTGAACATTTTAATGGCATGTTTAAATTTCGATTGTGCCCTTCAAATTTATGACCGGGATACCAAGGATCAAAAACAAGGTGTGAATAACCATGCAAATTAGCTTGGTACACTGGATGTTACAACCACCTAATCATGTGCCGGTTAACCACATACGCTCCATTGATCTATGATTAACATCAAGCTACCCTTTTCCATGCACTGTCAGTCCCAGATTAGTGTTACGGTTAACCACACATGTAACACCCCAAGTTCAGAAGCAAGAGTTTATGTAAAGTGATATTAGAAGGATGGACTCGGCGAGTTGGAGCTATGACTCGTCGAGTCGGAGCATGTGAAGAGCACGTGATAAGTGGCCTAACTCGCCGAGTCGGCAGCTGGGCTCGACGAGTCAGTGCTCGAAGACGGAAACCCTAATATTAGGGGTTGCACCCTATTTAAAGGACTTAATGTCCTCCCCTCAGACCCCTTACTACCCTTTGAGATCCAGAAACCCTCAAATCGTGAGTGAGAGTCCTTGAAAGCAATTTGGAGCATAGATAAGTGATTTGGTGAAGAGATCTTAAAGATCAAGGAGCTTGGATCAAGGAGATTTGTGGAGATTCGGCTTATTCTTCAGTGGGAGGTCGTTTTGGAGGTAATGAATCGTTATCCTTGGCCTTCTCCTTTCTAGATCCATCTTTCATGGAGTTTTAGGGTTTTTTTTGGAGATAATATGATGAGATCTTGTGCATGAGTTAGATCTGGAGCTGAAACTCGAGATCTGAGTTCTATTTGGATTAAATATGCTGAAATCCCTTCTAATTGCTATGCAAAAGCCATTCCCCATGAGTTAAGTTCCTTTCTAGATTGGTTTTTGAAATCATGGGTCATGAAGCACGTAAAGGTAGCAACTTTATGTTGCTAATGAACTCTAGGGACCCAGATCTATTGTTTGGAGCAAAGGAGTAGATATGTATCTTTCGATTATGGGAATACCCGTATCAACTCGGCGAGTCTAGGAGATGACTCAGCGAGTTGGGCTAGGGATTCAGGCATTGACTCGCGTAGTCACTCGGCGAGTCGAATGGGTAAACTCAACGAGTAATATGATGATGAGCTTGGGCTCGACGAGTGGAAGAACAACTCGGAGAGTCTAATGAAGATTCTAGTGGACTCGGCAAGTCGGTTCTTGGACTCGGTGAGTCACGATGCAAAACCCCCAACCTCTTCTGTTTAGACTCAGAGTAGTGAGTTGAGTGGTGACTCAGTGAGTTGGAAAGGTTAGGACCCGGAGATTATTGAACTCGACAAGTCATGGGGTGACTCGACGAGTTGAGTCGTATTATGAGAGTTTCATGAGTTTAAGAACTAGTCAAGTCAATGGGTTGACTCGGCGAGTAGGGTCAATCAGGATGGTGGACTTGGACTAGTTTGACCTTTAGGGGTATTATGGTAATTTTTGGATATTTATGTCACTGGATCATTGATGCTTATAGGTGTTGGAGTTGGAGACAGTGCTTCGATTTTGTGCTTTCATGATTCGGTTCGGCAGTTGCAAGGTGAGTTATCCTCACTATATCAACAGGGTCTAAGGCACCGCGACCGACCCTTTATCGGATGGGAATCTAGGTATTTGTTTGATATGTTTTTGAGTTGCTAGATCTGCATCATGGTTTTAGGATGGTGTTATGTTAGTGAACTGGTTAAGGTATGTATCCTGGTATGTAGGGTAATGTTATGTTTGTGACTGGTTAGGTCGGTATCCTGGTTAGGATGTTACTATGGTGTAGGATCTGAAAGATTCGTTTGTTTGGTTGAGGCTTCTTATGTGGTTAATTGTTTTATGTGCACATGGTTGTTTGGATGGGGTTGGGTTGAGGCGGGTCCTGCTTTGTGTTGTAGGCCAACACACCTAGGGCGGACCGGATAGATCGAAGGCCCAGCGAGCGGTCCGGATAGGCTGAAGGCCCCAAGAGGGTGGTCCAGACGTGCTGAGGCTTGGAGAGTGGACCAGGGCGACTGAAGGCCCGATGAGGGAGGACCAGTCATACTGTAGACTCAGAGAGTGGACCAGGTGGATTGAAGGCCCGGTGCGGGTGGACCAATCACACTGTAGACTCGATATACATGTCTAGACTCGGAGAGTGGACCAGGTGGACTGAAGGCTCGGTGCGGGCTGACCAGTCACACTATAGACTTGATATGCATGGTTATTCTGTTTTGTGATATGTTATGAGTATGGTTATATGCAGTTGGTATTTTGGGGGTAAGTCGCTAAGCTTTTGGGCTTACAGTTGTAGTGTTTTGGTTTCAGGTACTTCAGGAGATCGTGGCAAGGAGAAGTCGTGATTGTACCGCTCCTCATACTCCATGATTTTGTGAATTGGTTCTAGGGATACTCTCATGTTTAAACTCTTTTGAAAAAAAGTTGTAATAACTTAATGGCTTTTGAATAAATTAAAATGTTTTAAATTGGTGCAAATTATTATGAGTGTTACAAGTTGATATTAGAGCCTTGGTTTGAGTGAATTGGAGGAAAATTCGTGTGAATCCAGTCTCAAATCGCAGAAGGATTTTCAAAATGGTTTTCAAAAGGTTTTGCGAAAGAAGTAAGGGAGGATGCAGAGGGTACGATCAGCCAAAGCCATTAAGTAGAACCTAAAATACCATATAAGTTATTTGAGTATGTGATATGTTAGAACAACATGCTAGTACTATGCTAGGGATCTTCAGGAATTGCATGATAGAATTTCCTGATTATGTGAGGCCTACTAGCCCAGGGTTTCCCTTATATGAGATATTCTGCTTTCCTCTAGGAGTGAAGATTGAGTGCTCGCTGTGTGTGTGTATGGTTAGGGTGTTGTGATGATACTTGAGACAAATATGGGTAGTTGTGGAAGGTAGTATGGGCCCGTACTACTGAAAGCACAGGACCCATACGCGCATCAAGGAAGTCACAACTCTCTAGGGTGTCGGTTATGAGATAGTTCCACGGGTAGGTATGTGATGTGTCTAAGGGTTTTGTTGGTGTATTGCAGTATGGCGATTATGAGACGTTTCGGGGTAAGATCTGGTTCGGGATCGGGATCAGTAGAGGGTGATCAGGATGGACCAGTACCACCCGAGGTCATTGGTCAGATGAGTATGGATGAGTTGGATGCTAGGATTCGTGAGATCCTGTGATTGATATGAGATAGTTGTCAGACGTGGAGGGTTGTTTCTTCACGTGTTCATGCCCTGCGGATTAGAGGGTGAGGTGTGCTCTGAATCTTTTGAGGCTCGGAGCGAAGGATTGGTGGAGGTTGACTACGGGACCTTATTTAGATGCGTAGGGGGGTGCAGTTACGTGGGATCTGTTCTGGGGAATGTTCAATACTCGTTATGTTCTGTGGGTTGAGAGAGAGAGGTTGGCTTAGGAGTTCCTGGAGCTGAAGCAGGATTCAGAGTCCGTGACGGAAATCACCAGGATGTTCACGGAGAGGGAAATGTTCTGCCCTGAGTTTGCTTCGGAGCAGGCTCAGATGTCCCGATATCTAAGTATGCTCTAGAGGGATATCTGGTAGTTTGTGTCCACGTAGAAATGTGATACCTTGTTGGACTTGCAGGAGGCCGCCAGGCAGCATGAGTTGGAGATTGAGTTGCAGTTGCGAGAATAGAGGCAGGCGCCGGTACAGTCGCAGCCATCACCGAAACGGTCCAAAACCATTAACTCTAGGATTGGAGGTCAGAGCAGCCACACTTGTGAGAAGTGTGGGAAGGGTCATGCCGGAGTTTGCAGATTCGATGGTGCGTGTCGCAAGTGTGGGAGAGAGGGGCATTATGCGAGGGATTGTCGTTATTCGGCCCCGAATCAGGATATGAGGATTTGTTATCACTGTCATCAGGTTGGACACTTAAGGGTCAACTGTCCACAACTTGTTGCAAGACCGGTACAGGCTCCAGCACCGGCCAATTTGAGGATTACGGGCGGGGTTCAGGACGGAGCGGAGCCTCCGAGGGCTCAGGGATGCGTTTTCCAGCTTATAGCAGAGGAGGTCAGGGCAGAGCCAGATGCAGCTGCGGGTATGTTTCTATCTTATTATCTTGTTATTTGTGTGGTATTGTAAACCTGTCTTCCTTTCCCCACATGATTCGTAGTATGATTGAGGATCTTAGTAGTTAGGAGTGGTAGTCGGTTAGTGTCCAGGAGGATTGATGATAGAAAGATAAGATATATGACCTCGCTACTAGGAATTGCAGTTGTGATGTGAGAAGTGTTCAGTTGAGATTTGAACTTCCTTAGAGTTCGGGATGTGCGATGACGGAAGAGTTGTTCTGTGGAGGTTGCTCACTCCGAAGGGAGTCAGTTCATGGAGAAGGGGGACTATATCAAGTGGGGTCGATCGAGACATGCCAGTTTTGGCACCGGTAGTTAGTAGTTGGTGCACTAAGTGGGGAGAATTGGAAAATTTCCAGATGAAACAGCAAGCACCCAAGGTGGGTTAGCTGTTTGGATTCAGCAGTGTCATTAGCCGAGAGTGTGGTATGGTTAGAGCAGGTGATAGGCACATGGGGTAGGGAACAGACCATGGTTTCAGGTAAGGTAGTGGATCGATGTGAGGCTTGGGACTAGGTCGGGGTAAAAAATTCATGGAACGGATTTGGAGTTCGGAACCTCTAGAGGGCTAGAACAGACTGCATGGGAGAGATTCTCGGGAAGAATGGTTCAGGGTGATGTACAACAGTTTTGAGTGGTCCAGATAGACTGAAGGCCGGTGGGCGTACCAGCCATGCCGAAAGCTCGAAGAACGGTCCAGACAGGTTGAAGGCCCAGAAGGGCGGTCCAGACATGCTGAAGGTTCTAAGAGTGGTCCAGATAGGCAGAAGGCCTGGTAAGGTGGTCTAGTCATGCTAAAGACTCCATATGTGTTAGTAGACCTGTATGCGAAGAATGAGTGAGTATGTTGCCGTGGAAATAGCAATCGCTAAGGATTGGCCCAAAGTATTAATCATGATGATGGAGTTAGCTAAAGGTCGTGTATGGGCTTCGTTAGCTGTGTGATCAGATTCAGGGTATATGGGAGTTAGGGAGTAGCAGTTGCTTTGCATAGGTGGTATAAAGTGGAGTTTTAGCACCATGACACTTGTTGATGAGGTAAAGGTCGTTGGGTAGACTTCCTTGAAGAATGGAAGGGAAGGGTATGTGGCTCCAGGAAGGAGTGTTGGTCATCTGAAGGGAAAGCAGTAGTGTAAATGGCTGATCGAAAGTATTTCAGTTATTGGTAGTGAGCACCAAGAGTGTACCAGTTGTATGGAAGCACACCTGAGTTGGGTGTTCGTTGGGGTTGCGAAATCATTAGCGTTGATGTCGAATAAGAGGAGTTCGGAAGTGATGCAAGGGTAGATCCTTAGGATCCAAGTACGGTTGTGGTCATGAGTTATGTATGTTGTGATGTCCCATCCTAGGGATGACTGGACCTATCGTAGGCGTGCCTGGTTTTCCAGCCTAAGGATGTTTGGACCAGGTACGATGTGTATATGCATTATAGATGGGTGTTCATGGGATTGGCACGGAAGCTGTAGGAGATATTATCATGTCAGCGCAGTTAGGGACTTGATTCAGAGAAAGAACATGATGAGTTTCCATCAGTGCAATTTGATAGAAGTAGCGCCAGTTGGACAAGGGATAGTGGGTTAATACTGGGTTAGGACCAGATGGTTTATAATGGTATCCAGTTTTCGCAGGCGACGAATGAATGCGTAAGACGGAAGTATGGTAGTATCATTAGGTCGCACTTGTTGATGAGTGTTTTTATCAAAGAAAAGAAGTCGGTGGCCGACTTAAAGCTGTTGACAGGACCCAACAGGGGAAGAGATGGATTTTATAAGGATTCGATAGTAGTGTTTGAAGGAATCTAGTCCGATGTCAGATCAGTGGATGCATTGTGGGAGTATCATCTGGAATTGTGTGTTGCAACAGGCTTCAAGGATGAAGTCTAATTTAAGTAGGGGAGAATTGTAACACCCCAAGTTCAAAAGCAAGAGTTCAGGGGTGTAAAGTGATATTAGAATGATGGACTCGGCGAGTTGGAGGTATGACTCGTCGAGTCGGAGCGTGTGAAGAGCACGTGATAAGTGGCCTGACTCACCAATTCGGCAGCTAGACTCGACGAGTCAGTGCTGGAAGAGGGAAACCCTAATCTTAGGGTTTGCACCCTATTTAAAGGACTTAACGTCCTCTCCTCAGACCCCTTACTACCCTTTGAGATCCAGAAACCTTAAAATCATGAGTGAGATTCCTTGGAAGCAATTTGGAGCATAGATAAGTGATTTGGTGCAGAGATCTTGAAGATCAAGGAGCTTGGATCAAGGAGATTTGTGGAGATTCGGCTTATTCTTCAGTGGGAGGTCGTTTTGGAGGTAATGAATCATTATCCTTGGCCTTCTCCTTTCTAGATCCATCTTTCATGGAGTTTTAGGGTTTTTTTGGAGATAATATGATGAGATCTTGTGCATGAGTTAGATATGGAGCTGAAACTCCAGATCTGAGTTCTATTTGGATCAAATATGTAGAAATCCCTTCTAATTGTTATGCAAAAGCCATTCCCCATGAGTTAAGTTCCTTTCTAGATTGGTTTTTAGAATTATGGGTCATGATGCACGTAAAGGTAGCAACTTTATGTTACTAATGCACTCTAAGGACCCAGATCTATTGTTTGGAGCAAAGGAGTAGATATGTATCTTTCGATTATGGGAATACCTGTATCAAATCAACAAGTCTAGGAGATGAGTCGGCAATTTGGGCTAGGGCTTCATGCATTGAGTCGCGTAGTGACTCGGCGAGTTGAATGGGTAAGCTCGGTGAGTGATATGATGATGAGCTTGGACTCGACGAGTGGAAGAACAACTCGGAGAGTCTGATGAAGATTGAAGTGGACTCGACAAGTCACGACGAAAAACCCCCAACCTCTTCTCGTTAGACTCAAAGCAGCGAGTTGAGTGGTGACTAAGTGAGTTAGAAAGGTTAGGACCCGCAGATTGTTGAACTCGACGAGTCATAGGGTGACTCGGCGAGTTGAGTCGTATTATGAGAGTTTCCTGAGTTTAAGAACTCGGCAAGTCAATAGGTTGACTCGGCGAGTACGGTCAATTAGGAAGGTGGACTTGGACTAGTTTGACCTACCGGGGTATTATGGTGATTTTTTGATATTTATGTCACTAGATCATTGATGATTATAGGTATTGGATTTGGAGATAGTTCTTCGGGTTTGTGCTTTCGTGATTTGGTGCAGTTGCAAGGTGAGTTATCCTCACTATATCAACAGGCTCTAAGGCACCACGGCTGGCCCTTTATCAGATGGGAATCCGGGTATTTGTTTGATATGTTTTTGAGTTACTAGATCTGCATCCTGTTTTTAGGATGGTGTTGTGTTAGTTACCTGGTTAAGGTCGGTATCCTGGTATGTAGGGTAATGTTATGTTAGTGACCATTTAGGTTGGTATCCTGGTTAGGATGTTGCCATGCTGTAGGATCTGATAGATTCATTTGTTTGGCTGAGGATTGTTATGTGATTAACTTTTTTATGTGCACATGGTTGTTTGGATTAGCTTTGTGCTGTAGGCCAACACACCCAGAGCGGACCGGATAGACCGAAGGCCCATCGAGCGGCCCGGATAGGCTGAAGGCCCCAAGAGGGTGGTCCAGACATGCAGAGGCTCAGAGAGTGGACCAGGCCGACTGAAGGCCCAGTGCCGGCGGGCCAGTCATACTATAGACTTAGAGAGTGGAACAGGTGAATTGAAGTCCCGGTGCGGGTGGACCAATCACACTATAGACTCAATATACATGGATAGACTTGGAGAGTGGACCAGGTGGACTGAAGGTCCGGTGCGGGCAAACCAGTCATAGTATAGACTCGATATGCATGGCTATTCTGATTTGTGATATGTTATGGGTATGGTTATATGCAGTTGGTATTTTGGGGGTAACTCACTAAGATTTCAGGCTTACAGTTGTAGTGTTTTGGTTTCAGGTACTTCAGGAGATCGTGGCAAGGCGAAGGCGTGATCGTACCGCTTCTCATACTTCATGATTTTGTAATTAGTTAGGGGATACTCTGATGTTTAAACTCTTTTGAAAACAATTTGTAATAACTTAATGGATTTTGAATGAATTAAAATGTTTTAAATTGGTGCAAATTTTAATGAGTTTTACAACACACGCTCCATTAACGACTTAACAAGGTGCAAAGTGCAATTTCATGGGTTACCACCGAATTCACATTTTTTTCCTAAGTAACTAAGATTGCGAATATATAAGTCTTTAGTTACTTAGTATTTCATTATAATTTTAATGAAAATTTAAATGTCATGTCAAAACCGTTCGTCTAACGACCCTCCACCAATCAAGGAAGCGGTGGGTGAGAGTGGACACCTATTAAACTGCCATTTTATAGGCAGTAACCTTATACCCCCCATATAGACCGACTTCGTGAATGAGGCCTACCAATGGTAAGACTGAATTTGCTCATATACATATATATAAATATTAAGCCCATAATATTATAATACTATAAGGGTTGAATTTCAAACATTCAAATTTCTAGGGTTTGGAATTAAATGTTTCAAAGTGAGACTTTACATTTACAAATTCCAAAACATGAGGTCAAGTTTTGAACTATTCAAAAACTTTTGGTATCCATAACTTATGAGTTTAATATAGGCTTTAATGAAAAGACTCTTGAGAATCCATAACATGAGGACAAGTTATGGAGTTCATAAAACATTTATGGAAAAAGACTCTTCACATTTTCATAACCTATGTGTTCAAAGATCTCTTAAATGAAAAACCTTTCATTTTCCATAACTTGAGGACAAGTTATGGAATCCATCAAAAACATTTTAGATCAACTATTGTGATTAACAAAAACATACAATTTGTCCATAATCTAAATTAAACTCATAGAAATTAAATAATTCATATCAAACAAATATCATGTAATTAGCCTAATCATATAAACCAATACAAAACATGTAACTTTGACAATTATCTATCAAATGGATGAGCATGATCACTACCATATCTTAAAAAACATTTTTTTATGATCCAAAACAGATTTTGGTAATGATTAGCCTGATTTATGCTTGGAATCATTGAGTTCCACAGTGGACTCGGCGAGTTCAGTAGGCAGAATGCAGAAAACTCGATTTTCAACTTTAAAAAACAAGTAGCATCAAGTATAATCGAAAACAACCCATGCTCTGATACCACTAATGGTTTTTCTTATACTACAACATCCCATGGTGTACATACAACCCTAAATGCCTTGAATCAATGTTTTCACTAACTATACATGCAATATTCTTTCCAAGACATTAAGCCTACAACTAGCATGAAATTTGATACAAACATCATAAATACTAGTTAGATGGCATACCTCTTTGTAGTAGCTTGTATTTTTGGCCTCTAAGAACTTATTGACCCAAGTGTGACACCTCAAATGGATCACAACACACCTTTGGACAAAGGAAGACTTACGAGAATATGCTTGCACTAGAAATCGACTCCGTGAACTCTTAGAACATCTAGTGGCCGATTTTACTTGCTAGGGATTTCTTATATAGTGTGGCACAACTAAGGTTATACCATGGAAACTCTAATATGCATGACCTTCCACATTCCTTAGGCTCCATGGGTTTTAAGCTCAATGGAGTATCCATGGGTTACCACATTTGTTTAGCCCAACCCAAGGAACTATGGATCATTAGCCTATATTATAAGAATCCATGATTTACACAATCAATCCCCATATATTTAATTAGTCTCTTTTGATCACAAAATTAATTCCAAATTAATTCTTGATCAATACTAATTAAATAGTATGATTTCATATTAATATATTAGAACTTATAATATATTAATAGATCATAAATAACCTATTCTCAAAAGTCCATCCTATCAAATTGTCCTGATGATATGCAACCCAAATTCACCATGCTACTCTTGGGTCAAGTACATAACAAATATAGTTATGGACTTAGATGTAATCGATCCAATACCCAAATCATATTGAACATTATTCATGATGTCTATAATAAAGACATAAAACTTCACCAGTCCTTTGCTATAATTTTATTTGCCATGTTTTCACATTTCAGACTATGAAAAGGCATGTTGTAATCATAATCAAATTTTGAGAACGCAATTAACATTTCCATATATAGAATTTCCTTGTGTTGAACCATTCCAACATAACATTCACATTTGAATACATTTGATTAAATTCTCACAATCTAAGCCTTTAGATTTGAGACGAAGAATTCCTCTCCCTTTAGTTATAGCAAAACAACTTTTCAAACCCTGCAACTTTGCAATTTGAAACCTTTTGTTTTCTATAATTAACATTGCTAACTTGCAACACTTACCATAATTGATAATGCTCCCACTAGCATAATAATCATTACTTTACTAGCATAACACTTATGCTCCCACTAGCTTTGTCATGTATTCATAAATCAGCTAGAATCCTAGAAATCAATACTTGTTGACTTTCATTATCAAAGTTCAGATTTTTGATACGAGATGCTTCGATAAAACTTTATCTAGGCTTCTCAAACTCATACACCTTACCGTAGATAGCTCACATGTGTGTCTATTCAACTCAAGAACTTATAGCAATAAGTCTCAAATGTTTAGACCTTTTGCCATTTCTCACAATTCGAATTATGAAAAGGGATGTTGTAATCATAACCGAATTTGAGAATGCAAATATCACCACTGCTATCTCCTTAAAATCTACTTAGTGAAAACATTTCCTCGCCATCATTTTCATGAATCAGAGAGAAACCTTATGAAACTTAGATTTTATGGTGTATGTGTTCCTATCCATGTGAATTTGTCAAACCGACAAGGTTAGTGACAAATCGAAACTCATATGGACTAAACTTGTTCATTCTTAATTTCTTGCCACTTGGCAGCATAAGGGCCTACCATTGCTTCTAAGTTGTTAAGAAGCTCAGCTGACCGACAAATGAAACTTTCATTGATTCAGGTGCTCTGGCATATGCAAACAAATGAGAACTCATAGAGCTCACATGCATAGTCAACTTTTAACTGGAATGGGCACAAAAACAAGAATATGTCAACAGGATAGGTAGTAAACCTTAGGTCGTCTGCTAGCGATAAACAATAGGTTTATTCCTGATTAGTTCTTGAAACTTGTCAAGATCTTTAAGACTCGCACTGACCACTTGACATATAAGATTCTCTTATCAAGGATCATTCCTTGACAAAAAAATATTCAAGAGTTAGTGCAGATTCTTATCAAGACAAGCACTTCACACAATTGATCTTTAAGACTCCCACCAACTTTGATTCTTCTTATTCGTCTTATCGTTCTTCGTGGTAGACCTTGACCAGTGCACAAGAATGTGCCTTTGATCCCTTAGTCTTTCACTTGACTCATATATACATGTGATCAAGGAATTAGTCTTAATTTGCCAAAGATGAACATTTTCATTCGTCATAGAATACAACTTGCATGATTCCAAGTTTTTGTCCAATTGAAACTTGGGTTATGATAATCTTTCCTCATTTGGTAAATTTGACACTACCACAAATGAAAGAATCAAATCCATTTCCAATATTGCTAACATATATAAACACCAGTTTTCACAAGTGCCATTGCAAGGAAATATAAAATAAGATAAAAACAAATTTTTATTTTATTTATAAAATGAAGAAAAACTTTTCCTTGCAATGAAATTACAGATAAAAACTATGTTACATAATATTTCTAAGCAATTTATCATAATTCTTAAGCAGCAGCTGAAGAATTTGGTCATCAAATCATGCGATCGAAATCCATCTTCACGATCAGATTCAACATACTCTTTATTTAAGCTTCCTCTCTTTTCTTTGATTCTACAAAAACATCAAGATGTGACCTAGTTACATCATGTATTAAGAATCTCCAAATAGTAACTTAATAGAGTTATATAGTGGACTTACCTGAAGCAAAGTCATACACACTGACTTTTACAATCCTTGTGATCCTTCAGGTAGATACGACATCTTTGAAACCAATGCCCCTTCTCTTGGAAATAAAAGCAAAATGACTCTTTTGAAATGGTGCATGATACAATCTCAGACTTAGCCTTTCTCTTTACCATTTGGTCATCCGGGTTGACTATGGCCGATCCCTTTCCATTGGGAAGAGAAATATTTTCTAGACTTGTAATGTTTCCATCATGGAAGTTTGGGAAGAAGATCTTCCAATCAAAATTGCTTTTCCAGTGCACCAAATCATTTCTGATTCAGCAGCAATTAGAAAATAGGCAAGATCGATAAGGTCACGTCGTGGTCTGTCATATAGTAGTCTCTAACAAACTGACTATACGACTCGGGAAGTGACTGAAGGACCCAGTCAACAACCAACTTCCTTGACCCCGCAATACCTAACATTCCCGGCTTGTCAAAATGTGTGACTTTATCTCCAAGACATGCACATACAAAGACCTTCCATTTAATTTGCTAACCGATAAGGTTTGAATGACCTTAAACTTGTGCATTACGGAGAATTATTGGAGGAGGTGGAGGAAGTGAAGTATGATTTCGGGAACATCATCTTCATGAGAAAAACCTTTTCTAAAAGATTTGGTATGACCATAGTTGTCTGAACTAGACATCTCTTGTGAGAAATTCAAGTTTAGTTGATTTAAGTCGTTAATATAACACCCAAGTGAAATATTAAGGGTAGGACACAACACAATAATTTACAATTTGGAAGAGGGATGCTGTAAACCAACTTGTAAACTATTTAAAGGTAGGTAAATGATGATTTACCAATTTCCACCACGAAAAACGAAAAAGAACCTTTAGGCTTTAAGTGAATTGAAATTCCAAGATCCTTTGAGATTCATTGAACTTTTCCATGGCATGTTTAAGTCTCGATTGTGCCCTTCAAGTTTGTGACTGGGATGCCGAGGATCACAAACAAGGTGTGAATAACCATGCAAATTAGCTTGGTACACTAAATGTTACAACCACCTAATCATGTTTTGTTTAACCACAGACGCTCCATTGATCTATGATTAACATCAAGCTACCCTTTTCCATGCATTTTCAGTCACAGGTTAGTGTGTCGGTTAACCACATATGCTCCACTAACAACTTAACAAGGTGCAAAGTGCAATTTCATGGGTTAGCACCAAATTCACATTTTTCCTAAGTAACTATGATTGGGAATTTATAAGTGTTTAATTAATTAGTATCTCATTATACTTTTAATGAAAATTTAAATGTCTTGTCAAACCCGTTTGGCTAACGACCCTCCACCAGTCAAGGAAGCGTTGGGTGAGAGTGGATACCCATTAAACTGCCATATTATTGGCAATAGCCATATACCCCACTTATAGACCAGCTTTGTGAATGAGACCTACTAACGGTAAGACTACTTTCTTCTTATATATATATATATATATATATATATATATATATATATATATATATATATATATATATATATATATATATATTAAACCTATAATATTATAATAGTATAAGGGTTGAATTTTAAATTATTAAAATTCAAGGTTTGGAACTAATTGTTTCACAGTAAGACTTTGCATTTACAAATTCCAAAACTTGAGGGCAAGTTTTGAACTATTCAAATTTTGATTCCATAACATATGAGTTTAATATAGGCTTTAAGGAAAAGACACTTGAAAATCCATAAATTGAAGACAAGTTATCGAGTACATAAAAAACATATATGGAAAAAGACTCTTCAAGATCATAACCTATGAGTTTAATGAATTCTTTAATAGAAAAAATTTTCATTTTCCATAACTTGAGGACAAGTTATGGAGTACATTAAAGTCCATTAAGATCATCAATTAACCTAACAAACATGTCAAGTAATTTCCATGATCTAGATTAAACTCATATCAACAAGATAACTAATATCAAAAAAATTTCATGTAATTAGCCTAATCATATAAATTAATAATGTAACATTCGGTTCCAGGTATGCTTTAATCTAAGTTAATATTTTAATTTCACTCTTGGACTCGACGAGCTGATGGCCCAACTCGTCGAGTCAGATCGAATCCGAGTCGTGGAATAAGTAACCTACTCGACGAGTCGGAAGATAGACTTGGCAAGTAGGCACTGTCTGATGAAAACCCTAGAATGGAGGGTTTGCACCCTATTTAAACAACTTATGTGACACTGTAAAAATTAAAACAATTTTTTGCATTTTCAAACACATTTTTACAAACCCATTCATTCATAAAATTTCATAGTATCATGTCTTTGTTTCACAAAATATCTCCCAAGATCAAAATACATAAAATCCCATGTGTGTATGAATCAAGCCGGCGCCTTCCCGCAGTCATCACTTGTACCTGAAACACATAACACGTAACACTGTAAGCATAAGCTTAGTAAGTTCCCCAAAATACCACTCTAACACATAATAGCCACTCGAGGCTTTAACTCTGTTGACCCTCTGGTCAATGTGTCTCAGTGGGGCCCTCCAACCCTAACTCTCTGTGGGCCCTCTGGCCCTAACTCTAGGGACCCGAAAGTCCCAACTCTGTAACTCTGAATCATGCATATCACATATCACAATAAATCACAAGCACAAATAACATGCAAATACACTAGCATATAACTCTATAGTACTCTGTCACATAACTCTGTTACCACACTAGGTAAAGTATAGTGAGAAGACTCACCTCGGGTATCTCGGTAAATCTCTGACTCGGAAAACGCTGGCCTAGCCTCCGCCTAATCGTATGAAATAAATACTCTATTTAATATAACTCTGAAAGGCTAGACTGTGCCCTCTTATGATGCTCTTAGAAGGGTAAAAGACCATTTTACCCCTCTCATAACTCAAAAGGCCCCACAATAGACCATACCCTAAAAGCCAACCAAAAGTCAACTTTCCGGGTTACGCTGCGCGTACCAGATGTGTACGCTGAGCGTACCCGGCTACATCTCAGAATCGGGGAACACCACCAAGTACGCGGCGCGTACTGGGATTACGCCCGGCGTAGTCCCCAGCTTCAGCCCCTTAGCTCTTGAGGTCTTAAACAGTTAAGACCCACATCCAAATTCTAGATCTGACCACATCTAAGCCTCATAATCCATAAAGTTGATGACTTTAAGCCTTTGCATGGCTGAACAAGCCACCAACTCCCACAATGTTCCATCCTTTAACTCTAGAAGGCTTATTACACAAGCATGACCTTAAACTATCATCCAAGATGGAAACTTTATGGTTCTAAACCACTAATACCACTGAATAGGGACAGATCTCGGACCATGGAGCACTTTACACTCATAAAGTCTCCACCTTTGGGGTTTTTAGCCCTAGAAATGGCACATGCAACAACAACCAAAAGAAGAGGAAAGTTTTGAACTTTATACCTCCAAGTGTAGCCCTTTTCTCTGTAGATCTCAGATCCAAAATGGCACCTCATGCTTTAGCTTCCAAGAGCTCCTTTCCTTCTCCTTCACTAAGTCACCAAAAGCACAATTAGCTCCAACAACACTCTCACACACTAAGGACGATGGGAGGCTCTCTATTAGGGTTTCACTCACTGATATGGAGGCTGAGAAATGAGCCTTAGCATCCTTTAAATAGTGCACAAGACGGATTAGGGTTTTGCACCTGGGTCGGGTACGCCCGGCGTAACTCTGGGTACGCCCAGCGTACCTTGGCGACTAAGCGTGCAAATTAAGCGCAGGAGTACGCGCATCGTACCCCTCTGGTACGCCCAACATACTCACTTGCTATATCCCTCCACTCACGGACTAAACATGACCAATAGACAAAGAATAAGGGTGAAAGAAATGCACCTTAATCTCGGGGTGTTACAATTCTCCCCCACTAGAACCAGACTTCGCCCCCGAAGTCTCATTCCTCGAACAACTCTGGATGCTGCCCTCGCATCTCCAACTCTAACTGTCAAGTCATCTCGGACCCCTTCCTATGTTGCCACTGAACCAAAACCAAAGGTATTTCCTTGTTCCTCTAAACCTTGATCTTCCGATCCTTGATTGCCACCGGTCTCTCAGCATAATTCAGGCTCGCATCCACCTGAATATCCTCCAACGGTACCACTATCGACTCATCGGCTATACACTTTCGCAACTGCGACACGTGGAAGGTGTCATGAATCTGCCCCAACTCCTCAGGTAGCTCCAAACGATATGCTACCCTGCTTACCCTCATAATCATCTGAAAAGGACCAATATATCGGGGCCACAACTTGCCCCTCTTCCTGATTCGGATCACTCCTTTCCAAGGAGAGACCTTCAGGAGCACAAAGTCGCCAACCTGGAACTCGAGCTCGGACCGGCGCCTGTCGGCATAACTCTTCTGACGACTCTGAGCGGTCAATAACCTCTGCCTGACCTGCTGTATCTGCTCAGTCGTCTGAAGCATGATCTCGGTACAACCCATACCACGTTGCCCGACCTCTCCCCAGCAAATGGGGGTCCGACACCTTCTCCTATACAACAGCTCAAGGGGTGGCATACCAATGCTCAAATGATTGTTGTTGTTGTAGGAAAACTCTGCCAAGGGAAAATACATGTCCCAACTCCCGCCGAAATCCAGCACACATTCCCTGAGCATATCCTCGAGCGTCTGAATCGTCCGCTCGCTCTGTCCGTCAGTCTCGGGGTGGTATGCAGTACTAAAATGCAGCCTAGTACCCAATTCCTCATGAAATTTCTTCCAGAACCTGGAAGTGGAACACACATCTCGGTCTGAAACAATCGAGATTGGCACTCTATGTCGTGATACCACTTCCCTCATGTACATCGCTGCCAACTTTTCTGCAGAAGAGCTCTCACTGATAGCAAGAACGTGGGCGCTCTTTGTCAACCTGTCCACAATCACCCAAATTGCATCGACTCCCCTAGCAGTCCTTGGCAATTTGGTGATAAAATCCATGGTAATCTGTTCCCACTTCCACTCAGGAACCTCCAACGACTGCAACTTACCATGCGGTCTCTGGTGCTCGGCCTTAACCATACGACAGGTTAAGCACCTCTCAACAAACCACGCGACATCCCTCTTCATACAGGGCCACCAATACTCCCTTTTCAGGTCTAAATACATCTTAGTGGCCCAAGGATGGATCAAAAACATCGATCGATGAGCCTCTTCCATCAAGATGGTACGCGTACCGCCCACAAACGGTACCCAAATACAACCCTGAAATGTCATAAGCCCCCGGCTATCGGTAACGAACTCAGATACCAACCCAACAACTCGCTCTCTCTTCTGGTTTTCTGATCTCACGGCCTCAGCCTGGGCCCCACGAATGGTGTCCAACACCGGAGCCATCGCGGTCAATCTCAAACATACATCTCGCAATGGGGCGCTCTCCGCCCTGCGGCTAAGTGCATCGGCTACAACATTAGCCTTGCCCGGGTGGTACATGATCTCTCAATCATAATCCTTTACCACATCCAATCATCTCCTCTGGCGCATATTCAGGTTGGGCTGATCCATCAAGTACTTCAAGCTCTTGTGGTCCGTTTATATCGTACACCGAACCCCATACAGATAGTGACGCTAGATCAGGAGGGCGAACACCACTGCCCCCAACTCTAGATCGTGGGTGGGATACCTCGTCTCATGAGGCTTCAGCTGCATCGATGCGTATGCTATCCCATGCCCTATCTGCATCAGCACCGCTCCCAACCCTGATATCGGTGCGTCACAATACACCACAAAGCCCTCCATTCCCTCCGGAAGGGCTAACACAGGGGCTTCGCATAGTCTCTGGCGAAGTGTCTCGAAGGAGGCCTGCTGCTCTGGGCCCCAAGAAAAAGCAACACCCTTCCGGGTCAACCTGGTGAGTGGCACGGCGATCCTGGAGAAATCCATGATAAATCTCTGGTAATATCCTGCGAACCCTAAGAAACTCCTGATCTCGGTGGGTGACCTCGGCACCTCCCAACTCATCACTGCCTCAACTTTGGCCGGGTCAACCAATATCCCTTTCTGGTTAACGAGGTGTCCTAGGAACTGGACCTCTCGAAACCAGAAATCACACTTGGAGAGTTTGGCATATAGCCTCTCCGATCTCAGAACTTCGAGGATCTCCCTCAAATGCTCCTCATGCTGCTCTCTAGATCTCGAATATACCAAAATGTCGTCGATGAATACGATCACCGACCGATCCAACATCGGCCTGCACACTCTGTTCATCAGGTCCATGAACACTGTCGGGGCATTGGTGAGTCCGAAAGGCATCTCCACAAACTCGTAATGCCCATAACGAGTCCTGAACGTTGTCTTCTGGATGTCCTCCTCTCGCACCCTTACCTGGTGATACCCAGACCTCAAATCGATCTTGGAGAACCAAGATGCTCCCTGCAACTGATCGAACAAATCGTCGATCCTCGGCAACGGGTAACGGTTCTTGACCCTTAGCTTGTTGAACTCCCAGTAATCAATGCACATCCGGTGTGAACCATCCTTTTTCTTGACAAAAGGGATAGGCGCTCCCCACGGCGAGCTGCTCGGCCGAATAAACCCCTTTCCCAGCAGCTCTTGAAACTGCAAGGATAACTCCTGCATCTCTGTAGGTGCAAGGCGATAGGGCACCTTGGCGATAGGCGCGGCCCCCGGAACCAAATCAATACAGAACTCCACTTGCCTCACGGGAGGCACGCCTGGAAACTCCTCTGGAAATACGTCCGGGAACTCACGCACTATCGGAACCTCATCAACTGACCTCGGTCTCTCTGAATCAACCCGTGTATCCATCACATATGCTACAAAACCCTTACAGCCCCGCTGTGGACACTGTCTCACTCTAGCGGCCGAACAAAATGCTGACCCAGAACGTGTACCCTCGCCATACACCATAAGAACTCCCCCACTAGGGTCTCGTATGGTCACCAGCTGTCGTTCGCAGTCGATAACGGCTCCGAATCTGCTCAACCAGTCTATGCCCACAATGACACAGACATCTCCCATCCCAATAGGAACTAAATCAATCGGGAACTCAACACTGAAAATATCGAGTACACACCCTCGGATAACCTCTGTGGCGTATACCACCCTCTCGTCAGCTATTGAAACTCTCAGAGGTCGACTCAACGCCTCACGACTAACACTGATGTGCTGACTAAAAGCCAAAGATACAAAAGACCGACTCGCACCCGAGTCAAATAACACCAAGGCAGGTAAAGAACTCACAAGAAAAGTACCTACGCATAACATAATATAAGCACAATATCTCAAAATCAAAATAAATACACGAAAGAATACATATTAGCCACGACATCGGGCGCTGCGCGGACCTCCTCCGTGGTCAACTGAAAGGCTCTCCCTCATGCCTTCGATGCCTCGGCCTTCCCTGGTCGGCTCTCAGTAGCTCTGATGGAAGCAGGGGCAGATCCCTGAGATGCTCCCTGTGCTGGTCCCCGCAGCTGTGGACACTCTACCTTTCGGTGTCCGGTCTGGTTGTAGTGAAAACATACTGCAAACCCCTTGGGGCTCTCCTTGGCCATATGCCCCTCCTTGCCACATTTGTAGCAAGACCCTGCTCTGCACACTCTATCGTGGCTCTTGCCATACTTGCCACAAGTGCGGCCCCTCTGGTTCCCTGATCTCGAATCAGCGGGCTTGGCCTGCTTGGCTACCGGCTGAGACTGCACCGGTCGCCGATCCCTCCCCTGAGACTCAGTCTCCTCCCTAGCCTGGGTCTCCAGCTCTATCTCCCTCTTCCGGGTATTTGCCTGAAGCTCGTCAAAGGTCCGGTATGACGAGTTTGCCACGAACTCACGTATATCCCTCCTCAGAATGCTCAAATATCGGCTCATACGTGCCTGCTCGGAGGACACGTGCTCTAGGCAGAACATCGCCCGCTCATGGAACATCCTCGTAATCACCGTAACAGACTCAGTACCCTGCTTGAGCGTCAGAAACTCCTGGGCCAAACGCTCCCTCTCCACCTGGGGAACATACTCATCTCGGAAGATAGCAGTGAACTTCTCCCAGGTCACTATTGCAAGCTCAGCAGGCATGTAGTGCGCTGTCACAAACTTCCACCAATCCTTCGCTCCCAAGCGAAGCTAGTTCAGCGCGAACCGGACTCTCAAATGCTCTGGAGATTTGCAAGTAAAGAAACACCCCTCTATGTCTGAAATCCATCTCATCGCCGCAATCGGGTCCTGGGTCCCGTCAAACTCTGGTGGTTTTGTGTTGTTGAACTCTCGGAACAGCAACGCATCACCACCCTGTGGCCTAGTCGCAACTATAGTTGCAGTGGCTGCAGCAACAGCTGCCTCGGAAAGAGCAGCATACTTCTCATCAAATGTCTCTATCAGCGTGGTCTTGATAGACCTGAACATCTCTAGTATCTCTGCTCTGATTGCCGCAGCCACCTCCTCCTGGATGATCCTACGGATCTACTCGTCACTCGTACCGCTGGTCCCTTGCGTGTGGTGCGTCCCAACCATGATCTCCCTCTCTCTGAAATACAACACAAAAACAAATATCAGGGACTCGCTCGAGTATGCTCACACTCGATTACTCCACTCTACTTGTCCCTTGGTACTCCAAAGATTCATACTTGGACTGTGCGCTGACCCGGTGTCTTTAGTAGTACGGGCCCAATACTACCGCCCACACCGTATCAACATTCACCCCAAGTCCTCCTCCCAGATTCCCAAGTCCCAAGTACTCTACTGTCTCTAATCATATGATACTCACAAGCAGATCTCTCACAACCTCCTCGCTGCTACCTAAACACTATGAAGTATTCCTAGCAGCAAGACTCCTAGACTCAGGCATCACATATCAGTCCACTCTAGTCCTAATAAGAATACCTAGTCTACTCTAGCATGCATAACATAGCTCATCATATAACATATAACATCATATCTTATAATACTTATAGTAATGGTATTTTGGGAAATCACCGTCTGGGCGCTGGCTATTTGTACACACGGCTCTGCTCTGTTTGTCTCGTAAGTTCTTCTTTTGAAAACTTATTTTATTATCAAAATTTCCTCAAATCCTCGGTTTGAGTTCAGATACGTCCGAAGGTGCACCCGAATCCCTCAAACCAAGGCTCTGATACCAACTTGTAACACTGTAAAAATTAAAACAATTTTTTGCATTTTCAAACACATTTTTACAAACCCATTCATTCATAAAATTTCATAGTATCATGTCTTTGTTTCACAAAATATCTCCCAACATCAAAATACATAAAATCCCATGTGTGTGTATGAATCAAGTCGGCGCCTTCCCGCGGTCATCACTTGTACCTGAAATACATAACACGTAACACTGTAAGCATAAACTTAGTAAGTTCCCTAAAATACCACTCTAACACATAATAGCCACTCGAGGCTTTAACTCTGTTGACCCTCTGGTCAATGTGTCTCAGTGGGGCCCTCCAGCCCCAACTCTCTATGGGCCCTCTGGCCCTAACTCTAGGGACCCGAAAGTCCCAACTCTGTAACTCTGAATCATGCATATCACATATCACAATAAATCACAAGCACAAATAACATGCAAATACACTAGCATATAACTATATAGTACTCGGTCACATAACTCTGTTACCACACTAGGTAAAGTATAGTGAGAAGACTCACCTCGAGTATCTCAGTAAATCTCTGACTCGGTAAACGCTGGCCTAGCCTCCGCCTAATCATTTGAAATAAATACTCTATTTAATATAACTCTCAAAGGCTAGACTATGCCCTCTTATGACGCTCTCAGAAGGGTAAAAGACCATTTTACCCCTCTCATAACTCAAAAGGCCCCACAATAGACCATACCCTAAAAGTCAACCAAAAGTCAACTTTCCGGGTTACACTGCGCATACCAGATGTGTACGCTGAGCGTACCCGGCTGCATCTCAGAATCAGGGAACGCCACCCAGTACGCGGCGCATACTAGGATTACGCCCGGCGTACTCCCCAGCTTCAGCCCCTTAGCTCTTGAGGTCTTAAACAGTTAAGACCCACGTCCAAATTCTAGATCTGACCACATCTAAGCCTCTTAATCCATAAAGTTGATAACTTTAAGCCTTTGCATGGTTGAACAAGCCACCAACTCCCACAATGTTCCATCCTTTAACTCTAGAAGGCTTATTACACAAGCATGACCTTAAACTATCATCCAAGATGGAAACTTTATGGTTCTAAACCACTAACACCACTAAATAGGGACAGATCTCGGACCATGGAGCACTTTACACTCATAAAGTCTCCACCTTTGGGGTATTTAACCCTAGAAATGGCACATGCAACAACAACCAAAAGAAGAGGAAAGTTTTGAACTTTATACCTCCAAGTGTAGCCCTTTTCTCTGTAGATTTCAGATCCAAAATGGCACCTCAAGCTTTAGCTTCCAAGAGCTCCTTTCCTTCTCCTTCACTAAGTCACCAAAGCACAATTAGCTCCAACAACACTCTCACACACTAAGGACGATGGGAGGCTTTCTCTTAGGGTTTCACTCACTGATATGGAGGCTGAGAAATGAGCTTTAGCACCCTTTAAATAGTGCACAAGACGGTTTAGGGTTTTGCACCTGGGTCGGGTACGCCCGGCGTAACTCTGGGTATGCCCATCGTACCTTGGCGACTCCGTGTCCAAATTAAGCGCAAGGGTACGCTGCTACGCTCAGCGTACTCACATGCTATATCCCTCCACTCAAGGACTAAACATGACCAATAGACAAAGAATAAGGGTGAAAGAAATGCACCAGAATCTCGGGGTGTTACAACTTATGTGGCTTCCACCCCAGCCTCCATCACCCCCAAACTCTGTCCCCGAAACCCTAAGCATTTGTGAGCCTCTTTGAGCTAGTGAGTGTGATTTTGAGTAATCTTGTACATTTTGGGGATTGTGTAAGGAAGGAGATGAAGGAAGGCCTCAAAGGAGAGTTGCAGATCCAGAAACACCATCATCTTCTGTCCACTTTTTGGTAATAAAGTTTTAACCTTTGCTAATGATTTATTAGATTTCTATATGGCTAGTTTATGGATTTTTTTGGCCTATGAGCTTGGTTCTTGGGACTTGGACATCCCAAGTTGATACATCTACAGATCTGGAACCTTGGAGGGTTCTCATGGCATAAAGATGCCACATTTATGGCCATGAGGACCCCATAATGGGATTAAACCTCATTTTTGCCCCTTTAAGCATAAAACCCCCATGCATGAACGTAAAGTTCATGACTTTACGTATGATATCAAGTGTAGAAGCCTAGATGCATCTTTTGGATAAGAATCGTACATTAGAAAGTGAGTTTTAGACTTGGACAATATGTGACTAGACGAGTTGTTCTTGGAACTCGGCGAGTCTGGGGCTTGAGTCCCTAGTCTGTTGAGGTTCAAAGGAACCCACTTGAGTTTTAGGAGGGTTTTAGAGGGGTTCAGGGGAGTGACACTATGTGTTAGACTTAGCCATGGAACTGGAAACCGTGGGACTCGACGAGTGTAAGAAGACACTCGGCAAGTACAAGACAATCTCCTTACCCACAAGAACGGACACGACGAGTTGTTCATACAACTCAGCGAGTCGTGGACTGGACGTGTTCATATGATGAAAGTTGACTCGATGCATTGTTCATACAACTCGGCGAGTCGGATGAAGATTGACTCGATGTTATTATAGAAGGAGAACTCGTCGAGTCTTTGCTAAACTCGACGAGTTGAGTCATGTAGGGAGCAAAAGAAAAGATAGGGACTTGGCGAGTTGGCGGCCCAACTCAGTGAGTCAGGTCAACTGGAAGTTGACTTTGACCTAGACAATGACTTTGATCAGGGGTAAAATAGTCACTTTACCCTAAGATTAGTTATCCGTGTTTGACTAAGTCTCTTTATGGGAATTCTAGCCGGGGAATTACCAGAGCAGCAGTCAGCTTCACGAGTTGAATTTCCTTCCAGTAGGAAGGGGTCTACGGCCACAATGATGGCTCGTTTAGATAATAGTAGTTCCAGACTATGGTCCCGAGAAGTAGTTATGTATGCTTGATGTCTTTGTGATTCAGGCATATTTATGCGATATGTTATCCAGACTGTGGTTCGATGTCGGGTAAGCCCGATACAATATATGTGTTGTGTTATATGTTTATGATTATTTTATGCTATGTTCAGTTATTCCAGACTTTGGTCCGATGCAGTGGGCAAGGCCCAAGTTACTCCAGACTTCGGTCCGATGCAGTGGGAAAGGCCTGGTATTTGCTTTATATGTTATTGTATGGTATGCGGTAGTTTGGGGGAGCTCACTAAACTTCGTGCTCGACTTGATGGCATGGCACACACCATAGATTTTTTGTCTGGATTTATTGGCTCTGATATTATTATTATTATTACTCAGTCTTTGAGACACTGTTTGTTATGAAATTTTGAGACACACGACACTTGTTTTTATTTATGCTATGGAGGGTTACGTTTTAGTAATGTTTTCAAACAAAATTTTTAGGCTGTATTTTTGGGATGTTTCAAGTTGGTATCAGAGCCTTGGTTTGAGGGATTCATACACACTTTCGAGTGTGCATGAAATCAAACTATGGAGATGGTATAAGGTTTTCAAAAGAAAAACATTTTTGAAAAGAATTTTTGAAAAAAAGGAAACTTAAAAAGAGAAAAGAGTTTTGAAAAAAAAAGAGAAAAGGGTGTGGTGCGTGCGATCAGTCGAGCTCAAGTAAGTACTCCCAAATTACCCATACAAGTTTATGTTATGATTACAGTTTTAGTAGAAGCATGTTAGATTAGGACTAAGGATCTAGGAAGAATGCCATATGTGTCTATTCTAAGTTGTTATTGAGTTGCATGCTAGTATCAAGTAGACATTGGTAGGATAGCATGTTTAGCTTATGCCTAATAGTATCAGCTTATAATCGTATGCTAGTATAGATTCTTGTTATGAGGATAGAATTGTTTGATTTTGTTTCCCTTTTGTCTGAATGCTGCTTGCTTTGTGCTTTGTGGGACTCTGAGTGATGGGAGTTAGCTATTAGGTGAATACATTAAGTCACATGAAATCAGGGTTGAATAATCTTAGAGTATTGAATTTGACCCTATTACGCAGCTCCTGTTTGAGTCCTAACCGTTGTACGGATGAGTCCCTTACTCTAAAGATTATATGAGCCTCATTGCATGTGATTGTATTTATGTGGTGGCTAATTGGCATTACGGGGAGACCTTCAGCAGCTAAGGACTGGGTGAGGTCAGAGGTCCCCTAGGGCAAGCCTAGGATGAGAGTATCAGAGAAAAGTAGTAGTAGAAGGGAATAGTGGAGTCAAGGCAATTCTTAAGGAAAGTACGGATAGATGTGGAAGGTAGTAAGGGCCCGTACTACTGAAAAAGAGGATCTATACTTGAATCGAGGAAGGCTGAGACAAGACCAGGGAACTTGTAATAGATGTGATCTCTCTAGATATATCAGTATTTCTAACGATTGTTGCTATGTGTTTTCAAAATGGTGGTACTATGCCCTAGACCAGTAGTTGGCAGTTCAGGTGAAGGATCAGGCTGGGGCTCGGGGGCCGAGCAGCTAGATGAGCATACTAAGGAGTGCCTCTCCTTAGAGATCACGTGCAATTCTTGAGCAGACTCATGTGATCTTCAGTTCGATCAAGGAGGGTGTTCTGGAGCTCATGGATGAGAGGTTGAGCATGTTTTGCGCTGAGGTGGCGGCCATGATGGGGTCACGCACGCTCAGCTTCAGGGAGTTCAGAGCCTATGGAGCTCCCGATTATCATGGGGCTCGAGACCCCATTGCTAGTACCAGGTGGTTAGCGGATGTTGCCAACACGTTCCACTCCAGCAGATGTCCCGAGGGTGACAAGGTCAGATTGGCATCCTATCTTCTAAAGGACAGGGAACGAGACTGGTGGGAGGAGGTTGGGAGAGCCATTGGAGATGATGCAGCCTTGGATGTGATGACCTGGGGAGATTTCACTACCAGGTTCAAGGCCGAGTTTGCACCTGTCATTAAGGTGCAATAGCTTTCTAGGGAGTTTTAGAATCTCCAGCATACGACAGAGACGGTGGCGGAGATTACCGCCAAGTTTAGGGAGAGGGCTCTCCTTGTTCCAAAGTATGTCGCAGATGAGGAGATGAAGAAGGCCCGATATCACGACATGTTGCGGAGTGATATCCACCAGTTGGTGAGCTGATCCAGCTGTAAAACGCTGGAGGATATGATAGCTCGGGCTCGGTAGAGGGAGATCGATTTGGAGATGGAGAGGAAAAGGAAAAGGAAGCCAAAGTTGGCATCTGGCATAGCAGGTTCGAGCAAAAAGCCCATGGTATCCGATCACATGTTTAGAGCTCAGCAGAGCCACAGTCGGTGTGGCAAGTGTGGCAGATTGCACGATGGGGTGTGCAAGGCGGGGAGGTCCGGCTGCTACAAGTGTGGTCAAACCGGGCACATGAGCAAGGATTATACAGCTACTACTACAACTCCCACCTCAGCATCTGATCTGATTTTCTTTCGTTGTAATCAGAGTGGACACAAAAATTCCCAGTGTCCTAGTTTAGCATCAGCAGGATAGGTGGTGGCACCCTCTCCTGCTACCCTAAGGATTACAGGCGGCCGAAAGGGTCGGGCCGAGACGCCAGTGGTGAAGAGCAGGTCATTTCAGTTGATAGCAGAGGAGGCTCGGATGACTCCTGATGTGGTTACGGGTACGCATCTTCTCTGTCATCCCTCTAGTATTGTTAGATTTGGGGGCTACCCGGCCATTTATGTCGCTCGCGTTTAGCAAGCGATTTAGCAGAGCTTCGGGGGAGCTGGATTGCCCACTTGATGTGTAGATAGTTGATGACAGGATCTTCAGGGTCGCGAAAGTTCATAGAGGATGTACGCTACAGTTATTTGATGAGCAGTTCTCAGTAGACTTGGTTCCAATTCCCCTGCGAGGGAATAAGGATATATTAGGTATGGATTGGCTGAGCCCCAATGGGGCAGTGATTGATTGCGAGCTTCAGTTAGTGAGGGTTCGCACTCCCAGTGGGGGGAGAGTTAGCGATTCAGGGTGAGAAGCCACAACGCAGACTGATTCTTTGTTCAGCAGCGAGAGCGAGGCGCTAGTTTCAGCAGGGTTGCGTGGGGTACGTCGCCTATGTTAGGGATACCCCTGATGGGTTTTGAGCATTCTAACACTCCTAAGTGTACATGCTACCCTAAATACCTTGGATCTATGTTTTCTCTATTATACATGCAAATATGATTATTCCAAGGTATTACCCTAATTAGCATACAATCTTTGATACTTGGGTAATAAAAATAGATAGAATACATACCTCTTGATGTAGCTTGACTCCTTGAAGCTCGAAAGCCTAGTGCCCCAAGTGTGACACCTCAAATGGTTCACACAACATCATCAACATTTGGAATAACCATGAGAAGAAGACACTCCAAGCTCAAATCAGCTAGCCCTTGTTGGATTAGTGTCTAAGTCCATTACTATTTTGGTATGTACTTGACCCGATTGTGAGCTTGGTCCTTTTGGGTTGCCTTAACACTGGTGACTGGACAGGATGATTGTTGAGGAGAGAGGATGGTTTGTTATTAAGAATAATAAATTGGGGTATAAATATGATTTGTTAATATATTATATGAATAATATATTAATTTGGAATCATATTATTAATTAGTATTTAATCAGAAATTAATTATGAATTAATTTCGGGATTGAAGGAATTAATTAAAACTACAAGGGCTGTTTCGTAATTATTTGATAGTTGAAACTTTAGGCTATTCGATCACCTTTATTAAGGCTTGAACAAAAATCCTAGAAGGATCTAGGAGTTTTCGTCCAAGGGCTTAAGGAAAGGAGTCCATGGACTTGCTTAGGCCCTAAGCTAAGGGATTAGGGTTTCCACCTTGAAACCCTAGCTAGCCTCAAGTATAAATAGCACCCTAAGGCACTAGAATTCGACCACTCCTTGGAGAAAACCTACTAGGGTCGAATTTAGAGCCTCTTTCCTCCCTTCCTCTCTCTCATATTCATCCTTTCACCCAAAGTGTGTTTGTGAGCCATTAGAGGTACTACACTTGTGGTACTTGCTTTCAAGAGCTAACGAAATTCAAGGAACTAGTTGTTCTTACTATATAACAACAAAATTTATGTACTCTATTCTCCTTTGTGGATTTCAAAAATCATAGGAGCATCCCAGGTTTCTTTTTGTGTTCATAAAGTTGTATGTCTAATAGTGAGAACATAGATCCAATTAGGGTTGCATGAACACATAGGATTGTTTGTATAAAACCCATCAGTTGTATCAGAGCCTTAGGTTTTTGTTTTCCATTAGATTTGATACAAATGTATGAATATGGCAATTAGGGTTTATGGATAATAAACCCTGGAGGCTTGATTATTGAAATTAGGGTTTCTAAACCCTAGATTTCGAAAATTTTTGTAGGGTTTTCTAAACTTTTTCCCTTGGCCCCAAGATTTCGATTTTAGGGTTGTCTAGCCTTAGAATTTCGAAATTTGCCTTGTCCCCTAGATAGGATTCCTAAATTTTAGGGATTTGGATAATGTCATATCTTGTAATTATCCTCGATTCCTTAAATAGATAATTAAAGATCTTATTAATTATCCCATTCCATAAATTTTTTAGATCTTAGGGGATATGGGATTAGATTAAATTAATTGTTTAACTTAATAGATAATCCTACAAGATTTAATAATTTTAAATTAATTGTTTAAATTAGGATAATTATTAAATCAATATTTTAATATTTAAGAGTTTAAAATTAAAAAGTTTTAATTTTCGAAAAAGTAAAATATGATTAAAATCGTAGTATTTTGAAATGTTTAAAATACACCCTTATACTCTTATAATATTATAAGATTAATGATTACATATATATATATATATATATATATATATATATATATATATATATATATATATATATATATATATATATATATATATATATAAGATTAAGTCAGTCTTACCGTTAGTAGGCCTCATTCACGAAGCTGGTCTATAAGGGGTGTGTAAGGAAATTGCCTATAAAATGGCGATTGAATAGGTATCCACTCTTACCCACCGCACTCTTGACTAGTGGAGGTTCGTTAGCCGAACGGGTAGGATTGGACATAAACCTTCCATTATAAGTATAATGAAGTAAAAAGTAACTAAATGCTTTTACAAATTCCCAAATCATAGTTACTTTAGGAAAAATGTGAAATTGTATGCTAGTCCATGGAATTACACTCCGTACCCTTGTCAAATGTTAGTAGAGCGTGTGTGGTTAACCGGCACACTAATTTGGGATTGACATTGGTGGTGAAGGGTGGCTCGATGTTTATCATAGATCAATGGAGCGTGTGTGGCTAACCAGCACATTAATTAGGTGATAGTAGTGTTGAGTGCACCACGTAGATTCATATGGTTATTCACACCTTATTTTTGATCCTCGGCATCCCAGTCACAAATACAAGGGCATAATCAAGATTAAACATTCCATTGAAAAGTTCAATGAATCTAAAAAAGATCTAGGAGTTTCAACTCATTTATAACTTAAATTTCCTTTCCGTTTTTCATGGTGGAAATTGGTAAATCGTCATTTACCTACCTTCAAATATTCTGCAACTAGATTACGGCATCCCACTTCTAGGTTGTAGAGTATTGTGTTGGATCCTAGCCTCGATGTTTCATTTGGGTGTTACATCAAGGATTCTAATCAACTTAACTTGAATCTTCTCCCGTTTTGTAGATGTCTAGTTATGACAATCATGGTCTTCCAAAATTTTATGAAACAAGCTTTTCAAATGAAGATGATGTTCCACGATATGATCAAGGAACAAGAAATCACGCTTCACATCCTCCACCTCCTCCAATAATTCTCCCTAACCCACAAGTTCAAAGGTTTGAAAAGTTCAAGATCACTTAAGCCCTTTTGGCAAGTAAACACAAAGATGGGAAACCTGTGTCTGCACACGTCTTAGAGATGATGTCACACATTGATAGGTTAAGGATGTTGGGTGTCGAGATATTAGGTGAGTTGGCTGTTGACTGGGTTCTTCAGTCGCTTCCTAAATCATATAGTGAGTTTTTTAGATAGTACTATATGATGGATCATGACGTGACCCTCATTGATCTCACCTATTTTCTTATAGCTGCTGAATCAACAATGATTTGGCGTGCTGGTAAAGCAAATTTGTCTGGTAAATCAAACTCCCAAACTTCAATGGACATTGAAACTGGTGACATTAGAAATCCAGAAAAAGGTAAACTCTGAGATAGTTTTGTGTGCCATTCCAAAGAGTCCATTTGCTTTTATTGCCAAAAGAAGGAGCATTGGAGACGAAGTTGCCCTATTTACCTGAGAGATCTAAGAGATGGGAGAGTCAAGACGTATGACTCTACTTCAGGTAAAATCCATTAACTAACTCTTTTAAGTTCCTATTCTAGATTCTTAATACATGATGTTATAAGATTACATTTTGATGCTTTGTAGGATCGAAGTAAAGAGATGAAGCTTAAGGGAAGAAGTGAGCCAAATCTAATCGTGAAGAAATGGATTTCGATCGCATTGCTTGAAGATTAGATTCTTGAGCTACTACTTGGATTTAGAATAGATTGCTAAGAAATATGTAATAACATAGTTTTTTTTCAATTGAATTGCATTGTAAGGACAAAATTTTCCGCAATAAAATAAATTTAGATTTTATTTTATTTATTTATCCTTGCAATGGCATGTATGAAAAATTGATGTTTGAAGGTTTCTATTATTAGCAATAATGGATTTGATTCTTAATTAGGTTATTTGTGGAAGTGTCGAGAGTTTACCAACTAGGGAGAGTTTCTCATCACCCAAGTTTCAAGTGGATAGAAACTTGGAATCACACAACGAGTATTGTATGATGAATGAAAAAAAACTTTCACATTAGGGAATTTTAGACTAATTCTTTGACAAAGTGTCAATTGAAGGACTAGGAGATCAAGTACGCTAAGTCGTATGGTGATCAAGTCTACCACAAGAGTGACAAAGATATTCGTCATGATTTACTAAAGTTTAGTAAATATGGTTATACTTATATGATTAAGTATAATTTTGAGTTGGTTGAAAGAGTTTCAATCGATTGCAGAACAAATAAGAAGAATCATGTAGGCAGAAAGATAAAAGTTTCTTTATTCTAAGAAGAAGGGAGAGTACCTTTTATTGTGTTTTATGATAAGTGTTAATGATTAAGAACTATTTCTCAATTGGTCCTCTAAGTGAGTCTTAGTACATATGTATGTCTAAGAATAGGAATCGAGAATTGTAGAAATGGTTAACTCAAGAAGTCAATCATAATTCGTTCCAATATCAAGTCTTAGAGTCAAGATTGTGACTTCAGTGAAAAGTCTTAAGTAGGTTTATACCACTCATCAAATGTGGAATTTGAAAAAGTTTTCTTATTCTTGCACATTTGAAATTGGTAAGTTGTGATGTCTTGGATAAAACAAAGATCAACTAGGACCAATTTTGTGAAGTGTTTTGTCTTGATAAAAGCTACACTAACTCTTGAATATTTGTTTATCAAGAAAAGTTTCTTGACAAGAGAACCTTATATGTCAAGGAGTCAGTGGGAGTCTTAAATGTCTTCAAAAGTTTCAAGAACAAATTCAAGAATAAACCTAGTTGATCATCACTAGCGCACAACTTGAGGTTTACAACCTATCGTGTTGACATTATTTATTTTCTGTGCCATTCCAATTGAGTTAATTATGTATGTGAGTTCTATGAGTTCTCATTTGAATGTATAATGACAAAGCACCTTGATCAATGTAAGGTACATTGATATGTAACGATAAGTTGCTAAACTACTTCGAAGACATGGTGGGCACTCGTGTTACCATAAGGCAAGAAATCAAGATTAAGAAAGTTCAGTCCATATGAGACTGGATTTGTCGCAAACTTTGGTTTTGGCAAATTTACATGGATAGGAACTCATACACCATAAAATCTAAGTTTCATATGATTCCATCCTTCATGAAAATGATTGTGAGAAATGCTTTCACTAATAGAGATTTTAAGAAGATAGTGTGACATCCCCATTTTCACAGCCATAAAAGACTGATTTTGTTTATGCTTTAAAAAATCAGAGTACTTCTTTTCATAAAAATGTTGCGGAATTTGTTCCCAGAAAAATACGATAAATACATTATCAAAACATTTTCGAAGAAACGTATTTTATTCATTTTAAAACGTTTGGGATGTCATTTTCAATGCAGGAACATAAGCATAAACGGAACTTACATTTATTTACACTAGTGATCTACATCTCTTTAATCTCTCAGTGTAATGTCACTTCATATCGACACCTGTGATATAAATAAACTGAGTGGGTCAGGTTAGGAAACTTGGTGAGTACATAGGGTTTTCAACCCACAATAATATAATTATTATGTTTAATTAATTAAACAATCAACCCAATTAGCCATCCCCATTATCCTTTTTCTTCTTAAGGATCTACCCTAAGAATCAGCTATTCCTCGTTCATTTATTCCTAAGGAGTATCCTAAGGAATAGGTACGAATTCCATCGTTGTAAATGACACATTTGTCAAGCACAACTGCTAGTTCTGTCACTAGGGCGTAGCTGCCAACATTGTGACATTCTCTATGGGGCGCATCTTCCAAAATAGTCCTTTAGGCACATCTGCCGGGGTTATGAGGTTCTCTATTAGGCGCTTCTGCCGGTAGAGTCCTTTAGGCGCATCTGTCGGGTTTTATTGACAGTATCGTTTTCGAGAGTCCACTCGCAATACATATCAATGGGTTTTTAGAGTACACCGGTGAACACGTCGTTCACAACACCTAAGGTTGTGAGCCTGCTAGTGTTCCACTGTACTATCTAGAATAGTCCGTGGTTGTCATCCATACTCTGCTGAATGACGGGGCCATCACTTGGGAAAAAGGCTTCTCACATCGTCCACCTCTCACCCTCACCTCACGGTCTATTTCACCCCTCAACTCATCATCCAACTCATATTTCATCTATTACATCTACCCATGTCTTTCCCCAACATTTCCGTAGATATAAAATAAATATACAGTTTAAATCATTTAAAACGTGTATGAAATCGTTCACCCAGCATAGATAACAAGTATTCAGATAATATGCACACATAGCACGTAATTTATATAAAATACTTCATATCTATGTGTAAGCTGAAAGTAACTATACACTCACCTGAAAGGTGGTGACTCAGCACTCGAATAGCGCTTCAATACTCTCAAAACAATTTCCTTCGATAAAACCTAGTATCGATACCACTAGGGTTTAGTCTAACGATAACCTTGACAAATTAATAGTCTGGCTATTATTATTATTATTATTATTATTATTATTATTATTATTATTATTATTATTATTATTATTATTATATAAGCGTTAAACATAACTCATAATAATAGCCCAAATAATTATTTTAAGGACCTAATAACATTACTATAATTATTTGAAAGATATATTAAAAGTTGTGTAAGCGTATCTCACTTACAGCGGATTTTAAAAAAAAACCGGGCTTTAGTTGGAGCAGCGTTTCGAAACCGAAAGACACTTTTTCTCGGGACTCCGGGAGCCTCGAGGCTTCCCTTGAGTGCTAGGTATTTTTCATAGGGCTTAGGGGGGGGGGGGGGTTTGGGGTTGTAGAGAGAGAAAGAAGTTAGAGAGAGTGGGATTTGGTGCAAGAAAACCGGCTGCCTTCGTAGCTTATTTATAGGCGCCCCTACTCGGAATGTTGGGCATACTCCTCGGAGTACGCTGGGCGTAATGGACGCGTGTCGCAGCTTCGGTGGTGCATCGTGGACAGCTTCGGATCACACAAGTGAGCAGATCGTTGGGCGTACGAGCCTTGGTACGCGAGGCGTACTCGGACGTTGGGCGTCTTCGGATTACGTGGGGCGTATGCGAGGACAGGTGTCACCCAGCCGAAGCGAGGCGTGGGCAACAAGGGACGGCTGAGATTCGGCCACGTCAGCAACCTCGCACCAGATTTGTGATTTTCTACTCCGACTTCTAAAAATCATAACTTTGGCATACGAGCTCCGTTTTCGACGTTCTTTATATCCACGCGAAGGTGGGAATGTACTCTACAACTTTTTTTTAGACTCCGTCAGCAAATTTTGATTCTATTTTTAATTTTATATTATTAACAGGCCGGTACATGATTGGTCCGTTAAATTCTCATAACTTCTTCATCTGATGTCCGTTTTCGCCCATCTTTTTATCGCTACGCTACTCTTAACGAGATCTTCGATTCTCATTTAGGTCGTGTTGGCTAAAAACCGCTCAATCTAATATTCGATTTTTGGGCTGTATACTGCTAATCCGATACTTCGAAAAATCATAACTTCCTCATACGAAGTCAAATTTGGGCGTTCTTTTTATCGACGCTCTTAGTTTAACATATTCTACGACTTTCATTTAGATTGCTAAGGCTAAATCTTGCTCTATCGTAAATTCACTATTTACGCTTCCCGGTGTCGTGTCGGTTCAGTCGCGAAACTTCGACGGGTCATAACTTCTTCGTTATAACTCAGATTTCGGCGTTCTTTATATGTAAGGAAACCTTGTAACATATACTACAACTTGGTTAAGATTATTTTCTCTAATTAATATTTTGCCAAAAATTCATTTTCGGCCCTTATTGCCTCTAATTTGACTAGCCCGGATCTGCGGGCGTTACAGATAGCAATTGTGAAAATTGTATTCTCAAATTCGATTATGGTTACGGCATCCCTTTCCATAATTTGAATTGTGAGATTTGGAAATTAGTTTGAACATTTGGGACTTAGTAACATAAGTTCTGATTTTGTCTAGACACATATGTGAGCTTTCTAAGGCAAAGGTGTATAAGTTTAAGAAGCTTAGATAAAGTCTTATCAAAGCATCAAGTATTAGAAATGTGAACTTAAGAAATTCAATAAGCATTGTTTTCTGGAAGTTTAGCTATTTTCTAAATACATGTCAAAGCTAGTGGGAGCATAAGTGTTATGCTTATATGATAATAATCATCATAATAATGGGAGGATAAGTGTTATGCTTGTATGATTATTATGGTACGTATTGCGAGTTAGCACTATTAAATATAGAAAACAAAGATTCACTTTGCAAAGTTGTAGGGGTTGAAAAGTTGTTTTGCTATAATTAAGGGATAGAATATTGTACTTCATTTCAAAATCTAAAGCTTAGATTGCGAAATTTTAATAAATTTAGTCAAAGGATACATAGTCTATTCTCAAATTTCGATTATGATTACGACATCCCTCTTCATAGTTCGAATAGTAAGAACGTGACACATAAAATATTATGGTAGAAGATTGATAAAGTATCATATCTTTATGTAAGACATTATGCATCGTGTCCCATACGCTTCAGGTATAGAATCGATGGCAAATGCTATAATATTTGATTGTTCTAAAATTTTCCAAATGCCAAGGGCATTAAGAGGGAAAAGGGACTAGAACCGGTTTTGACTAAAATAATTAAACAACTATCAAAGGACAATCCGAAGTTCGCTGAGGATTGGTCGCTTGTGAGTAGTTGGAAGTAAAGTATTGGATTGACCATATCGACATTATTATGAATAGATAAGATTCTATTTAGAATGAGTTGTCATATGGAAAATATGGAAATGTTTCCATAATTTGGAGTTGGAAATTAAGAATTTATGTGTAGATTAGAAAATTTTAAAAAGGATGTTCAAAGGAATGTACTTTGAGTGAGAGACATCACATCTATAGTATTATTTTTTAACAATTTCTGATAGAGTACCTTGTGATTTCATTGGCCGAGTCTTTGTGTTTTTTTTGCCGTGACTTCACGAAAAGATCATTGCATAAAATATTAGAATCTGACATATTCTAAAAGTGGCAAGAATTTGGTATTCATACACTAATTATAAGGATTGTGGATTGTGAAATGAGTTTCATTGGAAAAGTTTTTCAATTGATTTATTTCACAAAGTATGGACCATACGAAACCAAAGTGTGCATGCTTGGAGCATGAGAAAATTGTGGTTATAATTCGAGTTATAAAGTTGATTATCTGAAATATTAAGCAATGAATAATGAGTAATCAATATGGTGATTAAATAAATGTGTTTTGTTTATACTCACAAGTTTGGGGTCATATAGGATTAAGTATTATCATTGTGTTTCTTTTTGCCTGTTTTGACTTCCAGAATAACTGCGTTATTCGAACCTCCACATTCGGTAATACGTTGGAAGTAGGTATGAAGGAAGACTGTCATGAAGAGTCTGTAGATTGTCTGAAGAGTTTAGACATAGCACAAGTTTGCTGTAGAGTTCATGAGTGCTTTAATAAGATTAGAGTATTGGATTAAACCCACGCTCACAAAAATCACTTCATGGATTTTATCACGAGTGATTGTGAGTCGATAATATTGTATATTCTTGAAACCGAGACGTGTGATTTGTTATTTGCTGGTTGGTTGCACATTGATGATAAGTAAATGCACGAGTAACATGGTGTTATAAAACTTATTGTTGTGTGTGATTTGATTAGTGAGTACAAGCAAGCATTGAGTCAAAGTTTATCCGTTCCCTTTTCCCAAAGTGGGATAAAAGCGATATATGTGGGCCCCTCGATGATTTAGTGATGACACCCTAAGCGTTTGGCCAAGCCGGGACTAATTTGATGTGTTCAATTGTAGTATGTTGTCAGTCGTCATAAATCAGAAATTGGGAAACAACACATAGACTGAGAGATTTATTTCAATCCATGTCTCACGTCTATGCGATATCAAGAATGGAGGAATATATGATCCCTTATCTAAAGGACACGCTTCTGATACGATCAGAGTTGACAGCGGCTTTTGAAAGCTACGATTGTTGATCAAGTTCTGAAGTCATACGCAGAATAGTTATTAGACTTATCGAAGTGGGAGACTGTTGGATTCATGTCTAAGTCAATAACTATTTTGGTATGTACTTGACCCGATTGTGAGCATGGTCCTTTTGGGTTGCCTTCACACTGATGACTAAACAAGATGACTGTTAAGGAGAGAGGCTGGTTTATTGTTAAGAATAATAAGTTGGGGTATAAATATGATTTGTTAATATATTATATGAATAATATATTAATTTGAAATCATATTATTAATTTGTATTTAATCAGAAATTAATTAGGAATTAATTTCAGGATTAAAGGAATTAATTAAAAGTATAGGGGTTGTTTTGTAATTATTTGATAGTTGAGATTTTGGGCTATTGGATCACCTTTATTAAGGCTTGAATGAAAATCCTATAAGGATCTAGGAGTTTTCGTCAAAGGGCTTAAGGAAAGGAGTCCATGGACTTGCTTAGGCCCTAAGCTAAGGGATTAGCGTTTCCACCTTGAAACCCTAGCTAGCCTCAAGTATAAATTGCACCCTAAGGCACTAGAATTCGACCACACCTTGGAGAAACCCTACCAGGGTCGAATTTAGAGCCTCTTGCCTCCCTTCCTCTCTCTCATATTCATCCTTTCACCCAAAGTGTGTTTGTGAGCCATTAGAGGTACTACACTTGTGGTACTTGCTTTCAAGAGCTAAGGAAATTCAAGGAACTAGTTGTTATTACTATATAACAACAAAAGGTATGTATTCTATTCTCCTTTGTGGATTTCGAAAATCATAGGAGCATCCCTGGTTTCTTTTTGTGTTCATAAAGTTGTATGTCTTATAGTGAGAACATAGATCCAATTAGGGTTGCATGAACACATAGGATTGTTTGTATAACACCCATCAGCCCTCACATATGTATTACTAGTCCCAATTTCTTGAGCTAAAGGGGTCCTTATATAGTGTGCACATTAGGGTTACACCATGTAACCTATGATTTTACCCATTCCTTATGTTCCATGGGTTTTAACCTCCATGGAGTAACCATGGGCCACCACATGGGTTAAACCCAACATAAGGAATCATGGATCATAAGCCCACATATATAAGAATGAATGATTTAAACAATCAATCCCCATATATTTAATTAGTCTCTTTTGATCACTAAATTAAGTCCAAATTAATTCTTGATCGATACTAATTAAATAACATGATTTCATATTAGTATATTAGAACTTATAATATATTAATATGTCATAGATGTCTTCTTCTCACAAAAGTTCTATCCAAATTTCCCAATGCCATGCAACCCAAATGGACCATGCCGAGTCGAGTCAAGTCTTACCAATTAGGGTTATGGACTTAGACACTAATCCAAAAGTCTCCCACTTGGATAAGTCTAAAACTATTATTGAGTATGACTTCAAAACCTAACTGGCAATCGTAGCTCTCAAGAGCCGTTGTCGAACTCTGACCTTGTCGATGCACTCTGACCTTTATCAATGACTTGTCCATTAGATAAGGGATCATATATTCCTCCATTCTAGATATCATATGGACTGAGACATGGATTATAATCATTCTCTTTGTCCATTTGTTGTTTCCTGATTTCCGATTTATGACGACTGACTGATTGAATAAATAAAAGTAGTCCTGGCATGGCCAAGCACTCACTTGTGTCATCATTAAATCATCGAGGGGCCCACATATATCGCTTTTATCCCGAAGGTAAAAGGAATGGATAAACTTCGACTCATATGGCTTGTTCAACTACTTGTTGAATCATACACAAAGGCATGTTTTATAACATCGAGTTACCAATTCGTTTTTGTGCAATCAATGTACAACCGACTCATAGTAACAACTCATATCTCTAGGTTTGAAGAATACAAGATATTATCGTCTCATGATCACTCGTGACAACATCCATGAAGTGATTCAAATGAGCGTGGGTTGATTCCAATACTCAGAACTTAAGAGCACTCATGAGTGTTGTAGCACTACTTTGTCTAACATCCTAGACCTCTACAAGCCAACTCATGACTGTCTTGATTCATATCTACTTCCAACATATGACCGACTGTGGATGGTTTGAATAACTTAGTCATACGGGAAGAATGACCTAGTTTATTCTGAAAGTCAAAACATGCAAAATGAAACACAAGAATAATTGAATCCAATATGGTATCAAAATCTATGAATATAAATAAAACACTTTTTATTCATCACCATACCGATTGCTCATTATTCATTGTTTCAGTTTTATCAATTTTATACTTGAATTTAAAAAAAAAAAAAAAACTAGTTGTCCCATGCTCCAAGCATGTACACTATGTTTTTCTAAACAATAGTTTTTCCATACACCAAGTATGCACTCTATGTTTGTCTATGATCCTTACTTTGTGAAATAAACCAATTGAACATAATTTCAATGACTCTAATTTCACAATCCCAAATCCTTACTGCAAATGCAAAAATTCCAAATTCCTGCTATTTACCTAAATCTGTTAGATTTTAAACTTATATGCATTGATCCTCTAGTAACGATTATGCACAAAGTCACAAAGACTTGTCAATAGACATTACAGAGTATTCCAATGGTGATCAACTCCATGGAAACATCATTCTTGCATTAAGTTTTCTAATCTTACACAGATTGAATAATTTCCACCTATGAAACATTACCATTTTGACTATCACTTCTGAACAAGAGTTGCCTCTTTTCAGATTATGTCAATATGGTCCTTCCAAAATTAACACTATACTTCCAACTGTCCCTGAGAAACCAATCTTTGGTAACCCTTAGATTGTCCTTGACAATTGCTTAATCATTTTAGTGATATCCAATTCTAGACTTTTCCGTCTTAATGCCCTGAGCATTTGGAAAATTTAGAAAGGATGAATACTATAGCACATGCAATCGATCCTATATCCGAAGCATATGGGACACGATTCATGATGTCTCACATAAAGACATGATACTAGACCAGTCTCTTTGCTATAATATTTCTATTTCTATTTGCCAAGTTCTCATAATTCAGATTATGAAAAGGGATGCAGTAATCATAATCGAATTTTAGAACGCAAATAATGGATATATGTATATATATATATATATATATATATATATATATATATATATATATATATATATATATATATATATATATATATATATATATATATATATACTAAAGACAATTAAAATCTCAATCTAAGCTTTTAGAATTGAAATGAATTATAGTTTTCTCTCCCTAATTATAGCTAAACAACTTTTCCCAATTGAACTTTTTGTTTTTCTATAATTAACATTGCCAAATTGCAATCCTTATTATAATTATCATGCTCCCACTAACATGATGATTATTATCATAACACTTATGCTCCCACTAGCTTTGACATGTACTTAGAAATCAGGTGGACTTCTAGAAATCAATACTTTATTTACTTTCTTATCAAAGTTCAGATTTCTGATACGAGATGCTTCGATAAAACTTTATCAAAATCATACACCTTTCCTTAGATAGCACACATGTGTGTCTAAACAATTTCAGAACTATGAAAAGGGATGTCGTAATCATAGTCTCAATTGTTTAGACCTTTGCCATTTCTCACAAGTGCATGTTAGTGTGCCGGTTAACCACACAGGCTCCACTAACGACATTGAGAATGTAAATATCACAATTGCTATCTACTTAAAATCATACACCTTTCCTTAGATAGCACACATGTGTGTCTAAACAATTTCAGAACTATGAAAAGGGATGTCGTAATCATAGCCTCAATTGTTTAGACCTTTGTCATTTCTCACAAGTACATGTTAGTGTGTCGGTTAACCACACACACTCCACTAACGACATTGAGAATGTAAATATCATAATTTCTATCTACTTAAAATCTACTTATTGAAGGCGTTTCCTCACCATCATTTTCATGAATCGAAGAGAAACCTTATGAAACATAGATTTTATGGTGTATGTGTTCCTATCCATGTGACTTTGTCAAAACCGTAATCACAAGACAAGGTTAGTGATAAAAACAAAGGCCTGCCATTGCTTCGAAGTTGTTATGCAACTGTAACATACACGTTTTTGAAATCATGTTTTGTAATGAATAACATTATCAAATATTATGTAATATTGAGTAATTGAGTTCTAACAGATAGTTTTTACTAGAAATGAACTAAAACTATGTTTAGAATCACTCGGAAAATATTGGAAGTCTTATTAGATTCCAATCAAATGTCAAACAGTGAAATTTAACGAAAATATAAAATTTGAAATAAGTAAAATTTTATCACTAAAAATTGTAGATAATTTCATTAGAAAAGTTTAGGCGAAAACCTCATCGAAATCCAAGTTATAACGAAGAAGTTATGACCAATCAAAGATTCGCGACAGAACCAGCACGACACCGTATGACGTAAAAAGTGAGTTTTTGATAAACTAATTTTTAGCCTTAATGATCTAAATGAAAGTTGTAGAACTCGTTAAAATAAGAAAGTTTCATATAAAGAACTTTTAAACCTGACTTCGTATGAGGAAGTTATGATTTTTCTAAGTTTCAGAATAGCAGTAGACAACTAAAACCTCGAAATAAAGATCGAGCACTATTTAGCCGACACAATCTAAATGAGAATCGAAGGTCTCGTCAATAGTAGTACAACGGTAAAAAGTCTGACGAAAACGGACGTCGGATGAAGAAGTTATGAATTTTTAATGGATTTTCCTGTCTCGGTCTGTTAAAAATAATAATATTAAAATTAAAGTCAAAATTAGCCGACGAAGTCTAAACGAAAGTTGTAGCGCATAATTTTACCTAAGCGTGCATATAAACAACGTCGAAAATGGAGCTTGTATGATAAAGTTATGGATTTTAGAAGTTCGGGGCACAAAAATCAAGAAAAAATCTAAAATCCAAGAAATTTCGCATGG
The DNA here is from genome assembly GCF_051521515.1 of Lactuca serriola. Lineage (NCBI taxonomy): Eukaryota > Viridiplantae > Streptophyta > Magnoliopsida > Asterales > Asteraceae > Lactuca > Lactuca serriola. The sequence goes on along the minus strand of NC_136408.1, from coordinate 146,405,500 downwards.
CAGGTGTTCGGCCACGTCACCTCGCCCGAGAAGCTACCCCGTGTCTGACGTCGATGGGTCATTCGAGCAACATTCGATGCATTCTGCTTCCGGATTCGACCGAAGTCGCAGCCAACCAGCATCCGACGTGCCTCGCAAAGTTTTCATATCTCCCGGTGGCTGTTGGGATACACATCTCCCGTTAGCAGAGTTTTCATATAACAACAGCTACCACGCCAGTATTAACCGACCTCCATTTGAGATGCTCTATGGGAGGAAGTGTAGGACCCCAATCTGTTGGGTCGAGGTCGGTCAGAGAGTCATGGGGAGCATGGAAGCGGTGCTTAAGACCACGGTGCTGATTCAGCAAGTCCGAAGCAGACTGCAGACTACGTAGAGCGGCAGAAGAGTTACGCCGACAAGTAGCGCTCGGACTTGGAGTTCCAGGTGGGCGATATGGTCCTCCTGAAGGTATCACTCTAGAAGGGTGTTATCAGGTTCCGGAATCAGGTCAAGCTGGACCACAGATACATTGGTCCATTTAGGGTTTTAGCCCGGGTGGGTCGGGTTGCTTATCGGCTAGATCTTCCAACAGAGCTCAGCCAGATCCACAACACTTTCCATGTCTCTCAGTTACGGAAGTGTCTAGTGGATGAGTCGGTGGTGGTACCCCTTGAGGACATTCAGGTTGCTGGTAGCCTGAACTACATTGAGAGGCCGGTGGCGATTTTGGAGAGCAAGACATATGAGCTAAGGAATAAGAGGGTAGAGCTAGGTAAGGTGCAGTGGCAGCATCGCAAGGGCGCGGAGTGGACATGGGAGCCCGAGGAAGACATGAGGAGGCATTACCTCGAGTTATTTTCAGAGACAGTAGACTTCAAGGATAAAGTCTAAGACAAGTGGGGAAGAGTTGTAACACCCGGTTCCAGGTATGCTTTAATCTAAGTTAATCTTTTAATTTCACTCTTGGACTCGACGAGCTGATAGCCCAACTCGTCGAGTCAGATCGAATCTGATTCGGGGAATAATTAACCTACTCGACGATTCGGAAGACTGACTTGGCGAGTAGGCACTGTCTGATGAAAACCCTAGAATGGAGGGTTTGCACCCTATTTAAACAACTTATGTGGCTTCCACCCCAACCTCCATCACCCCCAAACTCTATCCCCGAAACCCTAAGCATTTGTGAGCCTCTTTGAGCTAGTGAATGTCATTTTGAATAATCTTGTGCATTTTGGGGATTGTGTAAGGAAGGAGAAGAAGGAAGGCTTCAAGGGAGAGTTGTAGATCCAGAAACACCATCATCTTCTATCCACTTTTTGGTAATAAAGTTTTAACCTTGGCTAATGATTTATTAGATTTCTTTATGGCTAGTTTATGGAGTTTTGGGCCTAGGAGCTTGGTTCTTGGGACTTGGACGTGCCAAGTTGATACATCTATAGATCTAGAACCTTGGAGGGTTCTCATGGCATAAAGATGCCACCTTTATGGCCATGAGGACCCCATAATGGGATTAAACCTCATTTTTCCCCTTTAAGCATAGAACCCCCATGCATGAACGTAAAGTTCAAGACTTTACGTATGATATCAAGTGTAGAAGCCCAGATCTATCTTTTGGATAAGAATCGTACATAAGAAAATGATTTTTGACTTGAACAATAGGCGACTCGACGAGTTGTTCTTCACACTCGGCGAGTCTGGGGTTTGAGTCCCCAATTTATTGAGGTTCAAAGGAACCCAGTTGAGTGTTAGAAGGGTTTTAGAGTGTAAGTCCCTAATCTGCCCGTGTATCAGTCAGATCCGTTTGATGGTGCGGAATCCCAATCAAACGGATGATGTAAAATAAAATAGAAGAGAAGAAGAAGAAGAATATGATGAATCTATGTATGAATTGATTAGAATTATGATCCGGATACAAAAGATTCACACACACAATTTCTCTCTCTGGCCGTAAACTACTTCTGTGTTCATTAATCATCAATCTACTCCTCACCCTAACACCTCTATTTATACATGTTGGATATGGGTCGGAAACAAATGGGCCGTAAATGAGTTTACGGCTATAAGGTGTTTACGGCCGTAAACTCCGCCGTAAACTAGACCATAAATTAATATAATATTACATAAAAATAATTGCCTAGGAAAGTAAAGTATAAACCATATTTTTGACCCAACAATCTCCCCCTTGGTTTATAGCTTTCTTTTCTTAATGACCCAACAAGCTCCCCCTAAAAAGTAGCTGACTTTCTTGATAATCTTCATTGGGAACTTGGCTTCAGCATTAACCTTCAAATTCTTCACGACTTCAAGATGAACTCGATGAATCTTCAATGAATGACTTCATCTTGAGCAGTTAGGCTTTTCTTCAGAATTTGACATTGAACGCACGTTGGGTGAGGATGCTTGATGTACTGATTCTTGAAAGATAGCGCTTTCAGCTTGAGAATCTTCAGAGAGAACATCAGAGAGAACAAATCTTCTAGATCACTTCAGCAGGTACAACAATAACAGCAGACTGATTGAGGAGGCTTCAATGCAATCCGTCACATAATCTTCAAATGCAGCTTCACCTTGCTTCTGGGGTTGAAGGATTGAATGTTGAAAGAATGATCTTCATTTCTTGCTCCTTCGAATGCGAATTCTTCGATGCTCACGGACGAGGCTTTGGCTCAGAAATCTTCAACACAAACTCCATGAGTCTTATCTATACTTGCAATCACTTTTCAAGACAAAACAAAAACTAAAAGAAAACTTGGCACACAAAATAAAATAGAAATAAAAATATTTTTGGATTTTTTTTTCTGAACAAGAAATAAAACAGAAATAACACTATTTTTGAATTTTAATTTTTTATTTTTTATTTTTTTAAATTTTTTTGATTTTTTTTTATTTTCATTATTTTTATTTTTTTTAATTCTCCCCTAATATTTAAATTAGAAGAAACTTTGACAAATTTAACAAAAATAAAATTGATATCTAACTTTAAGAGATATTTGGGATCAAAGTTTTTAGACAACCTTTATCCACTTGTCGGTACCTTCCATATTCACATCTTTGTCTAGTCGATCGTCGGTATTGTTGTCCACTTAAACACGAAAAATTGTGACTTATTTAGGACATACTATTTGTTACAAGACAAGGTGAACTTAAGTTCCTAGATATTATATCTGATCCTAATTTCTTAGATATTATATCTTAAGGACCATTCATCTGAGGACGACCAGGGATATTGTTGTCCACCTAAATTGAGCAGCAACATCTATAGACAATCTGTATGTGTTCAATTTTTAAGTGTACTGGAACGTGTTTCCCGCTTCCTGATATACCCCAGCCATCAAGAACTTCCAGAGTACTCCTTACACCGCGTGACCAGACAACCATTCAGAGAGAGAAGAGATTCAGAATTCTATTGCTAATTACTTCAGAGGGGTTGAGAAGAAGAAGGTTGCATATGCTGTGTACCAGGTCGGATTAGAATCCGCGCAAAGGAGACAACATATGGCTAACAGATGAGAAGTATTTCACACATACATTTCACACACATATATATACATATATATATATATATATATATATATATATATATATATATATATATATCCTACAGAGAAATAGAGTTGCATATGTTGTGTACCAGGTCAGATTGGAGGTCACGCAAAGGAGACAACATATGACTAACAGACAGAAAGAAAGAAAATGATATTCTACAGACCTAATTTATCGGAATTTACCAGTCGCCCCATCCAACCGGAATTAAGGACAGAATCCGCACATCGAGGAAAAGTTAAGCCACGGTTCCAAGTACGGGTTCAATTAATGTGACGAGTAGATTCCCATATATATCTCCCTGCTCAACCTATCCAAGCGTCGTATTGTCAGGCTGAATGTATCTAACTAAGTCAAGATTTGTCAAGTCTATAAATTTCCTACGTTCAAATCTCCCTAGTCAAGTCCATTTAAAATTTTTCGTGCCTACCGACGCATCAAGTCAGAGCATAGACCCTTCAACTTCGGGTACGTTACGCAGACTCAGGTTGCCTGTTATCACTTGATAATATCACTTCCCAAAACATCTCCCTCAAACACAGACTCATAATCAATATATTTTTTATTTTCTGATTTTCTGATGTTTTTGGATTTTTTTTTTATAAAATTTTCTAATTTTTGTTTTGTTTTTATTTCTCCCCCTAAATTTGTGCATAGGAGAGAAACGAAAGTAAATGCGCAAATTTAAACTATCCTAAAACAAAAATTAGTCTTTAAAGTGAATCAGCTTAAGAAAAATTCAGGAGTATAGAGAAGAAAACGCAAACCGTAAGTCACCGATTGAATTTGCATTTAGAAGGTCTGAGAACAGCACGCATAATCTCAGAACAGATCCGAAAATTCTTCATGTCATTAAGCACTAACCCCATTTGTGATCTCTTCCTTTCTTCCTTTCCCGCAAAAGGACACATGCTCTCAAACAATGTTCTGAGTGTTGTAGAGTTGAGAGATGTCCCCAATCATATGCCAGGAGCAGCCACTACCAACAAACCGAAGTCTGATGATATGCCTCCATAGCTGCTCCAGCACAGAGCGGGATCAGTTGGTCTTTGGAACCCATTCCATTTTGAAACTGGGTCGACCTTTGTCATCAACACACAAAACTTTCTCCCATGACATATCCTGCTTATCACAAACAGAAGATGTAGAAACATTAGAGTCGTTAGTTGATTTGGGAGATTGAGCCTTTGGAACCCATTTGTAGTTGGGTTTAACCCATTTCTTTTTCGTTCCGATGGGTGCCTCGACATTTGATTTGAAACTTGAAGCCGTCTGCCTAGATGACTTTGACCTAACCGGTCTTGGTTTCATAGGATCATCTCTTGAACTAGACTTCTGGGCCTGCATTCCCTTCTTGCCCTTCGGATTCAGATTCTTTGCCTTGTGGGTTTGATTCTTGGCCTTGTGCACGTTCCAGTCACCATTGTCTGAACGTGACCTTGAGGGGTATCTTTTGAAGTGTCTCCCTCTTGACGCGTTCTGCCAGCCTTGTGCGTAGTAGGGAACATACGCGCGATTAGGACAATTTTTGGCAATGTGTCCAGGTGTTCCACAGTGAAAACATGTCCTTTTCTTCACTATGGATTTGTCTCTTCCTGCCCCTGGTGGCATATCTTTGCCTTGTCTTTTGTTGTCCCCACATGCACACTTGCCACAAGAACTCTGTTGCACTGGAATTGGAGGCCTGTATTTCTCAACGACAGGTTTATCAGAAGCAACTGAGTTCGAAGCAACAGACTCAGAGCTCAAAGAGACATTTGTTTGTTCAATAGTGTTCTCCTTGTTCTCATCTTCTGCTACTTTACCTGCACATGAAGTAGCAACATTAGTATCTTCAAAATTAATAACTCCTCCTGACACAAATCCAGCTCGTTTTCCATATTGAAGATACGCCTCCCTGTCAATTTCTTCTTGTTTCATAGGGATGGATGTGTAGTTATGATTGTAAGGAGGAGGTACACTATCATACCCTAGACCCTTGTGTTGATTCCTTTTAAACTACATGCTTTGGTCTATCATATTTGCAACCACCTCACTTGAGAAATCATATTTTCTAACATCAAGTTTGGCAGTTTCAAACTTTCCTTTCAAAGATTCAACTTCAGCCACTAGCTCAGCATTTTGTTTGACTACATAATCATAGTTTTCACATTTGTTACTGTAGTCTTCCTGAAGTTTCCTAAAGTCCTTGGTTTTAGCTTCTAATTCAGCCTTCAGGGGTTTCTGTCATTTCCTGAGTTGATATCCTTCATATCTCAGGTCCTCAACTTCTCTTTTAAATACATCAATTTGTTCTCGAAGAAATTTAATCGTATCTTCACATGACTGAGAAGATGAAACTTCACATGAATGAGAACATGACACTTCATTGACCGGAAGGTTTACAGAACTCTTTAAAGCGTCAAGCTCTTCAATTACTTCAACAATACTAAGACGATTGAGATCTTTTGTCTTGTTGATGACAGCTACGTTCATATCCCACGATTTCGGAAGTGAATTTAGCAGCTTTTTGTTTATATTTGATTTGGACAAGAAGATCCCGGCTATATTCATCTCAGTAGTGAGTGTAGTAAATCTCTGCAATTGAGTTTCGAGGGTTTCTCCAGGGATATTATCGAAAAAGTTGAAATTTTGTCTTAACATATCCTGACGACTCTCTTTCATGTTTTCAAACCCCTTGTAGACTTTAGAATCAATTAATTAAAAAAACAACTAGAAGCAAACGTAAAATTTAAAATGCATCTTTTTTTTTTTAAGTCAACCTTAAAAGTCAAATTTTAAAAATTAAACTCAAAAGTCAAAACTTGAAAAGTCAAACTTAAAAGTCAAACCGAAAAGTTAAATTTGAAATTTTAAAGGTTAAACGAAAAAGTCAAATTTTAAAATCAAAGGTCAAACTTGAAAGTCAAAATAAAAATTTAAAATAAAAAGTCAAAAATAAAGAAAAAAAATAAAAAAAATTTATTATTATTATTATTATTATTTATTAATTTTTTTTATTTATATGAAAGAGGAATTTAAAATTAAAATGAATTGAGTTTTGGGGTAAAAAGTGTTAAAAATGTGAAATTGGTACCGAGAAAAACGGGTTATATTTAAATTTTTGAAGGAATGGAACAAGGAATCAGTTGGTCGACTTGGTTAAGTGGCTGCCTTGTGAACTAGAGGTCCCGGGTTCGAACCCCGGCAACCCCCAAAACCAAACGCTGAGCCGATCACGAGCCGTTCTTCAAGCCGCCACGTCCGAGCCGAGCCGCGATTCACCAAGCCGCGCTCCACCGCCTCGAATCACAAGCCGCCTAGTCGCAAGCCGCTGCCGAGCCGAGATCTCCGGAAACCCTAGCCGTAAACACAAACGCGCCGCCGGCCGTGAACTGTTTCCGACCGTAAACCCTTCAAGATTACGTGAAAATTCGACTTTGAAGCTCCAAAACTCAATCAAAAACCTTTTTTTATGAAAAACACAAAGAACAAACCCCCCTTATTTTTGTGAGATCTATCCAAAAACGCAAAAATATTTCGAAAATAAGATCAAATAATGATCCAAATAGAGTTTACGGCCCAAGAACTCGGTGTTTACGGCCGTAAGCTTGGACCGTAAACACAGAATATTCGATTTTTGGATGAAATAATGAACCTTTTGACTGATACAACTTGGCTCTGATACCAATTGTAAGTCCCTAATCTGCCCGTGTATCAGTCAGATCCGTTTGATGGTGCGGAATCCCAATCAAACGGATGATGTAAAATAAAATAGAAGAGAAGAAGAAGAAGAATATGATGAATCTATGTATGAATTGATTAGAATTATGATCCGGATACAAAAGATTCACACACACAATTTCTCTCTCTGGCCGTAAACTACTTCTGTGTTCATTAATCATCAATCTACTCCTCACCTTAACACCTCTATTTATACATGTTGGATATGGGCCAGAAACAAATGGGCCGTAAATGAGTTTACGGCCGTAAGGTGTTTACGGCCGTAAACTCCACCGTAAACTAGACCATAAATTAATATAATCTTACATAAAAATAATTGCCTAGAAAAGTAAAGTATAAACCATATTTTTGACCCAACATAGAGGGGTCTAGGGGAGTGACTCCGTGTGTTAGACTTAGCCATGGAACTGGAAAACATGGGATTCGACGAGTGTAAGAACACACTCGACGAGTCCAAGGCAATCTCCTTACCCACAAGAACGGACTCGACGAGTTGTTCATACAACTCGGCGAGTTGTAGACTGGACGTGTTCATAGGAATGAAGGTTGACTCGACGAGCTGTTCATATAACTCGACGAGTCGGATGAAGATTGACTCGATGTTATTATAGAAGTAGAACTCGACGAGTATTTGCTAAACTCGACGAGTAGAGTCGCGTAGGGAGTAGAAGAAAGGATAGGGAATCGGCGAGTTGGCGGCCCAATTCGGTGAGTCAGGTCAACTGGAAGTTGACTTTAACCCGGACATTGACTTTGATCAGGGGTAAAATAGTCACTTTAACATAAGATTAGTTATCAGCGTTTGACTAAGTGTCTTTATGGGAATTGTAGCCGGGGAGTTACCGGAGCAGCAGTCAGACATTTCCCGCTTAGTACTTCAGCAGTCAGCTTCATGAGGTGAGTTTCCTTCCAGTAGGAACGGGTCTACGGCCACAATGTCGGCTCGTTTAGATTATAGTAGTTCCGGACAATGATCTGATGCCGGGGTGGTCCCGAGAAGTAGTTATGTATGCTTGATGTCTTTGTGATTCAGGCATGTTTATGTGATATGTGATCTGGACTGCGGTCTGATGCCGGGCAAGCCCGATGCAGTATATGTGTTATGTTATATATTTACGATTATGTTATGCTATGTTCAGTTATTCCGGACTTCGGTTCGATGAAGTCGGCAAGGCCCTAGTTAGTCCGGACTTCGGTCCGATGCAGAGGGTAAGGCCCTAGGTAGTCTGGACTTCGGTCTAATGCAGTGGGTGAGGCCCTAGTTATTCTGGATTTTGGTTCGATGCAGTGGGCGAGGCCCAAGTTATTCCGGACTTCGGTCCGATGTAGTGGGCAAGGCCCAATATTTGCTTTATATGTTATTGTATGGTATGTGGCAGTTTGGGGGAGCTCACTAAGCTTCGTGCTTACAGTTTCAGTTTTGGTTTTAGGTACTTCCGTTAGCAAAGGGAAGGTCTCAACTTGATGGCATGGCATACACCACAAATTTTCCGCCTGGGATTTATTGGCTCTGATATTTTTAGTATTATTCAGTCTTTGAGACAGTGTTTGCTATGAAATTTTGAGACACACAACACTTGTTTTTATTTACGCTATGGAGGGTTACGTTTTAGTAATGTTTTCAAAAAAAAAAATTTCGGCTCTATTTTTGGGATGTTTCAAATACAAAACATGAAACTTTGACAATTATCTTTTAAATTGGATAAGCATGATCATTACCAAATCAAAAACAAGTTTATAAGTTCAAAAACAGCTTAGGGTAATGATCCTAGTCCAATTCTAGCCTTAAAAATCAAAAATGTGCGCTCTAGAGAACCAAATCGTCTAGTGTAAGAACAAACTCAGCGAGTTGGTTAGAATTGTGCTTGGATTCGGCGAGTCCATCAGTGGACTCGGGGAGTTCACTGTCTAGAATAGCAGAAATTCGATTTTTTCAAGCTTAAACTACAAGTAGCATTAAGTATAATTGAAAAAAAAACCCTATTGCTCTGATACTACTGATGGGTTTTGTTATACTCCAACATCTTATGGTGTACATATAACCCTAAATGCCTTGGATCTATCTTTTCACTAATTATACATGCAATTTTGTTTCCAAGACATTAAGCCTACAACTAACATGCATTTGACATAATCATCATAGAAATGAGTTAGATGACATACCTCTTTGTAGTAGCTTGTAGTCTTGGCCTTTAAGAACTTAGCACCAATAGTATGAATGCCTCAAATGGAATCACAACACACATTTGGAAAAAGGATGAACTTGAGAGAACGTGCTAGACACCAAAATCGGCTATGGCCCTCCAAGAACACTTGCATTTTTCGATTCTAGCAATGGAGTATCATATATATAGTCTTGGATTATGGTAAACCCTAATCCATACCCTTGGGCTTAATATTCTTGATCCAGGAATCAAGTGGGCTAACTCTTTATGGGTTCCTCCATAAACTTAGTCCATCATGTATCATAAGCCCAATTAAATCAATGGAGACTAATTAAATCAATGGGGACTAATTGTGTAAATTATTTATATATATATATATATATATATATATATATATATATATATGTATATATATATATATATATATATATATATATATATATATAACTAGTTTACACAATTAGTCCCCATTGATTTAATTAGTCTCCTTTGATCACAAAAATTGCATTGTACGTTCTACGTCCTTTCTTGTTCACCTTTCTTGCTCATTATTTTTAATATATATATATATATATATATATATATATATATATTAAAAATAGTTGCACGGGCTATAAAGGTGAAGAAAATAAAAAATACATTGTACGCTTGTATTATAGTCCACAATATGATATTGATAGATGAGGGTGCTACGATATCTCCTGTGTATCAGCCCGACCCCCTGTGATATGATAATTCATCGGACTGCACAACTTCTTCTTTAGAATAATGCTAGTTCAAGCAACATTCAAAGGATAAGCACAATCCACAGAGATCATTTAGAGGCTGAACGATTGTTGATCCAAAATTGTTTTGCGGATGATTCAACCTATGATCAAGCTTAATTCCGCAAAAGATTTCGTATGAGCAAATTCTTGTTTATGCGACTTATTGGTGACCTGGAGATGAATTATCCTTATTTTGAAAATACATGGGATGCAACAAAGCAGAGACGTTTCAGTGCGCTACAAAAATGCACATCATCAATACGTCGATTAGCGAAGGGTTATAACCTAGACTCGTTAGATGAGTATCTAAATATGTTAGAAAGAACTTCTCGTGAAGATCTTGAAAACTTTTTCTACGGTGTTGTCCACATGTATAAATCTGAATATTTACGCCGTCCAACATCCATTAACATTCAACTTTTTTATTAAGCACCTGAAGCTAGACATGGATTCCTTGGGATGCTTGGTAGCATTGACTACACACATTGGAATTGGAGGAATTGTTTAACGGAATTGAGAATCCAATATACGAGGGGTCACCATCAGTATCCATCAATGATACTAGAAGTTGTAACGTCACAAGATTTATGGTTTTGGCATGCCCTCTATGGTGTAGCCAGTTCAAACAATGATTTAAACGTCCTCTATCAGTCGCCACTGTCTGATGAGAAATATCATGGAACAGGAAGCATGGTTACTATATTGTGGATGGAATATATCCATCATGGTTTGTATTTGTAAATGCATATCCATATCCAATAACCGAAAAGAAGATATGATTCAAGGTTGCATAATAATCAACAAAAAAGGACGTAAAACGTGCTTTTGGGGTCCATAAAGGATGTTGGGACATATTAAAAATGGTTGCATAGGCTACAACGGTGAAGAAAACAAAAAATACATTGTATGTTTGTATTATACTTAACAATATGATATTGATAGATGAGGGTGCTACGATATCTCCTTTGTATCAGCCCGACACCCCCCCCCCTTGTGCTACTATAATTCATCGTATTGCACAACTTCTTCTTCAGAATAATGCTAGTTCAAACAACATTCAAAGGAGAAGCACAATCCACAGAGATCATTTAGAGGCAAAACGACTGCTGATCCAACATTGTTTTGCGGATGATTCAACCTATGATCAAGCTTAATTCCGCAAAAGGTTCCATATCAGAAAATGTTTGTTTATGCGACTTGTTGGTGACCTGGAGATGAATTATCCTTATTTTGAAACGACATGGGATGCAACAAATCAGAGACGTTTCAGTGCGCTACAAAAATGCACATCAACAATACGTCAATTAGCGAAGGGTTATAGCCAAGACCCGTTAGATGAATATGTTAATATATTAGAAAGAACTTCTCATGAAGCTCTTGAAAACTTTTTCTACAGTGTTGTCCACATGTATAAATCTGAATATTTATGCCATCCAACATCCATTCACATTCAACTGTTGTATGAAGCACATGAAGCTAGACATGGATTCCCTAGGATGCTTGGTAGCATTCACTACACACATTGGAATTGGAGGAATTGTACAACAGAATTGAGAAGCCAATACACAAGGGGTGACCATCAGTATCCATCACTGATACTAGAAGCAGTGACGTCAGAAGATTTACGATTTTGGTATGCCTTCTATGGTGTAGCCGGTTCGAACAATGATTTTAATGTCCTCTATCAGTCGCCACTATTTGATGAGACATATCATGGAACAGGACGCATGGTTACTATCTTGCGGATGGAATGTATCCATCATGGTTAGTATTTTTAAATGCATATGCATATTCAATAACCGAAAAAAAGATACGATTCAAGGTGGCATAATAATCAACAAGAAAGGACGTAGAACGTGATTTTGGGGTCCATAAAGGACGTTGGGACATACTAAAAATGGTTGCACGGTCTATCACGGTGAAGAAAAAAAAATATATATATATATATATATATATATATATATATATATATATATATATATATATATATATATATATATATATATATATATATACATTGTACACTTGTATTATACTCCACATGTAACATCCCAAAATTCGAGGCCAAAAATTTCATTTTTAATTAAGTGATTTGTAAAATAGTTTATATAAACATTACCAAGATCATGTCAATACATAAAACCACAATATCATGTCTCAAAACCATATCATCTTAAGCAATGAAATATCAAAGTACAATCCCAGAAAACTCTAAGCGGAGATCATATGTGTGTGTGTGATGCGCTGCTACACCGTTGGCTCTTTCCCCTTGGACGAAGAGGTAGCTGAAACCAAAACAGAAACTGTAAGCACAAAGCTTAGTGAGTTCCCCCATCATACCACGTACCACACAATCACATAGAATACATACTGTCGGGCAATTCAGGGGCGCCCGTCCTACCCACGTCAAGCCATTCTGGGGTGCTGACCTACCCATGTCAAGCTATTCTAGGGTGATGACCTACCCATGTCGAGCCATTCTGGAGTGATGACCTACCCATGTCAGACTATTCTGGGGTGCTGACCTACCCTTCGGTCTATCTCAACCGAACACAGGGACTATTTCACCTCCTACTGCTAACACATAATATCATATCTTAATCATGTTGTCAGACATATCTGGCGTGTCCAGCCTACCCATTGGTCCTAGCGACCGAATCCGGGACTAGTCCCCTCTTACTGATACTATCTCACATAACATAGTAATTGGCATACTCCCATATCAAGCAAACTAGCATACTCACATATCCAGCAGTCTAACATACTAAGATATCTAATAACAGACCAGAAAATTATCATAAAGATAATCATCTCAACTAAACAATTACTAGTGGGCCAGCTTTGGTGTGTTAGACCCACTTCAACTGGAAGGTAACTCACCTCGATGTCGTGCAGTGTCTGAACTACCCTCGGTGTGAAGTTCGGCTCTCGTCAACTCCTCAATCCCTACACAACAACCCTCGATTCATCAAACAGAACATGCAACCCTAACCAGGGTCAATACCAAAACCAGGCAAAGTCAACACCTAGTTGACCTGACTCGCCGAGTTGGTCTACCAACTCGTCGAGTCCATAAGCCACTAACCCGATCCAACCTCGACTCTACTCGTCGAGTCTAGAAAGAACTCGATGGGTTCTCCTTCATTCAAACCATCGGGACCATCTTCATCCGACTCGCCGAGTTTATACTTGAACTCGTCTAGATCATCTCCCTCATAAGAATGTGTCTGGTCTACGACTTGTCGAGTTGTATGAACAACTCCTCGAGTCTATCTTCAAAGATTAGGAGATTGCCTTAGACTCGTCGAGTCTGTTCTAAGCACTCGTCGAGTCCCATGACTCCCAGGCCCCCCAATGAGCCTGGACAACTGAGGGACCTTCCTTACTTTCATCCGGTCCTTCGACAGAAGGACTTGATGGTCACAACTCTCTGACTCGTCGAGTCCCAAGAACGAATCACCGAGTTCACTCTTGACTACCACCATACAGTCGATCTAAAGGGGCCTTAACACATCAAAACCATAGATATGGCCTCCTAATGTCCAGTTTACACGTAAAGTCCCAAACTTGATGCACATGCAAGAGGTTTTTGGTTTAAAAAGCCTGAAGAGGCAACCTACAAGAGACATGGGGCTCTCATGGCTATAAAGTTGGCACCTTTATGCCATGAGACCCCTCCTAAGGCCCAGATCCGAAGTCAAACTCAACTCATCCCTTCATAATCCGAAAATGGCTTAGAAAGCCCCCAAAATCTCAACCCCAAAGATGAATAATCACATAGAAGACAAGAACAAGAGATTTTTACCTTGAATGAGCTGTAAATGGAACAAATCTCCTGGATCTCTAAGCCCCAGCTCGAACTCTCAAGCTTCTTCCATTTTCTCAAGCTTCACAAACCACCAAATGCACCAAAATGGCCTTAGAACACACAAAAACGGATAGGGTTTCGACATACAGCTTTCTGGGAGTGATAAGGACGATGGAGGCTGAGATAAGGTGTTTAAATAGGGTGCAAACCCTCAAATTAGGGTTTCACTCAAACAACACCTACTCGCCGAGTCAGTCTCCCGACTCGTCGAGTGGGTCACTTAAACTGTCCGCGGATCTCAACTCTACTCGACGAGTTGGCCTCCAACTCGTCGAGTCCCAGAGAAAAACACTAAAATACTCGAATAAAAGGCATACTAGGAATCAGGTGTTACAAATCTACCCCACATATCTTAGACTTCGCCCTCGAAGTCTGATGCTCGATCCTAAAAAGCCCGAGGTAATGCTCCCTCATCTCGTCCTTCCGGCTCCCAAGTCCATTCCGAGCCCTTGCGGTGTTGCCACTGCACCTTTACCAGCTCGACTTTCTTGTTCCTCATATACTTTGACTTCCTGTCAAGGATTGCCACTGGCCACTCGATGTAGTTCACGCTGTCATCAACCTGGATATCCTCCAAAGGCAACACCGCTGATATGCCACCTTGCCCACCCGGGCCATAACCCTGAAGGGTCCAATGTACCTGAGGCCCAGCTTGCCCCGCTTTTTGAATCGAATGACGCCCTTCCATGGCGACACCTTCGGGAGCACCATATCCCCGACCTAGAACTCCAGGTCCGACTGACGCTTTTCGGCATAACTTTTTTGCCGACTCTGAGCAGTCTGAAGCCTGCTCTGAACCTACTGGATCCTCTCCGTATTCTTGAGTACCACTTCGGTACTCCCTATGACCCTCTTCCCAACCTATCCCCAGCATATCGAGGTCATGCACTTCCTCCTATACAACATCTCGAAAGGGGGACGGTCGATACTCGCATGATAGCTATTATTAAAGGAGAACTCAGCCAACCGAAGGTAAATATTCCAACTACCACCGAAGTCTAAAACACACGCCCACAGTATATCCTCTAGTGTCTGGGTGGTCCACTTGCTCTGACCATCCATTTGTGGGTGAAAAGCGGTGCTAAAATGCAGTCGAGTACCCAGCTCATGATGAAACATCTTCCAAAACCTGGAAGTGAACCGCACATCCCTGTCTAAAATAACTGAAACTGGCACCCCGTGCTGCGCCACTACCTCCCTGATATAGATTGCGGCCAACTTTTCGGCCGAAATACTCTCCTGAATCGGAATAAAATGGGCGCTCTTGGTCAATCGATCAACGATGACCCAAATCGAATCCACTCCTCGTGCGGTCCTGGGAAGCTTCGTGATAAAATCCATAGTAATATCCTCCCATTTCCACAGTGGGATATCCTACGACTGGACCTTGCCGTGAGGTCTCTGGTGCTCAGCCTTGACCTTCCTGTAGGTCAACACCTCTCCACAAACCAAGCTATGTCCCTCTTCATACAGAGCCACAAATAATCAAGACAAAGATCCCTATACATATTCGTCACCTCGGGATGGATAGAGAACCTGGATTTGTGCGCCTCTGCCATCAATACCTGGCGCACACCCCCATGATAAGGGACCTACACCCTACGGTGAAGAGTCAACAATCCCCGACTATCATAGTCGAAGGAGGAAATCTGACCCATAATTCGCTCGCTCTTTGATGTTCCTCCTTTATGGCCTCCTGTTGGGCCTCCCGAATCTGCTCCAATAGCGGAGTCACAATTGTCATCCTCAGACAGATGTCCCTGATTGGTGCTGCCTTGCGGCTAAACGCGTCGGCCACAACATTGGTCTTCCCCGGATGGTAGAGGATCCCACAATCATAATCCCTTACCACATCAAGCCACCGACGCTGTCTCATATTAAGATTTGGATGGTCCATGAGATACCTCAGGCTCTTGTGGTCCGTGTAAATAGTACAACAAACCCCATAGAGGTAATGACGCCAAATCTTTAGGGCGAAAACTGATGGGTTTTATGCATAAGAACAGTCCTATGTGCTCATACAAACCCTAATGCTTGGATCTAGGTTTCTCTATTTTACATGCTTTGAATCCAAGACTAATAAACTTAGATCTAACATATTATGAACTGAATTAGGGTTTAGAGAATTACCTTTGATTGTTATATAGTAATAACAATCAATTCCTTGCTTGGATTGGCCTTAGAAAGCTTAGTGCCTCAAGTGTTGCACCTCTAATGGAGTCACAAACACCATATACAACTTGGATGAAGAGGAGAAGAAGAGGGGAGGCACCAAAAACGGCTGGAAACCCTAATGAAAGACTTGTCCACGTTTTTGGGGCATTGGGGCCCTTTATATACATGTAGGCTATTAGGGTTTACAACTAGGAAACCCTAATCTGACTGCTTAGGCCCTAAGCAGCCCATGGACTCCTTAAACATATCCCTTGGACGATTTCTAATGGGCTTCCCATAGAATTCGTCCAACCTATATATTATTAGGTGATCCATAGCCTAATTATAATTATCTTATAATTACAACTTCAGTCCCCTAAGTTTAATTAATCTCTTTTAGCCACAAAATTAATTATCAATTAATTCTTGACTAATACTAATTAAACAATATGATTTCTCCTTTAATATATTATTCTCATAATATATTAATAAATCATATTTAAACCTTTCTCTCCTTAATTCATCCTACATATTGATATGGTGAAGGCAACCCAAAAGGACCATGCTCATAATCGGGTCAAGTACATACCAAAATAGTTATGGACTTAGACACTAATCCAACAGTCTCCCACTTGGATAAGTCTAATAACTATTTTTCGTATGACTTCAGAACCTGATCAGCAATCGTAGCTTTCAAAAGCCGCTGTCAACTCTGATCTTATCAGATAGCGTGTCCTTTAGATAAGGGATTATATATTCCTCCATTCTCAAGATATCGTATAGACATAAGACATGAATTTTAATCATTCTCTCTATACTGTTTCCCGACTTCTGATTTATGACGACTGATAACAGACTACAATTGAACACATCAACTTAGTCCCGGCTTGGCCAAGCGCTTAGGTGTCATCATTAAATCATCGAGAGGCCCACAGATATCGCTTTTATCCCACTTTGGGTAAAAGGAATGGATAAACTTCGACTCATATGCTCGCTTGCATTTACTGATCAAATCACACACAATAATAAGTTTTATAACACCAAGTTACTGGTGCGTTTACTTATTATCAATGTGCAACCGACCAACAAATAACAACTCACACGTCTCGGTTTCAAGAATATACAATATTATCGTCTCACTAATCACTCGTGACAAAACCATGAAGTGATCCAAGTGAGCGTGGGTTTAATCCAATACTCTAATCTTATCAAAGCACTCATGAACTCTGCAGCAAACTTGTGCCATGTCTAAACACTTCAGACAATCTACAGACAGATTCATGATAGTCTTTATTCATACCTACTCCCAACGTATGACCGACTGTGGATGTTTGAATAACCTAGTTATTCTGGAAGTCAAAACATGCAAACTGAAACATGACAATAATATTTAATCCTATATGGCCCCAAACTTGTGAGGGTAACTAAAACACTTCTATTTATCCACCATATTGATCACTCATTATTTATCATTTAATGTTTCGGATAATCAACTCATTTCTTGAATTACAACAACAATTGTCCCATGCTCTAAGCATGCACACTTTGTTTCCTATGGTCCATGCTTTGTGAAATAGAACAATTGAAAACTTTTCCAATGATTCTCATTTCACAATTCCTCAATCCCCATTATTAGTGTAAGAACACAAGGTTCTTCCACTACTAGAATATGCTAGATTCTAACATTTTACGCAACGATCCTTTCGTAAAGTCATAGCACAAAAGTCACCAAGACTTGGCTAATGAAATTACAAAGTACTTTCTTAGAAATTGTTACAAGACAATTCCATAGACGTGAAGTCTCACATTCAAAGTACATTCCTTTGAACATCCTTCTTGCATAAAGTTTTCTAATCTAGACACAGAATCTCAATATCCAACTCCCAATATGGAAACATTTCCACATTTTCCATATGACAACTCATTATTAATAGAATCTTATCTATTCATAATAATGTCAATATGGTCCATCCAATACCATACTTCCAACTACTCACAAGCGACCAATCCTCAGCGAACTTTGGATCGTCCTTTGATAGTTGTTTGATTATTTTAGTCAAAACTGATTCTAATCCTTTTTCCCACTTAATGCGCTAGACATTTGGAAAATTTTAGAATGGTCAAATATTATAACATTTGCAATCGATCCTATACCCGAAGCGTATGGTACACGATGCATAATGTCTTACATAAAGATATGATACTTTACCAATCTTTTGCCATAATATTTTATGTGTCATGTTCTCACAATTCGAACTATGAAGAGGGATGCCGTAATCATAATCGAATTTTAAGAACACACAATGTATCCTTTGACTGAAAATATTAAAATTTCTCAATCTAAGCTTTAGATTTTGAAACGAAGTATAATATTCTCTCCCTTAATTATATTAAAACAACTTTTCAACCCATGCAACTTTGCAAATTGAATCTTTGTTTTTCTATAATTAATATTGCTAACTTGCAATACTCGCCATAATAATCATACAAGCATAAAACTTATGCTCCCACTATCATGATGATTATTATCATATAAGCATAACACTTATGCTCCCACTAGCTTTGACATGTATTCAGAAAACAAATGAACTTTCAGAAAACACTGCCTATTGAATTTCTAAAATTCATATTTCTAATACCATATGCTTCGATAAGCCTTTATCTAGGCTTCTTAACCTTATACACCTTTGTCTTAGATAGCTCGTATGTGTGTTTAAACAATTCAGAACTTATGTTACTAAGTTCCAAATGTTGAAACTAATTGCCAAATCTCATAATTCGAACTATGGAAAGGGATGCCGTAACCATAATCGAATTTTGAGAATACAATTTTCACAATCGCTATCTTCTTAAAATCTCTTTTAGTGAAAGCATTTCCTCACAGTCATTTTCATGAAGGAGGGAATCTTATGACACTTAGATTTTATGGTGTATGAGTTCCTATCCATGTGAATTTGCCAAAACCAAGGTTTGCGACAAATCCAAACTCATATGGATTGAACTTTCTTAATCTTGATTTCTTGCCTTATGGTAACACGAGTGTCCACCATGTCTTCCAAGTAGTTTAGTAACTTGTCCTTACATATCAATGTACTTTCCATCAACTAAGGCTCTAGTATGCATTCAAATGAGAACTCATAGAACTCACATACGCAATTAACTCAATTGGAATGGCACAAAAACAAAATAATGTCAGCACGATAGGTTGCAAACCTCAAGTCGTGTGCTAGTGATGATCGATAAGGTATATTCTTGATTTGTTCTTGAAACCTTTCAAGACCATTAAGACTCCTACTGACTCCTTGACATATAATATTCTCTTGTCAAGAAACATTTCTTGACAAAGCAAATATTCAAGAGTTAGTGTAGTTCTTATCAAGACAAAACACTTCACAAATTGGTCCTAGTTGGCCTTTGTCTTATCCAAGACATCACAACTTACCAATTTCTAATGTGCAAGAATAAGAAAACTTTTCCAAATTCCACATTTGATGAGTGTTATAAACCTACTTAAGACTTGTCACTCAATGTCACAATCTTGGAGTATGACTCTAAGACTTGATATTGGAACGAAGTATGATTGACTCTTTGATTTAACCATTTCTACAATTCTCGATTCCTCTTCTTAGACATGCAAATGCACTAAGACTCACTTAGAGGATCAATTGAGATATGGTTCTTAATCATTAAGACTTCATCATAAAACACAATAAAAGGTACTCTCCCTTCTTCTTAGAATGGAGTAACTTTTATCTTTCTGCCTTCTTGATTCTTCTTATTCGTTCTGCTATTGATTGAAACTATTTCAGTTAACTCAGAATTATACTCAATCTTATAAGTATAACCATATTTACTAAACTTTAGTAAATCATGACGAATATCTTTGTCACTCTTGTGGTGGACTTGATCAACGCACAACCTAGTGTACTTGATCTCCTAGTCCTTCAATTGACACTTTGTCAAAGAATTAGTCTAAGTTTCCCAAATGTGAAAGTTTTTCATTCATCATAGAATACACATTGCATGATTCCAAGTTTCTGTCCAATTGAAACTTGGGCGATGAGAAACTCTCCCTATTTGGTAAACTTTTGACATTTCCACAAATAACATAATTAAGAATCAAATCCATTATTGCTAATAATAGAAACATTCAAACATCAATTTTTTTCATACATGCCATTGCAAGGATAAATAAATGAGATAAAATCAAAATTCATTTTATTGCGGAAAAAAATTTATCCTTACAATGCAATTCAATTGAAAAACTATGTTATTACATATTTCTTAACAATCTATTCTAACTCCAAGTAGTAGCTCAAGAATCCATTCTTCAAGTAATGCGATCGAAATCCATTTCTTCATGATTAGATTCAGCTCACTTCTTTCCTCAAGCTTCCTCTCTTTTCTTCGATCCTACAAAACATCAAAATGTAATCTTATCACATCATGTATTAAGAATCTAGAATAGGAACTCAAAAGAGTTAGATAATGGATTTTACCTGAAGCAAAGCCATACGTCTTGACTCTCCCATCTCTTAGATCTCTCAGGTAGTTAGGGCAGCTTCGTCTCTAATGCCCCTTCTCTTGGCAATAAAAGCAAATGGACTCCTTTGGCACAGCACATCGGACAATCACAGACTTAGTTCTTTTTGCACTTCCAATGTTGCGAGTATCCATTGAAGTTTGGGAGTTTGATTCACCAGACAAGTTTGCTTGACCAGCACGCCAAATCATTGTTGATTCAGTAGCTATAAGCAAATAGGTGAGATTAATGAGGGTCATGTCATGATCCATCATATAGTACTCTCTAACGAACTCACTATATGATTCAGGAAGTGACTGAAGAACCCAGTCAGCAGCCAACTCGCTTGAAATCTCGACACCCAACATGCTTAATTTATCAATGTGTGACTTCATCTCTAAGACGTGTGCACACACAGGTTTCCCATCTTCGTGTTTACTTGCCAAAAGGGCTTGAGTGAGCTTGAACTTTTCAAGCCTTTGAACTTGTGGGTCAGGGAGAACGATTGGAGGAGGTGGAGGAAGTGAAGCATGACTCTCATTTCCTTGATCGTATCTCGGAACATCATCTTCAGTTGGAAAGCTTGTTCCAAAGGATTTGGGAAGACCATTGTAAGATTTAGACATCTACAAAACGGGAGCAAATTCAAGTTATGTTGATTAGAATTCTTGATGTAACACCCAAATGAAACATCAAGCTAGGATCCAACACAATATTCTACAACCTAGAAAAGGGATGTCGTAATCTAGTTGCAGAATATTTGAAGGTAGGTAAATGACGATTTACCAATTTCCACCATGAAAAACGAAAAGGAAGATTAAGTTTTAAATGAATTGAAACTCCTAGATCTTTTGAGATTCATTGAACTTTTCAATGGCATGTTTAATCTCGATTATGCCTTACTATTTGTGACTGGGATGCCGAGGATCACAAACAAGGTGTGAATAACCATACGAATCACGTGGTGCACCCAATGCTACTATCACCTAATCAATGTGTCGGTTAGCCACACACGCTCCATTGATCTATGACAAACATCGAGTCACCCTTCGCTACCAATGTCATCCCCAAATTAGTGTGCCGGTTAACCACACGCTCCACTAACGTTTGACAAGGGTACGAAGTGTAAGTCTATGGATTAGCATACAATTTCACATTTTTCCTAAAGTAACTATGATTTGGGAATTTGAAAAAGCATTTAGTTACTTTTTACTTCATTATACTTATAATGGAAGGTTTCTGTCCTATCCTACCCGTTCGGCTAACGACCCTCCACTAGTCAAGAGTGTGGTGGGTAAGAGTGGATACCCATTGAATCGCCATTTTATAGGCAATTTCCTTAAACACCCCTTATAGACCAGCTTCATGAATGAGGCCTACTAATGGTAACACTGACTGTTTACTCATACATATATAATATTAGACTTTTAATGTTATATATAGTATAGGGTGTATTTTATACTTTTAAAATACTAGGTGGTTCAATTTAGTAAATTATACTTTAAATTTAATTAAATGTAAACCCAAAAACATTATGGGTTTATTAAATCACCTTTAATTATACACTTTAATTAATTAACAAAACCATAAGTGTGAGATTTGAACTTTTCAAATTACTAGGGTTTTAGAATTTAACATTTCAAAATTAAACTTTTAATCAACTTTTAAATCCAAAAACTTGAGGGCAAGTTTTGAGACTTTTCAAAACATAAGGGATCAAATAACAAATAACATAAATTAAACAATTAATTTCATAATTATCTATATTTGACCTAATCTTATTTTAGTCATTAGATAATTACCAAATAACTTTAAATAATCCATATTTATCACATAAACAACCAATATTTAAAAGATTTGAAATTATCTATTGTTTTGGCATGGATAAACACTTAATTGAGATAAAATTCGGATTTTAACTTCATAAAACTAATTAAGCATCAAGTCTAAGTCAAAACAACAGCCAAAACCCGAAAATCCCTCTGTCTGACCCCTGGACTCGCCGAGTCAGACAGACTCGCCGAGTTCATCCACTGACTCGCCGAGTTAGGTCGGGCAGAGGCCAAAAATTTGTTTTTTAGTAAATAAAACAGATAAGCATCACATACAACTGAAACCAATCAAGGCTCTGATACCACTGATGGGTTTTATGCATAAGAACAATCCTATGTGCTCATATAAACCCTAATGCTTGGATCTAGGTTTCTCTATTGTACATGCTTTGAATCCAAGACTAATAAACTTAGATCTAACATATTATGAACTGAATTAGGGTTTAGAGAATTACCTTTGATTGTTATATGGTAATAACAATCAATTCCTTGCTTGGATTGGCCTTAGAAAGCTTAGTGCCTCAAGTGCTGCACCTCTAATGGAGTCACAAACACCATATACAACTTGGATGAAGAGGAGAAGAAGAGGGGAGGCACCAAAAACGGCTGGAAACCCTAATGAAAGACTTGTCCATGTTTTTGGGGCATAGGGGCCCTTTATATACATGTAGGCTATTAGGGTTTACAACTAGGAAACCCTAATCTGACTGCTTAGGCCCTAAGCAG
This sequence comes from Lactuca serriola, assembly GCF_051521515.1. Classification (NCBI taxonomy): domain Eukaryota; kingdom Viridiplantae; phylum Streptophyta; class Magnoliopsida; order Asterales; family Asteraceae; genus Lactuca; species Lactuca serriola. Next base: position 146,382,218 of record NC_136408.1, on the reverse strand, counting down.
CCCATGGACTCCTTAAACATATCCCTTGGACGATTTCTAATGGGCTTCCCATAGAATTCGTCCAACCTATATATTATTAGGTGATCCATAGCCCAATTATAATTATCTTATAATTACAACTTCATTCCCCTAAGTTTAATTAATCTCTTTTAGCCACAAAATTAATTATCAATTAATTCTTGACTAATACTAATTAAACAATATGATTTCTCCTTTAATATATTATTCTCATAATATATTAATAAATCATATTTAAACCTTTCTGTCCTTAATTCATCCTACATATTGCTATGGTGAAGGCAACCCAAAAGGACCATGCTCATAATCGGGTCAAGTACATGCCAAAATAGTTATGGACTTAGACACTAATCCAACAAAAACAACAGCCCCCAACTCCAAATCATGCATCGGATAATTCGCCTCGTGAGGCTTCAATTGCCTCTGCATCAATACCACGCCCAAACCCGAGATGGACGCATTGCAATATACTACAAAATCCTCCATACCCTCCGGCAGGGATAAGATTAGCGCCTTGCACAATCTCGGTCTCAAAGCCTCAAATGCGGTCTGCTACTTAGGCCCCCAGCGAAAGACCATGGCTTTCCTCGTCAGCCTGGGAGACCTCGGAACCTCCCACCTCATCACGGCCTCCACCTTGGCTGGATCAACCGAAATCCCATCCTGGTTAACAAGATGCCCAAGAAAGTGCACCTCGCACAACCAGAACTCACACTTGGAGAACTTAGCATACAAGCTCTCCCTCCTCAAAGTATCCATAACCTCCCGCAAGTGCTCCTCATGTTGCTTTCGCGTCTTGGAATAAACCAACATGTTACAATGAAAACTATCATAGACCGATCCAACATCGGTCTGCACACGCGGTTCATGAGATCCATGAACGCGGCGGGAGCATTGGTGAGCCCGAAAGGCATCACCAAAAACTCGTAGTGACCATAGTGTGTCTGAAAGGCACTCTTCTGCACATCCTCCTCTCTGACCCTCATCTGCTGATAACCTGAACGCAAATAAATCTTAGAGAACCAAGATGCTCCCTATAGTTGGTCAAAGAGGTCATCGATCCTCGGAAGTGGGTAACGATTCTTCACCGTTACCTTATTCAGCTCTCGATAATCTATACACATCCAATACAACCCGTCCTTCTTCTTCACAAACAGAATTGGGGCTCCCCAGGGTGAACTACTCGGTCTAATGAATCCCTTGTATAACAGCTCCCACAACTGTGTAGACAACTCCTGCATCTCAGGCGGAGCCAACCGATATGGTGCATTGGCTATCGGAGCTGCACCATGGACTAAGTTGATCCTGAACTCTACCTTCCGCTCCGGAGGTATCCTAGGAAACTCCTCAGAGAATACATCCGCGAACTCTCGCACTATTGGCACATCGCCCACCGTCGCCTTACTCGTCTCCTGGGTATCCACAACATAGGTGACAAATCCTACGCAACCCTGCTAAAGGAAGCGCCTAACTCTCGCTGCTGAACATAAATTTGGTCCCCGTTGTGGAATCTCGCTCTGAATCACCAGCTCTCCCCCACTTGGGGTCCTAATCCGCACCAACTGTTGCGCACAGTCGATCACTGCCCCATTGGGGCTTAGCCAATCCATACCAATAATAACCTTGTTCCCCCGCAAAGGTATGGGAACCAAGTCTACCAGGTAACGCTCCTCGAATAGCCTCAAAACACAATCTCGGTAGACCTATGATGCTCGTACTGACCGGTTGTCCGCATTCTCGACCTCTAGAGGGCAATCCAACATGCCCGAAGTTTCAGGAAACTTCTTGCTAAGCGCAAGAGATACAAACGATCGGGTAGCTCCCGAATCAAACAAAACATGAATCGTGGGGGCGGGGGAAGTACAATCCTTGCCAAAGTGCCCCGTCTTGCCTCACTTGTAGCAGCCCGAGAATCCCGCTCTACAAGCTCCTTCATGTGGCCTGCCACATTTCCTGCAGTGGCTCTGGCCCGGCTGGCCCTTCGACCTAACGTCGGATCCCTTGGGTTTCTTCCCCGGAACCCTTGTAACCTTCGCAGACTCTGCTTTCCTCTTCCTGACGTATTCCAAATCGAGTTCCCTCTCCCGCGCCCTAGCAATCATGGACTGCAGGGTCGGGCAGGCTGATAGCTGACATGCTCCCGAATATTAGCCCTCAACATATCATGGTAGCGGGTCTTCCGCATCTCCTCATCCCCCACATACTGAGGTACCAACAGGGCCCTCTCCCTGAACTTGGCGGTGATCTCCGCCACTGTCTCAGTCTTCGGCCTCATATCCAAAAACTCCCTGGCCAGCTGCTGAAGCTCCACAGTCGGCACAAACTCAGCCCTGAATCTGGTCACGAAATATGACCAAGTCATAGCCTCGATGGTTGGGGCTCCCAACGAGTCACCAACTGACTCCCACCAATCTCTAGCTCTATCCCTCAAACATCCCGCAGCAAAGCAGACCTTCGACCCTTCCGGGCAGAAGCTCGTCAACTGTGGAGACGCAATGTTTGCGATCCATCTCCTGGTAACAATGGGGTCCTTCACCCCATCAAAGTCCGGCGCACCACTCCCTCTGAAGTCCTTAAATGACAGTGTGCGCGAACCCGCCTGGCTAGATGCCAAATCACTCCTGAAGGATCGGAGGCGATCCTCCAACAGCTCGATAATCCCCTCCTTGATCGACCCGAAAATGATTGGGGTCGACTCAAGGATAACTCTCGTGATCTCAGACGCAATGAACTCGCGTAGCCCATCATCGACATACTCGGATCTCATACCCAAGCCTGATCCTGATCCAGTTCCTGAACCTCCTCCTCCATGCTATGTGACCACCATACTCAAAATAAACACATAAACATCAGGATCATACATGGTCTCGAGAGGTCTCACACACTCTCCAAGTTTCCTAGTTCCATCTCGGCCCTCCTTGACTCGAGTACGGATCCTCTACTTCCAGTAATACGGGCCCACACTACCTTCCAAATCTTTCCGTACTTTCCTTAAGGATTGCTTCAACTTCACCAAGTCCCTTTATCAATACTCTTTTCCACTGATATCATCCTAGACTTTCCTAAGGCACCCTCCAACCTACTCTCTGTCATCAGCTGCACAAGGGATCCCCACTATCCTTCCCTATCTAGCTTGTGAATACTTCTACATATTCGCTCACTAGATAGTTAAAGTTAGCCAGAGCCCTTATAACACAAAGCAAGAAGCATCCGTGCATTGAGTAACCAAATCAGGCATAACCTATACAGGCCATCCTACTGCTGACTAAACAGCCCTAGCATACAGCTCATACGACATGCATATAAGGCATCCTTCCTAGATCCTTAGCATTAATCTAGCATGCACTTCTCAGAATCATATATCAGGCATACAAGGCATCCACGTAGATCCTTAGCCCTAATCTAGCATGTAGTTCTCAGAAGCATATATCATATAACTTAACATAACAAGTATGGGTATCTTGGGAAGAACTTACTTGAGCTCGGCCAGTCGCACGCATCACACACCTTGTTCTTCCTCAAAAATCTTTGACCCAGATTTTAGAAAACCATTTTCTTTGTAAAAATATTTTAGTCCCTCGGTTTGAGTCCAGACACCCCCGAGGGTGTGTCCTAATCCCTCAAACCAGGGCTCTGATACAAACTTGTAACATCCCAAAATTTGAGGCTAAAAAATTCATTTTTAATTAAGTGATTTGTAAAATAGTTTATCAAAACATTGCCAAGATCATGTCAATACATAAAACCACAATATCATGTCTCAAAACCATATCAACTGAAGTAATGAAATATGAAAGTACAATCCCAGAAAACTCTAAACGGAGATCATTTGTGTGTGTGATGCGTTGCTACACCGTCGGCTCTTTCCCCTTAGATGAAGAGGTACCTGAAACCAAAACTGAAACTGTAAGCACAAAGCTTCATGAGTTCCCCCATCATACCACATACCACATAATCACATAGCATACATACTGTCGGGCAATTCTGGGGCGCCCGTCCTACCCATGTCAAGCCATTCTAGGGTGCTGACCTACCAATGTCAAGCCATTACGGGGTGCTGACCTACCCATGTCAAGCCATTCTGGAGTGCTGACCTACCCATGTCAGGCTATTCTGGGCGACCTGCCCTCTAGTCTATCTCAACCGAACACGAGGACTATTTCACCCCCTACTGCTAACATATAATATCATATCTCAATCATGATGTCAAACATATCTGGGGTGTCCGGCCTACCCATTGGTCCTAGCGACCAAATCGGGGACTAGTACCCGCCTACTGATACTATCTCACATAACATAACAATTGGCATACTCCCATATCAAGCAAACTAGCATACTTACATATCCAGCAGTCTAACATACAAACATATCCAACAACAGACCAGAAAATTATCACAAAGATAATCATCTCAACTAAACAATTACTAGCGGGTCGGCCTTGGTGCCTTAGACCCACTTCTACTGGAAGGTAACTCACCTCGATGTCGTGTAGTGTCTGAACTGTCCTCGACGTGAAATTCGGCTCTCCTCGACTCTTCAATCCCTACACGACAACCCTCAAGTCATCAAAAAAAACATACAACCCTAACCAGGGTCAATACCAAAACCAGGCAAAGTCAACATTGGTCAAAGTCAACACCCAGTTGACCTAACTCGCCGAGTTGGTCTACCAACTCATCGAGTCCATAAGCCACTAACCTGATCCAACCCTGACTCTACTAGTCAAGTCTAGCAAGAACTCGACGGGTTCTCCTTCATTCAAACCATCAGGACCATCTTCATCCGACTCGCTAAGTGTATCCTTGAACTCGTCGAGTTCATCTCCCTCATAAGAATGTGTCCTGTCTACGACTCGCCGATTTGTATGAAAATCTCGTCGAGTCCATCTTCAAAGATTGGGAGATTTCCTTGGACTTGCCGAGTCTATTCTAAGTACTCGTCGCGTCCCATGACTCCCAGGCCCCCCAATGAGCCTGGAAAACTGAGGGACCTTCCTTACTTCCATCCGGTCCTTTGACAGAAGGACTTGATGGTGATAACGATCTGACTCGTCGAGTCCCAAGAACCACTCGCAGAGTTCACTCTTGACCACCACCATACAGTCGATCTAAAGGGGCCTTAACACATTAAAACCATAGATCTGGCCTCCTAATGTCCATTTTACACGTAAAGTCCCGAACTTGATGCACATGCAAGGGGTTTTTGGCTCAAAAATCCATAAAAGGCAACCTACAAGAGACATGTGGCTCTCATGGCCATAAAGGTTGCACCTTTATGCCATGAGACCCCTCCTAAGGCCCAGATCCGAAGTCAAACTCCACACATCCCTTCATAATCCAAAATTGGCTTAGAAAGCCCCCAAAATCTCATCCCCAAAGATGAATAAGCACATAGAAAACAAAGACAATAGATTTTTACTTTGAATGAGCTGGAAATGGAAGAAATCATCTGGATCTTTAAGCCCCAACTCGAACTCTCAAGCTTCTTCCTTCTTCTCAAGCTTCACAAACCACCAAATGCACCAAAATGGCCTTAGAACACATAAAAACGGCTAGGGTTTCGATATACAGCTTTATGGGAGTGATAAGGACGATGGAGGCTGAGATAAGGTGTTTAAATAGGATGCAAACCCTCAAATTTAGGGTTTTACTCAAACAGCACCTACTCGCCGAGTCAGTCTCCCGACTCGTCAAGTAGGTCACTTAAACTGTCCACGGATTTCAACTCTACTCGACGAGTTGGGCCTCCAACTCGTCGAGTCCCAAAGAAAAACACAAAAATACTCGAATAAAAGGCATACCACGAAGTTGATGACCAAGAAATACTATATGAATTGTGCAATGCTGAAACCCACAATAACTACGATCCAATTTTACTGATCACATTCAACATGTCTATAATCTAACTCTAGATAATAACTAGTTAATTTTAATTGTCATTTTAGAATTTAAATTATTTTTTCTTTTTCTAAGTGTGTTTTTTTAATTATTGTGTTTTATAATTACCGTGTAGTTTTTTTTATTTGTAGTGTGGTTTTTTTAATTAAACGTTATTTTTAATATTATTTTAGAAATTTTTTTGTTTTAAATTAGCAAAAAAATATTTATGTTTTATTTTAATTTATATTTTGTAATTTAATTAAATAAAAAAGAATATCAAATGTTATTTTTAATATTATTTTAGAATTTGGTTTGTTTTAAATTAGCAAAAAAATGAAAAAATGTTATGTTTTTTTTTAATTTATATTTCTTAATTTAATTAAATAAAAAAGAATGATATGGAAAGTGGGTTGGGAAAGATAAGATTTTCATATGTTGTGGGTTGGGAAAGATAGAAGAGAGAGAAAATAAAAAAACTGATATGGTAGTGAGCTAAGTAGATTGGGAGGAAATGACTCCCTCCTCCCTTAGTAAATTATACTTTGGATGATCTTACCGGTTATAACAGTGAAAATTGGTTTGAATAAACTATGAGATAGTTATAATTGTGATTTTATTACAGTACAATGATGTAACAGAAATGAAAGAAATTCAGATGCTATAATTAACAAATAAGTGAGTGTACATTGCTACAATATTTCCTTTAGTTTTTATGAGATTTCAATCATAATATATTATTTTACCCGTTACCAATCATTATAAGATATTATGAGGCTAATTGTGGCCTACAATTTTTTGCAAGTTTGTGTTACCCAGGATACTTTAGGTATTTCACTTGATGATCATCTACTATGTTTTCTTCCATAGGGAATAAACTAAAGTATCAGCCATTGATCAGCCGTTTCTTTTGCTCCATCTTGATGTATCTCATGAAGGTTGGGGTCAAAAATGGCATGAACCAAGTCCCCTCATGATGGCCTAGTGCCGCAATGTCTGGTCCTGGATGTCTGCATGCGCTATATGGGTAAGGTTGCCTCATTTCTAACACTAATTGATTTTAGATCAACCGGTATCGCTGATGCTCAACATATCTATACATAATTTATCTTTTTTCAAGCTGGGGTGGTGAATGGTGTACTGTCACCATTTTATCGAATGAGCAGCCGGACTATTATTTTTTATGATTACTATTACTATATTAATAGTTTAGTGGCTAAGGTGTTGTTTCTTTTTTAATTATTAGAGTTGGACAACACTTAATCTAGTGAACTATATGGATGTTTCTTATTGACATAATGTAAAAAGTACAAATTAATAGTGAATGACTTGCCGAAAACTTTAAAGAAAATTGCCATCATTTATTTTTCCTATTTCCGAAAGTGTGCTGTAATTTTGGTGAATATCTTTTAAGACAACACTTCATCCACACAACACTTAAAGATAAAGAATTGGGAACTAAATATTTCAAACTATATATAACATAAACGTTAGTGGTTAAATTGATTAGAAGTAATAGTGCATTGGATAAATCAACAAAATGGTGAAACTACGTTGTACTTTTTTGTATTTTGCTGTGATATAAAAACCAAAACCGACTGACCTTGTGCTTGTGCTGTACAGTTCACTTGTGTTTAATGATGGGTAGATATGTAATTTCATATTTGGAATTTTCCAAGAAAAGACGCGTTACGTTTTAAATGGTATAACCACACAAAAAACTCATATATATACATATAAAGAAATAACATTTAAGAAAAACATAAATACAATATTTAATTAAACACTTTTTCGTATATAAATACGTTTTTTCTGTATTCACATGAATACGTATAATGTATAAAAAAATACTTAGGGTAAAAATGTAAAAAAAAAATTATAAATTTAAGGGTAAAAACCTAAAAAAACTGTGACTTGAGGGGTTTTTTTGGGAAGTTAATTTCGATTGTAATCTAGAAAACCTGTAAAAAAAATGATAAAACCGAACATTTTTTGGAAGATATGAGGGAAAAATTAGACATAAAATTCAATTTGAGAAAAACCGACGACAAAAACCTAAAAACTTTGTTTTTATGGCATTAGCCCAATAAACTAGAGGATACATTACAAAATGGTCCATGAGGTATGCATTTTTTACCAGTTTAGTCCAAAGTTGAAACCTTTTGCAATTTGGTTCTTATTGAAAGAGATGAATGTGATGAAAACATAGAAAATTGGAAAATGTTTCATTGAAAGAGATTATGGTGATGAAACCGTATGAAAGTTGATCTCAAACTTTGCAATAAGTACCAAAGTTGCAAAAGATTTAATTTTTGAACTAAACCCGGTAAGTCCCGTATACCACAGGGATCATTTTCTCTTAATTTACTATTATAAATAAATAAAGATAACCATTTTTTGTACAATGCATTTCAAATGAAGCTATCCACGGTTCATCAAAAATAAAGGTTTTGTATCTGGTATATATTAATATCCCTGGTTATATCTATACGCAATTAGCCTTGTGTAACTTTAGCTGATTCGCCTCACTGCTATGGTGTAGAAAGCCTTGCTCCAACTTTCACCTGTAGAAATTAAGCAACTTCCTGAGAATAAAACCCTTGTATAAAACTCTTTTACATTTATTAATAAATATTAAATTAATTATAATCAATATTATTAAAAGTCAATAATCAGACTTTTAGTAACGTCAAGGAGATTACATACCTTTTCTACTACCACACTACTATTGTCAAATTTGATGGGCTAAAAGTTGTCTTAAGATCTGTAATCTTCGTGCAACACCAAGTATCAAGTTTTTTAAGGCAGGGGAGGTGCTGTAGAACCTCTGAAAATGATTCCACATCAGTAAAACCATCAAGCGTTAGAGAAACCAGAGATGGTGGAAGAAGAAAAGATGATGATGATGATGGAGTAGTGGTAGTAGTAGTAGTAGTAGTATTCCTCACATCGTCTGCCACTCCAAATGAAACCACTCCTGAATTTTTGCCAAATAACCCTACGTCAACTAGTGAGATAGGAAAACTCTGCGAACCCCACTCTGACATGGGCTTATTTAAGCATCCTATCGTTAGGCTGCTTAAATTAGGAGGCCACACCCCACAAGGAAAGGAGTAGTCCATACTTGGACATTTATATATCCGCATTTCTTCCAAAGATGTGAGACTTTGAAAATGCTCATGAGGAAATGACTTTAGATTCTGGCAACCACTGATCTCAAGAAATGTCAGGCAAGGGGATGAGTGCTCCAACACTGCTGAGAAGGTCAATGATGTTAGTGAACGACAACCAGTTATATGTAACCTCTCAACACTATTTGGACAACTGTAACTCTCCAGTGTCTCACAACCACTAAACGTCACTTCTTTCAGAGATCCTATGCTAATCCCAAAATCAACCTCTTTTTTGTCTGATAAAACTAACTTGTTACAAATCCGTACTTCCAACTTCTGTAAACTCACAAGACTGTTGCATGCATCTGATTCTCGTTCCCACAAGTATCTCAGGTCATCACATCTTTCAAAAATTAGTTCTTCAACGGCCCCAAAAGTAATTAAATCTTCTACATGCAGATGAGTAAGTCCTTTAACATCCAGCATTTTCAATATAACAAGCGACAATGACACACCAACCATGCCTTTTAACACATCTTGAGAACATTCTTCTATATATAAAACTCGGAGTGAAGGTATCAATCCGATTGACACTTGAGCTAGTTCTGGACAATTGCTTATACAGATCTCATGAAGACGAGGAAATGATCTACGAGTTCCACCGTTATTACCACTATCAATCGACCATCTCTGCCAACCTTTCATATCTTTAAATGTCAGAACTTCAAGTGATGGAAATGCAATGCCAAGAAAAGAATTTGTAGGTGCAAGAAACTCAAAACCAACAGTCTTCACCTCATTCATTCTTTCAACAACCAATTTCTTAAGAGACTGTAGATGCCCAAGTGTTGGTATGTGTGTACTTCTTGAACCACATAATGTAAGTTCTGTTAACACATCAAACGAGGGATTGCCGACCCAAGTAGGAAATCTCGTTCCCTTGTAGAACAAAATCTTGAGGATTTTTAACTTAGGATGAGGCCTTAGTTCTTGAAGTACTTCATATTCAATCATCTCATTCCGAGAATCATTAAACTCGTTACCCCAGTCCATCTCCAAAACATCAAGACCCTTCTTTTGATGTAAGTTGGCATCTTTTGCTTGCATTGGGTTTATCACTTTTCCAAGCCCCATTATGGAAAGTCGACCTTGAAGATCCGATAGGCCTTTAAGATCAGATATTTTGAACATGTAATCATCATCAATAATGACTTTTGTTAGAGTCTGTAGACACGTCAACCCAGCAATTCCTGAGGGCATCTTCTTCAAAAATGGAGTATCACTTACGTCAAGATGCCGCAGGTTTATTAACTTCGCAAAACTCTTTGGCAAGCTATATAATTGTTGACAATCATGAAGCAACAAGGTCTGTAGATTACAAAGGTCACTCACTTCTTCCGGCAAACATGTGATTAGAGTATTCGAAAAACTAAGATACCGAAGATGCTTGAGACTACCAATGGATTCTGGTACTCCTATGATGGGTCCAGTTAGTCTTAGCACCCTTAGGAACTGTAGTTTATTAAGTAATTCAAGATGAACACGGTCTAACCAATGACGTGAGAATGTTAAGAAAGTTCGCAAGCGTGTAGCTCTTTGTAACTCCCGAAACTTTCTGTATGTGTATGATCCTAATGGTGGGCCTGTAAGTGAAAAGTGACGAAACCTTTCAAAGATTTCATTCGTGTCAGATATATCCATCTCCTCATCCAATCTAAATCTCCTGCAACACTTGTGGCCAAGTCGTTTATCAGGTCATGCATCGTATATCCTAACTGGCCATTCGTTGAATGTTGAAAAAAGGATCTTGACTGTAGCTCTTCAAAATACCGATTACCTAAACTCTCCATCGACTTTGATTGGGACAGAAATCCCTCTCCCATCCACATTAGGACCAACGCATTCTTGTCAAACACATAGTCCTTGGGAATTAAGGAGCAGTATGCAAACAGTTGCTTCAAATGTGGAGGGAGATGATAGTAGCTTAGTCTTAGAGCCGGAAGAATCTCACTTCCATCATCTATATCCCAAATCTCACTGTTTAACAACTTCTCCCATTCATCACCATTTTTATTTCCTTTCAAGACCCTCCCAAGTGCTTTCAAAGCCAAAGGCAATCTACCACATTTCTGCACCATACCTTCACCAAGCAACTTAAGTGTTGGATGTTTGTCAAAGTTTTTTTCACCTAAAGCGTGTTGAGCAAATAATGATAAACCATCTTCATTTGACAAAACGTCCAGACCATAAGATACTTCCGAGTCCATCACCAATGCAACCTTGGTACTCCTTGTTGTGACAATAATCTTACTTCCAGGTGCCCCTACAAGAAGAGGGCTTTGGAGGAGTTCCCAGTTACTGTGGTCTTCATTCCATACATCGTCTAGAATAAGTAAGAACCTCTTCTTTGAAAGTTTTTCTTTGAGGGCCACATGAAGCAAATTAAGATTTGAAAAACTTGTGTTCTCCTTAGCTACAGCTTCAAAAATGGACTTGCTGATATTCAATACATCGTATTCTTCAGAAACACAAACCCATGCCATGAGTTCAAAGTGATCCTTCACTTTCTTCTCGTTGTATATGAGTTTCGCAAGAGTTGTTTTGCCTATCCCACCCATTCCAACTATCGACACTATGCTCACATTCTGGTCACATCCTTCATTTCCCAACAATTTCCCCATCAACGCCTTTTTATCCCCTTTCCGACCCATGATTTTGGACTCATCAACCAGTGACGTCTGCTCCAATGGTTTCTCTCTTATATTTGACCTTTCAATATTCACATTCAAACCCAAATCATTCTTCTGGTCAACAAGATCATGCAATTTGGCGGTGATCTCATCTAGCTTTGAACTCATCTTCCGACCATACAAAAGGTTGCGAGAAGTGAAATTTGTACAACAATTCGGGAATAACTTCAATACCTTACTGCTGGTGCTGGTGTTGGCATGAGCTTCTTGATTCAATTTGCGTCGCAGAGTTTTGGTGGCTAAATCATCGAGTACATCTTCTATGTCGTAAGCCAAATCCTGGAGATCGCTCACCCACAATTGAACAGCTCTGTCTTTTATGTGCTTCTGGGTTGCATCAGCAAGCACGGCTTGGATCAGGGGTAAGGTTTTCTTCCATTTGTTCAGCTGAGAATCTATCTCTTCTGATCGAGCCAGCTTCATCAAGTCACCAGAGATCAACTTCTCACACAGCACGGTGATGACGGCAGTAACAGCGATTTCGGCCATTGGAATTAGGAAAAAGGAAATATCGTTTCCGTGTTGAAGGTTTTGATTTCAAAGGATGAAAACTTGCGGAAGCAAATGGTTGACTGAATACAGTAGTGCAAACCTGACTTGTATATTTTATACTATGACTAAATTACAGATTTGGTCCATATGTTTAGATGCTTTTCTGTTTAGTTCCAAAATGGAACTTATTTGCAATTTTGATCCTTGCCCTGAACCGTCAACTTAAACAGGACACAACTGCAAAGTACAAAATATATAAAAAATAAGCATTTTGCGTTTGTGTTCTTCGTGATCTCATAATTAAATCCTTAAAAAAATAATATCTTTCCGCAAAAGCCGCTAATCAACTTCAACCAAAATGTACAAGGCTATAAGGTGTGGACAACACTAATGGATGTTTTTTGTGACGTGGGCACCGGAAACCGCCTTCAAAACAGCAAAAGGGGGTGGTTTTCCAGGCTAATAACGCCGTCATGAGGAGAAAAACAGAAAGGAAGAAGAGAGAAATCGGTCGTTTCCTTTCGTTACCACAACAACGCACCATAACGTAACGACTAAAAACATCGGGGCGGGGCTGTGTTCCAGGCTTGCAACCAGCGTTTTCTCATGGCCAAGTCACAATAACGCCAGTGGGCTTTGCCACATTGGCGAGTCTAAATCAAACCAATAAAATCTTAAAATCCATATAAAAACAAAACTTTTAATATCAAAAGGAACCGAAATCCAGTAATTATATGAAACTCAATTTCTTTTGTTCGAAGCTTTAATACACTTCAAAGACCATTGATAAATAAGGACCGAACAAATGTTTAAAAGAAAGGAAATTAAGAAATCTAACCAGATTAAAAAATAATAATAATAACCACTTAGAATTTTATTTTAAAAAATAATCATTCGATCCAAAATGCCCTGGGCCTGGATTCCTAAATGGGTAAACTGATCTGACACGGTAATGTGGTCCCCCATATATAGCATGTCGGACCCTGTGTTTGAAATCACTCTTTTGGACTTTATTTCAAACTCATTGTTCCGGAATACATTAAATTCAAAAACGACTTCTTGTAACACCGCGTTTATTAATATAAATAAATAGACAAATTAATGAATGAATAGTAACCCTAAAATCAATAATAATATAGCAATGTGTTGGTCTCGAGGAGTTAATTGTTACAATTTTAGAAATTGGGGGTTAAAAGTGTAAGTTCCGGAGTGGTTTGTAAATATTTATGAAGGCGGGGACTGCATGGTAATTGTTGGGACTTAATTTGAAGAGATTTTGGAGGCTAAGGGGCTGAATGGTAATATATGGACTGCAGTTGAAAATAATTCGTAGAGGAGGGGCTGCTTGGTAATTATTAGGACTTGTAGTGAATGGATTTTAGGAAATCAAGGGCTAAACGGTAAAATATGGAGTTGCATTGTAATGGATTGAGAATGAAGGGCCAAATGTGCCAATATGGGTGAAGTTTTAAATTGGGACGGGAACTTAAGGACCCGTCATTCCCGTGTTATGAGACACTACTAAGGCAAACCCTACACCTAATCTCTACCACGAGCCGCCAACTTCCTTCTCCATCGTCCAGGCGCCACCTCCCTTTCTCACCTTGCTGCTCCGGTCAACAAAGGTCACCGGCGAAGTCGAGGTAGCAAACCACCAGGCCCATACCACCGCAGTGGCTGTCGACGACAACAGGTTGGCTGAAGACCAACACTCTTCTCATTCTTCTGTTTCGTCTTCAGCCATGTCGCCGTTGTCGCCAGGGCTGTCGAACGCCACCTCTCCGTAACGTTAGTGTCTTTCAGCCACTGCTTGCCGTCTTGTGGTTGCCGAACGGGTTGTGTTTTATGTTGTCACCGAGGAATGATGGCAACGTTTGTGGCTCGCGATTTTGATGCGTATATGTGAGGATTTTCAATCATGTAGGAGTCGTGAAGAACCACCATGGCAGGCGGCCATGGTGGTTGTCGTCGGTAACGCCGTTGTACGCCACCAGGTGGGTGGCTGGGTCCATTTTACAATCTGAAACATGTGTGTGTGTGTGTGTTTATTATGGTGAAGTGTTGTGTGGTGTTGCTTGGCCGAACATCTCAAGGGAGCCACCACCACCACCGTGAGGTGGTGGCTAGCACCTCCGACCACCGCCGGCCACCACAAGGGTGGTTGTGCATGAGTGTATCTGTTTGTTATATTGGGTGTGTGTGTTATTTGGGATATTATGATGTATAATGTATTAATTAGACCAAAAACTGGAAGAAAAACCCACCACCAGCACTTTGAAGTGGTGGCTGCCGCCCTCTACTGCCACTAGCCGTCGTGTTGGGTGGCGGTGTGCATTTGTATGATTAGATTACTATTTTGGCTGTTTGATCAGGTTTTAGTTTTGAATCATAACCACCACCGTGAGGTGGCTGCCGCCGCCGTGAGCCGCCATTGACCACCACTACCTGAGGTGGTAGTGGGTGGTGCCAACTTTATTAATAATTAATTAACCTAAAGATTTAACAAATGGATTAATTAGATCATGATTGGGTTAGAAACCCTAATTAGGGTTTAGAAAACCCTAAATTTGGGTTTGTTGATTTGGACTTATCGGGGCCTGCTTTTGGGGCCATTGGAATTGAGGTAGGAATTACACCCGATCACACCGTATGACTTATCTAGTAGAGAGATGGACTTAATGGATTAAGTCGTTAATGGTTTAAGTAACAAACACTTAACCATAATCATCATTTCATGTTAGAAACCCTAATTTTGGTTGGGCTTGGAGTTGGGCCTTCCTGTTGGGTTTTAGTGATTAGGCTCTAGATGGACCATCCAAGAACAAACATATGGACTAGAATATTTGAATTAGGCTTTAGGATAAGGCCTGTTGAGAGGAAAACTTGAGTAACACACTTGACCAAACATAAGTATATGTCACACCCCAAAACCACGAACGACGGAAACGTTCAGGGGTGGAGGACGTCATGTACAGTATCACAACAGTGTAATATAATAAACAAGCAACAACATCATCCATTTCATTATAAGTAAAGTTTTAATACATGTGTGTTCTTTCATTGTAGTAAGACACCAAAAATATACAGTCAAAATAAAAGACGAGACTTGTCTGCTCCGTCTTCTCAAAACCTGGCCTACGTACCTGTCTACTGATGACCTGAGAATACAAGTTATTTTGAAAGCGAGTATCAACTTTAAAGCTAGTGAATTCATAAGTATATAAGTGTCATTGCCTTGTTTGTGAAAATCTGTTATGAAGGCCATGTAAATCGTTAAATGAAAATGTTGATGTACGTATGAAAAACCCTAGAAAATCCTTTATTTTCTATCAGTTTGAGATGTAGTCTTCTACCAAGACCCGAATGTTTTGTTTGTAAAATGATAGTTTTTCCTTTGTATTGACTAGTACTAAAAGTGCTTAGTCTAACTCATCGTTTATGTGAATGTATCACAAAATAAAGTAAACAGGAAAATGTACTACTGTAAGTATTGTCACTAGGTACTAGGACTAACACTACATCGCATTAAGCGAAATATGTAACCTAATCCGAAGATTGTCCAAAAAAGTATTAATGTAAGTGTCATCACTGGGTACTAGGAGTAACACATCATCGCAATAAGCGAAAGGTATAACCTAATGAACATCCGAAGATTGTCCAATTGTCCTCTGTAGCAGCAGCAGGTGGGTGGAAGGGTTAGTCCCAATCGATCTACCTAATATAAGTAGTAACCTTAGACCTCCGTAGATGGTCATCGACCACTGGTGCTAATCAGTGGGGTTCGGAATGGTAAGTCCCGCCTAGCTATCCCATTGAACCGGGATAGGAAAGATAATTTACACAGAAGGTACTAATAAATTATCCTTGTAGTTCTAAGTACAAGTATCCAGGTAAGTGAATACAGGATAATGCACATATGTAACAGTGTTCCTGTATGATATTCATGTAAGTGTGTTCATGTAACAGGTAAGTATATGTATATGTACTCATGTATCAGGTAAACATCTGTAAGTACTCATGTATCAGGTAATGTACTAGTATAGACTCATGAATGAACTGACTCTTGTGTGATTCCTTGTAATAGAAGTAATGTTTGGTATCTTCAAACTATCCCTATGATAATTTACTGTAATATAACTGCTTGATCATGTAGGTTTATACACTCTTACTACTCAAGGGTGTGGGAAACTAAATGAAAGATGTAAACTATAACATCAATACATATATAAGAATATAAGTGTATATGCATAGTTTAGTTCAAGAATGTAAAATGGTTTTGTAAGACATCTTATGGGTTTTGAACAATAATTAACAATGACTTGATGTCATTTTAATAAACATTTCAAAGGTAAAACATTTGGTAACAATGTGTTTTTAAGATGTAAAACCATTTCATGCATCACATTTTGTAGCATGTGAAATCTGTTAAATGACAAACACAGTTATAAAATACATATCAATGATTCGATAACATGTTTGTTTCTACTTGTATTCCCCCCCCCCCCCATTAAAGCATTTAAAATCATTTAAAATATTGATTAGGGGTATGAACTCACCTGTAGTTGGTGATTGGGATGAACTGAACGGTATAGGATTGCTAGGTGTCAAGCGAGGACTTGTACACACACTACGATCCTAATGAACATATAATCACACATATATGCATTCAATTAGTCTTAAATCACTAATTGATAAAGTTAAGACATCCTAGACATAATAAACACTTTATATAAGTGTTTTAAGCCCTATGGATTGCATCTAAGCTATTATGGGACAAGGTACTTGTGTTTAGGGTTCCAAAGGACCCCATATATGAGTTTACTCCTCATATACTAACACACATGGAGTTTACGGTTGTAAACTCTTGAGTTTACGGCCGTAAACTCCCAACCATGGGGTATTTGTGTGTTTTGAAGTCCCAAATGATTTCTAGAATTATTCCAACTTGGTGGCTAAGTCCTTGGAAGGGTTTAAGGTCTAGAAACACTCCATTTAGGAGTTTACGGCCCTAAGGCCATTCCCCTTAGAGTTTACGGCCGTAAACTCTAAGTATGGTGTGTTTTTGATGCTTTCAAGTCTCTTGCACTTGTGGTATAGGTTCTAGACTTTTATTCCAAGCATATGAAGACCATTGACACACTTTGGTGCCCCTTTAATGAGTTTACGGCCCATGAACCATGTCATGGCCATAAACTCACTTTGAAATGTGATTTTAATGTGCTTTGGTCCTTAGATTAAGTGGGGAACAATTCCATGTAAGGGTCTAGGGCTTTAGGTGTCTTAATAACACCCTTTGGTCCATTTCTATGGAGTTTACAGCCTAAGATACACTTGGGCCATAAACTCTCATTTGTTTGTGTTCTTTGATGTGCTTAAGGCCTTAGATTAAATGGGAACTAGTCTTGATAAAAGTCTTAAAGCATTAGTGGCCTTAAAACACCATTTTGAGTTCAAAAAGGGAGTTTACGGCCTAAGCAACTCTTGGGTTGTGAACTCCCAAACTTGGGTGATTTATGGTTGTTTTCTTGTCCCTAACACACATACATATGAGTCTAAGGCACTTGTATAACACAAGGGTCGTTTTTGGCTTTGTTTAGGGAGTTTACCGCCCAAGAACACCTTGGGGAGTAAACTCCTAGATCTAATGATTTAGCCATCTAAATCATGTTATAAGCACATAATAAGCTTTCTAACACTACTAGAAAGAGTCACTCACGTTTTGCTAATAAAACCAGAAGATCCGTGAGAGAGAAAATGGCTTTTCTCTAGTTGGAAATGTGAATAATGAATAAATTTGGTTCAGAAATCTATTTATAGTCCTGAGATATTTTTGGAAGAAAATATTTTTATTCCTAAAATGATCTCTAATATAATAGAGTGTTGGAATAATAGTGTTGCACAAAACCCGAGTGCACCCACTCTCCTGATATTTCCTGAAGTGTAAACCCTGAAATTACTCAAACTTACGCGAAAAGTCTAAAAATTAACTGTGACTGCTATAACTTCTATTGAAGTGATATAGTTTGTACAGAATGGAATTTTCGGGTTGTCACAGTATAAGTAATATTGCTGAATAAAGTTTAATTCAAAGGATCATAAAGCTCAACAATAATAAGTAAGAGTTAGAAAGTTAGATTGTTAGGTGCGGAAATATAACGAAATTTAAATGACAACAAGTAATATATCAAGTATACACTTAAGTTGATTCTTAACAAGAATTGTAGTCAATCCAAGTCAGTGAGTGACATCAAACTTAGTGATGAAGTCAAGAATGACTTGCTCCGAAGAGAGATTACGATCAGTTAAGAAGATATATGAAGATGAGAGAGTAAGATAAGATATAAGATTCAAGATGCGTGTTTTTCATTAACAAAGAGAACTTTATTTATAGAGTCTCAAAGATTACAAGTTCTATATGTTCTATCGTGGCCATGCAAGGCACAGTGGACAAAAGAAAGTACTTTAATAAAACAGATAATTAAAACTAAAACTAAGAACTGATGACGATGGTTGCGGTTGCGGTACTTCACTGTGTATGAGATTGATTTCAGATCAGAGTCAGTTGCAGTTTGATCAAGTTTAAGAGGGTCACTTTTATGTTCCAACAATTTCCCCTTAATTGACCTCTTCAACTTTCCTTTATTTATCAAGTTGTAGAAATTTGATAATAATCCACCAGAACTTCCTGATTTCACAAAGCCAAACAATTCTTCTGGAGATTTCAAACTTTACTTCCGAAGTAATGTGCTTAGACTTGTGCACTCCAGCTTGAGTAATCTCTAATTGTTTCCGGGTCATGCGATTCATGGTAGTCATTGGGATAAAGTATTTTGCTTCATCATTTTTGCGTTTAAAGATGACTCCAAGATCTGGGAAGTTGGTTGCTCTAAGGGATCTTTCTTGAAAACCTTCAGTCAGTATCAAAGCTTCTTTGAGGGGAGGAAGGTTGTACTTCTGTGCGAGGGCAGGGTGGATATCTGCATCGATCCTAGCAAAATCACAGACAGTTTTTTTTAGAAACATACAAGCCCGTTCGTACGCAATCTTCATCTTATGATACTTCTCACACTTGTTTTGAAAGACCCTAGCAATCAGAAAGATTTCCTCTGGGTTCATACAAGAAAAATCTGCTTGGGTTTGGACATAGTCGTGGTTTCGTCTTGTGAGAGTGTACTGAACAAACTATGATTTCATAAACTTCCTGGGATTGTAGTTCTTTACTACGGATGGTTTGTCGTTTGACCAGATCTTTTCAATTTCAGATCCATGCTTGGCATGAAATTTGTTATGTCTTTCAAATTCCAGTGGCAGCCTCTGATCATCGGGGATGCTGCGGTCAAACGATTCGAATATTGTGAAGTATTTTGCATTGGGAGAAATGGGAGTCCCAATAGCCATCAGGAGGGGGTTCCACGAAAGTGAGGTATGGTTTGTAATCGTCATCTTGTAATCTTCTAATAGGGTTGATCCATGAATGATGAGAGACTCATTCATTGTGATGTCAAAGCCGTGTTCCCTCCAAATCAACTCAGCAAACTTAGCTAATTTCCATTCGGCTTTCTTTTGTTTGGTTGCCGGAGAGTCGAGGGAGTTTTCAGACGACATATGAGAGGCTAAAGTTTTGAGATGTGGGGGAGTCTCTGGATGTGAGGAAATGGAAGGTTGAACATCTTGAACTGTTTCTTGTACATGCGGTGAAGACTGATGAGGAGAAGGCATAGGAGTCTTCTGTTTGGGAGATGGTTGCGGAGTGGAAACTTTGTCATGGATTATGGGTTCCTTATGTGAGTTTTGATTATAGATGCGGTCCGAATCATGGTCTTTACTTCCCCCTCTTGAGGAAGGAACACCTGGTGCTTCCTTAAGCCATTGCTTAAGACCGTTTATTTGTGCACAAACGTCATTGAATTTAGCTTTGAGTGCATCAGCAAGCTATTGATTGTTGGGGATTGCGGTGTTGAAGAGCAGTATCATAACAAGGAGAAACCGAAAGTAACTTCAGGTTGAACACTACAGTCAAATCTGGGCAGTTATGTAATCATACCTGTGATAAATATAGCCTAATCAACTATATTTATTTGAGATATGACCAACATTTGCTTGGGAGTGATGGTGGTGTTGAAACAAACCTAAAACCTACTAACTATACGCGCACAAGAGAACCTTGGTATCGAACGTCAAGTTTAAAATACTATAGGAGTATTTTAGGATACTATAAACCCCTTCCACACCTAAACTTTGTGCGCCATACCGATAAAAGAGGATCGCCGCCCTACTCGTCGTAGGTTCATAGTGCCTTAAATCACAACCAAGAGGTGTACGTCCTCCAATAATCCATACAACCAAATCCGCTAACTATATTGCTAACTATGTGCTATTTTGACGGACTTAACATCATGCAATATATGTTTCCACTCAATACCAAGATTATACGAGTAAACTCGTTTGAAATCAACTACGGGTAGTTACGAGCTCACTTTTCGTGTGCAATAGAGTCATGTCTTCCCATAAAGATAACCAGTACCCCGACGGTGCACCGGTCCTACGAATAGACTCCGCCACTTTCCAAGCCATTGTAACAATTGTCGTGGCAGATGCCATGGAATACTTCAATGCCAACAGCACAAACGAAATGGAAGCAGTATCGATAAATTCAACCGTAACAACAACCAGGGAAACCAATGAAGGACAACTCACCAATGCACCCAAAAACCTAAACCTAAGCTCAAGAAACGAAAGTTCAGAAACGAAAAAGGAGACAGTTCGACTCAGAGGCTTACTAAAAGACAACAAGCGGGATTAGTCCCTAATTAAAAAAAAAAACATTAACAAGTTTCTTTTTGTATATTTCAATTATTTACCACAAATAAAAACTCATAATAAACATTTACACTCGAATTATCAACTTTTCGACAACCATCTTATACTTTCATACATAGTTGAAAACATAAGTTCCGTCCCTGATTAAAAAAAAAAAAAAAAAAAAAAAAAAACTCACTATTTCTCATTTTGTATTTATAAAATCCGCATAACAAATTAGACTTGGAACAATTATATTTTATCTTACTAACTAAATGAACCTATTTAATATCATACACGTTAATTTTAAAATTTTGTTTTTCTATCATACGAATGAACATTACAATTAAAACTCAATCTACAAAAAACTGGTAAAACATGCCTACATTCAAATGTAATGTACTATAAATAATGTGTACCTCAGCGTATATTTCGGTTTTTTTTATTCAAAACCAAAACCGCATCAAATCAATCGGTCAAACCTTTTTTTACTTTAGTTTTTAACCAATGCGGTTCAGTTTTTTAAACTCAAACCATCACTATAAAATTTTATACTAAAAAATGGTTTAGTCTCCAACTTTATGTGACATTATCGAGAGAGATATCACATGTTAATAAAAAAGTATTAGTGACAACAGTAGTGAAATCTATACATCAAATGTCATGTATAAATAGATGTTGAATGATTAATAATACACAATCAATCATGTGTTCATGTATATTTGTAAAGAAATCTCAACTTTTCATTTTAATTCTTATTGAAATATTGGAGTATTAGTACCTTGTCTCGTCCAGAAAAGACCGGTTTCATTTATGTTTTTTAAACATTTTCAGAGTAAATCCTTTTGATTTTAAAGGAGGTGTGTAATTTGTTCCTAAAAACAAAACATGATAAAATAGATTTTTATCAAAACATTTCATAAAGAAATATAATTTCATTTCATAATCAAAAATTTGGATGTCATGTTCCGATACAGACCATAAAGCATAAACGATAACATTACAAGTCATTCAACAAATAAATCCATATACAGACTTGTAAACAAAACTTGACGATTCATCTATCTTATGCCCTTGCGCCACTTCCTGTAATACAAATAAACTGAGTGGGTCAGGCTTGGGGGCCTAGTGAGCATATAGGGTTTTCAACCCACAATAAATAATTATATTTAATTCAACAATCAACAATAACCCGATTACCCATTCCCGTTATCCTCACTTTACGTCCCTAAAATAACATCTATCTCAAGGGACCTAACATAGGATTTTCATCGGGACGGACATTACTGCAGAGGGGCTTCCTCAACAATAAGTGTCCTAAAGGCAACCATATTGGGGATATAGTACGCCGGTGAACACATCGTTCACAACACCTACAGGTTATGAGCCTAGTAGTGTTCCACAGGACTGTCAAGAAAGAGTTAGTGGTTGTCATCCATACTCTGCTGAATGACTAGAATAACACTAACAACGAGGCCTGTCATCAATTTATTTCATTGCACACCAACTGTCTACCCATGTTCTACCCAACATATTAGTAGATAAAAATATACATGTTTTATACATAATTTTAAAAAAAATTGTATAGCATGCTCTTTCAATATTCCATCCAAATAGCAAGTAATACGTAAACACATAACAAGAAATTTCAATGAGAGTCATATAAGTCTATGTGTTAGAAGGTAATAACAATACCCTCACACAACCCGTATTTTTAAATACATTCAAACGATTACTTGTATAATATCGTGTATTGAAAGGGACTATACACTCACTTTGATCAGAAGATGACCGGGCAGCACTACAACTTGCAGAAGTATTATTCTTCGGTAGATCTGGAAGATCTTCACAAAAACCGGGCTCCTCGCGGGCAGGGCTTCGGCTCGGGAATCTCACTTCTCGGGATCTTCGGGACTTCGGAACTTGCTTCGGGGCTTGGGAATGATATCGGGGCTTTGGGATATTATTGGCATGCAAATCGAGGCAAAAACTAGAGAGAAGATAGAAATGAGCAAAGAAAATGGCTGATCTCGGTTTCTATTTATAGGCTGTTGGGTCTGGGATTACGCAGGGTGTAATTTCCAAGTACGCTGGGTGTAGTCAGTACGCGGGGCATAATCTTGGTTACGCTGGGCATACGCTTCGGATAAGATTTGGTATGCGTCCCACGCCTAGCGTACGCAGGGTGTAATTTCCAAGTACGTTGGGTGTACTCAGTATTCGGGCTGCATACTGCTAAGTCGAAACTTCGAAAAATCATAACTTTCTCATACGAAGTCAGATTTGGGCGTTCTTTTTATGCACGCTCTTGGTTTAACGTATTCTACGACTTTCGTTTAGATCACTAAGGCTAAATATCTCTCTAATGTAAATTTCACTTTTTACGTCATTCAGCGTCGTCGGTTCTGTCACGAAACTTCGACGGGTCATAACTTCTTCGTTATAACTCGGATTTCGGCACTCTTTATATATTCGGAAACCTCGTTTCAACTAATACATCATCATCCATAGATATCGGCTTTATCTAACATTTTATTTTTACGCTTATTTTTTATTCTTGATTAAATCAAATCACATAATTAAGCAGATAAGTATAAAACACATGATTCGCAAATAATACATTCTTATTATTTCAAATAGGTTACAAAGGTTAACCTAGACTATTACATTGCTAAAAATGGCAATCCCAGAAACACGGACGTTACGATTCTCCCCACCTTAGGATGATTTTGTCCCCGGAATCACACATCAACAAACAAATGCGGGTAGCGACTCATCATGTCACTCTCCATCTCCCAGGTGAGGTTCGGCCCATTCGCGTGTTTCCATCGGAAAAGCAATAACTCGACCATCTTGCGTCGCAACTTCTTAGTCTTTCGGTCAACGATTGCCTCTCGTTCTTCAATCAACCTTTTGTTCTAATCAATTCTCAACTCCGAAAGTGGAATCATGTCAGGAACTTCTCTCGTGAACTTCCTCAAATAACACACATGGAAAGTGTTATGAATTTCATTCAGTTCTTCTGGTAGTTCGAGCTTGTAAGCTTGGTTCCCAATCCTCTGAAGAACATTAAACGGTCCAATAAACCTTGGACTTAATTTTCCCCTTTTACCAAATCTTATAAGTCTCTTCCACGGTGAGACTTTAAGCAAAACCGAATCTCCAACTTCGAAAGTCATCAGTCTTCGCTTGTTGTCAGCATAGCTCTTTCGACGATCCTGAGCGGCTAACATTCTCTCCCTAATTATTTTTCAACTTTTCAGCAGTTTGATGGACTATCTCCGGTCCCATAAATTGCTTTTCCCCAGCCTCAAGCCAACAAGACAGCATACAACACTTCTGTCCGTACAAAGCTTGATAAGGTGCCATCTTGATGCTCGAGTGGAAACTATTATTGTAGGAAAATTCTGCCAAAGGTAATTGTTCATCCCAATTACCTTGAAATTCCAGGGTACATGCTCTTAGCATATCTTCAAGTGTTTGTGTTGTTCTTTCGCTCTAACCATCAGTCTGTGGATGATAAGTTGTACTTAAACACAACTTGGTACCGAATTCCTCTTGTAGACTTTTCCAAAACCTTGAGGTGAAACAACTATCACGATCCGACACAATTGTTAATGGAACACCGTGAAGCCTCACAATTTCTTTCACGTAAGAATTCGCAAGCTTCTCCATAGACCATTTCTCCTTGGCTGCTATGAAATGCACTCTTAGTGAATCGATCAACGACCACCCAAATCATGTCGTGACCACTTTTCGTTCTGGGAAGTTTAGTGACAAAATCCATAGCAATGTCTTCCCACTTACCCATAGGCACAGGAAATGGTTCTAAACTCCCGTACGGTTTCTGAGGTTGTGTCTTTACCCTCACATAAGTCACACACTCGACCACATACTTTGCAACATCAAGCTTCATCGTCGGCCACCAGTAATAGGGTTTCAGGTCCCTATACATTTTAGTGCTACCAGGATGAATCGAGTACATGGTCTTATGAGCTTCTTCCATCAGAAGATCTCTGACTCCTCCTGTCTTAGGTATCCAAATCCGATCTTGGAACACCTTCAGTCCATGACTGTTTATACCGAATACCAACGTTTTGCCGAAACGTTCCTCCTTTCGGTCATTCTTCTCAGAAGCTTCCTCTTCAGCTTTCTTTATATTTTCCACAATGGTCGAGACAACTTCTATTCTCAACGCTCTTGGCCTCTTTCTTTCAGGATTGACTTTCCGACTGAGAGCATCAGCAACAACATTAGCTTTACCTGGATGGTAAAGTATCTCACAGTCATAGTCCTTAAGTAATTCTAGCCAGCGTCATTGCCTTATATTCAATTCCTTCTGACTAAAGAGATATTGGAGACTCTTATGATCAGTGAAAAGTTTGCACTTCGTGCCATAGAGGTAATGGCTCCATATTTTCAGAGCGAAAACTACCGTTGCCAACTCCAAATCATGAGCCAGGTAGTTTTTTTTCATGCTCTTTCAGCTGTCAAGATTCATACGCGATCACCTTATCTCTTTGAGTCAAAACACAACCCAATCCAACTCCAGACGCATCGCTATAAACACCAAAGTCTTCAACTCCATCGGGTATAAATAAAATCGGTGTCTCGCATAACTTCTTCTTTAGCAACTCGAAAGCTTCTCTGTGCTTATCATTCCAAGCATAAACGGCTCGTTTGTGGGTCAAAGCTGTTAATGGACTAGCGATCGAAGAAAATCACTGGATAAACCTTCGGTAATATCCGGCTAATCCCAAAAAGCTTCGGATCTCCGTGGGACTCTTCGGTTGCCCCCACTTTGTCACAGCTTCAATCTTTGTCGGATCAACCATTATACCTTCTTGGTTGACCACGTGACCCAAGAATTGGACTTCTCTAATCCAAAAATAACATTTGGAGAACTTTGCATACAGCTTGTCCTTCTTCAAGACTTCCAACACTTCTCATAAGTGTCTGCCATCCTCTTCTTGGCTTTTCGAATAAATCAGAATGTCATCTATGAACACTATTACAGATTTATCAAGGAACGGATTACAAACCCTATTAATCAAATCCATGAATGCTGCTGGAGCATTGGTTAGTCCAAACGACATAACCAAAAACTCGTAGTGTCCATATCGCGTTCTGAATGCAGTCTTCTCTATATCCTGCTCTTTCACCTTCAGCTGATGATATCCTGACCTTAGGTCGATCTTTGAAAAATAACTTGAACCTTGTAGTTGATCGAACAGGTCATCAATCCTCGGCAGCGGATATCTATTCTTTATTGTTGCCTTGTTCAGCTCTCTATAATCGATACACATTCTCATACTTCCATCTTTCTTCTTCACGAATAACACCGGAGCTCCCCAGGGTGATGAACTAGGTCTAATGAAACCTTTGTCCAATAACTCCTGAAGTTGCATCATCAGCTCCTTCATCTCTGTTGGTGCTAGTCGGTAAGGTGCTTTTGATATTGGCGTCGTTCCGGGCAACAAGTCGATATGGAATTCTACTTGCCGATCAGGCGGTAATCCAGGAAGATCTTCGGGAAATACTTCTGGATAATCACATATGACAGGAATGCTCCGCGTCTCCTTTTTCTCCTTCTTTTCATCAATCACAAATGCCAAATATGATGTACATCCTTTGGCCAAACACTTTCTGGATTTCATTAGAGAAATAATCCCAGAACTTACTCTGCGTTTGTCCCCATACACCATAAATGACTCTTTCCCTAGCGGGTTTACCTTGACTATCTTCTTTCTTCACAATATCTCGACGTCATTGGCGCTAATCCAATCCATTCCCAATACGATGTCGAAACTGTTTAGTTCTATGACAATAATTCCTCATGGAACTTATTACCATTCAAGTCAATTAAGATGTTTTTCATACGATGGCTAACCGGTACAAACTTGCCACTAGCAACTTCGACTAACAAAGCGTTATCTAGTCTATCGACAGGCAAAGCTAGTTTTCTACCAAATTCATGCGAAATAAAGGAGTAGTTGGCTCCAGAATCAAATAAAATTTGGGCAGGCAATTTGTTTACGAGAAAAGTACCTGAAGCGACATCTGCTTCATCCCTCGCAGCTTCCAATGTCATCTGGAATGCTCTCGCCTTTGGCTTTGGCGGAATGTTGGGTTTTGCTGCCTCCTTCTTCTTCGGACAATCCCTCGAGATGTGCCCCTCCTCACCGCAACCATAACAAACTTTCTTGGGGATGGTGCATTTGTTGGCATAATGCCCTAGCTTTCCACATTTGAAGCATGTGACCACTTCTCCGTCACATTTCTCATGATGCTTCTTCTTACACTTGTCACACCATTTCGCCTCTACCTTTACTCGACTTCCTCTCGAACCCGATTTCGAGAATTTACTTTTCTTGCTGGACCCTGAAGATCCCTCGAACTTCCTCTTTTCACCACCCTCAACTTTTTTGGCGGTTCTCCCTTTAATCATATTATCAACAGATTTGGCAACCCAGATAGCTGCCTCAAGAGTATGTGCCTGACGCACTGGCACCTCGTACTCCTATGGGAGTCCCTTCGCATACCGGTCCACCTTTTTTAGCTCATCCGGGACGATGCGCAAGGCAAACTCCATTTTTTCTGTGAAGGCGTTTGTGTATTCGTCGACTGACATACTGCCTTTTGTCAACGTCAGAAACTTGTTTTCCAGTTCCAGTAGATTTTGAGCTGAGCAGAACTTGCGTTTAAACTGCACCAAGAATTCGGCCCAAGTCAACTGTAGTGGTTCATTAGGGCTAAGGGTCTTCCCCAGAGTGTTCCACCAACGAACAGCTCCACTCCTGAATTGACGTACTGCGAACGTGGTCTGCAACTTACCTTTACAGCCACAAGTCATGAAGGCCAACTCCATTTCGGAGATCCAATCCATTACCCCAATCGGATCCTCCTTTCCAGTAAAAGTCGACGGCTCGCAAGTTAAAAAGTCCTTGTACTTACACCCCAATCCATCTTGATTATTGTGTCTATTAACAGGTGGGTTCTCTTGACCAATTATCCCACTGAGGTTTTCTCCTTCGGACTGCCCTCCATTTACTTCGGGCTCTTCAACTCGAATTGACGATTCTTCGCGATTCTGTTTAATCAGACGTCTGGTTTCATCCATCTGACGATCCAACATTGCCTGAATCATCACTTGAACTCCTGCCATTGTCATTGGCTCTGGTGCTGCTGCTATGACAGGTATTTGCTCAATCACAAGCGCTTGCTCGACTACAGGCGGCTGATTCCTGTTTTGGTCGGCGTTTCCAACTCCGCTTCTTGTTCTCACCATTTTTTATGTATACACCGAATAAGGTGAAATTAGATCCTCTTTCACGATAAAATTTCAATTCATCCTTATTACTCCAAACGATTACATGCTAGTTCTAATATCATAGACGTACGCTTAGAATCCTAAACACATAAGGTTTCCAGATCCGGTCAGCAACAGACCATAGATCTGAACAAATAATATCATATATGGCAACATATAACATTTAGCACATAAAAGCATTTTAGGTAACTTTCCTAAAATAATCTAGTGGTCGTGTCTGAAATATAACAGACACACGTCTAACAACCTTCACTTAGCATTCTAAGTTTAAGTCTAGAAATCCTACAAATTCCTAGTTCGCTTAAACTAATGCTCTGATACCAACTGTAACATCCCCAAAATCTCGTCCAGAAAAGACCGGTTTCATTTATGCTTTTTAAACATTTTCAGAGTAAATCCTTTTGATTTTAAAGGAGGTGTGTAATTTGTTCCTAAAAACAAAACATGATAAAATAGATTTTTATCAAAACATTTCATAAAGAAATATAATTTCATTTCATAATCAAAAATTTGGATGTCATGTTCCGATACAAACCATAAAGCATAAACGATAACATTACAAGTCATTCAATAAATAAATACATATACAGACTTGTAAACAAAACAACTTGACGATTCATCCATCTTATGCCCTTGCGCCACTTCCTGTAATACAAATAAACTGAGTGGGTCAGGCTTGGGGGCCTGGTGAGCATATAGGGTTTTCAACCCACAATAAATAATTATATTTAATTCAACAATCAATAATAACCCGATTACCTATTCTCGTTATCCTCACTTTACGTCCCTAAAATAACATCTATCTCAAGGGACCTAACCTAGGATTTTCATCGGGACGGACATTACTACAGAGGGGCTTCCTCAACAATAAGTGTCCTAAAGGCAACCATATGGGGGATAGAGTACACCGGTGAACACATCGTTCACAACACCTACATGTTATGAGCCTGGTAGTGTTCCACAGGACTGTCAAGAAAGAGTCAGTGGTCGTCATCCATACTCTGCTGAATGACTAGAATAACACCAACAACGAGGCCTGTAATCAATTTATTTCATTGCACACCAACTGTCTACCCATGTTCTACCCAACATATTAGTAGATAAAAATATACATGTTTTATACATAATTTAAAAAAAAAAATGTATATCATGCTCTTTCAATATTCCATCCAAATAGCAAGTAATACGTAAACACATAACAAGAAATTTCAAGGAGTGTCATATAAGTCTATGTGTTAGAAGGTAATAACAATACCCTCACACAACCCGTATTTTTAAATACATTCAACGATTACTTGTATAATATCGTGTATTGAAAGGGACTATACACTCACTTTGATCAGAAGATGATCGGGCAGCACTACGACATGCAGAAGTAGTATTCTTTGGTAGATCTGGAAGATCTTCACAAAAATCGGGCTCCTCGCGGGCAGGGCTTCGGCTCGGGAATCTCACTTCTCGGAATCTTCGGGACTTCGGAACTTGCTTCGAGGCTCGGGAATGATATCGTGGCTTCGGGATATTATTGGCACGCAAATCGAGGCAAAAACTAGAGAGAAGAAAGAAAATTAGCAAAGAAAATGGCTGATCTCGGTTTCTATTAATAGACTGCTGGGTCTGGAATTACGCTGGGCGTAATTTCCAAGTACGCTGGGTCTCGCATACGAGCTCCGTTTTCGACGTTCTTTATATCCACACGTAGGCGAGATTATGCTCTACAACTTTCATTTAGACTCCGTTGGCTAATTTTGACTTTATTTTTATTATATTATTTTTAGTAGGCCGGGACAGGGAAACTACGTTATAAATTCATAACTTCTTCATCCGACGTCCGTTTTCGTCTGTATTTTTACCGTTGGACTACTATCGACGAGATCTTCTATTCTCGTTTAGATTGTTTCGGCTAAAAACCACTCGATCTCGGATCGAGTATTCGGGCTACATACTGCTAAGTTGAAACTTCGAAAAATCATAACTTCCTCATACGAAGTCAGATTTGGGCGTTCTTTTTGTGCACGATATTGGTTTAATGTATTCTACGATTTTCGTTTAGATCACTAAGGCTAAATATCTCTCTAACGTAAATTTCACTTTTTACGTCATTCAGCGTCGTCGGTTCTGTCGCGAAACTTCGACAGGTCATAACTTCTTCGTTATAACTTGGATTTTGGCATTCTTTATATATTCGGAAACCTCGTTTCAACTACTACATTATCGTCCATAGGTATCGGCTTTATCTAACATTTTATTTTTACGCTTATTTTTTATTCTTGATTAAATCAAATCACATAATTAAGCTGATAAGTATAAAACACATGATTCACAAATAATACATTCTTATTATTTCAAATGGGTTACAAAGGTTAACCTAAACTATTACATTGCTAAAAATTGCAAGCTCAGAAACACAGGCGTTACACGTTCCCACTTCACGAACACCTAAAGCTCCAAAATTTGAACCCTTGACACCCTTGGTGTTCAAGTTTGCTTTTGAAACCTTGAAATCTCCCCAAATCTACAAGCGTTAAGATTTCGAAAAAAATCAAACTTTCTGAAACACTACCAGATGAAGGGATATGGCGGGACAACTTATAACCCCACACTAATATCAAAGAATGCCATGATATAGGAGGTGGAGGAGCATCAACTTTCCCAACAACCAGAGGAAACACCCCTCAAATTAATACTTGGAAATAGCAACATATTTCCAAAGAATATACCCAACTCGCAAATATAAATGTGGAAACTCCCCGCTTTTAAATTCTTAAAAGGAAAATACTACATTTAGCATTGGTTTATTCCATTCGTTAGTAGTTAAATCATTGCTAAATTGTCTATATATAAAGATAACATATTTTTGTGTAAAATGCATTTTAAAACTACCCATTTACAAATAACATCCCAAACAAAAATAGTATGCGAAGTTGTATATTGATATTTACATGGTTCATCCACAATTTATCCCAACTTTTGAAGGTGTATTTGGTATTAACCAATATCCTTGATTGTCTCTACAATTCAATGACCTTCTACTACCTCCATCCTATGGATTATGATATCATATGCTTCTTCTACCCTTGTAACTCCCACAACTGCTCCAACTATGTAATCTCCTATTGCATATTCAACAGATTTACCTATAAAAGTCGAACGAGTTCCTTAGAATTAAACTCATATATAGAAAAATGCCAAGATCACATAGCACAAAATATTTTAACATGATTTCATATACAATCTCTTGCTTTGATCATGAATGCCAACAAACAAAACAATAACAATAACAGTTACCCAATCACATAAAGATGAGGTAAGGGGGAGGTAGGATGGTGGGCAGCTTGAGCCATTTCCATAAATGTCCTCTGACATAAAAGAAAATTGGATTTTCTAAAATGTGCCCTAAGGGTACATATAAGAAATCTTAATTATACGAAATATTACCATAATTAAGTGTTAAATGCATTAAATATAGGGACTAATCCTTATTGAAAAATATGAAATTCATTAATTACAGAAAATATCCTTTATAGTTAATGAATTTCTCATTTAATTATGGTAATATTTCACATATTTAATGTTTCTTATATGTGCCCTTAGAGCATCCACTATGATGAGTTTAATGAGAGAGTTGAATGAGATGGCAAGTCTAATTGTCATTTAATGGATAAAACTCTGCCATAATGAGATGCCACCTTGGCATTTAATGGATTTTGAGTTCAATGACCATTGAACTCTTTAATGGGAAAAAGGAAAGTTTTTTAATCTTAAATACATACTATAAATTAGCTTTTGTAACTTTCTATTGAACTTTGTAGAGTTAAATGCATTGTAGGAAAAAATTGATTGAGTTGTATGGAATGTATAAAAGTGATGTGGCAATCCATTGAACTCTATGGAGTTCAATGCATTGTGGATGCCCTTAGGACACATGTTAGAAAATCCCAATGAAAAAAACAAAAATATTAGAAGATAGATGAAATCATATTATCTAAACACTGTCCAGCATTGGATGAGCTCCTACATGATAATCTCTTTCATATGAATGGCAACAAAGAAGTTGACAAAATATTTGCAGAAGTTTACATTGTGTAAGACCTTGCATCATCCTTATGATACTTATCCCCAACTACAGTAAGAAAAGGATAACCACACAAAAAAGATAATGTCAAGCTAAACAAACAGCATGCACAGTTTTGATGTCAAATGGACTAATTCTAACCTTGAGATTCATACAAGTTTGTCAGAAAATATGAGGTTATATAACAAATACTTCAGAGGAATTAACATGGTGCCAAATTTGTACCAAATCTATCAAGATAAATATCTTAATGACAACGTGTTTGACCTAAAAGGCCATACTTTCTGGATTGAAGTCCAAATTGTATACATCAGTCTTATGTTTTCTATTAAATCTTTCAACAATGGACAAGGTTATTGGAAAAGACAATATCATGCATTGAAAACCAAAACAATATGACCACAAAGTGAAACACAAAGACGTTATGACATAACACAGATAAAATACAGTTACAAGTATTCATTCAAAATCTTCCGCAAATGGAAACATAGGAACTTAATTTTTTCTTCTTTTAGTACTAATTTTGATTATCGGTTATCCATTTAAAATAATCTAAACGTGTCTCAAAATTGATGCTCCTTACTTGATTAACAAATATCGATTACAATTGTATTATTGGAATAGATAACCATATTTTTAGTACTTATGTAAGAGGCAAAGATGATATGCGAGGACACAACATACCTTTTCTACCCCCACACCTTTATTGTCAATCTTGATGGCTCAGAAGTTGTCTTAAGATCTCTAATCTTCGGGCATGACACAATATCAAGGCTTTTAAGGCATGAGAGGTGTTGTAAGACATCTGAAAATGATCCCACATCCGTAAAATCGTTGAGCTCTAGAGAAACCAGAGATGGTGGAAGAAGAAAAGATGATGAGGATGAAGGAGTAGTAGTATTCCCCACATCATCTGCCACTGCAAATGAAACCACTCCTGAATTTTCGCCATATAAGTGCAATTGAATTAGTGAGGTTGTGAAATTCTGTGGGCCCCACTCTAACATAGGCTTATTTAAGCATCCTATCCTGAGTTTGGTCAAATTAGGAGGCCAAACCCCACAAGGAAAGGAGTAGTCCATACTTGGACAATGATATATCCACATTTCTTCCAAAAATGTGAGATTCTGAAAATGCTCGTGAGAAAATGACTTTAGATTCTTGCAAAATCTGATCTGAAGAGATGTTAGGTGAGACATAGGGTGAAAACCAGAAACTTTTTCAGAATGAGAGGATGGGTGATCCTGCACCATTGAAAAGGTCAAGGATTTGAATGAATCACAAAAGCTGATATCCAACCTCACAACACTATTTGGACAATTGTAACTCTCCAGTGTGCCACAATAACTAAACATCACCTGTTTAAGAGATTCCATGCTAATCCCAAAATCAACCTCTTTCTCGGCTGATGAAACCAATTTTTCACAGTTCCATACTTCCAACTTCTGCAAACTCACAAGACTTTTGCACGCTTCTGATTCTCGTTCCCACAAGTATCTCAGTTCATCACAGTTTTTTATAAAAAGATGTTCAAGTGCCCCGAGATGGATTAAATCCTCTCCATGTAATTGGGTAAGTCCTTTAACATCCAACATTTTTAATTTAACAAGTGATGAAGATAAACCAACAATGCTTTTAAACACCTCCTTGGAACATTTTCTTATATGTAAAACCCGAAGTGAAGGTATTGATCCGATTAACACTTCGGCTAGTTCTGGACAACATTTTATAGAAATCTTATGGAGACAAGGAAATGATCTAGCAGATCCATGGTTGTTGCCACTATCAATTGACCATCTCTGCCAACCTTGCATATCATCAAATTTCAGAACTTCAAGCGATGGAAAAGCAATGCCACGAAAAACATTTGTAGGTGCAACAAACTCAAAACCCACAGTCTTCACCTCTTTCATCCCTTCAACAACCAACTTCTTAAGAGATGGTAGATGTCCGAGTGTTGGTAAATGTGTACTTCTACAACCACATAATTTAAGCTCTGTTAATCGATCAAACGAGGGATCGCCGACCCAACTGGGAAATCGTGTTCCCTTGTAATTCAAAATCTTGAGGTTTTTTAACTTTGGAGGAGGCCTTAGTTCTTCAAGTACTTCAAATTCAATCATCTCATTCCGAGAATCATTAAACACATGGCTCCACTTCATCTCCAAAATGTTAATACCATTCTTTTGATGTAAGTTAGCATCCTTTGCTTGCATTGGATTTATCACTTTGTCTAGCCCCATAATGCAAAGTTGGCCTTGAAGATCTGATAGGCCTTTAAGCTCGGATATTTTGAACCTGTTAGTTCTTTCAACAATGACCTTGGATAGAGTTTGTAGACTTGTCAACCCACCAATCCCTAGCGGCATCTTATTCACCTTTGGAGTATCACTTATGTCAAGATGTCGCAGATTTCTTAACTTTGCAAAACTTTCTGGTAAGCTAGATAACCGATGACAGTTATGAACCAACAAGCTTTGTAGATTACAAAGATCACTCACTTGTTCTGGTAAACATGTGATTCCAGTATTCGAATAATTAAGATATCTTAGATGCTTAAGACTACCAATGGATTGTGGTACTTCTGTGAATTCCAGTCCACTTATTCTTAGCACCCTTAGGAACTGTAGTTCATGAAGTGATCCAACAAGAACACTGTCAATACAAGAATCTGATAATGGCAAGAAAGTCCGCAAGCGTTTAGCTCTTTGTAATTCCTTGAGCTTTCCATATGATTCACATCCTAGACCTGTAAGAGAAAAGTGACGAAACTTCTCAAATTTTTCATTCATGTCGGACATATTCATCTCACCATCCAATTTACAAAAAAACTCTCCTGCAACACTTGTGGCCAAGTCATTTATCAGGTCATGCATTGTATACAGTAACTCGTCATTCGTTGAATGTTGAAAAAAGGACCTTGACAGTAGCTCTTCAAAATACCGATGACCTAAATTTTCCATCGACTTTGATTGGGACAAAAATCCCTCTGCCATCCAAAGTAGGACTAATTCATTCTTGTCAAGCACATAGTCCTTAGGAATTAAGGAGCAGTATGCAAACAAGAGTTTCAAATGTGGAGGAAGATGATAGTAGCTTAGTCTTAGAGCAGGAAGAATCTCACTACCATCCTCTATATCCCATATCTTGCTCTTCAACAACTTCTCCCATTCATCGCCATCTCTATTTCCCTTCACAACCCTCCCAAGCGTTTTCAAAGCCAAAGGCAGCTTACCACATTTTTTTACAATACCTTCACCAATGAGCTTAAGCGTTGGATGCTTGTCAAAGTTTTTTTCACCAACTGCATGAAGAGCAAATAATGATAGTGCATCTTCATTTGACAAAACGTCCAGAGGGTAAGTTTCTTTTGAGTCCATCACGGATGCAACCCTGGTACTCCTGGTTGTGACAATAACTCTACTTCCAGGTGCCCCTACAAGAAGAGGGCTCTGGAGGAGTTCCCACTTACTGTCGTCTTCATTCCAGACATCGTCTAGAACAAGTAGGAACCTCTTCTTTGAAAGTTCTTCTTTGAGGGCCACATGAAGCAGATCAAGATTAGCAAAAGCTTCGTTTTTCCCTGTTACTGCTTGGAAGATAGCCTTGCTAATGTTAAATACATCCAACTCTTCGGAAACACAAACCCATGCCCTGAGTTCGAAGTGATCCTTCACTTTATCCTCATTGTACAAAACTTTGGCAAGAGTGGTTTTTCCTATTCCACCCATGCCAACTATTGACACTATGCTCACATTTTCATCACTTTCTTCATTCCCCAACAACTTCATCATCAAAGCCTCTTTATCCCCTTCACGACCCATGATTTTGGACTCATCAACCAAAGAAGTTTGCTCCAACCGTCTCTCCGATATAAAAGACCTTTCAACATTCACATTCAAACCCAAATCATTTCTCTGGTCAACAAGATCACGCAATTTGGTGGTGATTTCATCTAGCTTGGATTTCATCTTCTGAACATATATGATGCTGCGAGGACTGAAATTAGTACAACAATTTGGGAAGAACTTCAATACCTTGCCGGTGTTGGTGCTGGCACGAGCTTCTTGATTCAACTTGCGCCGCATAGCTTCGGTGGCCAAATCATCAAGTACATCTTCTACATCGAAAGCCAAATCCTGGAGATCATTCACCCACAATTGAACAGCTCTGTCTGTTATGTGCTTCTGGCTTGCATCAGCAAGAACGGCTTGGATCAGGGGAAGATCTTTCTTCCATTTTTTCAGTTGAGAATCGATCCCTTCAGATCGAGCGAGATTCATCAAGTCACCAGATATCAGCTTCTCAGTCAGCACAGCAATGACAGCGGTAACAGCGATTTCAGCCATTGAAATTGGGAAACAGAAAGATTTTTTTTCTTTTTATGAAGGTTTTGATTTGAAAGGATGAAATTTTGCAGAAGCAAAAGGGTTGACCGAATATAGTGCAAATAAGTCCTGGACCTCATTCATAAAGCAAAAGGGTTGACTTATATATTTTATAATAATTAAATTACTATGGACCCTATATTTCTAAGTAATTTTCGGTTTAGGTCTAAAAAGAAATTTATTTGCAAAATGATCCTTTGTGGACCGTCAAACTTAAACAGCACAACTGCAAAATATATGAAAAATCACCATTTTGCCTTTCTGTTCTTCATCACCTTGATCTCTTCCATTTCAATGTTCAAGGAGCATAATAAAACCCTTTCAATGTTACTATAAAAAAAACCCCAAATGATATAATTATAAACCCTTTAATACGCTTGACAGCTTCCTGTTTTTCACTTGACGGTTGATAAGTAATAACATAAAGGGTAAGCAAATTATTACGATTTTTTTTTTCTGTTGTAGACTTGAGGTGAAATTGAAAAGAATGAATTTTTGGAATGAGAAACAGAAATTGGAAAGTCAAAATAACAATGAAAATCATGGAGTCCCAAGAAGATTGGCAGCAGAAAGCATCAAAGGAGGATTCCGCCAGAATGATTTTCACTATAGTGTTCTTTAAAAGAATCGAACTAAGTATGCTGAGAATAGGAAGTGTAAGCGTCTTTAATATCTCTCAATTTTATACTGATTTCCCTCCCTGCGATCCAATTTCTCCTTTTGGTCCAGAACTCATCAAGTAAAGGGCAATGTTGTAATTTACTGAAAAACAGTTAGCTACAGTTTGTTAGAGAAGATTAGTTGTTAGTTTGTGATTGTTTTACATATAAGGCATGTAACACATTCATTTTCTAGTAATGGAAGATTACTCTGTTTTTCCCAATTTCATTTTGTAAAAATCCCCATCTAATCTCTAATTGTCCCATGTTTCTTTCACACGAATTCTCCAATCTTTCAGGCCTTTTTGTAAAGTGAGATTTACTCAAAACACCCATCAATCAATTGTGTGATATGTATATTTATATAAATTAATTACAACATATTCTCCTAGTACGGTGGAGAGATAAATACAAGCTAAACAAAGATGCATTTGAATAAATAAGGTCAGTATTATCTAACATCCCCCCTCAAGCGAATGGGTGGTGGACCAAGACAAAGCATGGCACGAAATTGCTCAAATTGGGCACGTGGAAGGCTTTTGGTGAAAATGCCTGCCACCCGAAGCTTGGTTGAGACGAACTTGGTGTATAGTTTTCCAGAAGTGACAAGTTCACGTACAAAATGATAGTCAAGATTGATATGTTTTGCACGCTTATGAGAAACTGGATTCTGTGTCATAAATATAGCACTTTTATTATCACATAGTAAAGTAGGACGATTAGAGGGTAAAGCATGAAGCTCTCGTAGAAGATGAGTAATCCAAACGATTTCAGCAGTAGTATTAACCATTGCCCGATACTCATATTCACAACTGGACCTAGAGACGGTAGGTTGCTTCTTAGCACTCCAAGAAACCAAATTACCACCTAAAAAGATGGAATAACCATAAGTAGAACAACGAGTTTCAATGCAACGGGCCCAGTCAGCATCAGAATACCCTAAGATGGAGTTGGTATGTGGGCGACTAAATGTGAGACCAAATGCAATCGTACCTTAACATAGCGCATGATGCGTTTGACTTGCTGAAAATGAGTTTCTATGGGAGCATGAAGGAACTGGCTAGCTTGATTGATAGCGTACGATAAATCAGGTCTAGTAATGGTTAAGTACTGAAGGGCACCTACTAATGACCGATAACGAGTAAGGTCTGAGAACATAGCACCACCTGGAATAAAACTCTCATGAGTGGCTAAAGGTTTATGAACAGGCTTTGAGTCAAGTAGGTCAGCACGAGTAAGAACATCTTTTGCATATTTGGACTGACTTAGAAACAAACCGTTGTCAGTGTAGCTGACTTCCAAGCTAAGAAAGTAATTTAGAGCACCAACATCTTTGATGGAAAATTCTTGATTTAGGCGTGTAGTGAAGGTTGTAATACCAGATTCTTGATTACCTATAAGAATCAAGTCATCCACATAGACAAGCAAGTACATAATACACGAATCTTTAGCAAAAAAGAATAAAGATGTGTCAGCACGACTACAAGTGAAACCATTGGTAAGTAAAAACGAGCTAAGACGATGAAACCAAGCCCTTGGTGCCTGTTTTAATCCATATAAAGCTTTGGATAACTTGCAAAAATGATGGGGAAATCGTGAATCAATAAATCCAGGGGGTTGCTCCATAAAGACAATTTCATTTAATTGACAATGAAGAAAAGCATTTTTAACATCAAGTTGATGCAAACGCCAATTATGCAAGACTACTAAGGATAAGACAATGTGAACCGTGGAAGCCTTGACAACTGGACTAAAGGTATAAGTGTAGTCAATGCCAGGAATTTGAGAAAAACCTTGAGCTACAAGGCGAGCTTTAAAATGGTCAACAGAGCCATCTGAATTATATTTAGTCCGATATACCCACTTAGAACCAACCACATAAGAGGAAGATGGACGAGGGACTAAGGTCCATGTATTATTTTGATGTAGGGCTTCAAGTTCTTCATGCATTGCAGCCAACCATCGTGGATTTTTGGAAGCGGAGATGAACCCTTTGGGCTCAAGATTGGAAAATAAAGAAACATGCAATCCGTGATCAACAAGCGATGCATAGTCAACAATGTTACGTTTCTTAGAAATACTTGAATTGGATCGAGTCACCATGGGATGAGTGGATTCACCATGATTTGGAGGCACAGGGTTGGTTCGTGCTCCGGTGGATCATCGTGTGTGTAAGCGTAACTATAGTAACCAAATATCTTGGTGTATATAGTTTTTAGGATTTTTGACAGGCTTGCAAATCAAGCTTTTATGTCTTGTAATTAAGGGTGTATTTTTGCCTTTTTTGTGTGTTTTTCCTTTTTTACCTTTGTAGAACTTCTGTATATAAAGTGGTCTGTATAATCCAAAGGGGACACAGTTGGGGTTTTCTTCACTTTGCCTTTCATCTCTTTCACACGCATTCGTGTTCCTTTTCTTTCATTCTGTGTAAAGTCTTTCATGGTATCAGAGCTTTATCATGGAATCTGAATCAACCATGACTAACGATTCTGGTTCATCACCAATGACTAATTCTCATTCTCTTCCTGTTTTCTACAACCCTAATGCCATCATGGCTCACATCCATCTAACCAAAGAAAACTATGTAAACTGGAGTACCCTCTTCAAAACCCTTCTATGAGCCCACAAACTATTGTTTGTTATCAACACAAACCCGCCCCCCAAAACCCTAGCTGATGGCAAAGAAAACCCAGATCATGACACATGGAAGAATGCAACAGACCTTATCTGCTGCTGGATAAAAGGCACTGTTACCCCTGCTATTCAACCATACCTGAACTCCTGTGACACTGCTCCTACAACGTGGAATGTTCTGGCTATGAGGTTTGGCTCCACATCGGCCATCCAAATTGAAAACCTACAAGACCGCCTTCATAACCTCAAGAAACCAACATACCTTTCTGTTTCTGACTATCTTCTTCAAGCCAAAACTATATCTGATTCCCTTATTGCTGCAGGAAAACCTCTTGAAGACTACGAACTTATTCAACGAATTCTTGGTGGTCTTGGTGCTGAGTTCAAAGAATTTCTCACCTCCACTTCCTCATCACAAGTTCGGCAGTCACTCAATCTCAATGACCTGACAGAATTGCTTCTTAAGGAAGAAATGCTACAGAAAAAATTTGCAATCCCAGTTGAACAGGTCACAGCCCTAACTGCAACTAAAACCTCTTCTTCTCAACCTCAATCATCATCATCATCTCGACCCAATAACAACGGGAATGGAAATCGAGGGATTCGTGGTCGTGGTAACTCTAATTTTGGTAGAGTCGGAAATCAGGGGAGAGGTAAATGGGGCGGTCAACAGTGGAACAACAGTTATAGTCAAAATAGTTGAAATAATAGAGGTGGACATGGTGGTGGTCGCACAAGAGGTTCGTTTAGAGGAGGAAATCCTCATGGCAGGGGAATTCTAGCCACTCCTTTTAACCTTGGTCACTTTCCTGATCAAAATGCTCCATGCCAATTGTGTTATCAGTATGGACATGATGCTAGAGTTTGTGCACAACGTAACAATGCTGCATACTTCTCACAATCTGAACCGTATGTTTTAGACTCGGGTGCTACAAACCACATGACACCAGATCCCTCCAACTTCTCTGAGTATTCACCATATACAAGTAAAAATTCAGTGACTTTTGGTAATGGTACAAGCTTGCCTATCTCTTACACTGGTAAATCTTCTTTTCTTCATGAAAATCGGTATTTTAAGATGAACAATGTTTTGTTTATTCCTAAGTTGCACAAACCTCTGTTATCCATTCGTCAATTCTCTAAGGATAATAATTGTTTTTTTGAACTTGACTGGTGTGGTTTTCGTGTTAAGGACATTCGGACGCGGGAGATCCTTCTTTCTGGTCATAGCTCTGGAGGTCTTTATCAGCTATCATTCAATCCAAATACTTCTCATAGTCCAGTTGCCCTCTTAGGCGAACGGTCAACTCCCAACACTTGGCATGATCGCTTAGGACATCCCTCTTTTAATGTCTTTAAAGTTCTTTGCAACAAGTTTAAATTACCAATAAATGGCAAACTTTCAGAAACACATAGTTGTCATGTATGCCTTATGGGAAAATCTTCTAAATTAGCATTTGTTCCTAGGAATTTTAATGCCCTTCATCCTCTTGACATGCTTCATCTTGATGTTTGGGGTCCTGCCCCGGTTCAGTCTATGAATGTTCATCGTTTATATCTATCTATAATTGATGATTTCTCTCGTTATGTGTGGCTTTTTCCATTATTTCACAAATCTGATGTTGCTAATGTTTTTGCCATTTTCAAAACTCAAATTGAAAATCAATTATCTCGAAAAATATGTGCGGTTCATTTTGTTAAGACTGTACAAACTGATGGTGGTGGTGAGTTCACTAGTCGTCAGTTTAAAGCTTTTCTTTCTAAATGGGGAATTAAACATCAACTCACTTGTCCCTACACACCTCAGCAAAACGGTGTTGTAGAGCGAAAACACAGACACATAGTTCAAATGGGTTTGTGTCTTATGACAAAATCAAACACTCCATTTAAGTTTTGGCTTGAAGCATTTAACACGGTTGTGTATCTCATCAACAGATTGCCCATGCGCCAACTTAATTATCTTTCTCCTTACCAAAAGCTTCTCTTACGTGATCCTGATTATCGTTTTCTTAAAGTTTTTAGGTGTTCTTGTTTCCCTTATATTCAACCGTATAACTCCCACAAGCTTATGCCAAAATCAACTCACTGTATTTTTCTTGGATGTGATAATACTCGCAAAGGTTATAGATGTTTGGATTTAAAGAATAGTCGAGTTTATATCTCTAGACATGTGGTATTTGATGAATTAGATTTTCCATTGAAAAATAAAAGTGCAGGTTCTTCACTCAGGCAAACACCACCACCGCAGACCAACCATTTTGTTGAAAACATTCATCACCATGTCTCAAACTCGCAAGCAAAATCACAGCCCGGAATTGCAATAGCTCAATCTACTGGGCAGCCACCTCACACGCCAAGCCCAATATCAGTCGCAAATCCTGTAACGGCTAGTAGGCCCAGCAAAGCGCGAGTTAATAATCAACATACATTTGTTGAACCGACAACTCAATTAAACTTCACCCCAGACAAGTCTTCTTCACCACCAATTATAGAATTCACTCCTGTGGTTTCTTCATCACCACCCGCCACCCCTCCTTGTTCAGGTCCTACAAATCTAGCCCCTGAAAGTCCAGATATTTTAAATCCAGTCCTCAAGGTCAGACCTATTGCTGAGATTTACCAACAAACTTCACCACACTCCTTGCCTCATGGTCTGATAGCCACTCAATCAGATGACATGTTTTATGAACCACGGACGTTTAAACAAGCATCCAAATTTCATCACTGGCAACAGGCAATGCAGGAAGAAATTACTGCTCTACACAAAAACAAGACTTGGCGCCTCGTTCCATCTCAGCAAGGTATGAATGTTGTGGGATGTAGATGGATTTTTAAGGTCAAACGCAAAGCTGATGGGTCCTTAGAGCGCCACAAGGCTAGATTAGTGGCACAAGGGTTCACCTAATAGGAGGGACTTGATTATGCCGAAACATTCAGCCCGGTGACATCAACGATCCGTACTGTTCTTTCTTTAGCTCACGCTCAGCATTGGGATATCAAACAACCGGATGTTAGAAATGCATTTCTCAATGACATTCTACATGAAGATGTGTATATGAAGCAACCCCCAGGTTTCATCTCTAAATCCTTTCCAGATCATGTGTGCAAATTGGATCGTGCATTTTATGGTCTCAAAAAAAGTCCAAGGGCATGGTTTCAACGGCTTCATGATTTTCTCTTACTTCAAGGTTTTTTTAACAGCCAATCTGACTCATCTCTTTTCATCAGACACACTACGGAGTCTACTACAATTATTCTAATTTATGTCGATGACATAATTATCACAGGATCCTCTCCCTCTGTTGTTTCATCAGTTATTGATGTGATATGTGACACATTTGATAGCCGACGCCTTGGTGATTTGCATTACTTCTTAGGAATTGAGGCAACTCGTAGTTCTCATACTTTACAGCTAAAACAGACTAGATATGCTCTAGATCTTTTGGAGAGGTTTAACATGACTAGCTGCAAGCCAACAACTACCCCTACTGCTCCTAATTCCCGGTTGTCATTATATGAGGGTGATCTTCTTTCTGATGCTACAGAGTATCGTAGTATGGTTGGTGGCCTACAATACCTTACACTTACTAGGCCAGACATTACTTTTTCAGTTAACCAAGTATGTCAATTCATGCACCAACCT
Organism: Lactuca serriola; assembly: GCF_051521515.1. NCBI lineage: Eukaryota > Viridiplantae > Streptophyta > Magnoliopsida > Asterales > Asteraceae > Lactuca > Lactuca serriola. The sequence continues at coordinate 146,338,441 of NC_136408.1, read as the reverse complement.
CGCACCTCTCATCTTCAGGCTGCTAAACGCATCCTAAGGTTCATTAAAGGCACACTACAAGAGGGTTTGACCTTTTACCTGTCATCTACATTCCACATCCGAGCTTACTCTGATTCTGATTGGGCAGGAGACCCGAATGATCGCCGGTCTACCACAGGTACTTGTATCTATATTGGTCCAAATCTTGTATCTTGGACTGCAAAGAAACAATCTACAGTTTCAAGATCAAGCAGCAAAGCTGAATACCGTGCTCTTCCAACTACTACAGCAGAGCTTAGATGGTTTTCATACCTCTTTCGTGAACTAAATATTTTTCTTCATCCTCCCTCTCTCTTTTGTGATAATTTATCGGCCTTACATATGGCACGCAATCCTGTTTTTCATGCCCGTACCCGTCACATTGAGATCGACTACCATTTCATAAGAGAGCTGGTCACTCGTGGATTTTTAACGTTACATTATATTTCAATAGAGGACCAGTTAGCCGACCTGTTCACAAAAGGACTCTCTAAAGTCAGGTTTAATGCCTTATCTGTCAAGTTGCGCCTTCCTTACGGACGTCTTACTTGAGGGGGGGTGTAAGCGTAACTATAGTAACCAAATATCTTGGTGTATATAGTTTTTAGGATTTTTGACAGGCTTGCAAATCAAGCTTTTATCTCCTGTAATTAAGGGTGTATTTTTGCCTTTTTTGTGTGTTTTTCCTTTTTTACCTTTGTAGAACTTCTGTATATAAAGTGGTCTGTATAATCCAAAGGGGACACAGTTGGGGTTTTCTTCACTTTGCCTTTCATCTCTTTCACACACATTCGTGTTCCTTTTCTTTCATTCTGTGTAAAGTCTTTCAGTGTGGAGCTGATTCTGACGGATCATCATGTTGGGTTGCTGGAATGGAGTGCAGCGTGGCTCACAAAGGCCACAATTATAAGCAGTGAAAATGGGTTTCACAGCAGGACCAGGTGTCGATGACGGAACATGCCAGATATAGGTGGTCTGTCGTCAAGAAAAGAAGATAACTCTAATTTGTCAAATCCCATATGATCCATTGTGCCCGAAAAAGGAAAAGAGTGCTCATTAAAACGCGCATGACATGTAACCTAGATGCGAGATGTAGTGGGGTCTAAGCACTTGTAGCCCTTGTATTTTGGATTATAACCAATAAACACGCATAGAATACTTCTTGGTGCTAATTTGTGAGCAGAATAATCACGCAAATAAGGGTAGACTTGACAGCCAAATACACGTAGATTGGTATATTGTGGCATACGTGAGTATAAGATCTCAAAAGGAGAATGATTGTCCAACACTTTACTAGGCAAACGGTTGATAATAAAGGTGGCGGAACTGAAGGCGTCTACCCAATAAGAAGCTGGAACATGAGAGTGAAACAACATAGCCAAGCCAGTCTCCACAATATGACGATGTTTGCGCTATGCCCGTCCGTTCTATTGAGGAGTATAAGGACAAGAAATTTGATGAAATGTACCATTGTCCTCAAAGATTTTTCGAACAATATTATTAACAAATTCGGAACCTCCATCACTTTGAAAAACTTTTATTTTCCTGGAAAATTGAGTTTGAACAAGCTTGATGAGAGCATTTAGAACTATATAAAAACCATTTTTCGTCTTCAAGGGATAGAACCAGGTAAATCGTGAGTGATCATCAACAAAGACAACATAATAAAGATAATCATCCAAAGAAACGGGAGCAGGTCCCCACAAGTCACAATGTATTAGATCTAAAGGATGTAGAGAATGCTTTGGATTTAATTCAAAAGATAGTCGTTGACTTTTAGAAAGTTGACAAGGTTCACAAATAATAGGTTTTGGTAAAACAGAAGTAACATGCAAAATACCCAACTTGTTCAAAACAGAAATAACATCAAATGAAGTGTGCCCTAGTCGATAATGCCATAGTTCAAATGAAGCTTTATCAATACCATAGTTCAAATGAAGCTTTATCGGAGACTCCAGAAAATGCAACCAAAGCCGTGGGACCGTCTCGAAGTACATATAAGCCATTTTCACACTTTCCTTGAGCAATCACCTGTTTGCTTGCCCTGTCTTGAATATAAAAAAATGGTTGAGAGAAGAGAATGTCAACCGAATGATCTGTTGTAAGTTTGCTAATAGACAGAAGAGTTTTGGTTAGTTCCGGAATAACCAAAACATCACGTAAGACAAGATCTTTAGAAATCATGGAGCTTCCAGTGTGAGAAATAGGAAGTTTATTTCCATTACCAAAGAGAACATGCATATTACCAGTATAAGGAGTCAGTTGAGAGACATTCTCTGGTGAAGCGGTCATATGTGTTGTAGCTCCTTAGTCAACATACCAATCAGAGCTACCTTGGGTAACATGACATTGAGAGTGAAAAGCTTGTGCCAAGTTTGCAGCATCAGAAGTGTGGGCATTTGAAGCATATATATGTAAGCTAGGACAAGAGGTAGCATAGTGTCCATTAGTACAACACAACTGACAATGCGGAGGACGACAACCCCCACGTCCTCTACCACTATTTGATAAGCCATGAGTACCACTGCCACGAGAATAGGGTTGTTGTCCGTGACCCCTAGAGTTGGAGAATCGTGTTTGTTGAGACACAAAAGCAACAGGAGGGGTAGAGGTGCCGTGTAAGGATTGTAAAAACAACTCATGACCTTTAGTTTGGGCTAAGAGGTCACTAAAGGAGGGAGCTGGTTTAGAAGTCCGAATGGCAGTTGAAAAATTTTCAAAAGAGGCCCCCAAACCACAAAGGAACCAATGAATCTTGTCCATATCAGCAACAGAGTGTCGAATGGCAGCAAGTTTATCACATGTAGTCTTGAATTTTTCACCATAATCGGAAACTGAAGACGTACCTTTTTTCATGTTACATAGAGAATCACGTAGAGAATGGATCCTTTCGAGTGATGAATTGTTGTAGGCTTTCTCCAAGGCTGACCAGATAGCACTAGCAGTCGGTAGACCAAGAACCTCTGAGGCAGCTTCTTCGGTGAGCGAGGAGTTGAGAAGGATGACGGCTCGTTGATCGAGATCAGTCCAGGTCGGAAAGGCAGGATTTGGGATGAGTTTGCCATCAGCTTCAATTTTTTCAGCGGGAACAAGAGAAGTGTCATTAATATGATCAGTAAGCTTTTGGTATGAAAAGAGGGGTAGCATCTGATTACGCCACAATAAATAGTTTGTAGAGTTGAGCTTGATAGGAATCATATGTAAGAGGGTGTTCATGGTGAAAGTGCCATCATTAGAAGTCGACATAATGAAAGAAAGAAAAGAGAAAAAAAACAGGAGGAGAAATGCCGATCCAGGGTTGAGAAAAAAAGGAACAGAGAGGAGAGAAAATGTAGGCTGATACCATGTAAAGTGAGATTTACTCAAAACACCCATCAATCGATTGTGTGATATGTATATTTATATAAATTAATTACAACATATTCTCCTAGTACGGTGGAGAGATAAATACAAGCTAAACAAAGATACATTTGAATAAATAAGGTCGGTATTATCTAACACTTTTCGCCGGTGAGGAAGCAAAGCTAAGGGCACAGCTGGCGAAATCGCATCCACTTAGGTGACGATAGCTCAGCCGCAAAAGAACCATGTGCGTTGTACTTCGGGGTTGATACAAAGTGGAGTACAGCAACAGTATCAACGATCTGAACTCGTTGAGTTAAAACCCAAACCGGAGTTCCCTCATTCAAAAATGGTCCATGTGGTTTATGGCTAAGAGCTAAACATTTGAATATTTATATATTTGGTTCTTTTCAACGAATTTTATTGTGATTATTATATTTTCCAATAATTTTAGTCTGTTAATTTTTTTTAAATTACAACTATATATTTAAGACCAATTTTGGAGTTTTGATTGTTTATTTTTTTGGTGGCCAGTTTATATGCATTCATGGTGGGTCACTTGACCCACCTTTTTATTTATTTATTTATTTATTATAATAAGTTATAGATAATCAAAAATTGTGACCGACATTAAAAAATGTTAATAACCATCTTGGCAAAAAGAAATATATAAATTTGATTTTTAAAGAACATATTTTATATTTTAATAGCACAATGCTTTTAGGGTATAATCCAATATGTATAGCCCAACACAAATTAAACTTAAAAAAAATAAATCGTGAATCCCAGAAAAGTAATGTCGGCTTAACAGCACATAAATTTCTATCATTCATTCACAACCGTCGATCGAATTTCCCATGACCCGTAAATTATTCAAGTTTGTTAATTCTGGGAACATTAAATAAAATATATGGAAATTCTAATTTTAATTTCACAAGCATCAAGGTGGACTGGTCGATGATTGTTATTGGTCGATGATCGTTAATCAGTATTCACAAATCACAAATTCCTTCACTATATGTTTAATTCATGAATTGCATCTACTGTAGTTTTTTTTTTTTTTTTTTTTTTTTTTTTTTTTTAAACTACTACTTCATTGTTTATTTGATATATTTTTTGTGTTGTTAATATTGAATAACTTAATAGTGAGTTTTTTTTCCACTTTTTTTATTGTTCTATTTCATAATTTTACAATATGCTTCTTTTATTGTTTTAAATTTTCAATGTTAATTGATTATTAGACTGTTTATTTGATAATATGATTGTTGTTTGTTTCAAAATTTCAATCAAGAATGTCTTAGAAGATACTACTAATGAAACAATTATGAGACTACGTCAAAGATAAAAGATCTCGTCGGATACAATTGTAAGAACTTTATATATATATATATATATATATATATATATATATATATATATATATATATATATATATATATATATATATATATAGGCTTAGGTTATTTTATTTTTACTAACTATTGTGTGCCAGAATACACAGATCTAGACCACAAGATGGAATAGAATCAAATGTCATGATCTGAGAGTCTATGATATTACAATAGGGTAACATGTACCATATAATCACATAAATTTCAGCATAAGGGTATTTTGGACAATTAAACATATTTAAAAAAGGAAGTTTTAGATTTTAAGGGATCATTAATTATCTTAATTTTGAAAATCTAAATTTTTTAATTTAATTTTAATTTTGGTTTTAATTTCAACTTAATTTTGAATAATATCCGAATCTATTCTGTCAGAATAGCCATATGTTAACCATAAATTAGTAAGATATTACCGATTTCAGTTTTACAAAATTTCATTCAACGTATTTTTAAAACATGTTTAAGGATTTATACAGCACATTATTAAGAATAACATTTTTATACGAAACATGTTTTATTCTTTAAGAATTACTAATTACACTAATTCTTATAGAATAAGATTATAAATAACAATTACATTCATTCTGAAAAAAAAATGACTAATAATGGTTACAAATTACATTTGTTCTTGAAGGTTAAAAACTAAAAATGATTAAAAAGGAAAAAAAAAAGTTTAAAAACACTAATCAATTCTGAAAGAATATTATTGTTAAGAATCACTTTATACATAGTAGCAGAATACATTCTACTAGAATACACTCTTGTTCTCTCCATATTTTCATCTTTTTCCACATCAATGAGAACATCTTAAATAACCTAAATCCATAAAGAAAAATCATTAGTTTGAAAAATGATCTTTGCAAATTTAAAATAAAATAAAAAAACTAAATTGAGAACAAATCTCTTGGTAATGCACACTTATCTACTAAAAATTCTTTCAACATATAAACAGTAAAATTCTATTAGAATGCAACAGTAAAATTCTATTAGAATGCATTATCAACATATAAATATTAAAATTTTATCAGAATAAAACAGTAAAATTCTAGCAAAATTTATTATCAACATATAAATAATTAACCAAAACAATGATCGGAAGACATGAATAAAAAAAATTAACATATTTTTATCGTCTCAATTTATTATCAATAAATGGTTCAAATGTCAATATATATATATATATATATATATATATATATATATATATATATATATATATATATATATATATAATGAGTCCTTAAAATTGATCTTTTCATAAATAAAAAAAAAACATTCGTGAGTCTTAAGGTACGCATCTGAATAAAAATTAAAATCAAATTTGTGGTAATATAATTTAAAAGTTTTGACAAGAAAGCCCAATCAACAATATTATACATTTGGGTTCGTATGTTTCAAGCCAAAATTTAAAAGTATGTGTTCATATGTTTCAATCCAGAAGTATCGCCAATCTTGCTGAACCAATCAATTTTTTTATTCACATAAATTTTGAAGTCTTAATTGATAAAGAGATCAATCGACTTGTTTAAATACTTGCATTTCGTTGAGATTCTACGCAAATAAAACACAAAACCCTAAACAAATTAAAATAAAATCAAAGCTTTACCTTAAAATTAGCAGAGGGCATACAGAGACGGCGTTGGAGTTGGAGGGTTATACGGCGGTGGTGCTGTAATGGGACGGGGCTGCAGGAGGTGCCCTTAGTTGATGATGGTAGCGGCGCTACTGAAACAGCCGTAGAGAATGCAAAATGGGTAACGGATCGACGACAATTGTAATTTTCAAGCATACGGTTTTTGGGTTTGACTTTGATATCCTATATTTAAAGGGATGATAAATATATTAATTATCTACTATATTTAAATATATCAAGATTACTATAATACCCTTAAATGATTTATTTAATAATTTATTATTTCTTGAATTTTCATTGGTGCATACAAGCACACAATAGTTGTCAAAAACATTTGAACCTCTCTCTCTCTCTCTCTCTATATATATATATATATATATATATATATATATATATATATATAGTTAGGTTATTGTGTTTTTGATAAGTAGTGTGTGCATATGTGGTTGATTGTGGACCAATTATTTTAGTTATTTTAAGTAAGTAATTAATAAATATTATTAAATTAAAGATAACACAAAAATACCATCTAAATTTATTATAAGAGTATTTTAGACAATTGAGACAAATTTAAAAAATGAAAATTTGAGATTTAAGGGATAATTAGTGCTCTTGATTTAAAGAATCTGGCTTTTTAAACTAATTCAATTTCAAACGTAATTTGTAAGCATAAACCGATTTTATTCTATCAAATTGTTATTTTGTTAGAATGGTGTTTTGTGATTCTATCGGAATGCTATTCTGTTAGAAAATTATTAAGAATCATTTTTTTGAACCCACATTTGAAAAATAACAATATTCTTATATTTATTGATAGACACCCAAACTTAAAATACAAATTAATATATATATTCTTACATAATAACATTCTTATACATTTTAATATAATTACACATTCTATCAGATTGTCATAAAAAATGAATAAAATTCTTACAAAATTACATTGTTAAATATACAATTATTGAACAAATACACTTGATCTTCTTCAAGCCATTCTGAAAGAATAAAATACATCACTCGTTAGTATTACCAGTTAAACAAATATATATCTATTGTTAACAAACATTCTTAGAAACATTCTGATGGAATGCATTTATACATTCTATACTTTAAAATGTTTATACATAAAATATATTTGGCTAGAATAGACTATCGTTTGCCATAAAAAGTTGTAAAATACCATGTTTATTCAAATGATGCTTTAACCCACAAGTTTTAACTTATGTTTTTATAGAATCTATAACATCTTTTTTTTTTTTTCAAAATAAAAACACAAAAATAACATAACTACACATCTTAACTTCAATTCTAAAAAAATATTTTAATTATGTTTATTGTTTAAGCTTCAATTCCATAGGAACTCTAACTCTACATTACTTCTAACGGAATATTTAAACCAAAGTATAAACATGTTATTGTAATTCTAACAAAATAGTAAGTAGTTTGCCTTAACATATTCTGACAGAATTTTTCGGATTATCATAAGCAATTGATCTTGTGGCTAGACTTGTTTCTAACTTATTATTGGAGAATGTATCATTGTTGAAAAAAGTTTCAAGAATTTTAGAATCCATAGCTGCATTTGGGAAATCAATGAAGAATGTTAGAATTATACACAATAGGAATGCGATATGTAATGGATATTGAAAACATTGGTCACATGACATGGTTTATTGGCCTAAGTTTATGCCATCAAATTTCACCCATGGTGTTTTTCACTCACAAAATTAGTCCAACTTCATGAAATAATAAGACTATTGTTAGTTGAGATGAACTGAAAGCATACAGACTAGAACAAGATAAAACCTCCCTTAAATGTGAAGATATGATGTAAAACCTGTTGGATTAGTGTCTAAGTCCATAACTATTTTGGTATGTACTTAACCCGATGGTGCATGGTCCTTTTGGGTTGCCTTCACCAAAGCAACTTGATAGGATAAATTATGGAGAGAAATGATTAAATATGATTCATTAATATATTATGGGAATAATATATTAAAGGAGAAATCATATTGTTTAATTAATATTAGTCAAGAATTAATAAGAATTAAGTTTGTGACTAAAAGAGATTAGTTAAACTTAAGGGACTGGAATTATAATTATAAGATAATTGCAATTGGGCTATGGATTGCCTTATATTATAAGGTTAGACGAATTCTATGGGGAAACCCATTGGAAATCGTCCAAGGCCTTTAAGGAAAGGAGTCCATAGGTTGCTTAGGGCTTAAGAATCCAAATTAGGGTTTCCTTGTTAGTTAACCCTAATAGCCTCACTATATATAGAACCCTTATGCTCCAAAAACGTGGTAAACTGATCATCTAGGGTTTCCACACGTTTTTGAGAGCCTCCTTCTCGTCTCTTCTTCATCCTCTTGCTCTTGGTGTTTGTGAACCATTAGAGGAGTGACACTTGTGACTCTAAGCTTTCTAAAGTCATTACAAGGAGGATTTGTGATTGTTATTGCTACATAACAATCAAGGTATGATCTAAACCCTAATTATCTGTTATATTGATTATCATATGCTAGATCTAGGGTTTATAGTCTTGGATAAATTGCATGTACAATAGAGAAACCTAGATCCAAGCATTAGGGTTTGTATGAGCACATAGGATGTTCTTATGGCTAAAACCAATCAGTGGTATCAGAGCCTAGATTGGTTTCTATTGTATTGATGCATTATGTAGCTGAAAATTGAAATTTGGCTTACTATTCGACCTGACTCGGCGAGTCACTACTTGGACTCGGCGAGTCAGCCCTACTCGGCGAGTTCCAAAGTGTGTCTCGGCGAGTCGGAGCGTCAGACAAAGGAAATTTCGGATTTTGTTGCTGTTTTGCTTAAGGATAATTACCATATTCGTTTTAAACCTATAAAATACGAATTTTATAGTTTCTTAAAGAATATCCTTGCCAAAACACAAGATAATTACCAATTGATTAGATAATAACTTCCTTATATGATTAAAGTTGATTATTTTTATTAATTGGGTAACTTATTTTGCAAGAAATTGAAACTAGGTCAAATATAGATAATGATGAAATTAATTGTTTAATTTATATTATTTGTTATTTGATCCTCGTGTTATGAAAAGTTTCAATTTTCCCCTTTAGGTTTTATAGTTTAAATTTAAACTCAAAAGTTTAGTTTTGAATTTTAAATAGTTGAAACCCTAATGTTTTGAAAATGTGTCAAAACTTGCCCTCAAGTTTTGGAATTTAAATTTTGATTAAAAGTTTAATTTTGATGTATATTTAAATTCTGAACCCTAAGTTTTTGAAATGTTTCGAAACTTGTCCTCAAGTTTTGGAATTTAAATTTTGATTAAAAGTTTAATCTAGGAATGGTAAATTCTAAAACCCTAGTAGTGTTTTGAAAAGTTCATATCACACCCTTATGGTTTTATTAATTAATTAAGGTGTATAATTAAAAGAGGTTTAATAAATCCATAAAAGTTTTGGTTTATATTTAATTGATTTAAAAGTATAATCGTTAAATTTGACCACCTAGTATTTTAAAAGTGTAAAATACACCCTATACTATATGTAACATTAAAAGTCTAACATTATATATATATATATATATATGTATGAGTAAAAGTCAGTCTTACCGTTAGTAGGCCTCATTCACGAAGCTGGTCTATAAGGGGTGTTCAAGGAAATTGCCTATAAAATGGCGATTGAATGGGTATCCACTCTTACCCACCACACTCTTGACTAGTGGAGGGTCGTTAGCCAAACGGGTAGGATAGGACAAAAACTTCCATTATAAGTATAATGAAGTACAAAAGTAACTAAATGTTTTACAAATTCCCAATCTTAGTTACTTAGGCAAAAGTGAATTGATGCAATTCCATGAAATTACACTTTGTGCCCTTGCGAAGACGTTAGTGGAGCGTGTGTGGTTTACCGGCACACTAAATGGTTCTAAGCAAAGGTAGCAAAGGGTGACTCAATGTTTGTCATAGTTCGGTGGAGCGTGTGTGGTTTACCGGCACATCGAATAGGTGATTGTAACATGTGAGGGCACCATGTAAGTTTGCATGGTTATTCACACCCGCTTTGTGATCCTCGGCATCCCAGTCACAAACAAGAGGGGCATATCGAGATTTAAACATGCCATTGAAATGTTCAATGAATCTCAAAGGATCTAGGAGTTTTCATAAATTTAAAACTTAAATTTCTTTTTCGTTTTTGTGGTGGAAATTAGTGAATCGTCATTCACTTACCTTCAAATATTCTGCAACTAGATTACGACATCCTTTTTCTAGGTTGTAGCATATTGTGTTGGGTCCTAACCTTAGTATCTCATTTGGGTGATTTACTAAGGACTCAATCAATCAACTAACTTGAATTTGTTTTCTCCCGTTTTGTAGATGTCAAAGTACGACAACTATGGTCTTCTCAAATCCCGTGGAACAAGCATTCCACATGAAGATGATATTCCACGATTCGATCGAGGAACAAGAAATCATGCTTCACTTCCTCCACCTCCTCCAATTATTCTCCCTAACCCATAAGTTCGAAGGCTTGAAAAGTTCAAGCTCACTCAAGCCCTTTTGGCAAGTAAACATGAAGAGGGAAAGTCGGTGTGTGCACACCTCCTAGGGATGAAGTCACACATTGATAGGTTAAGAATGTTGGGATCCGTTGTCTGTGAGGAGATGGCTGTTGATTGGGTTCTTCAGTAACTTCCTAACTCTTATAGTGAGTTCGTAAGAGAGTACTATATGATGAACTGCGACATGACCCTTATAGATCTCACCTATATGCTTATTGCTGCTGAATCAGCAATGGTTTGGCGCAATAGAAAAGCAAAGTCGATTGGTGAATCTGCCTTCAAGACCTCTATGGATATAGAAAATGGCAACGAAAGACATGTTATGATCGAAAAGTTTGATTATAAGAGAAAGGCAATGTCTGAAGTAGTTCCATGTCCTGTTCCAAAAGAGTAAATTTGCTTTTATTGCCAAGAGAAGGGACATTGGAGACGAAGCTGCCCTATTTACCTAAGAGATCTAAGAAATGGGAGAGTCAAAATGTATGGCTCTGTTTTAGGTAAAATCCATTGACTAACTCTTTTAAGCTCCTATTCTAGATTCTTAATACATAATGTGATAAGATTACAATTGATGTTTTGTAGGATCGAAGAAAGGAGAGGAAGCTTAAGGGAAGAAGTGAGCATAATCTAACCGTGAAGAAATGGATTTCGATCGCATTACTTGACGATTAGATTCTTGAGCTACTACTTAGAGTTAGAATTAGATTGCTAAGAAATATGAATTAGCATGGTTTTTTCAATGAATTGCATTGTAAGGACAAATTTTTTCCGCAATAAAATAAATTTTGACTTTATATTATTTATGTATCCTTGCAATGGCGTGTATGAAAAATTGATGTTTGAATGTTTCTATTATTAGCAATAATGGATTTGATTCTTAATCATGGAAATGTCGAAAATTACCAAATAAAGAGAGTTTCTCATCGCCCAAGTTTCAATTGGACAGAAACTTGGAATCATGCAACTTGGTTGCAAGATGAATGAGAAATTTCATATTTGGAAATTAGACGAATTCATTGACAAAGTGTCAAATGAAGGACTAGGAGATCAAGTACACAAAGTTGCGTATTGATCAAGTCCACCATAAGAGTAACCAAGATATTCGTCATGATTTACTAAAGGTTTAGTAAATATGATTATACTTATAAGATTAAGTGTAATTCTGAATTGATTGAAAATGTTTAAATGAATAGCAGAACGAATAAGAAGAATCAAGTAGGCAGAAAGATAAAAGTTTCTCCATTCTAAGAAGAAGGGAGAGTACCTTTTATGATTTATGATAGGTCTTAATGATTAAGAACCATATCTCAATTGATCCTCTAAGTAAGTCTTAGTACAATTGTATGTCTAAAAGGAGGAATCAAGAATTAAAGAAATGTTTAAATCAAGAAGTCAATCACACTTCGTTCCAAAACAAGTCTTAGAGTTAAGATTGTGACATTGAGTGATAAGTATTAAGAAGGTTTATAAAATTCATCAAATGTGGAAAGTTGCGATGTCTTGGATAAGACAAAGACCAACTAGGACCAATTTATGAAGTGTTTTGATAAAAACTACACTAACTTTTGAATATTTGTTTGTCAAGAAATGTTTATTGAAAAGAGAATCTTATATGTCAAGGAGTCAGTGGGAGTCTTAATGGTCTTGAAAGGTTTCAAGAACAAATCAAAATAAACCTTATCGATCATCACTAGCACACAAGTTGAGGTTTACAACCTATCGTGTTGACACTATTTGGTTTCTATGCCATTCCAATTAAGTTAATTATGCATGTGAGTTTTATGAATTCTCATTTGAACGCATAAAAGGCAGACACCTTGATCAATGAAAAGTACATTGATAGGAAAATGTGAGCTGCTTAAATACTTGGAAGACATGGTGGGCAGCTGTGCTACCATAAGGCAAAAAATCGAGATTAAGAAAGTTCGGTCCATATGAGTTTGAATTTGTCGTAAACCTTGGTTTTGACAAATTCACATGGATAGGAACACATACACCATTAAAATCTAAGTGTCATAAGATTCCCTCCTTCATGAAAGTGATTGTGAGGAAGTGCTTTCACTAAGAAAGATTTTAAGAAGATTGTGATTGAGAAATTGAATTCTCGAATTCGATTATGGTTACGGTATCCCTTTCCATGATTCGAATTGTGAGATTTGGCAATTAGTCTGAATTGTTTAGACACACATATGAGCTATCTAAAGGAAAGGTGTATAAGCTTAGATAAAGTATTATTAAAGCATTAGGCATTAGAAACATGAACTTAAGGAATTCAACAAGTATTGTTTTTCTGGCTGGTTTCTGAATACATGTCAAAGCTAGTGGGAGCATAAGAATTATGCTTATAATAATCATCATGATAGTGGGAGCATAAATGTTATGATTGTATGATTATTATGGAAAGTATTGCAAGTTAGCAATATTAATTATAGAAAACAAGAGTTATACTTTGCAGAGTCGCAATAGTTGAAAAGTTGTTTTGCTATAATTAAGGGAGAGAATATTATGCTTCATTTCAAATCTAAAGGCTTAGGTTGTGGAATGTTATTAATTTAGTCAAGGAAACATAGTGTGCTCACAAATTCGATTATGATTACGGAATTCCTCTTCATAGTTCAAACTTTGAGAACGTAGCACATAGAATATTATGACAGAAGATTGATAAAGTATCAAATCTTTATGTAAGACGTTATGCATCGTGTCCCATACGCTTCGGGTATATGATTGATTGCAAATGCTATAATATTTGACCATTCTAAAATTTTCCAAATGTCTAGCGCATTTAGATGGAAAAAGGACAAAAATCGGTTTTGACTAAGATAATTAAACAACTATCAAAGGACAATCCAAAGTTCGCCGATGATTGGTCACTTGTGAGTAGTTGGAAGTATAGTATTGAATTGACCATATCGACATTATTATGAATAGATAAGATTCTATTAAGAATGAGTTGTCATATGGAAAATATGGAAACGTGTCCATATTGGGAATTGAATATTGAAAATCTATGTCTAGATTAGAAACTTTTATGCAAAAGGATGTTCAAAGGAATGTACTTTGAGTGAGAGACATCATATCTAAGGAATTGTATTGTAACAATCTCCAATATAGGACTTTGTAATATCGTTGGCAATAGTCTTTGTGATTTTTTGTGCTATGACATTACGAAAAGGATCATTGCATAAAATGTTAAAATTTAACATATTCTATAAGTGCCAAGAATTTGATATTCTTTCACTTATGAAAAAGGATTTGGAGTTGTGAAATGAGTATGATTGGAAATGTGTTCATTTGATCTATTTCACAAAGTAAGAACCATAAGTAAACATTGTGTGCATGATAAGAGCATGGGACAAGTGTAATAATTCAAGTAAGAAGTTGATTACTCGAAACAACAAATAATGAGTAATCGATATGGTGATAAATAAAAGGTATTTTAATTATACTCAAAGGTTTGAGGCCATATGGGATTAGTATTATTCTTGTGTTTCACTTTGCATGTTTTGACTTCCTGAATAATTTAATTGGTTTAGAACAGTAAAATTATTCGAACGGGCCACAGTCGTTTATATGTTGGAAGTAAGTATGAATAAAGATTGTCGTGAATTGGTGTGTGGATTGTCTAAAGAGCATTAGACATAAGCAAATGTTTGCTGCAACGTTCATGAGTGCTTATGAATATGATTTGAGCATTGGATTAAACCCACGCTCACTTGGATCACTCCATGATATGTATCACAAGTGATTGGTGAGACGATAACATCTTATATTCTTGAAACCGAGATGTGTGAGTTGTATCTTGCAAATCGGTTGCACATTGATAATATGTAAACGCACCAGTAACTTGGTGTCATAAAACATATTGTTGTGTGTGATTCGGTGAGTGAGTGCAAGCGAGCATTGAATCAAAGTTTATCCGTTCCTTTTATTCAAAGTAGGATAAAAGCGATATCTTTGGGCCCCTCGATGATTTAGTGATGACAAACGTAAATGCTCGGCCGGGCTAGGGCTAATTTGATTTGTTCAATTAGCCAGTTGTCATAAATCGGAAGTCGAAAAAATAGTACAGAAAGAATGATTTGAAATCATGTCTTATACGATATCTAGAATGGAGGAGTATATGATCCCTTATCTAAAGGACACACGTATCCAAGTGGGAGACTATTGGATTAGTGTCTAAGTCCATAACTATTTTGGTATGTACTTGACCCGATGGTGCATGGTCCTTTGAGTTGCCTTCACCAAAGCAACTTGATAGGATGAATTATGGAGAGAAAGGATTAAATATGATTTATAAATATATTATGGGAATAATATATTAAAGGAGAAATCATATTGTTTAATTAATATTAGTCAAGAATTAATAAAAATTAAGTTTATGACTAAAAGAGATTAATTAAACTTAAGGGACTGGAATTGGAATTATAAGATAATTGCAATTGGGCTATGGATTGCCTTATATTATAAGGTTAGATGAATACTATGGGGAAACCCATTGGAAATCGTCCAAGGCCTTTAAGGAAAGGAGTCCATGGGTTGCTTAGGGCTTAAGCATCCAAATTAGGGTTTCCTTGTTACTTAACCCTAATAGCCTCACTATATATAGAACCCTTATGCTCCAAAAACGTGGTAAACTGATCATCTAGGGTTTCCACATGTTTTTGAGAGCCTCCTTCTCTTCTCTTCTTCATCCTCTTGCTCTTGGTGTTTGTGAACCATTAGAGGAGTGACACTTGTGACTCTAAGCTTTCTAAAGTCATTACAAGGAGGATTTGTGATTGTTATTGCTACATAACAATCAAGGTATGATCTAAACCCTAATTATATGTTATATTGATTATCATATGCTAGATCTAGGGTTTATAGTCTTGGATAAATTGCATGTACAATAGAGAAACCTAGATCCAAGAATTAGGGTTTGTATGAGCACATAGGATGTTCTTATGGCTAAAACCCATCAGTGGTATCAGATCCTAGATTGGTTTCTATTGTATTGATGCATTATGTAGCTGAAAATCGAAATTTGGCTTACTGTTCAACTTGACTCGGCGAGTCACTACTTGGACTCGGTGAGTCAGCCCTACTCGGCGAGTTCCAAAGTGTGACTCGGCGAGTCGGAGTGTCAGACAGAGGAAATTTCAGATTTTGTTGCTGTTTTGCTTAAGGATAATTACCATATTCGTTTTAAACCTATAAAATACGAATTTTATTGTTTCTTAAAGAATATCCTTGCCAAAACACAAGATAATTACCAATTGATTAGATAATAACTTCCTTATATGATTAAAGTTGATTATTTGTATTAATTAGGTAACTTATTTTGCAAGAAATTGAAATTAGGTCAAATATAGATAATGATGAAATTAATTGTTTAATTTATATTATTTGTTATTTGATCCTCGTGTTATGAAAAATTTCAATTTTCCCCTTTAGGTTTTATAGTTTAAATTTAAACTCAAAAGTTTAGTTTTGAATTTTAAATAGTTGAAACCCTAATGTTTTGAAAATGTTTCAAAACTTGCCCTCAAGTTTTGGAATTTAAATTTTGATTAAAAGTTTAATTTTGATGTATATTTAAATTTTAAACCCTAAGTTTTTGAAATGTTTCGAAACTTGTCCTCAAGTTTTGGAATTTAAATTTTGATTAAAAGTTTAATCTAGGAATGTTAAATTCTAAAACCCTAGTAGTGTTTTGAAAAGTTCTTATCACACCCTTATAGTTTTATTAATTAATTAACATGTATAATTAAAAGAAGTTTAATAAATCCATAAAAGTTTTTGTTTATATTTAATTGATTTAAAAGTATAATCGTTAAATTTGACCACCTAGTATTTTAAAAGTGTAAAATACACCCTATACTATATGTAACATTAAAAGTCTAACATTATATATATGTATAAGTAAAAGTCAGTCTTACCGTTAGTAGGCCTCATTCACGAAGTTGGTCTATAAGGGGTGTTCAAGGAAATTGCCTATAAAATAGCGATTGAATGGGTATCCACTCTTACCCACCGCACTCTTGACTAGTGGAGGGTCGTTACCCGAACGGGTAGGATAGGACAAAACCTTCCATTATAAGTATAATGAAGTACAAAAGTAACTAAATGTTTTACAAATTCCCAATCTTAGTTACTTAGGCAAAAGTGAATTGATGCAATTCCATGAAATTACACTTTGTGCCCTTGCGAAGACGTTAGTGGAGTGTGTGTGGTTTACCGGCACACTAAATGGTTCTAAGCAAAGGTAGCAAAGGGTGACTTAATGTTTATCATAGTTCGGTGGAGTGTGTGTGGTTTACCGGCACATTAAATAGGTGACTGTAACATGTGAGGGCACCATGTAAGTTTGCATGGTTATTCACACCCGCTTTGTGATCCTCGGCATCCCAGTCACAAACAAGAGGGGCATATCGAGATTTAAACATGCCATTGAAATGTTCAATGAATCTCAAAGGATCTAGGAGTTTTCATAAATTTAAAACTTAAATTTCTTTTTCGTTTTTCGTGGTGGAAATTAGTGAATCGTCATTCACTTACCTTCAAATATTCTGCAACTAGATTACGACTTCCCTTTTCTAGGTTGTAGCATATTGTGTTGGGTCCTAGCCTTAGTATCTCATTTGGGTGATTTACTAAGGACTCAATCAATCAACTAACTTGAATTTGTTTTCTCCCGTTTTGTAGATGTCAAAGTACGACAACTATGGTCTTCTCAAATCCCGTGGAATAAGCATTCCACATGAAGATGATATTCCAAGATTCGATCGAGGAATAAGAAATCATGCTTCACTTCCTCCACCTCCTCCAATTATTCTCCCTAACCCACAAGTTCGAAGGCTTGAAAAGTTCAAGCTCACTCAAGCCCTTTTGGCAATTAAACATGAAGAGGGAAAGTCGGTGTATGCACACCTCCTAGGGATGAAGTCACACATTGATAGGTTAAGAATGTTGGGATCCGTTGTCTGTGAGGAGATGGCTGTTGATTGGGTTCTTCAGTCACTTCCTAACTCGTATAGTGAGTTCGTAAGAGAGTACTATATGATGAACTGCGACGTGACCCTTATAGATCTCACCTATATGCTTATTGCTGCTGAATCAGCAATGGTTTGGCGCAATAGAAAAGCAAAGTCGATTGGTGAATCTGCCTTCAAGACCTCTATGGATATAGACAATGGCAACGAAAGACATGCTATGATCGAAAAGTTTGATCATAAGAGAAAGACAATGTCTGAAGTAGTTCCATGTCTTGTTCTAAAAGAGTCAATTTGCTTTTATTGCCATGAGAAGGGGCATTGGAGACGAAGCTGCCCTATTTACCTAAGAGATCTAAGAGATGGGAGAGTTAAAACGTATGGCTCTGCTTTAGGTAAAATCCATTGACTAACTCTTTTAAGCTCCTATTCTAGATTCTTAATACATAATGTGATAAGATTACAATTGATGTTTTGTAGGATCGAAGAAAGGAGAGGAAGCTTAAGGGAAGAAGTGAGCATAATCTAACCGTGAAGAAATGGATTTCGATCGCATTACTTGAAGATTAGATTCTTGAGATACTACTTAGAGTTAGAATTAGATTGCTAAGAAATATGAATTAGCATAGTTTTTCAATGAATTGCATTGTAAGGACAAAATTTTTCCGCAACAAAATAAATTTTGACTTTATATTATTTATGTATCCTTGCAATGGCGTGTATGAAAAATTGATGTTTGAATGTTTCTATTATTAGCAATAATGGATTTGATTCTTAATCATGGAAATGTCGAAAATTACCAAATAAAGAGAGTTTCTCATCGCCCAAGTTTCAATTGGACAGAAACTTGGAATCATGCAACTTGGTTGCAAGATGAATGAGAAATTTCATATTTGGAAATTAGACGAATTCATTGACAAAGTGTCAAATGAAGGACTAGGAGATCAAGTACACAAAGTTGCGTATTGATCAAGTCCACCATAAGAGTAACCAAGATATTCGTCATGATTTACTAAAGGTTTAGTAAATATGATTATACTTATAAGATTAAGTGTAATTCTGAATTGATTGAAAATGTTTAAGTCAATAGCAGAACGAATAAAAAGAATCAAGTAGGCAGAAAGATAAAAGTTTCTCCATTCTAAGAAGAAGGGAGAGTACCTTTAATGCTTTATGATAGGTCTTAATGATTAAGAAACATATCTCAATTGATCCTCTAAGTAAGTCTTAGTACAATTGTATGTCTAAAAGGAGGAATCAAGAATTGAAGGAATGGTTAAATCAAGAAGTCAATCATACTTCGTTCCAAAAACAAGTCTTAGAGTTAAGATTGTGACATTGAGTGATAAGTATTAAGAAGGTTTATAACATTCATCAAATGTGGAAAGTTGCGATGTCTTGGATAAGACAAAGACCAACTAGGACCAATTTATGAAGTGTTTTGATAAAAACTACACTAACTCTTGAATATTTGTTTGTCAAGAAATGTTTATTGACAAGAGAATCTTATATGTCAAGGAGTCAGTGGGAGTCTTAATAGTCTTGAAAGGTTTCAAGAACAAATCAAAATAAACCTTATCGATCATCACTAGCACACAAGTTGAGGTTTACAACCTATCGTGTTGACACTATTTTGTTTCTATGCCATTCCAATTAAGTTAATTATGCATGTGAGTTTTATGAATTCTCATTTGAATGCATAAAAGGCAGACACCTTGATCAATGAAAAGTACATTGATAGGAAAAGGCGAGCTGCTTAAATACTTGGAAGACATGGTGGGCAGCTGTGCTACCATAAGGCAAGAAACCGAGATTAAGAAAGTTCGGTCCATATGAGTTTGAATTTGTCGTAAACCTTGGTTTTGACAAATTCACATGGATAGGAACACATTCCTCTCCAACCCTTCCCCCATTTATTCCTCCATTTTGGGGGAAATGAATAGTATAACACCAAAAATGGTGTTATACTATTCATTTCCCCCAAAATGGGGATGATCTTTGAGTCGTCGATTTTAGTCCCTCGTTTTATATATTTATACACTTCTGGTTTTTTTATCTACTAATTTTTATTTAAATATAATATTTAATACTTATAATATTGTGTTATATATTAAATTATATTAATTAATTTTAGATATAAAATGTATTTTTTGTTTGTCAAATTCATATTAAAATTTAAATACATATTGAAAATTTAAAACACAATAACGTATTTTACAAAAGCTTATAATTACTTATTATAAATATAATCTTATTTATTTAATATTATTGTAATGAAAAAAATATAGATTATAGATTTGTTAAAATGAAGTTAATAGAAGGGTGTGTTTGACAATTTATATAAGTTATAAAAATGGAGTATATTTTTTGGGAGTAAAAATGGGTTGAAAATAGAGTAGGTTGGAGATGAAATACTTTTTACCCCATTTTTTACTCCATTTTTTTTAGGGGGGGGGGGGGGGAATGAGAGTGGGTTGGAGATGGTCTAATGCAGCGGACGGCTAATAGTGAAGATTAGTCAATTTTAATATTGATTTATAATTATTATTGATAACTTTTTAACTATGTTATAAAATAAATAGATATTAAACAGAAAAGCACATTTTGTAAAGTAATTTCATTTCGATAGGTTCTTATTGATGTGTTGTTTTGTGTTAAAAAGAAAAATACATTGTGAGGATTTAAAATATGGTATTTAACAAAGTTGTGATTGGTTTCTTGATTTTTTTTTTTAAAAATAAATAGAAATATATTATTGTCTGGTGAAAAAACTATCCTCTTATCTGTAAGTTTATGTTTCATTATGAAGTTCAGTCAATTTTAATATTGGTTTGTAGTTATTATCGATAACTTTTTAACCATGTTATAATATGAGGTAAATAATTTTATTCTAACAATTAGTTTCTTTATGGATAGCATTGATAAGTTCTTATTCATGTGTTGTTTTGTGTTAAAAAAAACAGTTCATGATCCGAACTGGTAAACCGGTTCATTATGAACCGAACCAATTCAAGAACCGAAACATAGGTTTGCACCCTTTCGAGATTTTAGACATTGAAACCGGTTTAGAATGGATTGAATCGGTTTAAAAACGATGTAATCAGTTTAGATAGGTTTGAGGTTTTTTTTTTTTTTTTTTTTTTTTTTTTTTTTTATGATGGAACCGGTTTGAACCGAACCGATTTATGGCTGAACCTGTGTTATTATTCTTGAATCAAAACCGAAGCGGGCAACGAATAATTTCATCCCGGAGATTAGTTACTTATCCTGGACGACGAATACTTTGATTTCGACCTATTTTGGGCGTTCTTGACAACACTTTTTTCGATTTGGTCTTTTTTCTAAGTCTGTCTTGTTTTAGATCTGGTTTCGTTCTAAACCAGTTTGGTCTAGTGGTTTTTTTCGTTTGAATTTAGGTTTTTTGGGTCCAGTTTCAGTTCTATCATTTCAGTTTCACTTTTATTGATTTTGATGTTCGTGTTTTCATTTGAGTTGACCCGCTCAATTATATTAGTTAGTTTTCGACAAATCATCAAATTACAACTTTATCGATTTGTTTTTCTCTGTTTCGGGAATAGCTTCTTTTCTACAATTAGTTTTGATTTAAGTAGACGGTGGATAATTTTTCTCGGAAAATAGCTTATTCTCAACGATTTGTTTCTGTTTGCAAAATACGACTCAATTTATCAATAGGCCGTAAGGTTTCTAATTTTTCTTATAGATGTTCTAGTTTTTTATTTTTCTAAAAAAGTTTATATTCAACGATTAGTTTTACTTTCACCAAGGTAGATTTAAATTAAACAAATTATTTTTAAAATAGATGTTGCGGTTTCCATATTTTCTTAACCGGGTATATGTGGTTTTGCTTTCTCATATTATGTGAAACCTACACAACACAAAATGAATAGTTTTTATTTTTAGGTTATAGTTTCATTTCAACAAATAGTTTCATTTCACCAAATTGTTTCGTTTCAGTGATTAAGGTTTAGTTTTAACTGTTTTGTGCAAAACCCCTATGCCAATTAAAGTTTGCTTTATTCGGTTGGTCTTAATCATTTTTTCCTTAGATATTTTTTTTAACATATGATTTGAAATTTTATAGTTGTCTTTTAGTTAATATCCCTAAAACCTTTGATTTGTTTAATGGTATTTCTAAACAATGCCGTTAAATCATAAAAAAATGGAAAAAATATTATATATGCATAATATGAAAACAAAAAAAAATGTTTAAAATTGAATTGAGTGGTTTTTAGAGTCAAATCATCTAAGCAGTCTGCTTTTATTGCATTCTCTGGGATACCTGAATACATATTTTGTTTTTTTTTTTTTTTTTTACCAAAACAGTCATAAGTTTAAAAATAATACCAAACAGTCCATGAATGCATTTTTTTTTACCAAAAGAACCCGAATTTTTCGGTTCTATAACCTAACAAAGTTCTTTTTGGTTCTATCAGTCAACTTGTAAAAGCAAGACATTTATCCGAACAAGTCAAAAATAGCAATGTACTTTTGTCATTGCTAGAACAATCATAAATAACAGCAGGGACATAAATGTCCGAAACAAAACTACAATGAATTTATACAAACAATAATGTATAGCTGATTAGCATTAAGGAACAACTATTGACTTTCACTAGGCAACCAATTATGACATCCAACTTTGGAATTGCAAACCTTCAAAGAAAATAGGAAGCAGAAACCAGTTGTGTACATTGCATATATTGCAGATAGCATGATCAACGAACAACCGAGTGTATCAATGCAAAAAAAAAAAAAATACAACCCAATGAATGTAGTTCCAGCGTGATCTGATTTATCAATGCATGGGTAAAGCATTGAAAAATAAATTACTTATCAAAACAATATGTTTTGTTACATTTTTAGGATTAAACAATTATCAATGTTCTAAAAGGCAGCATTACTCTCCTGTTCTAGTGTCCATCCTTCCCATTTTGGACAATTATACCCTTACCATTCAAAAGTTCTAAAATCTCAGTCTAGGCTAATCAGACAGATGTTACTTCCGCCTCATTAACACCTTGCTCTTGCTTGTTTCTGGCAGCTTGTTAGCAACAATCATCTGCTAAAGAAAAAGAAAAAAAAGATAATTAAAGCTTCTTAAATTAAACTACTAAGTCTATATGTTAAAAACGCTAAAAAATTTCAAAATGATGAACCTATTTAAAATAAACATTCACAATTCAAAAACTAAAAGCACCCAGTCTAATTTAATTAAGAGGAATCTCCTTGGATCATGGTTCATCTACAGGTCCTGTTACAGAGAAAATGATAAGCATCAATAAAACTTTTCCTAGCAAAAGGCCTCTATCTCTGAGTTCCAATTAAGATACCTAATATCTAGAGTCATTTGAAGATCACATATCCATATGGAAAAACCTTTATAACATGGGTTGTTCAACCTTTATTTCATTAAAATATCAAAGCACTTTACTAAACCACTTGGATTAAATAAAAGAACCCAAAAACATTAGATTGAAAAAAAAGTAATGTGAAGTGAAGCAATTACCTAAAGGAATATGGTCTGTGTGTGTAGATGTTGGTCTAGGATTTCCTGAGAGATCCCATGGTCTCTTTTTTACAAGTACATATGGAGGATTTAACCCACACAACAATTTTCTCTTTTCTTGCGTGTGACCTAAATCCAGTAAGAAAGCCATGATGAAAGTCAGGAATAAATATAGAAACATCGACACCAAAGAGGATGAATTGTAATATAAACAGAGAAATTTATCAAAAAAAAAACGTACCTAAAATGATGAAATCCATACTTACGCACATAATATTTCCAAAATTAAAGAGCTTGTTGTAAAAAACCAAGCAATGATCTGTTGTATAGGAGAAAAAATAATATATTTTTACAGGAAGCATAATCGGACCTCACCAAAACCCTTGAACCTCCGGCGCCGACTTTGTATGATCACCAAAACCATTGCCTAAATCAACATACACCAAATCATGAATTTAATTGACCGGATATTAAGAGGGAAATCAATATTTGTACCGCTTAGGTCTTCGATCTAGATTTGAATCCGACAATAGTGAGCACATGTTCATCGATTGGAGATCAGGATCTATAAATAGTGGCGGGTGTCTTCGATCGAAAGCCAGAAAGAGATGAATGCATGGTGATGTCTTGAAAAACAGTAGTAGAGAGAGAAATAGGAAGTGAGATGGCCGATCGTGATGACGTTGAGGAAGATGGTGGTATTGAGAAAACACTAGATTTTACTTTCTTCTGACGTGTTTTTCACCCAAAATAAAGCAATTTCACCTACATCTCTATTATCCAATTACCGAAATCATCAAAGTAACCGATGGACTTCACAGGAACAAATTTGATTGTAGTGAGGCTATAGTTTCCTTAGATTTTGAGTAACAAACATACAAAACTTGAGTTGGGAAAATGGACAAGTGGTGTACAAGAGAATATATAGGTTGGAGATTCTTGCCTGGAAAATCATAAAGAAGGCGCTTGGTGCTAAATCGATGCTGGTGGTTATGGATCTAGATCCAGATCCTTGAAATCGACATGGTGGAGAGAGAGTAATAGAACATGAAGCATCTGATTTGTTATTTTTGGTGTACCTCTTTATCCCTTTGTTTTTATTCCAACACGTCCATTCATTCCCATTCTTGTCATCTTCATCCAGAGAAAACCATGAGAGAAATTTTAGGTTTTAAACTTAAACAACTAAAGTCGGAGAATTTGGATTAAAACCGGTCTTCTAACAGAGCATATCTTAATAAGCATCCGAGAGAGAGAGAGAGAGAGAGAATCAAGTCTCAGTTAGCGTGAAGGGTCGTATACGAAACAAAAAGAGATATGATTGTGATCGCGTAAGATTTACCTGTGATAATGAGTGGTGGTATTGATGGTTTTTGTACCTTGTAAAAACCTTAGATCAAGAAAGCTTATGAATAGAGAGGATGATAAAGAAGACGTATACCTTTGAATTTATCAGTGATGAAGACGGAAGGTATGAGAAGATTCAGTTCATTTCCAAAGATAAAGGCGGAAGATAGATAAGAGATAAGATGGAAAGATAAACCCTTGTCAAAATTAATTGAGATCGATTGCGTTGTATATTTATACATATTGCAATTTTTTTGTACAATATAATTTCAATAAGTTTATGTTTGAAATTTTAAATTTAATATTATTTTAATGTTGGTTACTTGTACTTTTAGCTTAATGATTTGAACGTTTTAAAAAATATTATTATTTTATTCAATCTATTTATAGAAATAGTGAGATTTTTTTTATAAGATAGTAAAGATATATATATATATATATATATATATATATATATATATATATATATATATATATATATATATGATTTGACCCGATTCGAACCCGCAACTAGTATTTTTTTTGATATTTTTCTTTTTCTATTATTTCATTTGAATAATGAACCATGTGGTTTCACATTCTAGACTCGCCACTGTCTTTAATTATACCTTTCATGGTAAATATATTACTAACATATTTCCACATGATTTTTTAAAGAAAATATAACATATTGACTTATTTAAAGCTAATAGCCATATGGATAACCGATTAAGTCGAGGTTAATATTAATATTTAGAAGGAAGACAAAACTATAGAAATGGTCCATGTGGTTAGCTGAAAATTGTCACTTTGGTGCAAAAAGGTTTGGACTAGTGCAAGAGGTCCAAACTTTTCAATTTGTTGTGAGTTTGGTCCTATTTGCTTTGAACTTTTTTATAATGATTGTTTTTCCCTTACTTTTTTCTTTTTTAGTTTTTTTATTAATTTTATTAGTTTTTTATTAAAATGAATAAAAATAAAAATAAAAATAGAAAACCAATTTCTCTCTCTCTCTCTCTCTCTCATCCAATCATCTTCCTCCTTTCAATCAAACTTTTTCCTGGAAATTAAAACACATACGCATACAAAAACATCACAAAAACCTACACATACCTTCAAAGCCTCAACATTTTCAAAGAGATCAGATGAAATGTAGTAAAGAATAATGGGATTGATTATGAACCACCTCCATCGTCACAAAAAAAAGTATAACAGATGAGCTTCGATTACTTTTTACAGATGAAGGTGAATAAGAAAGATGGAACTTATGTTTTCAACTTATGTACCATTTTCCCTACGAGTATCCTCCTCCTCCTTCTTTCTCTCTCTCTCTCTCTCTCTCTCTCTCTCTCTCTCCCCCTCTTACACACATACACATACATAATAAAAATCAGAATAGATTGGACCAAAAATGCAACGAAATGAAAGTTTTGGACCACCGGCGCTAGTCCAACCTTTTTGGACCAAAGTGACAAATTTGGACATACCACAAGAACCATTCTTGCTGTTTTGTCTAGAAGAAATAATGACTTAAAATGATAATTCTATTTTTGATTTGTACAAATTTAGTCAATGAATTCTTTTTGTCCATATTTTCCCATTGAACTTGTCTGAATTGTTCAAACAACATCCTTATGACTTGTTATAGATGTTATAACAGGTTTACGGTATATTTGGCAGCTTCGGGGAGACTCCAATCATCTTTTTTGGCGAGTCTCTGTCATCTTCTCTGGCGAAAACTTCGGAACTTCGGAACGCTTTGTAAACAAGGGACATTTTTGACGCTTTGTAACAACAATGTTTGAAGTAGTGGAGGTCTTTCTTTTCTTCATCAGGGGTTGGTCGTTACCAGAGTCAATGTCACTATTGATATGTGACTCCCCTTGAGCGTGTGACCCCTCTCAACATAAAACCCAAATGAAAAAACTATTGAGATGGGCAAAGCATGGGCCTGAATAGAATTACCAAGAAATCCATGATCTAAGAAGCATTTAGGTTTTTCTTCGGTTGAAACTCTAGTTTCTTCTTCAATGAGAAAATCAACAGATGAAATATCCTCCCCCTTTTTGACATTATTAAAGGAAGTACTAGTTATAGGAGGAGGTGAAGGAGGAGCAATGTCATGGAGGTGAGTATCTTTTATGGAGGGAGTAACATGAAATAGTGGATGCATATTTGGGTCATTAGGAGGTTGTTGATCATTTAAAGGAAGAGGTAGTGGTGGTGGAGGAGCACTTGATGATGGTACAATAGTAGAAGTAGATGGAATAACAACCCTTTTGATAACGGCTACATCGGTCTCACGACGATCCATTTGTTGAGAAAAAATGTCAGAGACCTCTAACAACTTTCGAAGTGCTTAGAGAATTTGAAACTAAGTATCTAGAGGATCGGTATGACGTCTAATAACAAACTTATTGATGCGTGGAGGTGACAGAGCAGCAACAAAAAAAGTAGTAGGATTATGAAGTCTAATAACAAACTTCCTAATAGTATTGGATGAAGAATGTGAATCATGTCCTGAGGAGAATTTACTATCATCAACTTTAACGTCTACATGATCTTCATCCATATCATCATCATTATCATCCTCACACTCAATTTCTTCATCATCATACTTTTCCTCAGATTTAGAAACTACTTTATATGCATCTTCATCAGAGGCATACAAGGTTTCTTGACACCAAGTGGAGAAAAAGGAAGAAGATCAGTGTTATAACGATTTATTACCCACTTGGCCATCCACTAAGAGATTAGAGCATCAGTAGGTGTCGGGGTTGCATTGATCAATTTGGATGACATAGATGGCTTTGCAATCGAATCATCAGTCCGACCATTATATCCAGAATTTATGTGCTCAAGGACAAGTGAAAACCAACAAGGGTAAGGAACATAAAATGATCTTTTCATCCTAGAGATAGAGCTTACAAGTTGGTCAAAAATCATATGTGGAAAATCCAGATGTGTGCTCTTCAACATGATATATAGAATCTGCATCTCAAATAGATTTAACTGGTCAAGACTACTAGTTTTGTGCCTTAGGCACTTTCCAATAAGTCCTGTGAGAAACTTCCATCCAGCTGGAAGACATTGACAAAGGATTAAACCAATGAGTTTTCCTTGTTTAGTTGAATCATACCCTAAATTTGTGATAACTTTCTTGCATTGTTTCACAAAAGGAAGATTTGAGAATTACTAAGTTGGGAAGACAAATAGCATCTTTGAGAACTGAAATACTAAGATTAATGACATGATGACCATCTCTAATAGTTCACGGAATAGAACCTGACCATTCATCAAAAGAGCATATGTAGTAAAACTCACATATTTGTTTTGGGAGGAAAGAGTTAGGAGTAGCAGCAAGAGCGTCTTTCAAAGGATGACTTTTCAAGATCTCAACAAATGCTTCCGATCCTTTGTTTTTATGTTTGGTTGGAATAGTAGTAGGGCAAGCAACATTGGTAACGTTGATCATAATGGGAGTTTTTGGAGTATTTTGAGCTTTGCAAGCACCTTCAGTTGAAACGTAGATGAAGAGAGGTGAAGACATGATTGCAGTTTTTAGGGTTTTGTTGAGAGAGAATAGTGATCGTAAACCCTTAAATGTGAATTTTATCTTCCTTTTATAGTATTAGGAAAGATTAAGTAAATGTAACACCTGCAGATTCGGGCTAGTCAATTAAGATATAATAAGTGTTAAAAAATGACTTTTTCATAGAATATTATTTCGGATAAATAAACTTAACCAAAGTTATAGTATATGTCAAAAGGATAGCGTACATATAAAGAACGCTAACATCCGACTTCGTATGAAGAAGTTATGCTTTTCAAAGTTTCGCGATTAAACTGGCACGACTCTCCGTATCGTAAAAAGTAAATTTTTTGATAAATTATTTTTTAGCCTAAGTGGTCTAAAGGAAACTTGTAGTAGTCATTAAATTGAGCGCTTGCATATAGAGAGCATCTAAATCTGACTTCATTAGAGGAAGTTATGATTTTTCTAAGATTCAATGTAGCATTATACAACTATCTTAATATTCCTGTCTCGGTACGTTGAACGCTTCAGAGTAATAAGGAGGATTAAGCGTCTAAACCCTCACCATCTTAATATTCCTATCTCGGTACATTGAACGCTTTCTTCAATGTATATAACGTCATGGTGAGGATACCAAGCAGAGTACAATATGGAAATGGAAATCAACAACCTGAACCTTTACTTGCAATCGAGCATGAACCAGAAGTTATGCCAATACTTGAACTTGTCATGATGGCAGGAGTCCAAGAAATGGTTATGGCTATGATGGCCGAACAAAGGGAGAGTTGATACAAATGTTACGTGATAATAAAGATGAACCCACTACACCTGTTGTGCAACCTGAGTTAAATGAAGAACAGTCTGAGGAGGGAAACTATAGTCGAACTGTTAGACAAGCTGAGCCAAGAGTGGTTAGAAGAAACCAACCAAATGGAGGAAATGTTAGACGTGGATGCAAGTATAAGGACTTCATGGCATCCAAGCCACCGAGTCTTTCTTGAAGCCGAACACCAGTAGAAGTCATAGATTGGATATCCGAAATAGAGATTTGTTCTATTGTTGCAACTGTAGCATCAGGCAGAAGAATGTTCTCACGGTCAGACAATTGAAGACTGGGGTATTAAGATGGTGGAAGTTACTAGCTGATACCATGCCCATGGGAGAAGCTATTAAGATGTCTTGGGAAGACTTTCTTATACAAATGAAAATGCAGTACTACTCTGAGCAAGATCTTCTGGAGATCAACAACAAATTCCAGAACCTAAAGTAAGGGAAAATGAGTGTCATTGAGTATGCTGCAACTTTCACGGAAAAGATGAAGCTAGTTCCTAACATGGTTCCTACTAAACTTTCCAACGTCAATAAGTTTGCTAGTGGACTACCAGTGGATTTTGGTCCAATTGTGAAACTAGAAACTACTATGAAAGCAGCCATATGGGTGACTTGAAATGTAGAGACCTAGAAAAGGGAGTGTGACAACCCGAAGTCATCCATCGCCGAAACCCAATTCGTTCGTAAGACCCGTTTTTAGCAATTCATTTCCGATTTTGTAATTAAATTAAGTCATTAATTTGAAATTATTATTATGAATTAATGGATGTCTCAACACATTTAGAACTCATTTTAGCACCCCATTCTAGTTATCGGAAAAATTTTAGAATCAACCATATCGGGTTACGGCAACTTTATCGGGTATGACCAAAAGCCACGTCTAACGTCGGTATCGGGTAGAATTCCATCCTGTACTAATCTTAAACACTATTTAAAGATGTTTAAGCTTCCATTTGAAGCTTTTTCCCTCTCTCACTACTCTCTCTCTAACCTCTCTCCTCAAACCAAAGAATTAGGTCCAAAAACATCAATTTAAGGCTAAAATCCATTAAGGTAACTTCTCTAACTCATAGTATAGCACCATAGGCCTTCAAATTCGTGTTTAAAACTTGGAAAAGGACCATCTTCATGAGTTTACGGCCATGGATCATGCTTGGGCCGTAAACTCAAATAAAATGGGTTTTTATGCCTTTAAACCCCTCCAAACCAATTTTGGGACTTAGATACGACTATATGGCTTACCAATTCAGACTTAGAACACCCTAATCATCATTTTTTAGGAGTAAACATGAGTTTACTGCCCAAGAACATGCTTGGGCCGTAAAATCATCTCAAAGGGGAGTAAACTCCTTCTAAGGTGTTAAGTTGCCATTTATACACCTTCTAAGCCTTGAACAAAAATCTAGAAGCAAACATGAACAACTTAGAAGCCTAAAACATAAAGAAATCACCCCTCTAAGGAGTTCACGGCCATAAGGGGAGTCATGGGCCGTAAACTCCTAAAATCATGTCAAATGATGCCCAAATTTCACCCCTAGACTTGTAAAATAACTTGGAATCACTTGTGATTAATTATG
The DNA here is from genome assembly GCF_051521515.1 of Lactuca serriola. NCBI lineage: Eukaryota > Viridiplantae > Streptophyta > Magnoliopsida > Asterales > Asteraceae > Lactuca > Lactuca serriola. The sequence continues at coordinate 146,307,736 of NC_136408.1, read as the reverse complement.
GACCACCAAGAAAACATTTTGGGCATGTATATATGAGTTTACGGCCGTAAACTCCTCAAATGGTCCCTAAATTGCTTAAAACACTTCTCCATGCCTTGAAACCAACCCTAGAATTTTCCCTCAAGTGATATGAAGCCATTTTGCATCATTGAACACCCCACCATGAGTTTACGGCCGTAAACTCATGGGGAAGGGTACATTAGGGCCGAAGACTCTTGTATGAGTTTACTCTTGAAGAGTAAACTCCATATCCAAGCCTTATGTGTCCTCAAATGCCACCCGAGTCCTTCCAAACACTTGTAATGGAGTGTTTCCGCAACTAGAAGTGTATATCCCTAACAAATAAATTAATCAAGTCCTAATTAGATACAAATGTGTTTCTTTTCATAATACATACGAATCTTGTATGTTTGCGAACCTAGAAATGACATTTAGGATCCAAACTGACGCCTTTCTCAATCGGTGAGTTCATACCCCTACCCTTTTTCAATGGTTTTTCAGTATTTTCAGGGGGGGGGGGGGATACAAGCAAAAGTACAAGAATATCTTGTACTTAAAATCAGTATTTCATTTAAATGGTTTCATAATCCGCATACTTTTAAGAATTGAAAACATATTAACAAACGGTTTTACTTATGGAATTTTTCTTCAAACATAATTCAATTCTTATTATATAGTGTTATACGTTGTACCTCACAATTGAATGTTCACACTTTAACTGATAAAAGTCATAGAACATTGTAAAAGTCATAGAACATTGTATTGTCCTTAATAAAACACCCCTTAGGATCGAGTGTGAAGGACAGGTATCATTAGAACTTAGTCAGTTATAGATACTACTCCCCTAGACACGAGAGTAAAGAGTAATCTTAAAGATTGGAGACACGTCCTTTATAACACTTCCCTTGGCACGAGAGAGTGGAGGACTATCCCTGTAACTAGAATCTCCAGAAGGGAGAACGTGACTTCTGTGTATAGATCTATACGGGACTGACTATCCCGCACCTGGCTGCTAGCTATAGCTGAACCGCAAGGTTCAAGGGTGAAAAAAGTCATAAAAAGATACTGACCACGGCCCGAGTCATATCTAGTCTGAAGTATGGTTAAGGACTCGCAATCAAGATTGTGAACACTTTGCACGTATTTATTAGTTTTATATATGTATTAAAACTAAGGTACATTTAAAGGTAATCAGACTTTCAGGAGACTCCACACATACACTTTAAGTATGGTAGATACTTGTACATTACTTTCAGATTCGGTAACAATTCACACACATTTAGGAAAATATGGGATTTTCTTGGGATAACATTCGTACATAATTAGAATCGTGTGATAACTCAGATAACTAAACTTTACAATTCACGAGGGTAAACATGTTTTTTCAGAGTACATCTGTTACATTACATTTTGGGATTTAATAACCAACTTTTAAGAAAATATGGGATTTTCTTGGTGCGTAATATTTTCAGAAACGGAAAGGAACTTGTACATTTTTCACAAAACAAAACCGCTTATGAACTCACCAGCTTTATGCTGATTTATAAACTGCTTGTATTCTCAAGTCCATATTAGATAGGTACCTAGCGATCCTTTTGGCGAAGGCGAAGTATGTAGAAGACTCGTCTTTACTTTTGCTCATATGTTATGTATAAGTATAACGCATGTAACTCTTTATTTTCAGACAATGTAATTAAATCTATGTAATGTAAAGTTTTGTGTTTACTATGCTTACTATGTACATTGGTTGCGATATTCATGACGTCCTCCACCCCGGAAACGTTTCCGCCTTTGGTTTCGGGGTGTGATAGATTGGTATTAGAGCCCTTGTTTATAGTGAACTAGTATACCAAACCTTACATGGTATAAGACTATAAACACTAAGGGGCCTAAGTGCTCTGAACTAGAAGTATCCTTCAAAATATAAGTATTTTCAAAAGTATACAAGTATACCGAACCGTCGAGATCCATAATCACAAGTAGAACAGAACATAAGTAAATGGGTGCTGTGTACTACGGTTAAACCTGGGCAGTTATGTAGTCGTGTCTAGGATCAATATAGCCTGGCCAACTATATTCATTCGAGACACGGCCAACATGTGCTTGGGAGTGATTGTGGTATGCGGCATGCCTAAAACTTACCTAATACCCAAACAACGAGCCATCGCTGCCGCGAATCATGAAATACTATAGGAGTATTTCTCAAGCCAAACCCGTTATAGAAATTCTCATTTCAGTGTTGTTCCTCAATCATTTCCTTAGCGACAACTAATCTGCTTTGTTAACTCTTGCCTGCTTTATCGCTTAATAGAATACCACATATCTGTCTTAATGAGATATCTCCTGTCCCATATCTCTTGATTCAATTTAGAGGACTTATGATCCTCTCTTTCCTGATCTTATTAGATCAAGATGCCTCCAAGAAAGAGACCCAGCTCAAAAACCAACAACCCTTCGCCACCACCTTCTCCTCAAATTGATCTTGTAACGCTTCAGGCAGCTATTACTGCCACAGTGACAACCGCCATGTCACAAAGAAACCCCGGTAGTTCAGGAGGTGGTCCCCAACCCCAAAACCCAGAAGATAATTAGGGACACCGAAAGAAGGGTTCCTATAGAGATTTCATGAACGCAAAACCCACGTCCTTTGATGGCACTGGAGGTGTCATTTCCCTCACCCGATGGTTCGAGAAGATTGAATCCATCTTTGAAATTTGCGCCTGCTCAGAATCTGACAAAGTGAAGTATGCCGCCTGCACCTTCATCGATAAAGCCCTAACTTGGTGGAATGGCCGAGTCAAATCCTTAACTTTACCTGTAGCCAACGCCATGGGTTGGGAAGCCATGAAGGAACTTTTGCTGGCTGAGTACTGCCCTCGGGGCGAAATGCAGAAGTTAGAACACGAACTCTGGAACCTGAAGATGAAGGGTTCCGATATCGTCTCTTACACTTCTAGGTTCGATGACTTGGCACTACTCTGCCTAGGAATGGTTACCCCGGAGAGTAAGAAGATAGAGAGATTCATCTGGGGGTTGACGCAGCCAACAAAAGGAAACGTCTTAGCTGCGAGGCCGGATACATACGACAGCGCCAAATGCTTAGCATGAATCTTAATCGACCATAGTGATGACCTTGAGGAAACAGCTACTACTCCTGAGCCGACAGAGAGGAGTGGTGAGAAAAGGAAAATTGGGAAGAAGAAGGAAAGTCAGACATTACAGGAGTCTTCAAAGAGGCATCAACTTGTGGCAGTTCACGCTGCTACTACCCCTGCAACTATTTCTGTTGTTGGATCCTCATCTCGAAAACCTACTAGTAGGTATGCGGGAACCCTCCCTAGTTGTGACAAGTTCAAATATCATCACCTCACTTCCAGCCCATGTATAGAGATGTTTTGTAACAGTTGTGGCATAAAAGGTCACATGACGAAAAACTGTAAGACACCAACTCAATCAACCAGTCAAGCTTCTAGAGCGGGCATTGGTTAAGCCTGCTATGGTTGCGGAGAAGTTGGGCATCTCAAGCGAAACTGCCCTAAGGCAGTAATATCTGGCAACACCGGAAGAGTCCTAGCGATAGGACGAGAGGAGACAGCCACCGATCCCACCGTTGCCACAGGTATAATTCCCCTCGATGAATCTTATGCCTGTGATTCTTTTCAATTCTAATGCTGAAAGAAATTTGCTAACCATTCATTCAAACATCTTTGTAAACTCTGTCCTTAGTTAGTAATCGAAAACGTGTACTGTCGAGATGGTTAACAAGTAAGAAGGAGAACGCTGATGTCATATCCATAGATTGTATCCTCAATCCGGACAACTATTCTTTTCCATTCGATCTAATGGCAAACTTTTCATGAAATTCTTTGCTACCATCTTTGGCATGTAATGATCGAGCCTCATTCGTGTTGTTATTCTTGGTTTCGAGAAAGCCATCCGTCTTAACTTTTCCCCGACACGACTCTCATGATCTTCGTGTATCAAAGCTTAAAAAGTTTTTCCATGTATTCCTCGTCCGCGTGATCATCGAGAAACTAGAAGTCTACAACTCTTTCCCCGATGCCATTTTCAAAGAATTCCTGGGAATTCTTCCCGAACGTGTAATCAAGTCTCGCATCGACCTAATCCCTGGAATTACCTCATAGCCAAAAACCTCAGTGAGAATGATGTGTCCACGACAACAACCAGGACTTGATATGATCACTACGAGTTAGTAGTGGTACCCTTCGGTCAAATCATTTTCCTTAGTCATGTAGATAAGCAAAGCAGTCATATCGGTGGACCTTTCCAAAAACTATGGCGATAGAGATTTAATCAGCACCGGAGATACCCATAGAAAACCCATCAATCCTTGGGTCCCGCCGGCTAATGTCGCAGACCCACCTAGAAATTTCCTTTAGAATCATCAAACCTTTAGCTATTCTACCATATGAAGATGTACCCTCTTGTTGGAAGTCTTACTCTGGAGAGACATAGTACGCCTTGAGAAGTGCGGAAAACTTAACTCGTGGTACATTAGACCCTTCGAGATCCTCGATAGGAATTGATTCTGTAGCCCTCTCCGAGCTATCTTCAGAACTCATCAGCAACCATCTGGTATTCCACATCTTTGTTCATAAGAAGTGCCAACTCGACGAAACTATCACACCCCCAAACCAGACGGTGGAAACCTCCGAGGGTGGAGGACTTCATTTGTAGTATCACAACACATGGATCATAGTAATCAAAGTACAAACAACCGTTGTATTTAAAAGTATAGTATTTACATGTGTTTAATCATTGTATATTGAAACCAAAACAGGTATACAAAGGAAGAAGATAAGACTCATAATGGCTCCATCTTCTCAAAAATCTTGGGGAGTACCTGTTATTATTTCCCTGAGAATACAAGTAATTTGAAAAGAGAGTATCAAAAATAAGTTGAGTGAGTACATAAGTCTTTATGTTTGCATGGGTGTCTTTGTATTTTGAATAAGAAAATTGTTCTAGAAAATCCCATATTTTCTATAGTATGTGAAAAGTAGTTTTATTCCTATAAAACCGTCCTATTTGTAAACCATTGTATTTGTAAAACTTGTATTTGAGAGGTGCCTGGCTTCACCAGCTGTTATTGAAAACTGTAGTATACCATTGTACTTTTTATTTTGTAAACTGGTACTTTGAAGATGTACTTTAGTTGTTTATACACTAATGTGTGGTTAATATCTTTTTAATGAGTTACTATAACCATACTAAGACATGAACGCCTGAAACAAACGCCTTGTGAGCGCTTAAACTGTTGATAACACTTGCCACTAATTGGCGTGTATGCCTGACTGTAGCTAGCAGCCTGAGTGCGGGGTTATCAATCCCGATACAGATCTACACACAACTTGTTTCGATCCCCAGACTGGAGATTCTGGTTATAGTGTCAGGGCTTTACCTTAGTTGTCTAAACTAAATTAAACAACCTGAATTTAATGTCTCATAAAAAGCATATAAACGTTACATGTATATTAGTTATGAAAACCCAATCATTCTGAAATAAATGATTGACAGTATGTTCTTGATTTAGTATCCCAAACATGTATTTGATAAGTGTAAGCCCTTGATTTGTTTTGAATTAAAACCCTTGTTGCATGTAAAACAGTGTATTCATATGAATTATTGCTCTATGTATCATAAATTATACCTATTATAATTTATATGTACCTTATGAATTGGTAAATAACTATTTTTACATGTAATCCTTTGCTCAACTTGTTACAAAGGGTGATTAAACTGATGAAATAACTTTTTTTTTATATACATATACAATTTTATATATAAGTAAAATTTGAACGACCTTCGGACAAATAACTGGTACTATAAGTCCACATCCAAACAAGGAAAAGGACCTAGAATGAATTATTAGTCCTAAGCCTTTTAAATCTTCTTTATATTAAATTATATATACAAATATGTATATTTGGGAAAAATATAAGTTTATAAAAGAATTCAATATTTGAAGTATTTTAGATGCTTTAAAATCATTTTATCATGATTTGAAATCATTTATTTATAACACAAAGTTGTTGTGCTGTACTTGTATTTTCCCCCCTTAAAATAGTAGAAATTATGAAAATACGGGGGTATGAAGTCACTTGATAGGTGGTAATTCGGACAGAGCTTCGTTTCACGAAAAGGAGTTTATTTGTCGAGAAACCGGCTCAAATCGGGCAGAGTTTTGACAGGAAAGAGGATGAATTCTCGAGAATTTTGGGGCTTCACGGCTTACTTCGGGCTCGAGTCTTGATACCGGGGCTTTAGGGGTTGTATATGAGCTTAAGGGAGTGGAAAGTGTGAAAGAGTGTGAAATTTAGGGTGAAAAAGTGAAATTATTCGGAAACCCTCGCATGCTATATATAGCCCGAAGGCTCGGACCCGAAGCTGTGCGAGGATGACACACGTATGATAGGTGGCGAGGCGAAGGAAGTTCTTCGGACCGGAGGCTCAGTGCTGGCTGGCTCGGATTGCACAAACCCTCGGTCCAATGGAAAGACGACACGTGCGAAGGGGGCTGGTCCGAGGCGTGCGAGGGGTGTGCGAGGAGCATGCGAGGGTGAGGTCCGGTGTATCTCATGCGAGGCTGTCCGGTTCTTACTGGACCTCGGACTTGGTCGAATCAGGAGGTGACACGCGAAACATCGGTCCACTCAGCAGCCGAAACGTGGAGGCCTCGCATGCGAAGGTGACGTGGCAGTTAGTGTTCATGCGAATTTTCCCGGTTTTTGGTATTTTTCTTTTCTTTTTGGCCAAAACTTGTAAAATTCATAACTATTGTATATGAACTCCGTTTTTGACGTCCTTTATGTGCACGCGGAGGTAAAATTATACTCTACGACTTTCGTTTAGACTTCGTCGGCTAATTTTGACTTTATTTTTAATATTATTATTTTAAACAAACCGGGACGTGAATCCGTTATAAATTCATAACTTCTTCCTATGACGTCCGTTTTTGTCTGTCTTTTTACCGCTGTACTACTAATGATGAGACCTTCAATTCTCGTTTAGGTTGTGTCGGCTAAAAACCATTTGATCTTTATTTCGAGTTTTTAGCTGTACATTGCTATACTAAAACTTAGAAAAATCATAATTTCCTCATACGAAGTCTGATTTTGGCTTTCTTTTTATGAAAGTTCTTGGTTTAACATAAAATATAACTTTCATTTAGATTGTTAAGGCTAGAAAGCCTTTTATCAAAAATTCAGTTTTTACACTGAACAGTGTTTTGCCGGTTTTGTCACGGATTTTCGATTGGTCATAACTTCTTCGTTATAACTCGGATTTTAGTGTTCTTTATATTTTTGGAAACCTTATTACAATCTCTATCACTTGGTTCAACCCAATTGAGATTATTTAATAATTTATTTTTGAGGGTCAATTATGTAAAAATACATAGTATGCCAAAATTTCTCTTTATTTAATTAAAAAGAAGTACAATTTGACCTACACTATTACATAAGTTTGAAATAACTATTTGTTACATTATCCCCCTGTTAGAGAGAATTTTGTCCCGAAATTTACTTTATAGATAGACTAGGGAAAAAGATGTGGGTATTTTTGTTGCATTTGATCCTCCCGCTCCCATGTGAATTCAGGTCCCCACTTTGCATTCCAGTGAACCTTCACTATCGGGATGCGGCTTTGTTTGGTTTTCTTAACTTCCCTGTCTTGTATCTCTATGGGTTCTTCCACAAAATTGAGGCTCTCGTTTAACTCGACTTCCTCGAGTGGTATGACAAGAGTCTCGTCGGAAAGACACATTTTCAACTTCGAAACGTGGAAGGTAGGATGAATGTTACTTAGTTCTTGGGGTAATCGAAGTTTGTAAGCTACAAGGCCGATTATGGCAAGAATCTCGAATGGTCCTATATACCTTGGGTTCAGTTTGTCATGCTTTCCAAAGCGTATCATGCCTTTCTAGGGTGAGACCTTTAGCAAAACTCGGTCGCCAACCTGGAATTCCAAGGGTTTTCTCCTTTTGTCTGCGTAGCTTTTCTATCTATCTCTGGAAGCTTTAAGTCGTTGCCGAATTTGTATGATCTTTTCGGTAGTTTCTCGAATAATTTCTGGACCAGTGAGAGCACTGTCAGGAGTTTGACCTCTAGCTAGCTGCGTGTCACCCACTTCAGCCCAGCACAGAGGGGATCTGCACTTGCGGCCACAGAGGGCTTCGAATGGAGCAGCTTTTATGCTAGTGCGATAACTGTTGTTATAAGAGAAATCAGCAAGGGGTAAATGAATATCCCATGCCTTCCCAAAGTCTATCACGCAAGCTCGTAACATATCTTCTAACGTTTGAATCGTCCTTTCACTTTGTCCATCGGTTTGCGGATGGTAGGCTGTGCTCATGTCTAGCTTAGTTCCCAGAGCATTTTGTAAAGATTGCCAAAAACGAGAGGTGAATCTACTATCTCGGTCTGAAATAATAGATATTGGTACACAATGTAGTCTAACAATCTCCTTGAGGTATGTTCTGGTTAGCTTTTCCATCTTGTCGGCCTCCTTGATTGGTAAGAAGTGTGCTGATTTGGTTAATCTATCGACGATTACCCAAATAGTATTATAACCACTTGATGTCTTGGGTAAATTGGTTATGAAATCCATTGTAATCCGCTCTCACTTTCATTCAGGGATTTCAGGTTGTTGTAATAAGCCTGAAGGTTTCTGGTACTCTACCTTAATTTTGGCGCAAGTAAGGCACTTGCTCACAAAGGTAGCGATTTCTGCCTTCATGTTAGGCCACCAACATAGCTTCTTAAGGTCCAGATACATCTTGTCTGAACCTGGCTGGATGGAGTATCGGGTTTTGTGTGCTTCATTCATAACCACATCTCTGTAACCACCAAACTTTGGTTTCCAGATCCGGTTCATGAAATAATAGACTCCATCATCCCTGACTTCGAAGTTCTTATCCATTCCTCTCAGAGTTTCACCTGCTACGTTTTCGGGTTTCAAGGCTTCAAATTGAGCTTCCTTGATCTGCATGGACAGATGCGAATGGATTATCATGGTCAACGACTTTACCCGGCGTCCCAAGTATTCTTTTCTACTAAGGGCGTCAGCTACTACGTTTGCTTTACCAGGGTGATAACGAATTTCACACTCGTAATCATTCAATAGCTCTACCCATCGTCATTGTCTCATATTCAGGTCTTTCTGATCGAGGATGTGTTGGAGACTTTTATGGTCCGTGAATATTGTGCATTTCGTGCCATATAAGTAATGTCTCCAGATCTTTAGAGCAAACACTACTGCTCCTAGTTCAAGGTCATGTGTTGTATAATTGACTTCATGTGTCTTTAGCTGTCTTGAGGCATAGGATATAACCTTTCCTCTTTGCATAAGAACACATCCAAGCCCTTGATTAGAAGCATCACAGTACACTACGAAATCCTTTGTCCCTTCAGGGAGAGACAGGATCGGTGCACTACACAAGGCTCGCTTCAGCATTTGAAACGCTGTTTCTTGCTTTTCTCTCCAGCTAAAAGTTACACCCTTTTGGGTCAGAGTAGTAATAGGCTTAGATATTTGAGAGAAATTTTGAATGAATCTGCGATAATAGCCAGCAAGACCTAAGAATTGATGGATTTATGTAGGTGTTTTAGGTGCTGACCAGTTTTCAATTGCCTTTATTTTGGAAGGGTCGACGTGTATTCCTTCTGAACTGACCACGTGACCTAGGAAATTAACCTTCCTGATCCAAAATTCACACTTTGAAAACTTCGCATAGAGCTTATCTGATCTAAGAGTTTGTAATATTTGACGAAGATGTTGGCCATGTTCCTCTTTGCTCTTTGAGTAAATAAGGATATCGTCAATGAAGACTATAACGAATTTGTCCAAGAATGGACGAAACACTCTGTTCATTAGGTCCATGAACACTGCAGGTGCATTCGTCAATCCGAATGGCATCACTATAAACTCGTAATGACCATAACGAGTTTTGAACGCGGTTTTGGGAACGTCTTCCTCCAAAATTCGTAACTGGTGATACCCGGATCTTAAGTCTATCTTCGAGAAGTAGTTCGCCCCTTGAAGTTGGTCGAACAGATCGTCAATGCGAGGCAGAGGGTATCGATTCTTGATGGTAAGTTTAGTCAGCTCACGGTAGTCTATACACATGCGGAATGATCCATCCTTCTTCTTTACGAACAAAACTGGTGCTCCCCAAGTTGAGAAGCTTGGTCTAATGAAACCTTTGCTTAGGAGTTCGTTAAGTTGGCTGGATAATTCCTGCATTTCGGAAGGTGCAAGATGATAGGGGGATTTGGCTACAGGGGTAGCTCCAGGGATTAAGTTGATTCGGAATTCGACTTGTCGTTCAGGAGGCACCCTTGGAAGATCATCGGGAAATACATCGGGAAAGTTGCAGACCTCAGGAATGCTCGCGATGTCTCTCACTTCTTGCTTTTTGTCTACCACATGAGTTAGGAATGCACAATACTCCTTGCAAAGGTATTTCTGTGCCTTGATGCAAGAAATGATTTGAAGGTTCGTTCTGGGTTTGTCGCCGTAGATAATAAGAGTTTCGTTAGTTGGCAAGTTCAAACGAATAGGTCTTTCACAGCATAGGATGTCGGCATGGTTGGGGCACAACCAATCCATACCTATTATGATGTCAAAGCTTTTGATAGAGACCGACATAAGGTCTATTGGGAAAGACAAGTCATTTAAGGTAAGGATACATCCTATGTATATATCGTTGGTGGATTCGGATTTTCCATTGGCCATTTCTACTGTGAAAGTTTTATTTAGTGGTTGGGAGTTCTAATTTAATAGATGTTTAAAGTTATGGCTCTCGAAGCTCCTCTCGGCACCACAATAAAAAAGAATGCATGTATAAGTATTGTTGAGAAGGAACATACCCGTGACTACTGCAGGGTCTGCCACCGCTTCTTCTTGACCTAGTGCTAGAAGTCTCCCAACCCCACCGGCATTTCCAGCCTTTGGACAATCTCTCTTGAAATGCCCCACATCGCCGCATTGGTAGCATGGTTGACTTACTCCCACATCAGGTACTTGGTTAAGGGGTTGAGGTGGTGTTCTACAGAATCGGGTAGTATGCCCTTTCCGGTTGCAGTTACGACACTGCATTTCATGGCAATTTCCGGTGTGGTGAAAATTGCACTTGTTGCATTTAGGGAGGCTACCAGCATAGGGCCTAGTTGGTGCTGGGTAGTTAGGGACAACAGCAGGTGCAGTAGTAGGTATGGTAGCAGGCACAGTAGTAGCATGGACTGCCACTATTTGTTGCTTCTTTGAAGGTTCCAGAGGAGATTTTCCCTTCCTTTTGTTCCAACCCTTCTTCTTGCTGTTGTTGTTGTTCTCCCTAGGTTGTTCTGGGGCAGTAACCACAGAGTTTTGACGGTTTCCGTGGTCAATAAGTGACTGTGCCAGTTCCTTGGCACTGTCAAAGGTGACAGGTTTAGATGCAATGACACTTGCTTGTATCTGGGGCGACAGTCCGCAAATATACCTTTCAATCTTTTTGCTCTCTGGAGCAACCATATCCGGACACATAATCGCCAAGTCAGAGAATCGATTCGTGTAAGTCGTTATGTCGGCACCGGCCATGGTAATACCCCAGAGTTCTTGTTCCAGTTTTTGAATTTCCCCTCGCGGGCAGTATTCCCGCATCAACATGGTTTTTAGGTTCTCCTAGCTTATAGTATTAGCCACTACCAAAGTTAGTGACTTAACATGGCCATTCCACCATGTTAGGGCCCTATCTAGGAAAGTAAAGGCAGCAAATTTAACTTTGCTACCCTCTGGACAGGAGCAGATTTCAAAGACTGCTTCTATCTTCTCAATCCACTGCCTTAAAACCATTACTCCTCCAGTTCCATTAAAGGTCCTGGGTTTGGCATTCGAGAAGTCTTTATAAGTGCACTCTCTCGAGTGCTCATGACCCTCGACAAGGTTAGAAGGACGTGGATCAGCTCCCGACCCACTAGTACTAGGAGCATTGATATGAGATAAGGCAGCCGCTACAGCTGTCGTGACTACCGCTTGGAACATGGCAGCATCGAATTGAGGGGGTGGTGATGGAGGTGGCGTTGGTGCTTCCGGTTCGTTTTTACGCCTTGGATTCCTACGAGGAAGCATCTTTTTCTATAAAAGTCAAAAAAAGATAGTGAGATATCAAGAATGAATATGAATTTGATATATCTGAACTTAAACACTTAATTCACAAGAAGCTTGTAAAGAATTGGAAATAGATGTCCACTGCAAGTATAACTTGCAATATGATAATATAAAGTAGAGTGATTATTTTTCAAAGAGTATCTAAATACATGTCGATTGTGTTGATATCTATGTAATTTGTATATTTGACCTTCAAGCAGGTCCACAATATTATGAAAGTATCAACATCAAACCGACCTATCGAAATTAAAAATTTTCGCGGCCGTATCGAAAAGTATGAAAAGAAACACTGGAACATATCCTTAATCCCAAAACTTTGGAATGGAAGGTTTGTGAAAAGTGTAATAGCTCTTGTTGAAGTAAGGTGCTTATTATTTTATTGATGCTTGATTTTGTACATGTCCTGAAAGTAGTCTATACATTTAGTATATTAAACTAGAAAAGTAGTGTAAACACTACTTGCGACGGTTGCTATGACGGTTACTGGGTTCCGCTTTGTCTTGCGATTTCCAGCGCCTTTCTTGGGCAGCTTGATGCTCCCTCAGTCCTCTGATCTCAGATTCGGTAGCATTAAGTTGCCTTTGAAGGACTTCAGTATGGTGTTGGGTATCATCTTGCATCTCGTCAAGACGAAGGATATCAGCAGCGTTAGCCTGCGCAGCCGCATTCACTTCTAGGATACGATTGATTGACATCCTTGATTGATCGAATTGTCGGGCAATTCGGTTCACTATAACCGGAAGAGCTCTGTCGGCTGTTCCTCCTACTGAGACGTTATAGAAACCCCGTGCCATTTCGTAGGAGGGCGTTGGCCGTCTTGTCGACTCCAATGGTTTATGTATTGGCCCCACTCGGGTATGGGTATTGCTTCCTCTTGTCTCGGGGGACGTATCCTCGGGTTGCAGACTTGTGGCTCTATATCTGTACCACTTGATTCGCTGTCCTCAAATGGTTCTTCATCTGAGTCTTCTTCTGGATCCTCCTCCGGATCTTCTACTATCCATCCTTGATTGCCATGATTTGGAAAATAAGGGTCCCCTGGTAGATGATGTCCTGCCATTGTGTCTGTACGAGAATAAGGTTATGAGAAATGCCTGAAAAGAAAACTAAAGCATATCGATGTTTATAATATTCTTATAGTATTTTATCTTCTGTTCTTAGAGTTTCTTCGGTAGTTGGTAAGTTTTAGACATGTCACAACACTACTATCACTCCCAAACACATGTTGGTCATGTCTGAAATCAATATAGTTGATCAGGCTATATTAATTCTAGATATGATTACATAACTGCCCGGGTTTAACTGTAATGTTCAACATCCAAATACTTTTAAGTTCTTATGACTATGTACTTGTAGGTATGAGGGTTAGTATACTTCTTGTAAAAATACTTAAAATTCTTAAAAGTATACTTGTAGTCAGAAATCTTAGCCCCAATGTATTTATAGTTTGTATATCTTTTATGGATTGATATACTGAGTTCACTATAAACAATGCTCTGATACCAATCTGTCACACCCCTAAACCAGACGGCGGAAACGTCCGAGGGTGGAGGACTTCATTTGTAGTATCACAACACATGGATCATAGTAATCAAAGTACAAACAACCATTGTATTTAAAAGTATAGTATTTACATGTGTTTAATCATTGTATATTGAAACCAAAACAGGTATACAAAGGAAGAAGATAAGACTCATAATGGCTCCATCTTCTCAAAAATCTTGGGGAGTACCTGTTATTATTTCCCTGAGAATACAAGTAATTTGAAAAGAGAGTATCAAAAATAAGTTGAGTGAGTACATAAGTCTTTATGTTTGCATGGGTGTCTTTGTATTTTGAATAAGAAAATTGTTCTAGAAAATCCCATATTTTCTATAGTATGTGAAAAGTAGTTTTATTCCTATAAAACCGTCCTATTTGTAAACCATTGTATTTGTAAAACTTGTATTTGAGAGGTGCCTGGCTTCACCAGCTGTTATTGAAAACTGTAGTATACCATTGTACTTTTTATTTTGTAAACTGGTACTTTGAAGATGTACTTTAGTTGTTTATACACTAATGTGTGGTTAATATCTTTTTAATGAGTTACTATAACCATACTAAGACATGAACGCCTGAAACAAACGCCTTGTGAGCGCTTAAACTGTTGATAACACTTGCCACTAATTGGCGTGTATGCCTGACTGTAGCTAGCAGCCTGAGTGCGGGGTTATCAATCCCGATACAGATCTACACACAACTTGTTTCGATCCCCAGACTGGAGATTCTGGTTATAGTGTCAGGGCTTTACCTTAGTTGTCTAAACTAAATTAAACAACCTGAATTTAATGTCTCATAAAAAGCATATAAACGTTACATGTATATTAGTTATGAAAACCCAATCATTCTGAAATAAATGATTGACAGTATGTTCTTGATTTAGTATCCCAAACATGTATTTGATAAGTGTAAGCCCTTGATTTGTTTTGAATTAAAACCCTTGTTGCATGTAAAACAGTGTATTCATATGAATTATTGCTCTATGTATCATAAATTATACCTATTATAATTTATATGTACCTTATGAATTGGTAAATAACTATTTTTACATGTAATCCTTTGCTCAACTTGTTACAAAGGGTGATTAAACTGATGAAATAACTTTTTTTTTATATACATATACAATTTTATATATAAGTAAAATTTGAACGACCTTCGGACAAATAACTGGTACTATAAGTCCACATCCAAACAAGGAAAAGGACCTAGAATGAATTATTAGTCCTAAGCCTTTTAAATCTTCTTTATATTAAATTATATATACAAATATGTATATTTGGGAAAAATATAAGTTTATAAAAGAATTCAATATTTGAAGTATTTTTGATGCTTTAAAATCATTTTATCATGATTTGAAATCATTTATTTATAACACAAAGTTGTTGTGTTGTACTTGTATTTCCCCTCTTAAAAAAGTAGAAATTATGAAAATACGGGGGTATGAACTCACTTGATAGGTGGTAATTCGGACAGAGTTTCGTTTCACGAAAATGAGTTTATTTGTCGAGAAACCGGCTCAAATCGGGCAGAGTTTTGACAGGAGAGTGGATGAATTCTCGAGAATTTTGGGGCTTCACGGCTTACTTCGGGCTCGAGTCTTGATATCGGGGCTTTAGGGGTTGTATATGAGCTTAAAGGAGTGGAAAGTGTGAAAGAGTGTGAAATTTAGGGTGAAAAAGTGAAATTATTCGGAAACCCTCGCATGCTATATATAGCCCGAAGGCTCGGACCCGAAGCTGTGCGAGGATGACACGCGTCTGACAGGTGGCGAGGCGAAGGAAGTTCCTCGGACCGGAGGCTCGCTGCTGGCTGGCTCGGATTGGACAAACCCTCGGTCCAATGGAAAGACGACACGTGCGAAGGGGGTTGGTCCGAGGCGTGCGAGGGGTGTGTGAGGAGCATGCGAGGGTGAGGTTCGTTGTGTCTCATGCGAGGCAGCCGACACGTGGAGGCCTCGCATGCGAAGGTGACGTGGCAGTTATTGTTCATGCGAATTTTCCCGATTTTTGGTATTTTTCATTATTTTTTTGCCAAAACTTATAAAATTCAAAACTTTTGCATACGAACGTTGTTTTTGACGTTCTTTATATGCACGCGTAGGTAAAGTTATACTCTACGACTTTCGTTTAGACTTCGTCGGCTAATTTTTAATTTATTTTTAATATTATTATTTTAAACAGACCGGGACGTGAATCCGGTATAAATTCATAAATTCTTCATACGACGTCGGTTTTTGTCTGTCTTTTTACCGTTGTACTACTAATGACGAGACCTTCAATTCTCGTTTAGGTTGTGTCAGCTAAAAACCACTCGATCTTTATTTCGAGTTTTTAGCTGTACACTGCTATACTAAAACTTAGAAAAATCATAATTTCCTCATACGAAGTCTGATTTTGGCTTTCTTTTTATGAAAGTTCTTGGTTTAACATAAAATATAACTTTCATTTAGATTGTTAAGGCTAGAAAGCCTTTTATCAAAAATTCAGTTTTTACACTGAACAGTGTTTTGCCGGTTTTGTCACGGATTTTCGATTGGTCATAACTTCTTCGTTATAACTCGGATATTAGTGTTCTTTATATTTTTGGAAACCTTGTTACAATCTCTATCACTTGGTTCAACCCAATTGAGATTATTTAGTAATTTATTTTTGAGGGTCAATTATGTAAATATACATAGTATGCCAAAATTTCTCTTTATTTAATTAAAAAGAAGTACAATTTGACCTACACTATTAGATAAGTTTGAAATAACTGTTTGTTACAGAAACCCTAGTAATCCCTTTGATGAGATCGAAATCAATGGAAACCTGAACCTCCGTGGAAGAATCAATTGAGATCATGGATTGAGAGGTTGAACGTACGAAGCAAAGCCGCATCCCGGTAGTGAGGGTTCGCTGGAATGTCAAGCGGAGACCCGATTCCACTTAGGAGCGTGAGGACCCGATGCAGTAGATTCATTCTCGTCTTTGTTTTCACTTCATGATCTGTAACCAAATCTTTGAATTTCGGGACGAAATTCCCTCTAACGAGGGGATAATGTGACAACCCGAAGTTATCCATCGCCAAAATCCAATTCGTTTGTAAGACCCGTTTTTAGCAATTCATTTCCGATTTCGTAATTAAATTAAGTCATTAATTTGAAATTATTATTATGACTTAATGGGTGTCTCAACACATTTAGAACTCATTTTAGCACCCCATTCTAGTTATCGGAAAATTTTTAGAATCAACCATATCGGGTTACGGCAACTTTATTGGGTATGACCAAAAGCCACGTCTAACGTCGGTATCAGGTAGAATTCCATCATGTCCAAATCTTAAACACTATTTAAAGATATTTAAGCTTCCATTTGAAGCTTTTTCCCTCTCTCACTACTCTCTCTCTAACCTCTCTCCTCAAACCAAAGAATTAGGTCCAAAAACATCAATTTAAGGCTGAAATCGATTAAGGTAACTTCTCTAACTCATAGTATAGCACCATAGGCCTTCAAATTCGTGTTTAAAACTTGGAAAAGGACCATCTTCATGAGTTTACGGCCATGGATCATGCTTGGGCTGTAAACTCAAATAAAATGGGTTTTTATGCCTTTAAACCCCTCCAAACCAATTTTGGGACTTAGATACGACTATATGGCTTACCAATTCGGACTTAGAACACCCTAATCATCATTTTTGAGGAGTAAACATGAGTTTACTGCCCAAGAACATGCTTGGGCCGTAAACTCATCTCAAAGGGGAGTAAACTCCTTCTAAGGTACTAAATTGCCATTTATACACCTTCTAAGCCTTGAAAAAAAATCTAGAAGCAAACATGAACAACTTAGAAGCCTAAAACATAAAGAAATCACCCCTCTAAGGAGTTCACAGCCATAAGGGGAGTCATGGGCCGTAAACTCCTAAAATCATGTCAAATGATGCCCAAATTTCACCCCTAGACTTGTAAAATAACTTGGAATCACTTGTGATTAATTATGGACCACCAAGAAAACATTTTGGGCATGTATATATGAGTTTACGACCATAAACATGTAGTTTACTGCCATAAACTCCTCAAATGGTCCCTAAATTGCTTAAAACACTTCTCCATGCCTTGAAACCAACCCTAGAATTTTCCCTCAAGTGATATGAAGCCATTTTGCACCATAGAACACCCCACCATGAGTTTATGGCCGTAAACTCATGGGGAAGGTTACATTAGGGCCGAAAACTCTTGTATGAGTTTACCCTTGAAGAGTAAACTCCATATCCAAGGCTTATGTGTCCTCAAATGCCACCCGGGTCCTTCCAAACATTTGTAATGGAGTGTTTCCGCAACTAGAAGTGTATGTCCCTAAAAAATAAATTAATCAAGTCCTAATTAGATACAAATGTGTATCTTTTCATAATACATAGGAATCTTGTACGTTTGCGAACCCAGAACTGACGTTTAGGATCCAAACTGACGCGTTTCTCAATCGGTGAGTTCATACCCCTACCCTTTTTCAATGGTTTTTCAATGTTTACAGGGAGGGGGAATACAAGCAAAAGTACAAGAATATCTTGTACTTAAATTCATTATTTCATTTAAATGGTTTCATAATCCGCACACTTTTAAGAATTGAAAACATATTAACAAACAATTTTACTTATGGAATTGTTCTTCAAACATAATTAAATTCTTATTATATAGTGTTATACGTTGTACTTCACAATTGAATGTTCACACTTTAACTAATAAAAGTCATAGAACATTGTAGAAGTCATAGAACATTGTATTGTCCTTAATAAAACACCCCTTAGGATCGAGTGTGAAGGACAAATATCATTAGAACTTAGTCAGTTATAGATACTACTCCCCTAAACACGAGAGTAAAGAGTAATGTTAAAGATTGGAGACACGTCCTTTATAACACTTCCCTTGGCACGAGAGAGTGGAGGACTATCCCTAAATCTGTCAGTGTAGGCCACTATGTCTACGCCGACCATTGTGAGTTCCCATAGTTCTTGTTCCAGTTTCTGCACTTCGCCCCTCGGGCAGTATTCTTCCAGCATCATCGCTTTTAGGTTCTCCCAACCTATTGAGTTAGCCACTGATAGGGTTAGTGACTTAACATGGCTGTTCCACCATGTCAGGGCTCTGTCAGAGAAGGTGCAGGAAGCAAACTTCACCTTGCTCCCTTCTGGGCACGAACAGATTTCGAAGACCGAATCTGTTTTCTCAAACCATCGCATCAGAGCGATAAATCCACCATTTATATTAAAGGAATTGGGTTTGTAGTTCATGAAGTCCTTATACGAACACTCCCTTGGGTATCCGTGAGTAGCTCCGGGGTTGGCTAAGTGGGTACTGCTACTAGATCCGAAGGTACCACTTTCACCGTGGTGAGCTAGAGCAGTTACCACTGCGGAGGATATCGTTGCTTGGAGAGCAGCTGAGTCGAATTGAGGTGGAGGTAGTGGTGTTTGAGTTGGAGTTATCGGAGTAGTGCATCTGTTTGATCTGTGAGGTGGAATCTTTGCTAAAAGAATACAAAGATAAGACGGGAATAAGTCTATAGCAATTGATAAAAGCCGAAAGCTGAAAGACAAGGTTATCCTAGTTCTGAATGTATCGGTACCTGACTTCCATAGGGTTCTGGAAACAATTCATAAAATAGTCTATACCTAATAAACTTTATGAATTTGGAATGGCTATCCTCGAATGAATATTTGTTACTTGAATAATTGTTACCAGTTCAATGTAAGAAAATAATCCTAACACATAATGTGAGTAGTGTTTCCACTAACTTATTAAGTTAACCGCGATTATTATTTATTAGTGTGAGGCATATGACATTGTGGTTACTTTGGCTTATCCCTCCTTGAAAACTTCTCTTGAACTTACTATTGTTCCTCCTTGAGTCTTCTGTCGACTGCTATGAGGAAGTGGTTACATCTATATGGGTTTGTTGTACAAGAATGGAAGTGTCAAAAGAATCTATGAGATTTAGGGTAACTTTATGGGGTGATCCTTACAGAGTCCTTCTATAATTGTACAATGTATACAAGTTGTATATAATTCAAGATTAAATAGACCTTCGAATAAGTGATCCTACTCCAAAACCACAACCAAACAAGTAACAGGTAGTGAAGCATAGATCATAAATTCTAAGTCTATAAGATCTCAATTATATAAAACCTTAGGAGTATACATTGCAGGATTATAGACCTATTCGTAAGGGTCTTTTAAGTTATCACATAAGTTATTTATGTAGTGCCTAAAATACTTCTATAGTAGTTTAACGTAATGTACTTGATCTAGAATTCTCTTGACTGGTGTTAGGTAAGTTTAAAGACTGTTGTAACACCACATCACTCCCAAACACATGTCGGTCACATCTCGAATGAATATAGTTGATCAGGCTATATTGATCCTAGCTGTGATTACATAACTCTCCAGGTTTGATCGTAGTGTTCAATATAATTGTACAATGTATACATGTATAAGCAAGTAGGTATATATTTATAACTTATTGTTATACTCTTAAAATATATTATTATCCAGAGCACTTAAGCCCTATTGTATTTATAGTCGTATATCTTTTATCGGTTGATATACTTAGTTCATTATAAACAATGCTCTGATACCAATCTATCACTCCCCAAAACCGTAACGGCGAAAACGTTCGTGGGTGGAGGACATCATGTATAGTATCACAAGACATGCATCATAGTAATCAAAGTAATGAACAACCATTTCATTAGAAAGAAAGTGTTTACAAAGTATGTGTTCACACA
Organism: Lactuca serriola; assembly: GCF_051521515.1. Lineage (NCBI taxonomy): Eukaryota > Viridiplantae > Streptophyta > Magnoliopsida > Asterales > Asteraceae > Lactuca > Lactuca serriola. The sequence continues at coordinate 146,287,273 of NC_136408.1, read as the reverse complement.
AACATAGAATATATATGTAAATAACAAAACAAGACTTGGTGCTATACTGCTCCCTCTTCTGAGTTCCCAGTGCGAGTACCTGTCTACTAGTCTCCTGAGAATACAAGTTATTTTGAAAGAGTTGATCAGCAATTAAGCTGGTGAGTTCATAAGATTTTAGTGATGTAAGTAAGTTGTAGAAAGTTGTAGTAAGATGTAGTATGTTGTAAGTTTTGTTTAGAAAAGTTTACTTGTTCCTCTAGAAAATCCTATATTTCTTACTTTGATGAAAGATAAGTAAAAATGACTCTACAATCCTTTCTATGAGTACTAAATGGATACAAGTTATATAGAAATCAGAGTAAACAAACAATCGATTGTGTGTATCTACCCTAAGCCCACAACCAAACAAGGAATAAGGAATGAAGCGAAAGGCACACATCCCATTGTTTGTTAGATTGTCGTTGTATATAACCCTGGCGTAATCACTTGGTACTCACGGAGTTAATCGTAATAGTTCCTTTATATTTGATTAAAAGATTCTTTAAGAAAACCCTTATTTCATATAATAAAAATGGTAACCATAGTGGTTACTTCTATAATCACTTAGTTTATACTGGTTATATATAATCTAATATCGAATAGATAGTTAATTGTGTGAATCTTCCCTAAGCCCACAACCAAACAAGGAACAGGAAGTAAGGCGGAAAGAACACATCCAACTACCTACCAGGCATTAATTATATATAACCATGATGTATAAACTAAGGTATTATAGAGTTAATCACCTAAGGTCCTTTAAGTTATACTGGTTTAATAAAATGGATTAAACCTTTACTGGTAAGTTTCTAGTTTTGGACACCAAATGTTCTATTTCAAAAGTATGTTTTGAACTAGAAAAATGTGCATTGAATTAGTGTCCTATGACCTGACCCATACCTGGTACCCCTTATGATGACTTAATGTATACGAAACATATATATAACTAAGATCGAACATATAATAGGCTGGGTGAATCTGCTCTAAGTCCACAACCAAACAAGGAACAGGAAATGAAGCGGAAAGCACACATCCTATTACCTATCGGCTCCCATTTATATATATCCCTTGATGTATACATTAAGGAATCATAAGGTTAGCATTATGGTCCCTTACTACTGAATGTAATAGACTCGACTGTTCTGATTGTCGTTTGTAAAATGTATGTTTTCCCTAGTTTCTAACTATCTTAACTCAAAAATAGTTTGCATTAACATTCAAGTGGAACTGCCACAATATGAAAGTAATGGGAAAATTTAAGTACTCAAGGGTCTTTTGAATTGACAACCTGCAGTACTGGTTACCTTAAAACATGTATGTTTTATCAAGGTCATAATGTGCAGGCTAGTTCCCGTACTAAGCATTCTCCCTGTCAAAAGATTCTAGGAACCAAACACAACTTTTAGCAAATCGGTTGCTAGGCCATGTAATCCACATTAAAGTTTTATGATCATGTATACCCAATTTATTATCACCTTTTGTTTAGAACAATGCGTTAGTGATCATTGGTATAGTTAGATCCTGTAGTTGTTCTCATGCTATAGCATCTTAGTAAGTTCGTTCTGTTATAGTATCTTAGTATGTTCCTTCTGTTCTCATGTATAGTGTATAATAAGTCTCTCTGATGTATTGTATCTACCTCCATGTTTCTCTTTATAGTGTGTTCTAGTATCTAGTATGAACTGAACCTCTAAACTATACCCCTTATAGTTTACTAGTATTCTATTTGAACTGTTATTGAAAAGACTCATTTTAATACTAGGTTATGCTTGTACTTTAAAAACGGAGTTTTGTTAAACTATAAAGTAACATAACTTTAAAAGAGTTTTTGAAATGTTTTGATCACTTATAAAAGACATAAGAAATCTTTTGAAAGATGTTTATAACAATTATTTACACAATTATCATTGTGTTCAACTTGTATTCCCCCCCTAAAAGCATTTAAAACAGTTACAAGATTCATTATGGGGTATGAACTCACCTGATGTGGGTGATTCAAAGGAATATACGCATAAGGTTGAGAAGTTCCACGAATGAACTCCCGAGACACAACGGGTCCTAAATGACATATAATGGCATATATTGGAATGAATTTAGTGTATGTAATTAGTCTTTAAACAACTAATTAAGAAGGGTAACACCCTTATAGACTAGGAAACTCGAAGATTTAAGGGATACAATCACATATGATTGCATATCTAGGGTGTATGGCCACCCTATTGATTTTACGGTCCATGTGGCATGACCATAGGAGTTTACGGTCAAAGTGCTTTACGGTCCTATGTGTTTACGGTTATAGGGTTTACGGTCCTATCTGTTTACGGTCATAAGGTTTACGGTCCTATGTGTTTACGGTCATAGGGTTTACCGCAAACTCACCAAATCTTTCACAAATGAAGGTTTTCAAGGGCTTCAATCAAAGGTATCAAATTCTAGGGACCATGCTTAGCCTTAAGAAGGGTTTAGGGTGTCTAATGCACCTTTCATTAGAGTTTATGGTGTAAGGAGATACTCCTGGATCGTAAACACCTTGTTCTTGGCTAAAAATGATGTTTTCAAGGTGATTAACTAGTGATTCAAGCATATATCAAGCTAAGGTTAGTGTACTTACTTATTAGAAGCTTGTAAGGGTGATTAGGATCTAAGAACACTAGTGTGTGTTCTTGGTGAAATGAAGAACACTTGTAGATCTATCAAAATGAAGAGATTTCATGTATAATCACTAGATATAGAAGGATATCCACTAATCAAGGAAGAGATACTTACAATCTTGAGGATCTAAGAGAAAAGTCGGATGATACTTAAGAGAGAATGAGTTCTAAGGCTTGAAAAGTGAAAAGAATGGTTGAAATGATCAACCATTATATATGTAGGGAGGAGTTTACAGTCACCATGACCGTAAGCTCTAAAATCTTGACCGTAAACTCCTTTTGAGGAGGTTTACGGTTTGCTAGATAGTTTAGAACTTAAACTGATACTTCCAAACACTTATTCCTTAAGTGTACTAGGCTAAAACTCCTCAGAATGACCTTTAGCATGGCTATAACTCATTAGAAATGAGTTTGACACTCAATTGAGTTGACTGACTGAGCTTTCAAGGCAAAAAAATTTCGGGTTGTCACATCATTCCCCCGTTAGATGGAATTTCATCCCGGAATTAGCTTTCTTACAGTACTATTGGGGTTGCACTCCTTTGATTTGTAGAATACCCATTCGTAGACCTGGCAACTTATCCCTAGTGTTCTATGGTAACCGTCAAATTCTGGTCAATTTAAAGTCAAATAAAGTCAACAAGTCAAACCGGTCAACCCAACTAACCCTTGTGTACTAGGGCTTACGTTATGTAATTACTAAACAACTTGCCATTCTAATGAGAGATCATAAATCAAAAAGTGCGTACATCTAGATCTCCTTAACCTAACATTATGGTATGCGGCGAGCCAAACCGATAAAACAATGTTGCATACTCATCGGGAGTGTGTAAGATCCTTAAACAAGGCTTAACGGGGTTTACGGACCTTGCATTGTGAAGCCGGACACTCACATTTGTCTCACACGAAACCGCTCTCAATCGTTTTCACTCTATCTCTTCTTATCGAGAATCTCTCCCAAATCTCTCTAATTATGTGAAATCTCTCCCAAATATCTCTTTTTATGTGAAATCTCTCCAAGAATGTCAAATCTCTCCCAAATCTCTCTAAGTATCTGAAATCTCTCCCAAGTATCTCTTTGTATGTGAAATCTCTCCAAGAATGTCAAATCTCTCCCAAATCTCTCCAAGAATGTGAAATCTCTCCCAAATAACTCTTTGTATGTGAAATCTCTCCAAGAATGTCAAATCTCTCCCAAATCTCTCCAAGAATGTGAAATCTCTCCCAAATATCTCTTTGTATGTGAAATCTCTCCAAGAATGTGAAATCTCTCTCAAAAGTTTCCGTAACTTTTTGAAGTCATTCTGGTCATTCCGACCCTTAACCGGGTCAAAAACGGCTTAAAACGGGGCAAAAACGGATAAAAAGGGCTTAAGGACCCAAAACCCCTCTTAAGGACCCGAAACCCCTCTTAGGGCCGAAAGTCCTCTTAGGGACCAAACCCTTCTGATCCGAAGGCTGCTGAACCAAACCCGAAGGGTCCTCTCGGGCCCGAACCTTGCCTACACACCCGAACCCGAAGGCTCCTGGAACCGAACCCGAAGGTACTGTTCATTCGGTCCATTTCACTCCATATTGCCCTCGGTCTAGTTCGCTTCTGATGACTTCGGACCGAGCCTCCTTCTCGCTTCCTACTGTTTCGCATCGGCTCGCTTCGGACCCAGCATCAGAAGGGACCGAACCTTCGGCCCCTTTCCGAGAAGCCTCGCTGGAAGTTCTTTTCTTCCCGGTTTTCGACTACGACTTCATTTTTGCTTCGTTTTTAATTGTTCTAACGCGGGATTTTCACCCAAAACTTTATTTTAACTTATAAGGCCCCATAATTATTAATTTATAACGTTTTTAAGGATAAAATCTTATCCAAGAAGAGTGGGTGAAGTACAAGAGGTGGAGTGTTGACTTTCCTTTATTCTATGATACAAACAACCACCCATACCCACTCATGTCACTATTCCCCATCAGCCCTTACCTAGTCAATTCATTGTACTTTTCCCACCTTTTTCCAACCACACAATTGGTCAAAGGCTAGAAAAGTCTCCTCTCTCCTCACACTTCATTCATTCTGTCATTTTTCCACCAAGAATCACACTCCAAACTCTCTCATCTTTCTCTCTCAATTTCGAGAATTTCAAGGCATACTCCAAGGCTTTTCTCCTTCATTTAGTAAGTATCATCCTCTTTCTTATGATTATTACACATCCTCCTACTCAAAATTATAGGTTGCTTACACAAACATCATCACATTCTTGTTAGATCTTCGAACCTTCAAGTGATTCTTCAATTGTTCTTGAGTTGAACACTTCTTTTCTCCATCATCCATCTACTTAAATCACTAAAGGTGAGTTCATACCCCTACATTCTCATGTTTTCTAAAGTTTTTAGAGAGGGATACAAGTTAAAACACCAACATAACTAAACTTTTCTAACAACCTTCATCAGAAACGTTCAACTCCATTCACGGACTGTTTTGGACAACTTAAACATTTTAGTTTTCAAAACTGTTTTAGGTTCAAGTAGTTCCACTTCTTAGCTTTAAAATGACTACTTGCACATCTCCACACGATTTTTCTACAATTTATGGTGATTTTTACAAAACAGCCTGTCTTTTCAAACACAAATCCGGACTAGTCTGTGAATATGAGCATTTTAATACAAGTTGAAGGCTTCCAAAAATCATGATAAAAATTATGAGTAAACTAGACACAATTTAGGAACTCTCAGAATTTACGGATCTCGTTTTCGACTTCGTATGATTTTTCTAAAGCAGTGCAGAAAGGTTAAGAGTTAGTTAACAACTTCTTGCTAAGCTTGGAAGTATGTGAGTGCATGGATGTTTGAGTTTTCATGCATGGATGTCCCATGAACAATTGTGAGGTGTCACTCACAAAGTCAACTCCTCTTTCTCTTGGGCTTGGGCCGAGAATGGGGAGGGTGAGAGGAGGTTTTTGGGCTATTTGCCCTTAAGCCCATGTTATAGTTAGGTTGGATGATTTTTTTGGCCCAAAAAAATATAAATGTGATTTTTATGCTTTATTAGGCTAGATTAGGTTAATTATGGTCCAAAATGGTTCATATAATTAATCTATTTCATTCTAGGCCCAATATGGCCCAAAATATTGAATTAAATGGAAATGGGTCCAATTAGAGCCCATTTAAGAGTTCTAAGCCCAAGATAGCCAAATTGGAAGCTTATTGGTCCTTTGGGCCTAATAAAGAAGTCCTAGTCCAAAAATGGACTTAAACAAGAACTTCTAGGGTTTCCAATTGTTTAACGACTATTTGAATTGTTTGAATAGGGTGTTTGATTGAAATTTTGTTGTCATAGAGTAAGCATCATACATGCTCTTATATTTTTTATTCATAATTTGACTTAAGTGTTGTAGTTACAAGGCACAAAATTCTCGATTGTGACATCATCCCCCTATTAGAGGGAACTTCGTCCCTAAATTCTTTTGAAAGCTAGATTTGAGAATGCTAGAATAGGTGAGGGTACTTTTGCTTCATTTGGTCTTCGCATTCCCACGTGAATTCTAGCCCACGCCTCGCGTTCCACTGTACTTTCACGATCGGGATGTGACTTTGCTTAGTACGCTTCACCTCCCTATCCATAATTTTGACCGGTTCTTCAACGAACAGGAGATTCTCGTTGATTTCAATCTCGTCAAGGGGAATGACGAGTGTTTCATCTGATAGGCACTTCTTTAGATTAGAGACATGGAACACGGGGTGTACATTGTTTAGCTCAGAGGGTAGTTGCAGTTTGTACGCCACTGGACCTATTCGGACAATGATCTCGAAAGGTCCAATGTATCGTGGGTTCATTTTTCCCCATTTTCCGGAATGAATGACTCCTTTCCAAGGTCAAAACTTTTAACAGCACTCGATCCCCGACCTGAAACTCTAACGGCTTTCGCCGTTTATTGGCGTAGCTCTTTTGTCGGTCGCGCGATGCTTGTAATCGAGCTCTGATTTGAACTATCTTTTCCGGGGTTTCACGAATGATCTCCGGTCCTGTTAGCGCCTTGTCCGATGTGAGTGCTTTTGCTAGCTGAGTGTCACCCACCTCAGCCCAACATAACGGTGATCTACACTTACGCCTGTATAGTGCTTCAAAAGGAGCAACCTTGATGCTCGAATGGTAACTGTTGTTATACGAGAATTCGACTAAGGGTAAGTGGGTATCCTAAGATTTCCCAAAGTCGATCACACATGCGCGAAGCATGTCTTCGAGTGTCTGGATGGTTCGTTCGCTTTGACCGTCCGTTTGTGGGTGATAAGCGGTGCTCATGTCGAGATGGGTTCCAAGTGCTTTCTGAAGTGATTGCCAAAACCGTGAAGTGAACCTACTGTCTCTATCCGAGATAATAGACACTGGTACTCCATGGAGTCTCACGATTTCTCGAATGTATAATCGTGTCAGTTTTTCCATCTTGTAGGATTCTTTTATTGGCAGGAAATGAGCGGATTTCGTCAGTCGGTCGACTATTACCCATATGGTGTCTAGTCCATCTGACGTCTTAGGTAGTTTGGTCACAAAATCCATAGAAATCCCTTCCCATTTCCACTCAGGAATCACTGGTTGCTGTAATAACCCCGAGGGCTTCTGGTACTCCAACTTTACTTTGGCACAAGTAAGGCATTTGCTGACATAGGTGGCAATTTCCGCCTTCATGTTAGTCCACCAATATTATCGTTTGATATCCAAGTAAATCTTGTCTGAACCGGGATGGATGGAATATCGCGTTTTGTGAGCTTCATTCATGACTACCTCCCTAAATCCTCCGAGTTTAGCGACCCAAATACGGTTCATGAAATACTATACTCCGTCCTCTTTTACCTCTAGATTCTTCTCCATTCCGCGTAATGCTTCGCTTGCTCTGTTTTCCGTCTTCATGGCCTCTGACTGGGCTTCCCCAATCTGAGTGGTTAGGTGAGATTGGATGGTTATTGAGAGAGTTTTCACACGACAATTAGAGTACTCCTTCTGGCTCAATGCATCAGCTACCACGTTCGACTTGCCCGGGTGGTACTTGATTTCACACTCGTAATCGTTTAATAATTCAACCCATCTTCGTTGCCTCATATTCAGCTCTTTCTGATTCAATATATGCTGGAGACTTTTGTGGTCTGTGAAGATGTTGCACTTCGTACCATAAAGGTAATGCCTCCAAATCTTCAGAGCAAAGACCACCACTCCCAACTCCAGATCATGGGTTGTATAATTCATTTCGTTGTCTTTCGTTGGCGGGATGCGTAAGCTATCACCCTTCCACACTGCATGAGAATGCAACCTAAGCCCTGATTTGACGCGTCACAGTAGACCACGTAATCTTCCATTCCCTCCGGTAGAGATAGTACCGGGGCACTATAGAGCGCTTGCTTCAGGGTTCGGAATGCAACTTCTTGTTTGTCCGTCCATTTGAATGGTACGCCCTTTTGTGTAAGTGAGGTAAGTGGCTTGGCGATCTTAGAGAAGTTTTGAATGAACCTCCTATAGTAGCCTGCTAGGCCTAAGAATTGGCAAATTTCTGTGGGTGTTGTCGGGACTGCTCATCCTTCGACGACTTTGACCTTAGAGGGATCCACATGAATTCCATCTTGGCTAACAACATGACCTAGGAAGTTCATACTATGGAGCCAGAACTCTCACTTGGAGAGTTTTACATATAGCTTTTCCGCTCGCAGAGTTTCTAAGATTTGTCGGAGATGTTGGCCATGCTCTTCCTCGCCTCGGGAATAGACGAGATTGTCGTCAATGAAGACGATGATAAAGTTGTCGAAGAATGGTCGACAGATTCGGTTCATCAGATCCATAAATGCATCAGGGGCATTTGTTAGACCGAAGGGCATTACGACAAATTCATAATGTCTGTAACGAGTTCGGAAAGCTGTTTTGGGAATATCTTCTTCTCGGACCTTAAGCTGATGGTACCCGGATCATAGATCTATTTTAGAAAAGTAACTAGCCCCTTGGAGCTGGTCAAATAGATCATCGATTCATGGGAGTGGATAGCGATTTTTGACAGTGAGTTTGTTTAACTCTCTGTAATCGATGCACATCCTAAAAGATCCGTCCTTCTTTTTGATAAAGAGGATCGGAGATCCCCATGGCGAGTAACTAGGTCGGATGAATCCCTTGCCCAGGAGTTCGCTGAGTTGACTGGACAATTCCTGCATTTCAGCAGGAGCTAGCCGGTAGGGCGATTTAGCGAGAGTGGTTAATCCTGGATCGAGGTCAATTCGGAACTCAACTTGTCTCTCTGGGGGTACTCCAGGAAGATCTTCAGGAAATACGTCTGGGAATTCACGTGCTACTGGAATGTCTTGAATGTTAGTCTCTTCCTTGGTTTTATCCACTATGTGAGCCAGAAATGTCAAATCTTTCTTTTGTAGATGTTTCTGTGCTTGGACGCACGAGATAAGATGAAGGCTCGTGCTTGGTTTGTCTCCGTAAATAACTAGGGTTTCGTGATTGGGAAGGAGAAGACGAACAGCCTTCTCGTGACACATAATTTCAGCATGGTAGAGGCTTAACCATTCCATGCCAATAATCACATCGAAACTCCTAATGGACACAGGCATTAAGTCTATTCGAAAGACATGTTGGTTTAGGGTTAGGGTACATCCGATGTAGATTTCCCCTGTGGATTTGGTTTTCCCATTGGCCATTTCCACCGTAAAGGTTTCATTGAGCTTCTGGGGTCGTTGTTCTAGATGGCGTTTAAACTTATTGCTCACAAAGCTTCGCTCCGCTCCGGTATCAAATAGGATGCATGCATAAGTGTGGTTTAGGGGAAACGTACTGGTAACAACAACGGGATCTTGAATTGCCTCCCCCTGACCCATGGCCAGCAGCCTTCTCGTTCCTCCATTTCCGGGATTGTTGTTGTTAGGGCAATCGCGACGAAAATGCCCAGTCCTTCCGCACCCATAGCAGGTGTGGCTAGGTCCGGCATTGTTGCCGCCAGCATTGATGTTGTTGTTGTTGCTTCCCTGTTGTTGATTCTGAGGAGGGTAAGTCCTGCAGTACCTTGCCGTGTGCCCCTTCCGATTGCAACTAGTGCACTGCAACTCCTTGCATTCTCCATTGTGATGGAAACCACATTTGTTGCACTTGGGAAGATTACCGGAATAAGGTCTGGAAGCATTTGGAGCAGCTGAGGCTGGAGCATGTAGTGTAGCTGGGACTTGCGCGGGGGCAGCATTAACCGCCACTGTCTGCTGCTTCTAGGAAGTCTCGGAGCCTTGACGCCCCTTTCTTTTGTTGTTCTTCCCTTTCTTGTCATCACTTTCCTTCTTGGCCTCAGTCTCCGCTGGCTTCTCACCCTTCTTTTTGTTGTGGTCATACAGCTTCTTCGCCAATCTCTTAGCACTATCGAAAGTTTCGGGATTTGCAGCTATCACGTTTCCTTGGATCGGAGAGGTTAGTCCCCAGATGAATCGCTCGATCTTCTTTCCTTCCGAGGTGATCATGCCCGGACATAACAGAGATAGTTCACTAAATCTTGATATGTAGGCATTGATATCAGCATTCCGTACAGTGTGGTTCCACAACTCTTGCTCCATTTTCTGAATCTCACCACGAGGGCAGTATTCAGCCATCAGCATTTCTTTCATTTCTGCCCACGGCATGGAGTTGGCTACGGGGAGTGTCATGGCTTCCACGTGTCCATTCCACCAAGTGAGAGCTTGGTCAACAAAAGTGCATGCTGCAAACTTCACCTTCATCTCCTCAGGACAATCACATATCTCGAATACTGATTCCACCTTCTCGATCCATCGTTTCAGAGTGATCACCCCTCCAGTGCCGTTAAAGGTTCGTGGTTTGGCGTTTGTGAGGTCCTTGTAGGTACATGTTTTGGTGGGTCCTTGATTCATTCCGTCATTCGAACTCCCGGCCCCTTGCCCGTTGACTCCTCCATTGTTCCCTTGATGAATTTGTGCCTTTGCTGCAGTGACCGCAGCAGATACAATTGCCTGGAATGCGGCTGAGTCAACTTCGGGTGGGGTTGGTCCAGAGTTTCCGCGAGTAGGTCGGTGAGGCATCTTTCAGTCATGAAACGGAAAGATGTTGAGTGTATGTGGTTTCTGTGAGGTTGTGATCCTACTGACTAGGTGCATGGTACAAACTTAAGTACTTCTACCATTTACCATACAATCATAGATTCGCAACACATAGCAATTTGTAATTTCATAATAAAACACGTAAAAGTTTTACTAATATTATCCGCATTTGATACATGAAAATTTTGCTCACGAGAGCATACATGAGTGATACCAGTTCGACAGCATAACGGCTCTATGAGTAGTGTAGTCACTTAAACATAGAGAATTGGTACATAGCATAGATCCTAATGACCTAGTAAGATAAGTCTATCCCTAACACTCCATGGTATGTCCTAATATAGTGGCGGGATCATATGCCAAAGTGCTGAGCCAACAGCTGAGCCATCTCGGTCATGTCTCCAATGACCTCATCCCTCTCATGCTCAGCTTGCACTGCACGTGCTTCCATGGCGAACAGTTGTTTCCGCAGGGCGGCAATCTCAACTTCGGGAGAGCGATTCTCCCTTGCGGGGTTCACTGGTGGGGCGGGGTGGTCCTGCTGCGCCTCGCTAATAGGGGATGCGACGCGATCTTTGCCCATGTCTTGTTCTTCCTCCAAGTCATCATCGGTCTCCTCGAACTCGTAGTCGGTGTCCGTGTACTCGTCAGGTCCGATGTCGTGTGCTCCTTCTTGATTCCCTTCTGGTTCATCTTCAAGCATCCTGTGAGCCACTAGGACTTGATGAAACTGAATGCCCTGCTGCTCTCATGAAGACTGGGAGAAGGTATACGAATAAACTATCGTTATCCTATGACTCTACCACTATTGCATAGACTAAATAGATGTTCTCTTTTTGGTGCTAAAGGGGTATATTTTTAGGTTCCCTAGCTATCACGATCTCCTTAGAACGTGTGTTAGTTATACCTTGGAGAGAATGTAGTTGATCAGGCTATATCCGCTCCTTGATACCACTAAGAACATTCCTGAATTAACCGAATACTAGCATCATCTTGTTTGGTTCGGCGTTATGTTATTATTCCTAATGCAAGCAAGGGTGTTTTATTGTTGTGTTTTACTTGTTTTGTTCAGAGTTTTGTTAGTCCCTCTTTTGGTTTATAGTTGCATATCAATGTGTGGTTAGATATGCTAGTTCACTATAAATAGAGCTCTGATACCAACCTGTCACACCCCCGAACCAGACGACGGAAACGTCTGAGGGCCATTGTGACTCAATTGAATACCATCACAATGAATATACATGAATCATAACATCATTCGTCACCATGCATTGAAATATTACAACCATCAGTGTTTACATTCAGTACATTGTTTTTACACATTACAATTCCAAAACATAAACCGTTCGATATTAATTAAACAAAACATCATGATATCACTGGATACATTTTCTTCGATTTACCTGTTACCTGAGAATACAAGTATTTTGGAAAAACGTCAACATGTGAAATGTTGGTGAGTTCATAAGTAATGTTTGAAAAGTAATGATTTGTATTATTTTGAAAACCACCAGAAAATCCGATATTTTCTGAAAAGGTTATTGTAAGTAAGAAAAAGTGTGAAGATCCGTAAGTATGCTTGTTGATTTCTGTAAATGTAAATAATTGTTAGACATTGTATGCATCACATTGGTGAAAGTGTTGAATTCCCTAGGAAAACCCGATGTTTTCATAGCGGCGTACATAGTACTCGCTTGTTGCTCTTGTGGGGGTTCCTGTGTTGTTCGCTTCTTCTTCCTCTTGTTCCCAGACTTCTGATTATATTACTTTCCCTTTGATGGATCGGGAATGATGACTTCTACACCATGACGGACTCCATGGTCGATGAGTCGCTGGGCCAGGCGTTTAGCGCTATCGAATATGGCTGGGTTAGAAGACAACACATCTCCTTGTGTCGAAGCAGTCAGACCCCAGATGTATCTTTCTATCTTCTTGCTCTCTGGGGTAACCATCCCGGGGCATAGCGCTGCTAATTCGCTAAATCTGTCAGTGTAGGCCACTATGTCTAAGCCGACCATTGTGAGTTCCCATAGTTCTTGTTCCAGTTTCTACACTTTGCCCCTCGGGCAGTATTCTTTCAACATCATTGCTTTTAGGTTCTCCCAACCTATTGAGTTAGCCACCGATAGGGTCAGTGACTTAACATGGTTGTTCCACCATGTCATGGCTCTGTCAGAGAAGGTGCAGGCAACAAACTTCACCTTGCTCCCTTCTGGGCATGAACAGATTTCAAAGACCAAATCTCTTTTCTCGAACCATCGCATCAGAGCGACGACTCAACCATTTCCATTAATGGAATTGGGTTTGCAGTTCATGAAGTCCTTATACGAACACTCCCTTGGGTGTCCGTGAGTAGCTCCGGGGTTGGCTAAGTGGGTACCGCTACCAGATCTGAAGGTAACCCTTTCACCGAGGTGAGCTAGAGCAGTTGCCACTGCGGAGGATATCGCTGCTTGGAGAGCAGCTGAGTCGAATTAAGGTGGAGGTAGTGGTGTTTAAGTTGGAGTTATCGGAGTAGTGCGTCTGTTTGATCTGCGAGGAGTCATCTTTGCTAAAAGAATACAACGATGAAACGGGAATAAGTCTATAACAATGGTTAAAAGCCGAAAGCTGAAAGACAAGGTTATCCTAGTTCTGAATGTATTGGGTCCTAACTTCCACAGGGTTCTGGAAACAATTCATAAACGAGTCTATACCTAATAAACTTTATGAATTTGGAATGGCTATCCTCGAATGAATATGTGTTAGTTGAATAACTGTTACCAGTTGCATGTAAGAAAATAATACTAACACATAATGTGAGCAGTGTTTCCACTAACTCATTAAGTTAACGGAGATTATTATTTATTAGTGTGAGGGATATGATGTTGTGGTTACTTTGGCTGATCCCTCCTTGAAAACTTCTCTTGAACTTACTATTGTTCCTCCTTGAGTCTTCTGTCGACTGCTATGAGGAAGTGGTTACATCTATATGGGTTTGTCGTACGAGAATGGAAGTGTCAAAAGAATCTATGAGATTTAGGGTAACTTTATGGGGTGATCCTTACAGAGTCCTTCTATAATTGTACAATGTATACAAGTTGTATATAATTCAAGATGAAATAGACCTTCGAATAAGTGATCCTACTCCAAAACCACAACCAAACAAGTAACATGTAGTGAAGCATAGATCATAAATTCTAAGTCTATAAGATCTCAATTATATAAAACCTTGGGAGTATACATTGTAGGATTATAGACCTATTCGTAAGGGTCTTTTAAGTTATCACATAAGTTATTTGTATAGTGCCTAAAATACTCCTGTAGTATTTTAATGTAATGTACTTGATCTAGAATTCTCTTGACTGGTGTTAGGTAAGTTTAAAGACTGTTGTAACACCACATCACTCCCAAACACATGTCGGACACATCTCGAATGAATATAGTTGATCAGGCTATATTGATCCTAGCTGTGATTACATAACTGTCCAGGTTTGATCGTAGTGTTCAACCTTTAAATAATTGTGTTTTGTTCTTCTTGTGATACTTGTTCTACTATGTATACATGTATAAGCAAGTAGGTATATTTTTATAACTTATTGTTATACTCTTAAAATATATTATTATCTAGAGCACTCAAGCCCCATTGTATTTATAGTTGTATATCTTTTATCGGTTGATATACTTAGTTCACTATAAACAATGCTCTGATACCAATCTGTCACATTCCAAAACTGGAACGGCGGAAACGTTCAGGGGTGGAGGACACCATGTTTAGTATCAAAGGACATGCATCGTAGTAATCAAATTAATGAACAACCATTTCATTTGAAAGAAAGTGTTTACAAAGTATGTGTTCACACAAACATAGAATACATATGTAAATAACAAAACAAGACTTGGTGCTATACTGCTCCCTCTTCTGAATTCCCAGCGCGAGTACCTGTCTACTAGTCTCCTGAGAATACAAGTTATTTTGAAAGAGTTGATCAGCAATTAAGCTGGTGTGTTCATAAGATTTTAGTGATGTAAGTAAGTTGTAGAAAGTTGTAGTAAGATGTAGTATGTTGTAAGTTTTTTTTTTAGAAAAGTTTACCTGTTCCTCTAGAAAATCCTATATTTCCTACTTTGATGAAAGATAAGTAAAAATGACTCTACAATCCTTTCTATGAGTACTAAATGGATACAAGTTATATAGAACTCAGAGTAAACAAACAATCGATTGTGTGTATCTTCCCTAAGCCCACAACCAAACAAGGAATAGGGAATGAAGCGGAAGGCACACATCCCATTGTTTGTTAGATCGTTGTTGTATATAACTCCAGCGTAATTACTTGGTACTCACGAAGTTAATTGTAATAGTTCCTTTATATTTGATTAAAAGATTCTTTAAGAAAACCCTTATTTCTTATAATAAAAATGGTAACCACAGTGGTTACTTCTATAATCACTTAGTTTATACTGGTTATATATAATCTAATATCGAATAGATAGTTAATTGTGTGAATCTTCCCTAAGCCCACAACCAAACAAGGAACAGGAAGTAAGGCGGAAAGAACACATCCAACTACCTATCAGGTATTAATTATATATAACCATGATGTATAAACTAAGGTATTATAGAGTTAATCACCTAAGGTCCTTTAAGTTATACTGGTTTAATAAAATGGATTAGACCCTTTACTGGTAAGTTTCTAGTTTTGTACACCAAATGTTCTATTTGAAAAGTATGGTTTGTACTAGAAAAATGTGCATTGAATTAGTGTCCTATGACCTGACCCATACATGGTACCCCTTATGATGACTTAATGTATACGAAACATATATATATATATATATATATATATATATATATATATATATATATATATATATATATATATATATATATATATATATAACTAAGATCAAACGGATAATAGGCTGGGTTAATCTGCTCTAAGTCCACAACCAAACAACGAACAGGAAATGAAGCGGAAAGCACATTATGGTCCCTTACTACTGAATGTACTAGACTCGACTGTTCTGATTGTTGTTTGTAAAATGTAAGTTTTCCCTAGTTTATAACTATCTTAACTCGAAAATAGTTTGCATTAACTTTCAAGTGGAACTGCCACAATATGAAAGTAATGGGAAAATGTAAGTACTCAGGGGTCTTTTGAATTGACAACCTGCAGTACTGGTTACCTTAAAACATGTCTGTTTTATCAAGGTCATAATGTGAAGGCTAGTTCCCGTACTAAATGTTCCCCCTGTCAAAAGATTCTGGGAACCAAACACGACTTTTAGCAAACCGGTTGCTAGGCGGTGTAATTCACATTAAATTTATATGATCATGTATACCCAATTTATTATCACCTTTTGTTTAGAACAATGTGTTAGTGATCATTGTTATAGTTAGATCCTGTAGTTGTTCTCATGTTATAGCATCTTAGTAAGTTCGTTCTGTTATCGTATCTTAGTATGTTCGTTCTATTCTCATGTATAGTGTATAGTATGTCTCTCTGATGTATTGTATCTACCTCCCTGTTTCTCTTTATAGTGTGCTCTAGTATCTAGTATGAACTAAACCTCTAAACTATACCCCTTATAGTTTACTAGTATTCTACTTGAACTATTATTGAAAAGACTCATTTTATTACTAAGTTATGCTTGTACTTTAAAAACGGAGTTTTGTTAAACTATAAAGTAACATAACTTTAAAAGAGTTTTTGAAATGTTTTGATCACTTATAAAAGACATAAGAAATCTTTTGAAAGATTTTTATAACAATTATTTACACAATTATCATTGTGTTCAACTTGTATCCCCCCCCCCCCCCCCCCCTTAAAACCATTTAAAACAGTTAAAAGATTCATTACGGGGTATGAACTCACCTGATGTGGGTGATTCAAACGAATACGCGCGTAAGGATGAGAAGTTCCACGAATGAACTCCCGAGACACAACGGGTCCTAAATGACATATAATGGCATATATTGGAATGAATTTAGTGTATGTAATTAGTGTCTAAACAACTAATTAAGAAGGGTAACACCCTTATAGACTAGGAAACTCTAAGATTTAAGGGATACAATCACATATGATTGCATATCTAGGGTGTATGGCCACCCTATTGAGTTTACGGTCCATGTGGCATGACCATAGGAGTTTACGGTCAAAGTGGTTTACGGTCCTATGTGTTTACGATCATAAGGTTTACGGTCCTATGCATTTACGGTCATAAGGTTTACGGTCAAATGACCTTACGGTCATGGAGTTCACGGTCTAAGGAGATCCAACTGCAAACTCACCAAATCTTTCACAAATGAAGGTTTTCAAGGGCTTCAATCAAAGGTATCGGATTCTAGGGACCATGCTTTGCTTTCGGAAGGGTTTAGGGTGTCTAATGCACCTTTCATTAGAGTTTATGGTGTAAGGAGATACTCTTGTATAATTAACACCTTGTTCTTGGCTAAAAATGATGTTTTCAAGGTGATTTACTAGTGATTCAAGCATATATCAAGCTAAGGGTAGTGTACTTACTTATTAGAAGCTTGTAAGGATGATTAGGATCCAAGAACACTAGTGTGCGTTCTTGGTGTTCTTGGTGAAATGAAGAACACTTGAAATCTATCAAAATGAAGAGATTTTATGGATGAAATCATGTATAATTACTAGATATAGAAGGATATCCACTAATCAAGGGAAGAGATATAGAAGGATATCCACTAATCAAGGGAAGAGATACTTACAATCTTGAAGATCTAAGAGATACTTATAATCACTACCATGATCGTAAGCTCTAAAATCTTGACCGTAAACTCCTTTTGAGGAGATCTACGGTTTGTTAGATAGTTTAGAACTTAAACGGATACATCCAAACACTTATTCCTTAAGTGTGCTAGGCTAAAACTCCTCAAAATGACCTTTAACAAGGCTAGAACTCATTAGAAATGAGTCTAACACTCAATTGAGTTGACTGACTGAGCTTTCAAAGTAAAAAAATTTTAGGTTGTCACATAAGTACTCATGAACGTTGCCGGAAACTGTTGCTATGTTTAAAACTCTTTAGACAATCTACAATATAGTTCATGATAGTCTTAATTCACTACTTACTTCCAAAAGTACAATCGATTGTGGAATTTTGAATAATCGAATTATTCAAGAAGTAAAACATGCAAAATGAAACACAATAATAAACAATTGAAAAAAGATAGTAAGCAATACTCATAAATAATTCTCTATTATTTAATCATCATAAGTCAATTACATTTACTTTGTTATAAGTTTCTAAATAACTATATAACTACTAAAACTAATATCATCTCTCAGACCAATGCTCCTAGTATGCTGAACATGTTTAACCCTACTCAGACCCTTTGTGAGGGGATCTACAGGATTCTCTTTAGATGAATCCCTCTTCAATGATGTGACTTTCTTCTACTCTATGTCTGATGAAATGGTATTATCTGTCGATATGCATTGATCTGCCATGATCTCTTGGTTCCTTTGTCAAGGCAGCCACTCCTTCGTTATCACATAAAGTTTTCGTTGGCTCCTTAATGGCTGGAACAACTCCAAGGTCTCCGATGAAGTTCTTCTAAAAAATCTCTTCCTTTGATGCTTATCTCGCTGCTATGTACTCTGATTCACAAGTAAAATCGACCAATTTATCTTGTTTGGAACTTTTCCAGGTTACCACTCCTCCATTTAAGGTAAACACACAACCAGAATGAGAATGGAAGCTGTCTCTATCTGTTTGAAAGTTGGCGTCAGTATACCCAATTACTCTCAATGTATCACTTCCACCAAGTACTAGAATCTAGTCCTTAGTCCTATATACTTGACAATATTCTTTACTTCTATCCAGTGAACTTTACCTGGATTTCTCTGATAACGACTGACCATGCTCAAAACAAAGGCTACATCAGGGCGAGTACATGTCATATCCTACATGATAGATCCATCGACGGAAGTGTATAGAACTCTACTCATTTCTCCTATCTCTATATCGGTAATAGGGCTTTGAGTCTTAATCAGTTTGGTATTACTCTGTATAGGCAGTTCTCTTTTCTTGGAATTTTCCATACTAAAATGGTTTATTAACTTTTCCAAGTATGTGGTTTGACAAACTCTAGTTAGTCTTTTACTCCTATCTCTCAAAATTCTTATCCCCGGAATATAGGCAGCCTCACCCAGATTTTTCATTGCGAAACACTTTCCAAGCCAAGACTTAACCTCTTGTAAAGTTGGAATGTCATTTCCTACAAGAAGTATGTCATCAACATACAATACCAGGAAGGTTACTATACTCCTACTAGCTTTGACATATACACATGACTCATCTTCACTTCTAGAGAATCCAAATTCCTTGACCTACTTGTCGAAGCAAATATTCCATCTGTGAGAAACTTGTTTCAATACATAGATTGGTTTCTCAAGATTACACACTCTATTAGTAAACTTTGAATCAATAAAACCCTCTAGATGACTCATGTAAACATCCTCAACCAACTTCCCATTAAGGAAATAGATTTTGACATCCATCTACCAAATTTCATATTCATGAAATGCAGCAATAGCGAGCATTATCCTAATAGATTTTATCTTAGACATTGGTGAGAAGATCTCATCATAGTCAAACCCTAGGGTTTGAGTAAATCCCTTCTCAAATAGTCGAGACTTGAAAGTGTTGTTGGATTAGTGTCTAAGCCCGTAACCATACTTGGTAAGTACTTGACCCGGTTGTGCATGGTCCTTTTGGGTTGCCTTCACAAAAGCAACTTGACTGGAGAAATAATAGAGAAAGAGGTTATTATGGTTTATTAATATATTATAAGAATAATATATTAAAGCAGAAATCATATTTATTTGGTTGTCATTGGTCAAGAATTAATTAAGAATTAATTTTGTGATTAAAAGAAGTTAACTGAACTAGGGGGCTGAATTGTAATTATGTGATAGTTGTGAAATAGGGCAATGGATGCCCTATGGATAGGGTGGACAAATTCAAGGAGATAAGGCCCCAGAATTCATCCATGATAAGGTTTCTAGGGTTATCCTTTGGACTGCTTGGTGGGCAAGTAATCAGATAAGGATAAGGGCTGAAACCCTAATCACTACACCTATATAAGGACCCCTTGGCTTAGGAAAATCGGCCACTTGATCCGAGAATCTCCTAGAGCCGATTTTCTACCTCTCCCCCCTCTCTCTCTCTCTCTTGCCTCTCCATTTGCTCTTGGTGTTTGTGAGCCATTAGAGGTACTACACTTGTGGTACTTGCTTTCAAAGACAAGAAGATTGAAGATTTGGAGTTGTTATTACAATATAACAATAAGAGGTATGTAATCCCATCTACTATCTAAATTTCGAAATACATAGGAGCATGCTAGGGTTCTTCTTATGTTCATAATGTTGTGTATCTAATAGTGAAATCATAGATCCAAAATCTAGGGTTGCATGCACACATATGATTGTTTGTATAAAACTCATCAGTGGTATCAGAGCGTATGGTTTTTGTTTTCAATTAGAATTATACAATTGTATGAATTTGACACTTTAGGGTTTATGGCCAATAAACCCTTGGAAGCAAGGATTTCGAAATTAGGGTTCTTGAACCCTGTTTTTCAAAAATTTGATAAGGGTTTTCAAACCCTTTTCTTAACCCCAAGATTTCGAAATCTAGGGTTTGCAAACCCTAGGGTTTTTCGAAATGTGCCTCCTCCCCAAGATAAGATCCTAAATTTTAGGGATTTGGATAATCCCATATCTTGTAATTATCTTTTAATGGTTTAAATATGGTAATTAAAGATTTTGAATTATCCCATCCCATATTTTCGAATTTTAGGGGATTTAGGGGATTAGGTTAAATTAATTGCTTAATTTAAAAGATAATCCTTCTAGATTTGATAATTTAAATTATTTGTTTAATTTAAGGATAATTATTAAATCAAGAGTTTTAATATTTAAAAATTTAAAATTTAAAAGTTTTAAATTTCGAAAATTTTAAAATTGAAATTAAAACCCTAGTATTTTGAAATGTTTAAAATACACCCTATACTATTATATTATTACAAGATTAATATATATATATATATATATATATATATATATATATATATATATATATAACTAAAATGCTAGTCTTACCGTTAGTAGGCCTCATTCACGAAGCCAATCTATAAGGGGGGGGGGGGGGTATAAGGTTATGGCCTATAAAATAGCCATTTAGTGGGTGTCCACTCTCACCCACCGCTTCCTTGATTGGTGGAGGTTCGTTAGCCGAACGGGTAGGATAGGGCAACCCCTTCTCATTAATAAGTATAATGAATCTATATAAAGTAACTAAATGTTTTTACAAAATTCCCAATCTTAGTTACTTTAGGAAAAGTGAATTGATGCAATCCCATGAAATTACACTTTGTACCCTTGCTAAGAAGTTAGTGGAGCGTGTGTGGTTAACTGGCTCACTAATTGATTCTAAGAAAAGGTGGCAAAGGGTGACTCATTGTTTGTCATAGTTTGATGGATTGTGTGTGGTTAACCAGCACATCGAATAGGTGACTGTAACAATAAGGGAACCATGTACATTTGCATGGTTATTCACACCCTCTTTGTGATCCTCGGCATCCCAGTCACAAACTAGAGGGGCATATCGAGATTTAAACATGCCATTGAAAAGTTCAATGAATCTCAAAGGAATCTAAGAATTTTCAATACATTTAAAACTTAAGCCTTTTATGTTTTTCATGGTGGAGAATTAGTGAATCGTCATTCACTTACCTTCAAATTATTTGCATGTTAGATTACGGCATCCCTATTCTAATGTGTAAATAATGTTGTTGGATCCTAGCCCTAATTTCTCATCTTGGGTGTTTAATTAGGGATTCATTTCTAATCAACTTTGTTCTTTTCTATTTCAGATGTCGAACTCATACAACAACAATGCTTCCGGCTCGAACTCCTCCGAATCGTTCTCACTCATGAATTTGTGTGGGAGAGTGATTTTTGATGGGTCCAATTTCAATGAATGGATCCGTAACATCCGAATGGTCACTCGTTATGAGGAAAAAGAGTATGTCCTCGATAAGGAGTTGAAGGAGGTGAACATCAACACTGCTACTCCCGCAGAAATTGATGCCTTTGAGGCCCATGAGCGGGATGCCACAAAAGTCCATTGCATCATGCTAGCGACCATGACTGCTGAACTGCAAAAGTCCTATGAGGACTACTATCCCTATGGATGCATCAAGACTTGGTGGACCGTTACCACCAAAGTGCGAGGCAAGAAAGGTATGAGATCATCACTTCGACGATCACTGCCAAAATGGGTAGTGGAGAGTCCCTTACCGCTCATCTGCAAAAGATGCAGAGAAATGTTGATCGCCTGCTGAAGTTGAATGTTAACTTCGATGAAGAGCTGGAAATTGACATTATCCTTCACTCCTTGCCTCCCTGGTACAACCAGTTCTGCATGACCTACCACATGAATAAGGAAGAGGTCAGCTTGAGCAAGCTTCAAGGATTGCTTAGGACTGCTGAGAGCAATCTCAAGGACATGTTTGTTGCATCAATTCCCACTCCAATCGATGCGCCTGTCTTGGCAATAGGTCAAGGGAAGGGCAAGAAGAGGAAGGCTCCCTCAAAGAGCTACCAAAAGGGAAAGTCCCAAGATGGCACCTCTTCTGGTGGAACCAAAGTTGGTTCTGCTAAGCCCAACTCCAACCCGAAGGAGGCAGAGTGCCACCACTACCACAAGATACTACATTGGAAGAGAAGCTGCCCAGAATACCTGCAAGCCATCAAGGAGGGAAAGATCAAGCCATCTTTCTCAGGTATTTACACAGTTAAATCTAATGATTCATTGCATGCTATTTCTTGGGTTCTTGATACATGATGTGACTTTCACATATGTTCTGATTTGCAGGGACTAAGAAGAAATAGGGATGTGGAGCAAGGAAGGATAAATCTAATCATGGGAAATGGAAGATCGTTGCCTGTCACCAAGATTGGAGTATATTCCATAGTTCTTAGTAATGGATTAGGATTAGATTTAAATAATTTTTGCTATTCGCCATATATGGCAAGAAACATCATTTCATTTCATGGTTTGTTTAGACAAGGATTTAGATATTCATTTGATAATGAGAAAGGTTCTATTTATGCTTATCTAAATGGTGTTTTATATTTTGAATCATTGCCTTGTAATGGAATTTATGAAACTGTGATGGTAGTAGATAACCTAGGAAATGATGTGTTGTGTATCGATTCTTCCAATAGTTTGGATAAAGCATGCTTGTGGCATTGTCTTCTTGGACATATCAACAAGAAACGCATAACCCAACTCCAAAAGGATGGAGTGTTGGAGTCATTCGACCTTACGGACGATGACGTGTGTGAGTCTTGTTTACTTGGAAAGATGACTAAGTCACCCTTCATTGTCACTTGTGAGAGGGGTGAGGGTCTATTGGATCTCATACACACCGATGTGTGTGGGCCCTTTAGATCCACCATAAGGGATGCGAACCGCTTATATGTGACTTTCACCGACGATTATATCAGATATGGGTATATCTACTTAATCAAGCACAAGTCAGAAACCTTTGAAAGGTTCAAAGAGTTCAAACAAGAAGTGGAAAATCAATTGGGCAGGAAAATCAAGATGCTTCGATCCGATCGAGGAGAGAGTACCTAAATCTTGAATTCCACGACTACCTCAAGGAATGCGGAATAGTTTTGCAATTGACGCCACCTAGGACATCGCAGTTGAATGGTGTGGCTGAGAGGCGTAATCGAACCTTGCTCGACATGGTTCGTTCCATGAGGAGTCATGCTTCACTACCTATCTCATTCTGGGGTATGCCATAGAGACTGACGCCCATATCCTTAACATAGTCCCTACTAAGAAGGTTGCCAAAACACCTCATGAGATGTGGATAGGGAAGGCTCCCTCGTTAGCACATATCAAGGTTTGGGGTTGTGAGGCTTTCGTAAGACGAGAGACTCGCGACAAGCTCGGACCTCGTAGTGATCGCTGTATTTTCATCGGCTACTCGCATAAATCCTTTGGATATCTCTTCTATAGACCGAGTGACAATGTTGTCTTCGTTGCGAGGAGAGTGGTTTTCCGAGAGAGAACTCATAAGACAAGGGGACAGTGGGAGGCAAATCGATCTTGAAGAGATTCAAGAGTCAAGAGATGAAGGAACCTCTAATGCTGGCACTCAACCCGAGGAGGAAACTCCGGTTGAGCCAATTAACGAGTCCTTACCTCTTAGACGTTCCGATAGAGTTAGGTTTCAACCCCAGTTTTATGGTTTTCATATTACTATGGAAGCGGATACGTTCATTAGTGATAGTACACTAGTGAAATTGGATGAACCTAACAACTATAACGAAGCCATGGCAGGCCCAGAGTCTGCATAATGGAAAGAGACGATGGACAACGAGATTCAGTCCATGTATGATAACCAAGTTTGGATCTTGGTTGATCATATACCGGGTCGTAAGACGGTCGGGTGCAAATGGATCTTCAAGAAGAATACCGAAATGGATGGGAATGTGCACACTTATAAGGCGCGATTAGTTGTGAAGGGATTTACTTAAACTCATGGAGTTGACTACGATGAGACCTTCTCACCAGTTGCGAAAATAAAGTCTATGAGAGTAATTTTGGCCATTGCTGCATTTCATGATTATGAAATATGGCAAATGGATGTCAAAACCGCTTTCCTTAATGGGAAGTTGGCTGAGGATGTTTACATGGCTCAGCCAGAGGGTTTTGTCAATGCGAAGCATCCTAATAGAGTGTGTAAGGTTGAGAAGTCCATTTATGGACTTAAACAAGCGTCTCGCCAATGGAATCTTTGTTTCGACGAGAAAGTCAAAGAGTTTGGATTTCTGCGAAGCGAAGATGAATCATGTGTATATGTCAAATCCAGTGGGAGTATAGTGAGCTTCCTCATATTGTATGTCGATGATATACTACTCATAGGAAACGACGTCCCGACACTGTAGAAAGTTAAATCCTGGCTCGGGAAGTGATTCACTATGAAGGACCTCGAAGAACCTACATATATTCTGGGAATAAGGATACTGAGAAACAGGAGTAAAAGACTGATAGGACTTAGTCAGAATACTTACTTGGACAAGGTACTAAAACGTTTTAGTATGGAGAATTCCAAGAAAGGGGAGTTACCAATCCAAAGTAATGCTAAGTTGAGTAAGACTCAAAGTCCGAGTACCAAAGCCGAGATAGCAGAGATTAGTCGAGTACCTTACGCTTCCGCAGTTGGCTCGATCATGTATGCTATGACTTGTACTCACCCTGATGTGGTCTTTGCTTTGAGCATGGTCAGCAGATATCAAGGGAACCCTGGAAAAGCACATTGGACCGCAGTCAAGAATATTCTTAAGTACCTTCGGAGGACCAAGGAATGGTTTCTAGTCCTCGGTGGGAGTGATGACTTAAAAGTGTGAGGGTATAGTGACGCCAATTTTCAGACCGACAGGGATAACTAACGTTCGCCGTCGGGCTGGGTCTTTACCCTAAATGGAGGAGCAGTGACTTGGAAAAGTTCCAAGCAAGAGACAGTAGCTGATTCAACGTACGAATCAGAGTACATTGCAGCGAGCGAAGCATCAAAAGAGGCAATATGGCTGAAGACCTTCATTAAAGACCTTTGAGTTGTGCCAGCCATACAGGAGCCCATGGAAATTTTCTGTGATGATGAAGGAGCGGTTGCCTTGATCAAGGAACCGATGGATCATGGTAGATCTCGACATATCGACAGAAAATATCACTTTATTCGACATCGGGTAGAAGGACTCCTCGTAGTGAATAGGGTATCGTCAAAGGATAACCCAGTAGATCCACTTAAGAAGGGACTGAGTAGGGTTAAGCACTTGCAGCACGCTAGGAGCATTGGGCTGAAGGATGATATTAGTTTAGAGTAGATAGTTTAGAAACGTGTAATAGATAAATGTAATTTACGTTTGATGATTAAATAAAGGAGTATTATTTATAAGTAAAGTTATTGTCTTATGTTAATTGTTTAACTATTGTTTCACTTTGCATGTTTTGACTTCCTGAATAATTGAGTTATTTAAGAATAATCGAATTATTCGAATGGTCCACAGTCGTTCATATGTTGGAAGTAGGTATGAACGAAGACTGTCATGAATTGGTGTGTAGATTGTCTGAAAGGTATTAGACATAGCAAAGGTTTGCTACAACGTTCATGAGTTCTAATGAACAAGTTTTGAGCATTGGAATAAACCCACGCTTGCTAGAATCACTTCATGGAATTTATCACGTGTGATCGCAAGACAATAATATCATATGGTATTAGTGTTGGATAAGGTGTCTAAGTCCATAACTATTTCTGGTATGTACTTGACCCGACCCGGCATGGTCCATTTGGGTTGCATGGCACCATGCAATTGGATAAACTAAATGAGAGAAATAACACATATGGTTTATTAATATATTATAAGCTCTAATATATTAATAATATTATTTAATTAGTTTGATCAAGAATTAATTTAGAATTAATTAAGTGATCAAAAGATAACTAATTAAATATATGGGTTGATTATGTAAATCATCCATAACTTATATAGTGGGCTAAGAGACTCCATGGATAATCAAGTTGGGTTGGACCCATTGGATGGTCCATGGAGGCTCCATGAGAGTTACAAACCCATGGGTCATGGAAATGAAGAGTCATGACACATTAGGGTTTACATGGTATAACCCTAGATGTGTCAACACTATATAAAGACCTTATCTCTCCCAAAATCGGCTACACTTGCATAGACTAGTGAATCAAGAGGGCTTGGCCGGATTTTGAGTGTTATACATTCTCTCTAAGTTTACTCCATAGCATTTGGTGTTGTGTGAAGCATTTGAAGCATCACACTTGGGGTGCTAGGCTCACAAGGTTTCAAGGAACATTTACAACAACAAGGTATGTAGTTCTATCTATTATTTAAGTTAAATTGTTCCCCATGTATGCTAGATAGGATCATAGCCTTGGAAATCAACTTTGCATGATAATTAGACAAACATAGATCCAAGGTTATTAGGGTTGCATGTACAGTTAGGAAGTGTTAGAATGCTCAAAACCCATCAGTAGTATCAAAGCCTAGGCTTGTTTGTTTGTTGTTTGTGCAAGAAAGTTGAAAAAAGTCGATATTTTTGCATTCTGCCTGATGAACTCACCGAGTCCATGGGGGGACTCGCCGAGTTCATGTGTGTCTTCAACCTACTCGCCGAGTAGGTTCATGCACTCGGCGAGTAGAAACCTCAGAATGCAGTTTTTCGACTTTAGTTGATGGAAATGGACTAGAAACATTACCCTAAACTGTTTTGGTACTTGAAAACTCATTTTAGATGGGGTAATGTGTTTGTTAGTCCATTTACAACAACAAGTTATCAAAATTACAAAGTTTTAAATGTAAGTTTTGATTCATGAAAGTGTTCATGTTCATGTTCTGGATCTTATGATGTTTAGATGATCATAGGAATTATTTGTAACCTATGTGGTAGATAAATTCATGATCATAATGTGTTTTAATGGAGTCCATAACTTGTCCTCAAGTTATGGAAAACCAAAAGTCACTTTGTTTTAAAAACCATTAAAAGAACACAAGAGTTAGAAAAATGAAGAGCCTTCATTTTTATTACTCAATATAACTCATAAGTTACAAGAAATGAAAAGTTTTGAAAGTTTACAAAACTTGCCCTCAAGTTTTGGAACAAGTAAAATCTTGATTAAAACTTTAGTTCCAACCCTTAGAATTTTAAAAGTTAAAATTCAACCCTTATACTTATAGTATTATGATTTAATAATTATATATATATATATATATATATATATATATATATATATATATATATATATATATGTATGTATAAGAACAAAGTCGTCTTACCGCTAGTACGCCTCATTCACGAAGTCGGTCTATAAGGTGGGTATAAGGTTGTTGCCTATAAAATGGTGACTTAATGGGTGTCCACTCTCACCCACCGCTTGCTTGACTGGTGGAGGGTCGTTAGCCGAACGGGTAAGACAAGAACTTATAAATTCTCATTAAAAGTATAATGATTATTATAAAGTAACTAAGTGTTCTATAAATTCCCAATCTTAGTTACTTTAGGAAAAATGTGAATAAGGTGCTAATCCATGAAATTACACTTTGCACCTTGTTTAAGTCATTGGTGGAGCGTGTGTGGTTTACCGGCACACTAACTTGGACTTAACAAGGAAGGTAAAGGGTGAGTTCAGGTTTTTCATGAGGTCGGAAGGAGCGCGTGTGGTTTACCGGCACTACGATTAAGTGAAAAACATTAAGGGTACCAAGTAATTTGCATGGTTACTTCACACCTTGTTTTGTGATCCTCGGTATCCCAGTCACAAAACATGAAGGGCATACTCGAGATTGAAACATGCCATTGAAAAGTTCAATGAATCTCAAAGAATCTAGGAATTTCTAAAAGCCAAATAAAACTTAATAATTCATATTTCGTTTTCATGGTGGAAATTGGTGAATCGTCATTCACTTACCTTTCAAATATGTTATAACTTGGATTACGGCATCCCTCTTCTAGGTTATAATATATTGTGATTGAATCCTAGCCTTAATAATACATTTGGCTGTTTTATTAAGGACTATCCCTATATCTAAACTAAACTTACTTTCTTCTTTTCAGATGTCTTCCAACAATGTTACTCCTGGCTCAAACCCTACTGGCTCCTTCTCTCTCATAAACCTTTGTGGGAGAGTCATCATTGATGGATCCAACTTTACTGACTGGATCAGAAACATCAGGATGGCCACTCGTTACGAGAACAAGGAATATGTTCTTGACAAGGAGCTTAAGGAGCCTGAGCCAACTGCTACTCCTGACGAGTTTGCTGAATATGAGGCAGATGAAAGAGATGCAACCAAAGTGGCATGCATCATGATGGCCACCAGGACAGCCGAGCTCCAAAAGTCCTATGAGAACTACTATCCTTTTGAGATGCACCAGGATTTGACGGACCGCTACCATCAGAGTGCTCGTCAAGAGCGATACGAAATCATCTCCTCTATGATCACAACCCGAATGAAAGATGGAGAACCCATCACGGGCCACTTGCAGAAAATGCAAAGATTTATGGACCGTTTGATGAAGTTGAATGTGCACTTCCCTGAGGAGTTAGCAATAGATATTATTTTGCACTCCTTATCTTCGTGTTATGATCAATTCCGCATGACATACCACATGAATAAGGAGGAAGTTACACTTAGCAAACTTCAGGGACTCCTAAAACCGCAGAATCAGGTCTTAAAGGTAAGTCGGTTGTGACCACTCCTGCTACTACTCCAAACTCAGCACCTGTCCTGGCAATCGGGAAAGGTAGAGGGAAGAAGAGAAAGAACCCTTCGAAGGGTACCAAGGGTAAGACTCTTGATGTCTCCTCTTCTAGCGGAACCAAGAAAGGTTTCGTTACACCTTCTTCTGATCCCAAAGAGGCTGAATGCTCTATTGCCACGAAAAGGCGCATTGGAAGCGTAACTGCCCAAAGTACCAGCAAGATTTGAAGGATGGGAAAGTTAAACCCAACCATGCAGGTATTTACACTATCTCATTTAGTAATTCACTCTATTCTAACTCTTGGGTCCTTGATACCGGTTGCGGTATTCATATTTGTTCTGAATTGCAGGGACTAAGAAGAAGTGAGAATGTGGAGCATGGAAAGATAAACTTGATCATGGCGAATAGGAAAGTTTCACCTGTCACCAAGATTGGAGTTTATACTTTGTTGCTTAGTAGTGGATTTACTTTAGATTTGAATAAATGTTGTTATTCGCCAGAAATGGCAAGAAATGTTATTTCCTTTCATGCTTTGTATAAACAAGGTTTTACCTTTTCTTTTGATAATGAAACTGGTGGAATAAATGCTTTCTTTAATAATGTGTTTTATTTTAAAGCATTACCTTGTGATGGTGTGTATGAAGCTATGTCTGTTGTAGATAACTTAGGAAATAATGTATTGTGTATTGATTCTACTAATGATAATAACTTGGATAAAGCATCATTATGGCATTGTCGTCTTGGACATATAAGCAAGAAACGCATAGGCCAACTCCAAAAGGATGGAGTCTTGGAGTCATTTGACCTAAAGTCAGATGATAGTTGCGAATCATGCTTACTTGGAAAAATGACAAAGTCACCCTTCACAAGTTCTTGTGAGAGGGGTGAAGGTTTATTGGACCTTATACACACGGATGTGTGTGGACCCTTCAAACATGCCACAAGGGATGCTAATCGTTATTATGTGACTTTTACGAATGATTATAGTAGATATGGATATGTCTACTTAATCAAGCATAAGTCAGAGACTTTTGAGAGCTTTAAAGAGTTTAAACAGGAAGTCGAGAATCAATTGGGCAGGAACATTAAGATGCTTCGATCCGATCGTGGTGGTGAGTATCTTAGTAGTGAGTTCCTCGACTATCTAAGGGAATGTGGGATTGTCTAACAATTGACACCTCCCAGGACACCACAATCGAATGGTGTAGCTGAGAGGCGTAATCGAACCTTGTTGGATATGGTTCATTCCATGATGAGTCGAGCTACACTACCAATCTCATTTTAGGGGTATGCCTTAGAGACTGCCACCCATATCCTTAATCTGGTCCCTACAAAGAAGGTTGCCAAAATACCTCCTGAGATGTGGACTGGAAAAGTTCCTAGTCTAGCCCACATCAAGGTTTGGGGTTGCGAGGCTTTCATGCGACGCGAGACTCATGACAAGCTCGAACCTCGAAGTGAGAAGTGTATTTTCATCGGCTACCCACAAAAATGCTTTGGTTACCTCTTCTACAGACCAAGTGAGAATGTGGTCTTTGTAGCAAGGAGGGCTATCTTTCGAGAGAGAGAATTTATAAGCCAAGGAGACAGTGGGAGGCAAATTGACCTTGAAGAACTTCAAGAGTCAAGTGGTGAAGGAACCTCAAACCCTAGCAGTCAACTTGAGGAGGAACCTCCTGTTGATCCAAATACACCTCCAGTTGTACCTTTGAGGCGTTCCACAAGGGTTAGGAATGTACCTGAGCATTAGTATGGTTTCCATATTACTGCGGAAGGTGAGACACTTATTAGTGATGAGACACTAGTAGGTCTAGATGAACCTAACAGCTATGCGTAAGCCATGGCAGGCCCTGGGTCTGCTAAATGGAAAGAGGCAATAGATAGCGAGATACAATCCATGTATGACAATCAAGTTTGGAACTTGGTTGAGAATGTACCAGGTCGCAAGACAGTTGGGTGCAAATGGTTCTTCAAGAAGAAGACCGACATGGATGGTAATGTACACACTTATAAGGCTCGACTGGTAGCAAAGGGCTTCTCTCAAACTCCTGGAGTTGATTATGATGAGACCTTTTCACCAGTAGCCAAGATTAAGTCCATTAGGGTCTTGTTAGCCATAGCTGCATTTCATGACTATGAGATATGGCAAATGGATGTCAAAACCGCTTTCCTTAATGGAAAGTTGGCTGAGGATGTTTACATGAATCAGCCAGAGGGTTTTGTCAGCACAGAGTACCCTAATAAAGTGTGTAACCTTGAGAAATCCATCTATGGATTAAAGCAAGCACCTCGCAGATGGAATCTTTGCTTTGATGAGAAGGTCAAAGAGTTTGGCTTCTCTAGGAGTGAAGATGAATCTTGTGTATATGTCAAGGCTAGTAGGAGTATAGTTAGCTTTTTGGTCCTGTATGTGGATGACATACTACTCATAGGAAATGACATCCCAACTCTGCAGGAAGTTAAGTCCTGGCTTGGGAAGTGTTTTGCTATGAAGGACCTTGGTGAAGCTGCCTATATCCTAGGGATAAGGATTTTGAGAAACAGGAGTAAAAGACTAATTGGACTTAGTCAAAGTACCTACTTGGACAAGGTGCTGAAGAGATTCAGCATGCAAGATTCCAAGAAAGGAGAGTTACCCATCCAGAGTAACACTAGACGGAGTAAGACTCAGAGCCCGAGTACTGAAGATGAGATAGCAGAAATGAGTCGAATACCTTATGCTTCGGCAGTAGGCTCGATCATGTATGCTATGACCTGTACTCGTGTCACACCCCCAAACCAAGGATGGCGGAAATGTCTGGGGGTGGAGGACTTCATGTAGAGTATCACAACAACGAGTATAATGGTGCTCAAAGTAAATACAACCATCATAAATATAATTGAAAAACTTACACCAAAGTATATGTTTACATGATTCGAATCAATTACATTATGATACAAAATGAACTGTTTGACAATTTATTGTCCCATCCTCAAAACGTGGTTGATTTCCAGTTTCATTGAATTCCTGAGAATACAAGTAGTTCTGAAAAAAAATGTCAACACAAAGGTTGGTGAGTTCATAAGTGATTTTGTTAGAGAAGTAAACTGTTTTCCTTGTAAAAGCGATAGAGTATGTATCCAGAAAATCCAATATTTTCTTTTTATGTATATGTAGTCCTAAATCCCAAGACCGAGAGATAACAAGTATTTACTATACTTAAAGATATAAAAGTGGTTTCAAATTGGCGTAAAACCCTTTGTGATTTGAGAAAACTCCCGTAATGAATGGTGTGTAGTCTTAAATACCAAGACTGAAATACACAACAATATTTGTAATTATTGATATAAAAAGTGATTTTAATTCGACATAAAACCCCTTTTGTTTTATAAAAATCCCATAAACTTTATGTATTGTTAGCTCCCTATGTGAGTCGCTATAACCATACTATGACTAGAGGTAACCTGCACAACGTCTTTTAGACGCCCTGATCCTATCACTCTTGTCACCCGCAGACCTGTCGGTCCGACTGTAGCTAGCAGCGAGGTGTGGGATGTCAACCCCAATATAGATCTATACACAATTATCATGCTCTCCCTACAAGAGATTTTGGTTATAACTTACAGGAATTTGGATCCCGCACTCGGACGTATGGGGACAGAAAGTCTCACAATCTGAGTTAACAAGTTTACGTGTAGTGTG
The DNA here is from genome assembly GCF_051521515.1 of Lactuca serriola. Taxonomy (NCBI): domain Eukaryota; kingdom Viridiplantae; phylum Streptophyta; class Magnoliopsida; order Asterales; family Asteraceae; genus Lactuca; species Lactuca serriola. The sequence continues at coordinate 146,254,537 of NC_136408.1, read as the reverse complement.
CGTAAGTGTAGAACCTTTTTGTATGAATGTACCCTTTTTGTACGAGTGTGTTATGTGATGAATCATAAACCATAGCTATTATAGTTTATCCAAAACGTTTGTAATGTATAAAAACTCTTTTATGAAAAAGCATTAGTGTTATAATCCATAAATCCATAAATCATGCTTATTATGGCTTAATATTCGTGTTCTAAATGAATGAATAATCTTATCATAAATGATTGAGCTTCAGTTTTTGATGATAAACTAACAAGGAAACACATTCAATATTTAGAACTTGTAGTTATACACTTTGCTCAACATAATACAAAGTGTTATGAAATTTATATGCTGTTAACTAACTTTAACCTTTCTGCGCTGTTTTAGAAAAGTCATAGAAAAATCATACGAAGTCGAAAACTAAATCCGTAAATTCTGAGAGTTCCCAAAATGTGTCTAGTTTACTCATAAGTTTTATCTTGATTTTTAATGACCTCCATCTTGGGGGAAATAGCCCATAATCACAGACTAGTCCGGATTGGTGTTTGAAATGATAGGCAGTTTCGTAAAAATCACCATAAATTGTAGAAAAATCGTATGGAGATGTGCAAGTAGGCATTTTAAAGCTAAGAACCGGAACTACTTACACCTAAAACAGTTTTGTAAACAAAAATGTTTAAGTTGTCCAAAACAGTCCGTGAATGGAGTCCAACGTTTCTGATGAAGGCTGTTAGAAAAGTTTAGTTTTGTTCTTGTTGTTTTACTTGTATTCTCCCCCTAAAAACTTGAGAAAACATGAAAATGTAGGGCTATGAACTCACCTTAAATGATTTCAGTAGATAAGTGTTGAAGAAGAGAAGTGTTCAACCCAAGAACACTTGAAGAATCACTTGAAGATTCGAAGATCTAACACCTTTATGATGGAGTTTGTGTAAGATATCCATGATTTGAGTAGAAAGAAGTGAAATAATCATAAGAAGAATGGATTATGCTTACCAAATGTGGAGTAAAAACCCAAGATCAGCCCTTGAATCTCGAATTCTAGAGAGGGAAAATGAGAGAGAAAAGAGTTTGATCTTGTTGGTGAAAAAAAGAGAAAATGAGAGAAGTGAGGAGAGAGGAGACTTTTCTAGCCTTTGACCAATTGTGTGGTTGGAAAAAGGTGGAAAAAGTACAATGAAGTGACTAGGTAAGGGCTGATGGGGAATAGTGACATGGAGTGGGTATGGGAGGTTGCTTGTGTCATAAAATAAATGAAAGTCAAGACTCCACCTCTTGTACTTCACCCACTCTTTTGGATAAGGTTTTATCCTTAAAAACATGATAATTTAATAATTATGGGTCCTTATATGTTAAAATAAAGTTTTGGGTGAAAATCCCGCGTTAAAATGATGAAAAACGAAGTTAAAATGAAGTCGTAGTCGAAAACCGGGAAAAAAAAGGCCTTCCAGCGAGACCTCTCGGTCCTAGGCCGAGGTTCGGTCCCTAGGCCGAGGTTCGGTCCCTAGTAATGCCGAGCCGGAGGCGAGATGGGCGAACCAGAAGAAGCGAAGGCGAAGGCTCGGTCAAAGGCTCAGAAGCGAGGGTTCGGTCAAGGCATCAGGATCCGAAATGGACCGAAGGTTCGGGTTCGGGTGTGTAGGCGAGGTTCGGGCCCGAGAGGAACTTTTGGGTTCGGTTCAGCAGCCTTCGGCTCAGAAGGGTTCGGTCCCTTAAGAGGACTTTTGGGTCCTAAGAGGGGTTTCGGGTCCTAAGAGGACTTTCGGGTCCTAAGAGGGGTTTCGGCTCCTTAAGCCCGTTTTTCGCATAGACTTCCGATTTTGGGCTGTTTTCGCCAAATTCGAGGGTCGGGATGCCCCGAGTGATTATAGAAAGTTGAGAGAGATTTTGAGAGAGATTTGGGAGAGATTTGACATACTTGGAGAGATTTCTCATACAAAGAGAGCTTTGGGAGAGATTTGACATCCTTGGAGAGATTTCACATATAAAGAGAGATTTGGGAGAGATTTGACATACTTAGAGAGATTTGAGAGAGATTTGACATTCTTGGAGAGATTTCACGTACAAAGAGAGATTTGGGAGAGATTTGACATACTTGGAGAGATTTCTCATACAAAGAGAGATTTGGGAGAGATTTGACATCCTTGTAGAGATTTCACATATAAAGAGATCTTTGGGAGCGATTTGGCATTCTTGGAGAGATTTCACATAAAAAGAGATATTTGGGAGAGATTTCACATTCTCGGAGAGATTTGGGAGACATTTGACATTCTTGGAGAGATTTCACATACAAAGAGATATTTGGGAGAGATTTCACATTCTTGTAGAGATTTGGAAGAGATTTGACATACTTGGAGAGATTTATCATACAAAGAGAGATTTGGGAGAGATTTGACATTCTTGGAGAGATTTGGGAGAGATTCTCGATAGGAAGAGATAAAGTGAAAACGATTGAGAGTGGTTCCGTGTGTGACGAATGTGAGTGTCCGGCTTCGCAATGCAAGGTCCGTAAACCCCGTTAAGCCTTGTTTAAGGATCTTGCATACTCCCGATGAGTATGCAACATTGTTTTATCGGTTTGGCTTGCCACGTACCATAGTTTTAGGTTAAGGAGATCTCGATGTACGCACTTTTCGATTTATGATCTCTTATTAGAATAGGAAGTTGTTTAGAAATTACATAACATAAACTCTAGTACCTACGGGCAAGTTGAGTTGACCGGTTTTACTTTTTGACTTTAGTTGACTTTGACTTGACCGATAATTGACGGTTGTCACATCATCCCCCCGTTAGAGGGAATTTCGTCCCGAAATTTTGAATTTAGGCAAGGAGTGGGCATGAACAATCGAGCCATGAAGTGGGGATACTTCCTAATCGACTGATTCTCGCACTCCCAAGTGACTCCAGGGCCTTGGTTAGTATTCCAGCAAACCTTCACTAATGGGAAGCGGCGTTGCTGCGTTCGCTTAGCCTCTCGGTCCATGGTAACTATGGTTCTTTCACGAAGGTGAGGCTCTTGTGGAACTCGATCTCGTCGAGGGGGATTACAAGAGTCTCGTCGGATAGATACTTCTGCAAGTTCGGGACGTGTCGGGTAGAATGTACTTTACCAAGCTCGCGGGAGTAGATTGAAGTTGCGATTACAGGGCTGATTCTTACAAGAATCTCAAAATGCATAATTATTTGGGGTTTTGGCTTTCCACGCTTTCCGAAGCGTACTAAGCCTGCCCAGAGTGAGGTTTCCAGAGGAATTTGTTCTCTTATTCTGGAGTTCTAAAGGTTTCTTCCTTTTGCTTCTCTTCCCAGTCAAGGGTTGCTCCCTTCAGGGTCAAAGTCGTAAGGGAGTTCTGTAATTTACGAGAAGTTCCAAAGGAACTAAGACGGTAGGTCAGCGAGACCCAGAATTTTGGCGCATTCCTGCTGACGCCTTTTGTGCTGACTGTTTCTCAATGGTTTTGATCAATTGAAAGAGTCCTTAAGGATTTCCACATTGATAATGATGTGTCTTAGGAATTCGAGTCCTCAATTCCAAAACTCGTATCTAGAGAACTTCGGGTAAAGCTTCTCTGATCGTATTGCTTTCGCGGTTTGTTGTAGCTGCTCTCCTTGGTTTCCTTCTTACTACGAGGGTAGATAAGCAAGTCATTTACAATGACAATGACTAACGGATCCTAGTAAGAATGGCATATCCTATGAATACTGTGAGCGGGTTGGTCCTATCCGAGGGGTATCACTACGGGCTTGCAGCGTCCGCATCGAATTTGGAGGATTGTCCTCGGACATCCTTCTCCAATACTTGCGACTGGTGATATTTAGATCTCAGGTCCAATCCCAAAAGGGTACCTCGTTCCTTGTGGTTGGTCGGCCTATTCGATTATGCTAGGCAAATAGTAAAGGTTTCTATTGGAGATATTGTCGGGGCCTTTGACATTGATGGAATTACGAGCAATTTTCCTTTCTATTTGAAGAATAAGACTGGAGCTTTCCAGGGTGAGAAGCTTGGTTCTTCAATTTCATTGTTGAGTAGCTCGACAGGTTTGACCTGACAGTTCTTGTAGCTCGTTAGGAAGCATGTGGGTTTGGTTTATGCGACTAGGCCTTTTCGGATGGTAGGACATTTACTCGTTCCTCTGGGCAATCTTGGGCCGAAGCTCATGGCAGGACTCGTACCATATCCGTCCCAAGCTTTTGTGCTTGAACCTTGTCTGCTACATGCGTGACATTCCCAAAGGTCTCCTGTAAATACTTGTGATAAGGTTTCGGGAAGTATAACACTCCTCTGGTGCGTGTTTTGGAGTTCCACAGCGAGAGATGATCCGGAGGTCCGTGTTGGATGTTTATGAGAGACGAAGGTTTCGATATTCGGGGGGTTAGGTGAAGGGTCCTTTCGTAGACGTTAAATCGGGAAGATGAGGGCTATATCAATGAAAATTGGATGATGACCACAATATCTTTTTAGATAACCTGTTTTAAGCTGTATTCGCAAGAAGAGATCACTAGAGTGATAGAGTATCTTGTGTTTCTTTTAAGCGTGATCCATTTTGTTTGATGTTATCATTACTGTAGATGATTCATACCATAGTGTCTAGCACTGGTAGTGGGTGTGTTTCGATAGCCAGTAATGATACTTGATATCATGATCCCTGACAGGTATCCCTACGATCGAGCGGTATATGAACATCGTATGTAAGTTGATGTTGATGAAATCGTCGAGTGGGTGGCCCCACTCAATTCTTACTACTAGACACGAAATAGGAGTCAGGATGAAATTATTTGCTTCAAGACTTCAGTATTTTGATTATAATTAACCCCGATGTATGTACAAAGTCATCACATCTTACAGGTAATGATGCTAAGGTCATATATGAATGTCTTTGGTTTGATTGAATGAGAGAGTATTTTAACTACTTTTAGAAAGACGATGACTTTAGCAAGCATACCAAATTCATTACAAACATATGGTACTTAAACGTTTTTGTCGTTGGAAACATTACAAAAGTCCTAATATGGTTCCCTGCTGCTCCTACCGGTTCGTTTGTTACACTCCTCCGGCTTCTCCGTCATTCTTCTCGGTTGGACACCCTCTCTTGAAGTGTCCCATTTCACCGCATAAGTAGCATACTGGGTCTGACCTGGTGCTGGTGATTGAAGGGAGATGCTGGGTCGGGGCCTTACAGAAACGGAAGGTATGTCCTTTCCTGTTGCAGTTATTACATTGTAAAATTCGGCAAGCTCCTGTGTGATGGTAATTACACTTGTTACACTTCAGGAGTGATCCCTTATATGGTTTGGCCGGCGTTTGGGTGGCAGACCCCGTGGCTAGTGTTGAGGCATGTGTCGTGACTGTTGTTGTAATGGTAGGGGTGGCCATAGGTTGTTGTCTTTTAGTGGATCCTTGAGATTGGTGGCGCTCTTTCATGTTCCAAAAATTTCTCTTCTTGTTTGTGGGTTTGTGACCTGAGGTATTTTCACTGGCGGACACCCGTTGGTGTTCCTGAATATTACCACAATCTGTATTGTCAGTACCGCTTCCATTTCTGCTGGCGTTGTTAGCATTGAACTGTGCCATGACGGATGCCACGGCTGCCGTGACTGCAGCCTGAAAGGTAGAAGAATCTATCTGCAGGGTTGGCGCCTTGCTAGTTGGTTGATTTCCCCTTAGTGAAGACATAGCTTTGTTCCACTATGAAAAACAACTTCATTAGTGGGGATAATTATCTCAAGTGCATTCTTACGATTTATATTCATATATGTATATATATATATATATATATATATATATATATATATATATATAATTTAGGCACATTCATGTACTATTCTTAGTGTTTCCGCTAACGCTCCTGAGATGGAGTTTTGGCAGTGGGTAGGAGTAGGTTTCATACGGGCGTTAAGCTTTACTCATCTTAGAATCATGGTTGTCCAAACACGCTTGGCTAAGAAGTTTTGATGGGACCCGGTGTATTAGTGTTGGTATGATCGCACCCATAAGTCTATGAAGAAGGAACTTCTCAACAAAATGTTTAAGGGTGAGATGATAATGAGTTTGTAGAATGGCTATACGTCGCGAGTTTCTAACTACGTTTATTTTATATCAATTTGTAACGTAATTTGGTCGTTAAGGGTGTTTTAAAATAATTCATAACGAGATTCTTTATATGGTAAACTCATGTATTTTAGTAGTTCTGTATCCAAGTGGAGCCTTATACTTGACCCAGGCTAGGTCCTTATTATGACCAATTGAAGTATGTTCTCGAAGGTTTGACCTACATCCCTATGATGCAGTCCTATTACAGAGTAGAAGAAGTTCAGGGAGTGATCTTATGATGTTTGTCGTTCAAAACCGGGTTCCATTGGTTGGTGAATAACATGATCCAAACTTGGAGAGAGGATTGGGAACGATTCCGGAGCTAAATTACTCTAGTCCAACAACTTGACTAGAGTGGGTTTCAGATAGGCTCCTATGGCAGCATGATGGAAGTATTTAAACAAGGGGTGACACAGAATTTGGCCGACTGATAATGTCATTGATGTTTAAGATGTAACAAATTAGGGAAAAATTGACCTTGTAGAGGGTCTTACATCACATCCGGAGCAGGAGAGTTTTGGCCGCCTAAAGGCCTAACCAAAAGTACTTACAGTACAAGATGGTTTCATAGAGAATGCCACATAGGACATAGATAGGAAAAAAAATTCCTTTTTAACAGGGAAAGAAAGTAAGGCATCTACTACTGGCGACGGTCATTCCTCTGGTGAACCCTCAGTTCAGCTAGCTAGTTGCCGCTCCATAACAAGCATGTGCCTTTCGTACACCCTCTGGCATACTCGGAGTTCTATGACTTCGGTTCGTGTTTCAGCTAGTGCTTGCAGCAAGGTTTCATGGTCTCTCTCAGACTTTTCACGAGTGTGCTCAAGGCGATTGGTGCGGATTGTATGTATTCTTGAATTTGCATCAACCTCTGTGATACTATGGAGTTTTGTTCTACCCTGAATCTCATTTCGGGCAACTCTATGGACCAGGATTGGAGTTTATGTTGTAGAAGCTTCGGTCTCCATTAAACGGCATAGGTTGGTCTTGCTCTCCGCTCCAGGTTTCCAAGCACTCTACCCAAGGAGGCGTCGGGCCTTGAAAAGTCGGACGAGGGTTGGGATTTGGAACACGGGTCATCAGGGATAGGTTCTCCACTTCTGGGTCGGAGTCAGAACCATCAGCAAAGCCTTCAGCTTGGTGACCATCCACAGGGGTTGGGTTATCATTCTCTGGCTCCTCTCCGAGTCATTCAGTATTGTCGTGGTTAGGGTAGTACAGGTCGTCGTGGGGAAGGAAATCCAACCATGATATCCACGCGAGAAATGGGGATATAAGAAATAACTAAGTAGACGTACTAATTACATAATTATAAGATGATCTTTATCAGGTACTTCAATACATTGTTTAATGCATACTAGTCATATGTATTTGGGACAGGATAGACCTTTGAATAAGCGATCCTAACTCTAAATCCCCAATCCAACGAGAACAGGAAGTAAAACAAAGATCCACAGATTCTAAGTCTATGACGTCCTGGATACATATAATTTTAATGTGTCCACTAGGCAATTATTGACCTATTGATAAAAATCTATTTAGTTCTCAGATAAGTAATTATAATAACACCAAATACCCCTATGGTATTTCATTGTGGTAGTGTTGGTAAGTTTTTAGACTTGTTGCCATATCACAACCATTCTTGGGCATGTGCTAATCACTCCTCGAACCAGCATTGTTGATCAGGCTATGCCACTCCCAAGACTAACCATACATCCCCGAGCTTACCTGTGATATCCAACAATCATTACTTTTGTTTTGTTCTATAATGATGACGCCCTTAGTATGTATGCATGCATGTATACTTTTAATAATAAAATTATTTATTTCTAAAAGTATAATTGTTTTGAAAACTTTAAATCAGAGACTTTAGTCCCAATGCATTTATAGTTTGTATATCTTATGTGGTTCGATATACTGAGTTCACTATAAACAATGCTCTGATACCAATCTGTCACAACCCCAAACCAAGGATGGCGGAAATGCTCGGGGGTGGAGGACTTCATGTAGAGTATCACAACAACGAGTATAATGGTGCTCCAAGTAAATACAACCATCACAAATATAATTGAAAAAGTTACACCAAAGTATATGTTTACATGATTCTAATCAATTACATTATGATACAAAATGAACTGTTTGACGATTTATCGTCCCGTCCTCAAAACGTGGTTGATTTCCTGTTTCATTGAATTCCTGAGAATACAAGTAGTTTTGAAAAAAAATGTCAACACAAAGGTTTGTGAGTTCATAAGTGATTTTGTTAGAGAAGTAAACTGTTTTCCTTGTAAAAGCGATAGAGTATGTATCCAGAAAATCCAATATTTTCTTATTATGTATATGTAGTGCTAAATCCCAAGACCGAGAGATAACAAGTATTTACCATACTTAAAGATATAAAAGTGGTTTCAAATTGGCATAAAACCCTTTGTGATTTGAGAAAACTCCCGTAATGAATGGTGTGTAGTCTTAAATACCAAGACTGAAATACACAGCAATATTTTTAATTATTGATATAAAAAGTGATTTTAATTCGACATAAAACCCCTTTTGTTTTATAAAAATCCCGTAAACTTTATGTATTGTTAGCTCCCTATGTGATTCGCTATAACCATACTATGACTAGAGATAACCTGCACAACGTCTTTTAGACACCCTGATCCTATAACTCTTGTCACCCGCAGACCTGCCGGTCCGGCTGTAGCTAGCAGCGAGGTGTGGGATGTCAACCCCAATATAGATCTATACACAATTATCACGCTCTCCCTACAAGAGATTTTGGTTATAACTTATAGGAATTTGGATCCCGCACTCGGACGTACGGGGATAGAAAGTCTCACAATCTGAGTTAACAAGTTTACGTGTAGTGTGCGTAAGTGTAGAACCTTTTTGTACGAATGTACCCTTTTTGTACGAGTGTGTTATGTGATGAATCATAAACTATACCTATTATAGTTTATCCAAAACGTTTGTAATGTATAAAAACTCTTTTATGAAAAAGCATTAGTGTTATAATCCATAAATCCATAAATCATGCTTATTATGGCTTAATATTCGTGTTCTAAATGAATGAATAATCTTATCATAAATGATTGAGCTTCAGTTTTTGATGATAAACTAACAAGGAAACACATTCAATATTTAGAACTTGTAGTTATACACTTTGCTTAACATAATACAAAGTGTTATGAAATTTATATGCTGTTAACTAACTTTAACCTTTCTGCGCTGTTTTAGAAAAGTCATAGAAAAATCATACGAAGTCGAAAACTAAATCCGTAAATTCTGAGAGTTCCCAAAATGTGTCTAGTTTACTCATAAGTTTTATCTTGATTTTTAATGACCTCCATCTTGGGTGAAATAGCCCATAATCACAGACTGGTCCGGATTGGTGTTTGAAATGATAGGCAGTTTCGTAAAAATCACCATAAATTATAGAAAAATCGTATGGAGATGTGCAAGTAGGCATTTTAAAGCTAAGAACCGGAACTACTTATACCTAAAACAGTTTTGTAAACAAAAATGTTTAAGTTGTCCAAAACAGTCCGTGAATGGAGTCCAACGTTTCCATGATTTGAGTAGAAAAGAAGTGAAATAATCATAAGGAGAATGGATTATGCTTACCAAATGTGGAGTAAAAACCCAAGATCAGCCCTTGAATCTCGAATTCTAGAGAGGGAAAATGAGAGAGAAAAGAGTTTGATCTTTTTGGTGAAAAAAAAAGAAAATGAGAGAAGTGAGGAGAGAGGACACTTTTCTAGCCTTTGACCAATTGTGTGGTTGGAAAAAGGTGGGAAAAGTAAAATGAAGTGACTAGGTAAGGGCTGATGGGGAATAGTGACATGGAGTGGGTATGGGAGGTTGCTTGTGTCATAAAATAAAGGAAAGTCAACACTCCACCTCTTGTACTTCACCCACTCTTTTGGATAAGGTTTTATCCTTAAAAATGTGATAATTTAATAATTATGGGTCCTTATATGTTAAAATAAAGTTTTTGGTGAAAATCCCGTGTTAAAATGATGAAAAACGAAGTTAAAATGAAGTCGTAGTCGAAAACCGGGAAAAAAAAGGCCTTCCAGCGAGACCTCTCGGTCCTAGGCCGAGGTTCGGTCCCTAGGCCGAGGTTCGGTCCCTAATGATACCGAGCTGGAGGCGAGATGGGCGAACCAGATGAAGCGAAGGCGAAGGCTCGGTCAAAGGCTCAGAAGCGAGGGTTCGGTCAAGGCATCAGGATCCGAAATGGACCGAAGGTTCGGGTTCGGGTGTGTAGGCGAGGTTCGGGCCCGAGAGGACCTTTCGGGTTCGATTCAGCAGCCTTCGGCTTAGAAGGGTTCGGTCCCTTAAGAGGACTTTTAGGTTCTAAGAGGGGTTTCGGGTCCTAAGAGGACTTTCGGGTCCTAAGAGGGGTTTCGGCTCCTTAAGCCCGTTTTTCGCGTAGACTTCCGATTTTGGGCTGTTTTCGCCAAATTCGAGGATCGGGATGCCCCGAGTGATTATAGAAAGTTGAGAGAGATTTGGGAGAGATTTGACATACTTGGAGAGATTTCTCATACAAAGAGAGATTTGGGAGAGATTTGACATCCTTGGAGAGATTTCACATATAAAGAGAGATTTGGGAGAGATTTAACATACTTAGAGAGATTCAGGAGAGATTTGACATTCTTGGAGAGATTTCACGTACAAAGAGAGATTTGGGAGAGATTTGACATACTTGGAGATATTTCTCATACAAAGAGAGATTTGGGAGAGATTTGACATCCTTGGAGAGATTTCACATACAAAGAGATATTTGGGAGAGATTTGACATTCTTGGAGAGATTTCACATACAAAGAGATATTTGGGAGAGATTTCACATTCTCGGAGAGATTTGGGAGAGATTAGACATTCTTGGAGAAATTTCACATACAAAGAGATATTTGGGAGAGATTTCACATTCTTGGAGAGATTTGACATACTTGGAGAGATTTCTCATACAAAGAGAGATTTGGGAGAGATTTGACATTCTTGGAGAGATTTGGGAGAGATTCTCGATAGGAAGAGATAGAGTGAAAACGATTGAGAGTGGTTTCGTGTGTGACGAATGTGAGTGTCCGGCTTCGCAATGCAAGGTCCATAAAACCCGTTAAGCCTTGTTTAAGGATCTTGCATACTCCCGATGAGTATGCAACATTGTTTTATTGGTTTGGCTCGCCACGTACCACAGTTTTAGGTTAAGGAGATCTAGATGTACGCACTTTTCGATTTATGATCTCTCATTAGAATAGCGAGTTGTTTAGAAATTACATAACGTAAACTCTAGTACCTATGGGCAAATTGAGTTGACCGGTTTGACTTGTTGACTTTAGTTGACTTTGACTTGATCGAAAATTGACGGTTGTCACAACTCGTCCTGATGTAGCCTTTGCTTTAAGCATGGTTAGCAGGTATTAGGGGAATCCTGGTAAGGCTCACTGGACAGCGGTAAAGAACATTCTCAAGTACCTGTGGAGGACTAAGGACTGGGTCCTTACCCTTGGTGGGAGTCATGACTTGAGAGTTGTAGGGTATAGTGATGCTAGCTTCTAGACTGATAGGGATAATTTCCGCTCTCAGTCAGGCTGGGTCTTTACCTTCAATGGAGGAGCAATCTCTTGGAAAAGTTCCAAGCAGGAGACAATGGTTGATTCAACTTGTGAGTCAGAGTATATAGCGGCATGTGAAGCGGCAAAAGAGGCTATATGGCTAAAGAACTTCATTTGAGACCTTGGAGTTGTACCAGCTATATCGAAGGCCATAGCGATTTTCTGTAATAGTGAAAGTGCAGTTGCCTTAGCAAAGGAACCAAGGGATCATGGGAGATCCAGACACATCGACAGACAATATCATTTCATCAGACATCGTATAGAAGAAGGACTTCTCGTGGCAAAGAGAGTATCATCGGATGAGAACCCGGCAGATCCCCTCACGAAGGGATTGGGTAGGGTTAAGCATCTCCAGCATGCTAGGAGGGCTGAAGGATGATATCAGTTTCAATAGTTAGATAATTTTGAAATTTGTAAAATGTAATTGACATTTGATGATGAATAAAAGTTGTGTTTATCTATGAGTAAAGTGTTACTATCTTTTGTCAATCGTTTACTATTATTTCTTTTGCATGTTTTGACTTCCAGAATAATTATGTTTGGTATATCATATTATTCGAACCTCCACAGTCAGTCATATGTTGGAAGTAGATATGAAGTAAGACTGTCATGAGTTGGTTGTAAAGGTCTAAGATGTTGGACATGGCCTCAACACTCATGAGTGCTCATAAGTTCTGAGTATTGGATTCAACCCACGCTCGCTGGTATCACTTCATGGAATTTTATCTCGAGTGATCGTGAGACGGTAATATCATATAAGTCTTCAAACCTAGAGATATGACTTGCTAACTATGAGTTAGTTATACATTGATCGTGCGAAAACGCATTGGTAACTCGATGTTATAAAACGTGTGTTTGTGTGTAATTTAACAAGTAGTAGTACAAGCATATGAGTCGAAGTTTATCTGTTCCTTCTTGGATTAGAAGCTGATATCTGGGCCCCACTATGATTTTGTTTTGACCTATGTACCGGGCCCGGTCAGAACTAAGTTGATGTGTTCAATTAAGTTCTTTGTCAAACAAATCGGAAATCGGGAAACAAACTGCTGGACAATAAGTAAGACATTGTTCCATGTATTTGTCCGACTGATATTTAGAACAGAGGATTATATGATCCCTTATCTGAAATGGCGTACCTTCATCTTCTCAGTTCCGAGAAACCTTAAAAAGAGCTACGATTGCCGATCAGTTCCTGAAGTCATACTTTCAGTTATAATTATTAGACTTATCCAAGTGGGAGACTGTTGGATAAGGTGTCTAAGTCCATAATTATTTATGGTATGTACTTGACCCGACCCGGCATGGTCCATTTGGGTTGCATGGCACCATGAAATTGGATAAACTAAATGAGAGAAATAACACATATGGTTTATTAATATATTATAAGTTCTAATATATTAATAATATTATTTAATTAGTTTGATCAAGAATTAATTTAGAATTAATTAAGTGATCAAAAGATAACTAATTAGATATATGGGTTGGTTATGTAAATCATCCATAACTTATATAGTGGGCTAAGAGGCTCCATGGATAATCAAGTTGGGTTGGACCCATTGGATGGTCCATGGAGGCTCCATGGGAGTTACAAACCCATGGGTAATGGAAATGAAGAGTCATGACACATTAGGGTTTACATGGTATAACCCTAGATGTGTCAACACTATATTAAGACCTTATCTCTCCCAAAATTGGCTACACTTGCATAGACTAGTGAATCAAGAGGGCTTGGCCGGATTTTGAGTGTTATACATTCTCTCTAAGTTTACTCCATAGCATTTGGTGTTGTGTGAAGAATTTGAGGCATCACACTTGGGGTGCTAGGCTCACAAGGTTTCAAGGAACATTTACAACAACAAGGTATGTAGTTCTATCTATTATTTAAGTTAAAATTGTTCCCCATGTATGCTAGATAGGATCATAGCCTTGGAAATCAACTTTGCATAATAATTAGACAAACATAGATCCAAGGTTATTAGGGTTGCATGTACAGTTAGGAAGTGTTAGAATGCTCAAAACCCATCGCTTAAAACCTAGATATATGGTTTATTGTTTGCTAATTGGTTGTGCATTGATAATGTGAAAACGCATCAGTAACTTGATGTTATAAAACTCATTGTTGTGTATGATTTGATTAGTAAATAGTAAATGCATATAAGTCGAAGTTTATATGTTCCTTTTATCCTAAGAGGGTAAAAACGATATTAGGGCCCCTCGATGGCTTGATTTGACTTATGTGCCGGGCCCGATCAGGACATAATTTATGTGTTCAATTTAATTTCTATGTTAAACGAATCTGAGATCGAGAAACAAACTGCTAGACAATAAGTATGACTATGTTCCATGTGATTGTCCACACGATATCTAGAACAGAGGATCATACGTTCCCTTATCTAAAGGACAGGTTGCTGATAAGATCAGAGTTTGACAGCGTCTTTGAGAGCTACAATTGCTAATCGATTGGTACTTTAATTTATGGTTACTGGACTTATCCAAGTGGGAGACTGTTGGATTAGTGTCTAAGCCCGTAACCATATTTGGTAAGTACTTGATCCGGTTGTGCATGGTCCTTTTGGGTTGCCTTCACCAAAGCAACTTGACTGGAAAAATAATAGGGAAAGAGGTTATTATGGTTTATTAATATATTATAAGAATAATATACTAAAGGAGAAATCATATTTATTTGGTTGGCATTGGTCAAGAATTAATTAAGAATTAATTTTGTGATTAAAAGAAGTTAACTAAACTAGGGGGCTGAATTGTAATTATGTGATAGTTGCAAAATAGGGCAATGGATGCCCTATGGATAGGGTGGACGAATTCAAGGATATAAGGCCCTAGAATTCGTCCATGATAAGGTTTTTAGGGTTATCCTTTAAACTGGTTGGTGGGAAAGTAATCAGATAAGGATAAGGACTGAAACCCTAATCACTACACCTATATAAGGACCCCTTGGCTTAGGAAAATCGGCCACTTGATCCTAGAATCTCCTAGAGCCGATTTTCTACCTCTCCCCTCTCTCTCTCTCTCTCTCTCTTGCCTCTCCATTTGCTCTTTGTGTTTGTGATCCATTAGAGGTACTACACTTGTGGTACTTGCTTTCAAAGACAAGAAGATTGAAGATTTGAGTTGTTATTACAATATAACAACAAGAGGTATTCAATCCCTTCTACTATCTAAATTTCGAAATACATAGGAGCATGCTAGGGTTCTTCTTGTGTTCATAATGTTGTGTATCTAATAGTGAAAACATAGATCCAAACTCTAGGGTTGCATGCACACATAGGATTGTTTGTATAAAACCCATCAAGTGTGTACCTTTTCATCCATGTTAGTCTTTTTGAAAATCCAATTGCACCCAACTATCTACCGACCTGGTTCCAAACCAGGTTGTCATACATAAACTATATCTCATTATCCATTGAATATTTCGATTTAGCCTCCTCAGGGCCTGCCATTGTTTCCTTATAGTGTAACACCCAAAGTCAGGAAGGCCAAGAAAGGAAAGGAAACCCTAAGTTTAAGGGGCTACTTGTCGAGTCCAAGGAGGAACTTGGCGAGTCCGAGCGGGATCCGGGACTTGGAGCCTATTTAAATGTATCATTCTCTCCCCTAGGGTTCCTTTACTGCCTCTTTCACCCAGAACACCGAATCCTAAGCCCCATTGTTGCTCATTCAAGCTTCCAAGCCATTTTTGGGCGATTTGAAGGAAGAAGAAAGAGGGGAATCATTGAAGCTTCAAGGATTGGCCTTAGATCTGTAGTTTGTGGAACCTTTATGAGTTATTGAAGGTACTAAGTCGTTTCCTTCATTTAGATCTATTCTAGTTGTGAGTTTTGGGGCTTTTTAGCCATGATTAGTTATCCATTTGAGTTAGAAGCCAGATCTGAAGTTGCTACTTCGGATCTAAGCACATTTTGGCCTTGTGAAGCATAAAGTAGCTGCCCTTGAGCTGATTATGGAGCCTCCTTGCCTTAAACCCTAGTTTATGGTGTATTTAACCTAGATCTCCTTCTCTACACGTAAAGTTTGCAACTTTACGTGAGGAATAGGCTTGGGAAGGGTAGATCTACAGTTTGGAGTCCAGGCATGACTCAAAAGTCCTCTGCATGTTTGAAGATCTGAATGGACTCGGTGAGTCCTTTGAGTGGACTCGGCGAGTAGCATGAAGATTAGGAGCAACTCGACGAGTGGGATGAGTAACTCGTCGAGTCGGATGAAAATTGCCTTGTACTCGGCGAGTCAGGTCGCGAAACCCCAAACCCTTCGAGTTAAGACTCGTATCAGTGGGTCGAGTGGAGACTCGGTGAGTGGGACAGGTCAGGACTTAGAAATCGGTAGACTCGGCGAGTCGAGTCACGAATGGAAGGACTCTGAGCATATGAACTCGGCGAGTCAGTAGGCAAACTCAGCGAGTAGGGTTGACCAGGAAGGTTGACTTTGACCAGGACTTTGTCGTTGACCAGAGTTGACTTAGTTGACTTTCAAAGAACAGTTAGACTAAGTGTTGCATTGATATTGGTAGCTCGGAGAGCTAGTGGAGCAGGAGTTCAGAGAGTTGCCGGGCAGCAGCTAGAGGGGTTATCAACAAGTTCAGCAAAGTGCAGGAGAGTTTCCCTTTGTGTGAATGGGGTCTAAGGCCACAATGTCGGCCTATGTAGTTATGAGTAGAAGACCAGGGGGTTAGCCCTAGGCACAGTATGCTAGTGTGATATTCAGGACGAGGTCCATTGATAGCGGGCGGGTGCCCAAGGATTGGTTCATATGATAGTTTATACTTGTTGTCTGTGTGATACATGTATGTGTCTGGTAGGGAGGTTAGTGTGGGCGAGGTCCCGTATCTCACCGATAGCAGAGTGTGGATGGTGTTCCACATCTCATTAGCAGCAAAGCACGGGCGAGGCCCAAGTTAGGGAAGGAGTGAGTGTGGGCTGGGCCCGTATCTCACTATCAGTAGGAGCGTGGACGGGGTTCCATGACTCATCAGTAGCAGTACAAGGGCGAGGCCCTAGGATAGGCGAGGCCTTAGGACAGGATCCATTAGTATGTGTTTAGCTTATATGTTGTGGTATGTTTATGTGCTATTATATGTTAACGGGTGAGGCCCTGTGACAGGAGAGGCCTAAGTGAAACAGATCTGTATCCGAGCGGGGCTCGAAGCTAGGCGGGGCCTGGAGCGGCGGGGCCGTTGTAGCGGGCGTGGCCCGAGGTAGGGGGCGAGGCCCAGGATAGCGGGCGTGGCCCAGTATGTGCAGTATGTGGTTATGCATGGTATGTGGTAGGGTGGGTAAATCACTAAGCTTCGTGCTTACGGTTTTCAGTTTGGTTTCAGGTACTTCCGGTAGCGGAGGGAAGAGCTCGGGGTGATCGCATGACACACACGATTGATTAGACAGCCTGGGAATGTTTTACTCTGATAACGAACATGTGTTTTGGAAATTAATACTTTGCTTATGTTTTGGATTGATGATTTTGCTTTAAGTAATGTTTTATTAAAAGAAATTTTTTAGTCTTGAATTTTGGGACGTTACATGTAATTAGCAGGTTCATCCAAATTTACCAGTGTACTATCACTAATAAACGTATCACCATCTATAGTAATATGGAAACAACAGAACTCAGACGACATTCTAACTCTACTGGAACACCTAATATGTAATGATTCGTCAATTGGTTAAAATGGAATCTCTTCCTCTGGTTGAACCCTAGCGTCTTCAGAGGTTCCTTCACCGATTGACTCTTGAATCTGTTCAAGATCAAGGGTACTCCCACTGTCCTCTTTTCATATGAGCTCTCTCTCGTGAAAGACTCATCTTCGTGATACAAAAACCACTTTCTCACTAGTTCTATAGAAAAAAATCCAAAGGAATTTTGTTGGTAGTCAATGAAAATACATATCTTACTTTGAGGTTCAAGCTTGTCACGAGTCTGTCGTCTAATGAAAGCTTCACAACCCCAAACCATGATATGTGCTAAGGAGGGAACCTTCTTTGTCCACATCTCATGAGGTGTTTTGGTAGCCTTCTTAGTTGGGAAAATTAAGAATATAGGCGGTAGTCTCTAAGGTATACCCCCATAATGATATTGAAGCTCGACTCATCATGGAACGAACCATGTCTAACAAGGTTCGATTGCGCCTCTCAGCCACACCATTAAGTTGTGGTGTCATAGGAGGTGGCACTTGTGAAACTATTCCACATTCCTTGAGGTAGTCGTGGAACTCGATACTAAAATGCTCACCGTCTCTATCGGATCTAAGCATCTTTATCTTCCTGCCCATTTGTTTCTTGACATCATGCTTAAACTCCTTGAACTTTTCAAAGGTTTCTGGCTTACACTTGATAAAGTAGATATAACCATATCTGCTATAATCATTCCTAAAAGTCACAAAGAATAGATTAGCATCCCTTGTGGTCGATCTGAAGGGCCTACACACATCTGTGTGTATGAGGTCCAACATACCTTCGCATCTTTCATAAGATCCATTTAAAGGTGATTTTGTCATCATACCCAATAGACAAGATTTGCATGTATCATCTGACCTTAAGTTAAATGATTCCAACACTCCATCCTTTTGGAGTTGGGCAATGTGTTTTTTTTTAACATGTCCAACACGACAAAATAACAAGCACTCTTTGTCTATACCATTAAATGAATCGATTGGAAATTCATTATTGCCTAAACTATCTACATCCATCACAGTTTCATACACACCATCACAAGGTAAAGCTTCAAAATAAAAAAAATACCATTCTTATAAGCAGAAATAGAAAAATTCTCGTCATTAAAAGAATATCTAAAAACAATGCCTGAAAGGAAATAATGTTTTGTGCCATTTCTGACGAGTAGCAACAATTCAATAAATATAAACTAACTCCATCATTAACCACTAGAGTATAAACTCCAATCTTGGTGACAGGTGAAGATCATCTTTTCCCCATGATCAAGTTTATTCTAGCATGCTCCATGTCGTCACTTATTCTTAGCCCCTACAAATTAGAAAAAATGTGAATACCACATCATGTATCAAAGAACCAAGAACGAGAAGACGATGAGTTATTAGATAAGATAATGTATATACATGCCGAAGTTGACTCATGTCCTCACTTCTTCTTAGCCCTAAAAATAAGAACAAATGTGAATACCATATCTTGTATCAAGGACCCAAGAACGAGAAGATGATGAGTTAATAGATAAGATAGTGTATATACCTGCCGAAGTTGGCTTCACCTTGCCATCTTTGATATCTTGCAAGTATTTTTGGCAGCTTTGTTTCTGATGCCCTTTGTCATTGCAATAGAATCAAGTGGCCTCTTTGGGATCAAAGTCAAGGGGAACATTAGAACTGGATTTTCCTTTGGGTCCACTAATTGATGACCCATCTTGAGACTTTCCCTTCCAATTTTGCTTAGGAGGACCTTTCCTCTTTTTCCCTTTCCCTTGCCAAATGGCCAGAACTGTAGTAGTAGTAGTAGTAGTAGTAGGAGTGGAGGAAAAACTCTTTCCCTTCATTCCCGCTATAGCTATTTGCAGGAGGTTTTGTAGTTGAGACAAAGTTGTATCATTATTGTTCAAATGATAGGTCACAACATCTTGAAAGGCATAATTCTTTCACAACCAATTCTTTTTTTTTTTTTTCAATATTTTAACTTATTTAAATGTGTTGTCAAATCTTTTGTTATCATGGACTCAAGCTCATCGAAGAAGGTGGGACTAAGGTGCCTTTTGTTATTTTTTCATTTATTATTTATACATCATTTATCTTTTCAAGCTGGGGTGGGGTGGTGAACTGTGTACTTTCACGATTTCATTGAATGAGCAGCTTAACTATTGTTTTTAATGATTACTATTACTATCATAACAGTTTTGTGACAAATGTTTTGTTTCTTTTTTTAATTGTAGGAGTTCATAGAGACAAAACTTAATCCAGTAAACTATTATATGGATGTATCTTATCGATTTGATATTATTTACTATGTTTTAAGGCCTATATTACTCAACATGTTTCCTCCCTGTTGACATCCAAGTTTTTTAGGGCTAAATGCAATAAATAGCAATGTACTTTCATTTGTTGGTTTATTGTAATATCTCCCCATCATTCATTTTTGTTACACCATTGTACTTTCAGTTCTTTTTGTGACCATGGCACAGGACATTGAAAAATCTACCTAAGTATAATATTTTATTTATAATTTTTATTATTAAGATATTATACTTTGAGAAGCCTACCTACTTATAGTGGTAAAATTCTCTTTGTATCTGGATGCACATGGGCATAATTGGGTTGAATTCTCGAAATAGGATGGTGTAATATGATGATTTTAAAGTAGAATGTTATAATTATTTAAATACATATATTTCTAGTGTTTAGCATGTAGTTAGGCATTTCTTACCGTGTTAACAGCTGCCCTCCCCCAAGTATTTTTAGGTTGAAGACAAACGATATCAACTTGTTTATTACAACATCCTATTTCCATTATTTTCATTATAATATTGTACTTTTAATGTTTTTATTATCAAGGAATTATATTCTAACATTGTACCTTTGTTTTTTTTATATGGACGTTATACTTTAAAAAATCTATCCAATTACAGCAGTGTACTAAGATAAGATTGCTATACTTTGGTAGAGTTTTCAAACTACAATGTTGTAATAGGAAGAAATGGAAGTATAATGCTATAATTAACAAATCAATGTAACTATATTGTTATCTCATGCATTTAATGGCAAAATGTAGGGTCCCAAGTACACATTCATTTTCTCGGTAACCCACCATAGAAGGGAAGCATCCAAGGGTTCTGTTTTGATGATGCTTCTGTCATTGTAATTCGGATAATTAAACTAGGTCTTACATGACCAAGCCTATGTTCTCTCTTTTACAAAACAAGGGTATAAACGTCATTTCCAAGCATACTTGCCACTAGATCAATAGCACATTTGATGTTTCACCATGCCCTTAACTCATATAGTGGTGCCCATATGGCAAGAGTTTGTAGCCTAGAAATCATTGCTGGAAAGTGCAACAACGTAAATTTTCAAAATAATTTTTCATTTTTAAAACATTCATTCATTCATAAAATAATGTCAAACACATTACATCAAATGTTATTGTCACAAAACATCTCAGAATCTCTACAAAAACTCCAATGCGTGTGTGTACGAATCATGCCGGCACCTTTCCGCGCTCATCACTAGTACCTGAAACACATAACACAACAACTGTAAGCATAAATGCTTAGTGAGTTCCCCAAAATACCACATACAACACATACGCCACCCGAGGCTATAATACTACCCTCCGGTCGATGTGTCTCAGCGGGACCCTCCAGTCCCGTAGCTCGTTGGACCCTCTGGTCCGGTCATAGCTCGTTGGACCCACCGGTCCGGTCTATATCATCATACAACATACAAATATCACATAGCACATAATCTTATACATAACACATAAGACCCTCTGGTCATCGTATAGTACCACTCTAGGTAACGTATAGTGAGAAG
Organism: Lactuca serriola; assembly: GCF_051521515.1. Taxonomy (NCBI): domain Eukaryota; kingdom Viridiplantae; phylum Streptophyta; class Magnoliopsida; order Asterales; family Asteraceae; genus Lactuca; species Lactuca serriola. The sequence goes on along the minus strand of NC_136408.1, from coordinate 146,233,349 downwards.
ACTCGCCTCGATGTCTCGGTAAATACCTGACTCTGAGGAAGTGTGATCTAGCCTCCACCTAATCACATAAAGTAATACTCTCATAAATACAACTGTACTCAACCCTAAAAGTCAACAAGGTCAACGGTCAAACTTTGACCTGACTCGTCGAGTGCACTAGGGCAACTCGGCGAGTCTACACGTGTCCATTGACTCTCTTAGACCCTCTCTTGGCACGTCCAGTACTTCCCTTGACTCGATGAGTTCCACCTGGCATGAATCGCGGGGCCACCCCGACTCAACTCGCCGAGTCTCAAGAACAACTCGGCAAGTTCCAACTTGAACTCAGACCCCCGACTCTCCCTGACTCAGCGGGTCATTCCCCCAACTCGACAAGTCCACTCACTAAGTGATTAACGGGCAACCTTCATACTACTCGCCGAGTCTGTTCTTCGGACTCGGCGAGTTCATGCCATGCACAAACTCAATACAACTTCTGAGGTCAGATCTGTTCCATACAATCATAGATCTGGCCTCCCCAAGCATGATAATCACGTAAAGTTCGGACCTTGACACATATATAACATATAAATGGTCCAAAATGATGATTTAGCCCCAAAAATGACATTCCAAGCTCATGGCTCCCAAATGACTCATAAAGCTCCAAGGGTTAAGGTCTTTGGACCTCTTTGGGTCCAGATCCAGAACACAAACTCGAGAAGGGACCAAATACTCCACTTAATCATCCTCTAAAAGGGTTAGAAAACCCTAACACTAAGAATCAACACCAAAACTGAAAAAGGTCCGAGAATAATACCTCAATACAATATCTATGAGCTCAAAAACCACCAAAATCGCACCTCCTTCAGCCTCCTCTTGCCTTGAACACTTCCTTCTTGCAAAAACACCCACAAAAGTTCAAGATTGGCCTCTCCTTCCTCACAAACGCTCTACATCTCTTTAGGGTTTCACTCTGGGGGTTGGTGGCCGCAAATGATGGCCATAAGGCCCTTTAAATAGGTCTCAAACCCCAGAAATTAGGGTTTCATTAAACAGCGTGGACTCGCCGAGTCCACTCATGAACTCGCCGAGTCCAGCTCTGAACCCGCGTACAATTCCGCGACCATACGCGGCGAGTCTAAACGCCAACTCGCCGAGTCTCCCCTCAACACCCAAAAATAAAAGAACAAAACATCATACCTAAGAATCCGGATGTTACAATTCTCCCCCACTAGAATCAGACTTCGCCCTCGAAGTCTTACTCTGCAAACAACTCCGGATGCTGCTCCCGCATCTCACGCTCTGGTTCCCAAGTAAACTTTGACCCTTTCCGATGCTGCCACTGGACCTGCACTAGAGGCACTTCCTTGTTCCTCAAAACCTTGATCTTCCGATCCCTGATCGTCACTGGTCTCTCAACATAATTCAGGCTCACATCCACCTGAATATCTTCTAGTGGCACCACTACCGACTCGTCAGCTATACACTTTCGCAACTGCGACACGTGGAAAGTGTCATGAATCTGACCCAACTCTGCTGGCAATTCCAAACGATAGGCTACCCTGCCTACCCTCGCGATGACCCTGAAAGGACCAATATGTCGGGGCCCCAACTTGCCCCTCTTCCTGAATCGGATAACTCCTTTCCAAGGAGAGACCTTCAGGAGCACGAACTCACCGACCTGAAATTCGAGCTCGGACCGACGCCTGTCCGCATAACTCTTCTGACGACTCTGAGCGGTCAACAACCTCTGTCTGACCTGCTGGATCTGCTCTGTCGTCTGAAGCACAATCTCGGTGCTGCCCATCACACGCTGCCCTACCTTTCCCCAGCAAATAGGGGTTCGACACCTCCTTCCATACAACAGATCAAAGGGTGGCATGCCAATGCTCGAATGATGGCTATTGTTATAAGAAAACTCCGCCAAGGGCAAATACATGTCCCAACTCCCGCCAAAATCCAACACACATGCCTGGAGCATGTCCTCGAGCGTCTGAATCGTCCGCTCACTCTGCCCATCGGTCTGTGGGTGGTATGCGGTACAAAAATGCAGTTTCGTACCCAACTCCTCATGAAACGTCTTCCAGAATCTGGAAGTGAAACGTACATGTCAATCTGAGACAATGGAGATCGGCACTCCATGTCGCGATACCACCTCTCTCACGTACAGCTCTGCCAACTTCTCCGCAGAAGAGCTCTCACTGATGGCCAGGAAGTGAGCACTCTCCGTCAATCTGTCCACAATCACCCAAATCGCATCGACGCCCCTCGCGGGCCTCAGCAATTTGGTGATGAAGTCCATGGTAATCTGTTCCCATTTCCACTCGGGAATCTCTAATGGCTGCAACTTACCATGTGGACGTTGGTGCTCGACCTTCACCCTGCGACAAGTCAAGCACCTCTCTACAAACCATGCGACATCCCTCTTCATACCGGGCCACCAATAATCCTTTTTCAGGTCCAAATACATCTTAGTGGCCCCGGGATGGATCGATAATTTCGATTGATGAGCCTCCTCCATCAATATGGTACGCGTTCCGCCCACGGACGGTACCCAAATCCGACCCTGAAATGTTATAAGCCCCTGGCTATCGGTAACCAATTCCGATACTAATCCAACAACTCGCTCTATCTTCTGGCTTTACAGCCTCAGCCTGGGCCCCACGAATAACATCCAACACCGGGGTCATCACTGTCAATCTCAAACAGACATCTCGAAATGGGGCGCCCTCCACCCTACGGCTCAATGCATCGGCTACAACATTAGCCTTGCCCGGGTGGTACAGGATCTCACAATCATAATCCTTGACCACATCCAACCACCTCCTTTGGCGCATATTCATGTTGGGCTAGTCCATCAAATATTTCAAGCTCTTATGGTCCGTGTATATCGTACACCGAACCCCATATAGATAATGTTGCCAGATCTTGAGAGCGAACACTACCGCTCCCAACTCCAAATCATGAGTGGGGTACCTCGACTCATGAGGCTTAAGCTGTCTCGATGCATATGTAATCACATGCCCCCTCTGCATAAGCACCGCTCCCAAACCGGATATTGATGCATCACAATATATTACATAATCTTCCATCCCTTCCGGAAGGGCTAACACTGGGGCTACACATAATCTCTGGCGAAGTGTCTCGAACGAGGTCTGCTGCTCCGGACCCCAAGAAAACGCAACACCCTTCCGGGTCAACTTGGTGAGTGGCACGACGATCTTGGAGAAATACTTAATAAATCTTTGATAATAGCCGGCCAAACCAAGAAAACTCCTGATCTCGGTGGGTGATCTCGGCACCTCCCACCTCATGACCGCCTCAATCTTGGCCGGATCGACCAATATCCCATTCTGGTTAACGAGGTGCCCCAGAAACTGAACCTCTCGTAACTAGAACTCATACTTGGAGAACTTGGCATAAAGCCTCTCCGATCTCAGAACTCCGAGAATCTCCCTCAAATGCTCTTCATGCTACTCTCGGGATCTCGAATACACCAATATGTCGTCGATGAACACGATCACTGAATGATCCAACATCAGTCTGCACACCATGTTCATGAGATCCATGAACACCGCCGGTGCATTGGTGAGTCCGAAAGGCATCACCACGAACTCGTAATTCCCATAACAAGTCCGGAATGCTGTCTTCTGGACGTCCTCCTCTTGCACCTCACCTGATGATAACCAGACCTCAAATCGATCTTTAAGAACCAAGATGCTCCCTACAACTGATCGAACAAATCATCGATCATCGGCAAAGGGTAACGGTTCTTGACCGTTAGCTTATTCAACTCACGATAATCAATGCACATCCGGTGCGAACCATCCTTTTTCTTGACGAAAAGGGTAGGGCGCTCCCATTGGCGAGCTGCTCGGCCTGATAAACCCCTTTCCTAACAGCTCCTGAAGCTGCGAGGATAACTCCTGCATCTCCGGAGGCGCAAGGCGATAAGGCGCCTTGGCGATAGGCCCAGCTCCCGGAAACAACTCAACACCGAACTCTACGTGCCTCTCCAGAGGCACACCCGACAACTCCTCAGGAAACACATTCAGAAACTCATGCAGTATCGGGACATCATCAATTGTCTTCGGTCTCTCTGAATCAACCCTCGCATCCATCACATATGCCACAAATCCCCTACAGCCCTGCTGTAGACTCTGTCTCGCTCTGGCGGCCGAACAAAATGTTGACCCCGTACGTGTACCCTCGTCGTACACTGTAAGAACTCCCCCACTAGGGCCTCGAATCATCACCAATTGATGCTCGCAGTCTATCACAACTCCTTATTGGCTCATCCAATCCATACCCACTATAACACACACGTCCCCTATCGCGACCGGAACCAAATCTATTGGGAACTCCACACCGAAGATCTCAAGGACACATCCTCGAATCACATCTGAAGCATACATTGCTCGCTCATCAGCTATGGAAACTCGCAGAGGCCGATCCAACGCCTCTCGACGGACACTAATATGCTGACTAAATGCTACGGAAACAAACGACCGACTCGCACCCGAATCAAATAATACCAACGTAGGCACATAACTCACAAGGAAAGTACCTACGCATATCATCATATAAGCATAAAAACTCAACTCGAACAAAAGATGAAAAGAGAATACATACCAACCACAACATCGGGCACCGCGCGGACGTCCTCCGCGGTCAACTGAAATGCTCTCCCACGAGCCTTCGGGGCCTCGACCTTCACCGGCCGAACCTCAGTAGTCCTAACAGCGGGCGCAGATCCCTACGCTGATCCCTGAAGAATCTGCTGGCACTCGGCCTTCCGATGGCCGGTCTGGTTGTAATGAAAGCAAACCGAAAATCCCTTGGGGCATATCGCGAGGTATGCCCCTCCTTCCGATACTTGTAGCACACCCCAGCCCTGCACGACCCCTCGTGACTCTTACCGCACTTCTCACAAGTACGGCCCTTCACGCCCCCAGACCTCGAATCAGCAAGTCTAGCCCGCTTGGTTGTCAGCTGAGACTGAGCTGGCCGCCGATCCATCCTCTGAGACTCGGCCTCCACCCTGGCATGAGTCTCCAGCTCAATCTCCCTCTTCCGAGCATTTTCCTGGAGCTCAGCAAATGTCCGGTAAGTCGAGTTCACCACGAACTCCCGAATATCTCTTCTCAGCACACTCAGATAACGGCTCATACGAGCCTACTCAGACGACACCTGCTCAGGGCAAAACATCGCCCTCTCATGAAACTTCCTGGTGATGAGTGTTACAGAATCATTACCCTGCTTGAGGGTCAAGAACTCCTGAATCAACCGTTCCCTCTCCACCGGGTGAACATACTCCTCTCTGAACATAGCAGTGAACCTCTCCCAGGTCACCTCGGAAATCTCAGCCAAAGTGAAGTTCGCCGTCACGAACTTCCACCAATCCTTCGCTCCCAGGTGGAGCTGGTTCAAGGCGAACCGAACCCTCAAATGCTCTGGACAAGAACACGTAAAGAAACACCCCTCAATGTCAGACATCCACCTCATAGAGGCAATCGAGTCCTGCATCTCGTCGAACTCTGGTGGCTTCGTGTTGCTGAACTCCCGGAACAACAACGAGTCAACTCCATGAGGTCTGGCAGCAGCAACCTCAGTCAATGATGCGTACCGCTCATCAAAAGTCTCAATCAACGTGGTCTTGATGTCCCCAAACATCTCGGGAATCTCAGCCCGAATGGCAGCAACAACCTCCCCATGAATCAATCGACGGATCTCCTCGTCGCTGACACCACTGCTCTCAGGTGTGTGTCGAGTCCCAACCATGATGCCTCTGAAATACAACAAAAATTATCAGAGACTCGATCGAGCATACAAATGCTCTATGACGCAACCCTACTTGTCCTCCGTTGTCCAAAAGATTCTTACTTGGAATGCTCACTGATCCGATGTCTTTAGTAGTACGGGCCTAATACTACTGACCACACCGCATCAGCATTCACTCCAAGTCCTCCTCCTTGGATCTTGGATTACAAGTACCCTATTCTCATGAGCTCGTAACTGCTATCTACTCGCTCTCAAAGCATCTCAGCAGCAGAAATCTCCTAGGCTAAGGCATAACAAATCAGGCCACTCTAGTCCTATTATGTATACCTAGCCTACTCTAGCATGCATAACAAAACATATCTCATAACACATAATGTAAGGGTACTTTTGGTGATTCACCGTTCGGGCACTGGCTGATCGTACACACGGCTCCGCTCTATTTGTCTCAAAACTCTTTTTACTCTTTTCAAAAGTTTTACTTTGTTATCAAGATTTTCCTCAAATCCTCAGTTTGAGTTTAGATACGCCAGAAGATGCATCCGAATCCCTCAAACCAAGGCTCTGATACCAACTTGTAACAACGTAAATTTTCAAAATAATTTTTCATTTTTAAAACATCCATTCATTCATAAAATAATGTCAAACACATTACATCAAATGTTATTGTCACAAAACATCTCAGAATCTCTACAAAAAATCCAATGCGTGTGTGTACGAATCATGTCGGCGCCTTTCCGCGCTCATCACTAGTACCTGAAACACATAACACAACAACTGTAAGCATAAATGCTTAGTGAGTTCCCCAAAATACCACATACAGCACATACGCCACTAGAGGCTATAATACAACCCTCCGGTCGATGTGCAGCGGGACCCTCCAGTCCCGTAGCTCGTTGGACCCTCTGGTCCGGTCATAGCTCGTTGGACCCTCCGGTCCGGTCTATATGATCATACAACATACAAATATCACATAGCACATAATCTCATACATAACACATAAGACCCTCTGGTCATCGTATAGTACCACTCTAGGTAACGTATAGTGAGAAGACTCGCCTCGATGTCTCGGTAAATACCTGACTCTGAGGAAGTGTGATCTAGCCTCCACCTAATCACATAAAGTAATACTCTCATAAATACAACTGTACTCAACCCTAAAAGTCAACAAGGTCAACGGTCAAAATTTGACCCGACTCGTCGAGTGCACTAGGGCAACTCGGCGAGTCTACACGTGTCCACTGACTCTCTTAGGCCCTCTTTTGGCACGTCGAGTACTTCGCTTGACTCGACGAGTTCCACCTGGCATGAATCGCGGGGCCACCCCGACTCAACTCGCCGAGTCTCAAGAACAACTCAGCGAGTTCCAACTTGAACTCAGACCCCTGACTCACCGAGTCATTCCCCCAACTCGACAAGTCCATTCACTAAGTGATTAACGAGCAACCTTCATACTACTCGCCAAATCTATTCTTCGGACTCGGCGAGTTCATGCCATGCACAAACTCAATACAACTTCTGAGGTCAGATCTGTTGCATACAATCATAGATTTGGCCTCCCCAAGCATGAAAATCACGTAAAGGTCGGACCTTTACACATATATAACATATAAATGGTCCAAAATGATGATTTAGCCCGAAAAATGACATTCCAAGCTCATGGCTCCCAAATGACTCATAAAGCTCCAAGGGTTAAGGTCTCTGGACCTCTTTGGGTCCAGATCCAGAACACAAACTCGAGAAGGTACCAAATACTCCACTTAATCATCCTCTAAAAGGGTTAGAAAAGCCTAACACTAAGAATCAACACCAAAACTGAAGAAGGTCCGAGAATAATACCTCAATACAATCTCTATGAGCTCAAAAACCACCAAAATCGCACCTCCTTCAGCCTCCTCTTGCCTTGAACACTTCCTTCTTGCAAAAACACCCACAAAAGTTCAAGATTGGCCTCTCCTTCCTCACAAACGTTCTACATCTCTTTAGGATTTCACTCTGGGGGTTGGTGGCCGCAAATGACGGCCATAAGGTCCTTTAAATAGGTCTCAAACCCCAGAAATTAGGGTTTCATTAAATAGCGTGGACTCGCTGAGTCCTACTGTGAAATCGCGTACAAATCCGCGACCATACTCGGCGAGTCTAAACGCCAACTCGCCGAGTCTCCCCTCAACACCCAAAAATAAAAGAACTAAACATCATACCTGGGAATCCGGATGTTACAGAAAGGTGATGTCATCATTGGAAGTGTTTATTTTGTATGTAGTCTTAACATGGTAGTGTTGGATAATGTTAGAATGTTTAGTCATTAATTATAATTATGATAAATAAAGGGTACTTAATTGTAATATTCATCTCTATATATAAAGATCATATGTAATCCTTTTTTGTTAATAAAAACTTACGCTTTTACTTGGTATCAGAGCTAAGTTTCTCAGCCGCCAGAAAATCCTAACCCTAATCCACCAAAACACAAAGTTGTAGCTGTTTCAATCGATCATGGCAACCATTATCGCCTTCAGTGCTACAGAGAAAACAAGTCATAACACCCACAAGTTCGCCTTCACCCTCTCTCTTACTAATTATGGTTTGTGGAAAGCAATGGTTGAACCATTACTTACCACCAATCATCTAATCGGTTATGTGGATGATACTATCCAATGTCCAGAACAGAAAATCACCACAAAAACTGTTGTAACAGATAACCCTAGTTATCCACGTTGGGTTGCTAATGATGCACATGTCGGATGTTTATTCTGTCAACCATCTCTGAAGCTTCTTTTCAACATGTTCAAGGTATGTCCTCTAGAGATCTGTGGCTATCATTAGAACGTACATATGCCCCCAATACCGCCTCCAGTGAATACACCTTAAAAACCCAGCTCCTTTGAATAGAGATGAAAGGTGACGAAACGCCACTCAAATACCTTAGTCGCGCAATGGAATATGCATCTGCTTTGGCTAATGTTGGTGAACCCATGAACGATAAGGATTTGGTTATGCTCACCATCTCAGGCTTACGAGATGAATACAACGGTTTAAAATCAAACCTCTTGGCTCGATAACCACCAGTCACCTTTAATGATTTGCATGGTCTATTATCTGACCATGATTATATGATCAACAAATCAGCTTCACTGTCCACTTCTGCATCACCACAAGTGTTCACTGCTCATTCTGGAGGCAACTCAACTAACCAGTTACCTGATCTTACAGCAATCCAGTCATAACTCAGCAGTCTATATATGCTAGCCTCTCAGTTAGGGTATCAACTAAGCCCTATTGGCTCACAAAACACTCGACCACAAGTCAACTATGCATCTCGCTCTTCAAACAATTGAAACAATCGTTGAGGAAATTCTCGTGGGAACTCACGAGGTCACTTTTCCAACCGTGATCATGACAACAAACCTTCAAGTTGCCAGTTTCAATGGGCTTCAACTCAAAATACGGTATATGGTCATTACAACCGATGTGGTATAGGTAACCTGCCGTCTCAGTGCCCTAATCAGTCCTGGTCCAGCCCTCAAGCTAATTTTGCCAACTGTTCAGAACGTAGATCCACTTCAGCAACAACTTGGTGTCCGATAACAATGTAAATTTTGAATTTTACTCTTCTTATTTTGTTGTGAAGGACGAGTCTACCCACACTATCCTACTTTCGGGTCCAACTGTCAACGGCCTCTACTCACTCCGTCTTCCCAACTCAAGTCCATTCCCAAGATTGCCTTCACAACATCCGGAGTCTCTTCCATTGTCTGGCACCAACGTCTTGGTCATCCACATCAACGTGTCTTCAATAATATTATTTCTAGTTGTTCTTTACCTGTTTCATCTAAACTTAGTTCTCTATGTACCCCTTGTCAATTGGACAAATCTTCAAAACTTCCATTGTATAAGTACTTTTTGTAGCAATAAAATTTTGTATTTAGTTTAATGTGATGTTTGGGGACCCTCTCCCACTGTTTTTTGATGGTTATCACTTTTTGTCTTATGTGTTGATCATTATTCTCGGTACATGTGGTTTTATCCCTTTGCTCACAAAACTGATGTTTACTCCACCTTTAAAAATTTCACCACCATGGTTGAACATCAATTCAATACCAAACTCAAAAGTGTTCAATCTGATTGGGGATGTGAAGTTCGTGCTCACACCCCTTTTCTCACCAAACTTGGCATTGTTAATTGACGCTCCTGTCCTCATACAAATGAACAAAATGGGATCGTTGAGTGTCGTCACCGTCATGTTGTGGAAACTGGCCTAGCGTTACTTGCCCAATCTCACCTTCCCCAATGCTTCTGGTTATTTGCTTTTGACACTGCAGTTTATCTCATAAATTGTTTGCCGTCCAGAATTTCCTCAAACAAGTCCCCATTTTAGCATGTTTACAATCGACAACCCGATTATTTCTTTCTTCGAGTTTTTGGTTGTCAATGCTTCCATCATCTTCGTCCTTACAATAGTCACAAACTTGATTTCTGTTCCAGACCGTGTGTCTTCCTCGGCTAATAGCCCTATCCATCATAGTTACCGTTGTTTCGACCCTCAAACCGAACGTGTATATATCGTTCGTCATAAAACAACCTCTTGGACTGCCAGCAAACAAAAGACGGTTTGAAGATCGTCTACTAGATCTGAGGATAAAGCCCTTGCTGATACTATTACATAACTAATTTGGGATCGAATCTTGTCTCTTGGACTGCCCACAAACAAAAGACGGTTTCAAGAGCATCTACTAAATCTGAATATAAAGCCCTTGCTGATACTGTTGCAGAACTAATTTGGTTAAAGGCTCTTTTACATGAACTAGGGACAACAGTCACATCCACTGCGGTTCTCTGGTGTGATAACCTAGGAGCCACCTATCCCTCAGCCAATCGTGTGTTTCATGCCCGTACTAAACACGTTGAGGTTGATTTCCACTTTGTTCGTGAGCAGGTAGCAAAAGGTCATCTGAATGTTCAATTAATATCTACGAGTGATCAAATGGTGGATATTTTTACAAAGCCATTATCTTCTCAGCGATTCCAGTTCTTGAGGTCCAAGTTAAGTTGCAGGTCGTTCCCCGCCCTCAACTTGCGGGGGAGTGTTAGAACGTTTAGTCATTAATTATAATTATGATAAATAAAGGGTACTTAGGGGGTGTTTGGGATATCTTTTGAGAGGGCAAAAGGACTTTTGTGAAAAGATAACAGAGAAAAGATGTTTGGTAAAAACTCCTTAAAAGCTCCTTTTGGATTTTTTATAAAAGGAAAACTAAGTTTTTGGAAAAGTCAGGAAAACCTGGCTTTTTGGAACTTTTCCCAAAAGTTCTTTTGCCCTCTGAAAAGATACCCCAAACACCCCCTTAATTATAATATTCATCTCTATATAGAGATCATATGTAATCCTTTTATGTTAATAAAAACTCACGCTTTTACTGATAATGACATGTATAAGTGTTTATTGGACCAATTAGGTTTTTGCATGTCGCATCTTGTGTTGGAGTATCCTGGCCTTTATATTTGTTATTTGGGGTATCTTTTCAGAGGGCAAAAGAACTTTTGGTCGTGCTAAACAAACAGAATGCAGAGTTTTGAAATAGTACAAACCTGTAAGAAAATCTGAAATTATGTATTAAGATGGTGTCAGTTTCTAGAAAATTTGTCAAAATCAATATTTAAAGACGATGAGCTTAACCTAAAACTAAAAGGTCGAAATTTCTGGATTGAAGTCCAAATAGCACACAATATCATTATATGTTCTAGTAATTCTTTCAACAACGGAAAAGGTTATCAGAAACCAATATCAGTGAAAACAAAAAGAAAAAGAAAACACAAAGTTGTTGTAATACAATGCAGATAAAATAAAATAGTTGAAACCTATAGATAACAGTAAGATACAAGTATTCATTCAATTCTTCCTCAAATGGGAACATTGCAACTTAATGGTTAAAGTCCTACAAAAATCTAAAAGCAATTCAACTATCGCACTTATAATTTTTTCTTCTTTTAGTACCGGTTTTGATTATTGGTTAAATGTTGTATTAACAACCAAAACAAGCTTCAAAATTAATGTTACTAAGACTTTAAGTTAATTATCGAAAAAAGAAAAGAAATAAAGAAATTGAAAACTTAAGAAGTATTGCTTTTATACAAAAAGATAACTAAAAGAATTTGTGATATTAAATCTATAAGAAGGGACGTAATAACTATAAAATCCAAAGAAGGATCCAACTCAAAGAACCCTCGTTCACATTTGTCAACAAATACTTATTAATTGTAATAATATTATTAAAATTAGTAAACAGACAGTTTTTGCACTTATTTAAGAGATGGGTGATCAGCAAGGAGATGTCATACATACCTTTTCTACTACCACACTGTTATTGTCAAATTAGAGGGGCCGGATGTTGTCTTAAGATCTGTAATCTTCGGGCATGAAATAGTTTCAAGATATTTAGGGCAGGGGAGGTGTGGTAAGACCTCTGAAAATGATTCCACATCTTTAAAATCCGTGAGCTGTAGAGAAACCAGAGATGGTGGAAGAAGAAAAGATGATGATGAAGGACGTAATAGTATTCCTCACATCATCTTCCACTACAAATGAAACCACTCCTGAATTTTTTCCATATAAATTTAGTTGGACTAGTGAGGTTGGAAAATTCTGCGGGCCCCACTCTGACATGGGCTTATTTAAGCATCCTATAGTTAGTTTGGTCAAATTAGGAGGCCACACCCCACAAGGAAAGGAGTAGCCCATACTTGGACAGACTTCTATCGACAGTTCTTCCAAAGATGTGAGACTTTGAAAATGCTCATGAGGAAATGACTTTAGATTCTTGCAACCATTGATCTCAAGAGATGTTAGGTGTGACCTTGGGAGAAAACCGAAGTCTTTCTCTGGAGAGATGTTATCACAATCACTGACTATTGATTCAGTGAGAGGAGAGGATGGGTGCTCCTGCACTGCTGAGAAGGTCAAGGATGTCAGTGAATCACAATGTCGTATCTCCAACCTCTCAACACTATTTGGACAACTGTAAGTCTCCAGTGTCTCACAAATAATAAACATCACTAGTTTAAGAGAAACCATGGTAATCTCACACGTAACATCTTTCTCGGCTGATGCAACCAACTTTTTACAACATGATACTTCCAACTTCTGTAAACTCACAAGACTCTGCCATGCTTCTGATTCTCGTTCCCACAAGTATCTCAGTTCATCACAACTGTTGATATTTATATGTTCAAGTGCCCCAAGATGCATTAAATCTTCTCCGTGTAGTTGAATAAGTCCTTTGACATCCAATATTTTCAATTCAACAAGTGATGATGACACACCAACCATGCCTTTTAACACCTCTTCGGAACATTCTTCTATATATAAAACCTGGAGTGAAGGTATCAATCCGATTGACACCTCAGCTAATTCTGGACAACTGCTTATAGAGATCTCGTGAAGACGAGGAAATGATCTACGAGTTCCATGTCGGTCGCCACTATTAATCGACCATCTCTGCCAACTTTACATATCTTCAAATTTCAGAACTTCAAGGGATGGAAATGTGATTCCAATAAACGAATTTGTAGGTGCATGAAACTCAAAACCCACAGTCTTCACCTCCTTCATCCTTTCAACACTCAATTTCTTAAGAGACCCTAAACATCCAAGTGTTGGTAACTGTGTACTTCTACAACCACGTAACGTAATCTCTGTTAACTGATCAAACGAGGGATCGCCGATCCAACTAGGAAATCTCGTTCCCTTGTTATATAAAATCTTGAAGATTTTTAACTTGGGATGAGGCCTTAGTTCTTTAAGTACTTCATATTCAATTGTCTCATCCCGAGATTCATCAAACACATTATCACTCCATTCCATCTCCAAAACTTCAAGACCCTTCTTTTGATGTAAGTTGGCATCCTTTGCTTGTATTGAATTTACCACTTTGTCTAGCCCGATAATCGAAAGTTGACCTTGAAGATCGGATAGGCCCTTAAGATCGGATATTTTGAACCCGTAACCTTCTTCAATAAACACCTTGGGTAGAGTTTGTAGACTCATCAAACCACCAATCCCTAAGGGCAACTTGTTCAAATTCGGAGTATCACTTATTTCAAGATGTCGCAGGTTTATTAACTTTGCAAAACTCCTTGGCAAGCTAGATAACTCTTTACAATGATGAACCAACAAGCTTTGTAGATGATAAAGGTCACTCACTTGTTCCGGCAAACATGTGATTTTAGTATAAGAAAAATTAAGATACCGTAGATGCTTGAGACTACCAATGGATTCTGGTACCTTGGTGACCTGTTGGTATATGTAATGGTTTGTATTCAAGCTCATGACACTTAGCACCCTCAGAACCTGTAATCCAGGAAGTAATTTATCAAGAAACTTGTCCAAAAAGTCATCGTTTCTCCAAGAAACTGACATTAGTAAGAAAGTTCACAAGTGTTTAGCTCTTTCTAATCCATTGAGCTTTCTATATGATCCAGATCTTAGACCTACAAGTGAAAAGTGACGAAACTTCTCAAAAGTTTCATTCGTGACATCAGATACATCCATTTCACCATCCAATCTAAAGGAAAACTCTCCTGCAACACTTGTGGCCAAATCATTTATCATGTCATGCATTGTGTATCCTAACTCGTCATTCATTGATTGTTGAAAAAAGGACCTTGACTTTGGCTCTTCAAAGTACTGATGACCTAAAAGTTCCATTGACTTGTTTCCTTTTGATTGGGACAAAAATCCTTCTGCCACCCACAATAAGACTAATTTATTCTTGTCAAACACATAGTCCTTGGGAATTAAGGAGCAGTATGCAAATAATTGCTTCAAATGTGGAGGGAGATGATAGTAGCTTATTCTTAGAGCCGGAAGAATCTCACCCCCATCCTCTATATCCCATATCTCACTCTTCAACAATTTCTCCCATTCATCGCCATCTCTATTTCCCTTCACAACCCTCCCAAGTGTTTTCAAAGCCAAAGGCAATCTTCCACATTTCTGCACCATACATTCCCCAAGCAACTTAAGTGTTGGATGTTTGTCAAAGTTTTTTTCACCTAAAGCCTGTTGAGCAAATAATGATAGAGCATCTTCATTTGACAAAACGTCCAGCCCATAAACTTCTTTCAAGTCCATCACTGATGCAACCTTTGTACTCCTGATTGTGGCAATAACTCTACTTCCAGATGCCCCTACAAGAAGAGGACTTTGGAGGAGTTCCCACTTTCTATGGTCTTCGTTTTCCAGACATCGTCTAGAACAAGTAAGAACCTCTTATTTGATAGATTTTCTTTGAGGGCCACATGCAGCAGATTGAGATTAGCAAAGTCTTTGTTTGTTCCGGTTAATACTTGGAAGATAGCCTTGCTAATGTTAAACACATTGAACTCTTCAGAAACACAAACCCATGCGCTGACTTCAAAGTGACCTTTCACTTTCTCCTCGTTGTACAAAACTTTGGCAAGAGTGGTTTTCCCAATTCCACCCATACCCACTATCGACACAATGCTCACATTTTGATCACTTTCTTCATTCCCCAACAACTTCCGTAACAATGCCTCTTTATCCCCTTCCCTACCCATGACTTTGGACTCATCAACCAATGAATTTTCCTCCAACCGTCTTTCTACCATATTTGAGCTTTCAACATTCACATTCAAACCCAGACTATTTTTCAGCACAATAAGATCATCCAATTTGGTGGTGATCTCGTCTAGTCTAGAGCTTATCTTCTGACCATACATAATATTGCGAGGAGTGAAATTAGTACAACAATTTAGGATGATCTTTAATACCTTACTGGTGCTGGTACTAGCATGAGCTTCTTGATTCAACTTGCGTCGCAGAGCTTCGGTCGCCAAATCATGGAGCACATCGTCTATGTGGTAAGTCAAATCCTGGAGATTGTTTACCCACAGTTGAACAGCTCTCTGTTTTATCTTCTGCTGGCTTGCATCAGCAAGGACGGCTTGGATCATGGGCAAGGTGTTCTTCCATTTGTTCAGATGAGAATCATTCCCTTTGGATCGAGCCAGCTTCATCAAATCACCAGAGATAAGCTTCTCACACAGCACAGTGATAACTGCAGTAGCAGCGATTTCAGCCATTGGAATCCGGAAAAGGGAAAATCGTTTTTGAAGGTTTTGATTTCAGAAGGATGAGCAGATAAGAAGAAAGAGGATGGACCGACTTTTAGAAGCAAAAGGGTTGACAAATATATAAAAGGATTTTTCCAGACATTTTCATCATCCACTGAAAAAATAATGGAAAGAAAATATACCCTCGTTAAATAGACTTCCACTTTAATTTATAGAGGATGCAGGAACAAAACGAGCGAACCCTTCTTCCTCCTTCGGCCCTGTTCTTCCGCAGCCGCTGCATCCTGTCGGAAAAGGAGATTCCGAAGTTTTCATGAAAGTATTCGATTTGAGAGAGGTGGATGTGTTTGTTACTCTTTGAAATACCGATTATGGCCCGGAGGAAGTAGAGGATGGGGCGGAGGCGGGTTTTGACGTCAGAGGTGAGGAGCCTTGGGCGGCAGTGGATGACTCGCCGGAGGTGATGGCTCCGGACGTGGGATTCGTGGAGGAGGAAGGTGCTTGTGGAGTTGTGGAGATGATGGAGGGAAACGTCATCAGTGGAAGCAGAGGTCCGATATACAATTTTGATCCTTGTTTCATGCTTTTATAGCATTGTGTTGTTTGTTCCTGATCCTAGGCCGTCAACTTAAACAGCACGGCGGTTATTTGTGTTCTTCGTCACCATCATCTCTTCTCAATTAAGGTTTAATAATGCCCAAATAAATTAAGATTAATTATGTTGATATAAGTAATTAGGTTAATCATGTTTACAAATAGGTCTCTTTCGTTATGACTTATGAGGGGTAAACGTGTTAAAGATACTAAAAAGCCCCTGTCGTCTTAATTATTATCTAAGTACAGAAAAACGTTAATGAGACTTTGCAGGAAAAGTCCATCAATTTGGTAGTAAATGTTTAACTATTTCTAACATCTAATAAAGAATAGTTTACATCACACATTCACCGGTTATATCATATCCAACAATAAGCACGTGGAACAAACACATCATACATAAAAGAAGGTACAAATAATCAATGAGCACTGCAGATTCATGGAAAATTGGTGCATGTTACTATGGTCTCAAATTGTTTTAGACATCAAGACCAAAAAATGAAAAATAAATCTCCAGTAAATTAATATGTTGTAGAATGCATCGTTCTTGCAACTTTTTCATCTTCAAATCTATATACTATTGCAATTGCACTTTATCTAATATCTATCAACCTCATAGGTTAACACTGCAACTTCCAAATAAGTTAATTTGATAATCCAACAAAACATAGTACATGCGTTTCTTCTTCATTATTTTTTTTATGGAGATAGAACTTCCCTGACGAGGGTTTGCGGACTAGTTGTTGCACCCCAATTAATCCCCCGTTGCAGATTCATTGCAGACGAAGTTCACAGGGGCTTGAGTAGTGCCAAAATTTGAACATATGTAAATGGGTTACTCACCACATCTTCCAGATGCCTTACGAAGTCAAAACGCCCAAGTTGTTTCACTTTTCTGTGTTGACAAGGTATTGTAACATATTTGGAAATATCGCATTCATTTTCACCGTCACCCGCATCATTCTCAACAAACGGTTCTACCTCTTCATGTAATACGGCTTCATCAAAGTGGTTGAGAGTCGAGATATATAGAAATTATATACTGATTCTAAGTCCATAATCAACAAAATTTTAAAATCGTTATCACATTTGAGTATTTACAATACAATTATGCAAACCTTTGTCTAGAACAACATAATATACACATGGCACATTGTGTTGTTTCCCTGCTCCTAATATGAAATGACTTTAGGTATTCCATGTGGGTGGATTTAAGATTTCAAGGGTAATACCTCCCCACCTCCATAACCAAAAGGTTCAATTACAAATAAATCATTATAGTTTTATCTCAAGTGATAATAATGTTGAAAATGAATGAATAAAATGTTATCATGTAAGAAGAATAAAAACACAAAAATACCTTTCGAACTGCATGTATATGCATATTTGATAAGAACCATATGTACGTATAACATTCGTAAATGTATATGTCTACTTGAACCAAACCATATGAACTTAAGTTAAAGACAAAACTGCAAAAATAGTCCCTGTAGTATGTATTTTTCAGGAAAAATGTCCAAACCACTAAAATTTAGGAATAGTAGTCCTTTTGGACATGTTTGTACTCCAAACACTAAAGAGAAACAGAGCAAGAGACTCCGAAACACAAAGGTTCTTTATTGGAGAAATATAAATCAAAAACTCCGATTGATTACAAAGATCCCTACCCTACTGGTGTATATATTAACCGAACACATTAGAATATATCTAGGATTAAGTTTAACTTAAACCGTATAATTATCTGGAATAAACTAACTATCCAAGGAATAGATAATTATCTCATATTTAAATTAAATTGACTACTTCGACTCCACTCCAATCTCTTATGTTGTAGCCGATTCACGCCTACATGCCACAATCGGACTAAGACAATTTGCCAACAATCACCTCTGAGAGGAGGGTAACTCTAGCATACGAAGTAACAATCTCATCTCCGTGAAACTTATACGTGCCAAGGCCTTTTGTAACATCTCAAAAATGACTAAAAATTTTGATTTTTAAATTAATATAACCAATATCCAAAACAACATCATAGAAATCATGGTGAATCAAAATGTATCAATAACATCCAAATACATCAGAGTAATATAAAAGGCGGAACGATGTGATGTGTGCACTGTAATCATCCTAGGCTCTTCCCCTTCGAACCAGAAGTACCTGAAACATAAATTAAAAACCATAAGCACAAAGCTTAGTGAGTTCCCAAAAATACGACATACCATACATATCAAACATATAATGGGCCCCACCCGGCATCGATCCCAACTCGGTAAAAAGATCAGTCAGCCATCAGGCCTTGCCTGGCATCGGACCCCGCCCGGTATACATATAAACATATAAACATATAATTATATAATACATGCAATAATCACAAAGATAGATAGCATAAAGGATAGTCATTGGGCCTCGGCCGATAATCATATAAACACATAACACATGCAAGAGTCATGCAGACAACTAGAATCCTAACATATCAAAACATGGGCCGACATTGGTGCTTTTTACGCGCTAAACACAATGAGAAAACTCACCTCAAGCTGCATAATCACTCAGATAAATCTGCTCGTCCCTGCACTAACATCATCAAATAATACCTAATTAATAATTGGATCTCGACCCATAATCAAGAATCTAAGCTACTTGTCCAATATCCAGTGTAAATGATCATTTTAACCTTTTTATTAATTGACCCAAAATCAAAGCCCAACCCCAGTTGATCAAAAGACCCAATTTCTTAAATGGCATCCCAAGGCCTAATAAGGCCCAACTTCCAAATTGGGCCCAAAATCCTCATGGATCCAAATCCAAGAAAGTCCATAGTTTATCCATGGCCCAAATCCATAATTCAAATGGCCCAACAAGGCCCAAATCCTAAACCCCAAAATATGTCTCAAACCGTTGAAGTCAAACCGAAGGTCAATCTACTGATTATGCGGGTTGTACTCAGCTCATACGCTTAGCATACTTCTTCCAGGGCTAGTACTCGAAGCGTACCAGCTGGGTATGCCCAGCTTACTCCTCAAATTACCAACCCAACCTATTAAGCACATAATTGGTTCATCCAACATGTTAATCTCTCATATTTGAATCTAAATGGAGACTTAACACGTAAAGTTGACAACTTTACACTCATGCATGACTTAATGGGGCCCAACACTAAAAAAGAAGCTTAATAAGACTCTTAACACATGCATGGACCTATATATTACATAAAGTTTTCATTTTTAAGGACAAGGGACCTTAATGGAGCTAAGTTCTAACGTCCATGGCTTCTCGAGTAGACCTTAAACTCATCTTTAGCTCAAAAGATTCAAAAATACATAAATAACACCTTAAGTTGGATCTACTACATAGAATCATCTAGATGAGAGAGTTTTACCTCAATTGGCTTGCTAAGGTGAAGATAACTCTGGATCTACAAGCACAAGCTACTCCCAAGCAACCTCCAAGTGTTCCTCTTCTTCTTCTTCACCACAAAACACCAACAAACACACGTTTAAGCTCAAAACTCACCAAAAGCACTTAGGGTTTTGTTTTTCAGGGTATAGAGTGACGGAGGCTGATCAATAGAATGTCCAAAGGTGGTATAAGTTGTTTAAATAGGGTGCAAACCCTAAAAATTAGGGTTTGCTCCTACACCACGTATGTCATGCATACTCTACATACGGCCCGCATACGTGTGTGAATCATGCGTCCAAAAAAGAGCTAGTATGCTAAGTGTTAAGGGGATAAAAGGAAACATACAAATTACAAATGTTACACTTTCGTTAGAGGATCTGCTTTTTTTTGTCTCTAGAAACATGTTCGACTACCACCTGTTCATTTTCAACAAGCTCTCGGATAAAAGGATATTGAGTTTGGATGTGTTTTCTCCTACCATGAAAGATTGGGTTTTTTACAGCATGATTGTTGATTATTATTAATTCGTATCAGTACCTTCTATTTCTTTATCCATGTCAGCTTCGACATTAGCTCCTTTAGCTAAATTGATTGACACACATCTGTGGTAACTGCCATGAGTTCATCTTCACATGAAGATAATGCCACAATATCTTGATTTTGTGAGCACCAAATGATACGTGATGTACCAAGATAGAAAACATGAACTATTAATTGTACTTCATCTATTGTCTGTGTCAACATTATGATTGCTATCACTATATCCTAGCAGTTTTGTATCATTAAACTGTTCGTATTTTATCCCATAAGAGGTTGTTCCTCGGAGATAGTGAAAGATTTTCTTAATGGTGCGTGCATATGATTCTCTAGGGCTTTTCATGTTACATCTAATGGTTAACTACCCCAACCGAGTATGCCAACCTAGACTTGTATGTAAAAGATAACGTAAGCAACCCACTGGTTTTCGATAATGAGTAGCTTCGACTTCTTCTTCTATTTCAGCTTTTGACAACTTGAGTCTCGGTTGCATTGGACACAGTGTTGCATTACAATCCTCCATACCAGCTTCTTTTAGGATTTTTATGGCATAACTTTCTTGCGTAAACTTCACACAACCCATTTCTTGAGAAACTTCGGTACCCAAGTAACACGTGAATTTGCCAAGATCTCACATTTCAAATTAAGATGCCATCCTTTTCTTGATCTGGTTTATGAACTCTAGACATGTTCCTATCAGGAATAAATCATCCACATAAACCAAAATGATGATCAAATACCCATTCAATACCTTTCTATAGACCATATTGTCTTGAAAGCATCATTGTAAGCCCATATTCTTTAAGGTATTGTCAAGCTTTAAGTTCCATGCCCTTAGGGGTTGTCTTAGGCCATATAAAGCTTTTGCCAACTTGTAAAGTTTTATTTCCTCTCCTAGTTTCTTAAAACCTTCAGGTTGACTAACACACACTTCTTCCTTTAAATCGCCAAATAAAAAAAATCGTTTTCACATCCAAGTGATGAATCGTCCATCCTCTCCCGACCGTGAGGACAATCAAGAGTCGTATCGTCTCAAGATGAGCTACCAACATGAATACTTCATCAAAATCAATATTTGGTTCTTGTACATAGCCTTTAGCAACTAGACACGCTTTGTACCTCATAAGTGAGCCATCTGTATTTCTTTTGATTTTGAATAACCATTTTAACTTGATAGGGTTAACATATTTAGGTAAGAAGTCAAGTTTACATGTCTCATTCTTCTCAATCGAGTCAATCTTGGCTTTCATTGCTTTGATCCATTACGAGTTCACTTTTGCTTCACCAGAATTCCTTGGTTCCTCGTCGAATGTTAACAATAGTTCATCAATATTCAACTCATGATCATTTATTTTATCAGTAACATGAAAGTATAAGTTGAGCCACATATAGGTACATGCATCACTTCATTGTCAGAATCAATTTCATCTTGATCTAGACTCTTGATCGCATGAGTAAGGCTGTAGATCTATTAGTTTTGAGCTTGATTTGTGGGCTGGATTTGTCCAGCTGCTGTTGGGCTTATTTCATTATGGCAAGTCTGAAACGATTCAGCTGCTTGGTTTGAATTTTTGGGGATATTTCTCTACTGTCATCCTTTTTCTCATCACAAATTGCATAAATCACACAGAAATCCGTCGGGAAGACCAATTGGTTCACTTGCACCAAAACATCTTCTAAAACACCTCTAGGAAAGACACTTGATTTATCCGTAAGTGAAATTATAACACCGATTTCACTTAAAGGCCCGACATTCACTTATTCATACACCGAATAGGGAATGAAATTAATAGAAGCACCGAGATCAAGCATAGCGTTACTAAAAGTGACATCATATATCTTGCAAGGAACCGTAAATGTTCCAAGATCTTTGTACTTAGGTGAAAGTTTTCTTTGTAAGACCGCAGATGCATTCTCGTTCATCGAAATCTTTTCATTTCCTTTCAATTTTCTTTTGTTGGTGCAAAGTTCTTTCAAGAATTTTGCATATCTAGGGATTTGGTTGATTGCATCAAGTAATGGAATGTTTACTTCACATTTCGGAAGGTGTCCAAGATCCCATTCTCCTCTGCATTCTTCTTTGAGGTTGCAAGTTGGGAGGGGAGTGGTAGTTGAGTGGCTATTGATGTCACTAGAGGAATAGTCTTCCCTGGAGCTCCGGCTTGTGCATCATTCTTAACAATAGGATCCTCAATGGGAGTGATCTATATTTCTTCCTCATCTTCCATTGACTTCTTCTTGGAACTACTCTCTTCGGTTTGTTTACCACTTCTCAAAGTCACTACATTGACATTTGGGTTCTTTTCGGTTTAAGAGGGTAGTTTGTCACAAGACTCCAACTTCCTTATAGATTTAACTATATCTCCCATTTATGCTTCAAGGTTGGAGATACTAGTCCTTGTCTTTTTTTTTTGGAATTGTTAGGTACTAGTGGCAAGAGATTTGACGACGTCTTAAAGAGACATTCCGGAGCTACTCAGTTGGGATTTAGGAGGTTGTTGGTTTTGATGTGGAAGGTGTGGTTTGGGTTGATAGTGAGGTTGTGGGTATGGGTAGAGGGGTTGTTGTGGTGGATAGGAAGGTCTACCCATGTCACACCCCCAAATCGGAACGACGGAAACATTTGGGGGCGGAGGGCATCATGTACAGTATCATATCAATGCATAACAGTAAACAAGCAACAACATCATCCATTGCATTAATAGAATAATTTAATACAAGTGTGTTTTGTATAGTTTGAAAGGCACCCAAAATATGAATTAAAATAAAAGACGAGACTTGAACATGCTCCGTCTTCTCAAAAGCCTAGTCCAAATGCACTTGTCTACTGGTGACCTGAGAATACAAGTTATTTTGAAAGAGTAGATCAGCATTAAAGTTGGTGAGTTCATAAGTATTTTAGTGTCATTGTTTTGTATGAAAGTGTTTGTAAACGTTTGTTGGGAATGTTTGTAATTGTTTGACGTAAATGTTGTATCTCCTAAAAATCCTATACTTTTCTACTTGATTATGAAATGTAGTTTTCTACTAAGACCCGACTGTTCTGAATGTTTGTTCTTTTGTAAAAGTGAGTGTTTTTCCCAAGTATGACTATCATTACCAAAATATAGTTTACATTACCATTTATGTGAGAAGATCACAATGTGAATGGAATGGCAAAATAAAGATGTATTGTAGTATTGTATATAATTAACTACCGATGTACTAACCACCTTAAAACAGTTTGTTTAATTAAGGTAAAATGTGATATGGTTATAACCATACTGATTGACTAGTGGATAACACGACGACCTATTGGCGTCGACACTGATGTGATATTTGTCACCCCTTGGCATGCCTGCCAAACCGTAGCGAGCAGTCGGGATACAGGATTGTCAGTCCTATATAGATCTATACACACAATGCCCTGTTTCCCTCCAGGAGACTCTGGTTACAAAACGTGACATAGATGTATATTGCCATGCCATGAAGTAGTGGCTCACATTAAAGTTATCTTGTTCTAGTAAAAGTATGAATGTTCCTTTATGTTCTTGTTAATGTATGTTCCTTTTTGTTCTAGTTATTGTATGTTTGTACTGAATCATGTATGAATTGATTTATGTATTAACTGACTCTTTTAAGTTTCATTGTTCTAGAAATAGTAAGTAGTAATCATCTATACTATACCTATTATAGTTTACTAGTAATGTTATTTGAATGACTGAGTATGTATGTACACTTTTGCTACCCAAAGGTTGTAACAGCCCAAAATCCAGGTAAGCTTTATGACCCTTCTATTTTGGAGAGTTGAGAAATTAGGCCCTTAAAGTTGTATATGGGATTGGTGAGTATGTTGGGTGTACTGAGGTGTACGCCGTGCGTACTCGCGCGCTTAATTTGAACGCGGACTCGCCCGGGTACGCTGGGCGTACCCAGGGGTTACGCTGGGCGTAGTGAGCCCGGATGCAAACCCTAATTTCTGGCTTGTTCACTATAAAAGGAACATGTAGTCCTTAGCCCTAGCCACTGTTGGGATTAAAACCCTAATTGAGATTTGATGAACAAGATGCGGAAAATAAGAACAAACACAAATATGAAGATTATGTCGAATGATCACTCGATTTATTCAAATATGAGGAATAAATTACACTTAAGAAATAAGAATCTAACTCTACAAGAAACCTCACAACGTGGCGGCTACATTTTGCCTCACTGTCTTAACCCTAATTGTGAATAATACATGATAATTTATAGGGAAAAGACAAGTCTTGGGCTTTTAACCTAGAATTCATCAAAGGGGCCCATTGCCATCATCCATGGAGTGCTTTGAAACCCTACAATCTCCCCCTCAAAGTATGGAATGGATGACAATGCTTTAACTTCCAAAACAAGCATCTAGCAAATAAAAAGATCTGCAACGAGGAATACATGAAGCAATCCATGAATCTTGATTCTTCAATAGTCTTCAAACACGGGCTCTAAGATATATAAATCAAGCACTGATGTAATGTCTTTAAACTTCATTTTCGAATGTAATCCCAAAGAATCTTCATGAAAACCAAACCCGCCATAAAAACCCATTTCAGAACAAAGAAACCGAATCACTTCTTGTCTTTGAAGAGCTCCCCCTCCAAGTCACAATGATCTTCAAATAAGCTAATGATATAAGCCATTAAAAAATATCATGTAACAACCCAAACTTTAAGATTCGTAACGCCACTTGATCGAGAAAATACAAGAAGTCGGAGATATAACAAGTCCTTAGCAGAGCTCGATAAAGAACTTCCGCTGTAAAGGATACTTCTCTGTAAAAGCTTTAGCAGAGCTCGATGAAGAACTTCCGCTGTAAAAGCTACCTTCATAATTCTACCACAAGCTTTATCAAAAATCTTCAACTTTGAAAACTCACAAATCCAATTTCGAATGACCATACCAAATTCTCCCCCGATTTATAATCAAAAACATGATTATAAAGCCTTCAAATGGTCATGAGAATGATCTTGAATGGATAAAAATTTTACTAAGCTCCCCCGTGACAAAATGATATACACAATGAAGTATAAGACCCGAAAAAGTCGTGAAAAATTTGACGTTATCACGAAAAATAACTTTCCGAACCGCCAAGAATTGATGGAATCATTATTTTGTTGTTCACAAAAAAATATGAGCGTTGAAAAATCCAAAACTGTTCATCAGCCCTCAAATTTGTAAACTTTTCGAAAAATGGGCTGAAATTGTCACTTTTCAGAAATTCAGGGGACAAAATTAATAATTATGCACCATATTCCCCTTTATTTGTAACAATTTCTGAACTTAAACTGTCACTATGCAGAAAGTATGAGGACTTGAGTTGTAACACTGCATCATTTTCCTCCATTTTGGACGGAAAGAACGAAAGCCTTCATTTAGCGAGACCAGTTAACTCCGATTCAATTTTCATTCAGAAACAAATCAACTGTAACCCAACATTCCGATTCCAAACCAAAATAAGTTCCGATCATAATAGATGTACAGATTGCGATTTTTTTTCTCGATTGTGATTTATCATCGTTTCAAAAACCAACATTCCGATTCTGAAATTAACTTCACAATTGCGATTATTCTCATTTTGAATTTTCTCGCATCCTTTCCTTCATTAAGAACAAAACGATCAAAATCCGTCATCCATTACCAATTCAGATTCCGACTTCACAATTCGATCAAAACGATAAGTAATCAAACTGACTTTGACTTACAATTTGATTGTTTTAAGCACCGATGGAAATACCCATTTGGCAATTGAGAACCTGACTCCAATTCAATTCCAGATCAACAACCCACTATCTTCGTTTACATAACTCGATTTTGACTTTTCTTTTTAGGACCATCAAGACCGATTATTGATTAATACCAAAATCGTCTTTCTCAGATCAATCCATTCACTATACAACATCGACATTCAATGAAAGATCAATGAAAGAACAGATTCACAAGATTAAACCCAAAATCAATAAAATCAAAAATTGATTTTGACAATAAACCCATGTACAGATAACGACTCAAGAACGAAGGAACAAAGAATTCAAGATATGATCTTTTACGGATGGATCGATTTGAAGTATACGATATTATTGAACCCTTATTCCACAGTTTAATATTAGTGGGCAAAAGCATAGTCAAAAATTAAATCATCGATTTTGTTGACTCAAACAGCGATAAGAAACCATCGATAATGGGCTCAAGAATGAACAGTGAACAAACTTGAACAAACGAAATTGAATACACGGATTAAATCAAAGGAAATAAATCCATTAACATCAAACGATCCGATCAACCCAATGAACAGTAAAACGAAACGGAGTAAAAGATATACTAGATGAACAGAAGAAGAACACCTTAAATCATCATGAACAAAGAAATAAAAACTTGATTCCAAACCACCAAAATACCAATAATCTTCAATAACTTATGCAGAAAATCACCAAACCAAGAACCGATACTTCAAAAATCAATAGATCTTCAAAGACCCGCTCTGATACCACTTGTTGGGATTAAAACCCTAATTGAGATTTGATGAACAAGATGCGGAAAATAAGAACAAACACAAATATGAAGCTTATGTCGAATGATCACTCGATTTATTCAAATATGAGGAATAAATTACACTTAAGAAATAAGAATCTAACTCTACAAGAAACCTCACAACATGGCGGCTACATTTTGCCTCACTGTCTTAACCCTAATTGTGAATAATACATGACTATTTATAGGGAAAAGACAAGTCTTGGGCTTTTAACCTAGAATTCTTCAAAGGGGCCCATTGCCATCATCCATGGAGTGCTTTGAAACTCTACAGCCACCATATCCCCTTGAGTGAGTCCTTAGGGAGCTGAGATCCGTGCTTTAGCTTGTGTGTGTGTTTTTGAGCTTGAAGTTACCTTTTCAAGGTGAAGAAGGATCCATTGTTGGAGCTAGAAGTTGAAGAACAAGTGTAGATCCGAGTTCTACAGTGGTTGGAGATCTCTTTTGAGGTAAAAAGCTCAAAGTTTTCCTTGTTCTTCATAAGTTTTGCTTTTTGGACCATTTTTAGGGTTTTTGGTTCAAAGTTGGAGACTTTGTGTGCAAAGAATCTCCATGAGCTTAGATCTGACCTTTTCTAGTGTATAGTGGGTTGAGGATTCATAAAAATCTAGTCTTGGACGTGGATCTTGTGCCATGCATGAGTTATAGTCTCATTATGGAAAGAGGATAGGTGTTTTGAGAGCAAAGTGACCTTTACAGCCATGCAAAGGCTTAAAGGTTTCAACTTTATGGATTAAGTCATGTTAGAGGAGTCAGATCTGAATTTTGGATGCAAGTCTTAACCGTTTAAGACTTGAATGAGATGGATGAGGAAGCTGGGTATTACGCTGGGCGTAATCCCAATACGCGCGGCGTAAGGGGCCGCGTACCCCGATTCTGTGAAGGCTCCGGGTATGCCTAGCGTACACGTTTGGTACGCGCAGCGTAACCCGAAGGGTTGACTTTTGTTGACTATTAGGGTTTGGTCAACTTTAGTGTATTTGAGCCAAGTAAGGGGTAAAATGGTCTTTTACCTCTCCTGAGAGTGATTAGAGGGAATGGTCTAGCCTTGGAAATTATGTTGATGACAAGTGATTATTTCATGTGATTAGGCGGAGGTAGGTCTTATTTCTATGAGTCCGAGGTTTCTGAGTTACCGAGTTACACGAGGTGAGTCTTCTCACTATACGCTACCTAGAGTGGTATTATGTGTTGACCAGAGGGTCTTATGTGTTATGTATGAGATTATGTGCTATGTGATATATGTATGTTGTATGATTTTATAGACCGGGCCGGAGGGTCCAACGATACAGACCGGTCCGGAGGGCCCAATGAGCTATGACCGGACCAGAGGGTCCAACGATCTACGGGACCGGAGGGTCTCGCTGAGATACATCGACCGGAGGGTCGTATTATAGCCTTGAGTGGCGTATGTGTTGTATGCGGTATTTTGGGGAACTCACTAAGCATTTATGCTTACAGTTGTCGTGTTATGTGTTTCAGGTACTAGCGAGGACTGTGGGAAGGCGTCGGCATGACCCGTACACACTAGAAAAAGGATTTGATCTTGTGATCTTGGGATATGTTATGTTTCGATAACTATTGTTGGATACTTTTGAGAATATTTTTATATAAATTTGGTTGTTGAAAAATGAAAATTTTGTTTTGAAAATTACGTTGTTACAAGTTGGTATCAGAGCCTTGGCTTAAGGGACTCGGATGCACCTTTGGGCATATCTGAACTCAAACTGAGGATTTGAGAAATTTTCAACAATAAAATCTAAATTTTCTAAAAGAGCAAGGAGTTTTGAGACAACCAGAGCAGAGCAGTGTGTACGGTCAGCCAACACCCGAACGGTGAATCCCCAAAATACCCTTACATTATGTGTTATGAGATATGCTATGTTATGTATGCATGCTAGAGTAGGCTAGGTATTCATATTAGGACTAGAGTGGCCTGATTTGTGATGCCTTAGCCTAGGAGATTTCTGCTGCTGAGATGCCTTGAGAGCGAGTAGGTAGCAGTTAGGAAGTCATGAGAGGATCATCGGAGGGTAGCCAATGCATAGCAAGAGTAGAGTACTTGTGATCCGGGATCCAAGGAGGAGGATTTGGGGTGAATGCTGATGTAGTGTGGTCAATAGTATAGGGCCCGTACTACTGATGACACCGGATCAGTGAGCAGTCCAAGTAAGAATCCTTTGGATATCGGAGGACGAGTAGGATTGCGTTATCGAGTGCGAGTATGCTCGATCGCGTCTCTGATATTTATATGTTGTATTTCAGAGGCATCATGGTTGGGACCCGACACACACCTAAGAGCAGTGGTGTCAGCGACGAGGAAATCTGTCGATTGATTCATGAGGAGGTGGTTGCTGCCATCCGGGCTGAGATTCCAGAGATGTTCGGAGACATCAAGACCACATTGAAAGAGACCTTTGACGAGCGGTATGCAGCAGTGACTAAGGCTGCGGCTGCTGCAGCTACTGCTGCTGTTGCTGCTGCTAGACCTTAGGGAGGTGACTTGAAACGACCCAAAAATACGACCCAAAAATTTTCATTTTTCAATATAATCAAAACCATAATATGAGTATCATAATCATAAAAACATACGCGATGTATCCCAATCATAATAAAATACTGTGCGGAAAACTGTATCATACTACATCAATTCCAAAACAACTAAAACCATCCCCAGGATAAAAGCTAAGCTGTGCTGTGTGCGATGCTGTCACCCCGAGCTCTTCCCTTTGCTTGCGGAAGTACCTGAAACCAGAACTGAAACTGTAAGCACGAAGCTTAGTGAGCTCCCCCAAAATACCACATACCATACAATAACATTTAACACATATTGGGCCTTGCCCACTGCATCGGGCCGAAGCCCGGAAATTGCATCGGACCGAAGTCCGGAACTGACTGGGACCTTGTCCCCTGCATCGGACCAAAGTCCGGAACTAACTGCATCGGACCGAAGTCCGGAACTAACTGGGACCTTGTCCCCTGCATCGGACCGAAGTCCGGAACTAACTGCATCGGACCGAAGTCCGGAACTAACTGGGACCTTGTCCCCTGCATCGGACCGAAGTCCGGAACTAACTGCATCGGACCGAAGTCCGGAACTAACTGGGACCTTGTCCCCTGCATCGGACCGGAGTCCGGAACTAACTGACTGAACATATCATAGCATATCAACTAGCATGAACACATATACTGCATACTGCATCGAGCCGTAGCCCGGAACACATAACACGTAACACATAAAACATAGCACATAAATCCTGCCTGAGCCACGAAGGCATCAAACATACTAGCTGCTACATCAGACCGAAGTCCGGAAACTACTGCTAATTGGACGGGCCGGCATTGTGGCCTTAGACCCGTCCCTACTTGAAGGAAACTCACCTCGTAAGCTGGCTGCTGAGTGTGTGGCTCGGAAAGCTAACGGCTGCTGCTCCTGAATCTCCTCGGCTACAAGTCCATAAGCACACTCAATCAAATACTAAACACTGCACTTGGGGTAAAATGACTCTTTTACCCTTGGTCAAAGTCAACTCTCTTTGGGCTGACTCGCCGAGTTGGGCCACCCAACTCGCCGAGTCCTACTCTCACTTCTCAGTTCTACACGCTGCTACTCGTCGAGTGTGGCATCGACTCGACGAGTACCCTCTTGATCCAAGAACTCAGACAATCTTCATCCGACTCGCCGAGCCGTATGAACAAACTCGACGAGTTGTTCATGATCCTAAGAAGATTGCCCTGGACTCGCCGAGTTGTATGAACAACTCGCCGAGTCCCTCCATCACTGAGTCTACTCTCAACTCGCTGAGTCCACTCTCTAACTCACTGGATTCACTCGACACTGACCAAAATGAAGGAATCGGGGACTCGCGACCCAACTCGCCGAGTCGTTCTTCCCGACTCGCCGAGTTGCCGCCATGCAACTGGTTTTTACTCAATTTTGTTTGAATCCAACACATACAATTGATAGATCTGAGTCCAATAAGCTGATTTACCACGTAAAGTTTCCAACTTTACGTGTACAACCTCAAGAGAAAGGGAAATAAGGCTAAAAGATGCACAAAATGGGTAGATCTATGATTAATATGCAAAGTAACTCCAAAAAGACAGTAGATCTGGGCTCTACAACACCCCATCACTCAGATCTAAAGATATCTCGACTTATTAAGGCATACATGCACACATAAGGCTTGGAACAAGCATCAACTAGCTCTTAGGAGAGCCCTAGTGGAAGTTTAAAGCATATAACAAGAGGGAACTCCGAAAATACCTCAAATAACTTAGACTCGCCCTTGGATCTTTGCACTCCAACTCTTCTCCTTGCTTCTTTCTTCTTCTCCTTCTTCACACCTTCACAAAATGGCACCAAAAACACTTATAAGCTCTCAAGGGAGGATTAGGGTTTTCTTACTGCGTTCACAGGGTGAGGGAGGCGAGAATGGGGTTATAAGGTGGTTTAAATAGTGGGCAACCCGGGGATTTAGGGTTTCACCCAGACGGATGGACTCGCCGAGTCCCCGGCTCACGCGTGCTCACAGTCGCGACCCTACTCGGCGAGTCAGGCTATGAACTCGCCGAGTCCCTCTTGCAAAACTTACAACAATTACCAATGAACTAACATACCGGGAACGGGTCGTTACATGACTCGTTGTTGTTTCGGGAGTTCAGCAACACAAAGCCAATAGAGTTTGATGGGACGCAGGACCCGATTGATGCCATGAGATGGATCTCTAACATCGATGGATGTTTCTATACATGTTCTTGTCCAGAGCACTTGAGGGTACGGTTCACTCTGAACCAGCTCCGCTTGGGAGCGAAGGATTGGTGGAAGTTCGTGACCGCGAGCTTCACTCTGGCAGAGATTTCTGAGGTGACCTGGGAGAGATTCACCGCTATGTTCAGAGACGAGTATTGTAACGCCCGTATATCCGGGCTAGTCAATTTAGAGATAATAGGGGTCAAAAACGATTTTTCGAAAAAAGATTTTTTTAGAATAAATAATCTTAACCAAGTTGTAGAATATGTCTCAAAGGTTCCATACATATAAAGAACGCCGAAATCCGAGTTATAACGAAGAAGTTATGGCCCGTCGAAGTTTTTCGGCAAAACCGGCACGGCACCAGGAGACGTAAAATCCATAAAAAGAACGCCCAAATCTGACTTCGTATGAGGAAGTTATGATTTTTCGAAGTTTCGGCCTAGCAGTGTACAGCCCGAAACTCGAATTTTAGTTCGAGTGGTTTTTGGCTTACGTGACCTAAATGAGAGTTGAAGATCTCATTAATAGGAACTCAACGGTAAAAAGAAAGACGAAAACGGAGTCCGTATGAAGGAGTTACGAATTCTTCGCCGTCATTTAGCAGTCTAATCTCCTCCTACTGTTAAATTTAAGATCGGTCGAGAATTAGCTGACGGAGTCTAAATGAAAGTTGTAGATCTTGTTTTTACCTACGCGTGAAAAAAAAAAGAATGTCAAAAACGGAGCTCGTATGCGAGAGTTATGATTTTTCTAAGTCGGGAGGCTGCTGTGCGAAATCGGGTGACGTGGTGCAATCCTAGCCGTTGCTTCCTTCCCAAGGCTAGCCACCAGATGGTGACACCTGGCCTGGAACTCGAAAAGTTTGAGGCCAACTCAACGAGTTTTTGGCTTTTCCAGCCTATAAAAAGGGAGCTGGGGCACCCTCATTTCTCACACCTTTCCCCACTTCTTTCTCTCTCTAAACTCTCTCTCTAACCCCCCAAACCCCCCTAAAAGACTAGGTAAACCCCTAGCACCCGAAGAAGCCCCGAGGCTCCCGGAGTCCCAAGAAAAAGGGTCTTTCGATTCGGAAACGCTGCTCCGTGTAAAGCCCGATTTTCTTTAAAATCCGATGTAAGTGAGCTACGCTTACGTAATTTTTAATATAGCTTTCAAATAATTATAGGAATGTTATTAGGTCCTTAAAATAATTATTTGGGCTATTATTATGAGTTATATTGAGTGTTATTTAATGTTTATATAATAATAATAATTGTCAGACTATTAATTTGTCGCGGTTATCGTTAAACTAAACCTTACTGGTATCAGTACTAGGTTTTATCAAAGGAAAATTGTTTTGAGAGTATCGAAGCGCTGTCCGAGTGCCGAGTCACCACCTTTCAGGTGAGTGCATAGTCCCTTTCATCTTACACATAGATATGAAGTATTTTAATATAAATTACATACTATGTGTGCATATTGTCTAGATACTTGATGTCTATGCTGGGTGAAAGATTTTTTACATGTTTTAAATGATTTAAACTGTATATGTATTTTATATCTACAAAATGTGTTGGGTAAAACATGGGTAGATGAAATAGTTGTTGTGTGACAACACGATGAAAGACATTAATGTTGACAGTGATCCAGTCATCTAGTGGAGTATAGATGACTACCATGGACGATACTAGACAGTCCAATGGAACGCTAGCAGGCTCGTAACCTGTAGGTGTTTTTGAACCAGGTGCTCATTATATATTTTCGAACTGAGTGTGTTCACTAGGCATTTTGAACTAAGTGTGTTCACTAGCTACTTTGGAACTAAGTGTTTACCAGATGTTTTGGACTACGTGTTCACCACTTATAATATATAAGCCTTGGTAACTATGGACCTCGTGCCGATTCCTTAGGATAATCCTTAGGAATAAATAAACGAGCAATAGTTGATTCTTAGGGTAGATCCTTAAGACTAAATAAGATAATGGGGATGGTAATTGGGTTGATTGTTTGATTAATTAAACATAATAATTATATTATTGTGGGTTGAAAACCCTATGTACTCACCAGGTTTCCCAACCTGACCCACTCAGTTTATTTATATCACAGGTGTCGATATGACGTGACATTACACTGAGAGATTAAAGAGATTTAGATCACTAGTGTAAATAAATGTAAGTTCTGTTTATGTTTATGTTTATGTTTCTGTATTGATGATGACATCCCAAATGTTTTAAAACGAATTAAAAATACTTTTCTTCGGAAATGCTTTAATAACTTATTTATCATGTTTTACTGAGAACAAATTCCGCAACATTTTTATTAAAAGAAGTACTCTGATTTTTATAAAGCATAAACAAATTCGGTTTTTTTTGGCCGTGAAAAATGGGGATGTCACAGTTGGTATCAGAGCATTAGTTTAAGCGGACTAAGAATATGGATTTATTTCTAGACTTAAACTTAGAATGCTAAGCGATGATTGTGAGGTATGAGCACTAGCTTATTTTAGGAATGATGCCTAAATTGCTTTTATGTGCTAAATGATTTGTTATGCTATAGTTTGATCGGATCTATGGTCTGTTGCCGACCGGATCTGGAAACCTTATGTGTTTAGGATTCTAAACGTACGAATACGATATTAGAACTAGCATATGAACGTTTCGGAGGGATAAGGATGATTTAAATGTCAATCCTAAATAAAGATCTAGATTCGCCTTATTCGGTGTATAGATCAAGATGGCAAGGACCCGTAGCGGAAACGTAAACGCAAATGGAAATAGGAACCAACCCCCTCAAACCCCAGTGGTTCAGCAAATACCTATTGTAGAAGAAGCTGCACCTGAGCCAGTCACCATGGCTGGAGTTGAAGCCATGATTCGGGCTATGCTGGCTAAACAAAGGGAAGAAATGTGACAAATCTTCCACGAAAATAGGGACGAACCTACCATACATGTTGAGCCGACCGAGCCAATTCCCGAACAATCTAAGGAAGGGAACTACAGCCGCCAAGTGAGTCAAGTAGGGACTCAAGGTGAGCAAAGGGATGGCCCAGAAAGGAGAAACAACAAGGATGGGCGGATGTACAAGAATTTATTAGGTGCAAAACCACCGAGTCTCTCAGGAAGCCCGAAGCCGGTTGAGATTATGGATTGGACCTCTTAGATTGAATTGGTGTTTGAGTGCTGCAGCTGTAGCGAGAAACAGCAGACTGTCTTCGCAGTAAGACAGCTGAAAACTGGAGTCTTGAGCTAGTGGAAGCTATTGGCAGATACGGTGCCACGAGGAAAAGCCTTAAGGATGTCATGGGAAGAGTTTTTGGAACAGTTGAAAATGCAGTACTGCTCGGAGATAGATCTGATAGACCTGAACAACGAGTTTCGGAACCTGAAGAAAAGGAAGATGAGTGTTGATGAGTACGCCACCGCATTCACCGAGAGGATAAAGCTATTCCCCTACTTGGTTCCTACTGAACTCTCAAATATCGATAGGTTTGCTAACGGACTGCCCACAAACTTTGGCCCAATGGTCAAAATGGCAACTACCTTGAAAACAGCTGTTAGGGCAGCTAAGAACATAGAGACCCAGATAAGAGAAAAGGGTCTAGAAAAAGATAAGGCAGGAGAGAAGTGGAAGTTTGAAGGATCTTCAAGGTCCAACAAGGAGAGAAAATTCTCAAATCTTGGAGGAGGAGGAGGAGGAGAAGCAAGACGGTGTGATAAATGCAAGAAGAAACACTTTTGAAAATGCGGTGAAGAGGTGACATGTTTCAAGTGTGGAAAGTCTGGGCATTACGCCAATGAGTGTACATCCAACAAGAGGTTGTGTTATGAATGTAGAGAAGGTGACATCTTTCAAAGAATTGCCCAAAGAAGAATGAAGCAGCGAGGCCAAACACGCCACCAAGGCCAAGGGCATTTCACATGATCCTCGACGAAGCAGAAAACCACACGAGGAATCAAGGATGAAGACTTCATATCCAAAGATCAAGTTATGCAGTAGCCATAGTATCATATGATGTAGCCTATTAGAGGCATAGTCTAGGGTGAACTTGAACACCTAAGTAATAGTTTCAAGAAATAATAAATCCTTCGTTTTGTTATCTAATGTGTTAAACTGTTATGTGATTTTCCTATATGGTGACTTGGAAAACTGCGAGACAATACTTGGGACGAGTATGAGTAGGTGTGAAAGGTAGTAGATGCATATACTACCGGAAGCATAGGACTCACGCTTGGATCAGGAAAAGTCACACGGTTACCAAGAAGCCAATAATTGATTCCATTTTATTCAAGCATGCTGTTACCATCGTTTCGGTAATCACTAAGAAGATTGTTGTTATTCCGACCCTAGTGGTCGTATAAAATTGAGTCCGACTACGATGAGTATGTTACATGGTTCAGAGAACCAAATTCGATGACTTAATCTGGAAGATTGAAATAAAAGATAATCAAAGCGATCGTTAGAGGTATCAATGCTACCTTTTAAGATGTGATTATGTCACATTAGAACATGAAGGAAGGTATAATATGTTCTGGAGGACTCTAAGAGACCTAAGTCTAAGCGTTGCAACATACGATGAGAGGTCATCAGAACATGACCCATCGGTCTATTATGATAAACGAAGGAAGAAACTTATCTCAAGTTTGTTAAAGAAGGTGTCTCCAATAAAGATCGAGATCGTAACATGAAGATCATGACTGAAAGTCTAACATGAGATGGAGAGGAAGTCCACGATCGGGCACCGCCTGCAGTCAAGAAGTCTTAGAATTAGATACTCGTTCGAAGAAACATCAAAGTTACGGTTATTACTTACGATGAAGAGATAACGTATGGAGTCATCATGTGAGCCCTGTTTCGTTGATGATTCCGGGACGTAATCATCCTAAGGGGGAGATGATTGTAACGTCCGTAGATCCAGGCTAGTCAATTTAGAGAATATGTCTCAAAGGTTCCATACTTATAAAGAACGCCGAAATCCGAGTTATAATGAAGAAGTTATGGTCCGTCGAAGTTTTTTGGCAAAACCGGCACGACACCAGGAGATGTAAAAAGTGAATTTATGATAGAAGATTTTTAGCCTTAGTGATCTAAACCAAAGTTGTAGAGTATGTTAAACCGAGAAAATCCATAAAAAGAACGCCCAAATCTGACTTCGTATGAGGAAGTTATGATTTTTCGAAGTTTCGGCCTAGCAGTGTACAGCCCGAAACTCGAATTTTAGTTCGAGCGGTTTTTGGCTTACGTGACCTAAATGAGAGTTGAAGATCTCATTAATAGGAACTCAACGGTAAAAACAAAGACAAAAACGGAGTCCGTATGAAGGAGTTACGAATTCTTCACGGTCATTTAGCAGTCTAATCTCCTCCTACTATTAAATTTAAGATCGGTCGAGAATTAGCCGACGGAGTCTATATGAAAGTTGTAGATCTTGTTTTTACCTACGCGTGGAAAAAAAGAATGTCAAAAATGGAGCTCGTATGCGAGAGTTATGATTTTTCTAAGTCGGGAGGCTGCTGTGCGAAATCGGGTGACGTGGTGCAATCCTAGCCGTTGCTTCCTCCCCAAGGCTAGCCACCAGATGGTGACACCTGGCCTGGAAATCGAAAAGTTTGAGGCCAACTCAACGAGTTTTTGGCTTTTCCAGCCTATAAAAAGGGAGCTGGGGCACCCTCATTTCTCACAACTTTCCCCACTTCTTTCTCTCTCTAAACTCTCTCTCTAACCCCCCTAAAAGCCTAGGTAAACCCCCTAGCACCCGAAGAAGCCCCGAGGCTCCTGGAGTCCCGAGAAAAAGGGTCTTTTGGTTCGGAAACGTTGCTCCGTGTAAAGCCCGATTTTCTTTAAAATCCGATGTATGTGAGCTACGCTTACGCAATTTTTAATATAGCTTTCAAATAATTATAGGAATGTTATTAGGTCCTTAGAATAATTATTTGGGCTATTATTATGAGTTATATTGAGTGTTATTTAACGTTTATATAATAATAATAATTGTCAGACTATTAATTTGTCGCGGTTATTGTTAAACTAAACCCTAGTGGTATCGGTACTAGGTTTTATCGAAGGAAAATTGTTTTGAGAGTATCGAAGCGTTGTCCGAGTGTCGAGTCACCACCTTTCAGGTGAGTGCATAGTCCCTTTCATCTTACACATATATATGAAGTATTTTAATATAAATTACATGCTATGTGTACATATTGTCTGAATACTTGCTGTCTATGTTGGGTGAAAGATTTTTATACATGTTTTAAATGATTTAAACTGTATGTATGTATTTTATATCTACAAAATGTGTTGGGTAAAACATGGGTAGATGAAATAGTTGTTGTGTGACAACACGATGAAAGACATTAATGTTGACAGTGATCCAGTCATCTAGTGGAGTATAGATGACTACCATGGACGATACTAGACAGTCCAATGGAACGCTAGCAGGCTCGTAACCTGTAGGTGTTTTTGAACTAGGTGCTCATTATATATTTTCGAACTGAGTGTGTTCACTAGGCATTTTGAACTAAGTGTGTTCACTAGCTACTTTGGAACTAAGTGTTTACCATATGTTTTGGACTACGTGTTCACCACTTATAATATATAAGCCTTGGTAACTATGGACCTCGTGCCGATTCCTTAGGATAATCCTTAGGAATAAATAAACGAGCAATAGTTGATTCTTAGGGTAGATCCTTAAGACTAAATAAGATAATGGGGATGGTAATTGGGTTGATTGTTTGATTAATTAAACATAATAATTATATTATTGTGGGTTGAAAACCCTATGTACTCACCAGGTTTCCCAACCTGACCCACTCAGTTTATTTATATCACAGGTGTCGATATGACGTGACATTACACTTAGAGATTAAAGAGATTTAGATCACTAGTGTAAATAAATGTAAGTTCTGTTTATGTTTATGTTTCTGTATTGACGATGACATCACAAATGTTTTAAAACGAATTAAAAATACTTTTCTTCGGAAATGCTTTGATAACGTATTTATCATGTTTTATTGGGAACAAATTCTGCAACATTTTTATTAAAAGAAGTACTTTGATTTTTATAAAGCATAAACAAAATCGGTCTTTTCTCGCTGTGAAAAATGGGGATGTCACATGTATGTTCCCCCGGTGGAGAGGGAACGGTTGATTCATGAGTTCTTGACCCTCAAGCAGGGTACTAATTCTGTTACAGTTTTTACCAGGAAGTTTCATGAGAGGGCGATGTTTTGCCCTGAGCAGGTGTCTTATGAGCAGGCTCGCATGAGTCGATATCTGAGTCTTCTGAGGAGAGATATTCGGGAATTCGTGACGAACTTGACTTACCGGACATTTTCTAAGCTCCAGGAAAATGCCCGGAAGAGGGAGATTGAGTTGGAGACTCAGTCCAGGGAGGAGGCCGAGTCACAGAGGATGGATCGGTGGCCGGCTCAGTCTCAGCCGGCAGCCAAGTGGGCCAGATCCGCTAATTCGAGATCTGGGAGGGCGAAGGGCCGCACTTGTGGGAAGTGCGACAAGAGTCACGAGGGGTCGTGCAGGGCTGGAGTATGCTACAAGTGCGGGAAGGAGGGGCATATCGCGAGGGATTGACCCTAGGGATTTTCGGTTTGCTTTCATTGCAACCAGACCGGCCATCGGAAGGCCGAGTGCCCTCAGCTACTTCAGGGATCAGCGTAGGGATCTACGCATGCTGCTAGGAATACCGAGGTTCAGCCAATGAAGCCTGAGGCACCAAAGGCTTGTGGGAGAGCTTTCCAGTTGACTATGGAGGAGGTCTGCGCGGCACCCGATGTTGTGGCTGGTATGTATTCTGTATTTATTTTTTTTATTTGAGTTGAGATATTGTGCTTATATGATGATATGCGTAGGTATTTTTCTTGTGAGTTTTGTGCCTGCTTTGGTATTATTTGACTCGGGTGCGAGTCGGTCATTTGTTTCCTTGGCATTTAGTCAGCACATTAGTATTCGTCGAGAGGCGTTGAGTTGACCTCTGTGAGTTTCCATAGCTGACGAGCAAGCGGTGTTTGCTACGGATGTGATTCGAGGATGTATACTTGAGATCTTCGGTGTGGAGTTCCTGATAGATCTGGTCCCGATTGCAATGGGGGACATGTGTGTTATAGTGGGCATGGATTGGTTAGCCGATTTGGAGCTATCATAGATTGCGAGCGTCAGTTGGTGACAATACGAGACCCTAGTGGGGGAGTACTTACGGTGTTCAATGAGGGAACCCGACGTGGGTTAGCGTTTTGTTCGGCTGGCAGGGCGAGACAGAGTTTGCAGCAGGGCTGCAGCGGATTCGTACCCTATGTGATGGACACGCGAGTGGCCGCTGGGAGGCCAAGTTCGATTGATAAGGTTCTGATAGTGTGCGAGTTTCCAGATGTTTTTCGCGAGGAATTGCCGGGTGTGCCTCCCGAGAGGCAAGTGGAGTCCCAAGTCGATTTGCTTCCGGGAGCAGCACCTATCGCCAAGGCGCCTTATCGCCTCGTGCCGCCTGAGATGCAAGAGTTATCCTCACAGCTTCAGGAGCTGTTGGGGAAGGGGTTTATTCGACCGGGTAGCTCACCTTGGGGAGCGCCGATCCTTTTTGTCAAGAAGAAGGATGGTTCACACCGGATGTGTATTGATTACCGGGAGTTGAACAAGCTGACGGTCAAGAACCGTTATCCGTTACCGAGGATCGACGATCTGTTCGATCAGTTACAGGGAGCGTCTTGGTTCTCCAAGATAGACTTGAGGTCGGGATATCACCAGATGAGGGTTCAGGATGAAGATATCCAGAAGACAATGTTCAAGACTCGTTACGGGTATTACGAGTTTGTGGTGATGCCTTTCGGGCTCACCAATGCACCAGCAGCGTTCATGGACCTCATGAACACGGTGTGCAGGCCGATGTTGGATCGTTCGGTGATTGTATTCATTGATGATATCTTGGTGTATTTTAGATCCTGAGAGCAACATGAGGAGCATTTGAGGGAGATCCTCGGAGTTCTGATATCGGAGAGGCTTTATGCCAAATTCTCCAAGTATAATTTTTGGTTATGAGAGGTCCAGTTCCTAGGGCACCTCGTTAACCAGAAGGGGATATTGGTCGATCCGACAAAGATCGAGACGGTGATGACTTGGGAGGTTCCGAGGTCACCTACCGAGATCAGGAGTTTCCTTGGGTTGGCTGGTTATTATAGGAGATTTATCAGGGATTTCTATATGATCGCTGTGCTACTCACCAAGTTGACCTGAAAGGGGGTTGCTTTTTCATGGGGTCCAGAGCAGCAGACCTCATTTGAGACACTTCGCCAGAGATTGTGCAAAGCTCCGGTGCTCGCACTCCCGAAAGGGATGGAGGATTTTGTAGTTTACTGTGATGCATCGATATCAGGTTTGGGAGCGGTGCTTATGCAGAGAGGGCATGTGATAGCATATGCATCAAGGCAACTAAAACCTCATGAGTCGAGGTATCCCACCCACGATCTGGAGTTGGGGGCAGTGATGTTCGCCCTCAAGATCTGGCGTCACTATCTGGGGTTCGGTGTACTATATACACGGACCACAAGAGTTTGAAGTATTTGATGGATCAACCCAACCTGAATATGCACTAGAGGAGATGGCTGGATGTGGTGAAGGATTACGACTGTGAGATCTTGTACCACCCAGGCAAGGCTAATGTTGTAGCCGATGCTCTAAGCCATAGGGCGGAGGGCATCCTGATGCGAGATGTTTGCATGAGATTGACAGTGATGACTCTGATATGGGACACCATTCGAGGGACCCAGGAGGAGGCCGTGAGACCGAAGAACCACAAGAGGGAGCGAGTGATCGGGCAGGTATCGGAGTTTGTTACCAATAGTCGAGGACTTATGACCTTCCAGGGTCGGGTTTGGGTACCGTTTGTAGGTGGAGTACGTACCATCTTGATGGAGGAGGCGCATAGATCGAAGTTCTCGATCCATCCCGGGGCCACTAAGATGTATTTGGACCTAAAAAGGGAGTATTGGTGGCCCTATATGAAGAGGGATGTCGCATGGTTCGTAGAGAGGTGCTTGACCTGTCGTAAGGTTAAGGCCGAGCACCAGCGTCCGCATGGTAAGTTGCAGCCGTTAGAGATTCCCGAATGGAAGTTGGAGCAGATTACCATGGATTTTATCACCAAATTGCCGAGGACGGCTAGGGGTGTCGATGCGATTTGGGTGATTGCAGACAGGTTGACGAAGAGCGCTCACTTCCTTGCCATTAGTGAGAGCTCTTCCGCGGAGAAATTTCTGGAAGAAATTTCATGAGGAATTGGGTACAAGGCTGCATTTTAGTACTGCATACCACCCATAGACCAATGGGCAGAGCGAGCGGACGATTCAGACGCTCAAGGACATGATTTGGGCATGTGTACTAGATTTCGGCGGAAGTTGGGACACGTATTTGCCCTTGGATGAGTTTTCCTATAATAACAGCCATCACTCGTGTTGGGTTGAAGATTCGTTTAAGTGTTACGTCATATGGCTCGGTTATTAGTCCAATTATTTTGTACTCCGGTTTGGGCCTGTCCAACCGTGAGCCTGTTAGGTTTACTATATAAGTATATGCTTGCATGCATATTAGGTTAACGTTTTTTAGAGAATACGATTGATACAAGACGACAGCATTACATAGTTCTTTTTTTATCGTTCCTGTAAACCTTCTAACCTTCTACAGTTGATGTTCTTAATCGAGCTCTTCTGAGGGTTGTTTTATAATCATTCGACACGTTTGATTCAATCTTGAGTTGTTCATTATTTTTGCATTCTTGCTGTTTAATCTTTATTTACCTGTTTAAGATCTAATCGATCTTCAAGATTAAGTTTTAATCGCATCAATTGGTATCAGAGCAGGAGGCTGTGTAATCGATACACTTCTTTTCTGTGAAAAGGTTTCAATTAGGGTTTTTCCGCAATTACTGATATTTATTGAGCCGTCATCTCATTATTGACGTATCTTGATATTTATTGTTTTGCCCTAATCTGATTTATTACAAGTCTGATCTTTGAATAGGTTATTCGATCATTATGGACGAGTCGCAATCGAATCCCATCAATATTTCCAACAGCATTGGATCAACCACGAAGATTCCCATCCTATACACCCATGATTATGAAGTTTGGGCGCATCACTTTGAAGACTATGTTATAGGATCTGAGGATAATGGATACCTCATCTGGGAAGCAATTATTAATGGACCGTTTTCTCAGTCTGCAACGTCAAGGATTATTAAAACTCAAAAGGAGTATAATGATCTACTGAAGGATGTTAAAGATATTGCGCAAGATGAAAAGGATAAATTCCAGTGCAATATCAAGGCGTTAAGATTGATCAGATTCGCCCTTCAGTCCGACACTTTCAGGTTAGTAAGTTCATGCACGACGGAAAAGGAAGTTTGGGATAGACTTCGTGAACTGTACTCTACAGACGAGGATCTTGAACACTCTATCCAAACCTTACTCTTATCTGAGTTTGGAGAATTCAGGCAAGGAGCCGAAGAAACTGTGACCCAAACGTTCGATCGCTTCAATCATCTTCTCAGCAAGATGATCAAACATGACATTGAAAGGAAGCTTATCGAGCAGAAGGTTACGTTTTTAAATGGTCTAAGATCAGAGTGGAGAGCAGTGGTGTCTACAGTTAAAGCCCATGAGCAGTTTAAATCATATTCTTTGGCGAAACTGGTGGGTATTCTCAAGTCTCAGGAGAAAATTGTGCTGCAGGAAAAGAATGTTGTCTCTAGCCTAGGTTCGTTGGCCCTCCTGTCAAAAAGTAAAGCTGTGATGGAGGATGAAGACCTCAACTTGGAGGAGTATGACCTCACGTCTGAGGATTATGCTATGATGGTGTCTAACCCCAAGAGGTTCATTAAGAAGAGATTCCCCAGCAACAAAAACCGAAACTGGCAGGGGAGTTATAGTTCAGAAAAGGTTAACAATGAACTGAAGGTTGAAGAGTCTAAGAAGGAACCGAAGGCAGAAGGTGATTCTGGAGTAAGCTGTTACTACTGTGGAGGGAAAAACCACTATGCTAAGGATTGTGTCCTCAAAAAGATGGCTGAAAAGGATGAGGAAGCTTTGCTGCAGAAAAAGCTTGATGAGATGAGGAAGAAGAAATCTACCGCTAACCCTTCCATGAATGCTCTACTTGTGCAGGGTTCGGTTGCTGATGACGAGTTCGGTGGCGTGGAAGTTTGGTCAACCGAATCTGAAGACGATGAAGTGAGGAAGCCTTCTCATGGAAAGGCTTGTGTGGCAAAAGAGGAGAGCAGTGGAGGAAGGTGCTTGATGGTTTCCGAAGTATCTCAGATGAGGGGATACAACACTGATGGTGGAAGCAATGAACCGAAGGAGCAGCAGGATATGTGCTTTACGGCCAAACCGCTCAGCGTGTAGTTCAACGAGCTCGATGAACTGATCAAGAAGGT
The DNA here is from genome assembly GCF_051521515.1 of Lactuca serriola. Classification (NCBI taxonomy): domain Eukaryota; kingdom Viridiplantae; phylum Streptophyta; class Magnoliopsida; order Asterales; family Asteraceae; genus Lactuca; species Lactuca serriola. The sequence continues at coordinate 146,189,265 of NC_136408.1, read as the reverse complement.
ACAATCGGTTTTTGTTTCATTTAAAGTACCACAATGATCATATGAAAAAGAACTAAAAAGTGTTAATTCACGAATCTCTCATCTAGATAGTAGTTTAACTCAAACTCGTGTCACCAATTCTAACCTAATTGATCAATTAAGCAGGGCGTCTTCGAAGAGTGAGGAACGGCACATGTGGATCGAGTTGAAGGAGTCAGAATTAGTTAAAATAAAAGATGAAAACATTTATTTACAAAGAGACAATTTAAAGCTGTTAAAACAGCGAAATGTTTTTTGTTTGATTGCAAAACGTCTTTATACTAATATTACTCAGCTTCACTTGGATTGTGAAATAGGACAAAAGATACATCGCATGATTTTGCCCTTCCTTGAGTTTAAGGAGGATGAAATTGATGCTGAAGCTTATAATTGTGAGAGTGTGATATCATCTGATAACGTCAATCCGACCTATATGTATGGACTGGAAAAAATAGAATCTTTCATCAAATCCAAGGACCATAAGGACATGCTTAAAAACCTTTTGGATGAAAATGATAGACTTAAACTAAGAACCGAAACCATACAAAAATTTAACTCTTTAAACGCCAACTTGAGCTCAGAAAACAAAATTGATGTTGAAAATGCATCTGAGCTTAATGAGGATGACAATATGAGTGAAATTTCTGTAGAGGACACGGTTGACTGCTCAGAATTTGTGAAAAGCGAACCTGAAAACCACAAGAATCTAATTTCAGAAAATTCAGTGGAGTTTGCTCGATTGTCCCAACAAAAGTCCCCGATCTTAGCAGAGAAAGCGGTTGTATATCAAAAGGTTAGGACCACTCCAAATCAAGTGTACAAGGTCACAGGAGTAACCGAACATTAGACTGCTGAACTCACAGCAATTGTAAACGAAGACAATGCTGATGGCTACGATGAGTTCTTCTGGTCAGCTCCAATCGATAATGCAGATGAAACAGTAGGCTTATCAGAAAGGACCTCATGGATAAGTAAAGGTAGATACATACCAGAACCCTTGAACAAGCCAGATAATTTCGATGTGCCAAGTACCAGTGGTACGAAAGACATTCCTCAAGAAAAGGAAGTTCGAAAAAAAGAAGACGTTCCCTCTAGTTCCGCAGTTCAAAGTGAAACTCCCACAGTTCAAAGTGAGCCAGCCAAAGAGAAACCGAAAATGAAAGCCAATATCCATCATCAACCGAAGCAGATGAGGAATCAGAAACGTCAAAGGAACCAGAGATACAGGAAGAATCTCTCTGAAAGGAAACAATTCTGGCAATCCCAGAATGCATATTTCTCACATCAAGACAAAAATCTAAAGTTTGAGAATAATCCTGTTAAAAAGCACGAGAACCACAACAACCGAAGGCCAAGGTTCGGTTCGGAAAAGAATACCAACCGAAAGCAAAGGTTCGGTTCTGAGGATGACTCCAACCGAAATCAAAGGTTCGGTTCAGAGAACGACTCCAACCGAAAGCAAAGGTTCGGTTCTGAAATCAAAAGAGATCAAAACTCTAAGGTCAGTCCCACCAATGATCAAAAGCAAAAGGGTCACCTAGAGTCTCCAGCCAAGAAGTCATCTAAGCCCTCTCCTTCTCACTCATCTAATTCTTCTAATTCTTCCAATTCATCTCCATCTCACTCAAAAGTTCATTCTGTTCGTTCTCAAAAATCTCATTCGTCAGCTGAACAAAAAGGCAAACAGAAGGTTTCAGCATCCAAACCGGAATCTAAACCGAACACAAATAATCCTAATAAAATCAAAGTCTTTACCATCAAAAAGAAAGATGAAAGAACACTAATAAAACGAACATATCTTGTTGACATCTCTCTTACTGTTCCTGTACCTGTGAAAGGCTCACGAGGACCCAAGAAACTTTGGGTTCCTAAATATGCTTAATTTTTGCAGGTTATAAGTGACGAGCAGTTTGACGAAGAATGGTACATTGATAGTGGCTGCTCGCGTCACATGACAGGGAGGAAAGAAGAGCTCAGGGAATACAGGTCTCTTACAAATGGTGGCAACGTCAAGTTTGGAAATAACTCCTTCGGCACCATAAAGGGATACAGAATGACTACTAATGGTGATTTTACTATAAGGAAGGTGGCATACGTGGAAGGACTAAAACACAACCTCATCAGTGTATCTCAGCTTGTTGGAGGTACAGGTCTCAAAGTCTCATTCGACGATGAAGGTTCTGAAATTATTGAGAAGAAGACGAAGAAAGTAATTCTCAAATCAGAGCGTAAGGGTGAAATGTTTCCTCTAAACCTCAAACCCATCAAAGGAAACCCAGCTATATGCCTGTTGTCAAAAGCACAATCTGATGAAAGCTGGTTGTGGCACCGAAGACTCTCTCATCTCAACTTTAAAGATATCAACAAACTTGTCACTGGAGGTCATGTTCGAGGTCTTCCATTGCTCAAGTTCGACAGAGATCATCTGTGTGCTGCATGCGAAATGGGGAAGCAGAGTCGTCAAAGTCATCCATCTATAATTAACACTAAAGTTGTTGAACCACTCGAATTACTTCATATTGATTTGTGTGGTCCATCATCTATCGAAAGCATCGGTGGTAGCAAGTATATTCTTGTTATTGTTGATGACTTTTCGCGATTTACATGGGTGTTCTTTCTAAAGCTCAAATCTGAAGCGACTCATAAGCTTAAAGTGTTCATCAAGCAGATTGAAGTACAACTCAAGAAGGTCGTTCGCAACATCAGGAGCGACAATGGTCTGGAATTCAAAAACAGAGAATTTGAAGAATTTATGGCAGAAAAGGGAATAAGTCACAACTTCTCAGCTCCCTACACACCTCAACAGAACGGAATTGTCGAAAGAAGAAACCGATCTTTGTGTGAAGCTGCCCGAACAATGCTAAGTTTCGCTTCCTTACCTCTTTATTTTTGGGCTGATGCTATTTCTGCTGCTTGTTTTACACAGAACAGGTCATATCTCAACAAGCGATTCACGCTCACACCTTATGAGATTCTCAACAACAGGAAGCCCAATGTGAAATTTTTCCACGTGTTCGGCTCACGGTGTTTCATCTTTAACTCTAAAGAACACCGCAACAAGTTTGATGTCAAAGCCGACGAGGGAATCTTTCTGGGCTACTCTCTCACTTCAAAAGCATACAGAGTTCTAAACAAGCGTTCGAGAAAAATCGAAGAGACTTATTACATGACTTTTGACGATAGCTATGTCAAAAAGCTACAGGCCAAAGAAGACACAGCTGGGGAAATCTTTCCTCAAACTGGCCAAGTCACAGTCTCGATTGCTAATCTATTCGAGAAGTTTAAGGAGCTATTTGATGAACCAGAGAAAGCTACTCTCTCAGAAGCAGGCGCAGCAGACAACAAGATAGACCATATGAAGCAAATTGTCGAAGAAGCTGCTGGAGAATGAACGAAGGAGGATCAAATTCTGATGAACCTCCATCAAACGATGCCTCAGTCGAGGGGGAGGATCAATCGTCATCAACTCAGCCGACCTCACATGTGGAGGGGGAGCCAAGCTCTCAAACTGCTCCCGAAAGTGTTTCTCCAACCGAAAGTACTTCTTTAACCGAAAGTGCTTCACCATCCGAAGGTGCATCAACGCCTGAATACCAAGCACCACAAGAAACCTCTGAACCTCAAGTTTCTCAAAGCATTCCAGAAAGCTCATCTATCGAGGGGGAGCAAGCTGATATGTCATTCGACTATGAAAGCCAATCCGAGCCAGAAGAAATGATCAATGCTGAACTGGACCCAACCTTTGATCCAAACTACCCTCCTCTTACCAAATGGACCAGAGATCATCCTATCTCTCAAGTTGTTGGTGATATTTCTAAAAAGGTTCTAACCCGATCACAACTCAAGGCAAAACAGACATCCTTATTTTCCAAAGTTGAATTTTGCATGTTTAACTCATTCGTATCAAAAGTTGAACCGAAGACAGGTAACACTGCTCTCGATCACTCCGATTGGGTTCAAGCGATGCAAGACGAACTGAACGAATTTGAAAGGAACAAAGTCTGGCGCCTCATTCCAACTCCTCCAGATGCCTCGGTTGTTGGTCTCAAATGGGTCTTTAGGAATAAAATGGACAAGGAAGGGAACGTTATAAGGAACAAAGCTCGTCTGGTTGTAAAAGGATATTGTCAGGAGGAAGGGATTGATTATTAAGAGACTTTCGCTCCTGTAGCTAGGCTGGAATCTGTAAGAATATTTCTTGCTTATGCTGCCCACAAAAACTTTGAAGTTTTCCAAATGGACGTCAAGTGTGCATTTCTTAATGGAGAACTTGAAGAAACAGTGTATGTGGAGCAACCTCTTGGGTTCGTGAACGAAAAATATCCAAATCATTGCTACATTCTGGATAAAGCTGTGTATGGACTCAAACAAGCTCCGAGAGCCTGGTATGAAACGCTAACTAAATTCTTAAAGATGTCTAAATTCAAACAAGGTTCGGTTGACCCAACCTTCTTTCGCAAAAAGGAAGGTAACCACCTTATGATCGTTCAAATTTATGTCGATGATATCATCTTTGGCTCAACGAATCCCAGCCTAACAGCTGAATTCAGAAAGCTGATGGAGACTAAATTTGAAATGAGCTCAATGGGTCCTATTAACTTTTTCCTTGGTTTAAATATTAGACAGGGACCCGAAGGCATCTTTATCAATCAGGAAGCTTACACGAGGACTCTCCTAGCAAAGTTTGGTATGATGGGAGATTCCAAAGTCAAAGTCCCAATGGCATTCGGCACCAAGCTAACTCCATCCCTAGACAAACCAGCTGTTGATATCACGCTCTATCGTCAAATGATAGGCTCACTAATGTATCTTACTGCTAGCAGGCCTGACATCATGTTTTATGTGTGTTACTGTGCTAGATTTCAGGCAAACCCACGCGAACCTCACATGCTTGCAGTGAAGAACATTCTACGATATCTCAAGCGAACTGCCTCCTTAGGTCTATGGTATCCTTCCAACTCAGGCTTCTTCGTTCAAGCCTACTCAGATGCAGACCTTGGAGGATGTGGACTCGACAGAAAAAGCACCACTGGCGGCTGTCAATTCCTTGACGGGAAGTTGGTCAGCTGGCAATCAAAGAAACAGACATACGTGTCGTTGTCTACTGCCGAAGCTGAATACATAGCCGCTGCATCCTGCACCTCTCAAGTGATTTGGATCCAGAGTCAACTTCGAGACTATGGACTCAATATGAAGAAGATCCCACTATATTGTGATTCTGAAAGTGCAATTAGGATCTGTCATAACCCAGTGCAACACTCTAAAACCAAACACATAGCACTGAGGTATCCCTTCATCAAAGATCATGTGGAAGATGGAAACGTTGAAGTACACTTTGTTCGAACCACTGATCAACTGGCTGACGTCTTTACCAAAGCTCTTCCTGAAGCATCATTCAACAGAATTTTACAAGGGCTAGGTATGATGGAATCAGAGTCAGTACCTCAAACTATCTCTCAACCTCAAACGTAAGAAGCGAAATTCACCGAACGTTCAGGTTCGGTTAAATCATCTGACTCGCTCATCACTACAAAGGTAGATTTCTTAGTTGTAAATTTCTTATACAAAGTTGTTTATCTTATTGTCAAAAGTATTTTCTGATTGCATGCCTCAATTCCTTGGTTTTCTAAAATTTTCCAAAACCGAAACCTACCGAAGGTTCGGGTTCGGTTTCTCAAAATTTTCCAAAACCGAAACCTACCGAAGCTTCGGGTTCGGTTTTCCAAAATCTTCTTAAACCGAAACCAACCGAATGCTCGGGTTCGGTTTTCCAAATTTTTCTTAGACCGAAACCAACCGAACGCTCGGGTTCGGTTTTCCAAAATTTTCTTAAACCGAAACCAACCGAACGCTCGGGTTCGGTTTTTCACATTTTTCTCAACCGAAACCAACCGAACGTTCGGGTTCGGTTTTCAAAAAATTTTTCAAAGTTTTTTTTTTCTCTTTCTAAATTTTTTTCTTGCTTAATTTTTTTTTTCTTTTTAATTTTTTCATATATATATCAAAACTCCAAAAATATTTTCTTATTTTTTTATGTGTTCGTTCGTTTATGGGGATATAATTGTTGGATTACTTAAGTGTCCCTAGAAGCATGCTGCTGTATGTGTCCCAAGCCTCATAAGATTCTGAATAATCGCCTTAATGACTTGGTATAAACAAACCTTGTCTTCCCAATTAGGCTATCCCATTTATTCTAATCATGAGCTACCTCACTCTCTTCTCACATGAGATAAGAGTTTTCTGCTTGGTCCTTATTCTCGCAGAAGAGGTACTTTAATTTCTTACACCATCTCCATTACAATTCTCCATTACATTTGTTTCATCAACGTAACCCTTGAGACTCTCAGAAATTACCACCGAGGTTTATGGTTACACAACAACTGTGTTTATGATCTCAGTTTCGTGCCACTAGGAGCTGAGTGAAACCCAAAATTCAACACCAAATCTGAATTGACGGTGAACAATAAATTTGCTCAAGTTTTCACCAAAGAATTGACGGATGTATCTTACTGAAATCTCATATTTTTATTTTTGTGTGATTCCTATGAAATTGTTAAACACCATAACATTTCTTCCCTTGGGATCCAGTTTTTAATTTTTTTGAGATTTTATATTTTCCAAGCCAATTTAAAATTAATTCCTACCTACTTGTTCAACAGACTACACCGGTCTCACAAGTACTTTGATCACTTTCTTTCTTATTTCAAGATTAGAATTGTTGCATCAAAGCGAAAGCCACCCTTACATGGCCTAATTAAAAGAAGCCTTTCAACATTTATTAATAAGCGTTTGATCGTCATTCAACGGGAATCCACATAAACACTTTAAGGTCTCTCTTGATCTTGAAGGAAGAGATTCGTGCCCGGGATCATTTGTTTCGTGTCATTATTGACATCACATTTATTCCTAAAAAGAGTTGCTTTATTTCTTTTCTTTTTTACACTCTTAGCACGAAAATCTTTGATTTTCCAAAATTCTGGTACTAATAATTACAGGCTGTATTATTGCTTTGGTGGTTAATTATCGAGTTGTGGTCAAAAATCATCCACGTGGGAAATTAATTCAAAAGATGCCATTTCAAAGATAAGATCAAGGGTTGCTGACTCAGGCGGGAGATTAAAGGATTAAATTTCAAACGACGGTTAAAAAGGGGACGCATGCGCATTTGAAACGCCCATTTTTTTACTGACATAATGGACGCGTGTGCGAATTTCAAGCGGCTCCTCTCTGGCACTTAAAGGCGCGTGTGGATTTGAAACGGTTTCTTCTGAAACGACGCTTGTTGGGCGGCGTGTTCCTAGGAATCTGACACTCTCTCTCCTACGTGATCATCGCATGCCTTAACTGTCACGCATCTGTCATTCCAGAAAACCTTTTCGTATTTCCATAGAAGATTTGAAACGATTTTTCTCTCTCCTTTCACCCACTATAAAAGGCAGTCTCCACTCCCATTTACCTCTTTACTGCATCCGGATTTCCAAGAGAGCAAAAATTTCCTAAAGCTTTCCTGTTCATCTTCTTCTTCCTACCTTCAACAATGGCAGAATCATCCTCAGTCCATGCCACATCACACATCCTTCCCATTCGCCCTCAACAGTGTTTGGTGATTGACCTAAACCCTCTGGCGTATGATTCCTATATGTCTCCGATTATCGAGTGCCTGAAGTACTCACAAATCGCTCCTGCACTTTCTAGGGTTGAGTCTGTGCCCATGGAGCTCCTATCGCAGGTGTATGCGACTGCACATTACGATAAAGCAGTCGAAAGGGTGTTCTTCGAGGTTTCTGATCACAAGACCTCCATTTCTAGACAACGATTTGGCACACTGCTAGGGTTGGCTGCTGACCCTTCAAGAATTAAATCGGAGACGATTCCGATTGGGCATCTTTACAACATGTTTTATAATATGGGGTACACGGAGGCGCTCACCTCCGTCGCGAAGTTTAAAAAATCCTGCTTGCCGCCACAGTGGAACGGCATGTTTACAGTCCTCTTCAAGGGCTTATCTGAACGGAGCTCAGGATCCGATGGTTCTAGTCGATTGTTCTTGTCGATTATGTATGGCGTCTACAACGGAGTCAATCTTGACTATGGGTTTGTTCTCTGGCAACAACTCATCCAGAGCCTCTCTTCTTCTTCACGACACTCTGAGGTGTCGTATGCCCGGTTCTGGACTCTCATCACAAAATGGGCGATGGATAAATTTGATGGCCCCACTGCTGCTGGTGCATCGATGTCTTCGATCGGTTCTTTTCATACCACGAAGATTATTGTCTCAGATGCATCCAAGTTTTCTTTCGTTGGCTCCATTCCGGAGACAATGTACGGCGATGTTCCATCTGACAGCAGGATCATCCGGACCATTAAGGAGTTCAAGGCGTCTGGACCTAGGGTACTCACACAGGAAATGCTCAAGTCCATCCATGATGCTGACAAACCTGTTAATAGGGGCAAAAAGGCAGATAAAGGGAAGCAAGTGACCAAAGCTGCTAAAGGTCCTTCTCCCAGGAAGAGGAAACCAACCAAAGCTGCCCAATCCCCACAGCCGAAGAGACGGAAGACTCAAACGAAGCGAAAGCTTGTCATCGCTTCCTCTTCGAGTGACTCAGACGGCGAGAGTTCGGGTTCGGACGGCTCTCAAAGAGGCGAAACCCCTCCAAGAGGCAACACCCCACCCCGATCACCTACCCCAGACATGGAAATTCATGTCTCACCCATTCCCTCTCCTACTCAAACAATCCCTACTTCCATTCCCACCATAAACCCCACTACCACCATTCCTAAAACCTTTTTCCCTATACCACCACCCATTTTCACAGATACCACTACAACAACTGCAAAGGTTACAACCAACGTATCTGATACGGGGGTTCATACCGATGCAACCGAAACACCACCTGTAACCGAACCTCCTCATACAACCGAAACCCAGCATACAACCGAACCTATCCACACTCAACCACCACCCGAAACTACCCCCACCAACACTCAACCTGAACCTACACATACCACAACACCCACAGCTTCACCACCCCCAACATCTCCAGATCATGCCTCTGATGGAGATAACCCTTTCCTTGGAGGGGAAAATATGACCTACGATTCGGTCTACTTTAGTCCGTTTCAGGTTCAAAGCGACGACGAGGACGATGCTCCAGTAACAAAAAAGCATCTTAAGGAGCTAAACGAGAAGGTTGACTTGCTTCTTGCGTCATCCTCCAACACTCAGTCCTCTCTCTCTGAAGCCGCTCTTTAGAATATTGTTGATGCCTTCTCCAGGGCTCAGTATGATTCCGTCGCTTCAGCCACTGCCCCCATTGACGCCTCCACAAAAGCTTGTGAGGCTACGACCGCAAAAGTCGATAAACTATTCTCTGAAGCCTCTTCCCTGTTGAAGTCCTTACAGGAGAGCGCTGATGCTACAAAGACAACGTTGGAACCGATCGTTCAACAATTGGCCACGTTCGTCTCAACGGAGTTGCAGTCGTTCGCTACCCTTCACCAATCCATCAGCGACGACAACTCGGCCCTTCGTGCCTCCATTGACGAGCGCCTCGCTAATTTCAAGAGGATATCGCTGCTGAAAACTCGTTAATGGACGTTCGGGCAAGTAAAACCACCGCCCTCAAGGTCAAGAGCACTCAACTTTCAAACTATCAGCAACAGATTGAAGCTCTTCGATCCGAAAGGGAGGTTATCAAAACATGTGTTTCGGATGTACACTCTTCCCTATCCAACATCCTGGAAGCACACGATCCGATTCTCAATCATTCGGTGAGGCGAACCCTTGCTGAAAAACTTGCTCCTGCCCTGGACCTTCTCAGCAAAATTGAAGGCCTACCTATTTGCGTGTCCAATCCGAAACAAGGGGGAGAAGTGAAGTCTGGATCGAAACCACCTCCTTCCTCAAAAGCTGCTCACACAACCGAACCTCCTCCGACGGGTCAAACTTCGGGTTCGGGTGTGAAGGATAAAGGAAAGAATATAGCTGAGGAAGAAGATGAAGATGATAAAGAAACCATTGCTGACTTGCTTAAACGCAAAAATAGTCGCAATGTTGAAAATGATAATGTTCGTGTGGCGCGAGAAGCTGAAGAAGCCGAACGCAAGAAGAAAGAAGCCCACGATCTCCTTGAGAGCAGGAAGACTCTTTTCCCTGCTTGGACTTGGGAGAGAATGATAAAGGAGGCCATAGATACTCCTAGCATCCTATGGCTCGAACCGGTGATCTCCTTCGACTGCTACAATTCTGTCGATTCGCAGTTCGATATGCCCTTGACTCGAAAGGCGTTTATCTTCCACGCCTTCTCCAACATTTTTGAAGTCCCTCATCCTAATCCTGAGGTCGATAGGGAGTTAATCGAATTCTATCTGAAGGCCGCTCAACCACAGTACCTAACATGGAGCGCTCAGAAGATCGTTAATGTTCGGGTTTTAAAGCCGTATACCGAAGGGAGATTCATCAACGTTCGATTCAGGGTGATCAGAGGGTCTGCAAGAACCGAACATCTTATATCCCTAGCAGATCTACCGAACCTCAACCCTCATGATTGGATCGTTTTGCATAACATCCTTTTGACGAATGAAGCTGAATATGGTCCAATTATAGACCATCTCAAAAGGATGATAGTCTGTTACATCATGGAGGTCGCCTTGATGGATCAGGAGATAGCCACAGTCTTCAAGAAGAAACCGAAGATATCTCCTGTTGGATCGGCCAGTGATCTCAATCAAATGAAGATGGGCAAAATCGACCCGAAGCGTAATTCGTTCATGTTCACTAGAGCAGAAGGACAGAAATGTCTCTTTGCTTTAGCGGATAAACATCTTTATACCAATGCTTGTCTTGAGCATGTGCTGTCGATCATTCGTCGGTGTAAAGAGAATGCTGCGGACGATGTCAAATACTTCAACGATATGATCCAATGGTACATCAGATTCGGACAGACGATACTTGCTCTTATCTCTCGTCTGTTTCAGATTGTAAAGAAGAAGGTACCTGCCGCTGCTGCTGGCCCAAGTAACAAGTGAAGATCTCGCTCCAATTGACGCAAAGGGGGAGATTGTTGGGTTGAAGATTCGTTTAAGTGTTGCGTCATTGGGCTCGGTTATTAGTCCAATTATTTTGTACTCCGGTTTGGGCCTGTCCAACCGTGAGCCTGTTAGGTTTACTATATAAGTATATGCTTGCATGCATATTAGGTTAACGTTTTTTAGAGAATACGATTGATACAAGACGACAACATTACATAGTTCTTTCTTTATCGTTCCTGTAAACCTTCTAACCTTCTACAGTTGATGTTCTTAATCGAGCTCTTCCGAGGGTTGTTTTATAATCATTCGACACGTTTGATTCATTCTTGAGTTGTTCATTATTTTTGCATTCTTGCTGTTTAATCTTTATTTACCTGTTTAAGATCTAATCGATCTTCAAGATTAAGTTTTAATCGCATCAACTCGTGCATTGGTATGCTACTTTTTGAGCTGTTGTATGGGAGGAGGTGTCGGACCCCCATATGCTGGGGTGAGGTAGGGCAACGCTTGATGGGTAGTACAGAGATAGTGCTTCAAACAACAGAGCAGATACAGCAAGTCAGACAGATGTTGTTGACTGCTCAGAGTCAGTAGAAGAGTTATGCGGATAGGCGACGATCTGAGCTCGAGTTCCAGGTTGGTGATTTCGTGCTCCTGAAGGTATCTCCTTGGAAAGGAGTGATCCGATTCAGGAAGAGGGGCAAACTGGGACCCCGGTATATTGGGCCGTTTAGAGTGATCGCGAGGGTAGGTAAAGTCTCATATTGCTTGGAGCTACCTATGGAGTTGGATCAGATTCATGATACCTTCCACGTGTCGCAGCTTAGGAAGTGTATTACCGATGAGTCGGCAGTGGTACCACTAGAAGATATCCAGGTGGATGCGAGTCTGAATTATGCTGAGAAGCTCTTCACAATCTTGGATCGAAGGATCAAGGTTATGAGGAATAAGGAAGTGCCCCTGGTTCAGGTCCAGTGGCAACATCAAAGAGGGTCCGAGCTGACCTGGGAGCCAGAGTCGGAGATGCAGGAGCAGCATCCGGATTTGTTCGCAGCATGAGACTTCGAGGGTGAAGTCTGGTTCTAGTGGGGGAGAATTGTAACAGCCTGAAATCCAGGTAAGGTTTACGACCCTTCTATTTTGGAGAGTTTACAAATTAGGCCCTTAAAGTTGTATGTGGGATTGGTGAGTACGCTGGGCGTATTGAGGTGTACGCCGCGTGTACTCGCGCACTTAATTTGAACGCGTACTCGACCTGGTACGCTGCGCGTACCCAGGGGTTACGCTGGGCGTAGTGAGCCCAGATGCAAACCCTAATTTCTGGCTTGTGCACTATAAAAGGAACATGTAGTCCTTAGCCCTAGCCACCATATCCCCTTGAGTGAGTCCTTAGAGAGCTGAGATCCGTGCTTTAGCTTGTGTGTGTGTTTTTGAGCTTGAAGTTACCTTTTCAAGGTGAAGAAGGAGAAGAAGGAGCCATTGTTGGAGCTAGAAGTTGAAGAATAAGTGTAGATCCGAGTTCTACAGTGGTTGGAGATCTCTTTTGAGGTAAAAAGCTCAAAGCTTTCCTTGTTCTTCTTAAGTTTTGCTTTTTGGACCATTCTTAGGGTTTTTGGTTCAAAGTTGGAGACTTTGTGTGCAAAGAGTCTCCATGAGCTTAGATCTAACCTTTTATAGTGTATATCGGGTTGAGTATTTATAAAAATCCAGTCTTGGACGTGGATCTTGTGCCATGCATGAGTTATAGTCTCATTATGGAAAGAGGAAAGGTGTTTTGAGAGCAAAGTGACCTTTACAGTGATACAAAGGCTTAAAGGTTTCAACTTTATGGATTAAGTCATGTTAGAGGAGTCAGATCTGAATTTTGGATGCAAGTCTTAACCGTTTAAGACCTGAATGAGGTGGATGAGGAAGCTGGGTATTACGCTGGGCATAATCCCAGTACGCGCGGCGTAAGGGGCCACGTACCCCGATTCTTTGAGGGCTCCGGGTACGCCTAGCGTACACGTTTGGTACGCACAGCGTAACCCGGAGGGTTGACTTTTGTTGACTATTAGGGTTTGGTCAAACTTTTGTGTATTTGAGCCAAGTAAGGGGTAAAATGGTCTTTTACCTCTCCTGATAGTGATTAGAGGGAATGGTCTAGCCTTGGGAATTATGTTGATGACAAGTGATTATTTCATGTGATTAGGCGGAGGCTAGGTCTTATTTCTCTGAGTCCGAGATTTCCGAGTTACCGAGTTACATGAGGTGAGTCTTCTCACTATATGCTACCTAGAGTGGTATTATGTGTTGGCCGGAGGCTCTTATGTGTTATGTGTGAGATTATGTGCTATGTGATATATGTATGTTGTATGATTTTATAGACCGGGCCGGCGGGTCCAACGATACAGACCGGGCCGGAGGGCCCAACGAGCTATGACCAGACCAGAGGGTCCAGCGAGCTACGGGACCGGAGGGTCCCGCTGAAACACATCGACCAAAGGGTCGTATTATAGCCTCGAGTGGCGTATGTGTTGTATGCGGTATTTTGGGGAACTCATTAAGCATTTATGCTTATAGTTGTTGTGTTATGTGTTTCAGGTACTAGCGAGGACCGTGGGAAGGCGCCAACGTGACCCGTACACACTAGAAAAAGGATTTGATCTTGTGATATGTTATGTTTCGATAACTATTGGTGGATACTTTTGAGAATATTTTTATATAAATTTGGTTGTTGAAAAATGAAAATTCTGTTTTGAAAATTACGTTGTTACAAAGGTGTTGAACTGATGTAAGAACTTTTATATCTTTACACATATACTTAATATGTAACTAAGATTCAAATGACACTCGGACAAACAACTGATACCCTAAATCCACAATCAAACAAGGAACATGAAATAAAGTGAGTTATCAGTCCTAAGCCCTTTCAACCTCATTTATATAACTATATCTATATAGACATGATTTCGACAATATATAGTTTGAAAGAGTTTGATGAAAGAGTTTAGCATATAAAAGAGTTTTAACCAGTTGAATGGTTATAGTTGACTTGATGTGAGTTTATAAAATGTTTTGTAATAGTTTGTTTTATAACATAGTTTGAAGTATAAGAGATGCACTTGTTTTTATAATTATAAACACATGTGATTTATTCGATAACCATAATGTTTTCTACTTGTATTCCCCCCCCCCCCCATAAAAGCATTTTAAATCATTCACAAGATAAGTTAGGGGTATGAAATCACATGGTAGAAGTGATGATTGGATGAAAACGATACTTTGCTCGGGCAACACTTCGACCGGAAAGACACAAGTTTCTCGGGAACTTCGGCACTTCGGGCTTCCGTCAGGGCTTGGACATGTATCCGGGGCGTCGGGGTAGTCTCGGGATGCTTAACACAGAGTAAAAGTAGAAAGGGAAGTGGAGTTGAGAAGCCTAAACCCGAGACCTTCGGTTTCTATTTATAAGATGTAATTTTGGTGCTCACGTCGTGAGCATGGAATGGCTCACATTGTGATTTTGATCCTATCCATCCACTGACTCGACTTCTGACAGCCCGACCCTGGAACCTATCCATTACTGGCTAAAGTCGTGAGTTCTCTGACAGGGTGGGGATTCGTGTCCCGAACTTCGGAAATTCATATCTCTCGTATAGGAGTTCCGATTTGGACATTCTTTATATCCATGTGTAGGTGATATTCTGCTCTACAACTTTCGTTTAGACTCTGTTGGCTAGTTTTGACTTTATTTATTTTAATATTATATTTTTAATAGGTGGGTACTGGAAAAGTCCATTGAAAATTCATAACTTCTTTATCCGACGTCCATTTTCATCTGCCTTTTTACCATTGTATTACTATTGTCGAGATCTTCGATTCTCGTTTAGGTTGTGCCGGCTAAAAGCCGCTCGATCTCTATTTTGAGTTTTTAGCTGTCTACTGCTAAATCCGAAACTTAGAAAAATCATAACTTCCTCATACGAAGTTAGATTTGGACATTCTTTTTATATATGTTTATGGTTTAATGATATCTACGACTCTCATTTAGATAACTAAGGCTAAAAGGTATTTTATTGAAATTTTATGTGTTTTATTGGAGTCCATAACTTGTCCTCAAGTTATGGATAACCAAAAGTCTCTTTGTGTTAAAACCATTAAAAGCACACATAAGTTACAAAATGAAAAGTCTTCATTTTAATAACTCATAAGTTATGAATTTGAAAGGTTTTGTAAATTTACAAAACTTGCCCTCAAGTTTTGGAACATATAAAGTCACTTAATAAACTTTAGTTCCAACCCCTATATTTTTAAAAGTTAAAAATCAATCTTTATACTTTATAACATTATAAGTTAATAGTATATATATATATATATATATATATATATATATATATATATATATATATATATATATATATAAAAGAGCAAGTCGTCTTACCATTAGTAGGCCTCATTCACGAAGTCGGTCTATAAGGGGGTATAAAGTTGTTGCCTATAAAAAGGCAGCTTAATGGGTGTCCACTCTCACCCACGACTTATAGAATTCTCATTTAAAGTATGATGAATATTATAAAGTAACTAAATGTTTTATTAAGTTCCCAATCTTAGTTACTTTAGGAAAATGTGAATAAGGTGCTAATCCATGAAATTACACTTTACACTTTGTTTAAATCGTTAGTGGAGCGTGTGTGGTTAACCAGCACACTAACATGGACTTAACAAAGTATGTAAAGGGTGACTTAAGGTTTATCATAGTATCGGTGGAGCGCATGTGGTTAACCGACACATCGATTGAATGATAAACATTAAGGGTACCAAGTTATTCGCATGGCTACTTCACACCTCGTTTTGTGATCCTCGGTATCCTAGTTACAAAACTTGGAGGGCACACTCGAGATTGAAACATGCCTTTGAAAAGTTCATTGAATCTTAAAAGAATCTAGGTGTAAAGCCCAAAAAAAACGGATCTACCAATGATCAAAGACAAATAACAGAAGCAAAGATGAAATAATAAGCAAATAACAAAACGAACCAAGCTTGCATACGCCTTAACGCAAAAAAACGTCAGATACAACTTGGAGAAAATACGAAGGCATCAACAACCTTTAAAGTCTGACACAACACCCTATTTATAGCCCTGACTTACAACTGCAAGGACTTTACGTTCGTAAGGAGTTTACGGCCGTAAACACATAACAACCGTAAACTAAACAAAATTGGTTTTACCTACACAATCACTACCACTAACTAGTATGCCTAGATCAAACCATTAGACAGGTTCTTTCAATCTTCCCCTTGGTTTGGACTAGCTCGAGCCCATTCCTTTGTCGACAATCATCACGTCCGTCTGGCCCATCGCTCCATTCCACATTCTCTTGCTTAGAATCTCCGCGACCATCGTTGTGTACACCTTGGCTCCTTCCTCATAAATATCTTCAACAACTTTAATTTGAAAGTTGCTAAGATAATGAATATCCCATTTCTTGAATTGCAGTAAGTCTCTACGATCGTACAAGCGGATACACCCATTCTTAATTTTGATAACCGCTCCAGACGTATTTTCATCATAGACCCAATATTCCAAAGAACTGAGAGATCCATCTTGATAGCCTTGAAGTACAGGAAACTGCTTGACTTGTTTCGTTGCAGGCCACATCACTACCTGTAACGGCTTGTCAGTAGACAGTTCCAAGACATCTGGGTGTTCAAATACAACTGACTTTGCCGTCGGCATCGATGGAAATCCTTTCTTTACATGATCATCCAGAAAGTGTTTAAATTGAGTAACCTGAGGAGTGTTGAAAAGATTTATAAACGGAGCTTTAGACAACTCCGTTAGATCAATTCTCGTGAACGACCTAAATGCATGAATATCCTTATACAACTCTGAATTACCACTCTTACGAATGACAATCCACATTCTGAGAGCGTCATGAAATCCCCAGGCAGCCACTCCTGATCTATCTCCAAATGTATCTCGAAACCTAACAACTTCAAGATCAGTAACAATTATTAAGGGTTCGCTCCGAAATGTATTCTGATTAGTATTCCGTTTAAACAACAACTGTCCTCTCTGAACATCATCTTCTTGATTACGGCGAATAAGTTCTTGAATGTGTGGAGCCAATGGAGGTTCAACTACAACACGTTCAGCAGTACCAGAAGACTGGCTGACTGGTAGGTCAACCGGAAAAGCTTGTATGTGAAGGTTAATCCTTTGTTCTTCAACAGACGTCTGGTATCTCTCACCAAGATCAACTTCAAGTTTCTTCTTTAACTCAAAATAACTCAAAGTCAGCAGATTAAAATGATCTTGTAAATCGGAGATCAGCTTGCTTTTCACCTTCTTATCCTTCTTGAGTTCAGCCAGTTGTCCGCCAAGACAAGATTTATCTGATTGTAGCTTGGATACTTGGATATGAAGATCGACATTCTCAGCACGAAGCTCTGCCACCTGAATATCGAGTTCAATGTTTTTCTGGCTAAGAACCGAAATTTCTTTCTGCAGACCAGCAAGAGTAAGATTGTCATCTCTAGCACCACCTTCTTCAATGGAAACACCTTTTCCTCGAGGATCTGGCGATAAAAGTTGTTCTTCAGCCATGTGCAACGCCAGCCTTTCAGAAGCAGTATCTCGACTGTATCTAGGAACTGAGAAACCAGGCGGTTCAGAGGAACCACCAACATCAAATGTTGAACTTGGACCAGTAGGGAACATCTTTATGGTAGCGAGTCTTGTAGTAGTAGCAGTGATAGGTGGGGTAGGAAGACCACTAACCAAACTTGCGATCAGTTCAGATTGTCTTGCATCAAGTCTTCTTCTTTTAGATTGTGGTTGGTCAGCTTCTGGAGAAAACACGCTCACAAACGGTTCAGAAGTAGGAGAAACTGAAATAGGAGGGGAACATCCCATAACCATCTCCATAGGAATCGAAGTCGACACCATTTGCTTTGAAGTAGGAGTTCACGTATCAAACGTCTCGCTCGATCTCCTTGTCTCAATTGTTTGCAAAACAACATCATCGACATTGTTGAAAATTTTGTCAAGATTTTCATGAGACACAATATTTGCACTGCTTGCCAAAGAAGCTGCAATGTCATCATGATCAAAACCAGTTAAGTCAAGATCATCAAAAGAATCACTTCTCGCTTCACCAATACTCATCCCTCCACCAACTTGATCACCACTCAACTCCTTTTCATGTTCTGAGACAATTTGAGCTTTGGGAGTTGGTGAGTCTTCTTTCTCGGTTTCTTCATCCTCAGATACATCTCTAACAATATTGGATGGAGTTGATTTCTCAGCAGACGTTTGCTCCGAGGATGTTTGCTCGGATGACTCGTAAGACTCTGGTGTTTCATCCAGTTCAGTAAACTTGCCAAACTTTTCAAGAGGATATAGTCCTTGAAATATGAATTTGCCTCTCCGATTTTGTTTGATGAGTCCCACCGTGTGGGGACCCAAGGACTTCATATCCAATGTTTCTCCCATCTTTCTTACGTCGGGAAACTGAATGTTAATGATCATTTGCACGAAACGGGGATACAACAGAAAAGTATCCTGAGTAGAAGCCCTGATGTTGATAAAAAATTCCTCAAGGATGAACTTTGAGAAATTGAAACGAAACCCAGCAGCAAGAGATACCAAAGCACCAGTTGTGCACTGAGAGATCTCATCTGCCCCAGACCTCCTTCCCGAGATTCAGCTTACGAAAACATGGGCCAAAAACCTCCAGTATGGATGTAGCAACTTTTTCAGCGTCGGCGGAAAGGTTCCCTCGTAACTCATTCTTCGTAGAACCCTTTGAACATCCTCGATTCCAATCTCTGTCGGGAAATGGGGTTGATCATCAATTAGCAATGATTCACGAATAACACCTTCATTAATGACAATCTCTCGACCCTGTACTTTTGCCTTCACTGTAAAATTGCCATCATTATCCATGTATGTCTCTACAATCGCCCAAAACTCGCGTATTAAATTTTGATAAACCGCCGGATTGACAGTGATTGCGGATGCTAAGCAGCATTCACACAATCGATGAATCATCGAACGCATATCCGAATGAACAGCCGGAGGGTCCGCGAGTACAATTGCTAGGTTGTGCATATCTGCAAATTTTAGGTTCGCCATTGTCTGCACTCAAACACAACTGTAAGAAACCTCAAAATAAAATTTTATTTTGACCCAAAAAATATTCTAATTAAAAATATGACCAAAACAAAATTTCATTAAGTGACGATCGAGTTTACTGTTGAGTTTACTGCCGAGATCGAGAAATGGGTTCTTGGGCCGTAAACTCAAAGTTTACGGTCTAAGAATCCCTTTGAAAAGTTATCACACAATATTTCATTATTTAATACATCCAAAGTTCAAGCAGTAAACTCATTGTTCTAGGGCTGTAAACTAGGAGTTTACGGCCGAAGAATAGACAGCCAAAAACTCCCCAAAAATCGACCCTACCTATCGAATTGATGCACAATACTAGAAGATATGTAAATGTAAACATCCGAAGCATCAATATAAATTAGAAACAGGTCCAAATCTCAAACATTTGGAGTTTACGGCTGGAGCTTACGGTCGTAAGCTCCGTCGGATCCTTTTTTGCGATTTCTGACACAATGGCACGGTGAAACACGAAACAAAATACATATTTGTGATCTAGAAGTGATTACCTTTGTGATGGTGTAAGCGGTTTTCCGAAAATCAAAGAAAAAAATTTGAGCCTTTTGAGAGGGTTTAGAGAGAGTTTGCGGCCGAAATCTCGTGAATGGGGAGATTCCAGCAGTGAACTCCTTTTTACTCTTTTTACCCTCACTTACTCTCTTACCTGATAATTACCTAGTATTTCCAACTTCCAATAATTAAAATTAAAATTAAAAAAAACTTTGAGGATTAATTTAATTTCGGAAAAATAAAATCTAACAAAATACAAATTAAAAAAAAAAACAAAATAAAAATGGAAATAGTAAAAATAATAAAAATAAAAATTAAAAATTAAAAATTAAAAATAACCTCTTAAAATTAAAATTAAAAAAATAAAAATAAAAATAAAAATAAAAGAAAAGAAAAATATAATTTAAAAAAATGTATATATAGTTTAACTAAAAATAATTTTTACACAAGAAATTTAACCACTATAACCTTTGTGATGCTTGGATCAAAGTTGTTGGACGACCTTATTCAACTTGTCGGTACCCTTATCGTCACATCTTCGTATTGCCAGTATTATGGTCCACTAAAACACGAAAGGTTTGTGACATTTTTGGACATTTTACCAATGACATGATTCAGGCATATATGTAATTGTAAATTTTTGTAATTATGATACCTCCTAAATCTTAAATAGATTCACCTTATGACCATTTAACTGACTACAACCAGGGATATTGTTGTCCACCTAAATCGAGCAGCGAGATCTACAGACAATCTGTATGAGTTCAATTTTAAGTGTACTGGAACGTGTTTCCCGCTTCCTGATATGCCCCAGCCATCAAGAACTTCCAGAGTACTCCTTACATCGGGTGAGCAGACAACCGTTCAGAGAGAAGATAGATTCAGAATCCTATTACTTAACACTTCACACGGGTTGAGAAGAAGAATGTTGCATATGCTGTGTACAAGGTCGGATTAGAAGTCACGCAAAGGAGACAGCATATGGCTAACAGATAAGAGGAATTTCATATATATATATATATATATATATATATATATATATATATATATATATATATATATAACTTGCATAGAAATAGAGTTGCATATATTGTGTACCAGGTCGGATTTAATATCACGCAAAGGATACAACATATGACTAACAGACAGAAAGAAAGAAAACAATTTTCTACAGACCTAATTTATCGGAATTTACCAGTCGCCCCATCCAACCAGAATTAAGGACAGAATCCGCACATCGAGGAAAAGTTAAGCTACGGTTCCAAGTACGGGTTCAATTAATGTGACGAGTAGATTCTCATGCATATCTCCCTGCTCAACCTATCCGAGCGTTGTGACATCAGGTTAAATGGATCTAACTAGGTCAAAGTTCGTCAAGTCCTTTAGATTCATTAGGTTCAGCTTTCCTAGTCAAGTCCATTTAAAAACTTTTGTGCCTACCAGCACATCGAGTACATAGCGTAGACGATTCAACTTAGGTACGTTACGCCGATTCAGGTTGCCCTTTATCACTTGTTAATTTCATTTCCCATCACAGTACTTACAACCGAAGTTCTCAGCAATAAATTTTAAAATGCTGAACAGAAATGACACTATTTTTGGATTTTTTATAATTTTTGTTGTTTTTAGATTTTTATTTCTCCCCCTAAATTTGTGCATGGGTGAGAGTACGAAACAAAAGAATGCGCAAATTTTAAACTATCCTAAAACAAAAAAAAATGAAAATGTAAACTAATAAAACCAAAATTAAATTGAGAAAAGAAGAAGAAAAAAATAAAAACTTAATCCTCAAAACATATCATTTTTAGAAATCCGACAAGCACATCGAAGCGAGCTTTGTTAAATGGCTTTGTGAACAACTCCGCCACATTGTTATCAGTGTGGACTTGTTCGATTCGAATTAAAGATCGTTCATAACAGTCTCTGATAAAGTGAATTTTAATGTTGATGTGCTTGGTTTTAGAGTGTTGGACTGGGTTTTTAGCTATTTGAATTGCCGCTTCATTATCACAATAGATAGGGGTTTCGAAGTAATTCAAACCGTAGTCCAACAGCTGATGTTGGATCCAGATAACTTGAGAGCAGCAAGCTGATGCAGCAACGTATTCCGCCTCTGCTGTTGAAGTCGAGACAGTGTGCTGTTTCTTGCATTGCCATGAAACTAATCTGTCACCTAGGTATTGACATCCTCCTGAAGTTGATTTCCTGTAAAGCTCACAGCCTCCATAATTACTATCAGTAAAAGCATAAAGATTAAATTCAGAATTCTTCGGATACCAAAGACCCAATTTGGGGCTTGCTTTGATATACCGAAAAATTCTTTTAACATCAATAAGATGAGAAAGTTTAGGATTAGCCTGATATCGTGCGCATTGACAGACTGCAAGCATGATGTCAGGTCAACTTGCAGTAAGATACATCAGTGATCCGATCATCGATCGATAGAGAGTTTGATCTACGGACTCGCCTTCAGGATCTGGAGACAGGAGAGGTCGTTCAGCCATTGGTGTAGAAGCAGATTTAGCATCGTGAAGTGCAAACTTCTCAAGAATATCCTTCACATACTTGGCTTGATGTAGCAGGATTCCAGTTGAATTCTGTTTAACCTGAAGCCCCAAAACATGGTCATTTCTACCAACGAACTCATTTCAAATCTTTTCTTCATTACACTTTTGAACTCTTTGCAAAGCTTTTGGCTCGTTGATCCAAAGATTATGTCATCGACATATATTTGTACAAGTATCTGGTCCTTGTCGACATGCTTTATGAACAGTGTTTGATCGATAGTGCCGCGAGTGTAACCATGTTTGAGCAGATGCTTTGTTAGGGTTGCATACCATGCTCTAGGAGCTTGATGCAGCCCATATAACGCTCTGTCCAACTTGTAGACATGATTAGGATACTTCGAGTCGACAAACCCTGGAGGTTGATCAACGTAGATTTATTCCTTCACCTTGCCATACAAGAAGGCAGTCTTGACATCCATTTGAAAGACAGTAAAGTTCATATACGAAGCATACGCTAGGAAGATACGAATAGCCTCCAGGCGAGCTACTGGAGCATAAATTTCAGTGTAGTCAAGACCCTCGACTTGTCGAAACCCACGTACTACCAGTCTGGCTTTGTTTCTCACAATAACCCCTGAATCGTCTTGTTTGTTGTGATAGACCCATCGTGTGTCAAGAGACTTTTTGCCCTTCGGTAACTTAGCAAACTTCCAAACACCGAGTTTTTCAAATTGATGCAATTCTTCATGCATTGCATCCACACAGCTAGGTTAATTTAGAGCCATTTCTACATTCTTGGGCTCAGTTTGAGAAATAAAGCAAGAGTACAGACATGTATTCACGTCTCCACTCTAACTTCTAGTTTTAACACCATCATCTAGCTGGCCAATGACGTTTTCGATCGGATGATCCCTTTGAACCCTAGAAGGTATTTCTTGGTTGATGTCATTGAGAGAAACAGGTAGAGTGTGAATATTTAGACCTCCTTCATTTGCTGGTTGAGTAGTACTAGATGGTTTTGCGACATACTCATCTACACTAAAATCATGAAAGTGTAATTCTATAAGGGTTGAAGAGACAGCGGAAGCATCATTTGGAACGAACTCTTTCCTGAAGATATGTGAGGTGTCGATTCAGCATCAGAAGAATCAGTGTGGACTGATTGAGGACTATCATGTTCTAAGAACGGCCCCCCTTGAGGAGTAGCAGAGCACTTTCCCGAAGATGTTGCAGAAGACTCCCCCTCAATTGCAGCAGAAGGCTCCCCCTCAGATGCAGCAGAAGGTTTAGATACAGGCTTGTACACAACTTCTTCGTCTTCATCTTCAGAGAGACTCTTCCAATGCGAACCAGCTCTAGATACATCATTTGAATACACGTTTAAGGATTTGAAAAGTGACGTATAATCAAACAACCAATCCGGACCCACTCTTGCATCTATCTCATTCTCTTCCAACCATCGCACGTCATAGGATTCCACAATCTGTTTGGTTTTCTTATTGTAGATTCTATAAGCGGTGCGAGCAGCATATGCTACAAAATAGCAGTCATCGTCTTTGGCATGAAACTTCGGGTTGGCATCTAGGTGAAGAAGGGTGCAAGGATAGCCAAATACTCAGAAGAAGGGTCCATAGTAAATTTTATACGGAGTTTTCATTTTAGCTTTGTTGATAAGCACTCGATTATGAACATAACAGGCAGTGTTTATCGCCTCCGCCCAAAAGAAAACAGGCAGCTTTGAGTCACACAGCATCGTTCTTGCAGCGTCTTTGAGTGTTCTGTTCCGCCTTTCAGCAACACCATTTTGTTGAGGTGTATGAGCCAAAATAAATTGACGCAGGATACCCTTTCCAGCGCAGAAATGATTGAGAATGGAATTCTTGAACTCTGTTCCATTATCGGTGCGAAGCGCCTTCACCCTATGATTGGTCTGATTCTCAACAAGTACAACAAACTCCATGATCAATTCAGTGACACCAGCTATGTTGGATAGAAAGAAACCCACGTAAATCGAGAGAAATCATCAATCACAACTAAACAGTAAGAATTTCTATTAATGCTTAGCACGTTCACTAGACCAAACAAATCCATGTGAAGTAATTGAAGAACCTGACTGATTGAGTTAACCTGTTTTGGCAAATGTGGCTTTCGATGGTGCTTTCCTTGAGCGCACGACACACATTTCTCAAACTTAATAAAGTCCTTGACGGGCAATCCACGGACCACCTCATTTTTCGCAAGATGATTTAGATTCTTGGCGTTAGCATGACCTAATCTTCGGTGCCACAACATTGCAGTTTGCTCGGAGATCTTGGAGAATAGACAAGTAACTTGTTCTGGGAGATTGCTATTCATATCAATAATATATAGGCGTTCCCATCCCTTTTTTATTTTACGAGAATCCATTCTTCTGGGATGACAAAGCCTGGCTTTAAGACCATGCATTCCTTGTCAGTGAAATGCGTAGAATGGCCCTTGTCACAAATCTGAGAAACGCTTAACAGACTGTGTTTCAACTCGGGAGCGAAATTCACATTTTCGAAACATAGAACTCCATTTGACACGGTTCCTCTTTGAGTGATTTTCCCTCCATCTCCACCCGCAAAAGAGACATACCCCCCATTAAATGACTGAATGTTGTGTAGTTGGGTGATATCTCCCGTCATATGCCGGGAACAGCCACTGTCGACAAACCAGGGTCTGACGACATTTCCCCGCAACTGTCCCTACAAAATGTGCGGGTTTAATTAGATTTGGGCACCCAGGTCATGATCTTCCTGGGTGATCCCGATGCCTTTTTAGATTTATTGCACTTAAACTTCTCTGAGGACACAGATGATGTATTGGGAGCAAGTTTGGGCCTCCATTTATAATTAGGTTTTCTGAAAAACTCAGTTAACTTTGTCATTTTATGCTGAACAATCTGCTTAAAGCATGTGTGACTTCTACCAGAGTTGGTTGAAGATCCACTACTGCTTTGGGATGAGCTTGACCTTGGCATGGCTATGCTCCTTTTTGGCAGACTGCTCAGGACAAGATGATTAAAAACCTTTTTATGTTTGTGAAAAATATCCCTTTTTCTATTTCGTTCATCTGCCCAATCATCATTTCGAGACCGACTTCTAGAGGAATTTCTATTTAAAGACCTTCCTCTGAACTCGTTCTCCCCTCTTGGAAGGTTATGACTCACAAACAATCGATTAAGAAAATTTCTAGCAATATGACCACTAGTACCACAATTAAAACAAATCTGCTTGTTATTGTTAGAACTTGTGCTGCATTTATTAGATTCATTTTCCCTACAAACACCCTTGCTTGTCTCACAAGAACATGCAACATTATTAGGTTGTGAGGCAAGTGAGGGTGCTATACTCATAGAGGGTTGTGAAACTAGTGGTGTCTCAACATTTTTATCACAAACATTCAAATTGTCAACCAAATTGTTCAAAAATTTATCAGACATATTTGAAGCACTCAAAACAGTATCAGAAGTAACAGCTACTGTATCAGAAGAATTAAAAACACCACAAGAAATATTGTCACTTAAAACATTTGAAAAAAAATTGTCTTTATTTAAAATGAAAACGTCAGGTTTGAACTCGATCTTATTTTCAGAAACACATCCTTCAAATTTGTGCTTTGACTGATTCAAGGATTGATCTGCAGGAGAAGTAGAAATGTTAGCACTTTCAACATTAATAAATCCTCCCGAAATAAAACCGGAGGGCTTGCCATAAACCATAAATGATTCATTGGCAATCTCTTCTTTGGACAAGGGCTTGGACACATATGAATGATTGAAAGGAGGGGGTACATGATTATACCCTAGTCCATTTGATTGATTCCTTTTAAACTGCATACTTTGGTCTATCATATTTGCAACCACCTCACTTGAGAAATCATATTTTCTAACATCAAGTTTGGCGGTTTCAAATTTTCCTTTCAAAGATTCAACTTCAGCCACTAGCTCAGCATTTTGTTTGACTACATAATCATAGTTTTCACATTTGTTACTGTAGTCTTCCTGGAGTCTCCTAAAGTCCTTAATTTTCGATTCTAGCTGAGCTTTAAGTGGTTTTTGTCCTTTTCGAAGTTGGTACACTTCATATCTAAGGTCTTCTACGTTTCTTATTAATTTTTCATTAAGTTCACGAAGAATCCTAAGACTTTCTACTTCATTGCCTAAAGTCTCAATTTTATCCTGTAAAATTTTTACATAATCTATACAAGCCTTAGAGCATGATGGGATACTTACCTTAGACAAATTAGGTTCATGGGAAGAGGATACCATCAAAGCAAACTGTAGCTGCATCACACTGTCTTCAGCTGCTACAATCCCTGCTGGAGTATCATCCCTTACCTGTGCCAGATGAGCATTTTCTGGTCCAGATAAGTTGAGAGCTTGTATTTGATCCTCCCAATCGAAAGATTGCGCAACCATAGCCGTTTCATTCTTTCCTTGAAACACCGAAGCTTTCCTTTGTTGAATCCAACCTTCTTATCAGCACTCATTCCCCAATTGTTCTTCCCTATCTTTTTGGCAAACTGTTTTGCCCTAAATACAGCCATGGCAATTTGCCATGTGATGTCCATTTCCTCAACGTCCTCCGGATGGATTTGATCAAGATCTGCAAATGACAATTGAGGCGGAAGCTCCCCAGCTACAAGTGCATTGTAGCAATTCACTAGCCCTGCGACAAAGACAAGTTTTTCATCACTCTCCTTTCCTTTTGAAGAAGAGGCCACATTTGAAGATGGAGCAGTTTGGGTAGACATGAATGGTTGACTTTGTGGGTAGGGAATGACTGGTGCAGAAGAAGATGAACCTGCAGGGGTATAAGAGAAAGAAGAAAGAGCATTGTTAGTTGAAATGCCAAGATTGGCACCTGAGTAGGAGTTCACATGATTGATCTCTCGCTGCTTGTCATCAATATCACATGCTTTGATGACAGCCATCACTTCAGCTAGAGAAAGGCGATTGAGATCCTTAGTCTTCTTAATCACAGCTACGTTCATGTCCCAAGATTTTGGGAGAGCATTTAGTAGCTTCTTATTAATTTCTGACTTTGTGTAGAAGATCCCTGCCACAGTCATCTCAGTGTTGAGTGTTGTGAATCGCTGCAGTTGGGCCTCGAGAGTCTCTCCAGGCACATAGTTAAACATGTTGAAACGTTTCCTCAGCATATCTTGGCGACTCTCTCGCATGTCTTCATTTCCTTCATATACTTCAATAAAGGCTTCCCACAGTGCTTTAGCAGAAGTATACTCTCTGAATCCTTGAGCAATGTCTGGAGATAAGGCCATAGTCAAAATGGCCAATGCCTTTTCTTGTTCTTCTACACTCTCAAAATCTTCATTAGTGTAGTTTTCAATTTTCTTGTCAACCACCTGCCACCCAACTGTAGTGGTGATTCTGACTGGATCCTTTATAACACATTTCCAAATCTTGGAGTCCTTCATCTTTATATATTTCTCAATTCTATATTTCCACTCGGGAAACCATCAGCGGACATGAGTCTTGGAATGCACGTGGTTGTTCCCATCACAGCATCGAGTTCATGATATTGATTAGGACTTTGTGATTCCATTTTTAAATTAAAGTTAATTAATTGTTAAATAAAACCTATTTTTCGATTAAAAAAAATAATTTACTGTTTACTGTGAATTCTAAAAATTACTCGACTAGGATTCAAGAAACGTTTTTTGCCGAGAACTGTTTACGCCCGTGAAAATTTTTAATTCTGGAACAGAAAATTGAAGATGCAATTTTTCTAAAGTCGATTATCAGATAATCGATTTACGGCCAATGATTTTCTAAAGGAACTTCGTGTTTACGGCCAATGATTTTCTGCTAAGAATTTATTTTATTTTTGAGAATTTAAATGCAATGAAGTATGATTATTAAAGCCTTAAGTGAGGAACTCGATTTGCTGGAGAAGAGATTCGTTTGCGGTGTATGAGCCTTGAATAGCTTGCGGTCGTGAACTTGGTGTTTACGGCCGTAAGCTCGGACCGTGAACTTTTGAACACACGAAAATCGACTAGAATAAAACCCTTCTTTCACAGTGAATATCGTTTTGAGCACAATCGCAACTGTAGGACGTCTTTGACACTGGTCTATGCTCTGATACCAATTGTAAAGCCCGAAAAAAAAAACAGATCTACCAATGATTAAAGACAAATAACAGAAGCAAAGATGAAATAATAAGCAAATAACAAAACGAACCAAGCTTTCATACGCCTTAAAGCAACAAAACGTCAGATACAACTTGGAGAAAATACGAAGGCATCAACAACCTTTAAAGTCTGACACAACACCCTATGTATAGCCCTGACTTACAACCGCAAGGAGTTTACGGCCGTAAGGAGTTTACGGCCGTAAACATATAACAACCGTAAACTAAACAAAATTGGTTTTACCTACACAATCACTACCACTAACTAGTATGCCTAGACCAAACCATTAGACAAGGTCTTTCACTAGGAATTTCTAAGAACCAATTAAAACCTAATAATTTATATTTTGGTTTTTGGTGGAAATTGGTGAATCGTCATTCACCTACCTTTCAAATATGTTATAGCTTAGATTACGACATACCTCTTCCAAGTTATTATATATTGTGATTGGATCCTAGCCTTGATATTACATCTGGGTGTTTTATTAAGGACAATCTTTATATCTAAACTAAAGTTGTTTTCTTCTTTTTCAGATGTCTTCAATCAAACTGCTTCTGGGTCTAAACCTACTGGCTCTTTTTCCCTCATAAACCTATGTGGGAGGGTCATCTTCGTTGGTTCCAACTTTATGGATTAGATCCGGAACATCAGGATGGTGACTCGTTACGAGGACAAGGAATATGTCCTCGAAAGGGAGCTAAAGGAGATCGATGAGTCCACTGTTACTCCCAAGGAGATCACTGACTTCGGGACTCATGAAAGAGATGCCACCAAAGTGGCATGCGTCATGATGGCCACCATGACAACTGAACTCTAGAAGTCCTATGAGGACTACTACCCTTTTGAGATGGACCAAGATATGATGGAAAGATACCATCAGAGTGCTGGAAAGATACCATCAGAGTGCTCGACAAGAGCGATATGAAATAATCTCCTCCATGATAACAACTAGGATGAAGGATAGAGAATGCGTCACGAGCCACATGCAGAAACTGCAAAGGTATGTGGATCGTTTGCTGAAGCTTAATGTGAACTTCCCCTGGGAGCTTGCAATAGATATTATTTTGCACTCCTTACCCTCGTGTTATGATCAATTTGGTATGACATACCACATGGATAAGGAAGAAGTCACACTTAGCAAACTTCAAGGACTCCAAAAGACCGCAAAAACAGGTCTTAAAGGTAAGTCGGTTGTTAACGCTCCTACTCCTACTCCAAACTACGCCCCTGTCATGCCAATCAGGAAAGGTAGAGGAAGAAGAGGAGGACCTCTTCGAAGGGTACCAAGGGTAGGACTCCTGATGTCTCTTCTTCAAGTGGAACCAAGAAAGATTTCGTCACTCCTTCTTCTGACCCAAAAGAGGCTGAATGCTTCTATTGCCATGAAAAGTCGCATTAGAAGCGGAATTGCCCAAAGTACCAACAAGATGTGAAGGATGGGAAAGTTAAACCCAACCATGCAAGTATTTACAATATTCTATCTAATAACTCACCCTATTCTAACTCTTGGGTCCTTGATATTGGTTGTGGTATTCATATATGTTCTGATTTGCAGGGACTAAGAAGAAGTGAGAATGTGGAGCATGGAAAGATAAACTTGATCATGGGTAATAGGAAAGCTTCACCTATCACCAAGATTAGAGTTTATTCTTTGTTGCTATGTAGTGGGTTTACTTTAGATTTCAATAAATGTTGTTATTCACCAGAAATGACAAGAAATATTATTTCCTTTCATGCTTTGTACAAACAAGGGTTTACCTTTTCTTTTGATAATGAAATTGGTGGAATAAATGCTTTCTTTAATAATGTTCTTTATTTTAAAGCATTACCTTGTGATGGTGTTTATGAAGTTGTATCTGTTGTAGATAATCTAGGAAATAATATGTTGTGTATTGATTCTTCTAGTAATAATAACTTGAATAAAGCATCTTTATGGGATTGTCGTCTTGGACACGTGAGCAAGAAATGCATAGGCCAACTCCAAAAGGATGGAGTCTTGGAGTCATTTGACCTAAAGTCAGATGATAGTTGTGAATCATGCTTACTTGGAAAAATGACAAAGTCACCCTTCATTGGTTCTTGTGCTAGAGGTGAAGGTTTGTTGGATCTAGTGCACACGGATGTGTGTGGACCCTTCAAATCTGCCACAAGGGATACTAATCGTTATTATTTGACTTTTATTGATGATTATAGTAGATATGGATATGTCTATTTAATTAAGCATAAGTTAGAGACTTTTTAAAGGTTTAAAGAGTTTAAACAGGAAGTCGAGAATCAATTGGGCAGGAACATTAAGATGCTTCGATTCGATCATGGTGGTGAGTATCATAGTACAGAGTTTCTCGACTATCTTAAGGAATGTGGGATTGTCTC
Source organism: Lactuca serriola (assembly GCF_051521515.1). Taxonomy (NCBI): domain Eukaryota; kingdom Viridiplantae; phylum Streptophyta; class Magnoliopsida; order Asterales; family Asteraceae; genus Lactuca; species Lactuca serriola. The sequence goes on along the minus strand of NC_136408.1, from coordinate 146,158,494 downwards.
ACAATTAACACCTCCCAGGACACCATAGCTTAATGGTGTGGCTGAGAGGCGTAACGGAACCTTGTTGGATATGGTTCGTTCCATGATGAGTCGAGCTTCGCTACCAATATCATTTGGAGGGTATGCCTTAGAGACTGCCGCCCATATCCTTAATCTAGTCCCTATAAAGAAAGTTGTCAAAACTCCTCATGAGATGTGGACACGTAAAGTTCCCAAACTAGACTACATCAAGATTTGGGGTGCGAGGCTTTCGTGAGACGCGAGACTCATGATAAGCTCAAACCTTGAAGTGAGAGGTGTATTTTCATCGCCTACCCACAAAAATCCTTTGGTTACCTCTTCTACAGACCTAGTGAGAATGTGGTCTTTGTAGCAAGGAGGGGTGTCCCTTGAGAGAGAGAAAGAGAGAGAGAGAGAGAGAGAGAGAGAGAGAGAGAGAGTTCATAAGCCAAGGAAACAGTGGGAGGAAAATTGACCTTGAAGAAATTCAAGAATCAGGTGGCGACGGAACTTGAAACCCTAGCACTCAACCTGAGGAGGCAACTCCTGTTGAGCTAATTGATAAGTTTGTACCTCTGAGGCGTTCCACAAGGGTTAGGAATGCACCTGAGCACTACTATGGTTTCCATATTATTGTGGAAGGTGAGACACTTATCAGTGTTGAGACAGTGGTAAGTCTAGATGAACCTAACAGCTACACGGAAGCCATGGCAGGCCCCGAGTCTGCTAAATGGAAAGAGGAAATGGACAGCGAGATACAATCCATGTATGACAATCAAGTGTGGAACTTGGTTGACAATGTACCAGGTCGTAAGATAGTTGGGTGCAATTGGATCTTCAAGAAGAAGACCGACATGAATGGTAATGTACACACATATAAGGCGCGACTTGTTGCAAAGGGCTTTTCTCAAACTCCGGGAGTTAATTATGATGAGACCTTTTTGCCAGTAGCAAAGATTAAGTCCATTAGGGATCTGTTAGCCATTGTTACATTTCATGATTTTGAAATATGGCCAATGGATGTCAAAACCGCCTTCCTTAATGAAAGTTTGGCTGAAGATGTTTACATGTGTTAGCCAGAGGGTTTTTTCAGTACAGAGTACCCTAATAGAGTGTGTAAGCTCGAGAAATCCATTTATGGATTGAAGCAGGCACCTTACAGATGGAATCTTTGCTTTGATGAGAAAGTTAAAGAGTTTGGCTTTTCGAGTAGTGAAGATGAATCTTGTGTCTATGTCAAGGCTAGTGGGAGTATAGTTAACTTTTTGGTACTGTATGTGGATGACATACTACTCATAGGAAATGACATCCCAACCTTGCAGGAAGTGAAGTCCTAGCTTGGGAAGTGTTTCTCTATGAAAGACCGGAGTAAAAGACTAATTGGACTTAGTTAGAGTACCTACTTGGATAAGGTGTTGAAGAGTGTCACAACCAGCCTTTTTGGCTAGGGAATTTCACCCTCAAGTAAGCAAGGACTATTGTGAGACTTAGACTAACACATCTAAGTGTTCAATATGAGTTCCTAAGGAGCCATATAGTGTTGGAATGCAAATCTCTCCAAGTATAGTGAATCTCTCCCAAATCTCTCCAAGTATAGTGAATCTCTCCAAAATCTCTCCAAGCATAGTGAATCTCTCCCAAATCACTCTAAGTATGTGAAATCTCTCCCAAATCTCGCTAAGTATGCGAAATCTCTCCAAGAATAGTGAATCTCTCCCAAATCTCTTCATGAATAGTTAATCTCTCCCAAATCTCTCTAAGTATGCGAAATCTCTCCAAGAATAGGGAATCTCTCCCAAATCTCTCCAAGAATCATGAATCTCTCCCAAATCTCTCTAAGTATGTGAAATCTCTCCAAGAATAGTGAATCTCTCCCAAATCTCTCTAAGTATGTGAAATCTCTCCAAGTATAGTGAATATCTCCCAAATCTCTCCAAGTATGTGAAATCTCTCCCAAATCTCTCCACATATCTCAAATCTCTCTCAAATCTCCCTGAGTACCTTCCTTAGTCGAAAACAGCCCAAAATCGGAAGAGGAAACCCCAAAAGGACCGTCTTGGTCCGGAGCCTCTTGGTCCGGAACCCTCTTGGTCCTAAACCTCTTAGTCCGGAATGTCTCCTAAGGAAGCCAAGAGGAAGCTCATCTCGGAAGCCTCTCATCCGGATAGGTTCGCAGCTCCGGAAGTCCTTACCCCACTTCGGTTAGCACCTCGGTCCGGACCACTGATCGCTTCTGACTTCGGAACTCCGCCTGATGACTCCGGAAAGTACTGTTCACTTCGGAACTTGTCCAGCGACTCCGGAACTTCTTGCCACCCAGCTTCGGACCCTCGTAGCCTTCATCCTTCCCTCCAGAATTTAAGATATAGCTCCGAAATGCTAAAGAAAGCTTCGGAATTGACCCTAGAGCTTCGGAATTCACTATTTAGCCCCAGATTTTGGACTATTCCGAACATTTTTATCATTTTGGGGTATTTTGAGGTCAGGAATCAAACCAAACTCGTGTTTTTCTTAACTAAGACCCCTAAAACCCCTATATGATGCTAAAATTAATTATTTTAAGCATATTTTTCATAAAAATAAATGTTTGGGATTTAGGAAAACCTTATCCTAAATTAAGAAAAGGACAAGGAAGTTGACTTTTTGATTTGATGAAATCCTAATTTCCCATGCAAATCACAATATTCCATGCCTTACCCACCAAATATCCATGCATGGACCACCAGATCCCCATTTTCTCTCAAAAACTCATCTTCAAGCAAGAACAGGGGCTCTTGCTGAAAGGAAATTTCTCAACTTCTCCTGAGAAATTTTAAGGCAAATTCCTCCACTCATCTAATATTTTATAATATTTCAAGATGAATCCATATTATTTTACTCATAATAATATGTGAAAAATCGCCTTTAGGATAACTTTCTCCCAAGGAAGTTCTTCATTTCAGCCAAGAGTTTAAGCTTGAGATCTTCACTCCATAACTCCAAACAACACCTCAACCAACCCAAGGTGAGCTTCATACCCCACCTTTTTCAATGTTTTAATGTTTTGGGGGGAGAGTACAAATCAAATCTTTCCTAAACTCTTAAATGATTACATATATGTGTATGTTTGTATGTGTGTGAAATATTATTAAATTATTATTTAGTAATATACTCATGAACGAATGATTTCTATATTTTGCAAAGAATAGAGGATACTTTGCACAAAAGAGTCTCCCAACTATTGGGTGTGTCCAACTTAACCCCTTTATCTATGCTTTCATGTCTAGAGCTACAAGTTATAATAGGGATCTTGATAAGTGGACACCACTTCTAGTAATTTTCAAAAATGGAAACTTTGCGAACTAATTGCAAACTATCAGGGGGTATTTTTTAAATATTTGATATAAAAGTTTGTGACAAGAAAATATACAAGTAGGACCTTTATGACAGAAATATTCGCATGTCATAAGTTGTTGTCATAAAACCTCCAAGAACACAAGTAATGTTCTATATGTCATAAAACAGAAAACGTGTGTCATAACCGGCAGTTATAAATTTATATAAATTATAACTTGACACTTTTTCTTTTGACTAAAATGACTCATTTTTCAATAAACAAAAACGAACGAACACGAGCACCCAGTTAACGAGCACAATCAATGATATGGAACGAGAACGATAATTCTATTCAAAGAGTACGAATTTCATTATTTATCTAACAAATAATGGGTCTCTAACGAATACCCAAAAGGTTGTTAATATTCTAGTCACACAAATTTCAAAAGTACCTAAATATTAAAATATTAGTGTACCTTTAAGTCCTGTAAGGAGTTATTATAGCCAGAGTCTCCTAGAGGGAGAGCGGGAATTTGTGTATAGATCTATACGGGGTTGACACCTTGCACCTTCTGTAACAACGTAAATTTACAAAATAATTTTTCATTTTTAAAACATTCATTCATTCATAAAATAATGTTAAACACATTATATCAAATGTTATTGTCACAAAACATCTCCCCAGAATCACTACAAAAACTCCAAAGCGTGTGTGTACGAATCATGTCGGCGCCTTCCCGCGCTCATCACTAGTACCTGAAACACATAACACAACAATTGTAAGCATAAATGCTTAGTGAGTTCCCCCAAAATACCACATATAACACATACGCCACTCGAGGCTATAATACGACCCTCCGGTCGATGTGTCACAGCGGGACCCTCCAGTCCCGTAGCTTGTTGGACCCTCCGGTCCGGTCTATATCATCATACAACATATAAATATCACATAGCACATAATCTCATACATAACACATAAGACCCTCTGGCCATCGAATAGTACCACTCTAGGTAACGTATAGTGAGAAGACTCACTTCGATGTCTCGGTAAATATCTGACTCAGAAGAAGTGTCATCTAGCCTCCGCCTAATCACATAAAGTAATACTCTCATAAATACAACTGTACTCAACCCTAAAAGTCAACAAGGTCAAAGGTCAACTTTGACCCGACTCGTCGAGTGCACTAGGGCTACTCGGCGAGTCCACACGTGTCCACTGACTCTCTTAGATCCTCTCCTGACACGTCGAGTACTCCCCTTGACTCGACGAGTTCCACCTAACATGAATCGCGGGGCCACCCCGACTCAACTCGCCGAGTCTCAAGAACAACTCGGCGAGTTCCAACTTGAACTCAGACCCCTGACTCTCCCTGAATCACCGAGTCATTTCCCCCAACTCGACAAGTCCACTAACTAAGTGATTAACGGGCAACCTTCATACTACTCGCCGAGTCTTTTCTTCGGACTCGGCGAGTTCATGCCATGCACAAACTCAAAACAACTTCTGAGGTCAGATCTGTTCCATACAATCATAGATCTGGCCTCCCCAAGCATGATAATCACGTAAAGTTCGGACCTTGACACACATATAACATCTAAAAGGTCCAAAATGATGATTTAGCCCTAAAATTGACATTCCAAGCTCATGGCTCCCAAAATGACTCATAAAGCTCCAAGGGTTAAGGTCTCCGGACCTCTTTGGGTCCAGATCCAGAACACAACTCGAGAAGAGACCAAATACTCCTCTTAATCATCCTCTAAAAGGGTTAGAAAACCCTAACACTAAGAATCAACACCAAAACTGAAGAAGGTCCGAGAATAATACCTCAATACAATGTCTATGAGCTCAAAAACCACCAAGATCGCACTTCCTTCAGCCTCCTCTTGCCTTAAACACTTCCTTCTTGCAAAAACACCCACAAAAGTTTAATATTGGCCTCTCCTTCCTCACAAACGCTCTAGATATCTTTAGGGTTTCTCTCTGGGGGTTGGTGGCCGCAAATGACGGCCATAAGGCCCTTTAAATAGGTCTCAAACCCTAGAAATTTGGGTTTCATTAAACAGCGTGGACTCGTCGAGTCCACTCATGAACTCGCCGAGTCTAGCTGTGAGCTCGCATACAAATCCGCGACCATACTCGGCGAGTCTAGACGCCAACTCGCCGAGTCTCCTCCAACACCCAAAAATAAAGAACAAAACATCATACCTGGAAATCTAGACGTTACAATTCTCCCCCACTAGAATCAGACTTCGCCCTCGAAGTCTCACTCTGCAAACAACTCCGGATGCTGCTCCCGCATCTTACGCTCCAGTTCCCAAGTCAACTCTGACCCTTTCCGATGCTGCCACTGGACCTGCACCAGAGGCACTTCCTTGTTCCTCAAAACCTTGATCTTCCGATCCCTGATCGCCACTGGTCTCTCAGCATAATTCAGGCTCGCATCCACCTGAATATCTTCTAATGGCACCACTGCCGACTCGTCGTCTATACACTTTTGCAACTGCGACACGTGGAAAGTGTCATGAATCTGACCCAACTCTGCTGGCAATTCCAAATGATAGGCTACCCTGCCTACCATTGCGATCACCCTGAAAGGACCAATATATCGGGGCCCCAACTTGCCCCTCTTCCTGAATCGGATCACTCCTTTCCAAGGAGAGACCTTCAAGAGCACGAAGTCGCCAACCTGAAATTCATGCTCGGACCGATGCCTGTCCACATAACTCTTCTGACGACTCTGAGCGGTCAACAACCTCTGTCTGACCTGCTGGATCTACTCTGTCGTCTGAAGCACAATCTTTGTGCTGCCCATCACACGCTGCCCTACCTCTCCCAGCAAATAGGGGTTCGACACCTCCTTCCATACAACAGCTCAAAGGGCGGCATGCCAATGCTCGAATGATGGTTGTTGTTATAAGAAAACTCTGCCAAGAGCAAATACGTCTCCCAACTCCCGCCAAAATCCAACACACATGCCCGGAGCATGTCCTCGAGCGTATGAATCGTCCGCTCACTCTGCCCATCCATCTGTGGGTGGTATGCGGTACTAAAATGTAGTTTCATACCCAACTCCTCATGAAACTTATTCCAGAATCTGGAAGTGAAACGTACATCTCGATCTGAGACAATGGAGATCGGCACTCCATGCCACTATACCACCTCTCTCACATAGAGCTCTGCCAACTTCTCCGCAGAAGAGCTCTAACTGATGGCCAGGAAGTGAGCACTCTTTGTCAATCTATCCACAATCACCCAAATCGCATCGACGCCCCTCGTGGTCCTCAGCAATTTGGTTTTGAAGTCCATGGTAATATGTTCCCATTTCTACTCGGTAATCTCTAATGGCTGCAGCTTACCATGTGGACGCTGGTGCTCGGCCTTCACCCTGCGACAGGTCAAGCACCTCTCTACAAACCATGTGACATCCCTCTTCATACAGGGCCACCAATAATCCTTTTTCAGGTATAAATACATCTTAGTGGCCCCAGGATGGATCGAGAATTTCGATCGATGAGCCTCTTCCATCAATATGGTACGCGTTCCGCCCACGGACGGTACCCAAATCCGACCCTGAAATGTCATAAGCCCCCGACTATTGGTAACCAATTCCGATACTAATCCAACAACTCGCTCCCTCTTCTGGCTTTCTGGCTTTACAACCTCATCCTGGGCCCCATGAATAGCATCCAACACCGGGGTCATCACTGTCAATCTCAAACAGACATCTCGAAATGGGGCGCCCTCCGCTCTATGGCTCAATGCATCGGCTACAACATTAGCCTTGCTCAGCTGGTACACGATCTCACAATCATAATCCTTGACCACGTCCAACCACCTCCTCTGGCGAATATTCAGGTTGGGCTGGTCCATCAAATATTTCAAGCTCTTATGGTCCGTGTATATCGTACACCGAACCCCATACAGATAATGTCGCCAGATCTTGAGTGCGAACACTATCGCTCCCAAATCCAAATCATGAGTGGGGTACCTCGACTCACGAGGCTTAAGCTGCCTTGATGCATATGCAATCACATGCCCCCTCTGCATAAGCACCGCTCCTAAACCGGATATCGATGCATCACAATATACCACAAAATCTTCCATCCCTTCCGGAAGGGCTAACACTGGGGCTTCGTATAATCTCTGGCGAAGTGTCTCGAACGAGGTCTGCTGCTCCGGACCCCAAGAAAACATAACACCCTTCCGAGTCAACTTGGTGAGTGGCACGACGATTTTGGAGAATTCCTTAATAAATCTCCGATAATAGCCGGCCAAACCCAGAAAACTCCTGATATCAGTGGGTGATCTCGGCACCTCCCACCTCATGACCGCCTCAATCTTGGCCGGATCGACCAATATCCCATTCTGGTTAACGAGGTGCCCCAGAAACTGAACCTCTCGTAACCAGAACTCACACTTGGAGAACTTGGCATACAGCCTCTCCGATCTCAAAACTCCGAGAATCTCCCTCAAATGCTCTTCATGCTACTCTCGGGATCACGAATACACCAATATGTCGTCGATGAACACGATCACTGAACGATCCAACATCGGTCTGCACACCCTGTTCATGAGATCCTTGAACACCGCCGGTGCGTTGGTGAGTCCGAAAGGCATCACCACGAACTCGTAATACCCATAACGAGTCCGGAATGCTGTCTACTGGACGTCCTCCTCTAGCACCCTCACCCGATGATAACCAGACCTCACATAGATCTTGGAGAACCAAGATGCTCCCTGCAATTGATCGAACAAAGCATCGATCCTCGGCAAAGGGTAACAGTTCTTGACCGTTAGTTTATTCAACTCATGATAATCAATGCACATCCGGTGCGAACCATCCTTCTTCTTGACAAAAAGGATAGGCGCTCCCCATGGCGAGCTGCTTGGCCTGATAAACCCCTTTCCCAGCAGCTCCTGAAGCTGCGAGGATAACTCCTGCATCTCTGGAGGCACAAGGCAATAAGGCGCCTTGGCGATAGGTGCAGCTCCCAGAACCAACTCAATATCGAACTCTACCTGCCTCTCCGGAGGCACACCCGACAACTCCTTTGGAAACACATCCGAAAACTCACGCACTATCGGGACTTCATCAACTGTCTTTGGTCTCTCTGAATCAACCCTCGTATCCATCACATATGCCACAAATCCCCTACAGCCCTGTTGTAGACTCTGTCTCGCTCTTGCGGCCGAACAAAATACTGACCCCGTACATGTACCCTCGCCGTACACCGTAAGAACTCCCCTACTAGGGTCTCGAATCGTCACCAATTGACGCTCGCAGTCTATCACAGCTCCATATCGGCTCATCCAATCCATACCCACTATAACACTCACGTCCCCTATCGCGATCGGAACCAAATCTATCGAGAACTCCACACCGAAGATCTCAAGGACACATCCTCGAATCACATCCGAAGCATACACTGCTCGCTCATCAGCTATGGAAACTCGTAGACGCCGATCCAACGCCTCTCGACGGGCACTAATATGCTGACTAAATGCTACGGAAACAAACGACCGACTCGCACCCGAGTCAAATAATACCAACGCAGGCGCAAAACTCACAAGAAAAGTACCTACGCATAGCATTATATAAGCATAAAAACTCAACTCGAATAAAAGATGAAAAGAGAATACATACCAGCCACAACATCGGGCGCCGCGCGTACCTCCTCCGCGGTCAACTGAAATGCTCTCCCACGAGCCTTCGGGGCTTCGGCCTTCACCTGCCGAACCTCGGTAGTCCTAACAGCAGGTGCATATCCGTGCACTGATCCCTGAAGAAGCTACGGGCACTCGGCCTTCCGATGGCCGGTCTGGTTGCAATGAAAGAAAACCGAAAATCCCTTGGGGCAATCCCTCGCGATATGCCCCTCCTTCCCACACATGTAGCAAACCCCAGCCCTGCACGATCCCTCGTGACTCTTACTGCACTTCCCACAAGTGCGGCCCTTCGCGCCCCCAGACCTCGAATCAGCGGGTCTAGCCCGCTTGGCTGCTGGCTGAGACTAAGCCGGCCGCCGATCCATCCTCTGAGACTCGGCCTCCTCCCTGGCCTGAGTCTCCAGCTCGATCTCCCTCTTCCAGGAATTTGCTTGGAGCTCAGCAAATGTCTGGTAAGTCGAGTTCGCCATGAACTCCTGAATATCTTTCCCCAGCACACTCAAATAACGGCTCATACGAGCCTGCTCAGACGACACCTGCTCAGGGCAAAACATCGCCCTCTCATGAAACTTCCTGGTGATGACTGTCACAGAATCAGTACCCTGCTTGAGGGTCAAGAACTCCTGAATCAACCGTTCCCTCTCCACCGGGGGAACATACTCCTCTCTGAACATAGCAGTGAACCTCTCCCAGGTCACCTCGGAAATCTCAGCCAAAGTGAAGTTCGCCGTCACGAACTTCCACCAATCCTTCGCTCCCAGGCGGAGCTGGTTCAAGGCGAACCGAACTCTCAAAGGCTCTGGACAAGAACACGTAAAGAAACACCCCTCAATGTCAGAGATCCACCTCATAGTGGCAATCGGGTCCTGCGTCCCGTCGAACTCTGGTGGCTTTGTGTTGCTGAACTCCCGGAACAACAACGAGTCACCTCCCTGAGCTCTGGCAACAGAAACAGCAGCAACCTCAGTCAATGTTGCATACCGCTCATCAAAAGTCTCAATCAACATGGTCTTGATGTCCCCAAACATCTTGGGAATCTTAGCCTGAATGGCAGCAACAACCTCCTCATGAATCAATCGATGGATCTCCTCGTTGCTAACACCACTACTCTCAGGTGTGTGTCGAGTCCCAACCATGATGCCTCTGAAATACAACGAAAATTATCAGAGACTCGATCGAGCATACACATACTCGATGATGCAACTTTACTTGTCCTCCATTGTCCAAAAGATTCTTACTTGGAATGCCCACTGATCCGATGTCTTCAGTAGTACGGGCCCAACACTACTGACCACACCGCATCAGCATTCACTCCAAGTCCTCCTCCTTGGATCTTGGATTACAAGTACCCTCTTCTCATGAGCTCCTAACTGCTATCTACTCGCTCTCAAAGCATCTCAGCAGCAGAAATCTCCTAGGCTAAGGCATCACAAATCAGGCCACTCTAGTCCTAATATGTATACCTAGCCTACTCTAGCATGCATAACATAACATATCTCATAACACATAATGTAAGGGTACTTTTGGGGATTCACCGTTCGGGCCTTGGCTGATCACACACACGGCTCCGCTTTGTTTGTCTCAAAACTCTTTTTACTCTTTTATAAAGTTTTACTTTATTATCAAGATTTTCCTCAAATGCTTAGTTTGAGTTCAGATACGCCCAAAGATGCATCTGAATCCCTCAAACCAAGGCTCTGATACCAACTTTTAACAATGTAAATTTTCAAAATAATTTTTATTTTTTCAAACATTCATTCATTTATAAAATAATGTTAAACACATTGTATCAAATGTTATTGTCACAAAACATCTCCCCAGAATCTCTACAAAAACTCCAAAGCGTGTGTGTACGAATCATGTCGGCGCCTTCTCGCGCTCATCACTAGTACCTGAAACACATAACACAACAACTGTAAGCATAAATACTTAGTGAGTTCCCCCAAAATACCACATACAACACATACGCCACTCGAGCCTATAATACGACCCTCCGATCGATGTGTCTCAGCGGGACCCTCCAGTCCCGTAGCTCGTTGGACCCTCTGGTCCGGTCATAGCTCGTTGGACCCTCCGGTCCGGTCTATATCATCATACAACATACAAATATCACATAACACATAATCTCATACATAACACATAAGACCCTCTGGTCATCGAATAGTACCACTCTAGGTAACGTATAGTGAGAAGACTCACCTCGATGACTCGGTAAATATCTGACTCGGAAGAAGTGTCATCTAGCCTCCGCCTAATTACATAAAGTAATACTCTCATAAATACAACTGTACTAAACCCTAAAAGTCAACAAGGTCAACGGTCAACTTTGACACGACTCGTCGAGTGCACTAGGGTGACTCGGAGAGTCTACACGTGTCCACTGACTCTCTTAGATCCTCTTCTGACACGTCAAGTACTCCCCTTGAATCGACGAGTTCTACCTAGCATGAATCGCGGGGCCACCCCGACTCAACTCGCCGAGTCTCAAGAACAACTCGACGAGTTCCAACTTGAACTCAGACCTCTGACTCTCCCTGACTCACCGAGTCATTTCCCCCAACTCAACAAGTCCACTCCCTGAGTGATTAACGGGCAACCTTCATACTACTCGTCGAGTTTATTCTTCGGACTCACTGAGTTCATGCCATGCACAAACTCAAAACTACTTCTGAGGTCAGATCTGTTCCATACAATCATAGATCTAGCCTCCCCAAGCATGATAATCACGTAAAGTTCAGACCTTGACACACATATAACATCTAAAAGGTCCAAAATGACGATTTAGCCCCAAAAATGACATTCCAAGCTCATGGCTCCCAAAATGACTCATAAAGCTCCAAGGGTTAAGGTCTCTAGACCTCTTTGGGTCCAGATCCAGAACACAACTCGAGAAGGGACCAAATACTCCTCTTAATCATCCTCTAAAAGGGTTAAAAAACCCTAACACTAAGAATCAACACCAAAACTGAAGAAGGTCCGAGAATAATATCTCAATACAATCTCTATGAGCTCAAAAACCACCAAGATCGCACTTCCTTCAGCCTCCACTTGCCTTGAACACTTCCTTCTTGCAAAAACACCCACAAAAGTTCAAGATTGGCCTCTCCTTCCTCACAAACGCTCTAGATCTCTTTAGGGTTTCTCTCTGGGGGTTGGTGGCCGCAAATGACGGCCATAAGGCCCTTTAAATAGGTCTCAAACTGCAGAAATTAGGGTTTCATTAAACAGCGTGGACTCACCGAGTCCACTCATGAACTCGCCGAGTCGAGCTGTGAACTCGCATACAAATTCGCGACCATACTCGGCGAGTCTAGACGCCAACTCGCCGAGTCTCCCCCCAACACCCAAAAATAAAGAACAAAACATCATACCTGAGAATCCGAATGTTACACCTTCGTTGTTCGCTACAGCTAGACAGGCTAGTCTAGGGTGACAAATGTCTTCCAAACCGAGGGCTCCTGAGAAACGCCAAAACATGCACTCCGTCATGATTAGTATGGTTATAACGACTCACTAGAATATGTTATATTAACTAGAAATTTATGTAAGGAAAACCTCATAAATAAAATTTGGCACGTTGTGTTGACTGTCCTACATGTGATAGGTGATGGTCCGCATTTGTTGTGTTGACTCTCCTTCTTCATCGCGTAGAATGTCCACACTAGGCATGCTGATTCTTTCTCCTATCAAGTGTAGAGTCGTAGTACTGCTATTTTTACAAATTAAAAAGTGTAGGACTATGGAAAACGTTCGTAAAAGGTATTGATAACGATAAAATAACCCACACATATACATAGTTGGAAACTAGAACATACAATTATTTTATAGCAGAAAATATAGGATTTTCTGGGGAAAACGATTTTTCTAAGATTTCGATAACGATAAACTAGAACTTACAAATATTTTATCGCAGAAAATATAGGATTTTCTGGAGAAAACGATTTTCTACGTTTTCGATAACGATAAACTAAAACGCACACTCAATTTTACTCGATAAGAGGAACAAGATTTTCAACCATATTTCCTTATTGCAAATAAGGGATTTTCTTGAAGCGGTTGATTATTACTATTCAAAGAACTATTCTCGGACACTACTCGTTTTCACAAATTACAATACTTTTCAAAGATCACTCCTTATAAGGATGAACAAAAGTAATGAAATGCACATATATAACCACGATTTTCAAGGCAAGACTCCAAACGATTTCATAGAAAATATCTGATTTTCTGAAAGTACAATGAGAACAATTTTAAACAAGTGTAAACGATTTTATACAAAAATGCTTATGAACTCACCAACTTTTTAGTTGACGCTTTTCTAAATGACTTTTATTCTAAGGGATCTAGCAAGCAGGTAACAAGGGACGCTGATGCAAGACCATTTAACTGTAGTTTGAAGTTTTCTACTTATGTATCTTTTGTGTAACTCGAAGAGCAAATACAATATGTAAACTATGTAAGTTTGTTATCTCAATGTATGATGTTTGGATTGCTCTGTTTCATTTATATTCAATTGTTATGATATTGCACAATGAAGTCACCCGCCTCCGGACGTTTCCATCGTCTGGTCCGGGGGTGTGACAAAGAGGTTCAGCATGCAGGACTCCAAGAAAGGAGAGTTACCCATCTAGAATAAGGCCAGGCTAAGTAAAACTTAGAGCCCGAGTACTAAGGCTAAGATAGCAGAAATGAGTCGAGTACCTTATGCTTCTGCAGTAGGCTCGATTATGTATGCTATGACCTGCACTCGTCCTGATGTGGCCTTTTCCTTGAGCATAGTCAGCAGATGTCAGGGGAGCCCTGGCAAGGCTCACTAGACCGTGGTAAAGAATATCCTCAAGTACCTGCGGAGGACTAAGGACTGGATCCTTACCCTCGATGGGAGTGATGACTTGAGAGTTGTAGGGTATAGTGATGCTAGCTTTCAGACTGATAGGGATAATTTCCGCTCTCAGTCAGGCTGGGTCTTTACCTTAAACGGATGAGCAATCACTTGGAAGAATTCCAAGCAGGAGACAGTGGCGGATTCAACTTGTGAATCAGAGTATATAGCAGCAAGCGAGGCAGCAAAGGAGGCGATATGGTTGAAGAAATTCATTGGAGACCTTGGAGTTGTACCGACTGTAAAGGAGCCAATGGAAATTTTCTGTGATAGTGAAAGTGCAGTTGCCTTAGCCAAGGAACCAAGGGATCACGGGAGATCCAGACACATCGACAGAAAATACCATTTCACCAGATGTCAAATAGAAGAAGGACTCCTCATGGCAAAGAGGGTATCATCGGATGAGAACCCAGCAGATCTCCTCACGAAGCGACTGAGTCGGGTTAAGCATCTCCAGCATGCTCAAAGCTTAGGGCTGAAGGATGATAGTAGTTTTAGTAGTTAGATAATTTTGAAATTTGTAAAGTGTAATTGACATTTGATGATGAATAAAAGTTGTGTTTATTTATGAGTAAAGTGTTTCTATCTTTTTTCAATCGTTTACTATATTTCTTTTGCATGTTTTGACTTCCAGAATAATTATGTTTCGTATATCATATTATTCAAATTCTCTACAGTCGGTCATATGTTGGAAGTAGGTATGAATCAAGACTGTCATGAGTTGGTTGCAGAGGTCAAAGTTCCTGGACATGGCTACAACGCTCATGAGTGCTCATAAGTTCTGAGTATTGAATTCAACCCACGCTCACTGGTATCACTTCATGGAATTTATCTCGAGTGATCTTCAAACCTAGAGATATAACTTATTGTCTATGAGTTGGTTATGCATTGATCGTACGAAACCACATTGGTAACTCGATGTTATAAAACATACTTTTGCGTGTGATTCAACAAGTAGTAGAATAAGCATATGAGTCGAATTTTATTTGTTCCTTCTTGGATTAGAAGCGATACTTGGGCCCCTCGATGATTTTGTTTTGACCTATGTATCAGGGCCGGTCAGAACTAAGTTTATGTGTTCAATTAAGTTCTTTGTCAAACAAATTGGAAATCGGGAAATAAACTATTGGACAATAAGTAAGACATAGTTCCATGTATTTGTCCGGATGATATCTAGAACAGAGGATTATATGATCACTTATCTTAAATGGCGTATCATCATCTTCTTAGTTCCGAGAGACCTTGAAAGAGCTATGATTGATGGTCGGTTCCTGAAGTCATACTTGCAGTTATAGTTATTAGACTTATCCAAGTGGGAGACTGTTGGATAAGGTGTCTAAGTCCATAACTATATTTGGTATGTACTTGACCCGACCCGGCATGGTCCATTTGGGTTGCATGGAATCATGCATTTGGATAGACTAAATGAGAGAAATAACACGTGTGGTTTATTAATATATTATAAGTTCTAATATATTAATAGTATTATTTAATTAGTATTGATCAAGAGTTAATTTGGAATTAATTAAGTGATTAAAAGATTACTAATTAAATATATGGGTTGATTATGTAAATCATCCATAACTTGTATAGTAGTCGAAAAGGCTCCATGGATTATAAAGTTGGGTTAAACCCAAAAGATGTTCCATGGATGCTGCATGGGAGTTACAAACCCATGGGTCATGGAAATGAAGAGTCATGTCACATTAGGGTTTACATGGTGTAACCCTAGATGTGACACACTATATAAAGAACATGATACTCACCAAAATCAGCTACACTAAGCATAAGAGAGGGCAAGCTGATTTTTACAAGTGTTATACATTCTCTTAAGTTATTCCAAAGCATTTGGTGTTGTGTGAAGCATTTGAGTCATCACACTTGGGGTGCTAGGCTCTCAAGGTTTTTAAGGAATCAAATCAACTACAAGGTATGTAATTCTAGCCAACTTTTATATTAAAAGTTCCCCATGTATGCTAGATAGGATTATGAACCATGGAAATCATATATTGTGTGCATTTTAGACAAACATAGATCCAAGGTTTTCTAGGGTTGCATGTACACTTAGGGGTGTTAGAATGCTCATAACCCATCAGAAAAGATGATGTTCTTCAAGGTTCTTGGCCTTCAATGTCTCCAAAAACTCCAAAAAAAGTTCTCAAAAATCGGATGTACACGTGTTGAGAAAAGTGGCACACCAACCTTCCCCATATAGACTTCCAATTGAAATTCCGAAATTAGGCCGCATAAGGATTCCACGCGGGCCGCGAGAACTGACGGAGTATGAGGCTTCTTTGAGTATTAGGCCTCCACAGCTTAGCTCATTTGGCCCAGTTCGAGTCGAATCATCTCTTAACTTATTTTTCTACAATTTTTCTTCATTTTAATCCCAATTTGTCTTTTCTAAATTCTCTAAAGCTCTCATAATTGCCCAATCATTGATTCTCGCACGCTTGAAAAATTCTTCCATCTTTGTTTAATTAAGAGACAATCTTCTTCCATGATCCATCCATCTAAAGCCCATTTTTGCATCACCTCCACTACATATTAAGACTAAGATCCTTATTGTCCTCCAAGTCCAACCGCTTTCCATATGTCTCAAACATTCCTGCTCTGCTAGTCTCCAAAAAGCTACAATTATGCTCAAGAAACTAGAGAGCACCTGAAATAGACACTAAATAACAAAATGGGAAAATATTCATGGGAATTAACTAAATTATAAATGAAATAAACTAAAATAAACTATAAAAATAAATAAATAAAATGAAACTATCATAAGTGTCTGGCATCCTGGCACAGTGTACTCCCATGGTAGTCCCTTTGCATGCCTATCGATTTTTGTTAGCTCGTCATGGACGATGCGCAAAGCAAACTCCATCTTGTCTGTGAAGGCATTGATATACTCATCGATGGACATGTTGTCCTTTTTAAACGTGAGAAACTGGTTTCTAGCTCTAGCAGGTTTTGGGTTGAGCAGAACTTATGTTTAAAGTGTCCCAAGAATTTTTCCCATGTCAGTTGTAGTTGCTCATTGGGGCTCATGATCTTCCCTAGAGTGTTCCACCAGCGAACAGCTCCACCTCTGAACTGATGCACTACGTATGTGGTTTGTAGTTTGCCCTTGCAACCACAAGTTATGAAGGCTAACTCCATCTCCGAGATCCAGTCCATAACTCCGATTAGATCCTCCTTCTCAGTGAAAGTCGGTGGATGAAGTCGTGAAGTCCTAATACTTGCATGCGTTCCTATTGATTCCTTCATCTTGGTTAGTCCTCCTATCCACTGGCGGTTCGGCTTGACCAACGGTTCTACTGTAATTCCCTTATTCTAACTGTTCTTCATCTAGTTCTAGCTGTTCAGTAGGCATTGTAGGTTCTTCCTTATTATTCAACAACATTTGCATCATCTCTTCCCTCTGTTTTGCCATCATAGCCCGAATCATGGCTTGTACTCCTACCATTATGATCGGCTTAGGTGCAGTTGTTACCTCTGGTGCACGCTCAATCACTTGCAGCTCAGGCCGACAGTTTCCATTAGCATTTCCTAACCCGCTTCGAGTTCTCACCATGTCGATCTATATACCAAATTAGATGTTTGTTGTGCAATGACGAGAATTAAGATAACAAAGCTTTATTTATGATTTACGTATAAATCTACTTATCTTTTCGAAAACATACATGCCAGTTCTAATACTATAATTAAGCGCTTAGAAATCTGAACACATAAAGTTTCCAGATATGGTCGGCAACAGACCATGGATCCGATCAAATGATAGCATTATAAAGCATCACAAATCATTTAGCACATAAAAGCATTTTAGGCATCTTCCCTAAATAAGCTAGTGCTTGTGCCTATTCAATTGTACTTCCTAAAATATATTAGACACACTCATCTACATCATCTCTTAGCATTCTAAGTTTAAGTCTAGAAATAAATCCTTATTCCTAGTTCACTTAAACTAATGCTCTGATACCAACTGTGACATCCCCAAATTCATGGTCATTTAAAAAAAATTATTTATGCTTATTTGAAAATCAGAGTATCCTTTTTAAAGAATAGTATTGCGGAATTTGTTCCTAGAAAAACATGATAAATATATTATCAAAGCATTTTCGAAGAAATGTATTTTGTTTATATTAAAACTTTGGGATGTCATCGTCAATACAGAAACATAAGTATAAACAAACCTTACATTCATTTACACTAGTGATTTACATCTCATTTAATCTCTCAGTGCAATATAGCTTCGTATCGACACCTGTCATACAAATCAACTGAGTGGGTCAGGTTTGGATACCTGGTGAGTACATAGGGGTTTCAATCCCATGATGTTATATATATATATATATATATATATATATATATATGAGAACTCACAAAATATACAATTTCATCTTATATAAGCAATTCTTATCCCACCCCATCGACCCTTACAATAACACGATCCATACTCTCGGATCTAAACTTAACCTCTAAACTTAATCCATACTCTCGGATCAATAATAGTGCCTATTCCATACTCTCAGACTAGGGTCAATTGACTGTGTCTCAATCCATGCTCCCAGATTAATGACAAACAACTATGTCCTCTCTATACTCTCGGACTAAGGACGAATGACTAAGTCTAATCCATGCTCTCAGATCAATGAAATGTTTTAAAGCTCTACCCTCCATGTATATCTCACTCGTACTCATAAGGAGTTAGTACCTAATATTCCTCTTAATTACTTTAGGTTTACTTCTTATCCCAAATCATCATATATTATCAGATATGCTCTTAACACGTATTTCAGGCAATATCGAATATTCCACACACAAACATATATTTAATACTTTAACCAATACTTGTATTAAAATAATGTTCATGAAAGGGACTATGCACTCACTTGTTAAAGTGATGACTCCAAACTCGGACATCACTTCTCTTTTAACAATATTATTTCCTTAGATGAAACCTAGTATCATTACCACCAGATTTTAGTCTAATGTTTATTGCAACTGATTACGAATGATATCGTTTTATAAATGTTAAATAATACTTTTTAACCACCATGTATAGACAGGGGCTAGACATGAAACATCGGAGGGCAGGACCATTTTGGCATTATAGCACTTCTGAAATCCAACAATCCTATGCGTCCCTTCAAACCAGATTCCCCGTACCGCGAGTAGTTAAAAATATTATAATAACACCTTCTTATATAATATTCTATAATATATAAGTTTATAATAACGATAACAAATTCAAAACTAAGCTACACTTAAATTAGGGTAAGCATTACTCACTTACCGGGAGGTTTTCTAGAAACTGGGCTCTAATGGAGCAAATGTGACAACCCGACACTTTTTCAGTCAACAAAAATCAATTCTGTTAAATAAAATTTCCGAATTTCGTGTATTCCGTTAAACTTGAAAGGGTTAGAAAACCATTTAAATTATATAAATAAAATTTATATAGGTGTCGGAACCAAAATCACTCGAAAAATCAAGTTTTCCTTCAAAAAAGAGCAGATATCTCGTTCAGCCAGGCTTTTCGGCATTTCGG
The DNA here is from genome assembly GCF_051521515.1 of Lactuca serriola. NCBI lineage: Eukaryota > Viridiplantae > Streptophyta > Magnoliopsida > Asterales > Asteraceae > Lactuca > Lactuca serriola. Next base: position 146,139,084 of record NC_136408.1, on the reverse strand, counting down.
CCGAAAAGCCTCTGGCTAAAAACGACATTCAGCCGTGAACCCATCTCTGGCCAAAAACCCGGCCGATATAAAGGTTTTCACCCGAGAACTTGTTCATTTTTCACTCTTTCCACCCGAAAACTATCTCAATTCTCTCCCTAGGATCATCCAAGAACACCCTCATCTTCAACAAGGAACCTTCAAATCTTCAAGTTTTTCCTCAAGAACACCAAGAACAGCCTTCATATCTTCAAGGGACGAAAACACCAGCATATCTGAACCCTGATTTCGGCCGAAAACATGTGTACGGCCGAGAACCCAGTTTGCTGCCGAAAATCGTTTTGGACTAAGAACCTTATTAAACCTTGGCCGAAAACCCTCCTTTGCCACTTCAACCATGTCTCGGTAGCATTCCTAACACAAAAACAAGTGTTTTCTAACACTTTAATTAATTATTTTTCTAATTCAAAAACAATTATGTGTTCATTTATCATTAGGATACCGTTAATCCTGCGTACACCAACTAGAGGGTCATCTTTCCAACCTCGCTATCCGACACATACACATAACCAACTGTGAGTTCATAGCCCTATCCTGTTACAGTTTTTAACGTTTTCAGGGGAATTCAAGCAAAATCAAGGTATTTTGTGTTCTTATGCAAAAGGTTTTCAAACAGTTTTATAACTTATGCAATTGATACAAACAAGAAATCACAACATTTTATAAAAGATTTAGATATTTTATCCCTTTTGTAACATGTTGAGCATAAGGGAAGTTTTCAACATACAACTATAACTGCAAAGTTATCAGTACAATACGTGAATCGAGTACATAACATACATGCAAACTATAATAGGTATAGTTTGGGATTCAATACATAGTTTTACCCGTTTCAAGAGCTTATACATTAACAAAAATATAAACTAGGATAGATATAGTTTATGGTATACAATACTACTTCCGAATACAAGAGTACAATACTAAATAATTATTGACATATAATTATTTTTACTCTACAAGTCATACATACAGTTTCGAGTATAAGAGAGCACTATAACATTACACGGAAACTAGTTAATACAAAGTTGTGAGTCATTACTTCAATTGTACCCTCTGGGGTGCAGAACTAAATCCTACCATAGTTTAACCAGAATCTCCTAGGAGGAGATCGTGAAATTTGTGAATAGATCTATTCGGGACTGACAATCCCACACCTAAACTGCTAGCTACAGTTAAGGAGGCATGTCTAGGGTGACAAATATCATTCCTTTCTGACGCCTGGAGAACGTCGTAGAGGTCACTAGGTCATATCAAGCATGGTTATATCAAACTCACAACGATATAAACTAACCAATGTTTACGGGATTTCATTCTACATTAGTTTTATTTTAATTAATAGAACTACTATTCATTACACTGGAATATTCTAGGGGATACAAATATATGGTTTTATTTTAAGTAATAAAATTGCCATACCATACTGGAAGTAGCCAGTGTTTTCATTCAGAACATACTATACATACTTGTGGTAGCCAGGGTTTTCATACAGAACATACTATACATACTGGTGGTAGCCAGGGTTTTCATACAAAGGTTTTCTTACAAAACAACACTATATAATACCGTTGGTGGTAACCAGGCATACAAACTAAAATTTTCATATACTACTACATAATACAGTAGTGAACATACATTTTTGGTCTTAGGGTTTAAGACCACTCTACTCTACTAAAGAAAATATTGGATTTTCTAGTGAAAGGTACTAACATTTTTCACAGATACAATGATAGGTTTTCATCAAAAAACATTTTTATGAACTCACCAACTTAAATGTTGATACACTTTCAAAATCGCTTGTATTCTCAGGGAACGAGTTGTCAGGTACACCCGCAGGCTTTTAAGAAAATGGAGCTTTTAGAGTCATGTCTTTTATACTTTTGTTATACTTTTGGCTGTATACATACTATGTATCAAACAGATGTAAATACCTTATATATTCAATGTAATGGTTGTTTTTACTTTGAATACTATGATGCAATTGTTGTGATACTGTACATGACGTCCTCCACCCTCGAACGTTTCCACCATCTCGGTTTGGGGGTGTGACAGATGGGTATCAGAGCCATTGTTTATAGTGAACTAAGTATATCAAACCTTACATGGTATACAATTATAAACGCTAAGGGGCCGAAACTCTCTGAACTAAAATTACACTTTCAAAAATCTAAGTATTTTATAAGAAGTATACAAGTATACATACATACCAGAAACAATATCACACAAAAAACAAAACAAAAGTATTTAGATGTTGGACACTGCAGTTAAACTTGGATAGTAATGTAATCATATCTGGAATAAATATAGCCTGTTCAACTATATTTATTTTGTAACAGCCCGAAATCTCAGGCATTGTTAAATTATGTTTTGGGGTGAGTTAAGAGGGGACTCGGCGAGTTGGAGCCTAGACTCGCCGAGAAGGACCGCAGACTTGGTCGCGGGATCGCGACCGGACTCGACGAGTCCAGATATGGACTCGGCGAGTCTACGCTGTTTAGCGAAAACCCTAACCGTTCAGGTTTGGGTCGTATATAACGCATCATATGCCGTCATTGTTCGTTTTTAGTCGATTGAGAAGAACCCTAAACGGCTGTGGGCATCTAGAGCAAGATTGAAGGGTATTAGGGCTTTTGAAGAATTTGTGGTGCAAGGAGGAGAAGAGTTTTGGCTAAAGGAACTGCAAGGGATTCGAGTTCTGCGGTTTGGGGACACAGAGAGTGCGTTATTCAGGTAATATCTCGAATTCTTTCTGTATTGTTGATGTGTGTATGGATTTAGGGTTTATGGAACCCATTTGGTGGTTAGATGAATTAATACATTGTTACCCAAACGACTATACCCCTGTATTAGGACCCTTAGAGGTCCAGAAGGTCCCATGTTTGTGTATTTCGGGACCAAACTTATCTCAGGAAGCAGTTTGATCGACTGCATGGCATGGACTCGCCGAGTCCGATGAACAGACTCGGCGAGTAGCTTGGAGATTACTGGAACTCGTCGAGCTGTTCTTCAGACTCGACGAGTGGAGTCGGGGTGGCCCCGCGATTCTTCCACGAGGATCTCGTCGAGCCAAGAGGGATACTCGACGAGTAGAAAGGGAATATCAAGGGAAGTTGGGGAGGACGTCTAGACTCGCCGAGTCGCCATGGCACTCGCCGAGTCCGGTCGAGTTGACCGTTGACCAGAGTTGACCTAAGTCTGACTTCTTAGGGATAGTCACACTTAGAAGATATAAGTGTTAATGAGGGATATGTGATGCTATAGGGAGGTTGTAGCTCGTCGGATTGTGCACGAGTGATTTCAGGATTTGCTAGCTTTCAGCATTCGCGAGGTGAGTCTTCTCACTATACTGTACCCGGAAGGGTTTGACTGTATGACCGGAAGGTCAGCTATGATATGTGATATGTATGCTATATGTGGTAAGCTGCTTGTTATATGTGCTATGTATGTTATGGGCCGGAAGGCGATTATATTATGGGCCGGAAGGCAATATGTTATGGGCCGGAAGGCAATATATTGTGTGATGGACCGGAAGGTCGGCGTGGGTAGGACCGGAAGGTTTACCCAGCAGGGACGGAAGTCCCCTGAGACACATGGACCGGAAGGTCAGGGCCTGGAAAGGCGTATGTGCGTAAGTTGTATATTGGGGAACTCACTAAGCATTTATGCTTACAATTGTTGTGCATGTATTTCAGGTACTAGCGAGGACCGTGGGAAGGCGCCGGCGTGATCGATACACACTGAAGAATGCTTTTATGATCTTGGGATTTTGACTATTTGTATTTGACAGAATACTTAAACTATTTATGCCTTGTTTTGAATGGAAATAAATATATTTTCAAGATGAAAAATTTGTTTGAAAATTTGCGTTGTTACAATTGGTATCAGAGCCTTGGTTTGAGGGATTCGGGTGCACCTTCGGGGTAACTGAACTCAAACCGAGGATTTGAGGAAACTTTTTAAAATAAAGGCATAAACTTTTGTAAATGGTTTTGTGGTAAGCAAGAAAGAAGCAGTGTGTACGATCAGTCAGCGCCCGAACGGTAAAGACCCCCAAAATACCTTACAATGTTATATGATATGAATTGTTATGCATGCTAGAAGACTAGGTATTCATGATAGGACTAGAGTGGCCTGATTTGTGATGCCTTAGTCTAGGGAAGTTTGCCGATATGAGATGCTTTGTTAGTGTGCGAGTAGATAGTGCATAACAGAAGTAGAGTACTCACTATCCGGGGTTTGGGGAGGAAGATTTGGGATGACTGCCGATGCGGTGTGGTCGGTAGTATTGGGCCCGTACTACCGAAGACACCGGGTCAGTGGGAGGCCCAAGTAAGAATCCCTGGATATCGGAGACTGAGTAGGGTTGCGTTATCGAGTACGATTATACTCGATGGAGTCTCTGATAGATTTATGTTGTATTTCAGAGATATCATGGTTAGACCACGCCACGGAGCGAGTTCGAGCAGTGTGAGTGACGAGGAGATTCGTCAGATGATTCACGAGGAGGTAGCGGCGACGATCCGGGATGAGATCTCGGAGATGTTTGGGTCTATTAAGACCACCCTGATGGAGACGTTCGATGAGCGGTACGCCGCGTTGACTGAGGCTGCAACCGCTGCAGCTACCGCAGCTGTGGCCGCTGCTAGGCCACAAGGGGGTGACTCGTTGCTGTTCCGAGAGTTCAGCAACACGAAGCCACCGGAGTTCGATGGAACGCAGGATCCGATTGCTGCGATGAGGTGGATCGCGGATATAGAGGGGTGCTTCTACACTTGTTCATGCCCGGAGCACCTGAGGGTACGGTTCGCATTGAACCAGCTCCGTCTAGGAGCGAAGGACTGGTGGAAGTTCGTGACGGCGAACTTCACTTTGGCAGAGACTACAGCAGTGACATGGGAGGGGTTTACTGCCATGTTCAGGGATGAGTATGTTCCCCCGGTGGAGAGGGAACGATTGGTACAGGAGTTCTTAACCCTCAAGCAGGGTACTGATTCTGTTGCGGTGATCACGCGGAAGTTTCATGAGAGGGCGATGTTCTGCCCCGAGCTGGTATCCACTGATCAGGCTCGGATGAGCCGGTACTTGGGAGTGTTGAGGAGGGATATCCGGGAGTTTGTGTTGAACTCCACTTATCATACTTTTGCTGAGCTTCAGGCGAATGCTAGGAAGCGCGAGATCGAGTTGGAGACCCAGGCCAGGGAGGAGGCCGAGTCTCAGCGGGTGAACCGGCGACCGGCTCAGTTCCAGCCGGCAGCCAAGCGGATAAAGTCCGCCGATGCGAGCAAAGGAGGTTCGAAGGGCCGCACTTGCGGAAAGTGTGGCAAGGGTCATGAGGGGGCGTGTCGATCTGGTGCTTGCTACAAGTGTGGCAAGGAGGGGCACATTGCTAGGGAGTGTCCCAAGGGATTTACGGTTTGCTTTCATTGCAACCAGACAGGCCATAGGAAGGCCGAGTGCCCTCAGCTTCTTCAGGGATCTGCACCTGCTGCCGGAGCTACTGCGACTCGACCGGTGAAGGCCGAGGCCCCGAGGGCTCGAGGAAGAGCCTTTCAGCTGACTGCGGAGGAGGTCCGCGCTGCGCCCGATGTCGTGGCAGGTATGTTGTAATTCATGTATTTATTTTATGTCGAGATGTTATGCTTATGTTATTATATGCGTAGGTACTTTCCTTGTGAACTCTGTGCCTGCCTTAGTGTTATTTGACTCGGGTGCGAGTAGGTCCTTTGTGTCCTTAGCCTTTAGTCAGCATATCAGCGTTAGTCGTGAGTCGTTGAGTCGACCTTTGAGAGTTTCTATAGCGGACGAGAAAGTGATTTGTGCCACGGAAGTTCTTCGGGGACGCGTGCTAGAGATTTTCGGGGTTGAGTTCCCGATAGACCTGATTCCTATTGCGATGGGTGACGTCTGTGTCATCGTGGGCATGGACTGGTTGAGCCGATTCGGCGCTGTCATCGACTGTGAGCGTCAGTTGGTGACTATACGAGACCATAGTGGGGGAGTTCTTTCGGTGTACGGCGAGGGTACCCGTTCGGGATCAGCTTTTTGTTCGGCCGCCAGGGCGGGGCAGTGTCTACAGCAGGGCTGTAAGGGTTTTGTGGCGTATGTGATGGATACGCGGGAGGTTTCCGAGAGACCGAAATCAGTTGAGGAGGTCCCTGTGGTGCGCGAGTTTCCAGATGTTTTCCCCGAGGAGCTGCCGGGAGTACCTCCTGTGAGGCAAGTAGAGTTTGGCATCGATCTAGTTCCGGGGGCCGCGCCTATTGCCAAAGTGCCTTATCGTCTTGCACCTCCAGAGATGCAAGAGTTGTCCTCGCAGCTCCAGGAGTTGCTGGGGAAGGGATTCATTCGGCCGAGCAGCTCGCCATGGGGAGCACCCATTCTGTTCGTCAAGAAGAAGGATGGTTCACACCGGATGTGCATTGATTACCGGGAGTTGAACAAGTTAACGGTCAAGAACCGTTACCCGTTGCCGAGGATCGATGATTTATTCGATCAGTTGCAGGGAGCATCTTGGTTTTCCAAGATCGATCTGAGGTCAGGGTACCATCAGGTGAGAGTGCGGGATGGGGATGTCCAGAAGACAGCGTTTAGGACGCGATATGGGCATTATGAGTTTGTGGTGATGCCTTTCGGGCTCACCAATGCCCCGGCTGTGTTCATGGATCTCATGAATAGGGTATGCAGACCGATGTTAGATCGGTCAGTGATTGTATTCATCGACGACATTCTGGTGTATTCTAGATCTAGAGAGCAGCATGAGGAGCATTTGAGGGAGGTCCTCGAGGTATTGAGGTCGGAGAAGCTTTATGCAAAGTTCTCCAAATGTGACTTCTGGCTGCGGGAGGTCCAATTTCTAGGACATGTCGTCAATCAGAAAGGGATATTGGTCGATCCGGCCAAAGTTGAGGCGGTGATGAGTTGGTAGGTGCCACTCACCAGATTGACCCGGAAGGGTGTTGCATTCTCATGGGGGCCCGAGCAGTAGACCTCCTTTGAGACACTTCGCCAGAGGTTGTGCGAAGCCCCGATATTAGCTCTCCCAGAAGGGATGGAAGATTTTGTGGTATATTGCGACGCATCGATTTCGGGACTGGGTGCAGTGTTGATGCAGAGGGGTCATGTGATAGCATATGCATCAAGGCAGCTGAAGCCTCATGAGGCGAGATATCCCACGCATGATTTAGAGTTGGGAGCAGTAGTGTTCGCTCTCAAGATTTGGCGTCACTACTTGTATGGGGTTCGATGTACGATATACACGAACCATAAGAGTTTGAAGTATTTGATGGATCAGCCCAACCTAAATATGCGTCAGAGGAGGTGGTTGGATGTGGTCAAGGATTATGATTGTGAGATCCTGTACCACCCAGGCAAGGCTAATGTGGTAGCCGATGCATTGAGCCGTAGAGCGGAGAGCACTCCATTACGAGATGTATGTTTGAGACTGACTGTGATGACTCCAGTACTGGATGTTATTCGTGGGGCACAGGCCGAAGTGGTGCGATCAAAAATGCAGAAGAAAGAGCGGGTTGTGGGGTTAATTTCAGAGTTCGTTAAGGATGGACGAGGGCTTATGACGTTTCAGGGTCGGATTTGGGTACCGTTCGTGGGCGGTACGCGTATTACTTTGATGGAAGAGGCTCATAGATCGAAATTCTCGATCCATCCCGGTGCTACGAAGATGTATTTGGATTTGAGGAAGGAGTATTGGTGGCCCTGTATGAAGAGGGACGTCGCATGGTTCGTTGAGAGGTGCTTGACCTGTCGTAGGGTTAAGCCTGAGCACCAGAGACCGCATGGCAAGTTACAGCCATTGGAGATTTCCGAGTGGAAGTGGGAACAAATCACTATGGATTTCATCACCAAATTGCCGAGGACTGCCAGGGGAGTTGATGCAATTTGGGTGATTGTGGATAGGTTGACGAAAAGTGCACACTTCCTTGCCATCAGTGAGAGTTCTTCAGCGGAGAAGTTGGCGGAGTTATATGTGAGAGAGGTGGTATCTCGGCATGGGGTACCGATCTCGATTGTTTCGGACCGTGATGTGTGTTTCACTTCCAGGTTCTGGAAGAAATTTCATGAGGAGCTGGGTACTAAATTGCATTTTAGTACCGCATACCATCCCCAAACAGACGGTCAGAGCGAGAGGACGATTCAGACACTAGAGGACATGCTTCGAGCGTGTGTGTTAGACTTCAGGGGTAGCTGGGATGCATATTTACCCTTAGCAGAGTTTTCCTACAACAACAGCCATCATTCGAGCATTGGTATGCCGCCTTTTGAGCTGTTGTATGGTAGGAGGTGTCGGACCCCCATTTTTTGGGGAGAGGTGGGACAGAGAGTGATGGGTAGCACAGAGATCGTGCTTCAGACGACAGAGCAGATTCAGCAAGTTAGACAGAGGTTATTGACTGCCCAGAGCCGACAGAAGAGTTATGCAGACAGGCGCCGATCTGAGCTTGAATTTCAGGTCGACGACTTCGTTCTCCTGAAGGTCTCTCCTTGGAAAGGAGTGATTCGATTCAGGAAGAGGGGAAAGTTGGGGCCCCGGTATATTGGGCCATTTCGTGTGATTGCAAGGATAGGCCGGGTAGCCTATCGGTTGGAGTTGCCAGCGGAGTTGGGTCAGATCCACGACACTTTTCATGTGTCGCAATTGAGGAAGTGCATAGCCGATGAGTCGGCAGTGGTTCCATTGGAGGATATTCAGGTGGATGCGAGCCTGAATTATGCCGAGAGACCGGTGGCCATCAGGGATCGGAAGATCAAGGTGCTGAGGAACAAGGAAGTACCTCTGCTGTTGGTTCAGTGGCAACACCGTAAGGGGTCGGAAATGACTTGGGAGCCGGAACGTGAGATGCGGGAGCAGCATCCGGAACTATTTTCAGAATGAGACTTCGAGGGCGAAGTCTAATCCAAGTGGGGGAGAGTTGTAACAGCCCGAAATCTCAGGTATTGATAAATTATGTTTTGGGGTGAGTTAAGAGGGGACTCGGCGAGTTGGAGCCTAGACTCGCCGAGTAGGACCGCAGACTTGGTCGCGGGATCGCGACCGGACTCGACGAGTCCAGATATGGACTCGGCGAGTCTACGCTGTTTAGCGAAAACCCTAACCGTTCAGGTTTGGGTCGTATATAACGCATCATATGCCGTCATTGTTCGTTTTTAGTCGATTGAGAAGAACCCTAAACGGCTGTGGGCATCTAGAGCAAGATTGAAGGGTATTAGGGCTTTTGAAGAATTTGTGGTGCAAGGAGGAGAAGAGTTTTGGCTAAAGGAACTGCAAGGGATTCGAGTTCTGTGGTTTGGGGACACAGAGAGTGCGTTATTCAGGTAATATCTCGAATTCTTTCTGTATTGTTGATGTGTGTATGGATTTAGGGTTTATGGAACCCATTTGGTGGTTAGATGAATTAATACATTGTTACCCAAACGACTATACCCCTGTATTAGGACCCTTAGAGGTCCAGAAGGTCCCATGTTTGTGTATTTCGGGACAAAACTTATCTCAGGAAGCAGTTTGATCGACTGCATGGCATGGACTCGCCGAGTCCGATGAACAGACTCGGCGAGTAGCTTGGAGATTACTGGAACTCGTCGAGCTGTTCTTCAGACTCGACGAGTGGAGTCGGGGTGGCCCCGCGATTCTTCCACGAGGATCTCGTCGAGCCAAGAGGGATACCCGACGAGTAGAAAGGGAACATCAAGGGAAGTTGGGGAGGACGTCTAGACTCGCCGAGTCGCCATGGCACTCGCCGAGTCCGGTCGAGTTGACCGTTGACCAGAGTTGACCTAAGTCTGACTTCTTAGGGATAGTCACACTTAGAAGATATAAGTGTTAATGAGGGATATGTGATGCTATAGGGAGGTTGTAGCTCGTCGGATTGTGCACGAGTGATTTCAGGATTTGCTAGCTTTCAACATTCGCGAGGTGAGTCTTCTCACTATACTGTACCCGGAAGGGTTTGACTGTATGACCGGAAGGTCAGCTATGATATGTGATATGTATGCTATATGTGATAAGCTGCTTGTTATATGTGCTATGTATGTTATGGGCCGGAAGGCGATTATATTATGGGCCGGAAGGCAATATGTTATGGGCCGGAAGGCAATATATTGTGTGATGGACCGGAAGGTCGGCGTGGGTAGGACCGGAAGGTTTACCCAGCAGGGACAGAAGTCCCCTGAGACACATGGACCGGAAGGTCAGGGCCTGGAAAGGCGTATGTGCGTAAGTTGTATATTGGGGAACTCACTAAGCATTTATGCTTACAGTTGTTGTGCATGTATTTCAGGTACTAGCGAGGACCGTGGGAAGGCGCCGGCGTGATCGATACACACTGAAGAATGCTTTTATGATCTTGGGATTTTGACTATTTGTATTTGACAGAATACTTAAACTATTTATGCCTTGTTTTGAATGGAAATAAATATATTTTCAAGATGAAAAATTTGTTTGAAAATTTGCGTTGTTACATATTTGAGATGTGACCAACATGTGTTTGGGAGTGACTGTGGTGTGGCAGCAAGTCTAAAACTTACCAAACTCTATATAACAAAGGAACAATAGAATAGAACACACAACCTAAAATACTATAGGAGTATTTTATCTAGAGCCAAACACATTGTGGATATTTCATTCAAAGTGTTGCTATTTATTTTCTAGCGATTGTTTACTTTTATTAGTAGACTTCCTATGTAAAATCGCTTAATAGAACACTATATCTGTCAGGGTGAGATATATCTTGTTCAATATCACCTGACTCAGAACCATCATAGAGGACTTACCATCCTTTTCTCCTTAATTGTTTTAGAGAAAGATGCCTCCGAAAAAGAAGTCCAACAGAAAGAACAACAACCCTCTGACAGATCCGCCGCCACCACCTCCTCATTACGATCCTACTGTCTTTCAAGCAGCGGTGACAACCGTCGTGGCTGCTGCCATGCCTTAGATTAATGCTAGTGGCACTAGAGGGGCGGGTAGTGGTGCCAACCCATCAAATCTCGGTGACAGTCATGGACACGCGAAGGAGTGTTCGTACAAGGACTTCATAAATGCCAAACCGCGGTCTTTTGATGGCACTGGAGGTGTCATTGCTCTAACCCGTTGGTTCGAGAAGACCGAATCAATTTTCGAGATATGTGCATGCCTCAAGACCAACAATGTGAAGTTTGCAGCATGCACCTTCACTGACAGATCACTAACTTGGTGGAATAGCCAAGTCAAATCCCTAACTCTTCTGGTGGTTAATGCCATGAGCTAGGACGATTTGAAGGAGTTGACGCTCGTCGTATACTGCCAGTCGGGCGAAATGCAGAAACTAGAGCAAGAGCTTTGGAGCCTAAAGATGAAGGGCTCTGATATTACTGTCTACACTGAGAGGTTTAGTGATCTTGCTCTTCTATGTCCATGCATGGTTACCCCGGAGAGCAAGAATGTAGAGATTCATATTGGGATTAACTCCTCCAACACAAGGGAATGTGTTAGCTGCAAATCCACTGACGTTTGATAGTGCTAAAAGATTGTTGCAGACATTGATAGACCACGGGGATCATCAAGAACCCATGCCAGTCGCCTACGAACCACCCAAGGAGAGTGGTGGAAAGAAAAAGTTCTGGAAAAAGCACAAGGGAAAATCTTCGCAGGAGCCCTCCAAGAAACAATAGATAGTGGCAGTTCAGGCTGCTACCACACCTGCTGCTATTCCCACAACTGAAGCACCTGCCATTAGATATGATGAAACCCACCCAAGGTGCAAAAAGTGTAACTTCCATCATCACGGACCTTGTCGTGACATGCAATGCAACAACTGTGGCAAAAAGGGGCACACAGCCCGTTTTTGCAAAGCACAAGTCCAACCTACCAATCAGGCTCCGAGAGCTGGAGTAAGCCAAGCCTGCTATGGTTGTAGTGAAACCGGGCACTTCAAGTGGAATTTCCCTAAAGCAACGGCAACTGGCAACATGGGAAAAGTGCTAGCTATGGGCCAGGAGGAGGCAGTCGCTGATCCCACCGTAGTTACGGGTACGTTCCTCCTTGACAACTCTTATGCATGCATTCTTTTTTGATATTGGTGCGGAGAAGAGTTTTGTCAGTCATGCATTTAAACACCTACTCAAGAATAAATCCCAAACTCTAACCGAAACGTTCACCGTCGAGATGGCTAACGGAAAGAAAGAGAGCACTAACAACATATTCATAGGCTATACCCTCACCATAAATGATTACTCCTTCCCAATCGACCTCATGCCAGTCTCCATAAAAAGTTTCGATGTCATCATCGTCATGGATTTTCTAAGTCTTCATCGTACAGATATTGTTTGTTTCGAAAAAGCCATTCGCCGCAATCTGCCAAATGTCTAAGCTCTCATCATCTATGGCTATAAACTCAGCACAAACCTTCGTATCATATCGTTCATCAAAGCCCAAAAATATTTGCTAAAGGAGTGTCATGCATTCCTAGCCCATGTGGTAAATGAAAAACACGAAGTTAAAGACATCGACAGCATCCCTAAAGTCTGCGACTTTCCTGATATCTTCTCGAATACCTTCTAGGAGATCCTGCCGAACGCCAAGTCGAGTTCCGAATCGACTTCATCCCCAGAGCTACCCCCATAGCCAAATCCCCCTTACCGTCTAGCGCCGACAGAAATGCAAGAGTTATCCAGTTAACTAACTGAATGAACTGCTCAACAAGGGATTTATTAGGCCAAGCTTCACACCCTGGGAAGCACCAGTCTTATTCGTGAAAAGGAAGGATGGGTGCTTCCAGATGTGCATAAATTATCGCGAACTAAACAAGCTCACCATTAAAAATCGCTACCCTCTACCCAGAATCAACGACCTCTTCGATCAACTCCAAGGAGCCAGCTACTTCTCAAAGATAGACCTGAGATCAGGGTACCATCAATTATGAGTCAATGAGGGTGATGTTCCTAAGACATCATTTAGGACTCGTTATGGTCACTATGAGTTTGTAGTGATGCCCTTTGGTCTAACCAACGCACCTGCTGTATTTATGGATTTGATGAACCGGGTGTACCGCCCCTTCCTAGACAAGTTCGTGATAGTATTCATATATGATATACTTGTCTATTCTCGGAGTGGGGAAGATCATAGACAGCACTTCAGGAAAGTGTTAAGAACTTTAAGGTCGGAGAAACTATACGCAAAATTCACAAAGTGAGAATTTTGGATCAGAAATGTAACTTTCCTCGGTCACGTGGTTAGTGAAGAAGGCATACATGTAGACCCTTCCAAAATTAATGCAATCAAGAATTGGTCAGCATTGAAGACGCCCACAGAAATCCATCAATTCTTGGATCTTGCTGGCTATTATCGCAGATTCATCCAAAATTTCTCCAGGATTGCTAAGCCTCTTACCACCTTGACTCAGAAAGGTGCAGCCTTTAGTTGGGTAGAAAAACAAGACACTACGTTCCAAACGTTTAAGCAGGCCCTATGCAGCACACCTATCTTGTTTCTTCCTAAAGGGACAGAGGACTTCGTTGTCTACTGCAATGCATCCAATCAGGGGCTAGGCTATATGCTAATGCAGCGAGGAAAAGTTATTTCTTATGCCTCGAGACAATTGAAGGCACTTGAAGTCAAATATACAACTCATGATCTGGAGTTGGGAGTAGTAGTCTTCACGCTAAAAATCTGGAGACATTACCTCTATGGTACCAAGTACGCTGCCTTCACCGACCACAAAGCATTTAGCACATCTTTGATCAGAAGGAGCTTAACATGAGACAACGGCGATGGGTAGAGATACTCAATGATTACGAGTGTGAAATACGCTATCATCCCGGCAAGGCCAATGTAGTAGCAGATTCCCTTAGTCAAAAGCACTGTTGTAAAAATCCCGAATAGGTCCCGATTAATCTTCGATTAATCCCTAGGCACTACTCGACTGATTAGAGGGAGCCTAGTGATTAATCCCTGCATAGATAATGAGTGAAACATTATAAAACAATGAAATTTGAACATTTTGAAGAAGTTTTATTTCAATGGAAACTATTTGAGGCATGATTGGTGTTGTATTAATCATATTAACCTATTTTGTTATCATATTAGTGGTATTTACGAGCTTTGATATGATATTAGTCATATTTAATTTTTTAAAATTCAACAAATTAACAATTAATGGTCCCCGATTAATCCCCTGAAAAATCTCCGCCTAGCTGATTAATCCCTTGACCCTAGTCCATCGACTAGGTAACATCGAGCGTTTTTTACAACCTTGGTCAAAAGGAGTACTCTAGTCATAGAGTGAAGGCACTGATAATGACGATCCATTCCCATTTGTCCGCCCAAATCATAGAGGCTCAGCTAGAAGCCTTAAAACCAGAGAACATGTCAGATGAAGCGTTGAGGGGAATGGAGAAGAACTTAGAGATCAAGGGACACGAAGTTTACTATTTCAATAACTGGATCTGGACCCCAAAGTCCGGTGGTTACAGGGAGGTTATCATGAACGAAGCTCACAGAACTCGATACTCTGTTCACCCAGGTTCAGATAACACGTATCTAGATATCAAGAAGCTCTATTGGTGGCCAAACATGAAAGTAGAAATTGCTACCTTCGTGGGCAAGTCACTAACTTGCGGCAAGCTGAAGGTGGAATATTAAAAGCCCTCATGTTCACTTTAACAGCCAGAAATACCTGAGCGGAAGTGGGAACGAATTACAATGGACTTCATCACCAAATTGCCTAAGACCCCAAGTGGCCATGACACTATATGGGTAATCATCGACAGACTGACCAAGTCCGCCCACTTCCTGCCAATCAAATAAACATACAAGAAGGAGAGACTGACCCGAACCTACATCCAAGAGATAGTAAGACGATACAGTATGCCTGTATCTATTATCTCGGATAGAGATAGCAGATTCACCTCGAGATTTTGGGAGTCACTACAGAAGGCTCTTGGAACTAAGTTGGATATGAGCACAACTTATCATCCACAAATCGACGGGCCGAGTGAGAGAACCATTCAAAAGCTGGAAGACATGCTGAGAGCATGTGTTATTGATTTTGGCATGTCGTGGGACACCCATTTGTCCCTAGTTGAGTTTTCCTACAACAACAGCTATGACACCAGTATCAAGGTTGTCCCATTTGAAGCACTCTATGGCTGTAAGTGCAAATCCCCTCTGTGTTGGGCTAAAATAGGCGACACGCGGCTCGCTAGATGTCAAGTCTTTGATAGCACTCTTACTAGCCCGTAAATCATTCGAGAAACTATCGAAAAGATCGTGCAAATCCGAGAATGACTAAAAGCTTCTAGAGATAGACAAAAGAGCTACGCCGACAAAACACAAAAACCCTTGGAATTCCAAGTTGGTGATCGCGTTATGTTGAAGGTCTCACCCTGGAAGGGCATGATACGCTTCAGAAAGCGTGGAAGCTAAATCCAAGATACATTGGGCCATTCGAGATCCTCACAAGGATCAGCCCCGTAGCCTACAAACTCCGGTTGCAGCAATAAGTTAACAACAAACATCCCATCTTTCACGTGTCAATCTTAAAAAAGTGTTTATCCGACGAAACCCTTGTGATCCCACTCGATGAGATCGAGATCAACGAGAATCTTAACTTCGTGGAAGAACCAATCGAAATCATGGATAGGGAAGTCAAACAAACGAAACAAAGTTGCATACCGATACTGAAGGTTCGCTGGAATGCCAAGCAGGGACTAGAATTCACTTGGGAGCGAGAAAACCAGATGTAGCAGAAGTACCCGCATCTTTTTCCTAGTCCATGATTGTATTCAATAAGTAGAATTTTGGACGAAATTCCCTCTATCGGGGGGATGATGTGACAACCCGACACTTTTTCAGTCAACAAAAGTCAATTCCATTAAACAAAATTTCCAAATTTCGTGTCTTCTGTTAAACTCAAAAGGGTTAGAAAACCATTTAAATTATATAAATAAAATTTATATAAGTGTCGGAACCAAAATCACTCAAAAAAATCAAGTTTTCCTTCGAAAAACAGCAGAATTCTCGTTCAGCCATGCGTTTTTGGCCGAAAACCCTCTGGCTGAAAACGGCTTTCGGTCGTGAACCCATCTTCGGCCGAAAACCCAGCCGATATAAAGGTTTTCACCCGAGAACTTGTTCATTTTTCACTCTTTCCACCCGAAAACTCTCTCAATTCTCCCCCAAGGATCATCCAAGAACACCCTCATCTTCAAGAAGGAACCTTCAAATCTTCAAGTTTTTCCTCAAGAACAACAAGAACACCAAGAACAACCTTCATATCTTCAAGGGCCAAAAACACCAGCAGATCTGAACCCTGATTTCAGCCGAAAACCCAGTTTGCGGCCGAAACCCGCTTTGGACCGAGAACCTTGTTAAGCCTTAGCCGAAAACCCTCCTTTCCCACTTCAACCAAGTCTCGGTAACATTCCTAACTCAAAAACAAGTGTTTTCTAACACTTTAATTAATGGTTTTGCTAATTCAAATACAATTATGTGTTTAATTATCATTAGGATACCGTTAATCCCGCGTACACCAACCAGAGGGTCTTCTTTCCAGCATCGCTGTCCGACACATACACATAACCAACTGTGAGTTCTTACCCCTATACTTTTATGGTTTTTAACGTTTTTAGGGGGAATACAAGCAAATCAAGGAATTTTGTGTTCTTATGCATAAGGTTTTCAAACAGTTTTCCAACTTATGCAATTGATACAAACAAGAAATCACTACGTTTTATAAAATATTTAGATATTTTATTCCTTTTGTGACATGCTAAGCATAAGGGAAGTTTTCAACATACAACCATAATTGCAATGTTTTTAGTACAATACGTGAATCGAGTACATAACATACATGCAAACTATAATAGGTATAGTTTGGGATTCAATACATAGTTTTACCCGTTTCAAGAGCTTATACATTAACAAACATATAAACTATAATATATATATATATATATATATATATATATATATATATATATATATATATAGTTTATGGTATACGATACTATCTTCCGAATATAAGAGTACACTACTAAATAATTATTTAAGTATAATTATTTTTACTCTACAAGACATACATACAGTTTCGAGTACAATATAGCACTATAACATTACACGTAAACTAGTTAATACAGAGTTGTGAGGCATTACTTCAATTGTACCCTCTGGGGTGCAGAACTAATTCCTACCACAGTATAACCAGAGTCTCCTAGAAGGAGAGCGTGAGATTTTAGAATAGATCTATTCGGGACAGATAATCTCATACCTAAACTGCTAGCTACAATTAGGCAGGCATGCCTGGGGTGACAAATATCATACAGTTTCGACGCCTGAAGAACATCGTAGAGGTCACTATGTCATATCAAGCATGGTTATATCAAACTCAGAACGGTATAAACTAACCAATGTTTACGGGATTTAATTTTTCATTAGTTTTATTTTAATTAATAGAACTACTATTCATTACACTAGAATATTCCAGGGGATACAAATATATGGTTTTATTTTAAGTAATAAAATTACCATACCATACTAGTGGTAGCAAGGGTTTTCATACAGATAATACTATACATACTGGTGGTAGTCAGGGTTTTCATACAGAACATACTATACATACTGGTGGTAGCCAGGGTTTTCATATAAAGGTTTTCGTACAAAACAACACTATACAATACAGATGGTCGTAACCAGGCATACCAACTAACATTTTCATATACTACTATAGAATACAGTAATGAACATACGTTTTTGGTCTTAGGGTTTAAGACCAATCTACTCTACTAAAGAAAATATTAGATTTTCTGGTGAAACATGCAAACATTTTTCATAGATACAATGATAGGTTTTCATCACAAAAACATTCATATGAACTCACAAACTTAAATGTGGATACACTTTCAAAATCGCTTGTATTCTCCGGGAACTAGTAGTCAGGTATACCCGCATGATTTGAGAAGAAGGTGCTTTTAGATTCGCGTCTTTTATACTTTTGTTATACTTTTGGCTGTATACAAACTATGTATCAAACAGATGTAAATACCTTATATATTCAATGTAATGGTTGTGTTTACTTTGATTACTTTGATGAAATTGTCGTGATATTGTACATGACGTCCTCCACCCCCACACGTTTCCGCCTTCTCAGTTTGGGAGTGTAACCGCAGAACTTCCTGAGCCGAAAAGCTCTTTTACTCGGATCCTTCAGGTGCATCGGGGCCTTCTCCTAGCACCTTCAGGTTACTAGGGCTTTGGGAGGCATAGAGAGAGAGAGAGAGTAGAGAGAAAGGAATGGATTTTGGTGTGTAGATTATGGTTGCCTTGCACCTCTATTTATAGGCCTGAAGTTGGGGTTATGTTGGGTGTACCCTTGATGGCACGTTGCGCGTAAGGGAGCACATGTCATTTTTCGGACTGGGCATCATGGCTGCTTTGTAACTGCGCATTGGGAGACTGCTGGGTGTACCTTCGGTGTACATTAGGAGTACTCGGTACGCAAGGCGTCTGATGTATTATGATGGGCATAAGAAGGCCATCTGTCAGCATCTGAGGCGAGGATCGTAGGGAGCAAGCAAGGGCCAAGATTCGACCACGTCACCCATTTCGCATCAGCCTCCTTCCGACTTCTAAAATCTGTAACTTTCTCTTACGAGCTCCGTTTTCGACGTTCTTTATATCCACGCCTAGGTGGTAACATACCCTACAACGTTTGTTTAGACTCTGTCGGCTAATTTTGAATTTATTTATAAAGTTATATTTTTAACAGGTCGGGATAGGAAAAGTCTGTTAAAAATTCATAACTTTGTCATCCGACGTCTGTTTTCATCTGCCTTTTTATCGTCAAGATCCTATTAGCGAGTTCTTTGATTCTCGTTTAGGTTGTGTCGGCTAAAAATCGGTTGATCTAATCTTCGAACTCCAGGCTGCATACTGTTATGCCAAATCTTAGAAAAATCATAACTTCCTCATACAAAGTCAGATTTGGACGTTCTTTTTATGAACGTGTAGTGGTGTTGATTTTGATGGCTTGTGCGGAATAGAAAAGATTTAGTGATTCATCATACAAATTCAAGAACACAAGGAGTAAATAATTCTTTGTAAGCTCATATTAGATCTAGAAAGAATATACAAATGGGTTTGTACAAGTTTCTCTCTCTAGTCTAACACTCCAAATGGACTCTTTTATAATGGGAGTCACTCACTTCCTATTTATAGGAAAGACTCAACCCATTTACACATACAAAGAGGAAAGCCTAAACAATACATCCAAGCATGACTTTGCACCCTAACATTCTCCCCCTCAAAGTTAGGATTGGATGTCCGGCTTTAATCTCCAACGAGCTAGCGCGATCAAGACCAAACTCCCCCTCGAAGTAACACCGGTCTTCAAATCCGCAAATGAATATTCGACAAACCCGAGAACCTTCGAATACCCATCATTCTCCCCCTTTTTATAATCAAAAAATGATTATAAAACCCACTAAGGATGAGAAGCGCCTGAGGAATAATCTTCACAATACTCCCCCTTGATGTGTACCAAAAATGAATCACCAAAAATCTTGCACGGAAAAACAATCACGAAAAAGCCACAAAATATTTCCAATTTATGAAAAATTTTGACTTTTTGAGTGAAAGTTGCAAGATTTTTCAAAATCCGGGTAGATATTGTCACTTTATGAAACTTGCAGGGACCCGTTGCCAAAAACAGCCAAATATGCGAAACTCTAGCCCATTTGCGAAACCGGGCATAAAGCGTAAATTCGTACAAACTGTAAGGACCAAAACTGTAAATTCTGTAATTTCACAGCTTTTATTGCCATTTGCGAAGTTGGGTCAATTTTGTCATTTCGTGAAAAGATTAGGGGTGTAAATTGAAACATTTTTTGTTCTTCCCCAAATCACCATGAAAGACTTGGCATGTTCCAGTTAATTGTTTCGCATGTTTTATTTGCACAATTTTTCGCATCTTTTCTTATAAAAGTTTCGCATCGTATATCCTTCTAAACAAATGCGAACATCTTCAAATCAAAACAGAATGCGAATAAACATCCCAATTGCGAACAGTATTACAACGTTATGTGCGAATCTTTGTTTGAAATCCAGATGCGAATACGATTTGATTGCATATGCGAACACCAATTCACACAAATGCGAATCTGATTTTGAACCAATGCAAATCAGATTTTGATTTCCACAAATGCGAACCCAGTTCTTCCATCTTAATATGCGAACCAAAAAATCAAGATGCAAATCTTGTTTGACTGTGAACTAATCCAAAAAGAATTCTAACACACTCCAGTTCTTCCACTCCAAGCTTGCGAATCAATAAACCCATCTATCGACTCCAGTTTTTTTTTTCAATTTCATCGACCAATAACCATCCAATTTCCAAACTTCGCTTTTCAACAACAAGGACGTCAATTATCTCATCTTGTTTCCAACCACACTTCTTTCCCTTCGAAACAATGAACACAATCCATAGGCATTCGATTTCAAATAACCCAAATCGATTATCAAAATGCGAACCCAAAGAGAACCATAAAAACAGATTTAGACAAATCGACTATCAATTTTGATTCTCAGTAACAGGCGTTTGATTTCAATCAAAATCGAATGAACAACGACTCCTATCAGTTTCCAATCGATTTCGATTTCCATTCACTATTATCAGACCCTTGATTCGCAAACCTCAATCAAAAACGAAATCAAAACAATCAACTGATAGTCTTCAAACACACAAAACTCAACACCAATTCTCAATTTTAAATCAAATCAATCAAACTTCGTGATTAATTCCGAGTCGATTCCAACTTACGGTTTTCACAACCTAAGTCTTCCCAATCGACAATCAATTTTAATTCCAAGTTTAGATTCCAAATTATACAAGATATATGATGAAATCTACTCTGATCATCAATTTTGAGTTTCGATTTACTCATTTTGATGTTCAGATGAAGAATCGATGAAGACTGTATGCAAAGGTACGATCAATTTTGACTTTAAGAACAAATGGACCGATTCGTTTAGATAATGGGCTATAAAACAAATGGAAATCAAGTAGACTCAATATATGAACAGTATCAAACAGTTTGGGCTCGATGTGTTGGATCAAATGAAAAAGTTAATTGATTTATCGTGGGCTTCAAAAACAAATGTGGATTAACAGTGAAAGAATAATATTTGATTTTGATTTTTATGATTTGATCTAAACAAAAAATAACTGGATCAATCAATGAGGTTGAAACAAATTAGATCCAATGAGGAAAATCGATCAAAAATTGAAAAACGCAAAGCACGAATCGAAATCATGGACGTTTTGGAATCCATTTGAGAATTTGAGATACCTTTTTGACGAATCGAGTTCCGTTTTCAACGAACGAATCAAATTTGGAAGATCTTGGTTCTTTTGTCGGAATGAGAAAATCTCCAAATCGAACATTGTACCACCCACCATGCGAGATGTACAACTCGTTCTTCGTGTTCTTCGTGTTCTTCAACGATCCAAGAACATCTTCAAAAGAACCACCAACACTTTTGGGTTTTGACTTCAAATTCAATGCAACCTTTGGAGATTGTTGCTTTGGAACCCAAATTTGTTGCACGGATTTCGGCTTCACATCATTTGACGATTTTTGTGAGTAAACCCGCTTGTTCTTCCGATTCATCATCTTCTTCTTTTTCTTTCTCATCTTTTTGCATCTTGAAGACTTGACTTCATGAACAAACCCACTTTCAACAACATGAACATTTTGAGTTTGAATCAAATCTTTTGGGGTTTGATATTTGTGATTTTCTTGAACTACCGGCTTTCGATAAGGAATCATTCCTTCAAACGAATCACAAGAACACACAATATCATCGGTTTGAACTCCAATTGAGCAAAAAACTTTTTCATCTTGAGAATCAACTTGAACTCCTTTTTCTTGAACATCAAGAACATGATGATCATCAAGAACATCTTCAACAAACATAAGAGCATGGAGATCACTTGGATTTTCAACAAGAGAAATGAAATACTTATCAAACAATTCTTTTTCCTTTCTTTCCTTTTTATCTCACTCATTCTTCAGATTATGGAAAATTTGAGTCAAGCATTCAATCTTTGAAAGTGGTTGAAAAATCAATCCTCCATGATCATCCTTCAAACCTCCATAAGAAATCAAAGTATCCCATGAAATCATTAAGCCTTTCAATATTAATCCAAGGAATTGTTCTAAACCGATTTTGTATTTGACATCTTTAATGATCGCAATCCAAGAAGCATGCTCCAAGAAAACCGTCATTTTTGATCACTAGAACTTGAAGATTTCTAGAGAGAGAAAGTGATTATGAATGGGTTTTCTAGAAAGAGAAAGTGATACAAACAAGTATTCTAGAGAGAGAAAGTCGAATTATGGATCAAATCAAAGAAAAATTCGACTTCTAGAACACAAAAACACTCTCTAAACAAGAAGATCAATGAAGAAAAAGAATCACCAAATCAAAATAGCCATCAAGGATCAATTCTTGATGAAAATCAAGAACACCCGCTCTGATACCAATTGTAGTGGTGTTGATTTTGATGGCTTGTGCGGAATAGAAAAGATTTAGTGATTCATCATACAAATTCAAGAACACAAGGAGTAAATAATTCTTTGTAAGCTCATATTAGATCTAGAAAGAATATACAAATGGGTTTGTACAAGTTTCTCTCTCTAGTCTAACACTCCAAATGGACTCTTTTATAATGGGAGTCACTCACTTCCTATTTATAGGAAAGACTCAACCCATTTACACATACAAAGAGGAAAGCCTAAACAATACATCCAAGCATGACTTTGCACCCTAACAGAACGCTCTCAGTTTAACATATCCTACGAATTTTGTTTAGATCGCTAAGGCTAAAAAGTATTTCATTGCAAACTCAGTTTTTACGATTCTCGGTGTCGTGCCAGTTTTGCCATAAAACTTCGACGAGTCATAACTTCTACTTTATAACTCGGATTTCGACATTCTTTATATGTACGGAACCCTTATGATGTATACTATTGGCTAATATTATTTACTCTAAAAAATCATCTATCAAAAATTCATTGTTAATGCTCATTGTGTCTAAATTGAGTAGCCCGAATCTACGGACGTTATAATTATGAACCATAAAAATGTGATCTTGGCCCTTCATCCCTTCCATACAAGAGTAGTGACGTCTTATTGCGTTAATAACTTAGGGTTTTGGTCATTAAGCACTTTATAGCCATTCAAAGTCTTAATGTTGAAAACTTTATGACGTAGGATATCATTTTGGGCTTGGATCTGAGTTTTGGACGTGAGGCCTTAATGGAATAAGCTCTTAATGGAGTTTTGGGACTGGGATGTGTATGTTGGGCATACCTAGCAGTGTGTTGAACATACGCGGTCAACACCCCACTTTTGTGCAACACCAGAGTATGATGGGCGTATACTGTTGGTATGTAGGGCATACTCCACTCGGAAGAAATATTGACTTTTGTACATTGATTGTTGACTTTGAATTTACCTTTGATTTTGACCAGAGTTGACAATGTTTGACCTAAGAGCATTTTGGGTAATTTGATTTATAGTTTGAGATTTGGGTTCCTTTTTATTGTATAGGTGACCGGTAGAGATAGCTTTTAGAGTAGTGATCAATGCAGCTATTCTTTCAGACTGTGAGGTGAGTTTCCTCACCATATTTAGTTGGTGGAAGGCACCAATGTCGGACCATGGTTTGTTATGTTAGAATGCCAGATGTCTGCATGACTCTTACATGTGTATGTACTTGTATGCTTACTGGGCGTGGCCCGATAGTTGTTATGTATGTTATTACCTTTGTTATACTTGTATGTTTCTTTGTTAGGCGGAGTCTGTTATGCGAGTTAGGGCGAGGCCCGTTATACTTAGTGGGCAGGGCCCGTCTTGCGAGTTAGGGAGAGGCTTGTTATACTCGGTGGGAAAGGCCCGTTATACTCATTAGCGGGGCTCGTTATGCGAGTCAGGATAAGGCCCATTATACTCAATGGGCGGGGCCCGTTATGCGAGTTAGGGCAGGGCCCGTTACACTCATCGGGCATGGCCCATTATATGTTTGCTATGTATGGTATAGGGTATTTTGGGGAACTTACTAAGCTTTGTGCTTACGGTTTTCAGTTTATGTTTTAGGTACTTCTATTTCAGAAGAGAAGAGCCCCATATGATTGCAGTACACAGACCA
Organism: Lactuca serriola; assembly: GCF_051521515.1. Classification (NCBI taxonomy): domain Eukaryota; kingdom Viridiplantae; phylum Streptophyta; class Magnoliopsida; order Asterales; family Asteraceae; genus Lactuca; species Lactuca serriola. The sequence goes on along the minus strand of NC_136408.1, from coordinate 146,114,851 downwards.
CATCGCTCCGCACTTTATATTAATCTGATATATTTGGATGTTATTAATACACTGTGATTCACTATGGTTTTGATGATGTTGTCTTAGACAATGGTTTTATTAATTTAAAAATCGAAATTTTTAGTCTTGAATTCTTTGATGTTTCAGAGTTCACGTGTAAAACCGATAAAATTAAATTGGAAAAACCGAAACCATGACTAATTTTGCAAAGACCAGTGAATAGGGAACCGATATTGATTTTGCAAAGAACTACGGAATAAGGAATTGAGGTTGATTTTACAAAGAATTAAGATGAGGGGAACAGTCAATTAGCCCAACTGTCCATTACTTGAGTTTCTTAATCGACTAGGTTTCAATGTGGGAATGATTCTGATTCCTTGGTGGTGAACAATTGTCGGAAGACTGTCGGTTCTTGAACGGACTAGGAGGGATGATGTGGGAGGTTGACAATTTTCGTTAAATGCTTTTTTACTCATATTCCATAGTGAACACACAAAGGAATATGGAGCCAATTATTTTCTTTTTTCCCAAGGTAGAATACTTGTTTAAAACAATATTTCTTAACATTATAGTTCCGGTTATTTGGAACCAGTTTACCCTAAAACTGGTGGTTCTAAACCGGGTTTACCTAACTACTAACTAAGAGAAATTATAACACCCGAGAACCGAACTGATAAAGCTTATTTGGTACTAACTAGTACCGGTCCAAACACTCATCCCAAATGTTCAAGGTAAAAACGATACTTAGTAACATGGACCAGGTTGTTTATCAATCCGTCTGAGTACCCAAGCTTGAACACCCTATTTTTACTAGACAATTACATATATGCCAACAATTATCTTTTTTATTTATATAATCTAGTTAATATAACAAATCTATGGAGAAAACCGATTTCTATGTTTTCAGTTAGGGAAAAATATTCAATTTTAAAACATTTAGCGTTAATGACCTAAGAGAGTAGCTAACTTTGCTTTTTGCCCACATTTAGGTTACCATGTTTTTTTGTACATGTTTTACCTATTCAAAATAGGGTATATGAAAATGTTTCAGTTTTTTTTTGTAAAGTGATCAAAAATAGTAAATGAAAATGACAATTTATGAATAATTGAAAGAAAACTAAAACGAAAATAAAACCCAACACCAAAGATCAAAACCAAAATCACGATAATTGCGTTTTTTTACTGATTCCTGCCATCAATTCTATTTCCCTCCAAAAGTAAGAGCCAAAACAAAAAATTATTGTAGTTTGCCATCACCCTTTCCATTGCATCGTCATCCCTTCCTTGAAGTATCCACAGTCCTACCCTGGTCACCAAGTTGACTCAATCTATGGTAAGGTAAAACATAATTCCATTGGTCGTTGTTATTTGGCATCTGTAGCTGTGTAGTTGCCTAATTTTTTTCTCTAGTTTATCTTCAACCATTTTTTAGTTGCTATTCAAGCCGGTGATTTGGATTTTATGATAATACTTGGAGTTTTTTATGACATTTGTTGATTGATTCTTATCATATGCTGTGGTTAATTAATATGTTATAAGTATTTAAGAATCCTGGATGAATTCAAACCAAAGGTCTTCCATGAAAGTTAAACCGACGATGTATTGATTGAGATTTGAGAACTGTTTTTTAATATGCTCAACTGTAGCATTTTATTTTCAATTTTTTTCCTATTAGGACATTATACTTTGAGCAATGACATCGTTATAGTTGGGTATATTTTTTGAAGAAGATTGTTGTAATAGAAAAAAATGAAAGCAAGATGCAAAAAGTCTATAATAAACAAATCAATGGAATTACATTGCTATTCCTTACAAAACCCTTATAAAAATTACAATATTTGCTTTATCTTTTATGGAATGCCAGTCAAAGTTTGCTATTTTTTCTCATTACCAATAATTACAAGATATCGCTTAGACCAACTAACTGTGGTCCACTGGTTTGTCATATGAAGGGTACTTTAGGTATTATTAGTATCCATTATGTTGTATATAATCGACTAAAATTGGATCTGAATCACATAAAATTACCCGGTTTTATATATGAGAACAGGGTCCATATGACTCTATGGAAAAGTAAGCTCATTAGGATGTTATACTTTGTACCATCTAACTAATTATAGTAGTGAAAACTGCTTTGTATATGGATGACATAGTTATAATTGGGTTTTTTGAAAGTATAATGATATAATATTAATGAATGAAGGTAGGACATTAATAAACAGATAAGTGAAAGTACATTTCTATAATATTTTATTTATTTTGTTTATGAATTTCCAGTCAAAGTATATTCTACCTATTACCAGTCATTACAAGATATCAGTGAGTCTAACTGTACCAATGGTACTTTTGGTATTTCACTTGCTGATCATCTATTATGTTTTCATCCATAAGGAATAAAGTATCTCATGAAGGTGTTGCAACTGCATTGAGGATACTTTTCATTCATCTTCTATCCTAGAAACACTTGGCACAACATCTGGAAAGGTATAATGCTTTCACAATCAATTATTGTTTTCTTTCAATATTTTAATCTATTTAAATGCATTGTCGAATCTTTTGTTATCATGGTGGGTAACTATGTACTTTCATCCTTTTATTGAATGAGGAGATGAACTATTATTTTTCATAATTACTATTACGATAATAATAGTTTAGTGGCTAAGGCGTTGTTTCTTTTTTAACAATAGGAGTTCACAGAGGCACACTTAATCACGTAAACTATATGTTGATGTTTCTTCTTGATTTGATACAAAAGAACGACTTAATAAAGAGTGTAATATCTGGAATTTTTTTTTTTAGAAATTTGCCTTAATTATTTTTTTTTCCTTTAATTGCCCAAAGTGTGTTGTAATTTTCCTGAATATCTTTTAAGCATCATTGATGCATATGAACACTTCTTTCATATAACACTTTAAGAAAAAGAATCAGAGACTAGATATTTTTAAAGTATATAGATCATAATACTTTAGTTAACTAGAAGTCATAGTGAATTTGATAAATCGATAAAATGGTAAAACTACATTGTACTTTTTCATGTTTTAATGTTATTTTGAAAGCAAAACCAAGAAGAATGATAGTTGTTGTCACACCCCGTTATAACGGAAACGCGATGGGTGACAGGGTAAGGTCTCATAACACAAGCTAAATAGGATTATCAACCATAATCATTGAGTACTTTAAGTTTACATCATATTCGAAACTATATTACATTTTAGTTCCATACTACATTGTCTAGTACATAAGAAGAGCAATAAACTTAAATCGAGATGGCGTCTTATTGAATCATTGACCGTTCCCTGAAAGACATGCAAAAATGAGGGTCAACTATAAAATAGTTAGTGAGTTCACAGGTTTATAGAGGTACATCATTTCAGTAAGAAAACATAGATTTGTTCAACAAACGTTCCAACTCAAAAAGAGTTTTGAATGCCAAAGCACTACGTTCACAACCAAGCCTAACGATGGTTCTTGCCCCATTCCATCATGTCCATGGTTCCCATGATGTCAGTTCACGGAAATATGCACTCATGGTTCTCGTCGAGTGGGGGCCGTCTACCCTAAATAGCGCTTTCCATAAGACTGTTGGCTCGAATATGAGTTAATAGGTTGTAGTTTGGTTCTCGAGGACTTAACATACAAAGTTTATAACATAGAGTTCATATCACAATGTTCATATCAAAAGTTCATAACATAAAGTTCACAGCACAAGTTAATAACACAAAGTTCATAAAAGTGTATCGTTCCAAGTTCAATAAGTTCACAAAACAATATTGTTCCAAGTTCAATAAGTTCATAAAACAAGGCACAACAAGTTCATAAATCAAAGTTTTAACAAGTTCATAAAATAGTACTCATAGTTCATAATATAATAGCATGCTTTCCACCCCAAAACATGAAAATAGTAAAAAAGAGTATTGTGAATACTCACTGGGGGAGTTTGTCGTTCGAGCTTCATGGTTCAGTGTTTTAGAGATCGATTTCTACTAGTGACCTATGGAACAAATAGTTTCTAGTGAGATACAACTCATTAAACCATTATCTAAGAACTACTTATCCAACTAGTGGTGTCGCAAGGTGCCCAAAGTTCGTTCGGTTCATTATTGGTAATATTGAATTCAGAGTGTCTTGTGTTAAAAAATCCATAAAGGCATCAAAATGAACTCCAAAAATTGTAAAACTTTATATTCTGGTTCTAATAGAAGGTGTTAGTGTCCATAAATTTTATAGAGAATTTTGAAGTTCATGTTATTTATTTGCAATTTAAGTCTAAATATTAGGAAAATTTTAAAGGTAACAGAAAAAAGTTGCAAAAATTCTCAAATTAATTTTTACTGGTTCTCATAATGTTACCAAATTTGGGAAAAATATTGGTTCAAGCCCTTGAGTCTTATGACCTGGTTTTGTAAATTCATGTTCTAATTCAATGAAAAATTTGAGTAATATATCAAACAATGATCAAATTGTATAAAAATTTATATCGGATCCTTATTTTGATAATAAATGAGTTCTAAAATTTTTCAGATTTTTATCTCATCTGTAAATGATTATTTTGAATTTATGGCCATTATATTCTTATTATTGTAGAAAAATAAGGATTTTGTTTAAGCAGTTAGGGTTTCACAGAACACCTCTTAAAAACATGACCTTTCATAAAACAATTTGTTTCAAAATAATTTCAGAGCTAAATGGGGGTATTCAACCCCAACAATTTTTGAAATGTAGCACTAACTAGTGCATGAGTTCCAAATGTAGCTGGAAGTTCGAAAAATTGTGTAGAAACCTCTATAAGGTTTTAGTTCATGAAATTTTAGTTCTTCTGACATAAGTATGTCAAGTTTTTAAAATATTTTTCTCCAGATTTATTGTGGGATTTAAGGCCTTTAATCATGTAATACAAAACTACTGATCACAGATAAAGTGCTGTTTGTGCAACTATTTTGTAAAAATCACCAAAAATCAAATTTTCAATCTTTTACAGTAAGGCCACTTGGGTTAGAAAGCTAACTCATGGAACTAGTCTCCAGAAAAATAATATCGTGTTTTCGTTGAGTAATGAGTGGCATATGGCTGTCCAAATACGAACAAATGTTTCTGACAGAATGCATGTTATCTTTGGTTGATTAAAGTGCCCCTTTGGGCCATATGTTCACAAGAACAACATGCATATTCTTTTTGGTAGAAAATGAAGGATAAAAAACTGTAGTTTACAAAGGAACAAGAAACTTTGGTGTGTAGTCATCCAAGTCATAGATCTAGGTTTATCCAAGACCCAAAAAATGGGTGTTTCGTTCTTGATGTAATGAACTCCTTGGAACCTAATATTGCACAAGGATTTGCACTACAATCCAATTTCTAACACATGCATGGAGTGAACAACAATCTAATATGTCTTATACATGGTTTTATTATACGAAAACATAAAAGGGAAAAAATGAAGGTGTTGAATCCGCTTTTCGAAGTCACAAGAACATACTAGTTTCCTTTTGATCATAGCTTTGGTTTGGTCCCAGATTTTCATCATGTTTGACACATGCAATGTGTTTTGGTGAAAATCTACAAAACACTAAGTTGGAATAAAAGGTTCTAGCCAAAGAGGAGGCATATAATCCAATTTTATAAAGAAAAAGTGCAAAAATCTACATCAAAATGAAGAAGAAGAAGAAGAAGAAGAGAGTGAAGCATCCTACCTTGTCTTCGATTTTGAAATTCAAGAACACTTCAGAAGCCTCAAAAATGATCAAAATATGGCTGAGAAATTCGTGGATATGGTTGAAGTTGAGGGACTTTTGAGATATAAATGATTCTATGAAGAAGAGAGAAGTGGCGGAGTGTTTTTAGAGAGAAGAGGGAAAGAACGTGAGGTTCTATCTCTCTCGATAGACTATCTCTCTCGTCATATCTTTGATGATATACTTCATCAAAGTTGGCGACAAAACTCCAGACATGTGCATTAATATATGAACAATGAACCGGAGAAATCTCTCCCATGGAAGGTTTTTCTAGAATCAGATTTTCTCTCTCTCAGGGACATGCAAAATCTGACTTCGAGATTTTGCATAAAGAAGCATGGTATAACGAGTTAGATAGAGAGTGTGTGTTAGATCTGTATGGCTGAATTTTTGGGGTGAAGAGAGACTTTATGAGGCTCTTCAAAGCTGGAATTATTTAATAATGTTGCCTCTTAACCATTTTTATAAAAATGATCTTTTAGTTTTTATAAATATTCTATGAATTTTTATAAACTTCCAAGAGTTTCTTTCTTGGTTTTTGTTCAAGTATTTTGTTTTTTGAAATAAGTCATAAACTTCTATTCTCTTGAATCAAATTATAGAAATGATAACATATGGTTTGATTTTTATAACATCAAATTGTATATTTCATATAAATGAATCAAAGGTTGACATATGAATGTAGGATTAGACAATCTTTGGATTATATTTTTGGCTCATAATTCAAATTATGATATGTGTATATTATTTCCAACTTATAATTAAATCAAATTATGATTTAATTAAATTGATTTTCATAAGTTATCAAACTAGTTAAACACGTCATATGTTCCGATTAAGAAATTAGGGTATTCTACATACCCATGAGCTTGGATCTTCCGAACATGGTTTTTGTGTATAGTTTTGAGATTGAACTTTGGCACTTTACAACCTAGTTGAAGTATTCACATATTAGTGTCGTTGATTAGTACAAACTAAGTTACTGTGACAACCCGAAATATCCATTTGTACGAACAATATCTATTCAATAGAAGCCAATCCAATTTCAGTGATTTTCAGGCTTTTCCGAACAAGTTTGTGTACGTTAGGGTTTACACTTTAGGAGATATCAGGAGAGTGGATGCTCCTGGATTTGTGAAACTTGAGCATTCCAGGTTTCCTAATGTTACAGTCCAAGTTCCAGAATAAAAATATTTTCTGTCAAAATATTTCAGGACTATAAATAGTTTTCTGAATTAAATTAATTCATTATTGACAATTCCAACTAGAGAAAAGCCATTTTCTCTCTGACGGATCTTCGGGTTTTTATCCCAGATTGTGAGTAACTCTTTCTAGTAGTGTTAGAATACATATTAGATGCTTATAACATGATTTAGATGGCTAAATCATTAGATCTAGGAGTTTACTCCCCAAGGTGTTCTTGGGCGGTAAACTCCCAAAACGAAGCCAAAACCGACACTTGTGCTAGGATAAGGCCTTAGACCATTAGGTATGCATGTTAGGGACATGAAAACACACACAAATCCACCCAAGATTGGGAGTTTACGGCCCAGAACTCTCTTAGGCCGTAAACTCCATTTCCTAAAACTAAAAAGTGTTTTGAGGACACTAGGACTTTAAGGCTTGCTTCTAGGCTAATTTCCCAAGTAGTTTAAGGTCTTAAACACATCAAATGACACAAATGAAAGTGAGTTTACGGCCCAAGTGAAGCTTAGGCTGTAAACTCCATATAAATGGACACAAAGGGTGTTTTCATGACACCTAAAGCCCTAGACCTTTACAAGAAATTGTACCCACTAAATGGAAGGACCAAACCACACCAAAATCACTTAACCAAGTGAGTTTACGGCCAAGACATGGTTCTTGGGCCGTAAACTCCTAAAAAGGGCACTAAGGTGTGCCTAATGCCTTCATATACTAGGAATAAGAGTCTAGAACATATCCCACAAGTGCAAGAGGCTTGAAAGCAACAAAGGAAACACCCCAAGGGAGTTTACGGCCGTAAACTCCAAAGGGAAATGTCCTTGAGGCCGTAAACTCCTAATTGAAGTACTTCTAGACCTTAAACCCTTCCAAGGACATAGCCACTAGGTTAGAATAATTCTAGAAAGCATTTGGGACTTCAAAACACACCAAACACACATGTTTGGGAGTTTACGGCCGTAAACTCAAGAGTTTACAACCGTAAACTCCATGTGTGATGGTTTATGGAGAGTAAACTCTCATATAGGGTCCTTTGGAAACCCTAAACACAAGTACCCTGTCCCACAATAGCTTAGATGAAGCCCTTACGGCTTAAAACACTTATATAAAGTGTTAACTATGTCTAGGATGTTTTAAACATTATCAATTAGTCTTTTGAGTCTAATTGAGTGCATATATGTGTGATTATATGTTCATTAGGATCGTAGTGTGTGCACAAGTCCTCGCTTGACACCTAGCAATCCGATACCGTCCAATTCATCCCAATCACCAACTACAGGTGAGTTCATACCCCTAATCAATGTTTTAAATGATTTTAAATGCTTTAATGGGGGGGGAATACAAGTAGAAACAAACATGTTATTAAATCATTGATATGTATTTTATAACTGTGTTTGTCAGTTAACAGATTTCACATGCTACAAAATGTGATGCATGAAATGGTTTTACATCTTAAAAGCACATTGTTACCAAATGTTTTACTTTTGAAATGTTTATTCAAATGACATCAAGTCATTGTTATTTATTCTTCAAAACCCATAAGATGTCTTACAAAACCATTTTACATTCTTGAATTAAACTATGCATATACACTTATATTCTTATATATGTATTGATGTTATAGTTTGCATCTTTCATTTAGTTTCTCACACCTTGAGTAGTAAGAGTGTGTAAACTTACATGAGCAACTAGTTATTACAGTAGATTATCATGGGGATAATGGGAAGATATCAAACATTACTTCTATTACAAGGAGTCACAGAAGAGTCAGTTCATTCATGAGTCTATACTAGTACATTACCTGATACATGAGTACGTACAGATGTTTACTTGATACATGAATATGTTTACATATACTTACCTATTACATGGACACACATACATGATCACCATACAGGAACACTTTTACATAGGTGCATTATCCTGCATTCACTTACCTGGATACTTGTACTTAGGACTATGAGGATGATTTAGTAGTACTTACTGTGTAAATTGTCTTTCCTATCCCGGTTCAATGGGAATAACTAGACGGCACTTACCATTCCGAACCCCACTGTTTAGCACCAGTGGTCGATGACCATCTTTGGAGGTGTAAGGTTACTACGTATATTAGGTAGATCGATTTGGGACTAACCCTTCCACCCACCTGCTGCTGCTACAGAGGACAATTGGACAATCTTCGGATGTTCATTAGGTTATACATTTCGCTTAATGCGATGTTGTGTTGGTCCTAGTACCCAGTGACAACACTTACAATATTATGTTTTTCCTATTTACTTTATTTTGTGACACATTCACATAAACGATGAGTTAGACTAAGCACTTTTAGTACTAGTCTACACAAAGGAAAAACTATCATTTTACAAACAGAACATTCGGGTCTTGGTAGAAGACTACACTTCATACTTACAAAACATTCGGGTCTTGGTAGAAGACTACACTTCATACTTACAGAACATTCGGGTCTTGGTAGAAGACTACACTTCATGCTTACAAAACATTCGGGTCTTGGTAGAAGACTACACTTCATACTTACAAAACATTCGGGTCTTGGTAGAAGACTACACTTCATACGTACAGAACATTCGGGTCTTGGTAGAAGACTACATTTCATACTTATAGAAAGAAAGGGTTTTTCTAGGGATTTCATATTTACATCAACATTTTCATTTAACTATTTACATGGCCTTCATAACAGATTTTCACAAACAAGGCAATGACACTTATATACTTATGAATTCACCAGCTTTAAAGCTGATACTCGCTTTCAAAATAACTTGTATTCTCAGGTCACCAGTAGACAGATACGGAGGCCAGGTTTTGAGAAGACGGAGCAGACAAGTCTCGTCTTTTATTTTGCTTGTATATTTTTGGTGTCTTACTACACTGAAAGAACACACATGTATTAAAACTTTACTTATAATGCAATGGATGATGTTGTTGCTTGTTTATTATATTACACTGTTGTGATACTATACATGACGTCCTCCACCCCTGAACGTTTCCGCCGTTCGTGGTTTTGGGGGTGTGACAGTTACACTACTTGTTCCAAGTGATCGATTAAGTCGTGATCTAGCCCAACTTATTGCATCTAAATCCATGTTATATACATGCATGGAAAAGACAAGGTTCAAGATGAGTTCTAACATGAGTTTTGACGATTGTCTCGGTTGTCATTAGCACTTACAAAATGCTAGTGGATCAGAAGATGTAATCCCCAACACCCAAAATATTTTAACAAAAGGTCGTCAATATGGGTTTATGGGTTTAAAGCTAGACCTAGTATAAGTTCTAACATAGTGTTTTACTGGAACTTTTAATTTTAGTTACTATGTAGTTGATTATTTATCATTCGTTATATACAATTTGTCTATACTAATAAATTCTATACACTTCCTTTTTATATAGACAAATGTACCGACTTAAGTACACTTAACGTTTAAATTCATTTGGCTTAATTAATCTTAAGTTTTATATGAAGTACCAAAATGTGATTGTCGAGGGTCCCATGTCTAAGGGACATATAAGGTTACTTCTTTTCTACTTTTTATATTAGTACAAAACAAGATGAATCCAATGTGGCCGGTATTATGTATGCCTGTATGTGGCCTTTAGTCTAATTTTATAATGAAAAAGATGCATCTAGTATATTTATGTACTATTGCATAATTTTGCAATAATGACAGAAAAGGTTCCTGCACTTAAAGTAAAGGTAGTACGATGGATGTAACTATTTGTGCAAACTTTAGGGACCAAACGTGTGTGGTGTAATTTCTCATAAGGTGTGTCGATTCTTAAAGTATATACACGTTCATATAAGTTTGGGAAAATACCGGGTGTAGTCATTCTTTTTTTTTTTTTTTTTTTGGGGGGGGGGGGGGTATTTCAAAATTTAGTCATGAAAAAAGACATTTCCGGCTATAGATACGCATTCCGCGGAGGTCCCTCTATGGGGCTCCGCAGAACGAAGAATCCTCCATGGAGAAGGGGTATTTTCGTAATTTCACCCATCCCCTCTTTGACAAAAATGGTCCTCCTCTTTAGTCCCCCACTGGTCCCCCGATTCCTCTTCCATTTCGAATGTTTCTCCGCATCGGTACTTTGTTCCAATTTTCCGACAAGAAGGAGTTTAAAACCAACGTCATTTTTGGCAAAATCGATTTGAACCAACAAAATCCGGCACCGATAAAGGGCAATTTCCCTAATATTTTCGCCGATGGATACTACTCCCGGGTATCTCTCACCTTCCCATCTTTGGATTAATGTCGTATTTTATATATTTATGATTCAAATGTTACGGAAATGCAATTGATAATCGTCAAAATGTACAGATTTAGATTTTGGTGTATTTTAGGATTAATAGGCAACCAGATTTGGGAAGATCGATTCCGCGGAGGAGTATGTCACTCTACAGAGGGACCTCCGCGGATTGATTTATTTCCTCTGTGGAATGAACCAACAAGCGAAAAATGTGTCTCCGTAGAGGTGTAGGTCACTCCCCAGAATGACCTCTAACCTCCGCGGAATGACTTTAAATGGCTTTTTTCCCTTTCTTTCTGCCCTTTTATATCAACTATTTATTATATAAAAAGTACATTGCTATTTATTTCATAAACCGAATTAGAAAAGTAATTTTGAAACCTTGTTTTTTATTTTCAATTACTAACGTTTTATATGAAATTAAATGACAAAACTGTAAAATTGGTCCTTGTGGTTTGTAAAAAAACTTTGGATAGGGTCAAAAAAGTTTTTAGCTTGCATGGAAGGTCCAAAATCAAGAAATTCTTGTGATTTTAGTCCAAAAAAAACTTGAAAAGACGGTTATACTCTTATTTATTCATTTTTACATTTTTTTTTACAATTTATTAACATTTCAATAATAATAATAATAATATTAACAAGAAAATAGGTAAAACTCTCCTTTTCTCTATCTTACGTCTCTCTCTCTCTCTCTCTCTCTCTCTCTCTCTCTCTTTCTCTCTCTCTCTCTCACACACACACAAACAGATACTCACAGGCGATCAAACCCAAAGGGGTAGAACATCTCTGATGTATGTTATCGTTCACCCCTCCCTTTCTCTTCAAAACCCACAGACATATTTCACACACAAACGCCCATTGTTTTGATGTTTTGGTCATTACGCTCAGCGTACCAATCCTTATGCCCAGCGTATGCGGCTGTTGGCAGCCTATAAATAGAAGGCGTTTTCACTCATTTTTCACACATCATCTCATCCAACTCTTTCCCAAGCACACCCAAACCTTCTATTCTTTCCCTTAGCACCTCCTAGATGTTAGAAGTGAGTCACGGAGCGCCAAAAGGCCCCGAGAAGAAGAGCTTTCGGCTCAGAAGTTCTGCTCGCGCCGAGCTCGTCTCCTCGCTAAACCCCCTTGTAAGCGAGTTATGCTTACCTTACTTTATGTATAACTTATGTTTAAGTTCATTATCGTTATTATAAACATGTAAACAAGTTATTATAATACCTTTTAACTACTCATGGTATGGAGGATCTGGTTTGAAGGGCCGCTTGGTTGTTGGATTTCAGAACGACTTAATTGCTAAAATGGTCATTCCCTCTGGTGTTTCATGTCTGCCTCTGTCTGTACATAATAGTTGAAAATTATTGTTTAATACTTATATAATACAAGAAAATCAATATTGCTCGTAGACCTTGACTTAATGATAAATCTGGACTAATAATTGGTCGTAATAAATATTAGAATAATATCTAGTGGTAATGATTTTAGGTTTCGTTGAAGGAAAATAAAATTGTGAGAAAGAAAATGTTGCCCGAGTTTGGAGTCATCACCTTAACAAGTGAGTGCATAGTTATTTTCATCTTACGCATAGATATGAAGTATTTTAATAGTAATACATCCTATATGTGCTTATTATCTGTGTTCCTGATATCTATGTTAGATGAATGATTTATACATGTTTTACGGATTTAAATTGTATGTCTTTTATACCTATTATGTATTGGGTAGCGACGGGGTGATGAGAGATAGGTGATGATAACTAGGTGACGATAGATAGGTGATGATAAAAAGGTGATGCAAGATGAGAGATGATTAGGAGATGTCATAATCTTAACCTTCGATGTTGCGATGTAGTCATCTACCATAGTATAGATGGTGACCACTGACTAAGTCATGTGGAAACAACGGTAGGCTCATAACCTGTATGTGAATTACGAGTTTAAGCGATATAGTAACTATGTATTCATTCGATGATACTCTAACCCTAACTGGACACCTATTGGGGGAGCAATCCCCGAATCAGTACTGTCTATGCGATGTAGGCGATGATCCTTAGGAAAAGTACTTAGGATGAAACAGGTAAGGAAACGCGATGTAAAGTGATGAATGGTAAATGTGATGTAGGAGATGACCCTTAAGGTAAATCCTTAGGGAAGAATAAATAAAGATAAGTGGATGGGTAATTGGATAAATTGTCTGACATTGAGTATGTGAAGAAACAAATTAACTGTATTATTATGGGATGAAAACTCTATGTACTCATTAGGTTTCCCAATCAGGCCCACTCAGTTTAATTGTATCATAGGTATCGATAAAGAAACACATTACACTGAGAGATTAAAAGAGATTTAATTATTAGTGTAAATAAATGTAAGGTCTGTTTATGCTTATGTTCTTGTATTAACGTTGACATTCTAATGTTTTAATATGAAATACATTTATTCGGAAATGCTTTGATAATATTATTATCATGTTTTTCTAGGAACAAATTCCGCAACATTATTCTCCAAAATTGATACTCTTATTTTAAAATAAGCATAATTTTTTTTTGAATGACCGTGAATTTGGGGATGTCACTGATTGTGAGCTATTGTTTGTATGCATGTATATGTATTGTGGTATATGATATTTTGCAGAACTTACTAAGTCTAGTGCCTTACATATTTGTTATAAATGTTTTTCAGGTACTTCCTAAGAAAGTACAAGGGTTGACTGTATACACATGCATTCGCAACATGTTTCAGCATAATGTATTTACATTCTAATATATTTTAATAAATAAAAATAAAAAAATTTCCTTGAAAAATCGGTACGTTACAAAACCTACAATTGAAGTGGTTAAGAAGAGGAAAAGAGAAAAATAGGTGGTACAAAGAGTAGTGGCGATGGAGAATGGTGTTGGCGATGGTAATTGATTGTTAGCATTCAAGGGGAAGGGAGGGAGAGAATGAGCATGGTCTTTGTATCTCATGGTTGGATCGATATCTGAAATAAATAGGGTTTTAAAATTGCTTTAAATGGTATCGGAGGAATGAAGAGACACATTGGAAATTGCTTCAAAAATGATACTCTTATTTAAAAAAAACACTCAATGTTTGTTTAGATACCATGAAGTTTTTTGGTTTTAGTTGTCGCCATGTAATTCCAATTTTTATTAACAACTAGAGAAGTGTCCCCCGCTTTGTTGGGGTCGGAAGCCTTCAATGTCGCTTTTTTTGTTATTGTTAAATGGTATTGCGTTTTTATTAACGAAAATGTCACAAACATGAAGACTATCAGTATTTTAGATGCCAGCACATTCCCCGATCCAAGAAGATGCAGACACCCCCACTACCTGCAACAAATGCCAAACGTAAATATACCAACCACTATCTTCTCATTAGCATAATCTTGATGACAAACACTCATTCTATGATTTGAGTCTTGAAAAGATGGAAGAATAGATGTAAAACTTGAACTTGACATTTTATTCCTACCTTTAATAATAATTTAGAGTCATTAATAAATAGTTGTATAAAGTGGTAGTCAATCTTGTCTTCCTATTTGTAGAACCATAACTGCACATGACACCAACATTACATTAAGTCTTGAATTTATAATTATTTTATTCAGTTTTAGGCGAAAAGAGAAATTGCAAACTGTTTTTTACTTATCTGTAAATAGTCATAAAAGGAGGTGATATTGAGTTAAAGAATGCTTATTAAAAGAAATTGTTTAAAGATGGAAACTATATTCTTAGTTGATAAATATGAAAAAGAAAATCCATTTGGTAACAGGAAAATAGTATAGTATGAAAGCTAATTCTAACGAAAATTACACACCTTTATGGAAGCTGGCCAGTTGAATTTTGACTTCCTGTTGATGTATCTGTAGCACAAGATGGTTAAAAAAACTTTAACATCTTTCACTATTTACATTATTATCAAATTCTAGTGATAATACTTTTAACTCCTCTAATTTTTAACACAAAAAACTGCATTATAGTCAAAGTGTATGTATGGGCATAATTAAAAACTATATGTACAGGCATTTTGGTCTAAAATTGTATAAATTACTCAGTTTTATTCCAAAAAATGTCTGTTTGTGCATTTTGTCAAAAAAAATTTATTTTCTCTAAATATTTAACAATGTAAACTACATTATGGTCAAAAAATATGTAGAGGCATATTTTAAAATAATGTTTGCAGTGGCAATTTGATCATGGATATTATAAAATTTTATGTAAGGGCAAATTGTTAATTGCCTAAATTACAAATTTTTAACAAAAAATTTGATATTTATGGGCATTGTGGTAAAATACTGTTACAATCACTATATTTTTTTTACCAATTATTTATGTTCGTAGGGACATTTGGGTCATACTTGTTAAAATTATTAACAACATTATCGTCAAACACTGTGGGTTGTGGCAATTTTGTCAAAAAGTTATAATTTTTCTAAATTTTAACATAATAAACTACATTGTGGTGAAAGTGTATGTAAGGGCATAATTAAAAAGTAAATCTTGGGGCATTATGATCAAAGACTGCATTTATGTGAAATAATGTTATTTTTTTTATTTTTTAACCAAAAAAACTGCATTATATTACGAAAGTGTAAAATCGTAAAATGTGACGAAAATGAAATATACCATTTTTGCCCTTGCTTCAGCCTTCTTCTGTTTTTTCTTCAATTTCTTCTTTTGCAAAGCAGGCAGTTCTCTCAGTTCATCATCTTATTCAATTGGTGATGTGGGAGGAGAATCATACAGATTGATATAACAATAGTATAACAACAATAAATAAATAAAATACGAAATTAAAATATAAAAAAAGATAAGCAGAAGAAGGTTTGCTTGACTGACCTTATACCCACGTAATCTCTCTCAACGCCCCAAAAGATTTTTAATACTCATAAAAATAAAAATAAAAATAAAAAAGTCACAACATTTAATTGAAAGGGATAAAATATATAGTACATTGCCCATATGTTGAGCATAAAGTTTGTATGAAAGACTAACCACATGCACACCATGTCATCAAAGTTATTATGTTGATCACCATCTTTTGTGAAGACAGATGTGTTTTCAGCAAGTGAAACATGTGAAAACATCATGTCACAGTTTAGAAAAGAATAAAGAGTAAAACAAAAAATTAAAGAATATATTTGGATTTTGGCCCAGATCAGCCTAGGTTGAACCATTCTTTTAACACATTGACAATTTACATACTGATCTGCAAGATCCACACATCTAGCTTCTTCTGCAATTGCAGGTATGCAATCTGGTTTTGTGAATTGTAGCCAAATCTAATGGAAACTGATCTCTGAGTAACTCAGATACTTTGGAACTATGAAGATGCAGCAAACTACTTTGTTTAATTTGGCAAGTAGTATTTCCATGGAATGTGGAACCTACATTCACCAAGAGAAACAAACCCAAATACATTTAATATTTCTACTGGAACTTGCAAAAAGAATATTTTAAATTTATACTCAATGCATAAAAAATGAAATGACTCAGCTGTGAAAATTAAGGACCTCAGGCGTTCATAAAAAATGTATGGTTTGCATTATAGGTTGCAAAATCAGCCGTTGAATTCAAACAATTAGTAAGTTCATATGCATGTTTTAATGAAAAAAGAAATCAAATTTTACATTTTCTTAAATACATACATGCTTATGTCAAGAAAAATAAAATACAAATTTAAATATTATAATTAGAAGAAAAGAAATCGGATCCATATTCATTTGGTTAAGAAAAAATATCAATTTCATTCCCATGTTATTGATTTTAAGACGTTATAGTTTTGCTTTTTCCACTCAGATTTCTACATGCTTTTACCAGCATTACAATCAAGACTTCTCTTCCTCGGACCATCATATTGCCTTGAACCTGTTCTCCACTTCGTTTTCAGTATCAAAGAGGTAGAGCTGCAGAAATCTGGGACCCTTTGAAGGATCCGGAGACAGGGACCCAATCTTGTGACTGATCTGACCTGATACTTTAAAAACATAAGGACCAAGGTTATCATTGACATTCTCATCCACGTTTGCCCCAAACGAAGTCATGGAAAACATGCTATTATAAGCCCTAATATCCTTTAAAAAAATTTAATTTTGATACAGGGCAACATAATCAGAGGGAAACCTAAAAGGATATGGAAGAACTACACTCCCACCCCTACAATAATGATTATACCTCGGATGAGTAGATGTAGATACATTAACGACCCTCTCGACATACTAGAAAAAAGCACCACAGAACTCACAAACCCACGTACAATCACCACAATCAACATGTTGGGGAAGAACAAAAAAACCTTCAAAACGACGGGACCTACGCCGGCTAGTCACAGGAACAGCAACAGAAGATGAAGCAGCTTCGTAAGCTGTCCGCTTTAGCGGGACAACCATTACAAAATAACCGGAGGACCCAGCGGCAACAAGAGAAAGAAAATTACGACAGCAGAGACCAACGCAACAAAGACAAAAAGCGAAGAAGAGCAGAAGAAAATTACCTGCGACTGAAATGGGGAGCAGAGGAGGAAGTAAAAAGGAATAGAAAAGAAAAAGAAAAAGGAAACGGGAAAGCAGAAAACAATAAACGGCAACAATACACGTAGAATGTGTAAACATGAACCACGAAGGAGGAAAAGTCCATGAGTAAGCAAGAAAGAGAAGTAAATTAAAAAAATATGGATTAAATAAAAAGAATGCGAAGATAGAATGAATCAAAGTAGGGGGCAGAAAAACATATTGACTTAAAGTTAAGGAGAAACGATGAATGTAAATATAGGGTTTAAAACTGAAACAAATAAAAATTTCACTTTTCATAAGTTTCATAACTTTAATATATATATATATATATATATATATATATATATATATATATATATATATATATATATATATATATTAATTGTTATAGACACTAAAATTTTTGTTTGCCTGTTTAACTCTTATCCAACACATGTCACTCCAATTTTCGTTAACTTTTTCTTTTTCTAAAGTTTCTTTAGATACTCAAACATGTAATTCCAATTTTCATTAACAATAATTACATATACTAAATGCAACACTCCAATTTTCGTTAACTTTTTTTTTTCTAAAGTTTGTTTAGATACTATGAAGTTATTTGGTTTTAGTTGTCACCTCAAACATGTAATTCCAATTTTCATTAACAATTTTTATATATACTAAATTCAATTGATAAATGAACGATAGACTTTTTTATTTCATGTTTGTACCACAAAGTTTTTGGATATTTCAAAATTTAGTCCTTAGAGGTTTTGTTGTTTACAAAATAAGTCCCTATGTATAAGTGTGCTTTGAATATTGCCACACTTAATCCCTAGAGTTTTATTTTTATTTTTATTTTTATTTTTATTTTTTAATGTTCTTATATTTAAGTTTTTTGTATGTTGACAGATTTGGTCCTCTTATATGAAATAAATTACAAAAACTTTCCACATATTTTACAAAAAAAGGTCTTTGGCAACTGTTTTATAGAAATAACCCATATATTTAAAAAAATATACAAAAAATAGTTCATAAAACTTTCGAGGCAATCTAAAAAGGGAAAAATACAAATCTAATCATTTTTGTTAATTACTTATCAAAAAATAGCCAAAAAAATACAAGTTAACCAAAACTAGCCCACAAAAGAGTAGTCAATTTATGGTTGACCACGGTCAACGCCGTTGACCACGTCTTGGGCCGAAAAGTACTCTTTCGTGTTAATGGGCTACCGTTTCACGGGCCCGTTTACTTTTTCGTGGCCCATTAGCCTATAGTATATAATATTTTTTTTTAGATTAGATGATTTTTCCTATTGTTTTCTTTAGTTTGACTACTTTTTTCTCTCAATGGAGCATCCAAAAACAGCCAGATTTGTGTATTTTTCATCAAAATTTTACCGTGCTTGTGATTAGGAGTAGGTTTGTATATGAGGTTAAATTTTTTTGAAAAAAATTGAAAAAAAATATATAAAACCGTAGGCTTCATACGAAACCTACTGTGTACAAGTGCCCAATGCATAGATTGTGTAGTGTCGACTTGTACACTGTAGGTTTCGTATGAACCGTACGAATTTTTTTTTTTTCGTTTTTTTTTTAAATTTGTATTAATAGGATCGGAATTGTATGTATTTTGTAGTGGTATAATTTTTTTTATAAAACGAAAAAAGGGAAACCGTAGGTTTTCTGGAAACATACGGTGTACAAGCATTTACTGCACAGTTTGTGCAGTAAACACTTGTACATCATAGGTTTCCCAAAAAATATGATTTTTTTTAATAAAAAAAAATTTATAACTAATAAACATTTGTATCCCCTTGTATGTATCTTATGAGTTTTTGTTGGAAAAAAAAATCGTAGGTTTCCTAAAACCTATGGTTTTATATATATACTTTTTTCATTTTTCTTCAAAAAAAAAATTGTTTACACGTATTTTTAACTATTGTATCCCCTTGTATGCATGTTATGATTCAATGTTTGCATCTTGTTAAAAATGATGTTATTTTTCATGTCTCAATTATAGCATATAATAGCAATGTACTATCTATTTTTGAAGAAGTTTTTATGTTTATAATGTGTAGATACTTTGGAGTATACTCTATTGATAAAATAACGTTGTGTTTTGGTAGTTTCGGGTTTATTATAAAATATGTTATTTTCATACCATTTTCAAAGTACAATGCTAAATTTGGTATACTAGTAGTATAGAAAATACAAAAATTGGTGTAAATTAATTTCTTTTGGTATTTTATACAAAGTAAATAGATTATATGAAATCATTAATTGTTATATTGTGTGATTTGTCTACTTCTTTAACACTATTTTTTGTTTTTATAAAACCTTATTTAACTTTAATATTTATTTTATTTTGTAGCTTCCTAAAAAAAGGTTGACGTGCAACATATATGTGAAAGCTTCATGTCACAAGTTGCATGAAGTTTTGAGTGGGTTGAATGCGCCAGTGCGAGAGCTGTTTTCAACAACTAGCTTCGGTTACCTGTTGGATCTACCAGCTCAGTCCGGAGACGGACTTCTTATTCATGACTTATTACTTCATATGTTGCATCCTACCGTTGAAACGGACGCAACTGAGCATCTACATTTTATGCTTTCTAGACGTGCTTTATCATTTGGGCCGAAAGAGTTTTGTATTGTCTCGGGACTTTACATGGGCCGGTGTCCTACATCAAGGATCGAATTTTCAACAATGTATAATCATGTATACGGTGATAATACATTTCGGTCCAAAGTCTTCCCATATCGCACATACACTACTTTACTTGTAGAACATTTAGAGTTCCTTATCTTGAATCGACGGTTCAATGAGATATCGGCTCACGATGGTGTCCATGCGATTTTGCTATATATCCTCAATCAAGGTTTTTTGGGAAAAGAGCCCAAAGACAAAGTCACGAAGGAATTTTTGTGGGTGGTGGAGAACCTGGATAAATGGAATAGGTATTTATCAATTTAATATTTATAATAAAATACTATTTTTTATACGTGTAACTTATACTTTTGCATATAATATAGGTTCTCGTGGGAGGAGTTATCTATGGAGTAAAACATACCCTAGTTTGTCGGGTATGTTTAAGAAATTTGAGAATCATATGTCCAAACATCCCACAAAACCATATGTGTATACAATATCTAGTTTTGTTATTCCTTTGAAGGTAATAATATAATTTTAAATTTTTGGTTTTTATTTTTTGATAATATTATTTATTGCTAACACTTTTAAATTAATGTATATTTATTACAAGATATGGATATGGGAGATGTTCCCACTAGCTCGGGGGCATGCTGCGATACGACGAAATAATTTATATCCTCGTGTCTTGCGATGGTTTCACCTTAGGAGGTTAACTTGCAGAAAGTTTGCGATCTTTTCGATGTTGACCAGGACGAGGCACATCAACCCAAAAGAAAGATGATTGCCTTAGATGTTGAGTCATCTACTCCACATTATTTGACATATATTACTTGTCTGAATCCTGAATCGTTTGAAGTCCCTTGTTCTGTACGCTACAACTTTAGAAAAGATGTAAGCAAAATGGTAAAATTAGAATCTAGTATATTAAATTTTTTCAACTATTATTGATATATCAAATAATTTATGTAGGGGGCATCTTCATCTGATCCATCATGTGGAAACAACCGATCTACCCAGTCCACCGAAGAAACTCATACGGTGGGAATTAACAAGAGAACATCCCGAGAAATAATGGCAAAACTTCTAAGCTTGGAGGAAGAAATCCGAGGAATGAAAAATAAAGGGGGATTTGAAAAAGAGGATGACATCAATGAATTTTTTAACAAAGCTTTTGACGTAAAGTATTTAATTTTAGAAATTTACTATCAATTCTTAACGAAGGGTTCGAGGTAAAATAATTAATTGTTAAATTATGTTTGTTTTTTATTAATTATTTTTCCTTTTAAATGTAGGTGAATGAGAATGTGGAAGGTAGTTATCGGATGCCAAGCCCGGTGACCCAACAATTCGGTAATCCACCGAATTCAAATCGAGTAAACGAGGATGATGATGTTGATCGTAGAAAACAAAAAAAAATCGTGAAGGAGGTTATAATTTTTTTTGTATATTAATTTTTTTTATTTTTTCAAAGTATATTAAATAAATTAATATGTATTTTGTAGAAGAAGAAAAAGAAGGTTGTTGCCAGCTGGATGCGGAAAATCATATACTCGTGCCTCCTGTTACAAAACCAAGTCATCCGGTTAGGGTATTGAAACATTATCAATATCTTAGCTCTCCACACGTTTCTGTAAGTATGTTAAAAATTATATTTACTATAATTTTTAACTATATGGATAGTTATTGACTACATGTACAATGTAGGTTTAAAATGCTCCTCGATATCGTCCGGGTGGGGTAATATGCAATGGACCACCACCCCCGTATCTTTTAGCGATCCCCCGACACTTTTAATGGAGCCGTATGTGAATCCTGGTTGTACCACCCCTTCTTTATACATGGGAAACAAAAACCGGCTGTTTATTTGAAACCTCGGTTGTACAATGAAAGAATCAAAGCAAGGTTTTGGGATCTGCTTTTTTATGCAATTGACTTGGGATTTTTAGATGAAGCGGTATGAAGACATTTGTTTATATTTAAAATTTAAATAATTGATAAGCTCTTTATGTTTAAAATAGATTTAAATGCAGCATGTTGACTTATGGGGAAGACTTTTGAATAAGCGGAGACCGCATGATGCTCGATGGACAATTATGTCATCTTCATTTTTTGGTGCATTTGAGATGTTCAAGTGGGCAGGAAGTGCACTGGGATATCCGTTTGAACCGTTTGATGGATATAAATCTTGGTTAAAAGTTGAGCGTGTAAGTAAACAAATAATATTTATGAGTCACTTTAATTGTCATATTACATTAATTAAACGTCGTAACTAATTGCAACGGTTGTGTGTTAAAATAGTTTTTTTTTCCAATATGCATAAACCCACATCATTGGGTACTTGGGGAGTTATGGTTGGACACGTTGTCGTTGAATTTGTATAACAACTTGCGATCTTTTGGTGCCCTCACCATGATCGATTTTGTGCAGTTTGAAGAGCTTGTGGACCGCATTCTTCTAGACATTGACTATTGGAAGCACATGGGTTTGCGTGTTCAGAAAGCATCCATTACTGTTACGGATGTTACAGACGTGCCCCAACTAGAAGGGATGTTTGGAGAGTGCGGTGTCTTTATGTTGATGTACATGGAGCAACTTGTTTCTAGTGCTGCGATTGGTATATCGACGCCACCTGTTTTGCGGCTACTCAATTTCGTAATAGGATGGGCATGATATACTATGGATCTGCTGCAAAGGCAATTTTGAGTTAGTCTGATTTGTAGTTTTTTAGTGACATTTAATGTGTACTGTTTCATGACGATTGGTAACATTATATTTTTGTTTATGTTAACAAAATGTCCCATTATTATGAAACATAAACAAACTATCATATCAAGACAAATTACATATTATATAGATTAATCATAATAAACAAGCAAATATTAAACTTATTACATAGATAAACTCATAAATAATGCATTAACTTAGTACTTGATTAATCAAGAATTATTAAATTCAAACATTTTGAAAATCATTTGGAAATTTTGCTTTTTCTTGAATCACCCAGTCGTAATTTTTTTTGTATGTTTTTGAGAATCTTTTCCATTTTAACCTCTACTTTGTTGGCGTAGTCTATTGCATCTTGTACCCAAACCCTTGTAGATTTTATGTCTCGTTCTTTGTCTTGAACCAACCTCATTTTAGACCAGATATCGTCTTGTAACTTATCCAATCGTTTCCTATCTTCTTCAATGCCTTTAATCTCGTTCTTGATCTCTTCTTCTTTTATTAACAGTTGCAATCGCTTCTCTTTTGGCATCAACCACCATTTTTCTTGAGAGGTGGACATGAGTGTATGTGTATGAGGTTTATAGAATAACCAGTAGTATATGATTTTAAATCTTAGACGCATACATATAAGTCTCTATATATAATTGACAATTTAACTACTTTTTTATAGGTTTTGACTACTGTTAAATAGCTTATGACTACTATATTATGTGTTGTCATATCCTACCAATACATTATTGTAATTTGACTACATTCTTATAGGATTTGACTACTGTCTACCAGTCATTGACTAATATCTCATGTTTAGTCTTATCGTACAGTGAATATTCTTATTTGACTACCTTTTTTTTAGGTTTTGACTGCTGTCTACTAGCATTTGACTACTATTTTATTTGATTGACTACTTTTTATAGGTTTCGAATACTATCTTGTAGCCGTTGACTGTTATCAAATGTTATATTTAATGTAAATTTGTTATCAATTCAAAAATCAAAGAAACAATAAAAAAAATTGAAGTGTGAAAATGACAGAAAGATCAGAGGAGATGAAAATGATCCTGGAAAAATTTAATTGGCCATATACGTCCAACAATAGGCCTCCTTTGGGGTCAAGTTCCAATAATGTTTCAACCAATCCCCCTCCTAACGTCGATCCTCCTATATTAGGGAGAAGATGGATGAGGAAGTGAAAAAAGTGTTGTTACAAACAGAAGCTGAAGTGGATAAGGCTTTTGAAGATTATCGTTTCCAAAGAAACCTTCTAGGCATCTATTGTGATGACATTGATCGTATAAAGAATTAGATTATAAGCACCAGACAAGAAATCCAATCTACTGAGAGTTCGATCCGCTCTAGTGAAGAAATTTTGCGAAAGCTAAAGAGTGAATTGGCACTTCGTGAGTACTATTTGGAGGAAAAAAAGGAAGTCATTACTATGAAAAAAGAGTATTCGTATAGGTTTCCGATGTGGGAATAAGATGAGTAGTATTTTAATAATGTGCCTGTTTGTTGTTGTAATTTTAAGATAGTATATGTGACAACCCGAAATTTATTCCAACATTTATAACCCCTCCTTCCGTTAATAAGCCTCGCTTTATTAAACTGTCCGTTAACCTTTTGGATTGGTTAATTAATTTGGGACTTTTATAATGACTTAGTAAGGGTTGAAACAAATTAGAAACACCCTCAATAATCCCTTGAAAAGTTTTAGTTTCAACCAAGTCAAAATGCGACCATTTAATCGGGTGTGACCAAAAGCCCTGTTTAACGTCAGTATCGGGTAGATTTCCACTGAGGCACCAACTCAAACCCCTATATAAGGGTGAGTGGAGTCCATTTGAGACTTTCCACTCTATCTCTACACTCTCTCTCTACAACTTGCTCTCGATCCAAAACGCCCGTTTCGAGCCCCAAACTAGTAAGTAATCTATCCTAACTTGTTGTGTAGCTTAGTTAACATGCAAATTCGTGTTTAAGACATCAAATAGGGGCCAAATCATGTTTTTACGGCTCAAGAACACTCTTGGACCGTCAACACCCATAAGTGGGGTTTTGAAGCCCCAAAACCCTTCCAAATCACCCCTAGGGCTTAGATATGACTTGTGGACTTACACCTTCGAGCTTAGAACACCAAAACCTTATGATATGGAGAGTAAACCCCCCTAGGATTGGTGCATGGGCCGTAAACTCCCAAAAAGTAGCCAAATGATGGCCTAAATTCTTCATTTGACTTGGAAAAATGCATAGAACTTTATTCCCTACCAATTAAGACCTTAATACACCAAAAGATAGAGCATGTAAGAGTTTACGGCCGTAAACTCCTTGTTTAGGGCCGTGAACTCCTTAAATGGTCCATTTGGAGCCTTAAACCCTTTCATATGCCTTATATTTGGACATAGCATAATTCCACAAGTGATATAAGACCTTTTAGCACCCAAGAGCACACCACCCATGAGTTTACGGCCGTATACTCATGGGGATATGGTCTTAGGGCCGTAAACTCTATAAAGAGTTTACTCTTGAAGAGTAAACTCCCTATCTAGGCTATACACTCGCTTATTTGCAACCCAATAGCCTCCTAGCACTTGACCAAAGTGTTTTCCGCACGTTAGGATGCGTATATGTGTTTAATTAGTATTATAATTACTAATTGTATGTAAACATATGTTATCATATGTTAATAGGTCACTAAGTGTGTTCAAGTCTTTAATTGACACCGAGCACCGAGCCGGCATCTCCGTGCGATCCACTTACAACAGATGAGTTCATACCCCTGAATTAACCTTTTAAATGTTTTTACATGCTTTTATGGGGGGGGGGGGATACAAGTTAAAACATGCTAGTTATCATATCAATCACATGTGATTGATAACCCGCATGCAAAAAGATTTGTCACACTTTCAGCTGTTTTACCAAGTATAATACTATATGTGGTTTTTTCCAAAACGTCTTTACTTGTTTAAATCTTTTCTCAAATCGTCTCTCGTGCTGTATGATTTACTTCAAAACCAGTTACAACAGTATTTTAAACAAAGGTTTTCTTTACTTATATTGTTTTATCAAAATTTTATTCAAAACTTCTTTATGAAAGGTTTTTGAAGGATTTTCAAAGGTCTTCAAGCTTGTTTTACAAAAGGATGTCAAGTCACGATTTTCTTAAGTATAAAGGTTTTCCAAAGTTTTCGTCAAAGTTTTCTTCTATGCTTCTATGCTTCTACTTCGTTAAATGCATGTCTGTACTTGTATAGTTATATAAATAATGTTTAAAGGACTTAGGAAGGCTAGTTCGCCCTATTTCCTCTTCCTCGTTGGGATGTGGTCTGGTGGGTATCGGATATCCATCCTAAGGTCGTTTAAACATTAATTATATATCATGTATACATGTATAGACATAAAGGTTTACATCGACCAGTTCATTTCCCTTGGGTAGCAAGGGCATCCTTCCATTCATCATTCATAGATCATAGTGTTGGATTAGTGTCTAAGTCCATAACTATTTTAGTATGTACTTGACCCGATTATGAGCATGGTCCTTTTGGGTTGCCTTCACCATAGCAATATGTAGGATGATTTAAGGAGAGAAAGGTTTAAATATGATTTATTAATATATTATGAGAATAATATATTAAAGGAGAAATCATATTGTTTAATTAATATTAGTCAAGAATTAATTGTTAATTAATTTTATGGATAAAAGAGATTAATTAAACTTAGGGGACTGAAGTTGTAATTATAAGATAATTATAATTGGGCTATGGATCACCTAATAATATATAGGTTGGACGAATTCTATGGGAAGCCCATTAGAAATCGTCCAAGGGATATGTTTAAGGAGTCCATGGGCTGCTTAGGGCCTAAGCAGTCAAATTAGGGTTTCCTAGTTGTAAACCCTAATAGCCTACATGTATATAAAGGGCCCCTATGCCCCAAAAACGTGGACAAGTCTTCCATTAGGGTTTCCAGCCGTTTTTGGTGCCTCCCCTCTCTTCTCCTCTTCATCCAAGTTGCATAAGGTGTTTGTGACTCCATTAGAGGTGCAGCACTTGAGGCACTAAGCTTTCTAAGGCCTATTCAAGCAAGGAATTAATTGTTGTTACTATATAACAATTAAAGGTAATTCTATAAACCCTAATTCAGTTTATAATATGTTAGATCTAAGGTTATTAGTCTTGGATTCAAAGCATGTACAATAGAGAAACCTAGATCCAAGCATTAGGGTTTGTATGAGCACATAGGATTGTTCTTATGCCTAAAACCCATCACATAGACAATAGTAACTATTATAGGAATAGTTAGTAGCCTGTATTTACTCTTTCTAGTACGAGAATTCCAAAGGAGTCTGTTCATTCGTGAGTCTACATCAATATTCCAGTACTTACAATAGAATTCAGAATCCGAGATGCATCTTCAAGACATGGATCTCCCCGTTGTCGAGTTGGTAACCAGAGTCTCCTGTAGGGAGAGCGGGCATTGTGTGTATAGATCTATACGGGACTGACACTCCCTCACCCTGACTGCTAGCTACAGTCCATGGCCTACCTAGCCAAGGGGTGACAAATGTCATAATTATTCCGACGCTTGCAGGGCGTCAAGTTCTCTAGTGTCAATCAGTATGGTTACGAGTATCTCCATGTTTACCTTATAATTCATGGCCTTAGGGTAACGAGAATCTAACACTGTATTCTTGAAACAACCCACTTAGGATTTTCCGTTTTTTTAGACCTTGCTAGCTGTATCTTTCATTTGATACTGTTTGGGTCTGTGATATTTGGTTTTAGACCTTGCTAGTTGTATCTTTCATTTGATACTATCTGGGGTCTGTGTTTCATTGTTTTAGACCTTGCTAGCCGTATCGTTCATTCGATACCGTCTGGGGTCTGTGTTTCCTTTTGTTAGACTGAGCCAGGCGTATCATTCATTCGATACTCTCCTGGAGTCTATGATTTCTTTTGCCTTGGTCAGCAGTATTTCGGCTGAGGCATATGTTATTTTCTACTAGTATTTTACTAGTGATATTCTCCTACTTTCTTTAAAGTCAAGTACCGTATTTTGGTAATGATAGTATTTCAGGGAAAATTTCTCTTTAAAACATAACACTGTTGAGTCTTGGTAGAAGACTGCTTTTAATTAGAAAATATAGGATTTTCTGGAAAGGACGCTAGTACACCGTAGATTCTAAACTACTACTTTTTATAAAGTTATTTTGAATAAAATACTTACTTACACAAATGACACTAAATACTTATGAACTCACCAGCATTTATAAAAATGCTGATACTCGCTTTCAAAATAACTTGTATTCTCAGGTCAGCAATAGACAAGTACACCCGGGAGCTTTTGTGAAGCCAACCCAGATTGGTTGTTGTACTTTGATTACTATACTATATGTTGTGATACTTGACATGACGTCATCCACCCCAGAACGTTTCCGCCGTTCCGATTTTGGGGTGTGACAGAGTGGTATCAGAGCATTGTTTATAGTGAGCTCAGTATATCAATTCATAAAAGATATATAGCCTATAAATGCATAGGGATAAAACACTCTGACCAAGAATTATACTTTAAAATATAACCATATTTTACCAAAGTATAAGAACATCCAGAATCTAAACACTCGAACACAAGTATCACAAGAAGAACAAGAATAAAAGTCTTCGGATGTTGAGCATTACCGTCAAACCTGGGGAGTTATGTAATCGTAAGCTGGAATAAATGTAACCTGATCAACTACATTTATTCGAGATGCGATGAACGTGTGCTTGGAAGTGATAGTGGTGTTGCAACAGGTATGAAACTTACCAACTAGGAACGCTAGAGCCAAACATAAAGTTTAAAATACTATAGGAGTATTTTGGAATACTAAAAGACTCACATTAATTCCAGAATCATATTCAGAAGTTATGAAACAAACAAGAAATTAAAATACCATAGGGGTATTTTAGGGTCCATAGATAACCTTGTGTGAAGAACTAAAAAGATCCTTATTGATATACCTACAATTATAGAGGGTATACTCCCAAGGTTATACATAATAAGGATCCCATAGACTAAGAATGTGTGGTTTCGCTCTACTTCATTTTCCTCGTTGGGATGTGGATATAGAGTAGTATCACATATTTGAAGGCCTATCGGATCTAAGCTATATATGATTTGTGTACCCTATGTAATTGTAGCAGGACTCGATATGGATCACCCAGTGAAATGTTAATCATCTCTTAGGATTCTTTAGACATTTCCATTCTCGCACGAACCCTGTAGAAAATCCTATCCACTTCAGTATTCGACAGTAGAGTTGATTCAGACCTAGAAGAGGTTCATTGAGAAGATTTCCAGGTCGGAAATAAATGAACTAGGTCGAGACTATTGAAATCACCAAGTGCCTATACCTTTTTAGGGACATGGTGGGAAATTCACCTAAACTTCCGAGATTTCCAGTCATCCATCATGAAGTGATGACACCCAGAGTCAAAATCGGAAGTAAGACGGAGTAGAAATTCAATATGTCTATAGGAGAAGAGAACCCTAGGTAACTACCTGAAGGAAACCAACGCCGGTCCCAGTCAAAGATACGAGGTAGACAGAGGGAGCCAGTACATGGAGCCCGAGAAGTGTCTTTTCCTCGTGTTCGTCACGCTAATACACCCATAAAATAATACAATTTAGTGAGTTACTGATCACACTACTCACGCTATGTGTTAAGTAAATCGCCTTTTCCCGTTGCAAGTAATACGATTAGAGCGGATCCCCACACCTCTATTGAGAGTGTTTAGCCATAAGTCTTCATGAGCCTTTCTTCCTGCGGTTTTCGTTCCAAACAGTTCTCAGATCTTTCCAAGCCAGAGAGTGAACCTTTCCCAGTATAAAGGTAACTTAGTAGGAACGACTCCCATCTTATGGCTTTTCCGATACTCATACTCCTACCTTGAATACCCGGACTACATCATAGGGATGTAGGTCGACACTCAGACAACCAATATCCAAGGCACGGGAAAAATTTATGTCTAATATAGTAAGGATAGATACGTCTAAGGGTTAACCATCGTCCCTCATCAACTTGAGTTCCTTTCCGTGTAGCAAAACCATGCCTCCGAAGAAGCATAAACCATCTGCTGGCAAGAAACTGACTCTCCTATTCGATGAAGCTACGTTCTAGGCTACAGTCTCGGCAGCCATATCAGCTGTCATGGCTCAACTAGATGCTAACAACGCCAATGTTAGCAAGAGCCCTATCGGGAATTCCGATCCAAGCAATAGACAGCAACAACCAACCTCTGTGTACCCAGCCACCCAAGAACCTCAACCAAATCCACTAAAGAGAAAGTCTAAGAACGAGGAGGGAAGTACCTCGGCTCAAAGACCTTCCGAAGGGCAACGAGCTGAGACAGTCAATACCCCTACCAACCCTTCCATCCCGACACTTACAAGACCATACCTAGGAAACCTTCCCCACTGCAGCAAGTGTAGCTACCATCATCATGGTGTATGTCGAGAACTCTTCTGTGCTAGGTGCAACAGGAAGGGGCACACCTCTCATACCTGCAGATCCCTAGTTGAGTTCATTACATCAACCACCAATGTGGGGTCCAATCCAGTTTGCCGTCTATGTGGTGAGATTGGGCACTTCAAGAAGGACTGTCCAACCGAAGGAAACGAAAAAGGCGCAAGAGGAGTCTAACTCTAAATGCTTAGGGAGAAGCATCGAGGAACCCGGTAGATTTTTGGTACGTCTCTCAATCTCAGATAACTAACCGAAAACATTAGAAGGCTAATTCTAAATGTAATTACTTCCCCGTTAAGGCGAAAGTCGCAGCACTGTTATAAAATATAAATTTCATCAGGTAGAGCTATAATGGCTCGACATATACATCAAAGCCATGTACAATTAAGATGGATAGACCTAGAGTGAGTGATGCTGCCTCATTTCATGTTCCTTGTTTGGTTGTGGATTTAACGCGGATTCGCTCAGTCAACAGTCCTCCCCACCTTAATTATACATGACTAGTATATGTTAGGCAATTATAGAAGGGCCTCGTGAGAAACCATACATGAAAGGTACCCTATTCAGAAACAATCAGGACCCTCTACAGTTCCACATCAACTCTGTCAGTCCAAGTATCCATGACAATGATGCACGGGACGAAACCCGAGACGCTTAGAACTTGTGTGCCCGTTCAGCACATGGCCCTATCAGCCCTTATTCTATATCATGTCGATGTATGCCAACTTCGACGCCCTTATCAATCATGGTTTGACTTAGTGCAACCATCTGTAAATCCCTAGTGCTGTGAAAAAAACAAAAAGGAACTTTCACCGTAGCCATTTCGGCAAATAAAGGTTCTTCTGAACCTAAAAATAATAAAACCTAATGCGATCTGTCAGTCGTCTCTCTTATCTCAAACCTTCCGAAGTACCCAGGAGAAGGGTACCGCGCGCTGTTAACCAACCCTCCTTAGACAGATAGGAACCGAAGTGAAAGACACTACAGGTATTCCAGAAGACGATAACCACCCGAAGCATACTCCGTAGATCCCCCAGAAAGACCCGTCGCACTTCACAATCGGGTTCGTGAATCAAGAGGATAGAACTCATGGGATTGACTACTATTAACTGAGTGTATGCATAAGAGTGGTATATAATTGAGATCAAAAAGATTTAAGAAGTGTGATTCCTCCCTACTCCTTGTTCCTCGTTGGGTTGTGGGTCTGGGGTGGAGTTGCACAACTGAACATCCTGCCGACCTCAATTATATACGGCTTGCATACACCAAGTGTTAGTGGTTAAGTCAAGTATGAGCTCTACCACGAACCTCATAGTAAAACCCTTCATCCTATTTTAGGGAATAGGAACTAGAGTCAAGAGAACCACTACGGGTTGAGCTACTATAATGACCACAAATCCGAAATTGTTGCCATCCCAGTTAAGCCAACATAGTAGTTAACACCCTCAGTTGGTAAGGAAATCTGAGTTGTAAGAGTCAAGGACATTAACTACGACCATTCACTCACGGTTAATCCCACGAATTAAGCATCTCAGCAAATATCCCGGAACCCTTGAAGCTGCGATAAGTTAAACTCTGAGAAGTGTGGATGAGGAGATTAAAGTTCCGAGTGACGGAACCCTATACTCACTAGATTTGACCTAGATCGAGAAAACTCAGTACCACCGGAAGAGTAGTTGTAGAAGATGCTCGCACTACTAAGACACATCGCCCACCCCGTTACTGACGAGTAGTGCCTAGGACACTCCGCCTCCCCCTCACGTGGAAGAAGTCACCGTCGCCCTAAAGACGATAGACTGCATTCTCCGTAGGGAACACTAGAATGCTAAGAACCATAGGATAACCTCCGCAGCCAAGAATACTTGATTTAAGTGCGAAAGTAGGTTGCGTTAAGCCTTATAATCCAGATCCCGAAGAGATTATAGACTTGACACCAGTCTAGGTGTTAGTCGATGGGTTATACAAGAGCACGCGCTTTCTGCAAATGAAATATACTAACGCCTTAGAGAATAGGGCATGTCTTAGAGATTCACTGGACTAATAGGTGTTCCAAGAATACTATCTCACACAGAAATAGTAGAATCACCTCCCGAGATAGTCCAACACTTCGAAAAATCTCTAAGGATTGAGTTAGCCCTGAGTAGAGCCTGCTGTTCATGATATAGCAAAGCAAGTAGGAGCATGATTCTTTCCCGATAAGAATCATGTCGTGAAAGCGCTAACTAGACGATGATGGGAAGTTTAAAAACTTTCTAAGCACTCGTCTGGTGAAACCCTATCTCCCCGACTATGAGGGTTTTCATTAGAAACGTCTCAGGAACCAGAAGTGCAGGTTCGTTTTGCACTAAGTTGAGATAGACACTCTGCAGCAAACACATTCCCCTAGACGTGCAATCCATCCGATGATCCAGAAAACCTCTGAAAGCAAATCGATAGGGAACACGAATCTAAGGATAACCCGAGCTTTCTAAGAACCAACCTGAAGGACTACACTTCCAATATGAGAGAACGTTTGGAACTTCAGAATGGCGATCACGCCAGTGATGATCTCACCATAGAAGTACACTATGTTCTAAGTACTGAAAAGCTCTACCCTTCCGAGAGCTTAGGACCATCCGAGATTCTTCACAAAATTGGTCCAGCCCTCGTCAGACCACTACTACTTTCGGAAATTCCAAAAGTTTCACCCCAAATCAATCCACTTCTTAGACTTGATAAGTGTTTGCACGACGTCACTCTTTGTATCCTACTCATCTTGATAGAAACCATTGGGAACCCTAACTTCGTAGATGCACCTGTAGGAATCACTAACTGCACGAGACGGAATCCGCATCCTGTAAGTGAAGGTTTGTCAGAATGACAAGCAAAGGCCAGAGTTCACTTGGGAGTGCGAGGACCAACCGAATAGGAAGTACCCTCATACCTCTACCCGGTTGTTCATGCCTACTTCTTTGTCTAAACCCTAATTTCGGGACGAAATTCCCTTTAACGGGGGGATGATGTGACAACCCGAAATTTATTCCGTCATTTTTAACCCCTCCTTCCGTTAATAAGCCTCGCTTTATTAAACTGTCTGTTAACCTTCTGGATTGGTTAATTAATTAGGGACTTTTATAATGACTTAGTAAGGGTTGAAACAAATTAGAAACACCCTCAATAATCCCTTGAAAAGTTTTAGTTTCAACCAAGTCAAAATGCGACCATCTAATCGGGTGCGACCAAAAGCCCCGTTTAACGTCAGTATCGGGTAGATTTCCACTGAGCCACCAACTCAAACCCCTATATAAGGGTGAGTGGAGTCCATTTGAGACTTTCCACTCTCTCTTTACAACTTGCTTTCGATCCAAAACGCCCGTTTCGAGCCCCAAACTAGTAAGTAATCTATCCTAACTTGTTGTGTAGCTTAGTTAACATGCAAATTCGTGTTTAAGACATCAAATAGGGGCCAAACCATGTGTTTACGGCCCAAGAACACTCTTGGACCGTAAACACCCATAAGTGGGGTTTTGAAGCCCCAAAACCCTTCCAAATCACCCATAGGGCTTAGATATGACTTGTGGACTTACACCTTCGAGCTTAGAATACCAAAATCTTATGATATGGAGAGTAAACCCCCCTAGGATTGGTCCATGGGCCGTAAACACCCAAAAAGTAGCCAAATGATGCCTTAACTTCTTCATTTGACTTGGAAAAATGCATATAACTTTATTCCCTACCAGTTAAGACCTTAATACACCAAAGGATAGAGAATGTAAGAGTTTATGGCCGTAAACTCCTTGTTTAGGGCCATGAACTCCTTAAATGGTCCATTTGGAGCCTTAAACCCCTTCATATGCCTTATATTTGGACCTAGCATAATTCCACAAGTGATATAAGACCTTTTAGCACCCAAGACCACACCACCCATGAGTTTACAGCCGTATACTCATGGGGATATGGTCTTAGGGCCGTAAACTCTATAAAGAGTTTACTCGTGAAGAGTAAACTCCCTATCTAGGCCACACACTCCCTTATTTGCAACCGAATAGCCTCCTAGCAGTTGACCAAAGTGGTTTCCGCATGTTAGGATGCGTATACGTGTTTAATTAGTATTATAATTACTAATTGTATGTAAACATATGTCATCATATGTTAATAGGTCACTAAGTGTGTTCAAGTCTTTAATTGACACCGAGCACCCAACCGACACCTCCGTGCGATCCACTTACAACAGGTGAGTTCATACCCCTGAATTAACCTTTTAAATGTTTTTACATGCTTTTATTGGGGGGGGGGGGGAATACAAGTTAAAACATGCTAGTTATCATATCAATCACACTTTCAGTTGTTTTAACAAGTATAATACTATAGGTGGTTTTTTCCAAAACGTCTTTACTTGTTTAAATCTTTTCTCAAATTGTCTCTCGCGCTGTATGTTTTACTTCAAAACCAGTTACAACAGTATTTTAAACAAAGGTTTTCTTTACTTATATTGTTTTATCAAAAAAAATTTCAAAACTTGTTTATGAAAGGTTTTCAAAGGATTTCCAAAGGTCTTCAAGCTTATTTTACTAAAGGATATCAAGTCACGATTTTCTTAAGTATAAAGGTTTTCCAAAGTTTTCGTCAAAGTTTTCTTCTATGCTTTTATGCTTCTACTTCATTAAATGCATGCCTGTACTTGTATAGTTATATAAATAATGTTTAAAGGACTTAGTGTAACAAACCGTTATTTCAAACTTATGTAATAGTGTAGGTCAAATTGTTCTTCTTTTTAATTAAATAAAGAGAAATTTTGGCATACTATGTATATTTACATAATTGACCCTCAAAAATAAATTATTAAATAATCTCAATTGGGTTGAACCAAGTGATAGAGATTGTAACAAGGTTTCCAAAAATATAAGGAACACTAAAATCCGAGTTATAACGAAGAAGTTATGACCAATCGAAAATCCGCGACAAAACCGGCAAAACATTGTTCAGTGTAAAAACTGAATTTTTGATAAAAGGCTTTCTAGCCTTAACAATCTAAATGAAAGTTATAGTTTATGTTAAACCGAGAACTTTCATAAAAAGAACGCCAAAATCCGACTTCGTATGAGGAAGTTATGATTTTTCGAAGTTTCAATATAGCAGTGTACAACTAAAAACTCGAAATAAAGATCGAGTGGTTTTTAGCCGACATGACCTAAACGAGAATTGAAGGTCTTGTCATTAGTAGTACAACGGTAAAAAGACAGACAAAAACGGACGTCGTATGAAGAAGTTATGAATTTATAACGGATTCACGTCCCGGTCTGTTTAAAATAAGAATATTAAAAATAAATTCAAAATTAGCCGACGAAGTCAAAACGAAAGTCGTAGAGTATAAATTTAGCTACGCGTGCATGTAAAGAACGTCAAAAACGGAGTTCGTATGCAAAAGTTATGAATTTTACAAGTTTTGGCAAAAAAATAAAGAAAAATAGAAATACCCGGGAAAATTCGCATGAACAGTAGCGCCACCTCACCCCTCGCATGCGAGCCTCCACGTGTCGGCTGCTGAGTGGACCGAAGTCTCGCGTGTCACCTCCTGATTTGGCCACTTCTGCGATCCAATCCCACTCGGACAGCCTCGCAAGGAGACACACCGGGGATGCTCCTCGCACACGCCTCGCACCACCCTCGGACACCCCTTCGCACGTGGCTTCTTTGCATTGGACCGAGGGCTAGACCAATCCGAGCCTACCACCTCCGAACCGAAGCTGCTTCCCTTCGCAGAATGTCAGCCTCGCATAGCCTCGCACAAGCTTCGGATCCGAGGCTTCGGCCTATATAAGGCATGCGAGGGTTTCCGGATTTTTTACACTTTTCACCCCAAATTTTACTCTCTTTCACTTTTTCCACACCCTTAAGCTTATATACAACCCTTATATCCCCGGTATCAAGACTCGAGCCCGAAGTAAGCCGTGAAGCCCCGAAATTCTCGAGAATTCATCCTGTCTCCTGTCAAAACTCTGCCCAATTTGAGCCGGTTTCTCGACAAATAAACTCCTTTTCGTGAAACGAAACCCTGTCCGAATTACCACCTACCAAGTGAGTTCATACCCCCGTATTTTCATAATTTCTACTGTTTTAAGGGGGGAAATACAAGTATAACACAACAACTTTGTGTTATAAATAAATGATTTCAAATCACGATAAAATGATTTTAAAGCATCGAAAATACTTCAAATTTTGAACTCTTTTATAAACTTATATTTTTCCCAAATATACATATTTGTATATATAATTTAATATAAATAAGATTTAAAAGGCTTAGGACTAATAATTCATGCTAGGTCCTTTTCCTTGTTTGGATGTGGACTTATAGTACCAGTTATTTGTCCGAAGGTCGTTCAAATTTTACTTATTTATAAAATTGTATATGTATATAAAATTAAAAGTTATTTCATCAGTTTAATCACCCTTTGTAACATGTTGAGCAAAGGATTACATGCAAAAATAGTTATTTACCAATTCATAAAGTACATATAAATTATAATAGGTATAGTTTATGATACATAGAGCAATAATTCATATGAATACATTTTTTTACATGCAACAAGGGTTTTAACTCAAAACAAATCAAGGGTTTACACTTATCAAATACATGTTCGGGATACTAAGTCAAGAACATAATGTCAATCATTTATCTCAGAATGATTGGGTTTTCATAACTAATATACATGTAACGTTTATATGCTTTTTATGAGACATTCAATTCAGGTTGTTTAGATTCAGTCTAGACAACCAAGGTAAAGCCCTGACATTATAACCAGAATCTCCAGTCCGGGGATCGAAACAAGTTGTGTGTAGATCTATATCGGGATTGACAACCCCGCACTCAGGCTGCTAGCTACAGTCAGGCATACATGCCAATGAGTGGCAATTGTTATCAACAGTTTAAGCGCTCATCAGGTGTTTGTTCCAGGCGTTCATGTCTTAGTATGGTTATAATAACTCATTAAAAAGATATTAACAACACGTTAGTGTATAAACAACTAAACATAAGTATATCTTCAAAGTACCAGTTTACAAAATGCAAAGTACAATGCTATACTATAGTTTTCAATAACAGCTGGTGAAGCCAGGCACACTCTCAAATACAAGTTTTACAAATACAATGGTTTACAAATAAGACGGTTTTATAGGAATAAAACTACTTTTCACATACCACAGAAAATATGGGATTTTCTAGAAGTGTTTTCATATTCAAAATACAAATACACCCATTCAAAACATAAAGACTTATGTACTCACTCAACTTATTGTTGATACTCTCTTTTCAAATTACTTGTATTATCAGGGAAATAATAACAGGTACTCCCCGAGCTTTTTGAGAAGATGAAGCCATTAGGAGTCTTATCTTCTTCCTTTGTATAACTGTTTTGGTTTCAATATACAATGATTGAACACATGTAAATATTACACTTTTAAATACAATGGTTGTTTGTACTTTGATTACTATGATGCATGTGTTGTGATACTACAAATGAAATCCTCCACCCCCGGACGTTTCCGCCGTCTGGTTTGGGGGTGTGATAGATTGGTATCAGAGCATTGTTTATAGTGAACTTAGTATATCAATCCATAAAAGATATACAAACTATAAATACATTGGGGCTAAGAGCTCTGACTACAAGTATACTTTTAAGAATTTTAAGTATTTTTACAAGAATTATACTAACCCTCATCCCTACAAGTACATAGTCATAAGAACTTAAAAGTATTTGGATGTTGAACATTATAGTTAAACCCGGGCAGTTATGTAATCATGTCTAGAATTAATATAGCCTGATCAACTATATTGATTTCAGACATGACCAACATGTGTTTGGGAGTGATAGTAGTGTTGTGACGTATCTAAAACTTACCAACTACCAAAGAAACTCTAAGAACAGAACATAAAATACTATAAGAATATTATAAACATCGATATGCTTTAGTTTTCTTTTCAAGCATTTCTCATAACCTTATTCTCGTACAGACACAATAGCAGGACATCATCCACCAGGGGACCCTTATTTTCCAAATCATGGCAATCAGGAATGGATAGTGGAAGATCCAGAAGAAGACTCAGATGAAGAACAATTTGAGGACATCGAGTCAAGCGGTACCGATACAGAGCCACAAGTCTGCAACCCGGGGATACATCCCCCGAGACAAGAGGAAGCAATACCTATACCCGAGTGGGGCCAATACATAAACCATTGGAGTCGACAAGACGGCCAACGCCCTCCCTACGGATTGCAACAGGGTTTCTATAACGTCTCAGAAGGAGGAGCAGCTGACAGAGCTCTTCCAGTTATAGTGAATCGAATTGCCCGACAATTCGATCAATCAAGGATGTCAATCAATCGTATCCTAGAAGTGAATGTGGTTGCACAGGCTAATGCTGCCGATATCCTTCGTCTTGAAGAGATGCAAGATGATACCCAACACCATACTGAAGCCCTTCAAAGGCAACTTAATGCTGCCGAATCAGAGATCAGAGGACTGAGGGAGCATCAAGCTGCCCAAGAAAGGCGCTGGAAATCACAAGACGAAGCGGAACCCAGTAACCGTCGTAGCAACCGTCGCAAGTAGTGTTTACACTACTTTTCTAGTTTAATATACTGAATGTATAGACTACTTTCAGGACATGTACAAAATTAAGCATCAATAAAATAATAAGCACCTTACTTCAACAAGAGCTATTACAATTTTCACAAACATTCCATTCCAAAGTTTTGGGATTAAGGATATGTTCCAGTGTTGTTTTTCATACTTTTCGATACGGCCGCGAAAATTTTTATTTTCGGTAGGTCGGTTTAATGTCGATACTTTCATAGTATTATGGACCTACTTGAAGGTCACATATATAGATTACATAGATATCAACACAATCGACATGTATTTAGATATTCTTTGAAAAATAACCACTCCAGTTTATATTATCCTATTGCAAGTTATACTTGCAGTGGACATCTATTTTCAATTCTTTACAAGATTCTTGTTGAATTAAGTGTTTAAGTTCAGAGATATCAAATTCATATTCATTCTTGATATCTCACTATCTTTTTATCTATTGACTTTTATAGAAAAAGATGCCTCCTCGTAGGAATCCTAGACGTAACAATGAAACGGAAGCACCGACACCACCTCCACCACCACCCCCTCAATTCGATGCTGCCATGTTCCAAGCGGCATTCACGGCAGCTGTAGCGGCTGCCTTATCTCATATCAATGCTGGCGGTACTAGTGGGTCGGGAGCTGATCCACGTCCTTCTAACCTTGTCGAGGGTCATGAGCGCTCGAGGGAGTGCACTTATAAAAACTTCTCGAATGCCAAACCCAGGACCTTTAATGGAACTGGAGGAGTGATGGTTTTAAGGCAGTGGATTGAGAAGATAGAAGCAGTATTTGAAATCTGCTCCTGTCCAGAGGGTAGCAAAGTTAAATTTGCTGCCTTTACTTTCTTAGATAGGGCCCTAACATGGTGGAATGGCCATGTTAAGTCACTAACTTTGGTGGTGGCTAATACTATAAGCTGGGAGAACCTAAAAACCATGCTGATGCGTGAATACTGCCCGCGAGGGGAAATCCAGAAACTGGAACAAGAACTCTGGAGTATTACTATGGCCGGTGCCGACATAACGACTTACACGAATCGATTCTGTGACTTGGCGATTCTGTGTCCGGATATGGTTGCTCCAGAGAGCAAAAAGATTGAAAGGTATATTTGGGGACTGTCGCCCCAGATACAAGCAAGTGTCATTGCATCAAAACCTGTCACCTTTGACAGTGCCAAGGAACTGGCACAGTCACTTATTGACCACAGAAACCGTCAAAACTCTGTGGTTACCGCCCCAGAACAACCTAGGGAGAACAACAACAACAACAACAAGAAGGGTTGGAACAAAAGGAAGGGAAAATCTCCTCTGGAACCTTCAAAGAAGCAACAAATAGTGGCAGTCCATGCTACTACTATGCCTGCTACCATACCTACTACTACACCTGCTGTTGCCCCTAACTACTCAGCACCAACTAAGCCCTATGCCGGTAGCCTCCCCAAATGCAACAAGTGCAATTTTCACCACACCGGAAATTGCCCTGAAATGCAATGCCGTAACTGCAACAGGAAAGGGCATACTGCCCGATTCTGTAGAACACCGCCTCAACCCCTTAACCAAGTACCTGCCGCTGGAGTAAGTCGAGCATGCTACCAATGCGGTGATGTGGGGCATTTCAAGAAAGATTGTCCAAAAGCTGGAAATGCCCGTGGGGTTGGGAGAATTCTAGCACTAGGTCACGAAGAAGCGGTGGCAGACCCTGCTGTGGTCACGGGTACGTTCCTTCTCAACAATACTTATGCATGCATTCTTTTTGATTGTGGTGCCGAGAGGAGCTTCGTGAGCCATAACTTTAAACATCTACTAAATCAGAACTCCCAACCACTAAATAAAACCTTCATAGTAGAAATGGCTAACGGGAAATCCGAATCCACCAATGATATATACATAGGATGTACCCTTATGTTAAATGACTTGTCTTTCCCAATAGACCTTATGCCGGTCTCTATCAAAAGTTTTGACATCATAATAGGTATGGATTGGTTGTGCCCCAACCATGCCGACATCCTATGCTATGAAAGAGCTATTCGTTTGAACTTACCAACTAACGAAACTCTTATTATCTATGGTGACAAACCCGGAACAAACCTTCAGATCATTTCAAGCATCAAGGCACAGAAATACCTTCGCAAGGAGTATTGTGCATTCCTAGCTCATGTGGTAGATAAAAAGCAAGAAGTGAAAGACATCGCAAGCATTCCTGAAGTCTGCAACTTTCCCGATGTATTTCCCGATGATCTTCCAGGAGTGCCTCCCGAACGACAAGTCGAATTCCGAATCGAATTAATCCCTGGAGCTACCCCTGTAGCCAAATCCCCCTATCATCTTGCACCTTCTGAAATGCAGGAATTATCCAGCCAACTTAACGAACTCCTAAGCAAAGGTTTCATAAGACCGAGCTTCTCACCTTGGGGAGCACCGGTTTTGTTCGTAAAGAAGAAGGATGGATCATTCCGCATGTGTATAGACTACCGCGAGCTGAATAAACTTACCATTAAGAATCGATACCCTCTGCCTCGCATTGACGATCTGTTCGACCAACTTCAAGGGG
Organism: Lactuca serriola; assembly: GCF_051521515.1. Taxonomy (NCBI): domain Eukaryota; kingdom Viridiplantae; phylum Streptophyta; class Magnoliopsida; order Asterales; family Asteraceae; genus Lactuca; species Lactuca serriola. The sequence continues at coordinate 146,073,122 of NC_136408.1, read as the reverse complement.
CGAACTACTTCTCGAAGATAGACTTAAGATCCGGGTATCACCAGTTACGAATTTTGGAGGAAGACGTTCCCAAAACCGCGTTCAGAACTCGTTATGGTCATTACGAGTTTATAGTGATGCCATTCGGATTGACGAATACGCCTGCAGTGTTCATGGACCTAATGAACAGAGTGTGTCATCCATTCTTGGACAAATTCGTTATAGTCTTCATTGACGATATCCTTATCTACTCAAAGAGCAAAGAGGAACATGGCCAGCATCTTCATCAAATATTACAAAAACTTAGGTCGGAGAAGCTCTATGCGAAGTTTTCAAAGTGTGAATTTTGGATCAGGAAGGTAGATTTCCTAGGTCACGTGGTTAGTTCAGAAGGAATACATGTCGACCCTTCCAAAATAAAGGCAATTGAAAACTGGTCAGCACCCAAAACACCTACAGAAATCCGTCAATTCTTAGGTCTTGCTGGCTATTATCACAGATTCATTCAAAATTTCTCTCGAATAGCTAAGCCTCTTACTACTCTGACCCAAAAGGGTGTAACCTTTAGTTGGGGAGAAAAGCAAGAAACAACGTTCCAATTGCTGAAGCGAGCCTTGTGTAATGCACCAATCCTGTCTCTCCCTAAAGGGACAGAGGATTTCGTAGTGTACTGTGATGCTTCTAATCAAGGGCTTGGATGTGTTCTTATGCAAAGAGGAAAGGTTATATCCTACGCCTCAAGACAGCTAAAGACACATGAAGTCAACTATACAACACATGACCTTGAACTAGGAGCAGTGGTGTTTGCTCTGAAGATTTGGAGACATTACTTATATGGCACGAAATGCACAATATTCACTGACCATAAAAGTCTCCAACACATCTTCGACCAGAAAGAACTGAATATGAGACAACGACGATGGGTGGAGCTACTGAACGATTACGAGTGTGAAATTCGTTATCACCCTGGTAAAGCAAACGTAGTAGCTGACGCCCTTAGTAGAAAAGAATACTCGGGACGCCGAGTAAAGTCGTTGACCATGACAATCCATTCGCATCTGTCCACGCAGATCAAGGAAGCTCAACTTGAAGCCTTGAAACCCAAAAACGTAGCAGGTGAAACTCTAAGAGGAATGGATAAGAACTTCGAAGTCAGGGATGATGGAGTCTATTATTTCATGAATCGGATCTGGACACCAAAGTTTGGTGGTTACAAAGATGTGGTTATGAATGAAGCACACAAAACCTGATACTCCATCCACCCAGGTTCAGACAAGATGTATCTGGACCTTAAGAAGTTATATTGGTGGCCTAACATGAAGGCTGAAATCGCTACCTTTGTGGGCAAGTGCCTTACTTGCGCCAAAATTAAGGTAGAGTACCAGAAACCTCCAGGCTTATTACAACAACCTGAAATCCCTGAATGGAAGTGGGAGCGGATTACAATGGATTTCATAACCAAGTTACCCAAGACATCAAGTGGTTATGATACTATTTGGGTAATCGTCGATAGATTAACCAAATCCGCACACTTCTTACCAATCAAGGAGACCAACAAGATGGAAAAGCTAACCAGAACGTACCTCAAGGAGATTGTTAGATTAAATGGTGTACCAATATCTATTATTTCAGACCGAGATAGTAGATTCACCTCTCGTTTTTGGCAATCTTAACAAAACGCTCTGGGAACTAGGCTAGACATGAGCACAGCCTACCATCCGCAAACTGATGGACAAAGTGAAAGGACGATTCAAACGTTAGAAGATATGTTACGAGCTTGCGTGATAGACTTTGGAAAAGCATGGGATATTCATTTACCCCTTGCTGAGTTCTCTTATAACAACAGTTATCACACTAGCATAAAAGCTGCTCCATTCGAAGCCCTCTATGGTCGCAAGTGCAGATCCCCTTTGTGCTGGGCTGAAGTGGGTGACACGCAGCTAGCTAGAGGTCAAACTCCTGACAGTGCTCTCACTGGTCCAGAAATTATTCGAGAAACTACCGAAAAGATCGTACAAATTCGGGAACGACTTAAAGCTTCCAGAGATAGACAGAAAAGCTACGCAGACAAAAGGAGAAAACCCTTGGAATTCCAGGTTGGCGACCGAGTTTTGCTAAAGGTCTCACCCTGGAAAGGCATGATACGCTTTGGAAAGCGTGACAAACTGAACCCAAGGTATAGAGGACCATTCGAGATTCTTGCCCGAATCGGCCCTGTAGCTTACAAACTTCGATTACCCGAAGAACTAAGTAACATTCATTCTACCTTCCACGTTTCGAACTTGAAAAAGTGTCTTTCTGACGAGACTCTTGTGATACCACTCGAGGAAATCGAGTTAAACGAGAGCCTCAATTTTGTGGAAGAACCCGTAGAGATACTAGACAGGGAAGTTAAGAAAACCAAACAAAGCCGCATCCCGATAGTGAAGGTTCACTGGAATGCAAGACGGGGACCTGAATTCACTTGGGAGCGGGAGGATCAAATGCAACAAAAATACCCACATCTTTTTCCCTAGTCTATCTGTAAAGTAAATTTCGGGACGAAATTCTCTCTAACGGGGGGATAATGTAACAAACCGTTATTTCAAACTTATGTAATAGTGTAGGTCAAATTGTTCTTCTTTTTAATTAAATAAAGAGAAATTTTGGCATACTATGTATATTTACATAATTGACCCTCAAAAATAAATTATTAAATAATCTCAATTGGGTTGAACCAAGTGATAGAGATTGTAACAAGGTTTCCAAAAATATAAGGAACACTAAAATCCGAGTTATAACGAAGAAGTTATGACCAATCGAAAATCCGCGACAAAACCGGCAAAACATTGTTCAGTGTAAAAACTGAATTTTTGATAAAAGGCTTTCTAGCCTTAACAATCTAAATGAAAGTTATAGTTTATGTTAAACCGAGAACTTTCATAAAAAGAACGCCAAAATCCGACTTCGTATGAGGAAGTTATGATTTTTCGAAGTTTCAATATAGCAGTGTACAGCTAAAAACTCGAAATAAAGATCGAGTGGTTTTTAGCCGACATGACCTAAACGAGAATTGAAGGTCTCGTCATTAGTAGTACAACGGTAAAGAGACAGACAAAAACGGACGTCGTATGAAGAAGTTATGAATTTATAACGGATTCACGTCCCGGTCTGTTTAAAATAATAATATTAAAAATAAATTCAAAATTAGCCGACGAAGTCAAAACGAAAGTCGTAGAGTATAATTTTAGCTACGCGTGCATATAAAGAACGTCAAAAACGGAGTTCGTATGCAAAAGTTATGAATTTTACAAGTTTTGGCAAAAAAATAAAGAAAAATAGAAATACCCGGGAAAATTCGCATGAACAGTAGCGCCACCTCACCCCTCGCATGCGAGCCTCCACGTGTCAGCTGCTGAGTGGACCGAAGTCTCGCGTGTCACCTCCTGATTCGGCCACTTCTGCGGTCCAATCCCACTCGGACAGCCTCGCAAGGAGATACACCGGGGATTCTCCTCGCACACGCCTCGCACCACCCTCGGACACCCCTTCGCACGTGGCTTCTTTGCATTGGACCGAGGGCTAGACCAATCCGAGCCTACCACCTCCGAACCGAAGCTGCTTCCCTTCGCAGAATGTCAGCCTCGCATAGCCTCGCACAAGCTTTGGATCCGAGGCTTCGGCCTATATAAGGCATGCGAGGGTTTCCGGATTTTTTACACTTTTCACCCCAAATTTTACTCTCTTTCACTTTTTCCACACCCTTAAGCTTATATACAACCCTTATATCCCCGGTATCAAGACTCGAGCCCGAAGTAAGCCGTGAAGCCCCGAAATTCTCGAGAATTCATCCTGTCTCCTGTCAAAACTCTGCCCAATTTGAGCCGGTTTCTCGACAAATAAACTCCTTTTCGTGAAACGAAACCCTGTCCGAATTACCACCTACCAAGTGAGTTCATACCCCCGTATTTTCATAATTTCTACTGTTTTAAGGGGGGAAATACAAGTATAACACAACAACTTTGTGTTATAAATAAATGATTTCAAATCACGATAAAATGATTTTAAAGCATCGAAAATACTTCAAATTTTGAACTCTTTTATAAACTTATATTTTTCCCAAATATACATATTTGTATATATAATTTAATATAAATAAGATTTAAAAGGCTTAGGACTAATAATTCATGCTAGGTCCTTTTCCTTGTTTGGATGTGGACTTATAGTACCAGTTATTTGTCCGAAGGTCGTTCAAATTTTACTTATTTATAAAATTGTATATGTATATAAAATTAAAAGTTATTTCATCAGTTTAATCACCCTTTGTAACATGTTGAGCAAAGGATTACATGCAAAAATAGTTATTTACCAATTCATAAAGTACATATAAATTATAATAGGTATAGTTTATGATACATAGAGCAATAATTCATATGAATACATTTTTTTACATGCAACAAGGGTTTTAACTCAAAACAAATCAAGGGTTTACACTTATCAAATACATGTTCGGGATACTAAGTCAAGAACATAATGTCAATCATTTATCTCAGAATGATTGGGTTTTCATAACTAATATACATGTAACGTTTATATGCTTTTTATGAGACATTCAATTCAGGTTGTTTAGATTCAGTCTAGACAACCAAGGTAAAGCCCTGACATTATAACCAGAATCTCCAGTCCGGGGATCGAAACAAGTTGTGTGTAGATCTATATCGGGATTGACAACCCCGCACTCAGGCTGCTAGCTACAGTCAGGCATACATGCCAATGAGTGGCAATTGTTATCAACAGTTTAAGCGCTCATCAGGCGTTTGTTCCAGGCGTTCATGTCTTAGTATGGTTATAATAACTCATTAAAAAGATATTAACAACACGTTAGTGTATAAACAACTAAACGTAAGTATATCTTCAAAGTACCAGTTTACAAAATGCAAAGTACAATGCTATACTATAGTTTTCAATAACAGCTGGTGAAGCCAGGCACACTCTCAAATACAAGTTTTACAAATACAATGGTTTACAAATAAGACGGTTTTATAGGAATAAAACTACTTTTCACATACCACAGAAAATATGGGATTTTCTAGAAGTGTTTTCATATTCAAAATACAAATACACCCATTCAAAACATAAAGACTTATGTACTCACTCAACTTATTGTTGATACTCTCTTTTCAAATTACTTGTATTATCAGGGAAATAATAACAGGTACTCCCCGAGCTTTTTGAGAAGATGAAGCCATTAGGAGTCTTATCTTCTTCCTTTGTATAACTGTTTTGGTTTCAATATACAATGATTGAACACATGTAAATATTACACTTTTAAATACAATGGTTGTTTGTACTTTGATTACTATGATGCATGTGTTGTGATACTACAAATGAAATCCTCCACCCCCGGACGTTTCCGCCGTCTGGTTTGGGGGTGTGATACTTAGGAAGGCTAGTTCGCCCTATTTCCTTTTCCTCGTTGGGATGTGGTCTGATAGGTATCAGATATCCGTCCTAAGGTCGTTTAAACATTAATTATATATCATGTATACATGTATAGACATAAAGGTTTACATCGACCAGTTCATTTCCCTTGGGTAGCAAGGGCATCCTTCCATTCATCATTCATAGATCAGAGACATTAGTAACTCTTATAGGAATAGTTAGGAGCCTCTATTTACTCTTTCTAGTACAAGAATTCCAAAGGAGTCCGTTCATTCGTGAGTCTACATCATTATTCCCGTACTTACAATAGAATTCAGAATTCGAGATGCATATTCAAGACACGGATCTCCCCGTTGTCGAGTTGGTAACCAGAGTCTCCTGTAGGGAGAGCGGGCATTGTGTGTATAGATCTATACGGGACTGACACTCCCGCACCCTGACTGCTAGCTACAGTCCACAACCTACCAAGCCAAGGGGTGACAAATGTCATAATTATTCCGACGCTTGCAGGGCGTCAAGTTCTCTAGTGTCAATCAGTATGGTTACGAGTATCTCCATGTTTACCTTATAATTCATGGCCTTAGGGTAACGAGAATCTAACACTGTATTCTTGAAACAACCCACTTAGGATTTTCCGTTTTTTTAGACCTTGCTAGCTGTATCTTTCATTTGATACTGTTTGGGTCTGTGATATTTGGTTTTAGACCTTGCTAGTTGTATCTTTCATTTGATACTATCTGGGGTCTGTGTTTCATTGTTTTAGACCTTGCTAGCCGTATCGTTCATTCGATACCGTCTGGGGTCTGTGTTTCCTTTTGTTAGACTGAGCCAGGCGTATCATTCATTCGATACTCTCCTGGAGTCTATGATTTCTTTTGCCTTGGTCAGCAGTATTTCGGCTGAGGCATATGTTATTTTCTACTAGTATTTTACTAGTGATATTCTCCTACTTTCTTTAAAGTCAAGTACCGTATTTTGGTAATGATAGTATTTCAGGGAAAATTTCTCTTTAAAACATAACACTGTCGAGTCTTGGTAGAAGACTGCTTTTAATTAGATAATATAGGATTTTCTGGAAAGGACGCTAGTACACCGTAGATTCTAAACTACTACTTTTTATAAAGTTATTTTGAATAAAATACTTACTTACACAAATGACACTAAATACTTATGAACTCACCAGCATTTATAAAAATGTTGATACTCGCTTTCAAAATAACTTGTATTCTCAGGTCAGCAATAGACAAGTACACCCGGGAGCTTTTGTGAAGCCAGCCCAGAATCGAGCTGCATCTATACTAGTTTCTGTGTTATTTTGATGTCTCTATAAAGTGTAACTTATGTAAAACTATTACTATTAATGCAATGGTTGTTGTACTTTGATTACTATACTGCATATGTTGTGATACTTGACATGACATCATCTACCCCATAAAGTTTCCGCCGTTCCGGTTTTGGGGTGTGACAGTATATGTCTATGTATGTCTTTCATTTTTTAATTTTAAGGTAGTATATTTCGGTTTACCTATGTTTAGTAATCTAATTATGTTAATGTTAAGTTATAGTATTGTAATGAGTATCGTATTGTAAACTAGATAGCTATGATGTGTTTAATGTCATGTTTGTTTTATCAAATACTCAATGCAATGCTTATGTTTGCTATTTTTGACTTTTTTATTTCTAAACAACCTGTGTTGTAGACTCGAACGAATTCATCAGCCAAAATATATTAGAACATGTAAACAATATAGAAAATTAACACAACAAATTGTCATACATGGAAACATAAACCATTATAAATAAAAACATACATTACTACATCTTACATACTTCTACTACTTAGTGGTACATACAGCCTGCATAATGGACATTTAGCCTACAACTTATAAACAACAACACCAAAAAAGAAAATCCAACTACAAAGTAACACTATCTTCAAGTGCAGTATTTTGCTTTGAAGCTTCTTCTTCGATCAAACTAAGTTACAAATTATTAATGAATTATTGTCTTTCGCTTCATCCACGCAACAAATAAACCCAGACTGTGGTGGCTGATAAATAAATATCAAAAATATTATGTGTATTCTCTAAAGACTCAATCATAAATAAAAATATAAATAATTAATTGACAACGCAAATACCTCTTTAGGACAAGCATAAAATAACCGTCCAGGGTTGTTGGAAGTTCTTGATGTCCTTATAATACCTTGAGCCCCACAACTGCAATTTTCCATTTTCGTTGGTTTCTGAGATGAAATTTTTATTAGTGTGGCCAGGTAAATCTCTTCATTTATATAGTGCCATTACACTATATATTCGGATACATGATTGTAGCTTGACTGCTGTCTTATAGGTTTGGACTATTGCCTTTTAGCATTTGACTACTATTTTACGTGTTGTCTTATTGAACAGTGAATTTCGGACATAGGATTATGGCTTGACTACTTTGTTATAGGTATTGATTACTGTCTACTAGTATTTGACTACTACTTTATGTGTTGTCTAATCTAACAGTTAACTTCGGACACAAGATTGTAGATTGACTACTGTGTTATAGGTATTGACTAATGTCTACTAGCATTTGACTACTACTTTAGGTTTTGACTACTGCTTCAATTCTATAAAAAGATTTTGAAGTAATTTAAATCATCCTTATTGATATATTTTACAAAGGTTCCTATTTAACTCCTCAACGTTAAACATGAGTTTCTCATACAATGACCATGAAGAAAGCTTTACCAACTTGCCTGTTTACCTCCACAACATTCAACGTACAAATCCCCATAGTTACACTTACATCAAAACTGATGTTTTGGATCAGTTCCAACTATGTTTTGTCGCTATTCGATGTGTGGTAATGTAGTGTCGATTTGTTTATTTTTTTGCTAAAGAAATTTAGATTTGTTTATTTTTTTGCTAAAGAAATTTAGATTTGTTTAAAAACTAATAGTTATGTTGTATAAAATATGAAATAGATCAACACATTTTTAGGATGCATGCTTCCGGTCATCTTCATAGGCAGTGTTTGTATTATAGGAGAGTATCTTAATACAATGTTAGTAGCTGTTGCTATTGATGGAAAACACAACACTACGCCAATAGCATTTGGTATCAGGGTAGCAAATAATGTTAACTCCTGCACTTGGTTCCTTATGAGGTTGAAGGATGCTATCGAAGAGGGTAGGGAAGTTGCACTCATAACCAACATGGGCGATACCATTTCTTCTTGCATTGGTCAAGTATTCCCTAATGCTTATCATGGTTATTCGTCTAACAGTGTTTTGATTTATTGTCGATTAAGAATTGGTCAAAGCATAAATTTAGACTACTTGTTCTTCCGTGTATACAAAGCATATACCATGCAAGATTTTAAACAAACATTTTCTAAGTTAAGCTATGGTGCACAGGAAGTTTCTTGCCAACATCAGATATATGAAACGGGCACGCGCTTATTTCCCTAATATACGTTGGAATGTACTAAACATTAATATTCCAGAATTCCTAATGGTGTTATCGTTTAGTCAGCGCAATGTACCAATAATAATGCTAATTGATGCAATTGTTCAGTACATCCAACAGACGTTTGCAGAACGCTATGTCATGGGAGGTAATATAGGAACATTTTATAAACCACTTAAATATCGATAATTTATTATCCATTGAGTTTTCAGGAATGTTGAGCACTGTATTCACCCGTTACGTAGAGATGGTCCTTCAAAGGAGGATGCAAAAGTCTCTGCAATAGGAAGCGACGGAAATCCCACCTGAGATCCCGTCTTTGTTACCTTCGGATATTTTCCATGTTTTTGATCGGAAACGTAGATGTGTTGTGGATCTGAACTGACACATGTTCTTGTGGGAAATGGCGCAGTCTTGGTATAGCATGTGGTCATGCTCTTGCTGCAGCACATTATATAAACAAAACGGAATTAGCCAACATGGTTCAAATATATTAATGGGCTAATATATTTTTAACTACATACCAGACTAGGAATGTGAATGTTGTTCCCCTTCCATCTGAATGGGAAATGCCAGAGCCATTGATGGTCGTTTTAATCCCTATGTAATAGGTTGTCAGATGTTCCTTTAATAGAAAACATTTCCATTTTAGAAAACCCTACCTTCTATAAGAATTCACTTTATTTTGTTTAATTTATATCTATATAAATTCAACTCTTTCACATTATTTTACAACGGTATCATAGACTTTGACTACTGCTTTACACCCTGCATAATGTATTGTCTTTTCCAACATTAGAATTTTCATTTCAAACAGTATTTCCGTGCATTCAATTTGAAATGAAATCCATTTATATAGTCTCGACCGAATTCATTGAAACATACCAATTCTTATAATGACTGGATTTAATCTGATATACAAAAAAGATTTTCCAACCTACCGATATTCTTTCATAATCTTGAAAGAACAAACTGTAACTCTTTCACAATCATTAAGAAAGACATGAGAGATAGGTTTCAATTTTGTTTTGTCGCATTAGGATGCGTGGTAACTCCTTCTCTATAGTAAGTTATTATTTATTTCATGTTCATATTTGTGTAATGTTCCCATCGTTTATTATAGATTACTACCTTTATCACATCCATGATACTAACACTATTTGTTGCTCATGAACCCCTTATTGGGACCAACATAAAAACAAATGTATCTTGCTCTTGCTTTGGATCGTAATCATGAACCCATGATCATAGCATTCGCTTTGGGAAGCGTTGACAATGACGATGCTTGGACTTGGTTCATGAAGAGGTTGAAAGAATGCTTAGGTGACACTACTGAAGTTGGTTTCATAAGCCATATGTCTGACTCGATAGACTACGACATTAGGCAAGTATACTCGGATTCCTATCATGGGTATTGTTGTAAAAATATAGCCAATAAAGTTCAGGCTTCCATAGGAAGTACCATTGTAGAACAGTTATTCTAGAAGACATGCAAAACATATAGCGTGTCTGAATTTTACGTTTGTTTAAACAATTTAATAAATGAGGTTAATGCGTATGATCTTGAATGGCTTGACAATATTCCAGTGGTACAATGGGCTCGAGCCTTTCTTCCTAACGTCCGTTTCAATGTCAAATACATTAGCATTCCGATTGGATTGAATTGGCTTAGAACAAACACACACGAGTTACCAATAAAATGGTGGTCCATCAATCAATACAAATGGTGTACGCCCAACGAGCTGAATTTGAAGGTAATGAATAACTGTTTTTTACTTTTCCCTTACTATATCCCCTTTTTAATTGTAACTAAAATAATTACACAGTTGGAATGCATGGCTATCTTACCCCTTATTCACAACACGTGCTTGAAAGGAGAATGAACCAGTGTAATGGTTATGAGGTTACACATATTGGTAGTGACAAATTTGAAGTGCATTGTAATTTAACCATAGAAACGGGACAAGTTGAACGTGGTATTTGTACTTGCGGCAAATGGCAAAAATGCGGCATACCCTGTGAACATTGTATAGCATCATTAAGCAGGCTTATAGTTGAAGAAATACAACATTTGGTAAATTATAGGTTGACTTCTGTGGTGTATCGAAATGCATTCCAAGCTGAGACGTTTAATCCTATTCTAATCCTTCTGCATTGGGAAATACCAACTGAAAATGTCTTCGTCGTACCACCATTTCCACATTACTAATATGTTAAGCTAATTTTATTATTAGTTATATTTAACAATAATTTTATGTTTATTTGTAATTCTAATTTCCTTTCATATTTATGTTATGTTTATTAGTAATTCTATTACCCTATCACTTTTATGTTAAGTATACTTGACTACTACTTTACGTTTTGTCTAATTGAACAGTGAATTTCGGACACACGATTGTTGTTTGACTACTGTGTAGTAGCATTTGACTACTACTTTACTTGTTGTCTTATGGAATTGTGATTTTTGCTCTCACACTATTAATATGCAAGTAACATACATCTTAAACGTCATACATTACAACATTCAAAAAATGAGAATGAATCCATCTGAGTTCGGTGTTTAGCATTATGAAGACGAAGATTGCTATGTTTGTTCCGATACAAACCCAATTCCCGAAGGCCCAGATTTCCCACTCCCAGATTACATGCCTGACAATATTTTCGATGCTATGAAGGCCACTGAAGAAGACAACGAAAGGGACTCTGAAATTAGTCGCAAACGCAACCAACATGCAAACAACCTAGCAGATCAAGTAATTGAAAAATAAAAATGGATTGTTGAAACTACAAAAAAGATAAAAGAAGCTAAGAAGTGGATTCGAAATGCAAATACAGAGTTTGATAAGCTTCAAGTAGAACGGGATCGTCTAATAGATGTTGTTAGAATTAGAGGGGATTTTATTTACCATGAACAAAACTTGTATCCTAAACAGTTTCCTAATCTGTGGAAACCAATTTAATTATGTAATAGGTTGTGAGACGTTCCTTTAATAATGTTATGTTTATTTCTAATTTTAATTTCCTTTAGTTTTATGTTATGTTTATTACAAACATAATATATTTCAAATACATTACAAACACAATGTCAATTATATTACAAATATAATATATTAAAAATATATTACAATCACCACAACAAATATATTACATAGACAACGACAAATATATTACATGCATCAATATTTAAAGGGAATAAATTTTACATCGACAATAAAACAACCATCAAAGGGTCTGGTATTTCCCATTCAGATGGTGGGGGAAGTGGGTGAACGGTTTGTGTCTGGTAGACGAGCTGAAATACATCAGCATGGTAATATCCTTGAACCAAATTAACTATTTCATGCTTGTTTGAATCATGTGCTGCTGTGATGGCATGACCAAATGCTATACGGAGACTGCTCCATTTTCCACATGAACAAGTACGACCGTTAAGGTCTACAACCCAAGTTGTTTTAAAATCAAATACTTCATACACATATGTCGGCATGGGAGACGAGATCTGTTGGGGGATCTGTGTTGCTTGCCAACGAATAGACTTTTGCATCCTTCTTTGAACCACCATTTGAGCATACGGTGTTAGTATACCAGTCAAACTCCCTGAAAAATAAATATGGTTAGAAAAGGTTGTTGTACAACCTATTTAATTCTTTTATATTGCACCCGAAAATATACCTGCCATTATACTTCGTTCAACAAATGTATTTTGCATGTACCCATGAATTCCCTCGATAAGCGCTATTATCAGTACATTACGATGATTGAGCGATACTACTAAAAAATATTGAGGAACTTCCATATTGACTACATTCAAACGGATGTTAGGGAAATAGGTTCTTGCCTATTTCGGATGACTGATATTGGTAAGCACTTCAAAAGAATCAATGCGTAGCCTAGAAAAATTTTGTTCAAAAGTTGACATAGTGTAGGATTTTAATGTTATCTAGAAAAAAGTTTCCATTAATCTTCCAGAGCCTACTCTTGTGCGTAAATATTTGTGGACGCTCTTATAAGTGTAAACATGATACGAATTAGTGAAAACATTATCTACGTAAGAGCGAACGACATCGTACATATTGGATATGAACGCTACTTCCTTACCCTCTCCGAGACATTCTTTTAAGCTCATTAGGAACCACATAGAAGTTACCACATTATTTTCAACTGCCATACCAAATTCTATAAGGAAATTCAGATTGTTCCCATCTTTAGAAACCGCTACAAACATTGTTTTTAGGTAGTCCCCTCTAAGACGGACACTACCTATGTAGAGGATAGGCAAGAAACAATTTACGAATGCATGGACCTGTATTTTTTAAGAATGCAAACCAATTAGTTTAAATGTGCAAATATTAACAAATGTAAAGAAACAAAAGAAATTTGGAAAAGAAATATACCACCTATCCAATACCTGGAAAACAAGATTGGAAACGATGCATCAAATCCGTTTTGATGTGAGAGTGATTATGCGGGTTGGTTTGCCTTGGGTTATTAAGGTAAACATGCAAGTTGTTAAAACTTTCTTCACGGTGACTGTCAGAGAAACTCATTTCGAATCACTTGTAAGAGACAATTACCAATTACTTAGTGTGCCTAAGCTTGTGGAGGTAACGGCCTTACCACATGCGGACACATATGTATGTAGGAGTTGTAAAGGCAAGGTCCATAATGTATTGTCCTTTCAAAAAGTATATTTGTCATTTCAAACATTATCTCCATGTAAGGTATCTGACAATTGGATACTCTTTGAAATTATTTGACTACGATTTCATAGACTTTGACTACTGCTTCGTAGCCTGCATAATGTATTGTCTTTTCGAACAATATATTTGTCGTTTCAAACAGTATCTCCGTGTAAGGTATCTGACAATTGGACTACTCTTTGACATTATTTGACTACGATTTCATACACTTTGACTACTGTCTACTAGCATTTGAATACTACTTTACGTGTTGTTTAATCAGATAGTAAATTTCGGACACAAGATTCTAGTTGGACTACTGCATTATAGGTTTCGAGATGTTCCTTTAAAAATGTCATGTTTATTTGTAATAATTTTCTTTCAATTTTATGTTATGTTTATTAGTAAGGTTACATTTATTTGTAAGATAAAAATGGGAACTTATGTTATTTAATGTCGTTTTTGACAGCATGAAGCGTACTTTGGAGGGTAAAACCAATGACATAACGTAGGGTACACGCTTTTGTTCTTTGATCCGCTTCGAGATGCAAATTCATCAGTCATTACGCCCTTTTATGTAGATTTTTTCCTCCCCCCAGATCCGCTCCCCGATCCCCTATCCGTACAATCGTTACTCGTGTGTCCAAATTGACTGCATGTAGAACATTCTTGTCGTATGGGATGCTCAACTTGCGATGGAATACGGCCAGTCTTTCATGGCCTACCCGACTAACGTCTCTCCATTATGGGTGGCTTCATGGTCATCAAATCATTCAGGATATCTGTCACACCCTGGCCATCGGCGGAAACACCGGGCGGTGTAACGTCATTTCTCGTATCATAGTTATCAACTTCCTGAAAACACATGAATTTTAAAATACGTCAACATAAAGTTGGTGAGTTCACAGGTTTTGACTTCATATAAAATAACACTTTTTCTCAAGTTCAAAATTATAGTTTTGAAAGTATCATTTTGACTCTCCAACATTTAGTATATATATATATATATACATATATACATATATATATATATATACATATATACATATATATATATATATATATATATATATATATATATATCCTAGGTATAATGGTTTACTTACCAAATAAGTAGTATACCTATATGTCTCATATACTATGAATATAAGTGTTTGTAATTCCATACAAATGAAAGTTGCTACGTATAAATCTTATTTCAATTCTATACGAGTAAAATCCGCTACGTATAAATCTGTTTCAATTCTAAACGAGTAAAACCGCTACGTATAAATCTTATTTCAATTCTATACGAGTATGTGTGTTAGGTATAATTATCTAATTTATATACAAGTAGTATATACCTACCAGTTTCTTGTCCCTAGAGTATAAGTCTTTGGGAAACTTATACTTAAAATTCATACTTGTATATCGACAAAGTATAATGCTTCTAAAGTTGTGCTACCATGAGTCCGTAACCGCGACTGTATGACTAGTTTTAAACCTCTGCTTGATGCTACAAGTTTCGCATCTTAAGATAAGTTCCACATGCTTCATCAACGTCGGAATAATAAACAAACAAAAGGATAGTTCGTCACTCGCAGACCGTTGTGTTGTAGCTAGCAACCACGAGTGGGGTCGTCAACCTGTATCTTATTCATACACGACTTCCTCGCTCACACGGGATTAAAGGTTACAGGTCAGAGGATTTTCCCTAAGATTTCCAATCTTAGTTGATGAATACAATAACTCATGTAGACTTGTCGAGTTCCGTTAGTTCTAATAGTAAAATCATATTCGTGTCTAAAACCTTAAGTTATTAGACTATGCTTTAAACATTACTCCTAATATTTATAATACTTAGGTAGAATAATAACTATAACTTTGAGTTAAAACCAGGTTTTATCTTAACATAAAACCAATAATAATAACGTATAACGTTCCTAGTTTTATCTTGACATAAAACCAACAATAACAACATATAACGTTCCTAGTTTTATCTTGACATAAAACTAACAATAACAATGTACATATCAATTAACATATAGAACTTCCGAGTATAACTCTGGAACTATATCGCACTCAATATATATATATATATATATATATATATATATATATATAGAATCCTAAGTATAACTCAAGATCTACATTAATACAAGAACACAACTAACAAGTTGATAATAGTTGTATATATTCAATATATTATATTTAGAACAACTATATACCGGTTAATATAACTATCTATGTTGATATTAATATACTATCATGTAGACATGTATATACAATATTTAGCATGTGTTTTCCCCCGAAAATATTAGAAAGTGGGGCCGTGAAACTCACCGTAGTAGTGTGATCTATAAGTATAAATGGTCAGAGGCTCGTCGTTGTCAGGCTTAGGAAGGGAAACGGCCTTTGGAAACAAGTGAGAGTGAAAGGAAAAGGTGTAAGGAATGAATGAGCTTTGATCGCTATTTATAGGTTGTTCTGGGCCATTTCACGTCGTGACATACCTAGGGTAACGTCGTTGACATCCATGAGTTGTCCTGTAGCTTTAACGCATGTTTTCTAGCCTCGATTAGTGTCCCCGACATGTTTCATGTCGTGAACTTCATGTTCACGTCGTGACTTAAGGCGGCTAGGGTTTCTGCTATGTGTCATGTCCTTAGACAGCTGCATCTTCGGTAGGTCATAACGTTTGCATACAAGCTCCATTTTTGACGTTCTTTATATCCACGCGTAGGTATTTCCGAGTAGTACAATTTTATTTTAGTCTCTAACTACTAATTATGAGGCTATTTTAAATTCCACTTATTATAGAGATTTATATTGTTAGGGTTTATATTAACTTCTTCACACGAAGTCAGATTTAGACGTTCTCTATATTTTTGGAATCGTATGGACGTATACTTTGAGTTGTATCATAAATTATGTATGAGAGTTCATTCGTGTACTATAATTTATAGTAAGTTTATCACATTACTAGTTTAAAAAAATCACATTACATGATTGGCATAATCACATGTGATTGTTATTGACCTAATTTTGATGGGTGTTACATTCTCCCCCCGTTAGAACAATTTCCTCTCGAAATTTATCTTATGGATGGGGTTTTGTTAAATAGTTGGGGAAAATATTATGTATACTACTTAGCTCTTGAAGTAACTTGAGTTGGTATGCAACAAAACCAATTCTTGCTAGAATTTCAAAAGGTCCTATATACTGTGGGTTTAGTTTGCCTCGTTTCCCGAATCGAATTACAACTTTCCAAGGAGAGACCTTCAACATTACTTTATCTCCAACTTGGAATTCTAATGGCTTACGTCTTACATCAACATAACTCTTCTAATGATCACGTGTTGCCTTTAATCGATCCTTAATTTACATGATCTTTTAAGTTGTCTCGTGGATTATTTCTGGCTCGCACATAAGGTATCACCTATACGTTCTCTAGCCAATTGTGTGTCTCCAACTTCTCAGTGCAAAAACTACAGCTCCCAATTCACGGTCTTGGGTAGTGTAATTATTCTCATGCACCTTAAGTTGTCGTGATGCGTAGGCGATAACTTTTCCTCTTTGAATCAACACACATCCCAATCCTTGATTTGATGCGTCGTAGTATACG
This sequence comes from Lactuca serriola, assembly GCF_051521515.1. Lineage (NCBI taxonomy): Eukaryota > Viridiplantae > Streptophyta > Magnoliopsida > Asterales > Asteraceae > Lactuca > Lactuca serriola. The sequence continues at coordinate 146,055,981 of NC_136408.1, read as the reverse complement.
AATAAATCTTCGGTCTCATCTGGAAGGGATAGGATTGGTGCACCACACAACATTTGCTTTTGTTTCTGAAAAGCAGCTTCTTGTTTGTCTTCCCAGTTGAACTTCATATCCTTCTGGGTTAGTGTTGTAAGTGGATTGGCTACCTTGGAGAAATTCTCTATGAATCTATGCTAGTAGCCAGCAAGCCATAAGATATGACGCACTTTTGTTGGCGTCTTCGGTGCTTCCCAATTCTTAATTGCTTCAATCTTGGAGGGTTGGACATGAATCCATTTGTTACTAACTACATGTTCTAAAAATTTGTACTTCTCTAATCTAAAATTCACATTCGGAGAATTTGGCATACAACTTTTCTTTCTTAGTAGTTCCAAGATTATTTGCATGTGTTGACTGTGTTCTTCCTTGGTTCGTGAATATACCAATATATCATCGATAAATACTATCACAAATTTATCCAAGTACGGTTTTGCAAACACTATTTATGAGATCCATAAACACTGTTGGAGCATTGGTCAATCCCAAAAGGCTTAACTAGGAACTCACACTGACCATACCGAGTCCTAAATGTTGTCTTCAGAACATCGTCTTCTTGTATTCTGAGTTGATCGTATTTAAGATCTATCTTTAATCATCTAGAATCTTCAGGTGTTTTAGTCTATCAATCACCGTATCCAAGTTTAGTTGTGTATCGGCCTGACCATAATTAAACATAGGTGATTAGTCTATGTTTAGTTGTGGTTCGTACCATGTACAATAAAACTCGACTAAGTAATTTAACCTAAAACATTGCGTTGTATAGTTATCGAGGGTTTGGGTTTTCTATATTTTTGGTTTATACATGTGTTCTCAATGCGGGAGTGAGTTCATAGACAAATGTATATCTTTGTGCTTTTTGTATTCATAGGTATTATTAATTATTGTTTGTTACTTTAGGTCTATCTGATAAGGCATCGGCCAGTTAGGACAGTTAGTGGGCAGGATCATTTTAGCATATAGTCGTTTTGAAATCCAGCAACCCAAATCGACATGTCTATCCTGTCACCGCTCCCGTAAGTAGTCCTTCATTAGTATAATTACTAATACTTTTTATTTATAGCACTACTAGAAAAACAGCCTTTTACGATGCGCAATCAATGACACGCGCTAATAGAGGACACGCATTTGTGCGTGCCCTAAAAATTGATGTTAGTTTTCCAAAATATTAAGCGTAGAGGACACACATTTTTGCGTGCCCTAAAATTAGTGTCTGATAATAAAAAAACACGGAGGGCACCATAAATAAAATGTGTGTCGTCTAACTATGTTGTTTTATAAATTTTAATGAAACACGCGTTTCATCTAAGGGGGAAATGAAATCCCAAAAATTAAAAAGCCCGCTTTGTTTCCACCGACTGAAAACCGTAGCTCATCCGCGCCGAAATCCCTCTTTCTTTATTTCTTCTCTCTCGATTCTCAAATCTCCACTGCTTCACTTCTCCACATCTGCTCTCCAATTTTGCATCTCCAACACGATCCTCCGACAACTTCGCATCTTCGTCGCTTGTTCCCATAACTTCTCCACATCTGCTCAACTTTCTCCATATGTCCGGTTCTTGTTCGAAGACCGGAGATTGAGACATTGTTGGTGGACCGAGCAAGGCTATCCACCATTGGGTAGACCCTCACACCGCCCACCTCTGTCCATAACTCCTTCTCCCGTTCTTTTTACCCTCTATGATGAACCTCCCCCAACCTGCAATGTGGGAGCAATGGTGGGTACTAAATCATCATGGTCACGATCGAGAAGCAAAATTAGAAGCACGTTGCTGGTGACTACTAGATCGACCATGGTCAATCAGCCTAGTCTCTGTATCAGGTTTGTATTCTTTTCTTTAGGTTGTTCTTCAATTAAAGAACTTACTATGCTTAGATCGTTGATAATATTTGTTTCTTTTTTATGAATATGTTTGCGTTGATTGTGGTTTTAAGTCAAATGGTTACTGTTTTCTTATTGAAAAGCAGATGTACATAATGTGATATAATAGACAAACTATGCTGATTGAGTACTGATTAGGTTTAGGATTTTTTTTTGGTAATGGGGGTCAACACTAGTGATCAGGCATGATTGAAAATCATAATTTGTTTTAAGTTTAATCCCCTTAAGCTTATTTATGTATTGAAATTATAATTTTTTTAACTTCAATCCCCATAGTTGTTTTACATGCTCCTCAGGAAAGTCATATTAAATCACTACATAAGTATGGGGTGTTGCCACAAATCCAGGTAAACGTTTATGATTTTGACAAGTTTCATGTGTGAAATTACATTTTTGTTATTGATTGCAACTTTTCTGTAATCAAATATAGTGTAAATATATATGGTTATAAGAGTTTTTCAAATTCTTTCAATCCAATATAGAGTAAATTACACGTTTGTTCCCTTTGCTATGGAAGTAGGAGTTGAAGGATTTTGTCCCAGCCGCCATTGATGCTCTGGAAGAGGTGATTAATGATTAATTGGATCTTGAATCTTGATTGATTGTTCAATAGATGTTTATAGATGAATATTGATGGTTTTACTTTGCTTCAGTTTCGGTTTTTGGTTCCACCTCAGTGAGGGCAATTTCGTCCATTGGGACAAGGCATGCCTCTGGTCATGGTCAAAGTCAGTCGACATAGTTTTCTCAGCCACATCAACAAATGTCTCCATGGCCCAGGTATTCTTGTAACTACATTATAGACAATGACATCTTTCTTCACTTTACATTCATCAACATCAATGTTCAACAATTCATCTTAATTACCAAATTACCCTTCTAAAACCTTTCCACCATTTCATTATTTCAAAAATATAAAATTTATTTACCTTCACAAGTTTTCACACCATCGCCTTTAAACCCCGAAGGACATGCACATTTCTCGTTTTCATTATCATGTTACAAGAATCCATGATTCCATTCCATAATTTTGTGATTCCATCCCATCATATTCATATTCAGTGATGCGTAAGTGCTTTGATTTCTAGTTTTTCTGAAGTTTAGCGTTATTTTAGTATTTCGTCTTCTTGATAAGTGGACTAGGTGATCGATTGTCTTTGTTCTAACAATTTTTTTATATTTTTTTTGTAGCTTCTTGGTAGTATGCACTTGATCACTTCTAAGCTTGGATTTGTGAATCCATTTTATGAGCCAGGTACTGATTTTTATGTGTCTTTCTTCAATCGTACAAAACCACCTGAGGAAGTACTTAAAAAATCTTCCCTCGAATCACTGACTTAGGAATGGCAACGAGACGGGTTTTGGTAATCCCAGCTCGTCCCCAAATAACATATTCATACGATTTTGGAAAAGGATTTTGAGGCAATTTTCTTGTTCTTTGCCTGCCAAGAATGAGTTTACCCTATCATTCTCCTTCTACAAAATTAGACATGGTTTTAAAGGCATTGAATTGTTATTATAATATCACCTAATTTCTAGATAGTGATAATTTTGGTTGAAAATTGAAATGGTTGTTGTTGTCATATAGGTTCGTGATCAAATTTTCTCAAAATATGGATCAACCATTTCATGGTCCAAAAAATGGCAAAAACTAATTTAATTCTTATGCCAAAGGTTTGTCAATCCACTTGCAGCTCATTCTGTTTGTGTACTTCATGAAAATAATGTATGTTGCATAAATAATTAGATTTACAATAGCTAAAACAAAGATCCTATAAACCTAAAGAACATTGAATAAATGTTTGAAGGGCTTTAGTGTATATGGTAATTTCCATCATATAACAATGAGCTATATTAGGCTATTAGAAAGTGGTATATGTTGATTTGATTTAGGCTATATTACAAGTTTGGTCCTTGTACTTTGTCAAAACTTATGGATACAGTCCAATAGTTTGTGTTTTTTGCTTTTTTTTTGTTCCTAAAACATAGATTGGTTACTCTCAGTCCCTGAGTTAGAACCCGTCTAAAAGGTCATTAACTCCCTATAAATTATATGGTTGTTGTTGTTTGGCTCCCTTGTTTCTAGCTCTCTCTCTTTCTCTCTCTCTCTCTCTCTCTCTCTCTCTCCATATTTGCTGTTGTAGTTTTTGTAAAATATATGGTTGTTGTAGTTTGCCTCCTCTTAAACTCTTACACTCCCTCCTGCAGTAACCAAAATTACTATGGTGTTGCTTCATATAGATCAAGGTATTTCTGAATTGTGATTCTATATCATTTTAACAAGTGAATAGAAAAGTAAACTTTATCCATTTTTTTATTATGATTTAATATTTCTTGTTCTTAATTTTTAACAGAGAAGGGCTTATCACTAGATCTGTTACTAATTCTGTTGAAATCCAGCTTCGCATTGATCCAGTGCATGCTGACCTGGATGATGAGATTGGTGGCCTCTACAAACAAGTTAGATCGTTAAAGAATGGAAGTAGCTTTTTTTAATACTTATCTTGTGTTCTTATGTTACAATATTATTAACAGGTAGCCACATAGATTGAGTTAGAAGCCAAGAATCAAATTGAGTTTATCAATCAACTGGTTTGAGAGGGATTCTGTAACGCCCGTAGATCAGCGCTAGTCAATTTCAAGACAATGAGCGTCAAAAATGACTTTTTGATGGAAGATTGTTTACAAGGAGTAATCTTAACTAAGTTGTAGTATATGTTACAAGGATTCCATAGATATAAAAATACCGAAATCCGAGTTATAACGAAGAAGTTATGGCCCGTCGATGTTTTACGGCAAAACCAGCACGGCACCGGGTGTCACACCCCAAAACCAAGAACGGCGGAAACGTTCTGGGGCGGAGGACGTCATGTATAGTATCACAACACAGTAAATGTAAATAAGCAAACAACATCATCCATTGCATTAAATATATAATTTTAATACAAGTGTGTTCTGTACAGTTATAGACACCAAAATAATGTAAAACAAAATAATATGAGATGAGTCTTGAATGCACTCCATCTTCTCAAAAGCTGGCCTCGGTACCTGTCTACTGATGACCTGAGAATACAAGTTATTTTGAAAGAGTTTATCAGCATTAAGCTGGTGAGTTCATAAGTATTTTAGTGTCAATGTTTGTTTTCAAAACGTTTAAACCTGTCTCAATGTATAAGTTGAAAAATGTATGTAAGTGTTTGAAAGTGTTTGTAAAAGTTTGAATCTCTCAGAAAAACCTATATTTTCTATTAAAGTAACCTTCTACCAAGGCTTAGATGTTTTGTATACTCGTTCGTTGTAAAAGTATGTGATTTCCCAAGTGTAACTATCATTTAATAAAATATAGTATGCACATTAATGCTTAAGTGAGGTTATCACTAAAATATGTAATGGGTAAATCATTGTAGTACTGTAGTTTTGTATAATAAGAACTACTGCTGTACTAATTTCTACTACCTTAAACCGGATTTATATTAAGGTATAATGTGATAAATTGCACCATGCTATCGACTGGTAACAACGACATAATGAATGGTCGTAATAAAAAGAAATGACGTTTGGCATCCGCAGACCTGCAGGTCCGGCTGTAGCTAGCAGCAAGGTGTAGGATAGTCAATCCAGTATAGATCTATACGCAAACTCACGCTCTCCCTCCAAGAGAATTCTGGCTACAACTCGGGCCATGACATTTAAGGCATGCTCTGACACAGTGGATCACAATTGTTAACGTATTCATGTATATGTATTGTTTCTCGTTCTAGTATAGTTGTACATGTCCTGTTTCTAGTATAGCTGTATATGTACTTGTTTCTAGTATAGCTGTATATGTACTTGTTTCTAGTATAGCTATATATGTACTTGTTTCTAGTATAGCTGTATATGTACTTGTTTCTAGTATAGCTGTATATGTACTTGTTTCTAGTATAGCTGTATATGTACTTGTTTCTAGTATAGCTGTATGTGTACTTGTTTCTAGTATAGCTGTATGTGTTCCTGTGTTACTTGGATGGTAACCAACTATTGATGTACTGATAAGTGTGAATATGGAAGTACTTTTATGTCTATATATGTATATATATGATATATAAGTAATATTGAAACGACCTTCGGATGGTCACCCGAAATCCCACCAGACCACATCCAAATCGAGAAAAAGGAAATAGGGCGGATGGCCTTCCTAAGCCCTTTAAACATTATTTATATATCTATACCTATATGGGCATGCAATTGAATATATAAAAGCATAAATAAGTTTTCATAAGACATTTGAAGCATAAATACAATTTCAAGAGAAGATCGACTTAATGTCGATCTATAAAACAATTTGAAGGCATAAGTTGATAAAACAGTTTAAGTATAAGAAGCATTTGTTTGAATCACAGTCTGTAAATAAGTTTGGGTAGTAAAAGAGTTTGTAAAACATTTCATAGTAAAGCAGTTTGATAAACAGTTTGAACAGTGGCAAAAATCGTTGTTTTCCTAGTTATTAATCACATGTGATTAAATGCAATCACATGTGATTGAAGCAATAACTATAAGTATTTGACTTGTATTCCCCCCATAAAGTATTTAAAACATTTAAAATCATTTCAAAGGTTGATTCAAGGGGTATGAACTCACTTGTGGTGAGCTGTTTGAATTGCAGTGTCGGATACCGTGCTAGGTGGCAAACAGAGACTTGTTTACACGCACGAGCCTAGTTATCATATAATAAGCATATATATAACTAATTAGACAAATAATAACTTAATAAATAAGTTAAGACACTTAGGAACATGTAAACACTTTTTATAAGTGTTTAAGGTCCAAATGGTTGCATCTAAGTTGCTACGGGACAAGGCAAAAGGGTTTGAAACATCAAATGGCATTGCATAAGAGTTCACCACCCAACAAACCCCACCCTTTGGAGTTTACGGCCGTAAACTCATGGGTTTATGGCCGTGAACTCCTCACATGGTGGTTTTGGGTGTTTTAAAGTGTTATCTTGATCCTAGTACACTCCTAGCTTTGTTGGAATAACACATGAAGTAGTTTAAGGCCCTAGAATGCTCCATAGGGGAGTTTACGGCCTATGGTCCATATCCCCTAGAGTTTACGGCCGTAAACTCCTACGGGGTCTTGGATTTTAATTGTTTTGAGGCACTTGCATGTGTAGGATAGCTTCCATACTTTTATCTAAGGCTAATGGGGACAAGAGGCACACATTTGTGCCATCTCTTGGAGTTTACGGCCCAAGATATGTTCCTTGGCCGTAAACTCCTTTTAAGGAGTGATTATGATGTCTTTGGTTCTCCATTCAAGTCTCATGTGTTCAATGGTAATTGTCTTAAGGCCTAAGGTGTGCTTAGAATGCTTTTTACCCTAGAAAAAGAGGTTTACGGCCCAAGAGAGGTTCTTGGCCGTAAACTCCTATAAACTTATGATTTTGAAGGGTTTTGATGTCTAAAATAGGCACAAGCATTTGAGGGTTAAAGTCCTTAAGCATTAGGGGTGATTTAGGGCACTAAATGCCCTTGAAAAGGGGTTTACGGCCCAAGAAAGTTCCTTGGCCGTAAACTCCAAGATCTTGTGTTTCTTGGTTGCTTTTTAGTCCCAAATGTTTATACACTAACCCCTAAACAAGTTGTCTAACAAGGAATCGGGACTAGGAAGCCTTTAGGCTCCGTTTTGGAGTTTACTCCCCAAGAACGTTCTTGGGCGGTAAACTCCCGGATCTTGTAATCTAAACATGTTATTGATGTTATAATGCATCTAACAAGTATTGAAATACATTTAGTAAAGTGGACTCACAATATGGGATGAAAACCCGAAGATCCATCAGAGAGAATATGGCTTTTCTCTATTTGGAATTGTGAATAATGAATTAATTTAATTCAGAAAACTATTTATAGTCCTGGAATATTTTGGCAGAAAATATTTTTATTCCTGATATAGGACTGCAACAGTATGAAACTTGAAATGCCCAAATTTCACAAAACCAGGAGCATCCACTCTCCTGATATCACCTTAAACATAAACCCTAATGCACACAAACTGTTTCGGAAAGGTATGAAAATCACAAAAACTGGACTAGCTTCTATTGGATAGATAATGTTCGTACAAATGGAAATTTCGGGTTGTCACACCGGGAGACGTAAATAGTGAATTTTTGATAAAGGGCTTTTTAGCCTTAGTGATCCAAACAAAAGTTGTAGTATGTGTTAAACCGAGAATATACAAAAAAAGAATGCCCAAATCTGACTTCGTGTGAGGAAGTTATGATTTTTCTAAGATTTAACATAGCAGTGTAACGCCCAAAACTTGAATTTTAGTTCAAGCAGATTTTGGCCTACATGACCTAATGAGAGTTGAAGATATCATTATTAGGAACTTAATGATAAAAAGACAGACGAAAACGGAGTATATATGAAGGAGTTACGAATTCTTCGCGGTCATTTTACAATCTAATCTCCTCCTACTGTTAAATTTAAGATCGGTCAAGAACTAGCCGACAGAGTCTAAACAAAAATTGTAGATCTTTTTTCTACCTACACGTTCATATATGGAACGTCGAAAACAGAGCTTTTATGCGAAAGATATGAATTTCTGAAGTTCAGGGCGCCAACCCTGACGTTGTGTCAGAGTTCACGACGTTAACACAATGTTCACGATGTGAACTCAGTATTTATGACTTCTAGAGCCTGACAAACGCAAGTTGCGATGACGCACCTGATGACTACTGAATTCATGACGTGAATATTTGAGATTCACGACGTGAATCCAGAAAAATGGCCCTATAAATAGAAACCGAAGGGCAGCCGGCCATGGTTGCTAATTCCTTCATCCTCTCACTTCCTACACCCTTTCTAGCCCTCTTGAAGTACCCCCAAAGCTCCGGTATCATCCCGATACCCGAACCAAGTCCCTAAGCCCCGAAGATCCCGAGAGAAAGAGTTTTCGAGCCGAAACTCTGCCCGCAAGAAGTCCGGTTTCTAAGAAAACATTCCGGTTTCACCGAAGAATACTACTTTAAGAGTCGTAGTGTTGTCCGAGAATCAGCTTAACAGGTGAGTGTGTACTTACTTTCTTCTAACAAATAAATATGAAGTATTTGCTATGAAATACGTGCTATGTGTTTATATATTGTTGTTATTTGAGATGAGTGTGGAATGGATGTTTTATATAGTTTTTAAATGAGTTAAACTATATATGTATTTTATATCAACAAATATGTTGGGTAAAACATGGGTAGATGCTGTCAATAAACGAGAGGAAAACTTTGGTAGCTATGGATTAAGGCATAGTTAATTGTCCCTAGTCCAAGAGTATAGATTGCACATAGTTTTAGATTCGGGAGTATGGATCAGATAAAGAGGTTAGTTTTAGATCCATGAGTAGGGATCAGGTAAAGAGGAAAATTTTAGATACGAGACTTTAGATTGCGTCGTTGTGAAGATCGACGGGGTGCGATAAGGGTGGTTCTTATATGGTGAAATTGTAAAAGTAATGATTGTAAGTCCCGATGTTTGAGATGATCTAGTCATCCGAGACAATGACCACATGCTATACTAAATAGTCCATTGGAACATTAATAGGCTCGTAGCCTGTAGGTGTTTTTGTACTCTGTGTTCATTAGGTGATTAGGTTCACCAAGTGTTTTTGTACTCCGTGTTCATTAGGTGTTTGGGTTCACCAGGTGTTTTTGTACTCTGTGTTCATTAGGTGGTTGGATTCACCAGGTGTTTTTGTACTCTGTGTTCATTAGGTGATTGGGTTCACCAGGTGCTTTTGGACTCTGTGTTCATTAGGAGATCCTATTCATAGAGAAAATTTGGACTCTGTGTTCATTAGGTATTTTTGAACTCTATGTGTTCACTTGGCGTATTTGAACTCTATGTGTTCATTATGTATTTTTGAACTAGATGTGTTCACTTGGTATTGTTAAACTGAGTGTGTTCACTAAGTGTTTTAGAACTAAGTATTCACCAGATGTTTTGAATTAAGTGCTCACTAGGAGTGTTAGAACTAGGTGTACGTTAAGTATGTTGAACTAAGTGTTTACCGGTTCTAATTTAAGGACCTTGGCAGTGGTGGATTTTGTGTCAATTCCTTAGGTCAATCCTTAGGAATAAATGAACAAAGGATAGTTGATTCTTAGGGTAAATCCTTAAGAAATAAAGGAGATAACGAGGATGGGTAATTTGGATTGATTTATAGATAGATTGATTGATGATTAAATATAATAATTATATTATTGTGGGTCGAAAACCCTATATGCTCACCAGGCTCCCAAGCCTGACCCATTCAGTTTTCTTTGCATTACAGGTAATGACACAAGAGTATAAGTTGGTTGACCGGACAAGAGATTTTGGATTATAGACCAGTAGTTGTAAATAATTGATGTATGGTTAAATTGTATTGTTTATGCTTTTTGGTCTGTATCGGAACATGACATCCCGAGGTTTTATTATTTAATGAAAAGTACATTCTCTTTAAGAAATGTTTTGATAAAGTTTTATCATATATTGTTTGGGAACAAATTCCGCATAAACAAATCGGTCTTTTCTGGCCGTGAAATTTGGCGATGTCACAGATTCACCCCTATGGATGTTGCCATGCATGAGTGAAGACCTTTTCAGATTATTGCAAAAAGGAGTCATCAGATGTTATTTCTTCCTTTTCATGACAGTTTTCCATGAAGTTTTTGGTTATTGACGTAAGCATTCTGCATTGTAATAGCTTATTATTTTGTAGTCATCAGATGCTTTCTTTTTCTTGTCTTCATTATTACCAACAGTTTTCCATGGTTCTCTCCCAGACAATATCTCTCAAGAGATAGAGCGTAAGTGTGCATTGTCCATGGTTCTCTCCCAGGCAAAGCACCAAGAGCGTAAAGATGCTGAGGTATGCATTTTTCCCTTCAAATAATCAGAGCCTTTTTTTCTTTTAGTATTAATATGGAACATAAGCTTTTTGTTTCAGGTTCTTTCTGAAGCTAAGAAAATAACTGAGTCACGTATGGCTGTAAAGGTAAGTTTTGTAATCTGGTGAAGTGTTTAATAGCAATTTTAGTAATTCTATGAACTTGTGGAATGATGTGAAGGATTAAGCTTCCTATGCCCCTTATTTTCTGAAAAGATAATACTTAGTTATGTGTTTTTCAGGCTGCTCAAGATGCAGAATGTCCTAATAAGAATTTATTTTAAAAGTAGAATGAAAATGACAAGTGATTTTGTATTGTGTTTACAGGGTTGATGAAAGCGAATAGCTCTAGAGTTAGAAGAGGAAAAGAAAGCTCAAGCAGAAAGAGATAAGATGCTGCAAACGCAATTGTTGCATTCTTCATTTCAATTGTTAGTATGAAACACATAGTAGATTAGATGAATGCAAATTTATATATGGTAAGAAATAGAATTGTATGACATTAAATTTTATGCAATGGATTGTATTTTTTGTATATGGTATTTTATTTCTATTATGAGACATTAAATGCAAATTTAATTTAAAAATTAATATATATATATATATATATATATATATATATATATATTAAAAATTTAAATTTACGATACGCAAAAATGTGTGTCATCTTCATTTAAGACATGGCCTTTCTTGACAGGGGTTTTAATGATACGCATTGCATGTCATAAATGCGCGTCGTCTATAGACGACGCACAAAAACGTGTCGTCACTCGTTATGACAGGGCCTTCCTTGACGTGCACTTGTGCGTCGTCTGAGCGTTTTACAACACACATTGCACGTCGTAAAAGACTGTTTTTCTAGTAGTGCAGGTTAAGGGATATACCTAAACCTAACAGAGTAAGCCCAAAACTATAGTCATGCTTTCTTAAGAAATTACTAATTCACTATAGTTAATAGCTCTGATACCAATCTGTCACACCCCGACCGTCGGCGGAAACACCGGGCGGTGTAACTTCATTTCTCGTATCATAGTTATCAACTTCCTGAAAACAAATGCATTTTAAAATACGTCAACATAAAGTTGGTGAGTTCACAGGTTTTGAATCCATATAAAATAACACATTTTCTCAAGTTCAAAAGTATAGTTTTGAAAGTATCATTTTGACTCTCTAACATTTAGTGTGTCTATATATATATATATATATATATATATATATATATATATATATATCCTAGGTATAATGGTTTACTTACCGAATAAGTAGTATACCTATAACTCTCATATACTATGAATATAAGTGTTTGTAATTCCATACAAACAAAAATTGCTACGTATAAATCTTATTTCAATTCTATACAAGAAAAACCGCTATGTATAAATCTATTTCAATTCTATACGAGTAAAACCGCTACGTATAAATCTTATTTAAATTCTATATTAGTATGTGTGTTAGGTATAAGTATCTACTTAATATACAAGTAGTATACCTACCAGTTTCTTGTACCTAGAGTATAAGTCTTTGGGAAACTTATACTTAACATTTATACTCGTATATCGACAAAGTATAATGGTTCTAAAGTTATGCAACTATGAGTCCGTAGTCGCGGCTGTATGACTAGTTTTAAACCTCTGCTTGATGCTACAAGTTTCGCATCTTAAGATAAGTTCCACATGCTTCATCAACGTCGGAATAATAAACAAACAAAAGGATAGTTCGTCACTCACACACCGTTGTGTTGTAGCTAGCAACCACAAGTGGGGTTGTCAACCCGTATCTTATTCATACACGACTTCCTCGCTCACACGGGATTAACAGTTACAGGTCAAAGGATTTTCCCTAAGATTTCCAATCTTAGTTGATGGATACAATAACTCAAGTAGACTTGTCGAGTTCCGTTAGTTCTAGTAGTAAAATCATATTCGTGTCTAAAACCTTAAGTTATTAGACTATGCTTTAAACATTACACCTAATATTTATAATACTTAGGTAGTGTAAAGTCCAAATAACGGATCTTACCAGAGATCAATAGCAAACACAATCACACAAAGCAATAATAGAAGTTAAAAGAGAATAAATCAAGCTTGCACACATTTTATATCAATAAACGTCTGGTACAACTCGATCAAAACCGTGAACACTAAAGGCATCAACAACCACAAAACGTCTGACTAACCCGCTATTTATAGGGACCACGACCGAGAAGAGTTTACAGCCGTAAACTCATTACAACCGTAAACCAACCAAAAACTCACTAATAACATACTCCCTACTATTACATTATAACACCTAGACCAAACAACTAAACTGGGCCCTTCAATCTCCCCCTTGGTTTAGACTAGCTCGAAGCTAACCTTTAATAACTGCCATGACGTCCGCTTGCCCCATTGCCCAATTCCACATCCGTTTATTAAGAATCTCAGCAACCATAGTTGTATACACCTTTGCAGCATCTTCAAAAGTATCCTCTGCAACCAAAATCTGAAAGTTGCTTAGATGATGAATATCCCATTTTCGAAATTGTAACAAAGACCCAACACTCCATAGAACTTAGAGATCCATCTTGATAATGTTGAAGAATAGGGAACTGTTTGACCTGCTTGGTTGTGGGCCACATCATGACTTACAAAGGCTTATCAGTTTTAGGATCAAGGATATCAAAATGCTCTTCTATGACAGACTCAGTAGTATTCATGGCTGGAAACCCTTTCTTGACTTGATCTTCAAGGAAGTGCTTAAACTGAGTCGCCTGAGGATTATTTGTTAAATTGGAGAAAGGAGCTCGAGATAATTCAGTCAGATCGACTCTAGTCCATGAACTGAAGTCATGACTATCTCTATAAAGTTCAGAATTGCCACTTTTCCTTAACACTATCCACATGTTGAGAGGAACATGAAACCCCCATGAAGAAATTCCTGACCTATCACTGAAAGTGTCTCTGAATCGAACAACTTCAAGATCAGTCATTGTAATCGCAGGTTCATCCCAAGTAGCATTATGATTAGGGTTTCTTTTAAATAGCAGTTGCCCTTTCTTAGCTGCTTCCTCTTGTGATTCGCGAATGGTTGCTGAAACATGGGGAGCTTGAGGAGGGTCATCTTCAACACGATTAACAACTCCTGATGTTTGACCAGTTGGCAAAGAGACGGGAAAAGCTTGAACATGAAGATTAATCTTATATTCATTAGCAGACGTCTGGTATTTATCACCAAGGTCTTCCTCAAGTTTTCTTTTCAGCTCAAAATAGATTGAAGTCAATAGATTGAAGTGATCTTGGAGATCGGAAATCTGTTTTGACTTTAGCTCTTTATCCTTAGTAAGATTAGCTACTTGCACACCAAGGTTTGAATTATCAGACTGATGCTCAGACACTTGAACACTAAGCTGTGAATTTTCAGCTCGAAGTTCTGACACTTGAATATCAAACTCGATGTTTTTCTGACTCAACATCTATATCTCCTTCTGTAGCCCTGAGACAGTTAAGTTGTCTTCTCCATAACCACCATCCCCTATAGCAATACCTTTACCGTGAGGAGATGACATTAGGAGTTGCTCCTCATCCATATGCATAGCCAATCTTAAAGAAGCTTCATCACGATTAGATCGAGGAGGAGTAAACCCTGGTGGAATAGAGGAACCACCAACCTCAAAAGTAGTGTCTAGATCCACATAAAAGAGTTTGGTTATGGTAAGACTGGGAGTAGTAGCAGTAGTAGGTGGTACTGGGAGGCTGCTAACGAGACTTGCAATTACATCCCTCTGCCTCGGATTCTTTCTTTGTCTTTTCAACGGGGGTTGATCATATTGTGTCGTTGCAAAATCACTCACAAATGGCTCTAAGGTAGGAGGAACAGAAAGAGGAGGGGAACATCCCGTAACCGTCTCCATTGGAATCGAAACACTTGCGAGTTGACCTGAAGTAGGGGTTGCAGTTTCAAAAACTTCATTTTACTCCCTTGTCTCAGTTGTTGGAAGGACAACATCATCGACATTGTAAAAGATAGTGTCAAGATTCTCATTTGACACCAAGTTAGCACTGCTAGCAAGAGAAGCTGTAATGTCATCATGATCAAAACCAGAGAGATCAAGATCATCAAAGGAATCATTGTTGTTGCCATCAACATTTTCTGCAAACTCCACATGCATTCCTGAATCAACGTCTTGAGCAAGATTAGACAGTTCTCCATGTTCCTCAGCGACATGAGCGTCAGGGGTAGGAGTCTCTTCCTTCTCAGTACTTTCATCCTCAGATACATCAATAACAATGTTGTTTGGAGTTGACTTCTCAGAAGATGTAGGCTCAGAAGAGGCATGGTCAGATGAACCATAAGATTCTGTAGGCTCATCTAGCTCAATGAACCTTCCAAACGTTTCGAGCGGATATTTTCCTTGAAAAATAAACTTTCCTTTTCGATTCTGTTTGATGAGTCCTACAGTGTGGGGACCCAATGATTTCATATCCAAAACATCACCTTCCTTTTGCACATCCGAAAATTGAGTCTCGATGAATAGCTGAATGAATCTAGGATACAATAAGAAAGTATCCCGAGTTGAAGCTTGAATGTTGACAACAAACTCGTCCAAAATGAATCTCGAAAAATTGAACTTTATTCCTACGGCGAGAGAGACAATGGCACCGGTATTCCTTTGAGAAAGCTCATCTGCTCCCAATCTCCTCCCTGAAATGCAGCTAACGAATACGTGTGCTAACAATCTCCAATACGGATGTAAAAGTTTCTTCAAAGTTGGAGGTAAAGTGACTTCATAACTCATTCTCCTCAGAATTCTTTGAGTGTCTTCAATTCCAATCTCCGTGGGGTAATTAGGTTGATCACCAATCAGCAGCGTATCTCTGATAAAGCTTTCATTAATCACAATTTCATGACCTTGAACTGTAGCTTTAACAGTAGAGTGACCGGCATCACTCATATCCATGCTTGCAGTCGCCCATAATTCTCTGATTAAGTTCTGATAAACAACAGGATTTGTTGTAATAGCAGAAGCCAAACAACACTCCCGAAGTCTGTGAATCTTTGATCGAAGATCCGAATGAACAGCTGGAGGATCCGCAAGGACAATAGCAAGATTGTGCATATCCGCAAATTTCAGGTTCACCATTTTCCTTCGAGATTAACGGATTGGATTTGCAAGATTTGACGAATTTTTTTTGATGAGAGAGAGAGAGTGTATCAGAGGTTTGCGACCGGAGTCTTGAGAATGAAGGAGATTCTGGCGGTAAACTCCTTTTATACCCCTTTTTACCATTTACCTGATAACTACACAGTATTGAGCAGGGTCCAACACTGTCAAAAAATTTTAAAACCAATTCTTTTTGAGGATTTTTACTAAGGTAAAATTAAAATAAAATAAAATTAAAAATAAAATTAAAATGACAATAAAAATTTAATTATGTACAATAAACTAAAAAGAATAATAATAATAAAAATAAAACTTATTAATTTTAACAGCTAAAGATTGAAACAAAATTAATTAAAAATAAAAAAATAAAAAAAAATTAAAATAAAATAATTTAGCTTTAACTAAAACATAGTCTCAAAAGTTTAACTACTGTGACTGAACTTGTGATGCTGAGATCAAAGTTGTTGGACAATCTTATTCCACTTGTCGGTACCCTTATCTTCACATCTTCGTCTGATCGATCGCCAACATTGTGGTCCACTTAAACACGAAAAATTTGTGAAAATTTTGGACAATTTACCAATGACATGATACATGCATATATCTAATTGTAACTTTATTATCATGATTGGCCCTAATTCTTAAATAAATTTTTCTTAAGACCATTTAACTGACTACAACAAGGGATATTGTTGTCCACCTAAATCGAGCAGCGAGATCTACAGACAATCTGTATGTGTTCAATTTTAAGTGTACTAGAACGTGTTTTCCGCTTCCTGATATGCCCCAGCCATCAAGAACTTCCAGAGTACTCCTTACACCGGGTGTGCAAACAATCATTCAGAGAGAGGATAGATTCAAATTTCTATTACTTATTGTTTCAGAGGGGTTGAGAAGTAGAAGGTTGCATATGTTGTGTACCAGGTCGGATTGGAAGTCACGCAAAGGAGACAACATATGCTTAACAGATAAGAGGAATTTCATATATATAACATGAAGAGAAATAGAGTTGCATATGTTGTGTATCAGGTCGGATTTGAAGTCTCACAAAGGAGACAACATACGACTAAGAGACAGAAAGAAAGAAAACGATTTTCTACAGACCTAATTTATCGGAATTTACGAGTCGCCTCATCCAACCGGAATTAAGGACAAAATCCGCACATCGAGGAAAAGTGAATCCACAGTTCTAGATACACGTTATTTAATATGACCGGTAGATTCCCATGTATATCTCCCTGCTCAACCTATTCGAGCGTCGTGACATCAGGTTAAACGGATCTAACTAGGTCAAAATTTGTCAAGTCCTTAAATTCATTAGGTTCAACTCTCCCTAGTCAAGTCTATTTAAAATCTTTTGTGCCTACCAGCGCATGGAACACAGAGCGTAGACGATTCAACTTAGGTACGTTACGCCGATTCAGATTGCCCGTTATCACTTGCTAATTTCATTTCCCGTTACAACACCTACAAACAAAACTATCAGCAATATTTTTTTTTATTTTATGAGTTTTATTTTATTTTTATTGGATTTTTGAATTTTTAATTGTTTTTGATTTTTGATTATTTCTCCCCCTAAATTTGTGCATGGGTGAGAATAAAAGTAAAAGAAAATGAAATGTGCAAATTTAATCTATCCTAAGGAAATAAAAATTAAAAATAAAAATAAAATAAAATAAAATAAATAAAAAATTAAAAATAAAAATAAAAGTTGAAAATTGAGTTGAAGAAAAGAAGAAAAAAATAATAAAAAACTTAATCCTCAAAACGAATCATTTTCAGAAAACCTACAAGCACATCGAAGTGAGCTTTGTTAAATGGCTTTGTGAACAAATCCGCCACATTATTATCACTGTGGACCTGTTCCATCCGGATTAGCGAACGTTCATAACAGTCTCTAATGAAATGCATTTTAATGTCGATGTGCTTGTTTTTGAGTGTTGGACTGGGTTTTTGGCAATTTGAATAGTAGCTTCATTTTCACAATAAATGGGGGTTTCTAGATAATTCAAACCATAGTCCAACAGCTGATGTTGGATCCAGATAACTTGAGAGCAGCAAGCCGATGTAACAACATATTCCGCCTCCGCTGTGGAAGTTGAGACAATGTGTTGCTTCTTGCATTGCCACGAAACTATTCTGTCACCTAGGTATTGACATCCTCCTGAGGTTGATTTCCTGTCAAGCTCACAGCCTCCATAATTACTGTCAGCAAAAGCATAAAGATCAAATTCAGAATTCTTCGGATACCAAAGACCCAATTTTGGGCTCCCTTTGATATACCGAAAAATTCTTTTGACAACAATAAGATGTGAAAGTTTAGGATTAGCCTGATAACATGCGCATTGACAAACTACAAACATGATATCTGGTCAGCTTGCAGTAAGATACATCAGCGATCCGATCATCGATCGATAGTGAGTCTGATCTACGGATTCGCCTTCAGGATCTGGAGTCAGAAGAGGTCGTTCAGCATCGTGAAACTCGAACTTCTTAAGAATATCCTCCACATACTTGGCTTGATGTAGCAAGATTCCGGTTGAATTCTGTTTGACCTGAAGCCCCAAAAACATGGTCATTTCTCACAATGAACTCATTTCGAACCGTTTCTTCATTACACCTTCGAATTCTTTGCAGAGCTGTGGACTGGTTGACCGATTTGCACAAGAATTTGATCATCTCCAACATGCTTGATAAACAAAGTTTGATCAATGGTGCCACGTGAATAACCATGCTCGAGCAAATGCTTTGTTAGAGTTGCGTACCATGCTCGAGGAGCTTGATGTAACCCATACAATGCCTTGTCTAACTTGTAGACATGATTAGGAAATTTTGAGTCAACGAACCCAGGAGGTTCATCAACGTAGATTTCTTCCTTCACCTTGCCATACAAGAAGGTAGTCTTGACATCCATTTGATACACAGTAAAGTTCATGTAAGAAGCATATGCTAGAAAGATACGAATAGCCTCCAGGTGAGCTACTGGAGCATAAACTTCAGTGTAGTCAAGACCCTCGACTTGTCAAAACACATGAACCACCAATCAAGCTTTATTTCGCATAATAAACCCTGAATCGTCCTGCTTATTGCGATAAACCCATCTTGTGTCAAGTGACTTCTTGCCCTTTGGTAACTCAACTAACTTCCAAACACCGAGTTTTTCAAATTGATGCAGTTCCTCATGCATTGCATCTACCCAGCTGGGTTCATTCAGAGCCATTTCAACATTCTTGGGCTCTATTTGAGAAATAAAGCAAGAGTAGAGATAAGTATTAACATCTCCACTCTGAGTTCTCGTTTTAACACCGTCACCCAGCTGACCAATGATGTTATCGATCGGATGATCGCGTTGAACTCTTGAAGGTATCTCTTGGCTGATATCATTGAGAGAGACAGGAAGGGTGTGAATGTTGATACCTCCTTCATTTGCTGATTGAGCCGCTCCAGAAGGCTCTTCCAGAAACTCATTAGAGATAAATTCAGGAAAGAGTAGTTCCATAAAGGTTGATGTGGTTGCGGAAGCGTCATTGGACATGAACTCTCTCTCCATAGGTGTAGATAGTGTAGCTTCACCATCTGGAGTATCACTTTGAACTAGAGATTTAGGACTATCAAGTTGCACAGATGGCTCCCTCTCTGGTGAAGCAGAGAACTCCCCCTCAGGCATAGTAGAGGGCTCCCCTCAGACATATTAGAGGACTCCCCCTCAGATGAAACCGGAGACTTCCCTTTGAAAGAGGAAGGGGATTCAAATGGAGGTCTGTAGTCAACTTCTTCGTCTTCGTCTTTAGAAATCTTCTTCAAACCAAAAACAGATCCAGATGAGCGACTCGAAGACATATTTATTGATTTGAATAGAGATGTGTAATCAAACAGCCAATCCGGACCCACTCTAGCGTCCGTCTCATTTTCTTCCAATCAACGCACGTCATATGATTACACAATTTGTTTTGTCTTCTTGTTGTAGACTCTATAGGTAGTGCGAGAAGCATACCCTACGAAGTAAGAATCATCAGCCTTTGCATGAAACTTCGGGTTGGCATCTAAGTGCAGCCAAACACACGGAAATGACTGACTGATGGCTTGTGACCATAGAGAATCTCATACGGGGTCTTCATCTGAGCTTTGTTAATCAACTCTCGAGTCTGAACATAACAGGCAGTGTTTATCGCCTCGGCCCAAAAGAAAACCGGTAACTTTAAATCACACAGCATCGTCCTTGCAGCATCCTTTAACGTTCTGTTCCTTCTTTCAGCAACACCATTTTGTTGTGGTTTGTGAGCAAAACTGAATTGATGCAGTATACCCTTTTCTGTGCAAAAATGGTCGAGTACAGAGTTCTTGAACTCTGTTCTATTGTCGGTATGAAGCGCCTTCACTTGATTGTTAGTTTGGTTTTCTACCAATACAATAAACTTCTTGATCAAATCAGCAACTCCAGCTTTGTTGGATAGAAAGAAAACCCATGTAAACCGAGAGAAATCATCGATCACAACCAGGCAATAAGAATTTCTGTAGATGCTAAGAACATTTACTGGTCCAAACAGATCCATATGAAGCAATTGAAGCAGTTGGTTATTTGAGTTGACCTATTTTGGAAGGTGTGGTTTTCTATGATGCTTTCCTTGGGCACATGACACACATTTTTCAAACGTAACGAACTCCTTGACAGGCAATCCACGGACCATCTCATTCTTCGCTAGACGATTCAAGTTCTTGGCATTAGCATGACCTAGTCTTCTGTGCCACAACATTGCAGTTTGTTCGGAGATCTTGGAGAAAAGACATGTAAGTTGTTCCGGAAGATTGCTATTCATATCAATGATATAGGCATTTCCATCCCTTTTAGATTTTACAAGAATCCACTCTTTTGGGATGACAAAGCCTGACTTAACAAACTATGCTTCAGCTCGGGAGCAAAATTAACATTCTCGAAACTTAAAACCCTATTCGAGACAGTTCCTCGTTGAGTGATTTTACCACCTTCTCCACCCTCAAAAGAGATGTATCCCCCATTAAATGATTGAATGTTGTGCAGTTGGGCGATATCTCCTGTCATATGCCAAGAACAGCCGCTGTCGACGAACCAAGGTCTGACGACATTTCCCCGCAATTGTCCCTGCAAAAAATGTGCGGGTTTAATTAGATTTGGGAACCCATGTCAGTATTTTCCTGGGTGATCCCGATGCCTTTTCAGATTGATAATTTTCGGAATTTTCGGAGGACATAGAAGATGAATTGGAGACTTGTTTGGACAGCCATTGATAATTGGGTTTTCTAATTGTCCCGAATGTTTTTGAGATTGAATGAGTATCAGTTTGCTTAGGGCATGTGGGTTTTCTACCATATTTGGTTGAAGACTCGCTGCTTCCTCTTGACGAAACCGATCGTGGCTTGGCCATGTTCGGTTTTGGCAAACTGCCTGGGACTTTGTGATAAAAAACCTTTTTATGTTTTTGAAAAATGGCTCGTTTTCTGCTTCGATCATCTTTCCAATCACCATTCCGGGAACGATTTCAAGAGGACTTTCTAGTTAAAGACCTTCCTCTGGATTCGTTCTCTCCTCTTGGAAATTCGAAATGTACAAACATACGATTTTGACAATTTCTAGCTATATGACCACCAACACCACAATTGAAACAAATCTGTTTGTTATTGTTATAACTTGTGCTACATTGATCAGATTTCTTTTCCATACTATCACCCTTGCTTCTCTCACAAGAACATGAATAGGAATTAGGTTGTGAGGCAAGCGAGGGTACATTAGATGGAGAAGTTTGTGAAGTTGATGGTTTCTCAAAATCATTATCACACACATCAAAATTGTCAACCAAATTGTTCAAACCAGACTTTTTCAAATCATTCAAAACAATATCAGAAGTAATAGAAACATCACCACAAAAAACATTGTCATTTGAAACATCAGAAAACATATTGTCTTTATTTAAAACTAAAACTTCAGGTTTAGACTCGATTTTATTTTCAGAAACATATCCTTCAACTTCGTGCTTTGACTGATTCAAGGATTGATCTGCAGGAGAAGTAGAAATGTTAGTACTTTCAACATTAATAAATCCTCCCGAAATAAAACCAGATGGGTTGTCATAAACAATAAATGGTTCATTGTCAATCTCTTCTTTGGATAGAGTCTTGTGCAGATATGAATGATTGAAGGGAGGGGGCACATGATTATACCCTAGAACTTTTGATTGATTTTTCTTAAATTTCATGTTGTGGTCTATCATACTTGCAACTACCTCACTTGAAAAATCATATTTTCTAGAATCAAGCTTGGCGGTTTCAAATTTTCCTTTCAAAGATTCAATTTCAGCCACTAGTTCAGCGTTCTGTTTCACTACATAATCATAATTTTCACATTTATTACTGTAGTCTTCCTGAAGTCTCCTAAAGTCCTTAATTTTTTATTCCAATTGAACTTTAAGTGGTTTTTGGCCTTTTCTAAGTTGGTACCCTTCATATCTAAGGTCTTCTACGTCCCTTATCAATTTGTCATTAAGTTCACGAAGAATCTTAAGACTTTCTACTTCACTGCCTAATGTCTCAATTTTCTCATGCAGAGTTTTAACATAATCAATACAGGCTTGACAACATGATGGTAGACTTACCTCGGTTGAATTAGGTTCATGAGAAGAGGATACCATCAATGCAAACTGCAGCTCCATCATCTTATCTTCAGCTGCCACAATCTCTGCCGGGGCATCATCACAAACTTGTGCTAGGTGGGCAGTTTCAGGTCCAGACAGGTTCAGGGCTTGCATCTGATCCTCCCAGTCAAATGACTGAGCGACCATAGCCTTCTTGTTGTTTATTTGAGTACCACTTCGATTGTTTCCGACTGTAACCATTGTCCTATCATTATTTAGTCTATTGTATGGCTGTGGACAATCACGAGCAAAATGCCATGGCTCGTGGCAGTTGAAACATCGTAGCTTTCCCTTGCTGAACCCAACCTTCTTGTTAGCACTCATCCCCCTGTTATTCTTTCCAGTCTTTTTGGCAAATTGTTTCGCCCTAAGGACTGCCATGGCAATTTGCCATGTAATATCCATCTCCTCAATGTCTTCAGGGTGAATCTGATCAAGATCGGCAAATGATACTTGAGGCGGAAGATCCCCAGCTACAAGCAATTCACAAGCCCCGAAGCAAGTGAAAGATTCTCATCGCCCTCCTTTCCTTTTGAAGAAGAAGCTCCAGTTGAGGATGAAGCAGCTTGAGCAACCATAAATGATTGATTCCGCGAGAGGGGCATGGCTGATGCAGAGGAAGCTGGTGGAGTTTGGAAAGTCTGAATCTGAGCTTGCGGAGGAGGCTGATTAAAAGATGAACCTGCAGAGGTAAGAGAAAAAGAAAAGGATGAAAGAGCATTGTTAGAGGAGATGTCAAGATTCGTAGCTGAATATGCGTTCACATGGTTAATTTCCCGCTGCTTGTCATCAACATCACACGCCTTGATGACTTCCATCACTTCAGCGAGAGAGAGGCGGTTGAGATCC
This sequence comes from Lactuca serriola, assembly GCF_051521515.1. Lineage (NCBI taxonomy): Eukaryota > Viridiplantae > Streptophyta > Magnoliopsida > Asterales > Asteraceae > Lactuca > Lactuca serriola. The sequence goes on along the minus strand of NC_136408.1, from coordinate 146,032,511 downwards.
TTAGTCTTCTTAATGACAGCTACATTCATGACCCAAGATTTTGGGAGAGCATTCAGTGGCTTCTTGTTTATCTCTAACCTTGTGTAGAAAATCCCAGCCATAGTCACTTATGTATTGAGAGTTGTGAACCGCTGCAGCTGTGCTTCAAGAGTCTCTCCAGGAACATAATTAAACATATTAAAATGTTGTCGCAACATATCTTGGAGACTCTCTCGCATATCTTCATTCCCTTCATAGACTTCAATTAGGGCTTCCTACAAAGCTTTAGTCGACATATACTCTCTGAACCCTTGAGCAATATCTGGTGAGAAGGCCATGGTCAAGATGGCCAACGCCTTCTCCTGCTCTTCTACACTCTCAAAGTCTTCATCAGTGTAATTTTCTATATTCTTATCAACCACTTGCCCCACAAATATAGTGGTTATTCTAAATGGATTCTTGATGACGCATTTCCATATCTTGAAATCTTTCATTTTTATGTACTTCTCTATTCTGTACTTCCACTCGGGAAACCCATCAGCAGACATTAACCTTGGAATTCGTGTAGTGGTGCCCATGAAAGCATCAAGTTCTTGAAAATGAGTTTGACTTTGAGATTCCATTTTTATTATTTAATAAATGTGAAATAAGTTAATTAAGATTAAAATTTAAAAATTAAAAAAAATTCGATTTGCTGTTAAAGTGAGATTACTGCCCAGAGTAGGTTTGCGGCCGTAAACTCGAAGTTTGCGGTCGAAATGGAATACGGTACAAAATTTACGGTTCAAGAATACGGTTGAAGATTCACAGTCCAAAGCTTTACGGTTGAAGTATACGGTCCAAGAACTTTGATGGGATTGCGGCCGTAAACAGAGATTACGGCCGTAAGCTCGAGCCGTAATCAACAAGTTTTTCAGTTTCTCGATGAGACCAAAAACCCTTTTGCAGAAAAATGCGAACTTAGTCTCAAGCCAATAAGAACTCACTCCGAAATCGATTGTAGAATGCCTTTGACACTGGTTTTGCTCTGATACCAATTGTAAAGTCCAAATAATGGATTTTACCAGAGATCAATAGCAAACACAATCACACAAAGCAATAATAGAAGCGAAAAGAGAATAAATCAAGCTTGCACACGTTTTATATCAATAAACGTCTGGTACAACTCGATTAAAACCGTGAACACTAAAGGTGTCAACAACCACAAAACGTCTGACTAACCCACTATTTATAGGGACCACGACCGAGAAGAGTTTACGGCCGTAAGGTGTTTACGGCCGTAAACTCATTACAACCATAAACCAACCAAAAACTCACTACTAACATATTCACTACTATTACATTGTAAAGCCTAGACCAAACCACTAAACTGGGCCCTTCAGGTAGTATAATAGCGATAACTTTAAGTTAAAACCAGGTTTTATCTTAACATAAAACCAATAATAACAACATATAACGTTCCTAGTTTTATCTTCACATAAAACCAACAATAACAACATATAACGTTCCTAGTTTTATCTTGACATAAAACTAACAATAACAATGTACATATGAATTAACATATAGAACTTTCGAGTATAACTCTAGAACTATATCGCACACAAAATATATATAGAATCCTAAGTATAACTTTAGATCTACATTAATACAAGAACATACTAACAAGTTGATAATAGTTGTATATATTGAAAAAATTATATTTCGAACAACTATATACCAGTTAATATAAATGTCTACGTTGATATTAATATACTATCATATAGACATGTATATAAAATATTTAGAATGTGTTTTCCCCCGAAAATATTAGAAAGTAGGGCCATGATATTCACCCTAGTAGCGTGATCTATAGAATCTAAACGGTTAGAGGCCCGTCGTTGTCAGGTTCGGGAAGGGAAACGGCCTTCGGAAACAAGAGAGAGTGAAAGGAAAAGGTGTAAGGAATGAATGAACTTTGATCGCTATTTATAGGCTGTTTTGGGCCATTTCACGTTGTGACATACCTAGGGTCACGTCATGAACATCCATGAGTTATCCGGTAGATTTAACGCGTGTTTTCTAGCCCTGATTAGTGTCCCCGACACGTTTCACATCGTGAACTTCATGTTCACATCCTGACTTAAGGCGACTAGGGTTTCTGCCATGTGTCATGTCCTTAGACAGCTGCATCTTCGGAAGGTCATAACTTTTGCATACGAGCTCTGGTTTTGACGTTCTTTATATCCACACGTAGGTATTTCCGAGTACTACAACTTTCTTTTGGTCTCTAACAGCTAGTTATGTGTCTATTTTAAATTCCTCTTATTATAGAGATTTATAGTGTTAGGGTTTATCATAACTTCTTCACACGAAGTCATATCTAGACGTTCTCTATATTTTTGGAATCGTATAGACGTATACTTTGAGCTGTATCATAAATTATGTATGAAAGTTCATACTTGTACTAGAATTTATAGTAAATTTATCACATTACTAGTTTAACAAAATCACATTACATGATTGGTATAATCACATGTGATTGTTATTGACCTAATTTTGACGAGTGTTACAATCTCCCACTCAGATGGACTTGGTAAGGGGTTCACAAAATCCTCATATGTTTTCCTCAGTGTCTCTGTAAAGTAAACTTTTAAAGCACATTCCGAAAAATCTTCATAACGGCTCATTGTTAGCACTTTTATTACATGGCCACAAGGTAAGCCATCTATTTGCCACCGATTACATGTAATCGTTCTTTGTTGGAAATCAACAACGACACTTTTGTGAGTAGAGCTTTTCTCTTCAAATCTGCTATTTGAGATAGGGTACACCATCCAATTATTACAAGCATTCTTATTTGCTTGTATAATCGTTTCAGCCCATGGGGTGAGTGTTGTATTTTTTTTCAGCTAAAAAAAATAGACATAATTTCATAATATCATAAGAGTAGTAAAATAACATTAAAAGTACTATTATATATAAAATATTAGTACCTAAAACATTACATTTCTAAAAACTCCATTGTTGAATTGTTGCATGCAAATACTCAATCAACATCAATATTGACATCTTTCTTGCAAATCTTGACATTGAATTTATCGACTCCGCACTATTTGATGTCATAAGAAAATACCAATTCCCAGGAAAATGTGCCCTGGCCTATCTTTCTGGATTGATGTTTATTTACATTTTTTATTTTTTCATCCAATTATTGAATTTTTTTAATAGTATAGGCTTTGCATGTCTCCAAAAATAATGCGTGTATTGTATCGCTGCTTCCAAATTTTGTTGAAATGTTGAAATACAAATGGATACCACATATTCCATGACGGGCGTGAGGAAATATATTTGCAATTGACGTCGCTATGGATGGAGCCCTATCAGATATGATTGTAAGGTCTTCCAGGTTGCCTATACATTCACGTAGTTTTCGAAGGAACCAGTACCACATCTCCATACATTCACTTTTGCATATGCCATAAACAACAGACATGATTTGGTTTTGACTGCCCATTGTCACAGCAAGCAATATCGTATCTTTGAATTCACCCTTTAGGTGACCACCATCAATTATTAGGGTCGGCTTACAATATTTTATAAACGCTCGTACCTACAATTATTTTTGATTGCATTAACAAATACCAATTAGGATTCATATGTTATATTTTTTATAAAAATTATCACTGCTACCGAGCAACCCAACGCGATAAACACGAACTCAAACCGATCATCATCGTTTATTCTTATCTGAGTAACAGTTCCTGGATTGTGCTTGACCAAGTTGTGCAGATACGCTTGTAGTTTGGTGAATGAATCCTCTTTGGTACCTATTAACATCAACAATGCATACTGTTTTTCCCGTCATGCCTATTGGTATGAGATATTGATTGGAAATTTTGAATTGATGTCCCTCACAATTTCATTACCCCGATAAACTCTATTATAATATCCAACCAATACTTCAGCGATAAAGTGGCCGAGTACCTTTTTCTTTGATTGTCGATGATTAGACTCCAAGTTTGTTGCACAACATGTGTGTTAGTCAACAACTTTTATGACTTGGAAAGAGTAGTCGATTGGATTCCCCTTGCCCTAACCATCCATGAACAATTTTTTACCAAACAAACAACCTCGAACCATTCTTCGCTCGATCTGGTAGTCTTATACTTCTTACCTTGTTCCATGTAATGTCTTCCAATTGCAAGCTTGAGCAACTCTTTGTCTTCAAAAATTTATAGAACCTTAATCTCTTCACTTATATCCACCCTTTGACATTTAATGTTCACATCAGCGTTTACAAGACACAAAGGCAAAGGGGGCATACCAGGAAACATGGTATTTGAATACATAATCTTAGGTTCGTCATCAAATTCTTCTTCGTTAGAATCACTCTCTAGGATGGATATATCCAACTTGTCAGAATCCGCAAACTCGACATAACCTTTTAGTTCACCATCATGCAAAAACGGAACTTCCTATTTTCCAAATTCATTACCAACCTTATTCACCACAGCTACTGCTTTTTTTTGTCAGAGTAATGATTTACACCAATATCATTATCACCGATATACTTATAATTCTCCGGTGTAACATACATAATCGGTCCTGGCACTATATATCATTATCAACGACACTATGATATTGACTTTTACTTGGACTTTTAAAATTACCTATTGGATTGTTGCTCCCTTTTCCACTTGATAAATTAGCTGTAGATGCCTTTCCTCTGTCATCCACTTCGTTACGCCAAACGCCTTCTTCAACCACGACATACACAGACACAAATTTATCTTCAACGTCATTTATTACCTCGATCAGCTTTCTAATATCACGATCATCAACAATACCACAATAATAGAGTTGTTTTGGATGTTGATAAGTCTGACTAACTTTTGATTCTTTGGGAAGACCCATCTTGCACTTCACCAAATGAACAAATTCGGTGAACGTCGTGGTTTCGTAAAATTCAACACCTAAATAAAAAATTCTTGGAATGTATCCCGGAGGCCAAACATATGATAATTGGGAATTAACAAACTTCCATCTTCCATCCGTAATGAGCAATACAAAATACTCGTTATAGCTCATTATCTTAATTTTGAGAATAAATAATATACATAGAAGAAAATTTCCCAAATATGAAATATTTCCAAAAAAATAAAATACATAATATATATAGGGTAGGTTCAAAATATTAGTCAAATCTGACAAAAAAATAGTCAAGTTTAATAAAAACGTAGTCAAATTTAACAAAAAAGTAGTCAAATTTACCCAAAAAGTAGTCAAATTTAAACAAAATAATTATTAAAATTATTCTACATATTATAAACACTCTTTTTTATACTCTATATTACAAAATAATAATAATAATAATAATAATAATAATAATAAAACCGTAGCTTTTTTGACAAAACAGTAGATGAAATTTCCAAAATAGTAGATTAAAAAAACCATATTTTTCCCCAAAACCGTAGGTTTCGAGAGGAAACAGTAGGTTTTAAAAAACCTACGGTTTTGTATGTTGAAAATGAAAAAAAATTATACAAAACACAAAAACAGTAGATGAATTGGCGAACAAGTAGACGAATCTCGAAACCTATGGTTTCTTGGCTATATTTGGACATTTACTAATTTTTGGCTAAAAATTGCTAATGACTTCCATAATTTGGCTAGATTAATAATCGAGGCAATAGGTGATGATATCGTGGTGATGTCACCACCATAGAATATCATGGAGAAGGTATTTGTAAATCTTCCAAAATCTCTACAAAAGCTATATTAAATCTTCCTAAAATCTCAAAAAGTCTCTATTAAATCGTCCAAAAAATCAGATTTTTATTCATTTAAGAACAAATCCATCCCGTCTCCAATCGGAACTCTCTCTCTCTCTCTCTCTCTCTCTATATATATATATATATATATATATATATATATATATATATATATATATATATATATATATATATATATATATATATATATATGGTTAGGTTATTTTGTTTTCACTATCGATTGTGTGCATGTATGATTGATTCTGAACCAATCATTTTAGTTATTTTAAGAAAGTAATTAATACATATTACATGTTGGAGATATAATGGATATTAATTACATCTTCAGCATTTAATATGCGTTAATTACTTTCTTAAAATAATTAAAATGATTGGTCCAGAATCAATCATACATGCACATAATAGATAGTGAAAACATTTGAACCTAACTCTCTCACTCACTCTCTCTCTCTCTCTCTCTATATATATATATATATATATATATATATATATATATATATATATATATATATATATGTCTCGGGCAACCTCATCAGTGAATAAATAGGATCGTCAACCACCATCGTGACAGCCCTACTCCGCTACCTAATCACACCCCTAAACCACTCCCAATCTTCCAACATCATCTCCTATTGACAAGAAGAATCCCAAACGGAGGGTAAAACAACCCTCATGCACCGCCAATAGGCACTCGCCATTTTAAATGATGGTTTTTCGGTGACTTTTCTGGCCCCCTCAGGTGCTCTTGTACTCATGAAAAGTCGATTTTTAGTTTGCTTTCGTGTTGATCTACAACCCTGTGTGCTTGAATTGTCACAAAGTGCCCTAGTTAAAAGTCGAAAACGTGCGAAACAACACAATCTCTTTCATGGACTTTCCTTACACTTCGAGGGTGTGTTTCTACTACCCATCTTTTTAAGTTTTTACGTTTTACGGAAGAATGCATGTGAAATCGCCTTTTCTTTAAATAAACAAGTTTTATTTGTTTAAACACTCGCGATTCAAAGGTTTATTACATATACATATCTTTTTGCTGAAATATGACATAAAACTAAGTAAATATATATTTTTATTTGAAAAAAGGATCCAAACCAACAATATAGATCTAGTTATATAAGCACTTGAAATATATAAAAGTATATGTTTATATATGTTGCCTCAAATTAAAATCATATATCTGGTGTGATATATATATATATATATATATATATATATATATATATATATATATATATATATATAGTTGAAAAGGCTATGAATCTAGTTACGTAACCATGTGAAAATTTATACATATCGTTTTAAAATGAAGGGATCTAACAATTATATATCCCTATTCTAATAAAAGAATAGTTATAATATTGTTTTGTCAATTGTCACTCTAATATAACTCGTCATTAATATTATGTCATGTGTCAGCTAGATATATTAAGCAACTCACTTCAAAATTGAAATTTACATTTACTAATTATATGTTCAATTTGATGTTATAATAACTTTAAAATATTAATATATATCTCTTAATTAATATTTTATTTAAAATGATTTATTTAAAATAATTGATTAATAGCTATAATTTTTTATTATAAAATTTTAATTAATTTTGTAACCGTGGTTCCCACGAGTTATAAGCTAGTAGCTATATATACATATATGTTGTACCAAGCGGATTGATTTAACTAAAACTACATGTATATTATTAACGGATTAAATATGAATAGTATATATATATATATATATATATATATATATATATATATATATATATATATATATATATAATTATGTTTGGAATGATTTGAACATAGTGAATGACTTGAACTTAACGAACAATTTGAACTCATTGAATGACTTGAACTTAGTGAACGATTTAAACAAATCATAGCATAATATACCTTTCACCAAAGTTTAGGACTAAATTGCATGCAATTACTGATTGAACTCATTGAGATGTGCTCTTAATCTACTAAGAACATAAAACATAATAAAATCCTCTGTGATATAACCATTCATCCGCAAGGAATGAGCAAATTTTGAGTATAGATACATATGGGTTGACAACCCCGTTTGTGGTTTCTAGCTAAAACGTACATCTGAGTAGTTGAAACTGTCATTAATGTTTAGACTGTTATTATCTCACGATGTTGATGAAGCGTCAGTGTTGTTCTTAGAATGCCACTTGTAATGATTTTTTAGAGGTTTTTATTTATACTTGGTCCGTACACTCATACGAGTTGAAATAAGACCTTTTGTAGTTGGAGTGTTTTGCTCAAATAGATAAGTTTCAGTTAACATATTAAATTGAATATTACTTAATAAACCCATCGACAAGACTTTTTATTGTTTATAAACTTATAACGAATAAGTTATTTAGATAAAAATCATTTTTACTTCCATGAGATTGCGTGGATGTAAACAACGTGTTATACTTTTTAATCGGAAATGTACCTTTATTTTATATAAATGGACATTCAAATATATTTATATAAAATAAACTATGGATCATAAAAGTACACTCTAAAAACTATTACAATCATTTTCCAGAATAGATTGGTTAAGGGCATTAAGGAGTAAAAAACATAGTTTTTGGGGAAAATGGGTTGTAACGGCGTAACCATAGGGTGGTCACGACGTGACAAGTGAAAGGGGAAGCGCATATCCTAGAAGCATGTCATGACGTAACATGAGTATGGTCATGTCGTGAGGATGGGTACAACTTAGGACGATGATCCTTTAGGGTTTCCTTCGTATTTAAACCCATTAACTGAAATCCAGGGTTCACTATTAGCGTGTATCACCTTCAAACCTCAGAATTCCTAACCCTAATCGCTCTTGCTGGTTCTTAGCTCATTTTTGTTGTTTTGGTGCTTTTTGAAAAAACTAGAAGGAGAACTGGTACAAGGATCAAACAAACAACATATTCTCATATTTGATATCACCTTCTGGACCATTATAATGGTCAAGCTTCCACCTTTATGGTTTATTCTACTAGATCCAAGTTATTCTAGTCCTTTTGATTCATTGTTTTAATTTGAGTGAATGGATGGAATAAAGTTGGTAACTGTATGGTCCTCTTGAGTCCCTAGACATCATATCTTATGGATCGAAGTATTGGTTGTGGAATTGTAAACCTTGTCTGTGTTTTTCTTCTTGACATTTGACCTAGGTTAGGTTGAGGGCACACGGAGCATGCATGTCCATGAAGTTGTCATTTTTATGAACCTATAGTGTTCCTTAAAGCTTTGTGGAAATTTATAGTTGATAAATTAATGGATTAGGGACTTAAACTGCTAAGAAGTTGCCTCAGACAATGGCCACGATGTGACATAGGGTATGTCATGATGTGACATTGGTGGATCCTTCTTCTATCTTGTCCTGTTATAACACCTGATACAACGTATTTTTCATTTTGACCTTTGGTGTTTAATTAGATTGCAAATTTGGTCCCAAGGGGCATCATCATAATTTTGGGTGGGGAGTGCATACGCTGGTTGTACCTCTTGTACGCGGGGTGTGCTTAATCAGGGGACACACCCTAATTTCTAGGTTTGGATCCTATTTAAGCAATCTTATCTGCAAGGTTTCCTACTTACCAACCTCTATAGCCTCTTTGGACTCCTATTTTGAAACCCTAACCAATTCCTGACATTTGTGTGTCTTTTTGTGTGTGTTTGGTGTATCTCCAAGAGGAAGAAGCTAGGTTGAGGAACACTGATCAAGGAGGAGCTTGTAGATCCATATTGTATTCATCATTTCCAGCTTCATAAAGGTATAAAGCTTTCACCTTGCTAATTCTATGCATATATATATATATATATATATATATATATATATATATATATATATATATGTAGTAGAGTTTTGGTCACTTTTTTGTCCCATGAATGAGATCTAGTGGGAACTTACCACTCCAGAAGTTATGAGTTGCTCCTATTGATGGTTCTGAGATCCCTAGTCTTTAAAGTTAGCATTTTGATGGTTAAGGATCAATCACACATAAGTCTATATCTATTTGGTGAAAGTAAGATGCTAAATCTAAGGTTTGATTCCATTAGATCTATGCAAAGGCACCAAGTTAGTAACTTTATGGATTTAGATGTTCCCCAAGGTTTGGATCTGGAATATGGACGTTTGTTCTTAAGCATTAATTGCTTAATGGGCGAAATGGCTTAATAGGGGCGTATATTGGGCCTACGCAAGCATACACTTCTAGATCCCCAACTCTGTGCAGCAACCTAGTACGTCAGGTGTAATAGGGGTAGTTTAGTGTACTCGACCAGGATGGGCTTTTGATTTTTAGGCCTACATTGGAATTTTAGGTTTTGGGCCCTTTTTGGTCCACAAGTCTTTCTGAGATTGGGCCATTGTTAGGATTTCGGCCTTCATAAATTTGGGACCATAATAGTCCTTGAGTGTCTTTTAGGAATATGCCATTATTGGGATTTTTGTGCCATTGAGTTTGGGCCACATCTATTGGGCCAATTGAGGGAAGATTAAAATGGCTTTTTACCCTGGAAGTCGGAATTACTTTATTATAGTCCCGATTATGGTTGATAACTGAATTATTAATTAGGGTTTTATTTGATTGGTTAGTACGGGGATTCTATGGTTCAATAGCCCAAGCATCTATTCGATTGTCAGCGGACTAAGGTGAGTTTGCTCACTATATTGTAGGACTCAAGGGTTATATGTGTTGGATTAGTGTTTAAGTCCATAACTATTTTTGGTATGTACTTGACTCGATTGGCGTGGTCCATTTGGGTTGCATGGCATCATTCATTTGCATAGACTAAAATGAGAGAAATAACACTTAAGGTTTATTAATATATTATAACTTCTAATATATTAATAAGATTATTTAATTAGTATTGATCAAGAATTATTTTGGAATTAATTAAGTGATCAAAAGGAGACTAATTAAATATATGGGTTGATTGTTTAAATCGTCCATACTTGTATAGTGGGCTAATGCTCCATGGATTATCAAGTTGCGCTAAAACACATAGGATGCTCCATGGTGTTTTTGTATCCATGGATCATGGAAATGAAAGGCCATGACAATTAGGGTTTACATGGTGTAACCCTAATTCTGGCACACTATATAAGCATCTTATTCTTCTAAAAAATTGGCCACTATGTATGAATGGTGTGGGCTAGCCGATTTCATGAAGTGTCTCATTTCTCTCAAGTTATTCTAAGTCTATTTGGTGTTATGTGAACCATTTGACGTGTCACACTTGGGGCACTAGGCTCTTAATCTCCATGGTATCAAGCTACATCAAAAGGTATATCTTCTAACTTATATTATTCCATATGAATCAATGTTTTGTATGCTAGTTAGGATAATACCTTGGAATATTCATATTTGCATGTATAATAGAGAAAACATAAATCCAAGGTATTTAGGGTTGCATGTACACTTAGGAGTGTTAGAATGCTCAAAACCCAACAGTGGTATAAGAGACTACGCTTGTTTTCTTGTTATACTTGCAAAATTGGCAAAAAAAAATTGAAGTTTGTTGCGGCATGTTCAACAGACTCGCCGAGTCCATGAAGGGACTCGATGAGTCCAAGGCTAAACTCATCTAACTCGCCGAGTTGGTTCATGCACTCGATGAGTTGGACCCCCAGATAGCATATCTTCGACTGTTTTGGCAGGATTTGGACTAGGAACATTACCCTAAGTTGTTTTTCAACTTATAAACTAGTTTTTGATATGGTAATGTTCATGCTAATCCAATTTCAAAGATATTTGTCAATAGATTCTTCTTTTGTAATAGTTTAATGGTTAGGCTAATTACATGGAAAAGTTTGATTGAATTATCTTGTTCTTATGAGTTTCTTAGATTAATAGAAAAGTTATGTGAAATTGTTGTTTTCAATCCAAATTAATCTAAGAATTGGTTCTAAAATGTGTTTTTGTAACTTGTCCTTAATTTATATGAAATGCCACATTTAAGATTAATGAAACTCATAAATATTTCCATAGGTTATGAATAATGAAAAGTCATATTCTTTTAATAGTTTAAAGTCTTCCATAACTTGTACTCAAGTTATGGAACTTGAAGAATTTTTTGAATTAAAACTATATTAAGCACATAATTTATGGAACTGAATAGTTTCAAAACTTTCCATCAAGTTTTGGAATTTGTGAAGTTTTCCCTTATGAATACTTTAATTCCAAGTTAAGCCCTTTGAATTATAAAAGTTATAATTCAACCCTTATACTTTATAGTATTATAAGTTAGTAATATATATATATATATATATATATATATATATATATATATATATATATATATATATATATATATATATATAAGAGCAAGTCATTCTTACCGTTAGTAGGCCTCATTCACGAAACCGGTCTATAAGGGGGTATAAGGTCACTGCGTATAAAATGGCAGTTTAATGGGTGTCCACTCTCACCCACTGCTTTCTTGACTGGTGGAGGGTCGTTAGCGGATCGGGTAGGACAAGGACTAGAATTCTCCCTTAATTAAAATTATTAATGATAAATACTAAGTAACTAAACTTTTATAAATTCCCAATCTTAGTTACTTAGGAAAATGTGAATTTGGTGCTAACCCATGAAATTACACTTTTCACTTTGCTTAAGTGGTTAGTGGAGCGCGTGTGGGTAACCGGCACACTAACTTGGATTTAAAAAGGTAGGTAAAGGGTAACTTAATGTTTATCATCGTATCGGTGGACCGCGTGTGGTTAACCGACACATCGATTGAGGGGTAAATATTAAGGGTACCAAGTATATTTGCATGGTTATTCACACCTTGTTTTGTGATCCTTGAAAAATGCCATTGAACAATTCAATGAATCTCAAAAGATATCCGAGTTTCAAATCCAAGTAAAACTTAATTAAATTATTACATTTTCCTGGTGGAAATTGATGAATCGTCATTCAACTACCTTTAAATATTTTGTAGCTTAGATTATGACATTCTCTTCCAAGTTATAAAAGTATTTTGTTGGGTCGTAGCCTTAATATATCATTTTAGGTGTTATATTAAGGACTTTAAATCAACTATCTTGAATATCTCCCAAAGGTTGTCCGGTGCAGACAATTATGATCTTCCCAAATTTCTTGGAACAAGCTTTCCTAATGAAGATGATGTCCCATGGTTGGGTCATGGAAATCATACATCTCTTCCTCAACCTCCTCCAATTATTCTCCCTAACCAACCAGGTCAAGGTCAATCAAGCACTATTGGCAAGCAAGGTCTATGTATGATCGCATCTTGGAGATGAAGTCACATATTGAAAAACTGGGAGAGTTGGGTGTCAAAGTCTTAAGAAAGTTGGACGTTCAATCACTTTCTAAGTCACATAGTTAGTTCCATTGGGACTACTATGAAACAGACTATGACATGACCCTTAATGATCTTATCTATTTGCTTGGTGCTGCTGAATCAGTAACGATTTGAGGACTAGTAAAGCAAATTTGATTAGGAGATCAACTTCCCAATGGACATTGACAATGGTAACATTAGATATCTAGAAAAGGCTTTCTTTTCCCAATGGAAAGGGATCGGCCACAGTCAACTCGGATGATCAAATGGTAATGAGAAAGGTTAAGTCTGCGATAGTCCCATGTACCATTCCTAAAGAGTCCATATGGTTTTCTTGACAAAGGAAGGGGCATTGATTGTGAATCTGCATATTTACCTGAAAGATCAGAAGGTTGATCAAGTCAAGAAGTTTGAATCTAAGTTCAGGTAAATTCCACTATCTAACTCTGTTAAGTTTCTATTCTGATATTCTTATTACATGATGTGACTGGGTCACATGTTGATGTTTTAAGAATTAAAGAAAAGTGAAGAAACTAAAAGGAAGTATATGTTGATTCTGATCGCGAAGATGTATTTTAATTGCATGGTTCGGTGATTAGAATTTTTAGCTGTTTCTTAGGAGTTATGATATATTGCTTAGGAATAGATAACACCAAGTTTTTCATATTCTTTTGCACTGTAAGGATAAGTTTTCCCGCAAAGTTTTAAAATAAAAGGAAAACTTTGATTTTATTTATTCTAAGTATCCTTACAATGGCATTTGTGAAAAATTGTAGCTTAAATGATTTCATTGATAGCAATATTGGAAAATAGATTTGTTTCTTTCATTTGTGGTAATGTCTAATTTACCAAATAAGGAAAGATTCTCATAACCCATGTTTTAATTGGACCGAAACTTCAAATCATTCAAGTTGTATAGTATGATTAATGAGAATTTTTGATCTTTGGAAAATAATGAATAATTCCTTGTTCACATGTATATGTGAGTCAAGTGAAGGACTAAGGGATCGAGTACACATTCTTGTGCACTGATCAAGTGCACCACAAAGATCATTAAGACTATTCGTCATGGTTTACTAAAGTTTAGTAAATATGGTTTTACTTACCAGATTAAGTATAATACTGAAACATTGGAAAAGTTTCGATGTATAACAGAACGAATGAGAAGAATCAAATTAGGCAGAAAGATAAAAGTTTCTCAAATCTGAAAAGATAGGAGAGTACTTTAGTATCATGTTTTGTGATCATCTTAATGATTAAAGAACCATATCACAATTGGTCTTCTAAGGACATCTTAGTGCATTCTTATGGCTAAGAAGAGGAGTCATGAATTGTTGAAATGGTTAAATCGAGAAGATGAGTCATACTTCGTTCCAAAACAAGTCTTAGAGTCATACTCCAAGATTGTAACATAAGTGACACATCTTAAAGAAGGTTTATAACACTTGTCAAATGTAAATTCTAAATGTTTTTACTCTTGTACTTTTGAAATTGGTAAGTTGTGATGTTTTGGATAAAACAAAGACCAACTAAGGCCAACTGTGTGAAGTGTCTGTCTTGATAAAGAATCCAAACTATCTCTTGAATATTCGAGAAGATAGTCTTATATGTCAAGAGGACAGTGGGAGTCTTAATGATCTAGAAAGAATTTCAAGATCGAATCGAGAATAAAAACCTGTAGTTTGACACTAGCACACGGCGTGAGGTTTATAACCTATTGTGTTGACATATTTCTATTTCTGTGCCCATTCCAGTTAGAGTTGGCTTTGCGTATGAGTTGTGAGAGTTCTCAATTGGTTGCTTAACAACTTGGAAGCAATGGCAGTCCCTTGTGCTGCTAAGTGGTAAGAAATTAAGATTGAGTTCAGTCCATATGACTTTTGAGTTGCAATTGCCCTTATGTTGTGATTATTGTTTTGACAAATTCACATGGATAAGAACACATACACCATAAAATCTATGTGTCATAAGGTTTCTCTCCGATTCATGAAAATGATGGTGAGGAAACGCTTTCACTAAGTAGATTTTAAGTAGATAGCAATTGCGATATTTGCATTCTCAAAGTCATTAGTGGAGGGTGTGTGGTTAACCGGCACACTAACATGGACTTATGAAGATTGGAAAAGGACTAAACAATTGAGCCTATGATTACAACATCCCTTTTGATAGCTCTAATAATTGTTTAGACACACATGTGAGCTATCTAAGGAAAGGTGTGTGATTTTGATAAAGTCTTATCAAAACATCTCGTATCATAAATCTGAACTTTGCTAAGAACGTCAATAAAGTATTTATTTCTAGAAGTTCAGCTGATTTTTGAGTACATGTCAAAGCTAGTGGGAGCATAAGTGTTATGCTAATAATCATCATGTTAGTGGGAGCATCATAATTATTATTAATATTGCAAGATAGCAATGTTAATTATAAAAAAACAAAAGTTTGTATTTGTGAAGTTGCGGGGGTTGAAAAGTTGTTTTGCTATAATTAAGGGAGAGAAAATTATACTTCATTTAAATTCTAAAAGCTTAGATTGAGGTTTTAATCATCTTTAGTCAAGGATATATATGAATTTTGTGTTGGAATGGCTCAACATAAGGAAATTCTATATATGGGTCCATTATTTGCGTTCTAAAATTCGATTTTGATGACGACATCCCTTTTCATAATCTTAATTATGAGAACTTGGCAAATAGAAATATTGTAGCAAAAGGACTGGGAACGATTGTATGTGCTATAATATTCACCCTTTCTAAAATTTTCCAAATGCCTAGGGCATTAAGAAGGGAAAAAGTCTAGAATTGGATATGACTAAAATGATTAACCAATTGTAGAGGACAATCTAAGGTTTACCAAAGATTGGTTTCTCAAGGACAGTTGGAAGTATAATGTTATATTTGGAGGGACCATATTGACATATTATGAAAAGAGGCAACGCTTGTTCAGAAGTGATAGTCAAAATGGGAATATGGAAATGTTTCCATAGGTGGACGTTATTCAATTTGTGTAAGATTAGAAAAACATAATGCAAGAAGGATGTTTCCATGGAGTTGATCTCCATTGGAATACTCTGTAATGTCTGTTGACAAGTCTTTGTGACTTTGAGCATAATCATTACAAGAGGATCAATGCGTATATGTTTAAAATCTAACAATATTTCGGTAAATGGCATGAATTTAGAATTCTTGCATTTGTAGTAAGGATTTGGGACTGTGAAATGAGAATCATTGGAATTATGTTCAATCGATCTATTTCACAAAGTAAAGATCATAGACAAACTTAGTATGCATACTTGGTGTATGACATAACTAATGTTTAGACAAACATAGTGTGCATACTTGGTGTATGGTATGACTATTCTTCAGAAAACATAGTGTACATGCTTGGAGCATGGGACAACTATTGTTTTAATTCATGTATAAAGTTGATAATTTGAAACAGTATGCAATGAATAATGTGTAATTAATATGGTGATAAATAAAATGTGTTTTATTTATATTCATAAGTTCTGAGACCATATTGGATTCAATTATTCTTGTGTTTCACTTTGCATAGTTTGACTTCCAGAATAACTAGGTCATTCTTCCTGAATGACTAAGTTATTCAAACTATCCATAGTCGGTCATATGTTGGAAGTAGATATGAATCAAGACTGTCATGAAGATGGATTGTAGATGTCCAAGGTATGGGACATAGCAAGTGGTGCTACAACATTCATGAGTACTCATAAGTTATGAGTATGCATACTTGGTGTATGACATAACTAATGTTTAGACAAACATAGTGTGCATACTTGGTGTATGGCATGACTATTCTTCAGAAAACATAGTGTACATGCTTGGAGCATGGGACAACTCTTGTTTTAATTCATGTATAAAGTTGATAATTTGAAACAGTATGCAATGAATAATGTGTAATTAATATGGTGATAAATAAAATGTGTTTTATTTATATTCATAAGTTCTGAGACCATATTGGATTCAATTATTCTTGTGTTTCACTTTGCATAGTTTGACTTCCGGAATAACTAGGTCATTCTTCCTGAATGACTAAGTTATTCAAACTATCCACAGTCGGTCATATGTTGGAAGTAGATATGAATCAAGACTGTCATGAAGCTGGATTGTAGATGTCCAGCAAGTGGTGCTACAACATTCATGAGTACTCATAAGTTATGAGTATTGGATTCAACCCATGCTCATTGGAATCACTTCATGGATTTTATCACAAGTGATCATGAGATGATAATATCTTATATTCTTCAGACCTAGAGATATGACTTGTTGCCTATGAGTTGGTTATACATTGATTGCACGAAAACCCATTTGGTAACTCGGTGTTATAAAACGTGCCTTTGTGTATGATTCAACAAGTAGTAGAACACGCATATGAGTCGAAGTTTATCCATTCCTTTTACCCTTAAAGGGATAAAAGCGATATCTATGGGCCCTTAATTTGGTTATACATTAATTTGGAATTCATTAAGTGATCAAAAGGAGATTGGGCCATTGTTAGGCTTTGGGCCTTAATAAATTTGGGACCATAATAGTCCTTGAGTGTCTTTTAGGAATATGCCATTATTGGGATTTTTGTGCCATTGAGTTTGGGCCACATCTATTGGGCCAATTGAGGGAAGATTAAAATGGCTTTTTACCCTCGAAGTCGGAATTACTTTATTATAGTCCCGATTATGGTTGATAACTGAATTATTAATTAGGGTTTTATTTGATTGGTTAGTACGGGGATTCTATGGTTCAATAGCCGAAGCATCTATTCGATTGTCAGCGGACTAAGGTGAGTTTGCTCACTATATTGTAGGACTCTAGGGTTATATGTGTTGGATTAGTGTTTAAGTCCATAACTATATTTGGTTTGTACTTGACTTGATTGGCGTGGTCCATTTGGGTTGCATGGCATCATGAATTTGGATAGACTAAAATGAGAGAAATAACACTTAAGGTTTATTAATATATTATAAGTTCTAATATATTAATATGATTATTTAATTAGTATTGATCAAGAATTAATTTGTAATTAATTAAAAGATCAAAATGAGACTAATTAAATATATGGGTTGATAGTGTAAATCATCCATACTTGTATAGTGGGCTAATGCACCATGGATTATCAAGTTGGGGTAAAACCCATAGGATGCTCCATTGTGTTTTTGTACCCATGGATCATGGAAATGAAAGGCCATGACAATTAGGGTTTACATGGTGCAACCCTAATTGTGACACACTATATAAGAATCTTATTCTTCCCAAAAATTGGCCAATATGTATGAATGGTGAGGTCTAGCCGATTTCATGAAGTGTCTCATTTCTCTCAAGTTATTTTAAGTGTATTTGGTGTTGTGTGAACCATTAGAGGTGTCACACTTGCGGTACTAGGCTCTTAAGCTCCATGGAATCAAGCTACACCAAAAGGTACGTCTTCTAACTTATATTATTCCATATGAATGAATGTTTTGTATGCTAGTTAGGATAATAACTTGGAATATTCATATTTTCATGTATAATAGAGAAACCATAGGCCGAAGGTATTTAGGGTTGCATGTACACTTAGGAGTGTTAGAATGCTAAAAACCTAACAGTGGTATCAGAGCCTAGGCTTGTTTTCTGGTTATACTTGCAAAATTGGCAAAAAAATCGAAGTTTGTTGTTGTCTGTTTAGCAGACTCGCCGAGTCCATGAAGGGAATCGATGAGTCCAAGGCTAAACTCATCCAACTCGCCGAGTTGGTTCATGCACTCGACGAGTTGGACCCCCAGACAGCATATCTTCGACTGTTTTGGGAGGAATTGGACTAGGAACATTACCCTAAGTTGTTTTTCAGCTTATAAACCTGGTTTTGATGTGGTGATGTTCATTCTAATCCAATTTCAAAGATAATTGTAAATAGATTCATCTTTTGTATTTGTCTAATGGTTAGGCTAATTACATGAATATTTCCATAGGTTATGAATAAAGAAAAGTCATATTCTTTTAGTAGTTTAAAGTCTTCCATAACTTGTACTCAAGTTATGGGACTTGAAGAGTTTTTTGAATTAAAACTACATTAAACACATAAGTTATGGAACTGAATAGTTTCAAAACTTGCGATCAAGTTTTGGAATTTGTGAAGTTTTCCCTAATGAATACTTTAATTCCAAGTTAAGCCCTTAGAATTTTAAAAGTTAAAATTCAACCCTTATACTTTATAGTATTATAAGTTAATAATATATATATATATATATATATATATATATATATATATATATATATATATATATATATATATATAAGCAAGTCAGTCTTACCGTTAGTAGGCCTTATTCACGAAACCGGTCTATAAGGGGGGTATAAGGTTACTGCGTATAAAATGACAGTTTAATGGGTGTCGACTCTCACCCACTGCTTCCTTGACTGGTGGAGGGTCCTTAGCGGAATGGGTAGGACAAAGAATAGAATACTCCCTTCATTAAAAGTATTAACGATAAATACTAAGTATCTTAACTTTTATAAATTCCCAATCTTAGTTACTTAGGAAAATGTGAATTTGGTGCTAACCCATGAAATTACACTTTTCACTTTGCTTAAGTCATTAGTGGAGCGCGTGTGGGTAACCGGCACACTAACATTGATTTAACAAGGTAGGCAAAGGGTAACTTAATGTTTATCATCGTATTGGTGGAGCGTGTGTGTTTAACCGTGATATCGATTGAGGGGTAAATATTAAGGGTACCAAGTATATTTGCATGGTTATTCACACCTTGTTTTGTGATCCTCGACATCCCAGTCACAAAATTTGAGAGGGAACAATCAAGATTGAAACATGCCATTGAACAGTTTAATGAATCTCAAAAGATCTAGGAGTTTCAAATCAAGTAAAACCTAATTAAATTTTTACGTTTTCATGGTGGAAATTGGTGAATCGTCATTCAACTACCTTCAAATATTTTGTAGCTTAGATTACGACATCCTCTTCCAAGTTATAAAAGTATTTTGTTGGGTCCTGGCCTTAATATTTCATATTAGGTGTTATATTAAGGACTTTAAATCAACTATCTTGAATATCTCCCAAAGGTTGTCTGGTTCAGACAATTATGATCTTCCCAAATCTCTTGGAACAAGCTTTCCTAATGAACATGATGTCCCATGGTTGGATCATGGAAATCATAATTTTCTTCCTCCACCTCCTCCAATTATTCTCCTTAACCCACAAGGTCAAGGTCACTCAAGCACTGTCGACAAGAAAGGTCTGTCTGATCGCATCTTAGAGATGAAGTCACATATTGACAAGCCGGGAGATTTGGGTGTCAAAGTCTTAAGAAAGTTGGATGTTCAATTAATTTTGTAAGTCTCATAGTTAGTTCCTTTGGGACTACTATGAAATAGACTATGACATGACCCTTAATGTTCTTATCTATTTGCTTGGACCTGCTGAATCAGCAATGATTTGAGGACTAGTAAACCAAATTTGATTAGGAGATCAACTTCCCAATGGACATTGAAAAAGGTAACATTAGATATGTAGAAAAGGCTTTCTCTTCCCAATGGAAAGGGATCGGCCACAGTCAACTTGGTTGACCATATGGTAAAGAGAAAGGCTAAGTATGTGATAGTCCCATGTATCATTCCTAAAGAGTCCATATGTTTTTCTTGCCAAAGGAAGGGGCATTGATTGTGAAGATGCATATTTACCTGAAAGATCAGAAGGTTGATCAAGTCAAGAAGTTTGACTCTAACTTCAGGTAAAGTCCACTATCTAACTCTGTTAAGTTTCTATTATGATATTCTTATTACATGATGTGACTGGGTCACATTTTGATGTTTTAAGAATCAAAGAAAAGTGAAGAAACTTAAAGGAAGTATATGTTGATTCTGATCGCAAAGATGGATTTTAATCGCATGGTTCGGTGATCAGAATTTTGAGCTGTTTCTTAGGAGTTATGATATATTGCTTAGGAATAGATAACACCAAGTTTTTCATATGATTTTGCACTGTAAGGAAAACTTTTCCCGCAAAGTAGTAAAATAAAAGGAATTTCTTTGATTTTATTTATTCTAAGTATCCTTACAATGGCATTTGTGAAAAATTGTTGCTTAAATGATTCCATTGATAGCAATATTGGAAAATAGATTTGTTTCTTTCATTTGTGGTAATGTCTAATTTACCAAATAAGGAAAGATTCTCATAACTCAAGTTTTAATTGGACCGAAACTTGGAATCATGCAAGTTGTATAGTATGATGAATGAGAATTTTCATGTTTGGAAAATTAAGACTAATTCCTTGTTCACATGTATATGTGAGTCAAGTGAAGGACTAAGGGATCGAGTACACATTTTTGTGCGCTGATCAAGTCCACCACAAAGATCGTTAAGACTATTTGTGATGGTTTACTAAAGTTTAGTGAATATGGTTTTACTTACCAGATTAAGTATCATACTGAAACATTGGAAAAGTTTCGATGTATGGCAGAACGAATGAGAAGAATCAAATTATGCAGAAAGATAAAAGTTTCTCAAATCTGAAAAGATGGGAGAGTAATTTAGTATAATGTTTTGTGATCATCTTAATGATTAAAGAACCATATCATAATTGGTCTTCTAAGGACATCTTAGTGCATTCTTATGTCTAAGAAGAGGAGTCATGAATTGTTGAAATAGTTAAATCGAGAAGATGAGTCATACTTCGTTCCAAAACAAGTCTTAGAGTCATACTCCAAGATTGTAACTTTAGTGACACATCTTAAAGAAGGTTTATAACACTTGTCAAATGTAAGTTCAAATTTTTTTTACTCTTGTACTTTTGAAATTGGTAAGTTGTGATGTTTTTGATAAAACAAAGACCAACTAAGGCCAACTGTGTGAAGTGTCTGTCTTGATAAAGAATCCACACTATCTATTGAATATACGGCAAAATATTCTTATATGTCAAGTGGACAGTGGGAGTCTTAAAGATCATGAAAGAATTTCAAGATCTAATCGAGAATAAAAACCTGTAGTTTGACACTAGCACACGACGTGAGGTTTATAACCAATTATGTTTACATATTTCTATTTCTGTGCCCATTCCAGTTAAAGTTGGCTTTGCATATGAGTTCTGAGAGTTCTCAATTGGTTGCATAACAACTTGGAAGCAATGGCAGGCCCTTGTGCTGCCAAGTGGCAAGAAATTAAGATTGAGTTCAGTCCATATGATTTTGGATTTGCAATTACCCTTATGTTGTGATTATTGTTTTGACAAATTCACATGGATAAGAACACATACACCATAAAATCTATGTGTCATAAGGTTTCTCCCCGATTCAAGAAAATGATGGTGAGGAAACGCTTTCACTAAGTAGATTTTCAGTAGATAGCAATTGCGATATTTGCATTCTCAAAGTCGTTAGTGGAGGGTGTGTGGTTAACCGGCACACTAACATGGACTTATGAAGATTGGAAAAGGACTAAACAATTGAGACTATGATTACAGCATCCCTTTTGATAGTTGTAATAATTGTTTAGACACACATGTGAGCTATCTAAGGAAGGGTGTGTGATATTGATAAAGTCTTATCAAAACATCTCGTATCATAAATCTGAACTTTGCTAACAACGTCAATAAAGTATCTATTTCTAGAAGTTCAGCTGATTTTTGAGTACATGTCAAAGCTAGTGGGAGCATAAGTGTTATGCTAATAATCATCATGTTAGTGGGAGCATCATAATTATTATTAATATTGCAAGATAGCAATGTTAATTATAAAAAAAAACAAAAGTTTATATTTGTGAAGTTGTGGGGGTTGAAAAGTTGTTTTGCTATAATTAAGGGAGAGAAAATTATACTTCATTTAAATTCTAAAAGCTTAGATTGAGGTTTTAATCATCTTTAGTCAAGGATATGTATGAATTTTGTGTTGGAATGGCTCAACATAAGGAAATTCTATATATGGGTCCATTATTTGCGTTCTAAAATTCGATTTTGATGACGACATCCCTTTTCATAATCTTAATTATGAGAACTTGGCAAATAGAAATATTGTAGCAAAAGGACTAGGAACGATTGTATGTGCTATAATATTCACCCTTTCTAAAATTTTCCAAATGCCTGGGGCATTAAGAAGGGAAAAAGTCTAGAATTGTATATGACTAAAATGATTAACCAATTGTAGAGGACAATCTAAGGTTTACCAAAGATTGGTTTCTCAAGGACAGTTGGAAGTATAATGTTATATTTGGAAGGACCATATTGACATATTATGAAAAATGGCAACGCTTGTTCAGAAGTGATAGTCAAAATGGGAATATGGAAATGTTTCCATAGGTGGAAGTTATTCAATTTGTGTTAGATTAGAAAAACTTAATGCAAGAAGGATGTTTCCATGGAGTTGATCTCCATTGGAATACTCTGTAATGTCTGTTGACAAGTCTTTGTGACTTTGAGCATAATCATTACAAGAGGATCAATGCGTATATGTTTAAAATCTAACAATATTTCGGTAAATGGCATGAATTTGGAATTCTTGCATTTGTATTTAGGATTTGGGACTGTGAAATGAGAATCATTGGACTTATGTTCAATCGATCTATTTCACAAAGTAAAGATCATAGACAAACTTAGTATGCATACTAGGTATATGACATAACTAATGTTTAGACAAACATAGTGTGCATACTTGGTGTATGGCATGACTATTGTTTAGAAAACATAGTGTACATGCTTGGAGCATGGGACAACTATTGTTTTAATTCATGTATAAAGTTGATAATTTGAAACAGTATGCAATGAATAATGTGTAATTAATATGGTGATAAATAAAATGTGTTTTATGTATATTCATAAGTTCTGAGACCATATTGGATTCGATTATTCTTGTGTTTCACTTTGCATAGTTTGACTTCCAGAATAACTAGGTCATTCTTCCTGAATGACTAAGTTATTCAAACTATCCACAGTCGGTCATATGTTGGAAGTAGATATGAATCAAGACTGTCATGAAGCTGGATTGTAGATGTCCAAGGTATGGGACATAGCAAGTCGTGCTACAACATTCATGAGTACTCAGAAGTTCTGAGTATTGGATTCAAACCGTGCTCATTGGAATAACTTCATGGATTTCATCACAAGTGATCATGAGATGATAATATCTTATATTCTTCATACCTAGAGATATGACTTGTTGCCTATGAGTTGGTTATACATTGATTGCACGAAAACGCATTTGGTAACTCGGTGTTATAAAACGTGCCTTTGTGTATGATTCAACAAGTAGTAGAACACGCATATGAGTCGAAGTTTATCCATTCCTTTTACCCTTAAAGGGATAAAAGCGATATCTATGGGCCCCTTGATGATTTAGTGATGACACTCCGAAGTGATTGGCCAAGCCAAGACTGATTTGATTTGTACAATTAGTCAGTCGTGATAAATCGGAAATCGGGAAACAACAAATGGACAGAGAGAATGATTTTAATCCATGTCTCAGTCCATATGATATCTAGAATGGAGGAATATATGATCCCTTATGTAATGGATGCTTCATTGATTTGTTCAGAGTTCGATGGCAGCAAATTTTAAGAGCTACGATTGCTAGTCGGGTTTTGAAGTCATATGTAATAATAGTTTTAGACTTATCCAAGTGGGAGACTGTTGGATTAGTGTCTAAGTCCATAACTATATTTGGTAAGTACTTGAACCGATTGGCATTGTCCATTTGGGTTGCATGGCATCATGCATTTGGATAGACTAAAATGAGAGAAATAACACTTAATGTTTATTAATATATTATAAGTTCAAATATATTAATAATGTTATTTAATTAGTATTGATCAAGAATTAATTTGGAATCAATTAAGTGATCAAAAGGAGATTGGGCCATTGTTAGGCTTTGGGCCTTCATAAATTTGGGACCATAATAGTCCTTGAGTGTCTTTTAGGCATTAGGCCATTATTGGGATTTTTGTGCCATTGAGTTTGGGCCACATCTATTGGGCCAATTGAGGGATGATTAAAATGGTTTTTACCCTGGCAGTCGGAATTACTTTATTATAGTCCCGCTTATGGTTTATAACTGAATTATTAAATAGGATTTTATTTTATTGGTTAGTATGGGGATTCTATGGTTCAATAGCCCAAGCATCTATTTGATTGTCAGCGGACTAAGGTGAGTTTGCTCACTATATTGTTGGACTCTAGGGTTTTATGTGTTGGATTAGTGTCTAAGTCCATAACTATATTTGGTTTGTACTTGACTCGATTGGCATGGTCCATTTGGGTTGCATGGCATCATGCATTTGGATAGACTAAAATGTGAGAAATAACACTTAAGGTTTATTAATAGATTATAAGTTCTACTATATTAATATGATTATTTAATTAGTACTGATCAAGAAATAATTTAGAATTAATTAAGAGATCAAAAGGAGACTAATTAAATATATGGGTTGATTGTGTAAATCATCCATACTTGTATAGTGGGCTAATGTTCCATGGATTATCAAGTTGGGCTAAAACCCATAGGATGCTCCATTGTGTTTTTGTACCCATGGATCATGGAAATGAAAGGCCATGACAATTAGGGTTTACATGGTGTAACCCTAATTGTGACACACTATATAAGCATCTTAGTCTTCCCAAAAATTGTCCACTATGTATGAATGGTGAGGGTTAGCCAATTTCATGAAGTGTCTCATTTCTCTCAAGTTATTCTAAGTGTATTAGGTGATGTGTGTACCATTTGAGGTGTCACACTTGGGGCACCAGGCTCTTAAGCTCCATGGAATCAAGCTACATCAAAAGGTATGTCTACTAACTTATATCATTCCATATGAATCAATGTTTTGTATGCTAGTTAGGATAATACCTTGGAATATTCATATTTGCATGTATAATAGAGAAAACATAGATACGCTTACATAAATACGTTTACATAGATACGCTTACATGAATACGCTTACATAAATACGATTACAATACACGATAATAGAACATACATAACAAGGTGCTATAGCATGGAACAATTTCAGGATCTAACTATACCAATGAATCACAATGCATTGTGATAGTTATATTGGGTATACGTGATCATAGTAATGTGGATGTTCGCGGCTTGCAATCATTGCAGGGGTCACATTTGGTTCCAATAATCTCTTGACAGGGAGCGTTTAGCATGGGATCTAGCCATCACATTATGCCTTAACCCTCAATTGAGGCAAAATAGTACAAAAGTAGTCACTTATTACAAATACTACAGTACTTACGACAATTACAAAAGGATATAAAACTCTAGTTAATATATTATTAATACCCTTACTATGTGGCATATTCACATGGTCGATGAGGTAGATTAGAATAATAAAAATAGTCATACAGTCGTGTCTTGGTAGAAGGCTACTTTCAAAACAATCGGGTCTTGGTAGAAGGCTACTTTCAAAACAGTCGGCTCTTGGTAGAAGGCTACTTTCAAAACAATCGGGTCTTGGTAGAATACTACTTTCAAAACAGTTAGGTCTTGGTGGAAGATTACTTTTTATACTAGTATGAAATATGGGATTTTCTAGGGTTTTCAAACATTTACAATTACTTACAAACATTTTCACACTTATACAAACTTTTCGCCAAAAGTTTACAAGTCTTTACTTTACAGTTTTACAAATCAAAGACACATAAATACTTATGAATTCACCAGCTTTTTGGCTGATACTCGCTTTCAAAATAACTTGTATTCTCAGGTCAGAAAAAGACAGGTACGGCGACCAGGTTTTGTGAAGACGGAGCAGTCGAGACTCGTCTTTTATTTTGAACATTCTTTATGTTGTTTATGATATGAAAGAACGCACATGTATTTAAAATTATACTATTAATGAAATGGATGATGTTGTTTCTTGTTTACTACTTTACATTGTTGTGATACATTACATGACGTCCTCCACCCCAGAATGTTTCCGCCGTTCTCGGTTTTGGGGTGTGACAGATTGGTATCAGAGCATTATTTATAGTGAATTGAGTATATCAACGCATAAAAGATATACTAACTATAAATACAGTGGGATTAAAAATACTCTGACCAAGAGTTTATACTTTTAAATAATAAAATATTTAACTAAGTATACATGTCTGCATTCATACTAAAATCCGTGTCACAATGAGAAGAACAAAAGTATTACGATTGTTGAATATCACAGGTAAGCTCAGGGATGTATGGTCAGTCGTGGGAGTGGCATAGCCTGCTCAACTATGCTGGTCCAAGGAGTGATTAGCACATACCCAAGAATGGTTGTGATGTGTCAACAAGTCTAAAAACATACCAACGTTACCACAATGAGAACATTATAACAGAACCTATGTCTAAAATTCTATGGGAGTATTTTGTGTTACTATAATTACTTACTTGAGAACTAAAAGTAATCTTCATTATGAAGTTGATAGTTTCTAAGTGGATACACTAAGGTTATATGTAACTAGGATGTCATAGACTTAGAATCTGTGAAATTTTTGCTTTACCCCGGTTCCTTGTGAATTTGGAGTTAATGTCACTTATTCGAAAGCCTATCCTGTTTTGATTACATATAACTGGTATGCGCTTTACTAATAGTAATGTAAATAATGAAGATTATCTAATAATTATCTAGATAATTCGTCTAATAATTATTTTCCTACCCCAATTCTCACGTAGATAACATGGCTGGACTCCATCCCCACGACAACCCGTACCTTCCGAATGAAGGAAATGCTGGATGGTTTGGAGAAGAACCCGAGAATGATCATCCAATCCCTTTGAATGATCACCATGATGAAGACCTTTCAGATGATGATAACTCCAAACTCGAGGTTGAGAACCTACCCCCGGTAGCTCCCATTCCAAATCCTAACCCTCGTCCGACTTTTCATGGCCCGACGCCTCCTTGGGTAGAATGCCTGGAAACATGGAGCTAAGATCAAGATCAACCTATGCCTTTGAATGGAGAACGAAGCTTCTACAACGTCAAAGAAGGGAGCTCATCACACAGAGTTCTACCAATCCTGATCCGTAGAGTTGCCCGAAACGAAATTCAGGGCAAGACGGCTCTCCAACGTATTGAAGAGGTTAATGCCAATGCAAGAATGCATATCGTTCGCACCAATCGCCTTGATCACACAAATGAGAGATCTAAGAGAAAACCTGAGACCCTACTACAAGCACTAGCTGAAACCCGAGTCGAAGTCATAGAGCTCCGAGTATGCCAGAGGGTGTGCGAAAGACACCTACTTGACATGGAACGCCAACTAGCTGAACTAAGAATTCACCAGAGGGATGACCGTCACCAATAGGAAATGCTTTATTTTCCTTCCTTATTAAAGGAATCGTTTTCCTATCTATGTCCTATGTGGCATTTTTCTATGAAACTACCTAGTACTGTAAGTACTTTAGTTAGGTCTTTATGCTGTCAAAGACTTTTCTACTCCAGATGTGATGTAAGACCTACTACAAGGTCGATTTTTCCCAAACTTATTACATCTTAAACATCGATAATATTGGCAGTCGACTAACTTCTATGTTATTCTCTGTTCAACTACTTTCATCATACCTTCATTGGAGTCTATCTGAAACTTGCTTTAGTCAAGTCTATGGACTATAGTAATTTAACTACGGGATCATTTTCAAGCCTCTTTAAAAGGTTGGATAATATTATCCACCAACCAATAATACCTCGGCTTGAACGAAAAAACGTCTTGAGACCATTCTACGAACTTACTTTTACTTTGTACTGGGACTGCATCATAAGGATGTAGGTTAAACCCCCGAGAACATACTTCTACTCTTTACATGAGCGATCGAAATATATATCTAGGGTCAACCTTAATCGCTCACGAACTCCTTATCTTTCTTGTTACAAAATCATGTCGTCATCCGGAAATAGTCAGTCAAACAACGAAACCCCTTCTTTTCCTATAGACGCCGCTACTTTCCAAGCCATAGTAGCAGCCGCCGTGACAGCTGCCGTGGCAGCTGTCCTTGCAAACCGCATCGCTAACAACGCCAACAAGACTTACAAAGGAATTGAGAATTCCAATCGTGGTAATGATCCGTCAAATTAACAAATAGTAACAGTCGCCAACACCCACAACAACAACTCAAAGTTCAATAAACGGAAGTGTTAAGCCCAAACAGAACGCAAGTGATTTCAAAGGCTTGCCAGGTGTGACAACCCGATATTTCGACTCTATGTAATGACCTAAAAAGTCAAGTATCGTAACTACTTTTGAAATAATGAAATTAACTTCAAAAATAAAATGTGCAAAAGTCTCTATAGGGATATCTATTATACTAGATAATGTGTGAAGGTTTATAGAAATACTAAGAACGCAAAAATCCGAGTTATAACGAAGAAGTTATGACCATTCTAAGATTTCCGACAAAACCGGCAACACCGATTAAACAAAAAATGCTAAGTTTCAATACAATAGTTTTTAGCCTTAAGTATCTAAATGAAAGTTGTAGATATCATTAAACCGTGAGCATACACAAAAAGAACGTCCAAATTTGACTTCGTATGAGGAAGTTATGATTTTTCCAAGATCCGGATATAGCAGTAGACAACCAAAAACTCGAAATAGAGCTCGAGAGACTTCTGACCAAAACAAAATAAATAAGAATCTAAGGTCTCAACAATAGTAGCACAACCGCGAAAAGTCTGACGAAAACGAACATCGGATGAAGAAGTTATGGATTTTTAACGGACTTTTCATGTCTCGGCCCGTTAAAAATAAATAATTAAAAATAAATTCAAAATTTTCCGACGAAATCTAAACGAGAGTTGTAGAGCATATTTTCAGCTACTCGTGCATATAAAGAAAGTCGAAAACGGAGCCCGTACGGGAAAGTTATGGATTTTACAAGTTCGGGGTCCAAAATCCGAGGCTGTCAGGCCTGCCACGACGTGGCACAGTTCGCCGCGACCCAGCAAGTGACTGAGGGCGCCCAATCAATGGAAGAGGATAAGAGGACTCACCACGACATGGCACACCCTTTGCCACGACGTGGCACCCAAAAATCCACCCTATAAATAGAACTCTTGGGGTGCCGGGTTTAGGTGCTCCATTCTTCCATCTCTCGTGCTGAAACTCTACGGTTAAGCTCCCGAAGCCCTCCCGAAACCCCGGTCTTCACACTCAAGTTCCGAAGGAAGGTTCTACACTCCCGAGACTCCCGAGATTCCCGACAATCCTGAGAAAATCAACTTTCACAAGCCAAAGTTTTGCTCGATTTTCATCTCGCTTTCTCCAATCAATCAAGTGAGTTCATACCCCTATAAACTACACTTTCAAATGTTTTATCAATGCTTTTTATACAATTTTAAAGGGGGGGGGGAAGTACAAGTAAGCACACGGTTATTATCGTGTGTAACATAAAGTTTCACTATATACTCTTTTCTATCAAGTGAATCATATGTGACTCATAACTACTATATGGGAACTTTTGTATGCAGTATATATTCACGATAACATCTTGTCTTTTGGAAATAAAACATGTTTATATATATATATATATATATATATATATATATATATATATATATATATATATATATGCGAATCAGACCCTTTATTTATACTTTAAGTATATGTGATCATTTATGCCACTTTAAATGTTATACTTTACATAACAAGTGAGAATTACATTAGGATTTACTATACGAACGAAACACACACTTTGAATAACTATAATAGGTATAGTTTATGAGGAAATCATAAACATTTACATACTAGAAACACTATATCAAAGAGATACTTTCATATACAAGAACAAATGGACATTTTCATACGTAAATCTGTTTTATACTAAGTTTTGTGAGACATTTCACGTACTTTTGAGTATGCATTTTAAGTCCTGTATTATATACCATAATCCCTTGTAGGGGGAGCGTGATACTTGTGTATAGATCTATACGGGATTGACAATCCCACACCTAAACTGTTAGCTACAGTTACGCCGGCAGGCTTGGGGTGATAAACGTCATAACATTCCAACGTCTGAAGAACGTTGTTACAGGCAGTCTGGGCCATTAGTATGGTTATAAAACTCACATGGAGTAGTAAGAACATATTGATTTACAGGGTTATCAAATGCCTTAGTGATTTTATACTTACACAAATCTACTACTCTAGGCATGAAAAACACGATTGCATTTCAGTTTTGGAACTTTTAAACTACTACACACTTATGAACGGATATTGGATTTCTAAAAACAAACCTTCAAAACGGTCGAGTCTTTGTAGAAGACTACTTTTATACTAGTACGAAATATTGGATTTTCTAGGAGTTTTTCGAACATCTACAAACAAATTTCATTTGATTTTATTCAAACAGTGACATTAAATACTTATGAACTTGCCAGCTTAAATGTTGATCTACTCTTTCAAATCTACTTGTATTTCTTAGGGATTCAGTAATACAGGTAAACTTCAGCTTTTGCAGAAATGATGCTTAGGCGTCTAAACAAATCTTTTGACAACATATTGTAATTAATATTTTGGAACATGTAATACTTACAAATGATGTAACTTTTTCAATTATATATATGTTGGTTGTGTTTACTTTCTTTACTATGTATTCAACTGTTTTGATACTACATGAAGTCATCCGCCCTCGAACAATTCCGCCATTCTGGTTTGGGGGTGTGACATATTGGTATCAGAGCATTGTTTATTATGAACTAAGTATATCGAACCACATAAGATATACAAACTATAAATGCATAAGGGACTAAAACTCTCTGACAAAACATTTTCACACCTAAAACCTGGTTTCATTTAATTTAGATTGTTTTGGGTCGTAAAAGTACAATTACATGCATACAACAATATATTTTCATGGTTAGAACTATACAAGAAGTATTAAGACAAGTTTGACACTACGATTAGGCCTCGGCATATGTAATCGGATTTGGGACGAATATAGCTTGATCAACTATATTTATCCGAGATTGGAGTAACGTGTGTCGAGGAATGGTCGTAGTAAGCTACAAGTCAAAACTTACGAAAATAAACATTAGTATCAAACATACAAATTTAAATACTATAGGAGTATTTGGTACATGCAAGAGTTTAATTGACATGCTTAGTTTTACATGTTTCAAGTTTTGTTCAATTCCTATAACCCTATTCTCGTATAGTCAAATGGCTGGATTCATTCCACACAGAGACCCCTACAATCTCAACCAAGGTAACTAGGGATGGATCGAAGAAGATCCCGAAGAGGATGAAGAACCTATCGAGTTGGTTGAAGGGGATGACTCTGGGACAGACTCAGAACCAGAGGTAATCAACCCACCAGCCGCTCAACCTCCTACTGTTTGGTGAAACTTTAAGAGACCAACTCCCGTTTGGGGAAGTCACCTCCACCATTGGAGTCAATAGCAAGGAGTGTGTCCTCCCTACGGCATGTGTCGAGACTTCTACGATGTCCGTGGCGGAGGTTCATCCGATCGAGTACTCCCAGTCAACCAGTCCTATCAATCTGGGGTTCAAGCTAACCAGATTCGTGAAGTCAACGTGGAAGTATAGGTTCACACTTCCGACATCCGCCGACTAGATAGGTTGCAGGATGACACCCAACTCCGCGCTGACGCGTTCCAAGCACAAACGATTGCAGCCCTCTCTGAGTTGAGGGAACAGGAAGCCGCCTTCGATAGGCGTCTTATGGAAGCAAAACAATAGGATGCGGAGTCAAGCTCCAAGCGCAACCTACGTCGCAAGTAGTGCTTGCCGAATCCCAAAATTTTGATATAGAATAGGACCATCGGCTAAAAGTCTTACCTTCTTTAACTTCTTGTAATCGGAGACCTTTAGAAAGGTCAAAATTTTCTAACTTCGGATGTAACGCAACAATATGTTTAATATATATATATAGGACATATCTCTTTTGTGTGTTAATTCTATGCATTTCATTCGAATCATGAGTTTGTTTATTGTTATTCAAACTCCATTGGTGAATCAAACTCAAAACCCTGTGTTGGTCAAACCAAATTCTCGAACTATTAAAGATAGTTAACTCATTGTCATTCAACTCTCAACCACCAAAACTTATGATCTTTTATTTTTATTTCTTGGCAGCGTGATGCCTCCTCGTCAAAACCTAAGACCCAATCCGGGCAGGATACCTCCACCACCACTGCCTGCATCAATGGAAAATGCCGCATTGATAGCTGCTGTAACCGCTGCAGTAACAACGGCAATGGCCCAAATGAGTAACAATGGTTCTGGTGGGGGAGTAAATAGTTCTACGAATGTCCAACGTCCAGGTCGTGTAGGGGATTGTACATACAAGGATTTCATGAATAGCAAACCCATTACTTTTAATGGGGCCGGAGGAATAATGGCTCTATCACAGTGGATAGAGAAAACTGAAGCAGTTTTGAGATTTTTTCTTGTTCGGAAGGGAATAAAATGAAGTTCGCTGCCTGTACTTTCTCTGAGAGAGTTCTAACATGGTGGAATGGCCATGTGAAGTCACTATCGCTAGTAGTGGCTAACTCTATGGGCTGAGAGAATCTAAAACAAATACTACTCCAAGAGTACTATCCATGGGGAAAATTACAAAAGCTCGAACAGGAACTTTGGGGCCTTACCATGGTAGGCTTAGATAACACGACCTATACCAACAGGTTTAGTGATTTGGCAATCCTTTGCCCAGGAATAGTTGCTCTGGAGAGCAAGAAGATCGAAACGTACATCTGGGGACTGTCACCCCAGATTCGAGGAAGTGTTCTAGCTTCCAAACCAATCACCTTCGATAGCGCCAAACAGTTGGCACAAGCTCTCGTAGACCATGGGGTCTGCCAAAACTTCGCAACCACCGCACCGGAACAACCCAGAGGAAGCAACAACAACAGCGACAATACCAACAACAACAACAATAAGATCTTCTAGAACAAAAGAAAGAGTCAACCTTCACAGGAACCTTCCAAGAAACAACAGATTGTGACAGTCCATGCCGCTACTGCCCCCACTGCTGCTCCAATTACCACTACACCAGCAAAGCCATATGCTGGCAACCTACCAAAGTGCAGCAAATGTAATTTCCATCACAACGGAAATTCTCGGGAGATGCACTGCAACAACTGCAACAAGAAGGGGCACATTGCTCGTTTCTGTAAGGCACCGGCACGACCAATCACCCAAGTCCCAGGGTTCGGTGTGGGATGGACGTGTTATGGTTGTGGTGAGGCTGGACACTACAAGAGAGACTACCCTAGGCCAATGAATGTTGGCGGCACAGGACGAGTGCTGGTAATAGGACAGAACGAAGTGATAGCTGATCCCACGGTGGTTACGGGTACGTTTCTCCTCAATAACGTTTATGCATGCATACTCTTTGATTGTGGTGCGGAGAGGAGTTTCGTGAGTCATAAATTCAAGCACGTACTAAAACAGAACCCTAAAACATTAAATAAGATATTTACAGTAGAAATGGCAAACGGTAAAACAGAAAGCACGAACAATATGTACATAGGCTGCACACTAACTCTAAACGAACACTCATTTCAAATCGATCTAATGTTGATCACTATAAAGAGCTTTGATGTCATCATCGGTATGGATTGGTTAAGCCCACACCATGTTGATATACTTTGTCACGAAAGGGCTGTTCGCCTAAATCTGAAAAACGACGACACTCTTGTCATTTATGGTGAAAAACCCGGTACCAATTTACAAGTCATCTCTTGCGTCAAAGCCCAAAAATACCTACGTAAAGAGTACGATGCCTTCTTAGCCCACGTGGTAGATAAGAAAAAAGAAACGAAAGGCATCAGAGACATTCCAGAAGTCTGCGATTTTGTCGATGTCTTCCCTGAAGATCTTCCCGTAGTTCCACCAGAACGTCAAGTCGAGTTCAGAATTGACTTAATTCCCGGAGCTACACTAGTAGCTAAGTCACCATACCGTCTAGCACCGGCAGAGATGCAGGAGTTATCTAGCCAACTAAACGAACTAATCAACAAAGGATTCATCAGGCCGAGCTTCTCACCTTGGGGAGCACCAGTCTTGTTCATAAAGAAGAAGGATGGATCTTTCCTCATGTGCATCGAGTATCGGGAACTCAACAAGCTCACTATCAAGAACCGATATCCCTTACCACGCATTGATGACTTGTTCGACCAACTCCAGGGAGCGAGTTATTTCTCAAAGATCGACTTAAGATATGGGTACCACCAACTACGAGTCTTGGAAGGAGATGTTCCCAAAACAACTTTTCATACTCGTTATGGTCACTATGAATTTGTAGTGATGTCCTTTGGATTAACAAACGCACCAACGGTGTTCATGGAATTAATGAACCGAGTGTGTCGTTCATTCTTGGAAAAATTTGTAATCGTGTTCATAGACGATATACTCATTTATTCAAAGAATAAAGAGGATCATAGTCAACACCTCCGACAAGTCTTGGAAACGCTAAGAAAAGAGAAGTTATACGCAAAATTCTCCTAGTGCGAATTTTGGATTCAGAAGGTAGATTTCCTAGGTCACGTGGTTAGCAAAGACGGAATACACGTGGACCCTTCCAAAATCAAGGCAATCGAGAACTGGTCAGCTCCAAGAACCCCAACGGAAATTCGACAATTCTTGGGCCTTGCTGGCTACTACAGAAGGTTTATACAACACTTCTCGAAGATTGCGAAACCACTTACCACCCTGACCCAGAAGGGTGTAACTTTCGATTGGAAAGAAAGACAAGACGCTGCATTCCAAACACTGAAGCAAGCACTATGCAGCGTACCTATATTGTCCTTTCCAGAAGGAACAAAAGACTTCGTGGTCTACTGTGATGCATTTAATCAAGGTCTTGGATGCATACTAATGCAACGAGGTAAGGTCATCGCTTACGCCTCAAGACAACTCAAGACGCACGAAGTCAACTACACTACCCACGATCTTGAACTAGGAGCAACCATTTTCGAACTAAAGATCTGGAGACACTATCTTTATGGCACGAAATGCACGATTTTCACGGATCATAAGAGCCTTCAGCACATTCTCAACCAAAAAGAACTCAACATGAGGCAGAGACGATGGGTTGAACTACTTAATGACTAAGAATGCGAGATTCACTATCACCTAGGAAAAGCAAACGTAGTAGCTGATGCTCTTAGTAGAAAAGAATACTCAGGTCGCCGAGTGAAATCCTTAACCATGACGATCCATTCACATCTGTCCACACAATTCAAGGAAAGTCAGAGGGAAGCCTTGAAAACAGAGAATGTGGCAAGTGAAGCCCTAAGAGGAATGGACAAGAATCTTGAAGTCAAGGGTGACAGAGTTCGTTACATCATGGATCAGATCTGGACACCGAAGTTTGGTGGATTCAGAGAGGTGGTCATGAACGAGGCTCAGAAGACTCAATACTCCGTGCATCCAGGTTTGGACAAGATGTATCTTGACCTCAAGAAACTGTATTGGTGGCCGAACATGAAAGCAGAGATCGCTACCTATGTGGGAAAGTGTCTGACTTGTGCCAAAGTCAAGGTAGAATACCAGAAACCATCAGGACTACTACAACAACCCGAGATACCCGAGTGGAAGTGGGAACGGATAACCATGGATTTCATAACCAAATTACCCAAGAGAACAGGTGGGCTAGACACCATCTGGGTAATTTTCGATAGGTTAACAAAATCCGCACACTTCCTACCCATTAAGGAAACCGATAAGATGAAGAAGCTAACTCGAACTTACATCCGAGAGATTGTACGACTGCACGATGTGCCTATATCCATTATCTCTAACAGAGATATTAGATTCACCTCGCGATTCTCGCAATCGTTACAAAAATCTCTAGGAACGAGGCTCGACATGAGTACTGCTTACCATCCACAAACCGACGGTCAAAGTGAGAGGACCATACAAACCTTGGAAGATATGCTAAGATCTTGTGTAATCGATTTTGGTAAAGCATGGGATACCCATTTACCACTAACTAAATTTTTGTACAACAATAGCTATCACTCCATCATTAAAGTTGCTCCATTCGAAGCCCTCTACGGCCGGAAGTGGAGATGACCACTGTGCTGGACTGAAGTAGGTGACACACAACTTGCCAAGGGACAAGTACCCGACAACACTCTCACTGGCCCGGAAATCATAAGAGAGACAACCGAGAAGATTGTACAAATTCGGGAACGATTAAAGGCTTCAAGAGACAGACAAAAGAGTTTTGCGGACAAAAGACGGAAGCCATTGGAATTTCAGGTCGGGGACCGAGTACCATTAAAGGTCTTTCCCTGGAAAGGGTTAATACGTTTCGGAAAACGTGGGAAACTAAACCCAAGGTATATCGGACCATTCAAGATCCTCGCAAGGATTGGCCCGGTAGCCTACAAACTTCGTCTACCGCAGGAACTCAATAATGTACAACGCAAAAATCCGAGTTATAATGAAGAAGTTATGACCATTCTAAGATTTCCGAGAAAACCGACAACACTGATTAAACGAAAAACGGGAAGTTTCAATACAATAGTTTTTACCCTTAAGTATCTAAATGAAAGTTGTAGATATCATTAAACCGTGAGCGTACACAAAAAGAACGTCCAAATCTGACTTTGTATGAGGAAGTTATGATTTTCCAAGATCCGGATATAGCAGTAGACAGCTAAAAACTCAAAATAGAGCTCAAGAGACTTCTGACCGAAACAACCTAAATGAGAATCTAAGTTCTGAACAATATTAATGCAACGGCGAAATGTCTGACGAAAACGGACATCGGATGAAGAAGTTATGGATTTTTAACGGACTTTTCGTGTCCCGGCCCGTTAAAAATAAATAATTTAAAATAAATTCAAATTTTTCCGACGAAGTCTAAACAAGAGTTGTAGAGCGTCTTTTCAGCTACGCGTGCATATAAACAACGTCGAAAACGGAGCTCGTACGCGAAAGTTATGGATTTTACAAGTTCGGGGTCCAAAATTCGAGGTTGTTAGGCGTGCCACGACGTGGCATAGTTCGCCGCGACCCGGCAAGTGGATGATGGCGTCCATTCAATGGAAGAGGATAAGAGGAATCACCACGACGTGGCACACCCTTTGCCACGACGTGGCACCCAAAAATCCACCCTATAAATAGAACTCTTGGGGTGCCGGGTTTAGGTGCTCCATTCTTCCATCTCTCGTGCTGAAACTCTACGGTTAAGCTCCCGAAGCCCTCCGAAAGCCCCAGTCTTCATAGTCAAGTTCCAAAGGAAGGTACTACACTCTCGAGACTCCCAAGACTCCCGCGATTCCTGAGAATCCCGAGAAAATCGACTTTCACAAGCCGAAGTTCTGCTCGATTTTCATCTCGCTTTCTCCAATCAATCCAGTGAGTTCATACCCCTATGAACTACACTTTCAAATGTTTTATCAATGCTTTTTATACACTTTTAAAGGGGGGAGTACAAGTAAACACACGGTTATTATCGCGTGTAACATAAAGTTTCACTATATACTCTTTTCTATCAAGTGAATCATATGTGATTCATAACTACAACATGGGAACTTTTGTATGCAGTATATATTCACGATAACATCTTGCATTTTGGAAATAAAACATGTTTATATATATATATATATATATATATATATATATATATATATATATATATATGCGAATCAGACCCTTTATTTATACTTTAAGTATATGTGATCATTTATGCCACTTTAAATGTTATAGTTTACATAACAAGTGAGCATTACACTAGGATTTACTATACGAACGAAACACACACTTTGAATAACTATAATAGGTATAGTTTACGAGGAGATCATGAACATTTACATACTAGAAACACTATATCAAAGAGATACGTTGATATACAAGAACAAATGGACATTTTCATACGTAAATCTGTTTTATACTAAGTTTTGTGAGACATTTCACGTACTTTCGAGTATGCATTTTAAGTCCTGTATTATATACCATAATCCCTTGTAGGGGAAGTGTGATACTTGTGTATAGATCTATACGGGATTGACAATCCCACACCTAAGCTGTTAGCTACAGTTAGGCCGGCAGGCCTGGGTGACAAACATCGTAACATTCCAACGCCTGCAGAACGTTGTTACAGGTAGTTTGGGTCATTAGTATGGTTATAATACTCACATGGAGTATTAAGAACTTATTGATTTACAGGGTTACCAAATGCCTTAGTGATTTTATACTTACACAAATCTACTACTCTAGGCATGAAAAACACGATTGCATTTCAGTTTTGGAACTTTTAAACTACTACACACTTATGAATGGATATTGGATTTCTAAAAACAAACCTTCAAAACAGTCGAGTCTTTGTAGAAGACTACTTTTATACTAGTAGGAAATATTGGATTTTCTAGGAGTTTTTCGAACATCTACAAACATATTTCATTTGATTTTATTCAAACAATGGCATTAAATACTTATGAACTCACCAACTTAAATGTTGATCTACTCTTTCAAATCTACTTGTATTTCTCAGGGATTCAGTAATACAGGTAAACTTCAGCTTTTGCAGAAGGGATGCTTAGGCGTCTAAACAAATCTTTTGACAACATATTGTAATTGATATTTTGGAACATGTAATACTTACAAATGATGTAACTTTTCCAATTATATATATGTTGGTTGTGTTTACTTTATTTACTATGTATTCAACTGTTTCGATACAACATGAAGTCATCCGCCCTCGAACGATTCCGTCGTTCTGGTTTGGGGGTGTGAAACCAGGCGACAACGACTAGTGGCGACTCCTGCTACCTCAGCACCGGTCAAGCATTATGAGGGAACGCTCCCAAGGTGTAGCAAGTGTAACTACCATCATAACGGAGCTTGCCGAGTATTACAATGCAACAATTGCAACAAGATGGGGCACATTGCTCGTTTCTGTAGAACCACCTCCACCACCGGAGCCAGCCAGGTTTGCTATAATTGTGGTGAGACGGGACACTATAAAAGGAATTGTCCAAAAAGGAAGCAAAACGAAAGCACCCGCGTCCGCATAACTCCGAACCAACACATCACTTCCACCACCAATGCTAGTACAAGCCAGATAGGTCACCAATGCAGCGAGATTGGACACCTCAAAAAGGATTGTCCAGTAACAAAGAACTCCGGCGTAGACGGGAAGATACTAAGGATCATTACTGCAGGAGAGACTGCTCCGGACCCACGTTAAAGTATCCAAGGCGTTCGTTGTAACAGACTCAAGAATTTTTTAAAATTTCTACAACTCGATTCTTATCTTTTGCGAGATCCCGTCAGTTAAGGGACCCTCGTGCTGAGTATACCTGTCTTTTGTAGTATACGTAGTTTGCAGCAATAGTCTTGTAGTAAATCTATAGTACTATAACTCTGTTAAAGGTTGCACTGTTGTGTTTTTTCTGTAACTCCTTTATGTTCAAATCTAATGTCTTTACTTCCAAGTGAGTTCGACATTATCATACGACTTGAGTCAATTCGATCCGCGCAATGCTAGTTTCATGAGCACATCTCTTTCTCCGTAAACGTCTTTCTAGCGAAGCCGTCATTACAGAACTCCGAGGTACTCATGCATAGAGTACCTTATGTTTTGTATCCTTTCCAAAGAAGCCTCAACAAACCTCCCCGAAGTAGCACTCGTACAGTACGTCAAGTTCAATCCAAAGACCCGTACGGTTGATCTATCGTTGAAGAATGTATACTCAAGTGTGGTATATAATCAAGGTTCTACAGGTTTAGAATTGATGATTCCACTTTAACTTATTTTCCTCATTGGGATGTGAGCTTAAAGAAGAATCATTTATTCGACTACCTTTTTAATCTTAATTATATACGAATCGTATACACGAGACTATGATTGATGAACCATGTATGACTACTAATATGAACTTCAGGATGGAGACTGCCCAAGACTACGAGTAATCGCATCGTCATGCGAACAAACTTAGAACCCAATACTACTCCTGTAACCAGATCACCCTACAGTCTAATGCTCATGAAGATACAAGAACCGTCCAGACAGCTTAACAACTACTCAACATTAGAATGAGAAGAACAAGCTCCTCGCCTTTGAGAGCTCCGGACTTATTCTTCAAGAAGACAGACTTCAGCGGGTGCAATCATACCAGCACTAATGCACCGGATCCCATCAGAACTCCGCAGTTAAGCATGCTTGGGCGATAATAGTACTAGGATGGGTGACCCCTTGGGAAGTCCTTGTGGTGGAGACCTCGACAGGACTTCCATTAGAAATCATTACTTTCTACCTCGCATAGATGAATTGGTCGATCAACCGCAAGGAACGAGGTGCATTTCAGAAATGGACCCAAGATTCGAATAATCACCAGCGACGAGTGTTAGTGAAGGATGTCCTGAGGACAATCTTCCAAACTCGATACGGACGCTACGAGCACGTAGTGATACCCCTCGGATAGGACCAATACGCCCGTAGTATTCATGAACTTAATGAATAGGGTACGCCATTCTTACTTGGATGAGTTCGTCATTGTCCTTATAAATGACTTACTTATCTACTCTCGTAGTAAGAAGGAAATCATAAAGAGCATCTACAACAAACCATGGAAACATTAAGATCAGAGAAGCTTTACGTGAAGTTCTCTAAATACCAGTTTTAGAATTGAAGAGTCGAATTCCTAAGACACACTATTAGTGATGTGGGAATTCTTGAGGACCTTTCCAAAGATCAAAACCGTTGAGAATTTTCCAGCACTAAAGACGCTTACGGAATTCACCAAATTCTAGGTCTCGCCGACCTACTGTCGTAGTTCATTTGGAAGTCCTCGCGAATTACGGAACCTCTTACAACTTTGACCCAGAAGGGAGTGGCCCTTGACTGGGAAGAGAAACAAGAAAAAGACACCTTTTGAATTCCAAGTGAGAGACCAAATCCTTTTGGAAGTCTCACTCTGGGAAGGCTTGATACGCTTCGGAAAGCGTGGAGAGCTAAATCCAAGAGAGTTAGGACCTCCAAGATTCTTACCCGAATCGGCCCTGTAACTTGCAAACCCAACCTACACCGCGAACTCAGTAACGTACATTTCACCCTTCACGTCTCAAACTTGAAAACATATCTTTCTGACAGGACTCTCGTAATCCCACTCGACGAGATCAATATCAACGAGAGCCTCGCCTTCGTGGGAGGACCGTAGTAATCATGGATAGAGAGGTCAGGCGAACAAGGCAAAGCCGCCTCCCATTAATGAAGATTCTTTGGGATACCATCCGAGGACCCAAATTCACTTGTGAGCGCGAGAACCAATCGATTAGGAAGTATCCCCACCTCCATACTTGATTTTTCATGCCTACTCCTTACCTAAATTCTAATTTCGGGAGGAAATTCCCTCTAACAGGGGAATGATGTGACAACCCGAAATTTTATATCCTGTTCAACCCTTCACTTCAATAGATGTCAGAACAGTTGCTGCTA
This sequence comes from Lactuca serriola, assembly GCF_051521515.1. Classification (NCBI taxonomy): domain Eukaryota; kingdom Viridiplantae; phylum Streptophyta; class Magnoliopsida; order Asterales; family Asteraceae; genus Lactuca; species Lactuca serriola. Next base: position 145,990,076 of record NC_136408.1, on the reverse strand, counting down.
ATTTTCAAGCTTTTTGGATTAGCACTTTAGGAGATATCAAGAGAGAGGATGCCCTAGAGTTTATTGTGCATCAATAAAGTTCCAAAAACTCCAAGAGTTTGGAGTTTACGGCCCAAATCGCATTTGGACCGTAAACTCCATGGACTATATATATGGCACTTAGCCATTTTTCCTTCATTTCTCCCATTTCAACTAGAGAAAACCCGATTTCTCTCCCAAGGATCTTCAAGATTTTGTCCCAATTGTAAGTACTTCTATCCTTGATTATATTAAAGCTTGTTACATGTCCATATATCGAGGAAATCACCCATGAAACAAAAGAACAAGGTGTTTACGGCCCATGATCTTCTTAGGCCATAAACCCTAAAATGGGTGCCAAAGTGTGCCCTAGCTCCTTCCTTATGCTTAAAACCTAGCATATATCCTTTCCTTGATGAGTTTAGCACTTGAAAGACACCAAAACCCCCCCCCCCCCCATGAACATGAGTTTACGGTTTGGGAATCTCCCAATACCGTAAACACCCCCAAAGGGTGTTTTGATGCCCCTAACACCTTAGTATGCCTTGGATATTAGCATAGAACCTTACACCATTGAAATAAGGACTTCAATACACGAAATGCTACATCATACCATGAGTTTATGGCCGTAAACTCATGGGGAAGTGGTCCCCAGGCCGTAAACTCCATACAAGGCCATTCTTGGACCTTAAACCCACCCAACCTCTTGTTTAAGCCTTGGAACACTTAACCACTTAAGTTATAATAGTTTTAAGCCTCTTTTGGTGACCCGATTGAGAGTTTACGGCCAGGAGTAAACTCCCCTGGGCCGTAAACTCCAACAAACATGGTTCATTGACCATAAACTCTCGTATAAGGCCTTGCACACCTTTATTGCAACCCGATAGCCTTCTAACACTTTGACCAAAGTGTTTTCCTCACATTAGGATGTTTATACATGTATAATTAGTGTTATAATCACTAATTATATATATATATATATATATATATATATATATATATATATATATATATATATATATATGTCTTCATATGTTTTTAGGATCATTGTGTGTGTCTAAGTCTTCACTTGACACCAAGCACTTGTCCGACACTTCCATCCGATCCGCTCACTGCAGGTGAGTTCATACCACTTAATTAACCTTTTAAATGCTTCTAAATGTTTATAAATGCTTTATGGGGGGAATACAAGTTAAATCATGCTAGTTGTTATATCAATTACATGCGATTGATAACTAGAATGCAAATGGATTTACTATATGTTAACTGTTATACCAAACAAATGTCTTCAAATGGCTTTCGTAAACGTTTTTAGATGTTAAAACTCTTTATCAAATTGCTTTACATAATGTATGTTTCATTTTACACTCTGTTACCACTGTGTTTCAAACAAAGGTTTTCCTTATACTTAAATTGTCTTATCAAACAAAATACTTTCAAATCGTTTTATAAACTGACATCAAGTCGTCGTTTCTTTGTATTAAACTTTTCAAAGGTTTTAAAAAATTTCTTTTATGCTTTTATATTGTCAAATGCATACCTAGATGTGTATAGTTATATAAATAATGTTTAAAGGACTTAGGACGGGTAGCTCACTTTATTTCCTTTACCTCGTTGGGATGTGGCCTTAGGGCATCGGTTGCTTGTCTGAAGGTCGTCTAAATATTAGTTATATATCTTGTATACGTATATAGACATAAAAGTTCACCCAGTCAGTTCAGTACCTTTGGGTAGCAAAGGCATACTTTCGGTTATACACGTACATTACTAGTAACTATAATACGCAAAGTTAGGTGATACTACTTACCATTCCAAGTACAAGGAATCACACAAGAGTCAGTTCATTCATGAGTCTATACAAAAACATTACATGTTACATGAATACGTTTACATAGATACGCTTACATAGATACGCTTACATGAATACGTTTACATTGATACGCTTACATCGATACGCTTACATGAATACATTTACATAGATACGCTTACATGAATACGCTTACATAAATACGATTACAATACACGATAACAGAACAGACATAACAAGGTGCTATAGCATGGAACAATTCAGGATCTAACTATACCAATGAATCACAATGCATTGTGATAGTTATATTGGGTATACGTGATCATAGTAATGTGGATGTTCGCGGCTTGCAATCATTGCAGGGGTCACATTTGGTTCCCATAATCTCTTGACAGGGAGCGTTTAACATGGGATCTAGCCATCACATTATGCCTTAACCCTCAATTAAGGCAAAATAGTACAAAAGTAGTCACTTATTACAAATACCACAGTACTTAGGACAATTACAAAAGGATATAAAACTCCAGTTAATATATTATTAATACCCTTACTATGTGGCATATTTACATGGTCGATGGGGTAGATCAACATAATAATAATAGTCGTACAGTTGGGTCTTGGTAGAAGGCTACTTTCAAAACAGTCGGGTCTTGGTAGCAGGCTACTTTCAAAACAGTCGGGTCTTGGTAAAAGGCTACTTTCAAAACAATCGGGTCTTGATAGAAGACTACTTTCAAAACAGTTAGGTCTTGGTAGAAGATTACTTTTTATACTAGTAGGAAATATAAGATTTTCTAGGGTTTTCAAATGTTTATAATTACTTACAAACATTTTCACACTTATACAAAATTTTCTCCAAATCTTTACAAGTCTTTACTTTACAGTTTGTCAAATAAAAGACACATAAATACTTATGAATTCACCAGCTTTTTAGCTGATACTCGCTTTCAAAATAACGTGTATTCTCAGGTCACAAATAGATAGGTACGACGACCAGGTTTTGTGAAGACGGAGCAGTCGAGAATCGACTTTTATTTTGAACATTGTTTATGTTGTTTATGATATGAAAGAACACACATGTATTTAAAATTATACTATTAATGCAATGGATGATGTTGTTGCTTGTTTAGTACTTTACATTTTTGTGATACATTACACGACGTCCTCCGCCCCAGAACGTTTCCGCCGTTCTTGGTTTTGGGGTGTGACAACCCCCTAGCACTAGCAGGCAACATCAAGATATAAACATACAGTCAGGCATATCCAAATACTGACCTACCCTTCGGTCCTAAGGACCGTTGTCAGGGAAACTGATCCCTACTATACACATAACATATCATACAAATAAATCTCATGACCAAAGCACATAACCAGACCAAGATAATTATCATAAAGACAATCATCTTCTAAATACCCCCCTTTGGTGGGCCGACATTCTGGCCTTAGATCCACCCATACTAGAAGGTAACTCACCTCAATGTCGTGTAGTATTTGAACTATCCTCGACGTACAAGTCGACTCCCTTAGACTCCTCGATCCCTACACGACAACCTTCAAGTCAGAACATAGAACGTGCATCCCTAAACAGGGTAGATCAAGTCCAATCAAAGTCAACTTCAAGTTGACCCGACTCGCCGAGTTGGGCCGTCAACTCGTCGAGTCCATAACCTTTTACCCGTCCTAATCCATGACTCGACTTGTTGAGTTTGGCAACGAGTCGACGAGTTCCTCTTCTTAACGAGCATCAAATGAAGCTTCATCTGACTCGCCGAGTTGTATGAACAACTCGTCGAGTTCACCTGCATCAGATGAACAAGTCCTGACCTTAACTCGCCGAGTTGTATGAACAACTCGTTAAGTTCATCTTCGACCATAAGAAGATTGCCTTGGACTCGCCGAGTCTGTTCTAGCACTCGTCGAGTCCCATGAACTCTAGGTCTAAAACTAAGTCCAATGCGTTGGGTCACTCCTTCTGACATGCTACAAACCTTCTAACACCCAACTAAGTTCTTTTAACCCTCAACAGATATGGGACTTAATGCCTTGGACTCGTCGAGCCCCAAGAATGGACTCGCCGAGTCGATAATGTCCACACCCTAAATCCTCGATTTCTAATGTACAACACTTGTCCAAATGATAGATCCATGCCCCTAAGCTCGATCTGGCACGTAAAGTTACGAACTTTACGTGCATGCATGGGACTTTTGATCCTAAAAGGCCCTAAAATGTTTCTTATAATGCATGGGACCTTCCTTGAGTGCAAAAGCAACTCCAATCTGCCTTGTGACTCTTCCCAAGTGCTAGATCCAAAGTCTTGACCCCCAACCATGTTTGCAAATCATGGTTGGTCACCTCGTATGGCTTAAAAGCCGTAAATCGTCCCCCAAACGGGATCTAACAAACGAGCAAGCAAGATGCATAATTTATACCTTTCAAAGACTGCAAATAATGAACCGAACTTGAATCCTTCAGTCTCATCTTGATCCTTCTATGCTCTTCCTTCTTCCTTGAGGTCAAAACCCACAAAAATCACTCTAAAGCCTTGGCTCTTGCACCAAAACACTTAGGGTTTTCGATGGAGGGTCTTTGGGAGCAATAGGGACGAGTGGTGGCTGAAAGAGATGATTAAATAGGGTACAAACCCTCATATTAGAGTTTTTGTCCATTCAGAGCCTACTCGTCGAGTATGGCTGCTGACTCGACGAGTCTGCCACTTAAGTCCCGTGTCCAAACCCGCTCTTACTCGATGAGTTGGGTCTTCAACTGTGACAACCAGATATTTCAACTCTATGTAATGACCTAAAAAGTCAAGTATTGTAACCACTTTTGTGATAATGAAATTAACTTCGAAAATAAAATGTCCAAAAAGTTTCTATTTAATTACCTACTACGTTTGATGTCATTAAATCGTGATCGTAGGTAAAAAGAACGCCCAAATCCGACTTCCTATATTGATGTGATGATTTTTCCTCCGAATTCCTATATTGATGTGATGATTTTTCCAAGTTCGGCTTAGCGACAGACAGCTAAAAACTCAAATCGGAGATCGAGCGACTTTTGGCCGGAATGACCTAAACGAGAATCGAAGGTCTCGACAATGGTATTTTAGCGGTAAAAAGTATGACAAAAACAGACGTGAGATAAAGAAGTTATGAATTACTAACAAAATTTTCTTAAACGCGACATTTTAAAAATAAATAATAAAAATAATTTCAAAATTTGCCGACGGTATCTAAACGAAAGTTGTAGAGCGTAGTCTCACCTACGCGTGGATATAAAGAACATTGAAAACGGACTTCGTATGAAGAAGATATGAATTTTAGAAGTTTATTAATTAAATGAAATATAAATTTTATTATTAAACCTTGGTATTAACCGAAGGAAGAGTCAGCAAGTCTATCCGAGTTACGCCCTATGCGAAGCTACGCCCCGTCCCATCCGAACTCTGAGGCAGTCGAGGATCCGGTCATGCGTGACGCACGCGTATGCCCGGCATACCAAGGCAGTTCCCACCCCCTATAAAAGGGATGCGAGGGTTCCGAAGAAAAGGGCCATTCTCTCTCATTTCTCTTGCATTGTTACCTCGTTTTCCGTGCCCGTGCTAACCCGAAGCCCCGATCACTTTGCTCAAGTCCCGAAGGTCGTTTGTACTCCAGAGATTCCCGAGAATCCCGAAAAAATCCGTTTTCCCGAGAAGAAATTTTGCCCGATTTTCATCATGCCTTTTCTGATCTTTCAAGTGAGTTCATACCCTTATAATTCACACTTTTAAATGTTTTAAAAATACTTTTATATGCTTTTAAGGGGGGAATACAAGTAAAACACACGATTATTATTGTGTGTTATATATAAAGTTTCGTTATACACTTTTTATCAACGGAATCATATGTGATTTATAACTATTATAGGGAAACTTTCGTATGAAAAATATATCATGATAACATCATATTTTTGGAAATGAAAAATGTGGTTATATATGTATAAATCAAACACTCTGCTTGTACTGTATGTATATGTGTTCATCTTGACACTATAAAAATTATACTTTTCATAACAAGTGACCATTTTTACTAGGGATTACTATACAAACGAGTCACACTTTTAGAAAACTATAATAGGTATAGTTTTACGACAACATTACAAACTTTTACACACTAGAAGCACTATTTCAAGAAGTTTACTTTCACATACAAGAACTAATGAACATTTTCATACATAAATCAGTTTTATACTAAATTTTGTGAGACATTAACTTCACGTACGTTCGAGTACGCATTTCAAGTCCTGTATTATATACTAGAATCCCTTGGAGGGGGAGCATGGTGTTTGTGTATAGATCTATACGGGCTTGACAACCCGCGCCCTGACTGTTAGCTACAGTCCACCATTTGGGGTGACAAACGTCAGAACATTCCAACGCCTGAAGAACGTTGTGTATAGGCATTTCTAGTCAATAGCATGGTTATAAAACTCACATGGAGTATTGAAAACAAATTGATTTATAGGGTTTTCCAGACGTATTGGAAATTTTATACTTACATACATTTTTAGAAACAAACATTGGTCTTGATAGAAGGCTACATTTATACTAGTAGAAAATATAGGATTTTCTAGAAGCAAACAAACAAGAACAAAACATTTCATTTCATACAAACATTGTCATTTAATAGTTATGAAACTCACCAGCTTAAATGCTGATCTACTCTTTCAAAACTACTTGTATGTCCCAGGGATTCAGTAATTACAGGTAACTAACAGCTTTTGAAGAAGGGACGCTGCGGCGCCAGTTTAATTTCATATTTTGACATCATATTGTAATTGGTTTTGAACATGTACCTTTTAACAATGTAAACTTTCAATTATATATATGATGGTTGTATTGCTTTCATTACTATGTATTCATTTGTTACGTTACCACATGAAGTCATCCGCCCCCGAACGTTTCCGCCGTTCCGGTTTGGGGGTGTGACAGATTGGTATCAGAGCAATGTTTATAGTGAACTAACTATATCGAACCACATAAGATATACAAACTATAAATGCTTAAGGGACTAATACTCTCTGATAAAACATTTTTCTTTTGTTTTACGCCTAAGCCGCATTACGATTAACTTCAATTGTTAGTTCATTTAAGTACAAATACATGCATACAACAAGTTATTTTCATGATTATTAACTATACAACAAGTATTTAGACAAGTTGGACACTACGATTAAGACTCGATACATGTAATCAGATTTCGGACAAATATAGCGTGATCAACTATATTTGCCCGAGATCGGACCAATGTATATCGAGGGATGCTCGTAGTGAGCAACAAGTGAAAACTTACCAAAAACATCATGAGGATCAAACACAAGAATTTAAATGCTATAGGAGTATTTGCTACATAAACTAGTTTAACTTACATGTTTAGTCTTACATGTTTCAACTTTATTCAATTCTTATAACCCTATTCTCTTACAGTCAAATGGTTGGATTTCATCACCCCGACGACCCCTACTATCCCAACCAAGGCAACGGGGGATGGATCGAAGATGATCCCGAGGAGGACGAAGAACCCATATAATTGGATGATGACTCCGGTACCGACTTAGAGCCAGAAGTGATCAACCCACCACCCGCACAACCTCCCGTCTTCTTAAGGAACTTTCAAGGACCGACTCCCGTCTGGGGAAGTCACCTCCACCATTCGATCCAGCAACAAAACCTACGCCCTCCCTACAGCATGTGCTGAGACTTCTACGATGTCCGCGACGGAGGTTCGGCTGATCGGGCACTCCCAGTAATGGTGGGCAAACTAGCCAATCAGTCCTACCAATCCGGAGTTCAAGCTGGCCGGATTCGGGATGTCAACGTGGAAGTACAAGTTCACACTTCCGCATCCGTAGGCTGGACAAAATTCAGGACAATGCCCAACTCCACGCAAATGATTGCAGCCCTCGCCGAATTAAGGGAACAACAAGCCGCCTTGGATAGGTGTCTAATGTAGTCAAAGCAATCAGATGCGGTTCAAGCTCCAAGCGCAACCTACGTCGCAAGTAGTGCTTGCCAAAATCTCAAACTTTGTTATAAGTTAGGACCTCGGCTAAAAGTTTTTAATTTTCTTAAACTTTGTAACCGGAGACCCTTATAGGGGTCAAATTTTCGTGATCGTTGTATCAACTATTATATTAATATAAGTGACACTATTGTTACTACGTTGAGTATTTCATTCAATACTTAAAAGGTTATGGGGAAACCAAATGATTGCTTCATGTTTTCAATCTTACAAATAACTTTCATTTTTCTATTTTGAGACTCATACTATCATCTGTTGTTGAACTATAGCAATTTAGTTCATCAGACACATACATTTTCTATTCTATGGAATTCTTATCTTTATCTTTTCAACTTATAGTTGAAGGATGCCTCCGCGTAGGAACCCGAGACGAAAGAACGGTGGGGAAGCACCTATACCACCACCACCTCCACCTCCTCAATTTGATGCTGCCATGTTCCAAGCAACAGTCACAGCAGCTGTGGCGGCTGCCATGTCACAAATCAACACCCCTATTACAATAGGTTCGGGAATTGGCACGCCTCCTTCCAACCATGGCGAGAGTCATGGACAACCCCGATAATGCACCTATAAAGACTTTACGAATGCCAAACCCCAGATGTTTAATGGGACCGGTGGTGTGATGATGTTGAGGCAGTGGATTGAAAGGACAGAGTCAGTCTTTGAAATCTGCTCTTGTCCTGAACACAGCAAAGTTAAGTTTGCCACCTTCACACTTACTGATAGAGCTTGAACTTGGTGGAATGGCCACGTTAAGGTACTTACTCTGATAGTGGCAAATTCCATAAGCTGGGAGAGCTTAAAAATCATGCTGATGAGAGAATACTGTCCACGAGGAGAGATTCAAAAACTCGAAAACGAACTCTGGACTCTTGGAATGGTTGGTACCGACATAGCAACTTATACCAACGGATTCTGCGATCTGGCAATCCTTTGCCCAGATATGATTGCTCCTTAGAGCAAGAAAATAGAGAGATAAATTTGGGGACTATCGCCCCAAATTCAGTCGAGCGTGTTAGCTTCAAAACCTGACACTTTTGAAAGTGCCAAGGAACTGGCACAATCTCTTGTTGATTACGGTGGTCATCAGAACTCAATAGTTTCTGCACCAAAACCACATAAGGGAAACAACAACAACAATAACAGGAAGAGAGTATGGAATAAAGGGAAGGGTGGGTCTTCCCAAGAATCCGCGACGAAACAACTGGTTTCAGTGAATGCTGCTACTGTACCTACTATCGTTCCTACAAATCCCTACCCAACAAAGCCTTATGTAGGTAACCTTCCAAAGTGCACCAAATGCACTTATCACCAACATGGACCTTGTCGGGAGATGCAATGCTCCAACTGCAACAGAAAGGGACACACTGTCCGTTTCTGCAACGATCCCGCAAAGCCGATGACTCAAGTTCCCAACGCGGGTGTAGGCCAAACTTGCTACGGTTGTGGCGAGGTGGGCCACTACAAGAGGAACTGCCCTAAGGCAGCAGGCACCGGCGGAGTGGGATGGGTTTTGGCTATAGGCCACGATGAAGCCGTAGCTGATCCGACTGTAGTTGCTGGTATATTCCTTCTCGATAATTCATATGCATGCATACTATTCGATAGTGGAGCGGAGTGAAGCTTCGTGAGTCAAAACTTTATTCACTTACTTAAACGTACACCTAACAAGTTAGAAAAATCATTCACTATAAAAATGGCAAACGGATTAACGGAAAACACTAACTACATATACATGGGTTGTTCATTAACTTTAGACGGTCATTCTTTCCTAATCTGTCACACCCCAAAAATCAAAGGCGAAAACATTTCCGGGGTTGACTCCGAGTTGAGTATCAAATCCAATGTACATAGTAATCATAGTAAACAACCATTACATTACATATATTTGAAAGTTTACGTTTGGTTCAAAAGTAAATTGTACAAGTTTTATACATATATTATATGAACAAAAGTTGAGACGAGTCTTCTGAGCACTCCGTCTTCACCAAAAGATATCGTCGGGTACCTGTCTAACTTGGACCTGAGAATACAAGCGGTTTGAAAATCAGCATAAAACTGGTGAGTTCATAAGATGTTTGTTTGTTGAAAAATGTACTAGTTTCCTTTAGTTTTCCGAAAAGGTTGTTATCCAAGAAAATCCCATATTTTCTTATGTAAAACAGTTTAGTTATCTCTCATTACAGTTCAATTACGTATTATATGTTACCCCAGGAAAATCCCATATTTTCTTAAATACAAGACCGATTGAATTATTACAGAGTATATTTTAATACACAAAACTATATATTGAGAATCATGAGATTACTATCCCGAATTAGGTATAAAATACTTTAACTATATGAACTGTAGATGGAAAGTAGTTTGAAAACCTTGGGACTAACATCCCGTACTACAAATAGATTTAATACCATGGGACTATCATCCCGGACTAGATACAAGATAGTTTGATATACTTGAAAATATAGACTGAAACCATGGGACTACTATCCCGGACTAGATACAAAATAGTTTGATAAAACCATGGGGTTACTATCCCGAAATAGATATAAGATAGTTTGATAAATTCATGGGATTACTATCCCGAACTAGATATAAGGTTGTTTCATAAAACCATGGGATCACTATCCCGAACTAGATATAGATTCTAACCATAGGAATAACATCCTGCAATAGATATGAAACTTATAGAATAAAAACCATGGGATTACCATCCCGTACAAGATATATATCTCTAAAACCAAAACTGTGAATAAACTTATATTAATACATATTGTGAGTCAGGTAACCATGATGATACGACAACGAGACCTCCTTGATGCTTGTCAGACGTCGGACGATATCCAGAATTTGTCACCCCAGGCGTTCCCGCCTAACTGTAGCTAGCAGTTAAGGTGTGGGATTGTCAGTCCCGAATAGATCTATTCACAAATTCCACGCTCTCCCTCTAGGAGACTCTGGTTACACTTCCGGGGAGGATTTACTGATCATCCATAAAGGGTAGTGACTAACTCACAAACTAGTACTAAACTATTCACAGGGTTCTCATACGATATCAAACATACAAAAGATTATGAAACATAATACAGTGAATATAGATACATACAATGAAACTATCTGGCAATACATTCAAATGATACAGAGATAAACTGAATCAGACATTGTTTATCTAATAATTTTATACACATATCAGTACATGATAAAATGAGAACTAAGAAACCCCCAAATTATTCCCATAATAATTTGATTAGTTTGGTTATTTTCTTAACTAAAATCCATTTAGTTGTAGTTGATAAATCATTCCTTATGCTCAGCATAATACATAAGGAGTAAAAGTGTTTATAAAGTTGCCAGATATTAATTGAAATGCATCAATATTATGTTTTGAAAACAGTTTTAGGTTGCTTGTATTCCCCCCTGAAAACATTGAAAAACACGGAAAAGCGTAAGGGTATGAACTCACCGGACGAGAAACGTGACGATTTCGGATGTTAAACGTTGGTTCGGGGCTTGCAAACGCACGAGGTTCCTAAGTATAATGCAAAGATACACATTTGTATCTAATTAGGACTTAGATTAATTGATTCTTAGGGATAAACACTTCTAGTTGCGGAAACACTCCATATCAAGTGTTTGGAAGGACCCGGGTGGTGTTTAAGGACATGAAATGGCACTAGGGACTTGGAATTTGAGTTTACTCCACATGAGTAAACTCATTCAAGAGTTTTTGGTCTATAACACCCATTCCCCATGAGTTTACGGCCGTAAACTCATGGTGGGGTGGTTTATGGTGCAAAATGGCTTCAAACACTTAGGGATAAATGCTAGACTTTGGTTTTTGACTTTGGAATAGATTATAACACACATAAGGACCATTTATTGGAGTTTACGGCTGTAAACATGGAGTTTACGGCCGTAAACTCCCCTATACATAGAATCCTTAATGTTTTGGTCCATTAATCAATCACATGTGATTCTAATGATTTTTCCTAGCCTTGAAAGGATTTTTGAGGGACTTTGGACATGCTTTTAGGAGTTTACGGCCATGGAACACATGCTATGGCTGTAAACTCTCAAATGATGAGTTTGGTTGTGTTTAAAGCCCCTAAACTATGTTTGGTTGGTTCTCTGATTTATTCCAAGGCTTTTGGTGGTGTTGGATGGCTTTCTAACACCTTGAAAATGAGTTTACACCCATGTTTAAGGAGTTTACGGCCCAAGCACATGCCTTGGCCGTAAACTCATATAAATCCATCAAAAATTTATGTTTAAAGTGTTCTAAGGCTAAAACCAATATTCTAAAAGTCATATCCATGTCTTGTTGGGGTCTAGGAAGGGTTTAAGGGCTTAAAATCCCTATAATTATGAGTTTACGGCCTAAACACCATCCTTGGCCGTAAACTCATATACAAGTCTCCAAATTATAGTTTAAGGCATTCTAGGTCCATTCCATAAAGCCATCTAGCCATATCTAAGGTCCAATTGTGGTTTGGAAGGGTTTTATTGCTCTAAAAACCCATTTCATATGAGTTCGCGGACTAGGACTGTTCCAGGGCCGTAAACTCATGAATGTGGTCCTATTCCATGTTTTGAACTCGAATTTGAAGGCTAGGGAGGTTACATATCAAGTTAGGGAAGGTACCTCAAAGATTTGGAGCCTAAAATTGATGATTTGGACCCTTAAACTTGGATTTAGGAGAGAGGTTAGAGAGAGAGTAGAGAGAGGAAGAAAAAGCTTCAAATGAATGTTTAAACACGTTTATATAGGTCCTAAAACTTGGACACGGTGGAATTCTACCCGATACCGGCCTTAAACGGGGCTTTTGGTCGCACCCGATTAAGTTTCCGTCACCCGGCGGGGACGTTTCTAAACTTTTTGAAATGAACATTTTTGGGCTAGTTTCATGAGTTCCTAAAGGTTTTGAACACTCATTGGATTATAATAAACGTATAAATTTATTTAATTTAACCAAAAACGGAAACGAAACGAATTGATTAACGGTGAATTTTTACGGGTAGAACGGGTTTTTCGACGATGGAAAACTTCGGGTTGTTACACAATCAACCTCATGCCAGTCCAAATTAAAAGTTTCGACATCATAGTCGGCATGGATTGGTTAAGTCTTCTTCGCGCCGACATCATGTGCTTTGAGAAACAAGTTCGTCTTAATCTCCCTAACGACGAAACATTAGTGATTTACAGCGACAAATCAAGTACAAACCTTCACATCATTTCGTGCATCCAAGCTCGAAAGTGTTTACGGAAGGATTGTCAAGCATTCCTTGCACACATCGTCGATACGAGTCAGGAACTGAAGGACATCAAGAACATTCCAAAAGTACGCGACTTTCCCGATATCTTTCCAGAAGAACTACCGGGATTACCACCACAACGCCAAGTCGAGTTCAGAATCGACTTAGTTCCAGGGGCTACCCCAGTAGCGAAATCGCCTTATCGTCTGGCACCAGCAGAGATGCAAGAACTTTCCAATCATCTTAACGAACTCCATCAAAAAGGATTCATTAGACCAAGTTTCTCACCTTGGGGAGCACCGGTCTTGTTTGTAAAGAAGAAAGATGGATCGTTCCGTATGTGCATTGACTACAGAGAACTGAACAAACTTACTGTCAAAAATCGTTATCCTTTACCCCGCATTGACGACCTATTTGATCAACTTCAAGGAGAAAACTACTTCTCGAAAATAGACCTACAATCCGGATATCACCAATTACGAGTACTAGAGGAGGATATTCCCAAGACAGCTTTCCGAACCCGTTACGGACACTATGAGTTTGTAGTGATGCCGTTCGGATTAACCAACACACTAGCAGTGTTCATGGACCTAATGCATAAGGTGTGCCGTCCTTACTTGGATCAGTTCGTCATCGTCTTCATCGATGATATACTTATCTACTCCCGAAGTAAGGAAGAGCATAGTCAGCACCTCCGAAAAGTCTTAGAAACACTGCGATCAGAGACACTCTATGCGAAGTTCTCTAAATGCGAATTTTTGATTCGAAGAGTCGAATTTTTGGGCCACGTTGTTAGCGAGAAGGTGATACACGTGGACACCTCCAAAATTAAGGCCATTGAGAACTGGTCGGCACCAAAGACACCTACCGAGATTCGTCAATTTCTAGGTCTCATTGGCTACTATCGCAGATTCATAAAGAACTTCTCTAGCATTGCGAAACCTCTTACTACATTAACCCAGAAAGGCGTGGCCTTTGACTGGGAAGCGAAACAAGAGAAGGCGTTCCAAACACTGAAACAGGCCTTGTACACCGCACCGATACTATCCCTCCCCGAAGGGATAGAAGATTTCGTAGTGTATTGTGATGCATCAAACCAAGGACTTGGTTGTGTTCTTATGCAGAGAGGGAAGGTTATTGCTTATGCCTCCCGACAACTTAAGACACACGAAGTGAACTATATGACACACGATCTTGAGTTAGGAGAAGTGGTATTTGCTCTGAAGATCTGGAGACACTACTTGTACGGAACAAAGAGTACTATTTTCACCGATCACAAGAGCCTTCAACACATTTTTGATCAGAAGGAACTCAACATGCGACAACGACGATGGGTTGAGTTACTCAATGACTACGAATGTGAAATTCGTTATCATCCTGGCAAGGCCAACGTGGTAGCTGACGCCCTCAGTCGAAAAGAATACACTGGTCGGAGAGTTAAATCTCTGACTATGACTATCCATTCCCACTTATCCACACAAATTAAGGAGGCTCAACTGGAAGCTTTACAACCTGAAAATGTGGCGAGTGAATCCCTGAGAGGAATGGAAAAGAATTTAGAAATCAAGGGTGGCGGAGCATATTATCTCATGGACCGAATCTGGACACCGAAACATGGTGGTTTCAGAGACGTAGTCATGACCGAAGCACACAACACGAGATATTCTATTCACCCAGGTTCAGATAAAATGTATCTGGATCTTAAGAAACTGTACTGATGGCCTAACATAAAAGCAGAAATTGCTACCTTCGAGTATCAGAAACCGTCAGGATTACTACAACAACCGGCGATACTAGAATGGAAATGGGAACGGAGTACTATGGACTTCATAACCAAGTTGCCCAAGACGACGGGTGGACTCGATACCATATGGGTCATCGTCGACAGATTGACCAAATCCGCGCATTTCCTACCAATCAAGGAGACTGACAAGATGGAAAAGCTTACAAGAACTTAAATAAGGGAAATAGTGCGACTGCATGGTGTTCCGATATCCATTATCTCCGATAGAGATAGTAGATTCACTTCAAGATTCTGGCAGTCACTACAAAGTTCCCTGGGGACTAGGCTAGACATGAGTACAACCTACCACCCACATACAGACGGGCAAAGTGAGAGAACGATACAAACTTTGGAAGATATGCTGAGAGCCTGTGTGATTGACTTTGGATAGGCATGGGATGTCCATTTACCCCTTGTTGAATTTTCATACAACAATAGTTATCATACAAGCATAAAGGTTGCTCCGTTTGAAGCCCTCTATGGTCGAAAGTGCAAGTCCCCTCTATGCTGGACTGAAGTTGGCGACTCCCAGTTAGCTAAACGATGAGTTCCTAAAAGCACTCTCACCGGTCCGGAAATCATACGAGAAACGATAGAGAAGATCGTTCAAATTCGTGAACGATTGAAAGCCCCTAGAGACCGACAGAAAAGCTACGCTGACCAAAGGAGGAAACCTTTGGAATTCCAGGTAGGAGACCATGTTTTATTGAAAGTCTCACCGTGGAAGGGTTTAATACACTTGGAAAGCGTGGGAAACTAAATCCAAGATACGTAGGGCCTTTCGAGATTCTTGCCAGAATCAGCCTTGTGGCTTACAAGCTTAATCTACCGCGTGAACTTAGTAACATACATCCAACCTTCCATGTCCCGAACTTGAAAAAGTGTCTGTCCGATGAGACTCTTGTTATTCCACTCGACGAGATCGAGATCAATGAGAGCCTCAACTTTGTGGAAGAACCGGTAGAAATCATGGACCGAGAGGTCAAACAAACGAAACAAAGTCGCATACCTATCGTGAAGGTTCGCTGGAACGCCAAGCGAGGACCTGAATTCACATGGGAACGCGAAGATCAGATGAAAGAAAAGTACCCTCATCTTTTTCTTTGATTCACTAGTATCTTTACTACTTTAAATCTCGGGACGAAATTCCCTCTAACGGGGGGATGATGTGACAACCCGATATTTCAACTTTATGTAATGACCTAAAAAGTCAAGTATTGTAACCACTTTTGAGATAATGAAATTAACTTCGAAAATAAAATGTCCAAAAAGTTTCTATTTAATTACGTACTATGTTTGATGTCACTAAACCGTGATCGTACGTAAAAAGAACGCCCAAATCCGACTTCGTATATTGAAGTGATGATTTTTCCAAGTTCGGCTTAGAGACAGACAGCTAAAAACTCGAATCGGAGATCGAGCGACTTTTGGCCGGAATGACCTAAACGAGAATCGAAGGTCTCGACAATGGTATTTCAGCGGTAAAAAGTTTGGGAAAAACAGACGTCAGATAAAGAAGTTATGAATTTCTAACGAAATTTTCTTAAACGCGACCTTTAAAAAATAAATAATAAAAATAATTTCAAAATTTGCCGACGGTATCTAAACGAAAGTTGTATACTGTAGTCTCACCTACGCGTGGATATAAAGAACATTGAAAACGGAGTTCGTATGAAGAAGATATGAATTTTAGAAGTTTATTAATTAAATAAAATCTAAATTTTATTTTTAAACCTTGGTATTATCCGAAGGAAGAGTCAGCAAGTCTATCCGAGTTACGCCCAGCATACAGGCGTACGCCCAGCGTACTCAAGGGCTAGGCTTCGGATCGTCCTCGTCTCGCCCTATGCGAAGCTACGCCCCGTCCCATCCGAACTCCGAGGCAGTCGCGGATCCGGTCATGCGTGACTCACACGTACGCCCAGCGTACCGAGGCGGTTCCCACCCCTTATAAAAGGGATGCGAGGGTTCCGAAGAAAAGTGCCATTCTCTCTCATTTCTCTTGCGTTGTTACCTCATTTTCCGTGCCTGTGCTAAACCGAAGCCCCGATCACTTTGCTCAAGTCCCGAAGGTCGCTTGTACTCCCGAGATTCCCGAGAATCCCGAAAAAATCCGTTTTCCCGAGAAGAAATTCAGCCCGGTTTTTCATCATGCTCTTTCTGATCTTTCAAGTGAGTTCATACCCTTATAATCCACACTTTTAAATGTTTTAAGAATACTTTTATATGCTTTTAAGGGGGGAATACAAGTAAAACACACGATTATTATCTCGTGTTATATATAAAGTTTCGTTATACACTATTTATCAACGGAATCATATGTGATTTATAACTATTATAGGGAAACTTTCGTATGCAAAATATATCACGATAACATCATATTTTTGGAAATGAAAAATATGGTTATATATGTATAGATCAAACACCCTGCTTGTACTGTATGTATATGTGTTCATCTTGACACTTTAAAAATTATACTTTTCATAACAAGTGAGCATTTTTACTAGGGATTACTATACAAACGAGACATACTTTTAGAAAACTATAATAGGTATAGTTTTACGATAACACTAGAAGCACTATTTCAAGAAGTTTACTTTCACATACAAGAACTAATGAACATTTTCATATGTAAATCAGTTTTTTACTAAATTTTGTGAGACATTAACTTCACGTACGTTCGAGTACGCATTTCAAGTCCTGTATTATATACCAGAATCCCTTGGAGGGGGAGCATGGTGTTTGTGTATAGATCTATACGGGCTTGACAACCCGCGCCCTGACTGTTAGCTATAGTCCACCATTTAGGGTGACGAACGTCAGAACATTCCAACGCCTGAAGAACGTTGTGTATAGGCATTTCTAGTCAATAGCATGGTTATAAAACTCACATGGAGTATTGAAAACAAATTGATTTACAGGGTTTTCCAGATGTATTGGAAATTTTATACTTACATACATTTTTAGAAACAAACATTGGTCTTGATAGAAGGCTACATTTATACTAGTAGAAAATATAGGATTTTCTAGAAGCAAACAAACAAGAACAAAACATTTCATTTCATACAAACATTGTCATTTAATAGTTATGAAACTCACCAGCTTAAATGCTGATCTACTCTTTCAAAACTACTTGTATGTCCCAGGGATTCAGTAATTACAGGTAACTAACAATTTTTGAAGAAGGGACGCTGCGGCGCCAGTTTAATTTCATATTTTGACATCATATTGTAATTGGTTTTGAACATGTACATTTTGAACATGGTTGTATTGCTTTCTTTACTATGTATTCATTTGTTACGTTACCAAATGAAGTCATCCGCCCCCGAACGTTTCCGTCATTCCGGTTTGGGGGTCTGACATCAACTCGCCGAGTCCCAGGCCAAAAATGCAAAATACATTAAATAAAATACATACCAGGAACCGGATGCTACAAATCTCCCCCACTTATTTTAGACTTCGTCCTCAAAGTTTGCTGCTCGTTCCTCAAAATGTTCTTGGTAATGCTCCATCATCTCATCCACCGGCTCCCAAGTCCACTTCGAGCCCTTCCGGTGTTGCCATTGTACCTTCACTAGCTCCACCCTCTTGTTCCTCCGATCCTTCGACTTCCGGTCGAGGAGCGCTACTGGCCGCTCAATATAATTCAGGCTGTCATCTACCTGAATATCCTCTAAGGGTACCACCCCCGAGTCGTCCACCAGGGACTTCCACAGCCGGGAAACATGGAACGTGCTGTTGATCTGACTGAGTTGGGCTGGCAGATCCAACCTGTATGCAACTTTGCCCACTCAAGCGGTAACTCTTCAAGGCCCAATGTATCTGGGGCCCAACTTGCCCCGCTTCCTGAATCGGATGACGCCTTCCATGGCGACATCTTCAGGAGAACCATATCCCTGACCTGGAATTCTAGGTCTGACCGGCGCTTATCGGCATAACTTTTCTGCCGACTCTGAGCAGTCTAAAGCCTGCTCCAAACCTGTTGGATCGTCTCTGTCCTCGGTGCTCCCCATGACCCTCTGGACAACTTCTCCCCAGCAAATCAGGGTCCTGCACTTCCTCCCGTATAATATCTCGAAGGGAGGACGATCGATACTCGCGTGATAGCTGTTGTTGTATGAGAATTCAGCCGACGGAGGGTAAGTATCCCAACTACCTCCGAAGTCTAAGACACACGCCTACAACATGTCCTCTAAAGTTTGGATGGTTCGCTCACTCTGACCATCTGTCTGCGGGTGGAAGGCGGTGCTAAAATGGAGACGAGTACCCAGCTTGTCATGAAACTTCTTCCAAAACCTGGAAGTAAACCAAACATCTCTATCTAAAATCACTGAAACTGGCACCCCTTGCCGCGTCACCACCACCCTTATATAGATGTCGGCCAACTTCTCGGCCGAGATGCTCTCCTGAATCGGAATAAAATGGGAGCTCTTGGTCAATCGATCGACGATGACCCAAATCGAATCCACTCCCCGCGTGGTCCTGGGAAGCTTTGTGATAAAATTCATCGTAATGTCCTCCCATTTCCATAGAAGTATATCCAACGGCTGGATCTTTCCGTGTGGCCTCTGGTGCTCGACCTTGACCATCCTGCAGGTGAAGCACCGCTCCACGTACCATGCTACACCCTGCTTCATGCAGGGCCACCAATACTCCATGCGAAGATCCCTATACATCTTCGTCGCCCTGGGGTGAATGGAGAATCGAAATTTGTGTCCCTCCTCCATCAGAACCTGGTGCACTCCCCCATGGTACGACACCCACAACCTACGGTTTAGAGTCAATTATCCTCGGTTGTATAGTCGAAGGAGGAAACCTGCCCCACAATCCGCTCGCTCTACCGATGTTCCTCCTTCATGGCCTCCCGAATCTGTTCCAACAACGGAGTCACCACTGTCATCCTTAGACAGATATCCTTGATCAGCGTTAACTTGCGGCTAAGCGCGTCGGCCACCACATTGGCCTTTCCTGGGTGGTAGAGGATCTCACAGTCATGATCCTTTACCACATCAAGCCACCGACGCTACCTCTTATTCAGATTTGGTTGGTCCATGAGATACCTCAGGCTCTTGTGGTCTGTGTAAATCGTACAACGAACCCCATAGAGGTAATGACGCCAAATCTTGATTGCAAACACAACAGCCCCCAAATCCAAATTATGCGTCGAAGCGTAAGCAATGACATGGCCTCTCTGCATCAATAATGCGCCCAAACTCGAGATGGACGCATCGCAGTACACAACGGAATCCTCCATTCCCTCTTGAAGGGCTAAGATTAGCGTCTCGCACAATCTCTGTCTCAATGTGTCGAATGCAGCCTGCTGCTCAGGCCCCCAACGAAAGACCACGACTTTCCTCATTAGCCTGGTCATGGATACAACTATCTTGGAGAAATCCTGAATGAATATACGATAGTACCCAGCTAATCCTAGGAAACTCCGAATCTTAGATGGAGTCCTCGGAACCTCCAATCACATCACAGCCTCCACTTTGGCCGGATCTACCCAAATCTCGTTCTGGTTGAAAAGGTGCCCAAGAAACTAAATCTCGCGCAACTAGAACTCATCCTTGGAGAACTTAGCATACAAGTTCTCCCTTCTCAAAATTTCCAGAACCTCTCACAGATACTCCTTGTGCTGCTCCTGCGTCTTGGAATAGACCAAGATGTCATCGATGAAAACTATCACAGACCGATCCAGCATCGGCCTGCACACATGGTTCATGAGATCCATGAGAGCGGCAGGAGCATTGGTGAGCCCGAAAGGCATCACCACAAACTCATAGTTACCATAACGGGTCCGAAAGGCAGTCTTCTGCACATCCTCCTCTCTGACCCTCATCTGGTGATACCCTGAACGCAAATCAATCTTAGAGAACAAAGATGCTCCCTGTAGCTAGTCAAAGAGATCATCGATCCTTGGGAGTGGGTAATGCTTCTTCACTATCACCTTATTCAGCTCCCGATAATCTATACACATCCGATGCGACCCGCCCTTCTTCTTTACAAACAGAATCGGGGATCCCCAGGGTGAACTGCTCGGTCTAATGAACCCCTTGTCTAACAACTCCTGCATCTCAAGAGGAACCAACTGATACAGTGCCTTGCCTATCGGAGCCACACCAAGGACCAGGTCGATTCTAAATTCTAACTGTCTCTCCGGAGGTACCACGGGCAAGTCCTCAGGGAATACGTCCTCAAACTCCCACACTATGGGCACATTGCCCACCGTCGCCCTACCCGCCTCCCGGGTATCCATAACATAGGCGACATAACCTGCGCAACCCTACTGGAGGTAGCGCCTAGCCCTCGCTGCCGAACATAAAGCTGGTCCTTGATGTGGCCTTTCACCTTGAACCACCAGCTCTCCCCCACTAGGAGTCCTAATCCGCACTGACTGCTGCACGTAGTCGATTACTTCCCTATTGGGGCTCAGCCAATCCATACCAGTAATAACCTTGTTCCCCCGCAAAGCTATGGGAACCAAGTCCACCAGGTAACGTTGCTCGAACAGCCTCAAAACACAATCCTGGTAGACCTCTGACGCTCGTACCGATCGGTCGTCCGCAGTCACGACCTCTAGAGAGCATTCCAACACGCTCGAAGACTCCGGAAACTTTATGATAAGCATAAGAGAGACAAATGATCGAGTGGCACCCGAATCAAACAACACCAGAATTGGGATACCGTTCACATGGAACGATCCTAAGCAAGGCACATAATATATCAAAATCACAGCGACCTAACATAAAACCATAAATAAGAAATCATACCCGTCACCACATTGGGTGCAACGCGTGCCTCCTCGGCTCTCAGCTGAAATGCTCGGCTCCGGACCACTGGAGCCTCCAACATGGCTTTCCGGCCATCCACAACCCGTGCTGTCGTTGGATTCGGCACCACTGCTGGCGCCACTGCTGATGTCAATCTAGGGCAATTGGCCTTTTGTGGCCCCTCTGATTGCAATGAAAGCAAATCAGGTCTGATGTCTGAATCGCAAGAGTAGGGGCAGTACAATCTCTGCCAAAATAGCCAACCTTGCCACACTTATAGTAGCCTGAACCCGGCCAATTGCGACAAGCTCCCTCATGTGACGAACCGTATTTCCCACAGTGGTCCCGTCCTGACTGGCCTTTCGGCCTACCATCGAATCCCTTGGGCTACTTCCCTTAAGCCCCCGTCGTCAGCCCCTCCCCTGCCTTCCTCTTTCGGATGTGCTCCAGATCAATCTCCCTCTCCCTAGCCCTGGCAATCATGGAATCCAGGATGGGGCAAGCTGAGAAACTGACATGCTCCCGGATGTAAGCTCGTAGCATGTCATGGTAGCGGGTCCTCTTCATGTCCTCATCACCCGCATACTGGGGCACCAATAATTCCCTCTCCCGGAACTTGGCTGTGATCTCCGACACAGTCTCCATAGTTTGTCTCATGTCCAAGAACTCCCTGGCCAGCTGCTGAAGCTCCACAGCTGGCACAAACTCCACCCTGAATCTGGTCAAAAACTCTGACCAGGTCATAGCCTCAACAGCCGAGGCTCCCAGAGAGTCAACAACCGACTCCCACCAATCTCTGGCCCTGTCTCTCAAACACCCTGCAGCGAAACGGACCTTCGACCCTTCCGGGCAGAAGCTCATCAGCTACGCAGACTCAATGTCTGCGATCCATCTCCTAGCAGCAATGGGGTCTTTCATCCCATGGAAATCCGGCACACCACTCCCTCTGAAGTCCTTAAAGGACAATGTGTGTGATCCTGACTGGCTGGTCACCCAGTCACTCCTGAACGCCCTGAGGTGATCCTTCATCAGCTCAATGATCCCTTCCTTGATCGACCCGAAAATAACCGGTGTCGCATCAAGGATACCTCTCGTGATCTCGGACGCGATGAACTCGCGTAACCCATCATCCACATGCTTGGACTTGAACCCGAGCCCGATCCTGACCCAGATCCTGAACCTCCCGCTCCATGTCGCGTGACCACCATTTTGAAAATAAACATACCAATGTCAGGGTCACATATACTTTCTAGAGGTCTCACACACTTTCCAAGTTTCCAGGTTCCATCTAGGCCCTTCTTGATTCGAGTACGGATCCTCTGCTTCCAGTAGTACGGGCCCATACTACCTTCCATATCTACCCATACTTTCCTCAAGGATTTCTTCAACTTCACCAAGGCCCTTTTACAGATACCCTTCCCGCTGGCCTCATCCTCGGCTTCCCTAGGGCACTCTCCGACCTACCCGCCGCCATTAGCTGCACTAGGATTCCCCACCACCACCTCCCTTAACTAGCCTGCGGATACTGCTACATATCTGTTCCTTAGCTAGTTGAAGATGGCTAGAACCCCCATAGCATAAAGTTAGCAACATTCGTGCATTGGGTAACCAAACCAGGCATAACCTACACATGCCATCCTACTGCTGACTAAACAGTCCTAGCATACAGCTCATACAACAGGCATATAAGGCATCCTCCCTAGACCCTTAGCCCTAACTAGCATGCAATTTTCAAAATCATATATCAGGCACACAAGGCATCCTCCTAGATCCTTAGTTCTATTCTAGCATGCAGTTTTATGAATCAAAACCATATATCATAACATAGCAAGTATGGGTATCTTGGGGAAAACTTACTTGAGCCCGGCCAGTCACATGCATCACACACTTCGTCTTTCTTAAAATCCTTTCATTTAGATTTTAGAAAACCATTTTCCTTGTAAAAATCTTCTAGTCCCTCGGTTTGAGTCCAGGCACCCCCGAGGGTGTGTCCGAATCCCTCAAACCAGGGCTCTGATATCAACTTGTAACATCCCAAATTTCAAGCCCGAAAATTTCATTTTTGAATTAATAATTTATAAAACATTTTACCTTAGCATGGTCAATAAAGCAACACATTACAAAATCATAATATTGTGTCCCAACCCATGACATCAAAAGTAATGAAAATCATAGTACAATCCCATAAAGTCCGATGCGGAATCTTGTGTGTGTGTGTGATGCGATGCTACACCGCCAGCACCTTCCCTTTAGACGAAGAGGTACGTGAAACCAAAACTAAAACCGTAAGCACAAATCATAGTGAGTTCCCCCATCATACCACATACCATACAATATCGTCGGTATCTTTCAGCCGGTAACTTCCATCGGTATCTTTCAACCGGTAATCATCATCGATATCTTTCAACCGGTAATCATCCTCGGTATCTTTCAACCGGTAATCATCATCGGTACCTTTCAACCGGTAATCATCATCGGTATCTTTCAACCGGTAACTGTCATCGGTATCATTCAATCGGTAACTGGGGACTATTCCACCCCTACCACTAGCATGTAACATCAAGATATAAACATACAGTCAGGCATATCCAGGTACTGACCTACCCTTCGGTCCTAAGGACTGTTGTTACAGAAATTGATCCCTACTATACACATAACATATCATACAGATAAATCTCATGAACAAAGCACATAACCAGACCAAGATAATTATCAAAAAGACAATCATCTTCTAAATACCCCTCTTTGGTGGGCCGGTGTTGTGGCCTTAGACCCACCCATACTGGAAGGTAACTCACATCAATGTCGTGTAGTGTTTGAACTATCCTCGGCGTACAAGTCGACTCCCTTCGACTCCTCGATCCCTACACGACAACCTTCAAGTCAGCACACAGAACGTGCAACCCTAAACAGGGTGGATCAAGTCCAATCAAAGTCAACTTCAAGTTGACCCGAATCGCCGAGTTGGGCCGTCAACTCATCGAGTCCTTAATCTTTTACCCGTCCTTATCCACGACTCGACTCGTTGAGTTTGGCAACGACTCGACGAGTTCCTCTTCTTTACGAGCATCGAATGAACCTTCATCCGACTTGCCGAGTTGTATGAACAACTCGTCGAGTTCACCTTCATCTGGTGAACAAGTCCTGACCTTGAATCGCCGAGTTGTATGAACAACTCGTCGAGTTCATCTTCAACCATAAGAAGATTGCCTTGGACTCGCCGAGTCTATTCTAGCACTCGTCGATTCCCATGAACTCTAGGTCTAAAACTATGTCCAATGTGTTGGGTCACTCCTTCTGACATGCTACAACCCTTCTAACACCCAACTAAGTTCTTTTGACCCTCAACAGATATGGGAATTAATGCCTTGGACTCGCCGAGTCGATAACGTCCACACCCTAAATCCTCGATTTCTAATGTACAACACTTGTCCAAATGATAGATCCATGCCCCTAATCTCGATCTAGCACGTAAAGTTACGAACTTTACGTGCATGCATGTGACTTTTGAGCCTAAAAAGTCCTAAAATGGTTCTTATAATCCGTGGGACCTTCCTTGAGTGCAAAAGCAACTCCAATATGCATTGTGACTCTTCCCAAGTGCTAGATCCAAAGTCTTGACCCCCAACCATATTTGCAAATCATGGTTGGTCACCTCGTATGGCTTAAAAGCCCTAAATCTTCCCCCAAAAGGGATCTAACAAACAAGCAAGCAAGGTACATAATTTATACCTTTCAAAGACTGCAAATGATGAACCAAACTCGAATCCTTTAGTCTCATCTTGATCCTTCTATGCTCTTCCTTCTTCCTTGAGGTCAAAACCCACAAAAATCACTCAAAAGTCTTAGCTCTTGCACCAAAACACTTAGGGTTTTCGATGGAGGGTCTTTGGGAGCAATATGGACGAGTGGTGGCTGAAAGAGATGATTTAATAGGGTGCAAACCCTCAGATTAGGGTTTTTGTCTAGTCAGAGACTACTCGTCTAGTCTGGCCGCCGACTCGACGCTTCCGCCACTTAAAACCCGTGTCCAAACCCGCTCCTACTCAACGAGTTGGGCCTTCAACTCGCCGAGTCCCAGGCCAAAAATGCAAAATACATTAAATAAAATACATACCAGGAACCGGGTGCTACAAATCTCCCCCACTTATTTCAGACTTCGTCCTCGAAGTCTGCTGCTCGTTCCTGGAAAAGTTCTGGGTAATGCTCCATCATCTCATCTACCCGCTCCCAAGTCCACTCCGAGCCCTTCCGGTGCTGCCATTCTACCTTCACTAGCTCCACCCTCTTGTTCCTTAGATCCTTCGACTTTCGGTCGAGGATCGCTACTGGCCGCTCAATATAATTTAGCTTGTCATCGACCTAATTACCTCTAAGGGTACCACCGCCGAGTCGTCCTCCAGTGACTTCCGCAGCTGGGAGACATGGAACGTGTTATGGATCTGACTGAGTTGGGCATGCAGATCCAACCTGTATGCCACCTTGCCCACTCGGGCGGTAACTCTGAAAGGCCCAATGTATCTGGGGCCCAACTTGCCCCGCTTCCTGAATCGGATGATGCCTTTCCATGGCGACACCCTTAGGAGAACCATATTCCCGACCTAGAATTCTAGGTCTGACCAACGCTTATCGGCATAACTTTTCTGCTGACTCTGAGCAGTCTGAAGCCTGCTCCGGACCTGCTGGATCGTCTCTGTCGTCTTGAACACCACCTCGGTGCTCCCCATGACCCTCTAGACAACTTCTCCCCAGCAAATCAGGATCCTACACTTCATCCCGTACAACATCTATAAGGGAGGACGATCGATACTCGCGTGATAGCTGTTGTTGTATGAGAATTCAGCCAACGGAAGGTAAGTATCCCAATTACCTACGAAGTCTAAGACACATGTCCGCAACATGTCCTCCAAATTCTGGATGGTTTGGTCACTCTGACCATCTGTCTGCAAGTGGAAGGAGGTGCTAAAATGCAGACGAGTACCCAGCTCGTCGTGAAACTTCTTCCAAAACCCGGAGGTAAGCCGAACATCTCTGTCTGAAATCACTAAAACTGGAACCCCGTGCCGCGTCACCACCTCCTTGATATATAGATGTCGGCCAAATTCTCGGCCGAGATGCTCTCCTAAATTGGAATAAAATGGGAACTCTTGGTCAATCGATCGACGATGACCCAAATCGAATCCACTCCCCGTGGAGTCCTGGGAAGCTTTGTGATAAAATCCATCGTAATGTCCTCCCATTTCCATAGCAGAATATCCAATGGCTGCATCTTTCCGTGTGGCCTCTGGTGCTCGGCCTTGACCATCCTGCAGGTCAAGCACCGCTCCACGTACCATGCTACACCCCGCTTCATGCAGGGCCACCAATAGTCCATGCGAAGATCCCTATACATCTTCGTCGCCCCGGGGTGAATGGAGAATCAAGATTTGTGTGCCTCCTCCATCAGAACCTGGTGCACTCCCCGTGGTACGGCACCCACACGCTATGGTTTAGAGTCAATAATCCTCGGTTGTCATAGTCGAAGGAGGAAACTTTCCCCACAATCCGCTCGCTCTACCGATGTTCCTCCTTCATGGCCTCCTACTAGGCCTCTCCTACCGCTTCCTTGACTGGTGGAGGGTCGTTATCGGAACGGGTAGGACAAGGACTAGAATTCTCCCTTCATTAAAAGTATTAATGATAAATACTAAGTAACTGGACTTTTATATATTCCCAATCTTAGTTACTTAGAAAAATGTGAATTTGGTGCTAACCCATGAAATTACACTTTTCACTTTGCTTAATTCGTTCGTAGATTGCGTGTGGGTAACTGGCAGACTAACCTGAATTTAACAAGGTAGGAAAAGGGTAACTTAATGTTTATCATCGTATCGGTGGAGCGCGTGTGGTTAACCGACACATCGATTGAGGGGTAAATATTAAGGGTACCAAGTATATTTTCATGGTTATTCACACCTTGTTTTGTGATCCTCGACATCCCAGTCACAAAATTTGAGAGGGCATAATCGAGATTGAAACATGCCATTGAACAGATCAATGAATCTCAAAAGATCTAGGAGTTTCAAATCCAAGTAAAACCTAATTAAATTATTACGTTTTCATGGTCGAAATTGGTGTATCGTCATTCGACTATCTTTAAATATTTTGTAGCTTAGATTACGGCCTCCTCTTCCAAGTTATAAAAGTATTTTGTTGGGTCCTAACCTTAATATTTCATATTAGGTGTTATATTAAGGACTTTAAATGAACCATCTTGAATATCTCCCAAAGGTTGTCTGGTTCAGAAAATAATGATCTTCCCAAATCTGTTGGAACAAGCTTTCCTAATGAAGATGATGTCCCATGGTTGGATCATGGAAATCATACTTCTCTTCCTCCACCTCCTCCAATTATTCTCCTAACCCATAAGGTCAAGGTCACTCAAGCATTTTTGGCAAGCAAGGTCTATGTGTGATCGCATCTTGGAGATGATGTCACATATTGACAAGCCGGGAGAGTTGGGTGTCAAAGTCTTAAGAAAGTTGGATGTTCAATCACTTTCTAAGTCACATAGTTAGTTCCTTTGGGACTAATATGAAACAGACTATGACATAAACCTTAATGATCTTATCTATTTGCTTGGTGTTGTTGAATCAGCAATGATTTCAGGACTAGTAAAGGAAATTTGATTAGGATATCAACTTCCCAATGGACATTGAAAATGGTAACATTAGATATCTAGAAAAGGCTTTCTCTTCCCAATGGAAAGGGATCAGCCACAGTCAACTTGGTTGACCATATGGTAAAGAGAAAGGCTAAGTCTGCGAAAGTACCATGTACCATTCCTAAAGAGTCCAGATGTTTTTCTTGCCAAAGGAAGCGGCATTGATTGTGAAGCTGCATATTTACCTGAAAGATCAGAAGGTTGATCAAGTCAAGAAGTTTGACTCTAACTTCAGGTAAAGTCCACTATCTAACTCTGTTAAGTTTCTATTCTGATATTCTTATTACATGATGTGACTGGGACACATGTTGATGTTTTAAGAATCAAAGAAAAGTGAAGAAATTTAAAGGAAGTATATGTTGATTCTGATCGCGAAGATGGATTTTAATCACATGGTTCGGTGATCAGAATTTTGAGCTGTTTCTTAGGAGTTATGATATATTGATTGGGAATAGATAACACCAAGTTTTTCATATGCTTTTGCACTGTAAGGAAAAGTTTTCCCGCAAAGTTTTAAAATTAAAGGAAAATTTTTGATTTTATTTATTCTAAGTATCCTTACAATGGCATTTGTGAAAAATTATTGCTTAAATGATTCCATTGATAGCAATATTGGAAAATAGATTTGTTTCTTTCATTTGTGGTAATGTCTAATTTACCAAATAAGGAAAGATTCTCATAACCCAAGATTTAATTGGACCGAAACTTGGAATCATGCAACTTGTATAGTATGATGAATGAGAATTTTTATCTTTGGAAAATTAAGACTAATTCCTTGTTTACATGTATATGTGAGTCAAGTGAAGGACTAAGGGATCGAGTACACATTCTTGTGCACTGATCAAGTCCACCACAAAGATCGTTAAGACTATTCGTCATGGTTTACTAAAGTTTAGTAAATATGGTTTTACTTACCAGATTAAGTATAATACTGAAACATTGGAAAGCTTTCGATGTATGGCAGAACGAATGAGAAGAATCAAATTAGGCAGAAAGATAAAAGTTTCTCAAATCTGAAAAGATGGGAGAGTACTTGTGATCATCTTAATGATTAAAGAACCATATCACAATTGGTCTTATAAGGACATCTTAGTGCATTCTTATGGCTAAGAAGAGGAGTCATGAATTGTTGAAATGGTTAAATTGAGAAGATGAGTCATACTTCGTTACAAAACAAGTCTTAGAGTCATACTCCAAGATTGTAACTTGAGTGACACATCTTAAAGAAGCTTTATAACACTTGTCAAATGTAAGGTCAAAAATGTTTTTACTCTTGTACTTTTGAAATTGGAAAGTTGTGATGTTTTGGATAAAACAAAGACCAACTAAGGCCAACTGTGTGAAGTGTCTATCTTGATAAAGAATCCACACTATCTCTTGAATATTCGGCAAAATAGTCTTATATGTCAAGAGGACAGTGGGAGTCTTATAACCTATTGTGTTGACATATTTCTATTTTTGTGCCAATTCCAGTTAAAGTTGGCTTTGCATATGAGTTTTGAGAGTTTGCAATTGGTTTCATAACAACTTGGAAGCAATGGCAGACCCTTGTGCTGCCAAGTGGCATGAAATTAAGATTGAGTTTAGTCCATATGACTTTGTATTTTTCATTACCCTTGTCTTGCGATTATGGTTTTGACAAATTTACATGGATAAGAACACATACACCATAAAATCTAAGTGTCATAAGGTTTCTCTCAGATTCATGAAAATGATGGTGAGGAAACACTTTCACTAAGTAGATTTTAAGTAGATAGCAATTAAGATATTTGCATTCTCAAAGTCGTTAGTGGAGCATGTGTGGTTAATCGACACACTAACATGGACTTGTGAAGATTGTCAAAGGACTAAACAATTGAGACTATCATTACGACATCCCTTTTCATAGTTCTAAAAAATTGTTTAGACACCCATGTGAGTTATCTAAGGAAAAGTGTTTGATTTTGATAAAGTCTTATCAAAACATCTCGTATCATAAATCTGAACTGTGCTAAGAAAGTCAATAAAGTATTTATTTCTAGAAGTTCGGCTGTGAAATAAGAATCATTGGAATTATGTTCAATCGATCTATTTCACAAAGTAAAGATCATAGACAAACTTAGTATGCATACTTGGTGTATGGAATAACTAATGTTTAGACAAACATAGTATGCATACTTGGTGTATGGCATGACTAGTGTTTAGAAAACATAGTGTACATGCTTGGAGCATGGGACAACTATTGTTTTAATTCAAGTATAAATTTGATAGTTTTAAACAGTATGCAATGAATAATGTGGAATCAATATGGTGATAAAGAAAATTTGTTTTATTTATATTCATAAGTTCTAAGACCATATTGGATTCGATTATTCTTGTGTTTCACTTTGCATATTTTGACTTCCAGAATAACTAGGTCATTCTTCCTGAATGACTAAGTTATTCAAACTATCCACAGTCGGTCATATGTTGGAAGTAGATATGAATCAAGACTGTCATGAAGTTGGATTATAGATGTCCAAGGTATGGCACATAGCAAGTGGTGCTACAACATTCATGAGTACTCATAAGTTCTGAGTATTAGATTCAACCCATGCTCATTGGAATCACTTCATGGATTTTATCACAAGTGATCATGAGACGATAATATCTTATATTCTTTAAACCTAGAGATATGACTTGTTTCCTATGAGTTGGTAATACATTGATTGCACGAAAATGCATTTGGTGTTGTGTGTACCATTTGAGGTGTCACACTTGGGGCACCAGGCTCTTAAGCTCCATGGAATCAAGCTACATCAAAAGGTATGTCTTCTAACTTATATTATTCCATATGAATCAATGTTTTGTATGCTAGTTAGGATAATACCTTGGAATATTCATATTTGCATGTATAATAGAGAAACATAGATCCAAGGTATTTAGGGTTGCATGTACACTTAGGTGTGATAGAATGCTCAAAACCCTGCAGTATGTGCTTATTGTCTTTATAACTCTTGATGTATGCATGTGTTCCTACTTGCTATATGTATGTGGGGTGGAATGGACCTGGGGTGAAATAGACCCTTACTGTTGAAAAATACCGATTGAGTTGAAATAGACCGGAGGTGAAATAGATCTGGTACAGCCTAGGGCTGACATATAAGTTAAAATAGACTTGGGGCAGAAATTGACCTGGTACAACCTTGAGCTGACATATATGTCTGGTATGTGGTATTTTGGGTAACTCACTAAGCCTTATACCTACGGTTTACATTTTATATTTCAAGTACTTCCAGTTCGAAGGGGAAGAGCTCAAGATGATCACATTGCACACACCATAATTTTCCACTTATTTAACTCTGATGTACTTTTGGGATGTTTATGGATACTTTCTTAATAATTTATGGTTTTGATAATCATGTTTTATCAAGGGTTTATTAATATAAAAAAAAAAAATTGGTTTTAAGTTTTGGGATGTTACAAGTTGGTATCAGAGCCTTGGTTTAAGGGATTCAGGCATACTCTAGGGAGTTCTTGAACTAAAACTGAGGATTTGGTAGATTTTTCATTTGAATAAGTATTTTATAAACAAATTTTCTAATAAAAGAAAGGGGTGTGGTGCATGCAATCGACCGAGCTTATGTATGTTTTCCCAAAATACCCATACAGGTTCTTGTGATATGTTTTGAATTGTGAATCTGTGAATCACATGCTAGACTAGAGCTGAATATCTGCTCAGGATTTGCACGATATAATGCTAGGATAGATGCCTTTATTTGCATATTGTTTAAGCTTGTAGACTTGCATGCTAGTACTGGTTCAATCAGTTATAAGATGGCCTGTTTAGCTTATGCTTTGATTAAGATTACTTAATGCTCGAATGTTGCTTGCTTTGTGCTTTTAGAAGTTCCCATTAATATCAGCTAACTAGTAAGTGAAAACGCTAAGTTACATATCACTAAGATTAGATAATTTTAGAAGGTTAGGTTTAACCCTATTGCACAACTCTTGTTTGAGTCTAACTGTTGTAGGGTGAGACCTTTCAATGAAAGAATTATCTAGTGTCGGTGATATATAATTGTGTTCGTAATCTAGTTAAAGGGAGTTCCTTATGTAGCTGATGGCATAGATTAGTGTAGTGGTAGCACTAGGAAAACCTAGGAGGTGATTCAGTGTCGAGAACCTGGCTTCGCTAGAGTTTGTTTGGATTTATAGGAAAGTAACTTGGGGGATGCATGTTGATCCTTGAGGAAAGTATGAATAGATGTGGAAGGTAGTATGGGAACATACTACTGGAAGGAGAGGATTTGTATTTGAGCCATTGAATGTCAAGATGATACCAGGAACCTTGTAGAAGGTGGGATTCATCGAGTATATATATTCTGATGGTTTGAATGGTTATTTTCAATATGGTGATCACTCAAGGAAGTTTTGATAGTGGTTTTCGTATCGATGATGATTCGGGTTCGGGCTCTACGGTCAGGTTTATAGATGATCAGATGCGCAAGTTTGTTTCATCAGATATTACCCACAGTATTCTTAAGCAGACTCATGTGATCTTCTGTACGATCAAGGAGGGTATTATGGAGATTTTGGATGAGAGCTTGGGCGCTTTTCGTTTTTAGATGAATTCGATGGTGGGAGCCCACTCTGTGATTTTCCAAGAGTTTCAGGCATGTGAGGATCCAGAGTTCTTTGGGAAGAAGGACCTGGTTATGAGCATGAGTGTAATGCTATAAAAATTTCAACCAAATTAAACTTTTAAAAACAAACCGGTTTCATAAAGTTATTACAAAAATGTTTTCGATACAATTATTATCAGAGTCTTCCCAGAACCACATCGTAAAACATAATCATGAGGAGTGGTACGATCACGCCTTTGCCTTGCCACGGTCTCCTAAAGAACCTGAAAAACATTAAACCACAACTGTAAGCCCGAAAGCTTAGTGAGATACCCCCAAAATACCAACCACACATACGCCCTTCCAGGCTACGACCTTCCGGTCCAAATCAAAGTGCCTTCCGGCCCATATCATACATAGCATACATATCATAACAGAACACAGAACAACCATGCACTTCGGGTCTACTGTGAGACTGGTCCGCTGCACTGGCCAACAGTCCACCTGGTCCACCCTCCGAGTCAGTCATATACATCGAGTCTACAATGTGATTGGTCTGCCCGCACCGGGCCTTCAATCCACCTGGTTCACTCTTTGTGTCTACAGTATGACTGGTCCGCCCTCTTGGGGCCTGCAGCCTATCCGGACCGCTCGCTAGGCCTTCGGGATAACCGGTCCGCTCTGCGTATGTTGGCCTACAACACAAAGCAGGACCCGCCTCAAACCAAACCTCAGTCCAACAACCATGTGCACATAAACATTCAATCATATAACAATTCACATTCAATCAAGCCAATCTAGCAGATCACATAACATATCATCATCCTAACCAGGATACAGACCTAACCGGTAACTAGCATACCATCATCCTATATACCAGGATACTGACCTTCACCAGGTCTCTAACATATACCATCCTAACTACCAAGATGCAAACATATCAAAGCAAAAACATAACAACGATACCCGGATCACAATCCGATAAAGGGCCGGCCTTGGTGCCTTAGACCCTGTTGATATAGTGAGGATAACTCACTTCGTAACTGCCGACTGAAAAGATAAGACCAAGATGCTCCGACCACAGACACACGATCTCCACCACTAGCCGACACCAACACTGAACTCAAACAAAAGACAACAATTACCAAAATGCCCCTTGGAAGTCAACAGGTCAACCCTTGGTCAAAGTCAAAGTCAACCTCTTGACTGACTCTACTCGCTGAGTCAACCCGATGACTCACCGAGTCCCCATGCTCAGAACTTCCCCAATCCGCGACTGAACTCACCGAGTCACCCCGAGACTCGCCGAGTCCCACAACTCTGAGTCCCCTCGCACTCTACTCACCGAGTCCTCCCTTGACTCACTGATTCATAGCTCATCCAGAAGAAGGTCAGGACCTCACGACCAGACTCGCCGAGTCCAAGGCTATCTTCAACCTACTCTCGGAGTTGTTCTTCCAACTCGCCGAGTTCCTGACCATCTTCAAGCAACTCGCCGAGTACACCTTTGTGACTCACTGAGTGTCTCTAGATCTTAATCCATACATAATCCTTTCAGGCCATGCAATTGATCCAAACCATAGATCTACCCTTCTACAACCCATCCATCACGTAAAGTGGGAAACTTTACGTGAATCCAAAGAGATCTAGGCATTTTACACTTTAGGGCTAGGATTTGGGACAAGATGGCTTCACCAAACACTCAAGAACGGGGACTTTAATGCACTCTAGACCTTCTCCATTCCAGATCTGAGGTAGCAACCTCAGATCTATCCTCCAAACTCAAAATGCCACAAGCTAAACTTTCCAAATACTCCAAAATGATGAATCTAGATGAATAACAGCCCAAGCAACGAAATAATACCTCAAAATGAAGCTCCAACAGAAGAGAAATCTGAATCTTAGCAAAGCCCTTTGCTCTAAGACTCTTAACTCTCTAAGATCTCTTCCAAAATCTCTTCTCCAAGGTTCAAATGCTCTCAAATCCGTCACAAACGCCTTAGGGTTTTCTGGACTTCAAGAGAGGGTAAAGAGGCTGGGGAGAGGGTATAATGTCCTTTATATAGGGCTCATCCTCCGAAATTAGGGTTTTCTCCATTCAGCACCTACTCGCCGAGTCCAGCCTCCGACTCGCCGAGTTGGCCACTTAACATGCGACTAGAGTCGCGACCCTACTCACCGAGTTCACTCATGGACTCCCCAAGTTTCCCTTCCACATTTCCACTTTGAACCCTGAACTTGCACTCCCGGACTCGGGATGTTGCAATTCTCCCCCACTTAACTTAGGCTTCGTCATCGAAGCCCGCGGTAACACAACTCTTGAATTACTCTCGCAATGCGCCTCCTGGCATTAACCAGACCAGATTCCTCAAAACACACCCCCGAAACCCAACTCTTCTCCTGCGGCATTCTGACCACCGCCTCAATCTGGCTACCGGCCTCATCCTCAGATAACTCCACTTAACAGCCAACTACCATTCCATGATACTTCACTCGCTCCAAGTAACCCCAACAGCTTGACTCATCCGAGCTAGAAATAACCCTGCACCACAGGAATCCCGATCGGAGTCCAACTCTATCCATTCCAGGTTGACAGAAGGACACATCCTTCAGTCTCAGAGCAATTCCCATGAGCTCTCCCCCACAATCTCATACCCATGTCAGACTGGTTCTAACATCCTCGGGTTGGGAAAACCCGATGCACTGACGACACCTCCAAACATCCCCCAGGATGAATTTCCACTACATAGACAATTCCTTGATCAAAATCAAACTGGGAATCCAAGACTCCATCCCTGCATCCCTTCCGAGCCTCTTGGCTCTACACCCGCAGAATTCCTTCCACGACCTCAGCAGACATCCAACCCGGATGTGATTCCAAACCACCGCCGCAACACACTGCTCAAAACCATAGTTGGGAACGCCCCAATTATAACTCCGCACTATTGCTTTCACTTTCGCGAACTTACACTCCCTCTCGGAGCTACATTCCTTTCCCATTCCCTACCAAGGAAATCCACTTGGCTGCCTTGACACTATCACAAGTGCCACGATGCTCACCCAATACTACACCATTTCATTATAGCATAACCGCTATCCCATGCACCATACATACTCTGAATCTGATCGCAAGGACTCTCGAGTCCATGCACCACCTTCCACTAATCGATGATCAAATACCCGGGGCCAGACCCTCTGATGCTATCACATCACAACAAACTCATTCCATATCCTTATACAGATCTATCAACACATGCAGAGTCTTCAGCATGACCGGACCGCCTTACTAGGCCTTCGGCCCATCTGGACCACTCTCGGAACCATCAACAGGTATGAACCGCCCTCTAGGGCCTTCAGCCTATCTGGACCGTTCTCCGAGCCTTCGGCCTGACTGGTATGCCCACCGGCCTTCAGTCTATCCGGACCGCTCAACTAACATCCAACATCTTGAAATATCCCTCCAGGAAAACTCTCCCATGCATACCGTTCTAGCCCTCTAGGGGTTCCGAACTCTATCTCCACCCTACATACTCAAACCCGGCCTGATCCTAGGCCTTGCACCATCAATCACCCTTGATCTGCATCCCGCCCCGTCTGCCTGACACTTGCTCATTCTAGTCTATGCTCGGCTGTCAGAACCGCTGCTAAATCTCAACAGCTAAACAACCTCTCATGCTTATCGATCTTCCGGAGAATTCTCCAATTCTCCCCCACTTAGAGCACTGACTATCAACCACCGGTCGCCATCACCGACCTCCCTCGACAACCCTACTCAACACAAACCCTTACATGCGAACTGATTCCTACCAGAACGAGAAATCCTCACAAATTCATAATGACACTGATCATCCCAGCTAGAAAGAAACCCGATCTTCAGCTAGCCACTCCTCAGACCGCAGCTGCATCCGGCACTGCCCTGACCTCCTCTGCTGAAAGCTGAAAAGCACGACCCTAAGCCCTTGGGGGCTCCGCTCCACCCTGACCTCCACCTGTAATCCTCAAAGTGGCCGGTGCTGGAGCCTGCACCAGTCCTGTAGCAAGCTGTGGACAGTTGACCCTCAAGTGTCCAACCAGATGGCAATGATAACAAATCCTCAAATCCCGAACCGGGGCTGTCTGCCGACAATCCCTCGCATAGTTCCCCTCCTTTCCGCACTTGCGGCATGCACCACTAGACCTACAAACTCCGGTGTCACCCTTCCCACACTTCCCACAAGTGTGGCTGCTCTGATCTCCCAATCTAGAATCAACGATCTTGGACCGTTTCGGTGCCGGCTGCGACTGCACCGGAGCCTGCCTCAGCTCTGGCATCTACAACTCAATCTCCAACTCATGCCGCCTAGCGGCCTCCTGCAACTCCAACAAGGTCTCGCACCTCTGCGTAGACACAAACTGCCTGATATCCCTCTTGAGCATACTCAGATATCGGGACATCTGAGCCTGCTCCGAAGTGAACTCAGGGCAAAACATCGCCCTCTTAGTGAACATCCTGGTGATCTCCGTCACCGACTCCGAATCCTGCTTCAGCTCAAGGAACTCCTGAGCCAATCTCTCCCTCTCAACCCGCGGAACATAACGAGTGCTGAACATCTCCCAGAACTGATCCCATGAAACCGCAGCCCTCTGCGCATCCGAATATGACCCCGTGGTCAATCTCCACCAATCCTTCGCCCCAAGCCTCAACAGGTTTAGAGCACACCTCACCCTCTGATCAGCAGGGCATGAACATGTGAAGAAACACCCCTCCACATCTGACAACCACCTCATAGCAACAATCGGGTCCTGAACTCCATCAAAGGTAGGGGCTTCGTATTATCGAAGTCCCGATACTGGAAACCTCTACCAGCTCCTCCCCTGCCACTGCTACAGCCGCTGTAGCCGCCGTGGTAGCCGTCTCTGTGAGAGCCGCATAGCGCTCATCAAAATACTCAATCATGGCGGTCTTGATCGACCAAAACAGTTCCGGCAACTCGGCCCGGAACAACGCAGCAACCTCATCATGCAGGATCTCACGAATCCTAGCGTCCAACTCGCCTGTGCTCATCTGAACAATAACCTCGGGCGGTACTTACCCACCCTGACCGCCCCCTCCAGCTCCCGATCCTGACCCGGATCCGCTCCCAGTATGCCTCGTAAAAACCATACTGAAAAACATCGCAAGATCTCAGATACTTCCCACTATCCCGGGAACCAACCCCCAACCCAACCCTAGAGGTCATGGTTTCTTTGATATGCGTATGGGTCCTGTGCTTTCAGTAGTACGGGCCCATACTACCTTCCACACCTACCCATATTTGTATTAAGTATTACCACAACACCCTAGCGAAAAACATACATAACAAGCACTCAACCCTCACTCCTAGAGGAACACTGGAAATCTCCCACAGAAGAAACCCTAGGCTAACAGGCATTATAAATCAGGCAACATTAACATGAAATCCTGAAGATCCCTAGCCTAGTACTAGCATGTTGTTCTATCAAAGTTCAAAAACAATTATCATGTATGGTATTTTGGGGTTACTTACTGGCTCCGGCTGATCGTACCTCCGCGTCCTCCTTTACTCATTTTGAAATCCATTTTAAATTCTCTTTTGAAAAACTCTCCTTGATTTGAGACTGGATTCACATGAATGTTCCTCCAATTCACTGAAACGAAGGCTCTGATACCAACATGTGACGCTCTAAAAAATTCAACCAAATTAAACTTTTCAAAACAAACCGGTTTCATAAAGTTATTACAAAAAGGTTTTCAATACAATTTTTATTAGAGTGTTCCCAGAACCACATCGTAAAACATAATCATGAGGAGCGGTACGATCACGCCTTTGCCTTGCCACGGTCTCCTGAAGAACCTGAAAAACATTAAACCACAACTGTAAGCCCGAAAGCTTAGTAAGATACCCCCAAAATACCAACCACACATACGCCCTTCCAGGCCACGACCTTCCAGTCCAAATCATAGTGCCTTCCGGCCCATAACATAATGCCTTCCGGCCCATATCATACATAGCATACATATCATAACAGAACACAGAACAACCATGCACTTCAGGTTTACTGTGAGACTGGTCCTCCGCACCGGCCAACAGTCCACCCGGTCCACCCTCCGAGTCAGCCATATACATCGAGTCTACAATGTGATTGGTCTGCCCGCACCGGACCTTCAATCCACCTGGTCCACTCTCTGAGTCTAGAGTATGACTAGTCCGCTCGCACCGGGACTTCAGTCGATCTGGTCCACTCTTCGAGCCTTGACACGTCTGGTCCGCCCTCTTGGGGCCTGCAGCCTATCCGGACCGCTCGCTGGGCCTTCGGGATAACCGGTCCGCCCTGCGTATGTTGGCCTATAACACAAAGCAGGACCCGCCTCAACCCAAACCTCAGTCCAACAACCATGTGCACATAAACATTCAATCATATAACAATTCACATTCAATCAAACCGATCTAGCAGATCACATAACATATCATCATCCTAACCAGGATACCGACCCAACCGTTCACTAGCAAAGCATCATCCTATATACCAGGATACCGACCTTAACCAGGTCTCTAACATATACCATCCTAACTACCAGGATTCAAACATATCAAAGAAAAACATAACAACGATACCCGGATCACAATCCGATAAAGGGCCGGCCTTGGTGCCTTAGACCCTGTTGATATAGTGAGGATAACTCACCTCGCAACTGCCGACTGAAAAGATAAGGCCAAGATGCTCCGACCACATACACGATCTCCACCACTAACCAACACCAACACTGAACTCAAACAAAAGCCAACAATTACAAAAATGCCCCCTGGAAGTCAACTGGTCAACCCTTGGTCAAAGTCAAAGTCAAAGTAAACCTCGTGACTGACTCTACTCGCTGAGTCAACCCGATGACTCGCCGAGTCCCCATACTCAGAACTTCCCAATCCGCGACTGGACTCGCCAAGTCACCCCGAGACTCGCTGAGTCCCACAACTCTGAGTCCCCTCGCACTCAACTTACGAGTCCTCCCTTGACTCACTTATTCATGGCTCAACCAGAAGAAGGTCAGGACCTCACGACCAGACTCGCCGAGTCCAAGAACAGACTTGTCGAGTCCAAGGCTATCTTCAACCTACTCGTCGAGTTGTTCCTCCAACTCGCCGAGTTGCTGACCATCTTCAAGCAACTCGCCGAGTACACCTTTGTGACTCGCCGAGTGTCTCTAGATCTTAACCCATACAGAAGCCTTTTAGGCCATGTAGTTAATCCAAACCATAGATCTACCCTTCTACAACCCATCCATAATGTAAAGTGGCAAACTTTACGTGAATCCAAAGAGATCTAGGCATTTTACACTCTAGGGCTAGGATTTGGGACAAGATGGCTTCACCAAACACTCAAGAACGGGGACTTTAATGCAATCTAGACCTTCTCCATTCCAGATCTGAGGTAGCAACCTTAGATCTATCCTCTAAACTCAAAATGCCACAAGATAATCTTTCCAAATACTCCAAAATGATGAATCTAGATAATTAACAACCCAAGCAATGAAATAATACCTCAAAAGGAAGCTCCAACAGAAGAGAAATCCGAATCTTAGCAAAGCCCCTTGCTCCAAGCCTCTTAACTCTCCTAGATCTCCTCCAAAATCTCTTCTCCAAGGTTCAAATGCTCTCAAATCCCTCACAAACGCCTTAGGGTTTTCTGGACTTCAAGAGAGGGTAAAGAGGTTGGGGAGAGGGTATAATGTCCTTTCTATAGGGCTCATCCTCCGAAATTAGGGTTTTCTCCATTCAGCACGTACTCGCCGAGTCCAGCCTCCGACTCGCCGAGTTGGCCATTTATCACGCGACTAGAGTCGCGACCCTACTCGCCGAGTCCACTCATAGACTCGCCGAGTTGCCCTTCCACATTTACACTTCGAACCCTGAACTTGCACTCCCGAACTCGGGATGTTACAATGAGTTGGTTAGCGAATGTCACGAATCCCTTCCGTACTAGCTATTTCGTCGAGGGGTTAAAGTTCAGATTGGCATCTTGTCTTCTAAAAGAAAGAGCCCGAGATTAGTGGGAGGAGGTTGGACACGCAATTGTATGAAACCACTTGTACACACTTATGAACTCACCAACTTAAATATTGATACACTTTCAAAACGACTTGTATTCTTAGGAAACCGGTAGACATGTACACCCACATATTTTGAGAAGACGGAGATCATAGAGTCGCGTCTTTTATACTTTTGCTATAGACGTTTGTTGTCATACAAACTATGTATTGAACATATATAAATACTGTATTTTATCAATGTAATGTTTGTGTTTGCTTTGATTACTATTATGCAATTTTTGTGATACTATACATGATGTCCTCCGCCCTCGAACGTTTCCGCCGTTCTGGTTTGGGGGTGTGACAGATTGCTATCAGAGCATTGTTTATAGTGAAGTAAGTATATCAAACCCTACAAGATATACAACTATAAACACAATGGGCCGAAGTGCTCTGACTAAAAGTATATTTTAAAATATAAGTATTTTAAAAGAAGTATCGAAACATACATACATACTAGGAACAGTATCACAGTAAGAACTACACAAAAGATGTAACATCCCAAATTTCAAGCCCGGAAATTTCATTTTTGAATTAATAATTTATAAAACATTTTACCATAACATTGTCAATAAAGCAACACATTACAAAATCATAATTTTGTGTCCCAACCCTTAGACGAAGAAGTACCTGAAACCAAAACTGAAACCCTAAGCACAAATCTTAGTGAGTTCCCCCATCATACCACATACCATACAATATCATCGGTATCTTTCAACTGGTAACTTCCATCGGTATCATTCAACCGGTAATCATCGTCGGTATCTTGCAACCGATAATCATCATCGGCATCTTTCAACCGGTAACTGTTATCGGTATCTTTCAACCAGTAACTGGGGACTATTCCACCCCTACCACTAGCATGCAACATCAAGATATAAACATATAGTCAGGCATATCCGGGTACTGACCTACCCTTCGGTCCTAAGGACTGCTGTCAGGGAAACTGATCCCTACTATACACATAACATATCATACAGATAAATCTCATGACCAAAGCACATAACCAGACCAAGATCATTATAAAAAAGACAATCATCTTCTAAATACCCCTCCTTGGTGGGCCGGCGTTGTGGCCTTAGACCCACCCATACTAGAAGGTAACTCACATCAATGTCGTGCAGTGTTTGAACTATCCTCAGCGTACAAGTCGACTCCCTTCGACTCCTCGATACCTACACGACAACCTTCAAGTCAGCACACAGAACGTGCAACCCTAAATGTGGTAGATTAAGTCCAATCAAAGTCCCTAACCTTTTACCTGTCCTTATCTACGACTCGACTCGTTGAGTTTGGCAACGACTCGATGAGTTCCTCTTCTTTACGAGCATCAAATGAACCTTCATCCGACTCGCCAAGTTGTATTAACAACTCGTCGAGTTCACCTTCATCTGGTGAACAAGTCATGACCTTGAATCACCGAGTTGTATGAACAACACATCGAGTTCATCTTAAACCATAAGAAGATTGCCTTGGACTCGCCGAGTCTGTTCTAGCACTCGTCGAGTCCCATGAAATCTAAGTCTAAACCTAAATCCAATGCGTTGGGTCACTCCTTCTGACCTGCTACAACCCTTCTAGCACCCAACTGAGTTCTTTTGACCCTCAACATATATGGGACTTAATGCCTTGGACTCGTCGAGCCCCAAGAACGGACTCGCCGAGTCGATCACGTCCACACCCTAAATCCTCGATTTCTGATGTAAAACACTTGTCCAAATGATTGGTCCAAGCCCCTAAGCTAGATCTAGCACATAAAGTTACGAACTTTACGTGCATGCATGGGACTTTTGAGCCTAAAAGGCCCTAAAATGGTTCTTATAATGCATGGGACCTTCCTTGAGTGCAAAAGAAACTCCAATCTGCCTTGTGACTCTTCCCAAGTGCTAGATCCGAAGTCTTGACCCCCAACCATATTTGCAAATCATGTTTGGTCACCTCATATGGCTTAAAAGCCCTAAATCTTCCCCAAAAAGGGATCTAACAAACAAGCAAGCAAGGTATAGACTTTATACCTTTGAAATACTGCAAATGATGAACCAAACTCGAATCCTTCAGTCTCATCTTGATCCTTCTATGCTCTTCCTTCTTCCTTGAGGTCAAAACCCACAAAAATCACTCAAAAGCCTTAGCTCTTGCACCAAAACACTAAGGGTTTGCTATGGAGGGTTTTTAGGAGCAATAAGGACGAGTGGTGTCTGAAAGAGATGATTAAATGGGGTGTATACCCTTAGATTATGGTTTTTGTCCAGTCAGAGCCTACACGTCGAGTCTGGCCGCCGACTCGACGAGTCTGCCACTTAAGTCCCGTGTCCAAACCCACTCCTACTCGACGAGTTGGGCCTTCAACTTGCTGAGTCCCAGGCCAAAAATGCAAAATACATTAAATAAAATACAAACCAAGAACCGGGTGCTACAAAAGTATTTAGATGTTGGACATTGTAGTTAAACCTAGACAGTTATGTAATCATATCCGGAATAAATATTGCCTGATCAACTATATTTATTTGAGATCTGACCAACATGTGTTTGGGAGTGATGGTGGTGTTGCAGCGAGTCTAAAACTTACCAACACTATATACAAGGGAAACTCTAGAACTAAACATAAAGTTAAAATACTATAGGAGTATTTTATGGCACTATAACACTATATAGATTTTTTATAAGTATTACTAATACTTATAGTTAAATTTGCGATTGTCTACTTATTTTAGTAAACCTCTATTGTAAATCATTGATAGAACACTATAAAATTAAGGTTATGATACGTTTAGGACTAAGATATATCTTATTCATTATCACCTAACTCATGACCACTATAGAGGACTAATAGTCATTTCCTCTTGAATCTTTTTAGAAAAAGATCCCTCCAAAGATGTCCAACAGGAAGAAAAACAACCCTCTAACAAATCCACCACCGCTGCCACCTCCTCAGTATGATCCTGCTGTCTTCCAAGTAACAGTAACGGCCGCTGTGGCTGCCGCTATGTCGCAGATCAA
The DNA here is from genome assembly GCF_051521515.1 of Lactuca serriola. Lineage (NCBI taxonomy): Eukaryota > Viridiplantae > Streptophyta > Magnoliopsida > Asterales > Asteraceae > Lactuca > Lactuca serriola. The sequence goes on along the minus strand of NC_136408.1, from coordinate 145,946,014 downwards.
TGCAAGTAGCACTAGCAGGGCTGGTGGTGGTGCCAACCCTTCTCATCATGGGGATATTCATGGACACCTAAGGGAGTGTTCCTATAAAGACTTCACAAATGCTAAACTCAATTCCTTTCTTGGCACTAGAGGTGTCATTGCTTTAACATTTTGGTTCGACAAGACCGAATCAATATTCGAGATATGTGCGTGACCCGAGTCTAGCAAAGTGAAATTTGGAGCATGTACTTTCACAAATCGAGCCCTCACTTGGTGGAACAGCCAAGTCAAGTCCCTGACTCTTCCGATAGCCAATGCTATGAGTTGGGATGATTTGAAAGATCTAATGCTAGCAGAATACTATCCGAGGGGCGAGATGCAAAAACTTGAGCAGGAGCTCTGGAGTCTGAAGATGAAGGGATCCGATATCACTGCTTATATTGCTAGGTTCAGTGACCTACTCTTCTGTGTCCCAGGATGGTCACCCCGAAGAGTAAGAATGTAGAAAGATACATATGGGGATTGACACCCCCGACCCAAGGGAATATTTTAGCTGCCAATCCACTTACTTTTGATAGTTCCAAGTGGTTGGCACATACACTAATAGATCACGGAGATCGCCAAGACTCCGTAACAACTATTCCTGAGTAGCCCAAAGAAAGTGGCAACAGAAAGAAATTATGGAACAAAAGAAAGGGCCAATATTCGCAAGAGCCCTCAAAGAAATAACAAACAGTGGCAGTTCGCGTTGCTACCATTCCTGTTGCTGTTCCTACTGCTCCAACATCTCCCAGCCGCTATGCTGGTAATCTACCGAAGTGCAAAAAATGCAACTTCCACCACCATGGGCCTTGTCGGTATATTCAATGCACCACCTGCAAAAAGAAGGGGCATACATTCAGCTTCTATAACACACCTACGCAACCTAATGACCAGACCCCCAAAGCAGGAGTAGGGCAAGCCTATTATGGGTGTGGTGAAACCAGGCACTACAAGAGGGATTGCCCTAAAGCAACAAATGTTGGCATCATAGGAAGAGTGCTAGCAATGGGTCAGGAGGAGGCAGTAGCGGATCCTACTGTAGTTACGGGTATGTTCCTCCTCGGTAACTCTTATGCATTCATTTTCTTTCATACTGGTGCTGAGAGGAGTATCGTTAGTCATAAATTCAAACACTTAGGTGTTGTTTGCTTTTCTTAAAAAACCTATTCAAATCTCTTACTGTTGCGGGGCGCAACACACGTGCAACACTTTTAGTCCCGCATCAGTTTGTTTTTCCAAAGTCTTCGGGGCTTAAAACCTTTACCCGTGTGCTTCTTGGGGAAGCACTTGTTGTACCTCTTCCCACCCCTTCAAATCTAAACCTAAAAAAATCCGACCCCAAAAAAAACATATGGCCGCTATTTTTCTTCCAGAAATCGAAACCCATCGCGTATCATCTATGCCCATTGATCTCCACCTCACCGTGGCCCCACCTTGCAGTCGCCCCACCTCGCCGTCGCTACAGCTCGTCGGCGCCTCCTTCTTCCTTCATCGTCCGGCAGTCCAACAATTCCTCACAAGTACATATTTTTTTCTATCGATTCCTCCTAAAATTGGCATTGGGATTCGTTTGAAATCATAAATTGGTGCCGATTTCCTTTATTTCTGCATATATGTTGCTGAATTATCCATAAATTTCGGCTCCTTCTTCCTTCTTCCTCTAGCAGTCCAACGAATTCCTCATAGTTATGTAAATTTTATTTCCCTTTTGTTTTCTATCGAATTCCTCATAGGTATGTAAAAATTTTTTCTTTTCTGTTTTCTATCATTTCCACCTGAAATTGGCAATTGGATTCAGTCACAACTAGCATTTCAGCAAGGAAATTCTATTCTCGTGTAATCATTTAGCTATTATAAAACATGTACTCTAAGTAAATATCACCCAGTGCTAATTTAAATGCACCTTTCATGTTTAACAAAGAGTCTGAAAACCCTAAGAATCCCGGTTTAAGTCCATGTTGGACTAGGATTTCCTTATTGGGTCTAATGGACTAATAAGCATTCAATTCAATTATATTGGGCTTAGAAACCCTATTTGGATTCTAAATGGACCCAATTCATAAATCTATAACATTTTAGACCATTTTTTATTGGGCCATAACAACTCCAACTAACCTTAATGGACCATAAAACCCATCCTTTCATACTATTTGGGCCATGAACCATCAATAAGGGACTAATGGGCCAAAAACTATTTATTAGGCTTCACAAACTCAAGCATAACCAGGAGTGGGCCAACCTAATTCAATTTCATCCATATTAAGCCCAATTCTCGGCCCATGATAAAAAAAAACAAAGGAAAATATTATGGTGCCACCTTACTAATACATGGAGGTAATCCATGCCAATTACCCCCAAACAAATACCAAGACCCATACATCTATGCACCTATCACATCTTTATCTCTCTTCCCTCTCTTTTTTCTTCCTTTCAGACGAAGGTAAGCACACACACACACACAACATCAAACTCTCTCAAACACTCATAAGAACACTCCATCATTTCCTCTCAAATTTTCAAAGATCTAGGGTTGTTCAAGATGATTTCCACCAAAAATCATCATTTTCTTGGTAAGTCCTTACATATCCAAGTTATATAACTTCATTCTCATGTTAGATCACTTCTTCTAAGAAAGTTTTTGGTGATCATACTCCTGGAAACCTCCTAAGTTTGAGATCCACCCAAGAAAGCTTGTTAGGACCAAAAATCTCGTCATCTCTTCTTCAAAACCGAAACATCAAAGCAAAGGTGAGTTCATACCCCCTTGTTTTCGGTTTTCATATGATTTTTGGCGGAGAATACAACTAAAATGTGTAGATGTATGTGTTATATGCATGTCTTGTGTGATTTCTTAGTTTATTTTGTAAAAATGTGTTAGATCTTAACATATCTCAACCTCTTAAGCAACATTAAGTAAAAATTTATGAAGTAAGACATCTTATACATCATACTATCAAGTTAAAAGTGTTCATATGTTTAAGTAATAAAAATTTAAAGCAAAAATCTTGTTAAGGGTCATAATTGTCAAGAAAACGAAAGATAAGGGTAAAACCTAACATTTACGGTTTAATAAGGATCAAACAGGTCCTACTTAGATAAAAATGGATTTTTATGACAAACATGCTTTCCAAAGGGCCAAAAATGTAAGTTTTAGCTTAATGGGCCTAATATTTGGGCCTCACGGTTTTGGGCCCAAATTTGCGAAAAATGAAAGTTTTGGGATTTAAAATGTTATTTGACCAAAGTTTGAGTCATAAATGTAAATAAACCAAATTTAGGGGTGAAAATAACATTTATTTCTAAATTGGACCAAAAATGTAACTTTTATCAAAATTGGGCCAAAAGTGTCAATTTTACAAACAAGGGGCTGAAAATGTAATTTCTACAAAACTAGGCCATAAATGTCAAAATATAAAGTTTTGTACTAAATCCGTGAAATTCCAACACTTTTAGGACGAAATTACAAATTTTTATAAATTATGGACTAAAGTGTCATTTTTACAAAACTTTGGGCCTTAATTGAGAATTTGAGCATTATTGGCCAAAAACGTCGATTTTACAAAAAGATGACTTTTTATAATCAATTTGGTAAACCTCGAGCTAAAACAAACAATGAAACAATAACGAATGGACGAAATACATCGATAACAATTTTATTGGGCTTGATATTCACATTACATGGCCAATGGGCCCTAACATCCCATTCAAGTGTATATTGAGCCTAATATTTTCCAGGACATGTTTATTAGGCCTTGCGACCCATTTACATGTTAATTTGGGCCTGAGCTATGGGTCACATGTTTGTTGGGACTTGGTGGTCCATTTACATGCCTATTGGGCCTAAATTACCCTCTTACATGTTATTGGACCTTTGTGGTCCATTTACATGCTAATTGGGCTTGGTCTGAAATTCACATGCTTAGTAGATCGTAACTATACATACGTTTGGATTTAAAAATCTACAACATACACGTAAACATTAGACATGGTGAAAAATATAACAAACATGAAAGGTTGAGAATCTAGTGAGACATGTCGGTTGGCACCTTTGAGTGTTCAATCGTAGCCTGTAGTTATAACCAGAGTTTCCTGGAGGGAGAGCGGGAGTTTGTGTATAGATCTATACAGAGTGACCCCCCACGCCTTAGCTGTTCACTATAGCTAGACTAGGCCAGTCTAGGGTGACAAAACCTTGAGCAAAGACCGGCATTTGGAAAATGTCAAGACAGGAAATCTAGTCATTATTATGTATGGTTATAGCGTCTCATATAGAGATCCAATACCAATTTAACATTTTGGAGATTAACCCTTTGATTGTGTCAATACAAAACAACTTATTTGACGATACAAGAACCTCGACATTATTATAAATCAGAAAATATCGGATTTTCTGGGGAAATATTAATATTCAATTATCACTTACTTACAATACAAAGAAATTTAAAATGCATTCATATATGTTACTGCTATGAAATTCACACATGCATTTATACTAGATTTTCAAACATACTTATGAACTCACCAACATTATAGATGTTGACCGTTTTCAAAATAACTTGTATTCTCAGGTAATCGTTAAACAGGAAGATTTACAAGTGTGTATGAATTTATTTTGTGTAACATCACTCATCGTACTATTATTACTTTGAATTTATGTAATCTATAACAATATACTTGATGTGAACAATGTTGGTTGTTATATGTAATGTTAGTGATGAATGTGTTATGTTTCATGTATATTCATTGTGATCATAATTCAATTGTTAGTCACACGAGCCCCCAGACGTTTCCGCTGTCTGGTTCGGGGTGTGACAGATTCGTTTTTAATTATAAGTTGGTGTCGATTTCCTTTTCTTTCTGCATATATGTTGCTGAATCAAAAATTGTTTACTTGTTTTTTTTTTTCTTCGTTGAAGATGATGTTGTTGAATCAGAAATTGATGTTGATTTCGTTTTTTTATACAAGTTTATTGCTAAATTGTTATTATTACTGTAAGGTCACCTGCTATGTGGTGAAATATCATAAATTTTGCTTAAATGTTTGTTGAATATGCTAAAATCTTTGCTGAATTGTTTGTTTTTCAACGTTTTAAGACTACAATTAATAATTTTTTTTGTTTAAAAACCATTTTCGGTTTATTAAATTAGTTTATTTTTATTTTTTAATGTCTACAACAGTCTGCAGATATTAACAAAAACAAACACGCTTCTTATTACAATCTGCAGCCGTTTGGTCCACCTCTTCTGCTACAGAGGTGGTCCGCAGACTTATTAAATTTTTGCTTCAGAAAAACAAACAACACGTTAGTCAAACACAAACCACAATCGCTTAACGAAACATTCACTGTCGAGATGGCTAACGGGAAGAAAGAGAGCGCTAACGACATATTCATAGGCTGTACCCTCACCCTAAACGACTATTCATTCCCAATCGACCTTATGCATGTCCCCATAAAAAGATTTGACGTCATTATTGGCATGGATTGGTTAAGTCCTCATCAAGCTGGCATCCTTTGCAATGAAAAAGGCATCCATCTCAATCTGCCAAATGGTAAAGCCCTCATTATCTACGGCGACAAACTCAGTTCGAACCTTCGCATCATCTCATGCATAAAAGCCCACAAATACATGCGAAAAGAGTGTCACCCATTCTTAGCCCATGTATTCAACGAAAAACAAGAAGGTAAAGACCTCGAGAGCATCCCAAAAGTCTTTAAATTCCCTGATATCTTTCCCTAAGATCTTCTAGGAGTTCCTCCTGAACGCCAAGTCGAGTTCCGAATCGACTTGATTCTTGAAGCTACCCCCACAGACAAATCCCCGTATCACCTAGCACCGACAGAGATGCAGGAATTATCCAACCAATTAAACGAATTTCTTAGTAAGGGATTCATTCGACCGATCTGCTCACCCTGGTGAGCATTGGTCCTGTTTGTTAAGAAGAATGATGGATATTTCTGATTGTGCATAGATTACCACGAACTTAACAAGCTTACCATTAAGAACCGATACACTCTTCCAGGAATAGACGACCTCTTCGATCAACTCCAAGGAGCCAGTTACTTTTCAAATATTAACCTGAGATTAGGGTATCATCAATTATGAGTCCATGAAAATAATATTCCCAAAAAAACCTTTAGAAATCGTTATGGTCACTTAGAGTTTGTAGTAATGCCGTTCGGTCTAGCAAATGCACCCGCGGTATTCATGGATCTAATGAATCGGGTGTGTTGACCCTTCATAGAAAAATTGGTGATAGTATTCATAGATGATATACTTATCTATTCATGAAGTGAGGAAGAACATAGCCAATGCCAAAGATAAGTCTTAGAAACATTAAAGGCGGAAAAGCTTTATGCTAAATTTTCAAAGTGCGAGTTTTGGATTAGGAAGGTTAATTTTATAGGTCATGTGGTTAGCAAAGAAGGAATACATGTGGAACCTTCCAAAATAAAGGCAATTGAGAACTAGTCAAAACCCATAATGCCAACAGAGATCCGCCAATTTTTAGGACTCGCTAGCTATTACCGTTGATTCATACAAAACTTCTCCAGAATTGCTAAACCTCTTACTGTCTTGGATAAGAAGGGAGTAACTTTTATCTAGGGAGAGAATCAAGACGCTGCGTTCCAAACACTAAAGCAAGCCATGTGCAGCGCACCTATCTTGTCCCTTCAAGAAGGGACAAAAGATTTGTAGTATACTGCGATGCATCCATTTAGGGGCTAGGTTGTGTGCTTATGCAACAAAGAAAGGTTATTGCCTATGCCTCGAGACAGCTTAAGGCACACGAAGTCAACTACACCACTCATGATCTTGAGTTGGGAGCTGTAGTCTTTGCACTAAAAATCTGGAGACATTACCTTAATGGTACTAAGTGTACGATCTTCACTGACCACAACAGCCTTCAACACATCTTTGATCAGTAGGAACTTAACATGAGACAATGTCGATGGGTAGAACTACTCAATGATTACGAATATGAAATTCTCTATCATCCTAACAAAGCCAATGTAGTAGCAGATGCCCTTAGTCGAAAGGAGTACTCAGGTCGTAGAGTGAAGGCACTAACCATGACAATCCATTCACATCTATCTACATATCTCAAGGAGGCTTAGTTAGGAGCCCTGAAGCCGAAAAATCTGGCAGATGAAGCCTTAATAGGAATGGAGAAGAACTTAGAAACTAAGGGTGACGGAGTTTGTTACTTCATGGATCGGATCTGGACACCGAAGTTAGGTGGCTACAAAGATTTTGTCATGAATAAAGTCCACAACACTTGATATTCCGTCCATCCAGGTTCAGATAAGACGTATCTGAATCTCAAGAAACTCTATTGGTGGCCAAACATGATATCCGAGATTGCTACCTACATGGGCAAGTGCCTAACTTGCGCCAAATTCAAGATAGAATATCAGAAGCCCTCGTGTATACTTCAACAGCTAGAGATACCTGAGTAGAAGTGGGAGCGAATTACAATGAATTTCATAACCAATCTGCCCAAGACCTCGGGTGGTCATGACACCATTTGGGTAATCGTAGACAGATTAACCAAATCCGCTCACTTCCTACCAATAAACGAAACAGACAAGATGGAGAAACTGACCAGAACATACATCAGAGAGATAGTACGACTGCATGGTGTGCCCATATCTATTATCTCGGACATAGATAGTAGATTCACCTCGCGATTCTGGCAGTCATTACAGAAATTTCTGGTAACTAGGCTGGACATGAACACGACTTACCATGCACAAACTGACGGGCAGTGTTAGAGAACCATTCAAACACTAGAAGACATGCTGAGAGCCTATGTGATCAACTTTGGTAAAACATGGGACACCCATTCGCCACTTGTCGAGTTTTCATACAACGATAGCTACCACTCTAGCATCAAGGTTGCCCCATTTGAATCCCTCTATGGCCGTAAGTGCAGATCCCCTCTGTGTTGGGCTGATGTAGGTGACACACAGCTACCTAAAGGTCAAATTCCTGATAGCACTCTCACTGGACTAGAGATCATTCGGTAAACCACATAAAAGAGTGTTCAAATCCGAGAACGATTGAAATCCTCTAGAGATAGACAAAAGAGTTACGCATACAAGAGGCGAAAACCCTTGGAATTCCAGGTTGGTGACCGCGTTTTGTTGAAGGTCTCACCCTGGAAGCGTAAGTTACGCTTCGGGAAGCATGAAAAACTAAATCCAACGTACATTGGGTCATTCAAGATTCTCGCTAGAATCAGCCTAGTAGCCTACAAACGCCGTCTACCACAAGAACTAAACAACGTACATTGTGTCTTCCACGTGTCAAATATAAAGAAGTGTCTATCCGACGAGATACTTGTGATTCCACTCAATAAAATCGAGGTAAACGTGAGTCTTAATTTTGTAGAATAACCAGTAGAAATCCTGGATCAGGAAGTCAAACGAATAAAAAAAAAGTCGCATACCAATAGTGAAGGTTCGCTGGAATGCCAAGCGGGGACCCAAATTCACTTGGGAGCAAGATGATCAAATGAAACAAAAGTAACCGCATCTTTTTCCTAGTCCATGGTTGTACTCACTATATACGGAATTTCGGGACAAATTCCCTCTAACGGGGGATAATGTAACAACCCATCATTCTCAAAATCAATAAGAGTCTAAACCACATTTCAATCCTTGTTGTATATATATCCTCTATTCATATATGATATTATAAATTAATCTAAGTTAAAAGACTAAGGTTTAAACTATAAAAGAACCACCATATAATACATTTCGGTCAAGGAAATCAAGAAACAATGAGTTTTCGTCCAAGAAATATAATTTAAATAGAGTTTACGGTGGAATTAAATCAAGAAAAAGAGTGTTCGGCCAAGCATGACCGAAAACACCCTTTTATGGGCCGAAAACTAAACGAAAGATCCATTAGTGACCGAAAACCCAAAGCCAAAGGCCCTTTAAGGCCGAAAACCCTATCTATATATAAGTGTTTTGGCCGTAAACTTAATTCATTTCTCACTTTTCCAACCTTGAACTCCTTCAAATTTCTCCCAAGTATCTTCCGTAAACAACATATATTCAAAAGTCTCCTACCCAGATTTGAATTAATATCCAACCGTGAACACACCGAAAACTCATCAAGCCCACCGAAAACCCCATTTATCCACTCAAAACGCCGAGCAATTCCTCGAATAATTCCAAATAATTTTGTAAGTATTCCTTACATAACTAAAGTGTTGTTTAACACTTTAATTATTATATAAACCATTATTTAAATTAATATCTTATTAATTTAAATACAACGTGGAATATAATTATTTTAGGATAACGTTATTCGCACGTACTGTAACGTCCCAAAAATTACAATAAATTTAAACTTTTAAAAACATTTATATTTATAATAAAACCAATTACATCCATTAATTAACCAAAACTGTTAAGTTTCAAGTATTCAAATAACATTTCAAAATCAAAACATACTTCCAAAAATATTAATCCATTTATACTCCAAAACAACAGCAGAAAACTAATATTCTTAAAATCCAATATCAAGAGTCTGTGACAAGGACCCAATCTTCAACCGCACCAGTGTACAGTCAAGCTAAAGCCTCATTCATAACACATGTACCTGTCATAATCATTTTATAAATGAAAGGGTAAGCACAAAGCTTAGTGAATTCCAACACAACATAACAATAGAAGTATTACACCATACTCCTACACTCCATGCCATCAACAAATATGTAAGCATCCATATAATATATCAACATCAAGATCATGCATCATGTGTCTATTTGGGAACACATCCCAAACAACACCCAAATAAAGACTCGCAATCGTCGAGTCCACGGACTTGGCGTTTCAGCCTTTGGTCCCCCTGACTTGGCATAATAGCCTTCGGTCAGTCGGCTCAGTATTCAGCTGTCGAGCCCAAGCATATCGACTCGGTATTCAACCTTCGATCCCAAACATATCATGCATATACATTCCACATAACAAATAAGTACATTGAATAAAACCAGTGCAACAAATATTACTTTAACTATCAACCATATAGTTCCTAGTCTCACCCGACATAACGGTAGGCATATAATACCCTAAGGTTATGAAGTGAGGAACTCACTTCAAATAGCAAAACACTCTCCAAAGTAGCCTGAGACAACCTCTATAACAGGTCAACCTTCCAGCTTCCTACTAATAGCAAATAGAGTTAAATTTTGGCCCTTTGATATCTCAAAAGTATAATAACTCATGGATTATTTTTCAGATTTATACATAAAAATTATGGTATGTTCGAGACCTGTTTTACCCCCTTTAAACACCTTATATTTCAAAACTGTTCTATATTAATTAACTTCAAGTCCTTAGCTTTAAAATTAGTATTTGTACACCTCCGTATGATTGTTCTACAATTTTGGGTGATTTTTACAAAACTGACTCGCAAAACAGTTCATTACGGACCAGTCTGGGTAAATGGTCGATATATGGTCTCTCAAAACGACTTAATTGTAGAGAACTAAAAAATGAAACAATGGGATTTGGTTTTGACTAAAAAGGTTTTCTCATGATCGATATATGGTCTCTCAAAGATATGGACAGATTGGTCGATTTTTCAGAAAGATAAAACTAAGGTTATGATTCGATCCACTCAACCCATTAAGTGTCAAGTTCGATTAACATCTTCCAGGTCTGTAGAACATCAGCCCTAGGACTTATAGGACATTTCCATTCAATGGTAAAAAATCATACGTAGGTTGTTGAGATTGAAAGCTCCATACCAGCCTTGCACCTAAAACGATTTTGACAACAACCCTAAAATTTTTGTCATGATCGACGACCTGTAACTCGAGCTCCAGCCATTTCAATTCAAATTCCAACCGTCAAATCTTCAATATATGTCTTGGTAAGCTTCACTCCAAATTATTTGATGATCCAATGGTTCAATCTCCAGGGATCACCCACACACTACTGAAAGGTCTTCAAAAATGGGAATTCCAAGCAAAATGGATATTAGGGTTAAGTTGTGTTTAGGGGTTCTTAACTTAAGTGGCTGACCAAATTCGGCCCTAAGGCCTCCAATTCAACCCAAAACATTTCCCCTTATGTCCCTAGGTTTGAAAAAATAACTTTATTGCCCCTCTTTGTAATATTATGACTTTTAAGTCCTCAAGTCTCAGCATGGTTCTTCGTAACTCCAACTATCATCGATTTGACATTCAAATAATTATAATTTCATTTCATACACCCTCATACTTAGTCTTAAAATATAAAATTATCTATTGGAATTCACAAATTTGAATTTATAACCTCAAACTGTTATTTTTGACCCATGATTATAAGTATTTAAATTAATTGGAAATTAGGGTGTTACAACTCTCCCCCACTTGAATCAAATTTCGTTCCTGAAGTCTATGTCAATGGAAAAAAAAAACCTCTAGATAATGTGCCCACATCTTTATCTCTAGCTCCTAAGTCCATTCATAACCCTTCTGGTGTTGCTAATGGTGCTTTACTATGTTGATCACCTTGTTGCACAAGGTCTTTGTATTCCCCTAAATGATTGTAGTTGTCTTCTCAACATAATTGAGTCGCTTGCCTATCTGAATGTCTTCGAGTGGGCCTGCCCTTGTCTCGTCCCTTAACACTTTTGAAGTTGCGTAATATGGAAAGTTTTGTAGGTTAATCCCTATTTATCTTTTAGTTCCAAATAATACACCACTTTCCTCACTCGAACAATGATCTTGTATGGACCTATGCTCCGAGGCCCTAAGCTCCATTCCTACGATACCTCATCACCTCTTATCGATGTGAAACTTGCAACATGTTATAATCTCTTGACTAATATTCTAAATTCGGACGTCTCCTGCCAGTGTAGCCCTCCTTTCGACTCTGCATTTTTATCAACCGCTTCTAAGACATCTGACTCAACTCATTTTCCGTAAGTACGATGTTCGTGCTCCCCGACACTCGATGAGCAATCCCTACCCAACACATAGGTGTGAAATTCCTCTTGCCACAAAACAGAACAAATGCGGCATGTCAATACGCGATTGGAAATCATGCTAAATTGCAACTAAGTACCCATTTCCTCCTAAACCTTTCCTAAACTCGAGACACGAACCGAATGTCCCTTCCAGAGACAATAAAAAATATCACACCATGCCTAGCTACGACCTTTTTAATGTAGTGCCTTGTTGTTACCTCCATTGTAAGCACCCAAACCGGACTATAATATGTCAAATAACCCTGACTATCTTGATCCACAGCCGGAATCTCTCTCGAAACCATCTCGCATTTGGCTTTCTCATCTTGAAACTAATGCCACTTCATGTACCATTTCCAACACCTCTAAAAGAAGAGTAAACATTTCCATTCAAAGACAACACCCCCAAGGTGGCTCATTATCCGATATCTAACTAAGAGCATCAACATCTGCACTCAATTCATTAGGATAGTAAGGTATCTCACCATTGACATCCTAAACCATGTCTAGCAACATACCTAACGCCTTGAAAAACTCCCATAAATATAAAATTTATGGCCTGCACATTCCAATACCTGCTCTACAAAGGAAATGATCATTCTTACTTCTTCATATACGAAACCGAGTAACCTGTTTGCAAGGAACTCTTCTACTTCGAAATGAAACAACATCTTGAGCGACACCTCCTCAAGATATCGTTAGGGGTAATGGTTCTGACACACAACCGTACAACTCTAGCACTCTAGTTGTCTTCCTTATGAACCAAAACTTTCAACTACATGAACAAAGCATATCATACTTACTAGCTAGCAATATCCTATCGATGCATCCAACTCACACTCTTACATCATTCCTCTCTGCATCAGAGGTATATTACCTTGCACCAAACATACACCATGATACCCTCATCAATTAGTCACCGTATAATTAAACTAACTAGCCTAAACATGCATTTATACATATACCAATTTAAGCTTAACACCAACCATTGTGAGTCTATAGACATGTAACCATCATTTCCAACATGTACATTTCCAATTATCATTCCTTCAGTTCACGGCAACACACCATCCTTGTTATCATCCCAACCTGGTCTGTTTGGTTCATGACCAACACTTTAATGGGCCTATAGTTATCCCACCATCATCCCACTTACCCGAAGGAACTTAACCATCATCTCACCTCCTGTGATAGTAGTAACTAAGAAAAAAAGGAGTATCAACCTCTAGAAACCTAGACAATACTCTCTTGTTTTCAACCCACACCTCTAATCTCCAAGACCTTATTAGAAATAAAAATGCAAGGGGACTCTAACCTATATTCTAAACCAGGTTCTAACCAAATGCCTAACATAAAAGTCGATGTTGATGACTCAAAATGACTGACGAAAAATTACCTAGAACACGTTGAATCTATTATAACGATCAAATCCATGACATTCGTGAACACATAATAGGCCGCAACGATACTCCACACCTGAAACGAATCATCCATATCGGATGGTTGTCTGCCTTTTATTTGTCATGTGAATTAACTGGTGAGACTAAAGATTTCAAAATCTATAGCAGCTGATTCAATCTTTCATTACCATACCAAAGTTTGTGTGGTCCTTGAACTCATATTATGATGAATAATTCTCCCCCACTTGGAATCCAACGAACCACTTTTGACGCCTCTGGATGGATCCAATCTCAACTTATCTTAATTAGTTACACCATTCGGATTCGAAGTGACCAGTGTTTTACGAAAATAAATACACCTTCCTCCACACAAAATTCCACTATGCGAAGCCCTAAAATCAGACTAATATGCAACCCCCTTCCGGTGTACGGATGGTATCCCCAACAAATCTACAAGCGATACATCCATGGAACTCTCTAACAACCTACTCTTTTTCAACCACCTTATATTCTTTTTCACCATACGTATTCTTTGTAATAACTAAATACTCAACACTTTAACACAATGGACAACTTTGAGCACTATGATCACACTTGTTGCCATGCATCGACTAAGGTATCACTCTTAATTGATGGTTCTCCCCCACTTGGGTTCAAACCTGTACTTATTTGTGAAGACAACTATTTCCACTATCACACGTAATTCTTGCATCGCTATTGAAATAAACCGGTCGGTAACCTCCCTCCAAGGACCTCTAAAGTGCAACCTCGGTAACCATAGGTAACCGTCACCATCCTATCATCGATAATCTCAACCACAAGGGAATGGATTAAACTTCAAAAAAAATCACTACCCAACTAATCATCAAAACAAAATATATAAACGAGTGGTAAATTCTAGGCTATATAAACCTACCCATGGAAGTCCCCGAACGTATTTACACTATAACTGATACAATTTCGGCTATACATACCCAAATGTATGTAATGAGGATATAACAACATATAACATGAATTACGTATTCAAAAACATCTTAAGGCCATGTCTCCACTTTCTGCAAAATGTAGGTACCGGGACCTATGCCACTTCTACTGCTAAACACACACATTTTACCCTTTTGTAAACAAGACATAACTCCACAGTAGTAAGCAGTCCCGATGTGCATGTCCCTTCCATTCATACCTACCACATTTAAACTTATGACGTACGAACACAAGACTATTCCAATATTACCCTAGATGTTGTGATTCTTTTGGCCTTTTATTCTTGACACAACAACGTCTGACTTCTTGATACCTGATAACAAAGTCAAGCCCCATGCCTACTTCCTCTTTCCCAACTGCATCTCTAAGCTAAGGTATCCATTTTTAGTCGCCTCATCACTCCTATTAGAAGCATGAACAACTAAACCTCCATTCCTCGAACCTGACGACTGACCTATTAGAGCCACTTATCAGCTTATCTTCGATCTGGCCTAATCATCCAAGGCAACTTCTCTAGTAAGGTCTGTGAGACCTCAACAACAATTCAATCACTCAGTGATGTGTTGTCTAAGCAAATCCCTGAACTCTCTACTCCAAGTCGCGTAATTGTCAATCTACTTAATATAAACAGAACTCATTACCATGTACTCAAAGTGTTATCATTACATAACTCTATACGTACTCACTTACTGTTATCCTCGATCATTATTCCCAATTGCATGCAACACCACCATCGTAATTATCTCAAGTATCTCATCGGCACTTCGTACAGTAACTTATCCCTTCGTATGGATCTCATAGTAATCATGCTCAATCAAATAGGAAGACATAAAATTACTACAATTCATTAATACACCAATAATAATAAAATTACTACCATTCTCAGCTCCTTGGAGCTTCCGTGACTTCTCCCGACCCGAACATGGATCTTGTGCTTTAGATAGTAGGAGCTCTACTAATATCTTTCACACCTATGCATGTTCATTTCGAGATCCATTATGGACTATCCAATTCCCTCCTTGCTGTCAATTTCTTTCATATATAATCTCTACACTAGCAACTTATATCCTTTCCTAGTGTAAGGGTTTCATTTTCATTCCTCTACTCTAATCCACAAGGAAGCTCCTCCGGAACTCACGTGTCGCCAAATGAAGGCACAATCATACACAACGTGAAGCCAGATAGTCATTCAAATATCGAATTCCGCACCAGAATGGTTGGACTCAAACAAGAGTTGTGCACTAGGCTAAATCAGGCATTTTATGGTAGTGTTTTTTTTGTCTGCAGATTTGCATGGTCTCTTTTGTTTGCGCCGCGCAGACCAACACAGACATTAGCCTTTGCAGACTGTTTGTTTTTTTGAATACTGTAGAACTAAAAATGTTTGCGCGCTCTCTTCTTAGCGCAGATGTGGATCAACGTATATATCTTTATTTTTTCAAGATTTTTTTAATTTATATTTTTTCCAACTTTATTAATGATAAGCAATTTGAAAAAAAATTACAAAACTTAAAAAAAAAAACGTTCGGCGTACAAACATGATATTTTTGACAAATTTATAAATAAAGATTTATTACAGTAACAGTCGTTGAAGTTGTTTATATAAATATGAAAAACAATCAATAATATATTCTAATATTTTTTTTGCCAAATTTTGTAAAACATTATTTAATACAATATCATCAATTTCTCGAGAAAATATTTATGGTACATTTTTAATGGATTTAATTGAAAAAATCAAAGTTTATTTCCATCTACTTATATATCAAATTCATCGATCACTCAATCTAATGTGTAGTTATAACTTTGCAACCAAAGTTGTTGGTTTTTATCAAATATATACGTTAATTCATACCATTTTTATTTTTATTTTTTATGCAATAATACATAAAAGTTGATCTAGATTCGTTAATTATTTATAACAAAGTCATAAAAATATTTAAAAATCACTTTGAAGTTTAAAAAAATTAGTTTATTTAGATTTTAGTGTATTTTAGTAGCCCGCAGATGTTAAAAAACAAACAACATTCTTTGTTTAGATTGCAGACGTTTGGTCCACCTCTTCTACTGTAGAGGTCTATAGTGTGGTCCGCAGACTGCAAACATTTTGTCTCAGAAAAAACAAACAGCACCTAAGTCTATTTGGCTCCGATTGCATACAACCTAAAGCATTCACTAAACTAGCTATCAGTGCTAGAATAAATTCCAAGTGACATATAGTAGGCATTCAACATGGCATGAAAGTAATATGCTATCTAGTACACATACATCTTATGTTCTAGAAAGCAAGAGTTCACATCAAACAATTAAATCATTTTCCTTTGGCTTCAGCTGACTGTACCCGATGCGTCCTCGATCCTTGTCACCAAGATTTTCCTTTTTCTTTTTACAAACATTTTAAAGAAAATATTTTCAAGCCGCAAACTTGAGTTCAAGCATACTGAGATGTGCCGGATTCACTCAAGTTGTGCTTTGATACCAACTTGCAACGTCCCAAAAATTATAATAAATTTCAACTTTTGAAAACATTTATATTTATAATAACACCCATTACATCCATTAATTAACCATAATTGTTAAGTTTCAAGTATTCAAATAACATTTCAAAATCAAAACATACTTCCAAAAATTTTAATCCATTTATACTTCAAAACAACAGTAGAAAACTAATATTCTTAAAATCCAATATCAAGAGTCTGTGACAAGGACCCAATCTTCAACCGCACCAGTGTACAATCAAGCTAAAGCCTCATTCTTACCATATGTACCTGTAATAATCATTTTATAAAGCATAGTGAATTCGAACACAACATAACAATAGAAGTATTACACCCTAATCCTACATTTCATGCCATCAACAAATATGCAAGCATCCATATAATATATAAACATCAAGATCATGCATCATGTGTCTATTTAGGAAAACATCCCAAACAACATCCAAATAAAGACTCAGTATTTAGCTGTCGAGTCCATGGACTTGGCATTTCAGCCTTCGGTCCCCTGACTTGGCACAATGGCCTTCGGTCAGTCGGCTCAGTATTCAGCTGTCAAGCCCAAGCATATCGACTCGATATTCAGCCGTCGAGCCCAAACATATCATGCATATACATTCCACATAACAAATAAGTACATTGAATGTAACAAGTGCAAAAAATATTACTTTAGCTATCAACCATATAGTTCCTAGTCTCACTAGACCTAACAACAGGCATATAATACCCTAAGGTTATGAAGTGAGGAACTCACCTCCAATAGCAAAACACTCCCCAAAGTAGCCCGAGACACCCTTTACACCAGGTCAACCATCAATCTTCCTAATAATACCAAACAGAGTTAAATTTTGTCCCTTTGATATCTCAAAAGTATAATTACTCATGGGTTATTTTTTTTAGATTATACATAAAAATTATTGTCTGTTCGGGACCTGTTTTATCCCCTTTAAACACCTTATTTTTCAAAACTGTTCTATATTAGTGAACTTCAGGTCCTTAGATTTAAAAGTAGTATTTGCACACCTCCATACGATTTTCCTACAATTTTTGGTGGTTTTTACAAAACTGCCTCGCAAAATAGTTCATTACGGACCAGGGGTAAATGGTCCATTTCACCCTAGTTAGTGGCATTTATGGACTTTGGTCAAAACTATTGAATTGTAGAGAACTCAAAATCGAAACAATGGGATTTACAAAACAATGGGATATGGACAAATTGGTTTATTTTTTCAGAAAGATAAAACTAGGGTTATGATTCAATCCACTCAACCCATTAAGTCTCAAGTCCGATTAACATCTTCCAGGTCTGTAGAATATCATCCCTAGGACTTATAGGACATTTCCATTCAATGGTAAAAATAATCATACCTAGGTTGTTAAGATTGAAATCTCCATACCAGCCTTGCACCTAAAACGATTTTGACAACAACCCTAAAATTTCAGTCACGATCGATGACCTGTAACTCGAGCTCCAAAAAATTCAGTTGAAATTACAACGGTCAAATCTTCAATATATGTCTTGGTAAGCTTCACTCCAAATTTCTTGATGATCCAACGGTTCAATCTCTTGGGATCGTCCGAACACTACTGAATGGTCTTCAAAAATGGGAATTCCAAGTAAAATAGATATTAGGGTTAAGTTGTGTTTAAGGGTTCTTAACTTATGTGGCTGAACAAATTCGGACCTAAGGCCTCCAATTCAACCCAAAACATTTCCCTTTATGTCCCTAGGTTTAAACCAATAACTTTATTGCCCGTCTTTGCAATATTATGACTTTTAAGTCCTCAAGTCTCAGCAGCCTGGTTCTTCATAACTCCAGCCTGGTTCTTCATAATTCCAACTATCATCGATTTGACATTCAAATAGTTATAATTTCATTTTATACACCCTCATACCTAGTCTTAAAATATAAAATTATCTATTGGAATTTAAAGATTTGAATTTATAACCTCAAACTGTGATTTTTGACCCATGATTATAACTATTTAAATTAATTGGAAATTAGGGTGTTACATGTATGCTTACCCAAGGATCGTCTCTACAGCTTGCTATTCAAACATGAACACACATTCGAGGTGAGTTCATACACCTAGGTTTTTACTGTTTTCATGTTTTTAGGGGGGACAAGTAAAACACAAGGACCCATGTGTTAACATTCAAACGATTTTTAAACCGTTTCAAACCACTTGCAATTGTTTCAAACCATATTACCGTTGCATTTTATCAAAATATATTTTATTATATTGTTGACCCCTTTTGTAACATGCCGAAAAAAAAAGGTATGCCTTATTCATACTATTAAATTGCGAAGGTTTTCAGTTCATTAAAAGAATATACATTCAAACTATAATAGGTATAGTTTGTGAATCGCTACACTATTTTGCTAAGTCCAACAAACGACACAAAAACATAAATTTAAACTATAACTGGTAAAGTTTGAGAACCACTACACTATTTTACAAGTTCAAGGACACTACACAGAAACAAGTATATAAACTATAATAGGTATCGTTTATGGAACACTACTCTATGTCACTAATACATGGATACACTACTAAAATAATTATTTAAGTATAATTATTTTACATTACAAAGTACACTATTAGAAGGCAATACACAAAGTTTCAAGTACAATATAACACTACTACACTACACGTAAACTAGTTAATACAGGGTTGTGAGGCACTACTTCGTTGTACCCATCAGGGTACATGTCTAAATCCTATAAATTATAACCAGAGTCTCCTGGAGGGAGAGCATGAAATTTGTGTATAGATCTATACGGGACTGACAATCCCACACCTGAGCTGCTTGCAGCAACTAGGCCGGCAGGCCTGGGGTGACAAATGTCATAAGATTCTGATGCTCGAATAATGTCATAGAGGTCGCTAGGTCATATCAAGCATGGTTATATGAAACTCACAATAGTATCCAACTAAAACATTTGTTTATGGGATTAACACTACTTTAAATGTTTTATTTTAAGTAATGAAACTACATCACACTATTTTACACTACAATTGATGGATTCCAGGCACTTATACAATAAGGTTTTCAAATGAACACTACTACGAGCATTACTACAGACACTACTACATTACACTACTTTCACAGTACAAAGTATACCGGTACAACATACAAATTTCAAGAAAAATTTATGACATAGTTTTATTTATTAATAAGACTACAAATCACTATTTCAGACTACTATCGCTATTATAGAGTATAGTTCACTAATTCAGAATACAGTAACTACATACATTTTGGACTTAAGGTCTAAGTCTAAATTTCATTTACTAAATAATATATTGGATTTTCAGGAAGTACACTATATGCAATTGTTGTGATACTGTACATGACGTCCTCAGCCCCCGAATGTTTCCGCTGTTCCAGCTTGGGGGTGTGACACTTTTGATGTGTTTGTATGTGGTGCTTTGGGGATCTCACTAAGATTTATGCTTATACTTTATGGTTCAAACATTTTCATGTACTTCGAGTTTCAAAGGGAAGAGCCCGGCATGATTGCACAACATCCCCCTGATTTTATTCTGCATTTGGTTTCACTTTGATGAGGAGAATATTTATACTATGAATGGATTAGAGCAATTGATTGTATTCTTTGGGTGTTTAAAAAATAAAAAAATTTAATACTATTTTTGGAACATTACAAGTTGGTATCAGAGCCTTGGTTTAAGGGATTCGAGCACACTCCCAAGTGTGTCTGAACTCAAACTGAGGAATTGGTAATCTTTTTGAAAGAAAACAAATTTTCTTCAAAAAAAGGGGTGCAATGCGTGCAATCAAGCAAGCTCAAGTAATTGATTCACAGAATACCTATATATGTTGTTATGTGATATGTTTTGCATGCTAGAAGTTAAGATAAGGATATCTTCATGATTGGATGCTAGAATTCCTATTAGGAGAGATGCCTATTAGGAGAGATGCCTATCAGGAAGGAATCCTTATTGATGTTTTGTGGCATATAAAGTTTTTTTGTTCAAATGATGCTTGCTTTGTGCTTTGTAGGAATAATATTGAAGTGAGTTAATTATTACATGAATATGTTAAGTTACATGCTGAAAAGGTTAAATAATCTTAGAGTGATTGATTTAGACCTATTGTGTAGCTCTCATTTGAGTCTAACCGTTTTTAGGTTGCGTCTTTTAGTCAAAAGAGTATTTAAGTTTTGTTGCTTGCAATT
The DNA here is from genome assembly GCF_051521515.1 of Lactuca serriola. Classification (NCBI taxonomy): domain Eukaryota; kingdom Viridiplantae; phylum Streptophyta; class Magnoliopsida; order Asterales; family Asteraceae; genus Lactuca; species Lactuca serriola. The sequence continues at coordinate 145,924,942 of NC_136408.1, read as the reverse complement.
GTATTCATGAAGTAGTTAGCTGACATTAGTAGGAGTTCTTCAATAGTTGATGGCAGGGTAAGGTGGGGATCCTAAGAGAGCCTAGGAAACACTTTAGTGGGAATGGTACGCTATTTAGCAGCTTGTGTGAATGTAAGTATGAGAAGGTGAATTAGAGGATTCAGTATGGTTCTTGAGGAAATTATGAATAGGTGTGGAAGGAAGTGTTGGGAGTTGGGACCGTACTACTAAAAGCACATGATCGATACTTTAATTAAGGAAAGTCACGAGGATGCCGAGAAGCATGTAGATGAGGAATTCTTCATGAATGTTCTGATCACTTGTATGGTTGATTTTTGATATGATGATGAGCACTCATAGAGGAGGTTCTGGTTCTTGTTCGGGTTCAGGTTAAGGCTACGGTGTTGAGCTGATTGATGATAGGATACGCGAGTTTGTTACATCTATGATTACTCATGGCATTTTGAATGTGACTCACTCGTGGCATTTTGGATGTGGCATTTTGGTACCATAAAGGAGGAGATTATAGAGCTGTTAGATGAGCGGCTTGGGGATTTTCGTGCTGAGATTGTGGCTGGTTAGATTCGGGCGCGAACTCTGTCTTTTCGGGAGTTCAAGGCTTGTTGAGCTCTAGAGTTCATTGGAAAGAAGGACCCTATTATGAGTGGTTAGTAGATTGCTCATATTGAGAATGCTCAACGGACAAGTTTCTACCCCGAGGGATCAGAGGTGGGTTTTGCATGAAACCTTCTGATGGATGCAATCCGTGATTGGTTGGAGAAGGTTGGTCACTCTTTGGGAGATAAGGCTATGACGACCATGTCTTGGGCATATTTTGTGTCGAGATTCAGGGAAAAGTTTGAACCAACCATTAAGGTGTAGCAGTTGGTAAGAGAGTTTAAGGACCTTCGCCAGACATTAGAGACCATGGTAGAGATCACCGTCAAGTTCAGGGAGAGGGATTTGATGGTTCTTTAGTACACTGGGGATGAGGAGATGATGAAGACAAGGTACCATGAAATGTTGTGAGATGATATTCGGGATTTTGTAAGCCTGTTGAGCTGCAATACCATGGACGTTATGATTGCTAGTGCCCGAGAACGGGCGATTGAGTTACAGCTTCAGACGAAGCACGAGCCAGAGCAGGTTTAGACCATAGTGAGCCAGACGTGGAGGCCTAGTCCTCAAGATTCATGATCGAGAGGCCATCATGGTTAGGGGCGTTGTGCCAAGTATAGGAGGAATCACGAGGGGAGCTATTATGAGAAAAGAAGGGGTTCTTTAGTTGTGGCAATGCTAGTTATTTTAGCAGGGATTATCCTCGGATTCGAGTCCAATTTGTTTTCACTGCAACCATGTGGGCCACAAGAAGATCGATTATCCAAGGTTGACGAGTGGAGCAGTGAAAGCACATGTTTTAGATTTTCTGAGTATTACTGATGGCCGGGAGGGCAAGGTGGAGGCTCTAGTAGTGAGGAGTCGAGTTCCATCGGACGATGTAGTAAGTATGTATATGTTGGATTAGTGTCTAAGTCCATAACTATTTTTGTATGTACTTGACCCGATGGTGCATGGTCCTTTTCGGTTGCCTTCACCAAAGCAACTTGATAGGATGAATTATGGAGAGAAAGGATTAAATATGATTTATTAATATATTATGGGAATAATATATTAAAGGAGAAATCATATTGTTTAATTAATATTAGTCAATAATTAATTGGTAATTAGTTTTGTGACAAAATGAGATTAATTATACTTAAGGGACTGGAATTGTAATTATAAGATAATTGCAATTTGGGCCATGGATTGCCTTTTTATTATAAGGTGGACGAATTCTATGGGGGAAGCCCATATGAAGTCGTCCAAGGCTTTAAGAAAGGGCTCCATGGGTTGCTTAGGGCTTAAGCAACCAAATTAGGGTTTCCTTGTTAGATAACCCTAATAGCCTCACTATATATAGAACCCTTAAGGCTCAAAAACGTGGACAAGCTTCTTGCTAGGGTTTCACACGTTTTTGGGCAGCCTCTAACTTCTCTCTTCTTCATCCTCTTGCTTATGGTGTTTGTGAGCCATTAGAGGAGTGACACTTGTGACTCTAAGCCTTCCAAAGTCAATTCAAGGAGGAATTGGGATTGTTATTGCTACATAACAATCAAGGTAATATCATAAACCTAATTATATGTTAATATTGATTTTCATATGCTATAATTAGGGTTTATAGTCTTGGATTCAAAGCATGTACAATAGAGAAACCTAGATCCAAGCATTAGGGTTTGTATGAGCATATAGGATGTCTTATGACCAAAACCCATCAGTGGTATCAGAGCCTAGCTTGGTTTCAATTGTATTAATGCATTGCATATCTGGAAAATTTGTTTTTTGGGTTTCTGGAGGCTGGACTCGCCGAGTCCAAGGTGACTCGACGAGTCCAAGCGTGACTCGACGAGTCAACTCGTCAGATGGGGATAATCTCGGGATTTCTTGTTGTTTTTGCATTGGGATAGTTACCTTATCATATTAGATCAATATAAATCCGATTTTTTATATATATGACTATATTTTTGATCTAATTGAAGATATTTATCAATTAATAAGATAATTGTTTCCTTATAAGATAATTGATTAATTATTTTGAGTAAATTGATAAATTGTTTTGCAAGAAATCATTAAATAAATCAAATATGGATAATTATGTGATTAAATGTTAATTTGAATTATTTGTTATTTGATCCTTGTTGTTATGAAATGTTTCATATTTTGCCCTTTAGGTTTTATAGTTTAAATTTGAACCCAAAAGTTTTGTTGTTTTGAAATTTAAATAGTTAAAAGCCTAATGTTTTGAAAAAGGTTTCAAAACTTGCCCTCAAGTTTTGGAATTTAAATTTTGATTAAATAGTTTAATTTTGATGTATATTTAAATTCTAAACCCTAATGTGTTGAAATGTTTCAAAACTTGCCCTCAAGTTTTGGAATTTAAAAGTTGATTAAAAGTTTAATTAGGAATGTTAAATTCTAAAACCCTAGCATAGTTTTGAAAAAGTTCAAATCACACCCTTATGGTTTTATTAATTAATTAAGGTGTATAATTAAAAGAGGTTTAATAAATCCATAAAATTTTAGGTCTACAATTTAATTGAATTAAAAGTATAATTGTTAAATTAGACCACCTAGTATTTTGAAAGTATAAAATACACCCTATACTATATATAACATTAAAAGTCTAACATTATATATATATATGTATGAGTAAAAGTCAGTCTTACCGTTAGTAGGCCTCATTCACGAAACTGGTCTATAAGGGTGTTTAAGGAAATTGCCTATAAAATGGCGATTGAATGGGTATCCACTCTTACCCACCGCACTCTTGACTAGTGGAGGGTCGTTAGCCGAACGGGTAGGATAAGACGAAACCTTCCATTATAAGTATAATGAATTATTAAAGTAACAAAATGTTTTCATAAAATTCCCAATCTTAGTTACTTAGGCAAAAGTGAATTGATGGAATTCCATGAAATTACACTTTGTGCCCTTGCAAAGACGTTAGTGGAGCGTGTGTGGTTTACCGGCACATTGAATAGGTGATTGTAACATGTGAGGGCACCATGTAAGTTTTCATGGTTATTCACACCCGCTTTGTGATCCTCAGCATCCCAGTCACAAACAAGAGGGGCATATCAAGATTTAAACATGCCATTGAAATTTTCAATGAATCTCAAAGGATCTAGGAGTTTTCATAGATTTAAAACTTCAATTCTTTTTCGTTTTTCGTGGTGGAAATTAGTGAACCGTCATTCACTTACCTTCAAATATTCTGCAATTAGGGTTACGGCATCCCTCTCCCGAGTTGTAGAATATTGTGTTGGGTCCTAGCCTTAGTATTTCATTTGGGTGATTTACTGAGGACTCAATAAATCAACTAACTTGAATTCGTTTTCTCCCGTATTGTAGATGTCAAAGTTCGACAACTATGGTCTTCCAAAATCCTGTGGAATAAGCATTCCACATGAAGATGATATTCCACGATTCGATCGAGGAACAAGAGATCATGCTTCACTTCCTCCTCCTCCTCTAATTATTCTCCCTAACCCACAAGTTCAAAAGCTTGAAAAGTTCAAGATCACTCAAACCCGTTTGGCAAGTAAACATAAAGAAGGAAAGTCGGTGTGTGCACACGTCCTAGGGATGAAGTCACACATTGATAGGTTAAGAATGTTGGGATTCGTTGTCTGTGAGGAAATGGTTGTTGATTGGGTTCTTCAGTCACTTCCTAACTCGTATAGTGAGTTCGTAAGAGAGTACTATATGATGAACCACGACGTGACCCTTATAGATCTCACCTATATGCTTATTGCTGCTGAATCAGCAATGGTTTGGCGCAATAGAAAAGCAAAGTTGATTGGTGAATCTGCCTTCAAGACCTCTATGGATATAGACAATGACAACGAAAGACATGCTATGATCGAAAAGTTTGATCATAAGAGAAAGGCAATGTCTAAAGTAGTTCCATGTCATGCTCCAAAAGAGTCAATTTGCTTATATTGCCAAGAGAAAGGGCATTGGAGACGAAGCAGCCCCATTTACCTAAGAGATCTAAGAGATGGGAGAGTCGAAACGTATGGCTCTAATATAGGTAAAATCCATTGACTAACTCTTTTAAGTTTCATTCTAGATTCTTAATACATAATGTGATAAGATTACAATTGATATTTTGTAGAATCGAAGAAAAGAAAGGGAGCTTAAAGGAAGAAGTGAACAGAATCTAACAATGAAGGAATGGATTTCGATCGTATTTCTCAAAGATTAGATTCTTAAGCTACTACTTAGAGTTAGAGTTAGATTGCTAAGAAAGATGTATTAGCATAAGTTTTTCAATGAATTGCATTGTAAGGACAAATTTTTCCGCAATAAAATAAATTTTGATTTTAAATTTTATTTATTTATCCTTGCAATGGCGTCTATGAAAAATCGATGTTAAAATGTTTCTATTATTAGCAATAATGGATTTGGTTCTTATTGTGTTATTTATGGAAAGTTGAGAATTTAGCAAATAGGGAGAGTTTCTCATCGCCCAAACTTTCAATTGGACAGAAACTTGGAATCATGCAACTTGGTTGCACGATGAATGAGAAATTTCATATTTGGAAATTAGACTAATTCATTGACAAAGTGTCAAGTGAAGGACTAGGAGATCGAGTACACAAAGTTGCGTGTTGATCAAGTCCAGCATTAGAGTAACAAATACATTCGTCATGATTTACTAAAGGTTTCGTAAATATGATTATACTTATAAGATTAAGTGTAATTCTGAATTGATTAAAGGGTTTAGATCAATAGCAGAATGAATAAGAAGAATCAAGTAGGCAGAAAGATAAAAGTTTCTTCATTCTTAGAAGAAGGGAGAGTACCTTTTATGCTTTTTGATGGGTCTTAATGATTAAGAACCATATCTCAATTGATCCTCTAAGTGAGTCTTAGTACAATTGTATGTCTAAGAAGAGGAATCAAGAATTGAAGAAATGGTTAAATCAAGAAGTCAATCATACTTCGTTCCAAAACAAGTCTTAGAATTAAGATTGTGACATTGAGTGACAAGTATTAAGAAGGTTTATAACATTCATCAATTGTGGAAAAGTTGTGATGTCTTGGAAAAGACAAAGACCAACTAGGACCAAAGTTATGAAGTGTTTTGTCTTGATAAAAGCTACACTAACTCTTGAATATTTGTTTGTCAAGAAATGTTTTTTGACAAGAGAATCTTATATGTCAAGGAGTCAGTGGGAGTCTTAATGGTCTTGAAAGGTTTCAAGAATAAAATCAAATAAACCTTATCGATCATCACTAGCACACGAGTTGAGGTTTACAACCTATCGTGTTGACATTATTTTGTTTCTGTGCCAATCCAATCGAGTTAATTATGCATGTGACTTCTATGAGTTCTCATTTTGAACGCATAAGAGGCAAAGCACCTTAATCAATGAAAGGTACATTGATAGGAAAGGGTGAGCTGCTTAACTACTTGGAAGACGTGGTGGGCAGCTGTGCTACCATAAGGCAAGAAATCAAGATTAAGAAAGTTCGGTCCATATGAGTTTGAATTTGTCGTAAACTTTAGTTTTGACAAATTCACATGGATAGGAACAAATACACTGTTTAAATCTAAGTGTCATAAGATTTCCTCCTTCATGAAAATGATTGTGAGAAAATGATTTCACTAAGACAGATTTTAAGAAGATAGTGATTGTAAAATTGCATTCTCGAATTCAATTATGGTTACGGCATCCTTTTCCATAATTTGAATTGTGAGGTTTGGCAATTAGTCTTAATTGTTTAGACACACATATGAACTATCGAAGGCAAATGTGTATAAGTTCAAGAAACCTTGATAAAAGATTATCAAAGCGCTAAGTATTAGAAACATGAACTTAAGAAATTCAATAAGCATTGTTTTTCTAAAAGTTAAGATGTTTATGAATACATGTCGAAGCTAGTGGGAGCATAAGTGTTATGTTTTATAATAATCATCAAGATAGTGGGAGCATAAAAGTTATGATTGTATGTTTATTAAGGAAAGTATTGCAAGGTTAGGAATATTAATTATAGGAAACAAGAGTCATACTTTGCAAAGTCGCAATAGTTGAAGAGTTGTTTTGCTATAATTAAGGGAGAGAATATTATGCTTCATTTCAAATCTAAAGGTTTAGGTTTAGAAATGTTAATAAAATTTAGTCAAAGGTACAAAGTGTGTTCTTAAAATTTCGATTATGATTACGGCATCCCTCTTCACAATTCGAATTTTGAGAACATAGCAAATAAAACATTATGCGTCGTGTCCCATACGCTTCGGGTATAGGATCGATTGCAAATGCTTTAATGTTTGACCATTCTAAAATTTTCCAAATGTCGAGCACATTTATAGGGAAAAAGGACTAGAATCGGTTTAGACTAAAATAATTAAACAACTATCAAAGGACAATCCAAGTTCGACGAGGATTGGTCGCTTGTGAGTAGTTGGAAGTATAGTATTGGAAAATATGGAAATGTTTCCATATTGGATGGACCATATCGACATCACTACGAATAGACAAGATTCTATTAAGAATGAGTTGTCATATGGAACATATGGAAGTGTGTCCATATTGGGAATTGAATATTGAGAAATCTATGACTAGATTAGAAACTTCTATGCAAAAGGATGTTCAAAGAAAGTACTTTGAGTGAGAGACATCACATCTATGGAATTGTCTTGTAACAATCTCCGATAGAAGACTTTGTAATATCATTGGCAATAGTCTTTGTGACTTTGGTGCAGTGACATTACATAAGAGATCATTGCATAAAATGTTAGAATCTAGCATATTCTATAAGTAGCAAGAATTTGATATTCTTTCACTTATGAAAAGGATTTAGAGTTGTGAAATGAGAATGATTGGAAATGTGTTCAATGTGATCTGTTTCACAAAGTAAGAACCATAGGTAAACATTGTGTGCATGCTCGGAGCATGGGACAAGTGTTGTAATTCAAGTAAGAAGTTGATTACCCGAAACTACAAATAATGAGTAATGAATATGGTGATAAATAAAAGGTGTTTTATTTATGCTCAAAGGGTTGAGGCCATATGGGATTAGTATTATTCTTGTGTTTCACATTTGCATGTTTTGACTTCCAGATTAATTGAGTTTATTAAGAATAATCGAATTATTCAAACATGCCACAGTCGTTCATATGTTGGAAGTAGATATGAATGAAGACTGTCATGAATTGGTGTGTGGATTGTCTATAAGGTATTAGACATATGCAAATGTTTCCTGCAACGTTCATGAGTGCTTATGAATATGATTTGAGCATTGGATTAAACCCACGCTCACTTGGATCACTCCATGAATTGTATCACGAGTGATTGGTGAGACGATAACATCTTATATTCTTGAAACCGAGATGTGTGAGTTGTATCTTGCAAATCGGTTGCACATTGATAATATGTAAATGCACTAGTAACTTGGTGTTATAAAACATATTGTTGTGTGTGATTCAGTGCGTGAGTACAAGCAAGCATTGTATCAAAGTTTATCCGTTCCTTTTATCCAAAGTAGGATAAAAGCGATATCTTTGGGCCCCTCGATGGTTTAGTGATGACAAACGTAAATGCTCGGCTGGGCTAGGGCTAATTTGATTTGTTCAATTAGTCTGTCGTCATCAATCAGAAATCGAGAAGTAGTACAAAGAGAATGATTTGAAATCATATCTCATATGATATCTAGAATGGATGAATATATGATCCCTTAGCTAAGGACACGCGTATCTGATAGGATCAGAGTTGACAGCGGCTTTGGAAAGCTACGATTGCAGATCGGGATCTAAAGTCATACGCAAAATAGTTATTAGACTTATCCAAGTGGGAGACTGTTGGATTAGTGTCTAAGTCCATAACTATTTTGGTATGTACTTGACCCGATGGTGCATGGTCCTTTTCGGTTGCCTTCACCAAAGCAACTTGATAGGATGAATTATGGAGAGAAAGGATTAAATATGATTTATTAAAATATTATGAGAATAATATATTAAAGGAGAAATCATATTGTTTAATTAATATTAGTCAATAATTAATTGGTAATTAGTTTTGTGACTAAAAGAGATTAATTAAACTTAAGGGACTGGAATTGTAATTATAAGATAATTGCAATTTGGGCCATGGATTGCCTTTTTATTATAAGGTGGACGAATTCTATGGGGGAAGCCCATATGAAGTCGTCCAAGGCTTTAAGAAAGGGCTCCATGGGTTGCTTAGGGCTTAAGCAACCAAATTAGGGTTTCCTTGTTAGATAACCCTAATAGCCTCACTATATGTAGAACCCTTAAGGCTCAAAAACGTGGACAAGCTTCTTGCTAGGGTTTCACACGTTTTTGGGCAGCCTCTAACTTCTCTCTTCTTCATCCTCTTGCTTATGGTGTTTGTGAGCCATTAGAGGAGTGACACTTATGACTTTAAGCCTTCCAAAGTCAATTCAAGGAGGAATTGGGATTGTTATTGCTACATAACAATCAAGGTAATATCATAAACCTAATTATATGTTAATATTGATTTTCATATGCTAGAATTAGGGTTTATAGTCTTGGATTCAAAGCATGTACAATAGAGAAACCTAGATCCAAGCATTAGGGTTTGTATGAGCACATAGGATGTCTTATGACCAAAACCCATCAATATCATACTTTCTTCCTTCTTGATTTTATTATTTATGCTTATGATCATGTGATTGTGTATGTGAGACTTTATCTTTGGTTTAGTTAAGTTTCCACCTAAGAATTGGGTTTCTTTATGATTTCTTGGTTATTATTATCCAGGGACATCTTATATGCCATTTTTCATACCAAGAATCATGTTTGAAGGGTATCCAGTTGTGCCCGTTGTAAGTGTCAACACCAGAAGTGAAGGTCAGTGATAGTGTGAGCTCTAGATGGAAGTGAACCGAGTGTTCTCTTGGAGGATTAGCAGTTGGATTAATTTTGATGGTTTCAGCGCAAGGGATCATAGGATGTTGCAGCATAAGTTTTCTAGAATTTTCATATTCAAGATTGTTGCGATCTATCATGGTTATGAGGCACAAGGGTTTGGTCAGATTTCGAGTATAGAGTGAGTTGTTGTCATATTCATGTTTTTAGGGATGTATGTGTGGTCCTCGCATCAGAAGCTTCTAGACAAAGATCTCTTTGAAAAAATGGTCCTTTCTGGTAAAACAAAAATAGATGTTAGTTGTGCTTGTGCCACTTAAGTTGGAAGTCAGTTGAGGGGTTGGTTAGCTCATTAAACCGATGACTATCGTTGGTCGGGTAAGAGCTAATGTTGGTTTATCAACTCATGGAGTGATTGATGCATGTTTACATGGGGTTTTCCAAGTAACAAGTGAGTCATTGGATTAGTTGTCTATTTTTTGGATACTATGTTTATTCGTTCTTTGTCATCAGTTGAGGTTGTTCAAGCATTTAGGATCGTATCAGGGGAAGGTGCTCGGGATGCGACAATATTTCTTCAAGAATAGCGAAGTGCTTAATCAGTTTGGGTTTTGGCTACCTTATATTGTTTGGTTATGGAATATATGTTGTTAAGAGCTCATGATACTGGTGGTTGAGTAGTGAGACTGTGGGATGGCTCAAAATCCAACTCTTTTGAGGTTGGCAGAGTGTAATTGAATAGGAGTGGGGGAGAATTGTTTGGATTAATAGGAATTTTTCCAAGTACGAATCGATGTGTAATTTCATATTCTAGGACAAGTGGAGAGTTAGTGTTCGTTATGGTAGGAGTTGGCATTTATGCATGGAATAATGTTCATTGTTCGGTTGTAACCAGGGAGGAAAATGCAGAGGATTCATGTTATCTTGTCCGAGGATGTGAAGTAGCGGTAGTGGCGCATTATGGTTCATGATTTGGTTATAGTTGAGGGTTACATTAGAACATCTCTACATGTTCTTCTTTGATGAAGGCTTTAAGATTTGAAAGACGAACCAAACACCTATTTGGGGTTTATCGGGTTGGGGTTTCGACCCATGTAGATTTTGGCTCGGTATTGTGGATAGTTGGCAAGACAATAGGCTAGGCCCATGGCTATAGTGGAATTATGGCAAGACTAAAAGATGACCCGTAGTATCCACAAGGATGAGTTTGGCCATTGCATGAATGGTTGTAAGACTGTGAAGGGATCACAACCTTCAGTATGGTTCAGTCAAGCTTGGTGTAGTTATTTTGCTGCTCTATGTTAAGGTAAGAGGGCTATTAGAGTTGTATCGCTAGCTAGAGGCGAGGCCCGTTTGGCTATGCTACCGTGGGTGAGACCCGTGTGCAAGGCCATTTGGTTATGCTAGCTTGGGAGAAACCCGGGGGTGAGGCATGATTGGTTATGTTATCTTGGGTGAGCGGACCATTCGGACATTTAAGGTTACACTTGGGGTATGTGGTGCTGGCCGTGAATCCCCATGCCAGTGTTGGAATGATGGTAAGATCAATGTGTTTTGTGATCTTAACGTTCAAGTGGATTAAATGGTATCACGATGTATCATAAATCAGTAAGTGTACGACTTATGGGGGAAGGAAGTAGTAGTGACTGGCATGGTTGGGGTGTTGGAACAAATTTTTAGTATGTGATGAGTTTTGAGCATATTTACATGCCTATGTGATCATGCAACCCTATTTGCTTTGGATCAAAAAATTTCACTAATTGAACATGCAAATTGAATACTAAAGCAATAACCCTAGATCTAGCATACAATTTTCGAAATTCATGTATAAATTAGGGTTAGAAGATTACCTTACTTGTTAAGTAGTAATAACAAGACAATCTTGAAGATCCTTGACTCTTGAAAGCTTAGTGCCCCAAATATTGCACCTCTAATGGTTCACAAACACCCAATACATCAAGATTAGATAAGAGACACCAGAAAAATCGGCTAGGGTTATGTATCTTATGCATAGGGTTGAAATTTCACTGACATGGGAGGGTTTTTATATATGTAGCTAGGTTGCTTAATCTTGAAGTTGGACTTGAATAAGGAAACCTTAATTCTTATGTTAATCCCGAAGCAACCCATGCACCTCCATAAGGATGCCTTGGACGAAATCTTATAGGCCCAGGTTATAATTTGGTTTACTCCATCCAAGGAGTCCCTAGGCCCAGTTTTACAACTATCAAAAATTTGCAAAATAGTCCCTCCATTATTAATCAGTTCCTTTAATCCCAAAATTAATCCCAGATTAATTTCTCACTAATTACTAGTTAATAATATGATTTCCATATAATATATTAATCTTGTAATATATTAATAAAATCATTTTGAGTACCAATTTATTATTTCACATAATAAATTCTACCCTCTCTACACTAGTCATCCTATAAAGTTGCATGAGTGAGGGGAACCTAAAGGGACCATGCTACTATGTCACACCCCGAAACCAATGGCGGAAACGTTCCGGGGCGGAGGACGTCATGTAGTATCGCAACCAATCTACATAGTAAGCGTAGTAAACACAACCATTACATTACATAGAAATATTTACATTGTCTGAACACAAAGTGTTACAAGTGTTATACATATATATCATATGAACAAAAGTTAAGACGAGTCTTCTATACGCTCCGTCTTCTCCAAAAGATCGCGGGGTACCTGTCTAATGCAGACCTGAGAATACAAGTAGTTTGAAAATCAACATAAAGCTGGTGAGTTCATAAGCGGTTTATTTTTGTAAAAGAACAAGTTTCCTTTGGTTTTTCTGAAAAAGTCGATATCCAAGAAAATCCCATATTTTCTTATAAGCAAAGTTTAGTTATCCGATTGTTACACAGTGTGGTTAAGAGCAGTTATGTTATCCTAGGAAAAACCCTTATTTTCCTAAAAGTCGTGGTTAGTTCTTGGTTCGGAATGTAATGTACTAATATCTATCATACTTGTAGTATTAGATATGTATTCTGAAAGCCTGGTTATCCTATACACGAATGTCGAATATCTACTATACTTGTCCGAAATTTCGAATCTTTGGAGACACTCAGAGATGTACACTAGCTGTATATTCGAAGTTCTAGTGACATCCAAAGGCGTGTTTTAGACGTATTTCCGAAGCTCTGTCGATATCCAAAGGCGTATATTTTCGAAACTCTGTCGATATCCAAAGGCGTACTTTCGAATTATTTCCGAAACTTTGGTAACACTCAAGGCGTACACTAGCTGTATTTTCGAAGTTCTGGTACTATCCGGAGGCGTATTTTATTAGTAATAATCCTAATTTATGATTAGCATGAATCCTTCATAAATTATAAAATGTAACATAGATTATAACATTTTATAATGAAATCTACAATTAGTCTGAAAGCTAACCCTGCAAGTCAAACTTTTGGTTAATACAGTTTTCGATATTAAAAGCATACAGAATGTGAACATTTGAACTGAAATAATAAGTTTGAGTACAAGATTTCCTTGTACTTTTGCTTGTATTCCCACCCCCCCCCTCCAAAAAAAACATTTGAAAAACACGGAACAAGGAGTAGGGGTATGAACTCACCAATCGAGGAATGTGTCGGTTTGGATGCTAAACGTCAGTTTGGGGCTTGAGTACACGCGAGTTTCCTATGTAATATGAAGAGATACATTACTAATTAAGTAAGACATTACACTCCGAGACGCGAAAACACTCTATTTCAAGTGTTGGGAGTGACCCAGGTAGCATCTAAGGATATGTAGGGCTTAGATAAGGAGTTTACTCTTCAAGAGTAAGCCCTTAGGGGTGTTTACGGTCCAAAGACCATGTCCCTATGAGTTTACGGCCATAAACTCATGGGTGGTGTGCTTTCGGATGTTTAAAGGTCTTGCAATGCACAAAGGAAGGTTCTAGGGTTGATTCCATGGCTTAGGAAGTGATTGGGACATGAATTGACCTTGGAAAAGGAGTTTACGGTTCTTGAATGGAACTTGGGGAGTTTACTACCGTAAACACATGATTTTACGATAGTAAACTCATGTTTGTCCAAGAATCATGTGCTCCGGTGGTTGTAAGTTAAGCATACTAGGTTCTAGACCCAAATCTAAGTCATACAAGGTGTTTAGGGCACTTAAACACCCCATTGAAGGTGTTTACGGTTTTGGGAGACCTTTCCAAACCGTAAAATCAAGTGTGACACATTTGTATATGTTTTGGTGCATCACATGAAGGAGTATAAGGTTCTACGAACTCATGGAAGCTTTTGGAGGTGTTTAAGGGGCATTATAACACTCTAAAAGGTGTTTATGATTCTTGAAGATGTGTTTACGGTCCAAGGATGTTCTTGGGCCGTAAAATCATTTTTACTACCCAAATCATGTGATTTTGGTGTTCAAATCTCGTACATGCAAGTCCTTAAGCCATAACTAAGCACTAGAAGGGACTTGGAAGAGTTTTGGGGCTTCAAAACCCCTTTAAGGGAGTTTACGGTTTTGGGAGATGTTCCCAAACCGTAAACACAAGTTCTTGATGTTTTTGGGTGATTTAAACATAGATTTGCATGATAAACAAGCTTAGAAACATGCTAGAATAGTACTTACCACTTTGAAGCTTGAAAGAGGTGTTCTTGGATCAAACTCGAGTTTTTAGAGAGAGAGTAGAGAGAGAAAGTTATGAGGAGGTGGAAAAGTTCAAATGAAGTCCTCTCAACTTTATATATGGTTTGAGTTTGTGGCCCGATGGAAATCTACCCGATACCGACGTTAAACAGGGTTTAAAATTTTACCCGATTAATTTGTCGTAATTACGACTTAGTCGTAACTAAAATTTTCCAAATAAATAACGAGGTTATTTTTACACGTTTCTAATGGGTTTGGACACTCATGAGGTTATAATAAAAAGTCACAATTTAATTAATTTAAACCAAATTTAATGGAATAATTAGAATACGAACGGTTTTATTAACGGGAATGGTTTAAAGTGACGGAATAAATTACGGGTCGTCACATACTATCAAATCAAGTACATACCAATTATAGTTATGAGTTTAGAGACCAAATCCAACAGTATGGAAGCTCAGTGATCAGTGAGTTGGATCCGTGTGGCATATAGGCTAGGGTATCCTTTACCGGTTACACTCTTGGTTAGAGTCTTGTAATGCGACCATGTGTGAGGTTGTCTATGTCAGTAAACAGTCAAGGATTCTACATCCCAATTTATTTGAATGCCAATGTGGAATCAGGACATCTCAGATAGATCGAATATGCGAAAAAAATTGTTAATCAGAATGTGAGTTATGTATTGGTTTGGCACCAATGATTGAGACTCGCGTTGGGAGTCACCTTTGTTTTCATGTGCAAGGTTACCGATATCGGTAATGGTCAAGGATTCTATTTTTCTAGTTATCAATGAGATGATTTAGGGTCAAATGGGTTTTTTTTGGTTAGGTTTATGGAGTGGAGTCATTATGGATGTGGTTTGGAATGGTTCGATCTGTCTGGAAGTCAGGCATGGTATAGGGTTTTCGGGTCTCAGGCGGAGTAATTGTAGTTGCTCTTCATTGGTGAAGGTCGATGTGTCAAGTTTCATTTCTTTTTCATGGTATATGTTTCATGCTGAGGTTGGGTTTCGGTAGCGGTATTGGGAATTAGTCGCCTGTGTTAGATGAATTCTCAGTTTTACTTTGAATTCAGGTAGTTCGGTCAGGGTCGACTAGTGTGGTAGAGTAACTTATAAGGAATGATTTCGATGAAGAAATCTAATTTAAGTGCGGGAGAGTTGTAACACCTATTTTCCAGAATAGATCGGTTTAGGGCATTAAGGATTCTAAACATGTTTTTTTGGGAAAACCGGGTGTCATGACATGACCATAGGGTGGTCATGACATGAAAAATCAAAGGGGAATCACGTATCCTAGAAGCATGTCATGACGTGACGTGAGTAAAGTCATGTCATGAGGATAGTTGCAGACCAAGCCCATGATCTTTTTGGGATTCCTTCGTATTATACCCCATTAACTAAACTTTAGGGTTCGTTATCAACCTCCATCACCCTCAAAACTCAAAAACACTAACCTTAATCCCTCTTGGTGGTTATTTGCTAATTTTGGTGGTTTTGGTGTTCTTTGAAGAAACTAGAAGGAGACTTGGTGCAAGGATCAAGAAAGCAACATCTTCTCATCTTTGATATCACATTCTAGACCACTTGTAAGGATTCAAGCTTCTACCTTTATGGTTTATTCTCTTAGATCTAAGTTATTCTAGTCCTTTTTTGATTTGAGTGAATAGATGGAATAAAGTTGGCAACTTTATGGTCCTCCTGAGTCCCTAGAGTATCATATCTTATGGATCTAAGTAATGGTTGTGGAATTGTGAACCTTGCATGAGTATTTCTTCTTGGCTTTTAACCTAGGTTGGGTTGAGGACATGCATAGAGCATGCATGTCCATAAATTTGTCATTTTTATGAACTTATGGAGCCCCTTAAAAATTTCTGGAAAGTTAGTGTTGATGACTTAATGGATTAAGGACTCAAACTACTAAGAAGTTGCCCCAGATAATAGTCACGACGTGATATAGGGTATATTACGATGTGAAATTGGTGGATCCTTCGTCTATCTTGTCATGTTGTGTTCACGACGTGACCAAGGAAGGTTCATGTCGTGATGCTTGCTGAGAGTGTTTTTCGTGACTGAGTTGGCAGAGTTTCCCAAAATACCACACACCATACACATCAACGGGCAAGCATCACGACATGAACCTTCCTTTGTTCATGATCGCACAACATCCCTTGATTTTATTCCACATCGTTATTTTGTTTCACTATGATGATGAGAATATTTATACTATGAATGGATTAGAAAAATTGATTGTGTCTTTTTTAAGTGTTTGAAAACTGAAACTTTTACTACTATTTTTGGGACGTTACAAAAACAATAAGTTAAGTCAGCATGAAACTTAACTGAATTGAACACTTGTATGACAATACAAGAATATTTATATAATTTAGTAAATGATCTTATGATTCGGAACAATGAAAATTTTTTCAAGAATGGTTTTGTAATATACCGAACAAGTAAACACAGACACTTGTACGAATTTACAAGTAGATTCATATTTGATAAGTTTGATAAGTGCTTTTAAATCTTAGATTTTATACTTTTTTGGTTAGAAAAAATACATTTTTTTTATAAAAGCTATTTAATCAGATAAGTTCTTTAAAAACAATTTTGGTTATAAAAGTATAATGTGTCAAAACCCTTTGAACCCACAACCATTATTGTTGACGTATCTTAGAAATCATATATTCTTAGGATCATCAGTAGCCGGAAGAATACGTAACACTGAAGCCCTTCGATTTTTGCACTATATTTTGTAAATGTCAAATTGTTACGCTTGTATTGTGTTTTGGTAATAGACAAGGACGATATAATTACTTTTTCTGTCAAAATATAAGTTACTATTTTTGTGCTGTTTGATGTATGTTGAATAACTGTGATCTAACGTTACGTCGCACAACTAACGTTTTAGTCGCTGGTCGGGGGTGTGAAAAAACTGATATAAAAGAAAAAAAAAACTGATATTTTGAATAAAAACAATATGAAGAACTGAGAAGTAGAGGAAAATGGAAAGAATAATAGTTTTTTAAATTATTTTGAAACTATACTGGATTGATAAGTATTTTTTTCAATAACTATATTTTGGTCAAAAACTCCCTCTTTTTCACTTTGAATTATCTGTTTTAGAAAATCATAAACCGAAAACGGCAAATCTAGCGCTCCTTTTGAATAGTTTCAAGGATATGTTTGAAATATCATATTCCTTGTATTTTATGTTAATTATGTTAAGAAGTCGGATGCTACATTATAATAAGTCCAAATATCAGATTTGGTCACTTTATTTCTTATAGCGTAGCGTGCATTTTAATTTTATATACTTTGTGATTCATGAATTATGTTTTTTTGATATTTTAT
Organism: Lactuca serriola; assembly: GCF_051521515.1. Lineage (NCBI taxonomy): Eukaryota > Viridiplantae > Streptophyta > Magnoliopsida > Asterales > Asteraceae > Lactuca > Lactuca serriola. Next base: position 145,907,510 of record NC_136408.1, on the reverse strand, counting down.
ACATGACTACTTTGAAAAGTTGGAACGTAAATTTTATGTCTAGAAAAATTGAACTTCAGATTTTACTTTTAATCTTAAAATTTGGTTTCCTTTGGTTTTTGTCCTAACCAAATTGAATTGTAATTCGGTTAGAGGTTTTGTCTTGATAGCTTTTTGTTTTGACCTAAACAAATTTCAAACCGAATAAACCAAACCGAAGAAACCAAAGAATCCATAAACCGAACTGATTTCTACCCCTAAAAAATACTTCAATCAAAAATGCATCTACGATTGGATTATAAAAACGAAAAAACAAAAGCTAAAATATACATAATCGCAATATTTAGAAAATATAAATTTAGATATCGGTAAATATAACACATTGAAAGTTTTACAAAAGTTGTAGATTCTATTTTCAATTTAGATTTATAAGAATAATAAATTAATAAAAATATTTAAAGTTTTAAAATTATTTAAAAACATTAATAATAAAGATTAAAACAAATTTCATATTTTGAGGCTTACGAACGGTAAAAATGAAATTTCGAAAATAGATGGAACAAGCATGAAATTTAGATGTTTAAGAAATACGTAGGCATTTACCAAAAAAACAATAAATGGATGGAATTAGAAGATGAATATCTTGGGGGAGTGTGATAAGCAACATCAACATGTGAAACATTAACAACGTGAACCTTGTTCTTCCTTGAATATTTATTACATATAAATAAATTTAATCATGACATACATAAATTGATTTTTTTTTATAGTAGGAGACGAGGTTCTTGGGACTGAATTTGTAGCTACCTCAAACTTTTGCAACTAACCAACTTTGTTTGTGTATATATTGAGAAACGTAAACCAACAAAATTACTCCACTCCACTCCACCTAGAGTATATCATATATGCAAATGTCAGTACCTGGTGCTTTGTATCACTTTCCGTCTTTCACTTGTATCATAACCTTGTTTTGAAAATCATGAACACGAAAAGGCATTTCCGAAAGCGAGAAGTTGGATCGTTGTAGACCTCTACATCACTCTAAAAAAACAAGGCATTAGCGGCGCCAAAAATCACCACTAAAACTTAGCTTTGTCGTCGGGTAAAACTAATAGCAGCGACATGTTGCCACTTAAGAATCGACTGTAGTGCGTCGTCTCTGTTGCTCAAAATGTGGCCGCTAAAGATATATGTCCCTGTAATTAATAATGTCGCCGCCGAGAATATCAACTGCTGCGGTTAATACCCATGTTGCCGCTAATAAGTTGTGTTGCCTGTAATATTATTTTTCATTATTTTTTTAAGATTAGCCTTTTTCAGGTCCAAAAAAATTGATACGTAACGATATTAAATGCCTAAAACCCTGGAAGCATTAAATGTAGAAAAAATATTACATAATGACATCCAGTTAAGTACCAAAGTATATACTATAATTTCGTACAAATAACAAAGTAAAGAACAAACGTGTTATAAAGTTATGATATAACAAGTCTAACAAAACACAAACTAATTCAATGAACCATCGTCTTCGCTTCCCTCATTTCCTCCTTGATCATTAGTTCGTAATTTCCCCAAATGAAAAAAACGCATAAAGTTCCTCCTGACACGTTCGGTTGTCGAGTATTGCACAAAGATTTTCCATCTACATAATAAACAACATATATAAACTTATAAGTTAAGTTATCAACATAAACAAAAGTACCAAAGTACATTGCTATTTCTTGCACTTAATACAAGAAATACCAAACGTACATTGCTATTTTTTGCACTTGGGACAAAAAAAAAAACAATTACCAAAGTTTTTTGCAAATTACCATCACAAACCAAAATTACCAAATCAAGATATACTTATTGATCATATATATATATATATATATATATATATATATATATATATATATATATATATATATATATATATATATATATATATATATATATGACTCTGAAATTAAATAGCGTTGTTTAATTGTGATAAACTGTGATAAATGTAACTGTGGTGGTGGCTATGATGGTTGTGTAATCGGCAGAATGGCATAAGGTTTTTTCTAATGCATCTGATGGCCACACCATAAATGACTAATAATTAAGTATAAATAAAAACTTAATTATATGATGAAATTTTAAATAAATACTTCGATGATTAACATGCTCGACAACACACTGATGGTTATTGTTTTGCTTTGATCGAGAAGGCTCTCGAATGTAGAACAGTTGTTCGACTTGTGAGGCACATATGAGTTGATCATCTTTGTACATTCCATGTCGTTTGTTGATAGTGGTGAAATTATTACTAGAAATAACTCTCTTTCGAGTATCAAGCCACTTCCAACGAAATAGTACTTTTGTCACGCCACAACCAGTGGCGGAAATGTCGGGTTGCGACGCCGAAATTGAATCAAAGATAACAAACATACATTAAACAGTACAAAACTTAATTAACATTACCTGTTTTACACAAATTATAATATAGGAATTACATATTCTAAAACTTCAAAAACATAAATAACAAACATGCTATGCTAAAGTAAGGTCAATATAAAATGAGATTAGAACAAATTTGCCCATAATAATAGACAAGGAAAAATATCGTATTTCATGACTTATGACGCTCGAATTCCAGCTTCTAATTTCCTGAGCATACACATGTTTAAAAATACGTTAACCAAAATTATTGGTGAGTTTTACAGGTTTTGACCGGTGTGTTTTGTTAAAAGTGAAATTTTATATCAAAATGAAATACTATCATATTATATAAAAAGATGCTACTTTTATCACTCAAAGTATGAATGAAAATGAAGCGTGTCCGCCTAACTTAAGTGTAACTGTGGTGGTGGCTATGATGGTTATGTAATCGGCAGAATGGCATAAGGTTTTTTCCAATGCATCTGAGGGCCAGACCATAAACCTATTATTTTCTCAATACAAGATCTTTCTTCAACGGTTGTTATATTTCTTTCTCCATTAACCCTTGAGTTTGTTCTATGAGCTCGTGCACTAACTAATTCTGTGTTTTCCAAAAATGATTAATAATTAAGTATAAATAAAAACTTAATTATATGATAAAATTTTAATTAAATACTTCGATGATTAACATGCTCGACAACACACTGATGGTTATTGTTTTGCTTTGATCGAGAAGGCTCTCGAATGTAGAACAGTTGTTCGGCTTGTGAGGCACATATGAGTTGATCATCTTTGTACATTCCATGTCGTTTGTTGATAGTGGTGAAATTATTACTAGAAATAACTCTCTTTCGAGTATCAAGCCACTTCCAACGAAATAGTACATTTGTCACGCCACAACCAGTGGCGAAAATGTCGGGTTGCGACGCCGAAATTGAATCAAAGATAACAAACATACATTAAACAGTACAAAACTTAATTAACATTACCTGTTTTACACAAATTATAATATAGGAATTACATATTCTAAAACTTCAAAAACATAAATAACAAACATGCTATGCTAAAGTAAGGTTAATATAAAATGAGATTAGAACAAATTTGCCCATAATAATAGACAAGGAAAAATATCGTATTTCATGACTTATGACGCTCGAATTCCAACTTCTAATTTCCTGAGCATACACATGTTTAAAAATACGTTAACCAAAATTATTGGTGAGTTTTACAGGTTTTGACCGGTGTGTTTTGTTAAAAGTGAAATTTTATATCAAAATGAAATACTATCATATTATATAAAAAGATGCTACTTTTATCACTCAAAGTATGAATGAAAATGAAGCGTGCCCGCCTAACTTAAGTGTAGCTGTGGTGGTGGCTATGATGGTTATGTAATCGGCAGAATGGCATAAGGTTTTTTCCAATGCATCTGAGGGCCAGACCATAAACCTATTATTTTCTCAATACAAGAACTTTCTTCAACGGTTGTTAGATTTCTTTCTCCATTAACCCTTGAGTTTGTTCTATGAGCTCGTGCACTAACTAATTCTGTGTTTTCCAAAAATGATTAATAATTAAGTATAAATAAAAACTTAATTATATGATAAAATTTTAATTAAATACTTCGATGATTAACATGCTCGACAACACACTGATGGTTATTGTTTTGCTTTGATCGAGAAGGCTCTCGAATGTAAAACAGTTGTTCGGCTTGTGAGGCACATATGAGTTGATCATCTTTGTACATTCCATGTCGTTTGTTGATAGTGGTGAAATTATTACTAGAAATAACTCTCTTTCGAGTATCAAGCCACTTCCAACGAAATAGTACATTTGTCACGCCACAACCAGTGGCGGAAATGTCGGGTTGCGACGCCGAAATTGAATCAAAGATAACAAACATACATTAAACAGTACAAAACTTAATTAACATCACCTGTTTTACACAAATTATAATATATGAATTACATATTCTAAAACTTCAAAAACATAAATAACAAACATGCTATGCTAAAGTAAGGTTAATATAAAATGAGATTAGAACAAATTTGCCCATAATAATAGACAAGGAAAAATATCGTATTTCATAACTTATGACGCTCGAATTCCAGCTTCTAATTTCCTGAGCATACACATGTTTAAAAATACGTTAACCAAAATTATTGGTGAGTTTTACAGGTTTTGACCGGTGTGTTTTGTTAAAAGTGAAATTTTATATCAAAATGAAATACTATCATATTATATAAAAAGATGCTACTTTTATCACTCAAAGTATGAATGAAAATGAAGCGTGTCCGCCTAACTTAAGTGTAGCTGTGGTGGTGGCTATGATGGTTATGTAATCGGCAGAATGGCATAAGGTTTTTTCCAATGCATCTGATGGCCACACCATAAACCTAATATTTTCTCAATACAAGATCTTTCTTCAACGGTTGTTAGATTTCTTTCTCCATTAACCCTTGAGTTTGTTCTATGAGCTCGTGCACTAACTAATTCTGTGTTTTCCAAAAATGATTAATAATTAAGTATAAATAAAAACTTAATTATATGATAAAATTTTAATTAAATACTTCGATGATTAACATGCTCGACAACACACTGATGGTTATTGTTTTGCTTTGATCGAGAAGGCTCTCGAATGTAGAACAGTTGTTCGGCTTGTGAGGCACATAAGAGTTGACCATCTTTGTACATTCCATGTCGTTTGTTGATAGTGGTGAAATTATTACTAGAAATAACTCTCTTTCGAGTATCAAGCCACTTCCAACGAAATAGTACATTTGTCACACCACAACCAGTGGCGGAAATGTCGGGTTGCGACGCCGAAATTGAATCAAAGATAACAAACATACATTAAACAGTACAAAACTTAATTAACATTACCTGTTTTACACAAATTATAATATAGGAATTACATATTCTAAAACTTCAAAAACATAAATAACAAACATGTTATGCTAAAGTAAGGTTAATATAAAATGAGATTAGATCAGATTGGCCCATAATAATAGACAAGGAAAAATATCGTATTTCATAACTCATGAGGCTTGAATTCCAGCTTCTAATTTCCTGAGCATACACTTGTTTAAAAATACGTTAACCAAAATTATTGGTGAGTTTTACAGGTTTTGACCGGTGTGTTTTGTTAAAAGTGAAATTTTATATCAAAATGAAATACTATCAGATTATATAAAAAGATGCTACTTTTATCACTCAAAGTATGAATGATAATGAAGCGTGTCCGCCTAACTTAAGTGTAACTGTGGTGGTGGCTATGATGGTTGTGTAATCAGCAGAACAGCATAAGGTTTTTTCCAATGCATCTGATGGCCACACCATAAACCTAATATTTTCTCAATACAAGATCTTTCTTCAACGGTTGTTAGATTTCTTTCTCCATTAACCCTTGAGTTTGCTCTATGAGCTCGTGCACTAACTAATTCCGTGTTTTCCAAAAATGATTAATAATTAAGTATAAATAAAAACTTAATTATATGATAAAATTTTAATTAAATACTTCGATGATTAACATGCTCGACGACACACTGATGGTTATTGTTTTGCTTTGATCGAGAAGGCTTCCGAATGTAGAACAGTTGTTCAGCTTGTAAGGCACATATGAGTTGATCATCTTTGTACATTCCATGTCGTTTGTCGATAGTGTTGAAATTATTACTAGAAATAACTCTCTTTCGAGTATCAAGCCACTTCCAACGAAATAGTACATTTGTCACACCACAACCAGTGGCGGAAATGTCGGGTTGCGACGCCGAATTTGAATCAAAGATAACAAACATGCATTAAACAGTATAAAACTTAATTAACATTACCTGTTTTACACAAATTATAATATAGGAATTACATATTCTAAAACTTCAAAAACATAAATAAGAAACATGCTATGCTAAAGTAAGGTTAATCTAAAATGAGATTAGAACAAATTGGCCCATAATAATAGACAAGGAAAAATATCGTATTTCTTAACTCATGAGGCTCGAATTCCAGCTTCTAATTTCCTGAGCATACACACTTTTAAAAATACGTTAACCAAAATTATTGGTGAGTTTTACAGGTTTTGACCGGTGTGTTTTGTTAAAAGTGAAATTTTATATCAAAATGAAATACTATCAGATTATATAAAAAGATGTTACTTTTATCACTCAAAGTATGAATGACAATGAAGCGTGTCCGCCTAACTTAAGTGTAATTGAACTTTTATGTAACACCGTAAATTTTCAAAATAATTTTTCATTTTCAAAATCACATAATGTATCACATAACAAATCAAAATCCATAATCAATCCTGTTTTCAAAAACAAATCCCAAGATCTCTACATATAAAAATCTCCATCAATGTGTGTGTACGTGTCAAGCCGTCGCCTTCCTACGGTCCTCGCTGGTACCTGAGACATCAAACATAACAACTGTAAGAATAAATGCTTAGTGAGTTACCTAAAATACCACATACTACAAATACTCCACTCGAGGCTAACCCGACCCTCTGGTCAAGATGTCTCAGCGGGACCTTCCAGTCCCGCAGCTCGTCGGACCCTCTGGTCCAGTCATAGCTCATTGGGCCCTCTGGCCTGATCTGAATCGTTGGACCCTCCGGTCCGGTCTATATAGTCATACAACTTACAAATAACACATAGCATACAATCTCATAAATAGCACATAGTCTCATACATAGCACATAAGACCCTCTGGTCAACTCATAATACCACTCAAGGTAACGTATAGTGAGAAGACTCACCTCGCGTGTCTCGGTAACTCGTAAACCTCTCAACCATTGGTGCTCGATCTCCCGAGCTATCGTCCTCCTACAACACAGGTGTATTTTTACTTAATACTACTTGACTCTGGCTGACTAATACCACGAAGTCGAACCAGTTAACACTGGTCAACAGTCAATGGTCAACCCGACTCGCCGAGTCTGGCGTGGACTCGCCGAGTCCCTACAGGAACCCGATTCCCTCTGAATCTCTTCCAACTCACCGAGTCACTCACCCGACTCGGTTACTCAGTCCCTGGTCCGAAGTCTTTGAACAACCCGCACCAACTCGCCGAGTCTGGGATTGGACTCGACGTGTGCACTCCATGCACAACCTCAAACGACCTTCTAAGGTCAGATCCACTCTAGTAACTCATAGATCCAGTCCCTTAAGCTTATTGATCACGTAAAGTCCGAGTCTTGGTGCTCATTAAGCATCAAATAGCTCATTAATGGAGGTTTATCCTCAAATACATAGATCCCAATCTAAAACCTCCATGGATGCACATAAAGCTTGGGCAAGGAGGTGCTCTGGACCTCTATGGGTCTTGATTCAGAGCCCTAACTCGCCAAGGGACCATGATGATGCTAGATCTAGCCACAAATGGGTTCAAAAACCCTAAATCTATATGAACATCACAATAACAAAGAAGGATTTGAATGGTACCTCAGATGTGATGTCCTGGACCTTAGCTCTTCAAGAATCCACCCCTCTCTTGCTTCCTCTTGGCTAGATCTTCTCTTCCCTTGCTAGACAATAACTCCAAGAATCAATAATGGCTCCTTCCCTCACTTGAATCACTCAAATGTTCTAGGGTTTCACTCTGGGGACTAATGAGCGCAAATGACGGCCATAAGGCCCTTTAAATAGGCCATAAACCCGAGAAATTAGGGTTTCATTACACGACGCAGACTCGCCTAGTCCACTAAGGCGACTCGCCGAGTCCGAGCATCAATCCGGATGAGAACCCGCGTCTTAACTCGGCGAGTCTACGCACCAACTCGCCAAGTCCCTTCTCAAAACTCAAAATAAAAAGATTAATTAATATACCTGAAATCCCGGATGTTACAATTCTCCCCCACTAGAATCTGACTTCGCCCTCGAAGTCTCATTCCTGAAATAAATCTGGATGCTGCTCCCACATCTCCCGCTCCGGTTCCCAAGTCAACTCGGATCCCTTCCGATGCTGCCACTGAACCTGTACCAGAGGCACTTACTTGTTCCTCAGAACCTTGATCTTTCGATCCACAATCGCAACTGGTCTCTCTGCGTAGTTCAGGCTCGCATCCACCTGAATATCCTCCAACGGCACCACTGCCGACTCGTCGGCAATTCATTTCCTCAACTGCGAGACATGAAAGGTATCATGGATCTGCCCCAACTCAGCAGGTAGGTCCAACCGGTAGGCTACCCTGCCTACCCTAGCAATTACCCTGAAGGGTCCAATGTACCGGGGTCCCAACTTGCCCCTCTTCCTAAATCGTATCACTCCTTTCCAAGGAGAGACCTTTAGGAGCACAAGATCACCGACCTGAAACTCGAGCTCAGACCGATGCCTGTCCGCATAACTCTTCTGGCGACTCTGCGCGGTCAACAACCTCTGCCTGACCTGCTGAATCTTCTTGGTCGTCTGGAGTACAATCTCCGTGCTACCCATCACCCGCTGCCCCACCTCTCCCCAGCAGATGGGGGTGCGACACCTCCGCCCATACAACAGCTCAAAGGGTGGCATACCAATGCTCGAATGATGGCTGTTGTTATACAAAAACTCTGCTAAAGGTAGGTAGGTGTCCCAGCTCCCTCCAAAACCCAGAACACATGCTCGGAGCATATCCTCAAGCAATTGAATCGTTCACTCGCTCTGTCCGTCCGTCTGCGGGTGGTATGCGGTACTGAAATGCAATCTCGTACCCAATTCCTCATGAAACTTCTTCCAAAACCTGGAAGTAAAACGCACATCCCGGTCTGAAACAATCGACATCGGAACCCCATGCCGCGATACCACCTCTCTCACATATAATTCCGCCAATTTCTCCGCAGAAGAGCTCTCGCTGATGGCTAGAAAATGAGCGCTCTTCGTCAATCTATCCATGATCACCCAAATCGCATCAACTCCTCTCGCAGTCCTTGGCAATTTGGTGATAAAATCCATGGTAATCTGTTCCCACTTCCACTCGGGAATCTCCAACGATTGCAGCTTACCATGCGGACGCTGGTGCTCGGCCTTAACTTGGCGACAAGTTAGGCACCTCTCGACGAACCAAGCAACATCCCTCTTCATACAGGGCCACCAATACTCCTTCTTTAGGTCCAAATACATCTTGGTAGCCCCAGGATGGATCGAGAACTTCGATCGATGTGCCTCCTCCATCAAAATGTTACGCGTCTCGCCCACAAACGGTACCCAAATCCGACCCTGAAACGTCATAAGTCCTCAACCATCGGTAACAAATTCCGATACCTGACTAACCACCCGCTCCCTCTTTTGATTTTCTGATCTCGTAGCCTCAGCCTGAGCCCCTCGGATGGTGTCCAAAATCGGAGTCGTCACCGTCAACCTCAAACAAATGTCTCGCAATGGGGCACTCTCTGCCCTACGACTCAGGGCGTCGGCTACCACATTAGCCTTGCCCGGGTGGTACAGGATCTCGCAATCATAATCCTTTACCACATCCAACCATCTCCTCTGCCGCATATTCAGATTTGGCTGATCCATCAGGTACTTCAAACTCTTGTGGTCCGTGTATATCGTACACCGAACCCCATACAGATAGTGACGCCAAATCTTGAGGGCGAACACCACAGCCCCCAACTCCAGATCGTGGGTGGGATATCTCGTCTCATGAGGCTTTAACTACCTCGATGCATACACGATCACATGCCCTCTCTGCATCAACACCGCTCCCAACCCCGATATCGATGCATCACAGTACACTACAAAATCCTCCATCCCTTCCGGCAATGCAAGCACGGGAGCTTCGCACAATCTCTGGCGAAGAGTCTCAAATGATGTCTGCTGCTCCGGACCCCATGAGAAAGTAACACCCTTCCGGGTTAACTTGGTAAGTGGCACAGCAATTTTGGAGAAGTCCCTGATAAATCTCCGATAGTAGCCTGCCAGCCCCAAGAAACTTCGGATCTCCGCAGGTGACCTCAGCACTTCCCAACTCATCACGGCCTCGATCTTGGCCGGGTCAACCAATATCCCATTCTGGTTAACGAGATGCCCTAAGAACTGGACCTCCCGTAACCAAAAATCACACTTGGAGAATTTGGCGAATAGCCTCTCCAACCTCAGAACCCCGAGGAACTCCCTCAAATGCTCCTCATGCTGCTCTCTGGTCCTCGAATACACCAGGATATCATCAATGAATACAATGACTGAACGATCCAACATCGGCCTACACACCCTGTTCATGAGATCCATGAATGCCGCTGGTGCATTGGTGAGCCCGAATGGCATTACCACGAACTCGTAATGCCCGTAACGAGTCCTAAACGCCGTCTTTTGGATATCCTCATCCCGAACTCTCATCTGGTGATATCCCGATCTCAAGTCAATCTTGGAGAACCAAGACGCCCCCTGCAACTGATCGAATAGATCGTCGATCCTCGGCAACGGATAACAGTTCTTGACCGTCAACTTGTTCAACTCCCGGTAATCAATGCACATCCGGTGTGAACCATCCTTTTTCTTGACAAAAAGGATCGGCGCTCCCCAGGAAGAGCTACTGGGATGGATGAACCCTTTCCCCAACAGCTCTTGCAGCTGTGAGGATAACTCCTGCATCTCTAGCGGTGCCAGCCGATATGGCGCCTTAGCGATAGGCGCAGCCCCGGGAATCAAATCGATACGAAACTCCACTTGCCTCTCGAGAGGTACACCCGGCAACTCCTCGGGAAACACGTCCCGGAACTCACGCACTATTGGCACATCATCCACTGAACTTGGCCTCCCAACGGCCTCTCGTACATCCGTCACATAGGCCACGAATCCCTTGCAGCCCTGCTGCAAACTCCGCCTCGCTCTGGCAGCCGAACAGAATACCGAACCACCATGAGTCCCCTCGCCATAAACTGTCAGCACTCCCCCACTAGGATCTCGGATCGTCACCAACTGACGCTCGCAATCTATGACAGCCCCGAAACGGCTCAACCAATCCATACCTACTATGACACATACATCCCCCATAGCAATCGGAATCAAATCAATCGGGAACTCCACCCCGAAGATCTCCGGCACGCATCCACGTATCACCTCGGTAGCACATATATCACGCTCATCTGCTATGGAAACCCGAAGAGGTCGACTCAATGCCTCTCTCGGAATACTAATGTGCCGACTAAAAGCTAAAGATATCAAAGACCAACTCGCACCCGAGTCGAATAAAACCAATGTAGGTACAGAACTCACAAGAAAAGTACCTACGCACAACATATAGCAATTACAATAGCATAAACTCAACATAAAATAGATAAATATTACATACCCGCCACGACGTCAGGTGCTGTGCGGACTTCCTCCGCAGTCAGCTGGAAGGCTCTGCCCCTAGCCTTCGGTGCTTCGGCCTTCACTGGCCGGGTCTCGGTAGCTCGAACCACAGGTGCAGATCCCTGCGCTGATCTCTGAAGCTGGGGGCACTCGGCCTTCCGATGGCCGGTCTGGTTGCAATGGAAGCAAACCGAGAACCCCTTCGGATAGTCCCTCACAAAATGTCCTTCCTTCCCGCATTTGTAGCATACCCCAGTCTTGCACGGCCTGTCATGGCTCTTGCCACACTTCCCACAAGTGCGGCCCCTTGAACTGCCTGCCCTCGAATCAGCGGGCTTTGCCCGCTTGGTGGCCGGCTGCGACTGTGCCGGTCGCCGATCACCCCTCTGCAACTCAGTCTCCTCCCTCGCCTGTGTCTCAAGCTCGATCTCCCTCTTCCTGGAATTTGCCTGGAGCTCGGCAAATGTCTGATAAGTCGAGTTCGCCACAAACTCACGGATGTCCCTCCTCAAGATGCTCAGATAACGGCTCATGCGAGCCTGCTCAGTGGACACCAACTCCGGGCAAAACAACGCCCGCTCATGAAACATCCTCGTAACCACTGTCACCGACTCGGTCCCCTGCTTGAGGGTCAGAAACTCCTGAGCTAAACGTTCCCTCTCCACCTGGGGAACATACTCGTCACGAAACATCGCAGTAAACCTCTCCCAGGTCACTGCAGTCAGCTCAGCTGTAGAATAGCTCGCGGTCACGAATTTCCACTAGTCCTTTGCCCCCAAGCGAAGCTGGTTGAGTGCGAATCGCACCCTCAAGTGCTCCGGACATGAGCACGTATAGAAACACTCCTCCATGTCTGAGATCCACCTCATAGCGGCAATCGGATCATGTGTACCATCGAACTCCGGTGGTTTCGTGTTGCTGAACTCTCGGTACAGCAACGAATCACCACCCTGGGGTCTCGCAGCAGCAACAGCTGCGGTGGCTGCAGCAACAGCAACATCAGTCAAAGCAGCGTAACGCTTGTCAAACGTCTCGATCTGTGTGGTCTTAATAGACCCAAACATCTCCGGTATCTCGGCTCTGATGGCAGCGACCACCTCCTCATGGATGATCCGACGGATCTCCTCATCGCTCACCCCACTGCTCTCGGGGTTATGGCGTGTCCCAACCATGATCAACCTCTTAAATACAACATAAGAAATATCAGGAATACTCTTGAGTGTACTCACACTCGATAACTCAAACATCCTCTCTCCTGGTACTCCCAAGGATTCTTACTTGGACTGCGCACCAATCCGGTGTCTTCGATAGTACGGGCCCAATACTATCGTCCACATCGAATCGATATACAACCCAAGTCCTCCTCCTAGGATCCCAACTCGTAAACACTCTACTCTCGCTATGCATTGGCTACTCTCAATAGCCCTCCCCTGAGCTCCTCACTGCTACCTACTCACTCTCTCAAAGTGTCTCCTAGCAGCAGCGATCTCCTAAGCTAAGGCATCACAAATCAGGCCCACTCTAGTCCTAATAAGAATACCTAGCCTCTCTAACATGCACCACATAATATCTCATAACTCATAACATATAATGTAAAGGTATTTTGGGGATTCACCGTTCGGGCGTTGGCTGACCGTACACACCTTCCACTCTGCTCGTTTCCCAAAACCTCTGTTTCTTTTTAGAAAATTTTAGTTTTATTTGAAAATTCCTCAAATCCTCAGTTTGAGTTCAAATACACCCGAAGGTGCATCCGAATCCCTCAAACCAAGGATCTGATACCAACTTGTAACACCGTAAATTTTCAAAATAATTTTTCATTTTCAAAATCACATAATGTATCACATCACAAATCAAAATCCATAATCAATCCTGTTTTCAAAAACAAATCCCAATATCTCTACATATAAAAATCTCCATCAGTGTGTGTGTACGTGTCAAGCCGTCGCCTTCCCACGGTCCTCGCTGGTACCTGAGACATCAAACATAACAACTGTAAGCATAAATGCTTAGTGAGTTCCCCAAAATACCACATACTACAAATACGCCACTCGAGGCTAACCTGACCCTCTGGTCAAGATGTCTCAGCAGGACCTTCCAGTCCCGCAGCTCGTCGGACCCTCTGGTCCAGTCATAGCTCATTGGGCCCTCTGGCCCGATCTGAATCGTTGGACCCTCCGGTCCGGTCTATATAGTCATACAGCTTACAAATAACACATAGCATACAATCTCATAAATAGCACATAGTCTCATACATAGCACATAAGACCCTCTGGTCAACTCATAATACCACTCAAGGTAACGTATAGTGAGAAGACTCACCTCGCGGTAACTTGTAAAGCTCTCAACCACTAGTGCTCGATCTCCCGAGCTATCGTCCTCCTACAACACATATGTATTTTTACTTAATACTACTTGACTCTGGCTGACTAATACCACGAAGTCGAACCAGTCAACACTGGTCAACGGTCAACGGTCAACCCGAATCGCCGAGTCTGGCATGGACTCGTCGAGTCCCTACAGGAACCCGATTCCCTCTGAATCTCTTCCAACTCACCGAGTCACTCACCCGACTCGGTTACTCAGTCCCTGGTCCGAAGTCTTTGAACAACCCGCACCAACTCGCCGAGTCTGGGATTGGACTCGACGAGTGCACTCCATGCACAACCTCAAACGACCTTCTAAGGTCAGATCCACTCTAGTAACTCATAGATCCAGTCCCTTAAGCTTATTGATCACGTAAAGTCCGAGTCTTGGTGCTCATTAAGCATCAAATAGCTCATTAATGGAGGTTTATCCTCAAATACATAGATCCCAATCTAAAACCTCCATGGATGCACATAAAGCTTGGGCAAGGAGGTGCTCTGGACCTCTATGGGTCTAGATTCAGAGCCCTAACTCACCAAGGGACCATGATGATGCTAGATCTAGCCACAAATGGGTTCAAAAACCCTAAATCTATATGAACATCACAATAACAAAGAAGGATTCGAATGGTACCTCAGATGTGATGTCCTGGACCTTAGCTCTTCAAGAATCCACCCCTCTCTTGCTTCCTCTTGGCTAGATCTTCTCTTCTCTTGCTAGACAATAACTCGAAGAATCAACAATGGCTCCTTCCCTCACTTGAATCACTCAAATGTTCTAGGGTTTCACTCTGGGGACTAATGAGCGCAAATGACGGCCATAAGGCCCTTTAAATAGGCCACAAACCCGAGAAATTAGGGTTTCATTAAACGACGCAGACTCGCCGAGTCCACTAAGGCGACTCGCCGAGTCCGAGCATCAATCCAGATGAGAACCCGCGTCTTAACTCGGCGAGTCTACGCACCAACTCGCCGAGTCCCTTCTCAAAACTCAAAATAAAAAGACTAATTAATATACCTGAAATCCCGGATGTTACATTTTAATCCCATACAAGTATATATGCTTATTCACTTATTAAATATAAGTTGAAATCAACACGATGTCATGTTGTATACTCTTATGTGTTTACTTTTGAAGTGAAATTTGGGGCTACGTTGAATTTATAACCAAGCTACATGACGTAAAATTGCCTTTCAGAAGCACCACACATATTTCTGTTGCAGACTTACCAATGCGTCATCAACGCCATAAATAAGGTAAAGATTAAGAAGTTATCATCTTTGTAGCTACCAACCATAGGAGGGGGTGTCAACCCTTATAGGCATTTACCGAAAAAACAATAAATGGATGGAATTAGAAGACAAATGTATGGAGGAGTGTGATAAGAAACATCAACATGTTAAACATTAACAATGTGAACCTTGTTCTTCCTTGAATATTTATTACATATAAATAAACTTAATCATGATTTATACCATGACATACATAAATTGACTTTTTTATAGTATGATATGAGGTTCATGGGATTGAATTTGTAGCAACCTCAAACTTTTGCAACAGACCAACTTTGGTTGTGTATATATATTGACAAACATAAACCAACAAAATTACACCACTCCACTCCACATAGAGTATATCATATATGCAAATGTCAATACCTGATGCTTTGTATCACATTTCGTCTTTCACTTGTATCAGAACCTCATTTTGAAAATCATGAACACAAAAATGCTGGTGATTTTATCACCAAATATATTTTAGTGTAATGGACTTAACAAGTGTTTCAAGAGTAATGTTTTAGTTATAATACAAGTTAGGAGGTGTGGGAGTGCACACTTGTATTTACTAAAACATTGTTAGTACCGAACACTAATCTACTGTGTCAAGTCGGGGGTCCCACTAATCTAATGTTTTAGTTATAATCCGTTGATTTGGATAAATCAAAGAAAACGGCGCCAATTGCAACACAGAAAACCGGGAAACGCTTCCTTCTTCATCTTCTTCTAAAATTGATTCTGATTTTGTGCCTAAATCAGAATTGTTGCATTAGGAATTCTCCTAAGTTTGGATTTCGTGATACCCAAGGCATATAGGGTCGAAAGATCAAACAAGGAAAGTGATTACACGATTCCTGTTTTGTTATCCAGATTTCCATAACCCTATTTCGTTTTTTCCTAACAAAAAGGCATTTATGAAAACGAGAGGTTGGATGGTTGTAGACCTCTGCGTCACTATAAGAAAACAAGGAATTAGCGATCACTGCTAAAACTTAGCTTTGTCTACGAGTAAAGGTAATAGCAGTGACATGTCGCCGCTAAAGAGTCGACGGTAGTGCCCCGTCGTGATTGCTCAAAATGTCGTCACTAAAGATATATGTCATAATTAACAGTATCGCCCCCGACAATACCAACGGTTGCGGCTAATACCTATGTTTCCGCTAATAAATTGTGTCGCCTTTAATATTATTTTTTATTATTTTTTTGAAGATCATCCTTTTTCAGGTTCAGAAAACTTATACGCAACAATATTAAATGCATAAAACACGAAATCATTAAGTGTAGAAAACATATTACATAACGACATGCAGTTAAGTACCAAAGTGTATATTATAATTCCATACAAATAACAAAGTAACGAACAGAAGTGTTAGAAGTTATGATATAACTAGTCTAACAAAACAGAAACTGATTCGATGAACCATCATCTTCGCTTCCCTCATTTCCTCCTTGATCATTAGTGCGTGGTTTCACCAAATGAATAAACGCATAAAAGTTCCTCCCTACACGTTTGGTTGTCGAGTATTGCATAAAGATTTTCCATCTAAAAAATAAAAAACATATATAAACTTATAACTTAAGCTCTCAACATAAACAAAACTACCAAGTAAATTGCTATTTTTTGCACTTGGGACAAAAAAAATTACCAATATTTTTAGAAAATAATCATCACAAACCAAAATTACCGAATCGAGATGCATTTATTAATCATTAATTATATATATATATATATATATATATATATATATATATATATATATATATATATATATATATATATATGGCTCTGAAATTAAATAGTGTCTTTTAACTGTGATACCTGTAACTGGTGGTGGCTATATGGTTGTGTAGTCGGCGAAATGGCATAAGGTTTTTTCCAATGCAACTAACATGGCCACACCAAGAACCTAATATTTTCTTGTAATACCGTAAAAATTCAAACAATTTTTCGAATTTTTAAAAACCATATATTTTCATTCCCATCCACATTTTAAAACATTGTATCATCATTATCTAAATACAAAACCCCAAGATCAAAACATATGAACTCCAGTATGCGTGTGTACGAGTTATACCGGTGCCTTCCCCCAATCATAAATGCTTAGTGAGTTCCCCAAAATACCACAGAAACACATATCAGCCACTTAAGGCTGTAACTCTGTTGACCCTCTCGTCGAATATCTCTGTGGGACGCTCTTGGTCCCATAACTCTGTGGACCCACTGGTCCTAACTCTGTAAACTCTGAACCATGCATATCACATATCACAATAAATCACAACACATAATATCATGCAAATACACTGACATATAACTCTAGAATACTCTATCACATAACTCTGTTACCACACTAGGTATAGTATAGTGAGAAGACTCACCTCAGATGTCTCGGTATATCTCTGACTCGAAGGAAATATGATCTAGCCTCCGCCTAGTCACACTTAGTAAATATTCTCATAAATACAACTCTCGGGACTAGAATCAACCCTCTATAGGGGAAAGACCATTTTACCCCCTACCAGTTCAAAGGCCACATTGTTGACCAAACACTAAAAGTCAACAAAAGTCAACAGTCAAATTTTGACCGGACTCGTCGAGTGCACTTGGGCGACTCGGCGAGTCTACACGTGTCTACTAACTCTTTTAGTCCTGCTTGGCACGTTGAGTTCCTCCCCTTACTCGACGAGTCACACCTGGCATGAATCGCGGGGCCACCCCGACTCAACTCGGCGAGTTCTGCCTTGGACTCCAGTCCCCTAACTCTCTCTGACTCACTGGGTTATTTCCTAACTCGACAAGTCTACTCATTGAGTGATTTACGGGAAACCCTCACCCTACTCGCCGAGTCTGATCTTTGGACTCGGCGAGTTCATGCCATGTACAAACTCCATAGACCTCCTGAGGTCGGATTTGTTTCATGAATCTATAGATCTGACCTTCCCAAGCATGATAATCACATAAAGTTCAGACCTTGACACTCATATAACATCTAAATGGTCTAGCTTGCTAATTTAGCCCCAAAAAAAAACATCCTAAGCTCATGGCTCCCAAAATAACTCATAGAGCTCCAAGGGTTAAGATCTCTGGACCTCTTTGGGTCCAGATCCAAATCATAAACTCGAGAAGGGACCAATTGCTCCACAAATACATCCTCTAAAGGGGTTAGAAAACCCTAACTCTAAGAATCAACACCAAATATGATGAAGGTCTGAATGAATACCTCAATATGAAGTCTACGAACTCTGAAATCACCAAAATCGCACCTCCTTCAGCCTCCTCTTGCCTTGGTCACCTCTTTCTTGCAAATACACCAACAAAAAGATCAAGAATGGCCTCTCCTTCCTCACAAATGCTCTAGGTCTCATAGGGTTTCTCTCTGGGGTTTGGTAGCCGCAAATGACGGCCCTAAGGGCCTTTAAATAGGTCCCAAACCCAGGAAAATAGGGTTTCATTAAATAGCGTGGACTCGTCGAGTCCACTCATGAACTCGCCGAGTCCAGCTGTGAACCCGGATAAGAATCTGCGACCATACTCGGCGAGTCTAAGCACTAACTCGCCGAGTCCCCTCTCAACCTCCAAAAATAAAAGGAATAATTAATATACGTGGGAATCCGGGTGTTACAATTCTCCCACACTAGAATTAGATTTCGCCCTCGAAGTCTCACTCTGCAAACAACTCTGGATGTTGCTCCCGCATCTCACGCTCTAGCTCCCAAGTCAACCCCGACCCTTTCCGATGTTGCCACTGGACTTGCACCTGAGGCACCTCCTTGTTCCTCAAAACCTTGATCTTCCGATCCCTAATCGCCACCAGTCTCTCAATATAGATCAGGTTCGCATCCACTTGAATATCTTCTAATGGCACCACTGCCAACTCATCGGCTATACACTTTCTCAGCTGCGACACGTGGAAAGTGTCATGGATCTGACCCAACTCGGCGAGTAACTCCAAACGGTAGGCTACCTTGCCTACCCTCGCGATCACCCTGAAAGGACCGATATGTCGGGGCCCCAACTTGCCCCTCTTCCTGAATTGAATCACTCCTTTCCAAGGAGAGACCTTTAGGAGCACGAAGTCGCCGACCTGAAACTCGAGCTCGGACCGGCGCCTGTCCGCATAACTCTTCTGACGACTCTGAGTGGTCAACAACCTCTATCTGACCTGCTGAATCTGCTCTGTCTTCTGAATCATGATCTCAGTACTACCCATCACATGCTACCCTACCTCTCCCCAACAAATAGGGGTCCGACACCTCCTCCCATACAACAGCTCAAAGGGTGGCATACCAATGCTCGAATGATGGCTGTTGTTGTAGGAAAACTCTGCCAAGGGTATGTACGTGTCCCAACTCCGCCGAAATCCAATACACATGCTCGGAGCATGTCCTCGAGCGTCTGAATCGTCCGCTCACTCTGCCCGTCAGTCTGTGGGTGGTATGCGGTACTAAAATGCAGTCTCGTACCCAATTCCTCATGAAACTTCTTCCAGAATCTGGAAGTGAAACGTACATCTCGATCTGAGACAATCGAGATCAGCACTCCATGCCGTGATACCACCTCTCTCACGTACATCTCTGCCAACCTCTCTGCGGAAGAGCTCTCACTGATAGCAAGGAAATGAGCACTCTTCGTCAACCTGTCCACAATCACCCAAATTGCATCGACACCTCTCGCAGTCCTTGGCAATTTGGTGATGAAATCCATGGTAATTTGTTCCCATTTCCACTCGGGAATCTCTAGCGGCTGCAGCTTCCTATGTGGACGCTGGTGCTCGGCCTTAACCCTGCGACAGGTCAAGCATCTCTCTACAAACCATGCAACATCCCTCTTCATACTAGGCCACCAATACTCCCTCTTCAGGTCCAAATACATCTTAGTAGCCCCGGGATGGATTGAGAATTTCGATCGATGAGCCTCTTCCATCAAAATGGTACGCGTCCCGCCCACAAACGGTACCCATATTCGACCCTGAAAAGTCATAAGCCCCCGGCTATCGGTAACGAATCCCGATACTAGCCCGACAACTCGCTCTCTCTTCTGGCTTTCTGGCCTCACGGCCTCAGCCTGGGCCCCACAAATAGTGTCCAACACCGGAGTCATCACTGTCAATCTCAAACAAACATCTCGCATCGGGGTGTCATCTGCCCTACGGCTCAGTGCATCGGCTACAACATTAGCCTTGCCCGGGTGGTACAGGATCTCACAATCGTATTCCTTCACCAAATCCAACCATCCCCTCTGGCGCATATTCAGGTTGGGCTGATCCATTAGATACTTCACGCTCTTGTGGTCCGTGTATATGGTACACCGAACCCCATACAGATAGTGACGCCAGATCTTGAGGGCGAACACCACCGCCCCCAACTCCAGATCGTGGGTGGGATACCTTATCTCATGAGGCTTCAGCTGCCTCGATGCGTATGCTATCACATGACCCCTCTACATAAGCACCGCTCCCAGCCCAAATATCAATGCGTCACAATACACTACAAAATCCTCCATCCCCTCTGGAAGGGATAACACCGGAGCCTCGCATAATCTCTGGCGAAGTGTCTCGAAGGAGGCCTGCTGCTCTAGACCCCATAAAAAAGCAACACCCTTCCGGGTCAATTTGGTGAGTGGCACGACGATCTTGGAGAAATCCCTGATAAATCTCCGATAATAACCAGCCAACCCTAGGCAACTCCTGATCTCGGTAGGTGACCTCGGCACCTCCTAACTCATCACTGCCTCAATCTTGGTCGGGTCGATCAATATCCCTTTCTGGTTCACAAGGTGCCCTAGGAACTGGACCTCTCGCAACCAAAACTCACACTTGGAGAATTTGGCATAAAGCCTCTCCGATCTCAGGACCCCGAGGATCTCCCTCAAATACTCTTCATGCTGCTCTCTAGATCTCGAATACACCAATATGTCGTCGATGAACACGATCACCGAGCGATCCAACACCGGTTTGCACACTCTGTTCATGAGATCCATGAACACTGCCCATGCGTTGGTGAGTCCGAAAGGCATCACCACGAACTTGTAATTCCCATAATGAGTCCTGAATGACGTCTTCTGGACGTCCTCATCTCGCACCCTCACCTAATGATACCCAGACCTCAAATCGATCTTAGAGAACCAAGATGCTCCCTGCAACTGATCGAAAAAATCGTCGATCCTCGGCAATGGGTAACGGTTCTTGACCGTTAGCTTGTTCAACTCCAGGTAATCAATGCACATCCGGTGTGAACCATCCTTCTTCTTGACAGAAAGGATAGGCGCTCCCCATGGCGAATTGCTCGGCCGAATAAACCCCTTCCCCATCAGCTTCTGAAGCTGCAAGGATAACTCCTGCATCTCTGGAGGCGCAAGGCGATAAGGCGCCTTGGCGATAGGCGCAGCCCCTGGAACCAAATCAATACTGAACTCTACCTGCCTCTCCGGAGGCACACCCGACAACTCCTTTGGAAATACATCCGGAAACTCACGCACTATCGGGACCTCATCAACTGACCTCGGTCTCTCTGAATCAACCCTCGCATCCATCACATATGCTACAAATCCCTACAGCCTTGCTGTAGACTCTGTCTGGCTCTGGCGGCCGAACAAAATACTGACCCAGAACGTGTACCCTCGCCATATACCGTAAGAACTCCCTCACTAGGGTCTCGTATGGTCACCAGCTGTCTCTCATAGTCGATAACCACTCCCACTCTGCTCAACCAGTCCATGCCCACGATGACACAGGCATCCCCCATCGCAATAGGAATCAAATCAATCAGAAACTCGACGCCGAAAATCTCGAGTACATATCCTCGGATTACCTCGGCGGCATACACCGTCCTTTCGTCAGCTATGGAAACCCTCAGAGGTCGACCCAACGCCTCTCGACTAATACTGATGTGCTGACTAAAAGCCAAAGATACAAAAGACCGACTCGCACCCGAGTCAAATAACACCAAGGCAGGTACAGAATTCACAAGAAAAGTACCTACGCATCACATAAAATAAACACTATATCCCAACATCAAAATAAATACAAGAAAGGATACATACCAGCCACAACGTCGGGCGCAGCGCGGACCTCCTCTGCAGTCAGCTGAAAGGCTCTCCCTCGTGCCTACAGTACCTCGGCCTTCACTGGCCGGCTCTCAGCAACTCTGATAGCAGCAGGGGCAGATCCCTGAGGTGCTCCCTGAGTTGTCCCTCGCAACTGTGGACACTCTGACTTATGGTGTTCGGTCTGGTTGAAGTGGAAACACACTACAAACCCCTTGGGGCAATCCTTGTCCATATGCCCCTCCTTGCCACATTTGTAGCAAGATCCCCCTCTGCACACCCCATCGTGGCTGTTGCCGTACTTACCACAAGTGCGGCCCTTCTGACCCCCAGATCTCGCATCAGCGGGCTTGGCGCGCTTGGCTGTCGGCTGAGACTGCGCCGGTCGCCGATCCCTCCCCTGAGACTCAGCCTCCTCCCTAACCTAAGTCTCCAGCTCTATCTCCCTCTTCCGGGCATTTGTCTGAAGCTTAGCAAATGTCCGGTACGTTGAGTTCGCCATGAACTCCCGTATATCCCTCCTCAAAATGCTCAGATATCGGCTCATACGTGCCTGCTCAGAGGACATGTGCTCTGGGCAGAACATCGCCCGCTCATGGAACATCCTCGTATTCAGTGTGACAGACTCAGTACCCTGCTTGAGGGTCAAAAACTCCTGGGCCAAACTCTCCCTCTCCACCTGGGGAGCGTACTCATCTCGAAACATAACAGTGAACCTCTCCCAGGTCACTGCAGCAAGCTCAGCAGGCGTATAATGCGCTGTCACAAACTTCCACCAGTCCTTCGCTCCCAAGCAAAGCTGGTTCAGCGCGAACCGGACTCTCAAATGCTCAGGAGATGAGAAAGTAAAGAAACACCCCTTTATGTCTGAAATCCACCTCATCGCTGCAATCGGGTCTTGGGTCCCATCAAACTCCGGTGGTTTTGTGTTGCTGAACTCCCGGAACAGCAACGCGTCACCACCCTGCGGTCTAGCCGCAACTACAGTTGCAGTGGCCACAGCAACAGCAGCATCAGAAAGAGCAGCGTATCTCTCGTCAAATGTCTCTATCAGGGTGGTCTTGATAGACCCGAACATCTCTGGAATCTCAGCGCGGATGGCAGCAGCCACCTCATCATGGATCATCTGGCGGAGCACCTCGTCGCTCACACCCCCTCGCCTAGTCCCTGGTCTGTGGTGCGTTCCCACCATGATACCTCTCTGAAATACAACACAAAATATCAAAGACTCGCTCGAGCGTGCACACACTCGATACCCCCAATCCTACATGGTTCCTGGTACCCTAAGGATTCTTATTTGGGTTGCGCACTGGCCCGGTGCCTTCGGTAGTACGGGCCCAATACTACCGACCACACCGACTCAGCGTTCATTCCAAGTCCTCCTCCCAAAGTCCCAAATTTCCAAGCACTCTACTCTCTTAATCATGTGCTACTCACAAACAGATATCTCATAAGCACCTCGCTGCTATCTAAACACTCTCAGACATATCTAGCAGCAACAACCCCTAGACTAAGGCATCGTATATCAGGCCACTCTAGTCCTAATAAGAATACCTAGTCTACTCTAGCATGCATATCATAATTCGTCATATAGCATAACATAACATATCTGATAGGACTTATTGTAAGGGTATTTTGGGAAATCACCTTTCGTGCGCTGGCTGATCGTACACACGGCTCTGCTCTGTTTGTCTCAAAACTCTTTTTACTCTTTTCAAAAGTTTTACTTTATTATCAAAATTCTTCTCAATTCCTCAGTTTGAGTTCAGATACGCCCAAAGATGCATCCGAATCCCTCAAACCAAGGCTCTGATACCAACTTGTAATACCGTAAAAATTTAAACAATTTTTCGCATTTTTAAAAACCATATATTTTCATTCCCATCCACATTTTAAAACATTGTATCATCATTATCTCAATACAAAACCCCAAGATCAAAACATAGGAACTCCAGTATGCGTGTGTACGAGTCATGCCAGCGCTTTCCCGCGATCATCACTGGTAACTAAAACACCACACATAACACTGTAAGCATAAATTCTTAGTGAGTTCCCCAAAATACCACATAAACACATATCAGCCACTCAAGGCTGTAACTCTGTTGACCCTCTGGTCGAATATCTCTGTGGGACCCTCTTGGTCCCATAACTCTGTGGACCCACTGGTCCTAACTCTGTAAAGTCTGAACCATGCATATCACATATCACAATAAATCACAACACATAATATCATGCAAATACACTGACATATAACTCTAGAATACTCTGTCACATAACTCTGTTACCACACTAGGTAAAGTATAGTGAGAAGACTCACCTCAGATGTCTCGGTATATCTTTGACTCAGAGAAAATATGATCTAGCCTCCGCCTAATCACACAAAGTAAATATTCTCATAAATACAACTCTCGGGACTAGACTCAACCCTCCATAGGGGAAAGACCATTTTACCCCCCCCCCCTATCAGTTCAAAGGCCACATTGTTGACCAAACCCTAAAAGTCAACAAAAGTCAACGGTCAAACTTTGACCCGACTCGTCGAGTGCACTTGGGCGACTCAGCGAGTCTACATGTGTCTACTAACTCTTTTAGTCTCGCTTGGCACGTCGAGTTCCTCCCCTTACTCGAAGAGTCACACCTGGCATGAATCGCGGGGCCACCCCGACTCAGCTCGCTGAGTCTCAAGAACAACTTGGCGAGTTCCGCCTTGGAATCTAGTCCCCTAACTCTCTCTGACTCACTGAGTTATTTCCCAACTCGACAAGTCTACTCATTGAGTGATTTACGGGAAACCCTCACCCTACTCGCCGAGTCTGATCTTTGGACTCGGCGAGTTCATGCCATGCACAAACTCCATAGACCTCCTGAGGTAAGATCTGTTTCATTAATCCATAGACCTGACCTTCCCAAGCATGATAATCATGTAAAGTTCAGACCTTGACACTCATATAACATCTAGATGGTCTAACTTGCTGATTTAGCCCCAAAAATAACATCCTAAGCTCATGGCTCCCAAAATAACTCATAAAGCTCCAAGGGTTAAGATCTCTGGACCTCTTTGGGTCCAGATCCAAAGCATAAACTCGAGAAGGGACCAATTGCTCCACAAATCCATCCTATAAAGGGGTTAGAAAACCCTAACTCTAAGAATCAACACCAAATCTGAAGAAGGTCCGAATAATTACCTCAATATGAAGTCTACGAACTCTGAAGTCACCAAAATCGCACCTCCTTCAGCCTCCTCTTGCCTTGGTCACCTCTTTCTTGCTAATACACCAACAAAAAGATCAAGAATGGCCTCTCCTTCCTCACAAACGCTTTAGGTCTCTTAGGGTTTCTCTCCGGGGTTTGGTAGCCACAAATGACGGCCCTAATGGCCTTTAAATAGGTCCCAAACCCAGGAAATTTGGGTTTCATTAAACTGCGTGGACTCGACGAGTCCACTCATGAACTTGCCGAGTCCAGCTGTGAACCCGGATAAGAATTCGCGACCATACTCGGCGAGTCTAAGCACTAACTCGCCGAGTCCTCTCTCAACCTCCAAAAATAAAAGGAATAAATAATATACCTGGGAATCTGGGTGTTACATTTCTCAATACAAGCTCTTTCTTTAACACTTGTTAGATCTCTTTCTCCATTAACCCTTGATTTTGTTCTAAGAGCTCGTGCACTAACTAATTTCGTGTTTTCCGAAAATGATTAATAATTAAGTATAAATAAACACTTAATTATATGATAAAATTTTAAATAAATACTCTGATGATTAACATGCTCGACGACACACTGACGGTTATTGTTTTGGTTTGATCGAGAAGGCTCTCGAATGTAGAACACTTGTTCGGCTTCTGAGGCACATATAAGTTGATCATATTTGTACATTTCATGTCGTTTGTCGATAGTGGTGAAATTATTACTAGAAATAACTCCCTTTCGAGTATTAAACCACTTCCACCGAAATAGTACATTTGTCACACCCCGACCAGTGGCGAATATGTTGGGTTGTGACGCCAGAATTGAATTAAAGTTAACAAACATACATTGAACAGTACAAAACATAATTAACATGACATGTTTACATAAATTGTAATACATGAATTACATATTCTAAAACTTCAAAAACATAAATAACAAAGATGTTCTGCTAAACTAAGGTTAACATAAAATGAGATCAGAACAAATTGACCTATAATAATAGACATGGAAAAATATAGTATTCCATAACTCACGAGGCTCGAATTCCAGCTTCTAATTTTTTTGAGCATAGATGTGTTTAAAAATATGTTAACAAAAATTTTTGGTGAGTTTTACAGATTTTGACTGGTCTATTTTGTTAAAAGTGAAATTTTATATAAAAATGAACTACAATCAGATTATATAAAGAGGCGGTACTTTTATAACTCAGAGTATGAATGAGAATGAAGAGTGTCAGCATGACTTAAGTGTAATTGCACTTGTAATCCCATACAAGTATGGATGCTGATTCACTTATTAAATATAAATTAAAATCAAGATGATCTCGTGTTGTATACTCTTAGGTGTTTATTTTTGAAGTGAAATCTGGGGCTACGTTGATTTTATAACCAAACTATATGACATAAATTTGCCTTTGAGAAGCACCACACAGATTTGTGTTGCAGACTTACCAATGCTTCATCAACGACATAAATAAGGAAAAGATTAAGAAGTTATCACCTTTGTGGCTACCAACCATAGGAGGGGGTGTCAACTCATATAGATTTATACACAACATTATCCACTCTCTATGATTAACGGTTACTGCAGATGTTTTCATTAAGTTTTTGCGTTCTTAGTTTGATGAATATGAAATTCACAAAGAGATATCAGGTTTGTTTACAATTCTACAATTGTTTAAGTTTGGAAGCTTTTAATTGTAAAGTTTAATAAACGGTAGGTGTAAAACAATATAGGTTTCCTGTCAAATATCAAGCAGCATAACAATTTTTATCAGATTTCAACTCAATTGAAATCAACCAAAATCTAACAATTTAAAAATATACAAATAGAATAGCTTAAATGTGTGTAAAAACTAACACTGTTTTATATCATAATATACTCATGAATATATATATATATATATATATATATATATATATATATATATATATATATATATATATATATATGAGTAGGATCCAATGAGAACACCAAAAAGGTTGATAACGTGAGAACAAAGTATATTCATTTATGATTCCATGTATTCATTTGTGGAGAAATGATAAATTTTTACACCTTTAATTTCAATTGAATAGAAAAAGCATATTCATGTTGATTGTGCGTTAAAATTTATCATTTCTCCACAAATGAATACATGTAATCACAAATGAATATATTTGTTCTCGCGTTCTCAACCTTTTAGGTGTTCTCATTTGATCCTTTCCATATATATATATATATATATATATATATATATATATATAGAGAGAGAGAGAGAGAGAGAGAGAGAGAGAGAGAGAGAGAAAAGTTCAATAGAGAACCATAATTATGGGTTCTTCAAGGAACCAAATCTTTTTTTCAATTTCTAGAGCTTATTCTTTATCGAAAAAAAATCTAAAAATATCTAAATTCATATATTAATATGGTGAATATGAAAAAAAAAATGGATTCACGTTGTGAATTTTCGAAGATTCACATTGTGAATTTGACGTAAAAAAAAAATCGAATTTTATATCATTGGAAAAATGATAAAAAGTTATGAATTTTTGTATTTTTAGTTTTTTTTTTGATAAAAAATAAATTTTAAAATTTGAAAAAAAGCTTGGTTCCTTGGTTCCCTTGATTAATTATGGTTCACAATGTGAAGGTTATAATGTGGATGACATATATTGTGTGGTTGTAAGAAAAATTATGGACCAATAGATGAATATAAGGAATGGTCATAATTTGAGAGTCTATATGTAACACCCCCCTCTAGCACGTATCATAATATTTTCCGTTTTGGGCCACTCGGCACGAGGACTTCCCAGGGGGTCACCCATCCTGGTACTACTCCCGCCCGAGCACGCTTAACTGCAGAGTTCTTATGAGATCTGCTGCCATCACGGCTTTAAAACGCGTTGTGATAGGGAAGGTATCCACATCCCTTATAAGGAATGCTTAGTTCTCCTTCCCAGCCGATGTGGGATCAGATCTAACCCACTTTCACCCCCCATTATAAGGTTTGACATCCCCGTCGAACACATCGACCCGTGCCCTAGCTCTGATACCATTTGTAACACCCCCTTCTGGCACGTATCACAATATTGTCCGCTTTGGGCCACTCGGCACGAGGACTTCCCAGGGGGTCATCCATCCTGGTACTACTCCCACTCGAGCACGCTTAACTGCAGAGTTCTTATGAGATCTGCTGTCCTCACGGCTTTAAAACGCGTTGTGACAGGGAAGGTATCCACATCCCTTATAAGGAATGCTTAGTTCTCCTTCCCAGCCGCTGTGGGATCAGATCTAACCTACTTTATAAAGTGGGTTAGATCTGATCCCACATCGGCTTGGAAGGAGAACTAAACACTTCTTATAAGGGGTGTGGATACCTTCCTTGTCACAACGCGTTTTAAAGACGTGAAGGCAGCAGATCCCATAAGAACTCTGCAGTTAAGCGTGCTCGGGCAGGAGTAGTACCAGGATGGGTGACCCCCAGGAAAGTCCTCGTGCCGAGTGGCCTAATGCAGACAATATTGTGATACGTGCCAGAGGGGGATGTTACACTATGATTCTACAATGAGATAACATCTACCATATAATCACTAAAATTTCAGCATAAGGGTATTTTGGTCGGTTATACTATATGTAAAAAAGGAAAATTTCGGATTTTAAGAGATAACTAATTCTACTAATTTTAATAATCTGAATTTTTTAGAATCATGTCAATTTTAATTTTAGTGCAATTTTTCTATTATAAGTGATTTTATGTTGTCAGAATGACAGTTATAGACTAGAAAACATATATCCGATTTTCTTCTTATAGAATATGACTCATTTAAGATATTTTTTATAATTAACCTGATTTAAGATTTAAACAACATATATTATAAAAAAAATACTTTCCAAAGACTACGGATTCTATATGAAACAAATTTTATTCTTTTAGAATCAATAATTACATTAATTTTTATAAAATAAAACTATAAATAGTAATTTATATATATACTAATTTAAAGCTGTATGATGAACAGTTCTTTGTTGTCATTGGTTGAAATTTTTTAATTTTTTTTAATTTTTTGTTTGGTTTATCTGATTTTATTTCTCCACCGACTACCTTCTACATTTGTGTTCTCTTTTGCTCTTCTCATGATTGTCGGAGATAGTGGATTACACGTGGTGTGAAGTCCACAGATACTGTCTATGTGTTGGTATTACACGGTTCTTCTATTGAGTCAGCTATTTCACCGACTCTTACCTCCGGTTTTCATTCTGTTTTCACTTCATCGCCTCTGTATCCCTTTTCATGTTACTTCACTGCACCATCCATCCACACTTAGTCTCCTCCCTCTTTAGCTACCCACCTCCGACACCATTTCGAACCCTCAGATTTCGGTATGATTTTCTTTCCATTTGGGGTTTGCTTTGGACTTCCATCTTCACCGGTCTTGCTATTTTCTTTTTCCATCATCAATTACAAAGTTCTTCAACGCTTGGTGGTTCTTCTAAATCGATTGAAGCTTCTTACGATATCGACATTTAAGCATCTGTAACACCCGAATTTCCAGGTATGAGATTTTGTTCCTTTATTTTTGGGTTTTGTGGGGGAACTCGGCAAGTTGGCGTCTAGAATCGCCGAGTATAGTCGCGGTTTTGGACGCGAGTTTACAGCTGGACTCGGCGAGTTGGGTTAGGGATTCATGAGAAAAGCCCTGTGAGTAGACTTGTCGAGTTGAGGGATAATTCAGTGAGTCAGAAGGGGTTTAGAGGACTGGAGTTCGAGGCGGTACTCGCCGAGTTGTTCTTAAGACTCGACGAGTTGAGTCAGGGTGGCCCCACGATTCATGCTAGGTGTGACTCATCGAGTAAAGAGAAGGACTCGACGTGCCAAGAGAGGGACTAAGAGAGTCAGTGGACACGATTAAACTCGCCGAGTCGCCCAAGTGCACTCGACGAGTCAGGTCAAAGTTTGACCATTGATTTTTGTTGACTTTAGGGTTTGGTCAGCAGTGAGGCCTTCGAGCCAAGAGAGGGGTAAAATGGTCTTTTACCCTTCTTAGGATGTTAATGAAAGGTTGGAGTATAGTGATATTTATGGGAGCATTTTCTTTATGTGATTAGGTGGAGGCTAGATCACATTTCTACTTAGCCAGGGACTTATCGAGATACCTGAGGTGAGTCTTCTCACTATACTGTACCTGGAAAGGTACCTATCTATGACCGGAAGGTCTTGTATGTTATGAGATGCATGTTTGTGTGACATGCGTTGCATGTTCTGTATGTGTTATGTATGTGATATGTATGCTATGTATGATATGGGCCGGAAGGCATTATGTTATGGGCCAGAAGGCATTATGTTATGGACCGGAAGGTCAGGGAGTTATGGACCGGAAGGTCGACACGGTTAAGACCGGAAGGTTTACCGGGTTGGGACAGAAGTCCCCCGAGACACATGGACCGGAAGGTCATGGCCTGGAAAGGCGTATGTGTGTAAGTGGTATTTTAGGGAACTCACTAAGCATTTATGCTTACAGTTGTTGTGTTATGTGTTTCAAGTACTAGCGAGGACCGTGGAAAGGCGCCGGCGTGAGTCGTACACAATAGAAAAAGGAATTGATTTTGTGATCTTGGGATACGATATGTTTTGATAACTTTTATTGCATATTTATAAAATATTTTATGCGAAAATGTTTGTGACAAAAATGAAATTTTTATTTTGAAATTTACGTTGTTACAAGTTGGTATCAGAGCCTTGGTTTGAGAAATTCGGATGCACCTTCGGGCGTATCTGAACTCAAATTGAGGATTTGAGGAAAAATTTATAATGAAGTGAAATTTTTGTAAATAGTAAAAAGAGTTTGAGACAAACAGAGCAGAGTCGTGTGTACGATCAGCCAGCGCCCGAACGGTGAATTCCCAAAAGTACCTTACATTATGTGTTATGAGATATGTTATGTTACATTATGCATGCTAGGGTAGGCTAGGTATACATATTAGGACTAGAGTGGCCTGATTTGTGATCCCTTAGCCTAGGAGATTCCTGCTGCTAAGATGCTTTGAGATCGAGTAGATAGCAGTTAGGAGCTCATGAGAGTAGAGTACTCGTAATCCAGGATCCAAGGAGGAGGACTTGGAGTGAATACTGATGCGGTGTGGTTAGTAGTATTGGGCCCGTACTACTGAAGACACCGGATCAGCGGGCATTCCAAGTAAGAATCTTTTGGACAACGGAGGACGAGTAGGGTTGCGTCATCGAGTATGTGTATGCTCGATCGAGTCTCTGATAATTTTGTTGTATTTTAGAGGCATCATGGTTGGGGCACGCCACAGACCTGAGGCGAGCAGTGTGAGTGACGAGGAGCTTCGTTAGATGATCCACGATGAGGTGGTTGCGGCGATTAGGGCCGATGAGGTGGTACGCCGCGGTGACTGAGGTCGCAGCCGCTGCAGATGTGTCTGCTGCCAGGCCTTAGGGAGGTGACTCGTTGTTATTCCGGGAGTTCAGCAACACGAAGCCACCCGAGTTTGATGGGACACAGGATCTGATCATTGCGATGAGATGGATTGCTGACATTGAGGGATGCTTCTATACGTGTTCATGTCCGGAGCATTTGAGGGTACGGTTCCCTTTGAACCAGCTTCGCTTGGGAGCGAAGGATTGGTGGAAGTTCGTGATAGCGAACTTCACTCTTGCGGAGATTTCAGCGGTGACCTAGGATAGGTTCACCACCATGTTCAGAGACGAGTATGTTCCCCCGGTGGAGAGGGAACGGCTGGTTCAGGAGTTCTTGACCCTCAAGCAGGGTAATGATTCGGTTACGGTGGTCACCCGGAAGTTTCATGAGAGGGCGATGTTCTGCCCTGAGCAGGTGTCTTCTGAGCAGGCTCGGATGAGCTGGTATTTGGGTATTCTGAGGAGGGACATGCAGGAGTTCGTATCGAACTCGACGTACCTGACATTTTCTGAGCTCCAGGCAAATGCCCGGAAGAAGGAGATTGATTTGGAGACTCAGGCCAGGGAGGAGGCCGAGTCTTAGAGGATGGATCGGCAGGCCGGCTCAATCTCAGCCGGCAGCCAAGCGGACCAAGTCCGCTGATTCGAGGACTGGAGGCCAGAAGGGCCGCACTTGCGGGAAGTGCGGCAAGGGTCATGAGGGGGCCTGTCAATCGGGTGCTTCCTACAAATGTGGCAAGGAGGGGCATATCGCCAAAGACTTCCCCAAGGGATTTATGGTTTGCTTCCATTGCAACCAGACCGGCCATCGGAAGGCCGAGTGCCCTCAGCTACACCAAGGATCTGCGCCTACTGCTAGGGTTACTGAGGTTCGACCGGTGAAGGCTGAGGCTCCGAAGGCTCGTGGGAGAGCTTTTCAGTTGACAACAGAGGAGGTCCGCACGGCGCCCGATGTTGTGGCTGGTATGTATTCTGTATTTTTATCTTTTGCTTATGATATTGTGCTTATATGATGATATGCGTAGGTACTTTTCTTGTGAGTTCTGTACCTGCTTTGGTATTATTTGACTCGGGTGCGAGTTGGTCCTTTGTTTCCTTGGCATTTAGTCAGCACCTTAGTATACGACGAGAGGCGTTGAGTCGACCTTTGCGAGTTTCCATAGCTGATGAGCGAGCAGTGTATGCTTCGGAGGTGATTCGAGGGTGTATCCTTGAGATCTTCGGTGTGGAGTTCCCGATAGATCTGGTCCCGATTGCGATGCGGGACGTGTGTGTTATAGTGGGCATGGATTGGTTGAGCCGATTTGGAGCTATTATAGATTGCGAGCATCAATTGGTGACAATCCGAGACCCTAGTGGGGGAGTGCTTACGGTGTATGGCGAGGGGACCTGGTGTGGGTCAACGTTTTGTTCGGCTGCCTGGGCGAGGCAGAGTCTGCAGCAGGGCTGCAGTGGATTCGTAGCCTATGTGTTGGACACACGAGTGGCCGCAGGGAGGCCAAGTTCGATTGATAAGGTTCCGATAGTGTGCGAGTGTCCAGATGTGTATTGATTACCGGGAGTTGAACAAGTTGACGGTCAAGAACCGGTATCCGTTGCCGAGGATCGATGATCTATTCGATCAGTTACAGGGGGCATCTTGGTTCTCTAAGATAGACTTGAGGTCGGGTTATCATCAAATGAGGGTTCGGGATGAAGATATCCAGAAGACATCATTTAGAACTCGTTATGGGCATTACGAGTTTGTGGTGATGCCTTTTGGGCTCACCAATGCACCAGCTGCGTTCATGGACCTCATGAACAGGGTGTGCAGGCCGATGCTGGATCGGTCGGTGATCGTATTCATTGATGATATTTTGATATATTCGAGGTCCAGAGAACGACATGAGGAGCATTTGAGGGAGATCCTTGGAGTTCTGAGATCGGAGAGGCTATATGCTAAATTCTCCAAGTGTGAGTTCTGGTTACGAGAGGTTCAGTTCTTAGGACATCTCGTTAACCAGAATGGGATATTGGTCGATCCAGCCAAGATTGAGGCAGTCATGAGGTGGGAGGTGCCGAGATCACCCATCGAGATCAGGAGCTTTCTGGGATTGGCCGACTATTATCGGAGATTCATTAAGGATTTCTCCAAGATCGTTGTGCCACTCACCAAGATGACCCAGAAGGGTGTTGCATTTTCATGGGGTCCAGAGCAGCAGACCTCATTTGAGACACTTCGCCAGAAGTTATGCGAGGTCCCAGTTTTAGCCCTTCCGGAAGGGATGGAGGATTTTGTGGAATTTTGTGACGCATCAATATCCGGATTGGGAGCAGTGCTTATGCAGAGGGGGCATGTGATAGCGTATGCATCGAGGCAGCTTAAGCCTTATAAGTCGAGATATCCCACTCATGATTTGGAGCTGGGAGCGGTAGTGTTCTCCCTCAAGATTTGGTGACATTATCTATATGGGGTTCGATGTACGATATACACGGACCACAAGAGATTGAAGTATTTGATGGATCAACCCAACCTGAATATACGCCAGAGGAGGTGGTTGGACGTGGTCAAGGATTATGATTGTGAGATCCTGTACCACTTGGGCAAGGCTAATGTTGTAGCCGATGCTCTGAGCCGAAGGGCGGAGGGCACCCCATTGCGGGATGTTTGTTTGAGATTGACAGTGATGACCCCGGTGTTGGATGTTATCCGTGGGGCCCAGGCTGAGACAGTGAGGTCAGAAAGCCAAAAGAGAGAGCGTGTTGTCGGGCTGATATCGTAATTCGTTACCGATAGCCGGGGGCTTATGACTTTTTAGGCTCGGATATGGGTACCGTCCGTGGGCGGAACACGTACCATTTTGATGCAAGAGGCACATCGATCGAAATTCTCGATCCATCCCGGGGCCACTAAGATGTTTTTGGACCTGAAAAAGGATTATTGGTGGCCCTGTATGAAGAGGATGTCGCATGGTTTGTAGAGTGATGCTTGACCTGTCGCAGGGTTAAGGCCGAACACCAACGTCCACATGGTAAGCTGCAACCATTAGAGGTTCCCGAGTGGAAATGGGAACAGATTACCATGGATTTCATCACCAAATTGCCAAGGACCGCAAGGGGTGTCGATGCAATTTGGGTGATTGTGTTCAGGTTGACGAAGAGCGCTCACTTTCTTACTATCAGTGAGAGCTCTTCCGCTAAGAGGCTGGCAGAGTTGTATGTGAGGGAGGTGGTATCGTGACATGGGCTTCCGATCTCGATTGTTTCAGATCAAGGTGTGCGATTTACTTCCAGATTTTGGAAGAAGTTTCATGAGGAGTTGGGTACGAGGCTGCATTTCAGTACCGCATACCACCCACAGACGGACGGGCAGAGTGAGCAGACGATTCAGACGCTCGAGGATATGCTTCGAGCATGTGTATTGGATTTAGGAGGGAGTTGGGACACGTATTTTCCCTTGTCGGAGTTTTCTTATAACAACAGCTATCATTCGAGCATTGGCATGCCGCCCTTTGAGCTGTTGTATGGGAGAAGGTGTAGAACCCCCATTTGTTGGGGAGAACTAGAGCAGCGTGTGATGGGTAGCACCGAGATTGTGCTTCAGACGACAGAGCAGATCCAGCAGGTCAGACAGAGGTTATTGACCGCTCAGATTCGTCATAAGAGTTATGCGGACAGACGCCGGTCCGAGCTCGAGTTTCAGGTCGGCGACTTCGTACTCCTGAAGGTCTCTCCTTGGAAAGGAGTGATCCGATTCAGGAAGAGGGGCAAGTTGGGGCCCCAATATATTGGTCCTTTCAGGGTGATCGCGAGGGTAGGCAGGTTAGCCTATCGTTTGGAGTTGCCAGCAGAGTTGGGTCAGATTCATGACACTTTCCACGTATCGCGGTTGCGAAAGTGCATAGCCGACGAGTCGGCTATGGTGCCATTAGAAGATATTCAGGTGGATGCGAGCCTGAATTATGCTGAGAGACCAGTGGCGATTAAGGATCGAAAGATCAAGGTTTTGAGGAACAAGGAAGTGCCACTGGTGCAGGTCCAGTGGCAGCACCGGAAAGGGTCAGAGTTGACTTGGGAATCGGAGCGTGAGATGCGGGAGCAGCATCCGGAGTTGTTTGCAGAATGAGACTTCGAGGGCGAAGTCTGATTCTAGTGGGGGAGAATTGTAACACCTGGCTTTCTAGGTATGAGATTTTGTTCCTTTATTTTTGGTTTTTGTGGGGGAACTCGGCGAGTTGGCGTCTAGACTCGCCGAGTACAGTCGCGGTTTTGGACACGAGTTCACAGTTGGACTCGGCGAGTTCATGAGTGGACTCGGCGAGTCCACGCTGTTTAATGAAACCCTAATTTCCATTGTTTGAGACCTCTTTAAAGGCCCTTTATGGCTGTCCATTGCGGCTACCACACCCCAGAGAGAGTCCTTGATCGCTTGTGAGGAGAAGAGAGGCCATTGTTGATCTTTTTTTGGTAAAACTTGAAGGAGAAGGTGACCAAGGCAAAGGAAGGCTGAAGGAAGTGCAAATCTAGTGTCCTCAAAGATCAAAGGCTTCATATTAAGGTATTCCTTCGGACCTTCTCCAGTTTTGGGTGTTGATTCATATAGTTAGGGTTTTTATACCCTTTGGAAGAAGAATATGTAGAGTATTTAGTCCCATCTCGAGTTTGTGCCTTGGATCTGGACTCATTGAGGTCCATAGACTTTAACCCCATGGAGCTTTATGAGTCATTTTGGGGTTATTGGACTTAGGTTGCCATTTTTGGGACTAAATCACCATTTGGTGCCATTATGTTGATATATATGCATCAAGTTTTGAGCTTTACGTGACTTTCATGCTTGAGAAGGCTAGATCTATGCATTAGGGGCACAGATTTGACCTCAGGAGGTCATTATAGCAAGTGCATGGCATGAACTCGCCGAGTTGTTCTTGGGACTCGGCGAGTAGGGTTAGGGATTCACGAGAAAAGCCCTGTGAGTAGACTTGCCGAGTTGAGGGATAACTCAGTGAGTCAGAAGGGGTTTAGAGGACTGGGGTTCGAGGCGGTACTCGCCGAGTTGTTCTTGAGACTCGGCGAGTTGAGTCGGGGTGGCCCCACGATTCATGCCAGGTGTGACTCGTCGAGTAAAGAGAAGGAGTCGACGTGCCAAGAGAGGGACTAAGAGAGTCAGTGGACACGAGTAGACTCGCCGAGTCGCCCAAGTTCACTCGACGAGTCAGGTCAAAGTTTGACCATTGACTTTTGTTGACTTTAGGGTTTGGTCAGCAGTGAGGCCTTCGAGCCAGGAGAGGGGTAAAATGGTCTTTTACCCTTCTGAGGATGTTAATGAAAGGTTGGAGTATAGTGATATTTATGGGAGCATTTGCTTTATGTGATTAGGCAGAGGCTAGATCACATTTCTACCGAGGCAGGGACTTATCGAGATACCTGAGGTGAGTCTTCTCACTATACTGTACCTGGAAAGGTACCTATGTGTGACCAGAAGGTCTTGTATGTTATGAGATGCATGTTTGTGTGACATGCGTTGCATGTTCTGTATGTGTTATGTATGTGATATGTATGCTATGTATGATATGGGCCGGAAGGCATTATGTTATTGGCCGGAAGGCATTATGTTATGGACCGGAAGGTCAGGGAGTTATGGACTGGAAGGTTTACCGGGTTGGGACGGAAGTCCCCCGAGACACATGGACCGGAAGGTCATGGCCTGGAAAGACGTATGTGTGTAAGTGGTATTTTGGGGAACTCACTAAGCATTTATGCTTACAGTTGTTGTGTTCTGTGTTTCAGGTACTAGTGAGGACCGTGGAAAGGCGCCGACATGACTCGTACACACTAGAAAAAGGAATTGATTTTGTGATCTTGGGATACGATATGTTTTGATAACTTTTATTGGATATTTATAAAATATTTTATGCGAAAATGGTTGTGACAAAAATGAAATTTTTATTTTGAAATTTAGGTTGTTACAATTATCACCCTTCCAGCGACAAATACAACCGCGAAATCGAGAATGAACCCTCCGATATTTTAAGTTGCAGCTTGGGGAAACCAAAAGTATGATATTTGTTTTTTTTTTCAACTTTTTCATGATTCAAAATAAAGATTATGGTGTTCTTGATTTTTTTTTTTACAAGATTGAAGCTACAGCTTTCAATCGAACGTTACTTTTGAAGGTAAAAACTTATTCACTGGCGTCTTCAAATTGTTTCGTGTTTTGCGTGTGTGGGTGTCTGTATGTCGATTCAATTATCCTGATTCTAATATCGTCTTCTTCCTGTTCATATGTATCCAGGACAGCTCACGTTCGCAGGCGTACTCCTGACTCTCATCTGCTTTTAACCTTCACACCAGCAAACGACTTCTTATGGTTCTTCTTTCATCTTATCTTAATTGTTTTCAGCTTCTCTTATTTGTTTCTAAATTGATATTGCCTCTAGGGTTTTTAGTTTGAGTGTTCTAATTTGATCCTATTGAATTTGCCATTGATTCAGGTTTTGATTTATTCTGTAAAATCCCGTGCATCTACCTTACCTTGTGTTGTTCTCATTTGTTCCTATGATAAATTAATTCTCTTTAATGTGTTGATCTATTATTTATGATAAAATTTCGTTTTTGAATTTATCTTACAGAACCAACCTTTAACTTTGAAGTTTGCTGATATGGGAAGTGGGAACATATATGTTGAACAAAAAGACTCCAAATCGACAAATTTGGATATCTTCACCTGTCACGTACCGACCAACTCCCATATTCATATGTGTTTCATTAGAAGACCAAACTACCCTTCGTATAAGAAATGGTTTACAAATGATATTCTATGATT
Source organism: Lactuca serriola (assembly GCF_051521515.1). Classification (NCBI taxonomy): domain Eukaryota; kingdom Viridiplantae; phylum Streptophyta; class Magnoliopsida; order Asterales; family Asteraceae; genus Lactuca; species Lactuca serriola. The sequence goes on along the minus strand of NC_136408.1, from coordinate 145,868,763 downwards.
GATTACTTCTTAAATTATGTGTGTTTGTCAATTGGATACCTTTTGAATGATTACTTTAAATCTATGAACTGGTTATTAGAATATTTGTTTTTATGAAATTGATTCTTCTGGGCTTAGATGGCTTTCAAATTTAACAATAATATATATTTAGTTGGGATGCATATTACCTGTTTGATAAAATGTCTGACCTAAAAGAGTTTCAAAAACTTAAATCTCCATGAAATCTTCAATTATCTGTTCTTTTTTATTTATTTTTTCGAACAACTTTCCAAAGACATATATAGTCGTTTAGTTTATTGAAGACCTCAAAACCATAAAATGAATTCGTTTAGGTTTATAAAAGAGCACAAAAGCACATAATACTCATTTCATTCTTGAAGCTATAATACCCAGTTTTGGTAATTTGATAGGCAGTGATTATGGTTTTCATTTTCCAATTATCTAGGACCAAATAAGTTATTATTGCTGACATAAATGCATATTATTTAACTTTTGATATCTTTAATCAATTGACGATCATAATTTTCCGATTTGACTTTGATTCATCATTGGTGAAATAAAGTCCCCAAAACTACCCCTTTTCCCTTCTGCCACTATCTTGATGTGTATATCTTTCTTAAGAGTCGATGGTGTGGACTATTGGGCATTTATGATACACCAACATTGCATGATAGGGAAAAAGTTATCCTTAAACACGGGTGACAGGTATGGATTTTTAATTTTAATTTTTCTTATTTTATTTAATAAGAAAAAATTGTAATAATTAACAAATAAATGAAAATACGTTGTTATGATGAGTTTTAGAGAGATGTTGCTTGGAATATGTTGAAGATTTATACAAGTTTCATTAATCCGCAAGAACGTCAAAGGTATTTGGTTTTTTGATCTTTATATTTATAAAAAAAAAGGTGTTTAAATTGTGAATGTATTTAAGAAGCTTTTGGTTTTTGGTTTCTTATTTTTTTAGTTAATTAGGATTGAACGATTGGAATTGTTTGATGAGATTGAATGATTGAAATTGTTTGATGACTTTGAAGAATGGTACATGATGCATGCAAGTTTGTTAAATTTTAGAATTCAAATTGTATTGTGTTTGATTTTTGAAAGTCAAACTAACGTTGAAAGTTTTTTTTTTTTTTTTTCTTTTCAGGAGTACTATTGTATTATCAGTTTTTGTTGCTTCTCAGGAAGGTTGGTGAACATTTAATCCTGAATTTACATGATCTTTCAGCTTTAGCACCAATGTAGGTTATCAAAACAAAGCAAGTATATTTATGATAGTCATTAGGTGCAGCCATTTTACACCTTCCACTGCTGTATAAAAGGGATTAAATTAGATATTCATGTTTTCTTTCTTTGTTTCGTAATTTCGTTGTATATGAGTTTTCCATGACAATAATTTTATCAATATTAAAATTGCAACCCTTTCATCAATCTTACTATCTTTATTATTGGTTGCTTTATACTGCAGGTTGGAAACATGCTTATCAAGAATAAGATTTGTCTCAAAAGTGACCATGTGATGTCATCAAGGTGCAGTGAGGATTTCAAACAAAGGGTAAAGAAGAATGATGTCTTAAAAGAAAAATCAAGGGTCTGTTAGAAAACTTTATAACATATAAAGATGTTTTGGTTCTAATGTTTATTTCTAATGTAATTTTTCAGTTCCTAAATTTGTTGACAAATACGATTTTCTCACTATCTCACACAAATTGATTACTATCTATGCTAAAAAATTCAACTTTTTATCTTATTTCTTTTACCAGTTCTAATCCCGGAATGTAGGGTTCTTCTCTAGTTATATTCATTCTAGAAAGAAAAATATGACTATTAATGTTTAAGAAATACATTTATTCTTAATGGCTAAACTTAAGAATCGTTATAAAAGAAAAAAAAAACATTAAAATCTAAAAAAACACTAATCTACTCTAAAAGAATATTGTTGTTAAGAATCATTTTATACATTTTGGAAGAATACATTCCGTTGGAATATACTTTCCGTCTTCATGTTTTTTTTTCTTTTCCATATGAATGTAAGCCTCTTCAAAACCTAAAAACAGAACAAAAATATCAAAATCTAACAAAAACATTAATCAATTCGGAGAGAATATTATTATCAAAAAATCGTTTTTTATACATTCTGACAGAATACATTTTGCTATATTGCACTATCATTCTCCATGTTCACTTTCTCGATATAAATCATAAATTATATCAAATATAAAACATTAACAACATAGTAGCAGGTTAAAAATATGAATCATGTATACGTATTCTTAAAGAATCGGCTAGCATAAAGTCATGAAAAATTCATGCAAATATCCCCTCTATGTGTGTAGCTATTTAAAATGAACCAGTGGCAAAAATGAGGATATAAATTAAATTACCCAAAACCAAGTACGTAAAATAAAAGAAAAAAATGAGTTTATTAAAAGAAAAAGAAACCTACGAAGAAGGAGAAAAATATGGTTAACTCCTTACTAGTTACATGTTGCTACTAAAATGGATCGTCAATTATGATAATGATGAATTACGATTAATGACGAAAGGTAACATTGTATATAATTAAAAAAAAGAATGTTACCTGCACAAGAATTTGACATGATGGGTTTTTTGCTACTAATATATAGTTCTCAATCGCTTATCGGTTTAGACTCGCCTGTCAAAATTAACAACAAATAAGTAGCAATTTACATATAAATTAAGAAAAAAATTAAATGTAACTCATGAAAAAGATATAAAAAATAGCGAATGATCTACCGATTCCCATGGGCTCCATGGATGTTGTGATGATTATAAGTTATAAATTCAACAAATGAGTAAAAATTAATAAAATGATCACTAATAAGGTTAAGAAAGAAACTCATGAGTAATAAGCTTATGCCCCATCTTAGAAAAAAGAAAGATCTCCCCTTGAAAAGTCCACTCGTGATTATATGAAAAAGATCAACATTGACTTCAGTTTCACAGTCGGTAGTCTTTATTTTCTCAACTTCCTCTAAGATATACTTCACAATGAAATTTAAATAGAGATTAATTTGCATACAAACGTGTGACTTAACTTCAACGCTTTGAGGTGCTTCATTGCTGACTCCTCCGAAACCCCTTTTTCCCTACATGTTCGACATGCTTCAATACTATTCATAGGTTGAAGATGGTGGTCTGGTTAGCGATGCTAGGGTTTGGATGAAGAAATTAATCAAGGCGATGGTAATTGCATAATTAACAGATCTGATTCCAATTTTGCTTAAATAAAGGGATATGATACGTACTTAATTTTGGATATTATTTATTGTATATTCAGTATTATCAACTTACCCTTATTTATTTAATTAATGATTTATTTTTTTGTAACCCATTTTATAACCCATTTTGTGTAATTACATAAGTATAACCAATTTTATACATATGTATCATCCTTTTGTGTATAAAATATATAGACATTTAATAATCATTTTATTTACTATTTTAACATAAAACGAGTTATATGTATATTTTTTTTAACATGATTGTTATTCTTGTTACTTGTGAATGAAATGTACATATAAATGAAATATAAGCTTAAGCAAACTATGAATAAACTTAAATTATATATATAAACATAAATGAATAAAATGACATAGAAACTTAGATAAACATAGTGTAATTAAACGAAATTAAAGTGCGTACAAATATAAGACGTAACGTAAAGTCCCCCGAAAGCTTTAAAAATATGAAAAAAGGGCAGTAAAACTCACTCTAGTCGCGTGAGGTTAGTTTTTATTTTTCTTTTTTTTGTGTTTTGGGATGTTTTCGAGTTTCCCCAACTTTTGAATGGAGCGTTTTTTGGACAATCTAAATGCACAAGGTCATGGATTATCTACTTAGAAATTAGTAGATCCATTTTTACAACAAGGAGTCGAACAAATTATCGAGATCTTTTCTAACAATGTACAAGATCAAGGTAGAGTTGGAAACAAATAGGATTGAAGTGTAAAAGATGGCAGCCCTGGGCTCTTTTTTTTTCTCGAAAACAACCTTCTTTAGGGTTGTTTTTAACCTTGAATGCTGCATCAAACACGAGGAAGGGAGGGGGTTTTGGGGGCTCTTATTTTCTACGAAGCTGGAACGAGGAGGGGCATTAGCTTTCTTGTGTTCGTTTGTGAGGGCTTCGGAAGAGAGATGGAACCGAGATATAGAGAGTGTTTGAGATAGGGGTGATATCGAGAGAAACATGGAGAAATTGAGTGTGAGGGTTCGAGAACTAGAGAGTGATTGTGATGAGGGAATGCATGATATATAAGGAGATATCAGTCATCATGTATTTTACTCTCTTGATCTTTCAAGTATATTTTGTTGTACAAAAATAACAAAGTAAATATTTTTCATGTATATTTTCTTTAAGAGATTTAGTACGAGTAGGGAGGATGTAGAGAGTTTACATGAGGTAGAGATAGAGAATGAAGAGTGTGTGTGTGTAATCTTACTTTACATGGCTTTCTAGTCATTTGAAGATTTTGCAAGTACCATAAATATTTGGCTATATATTGTGACAACCCGATATTTCAAGTCAATGTAATGACCTAAGTGAAGTATTGTAATTTATTTTGAATTGATAAATAAATAAAAATAGCGTCAGAAATGAAATGTTCAAAAGTCTCAATTGGGATACATAAAATGATAGTTATCGTGTCAAGGTTTTCAAAAATAATATAAAGAACACTCAAAGCCAAGTTATAACAAAGAAGTTATGACCAATCGAAAATCCGCAGCGAAATCGGTAAAACACTCTTAAGCGTGAAACGCGAAATTTCAATAAAATACTTTTTAGCCTTAGGTATCTGAATGAATGTCATAGATATCATTAAACCGTGAACGTACATAAAAAGAACGTCGAAATCTGACTTCGTATGAGGCTATTAAGATTTTTCTAAGTTTCGGAGTAGTGGTAGACAGCTAAAAACTTGAAATAGAGATCGAGCGATATTTAGCCAACACAATCTAAATGAGAATTTAAGATCTCGACAATAGTAACACAACGGTAAAAAGACAGAAGAAAACGTACGTCAGATGAAGAAGTTATGAATTTTTAAAGGTCTTTTCCTGTCCCGACCTATAAAAAATATATAGTTAAAAATAAATCAAAATTTGCCAACGAACTCTAAATGAGAGTTGTAGATTATATTCTCACTTACGCGTGGATATAAATAACGTCAAAAACAGAGTTCGTATGCGAAAGTTATGCATTTTAGAAGATTGGGGCAAACAAACCGAGGGGGTACGCCCAACGTACGAGGGTACGCCCAGCGTACGCCATATAGGGCCTCAGATCGACCACGTCTCCCTTATAACCCTCTACCCCCGTCCCATCCGAAGACTGGCAACCGAGGAAGGCGTCATGCATGACGTACGCACCGCGTGCGCGAGTACGCCCGTCGTACGAAGAACGCCCCGTGTACTTCGGAGTACGCCCAACGTACGAGGCCAAGCTCCCCTCTTATAAATAGGATGCGAGGGTTCCTTGCATATTTACCACCTTCTCTCCCAAATTTCATACTTCTACCCTCTCGAGACTATATCGACATCCCGGTTTCATATCCAAGCTCTGACGGAAGTTCGAAGCCCCTAGATTCCCGAGGAATACACCACTTTCCGGTTGAAGTGTTGCCGGAGAAAAGTCTTGTTTTCGTCAAATCATCACACTTTCCAGGTGAGTTCATACCCCTATATTTTCACGTTTTTACTATATTTTAGGGGGAAAATACAAGTGAAACGCAAGAAAAAGTTATGTTAAAATGCAAGTCGTTACATACAGTTTCTAATGCTTTAACTACATTTTGAGTATAAATGTTAAATAAGTAATATAACATTATTACAAATGTTATACTTTACATCCAAAGTTGGTAATACACTAAGGTTTGTCATTCAAATGAAACACACTTTTGAAAATCTATAATAGGTATAGTTTACGAGATATTCATGATATTTTACAGTCAATGAACAATATATAAAGGAAATACTTACATTTACAAGGAAAATGGACTTTTCATATGTAAACCTATTTGATACAAACTTTTGTGAGACATTTGACTTCACGTACTTTCACGTACGCATTTTTAAGTCCTGTATTATAAACCAAAATTTCTTGTAAGGAGAGCGTGATACTTATGTATAGATCTATAGGGGATTGACAATCCCGGACTTAAACTGTTAGCTATAGTTGGACCAGCAGGTCTGCGGTGACAAATGTCATATCATTCCAATGCCTGAAGAACGTTGTTACAAGCAGTCTGAAGAACGTTGTTACAGACAGTCTGGGTCAATAGTATAGTTATAAAACTCACATGAAGTATTAAAATATTTGATTTACGGGGCTAGCAAATGCCTTAGTGATTATATATACATATATAAATCTACTTACACTATTTTAGGCATGGCAAATACTTATGCATTCCGGTTTTTGGAACTTTTAAAAATTACCATTCAATTATGGAAAATATTAGATTTTCTAGAAACAAACTCGGTTACTTTATACAAAAAGGCATATAATTCTTATACAAAAACGCTTATGAACTCACTAACTTAATTGTTCACACTTTTTCAAACCTACTTGTAGTTCTCAAGGATTCAGTAATATAGGTAAACCATAGCTTTTGGCGATGGAACGCTAAGGCGTCAAATTTCAAACTTATTATATCATCATAATGTAATTTCTTTTGAAATATGTATTACAACTTTTTAAATTATATTTATGATGGTTGTGTTTGCTTTCTTTACTATTTACTCAGCTGTTATGATACTAAATGAAGTCAACTGCCCTCGAACGATTCCACCGTTCTGGTTTGGGGGTGTGTTAGATTGGTATCAGAACATTTTTTATAATGAACTAAGTATATCGAACCACATAAGATATACAAACTATAAATTTAAAGGGACTAAAACTCTCTGACAAAACGTTTTCACACCAATCATTCTTCATTAAATTAAAATGTTAGTTTCATAAATGTACAAATACATGCATGCAACAATTTAATGTCATAGTTAGAACTATAAAAAAGTATTAAGACAAGTTGGACACTATGACTAAGCCTCATAATATGTAATCAGATCTAGGATGAATATAGGCTGATCAACTATATTTATCCGAGATATGACCAACGTATGTCGGGGAATAGTTATAGTGAGCAACAAGTCAAAAACTTACCAAAGTAACACTAGAATCAAAATTTCAAATTTAAATGCTATAGGAGTATTTATGACACAATAAAAACTATAACAAGCGACTAAACCACGACATTTTGTTAGGACTAGGATCGTCAGTTAAATAAAAGTTAAGATTATAAAAACTAAAAACCTTCACTGATAGGTCTATAATTGCAAAGTGCATACTTCAAAGTTACACATGAGTGAGGTTGCACGGGCTTAGGATTTATGATTTCGCTTTAGGCTCTTTTCCTTGTTTGGATGTGGGCTTGGAGTGAAGCTACTTATCCAACGGTCCATTCCATCTCAATTGTATGTAATTCCTATACACTAGGTAATTATAGGAGGACTCCGTGTAGGTCTTATCATAAAATTTTCTCTTTACACTCATATCCTATATATAATTTTCTTATCTCTATTCTCGATCAAACAAAATGGCACGATTTCATATCCCGGGGATCCCTACTACCCAAACCAGGGCAATGGAGGTTGGATCGAGGAGGATCCAGAAGAGGATCCCGAAGAGGTTTCCGAGGAAGACCTAGAAGAGGATCCCGAAGAAGAAGAAGAGGAAGCTGATGATGAGGGCACTGACTTAGAACCCGAGGTCTACAATCCTCCCCGGGTAGTACCAAATCTCCGATGGGACTTTCAGGGCCCAACACCCCTCTGGGTTGTAGATCTGAAACGATGGAGCAGGGAACAAGAACAACGTCCACCCTACGGCATGGGACAAGGCTTTTATAACCTCAGTAGCGGGGGTTCGGCAAACAGAATACACCCTGTCATGGTTCATCGCATCGCCAATCAAGGCGAGCAAGCAAGGGCAAATTCCAACAAAATCATGAACGTTGTTGCCACTGCCCAAATCACGGCGGTACGTCTTCGTCTCCTGGACGAAGAACATGATCGAATAATAGAGCACATATTTTCCCTTTAGAAAGACATTACCGCTGCTAGAGCTGAGGTAAGGGAGTTCCAGAAAAACCAAGCCGCAATGGAGAGGCGCGTCATCAAGGCTGAACGTTAAGTAACTCAAGCTCGGACTTCCACGACAACATACCATGGTCTGCAACGTACCACCCGCTCGGAGTAGACCGCGTACTTCTTGCATTATTATATACTTATCGAGTGAGCGTTGGTGCTACTCTTTCCTTTATATATGTAAACCCGACGTATTGTGAGTACACAATTCGAGAGCCTGAATGCGGTCAAATTTTCCCATTTTCATTGATGTACTCTAGACCTATGTTAAGGTCAAATTTTCCTGATCGATGTATCGAATATTAATATCAATGAGATTGAGATGCATTTATTATTTCATTGGGTATTTCACTAAATTCTTAAAATACTAAATAAATCATGCACTTATTATTATAAGTTTCCATTTCGCAATGGGTAAATGGCACAAAAAACACTCTTTTTACACATAAATTCGATTTTGACACCATGTTTTTTTTGTGTCAATCTTGACACTGTGTTTTCCAATTTGTTACAATTTGACCACTTGACCGGTTAACCAGGTTACATGCTGACGTGGCATGATGACGTGTCAGTTTTGATGACGTGGCATGCTGACGTGTCAAAATTGATTTTTTTCCCACAAAAAACACTAAGTTTTCAATTTTTGTTCGATTTTGATACTAAGTTTAGTTTTTTTATTTCAATTTTGACACTATGTTTTTTTTGTTCCAATCGAACATCATTTATCAAATTTTGTTCAATTTTGTCTATTTTCCATTTGAAACCGTATAAATACATTTTTTTATTACATTTTAAACCGCATCAATATATTTTTTTCGTTTAAAAACCACATTTTTATTTAAATACAAGGTGTTTTTTTCTTACATTCAAAGCATTAGTTATATCATGAGAATCAAACTAACGATAAACTTCTAATAAGATGTAAAAATTTGATGGGTTGCAAACTTTATATCCGAGTTTTAATCGACTACATGCCTCCAAACCTCCAAACACATTTTAAAGTTGCATATTTAATGTAAAATACAATTTTTATATAACTAATACATATTTATACATAAAGTATGGGTTGAGTGTAAAAAAAATGTATTTATACAAAAATATGGTTTTTAAATGAAAAAAAATATATATTTATACAATTTAAATGTATTAAAAAAATATATATACGGTTTCAAATAGAAAATTGTCAACATTGAACAAGATTGGAAAAAATGATGTTCGATTTGGAACAAAAAAACATAGTGTCAAAGTTGAAAGAAAAAATTAAAATTAGTGTCAAAATCGAAAAAAAAATGAAAACTTAGTGATTTTTTGTGAGGAAAGAATTTAATTTTGATACGTCAGCATATCATGTCAGCATGCCACGTCATCAAAACTGACACGTCATCATGCCACATCAGCATGCAACCTGGTTAACCGGTCAAGTGATCAGAATTGTAACAAATTGGAAAACACAATGTCAAAATTGACACAAAAAAAACACGGTGTCAAAATCGAATTTCTGTGTAAAAAGAGTGTTTTCTGTGCCATTTACCCTTTCGCAATTAACTTACAAATTCGGTAATGTTCAGAACGTAAAACATATAATACTAAGACTTTCCATAATCATTTCTACAGACTTATCAAGAATTTGTCGTTTAACTTATGGCAGAATCATGCCGCCAAGAAGGAATCCCCGACACTTGAATACTACAGGAACACCAACAACACCTCCACCACCACCCCCATCAATGGACAATGTTGTTTTCCAGGTTGCCGTAACATCTACAGTTACAACAGCAATGGACCAAATGAGTAACAACGGGTCGGGAGGAGGAACAAACAACTCTTCTAATGGCCAACACCAAGGTCGTTCCGGGGAATGCACTTACAAGGACTTCACCAACAGCAAACCCATATCCTTTAATGGGACTGGAGGAGTTATGGCTTTATCCCAATGGATAGAGAAAACAGAAGCAATATTCGAGATCTGCTCATGCCAAGAAGGTAGCAAAGTAAAACTTGATGCATGTACATTCTTCGAACGAGCCCTAACGTGGTGGAATGGCCACGTCAAGTCACTAACTCTGGTAGTGGCTAACTCCATGGGATGGGAAAACCTGGAACAAATGCTCATTCAAGAGTACTGCCCGAGAGGCGAAGTACAGAAGCTCGAACAAGAGCTTCGGGGCCTTACAATGGTAGGCTCGGAGATCACAACCTATACCAATAGGTTCCGTGACTTAGCAATACTTTGCCGGGGAATGGTTAATCTAGAGAGCAAGAAGATAGAGAGATATATCTGGGGACTATCACCCCAGATTCAAGCAAGTGTACTAGCTTCCAAGCCAGTTACTTTCAATAGTGCGAAACAACTGGCACAGTCCCTCATTGACCATGGCGTCTGCCAAGGATTCATGACTGCTTTTCCGAAGCAACCAATAGAGAGCAACAAAAACAAGAAGAAGTTTTGGAACAAAAGGAAGGGTCAATCTTCACAAGAACCTTCCAAGAAACAACAGATAGTGGCAGTCCATGCCGCTACTACTGCCACCACTGTTCCTGTTACCCTACACCAGCAAAGCAATATGCTAGAAACCTACCAAAGTGTAGCAAATGCAATTTCCATCACAACAAAAATTGTAATAACTACAACAGGAAAGGGCACACTGCCCATTTCTGTATGACACTAACACAACCAATCACCCAAGTTCCTGGAGTCGGTGTGGGCCAGGCGTGTTATGGGTGTGGTGAAGTTGGGCACTACAAGAGACATTTCCCTAAGTCAAGGAACGTTGTCGTCATAGGAAGATTGCTGGAAATAAGGCAGAACGAAGCAGTAGCTGATCCCACGGTGGTTACGGGTATTTTTATCCTCAATAGCGCTTATGCATGCATACTTTTTGATTGTGGTGCGGAGAGGAGTTTCGTGAGCCATAAATTCAAACACTTACTTCAGCAAAACCCCCAATCACTTAATAAGATATTTACAGTAGAAATGTCAAACGGTAAAACAGAAAGCACCAACGATATGTACATAGGCTGCACGCTAGATTTAAATGAACACTCGTTCCAAATCGATCTATTGTCGATCACTATAAGAAGCTTTGATGTCATCATCAGTATGGATTGTTTAAGCCTTCACCATGTCGATATACTTTGTCATGAAAGGGTCGTTCGCCTTAATCTGCCAAATGGCAAAAATCTTATTATTTATGGTGATAAACCCAGTACCAACTTACAAATCATCTCTTGCGTCAAAGCCCAAAAATACCTGCATAAAGAGTACCATGCTTTCCTAGCCCACGTGGTAGATAAGGAAAAAGAAACGAAAGATATCAAAGACATTCCAGAAGTCTGAAATTTCCCCGACGCCTTCCCTGAAGATCTTCTAAGAGCTCCACCAGAACGTCGAAGCGAGTTTAGAATCGACTTGATTCCCGGAGCTACCCCAGTGGCAAAATCGTCGTACCGTCTAGCCATGACAGAGATGCAGGAATTATCTAGCCCACTAAACGAGCTATTCAATAAAGGAATCATCAGGTCGAGCTTCTCACCTTGGGGAACACCAGTCCTATTCGTAAAGAAGAAGGATGGATCTTCTCGCATGTGCATCGACTACCGAGAACTAAACAAGCTCACAATCAAGAACTGATATCCCCTACCACACATAGACGATCTGTTCGACCAACTCCAAGGAGCAAGCTACTTCTCAAAGGTCGATCTAAGATCCGGGTACCATCAGCTGCGAGTCCTGGAAGGAGATGTTCCGAAGACGGCCTTCCGAACTCGTTATGGTCACTACGAGTTTGTAGTATTGCCCTTTGGATTAACAAATGCACCGACGGTGTTCATGAAATTAATGAACCGAGTATGTCGTTATTTCCAAGATAAATTTGTGATTGTGTTCATAGATGATATACTCATCTATTCGAAGAGCAAAGAAGAACATAGTCAACACCTCCGGCAGGTCTTGGAAACATTAAGGGCAAATAAGTTATACACAGAATTCTCAAAGTGTGAATTTTGGATTCAGAAAGTAGATTTCCTTGGTCACGTAGTTAGCAAAGAAGGGATACACGTGGACCCTTCCAAAATCAAGGCAATCGAGAACTGTTCAGTTCCAAGAACTCCAATAGAAATCTGACAATGCTTGGGCCTTGATGGCGATTACCGAAGATTCATACAAAACCTCTCAAAGATTGCCAAACCACTTACCGCCCTGATTCAGAAGGGTGTAACTTACAGCTGGGGAGAAAAGCAAGACACTACATTCCAAATACTGAAACAAGCCCTATGCAGCACACTTATATTGTCCTTGTCAGAAGGAACAGAAGACTTCGTGGTCTACTACGACGCATCAAACCAAGGTTTGGGATGTGTTCTAATGCAACGAGGAAAGGTCATCGCATACGCCTCCAGACAACTTAAGACGTACGAAGTCAACTACACTACCCACGATCTGGAACTAGGAGCAGTCGTTTTCGCCCTAAAGATTTAGAGGCACTATCTCTACAACACAAAATGCATAATCTTCTCCGATCATAAGATCCTTTAGCACATTCTACACTAAAAAGAACTCAACATGAGACAGAGACGATGGGTTGAACTACTGAGCGATTACGAATGCGAAATTCATTATCATCCAGGAAAAGCTAATGTAGTAGCTGATGCTCTCAGTCGAAACGAGTACTCGGGCTGCCGAGTGAAGTCCTTAACCATGATGATCCATGCACACTTGTCCACGTAAATCAAGGAAGTGCAAATGGAAGCCTTGAAAACATAAAACGTGGATAGCAAAGCCTTAAAAGGAATGGATAAAAATCTTGAATTCAAGGGTGACGTAGTTCGTTACTTCATGAATCGAATATGGACACCGAAGTTTGGTGGATTCAAAGATGTTGTAATGAATGAGGCTCATAAGACTCGATACTCCGTGCATCCTGGTTCAGAGAAGATGTATCTGGACCACAAGAAATTGTATTGGTGGCCGAACATGAAAGCCGAAATTGTTGCCTATGTAGGCAAGTGTCTGACTTGCTATGACAACCCGATATTTTTTAAAATCAATGTAACATTCAATCAAACGAACTTTTTGGAATCAACGAAATTAGCTTCAAAATGAAGTGTTCTAAAATCTTAATTGGGATGCATAAAGTGTTAGATATCGTGCCATGGTTTCCAAAAACATAAAGAACACTAGAATCCGAGTTATAACTAAGGAGTTATGACCAATCGAAAATCCACGACACACCCGGTAAAACACTGCTAAACGTAAAAAAAAGTGAAACTTCAATAAAATGCTTTTTAGCCTTAGGTATCTAAACGAAAGTCGTAGATTACGTTAATCCGTGAACGTGCATGAAAATAACGCCCAAATCTGAGTTCGTATGAAGAAGGTACGAATTTTCTAAGTTTCGTAACAGCGGTAGACAGCTAAAAACTCGAAATAAAGATCGAACAATTTTTAGCCGACACGACCTAAACGAGAGTTGAAGGTCTCTACAATAGAAGTACAATGGTAAAAAGAAAAACGAAAACGGACGTTGCATAAAGAAGTTATGTATTTTTAACGGAATTATCGTGTCCCGGCTTATTAAATAAAATATAATTAAATATAAAGTCAAAATTAGCCGACGAAGTCTAAATCAAAGTTGTAGAGTATTTTCTCACCTTCATGTGGATATAAAGAACGTCAAAAATTGAGCTCTTATGCAAAAGTTATCCGAAGGAGTACGCCCAGCGTACTTCGGAGTACGCCTAGCATACTAAATGGAGGGCCTCGTATTGGCCACATCGCGCCTACGCCTCTACGCCCCGTCCCGTCCGAAGTCTAGCAGTCGATGATGCAGTAAGCCATGACGCACGAGTATGCCCCGCGTACGAGGGCAGTGTTCTTCACCTATAAATAAGATGCGAGACCTCCGACTTTCCTTGCCCATTTCCTCCTTCTCTCTCATTCTTACTTCACATCTAGCATCCTGAGACGATTCTGACTTCTCGGTTTTATACGCCGGCCCCGACGAAGGTCCGAAGCCCCGAGATTCCTGAGAATCTTGCCACTTTCCGGTCGAACTGCCGCCCGAGAAAAAGCTCGCTTTCTTCAAATCGTCACATTTTCCAAGTGAGTTCATACCCCTACCTTTCCACGTCTTTTTCATGTTTTACGGGGGGAAATACAAGTGCAATACGAGAAAACATATCGCTTTAGCTGGATTCAAATACAATATCTACATTTTTAAATACTTCGATATCAACATTATACTTTACATGGAAAGTTAGTATTACATCAATTATTATTACCAAATGGAACACACTTTCGGAAAAAGTATAATGGTTATAGTTTCTAGGTTATTCATTTTATCCTTACGTAAACATTGTGAAAATGAAATACTTTCATCTGCATGAAATGTAGGCTTTCTTTTTCGTAAATCTATTAATACTAAGTGATGTGAGATATTCAACTTCAACATACTCTCAAGTATGCATTTCAAATCCTGTATTATAAACCACAATCTATTGGAGGGAGAGCGTGATACTTGTGTATAGATCTATACGGGATTGACAATCCCGCACCTAAACTGTTAGCTACAGTTAGACCGGCAGGTCTGGGGTGACAAACGTCATAACACTACAACGCCTGAAGAACGTTGTTACAGGCAGTCTGGGTCGATAGCATGGTTATAAAACTCACACGAAAGTATTAAAATAAGTTGATTTACGAGACTCTTGAATGTATTCAGTAAATACATTATTTTGAGTATAAATTTACTTTCATCATTTGAGCACGAAAGATACTAATGCACTCCAACTTTTGGGACTTTTTCAAACTATATGTAGAAAATATTGGATTTTCTGGAAAACACATTCATCTATTTCTACTAAAAGACATACAAGTTTCAATGCAAAAACACTTATGAACTCACTAACTTAGTTGTTGACACTTTTTCGAAACTACTTGTATTTCTCAGGAAATCAGTGATACAGGTAACCATCAGCTTTTGGAGAAGGAATGCTAAGGTGCCTATTATCAAAACATTTTAAATCATCATATTGTAATATTCTGTTGAAACATGTATTACACGTAACAATGTAAGTTTTTGTTATATATATATATGATGGTTGTGTTTACTTTCTTTACAATATTCAACTGTTATGATACTACGTGAAGTCACCCACCCCCGAATGTTTCCGCCATTCTGGTTTAGGGGTGTGACACTTGCGCCAAAGTCAAAGTAGAGTACCAAAAGCCCTCGGGATTGTTACGACAACCTGAAATACCCGAGTGGAAGTGGAAGCAAATAACCATGGATTTGATAACCAAGTTACCCAAAACAGCGGGCGAACTTGACACCATTTGGGTTGATCGTTGACAGATTAACCAAATCTATGCACTTCCTACCAATAAAGGAAACTGACAAGATAGAGAAACTAGGTCGAGCATACATCAGAGAGATTGTGCGACTGCATGGTGTACCAATATCCATTATCTCCGATAGAGATAGTAGATTCACCTCACGGTTATGGCAGTCAATACAAAAATCTCTAGGGACGAGACTAGACATGATTACCGCTTACCATCCACAAACCGACGGTCAGAGTGAGAGGACCATTCAAACCATGGAAGATATGCTAAGAGCTTGTGCGATCGATTTTGGTAAGGCATGGGATACCCATTTACCACTAGTCGAGTTCTCGTACAACAATATCTATCACACTAGCATCAAGGTTGTTCCATTTGAAGCTCTTTATGGCCGCAAGTGCAGATCACCTCTGTGCTGGGCTGACGTGGGTGACACGCAACTACCTAGAGGTCAAATACCTAACAGCACTTTCACAGGCCTGGAAATCATAAGATAAACGGCCGAAAGGATTGTCCAAATCCGAGAACGACTAAAAGCATCAAGAGACAGACAAAAGAGTTATGCGGACAAAAGACGAAAGCCCTTGGAATTTCAGGTTGGGGACCGGGTTGTAATGAAGGTCTCACCCTGGAAGGGGTTAATACGTTTTGGTAAACATGGGAAACTAAATCCAAGGTATATCGGACCATTCGAGATCCTCGCCAGGATCGGCCTGATAGCATAAAAGCTTCGATTACCACAGGAACTCAATAACGTACACCCTACTTTTCATGTGTCAAACTTAAAGACGTGTTTGTCCGATGAGACCCTCGTCGTCCCTCTGGCGGAAATCGAAATCAACGAGAGTCTCCACTTTGTAGAGGAACCAGTAGAAATCATGGATAGGGAAATTAAAAGAACAAAACAAAGTCGCATACCCATTGTGAAGGTCCACTGGAATGCATAGCGAGGACCTGAATACACCTGGAAGTGAGACGATCAGATGAAACAAAAATATCGCATCTTTTCCCTAGTCCATAAATACTAATCTTAGAATAAATTTCTGGACCAAATTCTCTCTAACGAGGGGATGATGTGACAACCCGATATTTCAAGTCAATGTAATGACCTAAGTCAAGTATTGTAATCTATTTTGAATTGATAAATAAATAAAAGTAGCGTCAGAAATGAAATGTTCAAAAGTCACAATTAGGATACATAAAATGATAGTTATCGTGTCAAGGTTTTAAAAAAAATGTAAAGAACGCTTAAAGCCGAGTTATAACAAAGAAGTTATGACCAATCGAAAATCCGCAGCGAAACCAGTAAAACACTGTTAAGCGTGAAACGCGAAATTTCAATAAAATACTTTTTACCCTTATATATCTAAATGAATGTCATAGATATCATTAAACCGTGAACATAAATAAAAAAACGTCCAAATCTAACTTCGTATGAGGAAGTTAGGATTTTTCTATGTTTCGGAGTAGCGGTAGACAACTAAAAACTCGAAATAGAGATCGAGCGATATTAAGCCGACACAACCTAAACGAGAATTGAAGAATTCGACAATAGTAATACAACAAAAAAGATAGACGAAAACCGACGTCAGATGAAGAAGTTATGAATTTTTAACGGTCTTTTCCTGTCCCGACCTACTAAAAATATATAATTAAAAATAAAGTCAAAAATTGCCAACGAAGTCTAAATGAGAGTTGTAGATTATATTCTCACCTACGCGTGGATATAAAGAACGTCAAAAAAAAATCTTGTATGCGAAAGTTACACATTTTAGAAGATTGGGGCACACAAACCGAGGGTGTACGCCCATCATACGCCACACAGGGCCTCGGATTGACCACGTCTCCCCTATACACCTCTACCCCCGTCCCATCTGAAGACCGACAACCAAGGAAGGCGTCATGCACGACGTACGCACCGCGTACGCGAGTACGTCCAGCGTACGAAGAACACCCTGCATACTTCGGAGTACGCTGAGCGTACGAGGCTAGGCTCCCCTCCTATAAATAGGATGCGAGGATTCCGACTTTTAGTTGCATATTTACCACCTTCTCTCCCAAATTTCATACTTCTACCCTCTCGAGACTATCCCGACATCCAGGTTTCATATCCAAGCTCTGACAGAAGTTCGAATCCTCGAGATTCCCGTGGAATACACCACTTTCCGATTGAAGTGCTGCCGGAGAAAAGTCTTGTTTTCGTCAAATCATCACACTTTTCAGGTGAGTTCATACCCCTATATTTTCACGTTTTTATATATTTTAGGGGGAAAAATACAAGTGAAACGCAAGAAAAACTTATGTTAAAATGCAAGTCGTTACATACAGTTTCTAATGCTTTAACTACATTTTGTGTATAAATGTTATATAAGTAAAACAACATTATTATAAATGTTATACTTTACATGCAAGGTTGGTAATACACTAAGGTTTGTCAGTCAAATGAAACACTTTTGAAAAACTATAATAGGTATAGTTTACGAGATATTCATGATATTTTACACTCTATGAACAATATTGAAAGGAAATATTTACATTTACAAGGAAAATGGACTTTTCATACGTAAACCTATTCGATACAAACTTTTGTGAGACATTTGACTTCACGTACTTTCACGTACGCATGTTTAAGTCATGTATTATAAACCATAATCTCTTGTAGGGAGAGTGTGATACTTTTGTATAGATCTATACGGGATTGACAATCCCGCACATAAACTATTAGCTACAGTCGGACTGGCAGGTCTGGGGTGACAAATGTTAAATCATTCCAACGCCTAAAGAACGTTGTTATAGACAGTCTGGATCAATAGTACGTTTATAAAACTCACATGAAGTATTTAAACATTTGACTTATAGGGCTATCAAACGCCTTTGTGATTATATATACATATATAAATCTACTTATACTATTTTAGGTATGGAAAATACTTATGCGTTCCGGTTTTTGGAACTTCTAAAAACTACCATTCAGTTATGGAAAATATTAGATTTTCTAGAAACAAACTCGGTTACTTTATACAAAAAGACATATAATTCTTAGACAAAAACGCTTATGAACTCACCAACTTAATTGTTGACACTTTTTCAAAACAACTTGTATTTCTCAGGGATTCAGTAATACAGGTAAACCATAACTTTTGGGGATGGAACGCTAAGGCGTCAAATTTCAAACTTATTATATCACCGTAATGTAATTTGTTTTGAAATATGTATTACAATCAACAATGTAACTTTTTAAATTATATTTATGATGGTTGTGTTTGCTTTCTTTACTATTTACTCAACTTTTATGATACTACATGAAGTCATCCGCCCTTGAACGATTCCGCCGTTCTGGTTTGGGGATGTGACAGATATGGTGATGTACAGGAGTATTTAGAGAAAAATTCATGCACACACAATACATGTATTCCCATGATCTTGAGGTTATTGTATGCATGTACAAGTATTTAGTCTTTTTATTTTAAGCAAATACATATCATATACTCGTAGATATACTTGTATTTAGGTGTTTGTAAGAGTACATAACACACACACACACACACACACACACATATATATATATATATATATATATATATATCTCCTAAGTATTTATAAAATACATGGAATATACAAACATATGTACATACATATGCTTTTAAAATAATTATGTTATTTCCATCATCTATATTTAAAACGAACAAACTTAACTTATTGGAATATTTTATATGTGTCCGTTGATCTTGCTGATTCCAAAAATGTAAACAAAAATAAATTCCTACACATTGAACTTCAAGATGTTTAATGTTTCACATTTTAACGTTTTCTATTCGACAGTTTCTTCGTGTTTGATTTCGCTTTTTGTTAAAAATTTCATTAAAATGGAAATCAAATATTAGGTCTAAGACTAAGTTCAAAATGGAATAATTCGCAAGCAATTAAGGATACCATGACTTCAATTGCATATAAAAATATAATTTAATCTATAATAGGTCCAATTATGGTATGGTTCATGGTGTTTGACGAACGAATAATGAAATCTTTGGTCGCTACCTAAGGATTTTAGGATCCTCCTTTGCTGATTTCCAATAATGAAATGTTCACTATGATGAAGAGACTAGAACGAAAAGTCACTCAACAGCAGGAGGATAATAAGAAAATACTCAAGAAAATGAAGACAATAAGGTTAAAGATCAACAAGACTTAAGAAGTAGCACCCTCAATCTTGCAGCCCAAGATCCTAAACTTTGACAACATGGGATCCTAAGTGAACTACCGCAAGACAGGATCCTCAATGCCGGCCTCGATTCCCGCTTGGGGCGCAACTCTAAGAGAGCAAGCCCATACGACCCAGGATCCCAGCAAAACCGTTGCTACTCCCAATAACAAGGCTCCTTGTAACTTTGTGCATAATATATCTTTACTAGTAACTCTATGGATGTTGACACAACAATGACCCCGTTCATGGCCAAAGAACTTCAACAGTTATGGAAGAAGATCTCAAGTGTGCCTGGAGTAGACCAAACTATACCGAAAGTCTCCCCAACATGCCACATGATCTCGAGATTTGCTCCTTCAATCACTGACACCGAGGTCCCAAAGCACTTCCAAACTCCCAGCATGAAGCCTTATGGCGGGACCATGGATCCTGAAGAACATGTGGCACAATATAGGGAGCAAATGGAGATCATCCCCATTCCCATACACTTGAAGGAAGCTTGCCCGTGCAAGGGTTTTGGTTCCACCCTGATAGGATCAGCCTTGAAATGGCAACTAAATGTTCCTCCCTACTTTATTACCTCGTTTGAACATCTAG
Source organism: Lactuca serriola (assembly GCF_051521515.1). Lineage (NCBI taxonomy): Eukaryota > Viridiplantae > Streptophyta > Magnoliopsida > Asterales > Asteraceae > Lactuca > Lactuca serriola. Next base: position 145,848,457 of record NC_136408.1, on the reverse strand, counting down.
TTAATATTTTTAACAACTGATTTTCTTGTAATAGAACATTTAAGTAGATCTCTAGTGATTTCTATCGGGTGGTTCAGGATCCTAAGGAATCCCTCAGAGATTTCATGAATAGGTTTGGTAGTGAAGCTCTGAGTATCCCCAACAGTGACGTGGCAACTGTTATGGAAGCCTTCAAAATGGTCCTAAAGAAAGACTCACTTTTCTACAAAGACATCGTAATGACTCCATGGAAAAGAATGGATAAAGTAAGGAGTAGAGCACTAAGGTTTATAAGGATCGAAAAAGGCAAGGAGATCTAGAAGAGGAGCAACCCTCCAAGCTTATATGATAACCCCAATAGGAATGGTGACTCCTCTGCCAAAGATCCCATAAATCTAAACCTTATTCCAGACCCGATCATCATGGGGTTTATGCCCTTAAGGATGAAAAGGAGGAAGAAGAATTCCCTAAGATCACTAGCTACTATTTTTCTGTGGATGTTTCTTGTTTGATATTTTCCATGTAGGGTCTTGGCGACAAAGTGAGATGGCCAAGAAAGGGGGAAAAGTCCACCACCTGGAAAGATAAGTCCAAATGGTATGCATACCATGAGAACTTTGGTCACAATACGAAAGATTGCATAGCCCTAAGAAAAGATATTAGTTACCTACTCATCAAAGGATACCTCAAGGTGATCCTTGGAAAAAGAACGAATAAATCCAATGAAAAGGATTAGGATCCACATAAGATCCTAAAAAAACTAGGATCCCTTATGTAAATGCTAAGATAATCAATGTAATGTATGGAGGACCTGACATTTGTGGCACCAATGTCACCTCTTAATCTACAATCAAAAGACATGCTAAAGTGTCAAATACGAAAAAAGAAGAATGGACACAAAAGAACACATCGATCACAAATGAGAAGGAGATTACATTCGACGACACAATGATAATACACGTCCAGGATCCTCTTCACAATGGATTGTTTATCACTCTTATAATTATTATTTTCACAAAACAATAATTATTTCATAATTAAATACAATAAGTGATATTGTTTATTAATAATAATCATATTAGTAATAAATATACAAAATGTGACAACTTGATAAATGTGTGACCCTTTAGGATCATATATTATTAGCAATGCCACTTAATAATAATTTTTGGGCATAGAAATTCAACAAAAGCACTACACTGAGTATTTCTTTTTTTATTTTTGTTTTACTAAAATAGGGTTATAGTCAAAAAAATTATCAATTTAGTGTGGTTTCAAAAATATTTAACAAATTGGCATTTTTTTATTTTTCAGTTTTTTTTTATTGGTTTTTATTTTAATATGATTTTTTTTTCTTTTATTTTAGTTTTTATTGTCTTTTGTACTTTTTAAATATCATTTTATTTATTTATGTTTCTTTATTTAAGATACATTTAACATAGATGTTTTGAAGTTATTTGTTCAAAATGGGATATTTATAACTATTGATGACTGGAATTGATGCTCAATTGATTTGTAAAATTTGTATAAATAACCTCAAAACATCTATATTAAAAAAAATAGAAAAAACTGAAACAAAAAAAATAAAAAACTCATATTTAAAAAAATAAAAAAAAAATGACAAAACTCGCAAAAAAATGATATTTAAAATTAAAAGCAATATGTAAAACTTAAAATTAGAGGAAAAATGGAAATAATAATAGCTTGGTAAATATTTTAGAAACTAAATTATATTGGTAAATATTTTTTTCAATAACCCTATTCTTGGCAAAAACTTTCTCTCTTGCACTTGAATTATCTCTTTAAGAAAATCATGAACTTAAAAAAGGCCAATCTAGCGCACCTTTTAAATAATTTGAAGGATAAATTGAAATAACGTATTAAGTGTACTTTTATGTTAACAAGTCAGGTGCTACAAGAAAATAAATCAAAATATCAAATTTGTTAACTTTATTTCTTATAGTGTTATTTTGATATTTTATACTTTATTTCTTTGGAAAATTAGAAAGTAAATTTTTTGTCTAGAATATTTGAACTCTAGATTTTAATTTTAATCTTAAAATTTTGTTTCGTTTGATTTCAATAGGAGCCAAATTACACTGTAATTCAGTTTTCGGTTTGGTTTGGTTAGCTTTTGGTTTGTTTGGTTTTGGAGTTAACCTAAAACAAAATACAACTTCAAACAAATATGCATTTTCGATTGATATAAATTTTGACATGGGTAAATATGATATATAAATGTTTAGGAAAATTATAGATGATATTTTCAATTAGATTTATAAGAAGCGGCCTACAATAATAAATTAAAACAAAAAAAGAAGTTAAAACTTTGATAAACTATTTAATAACATTAAAATCTAAGATTAAAACAAATTTAATATTTCGAAAGCTTGTGCACGGTAAATATGAAATTTCAAAAATAGATGGAACAAATATGGAATCCTAAAAAAAATAATGCATTGAAATAGTAGACCAATATCTTGGGGGTGTGTGATAAAAAAAAGTAAAAATAAAAGGTCCTGCAAACATTTAACATGCGAAGCATTAACAACCTGAATCGTGTTCCTCGTTGAATATTTATTAGATATAAATAAATTTAATCATGATTTATAGCAAAACATGCATAAATTGATTTTTGTTAAGTACGACACGAGGTTCATGGGATTTTCAGCACCACTTATTTTTCCCTACCTCAAACTATTGCAACTAACCAACATTGTTTGCGTGCATATATATTGAAACACGTAAACCAACAAACTTACTAGTACTCCACTCTATAGAGAGATATATCATATATGCAAATGTCAAAACCAGATACTTCCCGTCTTTCACTTGTATCTGAACCTCGTTCAGTAAACCATGAGCATGAAAAGGCCAATCTAGCCCTCATTTTGGATAGTTTTAAGGATAAGTATAATACATTTCCTAAAGCGAGAGGTTGGATGGGTGAAGACCTGTACATGTACCGAGGGTTTTGGTTCACATCGAAGAATGCATTCTCAATTGAAACTACAACGGCCATGCAAGACACTTTCAAAGCTCATTCAACCGATATCTATTTGATTACGCAACCAAAAGCCGGCACAACATGGATTAAGGCACTTGTGTTTGCAACTATGAATCGATTTCAGTACAAAACGGACATTCTCTCAACTCACCCTCTACTCAAATCTAATCCCCATAAATGTGTGCCTTTTCTTGAGCCTGAATTTCTTGCTAATTTCCCTACTTATGTCAACAAAAATCAACCACGTATTTTTGGTACTCATATACCTTACAGTGCGCTACCTCAGTCCATTCATGATGCTGGTTGTCGCATAGTTTATGTGTGTAGAAACCCTAAAGACATTTTGGTCTCTTGGTTTATATTCGCAAACAAGTTGAGTGACATGCCTCGTGGTCAGGTGACTCTCGAACAGATGTTTGACGTCTATAGTAAAGGTTTGATGCCATATGGACCATACTGGAATCATGTGAAAGAGCACCATAAGCTTAGTTGTGAACATCCGACGAGGATTCTATTTTTGACATATGAGAACATGAAATTGGATACTCCAAATACCTTGAAGCGCGTTGCAGAGTTCTTGGGATGTCCTTTTACTAAAGATGAAGAGGCCAGAGGCATAGTGGAAGAGATCATGACGCTATGCGGTTTGGAAACTTTAAAGGAGGTTAATCAACATGGGAATTATCGTGATGGTGTCCCTAATGAATCTTTTTTTAGAGAAGGGAAAGTTGGAGGCTGGACTAAGTATCTTACAACTGAAATGAGCAAGATTTTAGATGACATTACGAAAGAAAAGTTCCAAGGTTTGGATATTTCATTCGAATGAGGTGCATGTTATAATTGGACCGAAAAAACTTGCATATTCTATTCTAGTCTATTTGAAATGAATTATTTGTTTTAAGTGTGTTACAGTAATGATTGAAATAAATATATTTTTTTAAGTACAAGATATTCTATCTAATAAATAAATGTATTGTGTTACCATGTAATACAGATGGCGCTCTTCCTTTAGCTTTTCATTGGGGTATTAGAAACTCTTGTTTGAGTTAATATTTGGTGATTTAATCAATTAAAAATAATATTTTTTTAATAGAAGATTTCTCTTTTAATCAGAGATCCTAAAGAAAATTGCTTAATAACTAAATAAATATTATCAATATTATCGTAACAAAATAAGTAAATAATATAAAAAAACATAATCTAATGTTTAAATATTTAAGTCACAAATCATCATATATATTTAGTCAACAATTGGTGTCGATGTCCATATAAAGAAAAACATGAAGCTTGTGTCGATTTTGTTAAATAGTTTTAAGACAAAGCACTAAAAGAATTATCACCTTTAGTGGCGATGCGGCCATACCCACCTTTAGCGGCGACGTCAAGCTTTCGCATTAAATGTCACCGCTAAAGGTGGTTGTCGCTGCTAAAGGTCAAGGACACCGATCATCTTCGAAATTTGAAGTTAATCCCTATTCATCGATCTAGCCTTAATCACATGCCCGGAAAGGACTCTCGTAAGCACTATTAGCAGCGGCTTCAATTGTGGCATCAATCGTTGCCGATAAAATGCGTTGTAGAAATTCCCTTCAGAGTGTCGCCACAAAAACCCTAGTGTCGCTGCAAAAATCATAGTGTTGCGACAAATACCCATTGTCGATCAGGCTCTCACAGATATACCCTCATCTTCTCCCCTTTCCTTTCTTCTTTTGATTCCTTTTTTGCTTTCCTGATTTCCAACCACTGTGTATCCAAGGAGATCAATTAAAGGCAAAACCTCTATTATCGACGACGACAAGGGCATCACTGGCAAATGAAGCCGCATAATCGATGACGAGAACTTTCATCCCCATAGTGTAGACCGGAGAAAAGGTCTTTCACCCCCCCCCCCCCCCCCTATTTTCTATTTCTATTCTCTCTAATGACGATGACTATCTACTAACTTTAAGAGTTTCATTTTGTGATTTAAGCACTGTTGACCGCTATGCTCATGTTGTCACCATCGCTTCCAGATTTCTACCACCACAACACCCCCACAACACCATGACCATTTTGGTTTCGTTCAACCACATGTTCTATTCCATTTCATGAAGTGTTTTCATCTAGTTCTTCATATTAAACTTGTATGTGGTTATAATGTATGTATAAATGTATGTAATGTGTATATATTTGTATGTATAAATGTATATCTTTACATTGAAAAAAGAAAATTGTGTGCAATATGTATATGTAATATGTATATGAAATAGTACAATGTTATAATGGAAAAAAATAAAAAAAAGTACAATGCTATAATGTATACGTAATATATGCAAGATGAATGTTTAAGTGTATTTGTCATACCCCCAAACCAGGATGGCAGAAACGTCTGAGGGTGGATTGCTTCATGAATCGTATCACAACAATATGTATAATAGTGATCAAATCAAAACACAACCACCATATTTATAATTGAAAGAGTTATATTGTTGTAAGAGTTGTATGTTTTAAAACCAATTACAATATGACGATGAATAGATTTGTGTAACACCGTAAATTTCAAAACAATATTTTTCATTTGAAAATAGTCGTTTAATTCTTAAAACACCTTTCTTAAAATCTCATTTGCAACTGGATTACAAAACATAACTCCATTTTCACTTGTATAATAAACCAGGATCCTCAAAACATGACTCTTTCTTTGGTGTGTACAATCGAGTCAGTGTCGTCCCGTGATCTTGAAAGAAACCTGAAACACATAACACAAACACTGTAAGCACGAAGCTTAGTGAGTTCCCCAAAATACCACACATAACACATATTAGCCACTCGAGGCTATAACTCTATGGGTCCGTGGACCCTACTCTGTGAACCCTCTGGTTCTAACTCTGTGAACCTTACGGTTCTAACTCTGTAAACATGCACAGCATAAATCACATAGAAATAATGCAGTACAACACATAACATACATAGCATACAAATACTCTGTCACATAACTCTGGTTACCTACTCAAGGTAAAGTATAGTGAGAAGACCCACCTCGCGTATCTCGATAACTCGCAAATCCCGGAAGTCACTCGCGCTCGATCCTCCGAGCTATAATCCTCCTATAACACAATATACCTCTAATTAACACTTTCTCAACTAGGGTTGACTACCCCCATCAAGTCAACACTGGTCAACTCTGGTCAACGGTCAACGGTCAACTTTGATCGGACTCGGCGAGTGCACTAGAGCGACTCGGCGAGTCTACACGTGTTCACCTACTCTCTAGGATTCTCTTTTGACTCGTCGAGTACTCCCCTGACTCGACGAGTTCCACCTGGCATGAATCGCAAGGCCACCACAACTCAACTCGCCGAGTCTCAAGAACAACTCGGCGAGTTCCAGCTCGACTCAGTCCACCTGACAACCCTCTCTAACTCTCCCTGACTCACTGAGTTGACCCTTAACTCGGCAAGACCACTCGCTGAGTGTGACAACCCTATATTTTTTCCAAAACAGTGTAACGCTCAAATGTCAAATATAACAAAAACTATTTGGAACCAACTAAATTAACCTCGAAAATAAAGTGTTCAAATATCTAAGTTAGGATGCATCAAATTTTAGATAACGTGCCAAGGTTTCCAAAAACATGAAGAACATTCAAAACCGGGTTATATTGAAGAAATTATAACCACTTGTATATTTACGACACGCCGTTAAAACGCTATTTAACGTAAAAAGTGAAATTTCAATAAAATGCAATTTTGCCTTAAAGTATCTAAACAAAAGATGTAGAGTCCGCTAAACTGTAAACATACATAAAAAGATCGCCCAATTTGGACCTCGTATGAAAAAGTTACGAATTTTCAAAGTTTCGTAACAATAGTAGAGGGCTAAAAACTCGAATTGAAGATCGAGTGTTAATTAGCTAACGCAACCTAAATGAGAGTTGAAGATCTCCACAATAGGAGCAAATTGATAAAAAGACAAACGAAAACCGACGTCGAATAAAGAAACTATGAATTTTTAACCGACTTTAGGAGTCCCGGTCTATTAAAAATATATCATTAAAAATAAAGTCAAAACTAGCCGACGGAGTCTAAATGAAAGTTGTAGATCATAATCTCACCTACGCGTGGATATAAAGAACGCGAAAAACGGAGCCCGTACGCGAAAGTTACGGAATTTAGAAGACGGGAGCCGGGATTACACCCCGCGTACTAGACCCAGAGTCGAGTCCCATCGGCTGCACCTCTACGCTTAGCTAGATCGGAGTCGTAAGCCATGACGCATTGTTACGCCCCGCGTACCGAGTACGCCCAGCGTACTCTGGTAGTACGCCCCGCGTACGAGGAGTTTCCAGCCTATAAATAGAGAGGTTAAGCTTCGAGTTTTTGCACACATTCTCAAATCCTCAGTCACTATCCCATACTTCTAAGCCCCAGAGATCATCCCGACGCCCTCGGTTTCCGCACTCGAGCCCCCGACGAAAGATCTACGCTGTAGAGATCCCCGAAGAACCCGAAGACGCAACTTTCCGCGGTCGAAGTTCTGCTCAATTCCAGCCTCTCTCTCTTCAAACCAAACGAGTGAGTTCATACCCCTACCTTTCAATTCTTTTCATGTTTTAGGGGGGAAATACAAGTACATTACAAGTCAAAGTATCATTTTATAAACACGATTATAATATCTATCTCATAGAATATTGATACAAACATCTTTATGTTTAACGGGCTATTATAACACTAAGTTATTCTTACTAAATAGAAACATACTTTTTGAGAAACTATAATGAGTATAGTTAACAAGTTATTCATACATTTTACATATACATCTTGACAAATGAAATACTTTCAAATGAAGTAAAGTCTTTATTATCGTAAATCTGTTTATACCAAGCAATGTGAGATATTCAAACTTCAACGTACTCGTATGTATGCATTTCAAGTCCTGTATTATATACCATAATCTCTTGGAGAGAGAGCGTGATACTTGTGTATAGATCTATACGGGATTGACGGTCACCTAAACTATTAGCTATAGTTAGACCGGCAGGTCTGGGGTGACAAATGTCATAACACTACAACACCTGAAGAATGTTGTTACAGGCCGTCAGTGTCAATAGTATGGTTATAAAACTCACATAAAACTATAAAAACAAGTTTGATTTACGAGATTCATATATGCATTCAGTTTTCCACATTATTTTTAGTACAAAGTTTATCATTATTATTCAAGTATGGAACATACTAATGCACTCCAACTCTGGAAACTTTTCAAACCATTTATAGAAAATATTGGATTTTCTGAAACCTTGTTCATCGATTTACTACCAAAAGGACATACTTTTCAATGCAAAACACTTATGAACTCACCAACTTAATTGTTGACACTTTTTCGAAACCACTTGTATTTCTCAGGGAATCAGTAATACAGGTAACCACCATCTTTTGAAGAAGGAACGCTAAGGATGTTTATCATTAAACATTTATATCATCATATTGTAATATTCTTTTGCAAATATGTATAACGCAACAAGATACGTTTTTATTATATATATATGATGGTTTTGTTACTTTCTTTACAATATTCAATTGTTGTGATACTACGTGAAGTCATCCACCCCCGAATGTTTTCCGCCATTCTGGTTTGGGGGTGTGACACTAAGTGGTTAAGGACAAACTTCATGCTACTCGCCGAGTATGTTCTTCGGACTCGGCGAGTCCATGCCATGCACCAACTTAATCTCACTTCTGAGGTCAGATCCGCTCCAACAACTCATAGATCTAGCCCTCCCAAACACATTCATCACGTAAAGTTCATGTCTTGGCGCTCATAACACACCCCATGACTCAAATGGTGTTTTGACCTCAAGCACAAGGACCCCAATCCAAAACCCCCCATGGATTCATAAAAAGCTTGGACAAAGGGACACTCTAGACCTCCAAGGGTCCAGATCCAGAACCTAACTCGTTTATGGGACCAATTGGGCACTAGATCTAGCCACAAAAGGGCTCAACAAACCTTAAATCAACATGAACATCAACATAATAGAGAATGGCTCGAAAATAGTACCTCAAACGTAATGTTTTGGACCTCAAATCTTCAGGAAGTTGATCCTCTTGTTTCCTCTTGTCTAAAACTTCCTTTCCCTTGCTAAATAACACCTCCAATGGTTGATAATAGCTCCTTCTCTCACTCCACACGCTCAAATGCGCTAGGGTTTCGCTCTGGGGGCTGGTGAGCACAAATGACGGCCATAAGGCCCTTTAAATAGACCCCAAACCCGAGAAATTAGGGTTTCATTAAACAGCGCGGACTCGCCGAGTCCAGGCACGAACCCGCGTCTAGATCCGCGATCATACTCGGCGAGTCTAGGCTCCAACTCGCCGAGTCCCCTCACAAATCATCAAAAATAAATAAATGAATAATACCTGGGAATCCGGGCTGTTACAATTCCCCCCACTAGAACTAGACTTCGCCCTCGAAGTCTCGCTCCGCAAATAACTCTGGATGTTGCTCACGCATCTCACGCTCCGGTTCCTAAGTCATCTCGGACCCCTTCCGATGCTGCCACTGAACCAGAACCAGGGGTACCTCCTTGTTCCTCAGAACCTTGATTTTCCGATCTCTAATGGCCACTTGTCTCTCAGCATAATTCAGGCTCGCATCTACCTAAATATCCTCCAATGGAACCACTGCCGACTCATCGGCTATACACTTCCTCAGCTGCGACACCTTAAAAGTGTCGTGAATCTGCCCCAACTCTGCTGGCAAATTCTAACGATAGGCTACCCGGCCTACCCTCGCGATCACTCGGAATGGACCAATATACCGGGCCCCAACTTGCCGCTCTTCCTGAATAGAATCACTCCTTTCCAAGGAGAGACCTTCAGGAGCACAAAGTCTCTGAACTGAAACTCAAGCTCGGACCGGCGCCTGTCCACATAACTCTTCTGACGACTCTGAGCGGTCAATAACCTCCGCCTGACCTGCTGAATCTGCGCAGTCGTCTGCAGCCCAAATCTCCGTACTACCCATAACACTCTGCCCGACCTCTCCCCAGCAAATGGGGTTCCGACACCTCCTCCCATACAACAGCTCAAAGGGTGGCATACCAATGCTCGAATGATGGCTGTCGATAAGGGAAAACTCAACCAAGGGTAAATACGTGCCACAACTCCCTCCGAAATCTAATACACATGCCTGAAGCATGCCTTCGAGTGTCTGAATCATTCGCTTGCTCTAAAGTGTCCTCAGACATCACCATGATAAGCTCTAGCTCATTTCTCATATCCCTCTTCAAGACTGAGTACTAGGTCGGCTTTTGACTCCACAGCTGAGCCTCCCAAGGTCACCCATATCATGATCCAAATATCCCACTAACTTCCTCCCCGTGACCACTATCCCGGCCCAGTGACACGCAAGACACGAAATTCTCTTTTCCTTATGCGAGAAAAATACAATCCAACCGAGGATCGTCTCAACTCCGATCTCTGGTGCCTACTGCGCATACCCCTTGCGCATCTCGCCGCATCTCCCGACAGAGATGGAGACCCCAGTCTCGCCCCCGGTTCAACACCCAGGCTCCAAAAACTCAATACTAGGGCTACTCAAGCCCAAAAATCTTCCATATCATACACTGATCGGAGAACACTCCATCATTACATTCTCTTGCCATCTAGTGAGTACTATGGCTCCCCGCAACATCATGATGACCTCTCAATGACTAGCGAGTACTACGGCTACCCGCAGTATCACAACACTCCCTGACTAGTGAGTACTACGGCCTCCCGCAGTATCACAACACTCTCTGACTAGTGAGTACTACGGCTCCCCGCAGTATCACAACACCCTTTAACTAGTGAGTACTACGGCTCCCCGCAGTATCACAAACACCCTCTGGCTAGTGAGTACTACGGCTCCCCGCAGTATCACAACACTCTCTACCTCCACTAACTCATGCTCCGCAGACTATCATAGGTAGCTAACCATACTCGACTCAAATATGCATCACAGACTCTGGAGGCAATCGACATAACAAAATGCCTACCCTTGCGGAGATCCACTCCCTTAAATAATCCCTCTGGATGCCGATACTCGAAGGGCTCCCACTAGATCCATAGATACTTGATATACCACAAGTCGTCTCAACTCAAGATTCATGAATAACTCCGAAATTAAGATATCATACCCGGATACCTCGGAACACCCCAATAGAACATCGCAAGATCCTGCCACAACCACTGATCTCCTGCCCCAAGCATCATACATATACAATAATACATTTCCTCTTAACCCCATAATTAGATCTTCATTTTTCCCAAAGTGCAACTTCGGTGTATCCAATTACTCAATTGGACTACGAGAAAACGCTAACACTATGGAATACGCTGATAATTTTCCGAAACCCTTTTTCCTACTACTCAAAATCCAAGCAAGAATACGCATACCGACCCGCGAGTTGGCTGCCCAATCATTCTCTACCTACTTGCAACAACACTGACCATTACTAGGTTCCTGACCATTAACCACCTGCTGTGGAGACATTCATCCTTCTCAATCAAGTACTTACTACATTAACTCACTCTGACCCCCTTTTCTCAATCACCAATATCTATGGTCTCATGAATTCTTACCGCAAATCTCTATACTCCACTTGTAACCGCTCTTGACAAATCTCTGCTTTCTTCCATACGGTACCCGGTTCCCCCCCACTCAGGATTCGAACCATCACCAATTGGCACCCCAACCATCCCACAAACCATTTTCACCAGCAAATTCGCACCTGCCCCTGCAAAGTGCTACACAACGCCCGATAATCCTCTTTAAGGAAATCAATCGACCTCATATACTCTGAACCTCAGATGAAATCCTCAAGAACTTCTCGTCACGACTACCTCTAGTCGCTCCAAGTCTCTTACCAATCCAATACCAAACAACCCAACTGCCCAATAACATCACTGGCTCATAGACTGGACCACAAAATCATCGTACCCCCCCACCTCAACTCATCGACCAACGTTCCAACACATGGATCATCCCAAGAACAGGGACCCACTTCCATACTCAATACCCACATAGATAGAAAACCCACTGTACTGCTAAACTCGACTGAACCCCCTACTGATACCACTACAATACACCCTACTATACCCAAATAGGTGTAATGTGGTCCTTGACTATCTCAGTCCCAACTGACTATCGGTTCATGATAAATCACTGCCTCGCGGCACACATGCTACCTGATACTCTGGTGGAAAATCATCATCAATGACAACCTGCGGGGTTGACCCCCAAACCCCAAAACTTAATCATCATGCTTCTCATGTTTTGCACACGAACATAATTAGTACCACTCGGATCATAGAAGGTGACATCTCCTCTATCGTCTGATTGCTCAACTGAGACCGAAATTCTCCCCTATCTCTGACTCCTTACTAAAATACTCTGAGAGGCTCTCGATCTCCCTCTCAAGGGACGCCTTTTTGAACTCAATCATGACCGGATAACTGGAGAACCACAAACATCATTCACTACGGACCATGGTACTCATTCCATGACATCTCTTCTCAATATGCTCCGGTGTATGGTACCCGAACCATAATATCACCCCTCAATCTGCTCCGATGTATGGTACTTGAACCATAACATCACTCCCCAATCCGCTCCGATGTATGGTACTCGAACCATAACATCGCTCCTTAATCCGCTCCGATGTATGGTACTTGAACCATAACATCACTCCTCAACACGCTCTGATGTATGGTACTCGAACCATAACATCGCTCCTCAATCCGCTCCGATGTATGGTACTCGAACCATAACATTGCTCCTTAATCCGCTCCGATGTATGGTACTCGAACCATAACATCGCTCCTCAATCCGCTTTGATGTATGGTACTCGAACCATAACATCACCCTTCAATCCGCTCCAATGTATGGTACTCGAACCATAACATCGCTCCTCAATCCGCTCCGATGTATGGTACTCGAACCATAACATCACTCCTCAATCCGCTCTGATATATGGTACTCGAACCATAACATCACCCCTCAATCCGCTCCGATGTATGGTACTCGAACCATAACATCACTCCTCAATCCGCTCCGATGTATGGTACTCGAACCATAACATCACTCCTCAATCCGCTCCTTAGAACCTCCATAATACTCCCTGTGGGTCCTCTACTTTCAGTAGTACGGGCCCATACTACCTGCCACATCTACCCATACTTTCCACACGGACTATCTCGGAGCTCCTAAGAAGCTGCTCGACCTACTCTTTCACCAATCCCATCGCGCGTGCTCGCTCCCCAGCAAAATTCTCTACTCTGCCAGCGCACTCATCTGGCTAAGATTACTCCCTAGGCTCTTCCTAGATTCCCTCACTTCTCTGCCATCAGCTGCTGAAGAGCTCCTAATGATGCCAACCATCTACCTCCTGAATATCGTCATATTCAGGCATTGAAGCGTCCCCTCCAGCATGAAAAACCTCCTTAGGTTATTATCCACTCACCTTCCTCATTCGTGATGGATATCACTGAACTCTAACAACTCCGACCCACGTGGGCATCTGGCTACCCTCTCGGCAAGCTCCTCATATGCTCATAAAGATACCTCTTCCATATTACTTCCCTGCTCAAATCCCCTAGAAAAATTTTCCTGTTGGACACTCTCGCTCAGCATGTACTCAGAAGCACATCACATATATCAGCAACCCTAGGCTAAGGCATCACAAATCAGGCCACTCTAGTCCTAAAATATGAATTGCCTAGCCTGCCCCTAGCATGCAAACTATCTCATAAAATATATCACAAATATCTCATAACACAAAATAAGGGTGTTTTGGGAAATCACCGTTCGGGCTCTGGCTGATTGCACACTGCTCTTTTTTTTTTTGCTTTCTCTTTGAAACTCTTATTCTCTTTATAAAAACATGTTTCTTTTTGAAAATTTTTCTTAAATCCTCAGTTTGAGTCCAGATTTACCCGAAGGTGCATCCGAATCCCTCAGACCAAGGCTCTGATACCAACTTGTAACACCGTAAATTTCAAAACAATATTTTTCATTTAAAAATAGTCGTTTAATTCTTAAAAAACCTTTCTTAAAATATCATTTGCAATCGGATTACAAAACATAACTCCATTTTCACTTGTATAATAAACCAGGATCCTCAAAACATGACTCTTTCTTTGGTGTGTACAATCGAGCCGGTGCCGTCCCGTGATCCTGAAAGAAACCTGAAACACATAACACAAACACTGTAAGCACGAAGCTTAGTGGGTTCCCCAAAATACCACACATAACACATATTAGCCACTCGAGGCTATAACTCTATGGGTCCGTGGACCCTACTCTGTGAACCCTCTGGTTCTAACTCTGTGAACCTTACGAATCTAACTCTGTAAACATGCACAACATAAATCACATAGAAATAATGCAGTACAACACATAACATACATAGCATACAAATACTCTGTCACATAACTCTGGTTACCTACTCAAGGTAAAGTATAGTGAGAAGACTCACCTCGTGTATCTCAATAACTCGCAAATCCCGGAAGTCACTCGCGCTCGATCCTCCGAGCTATAATCCTCCTATATCACAATATACCTCTAATTAACACTTTCTCAACTAGGGTTGACTACCCCCATCAAGTCAACACTGGTCAACGGTCAACGGTCAACTTTGACCGGACTCGGCGAGTGCACTAGAGCGACTCGGCGAGTCTACACGTGTTCACCAACTCTCTAGGATTCTCTTTTGACTCGTCGAGTACACCCCTGACTCGACGAGTTCCACCTGGCATGAATCGCGGGGCCACCACGACTCAACTCGCCGAGTCTCAAGAACAACTCGGCGAGTTCCAGCTCGACTCAGTCCACCTGACAACCCTCTCTAACTCTCCCTGACTCACTGAGTTGACCCTTAACTCGGCAAGACCACTCGCTGAGTGGTTAAGGACAAACTTATGCTACTCGCCGAGTCTGTTCTTCGGACTCGGCGAGTCCATGCCATGCACCAACTCAATCTCACTTCTGAGGTCAGATCCGCTCCAACAACTCATAGATCTGGCCCTCCCAAACACATTCATCATGTAAAGTTCATGTCTTGGCGCTCATAACACACCCCATGACTCATAAATGGTGTTTTGACCTCAAGCACAAGGACCCCAATCCAAAACCCCCCATGGATTCATAAAAAGCTTGGACAAAGGGACACTCTGGACCTCCAAGGGTCTAGATCCAGAACCAAACTCGTTTATGGGACCAATTGGGCACTAGATCTAGCCACAAAAGGGCTCAAGAAACCTTAAATCAACATGAACATCAACATAACTGAGAATGGCTCGAAAATGGTACCTCAAACGTGATGTTATGGACCTCAAATCTTTAGGAAGTTGATCCTCTTGTTTCCTCTTGTCTAAAACTTCCTTTCCCTTGCTAAATAACACCTGCAATGGTTGATAATAGCTCCTTCTCTCACTCCACACGCTCAAATGCGCTAGGGTTTCGCTCTGGGGGCTGGTGAGCACAAATGACGGCCATAAGGCCCTTTAAATAGACCCCAAACCCGAGAAATTAGGGTTTCATTAAACAGCGCGGACTCGCCGAGTCCATTCCTTGGACTCGCCGAGTCCAGGCGCGAACCCGTGTCCAGATCCGCGATCATACTCGGCGAGTATAGGCTCTAACTCGCCGAGTCCCCTCACAAATCATCAAAAATAAATAAATGAATAATATCTGGGAATCCGGGCTGTTACAATTTGCTTGATGCCTTAGTGTCTCATCCTCAAAAGCTTGTAGTTACCTGTTTTAATGATTTCCTGAGAATACAAGTAGTTTTGAAAAACATCAACATTTAAGCTGGTGAACTCATAAGAGTTTGTATGAAGAGTTGTAAGCCTTTCCTTGTAAAATGATTGTCTTTGTTTCCAAAAAAATATAATATTTTCCTTAAAAATGAGTAGTCATCTTAGAACCCCTAACATCGAAGTGGATAAGTTTTTCTATACTTAAAATAGTAATATGTAGTTTCAATCGATATAAAACCATTTGAATGTATGTTTCCCCGTAAACTAAATGTATGGTTGATTCCTCATGTGAATTATTATAACCGTGAAACATAGATGGCATATTATGACGTTCTTCAGGCGTCGGAATGTTAGACAATCGTCACCCCTGCCAGTGTAGCTGTAGCAAGCAACTTAGATGCAGGATTGTCAGACCCATATATATCTATACACAAGTATTGAAACAACCCAAAAATTTCGTTCTTAAAGCAATATTAGAACCACAAAATCATTGCCAAAGTTTAGAAATCATAAACCATGTGTTTCAAAATGTCATAATATCTATCACATATCACATCTCATCTTAAATATCATAATAAAATACCAGAGTAAAAATCTCAGGCTGAAAACTGTGGTGGGTGCCATGCGATCATCCCAAGCCCTTCCTTTTGTTAGTGGAAGTACCTGAAACCAAAACTGAAAACCGTAAGCAAGAAGTTTAGTGAGCTCCCCCAAACTACCACATACCATACAAAAGTACATATATCACATACTGGGCCTTGCCCACTGCATCGGGCCCCGCCCGACATCGGACCGAATTCCGACATAAATTGGGTCCCGCCTGGCATCGGACCGAAGTCCGAAATAACTTGGGCCCCGCCCGGCATCGGACCGAAGTCAAGAAAGAACTAAACATAACATAAACATGAAAAAATAACATAAACATGCATGAATCACAAAGATATCAAGCATACATAACTACTACTTGGGACCACCCCGACATCAGACTGACGTCCAAGAACATATAAACTGCATCGGGCATACCCCGACACACTACAGTTATATAAACGAGCTGACATTGGTGCCTTAGATCCGTTCCTGGTGGAGGAAAACTCACCTCGTATGAATCACTGCTAAAAAGCTGGGTGAGGGATCCCTATCTGCTGCTCCGGCGACTCTTCGGCTATAATTTCCATAACAACACTCAATCAAAACCGATGATCATTCTTAGGGTAAAAGGACCATTTTATGTAACGCCCACGTTTCAGGGCTAAGCATTTTTGAAAATATAATAGTCTAGTTCAACTATTGTAACTCTTTTTGAAGTAATAAAGATGAAATATTTGAGTATTATGTGAAATTATGTGTATTTATGTGCTTATTATTTAATTATAAATGTATAATTAATAAAGAATAAAAATAAGCGTCAAAATTAAAGTGTGATATAAGCCCTATATCTTTATATAAAGTTGTAGTGGTCAAAACAAGGATTCCGGGGATATAAAGAACGCCGAAATCCGAGTTATAACGAAGAAGTTATGACCCGTTGAAATTTCACGACGGAACCGGCACGATACTGGGAAGCGTAAATAGTGAATTTACGATAGGGCGAGATTTAGCCTTAGTGATCTAAATGAAAGTCATAGAATACGTTAAACCGAGAGCATCCATAAAAAGAACTCCCAAATCTGACTTCGTATGAAGAAAGTATGATTTTTCGAAGTTTCAGATTAGCAGTGTACAACCCGAAATTCGAATATTAGATCGAATGGTTTTTAGCCGACACGACTTGAACGAGAATCGAAGATCTCATTAAGAGTAGCGTAACGAGAAAAAGATGGGCAAAAACGGATGTTGGATGAAGAAGTTATGAATTTTTAACGGACCAATCGTGTCCCGGTCTGTTAATAATATAACTTTTAAAATAAATTCAAAATTAGCCGACGGAGTCTAAACGAAAGTTGTAGAGTACTTTCCCACCTTCGCATGGATATAAAGAACGTCAAAAACGGAGCCCGTATGCAAAAGTTATGATTTTTAGAATTCGGAAAGTAAATTTGCGAGACCTGTTGCAAGATTGATGACGTGGCTGCATCTGAGCCGTCGCTTGTTGACCACGGTGCTCGCTTCGGATGATGACACGTCGCTTCGCTACGCCCCGCGTCCGAGGCCAAGCACGCCCCGCGTACGTTCGCTTCTTATCCATTCTGAGAGTAGGCGCGTGCGAGACAGCTGGATCCGAGCTGGTGTTCTTATCCGAGGACTACGCCCCACATAACCTCCCTACGCCCAGCATACCACCAAGGCTTCGTGCCTATAAATGGCATGCGAAGTTGCCCGAATTTCTCACACATTTCTCCACTCTTTCTCTCTAGCTTCCCTAAAACCTTCTAAACCCTAGACAAAACCCCTAGCACCCTAAGGAAGCCCCGAGGCTCCTGGAGTCCCGAGAAAAAGGGTCGTTCGGTTTCGGAAATGCTACTCCAAGCAAAGCCCGGTTTTCTTTAAAATCCGCTGTAAGTGAGCTATGCTTACGCAATTTTTAATATAGATTTCAAATAATTATAGTTATGTTATTAGGTCCTTAAAATAATTATTTGGGCTATTATTATGACTTATATTGAGTGTTATTTAATGCTTATATAATAATAATAATAGCTAGACTATCAATTAGTCGCGGTTGACGTTAGACTAAAGCCTAGTCGTATTGATACTAGCTTTTCATCGAAGGAAAAATTGTTTTGAGAGTATCGAAGCGCTGTCCGAGTGTTGAGTCACCACATTTCAAGTGAGTGCATAGTTACTTTCAGCTTACACATAGATATGAAGTATTTTATATAAATTACGTGCTATGTATGCATATTATCTGAATACTGGCTATCTATACTAGATGAACGTTTTTATACATGTTTTCAATGATTTAAACTGTATATGTATTTTATATCTACAAAAATGTTGGGGTAAAACATGGGTAGATGTAATAGGTGATGTGTGATAAAATGATGAGAGGCCTCGATGTTGATGTTCTTGATTCTGTCATCTATCGGAGTATAGATGATGACCACAGACTCTTCTAGACAGTCCAGTGGAACACTAGCAGGCTCGCAACCTGTAGGTGTTTGTGAACGATGTGTTCACTGGTGTACTCCATCCCCCACATGGTTGCCTTAAGGACATTTATTGCTGAGGAATCCCCTTAGCAGTAGTGTCCATCTCGATGATGATCCTTAGGCTAGGTCCCTTATGATAGATGTTTCGGGACGTAACGTGAGGATAACGGGAACAGGTAATCGGGTTATTGTTGGTTGATGAAATTAATAAACTTATTTATTGTGGGTTGAAAACCCTATGTACTCAGCAGGCTCCCAAGCGTGACCCACTCAGTTTCATGTATTACAGGTAGTGGCGCTCGAGCATAGATGTGATATTTTGGATGAGGGATTACGGATATAGTCCTATAGATATGAAATAATGTAGTAAGGCTTATATTGTACTATTTATGCTTTTGATCTATAGCAAACATGACATCCCAAGTCTTTTAATGAAATACATTTCTTTGGAAATGCTTTTGATAAATCTTTATCATATTTTGTTTTGGGACAAATTCCACAATACTTTTATTTAAAATGTTACTCTGATTTTCAAACAAGCATAAACAAAATCGGTATTTTCTGGCCGTGAAAATGGGGATGTCACAGTTGGTATCAGAGCATTAGTTTAAGCGAACTAGGAATTTGTAGGATTTCTAGACTTAAACTTACAATGCTAATCGATGATTGCGAGGTGTGAGCACTAGCCTATTTTAGGAACTGTGCCTAAAATGCTTTTATGTGCTAAATGCTTTGTGCCTGACATGCTAATATTTGTTCGGATCTATGGTCTGTTGCCGACCGGATCTGGAAACCTTATGTGTATAAGATTCTAAACGTACGACTACGATATTAGAAGTAGCATGTAAACGTTTCGGAGAGATAAAGATGATTTGAACATCAGTCCTAAATAAAGATCTAAATTCACCTTATTCGGTGTACAGATCAAGATGGCAAGGACCCGTAGCGGAAACGTGAATGCAAATGGGAACAGAAACTAACCCCTAGTGATTGAGCAAATACCAGTTGTGGAAGCCGCTGCTGAGCCAATAATGATGGCCGGAGTGCAAGCGATGATCCAGGCCATGTTGGATCGTCAAATGGAGAAAACCAGACGTTTTCTCCAGGAAAATCGAGAGGAAGAGACCATACAGAACGAACAGCCCGAGTTGAACGAAGGGAAAATTGAGGAGGGAAACTACAGTGGGACTGTTGGTCAAGCCAACCCACCGATAGTTAGGAAAAACCACCAGGATGAAGGAAATGACGGACGTGGATGCAAATACAAGGATTTCATGGCGTCCAAACCACCGAGTCTATCTGGAAGCCCGACGCCGGTGGAAGTTATGAACTGGATCTCCGAGATGGAGATTATGTTTGAGAGTTACGAGTGTAGCAACAAGCAGAAGACCATTCTTGTGGTTCTTCTGTTAAAATCAGGAGTACTAAGCTGGTGGAAGCTACTAGCTGATTCAATGCCCAAAGGTGAAGTAAGCAAGATGTCGGGGGAGGACATTCTGGTATAGTTGAAGATGCAATATTGCCCTGAGCAGGATCTTCTGGAGATCAACAATGAGTTCCAAAATCTGAAGAAGGGAAGAATGAGCGTTACTGAATACGCTGCAAGCTTTATAGGGAAAATGAAGCTTGTTCCTTACCTCGTACCAAGTGAACTCTACAAGGTTAACAAATTAGCCCTTGGATTACCAGCGGACTTCGGTCCAATGGTCAAGCAAACTACCACTCTGAAAGCCGCCATCTGGGCTGCTAAGAATGTGGAGACCCATATCCGAGAGAAGAGTCTGGAAAGAGCGGAGGTGGGAGAGAAAAGGAAATTTGACGTATCCTCGAGGTCCGGTAAGAAGAGTAAATTCTCAAAGTCTGGTTCGAGAGGAGGAGGAGCCGAAGCAAAATGGTGTGACAAACGCAAGAAGAAGCACCAAGGGAAATGTGATGGAGGAGTCACTTGTTTCAAATGTGGAAAGCCTGGGCACTATGCCAACGAATGCACGTTTACTAAGAAGGTCTGTTATGAGTGCAACGAGGAGGGGCACATTTCAAAGGATTTCCTGAAGAAGAAGGAGGTAGGAAGACCCAACATACCATCAAAGCCGAAGGCGAGAGCCTTCCAGATGATGCTTGAGGCTACAAAGGAGGCAACAGACATTGCTTCAGGTACCTTTCTTGTAAATGGTTTGCCTGCAAATATATTATTTGATGCCGAAGCCAACTACTCCTTTATATCGCATAAATTTGGTGGGAAATTATCATTTCCTGTAGAATAACTTGATAATGCCCTGATTGTAGAAGTTGCCAGTGGCAAATTCGTACCTGTTAGTAATCGTATTAAGAACGTAGTCATCAACCTAAACGGAAATGAATTCCAAGAGTAGCTATTACCCATAGAGTTAAACGGTTTTGACCTCGTTTTGGGTATGGATTGGCTTAGCGCCAATGATGCCGAGATATTATACCGAAAGTAGATAGTAAGGGTAAACCCACCCGGAAGGAATCATTTATGGTGTACGGGGACAAACGCAGAGTGAATTCTGGAATCATCTCCCTGATGAAAGCCAGGAAATGTTTGTCCAAAGGATGTGCATCATACTTGGCATTCGTAATCGATGCTAAGAAGGAAATGAAAGAGGTGCAAAATATATCGGTCGTATGTGATTATCCAAAAGTCTTTCCCGAAGATCTTCCCGGATTACCACCTTATAGGCAAGTGGAGTTTCGTATAGACTTGTTACCAGGTACAACACCGATGGCAAAGGCACCTTACCAATTAGCACCGACAGAGATGAAGGAGCTTATGACGCAACTTTAGGAGCTGTTGGACAACGGTTTCATTCGACCTAGTTCATCACCCTGGGGAGCTTTGGAGTTATTTGTGAAGAAAAAGGACAGAAGTATGAGAATGTGTATAGACTACCGAGAGCTGAATAAGGCAACGGTGAAGAACAAGTATCCATTGCCGATGATGGATGACCTATTCGATCAGCTGCAAGGTTCGAGTGTCACACCCCAAAACCAAGAACGGCGGAAACGTTCTGGGGCAGAGGACGTCATGTAAAGTATCACAACACAGTATAATAGTAAATAAGCAAACAACATCATCCATTGCATTAAATATATAATTTTAATACAAGTTTGTTCTGTACCGTTATAGACACCAAAAAGTAAATCAAAATAATAAGATGAGTCATGGATGCACTCCATCTTCTCAAAAGCTGGCCTCGGTACCTGTCTACTGTCGACCTGAGAATACAAGTTATTTTGAAAGAGTTTATCAGCATTAGGCTGGTGAGTTCATAAGTATTTTAGTGTCGGTGTTTGTATCAAAACGTTTGAACGTGGTTTTAAAGTATGAATTTGTAAACATTGGTGATAAAAGTATGTGAATGTTTGTAAAAGTTTGGATGTCTCAGAAAAACCTATATTTTCTATTAAAAGTAGCCTTCTACCAAGGCGTAACTGTTTTGTATGTTCGTTTATCGTAAAAGTGTGTAATTTTCCAAGTGTAACTATCATTAATAAAATATACTTCGTACATTAATGTTTAATTGAAATAATCACTAAATATATGTACAGGGTAAATTATTGTAGTACTATAGTGTTGTATTATAGGAACTACTGTTGTACTAACTACCTTAAACATGATTTATATTAAGGTATCATGTGATTAATTGTACCATACTATCGACTAGGTAACAACGACTAATGTAGGTCGTAAAAAGAAATGATGTTTGGCACCCGCAGACCTGCAGGTCCGGCTGTAGCTAGCAGCAAGGTGTACGATAGTCAATCCAGTATAGATCTATACGCAAACTCACGCTCTCCCTCCAAGAGACTCTGGCTACAACTCGAGCCATGACATTGAAGTTATTCTCCGATATAGTGGATCACAATTTTTAACGTATTCATGTATATGTAATGTATTGTTACTTGTTCTAGTATCGTTGTATATGTTCTCTTTCTAGTATAGTTGTATATGTTCTCTTTCTAGTATAGGTGTATATGTTCTCTTTCGGGTATAGTTGTATATGTTTTCTTCCTAGTATATTTGTATATGTTCTTGTAGTAATGTAATGTATATGTTCTCATAGTAATAAATACTGACTCATGAATGAACTGACTCATTGATCCAACAATAGTATATAAGTATGATCCTGTGTTACCCCGATGGTAACTTACTAATGATGTAACTAGTACGCATGAATATGGAAGAACTTTTATGACTATATATGTACACATGATATATAATTAATATTGAAACGACCTTCGGACGGCTACCCGATATTCCACCAGACCACATCCAAATCGAGGAAAAGGAAATAGGGCGGACGGCCTTCCTAAGCCTTTTAAACATTGCTTATATAACTATACATATACGGGCATGCAATTTATAATAAGTATAACAACGTTTAAGTAAAAGCATTTGATAAGTAAAAGAGTTTGTAAAGCAGTTTGAAGTAAAACAGTTTGATAAAAAGTTTGAATAGTAATCAAATCATTGGTTTTGTACTTATTAATCACATGTGATTGATGTAATAACTATAAGTATTAAACTTGTATCCCCCCCCCATTAAAGCATTTAAAATATTTAAAAGTATTTCAAAGGTTAGTTAAAGGGGTATGAACTCACTTGTGGTGAGTGGATTGGATTGAAGTGTCGGATACTATGCTAGGTGGCAAACAGAGATTTGTACACACGCACAAGCCTAGTTATCATATAATGAACATATATATAACTAATTAGCCAAATAATAACTAATAAATTAAGTTGGGACACCCTGGAACATGAAAACACTTTGTATAAGTGTTATAAGTCCTAAGGGTTGCATCTAAGTTGTTGTGGGACAAGGCTAAAAGGGTTTAGGCTTCATAAAGACCCTATACAAGTGTTTACTCTTCATTAAACCCCACACAAGGAGTTTACGGTCGTAAACCCTTGATTTTACGGCCGTAACCTCCCAAACTTAATGATATTATGTGTTTTGAAGTGTTACTTGATTTCTAGAAGCAATTCTACTTGGTGGTCTAATCCTTGGAATAGTTTAGGGCATTAAGACACTCCTTTTAGGAGTTTTCTACCCCAAGGCCATTTCCTTTTGAGTTTACTACCGTAAACTCATATGGAAATGGGTATTTTTATGTTTTCAAGTCCCATACTCATCTAGGATAGGTTCTAGACAATTATCTAAGGCTAATGAAGGCATTAGGCACATTTTAGTACCTTTCCTTGATGTTCACGACCCAAGAACCATTTCCCTTAGAGATTATGGCCGTAATCTCTCATGGGGATGGGTTTTTGATGTTTTAAGGTCCCCAAATCAACTAGGAATAAACAGAGGCTATTGTCCAAGGCTTTAGGAGTGATTAAGGCACTCTTTGGCCTTTGAATTTGGAGTTCACGGTCCAAGAACTTCTTGGGACGTGAACACCTAAATCTTGGTGTTCTTGAATGATTTCTAGTCTTAAATACGCCTACATATAAGCCTAAGGTCGTTACTTAACAAGTGGAAAGGACTAGGCATCATTTAAGCCATATATAAGAGTTTACTCCCCAAGTATGTTCTTGGGCGGTAAACTCTCGAATCTTGTAGTTTTGCTATGTAATCTATGTTATTAAACACATTATAAGCCATATAATACAACTAGAGAGAGGTACTCACGATTTGGGATGAAAACCCGAAGATCCGTGAGAGAGAAAATGGATTTTCTCTAGTTGGAAATGTAACTAATGAAGTAATTTGGTTAAGAATTATATATATAGTCCTGGGATTTTTGGCAGAAAATATTATTATTTCAGAAATGAACTCTAATATCATAAAGTTTTGAAATACTCGAGTTGCACAAACCCATGTGCATCCACTCTCCTGATATCTCCTTAAATGTAAACCATGAAATACTCAAACTTATTCGGAAAAGTCTGAAATTGACTGCATTTGGTCTAGCTTCTATTCACTTGATAATGTTCGTACAGAATGGAAATTTCGGGTTGTCACATCATCCCCTCCTTAGAAGGAATTTCGTCCTGAAATTAGAATTTAAGCAAATAAGTAGTTACAGATAACTAAGTAAAAAGACGAGGATATTTTAGTTTCATCTGATCCTCATGCTCCCAAGTGAATTCAAGTCCTCGCTTGGTGTTCCAACGAACCTTCACAATCGGGATACGGCTTTGCTTCGTCTGCTTGACCTCACGGTCCATGATCTCTACTGGTTCTTCCACGAAGTTGAGGCTCTCATTGATCTCGATCTCGTCGAGTGGGATTACAAGAGTCTCGTCGGACAGACACTTTTTCAAGTTAGAGACGTGGAATGTAGAATGTACGTTACGAAGTTTGTCGGGTAGATTGAGTTTGTAAGCTATAGGGCCGATTCTTGCGAGAATCTCGAAGGGCCCTATATATCTCGGATTATGCTTTCCTCGCTTACCGAAGCGTATCAAGCCCTTCCAGGGTGAGACTTTAAGAAGGACTCGGTCTCCCACCTGGAATTCCAAAGGTTTCCTTCACTTATCAACGTAGCTCTTCTGTCGGTCTCTAGAGACTATCAATCGTTCACGGATCTGAACGATCTTCTCTGTCGTTTCCCGAATGATTTCCGGGCCTGTGAGAGTACTGTCAAAAACTTGCCCCCTAGCTAATTGGGTATCACCCACTTCAGCCCAGCACAGAGGGGATCTGCACTTTCGGCCATAAAGGGCTTCAAATGGAGTAGCCTTGATGCTCGTGTGATAACTGTTATTGTAGGAAAATTCGACAAGGGGTAAATGAGTATCCCATGCCTTTCCAAAGTCAATCACGCAGGCTCTCAACATATCTTCTAGTGTTTGGATGGTCCTCTCACTTTGTCCGTCGGTCTGTGGATGGTAGGCTGTGCTCATGTCCAACCTTGTTCCCAGGGAATGTTGTAGCGATTGCCAGAATTTTGAGGTGAACCTACTATCTCTGTCGGAGATAATGGATATAGGTATACCATGTAGCCGTACGATTTCCCTAATGTATGTTCTCGTAAGTTTCTCCATCTTGTCAGTTTCTTTGATAGGTAGGAAGTGTGCAGACTTGGTCAATCTATCGACGATGACCCATATGGTATCAAGCCCACCCGTTGTCTTGGGCAACTTGGTTATGAAATCCATAGTGATCCGCTTCCACTTCCATTCCGGAATCTCTGGTTGTTGTAGTAAACCGGAGGGCTTCTGGTACTCGACCTTAACCTTTGCGCAAGTAAGGCATTTACATACGAAGGTATCAATCTCTGCTTTCATATTAGGCCACCAGTATAACTTTTTAAGATCCAGATACATCTTATCTGAACCTGGGTGGATGGAATACCGAGTGTTGTGCACCTCGGTCTTGACCAAGTCTCGGAAACCACCGTGCTTCGGTGTCCAGATCCGGTTCATGAAATATAAGGCTCCGCCACCCTTGGCTTCTAAATTTTTATCCATTCCTCTAAGGGATTCATTCGTCACGTTTTCAGGTTTCATGGCTTCAAGCTGGGCCGCCTGAATTTGCTTAGACAAGTATGAATAGATAGTCATTGTCAACGACTTGACTCTTCGACTAGAATATTCCTTCCGACTTAGGGCGTCTGCTACTACGTTGGCTTTACTCGGATGATAACGAATTTCTCATTCGTAGTCACTGAGTAGCTCGACCCACCGTCGTTGTCTCATGTTGAGCTCCTTCTGATCGAATATGTGTTGTAAACTCATGTGGTCGGAAAAGATAGTGCTTTTCGTCCCGTACAAATAATGTCTCCAGATCTTCAGAGCAAACACAACTGCTCCTAGCTCAAGATCGTGGGTCGTGTAGTTAACTTCGTGTGTCTTCAATTGTCTCGAGGCGTAGGCGATGACCTTACCTCGCTGCATCAGAACACACCCGAGCCCTTGATTCGATGCATCACAATAGACTATGAAGTCTTCTATCCCTTCGGGAAGGGATAGTATTGGTGCGGTGCACAAAGCTCGCTTGAGCGTTTGGAACGCTCTCTCCTGTTTCTCTTCCCAGTCAATGGCCACGCCTTTCTGGGTCAGTGTTGTAAGAGGTTTCGCAATTCGGGAGAAGTTCTGTATGAACCTACGGTAGTAGCCAGCGAGACCTAGAAATTGACGAATTTCTGTAGGTGTCTTCGGTGCTGACCAGTTCTCAATGGCCTTAATTTTGGATGGGTCCACGTGGATTCCCTCTTCACTTACCACGTGTCCTAAGAATTCGACTCTTCGGATCCAAAATTCACATTTAGAGAACTTCACATAGAGCTTCTCCATCCGTAAAGTTCTTAGAACTTGTCGCAGATGATCGCCATACTCTTCCTTACTTTGGGAGTAGATCAGGATGTCATCAATGAATACAATGACGAACTGATCCAAGTAAGGTCGGCATACTCTATTCATCAAATCCATGTAGACTGCGGGCGCATTGGTCAATCCGAATGGCATCACCACGAACTCGTAGTGTCCCTAACGAGTTCGGAAGGCTGTCTTCAGAACATCCTCCTCTAGCACTCGTAATTGGTGATATCCGGATCTTAGATTAATTTTGGAAAAGTAGTTCGCCCCTTGTAGTTGGTCAAATAAATCGTCTATGCGAGGCAGAGGGTAATGATTCTTGACCGTTAGTTTGTTGAGTTCTCTGTAGTCGATACACATACGGAATGATCTGTCTTTCTTCTTAACGAATAAGACCTGTGCTCCCCAAGGCGAGAAACTTGGTCTTATAAAGCACTTGCTGAGCAGTTCATTAAGTTGACCGGATAGTTCCTGCATCTCTGCCAGTGCTAATCGGTAGGGAGACTTGGATAGTGGGGTAGCTCCTGGGACTAAGACGATTCTGAACTCGACCTGTTGTTGTGGAGGTAATCCTGGTAGCTCTTCTGGGAAGATGTCGGGAAAGTCGCTCACTACTGGAATGTTCTTTAGATCTGTCGTTTCGAGGCTCGTATCGACAACGTAAGCAAGGAATGCATGATATTCTTTACATAGATACTTCTGTGCCTGAATACCTGATATAATACAAAGACTCGCGCCGGGTTTGTCACCGTAGACGATAAGAGTTTCGTTAGACGGGAGGTATAGACAAACTGCTTTCTCGTAGCACATGATGTCGGCGCGATGAAGGCTTAACCAATCCATGCCGATGAAAACGTCGATGCTTTTTATTGAGACCGGCATAAGGTCGATTAGGAATAAATGGATATCTAGAGTTAGGGTACAACCTAAGTATATGCTATTCGTGCTTTCAGTTTTTCCATTAGCCCTTTCTACTGTGAATTGTTCTTTAAGTGTGTGTGGTTGTTGTTTAAGCATGCGAGAAAATTTATGGTTCACGAAGCTTCGCTCCGCTCCACTATCGAACAGAATGCATGCATAGGAGTTATCGAGGAGGAACGTACCAGTCACCACCGTCGGGTCAGCAACTGCTTCCCCATGGCCTATTGCTAGTACCCTCCCTGCTCCACCAACATTCTTCGCTTTGGGGAAGTCCCTCTTATAGTGGCCCGCCTCGCCACATCCATAGCAGGTCTGGCTCGCGCCGAAGCGGGGGACTTGAGTGATCGGCCTCGCCGGAGATTTATAGGAACGGATTGTGTGTCCTTTCCTGTTGCAGTTAGAGCACTTCATTTCACGGCAGGGGCCGTTGTCGTGGTAATTGAATTTTCCGCACTTAGGCAAATTTCCAGCATACTATGCCATTGGAGCAGTAGCAGCAGCAGGGGTTATTGCGGCATGTACTGCCACAACTTGCTGCTTTTTGGCAGCTCGCTGTTTCTTCTTCTCCTCCCAGAACTTCTGCTTAGTGTCAGCGGGTTTGGAGGGTTCCGGGATGGCTAGGGTTGTTGTTGTTGCAGGGGTTTTGACTCCATGGTCGATGAGTCGCTGTGCCAGTCGCTTGGCACTGTCGAAGGTAGTAGGGTTTGATGATAGGACATTCCCCTGATACGGAGGCACTAGCCCCCATATGTACCTCTCGATCTTTTTCCCTTCAGTGGGAACCATATTCGGGCAGAGGGCCACCAGTTCGCTGAATCTGGCGGTATGTGCGACTACGTTGGTGCCCTTCATGGTTAGGCTCCAAAGCTCTTGCTCCAATTTCTGGATTTCTCCCCTCGGGCAGTATTCCTCAATCATGAGGTCCTTCATGGTTTCCCAACCCATGTCATTCGCCACTACTAGAGTTAGCGCTTTAACGTGGCCGTTCCAATATGTCAGGGCTTTTCCTTCAAAGGTGCATGCGGCATATTTGACTTTGCTCGCAACAAGGCATGAACAAATTTCGAAGACTGATTCAGTCTTCTCGAACCATTGCGAGAGGGCAATGACTCTGCCGGTTCCATGAAAGGACTTCGGCTTCCAGTTGGTGAAATCCTTGTAGGAGCACTCTCTCGAGCGCACAGGGATTTCAGCAGGAATAGAGTTAAAAGGGGTTCCACCTCTGCTGGCATTAGTAGAGTGATACTGAGCCATGGTAGTTGCCACTGCTGCTACTACGACAGCAGTATCGATGACATGAGGAGGAGGAGGTGGAGGAGGTGTAGGGTTATTCCTGGGAGATTTGTGAGGAGGCATCTTTCAGCTATAAGTTTATAAAGATAAACACAATGGTAAGAATCAATTGTAAGTGGGGTGAGAGTGACACATGGACTAACTAACCATAGCCCAACAGTCGAATGAGTGTTTGAGATTACAACAAGGAAGATTAATAGGAAAACACAAGCGTACAAATTTTTCCCACAGATTAGATAGTTTTCTAAAATACTGGTATTATTGATGTAACAAGTTCAGGGAAAATCGACCTAACAGTAGGTCTTACATCATACCATACGGAAAGTTTGACAGTTCCTAGATTCCTAGTTAGAGTACTGAAAGTTAGGAATATTTTACAGACAAGTGCTACTTAGAGCATGGATACTAAAGGCTAATGCTTAACCAAAAGATAAAGATGTAATAGACATCTTCTAACGGCGATGGGAATTCCTTGGGCGAACCCTGAGGTCTGTCACTTGACGAAACACCTCTTGAAGGTGTTGCTCATGAGCCCTCTGACGGGCTCGAAGTTCCATGACTTCGGCTCGGGAGGCAACCAGCTGTTGCTGCAATGTCTCATTGGTCCTTTGGTCCTTTCCATTTCTTCTTCTAGACGGTGGATGCGGACTGTGTTGACACCAGAGTTGGCATCAATCTCCATGACTCGGTCGATAGCTGCTCGACCTTGTTCACCATTACGAGCTATCCTGCGGATAATGATGGGCAGGGCTCGATCTGCAGAGCCACCTTCGCTGAGGTTGTAAAAGTTTCGGTCCCCAAAATAAGGTAAGGTTTGACCCTGTTCATCGCTCCAGCGATTCAAGTTGGTTGCCCACAAAGGTGTAGAACCTGGAAAAGCTGGTTGACGGTTGTTGTTTGGGGCTTGACCTACTGGTGGTAGGTTATTGACTTCAGGCTCAGAGTCGGATCCATCAGAAAAGCCTTCTGCTAGGTGATCATCCAAAGGGATTGGATGCTCATCTTCGGGCTCTTCTTCAATCCACCCAGCATTGCCATCATTTGGAAAGTACGGGTCGCCATGATGGAATCCAGCCATTTAATCTACGTGAGAAGGGAGGTATAAGAATCTAGTGTATAAATAGCTTGTAGTAGCACAAAATACCCCTATAGTATTTTATATTTAAATTCTACTGTTCTCCTTATGGTATTGTTGGTAAGTTTTTAGACTCGTTAACATATCACAACCATTCTAGGGCATATGCTAATCACTCCTCGAACCAACATAGTTGATCAGGTTATGCCACTTCCAGGACTGACCATACATCCCCGAGCTCACTTGTGATATTTAACAATCGTAATACTTTTGTTCTTGTCATTGTGACACTGATTTTAGTATGAATGCAGACTAGTATACTTAATTAAATATTTTAATATTTAAAGTATAGACTCTTGGTCAGAGTGTTTTAATCCCAAATGGGTTTATAGTAAGTATATCTTTTATGGGTTGATATACTCAATTCACTATAAACAATGCTCTGATACCAATCTGTCACACCCCAAAACCAAGAACGGCGGAAACGTTCTGGGGCGGAGGACATCATGTAAAGTATCACAACACAGTATAACAGTAAATAAGCAAACATCATCATCCATTGCATTAAATATATAATTTTAATACAAGTGTGTTCCGTACCATTATAGACACCAAAAAGTAAATCAAAATAATAAGATGAGTCTATGATGCGCTCCATCTTCTCAAAAGCTGGCCTCGGTACCTGTCTACTGTCGACCTGAGAATACAGGTTATTTTGAAAGAGTTTATCAGCATTAAGCTAGTGAGTTCATAAGTATTTTAGTGTTGGTGTTTGTATCAAAACGTTTGAACGTGGTTTTAAAGTATGAGTTTGTAAACATTGGTGATAAAAGTATGTGAATGTTTGTAAGTGTTTGTAAAAGTTTGAATGTCTCAGAAAAACCTATATTTTCTATTAAAAGTAGCCTTCTACCAAGGCGTAACTGTTTTGTATGTTCGTTTATCGTAAAAGTGTGTAATTTCCCAAGTGTAACCATCATTAATAAAATATAGTTCGTACATTAATGTTTAAGTGAAATAATCACTAAATATATGTAAAGGGTAAATTATTGTAGTACTGTAGTGTTGTATTATAGGAACTACTGCCGTACTAACTACCTTAAACCGAATATATATTAAGGTATCATGTGATTAATTGTACCATACTATCGACTAGGTAACAACGACTAATGTAGGTCGTAAAAAGAAATGACGTTTGGCACCCGCAGACCTGCAGGTCCGACTGTAGCTAGCAACAAGGTGTAGGATAGTCAATCCAGTATAGATCTATACGCAAACTCACGCTCTCCCTCCAAGAGACTCTGGCTACAACTCGGGCCATGACATTGAAGTCATGCTCCGATACAGTGGATCACAATTGTTAACATATTCATGTATATGTAATGTATTGTTACTTGTTCTAGTATCGTTGTATATGTTCTCTTTCTAGTATAGTTGTATATGTTCTCTTTCTAGTATAGCTGTATATGTTCTCTTTGGAGTATAGTTGTATATGTTCTCTTTCTAGTATAGTTGTATATGTTCTTGTAGTAATGTAATGTATATGTTCTCATAGTAATAAGTACTGACTCATGAATGAACTGACTCATTGATCCAGCAATAGTATATAAGTATGATCCTGTGTTACCCCGATGGTAACTTACTAATGATGTAACTAGTACGCATGAATATGGAAGAACTTTTATGACTATATATGTACACATGATATATAATTAATATTGAAACGACCTTCGGACGGCTACCCGATATTCCACCAGACCACTTACTAATGATGTAACTAAGGCTAATGAAGGCATTAGGCACATTTTGGTACCCTTCCTTAATGTTCACGGCCGAAGAACCATTTCCCTTAGAGATTACGGCCGTAATCTCTCATGGTGATGGGTTTTTGATGTTTTAAGGTCCCCAAATCAACTAGGAATAAACAGAGGCTATCGTCCAAGGCTTTAGGAGTGATTAAGGCACTCTTTGGCCTTTGAATTTGGAGTTCACGGTCCAAGAACTTCTTGGGACGTGAACACCTAAATCTTGGTGTTCTTGAATGATTTCTAGTCTTAAATACGCCTACATATAAGCCTAAGGTCATTACTTAACAAGTGGAAAGGACTAGGCATCATTTAAGCCATATATAAGAGTTTACTCCCCAAGAATGTTCTTGGGCGGTAAACTCTCGAATCTTGCAGTTTTGCTATGTAATCTATGTTATTAAACACATTATAAGCCATATAATACAACTAGAGAGAGGTACTCACGATTTGGGATGAAAACCTGAAGATCCGTGAGAGAGAAAATGGATTTTCTCTAGTTGGAAATGTAACTAATGAAATAATTTGGTTAAGAATTATATATATATAGTCCTGGGATTTTTGGCAGAAAATCTTATTATTTCAGAAATGAACTCTAATATCATAAAGTTTTGAAATACTCGAGTTCCACAAACCCATGCACATCCACTCTCCTGATATCTCCTTAAATGTAAACCCTGAAATAGTCAAACTTATTTGGAAAATTCTGAAATTCACTTCAACAGGTCTAGCTTCTATTGACTTGATAATGTTCGTACAGAATGGAAATTTCAGGTTGTCACATCGAGCTACTTCTCAAAGATCGATCTTAGGTCGGGATATCATCAGCTGAAGGTAAAAGAGAAGGATATTGAGAAGAATGCATTTTGAACGAGATATGGACACTACAAGTTCTTGGTTATGTCATTCGGACTAGCCAATGCTCCAACAGAATTCATGGATTTGATGAATAGGGCTTGTAAACCATTCCTCGATAAATCCGTGAAAGTGCTCATCGACGACATTCTCATCTACTCGAAAAGCCAAGAAGAGAATGGCAAGCACCTACGGGAAGTGTTGGAAGTGTTAAAGAAGGAGAAGCTTTACGCCAAGTTCTCCGAATGCGACTTTTGGATACGAGAAGTACATTTCTTGGGTCACATGGTTAACCAAGAAGGGATAATGGTTGACCCCACAAAGATCGAGGCTGTGATGAAGTGGGAACGTCCGAAAAGTCCCACGGAGATTCGAAGCTTTCTAGGATTAGCTGGGTATTACCGAAGATTTATCCAAGGCTTTTCTTTGATAGCTGTTCCATTGATAGCATTAACCCACAAAGGAGCTACATATACGTGGAGTGAGAAACACGATGAGGCATTCGAGAAGCTAAAGAAGAAGTTATGTGAAGCACCGATACTTTCTCTACCCGATGGAGTTGAAGACTTCGCGATATATAGTGACGCATCTGGAGTCTGATTGGGTTGTGTTCTGACCTAAAGAGAAAAGGTGATAGCATACGCATCTCGACAATTGAAAGAACACGAAAAGAACTACCCCACTCACGATTTGGAGTTGGCAGCGGTAGTTTTCACTCTAAAGATATGGAGGCATTACCTCTACGGCACGAAGTGCAAGTTGTTCACTGATCATAAGAGTCTCCAGTATTTTTTTAAATAGAAAGAATTGAACATGAGGCAACGACGCTGGTTAAAGTTACTCAAGGACTACGACTGTGAGATACTTTACCACACCGGTAAAGCAAATGTCGTTGCTGATGCTCTCAGTCGGAAAGTCAACCTTGAAAGGAAAAGGCCAAGAGCGTTAAGAATCGAAGTCGTCTCGACGATTGTGGAAAGTATCAAGAAAGCTCAAGAAGAAGCTGTAGAGAAGAATGACCGAAAGGAAGAATGCTTGGGCAAAATGTTAGTGTATGGTACAAACAGTCGAGGACTGAAGGTATTCCAAGATCGGATTTGGGTACCTTAGACGGGAGGAATAAGAGACCTTCTGATGGAAGAAGCACACAAGACCATGTACTCGATTCATCCCGGTAGCACTAAAATGTATAGGGATCTAATACCCTACTACTGGTGGCCGACGATGAAGCTCGATGTTGCGAAGTATGTGGTCGAGTGTGTGACATGTACGAGAGTTAAGGCACAACATCAGAAACCGTATGGGAGTTTAGAACCCTTACCTGTAACCATGGGTAAATGGGAAGACACCACCATGGATTTTGTGACTAAACTGCATAGGACGAAGAACGGACACGACATGATTTGGGTGGTCGTGGATCGTTTCACTAAGAGAGCACACTTCATAGCAGCCAACGAGAAGTGGTCTATGGATAAGCTCGCAAATACTTACGTATAGGAAATTGTAATACTTCACGGAGTTCCTCTAACAATTGTATCAGATCGTGATTGTTGTTTCACGTCAAGGTTTTGGAGGAGTCTACAAGAGGAGTTGGGTACAAAGTTATGTTTGAGTATTGCTTACCATCCGCAAACTGATGGTCAGAGCGAGAGAATTATTCGGACACTGGAAGATATGCTGAGAGCATGTACCCTCGAGTTCCAAGGGAACTGGGACGAACACTTACCTCTGGTAGAATTTTCCTACAACAATAGTTTTCACTCGAGCATTAAGATGGAACCTTATCAAGCTTTGTACGGACAGAAGTGTCGTACGCTGTCTTGTTGGCTCGAAGCTGGAGAAAAACATTTTATGGGCCCCGAGATAGTCCATGAGACTACTGAGAAACTAAAGGTGATCAGAGAAAGGATGTTAGCAGCTCAAGATCGTCAAAAGAGCTACGTTGACAAGAAAAGACGACCAATGACTTTTGAAGTTAGGGATTCCGTTTTGCTTAAAGTCTCACCGTGGAAGGGACTTATAAGATTCGGGAAACGAGGAAAGCTAAGTCCAAGGTTTATTGGACCGTTTAAAGTTCTTCAGAAGATTGGGAACCAAGCTTACAAGCTAGAATTGCCCGAAGAACTCGATGGTATTCATAACACCTTCCATGTGTATTATCTAAGGAAATTCACGGGAGAAGTTCCTGACGTAATCCCAATCTCAGAGTTAAGGATGGATGAGAATAAGAGGTTGATCGAAGAGCCTGAGGCAAATGTTGATCGTACGACTGAGAAGTTACGACGCAAGATGGTCGAATTAGTGCTAGTCCGATGGAAACATTCGAATGGGCTGAATCTCACTTGGAAAACAAAGGATGACATGATGGGTCGCTATCCAAATTTGTTTGCTGATGCATGATTCCGGGACGGAATCATCCTAAGGGGGAGAGAATTGTAATGCCCGTGTTTCAGGGCTAAGCAATTTTGACAATTTAATAGTCTAGGTCAACTACTGTAATTCTTTTTGAAGTAATAAAGATGAAATATTTTAGTATTATGTGAAATTATGTGTATTTATGTGCTTATTATTTAATTATAAATGTATAATTAATAAAGAATAAAAATAAGCGTCAAAATTAAAGTGTGAGATAAGCCCGATATCTTTATTTAAAGTTGTAGTGGTCGAAACAAGGATTCCGGGGATATAAAGAACGCCGAAATCCGAGTTATAAGGAAGACGTTATGACCCGTTGAAGTTTCGCGACAGAACCAGCACAATACTAGGAAGCGTAAATAGTGAATTTACAATAGGGCAAGATTTAGCCTTAGTGATCTAAACGAAAGTCATAGAATACGTTAAACCAAGAGCATCCATAAAAAGAACGCCCAAATCTGACTTCGTATGAGGAAGTTATGATTTTTCAAAGTTTCGGATTAGTAGTGTACAACCCAAAATTCGAATATTAGATCGAGCGGTTTTTAGCCGACACGACCTGAACGAGAATCGAAGATCTTGTTAAGAGTAGCATAACAAGAAAAAGATGGGCGAAAACGGACGTCGGATGAACAAGTTATGAATTTTTAACGGACCAATCGTGTCCCGGTCTATTAATGATATAACTTTTAAAATAAATTCAAAATCAGGCGACGGAGTCTAAACGAAAGTTGTAGAGTATGTTCCCACCTTCGCATGGATATAAAGAACGTCAAAAATGGAGCTTGTATGCGAAAGTTATGATTTTTAGAAGTCGGAAAGTAAATTTGCGAGACCTGTTGCGAGATTTATGACGTGGCTGCATCTGAGCCGTTGCTTGCTGACCACAGTGCTTGCTTCGGATGATGACACGTCACTTCGCTACGTCCCGCGTCCGAGGCCAAGTAAGCCCCGTGTACGTTTGCTTCTTATCCTTTCCGAGAGTAGGCGCGTGCGAGCCAGCTGGATCCTAGCTGGTGATCTTATCCGAGGACTACGCCCCGCGTAACCTCTCTACGCCTAGTGTACCACCGAGGCATCGCGCCTATAAAAGGCATGCGAAGTTGCCCGGATTTCTCACACATTTCTCCACTCTTTCTCTCACTACTTTCTCTCTCTAGCTTCCCTAAACCCTCCTAAACCCTAGATAAAACCCGTAGCACCCTTAAGAAGCCCTGAGGCTCCCGGAGTCCCGAGAAAATGGGTCTTTCAGTTTCGGAAACGCTGCTCCGAGCAAAGCCGGGTTTTCTTTAAAATCCGTTGTAAGTGAGCTACGATTACGCAACTTTTAATATAGCTTTAAAATAATTATAGTAATGTTATTAGGTCCTTAAAATAATTATTTGGGCTATTATTATGAGTTATATTGAGTGTTATTTAATGCTTATATAATAATAATAATAATAATAATAGCTAGACTATTAATTAGTCGCGGTTGACGTTAGACTAAAACCTAGTGGTATTGATACTAGGTTTTTATCGAAGGAATTTTTTTTTTGAGAGTATCGAAGCGCTGTCCGAGTACTGAGTCACCACCGTTCAAGTGAGTGCGTAGTTACTTTCAGCTTACACATAGATATGAAGTATTTTATATAAATTACTTGCTATGTGTGCATATTATCTGAATACCAGCTATCTATGTTGGATGAACGTTTTTATACATGTTTTTAATGATTTAAACTGTATATGTATTTTATATCTACAAAAATGTTGGGGTAAAACATGGGTAGATGTAATAGGTGATGTGTGATAAAATGATGAGAGGCCTCGATGTTGATGTTCTTGATTCTGTCATCTAGCGGAGTATAGATGATGACCACGGACTTTTCTAGACAGTCCAGTGGAATGCTAGCAGGCTCGCAACCTGTAGGTGTTTGTGAAGGATGTGTTCACTGGTGTACTCCATCCCCCACATGGTTGCCTTAAGGACATTTATTGCTGAGGAATCCCCTTAGCAGTAGTGTCCATCCCGATGATGATCCTTAGGCTAGGTCCCTTATGATTGGTGTTTTGGGACGTAAAGTGAGGATAACGGGAACGGGTAATCGGGTTATTGTTGGTTGATGAAATTAATAAACTTATTTATTATGGGTTGAAAACCCTATGTGCTCACCAAGCTCCCAAGCGTGACCCACTCAGTTTCATGTATTACAGGTAGTGGCACTCGAGCATAGATGTGATGTTTTGGATGAGGGATTATGGATATAGGCCTATAGATATGAAATAATGTAGTAAGACTTATATTGTACTGTTTATGCTTTTGATATGTAGCAAACATGACATCCCAAGTCTTTTAATGAAATACATTTCTTTGGAAATGCTTTTGATAAATCTTTATCTTATTTTGTTTTAGGACAAATTCCGCAATACTTTTATTTAAAATGTTACTCTGATTTTCAAACAAGCATAAACAAAATCGGTATTTTCTGGCCGTGAAAATGGGGATATCACATTTTACCCCTCGTCAAAGTCAACTCCCTGGTCAAAGTCAACCTTCTGGGTTGACCTACTCGCCGAGTCAGCCTATTGACTCGCCAAGTTCTAGAACTCAGAAACCCTAAAATTCACGACTCGACTCGCTGAGTCACCCCATGACTCTTCGAGTCCCAAGCTAACTGTCATCGCGACTGGACGAAGTGACTCGTCGAGTCATCCTCAGACTCGCCGAGTCCTAGCGTAATAAAAAAGGGACATATCGAAGCTAACTGTCATTCCTTGTCCAAGTCCTGTCTAACCCACTGAGTCACCACCTCAACTCACAGGTCATACTCAAAATCAGAAAAAGGAGTTAGGGTTCACGGCCCGACTCTCCGAGTCCAAGAACAACTCGTCGAGTCCTCCTTGTGACATATCCATTCAGTTGATCTAATCTATTTCAATGCTTCTAACTCATAGATCTATTTTCCCTAGGCTAGCATTACACGTACAGTTGCTAACATTACGTTTATGCATCCTGATATGGAGCTTAAACACAAAAAATTAGCTAGTAATGGAGGTTAAATGCATAGAATGGGGACATGGCCGAATAAAGGTGGCAACTTTGAGCTTCTGGAGCATATGAGTGCCTAGATCTGAAGTTCTTACACCCCCAAATGATCACTACTCGAAAATGAACTTAGAAATGAACCAAAAGTGACAACAAGAAAGCTTTCATGAAGATCTAAGTGAAAATAAGCCAAGGTAAAAGCTTTATACCTTCAAAGGTTCTAAAATACAACAAAAGTTTTTGATCTACTGCCTCTTCTTGAATCTCCAAGGGTTTCCTTCCTTCTCCTAGCTTCAAATCACACAAAAATGGCAAGAAATGCTTAAGAACACTCAATGGCTTCTAGGGTTTCGTTAGTGAGGAGTGGATGTAATGGAGGCTGGAATAGGGGCCTGAAATGTTGCTTAAATAGGGTGCAAACCTTAAAGATTAGGGTTTCTCACTGACATTCCAACTCGTCGAGTTCATGCTTGGACTCGCCGAGTAGACTCTTTAAATCCCATGTCTTTTCTGCCATCTACTCGACGAGTTAGGGCTACCAACTCGTCGAGTAGCTCAACAAAATACTTGAATTATTTCAATAATTTCGTACCTGGAACAGGGCGTTATAATTCTCCCCCACTAGTCTTAGACTTCATCCTCGAAGTCTACTGCGTCTGAAAACAACTCTGGGTAGTGCTCCCTCATTTCATCCTCGGTCTCCCACGTCCACTCCGAACCCTTGCGGTGCTGCCACTGCACCTTCACCAGCTCAACCCTTTTGTTCCTCAGCTCCTTGGTCTTGCGATCCAGAATCGCCACCAGTGTCTCTATGTAAATCAGGTTGTCATCAACCTGAATATGCTTGAAAGGTAGTATCGTTGAATCATCTACCAAGCACTTCCGCAACTGCGAAACATGGAAAGTGCTGTGGATTTGGCTGAGCTCTGCTAGAAGATCTAGTCGGTAAGCAACCCGACCCACTCGGGCTACAACCCTAAACAGACCAATGAACCTAGGGCCCAACTTGCCCCACTCTTGAGACCCGATGACACCCTTCCAGGGTGACACCTTTAGGAGGACCATATTGCCCACCTGAAACTCCAAGTCTGAACGCTGCTTGTCGGTGTAACTCTTCTGCCGACTCTGAGCAATCTGGAGTCTCCTCCAGACTTGCTGAATCTGTTCTGTGGTCTTGAGTACTACCTCCATACTCCCCATGACCCTCTGACCAACCTCACCCCAACAGATTGGGTTCCTACATTTCCTCCCATAAAGCATCTCAAAGGGAGGTCGGTCTATGCTGGCATGTTAGCTGTTGTTATATGAAAATTCCGCTAACGGAAGATACATATCCTAACTTTCACCAAAATTTTGCACACATGATCGAAGCACGTCCTCGAGAGTCTGAATCGTCCTCTCGCTCTATCTGTCTATCTGAGGGTGGAAAGCGGTGCTGAAGTGGAGACAAGTACCCATCTCCTCATGAAACCGCTTCCAAAACCTGGAGGTAAATCGGACATGTCGGTGTGGCACCACCGAGACCGACACTCCATGACGTGCCACTATCTCTCGCACATAAATCTCAGCCAGCTTCTCGGCCGAGATGCCCTCCTGGATCGGTATGAAATGAGCACTCTTGGTCAACCGATGCACGATGACCCATATTGAATTGACCCCACGTGTGGTCTTGGGAAGCTTAGTGATGAAATCCATAGTAATATCCTCCCATTTCCACATGGGAATGTCTAACGGCTACATCTTGCCGTAAGGCCTATGGTGCTCCGCCTCGACCTTCCTACATGTCAGGCTTGTCTCCACGTACCAAGCTACGTCCCGCTTTATGCAGGGCCACCAGTAATCCGGTCGAAGATCTCTGTACATCTTCGTTGCCCCTGGATGGATGGAGAACCAAGGCTTGTGGGCCTTATCCATCAATACATGTCGTACTCCGCCCCAATATGGTACCCAGACCCTCCCATGAAGGGTCAACGATCCTCGTCTATCGTAATCAAATGAAGCTACTCGACCCATAATCCTCTCGCACTTCTGGCGCTCATCCTTCAGGCCCTCAACTCGCGCCTCCTTAATCTGCTTCATCAGTGGAGTCATCACTGTCATCCTCAAACAGATGTCTCGGATCGGGGCCACCATCGCCTTGCGGCTAAGGGCATCTGCCACTACATTGGACTTGCCCGGGTGGTAAAGGATCTCATAATCATAACCCTTAACCTCGTCTAACCACCGACGCTGCCTCATGTTCAGATTCGGCTGATCCATGAGGTACCTCAAACTCTTATGGTCCATATAAATGGTACACTGGACCCCGTAGAGGTAGTTCCACCAAATCTTGAGGGCGAACACCACAACCCCCAACTCCAAATCATGCGTCGGATAGTTAGCCTCGTGAGGCTTCAGTTGCCTCGAAGCGTAAGCTATCACATGTCCTCGCTGCATCAATACTGATCCGATACCTGTGATCGAAGCGTCATAGTAGACTACGAAGTCATCTACTCCCTCTGGCAGGGTGAGAATCTGCGCCTTAGACAATCGCTGTATGAGCGTCTCAAAGGCTGTCTGCTGCTCAGAACCCCAACGAAAAACCAACAACTTCTTGGTCAGTCTGGTCAACATAACTGCTATCTTGGAGAAGTCCTCGATAAATCTCCTTTAATACCCTGCCAGACTCAGGAAACTCCAAATATCAAATGGAGACCTTGGAATCTCCCACCACACCACGACCTCTATCTTGGCTGGATCTACCAGAATACCCTTCTGGTTGACGAGGTTCCAAAGAAACTGCACCTCGCGCAACCAGAACTCACACTTGGAGAACTTTGCGAAATGTCTCTCCCTCCTCAGTGTTTGTAGCACCTCTATTAGGTGCTCCTCATGCTGCTCCTGAGTCTTGGAGTAAACCAAGATGTTGTCGATGAGTGCTATTACAGATCGATCCAGCATCGATCTGCACATCATCACCGCAAACTCATAATAACCATAGCGGGTCCGAAAAGCGGTCTTCTGCACATCATCATCTCTGACCCACATCTAGTGATATTTGGACCGCTGATCAATCTTCGAGAACCAAGATGCTCCCTGAAGCTGGTCGAATAAATCATCTATCCTCGGGAGTGGGTAATGGTTCTTCACCATTACGTTGTCCAGCTCCTGGTAATCTATGCACATAAGGTGCGACTTGTCCTTCTTTACAAACATGATCGGGGCTCCCCATGGTGAACTGCACGGCTTGATAAAACCGTTGACTAGCAGCTCCTGCAGCTGCGTAGACAACTCCTACATCTCGGGAGGAACCAATTGACATGGTACATTGGCTATCAGAGCCGCACCAGGGACCAAGTCAATATGGAACTCAACCTGTCTCCCCGGAGGTATCCCAAGTAAATCCTCTAGGAATACTTTCGGGTACTCTCGTACCACTGGTACATCATCAACTGTCGCCTTGCCCTTAT
This sequence comes from Lactuca serriola, assembly GCF_051521515.1. NCBI lineage: Eukaryota > Viridiplantae > Streptophyta > Magnoliopsida > Asterales > Asteraceae > Lactuca > Lactuca serriola. The sequence continues at coordinate 145,806,478 of NC_136408.1, read as the reverse complement.
CCCAGGTATCCATGACATAGGCAACGTATCCTGCACATCCCTGCAGGATGTAACGCCTCGCTCTCGCCGTTGAACAAAGAATCGGTCTGCGTTGTGGCTTCTCACCCTGAATCACTAACTCTCCCCCACTAGGAGTGCGAACCCTCACTAGCTGCAGCTCACAATCAATTACTGTCCCATTGGGGCTCAGCCAATCCATACCTACGATAACCTTATTTCGTCGCAGGGGAATAGGAACCAAATCTACTGAGAACTGCTCATCGAATAACCGTAACGTACATCCTCTATGAACTATCGTGACCCTGACAGTGCTAGCATCTGCTATCTCTACGTCGAGTGGACAATCCAGCTCCCCCGGAGCTCTGCTAAATCACTTGCTAAGTGAAAACGACACAAACGATCAGCTAGCCCCTGAATCAAACAATACCATTGCTGAAATGTCATTCACTAGGAAGAACCCTATAAAAAACAAATAAACATGAGTAATAATCAATAGTAATAAATAGAAGATGGAGAAAATACATACCAGAAACCACATCAGGAGTCGCTCATGCCTCCTCTACTGTCAACTGGAAAACTCTGCTCTTCGCCACTGGCGCCTCAGCCCGACCCTGACGGCCGTCTGTAATCCTCAATATGGTAGGAGTGGGTGCTACCACCTGTCCTACTGATGCTAAACTCGGACACTGGGACTTCTTGTGTCTTTTCTGATTGCAATGGAAGCAAATCAAATCAGATGTTGTGGTGGTGGTAGTGCTAGTAGCTATACAATCCCTACTCATATGCTCAGTCCGACCGCCACACTTTCCACCTTGTACACCCTAACGTGCAACCTGCCACACTTTCCACACCGAGTATGGCTCTACTGTGCCCTAGACCTGTGATCATACACCTCGTGATTTTTGCCCGAACTCGTTGCGCCAGACGCAACCTCTAGCTTCCTTTTCCTCTCCATCTCTAAGTCAATCTCCATCTCACGAGCCCTCGCAATCATGTCCTCCAGTGTCTTGCAGCTGGAGCGACTCACAAATTGGCGAATGTCACTCCTCAACATCTCATGATATCGGGCCTTTTTCATTTCCTCGTCCGCGACATACTACAGAATGAGAAGGGCCCTCTCCTTAAACTTGGCGCTGATCTCCGTCACAGTCTATATCGTCTGGTGGAGGTCCTGAAACTCTCTAGCAAGCTGCTGCACCTCAACGACAGGTGCGAACTCTGCCCTGAACCCGGCCGTGAAATCACTCCAGGTCATCGCATCCAATACTGAGTCATCACTAATAGCTAGTTCGATCTCCTCCCACCAATCTTGTGCCCTGTCCTTTAGAAGATAGGATGCTAATCTGACCTTGTCCCCCTCGGGACATCTGTTGGTGCAAAACGCATTGGCGACATCCCCCAACCACCTGGTACTCGCAATGGGGTCCTGAGCCCCATGATAATCGGGAGCTCCACAAGCCCAAAACTCACTGAATGTTAGTGTGTGTGACCCCATCATAGCCGCCACCATAATGCGGAAAGCACTTAACCTATCATCCAATAACTCAATAATACCCTCCTTGATCATGCTAAGGATCACCGCAGTCTTGTCAAGTATAGTGCGAGTAATCTCTGAGGAGAGAAACTCCTTGGTCTGCTCATCCAGATGCTTGGCTCCAGAGCCTGAACCCGATCACTCTCTGGCACCTGAAATGCCAACTGCTGGTCTAGGGCGTAAAACCACCATTCTGAAAACATATAATGACAAATGTCAGAATACTAATATAACTCAAGGGAATACTTACACTACATGTTCCCTGGGCCCATACTACCTTCCACATCTATCCGTACTTTCCTCAAGAACTGCCTCGACTCTACCAAGTCCCTTCTACTAATACTTTTGATCTCATACTAAACTCTTCATAGGCTTGCCCTAGGGTAATTCAAATTACATATTTATACATCCTTTATACCATATTTTTTATAAGAACACCATCATTTTTATAAAAAATTCCATGTGATATAAAAGTTTGACTTTTTTCTTTTATAAAAATGACTAGTTACAAAGATGTACGTCCATCATAAATAAGAAACTACACTAACCATAGCGTACTATACAATTAGTCTAATCCTTGTCCCCCCATACCCCCTCCTACCCACCCCGACCCCTTCCCTCTCTCTTTTTTAATCTCGGCCGAAGAGGCCTTCGTCATCATCATTTTCTTCATTTTCATCTTCTTCTCCAAGAAAAAGCTCTCATCTTCCATAGCTAAATTCTTCCAAGTGGTTCTTGAGTTTTCGGTAAGTATTCCTTCATAATCTATTTATTCTACATAGTTATAAACAAGTTTCAATTCATTTACATATATTATCATGTGTTATATTCCATAGGATCTTCAAATCTTCAAGTGTTCTTAACTTCAATCCTTCCATCTACAACGATTTATCCACTAAGAAAACACACATAAGGTGAGTTCATATCCCTCATTTTCATTTTATCCAAGTTTTAAGGGGGAGAATACAAGTAAACTTGTATAAATATACAAGTTGTTACACATGCTTGCTTATATGTTGTGTAATAGTGTTATATACATGAAATACTGTAATTACCTAGCATTATGAACATTTAGATGTAAAAGTTTGTTTAAAATACAAAACTATGAAAAACAAGTATAAACATGCTATATGTTCTTAATAAAAAGTTATAAACACAAAACTATACAAACTAGGGTTTTTGTGAAAATAATATGATTTTTCTAGCAAAAATGGTTATAACCAACTTATTACACCATTTTTGTGGGATATAAACTAAAATATGTTATTTGGAACATATGTCTTGAAAATAGTTAAAAATACCAAAGATTTAGTTTTTACAAAAAAAAAATTAGTTAAAAACCTATGCTTTTATGTAAAAATGGGTTTTCTATCAAAAATGGTCATAACTAGGTTGTGGTACCATTTTTGTCATTTTTGACCAAAAATATATTTTCTTAAACATATAAAGTTAACTTGACTTAAATATCACAAAAAGGTAAAAATAAGTTTCACATAGTTTATATTTCATTATTTACCATTTTGTGATGTAAAAAGTGAAAAACTAGAAAAATAGTCATTTTCATACTAAAGACACAGTTATTGGTTATAGATGTAAAATAACTATTGTTTATGAATATCTAAGCATGTTAGCCTCTATATATGTGTATACATATAGGTACAAATGAAATATTATAATAAACTATAATAGATATAGTTTATGGGACATTAACACTATTGTAATATGGGATAATGTCATAAAAAGCCTTAAGTTTGGCAGAAAATGTCGGTTTTACCCTTCGGCAGATTTTTGGTTCGTTTATACCGCAAATTTGTCATTTTTTTGTTGGTTTTGCCCTTGTTACCTGCAATAGCAGGTTTCCAGGTTATTATGAATTATTTTTTTGTGAAAAAACCCTTAAGTTTACAAATATTTTGCAAAAACACCCTTATGATTATAAATTTTTTTTGAATATATTTCTTAATTATGAATTATTTTATATTTGTTTGATATAAACTTTTTATATTTAAATTTTAAAAAAAGTTACCTAGTTTTAACAAAATTTAAATATATTTCTTAATTAATACTTCAACTTTTCAAAATAAAATTAAAAAACATTTGTTAGTTAATAATTAATTATGCTAAAATAGTTAATATGAATAATATGGTATCAAGTATTCAATTAATTTTTTTTAAAGGTAAATAAAAATATTTTATATGTTTAAAAGGTTTGTATTTCAGAAATACTAACATATTATATTTTTTATATGTTTAAATACATAATAATATTATCACTTTTTTTATAAAAATACCATAAACATTTTAAACATCAAAAATAAATATAAACATTTGAAACATATAAAATATAAATATATTTGTCTAATTTGTTATATAAATATATTTATTTTTATAAAAGAATATGATAGTTTATTATTTCTGAAATACAAATCTTTTAAACATATAAAATATATATATATTTTTTTAAAATTAATTGAATATAACTAATGTCATATTATTATTAGCTAACAGACGTTTTTTAATGTTGCTTTGAAAAGTTGAAGTATTAATTAATAAATATTTACATTTTGATAAAACTAGGTAACTTTTTTAAAATTTAAATATAAAAACTTTATATTGAACAAATATAAAATTTACCGTACATAAAGCTTAAAATATGTTTCAGTAGAAAACTATTTAGTTTTATAAAATTTTGAATATATATTTATATTTTATATGTTTATAATCTTAAGGGTTTTTTTGCAAAATGTTTGTAAACTTAAGGGTTTTTTCGCAAAAAATAAGTCAGAGTAACCTGGAAACCTGCTATTGCAGGTAACAAGGTCAAAACCGACAAAAAAATGACAAGTTTGCGGTATAAACGAACCAAAAATCTACCGAAGGGTAAAACCGACATTTTCTGCCAAACTTAAGGTTTTTTATGACATTATCCCTTGTAATATTTTTGAACAAGACAGATAATTATATAAAGATTTATATAATTATTTTATACTATTTTATTATCATTCAAAGGTGATAATTATACATATAAATGTTTTCATTACAACAAATCATAAACGCGTTGATTCAATTTTGTGAGACAAATCTTCATCTTACCTACCTGAGTACCTACAAAAGTCCTCTATTATAACCAGAATCTCCCGTAAGAGAGCATGATAGTTGTAATGCCCGATTCCATGTACAAAATTGTTGAAATCATTCAAGTATTTAGTTGAGCTACTCGACAAGTTGGTAGCCCTAACTCGTTGAGGAGATGGCAGAAAAGACGCGGGACTTAAAGAGTCTACTCGGCGAGTGCAAGCATGAACTCAACAAGTAGGACTGCCAGTGGGAAACCCTAATCTTTAGGGTTTGCACCATATTTAAGCAACATTTCAGGCCCCCATTCCAAACTCCATTACCTCCACTCCTCACTAACGGAACCCTAGCAGCCATTGAGTGTTCTTAAGCTTTTCTTGCCATTTTTGTGTGATTTGAAGCTAGGAGAAGGAAGGAAACCCTTGGTGATCCAGGAAGAGGCAGTAGATCCAGAGCTTTTGTTGCATTTCAGAACCTTTGAAGGTATAAAGCTTATACCTTAGCTTCTTTCTGTACAAACATATCAAGTCAATAGAAGTTAGAACAGTTGCTATTAATTTTCAGACTTTTTAGAATAAGTTTGAGTATTTCAGGATGCACACTTTAGAGATATCAGGAGAGAGGATGCACTAGGGTTATTGTGCAACACTGTTATTCCAAAACTCTAAGAAACTAGAGTTTACTGCCTGAGTAAAATATTTTCTGCCAAAAACCCTAAATCTGAGAGTATATATATGAGAACTGGTCATTATTTACACTTTTTCCAAAAACTCAAGATCCAAACCCATTTCTCTCTCAAGTATCATCCAAAATATTTTCAAGATCTTCAAACTACTAAGTGATTCTATCTTTCTTAAGTGATTATATGGCTTGATCTAGTGTTTTAACACTTTTCTAACCGTGAAATCATTCCAAAAGGTTGATTCTTCCATTTACACCAAGAACACCAAGAACACACACTAGTGTTCTTGGACTTTTAGCTCATTTCAAGCTTCCATGTTGTAAGTACTTCTATCCTAGAGTCTTATAAATCTTGTTATACATCTTTACATCAAGAAAATTTCCCAAGAACACCAAGAACAAGGTGTTCATGGTTCAAGAAGTTCTTGAAGCGTAAACACAAGTAAAGGTGCCAAAGTGTACCTAGTTCTTTCCTATGCCTTAGTAACTAACATGGATCCATTCTTTGATGAGATAAGGACTTGAAAACCCCCAAAATACCATAAACCTTATGAGTTTACGGTAGTAAACTCAAAGGAAAATGGTTTAGGAACCGTAAACTCCAAATAGGAGTGAAATGGTGCCCTAGTTCTTTCCTTAGACACATACTTCGAGTAGAAAAGCTTCTAGGGACTTTTAAGGCTTCAAAACAACAAATGGTCAAACGTGTCGGAGCTTACGGCTGTAAACTCAAGGGTTTACGACCGTAAACTCTTTTGGTTGTGATCACAAAACCGTAAACTCCCTAATGGAGTTTTCTTTGAACCCCAAGCACGCTAGCCTTTCCCTACAACACTTAGATGCAATCCTTGGGACTTATAACACTTGTATAAGGTGTTTAACATGTCCTAGGGTGTCTTAAATTGTTTATTAGTTACTTAAAGACTAATTGGATACATATATGTGATATGATATGTTAACTAGGATCATAGAGTGTGTTCAAGACTTCACTTGACACCTAACAATCCTACATCTTCAGTTCATCCGTACCACTCACTATAGGTGAGTTCATACCGCTTGATCAATGGTTTAAATGTTTTTAAATGCTTTTATGGGGGGGGGGGGGGGGAATACAAGTTCAATACTTATGGTTATTATATCAATCACATGTGATTAATAACTACCAAAACCAGTAGTTGGTTACTGTTCAAATTGTTTTGCTTCAAACTATTTTACAAACTCTTTTACTTATCAAAAATACTTTTACTTAAACTCTTTTATACTTATTATCAAATGCATGCCTATGTATGTATAGTTTTATAAGTAATGTTTAAAGGGCATAGGAAGGCCAGCTCGCTTTATCTCCTTTTCCTCGTTGAGATGTGGCTTTAGGGCATCGGCTATCCGTCCGAAGGTCGTCTATCTATTAGTTATATATTATATATATATATATATATATATGATGGGTTTTAGGTAAAACAAGTAAACTAGAAAACAATTCCTAAGTTCACATGCAACCTACTTTGGATCTATGTTTTATCTATTGAACATACAACTTTGAATTGAAAAACGAGAACCCTAGAGGAGAGAGGCTATAATCGAAATTTACAATCTAGGGTTTAGTAATTACATACCTTTCAATTGTTATAGTAAACAATTGATAATTCCCTTGATCTTGATCTTGATCTTCTTGGAAGCTTAGCACCACAAGTGTAATGCCTCTAATGGAATCACACCCAAACTAGCAAGAAGGAAAGTAGAGGAGAGAGGGGAGAGGGAGTATGCAAAATTTCGGCCCTTAGGGTTTCTTCAAAAGAAAAGAGTGACCAAAACATGAACCAGGAGGCTCCTTATATAGCTGAGGGATCTAGGGTTTAGGGGAAACCCTAGTTATCCTTTGCTTAGGGCCTAAGCAAACCCAAGGGCCTTATCCAAGCCCCTATGGACGAAATTATTAGGGTTTACCCTAAAGATTTCGTCCACCCTTATCCAAGGGGTTTCTAGAGCCTTCCACTCAACTATTAGATAATTGCAAACTAGTCCCTACACCTTATAATCAATTCTTTTAACCCCAAAATTAATTCTAATTAATTTCTGGATAACAATTAATTAAACAAAATGATTTCTTATTAATATATTAATCTTTTAACATATTAATAAATTCATTTATATTAATTTATTAATCTTATAATAAATTAATATCTCTCCTTTCATAATTTCCTTGTCTGATTGCTAGGTTTGAGGGCAACCCAAAAGGACTGTGCTACTATCAATTCAAGTACATACCAATTATAGTTATGGGCTTAGACACCTAATCCAACAGTCTCCCACTTAGATAAGTCTGTAACTATAATTGCTAGTATGCCTTCTAAATTTGACCAGCAAATTGTAGCTTCCAAAAAGCTGCTGCCGAACTCTGACCCAGTCAGTTACGTGTCCTAAGATAAGTGATCATATAATCCTTCGTTCTGCTAGATATCCCTAGACAAAAGACATGGAATGCAATCAACCTCTTTGTCCAGAATCTATGTTTCCTGATTCCTGATTTGTGATGATGTAGGACTTCTAATTGAACACATCAATTTAGTCCTGGTTGGGCCCAGCACACAAGTCAACACCAAATCATCGAGGGGCCCACAGATATCGCTTTTCCCGTTAGGGCAAAAGGAACGAATAAACATTGACTCATATGCTTGTATCTTTTACTCATCAAACCATACATGATAATACATTTTATAACACCAAGTTACTGATGCGTTTTCGTATCACCAATGCATAGCCGACTTGCAAATCACAACTCATATATCTCTGTTTCAAGATTATAAGATATTATCGTCTCAGTATTACTCGTGATGAATTCCATGAAGTAATACTCTGAGAGAGGGTTTATCCAATACTCAAATCTCAATTTCTGAGTACTCATGAACGTTGCAACAAATACATTGCCATGTCTATCCTTAGACAATCTACAATCCAGTTCATGACAGTCTTGATTCACTACTTACTTCCAAAAGTACGAGCGACTGTGGAGTTTGAATAATCTTATTATTCGGGAAGTAAAACATGCAAAAATGAAACACAATAATAAAAAATTGACAAAAGGTAGAACCCAAACTTATAAATAATACTTTATTATTTAATCACCAAAAGTCAATTACATTTACTTTGTTACAAGTTTTAGAAAACTAATCTAACTACTAAAACTAATATCATCTTTCAGTCCTATGCTCTGAGCATGCTGAATATGCTTAGCCCTACTCAGACCCTTTGTGAGGGGATCTGCTAGGTTATCTTCAGATGACACCGTCTTCACTATAAGATGGCCTTCTTCTACTTTATGTCTTATGAAATGGTACTTTCTGTCGATATGTCTGGTTTTACCATGATCTCTCGGTTCCTTTGTCAAGGCAACCGCTCCTTCATTATCGTAGAACAGTTCCATAGGCTCCTGGATGGTTGGAACAACTCCGAGATCCCCGATGAAGTTCCTCAACCAAGCTGCTTCTTTCGACGCTTCACTTGCTGCTATGTACTCTGATTCACAAGTAGAATCAGCCACCGTATCTTGCTTGGAACTCTTCCAAGTAACTGCTCCTCCATTTAATAAGAATACCCAACCTGAATGAGAACGGAAGTTATCTCTATCCGTCTGAAAGCTGGCATCACTGTAACCATCTAATCTCAAAGTATCATTGCCACCAAGTACAAGGACCCAGTCCTTTGTTCTTCGCAAATACTTGAGTATATTCTTCACGGCTATCCAATGAGCTCTACCTGGGTTTCCCTGATAGCGAATGACCATGCTCAAAGCAAATGCCACATCAGGGCGAGTACATGTCATAGCGTACATGATCGATCCGACAGCGGAAGCATAAGGTACACGACTCATGTCATCTATTTCCTCATCTGTACTCGGGCATTGAGTCTTACTCAATTTGGTATTGTTCTGGATAGGTAGCTCTCCCTTCTTGGAATTTTCCATACTAAACCTCTTTAGCACCTTATCCAAGTATGTGCTTTGACTAAGTCCAATTAGTCTCTTCTTTCTATCTCTCAGTATTCTAATCCCAAGAATATAGGCGGCTTCTCCTAGGTCTTTCATGGCGAAACACTTTCCAAGCCAAGACTTAACTTTATTCAAGGTTGGAACGTCGTTACCAATGAGTAATATGTCATCGACATATAACACCAGAAAAGTTACTATACTCCCACTAGCCTTGATATACACACAAAACTCATCTTCACTTCTAGAGAAACCAAACTCTTTGACTTTCTCATGGAAGCAAAGATTCCAGTTGCGAGATGCTTGTTTCAATCCATAAATGGATTTCTCAAGCTTGGATACTCTATTGGGAAACTTTGCATCAACATAACCCTCTGGCTGACTCATGTAAACATCCTTAGCCAACTTCCCGTTAAGGAAGGCAGTCTTGACATCCATCTGCCAGATTTCATAGTCATGAAAGGCAGCTATGGCGAGCAGTATCCTAATAGATTTAATCTTAGCCACCGGCGAAAGAGTGTCATCATAGTCAACCCCTGGGGTTTGAGTGAAACCTTTTGCAAGCAGTCGAGCCTTGAACGTATGCACATTCCCATCCGTGTCTGTCTTCTTCTTGAAGATCCATTTGCACCCAACTGTCTTCCGACCTGGTGCACTATCAACCAAATTCCAAACTTGGTTGTCATACATGGACTTAATCTCGCTGTCCATTGCCTCTTTCCACTTGGAAGACTCTGGGCCTGCCATTGCTTCCTTATAAGTGACTGGTTCATCTAAGTTTACCAGTGTTCTGTCACTTATGAATGTGTCACCATCTGAAGTAATATGAAAACCATACAACTCAGGTGGCACACTCACCCTAGTGGATCTTCGAAGAGGTAACGATTTATCAACCGGTTCAACAGGAACTGTTTCCTCTGGTTGAGTGCTAGTGTCATATAAGGTTCCTTCATTGGTTGACTCTTGAATCTCTTCAAGGTCAATGGTACTCCCACTGTCCTGTTTGAATATGAGCTCTCTTTCTAGAAAGACTCCTCTTTGAGCTACAAACACCACGTTTTCACTAGGTCTGTAGAACAAATATCCAAAAGACTGCTTTGGGTAACCAATGAAAACACATTTCTCACTTCTAGCTGCTAGCTTGTCATGAGTCTCTCGTCTTACGAAAGCTTCACAACCCCAGACCTTAATATGTGCTAACGAGGGAACTTTCCCTGTCCATATTTCGTGAGGTGTGTTGGCAACCTTCTTTGTAGTGACAAGATTGAGGATGTGGGCGGCTGTCTCTAAGGCATACCCCCAGAAGTGAATAGGAAGCGAGGCATGACTCATCATAGAATGAACCATGTCTAACAAGGTTCCATTAAGCCTCTCAGCTACACCATTTAACTGTGGTGTCCTAGGAGGAGTCAATTGTGAGACTATCCCACATTCTTTCAGATAGTCGTTGAACTCGGTACTAAGATACTCCCCGCCTCTATCGGATCTAAGTATCTTGATCTTTCTGCCCAATTGATTTTCGACTTCATGCTTAAACTCTTTGAACTTTTCAAAGGTTTCTGACTTATGTTTGATCAAGTAGATGTAACCATATCTGCTATAATCGTCAGTGAAAGTCACATAGAATCGATTAGCATCCCTTGTGGTTGATCTGAAGGGCCCACACACATCTGTGTGTATGAGATCCAACAGACCTTCACCTCTTTCACACGACCCTGTGAATGGTGATTTTGTCATCTTTCCCAAAAGACATGATTCACACATATCATCTGATTTTAGGTCAAATGATTCCAACACTCCATCCTTTTGGAGTTGGGCTATGCGTTTCTTGTTAATGTGTCCAAGACAACAATGCCACAAGAATGCCTTGTCTACACTATTAGACAAGTCAATATTAAGTACACTATTTCCTAAGCTATCAACACAAGTCACTGTTTCATACACACCATCACAAGGTAAAGCTTCAAACACAAAAACACCATTCTTATAAACAGAAATTGAACCATTCAAATCATTAAAAGAATATTTAAAACCTTGTCTGAACAATGCATGAAATGAAATAATGTTTCTCGTCATCTCAGGCGAATAGCAACAATTTATTAAATCTAATCTAACAACATTACTGAGCAAAAGTTGATAAACTCCGATCTTGGTAACTGGTGAAGACTTTTTGTTCCCCATGATCAAGTTTATTCTCCCATGCTCTATTTCCTCACTTTCCCTTAGCCCCTGCAAATCAGAACAGATATGAAATCCACATCCTGTATCAAGAACCCATGAACGAGAAGATAATGAGTTATTAGCAGAAATAGTGTAAATACCTGCCGATGATGGCTTGACTTTGCCATCCTTGATATCTTGCAGATATTGTGGGCAAGATCTCTTCCAATGCCCCTTTTGATTGCAGTAAAAGCAGATGGCCTCTTTTGGATCAGAAACATGGGGAGTGGAACCATTGGGCTTAGTCTTCGGGCCATTACTAGATGACACAGCTTGAGCCTTGCTCTTCCAGTTTTGCTTGGGAGGACCTTTCCTCTTCTTCCCCTTTCCCTGTCCAATGGCCAAGTCAGGGGCACTTGCACGTGTGGAGGGTATACTTTTACCCTTCATCCCTGCCTCAGCTGTCTGCAACAAGTTGTGCAATTGGGCCAAAGTCTGCTCAGTGTTGTTCAAATGGTAAGTTAAGATAAACTGACCATAACAATCAGGAAACGAGTTCAAGACCATGTCAATGGCCAATTCCTCATCGAAGTGAATGTTGAGCTTGACCAAACGCTCTATGTAGCGTTGCATTCTTTGCACATGAGATACAACCGATTCCCCCTCTTTCATCTTGCAAGCCATGAGAGACTTGACTACCTCAAACTTTTCTTGATGAGCTCGCTTATGGTACTTTTCCATAAGATCCTTGTTCATCTCAAAAGGCCAGTAGTCCTCATAGTATCTCTGCAATTCTGAGGACATGGTTGCAACCATGATGCATGCCACTTTGGTAGCATCATCATAGTGTTTCTTGTAGGCAGCATACTCTTCGGGAGTGGCTTTTGACTCATCAAGTTCTTTGAGCTCCTTTTCAAGGACATACTCTTTGTCCTCGAATCTAAACGCCATCTTGATGTTACGCATCCAATCGTTATAGTTGGAGCCATCCATAACGACTTTGGAGCAGATGTTTAGTAGAGAGAAGTTGTGGCTGGAGGATGATGAAGCAGAAGTGTTTCCAGGAGTAGACATCTTAAAAGAAAGATAGTTTTAGTTAGATTCCAAGACACCTCAATATAATAACCCAAAGATATCATATCAAGGTTAGGACCCAACTATGATGATTTACAACTTAGAAATGGGATGCCGAGATCCAAGTTCAAATCTCATAAAGGTAGGTGAATGACGATTCACCAATTCCACCATTAGACAAAATAAACGAAGTGAAATTCCTAATTCTTTTGAGATACATTAAAACTATTTAATGGCATGTTTTAATCTCGGATTATGCTCTACTATTTGTGACTGGGATACCGAGGATCACAAACTAGATGTGAATAACCATGCAAATGTGCTTGGTAACCTTATTGTCTTTATCATTAACTATTGATGTTCTGGTAAACCACACACGCTCCATCAAAATGATAATTATAAGATACCCATTACTACTCTTTATTAGTGCCTTTTAGTGTGTCGGTTAACCACACACGCTCCACTAACGACCAATAAAGCATAATGTGCAATTTCATGGATAAGCATACTTTTCACATTTTTTCTAAAGTAACTAGAGTTGGGATTTTGAAAAATAGTGTTCTAGTATTTTATTTAATAGCATTATACTTTTAATGGGAAGTAGTTGTCCTATCAAATCCGTTCTGCTAACGACCCTCCACTAATCAAGGAAGCGGTGGATGAGAGTGGACACCCATTCAACTACCATTTTATAGGCAGTTTCCTTATACCCCCTTATAGGCTAGCTTCGTGAATGAGGCATACTAGCGATTTGACTGACCATATTGTTATACATATATAATATTTAACTTTTAATTATAATATATATATATATATATATATATATATATATATATATATATAAGGTGTGTTTTAATAACATTTTAAAACTTCAAGGGTTTATATAAATTTTTTTCGAAATTTAAACTATTAAATTTTAAATTTAAATAAACCAATTAATTAGATTTAATATTTATCTATTAATTAACTTTTAATTAATTTATTAAATCTTGTAAGGATTATCTAATTAAATTAAACAATTAATTTAATCCTAATCCATATCCCTTCTAGATTTCGAAAATATGGGGATAGGATAATTTCCTTATTTTTCTCAATTATCCAATAAGGCAACTATTATCCAAAACAAAGAAACCCTAATCTTTATAGCATATTTTGAAATTTTCAAGGGAGGAGGTTTTCAAAACCCTAACCCTAATTTCGATTAGGGTTCTTTGGAGGCTAGGGTTTTCAAAAACCCTTTGATCCACAACCCTAAAAAAAAAAAATGACCTTTAGGGTTTAATAGCTATAAACCCTAATTTGCAATTCAACAATTATAACAATTCAATTTAAAATAAACAATGGCTCTGATACCACTGATGGGTTTTAGGTAAAACAAATAAACTAGAAAACAATTCCTAAGTTCACATGCAACCTACTTTGGATCTATGTTTTATCTATTGAACATACAACTTTGAATTGCAAAACAAGAACCCTAGAGGAGAGAGGCTATAATCGAAATTTACAACCTAGGGTTTAGTAATTACATACCTTTCAATTGTTATAGTAAACAATTGATAATTCCCTTGATCTTGATCTTGATCTTCTTGGAAGCTTAGCACCACAAGTGTAATGCCTCTAATGGAATCACACCCAAACTAGCAAGAAGGAAAGTAGAGGAGAGAGGGGAGAGGGAGTATGCAAAATTTCGGCCCTTAGGGTTTCTTCAAAAGAAAAGAGTGACCAAAACATGAACCAAGAGGCTCCTTATATATCTGAGGGATCTAGGGTTTAGGGGAAACCCTAGTTATCCTTTTCTTAGGGCCTAAGCGAACCCAAGGGCCTTATCCAAGCCCCTATGGACGAAATTATTAGGGTTTACCCTAAAGATTTCGTCCACCCTTATCCAAGGGGTTTCTAGAGCCTTCCACTCAACTATTAGATAATTGCAAACTAGTCCTTACACCTTATAATCAATTCTTTTAACCCCAAAATTAATTCTAATTAATTTCTGGCTAACAATTAATTAAACAAAATGATTTCTTATTAATATATTAATCTTTTAACATATTAATATATTCATTTATATTAATTTATTAATCTTATAATAAATTAATATCTCTCCTTTCATAATTTCCTTGTCTGATTGCTAGGTTTGAGGGCAACCCAAAAGGACTATGCTGCTATCAATTAAAGTACATGCCAATTATAGTTATGGGCTTAGACACCTAATCCAACAATATATACATAAAAGTTCTTTCAACCTGTTCCATGCCTTTGGGTACCAAGGGTTTACAATCATGATCATACATTACTAGTAAGCTACCATAGGGGTAGCACAGGATGATACTAATACTATTATTAGAACAATGAAACATACAATGAGTCAGTTCATTCATGAGTTAATACGAGTAGTACACACAGTACATTACTATACATGCAAGATAGAGAGAGAACACAGATTACACCTTGCTGCTCGCTACAGTCGGACTTGCAAGTCTATGGGTGCCAAATGTCATTTCTTACGACGTCTTACATCGTCGTTTTACTAGAGTCAGTAGCAGGATACAGGTCGATAACATGTTA
The DNA here is from genome assembly GCF_051521515.1 of Lactuca serriola. Taxonomy (NCBI): domain Eukaryota; kingdom Viridiplantae; phylum Streptophyta; class Magnoliopsida; order Asterales; family Asteraceae; genus Lactuca; species Lactuca serriola. The sequence continues at coordinate 145,791,407 of NC_136408.1, read as the reverse complement.
CATTAAACACCTTTTGTTTTTAAGGTAGTTAGTACAGCAGTAGTCACTTATTACAAATACTACAGTACTATGATATTTTCCCATTACATTCACTTCGTGAATATTCACACGATGCACAGTAATGTAAAAACTATATTTTTGGTTAATGATAATTGGATTTGGGAAAATACACACTCTTACAAGAGACATACACATAGACAATAAATGCATTGGTAGAAGGCTACCATTAGTAGGAAACATAGGGTTTTCGAGGAAAGTTCAAACATTTTACAAAACCTTGTACAAAACATCTTACAAATTGTTTCATACAAACACACACATTAATATACCCATGATCTCATCAGCTTTAAGCTGATACTCGCTTTCAAAATAACTTGTATTCTCATGTCACCAATAGACATGTACAGGTGCCAGGTTTTGAGAAGATGGAGTTCGTTCAAGACTCGTCTTTTATTTTGATATGTATATTTTGGTGTCTATATAACTTGACATAACACACATGTATGAAATTAGATTATTAATGTAATGGATGATGTTGTTGCTAGTTTACTATTGTTCATTGTTGTGATACTATACATGACGTCCTCCGCCCCAGAACGTTTCCGCCGTTCATGGTTTTGGGGTGTGACAGATTGGTATTAGAGCATTGTTTATAGAGAATTGTGTATATCAACCCATAAAAGATATACTAACTATAGATACAATGGGATTAAAATACTCTGACCAAGAGTTTATACTTTAAATATTAAAATATTTAATTAAGTATACATGCCTGCATTCATCCTAAAATCAGTGTCACTAAGACAGTACAAAAGTATTACCATTGTTGGGCAGCACAAGTAGACTTAGAGACATATAGTCAAAACTAGGAAGATATAGCCTGATTAACTATATTATCTGAGGGTTGACTAGCATGTGCCTAAGTGTGGTTGTGAAGTTGCAACAAGTCTAAAAACATACCCACAATACCACAATGAGAACAATAGAACCTAAACTTAAAATACTATAGGAGTATTTTGCATTACTATAAGTTACTTATGTACTAGATTCTTATACCTCTCTTCTCGCATAGATTTAATGGCTAGATTCCACTTTCCCGGAGACCCGTACTATCCCAACCACAGCAATGCAGGATGGATGGAAGAAGAACCAGAAGATGATCACCCAATTCCTTTGGATGATCATGAAGTTGAAGGCTTTTCTAATGGTTCTGACTCAGAGCCAAAAGTCAACAACCTGCTTCCAGCTGATAAAAACCCAAACCCTCGTCCAACATTTCAAGGACCCACACCTCTGTGGGCCACAAACTTGAATACATGGAGCCAGGAACTGTTGGATATAGTGTCTAAGTCCATAACTTTATTTGGTATGTACTTGACCCGACCCGGCATGGTCCATTTGGGTTGCATGGCATTGCAATACTTGGATATACAAAATGAGAGAATAAGGCACTTATGATTATTAATATATTATAAGTTCTAATATATTAATAATAGTATTATTTAATTAGTATTGATCAAGTATTAATCTGGTATTAATTTGGTGATCAAAGTGAGACTAATTAAATATATAGGGTTGATTGTGACAATCATCAATTCTTTTATGGTGGATTAATGATCCACAGTTTATGGGTTTGGTTATAACCATATGGAGCTCCATGGATAGTCCATGGGAGTTACAAACCCATGGGTCATGAGAAATGAAGAGTCATGACAATTAGGGTTTACACTTGTAACTCCTAATTATGACACACTATAAAAGAAGCCCTATAGCATGCAAAATCGGGACTACAGTATTCTTGTGAGGGCATAGCCAATTTTGATGTGTAGAAGTATTCTCTCTAGTTATTCCAAGGTTGTAGTGTTGTGTGAACCATTTGAGGCACAACATTGGGGTGCTAGGCTCACAAATTCTTGAAGGAATCCAAGCAACAACAAGGTATGTATTTCTACTAGTTTTTATGTTTTATATAATCCCCATGCGATGCTAGTTAGGAAATAACCTTGAAAAAGAAATTTGCATGTATATAGAGAAAACATAGATTCAAGGTTATTAGGGTTGCATGTACACTTAGGAAGTGTTAGAATGCTCAAAACCCAACAGTGGTATCAGAGCCTAGGATTGTTTTTTGTATACTTGATGCAAAACTGCTTGAAAATTGAAAAATCTGCTCACTGACGACTGGGCTCGCCGAGTTCTTGGGGAGGACTCGTTGAGTCCATGAACAAATTCATCCTACTTATCGAGTAGGATAATGCACTCGACGAGTAAGAGCGTGCTGGGCAGCTTTTCGTGTTTTGTTGCTAGAAATGGATTAAAATCATTATCCCAATCTGTTTTGGACTTGTAAAATCTATTTTTCAAAATGATAATGATTATGTTAATCCATTTTACATGGCTTTTATCAATTTTCAAGTATTGTATATGTTTATATGATTTCTTGAAATTGCTTGGCATGAATTTGTGTTCTTATGAGTTTTTAGAAGATCATAGGAATTATGTGTAACCTCCATGTATGTTTAATTCATGATCTTAACGAAAATGATGGTTTCCATAACTTGTCCTCAAGTTATGGATAACCAAAAGTCACTTCTTTCAAAGTTGTAATTAAAGAATAGTAGGTTTCATAAAATGAAGAGTCTTCAACTTTATGAACCATTAAAACTCATAAGTTACAAATTGAAGAGACTTGGAATAGTTTCAATTCTTACCCTCAAGTTTTGGAATTTGAAAAGTCTTACACTTTAATTCCAAATTAAACCTTAGATTTTTAAAAAGTTTAAAAATCAACACTTATACTATTATTATAATTTTATTATATAGATATGTATAAGAATATGCCATTCTTACCGTTAGTAGGCCTCATTCACGAAGCCGGTCTATAAGGGGGTATAAGGTTATTGCCTATAAAATAGTGACTTAATGGGTTTCCACTCTCACCCACCGCTTCCTTGATCGGTGGAGGGTCGTTAGCCGAACGGGTAGGATACGACTTTAAATACTCGATAAAAGTATAATGAATTATAAAGTAACTATACATTATAAATTCCCAATCTTAGTTACTTTAGGAAAATGTGAAATTGGTGCTAGCCCATAAAATTACACTTTGTACCTTACCAAGTCGTTAGTGGAGCGTGTGTGGTTAACCGACACACTAACATGGACTAGTAAGGGTGGGAAAGGGTAACTCGACTTATTATAGATCGGTGGAGCGTGTGTGGTTAACCGGCACATCGATTAGGTAATATTGTTGAGGGTACCAAGTAAATTTATATGGTTATTCACACCTTGTTTGTGATCCTCGGCATCCCAGTCACAAACTTGAGAGGGCACAATCGAGATTCAAACATGCCATTGAAAGTTCAATGCATCTCAAAAGATCTAGGGGTTTCAAATCCAATTAAAACTTAATTATATTTCGTTTTTCATGGTGGAAATTGGTAAATCGTCATTTACCTACCTTTAACTATTTTATAATTTGGATTACGGCATCCCTCTTCCAGTTATAAATAGGTTATTGGGTCCTAGCCTTAATATTTCATATTAGGTGTTATATTAAGGACTTTAAATCAACTAACTTGAATTTCTCCCATTATAGATGTCTAGTTTAGACAGCTATGGTCTTCCCAAATCTTTAGGAAGAAGCTTCCTAATGAAGATGATATCCCAAATGGCAATCAAGGTGAAAGATCAATCCCTTTGTTGTGCATTAGTGGGACTGAAAATCATACTTCACTTCCTTCACCTACTCCAATAAATCTCCCTATCCCACAAGTTTCAAGACATGATAAGTTCTAAGTTAATCAAACCCAATTGGCAAACAAAGTCTATGTGTGCTTAGGTCTTGGAGATTAAGTCACATATTGACAAGCCGGGAGAGTCGGTTGTCGAAGTCTCAAATTAGCTGGTTGTTGACTTGGTCACTCCCTGATGACAGATCACGACATGACCCTTAATGATCTTACCTATTTGCTTGATGATGCTGAATCAACAATGATTTGGAGCATTGGTAAATCAAAATTTGATTAGCAGATCAACTTCCCAAACTTCCATGGATACTGACAATGGTAACATTGGAAGTCCAGAAAACCTTTCTCTTCCTAATTGAAATGGATTGGCCATAGTCAACTCGGTTGACCAAATGGTAAAGAGAAAGGCTAAGTCTGTGATAGTCTCATGTACCGTTTCCAAAGAGTCCATATGTTTTTGTTGCCAAATTTACCTAAAAGTCCATAAGGATAGTAAAGTCAAATGTTTGACTCTGATTTAGGTAAAGTCCATTATCTAATTTTATTAAGTTTCTATTCTGAGATTCTTATTGCATGATGTGACTGGGTCACATACTGATGTTTAAGAATCAAAGAAGAGTGAAGAAACTTAAAGGAAATATATGTTGATTCTGATCGTGAAGATGAATTTCGATCGCATGGTTCGGTGATCAGAATTTTGAGTTGTTACTTAAGAGTTAGATATATTGCTTAGGAATAGATAACAACAAGTTTTCCATATGGATTGTAAGGATAAGTTATCCGCAAAGTTTTAAAATAAAAGAAAATGGTTTTGATTTTATTTATTTTAAGTATCCTTACAATGGCATTTGTGAAAAAGGTTGTTGCTTATATGTTTCCATTGATAAGCATTATGGGTAAATGGATTTGATTCTTTCATTAGTGGTAGTGTCATAATTTACCAAATAAGGAAAGATTCTCATCACCCAAGTTTTAGTTGGATAGAAACTTGGAGTCATGCAAGTTGTATTGTGTGATGAATAAGAATTTTTCATCTTTGATAAATTAAGACTAATTCGTTGTTCACATTCACATGTGAGTCAAGCGAAGGACTAAGAGATTGAGTACACTTGGTTGTGTGCTGGTCAGGTCCACCACAAAGGTTGATAATATTATTCGTTATGATTTACTAAAGTTTAGTAAATATGGTTACGAGTTCAAGTGTAATTCTGAAACATTGGAAAAGTTTCAATGTATGGCGGAATGAATAAGAATAATTAAATAAGGAAGAAACATAAAAGTTTCTCCAATCTGAATAGATGGGAGAGTACTTGTGTATTTTGTTTTATGATTATCTTAGTTATTATGGAACCATATCACAATTGATCCTCTAAGGACATCTTAGTGTGTTTGTTGCCTGAGGAGAGGAATTGTGAATTGTTGAAATGGTTAAATCAAAAAATAATTCATACTTCGTGCCAAAAACAAATCCTGGAGTTATACTCCAAGATTATAACTTGAGTGACATGGTCTTTAGAAAGTTCATAACACTTATCAAATGTAGAGTAAGATGTGTCCTACTCTTGTACATTTGAGGTTGGTTAGTTGTGATGTTTTGGATAAAACAAAGAACAACTAAGTCAAATTATGGGAAGTGTTTAACTTGATAAGAATCTGCGCTAGCTCTTGAATATCTGTATTGTCAAGGAATGGTTCTTGACAAGAGAAGTCTTATATGTCAAGAGGACAGTGGGAGTCTAAATGATTCTGAAATAGTTTCAAGAACTAATCAAGAGTTTTGTTAATCACTAGCCCACGACTTGAGGTTTGCAACCTATCGTGTTGACATATTCTTATTTCTGTGTCTATTCCAGTTGAAAGTTGATTATGCTTGTGAGTTCTATGAGTTCTCAATTGTTTGCATAACAACCCGGAAGCAATGGTGGGCATAGTGCTACCAGGTGGCAAGAAATTAAGATTGCACAAGTTCAGTCCATATGAATTTGGAAGTGTCACTAACCTAGTCCTGTGATTATGGTTATGACAAATTCACATGGATAGGAAAACATACACCATAAAATCTAAGTGTCATAAGGTTTCTCTTCGATTCATGAAAATGATGGTGAGAAAACGCTTCCACTAAGAAGATTTTAAGTAGATAGCAGTTGTGATATTTGCATTCTCATATAGTTAGTGGAGCGTGTGTGGTTAACCGACACACTAACTAGTGAGAATTGCAAAAGGACTAGACAAACATGTGAGCTATCTAAGGAAAGGTGTATGTTTTTGATAATTGTCTTATCAAAGCAATCTAGTATCATGAATATGAACTTTGGTAAGAAAGTCAATAAAGTATTGATTTCTAGAAGTCCAGTTGATTTCTGAGTACAGGTCAAAGCTAGTGGGAGCATAAGTGTTATGCTAGTAAGATAATAATCATTATGCTAGTGGGAGCATGATTATTATGTTAAGTGTTGCAAGTCAGCAATATTAATTATAGAAAACAAAAGTTTCAATTTGTTTTGAAAAGTTGTTTTGCTATAATTAAGGGAGAGGATTTTATACTTCATTCCAATTCTACCAGCTTAAATTGAGTTTTATCAACTTTAGTCAAGGATATATATGAATGTTATGTTGGAATTTTTCAACATAAGGAATTTCTATATATGTTGCATTCTCAAAATTCGATTATGATTACGACATACCTCTTCATAGTTCGAATTGTGAGAACATTGCAAATAAAAATTTTATAGCATGAATCATGTCCCATATGTTTCTGATATAGGATCGATTGCATGTACTATAATATTCATCCATTCTAAATTTTCCAAATGCCTAGGGCATTAAGATGGAAAAAAGAATAGAACTGGAAATGACTAAAATGATTAAGCAAAATTGTCGAGGACAATCTGAGGTTTACCAAAGATTGGTTGATCATGGACAATTAGAAGTATAGAGTAAGGACCATATTGACATATTTTGAAACGAGGCAACTCTTGTTCAGAAGTGATGGTCAAAATGGTAATATGGAATTGTCTCCATAGGTGGAAGTTATTCTTTGAATCTGTGTAAGATTAAAGAACTCAATGCTAAGAAGGATGTTCAAAGGAATTTACTTTGAATTTGAGACTTCATTTCCATGGAATTGTTTTCCATTGGAATACTTTGTAATGTCTGTTTCCAAGCCTTTGTGACTTCTGTGCATAGTCATTACAAGGGGATCATTACATATAAGTTTATAATCTAACAGATTATAGTAAATGGCAAGAGTTTGGTATTCTTGCATTTACAACAAGGATTGGAATTGTGAAATGAGAATTATAGGAATATTGTCAATTGATCTATTTCACAAAGAGAGGACCATATGTAAACATAGTATGCATAATTGGAGTATGGATAAATGTTGTTTGGAAAAACATAGTGTACATGCTTGGAGCATGGGACAACTAATGTTTTAATTCAAGCATAAAGTTGATTAATCGAAACATAAATAATGAGTAATCAATATGGTGCTTAAATAAAAGGTGTTTTATTTACACTCAAAGTGTTGGGGCCATATAAGATTAGTATTATTCTTGTGTTTCACTTTGCATCTTTTGACTTCCAGAATAATTATGTTATGGTATATATCATATTATTCAAATCATCCACAGTCAATCATATGTTGGAAGTAGATATGAATCAAGACTATCATGAATTTGGCTTGTATGATTTGTCTAAAGTGCTTTAGACAATGCAATGGTTGCTACAACATTCATGAGTACTCATAAGGGCTGAGTATTGGATTCAACCCACGCTCACTTGCATCACTTCATGGAATTTATCTCGAGTGATCGTGAGACGGTAATATCATATAAATCTTCAAACCTAGAGATATGAGTTGTTGACTATGAGTTGGTTATTCATTGATTGTACGAAAATGCATTGGTAACTCAATGTTATAAAACGTGCCTTTGTGAATAATTTAACAAGTAGTTAGTACAAGCATATCAGCTAAAGTTTATATGTTCCTTCTAGAAATAGAAGCAATATCTGGGCCCCTCGACAACTTGGTTTTGACTTATGTACCGAGCCCGGTCAAAACCTAATTGATGTGTTCAATTTAGTTCTATGTTGAAACAAATCAGAGATCGAGAAACAAATGTTGGACAATAAGTAAGAAAATGTTCCATGTGTTTGTCCGACTGATATCATGAGAACAAAGAGACTTTGAAAGAGCTACGATTGCTAGTCGGATTTTGAAGTCATATTTTCAAATATAGTTATTAAACTTATCCAAGTGGGAGACTGTTGGATATAGTGTCTAAGTCCATAACTTTATTTGGTATGTACTTGACCCGACCCGGCATGGTCCATTTGGGTTGCATGGCATTGCAATACTTGGATAGACAAAATGAGAGAATAAGGCACTTATGATTATTAATATATTATAAGTTCTAATATATTAATAATAGTATTATTTAATTAGTATTGATCAAGTATTAATCTGGTATTAATTTGGTGATCAAAGTGAGACTAATTAAATATATAGGATTGATTATGACAATCATCAATTCTTTTATGGTGGATTAATGATCCATGTTTTATGGGTTTGTTTATAAATATATGGAGCTCCATGGATAGTCCATGGGAGTTACAAACCCATGGGTCATGAGAAATGAAGAGTCATGACAATTAGGGTTTACACTTGTAACTCCTAATTATGACACACTATAAAAGAAACCCTATAGCATGCAAAATCGGGACTAGAGTATTCTTGTGAGGGCATAGCCAATTTTGAAGTGTAGAAGTATTCTCTCTAGTTATTCCAAGGTTGTAGTGTTGTGTGAAGCATTTGAGGCACAACATTTGGGGTGCTAGGCTCACAAAGTCTTGAAGGAATCCAACAACAACAAGGTATGTATTTCTACTAGTTTTTATGTTTTATGTAATCCCCATGCCATGCTAGTTAGGAAATAACCTTTAAAAAGAAATTTGTATGTATATAGAGAAAACATAGACTCAAGGTTATTAGGGTTGCATGTACACTTCGGAAGTGTTAGAATGTTCAAAACCCAACAGGAACAGGGTCAACCCATTCCCTACAATGGAGACATAAGTTTCTACAACCTCACTGAGGGAGGTTCTGTTGACAGGGTCCTACCCGTCATGGTTTGTAGGATTTCTCGGAACACGATACTGGGCCATTCAACTATCAATCGAGTCTTGGAGATTGACGCCAACTCTAGCGTTAACACTGTCAACATTCGCCAGCTAGATTCTGCTCACGAAAGGGCTCTGATTTACAATGCAGCTCTTCGGAGGGAACTCACTGAAGTCAGAGAACTTCGAGCTCAGCAAACAAGAGCTGATAGGCGCATGAGGGACATAGAACGTCTCCTGTCGGGATCAAGAACTCACTTTGGTAGTTCTCGTCGCCAATAGATTCTCATCAACTTATCTCTTTTGGATATAACCTAGCTATGTAAAACTCTGGTCTAATTCCATATCTTTGTAAATCATAGGCCTTTTAGGTTTTGGTTAGGTTTTAATTTTGTCCAAATTTTCCCATTTTGGTTGATGTAAGGCCTCCTTCTGTTGGCCGTTTTTCCTGAACTTGTTACATCTGTAATTCCAGTAATATTGACAGGCACCTAATCTTATGGGAGTTATTATCCAAATGTGATCATCTATTAGTTCTATATTTTCATTCAGTCGTACTGTTGGGCTATGAAGAATTAGTCCATGAGTAATTCTCATCAATTCTTAATTCTTATCAATGTTTTCATCTTCATAAACTTATAGATCAAAGATGCCGACTCGCAGAAATCCAAGGAGAAACCTTAATAATGAAACACCACCTCCTCTACCTCGTCAACCACCTAATCCTCGGTTCGACACGACAACCTTAAATGCTGCTGTAGTTGCAGCTGTGGCGACAGCCATGGCTCAACATCATTCATATGGTTCAAATGGAAGAGGAACCCCTGTCCTGTCTACTCATGGTGAATTCCCGGTGCGCTTGAAAGAGTGCTCCTACAAGGACTTCACCAACTGCAAGCCATTGTCCTTCAAAGGAACTGGCAGAGTCATTGCCCTCTCGCAATGGTTCGAGAAAACTGAATCGGTTTTCGAAATCTGCTCTTGTCCCAAGGAGAGCAAGGTGAAGTTCGCTGCTTGCACCTTCGAAACGAAAGCCCTAACATGGTGGAACAGACATGTTAAGTCATTATCTCTTATAGTGGCTAATGCTATGGGCTAGGAAACTTTGAAAGGCCTCATGATTGAGGAGTACTGACCAAGGGGCGAGATCCAGAAACTGGAGGAGGAACTGTGGAGCGTAACCATGAAGGGCTCCAACGTTGTCGCCTACACCTCCAGATTCTGCGAGCTAGTGGCCCTCTGTCCCAACATGGTTCATACAGAGGGAAAGAAAATCGAGAGATACATATGGGGGCTGGTGCCACCGTACCAGCGAAATGTTTTGGCATGACACCCCATTACATTTGATAGTGCCAAACGATTGGCACAGCGGCTCATAGACCATGGGATTTGTACCCCTGCCGCAACAACTACCCTGGCCATCGCAGAACCTGCAAGAACCGCTGATTCCAAGCGGAAGTTTTGGGATGACAAGAAGAAGACTAAGGATGCCAAAAAGCAGCAGGTCGTGGCAGTACATGCTGCGATAGCACCTGCCGCTGCTGCTCCGGTAAAGCAGTACACTGGAAGTTTGCCTAAGTGAAACAAGTGCAACTTCCATCATGTCGGTGCCTGCCGGGAGATGCAGTGTCTGAACTACAATGGGAAGGGGCACACTGCATGTTTCTGTAAAGCTCTAGCGAAGCCAATCACCCAAGCCCCCGGTGCTAGAGTGGGCCAAACTTGCTATGGATGTGGCGAGGTAGGCCACTTCAAAAGAAACTGCCCGAAGGCAGGGTTTGCCGGTGGAGTGGCAAGAGTTTTGGCCATAGGCAATGAGGAAGCGGTTGCCGACCCCACAGTGGTCACTCGTCCGTTCCTCCTCAATAACTCTTATGCATGCATTATATTTAATAGTGGAGCGGAGAGGAGTTTCGTGAACCAAAAATTTGCTCATTTACTTAAGCAAAAATCACGAGCACTTAATGAACCGTTCACTGTAGAAATAGCTAATGGAAAGACATAGAGCACTAGCAGTATATTCATAGGGTGTACCCTAACTTTAGATAGCCATTCATTTTCTATCGATCTCATGTCGGTCTCAATTAAAAGTTTCGATGTCATTATCGACATGGATTGGTTGAGTCTTCATCATGCCGATATCATGTGTTACGAAAAGGTTGTTCGTCTTAATCTGCTGTCTAGCAAAACCCTAGTAGTTTATGGCGACAAACCCGGCACGAACCTTTGTATCATCTCGAGCATTCAAGCTCAGAAATTCTTGTAAAAGGAATGTCGTGCATTCCTTGCTGATGTGGTCGATGAACGAAGGACATTCAGAATATTCCAATAGTATGCGACTTTCCCGACATCTTTCCAGAAGAACTCCCAGGATTACCTCCGCAACGTCAAGTCGAGTTCCGAATCGACATAGTTCCAGGGGCTACCCCCGTAGCCAAATCGCCCTATCGTCTAGCACCTGCAGAGATGCAAGAACTGTCCGGTCAACTTAACGAACTGCTCAACAAGGGCTTTATAAGACCAAGCTTCTCACCCTAGGGAGCTCCAGTCATGTCCGTCAAGAAGAAAGACGGATCGTTTCATATGTGCATCGTCTACTGGGAGCTCAACTAGCTGACGGTCAAAAATCGTTATCCATTGCCTCGTATCGACAATTTATTTGACCAACTTCAAGGGGTGAACTTCTTTTCAAAAATCGACTTGAGATCCGAATATCACTAACTACGAGTGCCAGGAGAGGATGTTCCAAAGACAGCCTTCCGAACTTGTTATGGGTACTACGAATTCATAGTGATGACGTTCGGATTGAAAAACACGCCCGCTGTATTCATGGACTTAATGAATAGGGTGTGTCGTCCTTTCTTGGATCAGTCCGTCATCGTCTTCATCGATGACATACTTATCTACTCTTGAAGTATGGAGGAGCATAGTCAACATCTGCGTCAAGTCCTCGAAACATTACGTTCGGAGAAGCTCTACGCGAAGTTCTCGAAATGCGAATTTTGGATTCGACGAGTCGAATTCTTAGGGCACGTGGTTAGCGATGAGGGTATACACGTGGACCCTTCCAAAATCAAGGCCATTGAGAACCGGTCAGCACCAAAGACGCCTACAGAAATTCGGCAATTTCTAGGCCTCGCTAGCTACTATCACAGGTTCATTCAGAACTTCTCCCGCATTGCGAAACCTCTTACAACACTGACCCAGAAGGGCGTGGCCTTTGACTGGGAAGAGAAGCAGGAAAGAGCGTTTCAAACGCTCAAATGAGCCTTGTGCACCACACCAATACTATCCCTTCCCGAAGGAATAGAAGACTTTGTTGACTATTGCGATGCGTCGAATCAAGGACTCGGATGTGTGCTGATGCAGCGAGGTAAGGTCATCGCCTATGCCTCGAGACAGCTGAAGACACATGAGCTCAACTACACGACCCACGATCTTGAACTAGGAGCATTTGTGTTTGCTCTGAAGATCTGGAGACATTACTTGTACGGAACGAAAAGCACTATCTTTATAGACCATAAAAGCTTACAACACATATTCGGCCAGAAGGAGCTCAACATGAGACAACGACGATGGGTTGAGCTACTCAGTGATTACGAATGCGAAATTTGTTATCATCCGGGTAAAACCGATGTAGTAGCTGACGCCCTAAGTCGGAAGGAATATTCTGGTCATAGAGTCAAATCATTGACTATGACTATCCATTCACACTTGTCCACACAAATTAAGGCGGCTCAGCTCAACGCTTTGAAGCCTGAAAATGTGACGGGTGAATCCCTGAGAGGGATGGATAAGAACATGGAGGTTAAGGGTGGCGGAGGTTATTATTTCATGGACCGGATCTGGAACCCGAAACTCGGTGGTTTCAAAGACTTGGTCATGAACAAGGTGCACAACACTCGTTATTCCGTGCACCCGGGATCAGATAAGATGTATCTAGATCTCAAAAAGTTATACTGGTGGCCTAACATGAAAGCAGAGATTGCTACCTTCGTGAGTAAATGCCTTACTTGCGCAAAGGTCAAGGTCGAATACTAGAAACCCTCCGGTCTATTACAAAAACCTGAGATGCCGGAATGGAAGTGGGAGCGGATCACTATGGATTTCATAACCAAGTTACCCAAGACAACGGGTGGACTTGATACCATATGGGTCATCGAAGATTGATTGACCAAGTCTGCTCACTTCCTACCGATCAAAGAAACAGACAAGATGGAGAAACTTACAAGAACTTACATTAGGAGATTGTACGATTGCACGGGGTTCCCTTATCCATTATCTCGGACAGATATAGTAGATTCACTTCGAGGTTCTGGCAGTCGTTACAAAGTTCCTTAGGAACTAGGCTGGACATGAGTACAGACCTACCATCCACAGACCGATGGGAAAATTGAGAGAACTATCCAAACCTTGGAAGATATGTTGCAAGCCTGTGTGATCAACTTTGGGAAAGCATGGGATACTCATTTACCCTTTGTTGAATTTTCCTAAAACAACAGTTATCACACGAGCATAAAGGCTGCTCCATTTGAGGCCCTCGATGGCCAAAAGTGTAGATCCCCTCTGTGCTTGGTTGAGGTGGGTGATACCCAGTCATCTAAAGGACGAGTTCCTGAAAGCACTCTCACAGGTCCGGAGATCATACGGGAAACGACAGAGAAGATCGTTCAGATACGTGAACGATTAAAAGCCCATGACACAACATATTTATCCTACATCATGCCCTAACATTGAATTTACGGCCAAGGAAGATCTTGGGCCGTAAACTCATGATGTTCTTGGGAAAATTTGTGTTTCAAGTCTCTACGCATGCGTCCTAACTGGATATGAAGTATAGGGAAGAGTACTTACTATCTAGGAACTTGAAATGGTTGATATTGGCCAAGAACACTAGTGTGTGTTCTTCGTGTTCTTGGTGAAACTTGAAGATCTAAGAAAAGAGTGATTTCTATGGATGAAATCATGTAAGGATACTAGATTAAGAGGTGTATCAACAAATCTATGAAGAATACTTACATCTTTTGAAGATCTTGGAAGAAAGTTGGATGATACTTGAGAGGATTTGAAGAAAAATCAGCCAAGGAAGGAAGAAATGAGAAGAAATGACCAAATGCCTTATATATGCACTTGAGTTGACAGCCACATGAGTTTACGACCGTAAAATCATGGTCTTGTGGCCGTGAACTCATTTAGATGAGGTTAAGGTTTGATTTGCTACATCGTGGTTCTAGCAGGTACTCTCTAACACTTATTCCTTAAGTGTATTAGGCTCAAAACTCCTTAGAATGATCTTTAACCGGGCTAGAACTCAGTACTAATGAGTTTGACATTCAGTTGAGTTGATTGTATGGGCTTTAAAAGTAAAAAAAAATTTGGGTTGACACATGATCCCCCCATTAGATGGAATTTCGTCCCGAAATTAGCTTTCTTAGCATTACTACTGGGGTTGCGCTCCTCTAATTGGCAGAATACCCACTTGTAGACCTGACAACCTTTCCCTTCTATTTATTATAGGATTTATACTTGATCCATCTATCATTACCTCGTGTATACAAGTCGTATATGATTAGGGTTAGTAAGACGGTTGAATGTGCGACTCTCGCCTAGGTCCATAACCAAACAAGGAACAGGAGATAAGGCGGAAACACACATACTAGATCTGCGTAATCATAATCATATACCACCCTCTCGTATACACTGAATAGTGATCGGTGAGTTGTATTCATCCGTAGCCGCTGTGCTCGAACTTGGTTTGTTGGACGAGTGGTATTTCATGACGGTCTGCGGACATCTGACGATAAGGCTTCGGAGGACAAAGTACTCTTCGCACAAGTACTTAGGGGTTTAGAATATGAGAGATAAAACTGAGGTTTATGTCAGAATGTTGATACGAATGACGAAGGTTTCAAGAACTTGCCGATTGAGGCGATTGAAACATATGAACTCAGTATGGCGAGGACCATGCCAACTCATGACGAATGATAGTAACGGACTCTTTACTGAACAAAGTTTTGGCCAATTGAAAGAAATGTCTGTTATACGAGGATGTATCTCTAGTGTGTTCGACAATGTATTCTTAGTAAATGTTCTAGTGCTTTATGTTTTCCCTTTGATGTTAACACTGCTACATATCGTACCGCTATGTGTGCATACATACAAATGAAAGTGCTTTGATAACTGGTGATGATACTTAATATCATGATCCTCCTTGGTACCACTACGATCGCCTGTCATATACAAGTTATGAATATTTAAGATGAATAAGACAGTCGACTGAGTAACTCTGCCTCAA
This sequence comes from Lactuca serriola, assembly GCF_051521515.1. Classification (NCBI taxonomy): domain Eukaryota; kingdom Viridiplantae; phylum Streptophyta; class Magnoliopsida; order Asterales; family Asteraceae; genus Lactuca; species Lactuca serriola. The sequence continues at coordinate 145,776,242 of NC_136408.1, read as the reverse complement.
ATCCACAATCAAAGAAGGAACATGAATTAAGGCACTCACTCTAAGTATGCAACATCTTAGTTATGCACAACCACGATGTATATGCTAAACCATCATAGCTACTCGAAACGGATGTTTTAGTTCTCTTGAATACTGTGACCTATTTCAATATGTGAGTTATTTAGATTACTTTTAAGTGTATTCCCCTTAGTTTTAATCTTATATAAATATAAATTAATTTTTAATGTAATTACTAGGTCGAAGACGTACCGCTGCTCATTGATGACTACGGGGTTGATTCTCCTGCGGTGATCATCAGGATTCGTCCGTCCCCACCTAAGTTCTTTGTTATAGGGAAGTCCTTCTGGTAGTAACCAGTCTCTCCACAGCCACAAGTTGCTTGGTTTTCTTCAACTCCGGGGACTTGAGAGATCGGTTGAGCCAGTGCCCTGCAGAAACGGACTGTGTGTCCTTTTCTATGGCAGTTCAGACACTGTATTTCCCGGCGTACTCTGGTGTGGTGATAGTTACACTTTCCACACTTCGGAAGGGTTCCAACATACCTACTGGCAGGTGCTGAAGCAGTGGCGTTGTAGCGGCATACATAGTACTTTCTTGTTACTCTTGCAGGGTTTCCTGGGTTGTTTGCTTCTTCTTCTTCTTGTTTCCCGACTTCTGATTATAGTCCTTTCCCTTTGATGGTTCAGGAACGAGGACTTCTACACCATGGCGGACTCCATGGGCAATGAGTCGCTGGGCCAGGCGTTTGACACTATCAAATGTGGCTGGGTTAGAAGACAATACATCTCCTTGGATCGGGGCAGCTATACTCCAGATGTATCTTTCTATCTTAATGATCTCTAGGGTAACCATCCCGGGGCATAGTGCTGCCAAGTCTCAAAACCTGTCAGTGTAGGTCACTATGTCTGAGCCGACCATCTTATGTTCCCATAGTTCTTGTTCTAGCTTTTGTACTTCGCCCCTTGGGTAGTACTCTTCAAGCATTAACTCTTTTAGATTTTCCCAAACTATTAAGTTAGCCACTGATAGGGTCAGTGACTTAACACGGCTATTCCACCATGTAAGGGCTCTGTTGGAGAAGGTGCAGGCAGCAAACTTCACTTTGGTCCCTTCTGGGCAAGAACAAATTTCAAAGACCGAATCTGTTTTCTCAAACCATCACGTCAGAGCGATGATTCCACCATTTCCATTAAAGGAAAGGAGTTTGTAGTTGATGAAGTCCTTGTAGGAGCTCTCTCTCGAGCGCACAGGGACCTCTCTTTGAGTAGCAAGAACAGGTGTTCCACTGTGACAACCCGAAATTTCCATTTGTACGAACAATATCTATTCAATAGAAGCCAGTCCAATTTCAGTGATTTTTCAGACTTTTCCGAACAAGTTTGCGTACATTAGGGTTTACACTTCAAGAAATAACAGGAGAGTGGATGCTCCTGGGTTTGTGAAATTTGAACATTACAAGTTTCATAATGTTACAGTCCAAGTTCGAGAATAAAAGTATTTTCTGTCAAAATGTTTCAGGACTATAAATAGTTTTCTGAATTAAATTAATTCATTATTCACAATTCCAACTAGAGAAAAGCCATTTTCTCTCTGACGGATGCTCGGGTTTTATCCCAGATTGTGAGTAACTCTTTCTAGTAGTGTTAGAATACTTATTAGATGCTTATAACATGATTTAGATGGCTAAATCATTAGATCTAGGAGTTTACTCCACAAGGTGTTCTTGGGCGGTAAACTCCCGAAACGAAGCCAAAAACCGACACTTGTGTTATGATAAAGCCTTAGACTATTATGTATGCATGTTAGGGACAAGAAAACATTCACAAAATCCACCCAAGATTGGGAGTTTACGGCCCAGAACACTCATAGGCTGTAAACTCCATATTCTAACCCAAAATGGTGATTTGAGGATTTAAGGAATTTAAGGCTTGCATCTAGACTATTTTCCCAAGTAGTATAAGGTCTTAAACACATCAAAGGACACAAACAAAAGTGAGTTTATGGCCCAAGTGAAGCTTAGGCCGTAAACTCCATATAAATGGACATAAAGGGTGTTTTCATTTCACCTAAAGCCCTAGACCTTTACAAGAAATTGTTCCACTTAAAATGAAGGACCAAAACTCACCAAAATCATTTATCAAAGGGAGTTTACGGCCAAGAGAATGCTCTTGGGCCGTAAACTCAAAGGAATGGCACCAAAGTGTGCCTAGGGTCCTCATTTGCCTTAAACAATTATCTAGAACATGTCCTTCAAAAGGAAGAGGCTTGAAAACAGCAAAAACAACACCCCAAGGGAGTTTACGGCCGTAAACTCCAAGGGGAAATGGCCTTGAGGCCGTAAACTCCTATTTGGAGTACTTCTAGACCTTAAACCCTTCCAAGGAATTAGCCACTAAGTTAGAATAATTCTAGAAAGCATTTGGGACTTCAAAACACACCAAACACACATGTTTGGGAGTTTACGGCCATAAACTCAAGAGTTTACAACCGTAAACTCCATGTGTGATGGTTTATGGAGAGTAAACTCTCATATAGGGTTCTTTGGAAACCCTAAACACAAATACCCTGTCCCACAATAGCTTAGATGAAATCCTTCAGGCTTAAAACACTTATATAAAGTGTTTATTATGTCCAGGATGTCTTAAACTTATCAATTAGTCATTTGAGTCTAATTGAGTGCACATATGTGTGATTATATGTTCATTATGGTCGTAGTGTGTATACAAGTTCTCTCTTGACACCTAGCCATCCTATACCGTTCAGTTCATTCCAATCACCAACTACAGGTGAGTTCATACCCCTAATCAATGTTTTAAATGATTTTAAATGCTTTAATGGGGGGGGGGGGGAATACAAGTAGAAACAAACATGTTATTAAATCATTGATATGTATTTTATAACGGTGTTTGTCATTTAATAGATTTCACATGCTACAAAATGTGATGCATGAAATGGTTTTACATCTTAAAAGCACATTGTTACCAAATGTTTTACCTTTGAAATGTTTATTAAAATGACATCATGTCATTGTTAATTATTGTTCAAAACTCATAAGATGTCTTACAAAAACCATTTTTCATTCTTGAACTAAACTATGCATATACGCTTATATTCTTATATATGTACTGATGTTATAGTTTACATATTTCATTTAGTTTCCCACACTCTTGAGTAGTAAGAGTGTACAAACCTACATGATCATCCAGTTATATTACAGTAAATTATCATAGGGATAGTTTGAAGATATCAAACATTACTACTATTACAAGGAATCACACATGAGTTAGTTCATTCATGAGTCTATACCAATGTCTTACATGATACATGAGTACACGTACTTAGGATTTCATGATACATGAATATATTTACATATACTTACCTATTACATGAACGCACATACATGAATACCATACAGGAACACTTTTACATAGGTGCATTATCCTGTATTCACTTACCTGGATACTTGTACTTAGAACTACGAAGATGATTTATTAGTATTTACTGTGTAAATTGTCTTTCCTATCTCGGTTCAATGGGATAGCTAGGCGGGACTTACCATTCCGAACCCCACTGATTAGCACCAGTGGTCGATGACCATCTACGGAGGTCTAAGGTTACTATTTATATTAGGTAGATCGATTGGGACTAACCCTTCCACCCACCTGCTGCTGCTATAGAGGACAATTGGACAATCTTCGGATGTTCATTAGGTTATACCTTTCGCTTATTGCGATGATTGTGTTACTCCTATTACCCAGCGATGACACTTACATTAATACTAGTTTTGGACAATCTTCGGATGTTCATTAGGTTGCATATTTCGCTTAATGCGATGTTGGGTTAGTCCTAGCACCCAGTGACAACACTTACAATATTACATTTTTCCGGTTTAATTTATTTTGTGATACATTCATATAAACGATGAGTTAGACTAAGCACTTTTAGTACTAGTCAACACAAAGGAAAAACTATCATTTTACAAACAGAACATTCGAGTCTTGGTAGAAGACTACACTTCATACTTATAAAACATTCGGGTCTTGGTAGAAGACTACACTTCATACTTACAAAACATTCGGGTCTTGGTAGAAGACTACATTTCATACGTACAGAACATTCGGGTCTTGGTAGAAGACTACATTTCATACTTATAGAAAATAAGGGTTTTTTTAGGGATTTCATACTTACCTCAACATTTTCATTTAAAGGTTTACATAACCTTCATAACAGATTTTCACAAACAAGGCAATGACACTTATATACTTATGAATTCACCAGCTTTAAAGCTGATACTCGCTTTCAAAATAACTTGTATTCTCAGGTCTTCAGTAGACAGGTACGGTGGCCAGGTTTTGAGAAGACGGAGCAGACAAGTCTCGTCTTTTATTTGTATTGTATATTTTTGGTGTCTTATTACAATGAAAGAACAAACATGTATTAAACTTTACTTATAATGCAATGGATGATGTTGTTGCTTGTTTATTATATTACACTGTTGTGATACTGTACATGACGTCCTCCACCCCTGAACGTTTCCGCCGTTCGTGGTTTTGGGGTGTGACAGATTGGTATCAGAGCATTGTTTATAGTGAATCAAGTATATCAACCCATAAAAGATATACTAACTATAAACACATGGGATTAAAACACTCTTGCTCAGAGTTATACTTTTAAATAATAAAATATTTAAGTAAGTATACGTGCCTGCATTCATACTAAAATCAGTGTCACAACGACAAGAACAAAAGTATTACGATTGTTGAATATCACAAGTAAGCCTGGGGATGTATGGTTAGTCATGGGAATGGCATAGCCTGATCAACTATGCTGGTCCGAGGAGTGATTAGAATATGCCCAAGAATGGTTGTGATATGGCAACAAGTCTAAAAACTTACCAACACAACCATAAAGGAATACCATATGGGTATTTGATCTTACTGTAATTATCTTAGTAGTTAGTCTATTTTAGCTATTTCTTATATCCCTTTTCTCGCGTATATTAAAATGGCTAGATTTCACCATGGCGATCCGTACTTCCCAAACCAAGGCAATGCTGGTTGGCAAGAGGCTGAACCAGAAGATGGTCACCCAATTCCTTTGGATGATCACCATGCTGAAGGTTTTTCTGATAGTTCTGACTCGGAGCCAGAAGTCAACAACCTACCCCCAATTGCTCAAAACCCAAACCTGAACCCTCGCCATGTGTTTCAAGGACCCACACCTCTGTGGGCCACTAACTTGATAACATGGAGTCATGAACAGGGTCAGCCCATTCCCTACAATGGAGACCGAAGTTTCTACAACCTCACTGAAGGAGGTTCTGCTGATAGAGTCCTACCAATCATAGTGCGTAGGATGTGTCGAAACTCGATAATAGCTCAGGCTACTATCAATCAAGTATTGGAAGTTGACGTCAACTCTGGTGTTAACACTGTCCACATTCGCCAACTAGAGTCTGCTTATGAAAGGACTCTGGTCTGTAATGCAAATCTGCAAAGGGAACTTGCTGAAACCCAAGCGGAGGTTAGGGAACTTCGAGCTCAGAAAGCAAGGTCGGACAGGCGTATAAGGGACATTGAACGTCTACTGTCGGGATCAAGGACTCATGCTAGCAGTTCTCGTCGCCGATAGAATCTCGTCGACTCATCTTTTGGATATAACCTAGTTTATGTAAAACTTTGGTCTAATTTCCTATCTGTATAAATCTTAGACCTGTTAGGTCTTGATCTAGTCTTATTTCTGTCAAAATTTTCCATCTTGGTTGATGTAAGGCCTACTTCTAGGCCATTTTTCCCGAACTTGTTACATCTGTAATTCCAGTATTATTGACAGATATCAAATCTTATGGAAATTACTATCCAAATACTATCTTCTTCATTTAATCATACTATTCTTTCTGTTGTTGGACTATGGGGATTTAGTCCATGAGACACATTCGTTTATCATTTATTCTTATCCATGTCGTCATCTTTTAAACGTATAGTTAAAGATGCCGCCACGCAGGAATCCAAGGAGGAACCCAAACAATGCAGCACCAATACCACCACCTCCACCACCACCTGTACCTCTTCAACCACCAAATCCTTTTGATGCCAACATGTTCCAGGCAGCTTTCACAGCAGCAGTTGCAGCTGCTGTGTCAGCAATCAATGCTCCTGCCCCTAGTGGATCAGGAACAGGTGCACCACCCTCGAACCACGGCGAAAGCCATGGACACCCTCGGGAATGCACTTACAAGGACTTCACTAACACCAAACCTCGCAGCTTCAACGGAACTAGGGGTGTTATGGTGTCGAGACAATGGATTGAGAAGATGGAATCCTTCTTTGAAATCTGTGCTTGTCAGGAGGGCAGCAAGGTCAAGTTTGCAGCTTGTACCATCTCTGACCGAGCACTAACATGGTGGAACAGCCATGTTAACTATCTAACTTTGGTGGTGGCGTATTCCATCGGCTGGGAAAAGTTGAAAGAAATGCTGATGAAAGAATATTGTCCTCGAGGTGAAATACAAAAGCTCGAGCAAGAATTCTGGGGTCTACAAATGGTTGGATCCGACATCATTACCTACATAAATAGGTTTTGTGATTTGGCAAACTTATGCCCCGACATGGTTGCTCTCCAGAGCAAAAAGATCGAGAGATATATCTGGGGACTGTCGCCCCAGATCCAATCAAGTGTGATCGCTTCCAGGCCTATTACCTTTGATAGCGCCAAGGAACTAGCACAATCCCTCATCGATCACCGGAAACCCCAGAGCACGACAATCCCTACACCTGTACCACAAAAGTCCAACCCCGACTACCACAAGGAGGGGTGGAATAAAAGGAAAAGAGGGGCTCCGCAAGGATCCTCCAATAAGCAACAACTTGTGGCGGTCAATGCTGCCACAGTGACTCCTGTTGCCCCTACGAACCCCTTACCAGCAAAAACTTATGTTGGGTCTCTCCCGAAGTGCACCAAGTGCAACTTCCACCACCGCGGGCCTTGTAGGGAGATGCAATGCACCAACTGCAACCGGAAGGGGCACCCCGCCCGTTTCTGCCAGACTCCAACAGCTCAAGCCGCCCAGGCTCCTAACGCTGGTATGGGCCAAACCTGCTACGGTTGTGGCGAAGTGGGCCACTACAAGAGGAACTTCCCTAAAGCAGGAATGGCTGGAGGGGTAGGAAGAGTTATAGCCCTAGGCCACGAGGAAGCAGTAGCTGATCCAACGATAGTTACTGGTACGTTCCTCCTCGATAACTCATATGCTTGCATACTTTTCAATAGTGGAGCCGAGAAAAGTTTTGTAAGTCACAAATTTGCACAACTGCTTAAACAAAAACCATGTGCATTAGATAATTCATTCACATTAGAAATGGATAACGGGAAAACAGAGAGTACAAACTGCATATACGTAGGTTGTACCTTAACTTTAGATGGCCATACTTTCAAGATAGATCTCATGCCAGTTACCATTAAATGTTTCGACATTATCATCGGTATGGATTGGTTGAGTCTTCTGCGTTCCGACATTATGTGCTTCGAAAAAGCAGTTCGTCTTAACCTTCCTAACAACGAAACATTAATTATCTACGGCGACAAACCTAGTACGAGCCTTCGCATCATTTTGTGCATTCAAGCCCAGAAGTGCTTGCGGAAGGAGTACCATGCATTTCTCACACATGTCGTCGATACCAGTCAAGAACTGAAAGACATTTAGAAAATCCCAGAAGTACGCGACTTTCCCGACATATTCCCAGAAGAACTTCCCGGTTTACCACCACAATGCCAAGTCGAGTTCAGAATCGACTTAGTGCCAGGGGCTACCCCAGTAGCCAAATCCCCGTATCGACTAGCACCGACTGAAATGCAGGAACTTTCCATTCAACTTAACGAACTTCTCAAAAAGGGATTCATTCGACCAAGCTTCTCACCATGGGGAGCACCGGTCTTGTTCGTCAAGAAGAAAGATGGATCGTTTCGCATGTGCATCGACTATAGAGAACTCAACAAACTTACCATTAAAAATCGTTACCCCTTGCCCCGCATTGACGATTTATTTGATCAACTTCAAGGAGCCAACTACTTCTCGAAGATAGATCTGCGATCCGGATACCACCAACTACGAGTGTTAGAGGAGGATGTTCCCAAGACAGCCTTCCGAACTCGTTATGGGCACTACGAGTTTGTAGTGATGCCATTCGGATTAACTAACGCGCCCGCAGTATTCATGGATCTGATGAATAGGGTGTGTCGTCCTTACTTAGATCAATTCGTCATCGTCTTCATTGATGACATACTCATCTACTCTCAAAGTAAGGAGGAGCATGGTCAACATCTCCGTAAAATCTTAGAAACATTGCGAACGGAGAAGCTCTACGCAAAGTTCTCCAAGTGCGAATTTTGGATTCGGCGAGTCGAATTTTTGGGCCATGTGGTTAGCGAAGAAGGTATACACGTGTACCCTTCCAAAATTAAGGCCATCGAGAACTGGTCAGCACCAAAGACACCTACTGAAATTCGTTAATTTCTTGGTCTAGCTGGCTACTATCGCAGGTTCATTCAGAACTTCTCCAGCATAGCAAAACCTCTTACAACCCTGACCTAGAAAGGCGTGGCCTTCGACTGGGAAGAGAAACAGGAAAGAGCGTTCCAAACACTCAAACGAGCCTTGTGCACCGCCCCGATACTATCCCTTCCCGAAGGAATAGAATACTTCATTGTCTATTGCGATGCATCCAATCAAGGACTCGGATGTGTTCTGATGCAGCGAGGTAAAGTCATAGCCTATGCCTCGAGACAACTGAAGACACACGAGGTTAACTACACAACCCACGATCTTGAGCTAGGAGCAGTTGTGTTTGCTCTGAAGATCTGGCGACATTACCTATACGGTACAAAAAGCACGATCTTTACAGACCATAAGAGTCTATAGCACATTTTCGACCAGAAAGAGCTCAACATGAGACAACGACGGTGGGTCGAGCTACTTAGTGATTACGAATGCGAAATTCTTTATCATCCGGGTAAAGCCAATGTAGTAGCCGACGCCCTAAGTCGGAAAGAATATACTGGTCGTAGAGTCAAGTCTTTGACTCTAACTATCCATTCACACTTGTCCACGCAAATAAAGGAGGCTCAGCTCGACGCTTTGAAACCTAAAAACGTGGCTGGTGAATCCCTTAGAGGGACGGATAAGAAATTGGAAGTCAAGGGTGGCTGAGCCTTATACCTCATGGATCGGATCTGGACACCGAAACACGGTGGCTTCAGAGACTTGGTCATGACCGAAGCTCACAACACTCGTTATTCCGTCCACCCAGGTTCAGATAAGATGTATCTGGATCTTAAAAAGCTATACTGGTGGCCTAACATGAAAGCAGATATTGCTACCTTCGTGAGTAAATTCCTTACTTACGCAAAGGTCAAGGTCGAATACCAGAAACCCTCCGGTCTTCTACAACAAACGGAGATACCAGAATGGAAGTGGGAGCGGATCACTATGGACTTCATAACCAAGTTGCCCAAGACGATGGGTGGACTTGATTCCATATGGGTCATCGTCGATAGACTGACCAAGTCTGCACACTTCCTACCGATCAAGGAAACAGACAAGATGGAGAGATTTACCAGAACTTACATTAGGGAGATTGTAAGACTGCACGGTGTTCCTTTATCGATCATCTCAGACCGAGATAGTAGATTCACTTCGAGGTTCTGGCAGTCATTACAAAGTTCCCTAGGAACTAGGCTGGACATGAGTACAGCCTACCATCCACAGACCGACGGGCAAAGTGAGAGAACTATCCAAACCTTAGAAGATATGTTGCATGCCTGTGTGATTGACTTTGGAAAAGCTTGGGATACTCACTTACCCCTTGTTGAATTTTCCTACAACAACAGTTATCACACGAGCATAAAGGCAGCTCCATTCGAGGCCCTCTATGGCCGAAAGTGTAGATCCCCTCTGTGCTGGGCTGAAGTAGGTGATACCCAGTTAGCTAAGGGAGGTGATCCCGAAAGCACTCTCACAGGTCCGGAGATCATTCGGGAAACGACAGAGAAGATCGTTCAAATTCGTGAACGATTAAAAGCCTCTAGAGACCGACAGAAAAGCTACGTCGACAAGCGTAGGAAACCATTGGAGTTCCAGGTGGGCGACCGAGTCCTACTGAAGGTCTCACCCTGGAAGGGCTTGATACGCTTTGGAAAGCGTGGGAAGCTCAATCCAAGATACATAGGGCCTTTCGAGATTCTCGCAAGAATCGGCCATGTGGCTTACAAGCTCAATCTACCGAAACAACTCAGTAACGTACATCCTACCTTCCACATGTCAAACTTGAAAAAGTGCCTATCTGACGAGACTCTTGTTATTCCACTCGACGAGATCGAGATCAACGAGAGCCTCAACTTCGTGGAGGAACCAGTAGAGATCATGGACCGAGAGGTCAAGCAAACAAAGCAGAGCCGTATCCCGATAGTGAAGGTGCGCTGGAATGCAAAGCGTGGACCGGAATTCACTTGGGAACGTGAGGATCAGATGAAACTGAAATACCCTCACCTTTTTGCTTAGTTATTTGTAATTTCTTATTTGCTTACATTCTAATTTCGGGACGAAATTCCTTCTAACGGGGGGATTATGTGACAACCCGAAATTTCCATTTGTACGAACAATATCTATTCAATAGAAGCCAGTCCAATTTCAGTGATTTTTCTGACTTTTCCGAACAAGTTTGTGTACATTACGGTTTACACTTCAGGAAATAACAAGAGAGTGGATGCTCCTGGGTTTGTGAAATTTGAACATTTCAAGTTTCATAATGTTACAATCCAAGTTCGAGAATAAAAGTATTTTCTGTCAAAATGTTTCAGGACTATAAATAGTTTTCTGAATTAAATTAATTCATTATTCACAATTGCAACTAGAGAAAAGCCATTTTCTCTCTGACGGATCTTCGGGTTTTTATCCCAGATTGTGACTAACTCTTTCTAGTAGTGTTAGAATACTTATTAGATGCTTATAACATGATTTAGATGGCTAAATCATTAGATCGATGAGTTTACTCCCCAAGGTGTTCTTAGGCGGTAAACTCCCGAAACGAAGCCAAAAACCGACACTTGTGTTATGATAAAGCCTTAGACTATTTTGTATGCATGTTAGGGACAAGAAAATATACACAAATCCACCCAAGATTGGGAGTTTACGGCCCAGAACTCTCATAGGCCGTAAACTCCATATTCTAACCCAAAATGGTGATTTGAGGACTTAAGGACTTTAAGGCTTGCATCTAGACTATTTTCCCCAGTAGTATAAGGTCTTAAACACATCAAATGACACAAACAAAAGTGAGTTTACGGCCCAAGTGAAGCTTAGGCCGTAAACTCCATATAAATGGACATAAAGGGTGTTTTCATTGCACCTAAAGCCCTAGACCTTTACAAGAAATTGTTCCACTTAAAATGAAGGACCAAAACTCACCAAAATCATTTATCAAAGGGAGTTTACGGCCAAGAGAATGCTCTTGGGCCGTAAACTCAAAGGAATGGCACCAAAGTGTGCCTAGGGTCCTCATTTGCCTTAAACAATTATCTAGAACATGTCCTTCAAAAACAAGAGGCTTGAAAACAACAAAAACAACACCCCAAGGGAGTTTACGGCCGTAAACTCCAAGGGGAAATCGCCTTGAGGCTGTAAACTCCTATTTGGAGTACTTATAGACCTTAAACCCTTCCAAGGAATTAGCCACTAAGTTAGAATAATTCTAGAAAGCATTTGGGACTTCAAAACACACCAAACACACATGTTTGGGAGTTTACGGCTGTAAACTCAAGAGTTTACAACCGTAAACTCCATGTGTGATGGTTTATGGAGAGTAAACTCTCATATAGGGTTCTTTGGAAACCCTAAACACAAATACCCTGTCCCACAATAGCTTAGATGAAATCCTTCAGGCTTAAAACACTTATATAAAGTGTTTATTATGTCCAGGATGTCTTAAACTTATCAATTAGTCATTTGAGTCTAATTGAGTGCACATATGTGTGATTATATGTTCATTATGGTCGTAGTGTGTATACAAGTTCTCTCTTGACACCTAGCCATCCTATACCGTTCAGTTCATTCCAATCACCAACTACAGGTGAGTTCATACCCCTAATCAATGTTTTAAATGATTTTAAATGCTTTAATGGGGGGGGGGGAATACAAGTAGAAACAAACATGTTATTAAATCATTGATATGTATTTTATAACGGTGTTTGTCATTTAATAGATTTCACATGCTACAAAATGTGATGCATGAAATGGTTTTACATCTTAAAAGCACATTGTTACCAAATGTTTTACCTTTGAAATGTTTATTAAAATGACATCATGTCATTGTTAATTATTGTTCAAAACTCATAAGATGTCTTACAAAAACCATTTTTCATTCTTGAACTAAACTATGCATATACGCTTATATTCTTATATATGTACTGATGTTATAGTTTACATATTTCATTTAGTTTCCCACACTCTTGAGTAGTAAGAGTGTACAAACCTACATGATCATCCAGTTATATTACAGTAAATTATCATAGGGATAGTTTGAAGATATCAAACATTACTACTATTACAAGGAATCACACATGAGTCAATTCATTCATGAGTCTATACCAATGTCTTACATGATACATGAGTACACGTACTTAGGATTTCATGATACATGAATATGTTTACATATACTTACCTATTACATGAACGCACATACATGAATACCATACAGGAACACTCTTACATAGGTGCATTATCCTGTATTCACTTACCTGGATACTTGTACTTAGAACTACGAAGATGATTTATTAGTATTTACTGTGTAAATTGTCTTTCCTATCTCGGTTCAATGGGATAGCTAGGCGGGACTTACCATTCCGAACCCCACTGATTAGCACCAGTGGTCGATGACCATCTACGGAGGTCTAAGGTTACTATTTATATTAGGTAGATCGATTGGGACTAACCCTTCCACCCGCCTGCTGCTGCTACAGAGGACAATTGGACAATCTTCGGAAGTTCATTAGGTTATACCTTTCGCTTATTGCGATGATTGTGTTACTCCTAGTACCCAGCGATGACACTTACATTAATACTTGTTTTGGACAATCTTTGGATGTTCATTAGGTTGCATATTTCGCTTAATGCGATGTTGTGTTAGTCCTAGTACCCAGTGACAACACTTACAATATTACATTTTTCCTGTTTACTTTATTTTGTGATACATTCATATAAACGATGAGTTAGACTAAGCACTTTTAGTACTAGTCAACACAAAGGAAAAGCTATCATTTTACAAACAGAACATTCGAGTCTTGGTAGAAGACTACACTTCATACTTATAAAACATTCGGGTCTTGGTAGAAGACTACACTTCATACTTACAAAACATTCGGGTCTTGGTAGAAGACTACATTTCATACGTACAGAACATTCGGGTCTTGGTAGAAGACTACATTTCATACTTATAGAAAATAAGGGTTTTTTTAGGGATTTCATACTTACCTCAACATTTTCATTTAAAGGTTTACATGACCTTCATAACAGATTTTCAGAAACAAGACAATGACACTTATATACTTATGAATTCACCAGCTTTAAAGCTGATACTCGCTTTCAAAATAACTTGTATTCTCAGGTTTTCAGTAGACAGGTACGGAGGGCAGGTTTTGAGAAGACGGAGCAGACAAGTCTCATCTTTTATTTTGATTGTATATTTTTGGTGTCTTATTACAATGAAAGAACACACATGTATTAAACTTTACTTATAATGCAATGGATGATGTTGTTGCTTGTTTATTATATTACACTGTTGTGATACTGTACACGACGTCCTCCACCCCTGAACGTTTCCGCCGTTCGTGGTTTTGGGGTGTGACATCCACCTCCGTTGGAACTGGTAGGATGATATTGAGCCATGGCTGTTACCACAGCCGTAGCTACTGCAACATTCAAAGTTGCCGCATCGATTTGTTGAGCAGGTATTGGAGTTATCGGAGTGGTGCGTCTGTTTGATCTGCGAGGAGGCATCTTTGCTAAAAGAATACAAAGATGAGATGGGAATAAGTCTATAGCATTGGAGATAAGCCGAAAGCTGAATGACAAGGTTATCCTAGTTCTGAGTGTATCGGGTCCTGACATCCACAGGGTTCTAGAAACAATTCATAAAAAGTCTATACCAAATGAAATTTATGAAGTTGAAATGGTTATCCTCGAATGAATATATGTTGCCTGAATAACTGTTACCAGCCGAACGTAAAGAACATAATTCTAACACGTAGGGTGAGTAGTGTTTCCACTAACTCATTAAGTTAACCAAGATTATTATTTATTGTGTGATGTTTATCACGTTTTGGTTACTGCGGTTGATCCTTCTTTGAATACTTCTCATGAACTTGCCCTTGTTCCTCTTTGAATCTTATGTTGACCCCTTATAAGGAAGTGATTAGATCTATCTGGCTTCGTCGTGCGAGAATGGATGTGACTAGAGAATCTATGAGATTTAAGGTAACTTTATGGGGTGATCCTTACAGAGTCATGCTATAATTGTACAATGTATACAAGTTGTATATAATTCAGATTAAATAGACCTTCGAATAAGTGATCCTACTCCAAAACCACAACCAAACAAGGAACAGGTGATGAAGTGTAGATCACAAATTCTATGTCTATAAAACCCCAATTATATATAACCTTGGGAGTATACATTGCAAAATCTTAGACCTATCTGTAAGTGTCTTTTAAGTTATCACATAAGTTACTTATATAGAGCCTAAAATACTGCAATAGTATTCTAACTTTCATGTTCTGATCTAGAGATCCTTTGTATAGAGTTAGGTAAGTTTTAACACCGTTGCAACACCACATCACTCCCAAACACATGTCGGTCACATCTCGAATAAATATAGTTGATCAGGCTATATTGATTCTAGCTATGATTACATAATTGTTCAGGTTTGACGACAATATTCAACCTTTAAATACTTTAGTTTTGTTCTCCTCGTGACACTAGTTCTATTATGTACACGTATAAGCAAGTAGGTATATTTTTATAAATTTTAGTTATACTCTAAAAATATATCATTATCCAGAGCACTTAAGCCCCATTGTATTTATAGTTGTATATCTTTTATCGGTTGATATACTTAGTTCACTATAAACAATGCTGTGATACCAATCAGTCACACCCCAAAATCGAAACGACGGAAACGTTCGGGGGTGGATGACGTCATGTTTTGTATCACAAGACATGTATCATAGTAAGCAAGTAATGAAAAACCATTTCATTAGAAACAAAGTGTTTACAAAGTATGTGTTCACAAAACATAGAGTACATAAGCAAATAACAAAACAAGACTTGAAGCTATACTGCTCCATCTTCTAAATTCCCAGAGCGAGTACATATCTACTAGTTTCCATAGAATACAAGTTATTTGAAAGAGTTTATCAACAATTAAGCTGGAGAGTTCATAAGATTTTAGTGATGTATGTGAGTTGTAGAAAGTTGTTCAAAAATGTAGCTGAAATGTAGTAAGTTATAAGTTATGTTTTTAGAAAAGTTCGCATGTTCCTCCAGAAAATCCTATATTTCCTACTTTGATGAAAAATACATAAAAATGATTCTAGAATCCTTTCTATGAGTATTAAATTGATACAAGTTATATAAAACTCAGAGGAAACAAACAATCAATTGTGCGCATCTGCCCTAAGCCCACAACCAAACAAGGAACAGGAAGTAAAGCGGATAGCACACATCCCAATGTTTGTTAGGTCCTCATTGTATATAACCTTGGTGTATTCACTTGTTACTCATGGAGTTAATTGTAATATTTCCTTTATATTTAATGAAAATATCCTTTAAGAAAACCCTTATTTCTTATAATAAATTAGTGACCATAGTGATTACTTCTATAATTACTTAGTTTATACTAGCTATATATAATCTAATATCAAATAGATAGTTAATTGGATGAATCTGCCCTAAGCCCACATCCAAACAAGGAATAGGAAATAAGGTGGAAAGCATACATCCAAGTACCTGTTGGGTATTAATGATATATGACCATGATGTATAAACTAAGGTATTATAGAGTCAATCACCTAAAGTCCTTTAAGTTTACATGGGTTTAATAAAATGAATTAAACCCTTTACTGGTAAGTTTCTAGTTTTTTATACCAAAAGTTTTGTTTTGAAAAGTATGCTTTGTACTAGGAAATTGTTCATTGAATTAGTGTCCTATGACTTGAGCCATACCTGGTACCCCTTATGATGACTTAATGTGTACGGAGCATGTATATAACTAAAATCGAATAGATAATAGGTTGCATGAATCTGCTCTAAGTCCAAACCCAAACAAGGAACATGAAATGAAGCGCAAAGCACACATCCTATTACCTGTCGGATCCTATTTATATATATATATATATATATATATATATATATATATATATATATATATATATATATATATATATCCCTTGATGTATACATTAAGGAATCATAAGGTTAGCATTATGGTCCCTTTCTACTAAATGTACTAGACCTGACTATTCTGTTTGTCGTTTGCAAAATGTAAGTACTGTAGTATTGTATATAGTAACTACTATTGTACTAATTTCCTTAAATTAATTATTAAGGTATAATGTGATGACTAGATCCCATACTTAACACTCTCCCTGTCAAAGGATTCTGGGACCCAAACGCGACCTCTACAGTCAATTGCAAGCCGTGAACATCCACATTAAAATTATGTGACCATGTATACCCAATATAACTATTACCTTTTGTTTAGAACAATGCGTTAGTGATTCATTGGTATAGTTATACCATGTAAGTGTTCCATGCTATAACATCTTAGTATGTTCATTTTGTTATAGTATCTTAGTATCTTCTCTTGTTATAGTATCTTAGTATGTTCTTTCTGTTATCAAGTATTCTATCTATTATGAACTGAACCCCTAAACTATTCCCATTATTTTTTACTAGTATTCTACCTGAACTATATTGAAAAGACTCCTTTTACTACCAAGTTAGGCTTGTACTTTAAAAACGGAGTTTGTTAAACTAAAAAGCAACATAACTGTAAAATAGTTTTTGAAATGTTTTGACCACTTATACAAGACATAAGCAATATTTTGAAAGAAGTTTATAACAAGCAATCACACAATTATCATTGTGTTGAACTTGTATCCCCCCCCCCTTAAAAGCATTTAAAGCAGTTAAAAGATTCACTATGGGGTATGAACTCACCTGATGTGGGTGATTCAAACGGGTATGCGCGTAAGGATAAGAAGTTCCACGAATGAAGTCCCGAGACACAACAAGTCCTAAATGACATAAAATTCATGGGTTTTGTGCATTCTAACTCTCTTATGATGTACATGCAACCCTAGAAACCTTGTATCTATGTTTGACTAAGATATATGCAAATAATTATTTTTTCCAAGGTTCTTATCCTATCTAGCATGGCATGGGGAACTTGAATCAAATAAAGCTAGTAGAATTACTTACCTTGTAGTTGTAGTTGATTGCTTGGAGTTTTAGAGCCTAGCACCAATAGTGTGGATGCCTCAAATGGAAATCACAAATCACCACAAACTTTGGAACCTTGAGAGAATAGTCACAACTATCTTGAAATCGGCCCTCTACTTTACTCACCACAACTAGTGTCATTTCAAGAACGAAAGTCTCCTTTATATAGTGTGGTGGATTAGGGTTACATCCAAGTAAACCCTAATACCCATGTCTCTTCATTTCCATGAGATCCATGGGTTAAAGCTCCATGGAGTATCCATGGACTTTCCAAGCAAGCCTAGCCCATATTTAATTAGTAATACTTTTGATCTCTAAATTAATCCTAGATTAATTATAGATCAATACTAATTAAATAATATGATCTTATATTAATATATTAGAACTTATAATATATAAATAAATCATATCTTATACTATTCTCAAAAGACTACCCATAAATTGTTCGGGTGAAGTGCCACCCAAATGGACCATGCCAGGTCGGGTCAAGTACATACCAATTATAGTTACGGATTTAGACACTATAGTTGCAAGTATGAATTCAGGAACCAATCAACAATTGTAGCTCTTTAAACTCTGTTGAACTAGAACGCGCCATTTTAGATAAGTGATCATATAATCCTCTATTCTAGATATCAGCCGGACAAATACATTGAACATGGTCTTGCTTATTGTCTAGCATTTGTTTCCCAATTCCCGATTTTCTTGACATAGAACTTAACTGAACACATCAATTTAGTTCTGACCGGGCCTGGTACATTAGTCAAAACAAAATCATCGAGGGTACCAGATATCGCTTCTAATCCTAGAAGGAACAGATAAACTTAGACTCATATGTTTGTTCTACCACTCATTGAATTATACACAAAAGCACGTTTTATAACATCGAGATACCAATGCGTTTTCGTACAATCAATGCATAACCAACTCCTAAGTAACTAATCATATCTCTAGGTTTGAAGACTTATATGATATTACCGTCTCATGATCACTCGAGATAAATTCCATGAAGTGATTCCAGTGACCGTGGGTTGAGTCTAATGCTTAGAACTTATGAGCACTCATGATTGTTGTAGGCATGTCCAACATCTTAGACCTCTGCAACCAATCATGACAGTCTTGATTCATACCTACTTCCGACATATGACCGACTGTGGAGGTTCGGATAATATGATATCCCAAACATAATTATTCTGGCAGTCAAAACATGCAAAAGAAATGTAGTCAACGATTCACAAGTGATAGCAACACTTTACTCATAAATAATAGCTTTTATTTATCATCAAATTTCAAATACATTTTACAAATTTCAAGATTTTCTGTCAATGTGTCTGGATCTTCCATGATCTCTTGGTTCCTTGGCTTAGGCAACCACACTATTGCTGTCACAGAAAATCTCCATTGGCTCCTTTATAGCTGGTACAACTCCAGGGTCTCCGATGAAGTTCTTTATCCATGTAGCCTCCTTTTCTGCCTCGCTTGCTGCTATATACTCTGATTCACAAGTGGAATCTGCCACCATCTCCTGCTTGGAAATTTTCCAAGTAATTGCCCCTCCGTTTAGGGTAAAGACCTAGCCCGAATGAGAGCAGAAATTATCCCTGTCAGTCTGAAAGCTAGCATCACTGTACCCTACAACTCTCAAGTCATCACTCCCACCAAGGGTAAGGACCCAGTCCTTAGTCCTTCGTAGGTACTTGAAGATATTCTTCACCGCAGTCCAGTGTGCCTGGCCAGGGTTCCCCTGATACCTGCTAACCATGCTCAAAGAAAAAGCTACATCAGGTAGAGTACACATCATAGCATACACGATCGATCCTACAGCTGAAGCATAAGGTATTCGACTCATTTCTGCTATCTCAGCATCAGTACTAGGGCTTTGTGTCGTACTCAATCTGGCGTTACTCTGGATGGGTAACTCACCTTTCTTGGAGTTATGCATGTTGAATCTTTTCAACAGTTTGTCCACATAGTTGCTTTGACTAAGTCCAATTAGTCTTTTACTCCTGTTTCTCAAAATCCTTATCCCTAGAATATACGCAGCTTCACCAAGGTCCTTCATAGCGAAACACTTCCCAAGCTAGGAATTTATTTCCTACAGGGTTGGGATGTCATTTCCTATGAGTAGTATGTCATCCACATACAGTACCAAAAAGATGACTATGCTCCCACTAGCCTTGATATAGACACAAGATTCATCTTCACTCCTTGAAAAGCCTTGATATAGACCCAACTATCTTACGATCAGGTACATTTTCAACCAAGTTCCAAACTTGATTGTCATACATGGACTGTCTCTCGCTGTCCATAGTCTCTTTCCATTTAGCAGCCTCAGGGCCTGCCATGGCTTCCGTGTAGCTATTAGGCTCATCCAGATTTACCAGTGTGTTATCACTGATAACTGTCTCACCTTTTGTAGTAATATGGAAAACATAATAATGCTCAGGTGCATTCCTGACTCTGGTGGAACGCCTCAGAGGTATAGATTCTTTAGTTGGCTCAGCAGGAGTTTCCTCCTCAGGTTGAGGGCTAGGGTTCGAGGTTCCTTCACCACTTGACTCTTGAATCTCCTCATGTTCAATTTGCCTCCCACTGTCTCCTTGGCTCATGAATTCTCTCTCTTGAAAGAATCCTCTTCTTGCTACAAAGACCAAATTATCACTGGGTCTGTAGAAAATGTAACCAAAGGATTTATGTGGATAGCCGATGAAAATACACCTTTCGCTTCAGGGTTCAAGCTTATCGTGAGTCTCACGTCTCACGAAAGCCTCACAACCCCAAATCTTAATGTGTTCTAGATTGGGAACTATTCTAGTCCACATCTTGTGAGGTGTTTTGGCAACCTTCTTTCTAGGGACTAGATTAAGGATATAGGCGGCAGTCTCTAAGGCATACCCCCAAAATGAGATTGGTAGCGAAGCTCGATTCATCATGGAACGAACCATGTTCAACAAGGTCTGATTGCGCCTCTCAGCTACACCATTCAACTGTGGTGTCCTAGGAGGTGTCAATTGTGAGATAATCTCACATTCCTTACGATAGTCAAGGAACTCAATACTAAGATACTCACCACCACAATCGGATTGAAGCATCTTAATGTTCCTGCCCAATTGATTCTCTACTTCTTGCTTAAACTCTTTGAACTTCTCAAAGTTTTCTTACTTATGCTTGATTAAGTAGACATATCCATATCTATTAAAATCATCAGTAAAAGTCACATAGAACCGATTAGCATCTCTTGTGGCGGTTCTGAAGGGTCCACACACATCTGTGTGTATGAGGTCCAACAGACCTTCACCCCTAACACAAGTGCCAGTAAAATATGACTTTGTCATTTTACCAAGCAAACAAGATTCACAACTATCATCTGACTTTGGGTCAAATGACTCCATGACTCCATCCTTTTGGAGTTGGCCTATGTGTTTCTTGCTTACATGTTCAAGACGACAATCCCATAAAGATGCTCTATCTAAGCTAGTGGAAGAGTCAATACACAATACATTATTTCCTATATTATCTACAACTGATACAGTTTCATACACGCCATCACAAGGTAATGCTTTAAAATAATGAACATTAGTAAAAAAAAGCATCAATACTACCATTATTATTATCAAAATAAAAGGTAAAACCTTGTTTATACAATGCATGAAAGGAAATAACATTTCTTGCCATTTCTGGCGAATAATAACACTTATTCAGATCTAATGTTAACCCACTATTTAGCACTAAGGAATAAATTCCTATCTTGGTGACAGGTGAAGCTTTCCTGTTTCCCATGATCTAGTTTATCTTTCCCTGCTCCACATTCTCACTTCTTCTTAGTCCCTGTAAATCACAACATATGTGAATACCAAAACCTGTGTCAAGGACCCAAGACTTAGAATGAGGTGAGTTATTAGACAATATAGTGTATATACCTGCATGGTTGGGTTTTACTTTCCCATCCTACACATCTTGCTGGTACTTTGGGCAGTTTCGCTTCCAGTGCGACTTTTCATGACAATAGAAGCATTCAGCCTCATTAGGGTTAGCAGAAGGAGTGCCAAAACCTTTCATGGTTTTGCTTGAAGAGGAGCCTTCAAGGGTCTTACCCTTGGTACCCTTAGAAGGGTTCTTTCTCTTCTTCCCTTTGCCATGCGCGATTGCCAAGACATTGGCCGCAGTTCGAGTAGGAGTGGGAGTAGTAACAACCGACTTACCCTTTAGACCACTTTCCGCGGTCTTCAAGAGTCCCTGAAGTTTGTTGAGGGTGACTTTTTCCTTGTTCATGTGATATGTCATGCGGAATTGATCATAACACGATGCTAAGGAGTGCAAAATGATGTCTATTGCTAACTCCTCGGGGAATTTCACATTTAGCTTCAGTAAACGGTCCACATACCTTTGCATTTTCTGCATGTGGCCAGTGATGGGTTCACCATCCTTCATTCAGGTTGTAATAATGGAGGAGATTATTTCATATCGCTCTTGACGAGCACCTTGATGGTAGCGGTCCATCAAGTCCTGGTGCATCTCAAAAGGATAATATGTGGGATATAGTGTCTAAGTACATAACTTTATTTGGTATGTACTTGACCCGACCCGGCATGGTCCATTTGGGTTGCATGGCATTGCAATACTTAGATAGACTAAATGAGAGAATAAGGCACTTATGATTATTAATATATTATAAGTTCTAATATATTAGTAATAGTATTATTTCATTAGTATTGATCAAGTATTAATCTAGTATTAATTTGGTGATCAAAGTGAGCCTAATTAAATATATAGGGTTGATTACGACAATCATCAATTCTTTTATGGTGGATTAATGATCCATGGTTTATGGGTTATGGATGTAAACATTTGGAGATCCATGGATAGTCCATGGGAGTTACAAACCCATGGGTCATGAGAAATGAAGAGTCATGACAATTATGGGTCTTTTTAATGAAACCCTAATTGTGACACCACTATAAAAGGGACCCTTTGGCTAGCAAAATCGCGACCTAGTGTTACTAGAGAGGGCATAACCGATTTTGAGTGCTAGAAGTATTCTCTCAAGTTATTCCAAGTTTTGTGGTGTTGTGTGAAGCATTTGAGGCACAACATTTGGGGTGCTAGGCTCACAAAGTCTTGAAGGAATCCAAGCAACAACAAGGTATGTATTTCTACTAGTTTTATATTTTATTTATTCCCCATGCCATGCTAGTTAGGAAATAACCTTGAAAAAGAAATTTGCGTGTATACAGAGAAAACATAGATTCAAGGTTATTAGGGTTGCATGTACACTTAGGAAGTGTTAGAATGCTCAAAACCCATCAGTGGTCTTAGAGCCTAGGATTTTTTTCTGTATACTTGGTGCAAAACTGCTTGAACATCAAAAATTCTGCTCACTGTAGACTGGACTCGCCGAGTTCATGGGGAGGACTCGCCGAGTCCATGAACAAATTCATCCTACTAGTCGAGTAGGATAATGCACTCAACGAGTAGGAGCGTGTTGGGCAGCTTTTTCGAGTTTTGTTGCTAGAAATGGATTGAAATCATTATCCCAATCTATTTTGGACTTGAAAAATCTGTTTTTCAAAATGATAATGATTATGTTAACCCATTTTTGAAAGACTTTTATCAATTTTCAAGTATTGTATATGTTTATATGATTCTTGAAATTGCTTGACATGAATTTGTGTTCTTATGAGTTTTTAGAAGATCATAGGAATTATGTGTAACCTCCATGTATGTTTAATTCATGATCTTAATGGCAATGATCTCAAGTTATGGATAACCAAAAGTCACTTCTTTAAATTGTGATTAAAGAACTAAAGAGGTTTCATAAAATGAAGAGTCTTCATTTTTATGAACCATTAAAACTCATAAGTTACAAATTGAAGAGACTTGGAATAGTTTCAATTCTTGCCCTCAAGTTTTGGAATTTGAAAAGTCTTACAATCTAATACTTTAATTCCAAATTAAACCTTAGATTTTTAAAAAAGTTTAAAAATCAACACTTATACTACTATTATAATTTTATTCTATAGATATGTATAAGAATATGCCATTCTTACCGTTAGTAGGCCTCATTCACGAAGCCGGTCTACAAAGGGGGTATAAGGTTGTTTCCTATAAAATGGTGACTTAATGGGTGTCCATTCTCACCCACCGTTTCCTTGATCGGCGGAGGATCATTAGCCGAACGGGTAGGATACAACTTTAAATTCTCATTAAAAGTATAATGAATTATAAAGTAACTATACATTATAAATTCCCAATCTTAGTTACTTTAGGAAAATGTGAAATTGGTGCTAGCCTATAAGATTACACTTTGTACCTTACCAAGTCGTTAGTGGAGCGTGTGTGGTTAACCGGCACACTAACATGGACTAGTAAGAGTGGAAAAGGGTAACTTGACTTTATTATAGATCGGTGGAGCGTGTGTGGTTAACCGACACATAGATTAGGTAATATTGTTAAGGGTACCAAGTCAATTTGTATGGTTATTCACACCTTGTTTGTGATCCTCGACATACCAGTCACAAACTTGAGAGGGCACATTCGAGATTCAAACATGCCATTGAAAAAGTTCAATGTATCTCAAAAGATCTAGGAGTTTCAAAACCAATAAAACCTAATCATAAAATATTTCGTTCTTATGGTGGAAATTGGTAAATCGTCATTTACCTACCTTCAAATATTTTATAGTGTGGATTACGGCATCCCTCTTCCACCTATAAATAGTTTGTTGGATCCTAGCCTTAATATTTCATTTGGGTGACTTATTAAGGACTCTTAATCTAATGAAACTTATCTTCCTTTTATTCCAGATGTCTTCCAATAACGTTGCTGGCGCAAACCCTACATGCTCCTTTTCCCTAATGAACTTGTGTGGTAAGGTCATCTTTAATGGATCCAACTTCAATGAGTGGATCAGAAACATCAGGATGATTACCCGCTATAAGGACAAAGAATATGTCCTTGACAGGGAGCTTAAGGTTGTTAATAAAGCCACTGCTACTCAAGAAGAGCTTGCGGAGTTCATTGCACATGAGAAGGATGCCACCAAGGTGTCCTGCATCATGATGGCCACAATGACTCCGAAACTCCAAAAATCTTATAAAGATTTCTACCCCTATGAGATGCACCTAGATCTGATGGAAAGGTACCATCAGAGCGTGCGTCAAGAGAGGTATGAAATCATTTCCTCCATGATAACCGCAAGGATGAAGGATGGTGAATCCATCACCGGTCACCTGCAGAAGATGCAGAGGTTCGTTGACCGGTTGCTAAAGCTCAATGTTGACTTCCCTGAGGAATTCATGATTGACATCATTCTCCATTCCTTACCTCCAAGTTATGATCAGTTTCGTATGACTTATCATATGAACAAGGAGGAAGTCACACTTAGCAAACTTCAAGGACTCTTAAGGACAGCTGAAAATGGCCTTAAGGCTAAAGCGGTTGCTACTTCTACTCCTTTAACAACCCCTGTTCTGGCGATTGAGCAGGGAAAGGGTAAGAAGAGGAAAAGCCCTTCGAAGGGTACCAAGGGTAAGACTCTTGATGGTTCCTCTTCAAGTGGGACAAAGAAAGGTCCCATTACTCCTTCTTCAAACCCAAAGGAAGCACAGTGCTTCTATTTCCAGGATAAGGGACACTTCAAGCGAAGCTGCGCCAAATATCTGCAAGATGTAAAGGATGGGAAGGTTAAACCCACCCATGCAGGTATTTACACAATATTGTCTAACAACTCATCTAATGCTAATTCTTGTGTGCTTGATACAGGGTGTGGTATTCACATTTGTACTGATTTGCAGGCACTAAGAAGAAGTGAGCAAGTGGAGCACGGGAAGATAAACTTAGTCATGGGCAATAGGAAAGAATCACTTGTTACCAAGATAGGAGTTTATTCTTTATTGCTTAATAATGGGTTAATGTTAGATTTGAATAAGTGTTGTTACTCGCCCGAAATGGCGAGAAATATTATTTCTTTTCATGGCTTGTACAAACAAGGTTTTACATTTTCATTTGATAATAAAAATGGTGGTATTAATGTTTATTACAATGATGTATTTTACTTTAAAGCAATACCTTGTGTTGGTGTATATGAAGCTGTGAATGTTGTACACAATTTAGGAAATAATGTGTTGTATATTGATTCTTCTGACAGCTTGGACAAAGCATCCTTGTGGCATTGTCTTCTTGGACATGTTAACAAGAAGCGCATAGGCCAACTCTAAAAGGTTGGAGTCTTGGAATCATTTGACCTCAAGTCAGATGATAGTTGCGAGTCTTGTTTACTTGGAAAAATGACAAAGTCGCCCTTCATAGGTAATTGTGATAGGGGTGAAGGTTTGTTGGACCTTGTACACACGGATGTGTGTGGGCCCTTCAGAGTTGCTACAAGGGATGCTAATCATTATTATGTGACTTTTACTGATGATTACAGTTGATATGGATATATTTACTTAATCAAGCATAAGTCAGAAACCTTTGAAAAGTTCAAAGAGTTTAAGCAGGAAGTTGAGAATCAATTGGGCAGGAACATCAAGATGCTCCGATCCGATCGGGGAGGAGAGTATCTTAGCACTGAGTTCCTTGACTATCTCAAGGAATGTGGGATTGTCTCACAATTGACACCTCCTAGGAAACCATAGTTGAATGGTGTAGCTGAGAGGCGCAATCGAACCCTATTGGATATAGTTCGTTCCATGATGAGTCGAGCTTCGTTACCAATCTCTTTCTAGGGGTATGCCTTAGAGATTGCTGCCCATATCCTTAATCTAGTCCCTACTAAAAAGGTTGCCAAAACACCTCACGAGATGTGGACTGGGAAAGTGCCCAATTTGGACCACATCAAGATTTGGGGTTGTAAAGCTTTTGTGAGGTGTGAGACTCATGACAAGCTTGAACCCCGAAGCGAGAGGTGTATTTTAATCGGCTACCCATAGAGATCCTTTGGTTACCTCTTCTACAGACCCAATGATAATGTGGTCTTTGTAGCAAGAAGAGGAGTCTTTCGTGAGAGAGAATTCATAAGCCAAGGGGACAGTGGGAGGCAAATTGACCTTGAAGAACTTCAAGAGTCAAGTGGTGAAGGAACCTCAAATGCTGTCAGCCAACCTGAGGAGGAAACTCCTATTGAGCCGATAGATTAGTCTATGCCTCCAAGATGTTCCACTAGGGTAAGGAACACACATGTTTTTTATTATGGTTATCACATCACCACTGAAGGTGATACATTTATCAGTGATAGTACAATGATTGATTTGGATGAACCTAATAATTATAAGGAAGCCATGGCAGGCCCTGAGTCTACGAAATGGAAGGAGGCTATGGACAACGAGATTTAGTCTATGTATGACAATCAAGTTTGGAACTTGGTTGACAATGTACCCGGTCGTAAGACAGTTGGGTGCAAATGGATCTTTAAGAAGAAGACCAACATGGATGGGAAAGTACACACTTATAAAGCGCGACTGGTTGCGAAGGGATTTACTCAAACTCCGGGAGTTGACTATGATGAGACCTTCTCACCAGTAGCTAAGATTAAGTCTATTAGAGTGTTGTTAGCTATAGCTGCATTTCATGACTATGAAATATGCCAAATGGATGTCAAAACCGCTTTCCTTAATGGAAAGTTGGTTGAGGATGTTTACATGGCTCAGCCATAGGGTTTTGTCGATTTAAAATACGTGTGTAAGCTTGAAAAATCCATTTATGGATTGAAACAAGCATCTCACAGGTGGAATCTTTGCTTTGATGAGAAAGTCAAAGAGTTTGGATTTTTCTAGGAGTGAGGATGAGTCTTGTGTATATGTCAGGGCTAGTAGGAGCATAGTTAGCTTCTTGGTGTTGTATGTGGATGACATACTTCTCATAGGAAACGACGACCCAACTTTGCAGGAGGTTAAGGCCTGGCTTGGGAAGTGTTTTGCCATGAAGGACCATGGGGAAGCTGCCTATATCCTACGGATAAGGATATTGGGAGATAGGAGTAAGAGACTAATTGGACTTAGTCAAAGTACTTATGTGGATAAGGTACTGAAGAGGTTCAGTATGCAAGATTCCAAGAAAGGAGAATTACCAATCCAGAGTAATGCCAAGCTAAGTAAGACTCAGAGTCCGAGTACAGAGGTTGAGATAGTTGAAATGAGTTAGATACCATATGCTTCCGCTGTGGGCTCGATCATGTATGCTATGACTTGTACTCGCCCTGATGTGGCCTTTGCTTTGAGCATGGTTAGTAGATATCAAGGGAACCCTGGCAAGGCACACTAGACAGCGGTAAAGAACATTCTCATGTATTTACGGAGGACTAAGGACTGGGTCCTTACCCTCGGAGGCAGCGGTGACTTGAGAGTGGAAGGATATAGTGATGCTAGCTTTCAAACTGATAGGGATAATTTCCGCTCTCAGTCATGTCACACCCCGCTAAAGCGGAAACACGAGGCGTGGTACTATAAAGGGTTTCATAGCAAAAGTTAAAAGACAACACCAACCATAGTATTAAAAATCATTACAAATTTACAATGGGTTTGAACAACTTTTA
Organism: Lactuca serriola; assembly: GCF_051521515.1. Lineage (NCBI taxonomy): Eukaryota > Viridiplantae > Streptophyta > Magnoliopsida > Asterales > Asteraceae > Lactuca > Lactuca serriola. The sequence goes on along the minus strand of NC_136408.1, from coordinate 145,748,165 downwards.
CAAGAAATTACAATGAAAATAGAAATACAACACATGCAAATGCTCCTAAAAGTGAAGTGTCCCTAAGTGCCACTTACTCGATAATTCCTGAAAAAGCATGTAAAACAAGCGTCAACTATGAAAATAGTTGGTGAGTACTCACAAGTTTGAAAATAATATTGGTTTCATGAATCGAAATCAAAGTTTCGATAAGAGTTTCCAATAACAAAAGTATATTGTTAAAATGAGTAAATAAGTTTGTATAAACAAAGTTCAGAGTTCTTTGTCACCATGAGAAATAAAGTATGTTGCCTAAAAGAAATGCAACGATCATATCCTCATGGGAAATAAAGTTTGTTACTAAAATGAGTAATCAAGTTTCATTGCTACAAGGAGCAAACAAGTTTGTTACTATAAGAAGCAACCAAGTTTGTTGCTAAAACAAGTAAATAAGTATTTAGTAACAAAAGCCCGTTGTTATAATGAGATACCAAGTTCATTGCTATAATGAGAAACAAGTTGATTGCTATTATTGATAACAAGTTTATTGCTATAACGAGAAACGAGTTTGTATGTGTATGAGCAAACAATGAGTCTCAACCAAACCTATGACTGAAGCCCTATCGAGATCTATGCTTATCGTTCCATAGATGAATATGGTATCATGCACTCCAGCAATAGGGCGAGTAAGGAGTTGTCAATTCCTAATAGCGCTATCCATAATGACCATTGGCTCAAAAAGTTAATGGTTAGAGATAAGGGAAGGGCCTTAGTACGATAAGTTCTCATGTTCCGTGTTGCATAGACATACATAGAGAGACATAGCAATACAATAGCAATCATGTTTGATACAAATCAATTTAAATACACCATGCAAATAATAGTTTTTCTGGACATGCTTTTCCACCCCAAAACATAAAAACTGAAAATATGGGAGTGCGTGAATACTCACAATATGTAAAATAATGTAATCAAGTTTATATGAGTCAATTAAATACCACGAACATAAATAGTTTAGGACATGCTTTTCCACCCCAAAATATAAAAACCGAAAATAGGGGAGTACATGAATACTCACAATATGAAAAATAATGTATTCAAGTTTATACGAGTCAATTAAATACCACGAACATAAATAGTTTAGGACACGCTTTTCCACCCCAAAATATAAAAACCAAAAATAGGGGAGTACATGAATACTCACAATATGCAAAATAATGTAATCAAGTTTATACGAGTCAATTAAATACCACGAACATAAATAGTTTAGGACATGCTTTTCCACCCCAAAATATAAAAACCGAAAATAGGGGAGTACATGAATACTCACAATATGCATTGAGATGATGCAAATGATGCATTGATCTACGCTCCACTGGTACCACTATCGTTTTCCTACAACGATGTTACACACTAATAAGTCTCTAATCGAAATCTAACACTAGTATACATACTACTACAATAAAATTATGTCAATATTGTGTCAAAATTTAATATTAATAAGTTACAAAAAAATTTCTGTGGAAACTAAGTGTCAAAGAATCAATTGTTATATAACAATTTAAGTGGAAAAATTTCCATTATTGAAATGTTAATATTTAACATTTTAGAAGTGTTGCAATGATTAAATATTCAAAAACTAAATCAATTTAGTTCTAAAATTTCCCAAAGTTTGCATGTCAGTTTTAATTGAAGTGAAAGATCTTAAGATAAATTTTCTTGACTTTTGGATTTGTCTAATTATTTTTCACCATTTAATTCCTTGAATAAAAATAAAATCATGGAAAAATAGTAAAAAGTTAATAAAAATGACCAAACTTCAGATTTTGGTTCTAACTACATTAAAAGTCTTACAGATAAATTTTCATGGTTTATAGATTTGCATAACCAATTTTCTTATATTTAATTCACTAAATAGATACAAATTCATGAAAAATATAAATAAGTTTCCGAAATTACCCAAACTTTTTTTATTACTGTTATTAAACATTATTAAGCGGGGAAAAATATAAAAATATATTTCTAAACTGTTTAACCAAATTTTCTGATTTTTGAGCATTTATTCAAATAAAAATTGAAATAAATAGGAAAAAGTTTCCAAAATTGCCCAAAATTTTTGTAATACTTTTATTATACATGTAGAAGATGTGAAAAATATAAAATATATTTTTAAATTAGTATTTCTATTTTTCTTTGTTTTATCCTCTTAAATAATCATTAATTGGAGAATAATTATTAAACAGTTAAATTAAACTACCAAAATTTTGTTGTAACATCATTTACAGTGTAAGTAATCTGGAAAAAAATACCAAAAGTGGTTTTCATATTGTATAATCCGGTTTTGGGTATTTATGTGTATTTAAGTGTATTTAAGTGTATTTAACCTTAGAAAATAGGCGAAAAATAGTATACAGTTGAGAAAAATTATAAAAAGCCTTATAAAAACCTCCAAATGTACAACATAATGTTCTGGTAAAATGTCAGGAATTTTGGATTATCAAAACTATTTTTCCTGTTTTTAGGCCATTATAATTACCAAAAATTGGGAAAAATAGGAAGATATGATTAAAAATTCTAAAATTATTTTTCTTGGTCTCACACCACAGGTAAGAGCTGCGAAAATTGTTAGATACAATTTTCACACTTTCTAAAGTGGTTTTGTGATTTATTATACCCAAACAAAAAGAAAATCGAAAATCATATTAAACAGCAACATAAATCGACGAAATTTAATGACACGTCATTCTTCATTGTTGTGGTCGTCGATGAATTTATGCCGGATTTATAGACCTCTAGAAGTATTTTATATGATTTATTTCCCTATTTTATTGCATTAATTATATTAATTAGAGAAAAATGAATTATCTTCTGGAAATTTACAGAGAATCTTATTTTGTTGATGAGAATCTGGGAAAAATCGGATTTGGTCAGAAAATGATTTTTAGATATTTATTTAGAAATAAATCTTTCATTAACATATTTGAAAGCTTTTTAACAACAACTTTGATCATCAAGCATCTAAGCTTGAAGATCATCACATGCATGTTGTTTTGAAGACCATTCATGAGTTTGAAATGTTCAAAAATCGTTTTTCATAGAAAAATTTGGATGCATGAGGTGATTTTTACCCAAAACTTGTATAAAAGGGCATTATGTTGATTTTGACTTAGGTTTTGGTCCTTGGATTTCACCATTAACAACATGCATGTTGTTTTTGGGTGAAATCCTACCACCATCATCATCAAAACCATGAGTTTGTGTGTGTGTATGTTTATGTGTTCGTGATCTTTCATTAGAATGGTGTAGAAGAACAAAGAAATGCAAGAAAATCCATGAAAATTTGAAGGAAAATGAAAGGAAATCGTGTTCTACCTTAATGAACACCATGAGATGATGAAGATTTTGAGTATGAGGTGTGTTCTTGGAGTTATTCTCTGGAAAATTTCATGAGTATGGAGAAATGAAGAGAGAAATGGAGTGGTGGTGATGAAGAGTGTGAGAGAGAATGAGGGGTAGAGTGAGAGAGAAGATGGAGTGTAGGGGAAATTGATTGAGTGTGTTGGGAAGTGGAGAGAGAGGAGAGAGAGGGGAATCCGACTTTTGAGGGTATAATATCCCTCTCTCATTCATTTTTCTTTATAAAAATTCAAATCTTTTATAAAAATTATCCAACTTTTTATAAAATGTGCACCTTAACCTAGTTTTTATGCATAAAACTCTTGATTTTTGACTTATAAATTAAGAGTAATTGTTAATGAGTTCAATTTTATTTCCTTAAATGCATTTTTATAATTTTAATTATTATAAGATAATATTAGAAGCTTCATAATTATTTTTATAGAATTTTTAAGGTTAAAGTTTGTGAATATGAGTTTTTAGGGCATTTAGGGTTTTTGAGAGTTTGTAAGTCTTGGATATCAAAATTAATTAAATTTTGAGACTTCAAATTATTTTTTTTCTAACTCTTGTTCAAGTTAGAAATAATGATTTTAATTTATTTTTATCGGTTTATTGGCATTCTATGTAGTGATTCCGAGATTCAAGCGAAATTGAGGAATCAAGTATACTAGTCCTAGTCTTCAACTTTGACTTAAGTTTCTATGTGACTTTGACCTAATTTCTACTACTAGGTCAAGTGCATGATGTGTGTATATGATTCATGAAATGTTGTTCGAGTCAAAGAGTGACCCAAATATGGATAGTCACTACAGCTCAGTAGATGTAGAATTCACATATCAATGTGAAATCTAAGTACACTATCCATTGATTCTAATTGTTTCCAAGTTTCTAGTAGGTTATAACTTAGCTTCCAGTTACTAAGTCTAGTGTGTGTAGTGCCTATATGTGCAACTATGTCTAGTCAAATCTAGAACCGACTCGAATTTTGACGGTTGTCACAAGTCAGGCTGGGTCTTTATCCTAAATGGAGGAGCAATTACTTGGAAAAGTTCCAAGCAGGAGACAGTAGCTGATTCAACTTGTGAATCAGAGTACATAGCAGCAAGTGAGGCAGCAAAAGAGGCTATATGGCTAAAGAACTTCATCGGAGACCTTGGAGTTGTACCAGCTATAAAGGAGCCAATGGAAATTTTCTATGACAGTGAAAGTGTGGTTGCTTTGGCTAAAGAACCAAGAGATCACAGGAGATCTAGGCACATTGACAGAAAATACCATTTCATCAGACATAGAATAGAAGAAGGACTCCTCGTGGAAAAGAGGGTATCATCAGATGAGAACCCGGCAGATGCCCTCACGAAGGGACTGAGCAGGGTTAAGCATTTACAGCATGCAAGGCGCATTGGACTGAAGGATGATATTAGTTTCAATAATTAGATTCCTGAAACTTGTAAAATGTAATTGACATTTGATGATAAATAAAAGTTGTTATTTATTTATGAGTAAGGTGTTACTATCTTGTGTTGATTGTTTACTATGTTTCAATTTTGCATGTTTTTACTTCCAGAATAATCATGTTATTATTCAAACCATCCATAGTCAGTCAAACTTTGGAAGTAAGTATTGATTCAAGACTGTCATGAATTTGACTTGTATGATTTGTCTAAAGTGCTTTTGACAATGCAATGGTTGCTACACCATTCATGAATACTCATAAGGGCTGAGTATTGGATTCAACCCACGCTCACTTGCATCACTTCATGGAATTTATCTCGAGTGATCGTGAGATGGTAATATCATATAAATCTTCAAACCTAGAGATATGAGTTGTTCACTATGAGTCGGTTATTCATTGATTGTATGAAAACGCATTGGTAACTCGATGTTATAAAACGTGCCTTTGTGAATAATTCAATGAGTAGTTAGTACAAGCATATCAATCGAAGTTTATCTGTTCCTACTAGAAATAAAAGCGATATCTGGGCCCCTCGATGCTTTGGTTTTGACCTATGTACTGGGCCCGGTCAGAACCTAATTGACGTGTTCAATTTAGTTCTATGTCGAAATAAATCGGAGATCGAGAAACAAATACTGGAGAATAAGTAAGACCATGTTCCATGTGTTTGTCCGGCTAATATCATGAGAGCAGAGGATTATATGATCACTTATCATAAATGACATATCATCATCATCTCAGTTCCGAGAGACTTTGAAAGATCTACGATTGCTAGTCAGATTTTGATGTCATATTTGCAAATATAGTTATTAGACTTATCCAAGTGGGAGACTGTTGGATATAGTGTCTAAGTCGTTAACTTTATTTGGTATGTACTTGACCCGACCCGGCATGGTCCATTTGGGTTGCATGGCATTGCAATACTTGGATAGACTAAATGAGAGAATAAGGCACTTATGATTATTAATATATTATATGTCCTAATATATTAGTAATAATATTATTTAATTAGTATTGATCAAGTATTAATCTAGTATTAATTTGGTGATCAAAGTGAGACTAATTAAATATATAGGGTTGATTATGACAATCATCAATTCTTTTATGGTGGATTAATGATCCATGGTTTATGGGTTATGGATGTAACCATTTGGAGCTCCATGGATATTCCATGGGAGTTACAAACCCATGGGTCATGAGAAATGAAGAGTCATGACAATTATGGGTCTTCTTAATGAAACCCTAATTGTGACACCACTATAAAAGGGACCCTTTGGCTAGCAAAATAGCGACCTAGTGTTACTAGAGAGGGCATAACCGATTTTGAGTTCTAGAAGTATTCTCTCAAGTTATTCCAAGTTTTGTGGTGTTGTGTGAAGCATTTGAGGCACAACATTTGGGGTGCTAGGCTCACAAAGTCTTGAAGGAATCCAAGCAACAACAAGGTATGTATTTCTACTAGTTTTATATTTTATTTATTCCCCATGCCATGCTAGTTAGGAAATAACCTTGAAAAAGAAATTTGCATGTATATAGAGAAAACATAGATTCAAGGTTATTAGGGTTGCATGTACACTTAGGAAGTGTTAGAATGCTCAAAGGACTTTTGGAGCTTGGCTGTCATGGTGGCCATCATGATGCATGCCACTTTTGTAGCATCACTTTCCTGGACCTCATATTCAACATGCTCTTTAGGAGTAGCGGTTGGCTCGAGTACCTTTAGCTCCTTATCGAGAAAATATTATTTGTTCTCATACGAAGTGACCATCCTGATGTTTCTGATCCAATCAGTAAAGTTGGATCCATCAAAGATTACTCTCCCACAAAGATTCTTGAGAGAGAAGGAGCTAGTAGGGTTAGAGCCAGAAGCATTGTTATTGGAAGACATCTGAAAAGAAGAGGGAATAGATTAGATTAGATTTAAAGATAGTCCTTAACAAAACACCCAAATGTAGTATTAAGGCTAGGACCCAACACAATATCTTATAACTTAGAAGATGGATGTCGTAATCTATACTATAAGATATTTGAAGGTAGGTGAATGACAATTCACCAATTTCCACCATGAAAAATGAAATTTTAATTAGGTTTTAATTGGTTTATAAACTCCTAGATTCTTTGAGATTCATTGAACTTTCTTCAATGGCATGTTTCAATCTCTAGTGTGCCCTTCAAGTTTTGTGACTGTGATGTCGAGGATCACAAAACAAGGTGTGAAATAACCATGCAAATTACTTGGTACACTTAATGTATTACCCCTCAATCGATGTGCTGGTTAACCACACACGCTCCATCGATACTATGATAAACATTAAGTCACCCTTTACCCAACTTGTTAAGTTCAAGTTAGTGTGCCGGTTAACCACACACGCTCCACTAACGAATTAAACAAAGTGTAAAGTGTAATTTCATGGATTAGCACCTTATTCACATTTTCCTAAAATAAATAAGATTGGGAATTCAATAAAGTTTAGTTACTTTAGTATTATCATTACACTTTTAATGAGAATTTATAAGTCCTTGTCCTACCCGTTCGGCTAACGACCCTCCACCGATCAAGGAAGCGGTGGGTGAGAGTGGACACCCATTAAGTTGCCATTTTATAGGCAACAACCTTATACCCCCTTATAGACCGACTTCGTGAATGAGGCGTACTAGCGGTAAGACGACTTGATCTTATACATATATATATTATTAACTTATAATATTATAAATTATAAGGGTTAAATTTTAACTTTTAAAATTCTAAGGGTTGGAACTAAAGTTTTAATCATGACTTTACTTGTTCCAAAACTTGAGGGCAAGTTTTGTAAACTTTCAAAACTTTTCATTTCTTATAACTTATGAAGTTGATTGAGTTTGTATACGTTTGAAAACCCTAGAAAATCCCATATTTCCTACTAGTATAAAATGTAGTCTTCTACGAGGACCGACTGTTTTGAAGGTTTGCTTCTCTGTATGAATGAAGGTTTTTCCCATGTACAACTATTATTATCAAAATATAGTCCACCTCATCATTTATGTGAATGTGTCACAAAATAAAGATAATGGGGAAAATTATATAGTCATTGAAATCGTATGCATTTGTCTAGGATAAACACGACGCGGTAAATCGCCGAACAGTACAACCGAGAACATCCGTCGATGAACAGGTCCCGCTGTAGCTATCAGCCAGGTGTAGGATGGTTAGTCCCGTATAGTATGTAGTATTTCTCCTTTTATAGTATATAGTATTTCTCTCTGTGTAGTATGTAGTAATTCTCTTTGTATAGTATGTTTATATAGACTCATGAATGAACAGACTCTTGTATGTTCCCTTGTACTAGGAATAGTAATTGGTAACTCTTAAATTATACCTATTATAGTTTACTAGAATGTAGTTTGAATGTCCAAGTATGTTTATACACTATTGTTACTCAACGTTTTTGGAACTGAAGAAGAAATAAAGCTCTCATATCAATACATATATACTTAATACATAAGTGTATAGATATGGTTTTTAACAATATATAAGTTTGAAAGAGGTTTTGAAATACATTTAAAGGTTTTGAACAATAAATAATAATGACTTGATGTCAGTTTGTAAAATGATTCAAAAGTAGTTTGTTTGATAACAAAGTTTAAAATAACTTAAATCCATTGTATGAAACACATTTTGAAGTATATGAAATCCGTTGTTTGAAAACACAGTTATAAATCACATGTGATTGATCCTATAACTTTATGTTTTCTACTTGTATTCCCCCCATAAAAGCATTTAAAATCAGTTAAAAGGATAGATTAAGGGGTATGAACTCACCTGAAGTGAGTGATGCGAATGCAAGATCGGTAAAGGATGCTAAGTGTCAAGTGAAGATTTGAGCACACACAGATCCTATTTAACATATAATGACACATATAAGCATACAATTAGTGTTTATAACAACTAATTATGTAATGGAACAACCTTAGGGACTAGGAAACACTTATACTGAAGTTTTAAACCACATAGGGTTGCACATAAGGGATGTAGAGCTTCTTTTCGAAGTTTATGGCCCATATGGTATGAACCACATGATTTTACGGCCCAAGAACCATTTCGTCATGAATTTTCGGCCGTAAACTCATGGTACTAAATACCAAGATGTGTTATAAGGTCTTATAAGTCAAGGTGAGGTGTTCTAAGTTCAAGTGTAAGCCTTATGAAGGAATGGTGGCACCATTGCACCACTAACTAGTGTTTTTGGCCCAAGGACCATTTCTCCATGAGTTTACGGCCGTAAACTCATGGTATCTTGTACCAAATCAAAGTTTAAGGAACCTAGCTTATCATGGAAGTGTTCTAGACTTGATCCCAAGGCTTTGGAAGAGATTGGGGCTCAAACGCACACTAAAATAGAGTTTACGACCCAAGGAGGTTCTAGGTGTAAACTAGTTGATTCTAGTATATAACAAGCTAAGACAAGAGTACTTACAATATAGAAGCTTGTAAGGGTACTTAAGGCTCAAGAACACTAGTGTGTGTTCTTGGTGTTCTTGGTGAAATGAAGAACACTTGAAGATCTATCAAATGAAGAGATTTCATGAATGAAATCATGTACAATCACTAGATATTGAAGTATACCAACTAATTAAGGAAAGAAACACTTACAAAGTTGAAGATCTTAAAGGAAAATCGGATGATACTTGAGAGAGAAGGAGTTCTAAGCTTGAAAAATGGTAAAAATGCCTAAAATGACTAAGTGTCATCTTTATACCTTAGACTTTACGGCTGTAAACTCCATGTTAGGGTCGTAAACTCCAAACTATTGGAGTTTTGAGACATAAGTGTTGCACATTGAACTCTAGAGTATACTTCCTATAGTTACCTCAGATGTACTTAAGATCAAAACACCCAAACTGACTCCAAAACTGCTAAAATTTAACAATTGAAAGTTTGACTTTGATTGAATGCAGGGTTTGTTATAAGATAGAAAATTCGAGTTGTCACATCATCCCCCCGTTAGAGGGAATTTCGTCCCGAAAGTAGAGTTTAAGCAAATAAGTAGTTACAAATAACTAAGTAAAAAGATGAGGACATTTCAGTTTCATTTGATCCTCGCGCTCCCAAGTGAATTTAGGTCCTCGCTTGGCGTTCCAGCGAACCTTCACTATCGGGATACGGCTTTGTTTCGTTTGCTTGACCTCTCGGTCCATGATCTCTACAGGTTCTTCCATGAAGTTGAGGCTCTCGTTGATCTCGATCTCTTCGAGTGGTATTACAAGAGTCGTCGGACAAAAACTTTTTCAAGTTTGAAATGTGGAAAGTAGGATGTACGTTACTGAGTTCACGTGGTAGATTGAGTTTGTAAGCTAAAGGGCCGATTCTCGCAAGAATCTCAAAAGGACCTACGTATCTTGGATTTAGCTTTCCATGCTTTCCAAAGCATATCAAGCCCTTCTTGGGTGAGACTTTCATGTGGTATCCCACCTTGAATTCGAAAGGTTTCCTTCGCTTGTCTGCATAGCTTTTTTGTCGATCTCTAGAGGCTTTCAATCGTTCACGAATCTGAACAATCTTCTCTGTCATTTCTCGAATGATTTCTGGACCTGTGAGAGTGCTGTCAGGAACTCGTCCTTTAGCTAACTGGGTGTTACCCACCTCAGCCCAACACAAAGGGGATCTGCACTTTCGACCATAGAAGGCCTCGAATGGAGCAACCTTTATGCTCGTCTGGTAACTATTTTTGTAGGAGAATTTGACAAGGGGTAAATGAGTATCCCAAGCCTTCCCAAAGTCGATCACACAGGCTCTCAACATATCTTCCAAGGTTTGTATAGTTCTCTCACTTTGTCCGTCGGTCTGTGGATGGTAGGTTGTATTCATGGCCAGCCTCGTTCCAAGGGAACTTTGTAGTGACTGTTAGAACCTCAAAGTGAATCTACTATCTCTATTGGAGATAATGGATATGGGAATACCATGCAGTCGTATGATCTCCCTAATGTATGTTCTTGTTAGTTTCTCCATCTTGTTAGTCTCTTTGATGGGTAGGAAATGCGCTGTTTTGGTCAATCTGTCGACGATGACCCGAATGGTATCAAGTCCACCCATTGTCCTGGGCAACTTGGTTATGAAGTCCATAGTAATCCGCTCCCATTTCCATTCTGGTATCTCCGGTTGCTGAAGTAAACCTGATGGTTTCTGGTATTCGACCTTAACTTTTGTGCAAGTAAGGCATTTACTCACGAAGGTAGCAATCTCTACTTTCATGTTAGGCCACCAGTATAACTTTTTAAGATCCAGATACATATTATCTGAACCAGGGTGAACAGAATATCGAGTGTTGTGCGCCTCGGTCATGACCAAGTCTATAAATCCGCCACCCTTAACTACCAAGTTCTTATCCATCCCTCTCAGGGATTCGCTTGCCATATTTTCAGGTTTCAGAGCGTCAAGCTGAGTGTAACGCTCGGGTTTCAGGGCTTAGCATTTTTGACAATGTAATAGTCTAGGTCAACTATTGTAACTATTTTTGAAGTAATAAAGATGAAATATTTGTGTATTATGTGAAATTATGTGTATTTATGTGCTTATTATTTAATTATAAATGTATAATTAATAAAGAATAAAAATCAGCGTCAAAATTAAAGTGTGAGTTAATCCTGATATCTTTATATAAATTTTTAGTGGTCGAAACAAGGATTATGGGGATCTAAAGAACGCCGAAATCCGAGTTATAACGAAGAAGTTATGACCCGTTGAAGTTTCGCGACGAAACCGACACGATACCGGGAAGCGTAAATAGTGAATTTACGATAGAGCGAGATTTAGCCTTAGTGATCTAAACGAAATTCATGGAATACGTTAAACCAAGAACGTCCATAAAAAGAAAGCCCAAATCTGACTTCGTCTGAGGAAGTTATGATTTTTCAAAGTTTCGGATTAGCAGTGTACAGCCCGAAATTCGAAAAATAGATTGAGCGGTTTTTTAGCCGACACGACCTAAACGAGAATCAAATATCTCGTTAAGAGTGGCATAACGAGAAAAAGATGGGCAAAAACGGATGTCGCATGAAGAAGTTATGAGAATTTAACGGACCGATCCTGTCCCGGCCTGTTAATAATATAAGATGGGCAAAAACGGATGTCGGATGAAGAGTATCGAAGCACTGTCCGAGTGCTGAGTCACCACCTTTTAAGTGAGTGCATAGTTACTTTCAGCTTACACATAGATATGAAATATTTTATATAAATTACGTGCTATGTGTGCATATTATCTGAATACGTGCTATCTATGTTGGATGAACGTTTTTATACATGTTTCCAATAATTTAAACTGTATATGTATTTATATCTACAAAAATGTTGGGGTAAAAATGGGTAGATGTAATAGGTGATGTGTGATAAAATGATGAGAGGCCTCGATGTTGATGTTGTTGATTCTGTCATCTAGCGGAGTATCGATGTCGACCAGAGACTCTTCTAGACAGTCCAGTGGAACGCTAGCAGGCTCGCAACCTGTAGGTGTTTGTGAACAACATGTTCACCGGTGTACTCCATCCCCCACATGGTTGCCTTAAGGACATTTATTGCTGAAGAATCCCCTTAGCAGTAGTGTCCATCTCGATGATGATCCTTAGGCTAGGTCCCTTATGATAGGTGTTTCGGGACGTAAAGTGAGGATAACGAGAATGGGTAATCGGGTTATTGTTGGTTGATGAAATTAATAAACTTATTTATTGTGGGTTGAAAACCATATGTGCTCACCAGGCTCCCAAGCCTGACCCACTCAGTTTCATGTATTACAGGTAGTGGCGCTCGAGCATAGATGTGATTTTTTGGATGAGGGATTACGGATATAGGCGTATAGACATGAAATAATGTAGTAAGGCTTATATTGTACTGTTTAAGCTTTTGATATGTATCAAACATGACATCCCAAGTCTTTTAATGAAATACATTTCTTTGGAAATGATTTTGATAAATCTTTATCATATTTTGTTTTGGGACAAATTCCGCAATACTTTTATTTAAAATGTTACTCTGATTTTCAAACAAGCATAAACAAAATCGGTATTTTATGGCCGTGAAAATGGGGATGTCACAGTTGGTATCAGAGCATTATTTTAAGCGAACTAGGAATTTGTAAGATTTCTAGACTTAAACATAGAATGCTAAGCGATGATTGTGAGGTGTGAGCACTAGCTTATTTTAGGAACTGTGCCTAAAATGCTTTTATATGCTAAATGCTTTGTGCCCAACATGCTATTATTTGTTCGGATCTATGGTCTGTTGCCGATCGGATTTGGAAACCTTATGTTTATAGGATTCTAAACGTACGACTATGATATTAGAACTAGCATGTAAACGTTTCAGAGATATATGGATGATTTAAACCCAAATGGAGATAGGAACCAACCCCCAATGGTTCAGCAAATACCTGTTGTAGAAGAAGTTGTACCTGAGCCAATAACGATGGCCGGAGTGCAAGCGATGATCCAGATGATGTTGGATCTCCAAATGGAGGAAACAAGGTGTTTACTTCAACAGAACCAAGAAGAACTTATGGTACCAATTGAACAACCCGAGCAGAATGATGGGCAGTCAGAAGGAGGAAACTACAGTGGGATTGTTGGTCAAGCCAACCCACCGATATTTAGGCAATACCACTAGGATGGAGGAATGACAGACGTGGATGCAAATACAAGGATTTCATGGCATCCAAACCACCGAGTCTATCTGGAAGCCCGACGCCGGTGGAAGTCATGAACTGGATCTATGAGATGGAGACGATGTTTGAGAGTTTCGAGTGTAGCAACAGGCAGAAGACCGCTCTCGCGGTTCCTCTGTTGAAATCTGGAGAACTAAGTTGGTGGAAGCTACTAGCTGATTCAATGCCCAAAGGTGAAGCAAGAAAGATGTCGTGGGAGGATTTTCTGGTGCAATTGAAGATGCAATACTGCTCTGAGCAGGATCTTCTGGAGATTAACAACAAGTTCCAGAATCTGAAGAAGGGAAGAATCAACGTTACTGAATACGCTGCAAGCTTTACTGAGAAAATGAATCTTGTTCCTCACCCCGTCCCAACTGAACTCTCCAAGGTTAACAAACTTTCCCTTGGATTACCAGTGGAATTCAGTCCAATGGTAAAGCAAACTACCTCTCTGAAAGCCGCCATATGTGCTGCTAAGAATGTGGAGACCAAATATACGAGAGAAGGGTCTGGAAAGAGCGAAGGTGGGAGAGAAAAGGAACTTTCATGGATCCTTGAGGTCCGGTAAGAAGAGTAAATTCTCGAAGTCTGGTTCGAGAGGAAGAGGCGCCGAAGCAAAATGGTGTGAGAAATTCAAGAAGAAGCACCAAGGGAAATGTGATGGAGGAGTCACTTGTTTCAAATATGGAAAGCCTAGGTGCTATGCCAACGAATGCACGTTCACTAAGAAGGTATGTTATAAGTGCAACGAGGAAGGGCACATTTCAAAGGATTGCCTGAAGAAGAAGGAGGCAGGAAGACCCAACATACCACCGAAGCCGAAGGTGAGAGCCTTCCAGATAATGCTCGAGGCTGCAAAGGAGGCAACAGACGTCGCTTCAGGTACCTTTCTTGTAAATGGTTTACCTGCAAATATACTATTTGATGCCGGAGCCAACTACTCCTTTGTGTCGCATAAATTTGGTGGGAAACTAGCATTGCCTGTAGATTATCCAGAAGTCTTTCTCGAAGATCTTCCCGGATTACCACCTGATAGGCAAGTGGAGTTTCGTATAGCCTTGTTACCAGGTACAACACCGATAGCAAAGGCACCTTACCGATTAGCACCGACAGAGATGAAGGAGCTTATGACGCAACTTCAGGAGCTGTTGGACAATGGTTTCATTCAACCTAGTGCATCACCCTGGGGAGCTTCGATGTTATTCGTGAAGAAAAAGGATGGAAGTATGAGAATGTGTATAGACTACCGAGAGCTGAATAAGTCAACGGTGAAGAACAAGTATCCATTGCCGAGGATTGATGACCTATTCGATCAGTTGCAATGTTCAAGCTACTTCTCAAAGATCGATCTTAGGTCGGGATATCATCAGCTGAAGGTAAGAGAGCAGGATATTGAGAAGACTGCATTTAGAACGAGATATAGACACTACGAGTTCTTGGTTATGACATTCGGACTAACCACTGCTCCAGCAACATTCATGGATTTGATAAATAGGGTTTGTAAACCATTCCTTGATAAATATGTGATAGTGTTCATCGACGACATTCTGATCCAGTCGAAAAGCCAAGAGGAGCATGGCAAGCACCTACGGGAAGTGTTGGAAGTGTTAAAGAAGGAGAAGCTTTACACCAAGTTCTCCAAATGCGACTTTTGGATACGAGAAGTCCAGTTCTTGGGTCACGTGGTTAAGCAAGAAGGGATAATGGTTGATCCCGCAAAGATCGAGACTGTGATGAAGTGGGAACGTCCGAAAAGTCCCACGCAGATTCGAAGCTTTCTAGGATTAGCTGGGTATTACTGACAATTTATCCAAGGCTTTTCTTCGATAGTTGCTCCATTGACAGCATTGACCCACAAAAGAGCTACATATACGTGGAGTGAGAAACACGATGAGTCATTCGAGAAGCTAAAGATGAAATTATGTGAAGCACCGATACATTCTCTACTCGATGGAGTTGAAGACTTCGCGATATATAGTGACGCATATGGAGTCGGGTTGGGTTGTGTTCTGACCCAAAGAGAAAAGGTGATAGCATACACATCTCGGCAATTGAAAGAGCATGAAAACAACTACCCCACTCACGATTTGCAGTTGGCAGCGATAGTTTTCGCTCTAAAGATACGGAGGCATTACCTCTACGGCACGAAGTGCAAGTTGTTCACTGATCATAAGAGTATCCAATATCTTATAATCAAAAAGAATTAAACATGAGGCACCGACGCTGGTTAGAGTTACTCAAGGACTATGACTGTGAGATACTTTACCACCCCGGTAAAGCAAATGTTGGTGCTGATGCTCTCAGTCGGAAAGTCAACCTTGAAAGGAAAAGGCCAATAGCGTTGAGAATCGAAGTCGTCTCGACGATTGTGGAAAGTATCAAGAAAGCTCAAGAAGAAGCTTTAGAGAAGAATGACCGAAAGGAAGAACATTTGGGCAAAACGTTAGTGTTCGGTACAAACAGTCGAGGACTGAAGGTATTCCAAGATCGGATTTGGGTACCTATGACGGGAGGAATAAGAGACCTTCTGATGGAAGAAGCACACAAGACCATGTACTCGATTCATCCCGATAGCACTAAAATGTATAGGGACCTAAAACCCTACTACTTGTGGCCGACGTTGAAGCTCGATGTTGCGAAGTATGTGGTCGAGTGTGTGACATGTGCGAGAGTTAAGGCACAACATCAGAAACCATATGGGAGTTTAGATCCCTTACCTGTACCCATGGGTAAATGGGAAGACATCACCATGAATTTTGTGACTAAACTGCCCAGGACGAAGAACGGACATGACATGATTTGGGTGGTCGTGGATCGTTTCACTAAGAGAGCACACTTCATAGCGGCAAACGAGAAGTGGTCTATGGATAAGCTTGCAAATGCTTACATAAAGGAAATTGTAAGACTTCACGGAGTTCCTCTAACAATTGTATGAGATCGTGATAGTCGTTTCACGTTAAGGTTTTGGAGGAGTCTACAAGAGGAGTTGGGTACAAAGTTATGTTTGAGTACTGCTTACCATCCGCAGACTGATGGTCAGAGCGAAAGAACGATTCAGACACTGGAAGATATGCTGAGAGCATGTACCCTCGAGTTCCAAGGGAACTGGGACGAGCACTTACCTCTGGTAGAATTTTCCTACAATAATAGTTTTCACTCGAGCATCAAGATGGCACCTTATCAAGCTTTGTACAGACAGAAGTTTCCTACGCCGTCTTGTTGGCTCGAAGCTGGAGAAAAGCAGTTTATGGGCCCCAAGATAGTCCATGAGACTGTTGAGAAACTAAAGGTGATCAGAGAAAGGATGTTAGTAGCTCAAGATCTTCAAAAGAGCTACGCTGACAAGAAAACATGACCAATGACTTTTGAAGTTAGGGATTCCGTTTTGCTTAAAGTCTCACCGTGGAAGGGACTTATAAGATTCAGGAAACGAAGAAAGCTAAGTCCAAGGTTTATTGGACAGTTTAAAGTTCTTCAGAAGATTGGGAACCAAACTTACAAGCTAGAATTGCCCGAAGAACTCGATGATATTCATAACACCTTCCATGTGTGTTATCTGAGGAAATTCACGGGAGAAGTTCCCAACGTAATCCGAATCTCAGAGTTAAGGATGGATGAGAATAAGAGGCTGATCGAAGAGCCTGAGGCAATTGTTGACTGTAAGACTAAGAAGTTACGACGCAAGATGGTTGACTTAGTGCTAGTCCGATGGAAACATTCGAATGGGCCGAATCTCATTTGGGAAACAGAGGACGACATGATGAGTCGCTATCCACATCTATTTACTGATGCTTGATTCCGGGACGGAATCATCCTAAGGGGGAGAGAATTGTAACGCTCGGGTTTCAGGGCTAAGCATTGTTGACAATGTAATCGTATAGATCAACTATTGTAACTCTTTTTGAAGTAATAACGATGAAATATTTTAGTATTATGTGAAATTATGTGTATTTATGTGCTTATTATTTAATTATAAATGTATAATTAATAAAGAATAAAAATAAGCGTCAAAATTAAAGTGTGAGATAAGCCCGATATCTTTATATAAATTTGTAGTGGTCGAAACAAGGATTCCGGGGATATAAAGAACGCCGAAATCTGAGTTAAAACGAAGAAGTTATGACCCATTGAAGTTTCGCGACAGAACCGGCACGATACCGGGAAGCGTAAATAGTGAATTTACGATAGAGCGAGATTTATCCTTAGTGATCTAAACGAAAGTCGTAGAATACTTTAAACTGATAGCGTCGATAAAACGAATGCCCAAATCTGACTTCGTATGAGGAAGTTATGATTTTTCAAAGTTTCGGATTAGCAGGGTACTGCCCGAAATTCGAATAATAGATCGAGCGGTTTTTTAGCCAACACGACCTAAAAGAGAATCAAATATATCATTAAGAGTAGCGTAACAAGAAAAATATGGGCAAAAACGGATGTCGGATGAAGAAGTTATGAGAATTTAATGGACCAATCATGTCCCGGCCTGTTAATAATATAACTTTTAAAATAAACTCAAAATTAGCCGACAGAGTCTAAACGAAAGTTGTAGAGTACCTTCCCACCTTCAGATGGATATAAAGAGCGTCAAAAACAGAGCTTGTGTGCGAATGTTATGATTTTTAGAAGTCGAAAAGTAAATTTGCGAGACCTGTTGTGAGATTGATGACGTGGCTGCATCTGAGCCATCGCTTGCTGACCACGGTGCTCGCTTCGGATGATGACACGTCGCTTCGCCTTACGCCCCGCGTCTGAGGTTGGTACTTCGGTTCTTATCCATTACGAGGTGTGAGCCAGCTGGATGCGAGCTGGAGGCTTATCCTAACTACGCCCATCGTAGTCCTGTCCGACGCTTAGTGTAATCCGAGAGGCTTCGTGCCTATAAATACTTGCGAGGGTCTCTAACTTTTTCAAACCAATTTATTTCTCTCTCTAAATTTCTTTCCCTCTCTAAGGGTTTTAACCCTCCCTAAAGTCTAGGTGAACCCCTAGCACCCTAAGGAAGCACTGAGGCTCCCAGAGTCCCAAGAAAAAGGGTCTTTCGGTTTTCGAAACGCTGGTGCGAGCAAAGCCCAGTTTTCTTTAAAATCTGTTGTAAGTGAGCTATGCTTACGCAATTTTTAATATAGCTGTCAAATAATTATAGTAATGTTATTAGGTCCTTAAAATAATTATATGGGCTATTATTATGAGTTATATTGAATGTTATTTAACGCTTATATAATAATAATAACAGCTAGATTATTAATTAGTCACGGTTGACGTTAGACTAAACCCTAGTGGTATTGATACTAGGTTTTTATCGAAGGAAAAATTGTTTTGAGAGTATCGAAGCGCTATCTGAGTGCTGAGTCACCACCTTTCAAGTGAGTGCATAGTTACTTTCAGCTTACACATAGATATGAATTATTTTATATAAATTACGTGCTATGTATGCATATTATCTAGATACTAGCTATCTATGTTGGATGGACATTTTTATACACGTTTTCAATGATTTAAACTGTATATGTATTTTATATCTACAAAGATGTTGGGGTAAAACATGGGTAGATGTAATAGGTGATGTGTGATAAATGATGAGAGGCCTCGATGGTGATGTTGTTGATTCTGTCATCTAGCGGAGTATGGATGACGACCACGAACTCTTCTAGACAGTCCAGTGGAACGCTAGCAGGCTCGCAACCTGTAGCTGTTTGTGAACGATGTGTTCACCGGTGTACTCCATCCCCCACATGGTTGCCTTAAGGACATTTATTGCTGAGGAATCCCCTTAGCAGTAGTGTCCATCCTGATGATGATCCTTAGGCTAGGTCCCTTATGATAGGTGTTTCGGGACGTAAAGTGAGTATAACGGGAACGGGTAGTCGGGTTATTGTTGGTTGATGAAATTAATAAACTTATTTATTGTGGGTTGAAAACCCTATGTGCTCACCAGGCTCCCAAGCCTGGCCCACTCAGTTTCATGTATTACAGGTAGTGGCGCTCGAGCATAGATGTGATGTTTTGGATGAGGGATTACGGATATAGGCCTATAGATATGAAATAATGTAGTAAGGCTTATATTGTACCGTTATTGCTTTTGATCTGTATCAAAAATGAAATCCCAAGTCTTTTAATGAAATATATTTCATTGGAAATGCTTTTGATAAATCTTTATCATATTTTGTTTTGGGACAAATTCCGCAATACTTTTATTTAAAATGTTACTCTGATTTTCAAACAAGCATAAACAAAATCGGTATTTTCTGGCCGTGAAAATGGGGATGTCACACTGAGCCTCCTTAATTTGTGCGGACGAGTGTGAATGGATACTCATAGTGAATGATTTGACTCTACGACCAGAGTATTCTTTCCGACTTAGGGCGTCGGCTACGACGTTCGCCTTATCGAGATGATAACGAATTTCGCATTTGTAGTCATTGAGTAGCTCGACCCACCGTCGTTGTTTCATGTTGAGCTCCTTCTAATCAGAGATGTGTTGAAGGCTTTTGTGGTCTGTAAAGATAGTGTTTTTCGTACCGTACAAATAGTGTCTCCAGATCTTTAGAGCAAGCACAACTGCTCCTAATTCAAGATCATGCGTGGTGTACTTGATGTCACACCTCGCTAAAGCGAAAACACGAGGCGTGGCAGTACAAAGGGTTTCATAGCAAAAGTTTAAAAGACAACAGCAACCATAGTATTAAAAATCATTACAAATTTACAATGGGTTTGAACAAATTTTAAAAGAAATTACAATGAAAATAGAAATACAACACATGCGAATGCTCCTAAAAGTGAAGTGATCCTTAGTGCCACTTACTCGATGATTCCTGAAAAAGCATGTAAAATGAGCGTCAACTATAAAAATAGTTGGTGAGTACTCACAAGTTTGAAAATAATATTGGTTTCATGAATCGAAATCAAAATTTTGATATAAGTTTCCATAGATAAAAATATATTGCTAAAATGAGTAAATAAGTTTGTGTAAACAAAGTTCGTTGTCATCATGAGAAATAAAGTATGTTGCCCAAAAGAGATGCAATGTTCATATCCTCATGGGAAATAAAGTTTTTTACTAAATGAGTAATCAAGTTTCATTGCTACAAGGCTTGTCATAAATACAAGTACATTGCTTTAATGAGAAACAAGTTGATTGCTATTATTGATAACAAGTTTATTGCTATAACGAGAAACGAGTTTGTATGTGTATGAGCAAACAATGAGTCTCAACCAAACCTATGACTAAAGCCCTATCGAGACCTATGCTTATCGTTCCATAGATGAATATGGTATCATGCACTCCATCAACAGGGCGAGTGAGGAGTTGTCAATTCCTAATAGCGCTATCCATAATGACCATTGGCTCAAAGAGTTAATGGTTAGAGATAAGGGAAGGGCCTTAGTACGATAAGTTCTCATGTTCCGTGTTGCGTAGACATACATAGAGAGACATAGCAATACAATAGCAATCATGTTTGATACAAATCAATTTAAATACAACATGCAAATAATACTTTTTCTGGACATGCTTTTCCACCCCAAAACATAAAAACTGAAAATAGGGGAGTGCATGAATATTCACAATATGAAAAATATAGCAACCAAGTTTATACGAGTCAAATAAATACAACGAATATAAATAGTTTAGGACATGCTTTTCCACCCCAAAACATTTAAAAACCGAAAATAGGGGAGTGGTGAATACTCACAATATGCATTGAGATGATGCAAATGGTGCCTTGAACTACGCTCCACTCTTACCACTATCGTTTTCCTACAACGATGTTACACACTAATGAGTCTCTAATTGAAATCTAATACTAGTATACTTACTACTACAATAGAATTATGCCAATAATGTGTCAAAAGTTAATATTGATAAGTTACAAACATTTTTCTATGGAAATTAAGTTTCAAAGAATCAATTGTTATATAACAATTTAAGTGGAAAAATTCCCATTATTGAAATGCTAATATTTAACATTTTAAGAGGCATTCCAATGGTTAAATATACAAAAACTAAATCAATTTAGTTCTAAAATTTCCCAAACTTTGCATTTCAGTTTTAATTGAAGTCAAATACCTTAAGATAAATTTTCTTGACTTTTTGATTTGTGTAACTATTCTTCACCATTTAATTCCTTGAATAATCATAAAATCATGGAAAAATAGTAAAAAGTTAACAAAAATTACCAAACTTCAGATTTCGGTTCTAACTACATTCAAAGACTTCCAGATAAATTTTCATGGTTTATAGATATGTATAACCAATTTTCTTATATTTAATTCTCTAAATATTTAAAAATTCATGAAAAATAGAAATCAGTTAAGAAAATTCCCCAAACTTCTTATATTACTGCCATTACACATACTTAAGCTGAGAAAAATATAAAAATAGATTTATAAACTGTTTAACCCAATTTTATGATTTTTGTGCATTTATTCTAATAAAAATCGAGATAAATAGAAAAATGTTTCCAAAATCCTCCAAAATTTTGTAACACTGTTATTACATATATAGAAGCTGTGAAAAATATAAAAGGTATTTTTCAATGAGTGTTGCTATTTTCCATTGTTTAATCCTCTTAAATAATCTTTAACTGAATAATAATTATTAAACAGTTAAAGTAAATTACGAAAAATTTTGTGCACTTCATCTACAGAGTAAATAATCTGGTACAAATACTAAATGTGGTTTTAATATAATTAAATCCGATTTTGTGTATTTAAGTTTATTTAATCTTAGAAAATTAGAGAAAAATAGTATACAGAAGAGAAAAATCATCAAAATTTTTATGTAGTCTACTAATGTACGAAAAGGTGTTATGGTAAATTTGCATAATTTTGTGATGAGTAAAACTATTTTTCCTATTTTTAGTCCATTATAAATACAAAAATCCGAGAAAAATAGGAATACATTCTGAAAAATTCTGAAAATATTTTTCTAAGTCTTCCACAGAGAGTATAAGCTGCGAAAATTATTATATACCATTTTCAAATTACCTAAAGTGGTTTTATGATTTATTTGGACTAAAGAAAAAGAAATTTTAAAACCACACTAAACAGTAACAAAACCGATAAAATTTAATGTGGGGTCATTATTTAGCATAGGGGTCATCCACGAATTTAACTAGGATTTATAGATCTCAGAAAGTATTTTATATGATTTATTTCCCTATTTTATTTCAATAATTATAATAATTCGAGAAAAATGAATTATTTTCTGGAAATTTACAGAGCATCTTATTTTGTTGTTGGGAATCTGGAAAAAATCGGATTTGGTCAGAAAAGGAGTTTTAGATATTTATTTGGAAATAAATCCTTCATGAACATATTTGAAAGCTTTTAACAACATACTTTGATGATCTAGCATCTAAGCTTGAAGATCATCACATGCATGTTGGTTTAAAGATCATTAATGAGGTTGAAATGTTCAAAAATCGTTTTTGAAAGAAAACTTAGAGTGCATGTGGTGATTCTCCACCAAAACTTGTAGAAAAGTGCATTTTCATGATCTTGACTTAGGTTTAGGTCCTTGGATTTCACAATTTATAAACTTGGTTGCTATATTTTGCATATTGTGAGTATTCACCACTCCCCTATTTTTGATTTTTAAATGTTTTGGGGGTGGAAAAGCATGTCCAGAAAAACTATTATTTGCATGTTGTACTTAAATTGATTTGTATCAAATGTGATTGCTATTGTATTGCTATGTCTCTCTATGTATGTCTATGCAACACGGAACATGAGAACTTATCATACTAAGGCCCTTCCCTTATCTCTAACCATTAACTCTTTGAGCCAATGGTCATTATGGATAGCGCTATTAGGAATTCACAACTTCTCACTCGCCCTATTGCTGGAGTGCATGATACCATATTCATCTATAGAACGATAAGCATAGATCTCGATAGGGCTTCAGTCATAGGTTTGGTTGAGACTCATTGTTTGCTCATACACATACAAAATCATTTCTCGTTATAGCAATAAACTTGTTATCAATAATAGCAATCAACTTATTTCTCATTAAAGCAATGTACTTGTATTTATGAAAAGCCTTGTAGCAATGAAACTTGATTCCTCAATTTCGTAACAAACTTTATTTCCCATGAGGATATGAACATTGCATCTCTTTTGGGCAACATACTTTATTTCTCATGATGACAACGAACTTTGTTTACACAAACTTATTTACTCATTTTAGCAATATATTTTTATCTATGGAAACTTATATCAAAATTTTGATTTCGATTCATGAAACCAATATTATTTTCAAACTTGTGAGTACTCACCAACTATTTTTATAGTTGACGCTCGTTTTACATGCTTTTTCAGGAATCATCGAGTAAGTGGCACTAAGGATCACTTCACTTTTAGGAGCATTCGCATGTGTTGTATTTCTATTTTCATTGTAATTTCTTTTAAAATTTGTTCAAACCCATTGTAAATTTGTAATAATTTTTAATACTATGGTTGGTGTTGTCTTTTAAACTTTTGCTATGAAACCCTTTGTACTGCCACGCCTCGTGTTTCCGCTTTAGTGGGGTGTGACAGTTGACCTCGTGTGTCTGCAGCTGTCTCGAGGCATATGCGATGACCTTACCTCGTTGCATCAGAACACATCCGAGCTCTTGGTTGGATCCATGACAATAGACTACGAAGTCTTCTGTTCCTTCTGGGAGGGATAGTATTGATGCGGTGCATAAGGCTCGCTTCAGCGTTCGGAACGCCTTCGCTTCTTTCTCTTCCCAGTCAAAGGCCACACCTTTCTGGGTCAGTGTGGTAAGGGGTTTCGCGATACTAGATGTGACATCCCCATTTTCTTGGCCATAAAAGACTGATTTTGTTTATGCTTTATAAAAATCAGAGTACCTCTTTTAATAAAAATGTTGCGGAATTTATTCCCAAAAAAACACGATAAATACATTATCAAAGCATTTTCAAAGAAACGTATTTTATTCATTTTAAAACATTTGGGATGTCATCGTCAATACAGAAACACAAGCGTAAACAGAACTTACATTCATTTACACTAGTGATATATATCTCCTTAATCTCTTAGTGTAATGTCACTTCATATCGACACCTGTGATATAAATAAACTAAGTGGGTCAGGTTGGGAATCCTGGTGAGTACATAGGGTTTTTAACCCACAATAATATAATTATTATGTTTAAACAATCAAACAACCAACCCAATTACCCATCCCGATTATCTTCTTTAGTCTTAAGGATCTACCCTAAGAATCAACTATTCCTCCTTCATTCATTCCTAAGGATCATCCTAAGGAATCGACACGAAGTCCATCGTTGCCACGGTTTACACAACAAACACTAAGTCTGCATAGTCGCCAGGGGTTAGGCATCAAGTCTGCATGATCGCCAAGGTTTACACAAGGGGCACTAAGTCTACATAGTCGCTAGGGTTTAGGCATCAAGTCTGCATGATCGCCAAGGTTTAGGCACCAAGTCTGCATGGTCACCAAGGTTTAGAGTACACCGGGTGAACACATCGTTCACAACACTTACAGGTTGCGAGCCTGCTAGTGTCCCACTGGACTGTCTAGAATAGTCCGTGGTTGTCATCCATACTCTGCTAAATGACGAGGACATCGTTTGGGAAAAAGGATTCTCACATCGTACACCTCTCACCCATACCTCATGGTCTATATCACCTCTCAACTCATCGTCCAACTCATATTTCATATATTATATCTACCCATGTTTTACCCCAACATTTTCGTAGATATAAAATACATATATAGTTTAAATCATTTAAAACATGTATAAAATCTTTCACCGAGCATAGACAACAAGTAAACAGACAATATGCACACATAGCACGTAGTAAATACTTCATATATATGTGTAAGTTGAAGGGGACCATGCACTCACCTGAAAGGTGGTGACTCAGCACTCGGACAGCGCTTCGATACTCTCGAAACGATTTCCTTCGATAAAACTTAGTATCAATACCACTAGGGTTTAGTCTAACAACAACTGCGACAAATTAATGGCCTAGCTATTATTTTTATTATATAAGTGTTAAATAACACTCAATATAACTCATAATAATAGCCCAAATAATTATTTTAGGGACCTAATAACTTTACTATAATTATTTGAAAGCTAGATTAAAAGTTGCGTAAGCGTAGCTCACTTACAGCGGATTTTAAAGAAAACCGGGCTTTATTTGGATCAAAGTTTCGAAACCGAAAGACCCTTTTTCTCGGGACTCCCGGTGCCTCGGGGCTTCCCTCGGGTGCTACGAGGTTTATCTAGGGTTTATGGTGCTTAAGGAGCTAGAGAGAGAGAGAGAGAGTGTGTGTGTGTGTAGAGTGAGAGAGAGAAGACTTGAATTTGTGTGGAAAGAAGGTTGCACCTCGCACCCTTTTATAGCCCTGGAACCTCGGTTACGCTGGGCGTAATTCCGAGGTACGCTGGGCGTACTCTCGCATCGTATAACACGCATCGCACTTTGGATGGTGGTGCGTGGCTCATTTGGGTTCGCAGAGCACAGCTGTACGCTGCACGTTTCGAGCTCGGACATTGGGCGTACCGAGGGCAGGTGTCCGAATCCGAAGCGAGTATCCTGATCATCAATGGAGGGTTGGGATCGCGCCACGTCAGCAATCTCACAATAGCTTTCGCAAATTCACCGTCCGACTTCTAAAAATCATAACTTTGGCATTCGAGCTCCATTTTTGACGTTCTTTATATCCACGCGAAGGTGGGAAGGTACTGTACAACTTTCGTTTAGACTTCGTCGGCTATTTTCGATTCGATTTTAAATTTTATATTATTAACAGGCCGGGACAGGATTGGTTAGTTAAATCCTCATAGCTTCTTCATCCGACGTCCGTTTTCGCCCATCTTTTTCTCGTTACGCTACTCTTAACGAGATATTCGATTCTCGTTTAGGTCGTGTCGGCTAAAAATCACTCGTTCTAATATTCGAATTTCAGGTTGTACACTACTAACCCGAAACATCGAAAATCATAACTCCTTCATACGAAGTCAGTTTTGGGCGTTCTTTTTATTGATGTTCTTAGTTTAACGTATTCTACGACTTTCGTTTATATCGCTAAGGATAAGACTCGCTCTATCGTATATTCCCTATTTATGCTTCCTGGTGTCGTGCCGGTTCCGTCGCGAAACTTCGACGGGTCATAACTTCTTTGTTATAACTCGGATTTCGGCATTCTTTATATGTACGGAAACATTGTAACATATACTACAACTTGGTTGAGGTTATTTATTATAAATAATCTTTTGTCGAAAATTCATTTTCGACCTCTATTGCTTCTAAATTGACTAGCCCGGATCTACGGGCGTTACAATTATCTCCCCTTAGGATGATTACGTCCTGGAATCATCAACGAAACTGGGCTTGTATAATGACTCCATACGTCATTTCTTCATCGTAGGTATTAATTATAACTTCTATATTCCTTCAAGTATATCTCTTATACTTATTTGCTGTAAGCAGTACTCGATCGTGAACCTGCTCTCTACCTCAGGTTAGACTCCAAATTATGACCTATCGTCATGTGATGCACGTTTAGACTCAGGTATCTTAGAGTTAAATTCTAAAACAGACTATGCCTTCCTTCATGTTCTAATGTGATATAATCACATTTTAACATGTAGCATTTCTAGCTACCAACTTCTTTGAGCGCGATGCTTCTATTGTTTACTTTGATTTCAATTGTTTGGTTTAAGTCGGACGCTACATAAAACTTGTTTCTCTGAACCATGTAAACTACTCATCGTAGTTGGACTCAATGCGATATGACTACTAGGGTCGGGATAACAACACTCTTCTTAGTCATTATCGAAACAATGGTAACGCCATACTTGAATAAAACGAAATCAATTACTAGCTTCTTGGTAACCTTGTGACTTTCCGTGATCCAAGTGTGAGTCCTGTGCTTCCGGTAGTATAGGCCTCTACTACCATTCACACCTACTCATACTCGTCCCAAGTATTGTCCCGCAGTTTTCCAAGTCACTATACAAGAAAATCACAATACAGCTTAACACATCAAATATCAAAACGAAGGTTTTTATTATTCCTTGAATCTATTACATAGGTGTTCAAGTTCACACTAGACTATGCCTCTAATAGGCTACATCATATGATTCTATGGCTACTTCATAACTCGACATTCGGATGTCAAGCCTTCACTCCTGAATCCTCGCATTATCATCTGCTTCGTCAAGGATCATTTGAAATGCTCTCGCCTT
This sequence comes from Lactuca serriola, assembly GCF_051521515.1. Lineage (NCBI taxonomy): Eukaryota > Viridiplantae > Streptophyta > Magnoliopsida > Asterales > Asteraceae > Lactuca > Lactuca serriola. Next base: position 145,720,434 of record NC_136408.1, on the reverse strand, counting down.
TGGCTTCGGCGACACATTTGGCTTTGTAGCCCCCTCTCTCTTTGGGCAATCTTGCTTGAAGTGCCCTTCCTCATTACATTCGTTACACACCCTTTTGTTGAATTTACACTCGTTGGCATAATGCCCATGCTTCCCACACTTGAAACAAGTCACCTCTTCACTGCATTTTCCAGAGTGTTTCTTTTTGCACTTCTCGCACCATCTTTCTTCACTCCTTCCTCCTCTAAACTTCCTTGTACTAGACTTGCTTCTCTCATCGGGCTTCACAGACCCCTTAAACTTCCTCTTTTCTCCAACCTCGGTCTTGTTGGCGGCTCTTCCCTTGATCATCTCCTCAACCGACTTGGCAGCCCAGATAGATGCCTCCAAAGTAGGTGCCTGACGCACTTGCACCGCATACTCCCATGGGAGTCCCTTAGCGTACTTGTCGATCTATGTCAGCTCATCCGTAACAAGACGCAAGGAAAACTCCATCTTTTCTGTGAAGTTGTTCGTGTATTCATTGATTGACATGCTTCCCTTCTTCAGGGTTAGAAACAGTTCTCTAGCTCGAGCAGGTTTTGAGCTGAGCAGTACTTTCATTTGAATTGCACCAGAAATTCTGCCCATGTCAGTTGCAGGGGCTTGTTGGGGCTTAAAGTCTTCCCCAAGGTATTCCACCAACGTACAACGCCTCCTCGAAACTGACACACTGCAAACGTGGTCTATAGTTTTCCTCTACAACTGCACGTCATGAAATCTAACTCCATCTCCGAGATCCAATCCATGACCCCGATCGGATCTTCTTTTCCAGTGAAAGTCGATGGATTGCAAGTCAGAAAATCCTTGTACTTGCATCCATTTCTCTCGAATCCGTCATCTTGGTTGTTTTGTTGAACTATTGGTGGGTTGACTTGAACAACGGTTCCACTGTAGTCTCCTTCCTCAGCCTGCCCTTCGTTCAACTCAGGTTGTTTGATCTGAATAGTCGCTTCCTCTCGATTTTGCTGGAGCAAACGTCTGGTTTCCTCCATTTGACGATCCAACATCGCGTGGATCATCGCTTGCACTCTGGCCATCGTTAATGGCTCAGCAGCGGCCACCACAACCGGTATTTGCTCAATCACTGGGGGCTGATCTCAGTTCCCATTTGCATTCACGTTTCCACTACGGGTCCTTGCCATCTTGATCTATACACCAAATAAGGTGAATCTAGATCTTTATTTAGGATTGACGTTTAAATCATTCTTATCACTCCGAAATGTTTATATTCTAGTTCTAATATCATAGTTGTACGTTTAGAATCCTAAACACATAAGGTTTCTAGATCCGGTCGGCAACAGACCATAGATCCGAATAAATAATAGCATGCCAGGCACAAAGCATTTAGCACATAAAAGCATTTTAGGCATAATCCCTAAAATAATCTAGTGCTCACACCTCACAATCATCGCTTAGCATTCTGAGTTTAAGTCTAGAAATAAATCCATATTCCTAGTTCGCTTAAACTAATGCTCTGATACCAACTGTGACATCCCCATTTTCTCCTCCAGAAAAGACCGATTTTGTTTATGCTTTATAAAAATCAGAGTACCTCTTTTAATAAAAATGTTGCGGAATTTATTCCCAGAAAAACACGACAAATACGTTATCAAAGCATTTCCAAAGAAACGTATTTTATTCATTTTAAAACATTTGAGATGTCATCGTCAATACAGAAACACAAACGTAAACAGAACTTATATTCATTTACACTAGTGATCTATATCTCCTTAATCTCTTAGTGTAATGTCACTTCATATCGAAACTTGTGATATAAATAAACTAAGTGGGTCAGGTTAGGAAACCTGGTGAGTACATAGGGTTTTCAACCCATAATAATATAATTATTATGTTTAAACAATCAAACAACCAACCCAATTACCCATCCCGATTATCTTCTTTAGTCCTAAGGATCTACCCTAAGAATCAGCTATTCCTCCTTCATTCATTCCTAAGGATCATCCTAAGGAATCGACACGAAGTCCATCGTTGCCACGGTTTACACAACATGCACTAAGTCTGCATAGTCGCCAGGGGTTAGGCATCAAGTCTGCATGATCGCCAAGGTTTACACAACGAGCACTAAGTCTACATAGTCGCTAGGGTTTAGGCATCAAGTCTGCATGATCGCCAAGGTTTAGGCACCAAGTCTGCATGGTCACCAAGGTTTAGAGTACACCGGGTGAACACATCGTTCACAACACTTACAGGTTGCGAGCCTGCTAGTGGCCCACTGGACTATCTAGAATAGTCCATGGTTGTCATCCATACTCTGCTAAATGACGGGGACATCATTTGGGAAAAAGGATTCTCACATCGTACACCTATCACCTCTCAACTCATCGTCCAACTCATATTTCATCTATTATATCTACCCATGTTTTACCCCAACATTTTCGTAGATATAAAATACATATATAGTTTAAATCATTTAAAACATGTATAAAATCTTTCACCGAGCATAGACAACAAGTAAACTGACAATATGCACACATAGCACGTAGTAAATACTTCATATCTACGTGTAAGTTGAAGGGGACCATGCACTCACCTAAAAGGTGGTGACTCAGCACTCGGACAGCGCTTCGATACTCTCAAAACGATTTCCTTTGATAAAACCTAGTATCAATACAACTAGGGTTTAGTCTAACGATAACCGCAACAAATTAATGGCCTAGCTATTGTTTTTATTATATAAGTGTTAAATAACACTCAATATAACTCATAATAATAGCCCAAATAATTATTTTAAGGACCTAATAACATTACTATAATTATTTGAAAGCTATATTAAAAGTTGCGTAAGAGTAGCTCACTTACAGCGAATTTTAATGAAAACCGGGCTTTATTTGGAGCAGCCTTTTGAAACCGAAAGACCCTTTTTCTCGGGACTCCGGGAGCCTCGGGGCTTCCCTCGGGTGCTACGTGGTTTATCTAGGGTTTATGGGGCTTAAGGAGCTAAAGAGAGAGTGTAGAGAGAGAGAAGACTTGAATTTGTGTGCAAAGAAGGTTGCACCTCACACCCTTTTATAGCCCTGGAACCTCGGTTACGCTGGGCGTAATTCCGAGGTACGCTGGGCGTACTCTCGCATCGTACAACACGCGTCGCACTTTGGATGGTGGTGCGTGGCTCATTTGGGTTCGTAGAGCACAGATGTACATTGGGCGTTCCGAGCTCGGACGCTGGGCGTACCGAGTGCCAGGTGTCCGAATCCGAAGCGAGTATCCTGATATTCAATGGAGGGCTGGGATCGCGCCACATCAGCAATTTCGCAACAGGTTTCGCAAATTCACCTTCCGACTTCTAAAAATCATAGCTTTGGCATAAGAGCTCCATTTTCGATGTTCTTTAAATCCAAGCGAAGGTGGGAACGTACTCTACAACTTTCGTTTAGACTTCGTCGGCTAATTTTGACTCGATTTAAATTTTATATGATTAACAAGATGGGACATGATTGGTTAGTTAAATCCTCATAACTTCTTCATCCGACGTCCGTTTTCGCCCATCTTTTTCTTGTTATGCTACTCTTAACGATATATTCGATTCTCGATTAGGTCTTATCGGCTAAAAATCACTCGTTCTAATATTCGAATTTCAGGTTGTACACTGCTAACCCGAAACTTCAAAAAGTCATAACTCCTTCATACGAAGTCAGATTTGGGCGTTAATTGCATCGATTTTCTTAGTTTAACGTATTCTACGACTTTAATTTATATCGCTAAGGCTAAAACTCGCTCTATCGTAAATTCACTATTTACGCTTCCCGGTGCCGTGCCGGTTCCGTCGCGAAACTTCGACGGGTCATAACTTCTTTGTTATAACTCGGATTTCGGCATTCTTTATATGTACGGAAACCTTGTAACATATACTAGAATTTGGTTGAGATTATTTATTCTAAATAATCTTTTTTCTAAAAGTCGTTTTCGACCTCTATTGCTTCTAAATTGACTAGCCCAAATCTACGGGCATTACACTAGAGAAGTTCTGTATGAACCTGGGATAGTAGCCAGCAAGACGTAGAAATTGACGAATTTCAGTAGGTGTCTTTGGTGCTGACCAGTTCTCAATGGCCTTGATTTTGGAAGGGTCCACGTGAATTCCCTCTTCACTAACGATGTGGCTCAAGAATTCGACTCTTCGAATCCAAAAATCGCACTTAGAGAACTTCGCATAGGGGTTCTCCGATCGTAATGTTTCTAAGACTCTTCGTAGGTGTTGACTATGCTCCTCCATACTTCGAGAGTAGATGCGTATGTCATCGATGATGACAATGACGAACTGATCCATGTAAGGATAACACACCCTATTCATTACATCCATGAATATAGTTGGTGCGTTGGTTAATCCGAACGACATCACTACAAACTCGTGGTGTCCATAACGAGTTCGGAAGGCTGTCTTGGGAACATCCTCCTCTAACACTCGTAGTTGGTGATACTCGGATCGTAGATCTATCTTCGAGAAGTAGTTTGATCCTTGAAGTTGATCAAATAAATCGTCAATGCGAGGTAGGGGATAACAATTTTTAATGGTAAGCTTGTTGATTTTCTTGTAGTTGATGCACATACGAAACAATCCGTCTTTCTTCTTGACGAACAAGACCGGTTCCAGACGATATGGAGATTTGGCTACTGGAGTAGCCCCTAGCACTAAGTCGATTCCGAACTCGACTTGGCGTTGCGGTGGTAATCCCGTTAGTTCTTCTGGAAAGATGTCGGGAAAGTCGCGTACTTCTGGAATGTTCTGAATTTCCTTCACTTCTTAACTCGTATCGACGATCTGTGCGAGGAATGCATGATTTTCCTTTCGCAAGAACTTCTAAGCTTGGATACATGAAATGATGCGAAGGTTCATACTAGGTTTGTCGTCATAGATAACTAGAGTTTCGTTGTTACGGAGGTTAAGACGAACTGCCTTCTCAAAGCACATGATGTCGGCTCGACGATGTCTTAACCAATCTATGCCGAATATGACGTCGAAAGTTTTAATTGGGACCGGCATGAGGTCTATTTTTAAATAATGACCATCTAGAGTTAAAGTACAACCTACATATATGCAGTTAGTACTTTCTGATTTCCCGTTTGCCATTTCTATAGTGAATGTTTCATCTAGTGCACATCGTTTTTGTTTAAGCAACTGTGCAAATTTCTAGTTTACGAAACTTTTCTCCGCTGCACTTTCAAAAAGTATGCATTCATATGAATTATCGAGGAGAAACGTACCAGTAACTATCGTAGGATCAGCTACGGCTTCCTCGTGGCCTATAGCCAGAACTCTTCCCAATCTTCCAGCATTCCCTTCCTTCGGGCAGTCCCTTTTGAAATGCCTAACCTCGCCACAACCATAGCAGGCTTGGCCTACTCCACCAGCAGGTACGTGGTTAATCGGTTGGGATGGTGACTCACAGCATCGGGCGGTATGCCCTTTCCTGTTGCAGTTACGACACAACATCTCTCGGCAATTTCTGTTACGGTGAAAATTGCACTTGCTGCATTTAGGGAGATGACCAGCATAAGGCTTAGCTGGTAAGGGATTAGCAGGGACAACAGGAGTTACAGTGGCAACATTGATTGTAACTAGTTGTTGATTCTTTGAGGATTCTTGTGAAGTCTCTCTTTTCCTCTTGTTCCACCCCTTGTTCTTATTGTTGTTGTTGTTTCCCTTTTGTTGCTCGGGTGTAGTAATCGTTGAGTTCTGGTAGTTTTCGTGATCGATAATAGATTGTGCCATTTCTTTGGCGCTGTCAAAAGTAACAGACCTTGATGCTAACACACTTGGCTGAATCTGGGGTGATAGTCCCCAAATATATCTATCCATTTTCTTGCTCTCAAGAGCAACCATATCCGGGAAAATAATTGCCAGATCACAGAATCTATTAGTATAGGTTGATAAGCTAGAACATACCATTACAAGACCCCAGAGTTCCTGCTTGAGTTTTTGAATTTCCCCTCGTGGACAGTACTCTCTCATCAGCATGGCTTTTCAGTTCTCCCAGCTTATTGAATTTGCCACTATTAGAGTTAGTGACTTAATGTGGGCATTCCACCAAGTTAAAGCCCTGCCCGAAAAGGTACAAGTAGAAAACTTGACCTTGTTGTTCTCTGGGCAGGCGCAGATTTCAAAGACCGCTTCTGTCTTTTCAATCCACTACCTTAAAATCATAACCCCTCTAGTTCCATTGAAATTCCTGGGTTTGGCATTTGTAAAATCTTTGTAGGTGCATTCTCTGGAGTGCCCATGACTCTCGCCATGGTTGGAAAGAGGAGCACCATTGCCTAATCTACTAGGGATAGGAGTATTGATGTGTGACATGGCAGCCGCTACGGCCGTCGTGACAGCTGCTTGGAACATCGCAGGGTCGAACTGAGGAGGTGGTGGCGGTTGTGGTGGTATCGGTGCTTCGTTATTATTGTTACGTCTTGGATTTCTGTGAGGAGGCATCTTTTAACTATACGTTTAAAAGATGAGAGCAACGATAAGAATTAAATAGTGAAGTTGATGAATGAGTTCCATGAACTAAATCGCCATAGTTCAACAACTAGATAAGAGTATGAGTTCCATAGAGTTCTAGAATCACAAGAATGAAAGTATTTGAACAAAGATTTCTACAAAAGATTAGCTGACTGCCAATATCATTGATATTATGGATGTAATAAGTTTTGGGAAAATTTGACCTAAGAATAGGCCTTACATCATATCAGAAGTAGCGAAACTTTGATAGCTTAGAAGTCTAATAAAGTACTTGAAAGACAGGAATAATTTAAATACAAGTGCTACATAGAGCATAGGTAAGAAAGGCTATTCCTTAAATAAAAAAGGAGATGAGTTAGACATCTTCTACTGGCGACAGGTATTCCTCATGTGAACCCTCAGATCTGGGAGTTGACGTACTATGTCCTGACGATGTCGCTCATGAGCTCTTTGACGCACTCGAAGTTCTATAACCTCAGTGCGGGATGCAGCTAGTTGTTGCTGCAGAGCCTCATTGGTTCTCCTAGTCCTTTCCATGGCTTCTTTGAGTTGGCGAATGCGGACCGTGTTAACACCATAATTGGCGTCAGTTTCCATGAATCGGTCAATGGTTGCCCGACCTTGCTCGACATTCCGGGATATCCTGCAGACAATATTGGGCAGGACTCGGTCAACCGAGCCACCCTTACTTATGTTGTAAAAGATTCGGTCCCCATTTTAGGGTAAGGGTTGACCTTGTTCATCACTCCAGCGATTCAAGTTTGTCGCCCACAAGGGTGTGGGACCTGGAAACGCGGGTCTGGGGTTGAGATTTGGGGATTGACCCACTTGGGGTAGGATGTTGACTTCAGGCTCTAAGTCGGAACCATCAGAAAAGCGATTAGATGGTCATCTTCCGACTCATAGTCAGGCCATCCAGCATTGCCATGGTTTGGGAAGTACGGGTCTCCGGGGATATGGAATCCATCCTTGATATCTATGTGAGAAAAGGGGTATAAGAAATAATTAATAGACGTACTAACTAAGATAATTATAAGATGATCTTTATCAGTTACTCCAAAGTTTGCGTAGTGCATACCAGTCATATGTTACCAAAATAGGATAGACCTTCGAATAAGTGACCCTAACTCTAAGTCTACAACCGAACAAGGAACAGGAAGTAAAGTAAAGATCACAGATTCTAAGTCTAGGGCACCCTAGTAACATATAACCGTAGCGTATCCACTCAGTAACTATTGGCATACTAATAAGGACCTGTTTAGTTCTCAAATAAGTAATTATAGTAACATGTAATACTCCTATAGTATTTTAAGTTTTATCTTTTGTTCTAATGTTCTCATTGTAGTAGTGTTGGTATGTTTTTAGACTTGTTGTCATACCACAACCATTCCTGGGCATTTGCTAATCACTTCGCGGACCAGCATAGGTGATCAGACTATGCCATTCCCAGAACTGACCATACATCCCCAAGCCTATTTGTGATATTCAACAATCGTAATACTTTTGTTCTGTCCTAGTGACATTGATTTTAGTATGAATGCATGTATGTATACTTAGTTAAATATTTTATTATTTAAAATTATAAACTCTTGCTCAGAGTATTTTAATCCCATTGTGTTTATTGTTAGTATATCTTTTATGGGTTGATATACTCAATTCACTATAAACAATGCTCTGATACCAATCTGTCACACCCCAAAACCGGAATGGCAGAAACATTCGGGGGTGGAGGACATCATGTAAAGTATCATAACAATGCAAAGTAGTAAACAAGCAACAACATCATCCATTGCATTAAATAGTAAAGTTTTAACACATGCGTGTTCTTTGTAATGTAATAGACACCAAAATATGTAATCAAAATAAAAGACATGTCTTGGCTGTGCTCCGTCTTCTCAAAAGCCAGTCATCGGTACCTGTCTACTAATGACCTGAGAATACAAGTTATTTTGAAAGCGTAGATCAGCAATTAAGATGGTGAATTCATAAGTACTTTAGTGTCATTATTTGCATAAGATTGATGTAAAGATTACTAAATGCTCAATGTAAATGTTTGTATACATTTGAAAACCCTAGAAAATCCCATATTTCCTACTAGTATAAAATGTAGTCTTCTACCAAGACCCGACTGTTTTGAAGGTTTGCTTCACTGTATGAATAAAGGTTTTTTCCATGTACAACTATTATTACCAAAATATAGTGTACCTCATCATTTAGGTGAATGTGTCACAAAATAAAGATAATGGGGAAAATTATATAGTCATTTAAATCGTATCCATTTTTCTAGGATAAACACGACGCGGTAAATCCCCGAACAATACAACCGGGAACATCCGTTGATGAACAGGTCCCGATGTAGCTAGCAGCCAGGTGTATGATGGTCAGTCCCGTATAGTATGTAGTAATTCTCCTTGTATATTTCATAATATTTCTCTCCGTATAGTATGTAGTAATTCTCTTTGTATAATATGTTTGTATAGACTCATGAACGAACTGACTCATGTATGTTCCCTTGTACTAGGAATAGTAATCGATAACTTTTAAACTATACCTATTATAGTTTACTAGAATGTAGTTTGAATGTCCATGTATGTTTATACACCTTTGTTACTCAAGGGTGTTGGAACTAAAGAAGAAATAAAGCTCTCATATCAATACATATATACTTAATACATAAGTGTATAGATATGGTTTTTTAACAATATATAAGTTTGAAAGATGTTTTGTAATAAATTTAAAGGTTTTGAACAATAAATAATAATGACTTGCTATCAGTTTATAAAACGATTCAAAAGTAGTTTGTTTGATAACAAAGTTTAAGGTCCCTATCTTATCAAGTAAGTGTTCTAGACTTGATCCCAAGGCTTTGGAAGAGATTAGGGCTCAAATGCACACTAAAATAGAGTTTATGGCCCAAGGAGGTTTCTTGGCCGTAAACTCCCTTTTGATCATGATTACTTGATGTTTTCTAGGTGTAAACTAGTTGATTCAAGTATATAACAAGCTAAGACAAGAGTACTTACAATATAGAAGCTTGTAAGGGTGCTTAAGGCTCAAGAACACTAGTGTGTGTTCTTGGTGTTCTTGGTGAAATGAAGAACACTTGACGATCTATCAAATGAAGATATTTCATGGATGAAATCATGTACAATCACTAGATATTGAAGTATACCAACTAATCAAGGAAAGTAACACTTACAAAGTTGAAGATCTTAAAGAAATATCGGATGATAGTTTAAAGAGAATGAGTTCTAAGCTTGAAAAATGGTAAAAATGACTAAAATGACTAAGTGTCATCTTTATACCTTAGAGTTTACGGCCGTAAAATCCATGTTAGGGCCATAAAATCCAAACTCTTGGAGTTTTGAGACATAAGTGTTGCAAATTGAACTCTAGAGTATACTTCCTATAGTTACCTCAGATGTACTTAAGATCAAAACACCCAAACTGACTCCAAAACTGCTAAAATTTAACAATTGAAAGTTTGGCTTTGATTGAATGCAGGGTTTGTTATAAGATAGAAAATTCGAGTTGTCACAATAGTGGTTGCTTTTTGAAAAACGGAACTCTGATTTTTCAAAAGATCTTCTATACCACCGAAGCTCATTTCTTAAAACAAAAGTGGCACATGCACTTTCTCTAAATGTTTCCAACGGTGTTGGTGGTTCAAATCGAGCTCAAATATTGGTTGCCAATGAATACCATCACTGGTCTCAAAGAATGAAAAGATACTTAGGGAGACTTGGTAGAAGGACCACATGTCCCTGTTGAAGAAGGACCACATGTCCCTGTTTTTACACCTGTTCAAACTGATGGCGCCACATCCAGACTAAAAGGAGGACACCTAGTCTTTAACCGTCCCACCTAGGATGCTCTCAACAAAATGGAAAATGATGTTGTTGCTTTTTATGAAATCTCTTGTGTAGTTGCTCCTGACAACTTCGACATTATCATAAACTATAAATCAGCAAAAGAGATCTAGGATTTGCTCAAGAACTTGTATGAGGGCTCAGAACAAGCTCAAGATAAGAAGCTCACAACTGCACTCAATGAATTCAATAACTTCAAAGCTCATGCTGGTGAAAGTTTATGAGGACCTCTTCAAAAGGTTCAATTTGATAGTTACTAAGTTATCAAATGCTGGCACCATCCACAGTAACCATGAAACAAGCCATCAATTTGTCAATGGGTTAGGAAGACACTGGACTACTGCTAAGATGATAGTTCAACGAGATAGAAAGATTCATTCCCTGTCTCTCTACAAGTTATATGGAGAATTGGAAGCACAAGAATCCACCATAATCAAAGACTATGCTGACTTCGGAGGACCACTTGCTCTTGTAGCACAAGCTCCTCACAACCAATCTTACTCTCCCTCGTATGACACTACACCGCAATCATACGAAGTTGACTTAGAGTATGATGATGAAGAAAAATTTCAGAAGGCTATTGCTCTAGTTAGTAAATAGTTCAACCGACTACCACCTAACTCTTTTCGCAAAAATCAAAAATTCAACAAACCTCCTTTCAATCGTAGCTTCAATCCACAAAACAATCACTCTCGTTATCCCAAAATTTCACAACCACAACCGCAACCTGAAAACACTCAACCAAAGGAGGCACCGCAGTCCATTCAAACCCCTGGCTCCGGTACCCCTTCAGAAAACAAAAGTAATGTTGTAATATGCCACAAGTGCAACAAAGTGAATCATTTTGCAAAGGATTGCAAAGCTAACTTAGTGAAAGACAAAGCATTCTACCTTAGAATAGCTCAAGAACTGGAGGAAAAGGAAAAGGCTAGGGCATATGTGGCTCATGTCAAAAGAGATCATCAAGTTTGGTATCCATAGATGATGAAGAAAACATCAGCAACATCAAACGGAAAGGCAAGATCTGCATGCTGGAAACTACTGATGATGATGGGTCTATAAAGCTGGAAAGGAACTACTGCTACATGGAAAATGATGGAACTCTAAGCATTGTCGAACAGGTAAAACTCATGATCCAAACTCTAAACTATAACACGCATGACTGTCAACCTTTCATAGACAATCTTAATGACACATGTGCTGCCGTCCTTTCATACTACAACAAAGCCTTAGATGAGAAGTGTTGGATAAGGTGTCTAAGTCCATAACTTATTTGGTATATACTTGACCCGACCCGGCATGGTCCATTTGGGTTGCATTTCATCCAAACTATTTATGGATAATCTTATGAGAGTTATACACATATGTTTATTAATATATTATAAGTTATAATATATTAATATGAAGTCATGTTATTTAATTAGTCTTAGTCTTAAATTAATTATGAATTAATTTAGAGATTAAAAGGAAGACTAATTAGATTGTGGGCTATTGGTTTTATATAGTGTGGGCTAACACTCATTTGGTAATGGGCTAGGCTTGTATGGAAGTCCATGGATGATCCATGGAGCTTTTAACCCATGGATCCTTGGAAAAGGAAAGGTCATGGGTTATTAGGGTTTCACCCTAATCATGTACACTATATAAGCATGCTTATGTTGCATAAAATGGCCACTAGAGTGACTAGTGTGACTAGTGTTACTAGAGTATGTGTGTTAGTGTGTGGCCGACTTTATAAGTGTGTATACACTCTCTCAAAGTTTTCCAAGAGTTTATGGTGATTTGTGATTCCATTTGAGGCATTCACACTATTGGTGCTTGGCCCTCAAACTCCTTAGGAATCAAACTCATCATCAAAAAGGTATGTAATCTCATCTAATACTTTTATGTTTATAAGTACCCCATGCCATGTTAGATAGGTTATGAACCTTGGAAAATTATTATTTTGCATGTATTTAGACAAACATAGATCCAAGGTTTATTAGGGTTGCATGCACACTTAGGAAGTGTTAGATTGCTCAAAACCCAACAGTGGTATCAGAGCCTAGGCTTGCTTGTTTGATACTTGATGCAAAATAGTGAAAAAAGTTGAAATTTTTGTTGTCTACATGATGGACTCGCCGAGTCCATGGGGGGACTTGCCGAGTCCAAGGCAAAACTCATCCTACTCGCCGAGTAGGTTCGTGCACTCGGCGAGTAGAAGGTTCAGAATGCAGATTTTTGACTTTTGCTGCTGGAAATGGACTAGAAACTTTACCCTAAACTGTTTTGATGTTTTAAAACTTATTTTAGTTGGTGTAATGGTTGTTCTAATCCATTTACAATAGCATATATCAAAATTTCATGCTTTGTATGTGTTCATAAAATTCTTGAAACTTTGATATTCATGTTCATGTTCTTATGAATTTAGAAGATGATAGGAATTATTTGCTGAATTGTTTAGGATTAATTCTTGATCATTTATGTGTTTTAATGGAGTCCATAATTTGTCCTCAAGTTATGGATATACAAAGGTCACTTTTCTTTAACACACATTAAAAACGCATAAGTTACATAAAATGAAGAGTCTTCATTTTATGAACCTTTAGTTCATAAGTTATGAAATGAAAAGTTTTGAAGAGTTACAAAACTTGCCCTCAAGTTTTGGAATTTGGAAAAGTTTCACACACTTTAATTAACTTTAATTCCAACACTTAGAATTTTAAAAGTTAAAATTCAACACTTATACTATTTATAACATTAATGGTTAATTATTATATATATGTATAAGAACAAGTCGTTTTACCGTTAGTAGGCCTCATTCACGAAGTCAGTCTATAAGGTGGGTATAAGGTTGTTGCCTATAAAATGGCGACTTAATGGGTGTCCACTCTCACCCACCGCTTGCTTGATAGGTGGAGGGTCGTTAGTCGAACGGGTAGGACAATGACTTTAAATCCTCATTAAAAGTATAATGATTATTATAAAGTAACTAAATATTTTTTATTTAATTCCCAATCTTAGTTACTTTAGGAAAAATGTGAATTTGGTGCTAGCCCATGGAATTCACACTTTGTACCTTACCAAGTCGTTGGTGGAGCATGTGTGGTTAACCGAAACGCTAACTTGGACTAGTAAGGATCACGAAGGGTGACTTAATGTTTGTCATAGATCAATGGAGTGTGTGTGGTTAACCGGCACATTGATTGGGTGATAATATTAAGGGTACCAAGTGAATTGGTATGGTTATTCACACCTTGTTTTGTGATCCTTGGCATCTCAGTCACAAAATTTGAAAGGGCACACTCGAGATTGAAACATGCCATTGAAAAGTTCAATGAATCTCAAAAGATCTAGGAATTTCAAATCCAATTAAAACCTAATAAATTATTTCGTTTTTCATGGTGGAAATTGGTGAATCGTCATTCGCCTACCTTCAAATATTTTATAGCTTGGATTACGGCATCCCTCTTCCAAATTATAAAATATTGTGTTGGGTCCTAGCCTTAATATTTCATATTGGGTGTTATATTAAGGATTTTGAATCAACTAACTTGATTTTCTCCCATTATAGATGTCTGGTTCAGACAACTATGATCTTCCCAAATCTCTTGAAGATGGTGTCCCTCAACATCATGCTTCACTTCCTCCACCTCCTCCAGTTATTCTCCCTCACCCATAAGTTCTTGAAAAGTTTAAAGTCACTCAATCCTTATTGGCAAGCATAGTCTATGTGTGCTCACATCTTGGAGATAAAGTCACATATTGACAAGCCGGGAGAGTTGGGTGTCAAAGTCCCGTGAAAGTTGGATGTTCAATCACTTTCTTAGTAACATACTGAGTCTCTTTGGGACTACTATGAGACGGACTATGACATGACCCTTAATGATGTTACCTATTTGCTTGGTGCTGTGGAATCAGCAATGATTCGGAACACCAGTAAAGCAAATTTGATTTAAAGAACAAATTCCCAAGTCTTAAATGGACATTGACAATGGTAGCATTGGATATCTAGAAAAGGATTTCTCTTCCCAATGGAAAGGGATCGGCTATAGTCAACTCGGTTGACCAAATGGTAAAGAGAAAGGCTAAGTCTAAGATAGTCCCATGTGCCATTACCAAAGGGTCCATGTGTTTTGTTGCCAAAGGAAGGGGCATTGGTTGCGAAGCTGCCCTATTCACCTGAAAGGTCATAAGGTTGATCAAGTCAAGAGGTTTGACTCTACTTCGGGTAAAGTCCACTGTCTAACTCTATTAAGTTCCTATTTGGAGATTCTTATTACATAATGTGAATGGGTCACATGCTGATGTTTTTAAGAATCAAAGAAAAGATAGGAAGCTTAAAGTAAGTATATGTTGATTCTGATTGCAAAGGTGGGTTTCGATCGCATGGTTCGGCAATCAGAATTTTGAGTTGTTTCTTAAGAGTTATAATATATTGCTTATGAATAGATAACAACAAGGTTTCCATGTGGATTGTAAGGATAAGTTTTTCCGCAAAGTTTTAAAATAAAAGAAAAAAAGGGGTTTTAATTTTATTTATTTTAAAAAATATCCTTACAATGGCATAAGTTTTTCCGCAAAGTTTTAAAATAAAAGAAAAAAATGGGTTTTAATTTTATTTATTTTAAAAAATATCCTTACAATGGCATCTGTGGAAAATTGTTGCTTATATGTTTCCAGTAATAGCAATATTGGAAAGTGGATTTGATTCCTTCATTTGTGGTAGTGTCTGAATTTACCAAATGAAGAAAGTTTTTCATCACCCAAGTTTCAATTGGACAGAAACTTGGAATCACACAAGTTGTATTGTATGATGAATGAGAATTTTCATCTTTGAAAATTAAGACTAATTCTTTGATCACATGTATATGTGAGTCAATTGAAGGACTAAGGAATTAGGTGCACTGGGTGTGCGCTGGTCAAGGTCCACCACAAAGATTGATTTGTCATGATTTACTAAAGATTAATAAATATGATTATACTTATAAGGTTAAGTATAATTCTGTAACATTGGAAAGGTTACAATGTATAACAAAACAAATGAGAATAATCAAATTAGGGAGAAAGATAAAAGTTTCTCAAATCTGAAAGGATGGGAGAGTACTTTAGTATCGTATTTCATGATCATCTTAATGATTATGAAACCATATCACAGATTCATACTCTAAGGACGTCTTAGTGCATTGTTATGGCTAAGAAGAGAGGTCATGAATTGTTGGATTGGTTAAAATGAAGAAGATGAGTCATACTTCGTTCCAAAACAATTCTTAGAGTCATACTCCAAGATTGTAATTTTGAGTGACATAAAGGAAGATTTATTAACACTAGTCAAATGTAAGAGTAAAATGTTTTCTACTCTTGTACATTTGAGATTGGTAAGTTGTGATGTCTTGGATGAGACAAAGACCAACTAAGACCAATTGTGTGAAGTGTTAGTCTTGATAAGAATCCGCATTGTCCCTTGAATATTTGTTTTGTCAAGGAATGGTTCTTGACTGGGGAAACTTATATGTCAAGGGGACAGTGGGAGCCTTAAAGATACTGAAAGAGTTTCAAGATCTAATCAAGAGTAAAACCTGTAATTTATCACTAGCACGCGACTTAAGGTTTGCAACCTATTGTTTTGACATAATTCTTATTTCTGTACCTACTTCAAATAAGTTGAATTTGCATGTAAGTTATCAGAGTTCAACTTGGAAGCATTGGTGGGCCTTGTGCTGCCAAGGTGACAAGAAACTCAGATTGAACAAGTTTAATCCATGTAAGGCTGAATTTGTCACTAACCTTATCTTGTGATTATGGTTTTGACAAATTCACATGGATAGGAACTCATACACTATAAAATCTAAGTGTCATAAGGTTTCTCTCCGATTCATGAAAATGATGGTGAGGAAACGCTTTCACTAAGTAGATTTTACGTAGATATCAATTGTGTTATTTGCATTTTCAAAAGTCGTTAGTGGAGCGCGTGTGGTTAACCGGCACACTAACATGGACTTGTGAGAAATGGAAAATGCCTAAGCAGTTGAGACTATGATTACGGCATCCCTTTTCATAGTCCTGAAAATTGTTTAGACACACATGTGACGTATCTAAGAAAGGGTGTATGAATCTAAAATTCAGAAGTCCAGCAGATTTCTAGAAATATGTCAGAGCTAGTGGGAGCATAAGTGTTATGCTGATAATCATCATGGTAGTGGGAGCATGATTATTACGTTTAGTGTTGCAAGTTAGCAATGTTAATTATAGAAAACAAAAGTTTCAATTCGTGAAGTTTCAGGGGTTGAAAAGTTGTTCTGCTATAATTAAGGGAGAGGAAATTATACTTCATTTCAATTCTAAAGCTTAGATTGAGATTTTAATCATATATATACATATATATATATATATATATATATATATATATATATATATATATATATATATATATATCTATATATATATATATATATATATATATATATATATATATATGAATTTTATGTTGGAATGGTTCAACTTGAAGAAATTCTGTATATATTGCGTTTTTAAAATTCGATTATGATTACAGCATCCCTCTTCATAGTTAAATTTTGAAAACATGGCAAATAAAAAATATTGTAGCAAAAGACTGGGCTAGTATCATGTCTTTATGTCAAACATCATGAATCGTGTCCCATATGCTTCGAATACAGGATCGATTGCATGTGCTATAATAGTCATCTTTTCTAAAATTTCCAAATGCTTAAGGCATTGAGAAGAGAAAAGTCTAGAACTGGTTATGACTAAAGTGATTAACCAATTGTCGAGGACATATCTGAGGTTCGCCAAAGATTGGTTGCTCAGGGAAAGTTGGAAGTATGATGTAATTTGTCGGAAAGGACCATATTGACATATTCTGAAAAGAAGTAACTCTTGTTCGGAAGTGATAGTCAAAATGGGACTATGGAAATGTCTCCATAGGTGGAAGTTATTCAATCTATGTAAGATTAGAAAACCTTAATGGAAGAAGGATGTTCAAAGCAATGTACTTTGAATATGAGACTTTTGTTCCATAGAAGTTGACCTTCTTTGGAATACTCTGTAATGACTGGTGACAAGGTTTTGGTGACTTTGTGCATAATCATTACAAGAGGAACATTGCATAAAAGTTTAAAATCTAACAGTTTTTTTGGTAAATGATAGGAATCGGGGATTCTCACATTTACAATAAGGATTTGGGATTGTGAAATGAGTATCAATGGAATCATGTTCAATTGATCTACATCACAATGTAAGGATCATAGACAAACATAGTGTGCATACTTGGAGTATGGCATAACTATTGTTTAGAAAAACAAAGTGTACATGCTAGGAGCATGGGACGACTGTTGTTTTATTCAAGTCTTAGGTTGATTGTTTGAAACATTATACAATGAATAATGTGTAATCAATATGGTGATAAATAAAAGGTGGTTCTATTTATATTCAAAAGGGTTCTGAGATCATATTGGATTCGATTATTATTGTGTTTCACTTTGCATGTTTTGACATCCAAAATAGCTAGGTTATTCTTTCCGAATGACTAAGTTATTTAAACACTCCACAGTCGTTCATATGTTGGAAGTAGGTATGAATCAAGACTGTCATGAATCGAGTTTGTAGATGGCTAAATGGGTTTAGTCATAGCAATGGTTGCTGCAACATTCATGAGTGCTCATAAGTTATGAGTATTGGAATAAACCCACGCTCACTTGTATCACTTCATGGAATTTATCTCGAGTGATCGTGAGACGGTAATATCATATAAATCTTCAAACCTAGAGATATGAGTTGTTACCTATGAGTTGGTTGTGCACTGATTGCACGTAAACGCATCAGTAACTTGATGTTATAAAAAGTGCCTTTATGTACAATTCAACAAGTAGTAGAACAAGCATATGAGTCGAAGTTTATCTGTTCCTTCTAGAAATAGAAGCGATATCTGGGCCCCTCGATGATTGTGTTGTGACCTATGTACCGGCCGGTCAGAACTAAATTGATGTGTTCGATTAAGTTCTTTGTCAAACAAATCGAAAATTGGGAAACAAACTGCTGCACAATAAGTATGACGTTGTTCCACGTATTTGTCCGGTTGATATCATGAGAACAGAGGATTATATGATCACTTATCTAAAATGGCGCTTCAAAGTTCAACAGAGTTTTCGAGAGCTACGATTGCTGGTTGGTTCCTAAAGTAACATACGCAAATATAGTTATTAGACTTATCCAAGTGGGAGTCTGTTTGATAAGGTGTCTAACTCCATAACTTATTTGGTACATACTTGACCCGACCCGGCATGGTCCATTTGGGTTGCATTTCATCCAAACTATTTATGGATAATCTTATGAGAGTTATACACATATGTTTATTAATATATTATAAGTTATAATATATTAATATGAAGTCATGTTATTTAATTAGCCTTAGTCTTAAATTAATTATGAATTAATTTAGAGATTAAAAGGAAGACTAATTAGATTGTGGGCTATTGGTTTTATATAGTGTGGGCTAACACTCATTTGTTAATGGGCTAGGCTTGTATGGAAGTCCATGGATGATCCATGGAGCTTTTAACCCATGGATCCTTGGAAAAGGAAAGGTCATGGGTTATTAGGGTTTCACCCTAATCATGTACACTATATAAGCATGCTTATGTTGCTTGAAATGGCCACTAGAGTGACCAGTGTAACTAGTGTTACTAGAGTATGTGTGTTAGTGTGTGGCCGACTTTATAAGTGTGTATAAACTCTCTCAAAGTTTTTCAAGAGTTTGTGGTGATTTGTGATTCCATTTGAGGCATTCAAACTACTGGTGCTTGGCCCTCAAACTCCTTAGGAATCAAACTCATCATCAAAAAGGTATGTAATCTCATTTAATACTTTTATGTTTATAAGTACCCCATGCCATGTTAGATAGGTTATGAACCTTGGAAAATTATTATTTTGCATGTATTTAGACAAACATAGATCCAAGGTTTATTAGGGTTGCATGCACACTTAGGAAGTGTTAGATTGCTCAAAACCCAACAAGAAGAACATAGCGTCCCAAGATGTTTCATGTGTGACGACGACTAGACAACAAAAGATTCAAAATGGCTATGTTCGAAAGAGATTTAGAGTTAGAAAAAGATGCAAGAATGTTGAGTGAAACACAACTAGAAATAGCTTTGAACAAAAGAGATTTAGCTCAGAGTGAGATTGTACGTTTAAATCTTTTAATAGAAAAATTGTTCAATGAAAGTGAAGCTATTGAAAATTTAGTTAATAATGGAACTGTGGACAATACATACAACTGGGGTTGGTCCAATGGATATCCTACCGTAGAGGATTTTTCATCCCGGTTTAACAATGATCGACTTTATGTCCCTCCGGACCGAGAATTTAATTTTCCAGTCAATGAGAATACTTTTCCCGAAGATATCAGAACACACTTCGGTAGACTTCATAATCTAAGTAATAACTGTGTGATTGAGGAAATTGTGCCTGAGGTTGTGGATCACACATGTGATCAACCTCTTATCCGTGGCACAATCAATCCAAATTCTCAGTCCTAATATGTTGTTGATGAATAAATTGTCAGAGAAAGTCCCGAAGTCTCACAGGACTTTCCACCCTTGTCCTCAGACCGCAGTGCCTCTCACTGCAATCATGATTTTGAGAAAAAACCCATTTCTATCACAACTCAGACTTATGCTACGGCAGCTAAGTCTTCCTTACCTAAGTCCACAATCAAAATTTCTCTTACTCTACACCCAATTCACCAAAAACTACCCATAGAAAACTTTGAAGTAGGTTAATGTTCTCAAAACCCTGAATTTTCAAGTTCTGATGAGTCAAGCCCTCAGTGTCAAAAATTTTCAAAGGCTTCCAGGAAACCATAGTTGAACACTAATGACTGCGGATCTCCAAAAACATTAGCAAAAAAGGCTTTGAAAGAGCATATTTGATCTCGAGGCACAAATCGACAAATCTTTTCTAAAAATAAAACACATACCAGATTTCCAAAACTTAAGAGTCCAGAAAAGTTTTTTTTTGCTCACTATTTTTCGAAAAAACTCTCCCATCAAGAAACCATGCAAAAAAGGAATGTGCAGTTTCTGTTGGATATAGTGTGTAAGTCCATAACTATATTTGGTATGTACTTGACCCGACCCGACATGGTCCATTTGGGTTGCACTTCACCCGAACAATTTATGGATAATCTTTTGAGAATAATATCAGTTATGATTTGTTTATATATTATAAGTTCTAATATATTAATATAAAATCATATTATTTAATTAGTATTGATCTATAATTAATCTAAAATTAATTTAGAGATCAAAAGTATGACTAATTAAATATGGGCTCTTGTATTTATATAGTGTGGGCTAATGCTTATTTGGAAGGGGCTAGGCTTGCATGGAAAGTCCATGGATACTCCATTGAGCTTTAACCCATGGATCTCATGGAAATGAAAAGACATGGCTATTAGGGTTTACATGGATGTAACCCTAATCTACCACAATATATAAAGGAGGCTTTGGTTCTTGAAATCACACTAGTTGTGGTCAATAAAGTAAGAGGGCCGATTTCAAGAAGGTGATTGCTATTCTCACAAAGTTCCAAATTTTGTGGTGTTTTGTGATTTCCCTTTGATTCAAGTTCCCCCATGCCATGCTAGATAGGATAAGAACCTTGGAAAAAATAATTATTTCTATGTATCTTAGTCAAACATAGATTCAAGGTTTCTAGGGTTTCATGTACACCATAAGAGTGTTAGAATGCTCAAAACCCATCAAGCCTAATGTTCAATTGTTTCATATCTTTGGATGTAGATGTCGATGGGTTTTGAGCATTCTAACACTGTCTAAGTGTACTTCCAACCTTAATAACCTTGGATCTATGTTTATCTAATTATAATGCAAAGTTGAATTCCAAGGTTATATTCCTATATAGCATACATGGGGAACAATTTTTAAGTTGAATAAAAGATAGAATAACTTACCTTGTTGTTGCTTATGATCCTTGAAACCTTGTGAGCCTAGCACCCCAAGTGTGATGCCTCAAATGCTTCACACAACACCAATTGCAAAGGAGTAAACTTCGAGAGAATATTACACTTGGAAAACTCGGCCTAGCCCTTACTTGTTCATGTGTAGCCGATTTCGGTGGAGAATATGTTCTTTATATAGTGTTGACACATCTAGGGTTACACCATGTAAACCCTAATGTGTCATGACTCTTCATCTCCATGGCCCATGGGTTTGTAACTCCCATGGAGCATCCTGTGGGTGGAACCCAACTTGATAATCCATGGAGCCTCTTAGCCCACTATACAAGTTATGGATGATTTACATAATCAACCCATATATTTAATTAGTTATCTTTTGATCACTTAATTAATTTCAAATTAATTCTTGATCAATACTATGTAAATAATACTATTAATATATTAAAACTTATAATATATTAATAAACCAAAAGTGTTATTTCTCTCATTCAGTCTATCCAATTGCATGGTGCCATGCAACCCAAATGGACCATGCCAGGTCGGGTCAAGTATATACTAGAAATAGTTATGGACTTAGACACCTTATCCAACAGATGCGTCGTAATCAACAACATAGATCACCTCAATAAATTCGCTTCAAATTCTGATGAAGGTATGTTCCTTGGCTACTCCGCTAACAAGGTTGCTTATCGATTTCTCATTAGACGCACAAGGTTGATAATTGAAAGCTTCGATGTGAAGTTTGATGACTATCACATCCGCAACTCCGCTCCATCAACTGAAACCACAACAATTCTAGAAAGTGATATTCATGCCTCTTCAAGTCCATTAAATCTAGTTGAAATAAACTATGATGATCTCTTTGATCCTGTTGATACAACCAAGTTATCCGAAGTTCTTGTGTCTCTAGAAGCTCAACAATAACATGCAGATGTATCTGGTCCAACCGCGTCCGAAGACGTGTCGCTAAATACTTCCACCTCGTCAGTTGAGCGGGAAAACTCCACTTCGGACCATACAACAACCATCGAGGTTCCAAAATTAGAAGATGAAGTTCCAATCCATAGAAAATTTCAACCATCAAACGTTTCTTCGGATCCGGATGATGAAAACATAGAAAACATTGACACAAGAACAGACTGAAGGATTATCACACTCCCATCCACAATCCAGGGGGAACCCTCGCAGGTTCAAGGCGAACTTCCTTCTACACTCTAGGGGGAACCTTCGCCATCTACCAAAGATAAATCTAATCCCGCCTTCTGAGTCCAAGACAATTTTGCAGGATGTTCTCAAGTCCATGGGGAAACACTTATTAGTGATAACACACTGGTAAATCGATGATAGCATACTAGTAAATTTGGATGAGCCTAATGTTGGATTAATGTCTAAGTCCATAACTATATTTGGTAAGACTTGACCCGACCCGGCATGGTCCATTTAGGTTGCATACCATCATGCACTTGAATGAGAGAAATAAGACACTTATGGTTATTAATATATTATAAGTTCTAGTATATTAATAATAAGAATAATAAGATTATTTAATTAGTATTGATCAAGAATTAATCTAGGATTAATTAAGTGATCAAAAGAAGACTAATTAAATATATGGGTTGATTGTGTAAATCATCCATACTTGTATAGTGGGCTAATGCTCCATGGATAATCAAGTTGGGCTAAAACCCATAGGATGGTCCATGGATGCTCCATGGTGTATTTGTACCCATGGATCCAAGGAAATGGAAAGCCATGACAATTAAGAGTTTACCCTAATTGTGTAACTATATAAGCATCTTATTATTGAGGAAAAATTGGCCACTAGAGATAGTGAAGAAAGGGCTAGCCGATTTTGAAGAGTGTAGAATTCTCTCAAATCATTCCAAGTGTTTTGATGATTGTGATTCCATTTGAGGTGTCACACTTGGGGCACTAGGCACTCAAGCTTCATGAAGACATTCTACACCAAAGAGGTATGTATTCTATCTTGCTATAGTCATTGTTATGTATGCTAGATTAGGATAATACCTTGGAAGTTCTTATTTGCATGTATAATAGAGAAAACATAGATCCAAGGTATTTAGGGTTGCATGTACACTTAGGAAGTGTTAGAATGCTCAAAACCCATCAGTGGTATCAGAGCCACGGGTTGTTTTCTGTTATATTGATGCAAATATTTTATTTTCAAAGTTGGAAAAAAAAATGAAAAAAAAACATGAAGTTTGTCAAATTTTAAGATAATTACTTGTTCTTGTGAAAAACTAATTATTTGTAAAATTTGAATAATGTGCTTTATGAGTTGAATTAGGTCAAATTTAATAAAAGACAAAATAATATGATTATTTTATTAGTTTTAAAAGTTTGATCTAAAGAGTTTTATTTTTTTTTTTTGAAACCTCCATAAGTTATGGATATGAAAAGGTTTTTAAAAAAAAATTGATTCAAAGTTTTATGGAGTTACAAAAAATTTGGTGTTAATGTTTTAAAGGATTCCATAACTTAAGAATAAGTTATGGATCACCAAAAGTTTTTTGTGTTACCTTATTTTATGAGTGAATTTAGATTAATGAATAAAATTATGTGATAGTTGGTTTTAATCCAAATTAATCTAAAAGAAGTTCATAAAATGTGTTTATGTAACTTATAAGTCACATTTATGAATCTTAAAACTCATAAAAGTTGGCAAAGGTTACAAAAATGAAGAGTCTAGTTCTAATTAAATGGCTTTATGACTCCATAACTTGTCCTCAAGTTATGGAGGACCAAGAGTCTCTTCATTTAATAAAATAAAAAAAAAAAAAGTGTAACCTTAATTAATTCCATAAGTTATAAAATAAAGAAAAGTTAATTCTTTTATTAGTTTAAAGTCTTCCATAACTTGTCCTCAAGTTATGGAACTTGAAGAGTTTTTGGATTAAAACTACTTTAAACACATAAGTTATGGAATTAATTAGTTTTGAATAGTTTCAAAACTTGCCCTCAAGTTTTGGAATTTGTAAAGTTTTCACTTATGAATACTTTAATTCCAAGTTAGCCCTTAGAATTTTAAAAGTTAAAATTCAACCCTTATACTTTATAATATTATAAGTTAATAATATATATATGTATAAGAGTAAAGTCAGTCTTACCGCTAGTACGCCTCATTCACGAAGCCGGTCTATAAGGTGGGTATAAGGTTGTTGCCTATAAAATGGCAACTTAATGGGTGTCCACTCTCACCCACCGCTTGCTTGACTGGTGGAGGGTCGTTAGCCGAACGGGTTTGACAGGACTAGAATTCTCCCTTCATTAAAAGTATTAATGATAATACTAAGTAACTAAACTCTTAATAATACCCAATCTTAGTTACTTAGGAAAAATGTGAATAAGGTGCTAATCCATGAAATTACACTTTACACTTTGTCTAAGTCGTTAGTGGAGCGTGTGTGGTTAACCGGCACACTAACTTGGACTTAACAAGGTAGGTAAAGGGTGACTTAATTTTTATCATAGTATCGATGGAGCGTGTGTGGTTAACCGGCACATCGATTGAGGGGTAATTTATTAAGGGTACCAAGTGATTTGCATGGTTACTTCACACCTTGTTTTGTGATCCTCGGCATCCCAGTCACAAAACCTGAAGGGCACACTCGAGATTGAAACATGCCTTTGAAAAGTTCAATGAATCTCAAAGATCTAGGAGTTTCAAAACCAATTAAAACCTAATAATACATTTCGTTTATCTTGGTGGAAATTGGTGAATCGTCATTCACCTACCTTCAAATATTTTATAGCTTGGATTACGGCATACCTCTTCTAAGTTATAAAATAGTTTGTTGGGTCCTAGCCTTAATATTTCATATTGGGTGTCATATTAAGGACTTTAAATCAACTATCTTGAATATCTCCCAAAAGATGTCTGGTTTAGACACCTATGATCTTCCCAAATCTCTTGAAACAAGGTTTCCTAATGAAGATGATGTCCCATGGATATCATACTTCTTCACCTCTTCAAATTATTCTCCCTAACCCACAAGTTCTTGAAAAGGTTAAGGTCACTCAAGCCCTATTAGGCAAGGCAAGGTCTAGGTGTGGTCACATCTTGGAGATGTAGTCACATATTGACAAGCCGGGAGAGTTGGGTGTCAAAGTCTTGAGAAAGTTGGTGGTTCAACTACTTTCTAAGTCACATAGTGAGTTCTTTTGGAACACCTATGAAAAAGACTATGAAAAGACCCTTAATAATCTTATCTATTTGTTAAGATCAACTTCCTAAAACTTTATGGACATTGACAATGATGACATTGGATATCCAGTAAAGCATTCTCTACCCAATGGAAAGGGATCGGCTATAGTCAACTCGGTTGACCAAATGGTAAAGAGAAAAGCTAAGTCTGTGATAGTCCTGTGTACCATTATCAAAGGGTCCATATGTTTGTATTGCCAAAGAAAGGGCATTGGTTGCGAAGCTGCCAAATTTACCTAAGGATGTTAAAGTCAATAAGTTTGACTCTACTTCAGGTAAATTCCACTATCTAACTCTGTTAAG
Organism: Lactuca serriola; assembly: GCF_051521515.1. Classification (NCBI taxonomy): domain Eukaryota; kingdom Viridiplantae; phylum Streptophyta; class Magnoliopsida; order Asterales; family Asteraceae; genus Lactuca; species Lactuca serriola. The sequence goes on along the minus strand of NC_136408.1, from coordinate 145,694,569 downwards.
TTTCTATTCTGAGATTCTTGATACATGATGTGACTGGGTCACATGGAGATGTTTTAAGAATCAAAGGAAAAAAAGTGAAGAAACTTAAAGAAAGAATATGCTGAATCTGATCGCGTAGATGGATTTCTATCGCGTAGCTTGAAAAAATCGGATTCGTGAGCTACTTCTCAGGAGTTATGAGATATTGCTTAAGGAATAGATAACAACAAGTTTTCATATGGATTGTAAGGATAAGTTTTTCCGCAAAGTTTTAAAATAAAAGAAAATTTTTTATTTTATTTATTTTAAAATTTCCTTACAATGGCATTTGAGGAAAAATTGTTGCTTATATGATTCCGTTAAGAGCAAGAGTGGAAATATGAAATTGATTCTTTCATTTGTGGTAATGTCTAAATTTACCAAATAAGGAAAGATTCTCATCACCCAAGTTTCAAGTGGACCGGAACTTGGAATCATGCAAGTTGTATAGCATGATGAATGAGAACTTTCAAGTTTTGGAAAAATTAAGATTAATTACTTATTCACATGGATGTGTGAGTCAAGTAATGGACTAAGGGATCGAGTACATAGTCTTGTTCACTGATTTAGTCCACCACAAAAGTTTGATAAGACTATTCGTCATAGTTTACTTAAGTTCAGTAAATATGATTATACTTACAAGCTTAAGTGTAACTCTGAGACATTGGAAAAGGTTCCAATGTAAGGCAGAGCGAATAAGAAGAATCAAATAAGGCAGAAGGATAAAAGTTTCTCAAATCTGAAAAGATGGGAGAGTACTTTAGTATCAGTTTTGTGATCATCTTAATGATTAAGAAACCATAGCACAATTAGTTCTCTAAGGAAATCTTAGTGCATTCTTATGACTAAGAAGAGGGATCTTGAATTGTTGAAGTGGTTAAATCAAGAAGATGAGTCATACTTCGTTCCAATACAAGTCTTAGAGTCATACTCCAAGATTGTAATTTGAGTGACATGTCTCAAAAGAAGGTTAAAACACTTGTCAAATGTAAGAGTAAAAGTTTTTCTACTCTTGTACATTTGAAATTGGTAAGTTGTGATGTTTTGGATAAAAACAAAGACCAACTTAGGCCAATTGGGTAAAGTGTTTTTCTTGATTAGAATCCGCACTATCTCTTGGATGTTTGACAAGGGAGTCTTATATGTCAAGAGGACAGTGGGAGTCTTAAAGGTCTTGAAAGTCTCAAGAAATAATCAAGAATAAAACCTGAAGTTCTTCGCTAGCACACGACTTGACGTTTATAACCTATCGTGTTGACATATCTGTGCCCATTCCAGTTAAGGTTGGCTTTGCATATGAGTTCTTAGAGTTCTCAGTTTGTTGCATAACAACTTGGAAGCAATGGCAGGCCCTTGAGCTGCCAGGTGGCAAGAAGTTAAGATTGAGTTCAATCCATATGGTTTTGGATTTGTCATTATCTTTGTCTTGTGATTATGGTTTGACAAATTCATATGGGTAGGAACTCATACACCATATATATCTAAGTGTCATAAGGTTTCTCTCCGATTCATGGAAATGATGGTGAGGAAACACTTTCACTAAGTAGATTTTATCTAGATAGCAATTGTGATATTTGCATTCTCAAAGTCGTTAGTGGAGCGCGTGTGGTTAACCGGCACACTAACCTGGACTTGTGAGAAGTGGCAAAAAGGTCTAAACATTATGATTACGGCATCCCTCTTCATAATTGTTTAGATACACAAGTGTGCTATCTAAGGGAAGGTGTATGATTTTGATAAAGACTTATCAAAACAATCTAGTATCAGAAATCTGAACTTTGGTAAGAAAGTCAGCTGATTTCTGAGTACATGTCAAAGCTAGTGGGAGCATAAGTGTTATGCTAATAATCATCATGTTAGTGGGAGCATGATAATTATGATAAGTATTGCAAGTTAGCAATGTTAATTATAGAAAACAAAAATTTTAATTGGGAAAAAGTTGTTTTGCTATAATTAAGGGAGAGGAAATTATACTTCATATCAAATCTATAAGGTTCAGATCTGAGGTTTTAATCATTTAGTCAAGGATATATATGAATTTCATGTTGGAATGGCTCAACATAAGGAAATTCTGTATATGGGTCCATTATTTGCGTTCTAAAATTCGATTATGATTACGGCATCCCTTTTCATAATCTGAATTATGAGAACTTGGCAAATTGAAATGGAAATATTATAGCAAAAGACTGGTTTAGTCTTTATGTAAGACATCATGAATCGTGTCCCATATGCTTCGGATATAGGATCGATTACATGTGCTATAATCATCCGTTCTAAAATTTTCCAAATGCCTGGGGCATTAAGAAGGGAAAAGGTTTAGAACTGGATATGACTAAAAGGATTAAACAATTGTCGAGGACAATCTAAGGTTTACCAAAGATTGGTTGCTCAAGGATAGTTGGAAGTATAGTGATAATTCTGGAAGGACCATATTGACATAATCTGTAAGGAGGCAACTCTTGTTCAGAAGTGATAGTCAAAATGGAATCTGGAAATGTTTCAAAGTTAGAATTCTCACTCTGTGTAAGATTAAGGAAACTTAATGCAAGAAGGATGTTTCCAAGGAGTTGATCTCCTTTGGAATGCTCTGTAATGTTTGTTGTCAAGTCTTTCTGACTTTGTGCATAATCATTACAAGAGGATCAATGCATATAAGTTTAGAATCTGACAGATTCTAGTAAATGGCATGAATTTGGAATTCTTGCATTTGCAGTAAGGATTTGGGAGTGTGAAAAGAGAATCATTGAAGTTATGTTCAATGGATCTAGTTCACAAAGTAAAGATCATAGACAAACATAGTATGCATACTTAGTGTGTGGCATGACTAGTGTTTTGAAAAAAAAACATAGTGTACATGCTTGGAGCATGGGACAACTATTGTTTTAAATTCAAGAATAAAGTTGATAGCTGAAACAGTATACAATGAATAATGTGTAATCATATGGTGATAAATAAAAGGTGTTTATTTATGTTCAAAGAGTTGATACCATATTGGATTCAATTATTATTGTGTTTCACTTTGCATGTTTTGACTTCCCGAATAAACTGGGTTATTCTTTCGGAATGACTAAGTTATTCAAACTATCCACAGTCGGTCATATGTTGGAAGTAGATATGAATTAAGACTGTCATGATGGGTTGTAGAGGTCTAAGGTGTTGGACAAGGCTACAACAATCATGAGTGCTCATAAGTTCTGAGTATTGGATTCAACCCGCGCTCATTGGAATCACTTCATGGATTTTATCACGAGTGATCATGAGACGATAATATCTTATATCCTTCAAACCTAGAGATATGAGTTGTTACTATGAATTGATAGTACATTGATAGCACGAAAACGCATTTGGTAACTCGGTGCTATAAAACGTGCCTTTGTGTATGATTCAACAAGTAGTAGAACAAGCCATATGAGTCGAAGTTTATCCATTCCTTTTACCTTCGGGATAAAAGCGATATCTGTGGGCCCCTCGATGATTTGATGATGACAAATGGAAGTGCTCGGCCGGGCCAGGACTGATTTGATTTGTTCAATTAGTCAGTTGTCATAAATCGGAAATCGGGAAACAACAAATGGACAGAGAGAATGATTATAATCCATGTCTCAGTCCATATGATATCTAGAATGGAGGAATATATGATCCCTTATCTAATGGACAAGTCATTGACAAAGGTCAGAGTTCATCGACAAGGTCAGAGTTCGACAGAAGCTTTTGAGAGCTACGATTGCCGGTTGGTTCCTGAAGTCATACGCAATAATAGTTTTAGACTTATCCAAGTGGGAGACTGTTGGATTAATGTCTAAGTCCATAACTATATTTGGTAAGACTTGACCTGACCCGGCATGGTCCATTTGGGTTGCATACCATCATGCACTTGAATGAGAGAAATAAGACACTTATGGTTATTAATATATTATAAGTTCTAGTATATTAATAATAAGAATAATAAGATTATTTAATTAGTATTGATCAAGAATTAATCTAGGATTAATTAAGTGATCAAAAGAAGACTAATTAAATATATGGGTTGATTGTGTAAATCATCCATACTTGTATAGTGGGCTAATGCTCCATGGATAATCAAGTTGGGCTAAAACCCATAGGATGGTCCATGGATGCTCCATGGTGTATTTGTACCCATGGATCCAAGGAAATGGAAAGCCATGACAATTAAGAGTTTACCCTAATTGTGTAACTATATAAGCATCTTATTATTGAGGAAAAATTGGCCACTAGAGATAGTGAAGAAAGGGCTAGCCGATTTTGAAGAGTGTAGAATTCTCTCAAATCATTCCAAGTGTTTTGATGATTGTGATTCCATTTGAGGTGTCACACTTGGGGCACTAGGCACTCAAGCTTCATGAAGACATTCTACACCAAAGAGGTATGTATTCTATCTTGCTATAGTCATTGTTATGTATGCTAGATTAGGATAATACCTTGGAAGTTCTTATTTGCATGTATAATAGAGAAAACATAGATCCAAGGTATTTAGGGTTGCATGTACACTTAGGAAGTGTTAGAATGCTCAAAACCCATCACCTAACAGCTCCACGGAAGCCATGGCGGGCCCTGAGGCTGCTAAATGGAAAGAGGCTATGGATAGCGAGATACAGTCCATGCATGAAAATCAAGTTTGGAACTTGGCTGACAATGTACCTGATCGTAAGATAGTTGGGTGCAAATGGATCTTGAATAAGAATACCGAGATGGATGGTAATGTACACAGTTATAAGGCACGACTGGTTGCAAAGGGTTATTCTCAAACTCCGGGAGTTGATTATGATGAGACCTTTTCACCAGTGGCCAAGATTAAGCCTATTAGGGTTCTATTAACCATTGCTACATTTCATGACTATGAAATATCGCAAATGGATGTCAAAACCGCTTTCCTTAATGGAAAGTTGGATGAAGAAGTTTACATGGTTCATCCAGAGGGTTTTGTCAGTACAGAGTACCCCAATAGAGTGTGTAGGCTCGAGAAATCCATTTATGGATTGAAACAGGCACCTCACAGATGGAATCTTTACTTCGATGAGAAAGTCAAAGAATTTGGCTTTTCAAGGAGTGAAGATGAATCTTGTATCTATATAAAGGCTAGTGGGAGTATAGTCAGCTTTTTGGTACTGTATGTGGATGACATACTACTCATAGGAAATGACATCCCAACACTGCAGGAAGTAAAGTCCCAGCTTGGGAAGTTTTTCTCTATGAAGGACCTTGGAGAAGCTACCTATATCCTAGGGATAAGGATTTTGAGAAACAGGAGTAAAAGACTAATTGGACTTAGTCAAAGCACCTATGTGGACAAAGTGTTGAAAATGTTCAACATGCATAACTCCAAGAAAGGAGAGTTACCCATCCAGTGTAATGCCAGATTGAGTAAGACACAAAGCCCTAGTACTGAGGTTGAGATAGTAGAAATGAGTCGAACACCTTATGCTTCAGCTGTAGGATCGATCATGTATGATATGACGTGTACTCGACCTGATGTAGCCTTTGCTTTGAGCATGGTTAGCAGGTATCAGGGGAACCCTGGCAAGGCACACTAGACTGCGGTAAAGAATATTCCCAAGTACCTGCGAAGGAATAAGGACTGGGTCCTTACCCTTGGTGGGAGTGATGACGTGAGAGTTGTAGGGTATAGTGATGTTAGCTATCAGACTGATATGGATATTTTCCACTCTCAGTCGGGCTGGGTCTTTACCCTAAACGGAGGGGCAATTACTTGGAAAAGTTCCAAGAAGGAGACAGTGGCTCCACATGTGAATCAGAGTATATAGCAGCAAGCGAGGTAGCAAACGAGGCTATATGGCTAAAGAACTTCATCGGAGACCTCGGAGTTGTACCGGCTATAAAGGAGCCAATGGAGATTTTCTGTGAAAGCAATAGTGCGGTTGCCTTAGCCAAGTAACCGAGAGATCATGGGAGATCCAGACACACTGACAGAAAATATCACTTCATCAGACATCGAATAGAAGAAGGAATCCTCGTGGCAAAGAGGGTATCATCATATGAAAACCCAGCAGATCCCCTCACGAAGGGACTGACTCGGGTTAAGCATCTCCAGCATGCTCGGAGCATGGCGCTGAAGGATGATATTAGTTTTAGTAGTTAGATAACCTTGAAATTTGTAAAATGTAATTGACATTTGATGATAAATAAAAGTTGTTATTTATGAGTAAAGTGTTGCTATCTCTTGTCAATCGTTTACTATTATTTCTTTTGCATGTTTTGACATCCAGAATAATTATGTTATGGATCATATTATATTATTCAAACTCTCCACAGTCGGTCATATGTTGCAAGTAGACATGAATCAAGACTGTCATGGGTTAGCTTGTAGAGGTCTAAGTTGTTAGACAAAGCAGGGCTACAACACTCATGAGCGCTCATAAGTTCTTAGTAATGCATTCAAACCACGCTCACTTGTATCACTTCATGGAATTTATCTCGAGTGATCGTGAGATGGTAATAACATATAAGTCTTCAAACCTAGAGATATGATTTGTTACCTATGTGTTGCTTATGCATTGATTGCACGGAAACGCATTGGTAACTCGATGTTATAAACTGTGCCTTTATGTTTAATTCAACAAGTAGTAGAGCAAATATATGAGCCGAAGTTTATTTGTTCCTTCTAGGATTAGAAGCGATATCTGGGCCCCTCGATGATTTTGTTTTGACCTATGTACCGGGCCTGGTCAAAACAAAATTGATGTGTTCAGTTATGTTCTATGTCAAACAAATCGGAAATCGGGAAACAAATGCTGCACAACAAGCAAGACCATGTTCCATGTATTTGTCCGACTGATATCTAGAATAGAGGATTATATGATCACTTATCTAAAACGGCGCGTTCTAGTTCATCAGAGTTTAAAGTGCTACGATTGTTGATCGGTTCCTGAACTCATACTTGCAACTATAGTTATTAGACTTATCCAAGTGGGAGATTGTTGGATATAGTGTCTAAGTCTATAACTATATTTGGTATGTACTTGACCCGACCCGACATGGTCCATTTGGGTTGCACTTCACCCGAACAATTTATGGGTAATTTTTTTAGAATAGTATAAGTTATGATTTATTTATATATTATAAGTTCTAATATATTAATATAAAATCATATTATTTAATTAGTATTGATCTATAATTAATCTAGAATTAATTTTGAGATCAAAAGTAGGACTAATTAAATATGGGCTCTTGTATTTATATAGTGTGGGCTAATGCTTATTTGGAATGGGCTAGGCTTGCATGGAAAGTCCATGGATACTCCATGGTATCTACACGTGCAACATCTTCTTCGAGACAAACTTTTTCTAAATCTAACAGCTCACGGGTCAAATCTTACCAACCTCGGACTAGTCACAAATCAACAACACCCTTCCGACCGCTGACCAAACAAAGTGTCAAAACAAAAGACAAAATTTCAGCATGTCATTGTCAATGTAATTGTCATAAAAAGTTTTCTCATGTCAAAACTGATTCTTCTCAGAAACCTCGTAACCTTACAAAATGGCACTACGCTCCAAAAACTCACAAACACCCAGGACTAGGATTAAAAGTTGACACAAAACCAGTCCCTGCAACCTCTTTACATGCATCAATAAGAAACTCATCTATGTTCCCAGGCTCTAAACTAGTTTGGATGCCTAAACTAACTGTGTAATTTTCAGGCCTTGTGCAAGGAGGAACAAGAAGAAGATTGGTTAATCGATACTGCCTGCTCCTTGCACATGACAGGTAGTTTAGAATACCTTCGGGATTTCAGGCCAATTTGCAACGGTGGAAATGTCACTTTGGGAAACAATGCTAATGGGATAATCCGAGGTTACGGTGTTCTCACTACGGGAAACTTCTCTATTCAAAAGGTTGCTTATATAGAAGGCCTTAAACACAATCTCATTAGTGTTGGTTAACTATGTAAAGCAAGCCATCGTGTTGAATTTGATGACGTATTTTGCTACATAATGACAAGTAATAGGAGAGCTTTTCTGATCAATTCCAGATCCGAAGGTACCATGTACCCTCTAGATCTATCTCTGATTCTAGGCAAACCGCAGTTATGCTTTCTATCCAAAGCCATATCCGAAGTCAGCTGGCTATGGCACCACAAGCTCGCTCATCTTAACTTCAGATACATCAACAACTTGGTCACCGGAGAACTAGTTAGAGGTCTTCCAATCCTAAAGTTCAGCAATGATACTCTCTATCCTGCATGTGAGTGTGGAAAGCAATTCGAGGCAAGTCATCCCACAGTGATTGATTCCTCAATCTATGAACCATTGGAACTTTTACACATTGATCTTTGCGGTCCATCTACCGTAGCCAGTCTTCATCAATAAAATTCATACTGGTTAATGTGGATGACTTCACATATTTCACATGGGTCTTCTTTCTTCAACTCAAGTCAGAAACACCACATATGTTAATTATTTGCATGTATCTTAGTCAAACATAGATCCAAGGTTTCTAGGGTTGCATGTACACCATAGGAGTTTTAGAATGCTCAAAACCCATCAGTTTCAACATCCATTCCTAACTCGTTTGAAAAAACCCAAAAGAAAGAAAGGTCTTTTCAAAACAATGGTTTTAAAATCTATTCCTCGGATGATCCAAAATGGAAGGGTATCTTACCCAGTCCGACACTTTTAAAATCACATCAAAATTTCAATGAATGGAAAGGCATTTTACCAAATCCCAAGAAATAGTCCAAGGTGTAGGGTTTCAAGGCACTCCATGGATGATGGCAATGGGCCCCTTGATGAAGTGTAGGTTAAAAGCCCAAGACTTGTCTTTTCCCTATAAATAGTCATGTATTATTCATTATTAGGGTTAAGAGTGAGGCAAAATGTAGCCGCCACGGTGTGAGGTTTCTTATGTAGTGTTAAATTCTTTAGTCTATGCTTAAAGTGTAATTCATTCCACATGTTTTCAATAAATCGAGTGATCATTCGACATAATCTTCATATTTTGTGGTTGTTCTTATTTTCCGCATCTTGTTCATCAAATCTCAATTAGGGTTTTAATCCCAACAGTCGGCACGGTAGCAGCGCATCGTACACATATGATTTCCGCATTTTGAGATCAATGGGATTGTACTCTAACATTATTACTATTTTGACACGTGATGAAGGTTTTACGAATTGATATGAATCATTGATGTTTTTCAGTAAACTATTTTATGAGTTACTTAACTAAAAACAAAATTTTTGGACTTGAAAATTGGGATGTTACATGTTGGTATATGATCCTTGGTTTGAGGGATTCGGACGCACCTTCGGGGGTGTCTTCACCTCAAACTGAGGGTTTAAAAGATTTTTACAAGAAAATAATTTTTCTAAAATTTAAAATAAAAAGGTTTTGAGAAAGAACAAGGTGTGTGATACGTGCAACTGGCCGAGCTCATGTAAGTTTTCCCCAAGATACCCATATGATGTGTGTGAAACGAACTAGTTTTAATCCTACCAACTTAGACACAAAATAAACACACGATAGGCAGTGTACCTATCGATTAATAATATAGTTCAAGCAAGTAGGGTATCAAACACAGGGAACGGTAAACAATTAAAATAAATGCTAATATTATTAAAACAAGTAAAAAAAGGGTTTTCTCTATTTTTTCAAGACTAGAAACTTAAATACTTTACTAACATGCAAACTAAGCAACTAACAGCTAAGAAAACAAAGATCAACTAAATTCAATGATTAAAAAGGCCTTCTGTTTAGGTTTGAATCATTTGTTCCCATGGACGATTTTATGTTAAATATACCGGATTAATTCCTCATTGGTTACCGACTAAAGAGATTAGAATCACATTCGCTATAACTAATCCTTAGAAAACAGATTAATTCAAGCAATGGCCAGTTGTCTAAATTAATGAATTTCCTAGTTTGTTGATTCGGGTTTAGAAAGACTTGTAATTAGCTAATCAAATTGGTGATCAATTAACCTCTTGTTGATGGTGTATCAGACAAGCTCACACATTAACTTACCTATCTTCTAGTTAATTCTAGTTTCATATTCGTTATTCCTAGACATACAACTATGTGGTCACGTTAATCATATGAAATTAGCAACTAAGAGATGTTCATACAACTTAATTACTGATTTATTAACATAGAATAGTTGTTGTTAGCATATGAAGTTCTCTAACAAGCTTAACAAAATCCCGTGTACGGCAAGGCAAAGTCAAGAATCACAAAACTTCCGACCAACTCGTCGAGTTGATGGACTACTCGCCGAGTCCATTTGGAGTCAGCATTTTCTCAAAACACGAAAGTCGTCCGAAATTCTGTCTAGTTTTCAGAACATTTTTAATCTCATCAATTGGAGTTACGGTTCATGAGATATGGCCAAAACACTGGCGAGGGGTCAAGCTGTCCAGCAACATCCTTCTTTCTTCAAAATCCAAGATCCAAGCGTCCAATCGCCAATTCCGCTTCATTTTCCTTTCGAGCATGTCTTTGTTGCTGAAACTGAAATATTTTAGCTAATTAAGCACCTTTGGTTCATTATTTGAGATGATTTTTATGACTAAATATGCCCATATCAAAATTCCCCACACTTGACTTTTGCTTGCCCCCAAGCAAAACTAAATTTTAGCACACTAATATCACATAAAAAAATCCCAATTGAACCCAACCATTATGCCAAGACCGCAACGCATGCATTTGTGTCTAAATTTTTTCCTAAGGACCACCCTTAATCCTAAATATTCACAATCCTCATAAACATTCGCGCACTTCTTTTGAACAACACTCATTTTATGCATCCATCCGAGTCCATCCCCAGAAAACTTTTTAACCTCAAGGTATTTTTTGTCAAGCAACCCAAGCATACATAATCTAGAAAATTACAACTTTTCGATTCCACTATGGAGCTATTGGAATTCTTCACTTTCTTGATAATTTGATCTTTGATTTCTTTGAATTCACCACCTTCGTTGTTTGATTTTTGGTATCTTCAACTTCTTGAATTTCTTTAGAACTTTAATCTTTTGATCTCCACTTTAACTGCTCCAAAATTATTACAACTTTTCTTGTAATTCTCTCTTTTTTTTTACATGTACCTCATTTTTTTTTCACTCAAAACCTACATGCTTCAGCAAGGGCGCTCAACTTCAACCATTATTGATTAAAGATAAATATTTTCCTGGATACATTTCTGGTACACGATGCTAAACATATTGCGATCCTCAAACTAAGCGAGGTTGTGTTTTTGTCCCATGATTTAACTAGAATAAAGGAGGCCACAAATGCACTAGAACGTACATTGGCTCAACTAAACATTTGGGTCTTCATTGAATCATCAAATATAATACTAGCATGATCCCTACTTGCTTTACCAAAATTTTCTAAATTAATTCAAGCAAATTTTATGCAAAATTTTAAAATTTAACTAGTGTAACCAACCAACCCCCTACCCCATACTTAATTTATGCAATGTCCCCATTTCATATCATGCATGATAAAGAACAATAAAATAAGGAGAGAATTGGAACAAACTCCCCTGGGATAGTAGTGGCGAGGTTGATATCTCTTCTCTTCAACTCCATCTCAATTGACTTTAGACATGGGAACAGCTCATCCGTGTCTTGGGTGTCAAAATCTCGTGTGGTATCGCTCAAATTATAAAAGCTCCAAATATAAGAGAAAAACTCTTGGAAATGCTCGGAAAATGATCTTCAAAGAATAGAACCAATGCCCATATCAAATTTCATCAAATCTTCAGCTCAAAAGTAAGAAGAATGAGCGACTCGTCGAGTAAGTATGTAGACTCGCCGAGTTGAAGCATAAATGGTAGAAGAATCGTGAATTTTCACACGGACTCGGCGAGTCCATAAGATGCACTCAGCGAGTAGACCGCTATGTGACAAAATTTTTATTCTGCCCAAGTCCGTTTCTGATGTATGGGGGTTATATAAACTAATAATTTCACTCATTTTTCTTCAGGGAATAAACACTCTATAACCCTTCTATCAATTGGACTCGTAGCTTGACTTAAAACTTCGTTTCCTCTCTCGTCGAGACTCGGTTTCTCGCTTCGTCAGCCTTGACTCTAGACCCTCACATGCAATCCTAAGCATCAAACTGAAAAGATCAAAACAACACACAAGTAATAGAAAAAGGAAAAGAAAAATCAAAATTAAATTCCTAAATTACCTTAATAAACTAGAAGTTTAAAAAGAAAAAGAAAAGCAAACTCTAATGACGGGTTGCCTCCCGCAAGCGCTTCTTTTTGTGCGAGTCTTTAGCTGAACTCCCAACTTAATAAACTTCCAATAAAATCAATGCCCATCCATCCATTGAATTTACTATTTTCTTTGGACCAATTTGTAAAATTTGGCTCTTTTCTTCTAAAATTGGCCAAACGAGCTTGAATACATAAAACCCAAGAATTCTGACAAGGGTTGGAAGCGGTTGGATACTAATCATAAATGGATCCTAATTTAGAACTTTCTCCAAAGTTGGAATCATCACCCCATGCTTCGAAACACAAACCGGAAGAATAGGGGACGATGTCGTGGTAATGGTCAAACCACTGCTTGGTTCCTGCAATTCAGCTTCTTCTTGTTCTTCATCCGACCTCTCTGCTAGCAACCTTTCCAGCTCCTCCAAATCTTTTTCTGGATTAACTTCTTCAACTTATAGATTTAGCTCTTGTGACTGAAATTGTTCTTGATCGTTAGACAAGAAGTTATCTAACCATCTTCCAAATTTCTTCAAATCATCATCTGAGTCATAACCCTCATCTTCCTACTCAATTTCCTGCACTACTTCCTCAAGAAAAGCATCAAAAGCATCGAGATTTGGAAAATACATAATAAATAAAAATTAAAATTAAAATAAAAAAACTAATCAATAAAATAAAAACGATAGCAATTGGCAAATAATATTAACTATTTGAACTGTTCCCCGACAACAGCGCCAAAAACTTGATGTGTGTGAAATGAACTAGTTTTAATCCTACCAACTTAGACACAAAATAAACACATGAAATGCAGTGTACCTATCGATTAGTAATATAGTTCAAGCAAGTAGGGTATCAAACACAGGGAATGGTAAACAATTAAAATAAATGCTAATATTATCTAAATAAAACAAGTAAAAAAAGGGTTTTCTCTATTTTTTCAAGACTAGAAACTTAAATACTTTACTAACATGCAAACTTATCAACAAACAGCTAAGAAAACAAAGATCAACTAAATTCAATGATTAAAAAGGCCTTCTGTTTAGGTTCGAATCATTTGTTCCCATGGATGATTTTATGGTAAATATACTGGATGAATTCTTCATTGGTTACCGACTAAAGCGATTAGAATCACATTCCCTATAACTAATCCTTAGAAAACAGATTAATTCAAGCAATGACCAGTTGTCTAAATTTATGAATTTCCTAGTTTGTTGATTCGGGTTTAGAAAGACTTGTAATTAGCTAATAAAATTGGTGATTCAATTAACCTCTTGTTGATGGTGTATCACACAAGCTCACACATTAACTTACCTATCTTCTAGTTAATTCTAGTTTCACATTCGTTATTCCTAGACATACAACTATGTGGTCATGTTAATCATATGAAATTAGCAACTAAGAGATGTTCATACAACTTAATTACTGATTTATTAACAGAGAATAGTTGTTGTTAGCATATGAGGTTCTCTAACAAGCTTAACAAAACAATATCACCAATTAAAATTAACCCTAACCATAAAATCAAGCCATGTTTACAAATTCATCTACCCTAAACAGAAGTTATGAGTTTTTAGCTCATATCTACAACAAATAACAAACTAAAAACATAATCTAATGATTGAAACACGGTTCATGCAAAAGATTAAGATAAAATTAGTGTGTTATTGCCTTTGATCTTCTTCCAAATTGATTTCTATGTTGAAATCTCGAAAACCATAGCTTCTAAGAACCCTTCTGGCCTCCAAAAATCGTCCTAAACTTCCCCCATTCATTAGGGTTCGAATGAGAAGCGTTTCTATATATATATATATATATATATATATATATATATATATATATATATATATATATATATATATATATATATATATATATATATATATATATATATTCTGAAAACAGGGGCTACTCGGCGAGTCCAGTGACCTACTCGTCGAGTCCATCACTTAAAATCCCATGTACGGCAAGACAAAGTCAAGAATCGCAAAACTTCTGACCAACTGGTCGAGTTGATGGACTACTCGCCGAGTCCGTTTGGAGTCATCACTTTCTCAAAACACGAAAGTCATCCGAAATTGTGTCTAGTTTTCAGAACATTTTGAATCTCGTCAGTTGGAGTTACGGTTCAAAAGATATGGCCAAAACACTGACGAGGGGTCAAGCTGTCCAGCAACATCCTTCTTTCTTCAAAATCCAAGAGCCAAGCGTCCAATCGCCAATTCCGCTTCATTTTCCTTTCGAGCATGTCTTTTTTTTCTGAAAATGAAATATTTAAGCTAATTAAGCACCTTTGGTTCATTATTTGAGATAAAATCAACATAAAGTATTAAGATCATGCATGATTTTTATGACTAAATGCTCATCAAGGCAAAAGAACAAAACCGAGGGCATCTGTTCCATATTTGGTTGAAGTCATAGCTTAGAAGAGTCCACCTTCTTGGGTGAGCAAAAAATATGAGGGGATAAAAAGTGATGAAGAAGAGATTACTTCAAAGGTGAAAAGGCAAATGGTGAAGGAAGAGACAAGTGGTATGGAGATGAAGAGTGAAGAAAAATTCAAGACTCAACGGATTAAACGCAAGCGTGAAGAAGAGGTCAAAGCTAAAAAAGAGAATTCAAAGAAAGCGTACAAAAGACGAGTTCAAGCTTACAAGAGGCGTTTTAAGGAACAAAAGGTCCAGTTGGTGATGGACTCTTTAGAAGATTCAACGTAGGAGGCACGGAGTGCAGCTCAAGACCCCAAGAAAAAGAAGCACTTCTCGGGAGGCAACCCGAGCTTTGTTTGCATTTTCTTTTCTTTTAATTTTTGAGTTTTTAATTAGGAAAGATATCAACTCGTCGTCTAATAACTGATACTTAGTAAAGAATTAGCTGTGAGGAGCTTTAATTAATAAATAAAATGCAATGTAGTTAGTTAAAATGTGTGATTTTACACAATTTTTGCGATCAGACATATGCCACGTCGTGGTCTGATAGAGCCACGTCGTGGTTAAAGAGTAATTACGGGATCAGATGAAAAAAAAAATTAAAACAGCTCATAATCTTTCAAAGTCCATGATGTGGCAAAGCCAGCCACGACGTGGCCTTTAAAAAGTCACCGGGGGGGGGGGGGGGTAATCATTTCTTAAAACCCTTTGACCGCACATTCCCCATTCTCCATTTGTATGCTGCCTCATGAATGGAAACAAGAGGGTCCCCACAGCCGATTTTTTAATTTGTATTCCAAATCCTTCGAATTTCTTGTCGTCTAACTCCATTTGGTATTATTCTACCCATTAATTGTAGTTATTTCTTACAATTCTACATTTTCATGGTTAGGGTTTATGTGAATAATGAGATTCACGAAATTGGTTGAATTTAGTTGTTGATTCTAGGTTACATGTCCTTTGAATATCCATAGGAACAAACCCCAAGCATTGTTTTTGGTTGAAATCGCATTTAAAAGTAACCGATCTATACACATGTCCCGACTGTGGTCCACGACGTGGCGAGCTTGGCCACGTCGTGATTTCTGGCAAACAATTTTATTTTAATGTTTTGGGTGTTTGCTGCATTGGTTTAATTTTATATGCAGAAATGGGACCTGGAAGGGCTGTTCCGCAGGAAGAAAATCCGATTGATGTGGCGACTATACATCCTTTATATCAGTTTCCACAAAACATTCCCCGACCATTGTTGACTACATATGAAAGTCGGTTGGGATGGTTGTACAACAGGGAATTTGTGATAGCTCTGACTATTGATTGCGGATGGCTCGGTTGTGTGGGGATGGTTGCTGAATTAGAACGCTATTGGACGAAAACATACAAAGGGGATCGTTTTTCTTTCACTTGTCACGGGTGGAGGAATTTGTTTGCAATTCAAGAACCCGTGTACCGGGAGTTATCAGTGGAGTTTTTCTCTACCGTACGCTTCAAGGAACGCACCATTGACTTTACTTACAACCGGGCACTTGTCTTCCGCTTGGGTGGTGTTTTTAGTAAATGTAGTCTTCGAGAATTCGCTTGGCGGATGGGAGTTTATACCAAAGTGGAGACTCAATCTCCGTTTTTCATACCATTCCTACTTGGATGTGTTCGATATTTTAATCCCGGTATTATGGATGTCCAGTTCTGGCGGAGTATTTCCAACCATGAGTATAATACTCGTGACTCGAGTGAGTCACAAATTCATAATCCTGTTTTCCGATTTCTACATCGCCTTATCACTTTTTCTATAAATCACAAGCATCATGGCGATAAAGTCCCTATTCAGAATTTGTTTTATCTGTGGACTCTTATTACCCCTGGGGTTTACTGTGATTTACCGTATATGTTGGCAAGGTTCATGGGGAAGAAAGTGGCTAATTGTAGGCCCGGGAGTCCGATTACGGGGGGACATTTGGTTACTCGCCTTGCTAGGTCGTATCATATTTTGACCCACGACTTTGTGAGGAATCTTACCCGATTCCCGGCCATTGATTTAACCATTCAAGTCTTGGGAGTTATGTGGGCAGTGGTGAATGTCGGGGGTGTTTTTGTTATACCGTCGATAGATGAGGAGCAGGAGGAGGCGCAGCCAGGGCAGCAACCACCAACCAGACCGCGGCGTCGAAATGTGCGAGCTAGAGGAGAGATGGAGAGAGAGCGTACTGCTTCATAGCATGTACACAGAGTGCCCACCGACCCTTTTCAGAGTCGGGTGGGAACTTATTTGGATAACCTCTGGGGGCATGCTATTTATCATACTCAGCTTACTGAGGTTATTTATTCGCATTTGGATGTGACCCGACCACCTTCTATGCCACCACATTATCCTTATTTTCCAACATGGGAGGAGCTTTGGCAACCGCAGAATGATGGGGCAGGACCAAGTGGAGCGCAGGGACAAGGAGATGATGATTGATTTTCTTTTCTATTTATTTTCTTTTGTTTTATTTAACTATTGTTCTTTTATGTTTAAATATGGTTTGTAATGTAAGACTTTGTTGAACTATGATGTTACTCTTTTATTTCTTTTCGGTTGTTTCGTTTTTCAGATTAGCATTGGAATTCTCAGGAGCATATAAGGTTAAGTCAAGAGTCATGTTTGTCTAGTCAAGTCAAGGAAGCTTAAAGTCGTGAGTTTGAACCCATAATTCAAGATAAGTGTGGGGTACTTTAGTAGGAGAGAGGTTACAGTTGGGAAGTATATTTACATAGAAGAGTCTTAACCCATTTAGACACTGGTCAAGCTGCTAGGATGAATAAAGCAATGAGGCATTCTTGTCGATGTTCAGTTTCGACGACGTGGGCTCCTTACACCATGTCGTGGCTCTCATACAATTTGAAGAATTAAAGCAACATTCTGTTCGCGTTTTCATCTAATATCACGACATGGTACTCTTTGCCACGATTTGTATCAGTTTATCCTTTCCCACATTTTTCTACTTACTAGCACCCACTTTGAAGAATTGAAGTTTCGAGTCGTGGTCATGGTTTATTTACGTATTCATCCAGTTCTACACAAACTTTCTATTTTTGAGAGGTCCATATTCAGGATGCACGTTTTCCACACTTTTGGAGATGCTTACACCGCTATCCCAGGGGAGTCTGTTCCTTTTTCTCCCTTTTCTTTAATTTTGATTTATTTTATGCATACAATGAGGGCATTGTATGAAATAAGTATAGGGTAGGGGTAGAAAAAGTAAATTGCTAGATAATGATAGAATTTGATTGTAAAAATTTAAAATTTGAAAATTGAAACTTTTAATAATTGAATCTAGTAACAATAATTTGAACTGTAGTTGCTAGTGTTATGTGGGATGATCCGATAAAAGTTCAAATGTTTAGTTGATCCAATACACGTTATAGTGCATTTGTGGCCTCCCTTATTTTAGTGAAATCATGGAACAAAAACATAACCCCGCTTGGTTTGAGGGATGCAATAAGTTCAGCAGCCTAAACCTGAAATATATCCAGGAAAATTATCATCCATAACCAATAAAGATTGAGGTTGAGCGCCTCTGCTTAAGCATGTAGGTTTTGAGTGAAAAAAAGTGAGGTACATGTAATAATAATAAAAAAAAACAGAATTGCGAGAAAAGTTTGAAGAATTTTGGAGCAATTAAAGTGAAGATCAAAAGATCAAAATTCCAAGAAATTCAAAAAGTTGAAGATACCAAAAATCAAACAACAAGGTGGTGAATTCAAAGAAATCAAAGATCAAATTATCAAGGAAGTGAATAATTCCAAAATAGCTCCATAGTGGTATCATAGATTGTAATTCTAGATTATGTATGCTTAGGTTGCTCAATTAAAAATACCTTGAGGATAGGAGGTTTTCTGCGGATGGATTTGGAATGTTGCATAAAATGAGCATTGTTCGGAAAAAGTGGGCGAGTGTTTATGAAGATTGTGAGTATTTAAAGTATGGGGGGTACTTTAGGAAAATTTTAGACATAAATGCATGCGTTGAGGTCTTGGCATAATGGCTGAGGTTGGAGTCGGATTGTTCTATGTGATGTTAGTAATCAAGGGTTAAGTTTAAATTTGCTTGAGGGCAAGCAATGCCTGAGTGTGGGGTATTTTGATATTGCCATATTTATACCTATTTTTAGGCAATATTTAAGTACACTTTTATTAATAAGTTGATAATATGTTTAGAATAATGGTACTTATGCCTTTAAATTGTAATTTTCAGTCAATTAAAAGTATTTTCGAATAGTGGGACCAAAAGTGACAATATGTAGAACATGGGAGACTTGGAACACAAGAGATGAATAAATCCACGAAAATTACTAAACCCACGACGTGCCCTGGCTAGCCACAAAATAGCATGAGAATTCTAGAAGATAAAGATCGCGTTATGGAGGAATCCTTGCCCGATAAGAATAACTTGGGGGCCACGACGTGGCCTGGATAGCCACGACTTGGCGCGAGATTTTGGAGGATATTTAAGCATTCTTGATCATTACGAAGAAGGGACTTTTTGGCTGAAGAAAGGAGTTCCAGAAGGCGATTTGGAGCAGAAAAAAGGTTCTGGAAAAACGTTTTCAACACCAAAAGAGTGAAGGTCCATAATTTAGTTTAATTATTTGTTACCTAGGAACATGTTTTATTACACTTTGATTTGTGTTGATGTGTTAGTTGCTATTATGAGCAGTTGAATCTAGCTACTCTTGTTTGGCTAGATGAAGCTTCTAACTTATGAATAACTTAATTTTTATGGATTTATTTAGTTGGTAAATTGCTTGTGTTTGATTTGTAGTTACCTAGCATGCTTGTGGTTGTTTCTCTATTTGCTTGATTACATGTTCTGTGTAGCTTAGTGACCATTAACTGCATGAACTTGTCTACCTAATGATTTAGTGAACATTAAATTGTTAGAGCTAGGATTGACCAATCTTAGTTAGTAATTAGAGTAAATAAACTTAGTTGTGTTAGAGAACGTGGATTGTGACTATAATTGCGTTTGATAATAAATCTTACATAGCATATTTATATTGATAATTGATTATATGCTCAATTGTGCGTGACCATACATAGTTTGACATGAATTAATTAATTATTGGTAAAGTTAGAACTAAATTACTAATACAATTAAAACCAACTTGATAATCCATAATAATTAGCTAGCCATAAGGATGAAGTGGATTCGAACTAAACAAGAGTGTGTTTTTACTTATTGATTGGATTTGAGTAAAGTTCATCTGATCTTGTAAAATCAGATAAAACCCCCTTTTAAACTTCATAATAATTAGGTTAATTTAATAGTAAGTAGATTAATTAGTAACACCGTTCCCTGTGATCGACATCCGACTTACCCAAGCTATACTGTAATCTGACTAGGTACAATGTCTATAAGTGAATAGTTAGTTTAAGTTTGTTAGGTTATAAATATTAAAATTAGTGGGTAATTTCGTGCACATCAAGTTTTTGACCCATACAAGTTATGTTATGATGTGACATGATTATGAGAACTGCATGCTAGATTAGGGCCAAGGATCTAGGAACAATGCCTTATATGCTTGTTGTCATTGTATGAGAACTGCACGCTAGATTAGGGCTAAGGATCTAGGAGGATGCCTATTGTGCCTGCTATATGTGCTTACTGAGCTATATGCTAGAACTGATTAGTCAATAAAATGATGCCCTGAATAGGATATGCATGGTATGATTACTCAATACCCGAATGTTGCTTGCTTTGTGCTTTTAGGGGTTCTAGTTATCTTTAATTAGCTAGTAAACGAATACAATAAGTTACATGTTGCAAGGACTACATAATTTCAGAAGGTTGGGTCTAGCCCTATTGTGTAGCTCTTTTTTGAGTCCAACTGTTGTAGGATAGGACCTCTCATTCGAAGAATTATCTAGACTTAGTGATATATAATGGTATTTGCAAGCTAGTTAGGTAAAGGTAGCAAGGATTCCTTATCCAGCTTATGGTGGAGACTAGGTCGGAGAGTTACCCTAGGGTAAGCCTAGGATGTGATTAGTACAGAGAGATGTAGTAGTAGAAGGTAGTTGGTGAAGTCAAGGAAAACCTTATTGATAGATGTGAAAGTTATTATGGGCTCGTACTACTGGAAGCATAGGATCCGTACTCAAGTCAAGGAGGGCCGATATAAAACTAGGGAACTTGTAGTACATGAGACCTCTCGAGGTTATGTATGAACCTGACATTTATGTCTTTTGTTTCAGAATGGTGATGATTACGCGACATTTATGTCTTTTGATTCTGCTCAGTTGACTAGCTTCTACCCTGAGGGGTCGAAGGTTCTGTATGTTTTTGGATGTGTGAAGAGCAGGGCCAAGGATTGGTGGGAGTTGGTTGGTGATTCTTTGGGAGCCTCAGCCATTGAGGCTATGACCTGATCGGACTTTGTGACCAGGTTTAGGACGGAATTTGTGCCGTCAGTGGAGCTTTAGGAGCTGGCCGGGGAGTTTCTGATGGGTTTTGAGCATTCTAACACTCCTAAGGTGTTCATGCAACCCTAAATACCTTAGATCTATGTTTTCACCAATTATACATGCAATGGTGTTTCCATGGTATTAAACCTATGACTAACATACAATTGTCATATACCACATAAGAATCTAGTTAAGATAACATACCTCATGGTAGAGATTGAAGTCTTGATGTATCTAGCCTTAAGAGCTTAGCCCCAATAGTGTGGAGGCCTCAAGTGGAATCACAACACATCATGGACAAAGGAGGAACTTGAGAGAGAAGCTACATGCACCCAAAACCACCATGAACTCCAAGAATCCACTAGTCACGATTTTGGGAAATGAAGTACGTATTTATATGTGGGATTTCTAGGGTCATGGATACAACCCAAATCCATACCCATGGTTCTTAGGATTGTTAGAACACTGAAAGTAACCCTCTTAAACTTTACAGAACCGCAGCCAACTTGCTACCTCAATGAAAGCATCTACCACAGTCATCCGAAGTCAGAAGACAACAAGCTTTTGAACTTAGTCTTTTTTGTCTTTTCTTTATGCTTTCTATTTTCCAGTATGCCTTGCATGGCTACATCTAGAAGTTATCTTTTTTAATGCTTGAGTTTCTATAAATAGAGGTCACTTGTTCTGAATAATATACGCATCTTCAAGTATCTTTACTACTTATCTCTGAAATCTTCTTCTCTCATTTTCTCACTATCATATCTGATCATAATCTCTCTTCGGAGCAAGTCCTTGTGAATTCTTCACTAAGTTTGATCTCTCTTACTAACTTTGGTTTGAATGCATTCCAAATTATGAATCAACTTACGTGTATTCTTGATATAACAATTGTTGTCATTTACATTACTTTACTTTCCACATCTAACTCACTAACTCCTAAGTATTAATATTACTAGAGTGGTTGCTTTTTGAATATCAGAACTCTGATTTTTCAAAGAGCTTTCTATACCACTGAAGCTCACTTCTAAAAAAAATTTAAATGGCACAATCGTTATGACTAAATGTTTCCAACAATATTGGTGGTTCCAATCGAGCCCCAATACTGGTTGCAAATGAGTAACACCACTGGTCTCAAAGGATGGAGAGATTTCTCATACGACTTGGTAGAGACGTCTGGAGATCTGTAGAAGAAGGACCCCATGTTCCAGTCCTTACCCCTGTTCAAACTGATGGAGCCACAACAAGACTTGGAGGAGGTTAACCAGCCTTGAATCGTCCGACAAAAGATGATCTAGACAAAATGGAAAGTGATGCTATTGCCATTTATGAAATCTCTTGTGGAGTTGCTCCTGACAATTTCGACATCATCATAAATTGCAAATCAGCAAAGGAAATTTGGGATGTTCTCAAAAACTTGTATGAAGGTTCAGAGCAGGCTCAAGACAAGAAGCTCACTACAACACTCAATGAATTCAATAATTTCAAAGCCCACTTCGGTGAAAGGTTGGAAGATTCTTTTAAAAGGTTCAATTTGATTGTCACAAAACTGTCCAATGCGGGTACCATCGCAGCAATCATGAAACAAATCTGCAGTTTCTAAACGGCTTAGGAAGACACTGGACAATAGCCAAAATGATTGTACAAGGTGACATGAAGATTCACTCCTTATCTCTCTATAAACTTTATGGAGAATTGCAAGCTCAAGAGTCCATTGTACTTAAGGAATGCTCAGATTTCGGAGGACCAGTTGCATTAGTACCCCAATCACCTCACACTCAAACCTAGACCACCTCATATGACTCTCCACCGCAATCATATGAAGCTAACTCAAAATATGACGATGAAGAAGAGTTTCAGAATGCCATTTCTCTTATTAGTAAGAAATTCAATCGCTTACCACCTTCATTTTGCAAAAATAGTCAAAAGAAATAGTCAAAAGAAGTACCACCGCAGTCCCAATCAACTGACTCCGGTACGTCTATAGAAGAAAAGAGTGATGTCATCATATGTCACAAATGCAACAAGGAAAACCATTTTGCCAATGATTGCAAGGCAAATGTAGTAAAAGATAGAGCCTTCTATCTTCGAATGGCTCAAGAACTGGAAGATAAAGAAAAGGGAAAGGCCTATGTTGCTCAAGTAAAAAGGAATCATCAAGTGTGGTCATCAGGAGATGAGGATGAAGAAGTTCTTAGCAAAGGAAAAGGCAAGATCTGTATGGTAGCAACTGCTGATGAAGATGGCTCATCCAATCCAAAGAAGAACCATTGCTACATGGCTAAAAATGGAACTCTCAGCATTGTGGAACAGGTAAAACTCATGATTCAAACTTTAAATTACAACATGCATGATTGTCAACCTTTCATAGACACACTCAATGACACTTGTGTTGCCGTCCTTACAGACTACAATAAAACCCTAGATGAGAAGAACATTGCTTCGTAGGAGATGTTCCATGTTAGAGGACGTTTGGACAATAAGAGACTCAAAATGGCAATGTTAGAAAAGGATTTAATGTTAGAAAAGGATGCTAGAATGCTTAGTGAAACTCAATTAGAAATAACTTTAAATCAAAGAGATCTAGCACAAAATGAAATTGTACGTTTAAATCTTTTAATTGAAAAACTGTTTAATGAAACTGAGGCCATTGAGAATCTTGTCAATAATGGGAATGTTGATATGACCTTTAACCGGGGTTGGTCCAATGGTTACCCAACCGCAACGGACTCATCACCTCGGTTCACACCGGAACGTCCCTATGTCCCACCAGACCGCAATTTCTTAGTTCCAGTCAATAACAAAACATTTCCTGAGGATATCCAAGCCCACTTTCGAAAACTTCATGATTTGAGTAATAATTGTGTTATAGAAGAAATTCTCCCTGAATCTTCTACTCATGTCAACAACACAGATTTTTAGACATCATCCGTAGTTGATGAGGAAATTGTTATTGAAAGTCCTGAAGTCTCTGTAGACTTCCCATCCTTACAGTCTGACCATAATATCTCTGACTGCATTCACATACCGCAATCTGTCCCATTACCTAATATCAATTGTCCCAAAGAAGTATTCACCAAGACCTACTCTGCCGTAGTCCAAAACACTACTCCACTGATTGAAGTCAAGAGTTCTATGATCATTGAACCAATTAATCATGAATTACCAATTGAAAATTTTGAGTTTGGTCAATGTTCTCAAAGTCCTAATTTCTCAAGTTCAGATGAATCGAGTCACTATTTTTCAAAATCCTCTAAAGATTCTAGGAAACCGCAATTAAATATCACTGACTGCGGTTCTCCTAAGACTGAAGCAAAAAGTGTTTTTAAAGAAGAATTTCGTTCTCGTGGCAAACAATGAGAAATTTGCTCAAAAATTAAGAAATTTGTGAAGTATTCAGAATCAAAAAGTCCTGAGGAATTTGTTCTTTCAAATTATCATTTCAAGAAAATTGTTTCCAAGAACGAAAAAAGAAAGGAGTTCACTGTTTCTGACAATACTAAAAAACAATCCAAACATGAGGATAAGTCTTTTAGTTCAAATGGATTTGAAATCTATTCTATTAATGACCCAAAATGGAAGGGTATCTTACCTATTGCAACCATTTCAGTATCACAGTCCCAAAAATGGAAAGAAATTTTGCCAACTCCGACACCCAAAAGGTCATTTCAAACATTTAAGAAATCACATCATAAAAGGTCAGCACGTATCTTCACACCTGCCAGACCTGAACAAAACACCTTTTCAAAACACACAAACAAAAAGGTCAAATCTGACAATCCTCGGAATGAACAAAAACATACTTTATCTTCAAAACCTTAGACCAGGTCAAAGGTCAGAAAAAATGACAAAAAGTTCTCGTGTCAATGTCAATGTCAATGTCAATGTGGAGGAATTCGAAAAAATTTCAACACTTAGAATTTCAAGGTCAATTCTAATAATTACTCACAATCTCAAAAAACTCCAAAGATTTTCAAACACCGAGGACTAGGTTTGAAAGTTGACTTAAAACCTGTCCCTGCTACCTCGCATCATGCATCGATTAACACATCGTATGTGACATCAGGCTCCAAATTGACTTGGGTGCCCAAATTAACCACTTAACTTTGTATGCATTGTGCAAGGAGGATCAAGAAGAAGAATGGCTGATCGACAGTGCCTGCTCCTTGCACATGACCGGAAGGTTAGAATACCTTCGGTATTTCAGGCCTATATGCAATGGTGGAAATGTCACCTTTGGAAACAATGCAAATGGCATCATACGAGGTTATGGTGTTCTCACCACAGGGAAGTTTTCCATTCAGAAGGTTGCTTATGTAGAAAGTCTTAAACACAATCTCATCAGTGTTGGCCAACTATGTAAAGAAGGCCATCGAGTGGAATTTGATGATCAATTCTGTTACATAATGACGGGTGACCGAAGCACTTGCTTAATCAAATCTCGCTCCGAAGGCACAATGTATCCTCTGAATATTTCTCTGATCATTGGTAAACCACAGTTGTGTTTTCTTTCTAAAGCTATATCCGAAGTCAGCTGGCTATGGCATCACAAGCTAGCTCATCTCAACTTCAGATACATCAACAATCTAGTCACTAGTGAACTAGTCCGCGGTCTCGCTAGCTATTCTCAAATTCAACAACGATACTCTCTGTCCATCCTGTGAATGTAGAAAACAAGTCAAAGCAAGTCACCATCTGATAATGGATTCATCTATTTCAGAGCCTCTGGAACTATTACACATTGATCTCTTCGGTCCTTCAACTGTAGTCAGTCTTCACCATAAAAAATATATACTGGTTATTGTTGATGATTTCACTCGCTTTACATGATCTTCTTCCTCAGACTCAAATCAGAGACACCGCAGATCTTTATCAACTTCATCAAAGAAATAGAACTTCAAATCAAGCTTCTAGTCAGATGCATCCACAGTGATAATGGAATTGAATTCACTAATCATCTTCTCAACAATTTCTTGGTGTCCAATGGTATTTCTCACAACTTCTCAGCACCCTACACTCCGCAACAAAATGGTGTCGTTGAACGAATAAACCGCACATTAGTAGAAGCATCCAGATCCATGCTTAACTTCGCCCATCTTCCTCTCTACTTCTGGGCTGAAGCTGTAGCAACTGCGTGTTTTGTCCAGAACAAAAGCATTGTGTGCAAACGTCTCAACAAAACACCATTCGAAGGTCTTAAAAACTGCCAGCCGAATGTTCGTTTCCTTCATATCTTTGGGTGTAGATGTTTCGTGATCAACAATAGAGATCAGCTTAATAAATTTGCACCAAATTCTGATGAGGGCATCTTCCTTGGTTATTACACTAATAGGTTGCCTATCGAGTACTTATCAGACGAACAAGGATGATCATTGAAAGCTTTGATGTAAAATTTGATGATTCTCACATCCGCAATGCCCCTTCATCCACTGAAACCACCGCAATCATGGAATGTGACATTCCTGAATCTTTTGGCCCTTTAAACCTAGTCGAAGTCAATTATGATGATCTCTTTGAACCAGTTGAAACGTAAAAACTATCAGAAGTCCTTACATCACCCACCACTCAACAACAACATGCTGACATCTCTGGACCATCTACATCGGAAGAAGTTTCTCTCAATACTTCCACCTCTCCGGTTGAGGGGGAAAACCCTACTCCAGATCTAGCCGCATCCATCGAGGTTCCAGTACTTGATGATGTTCAAATTCCTACCCGCAGAGAAACATTACCATCAAATGTCTCTTCGTATTCGGATGATGAACTCATAGAGAATATTGCTACTAGATCTGATCCAAGAATTGTCACTCTCCTATCCGCAGTACAGAGGGAACCATCTCAGGTTCCAGATAATCTCCCTTCAACAATCCAAGGGGAACCTATCGATGAAAATGTCTCTCTCACCCCAATAGGTCAGGATGACTCAGCAGGCTGTTCTCAAATCCAAGGGGAACTTCCTTCATCATTTGAAGCAACCTTTGACATTGAAAATATTCCTTCTACCACAGCTGTTGATCATCTGATGCCTTGCCTACATGTATGGACGAAGGATCACCCACGTGGTCAAATTATTGGGAATCCTTCCGCTGGTATACAAACTAGATCTGCCAAAGATTTATCTGATCACTGTCACTATGCAGCATTCATGTCCGCAGTCGAGCCTCGGTCTATTAAAGAAGCCTTATTGGAACCAGATTGGATTTCTGCTATGCAAGAAGAACTGGAAGAATTCTAAAGAAACAAAGTATGGAAACTTGTTCCCATCCCACAAGGTCATACTATTGTTGGCACCAGATGGGTTTTCAAGAACAAGCTAGATGAATCTGGTGCAGTCATCAGAAATTAGTCAAGGCTAGTTGCTAAAGGTCATAGCCAACTGGAAGGTGTTGACTACGATGAGACATACGCTCTTGTAGCTAGAATGAAAGCAATCAGAATATTCTTAGTGTATGCCTCTCACAAAAAACATCAAAGTGCACCAAATGGACGTTAAGAGTGCTTTTCTCAACGGGGAATTAAAAGAAGAGGTTTATCTTTAACAACCTCCCGAATTTGAAAGTATCGAGTTCCCTGATCATTGCTACAAGCTTCAGAAAGCGGTCTACAAAAGAGGAGTAATTGATCCCACATTATTTAGAAAAGCAAACGGAACTCACCTTATGCTTGTACAAATATATGTGGATAATATCATCTTCGGGTCATCTGATCAAGGAATGGTGGATGAATTTGCTAAGCTCAAGACGAACAAATTTCTAATGAGCATGAATAGAGAGATTAACTTCTTTCTAGGTCTCCAATTCAAACAAATTCAGCAACTAATATTCATTCATCAAGAGAAATATACTACTGAACTTCTGAAAAAATATTCAATGGACAACTGTTCTTCTGCTAAGGTCCCTATGGCCTTCGGATATAAGATCTCTGCTGATCCCTCTGGTGAATCTGTGGATCACAAGACTTATAGAGGTATTATTGGTTCACCAATGTACCTCACCGCAAGCAGACCTGATATTGTCTTCGCAACTGGTGTGTGTGCAAGATACCAGGCTGATCCAAAAGTGTCACACATGACCGCAGCCAAACAAATTCTTCGGTATCTAAAAGGAAGCAAATCTATGAGTCTTTGGTACCCCGCAGGCAATGACTTCAGTCTTCAAGCATTTATTGATGCAGATCATGCTAGATGCAAAATTGATCGAAAAAGTACATCTGGTGGTTGCCAATTTTTAGGAGGAAGACTTGTCAGCTGGTCCACGAGGAAACAGAGTTGTGAATCTTTATCTACCGCAGAAGCAGAATACGTGGCCACAGCCAGCTGCGATTCCGAAGTCCTTTGGATGAAGACACAATTACTAGACTAAGGGTACAAAATGTTGCGGATATCAATTTACTGTGACTCTGAAACTGTCATCGCAATCTCTCATAACCCTATTCAGCACTCCAAGACAAAGCATATTGAGTTACGGTATCATTTCATCAAAGATCATATTCTAAAAGGTAATATTGAACTCATTTTTGTTCCTACTCATGAACAGATTGTTGATGTCTTTACAAAAGCACTTGACTCTACAAAACTGAATGTATTCCTACAAATGTTGGGAATGATGAACCCAGCCCCGCAATTCTTTTTGAATTGTTAACTACCGCAGACCATCCTTGGTCTCCATTGCGGTTCTAACTGAGAATTACATATGATCGATGGTTTTGGTACCGTAGTCTAGGTACCACAACCATATGTCATACGTATCGCTCAAGGGTCCTAATTGTCTGTTATTACTAACTTTTGCTCAAAGTTTTTTTTTCTCTCAGCTTCTCACTTCAGTCTTTCCTTTGTTCATCCGCAATGAAAACTCCAACCGCAATGAAGTCTTTTCATCCGTGATCTTTGTTATAATCTATTAATAAAAACTTTGTATGCTATTTAATCTTCAGTCATTAAATAACATAAAACAAAAAAAAAAAACATTCTCATTAAAACTGTCGTTTTTAAAATAAAAAAGAAACTTTATCAGACCTATTTTAGGGATGATGACAAAAAGAGCATATCTCCATCCAGCTCATTCTTAATTTGTCCTTTCCTCTCCCAAACACGTCCCATCTCTCACACACATGCCATCCGTTACCACTTCCTCTGCCATCACCCCACGATTACCTGAAGTATAAACATGCGTCCGTCTTTACATTAAATGCAACCCTTTTTTGGAAATCTCCCAAAATCTTTTGCAACCCGTTTTTAATATTTTTGGCTGAGATTCAATCCATAATTCAATCGTCGTTTTTATCCTCTTCTTCTTCATCAATCCTTTACGCTTTCTGAATATTGATTGTCTCTCTCAAAAAAAACCTCCATAACTCTCAAAGAACTCTATTTCTCTTTTCTCACAATGGTGAAATACGGTGCATCCAAGAAGCAATCCAAGGCTTCAGGTTCAGCAAATCCAACAGGTTCAGACTCTCCATCGATCGCCTCTAGCAATTTTAGAGCTGTATTTGAAGATCATCCTTCTTACAATGTTCCCATCAAGCTCATGATCAAGTTCCTTAAGAATCACCCTCTGTTTGGACCCTTTGACGCATTTACAAAAATTGTACCAATTTCCACCTTGTTCAAGTGTGCTTTTTCGGCATATCGACCACTCCAAAATCCTCAAGAAGTGCATCTCCATCTTGTAAATGACGTATTGGTCATTCTGACCAAGGATAAGTTTCTAAGATCAATCAACCTACTGGTTCATCCATCGATCTAGTTCTTCTCCCCATCAATGGAGGATATTACTACAGGACTATACCAAATGGGTTACCAAAAAAGGATCAATGATATTGGCGAGTTCAAGAAAAATCAACTGCCCGCTGTGTGGTAATATGTGTGCCACTTCATCATCCGAAGCCTATCCGGCAGAACCGGAGGAACCGACCATATGGGGCTTAAACTCCTTGAATTGGTTTGGATCATATTCATAGGTCATGATGTGAATTATGTGCAAATTCTATGGGATGACTTCCTTCAGTACATTCCTAAGGAACACCGCAAGGAAAACCCAACAGAACTTACCTTTGCTAGGTTCTGGTCACTGTGTATCCTGGATCTTCATGTTGATGCAACCATTCCCATGGGAAACTATATCAATCTTCTCGTTACAAAAGATCTCAAAAGGTACAATCCCTCATTCGATCAATCTCTTTTTGGACCAATCCGCAGGCTTCCCAACCATATTCTCTCTACACTTGGTCCTGAGACTGCTGATGTCTCAGACCATATTGAGGCTACGGAGGGTATTGCCCCATAACCTTCTACCCCACCTCTTCCATCCGCAACCATTATCCCCCCTGAGGGTACCGCTGTCCCCTCTGCCACTACTCTATCCAATCTTTCTCAAAGAAGAACGAAATTGGCATCCAAAAAGAAACAAAAAAACACCACAGAAGGATGCTCCCAAACCAACCGCACCCACAAAGAACGCAAAACCCAACGAACCAATGTATCAATCAGTGATTCTGAAGAGGATAGGCAACCAATTTCGATCCTCAAGAAAAGAAAAACCAACACTACCTCTAGCCAAATGCGTGACCGGACTGATACCTCAGCCTCTCCACAGGCTAAGGTAGTCCTTGGATTGCCGCAGATCCATTCAATACCACAATCGAATACCACTCAAGCTCATCATGTGAGTTTGTTTCATCATCATCATCATCAGAACGTGGAGACAACCCCCCAGTTCTATCTCAAGTAGATAAATCTGGACATCGCCCTAAGGTCTCCAGGGCTTCCCGACTACATGTTTATCCTCCCGAGGAGTTAGACTCCATCCTCTTGAACATTTCCTAAACACTTCAAATACCAATCCATCCGCAGGGCACTTATTTCGCTCATGCCAGAACAGAGCCGAGGCTAAACGTGACCACGGGTCACGGAGACCGAGGAAGCTCCGGAAATCCTACTCTGCTTCCATCATTTACAGGTGGTTTAGGCATGATGAGCACACATGTGCAAGGATCCGTGAACCCAAGGGACACCTTGGTGCGCAACCAAAGAATTGACGGAGATGATTCAAGTGATTCTTGGAGTCGGTATCAACCAACTACTGATGCCGAAATCAAGAAATATGCTACCTTTCGTAGAGCATTCCAAGCCCGGAAGGATCAACAAGTCAAACAGCAACAACAAAAGGAACAAGACCTTCAGGTGGTTGCTAAGTATTGGGCTGATGCGATCAACAATGCCTATACTGTTGCAGGAATTCTTCATTTTCAAGATTGGATGTCTCAGAAGGCCGATTTACTTCTCAAAGCTCAAGCAGCATCCACAGTCCAACATACCACGAAAATTCATCCCACTACGGTTCTTGAAACATCACAAGACGAAGGTCCTGAAATAGCAATCAGCTCAGCTCCTACCTTCGGTCTTGATGATGATGAGATACAAGAAGTCAACAAACCCTCTCCTTCTGAAGACGACCTCATGATATTCGATGAAGGTGAAGAATCTAGTGGTTCTCATCACTCCACCTTAAAGCCCAAGAAGAAGAAGAAGAACGCAGTCACCAGAAAAGAGTTTCTATCACTCCAGGCAAAAGTCGATCAAATCCTGGCTGCGGTCAAGCCAACTCAACTGCAACCAGAGGATGCTTCGGGACCTCAATCGCTGATTGAAAGGATAGAAAGACTAGAAGCAAGGGAACGACTGGCTGCGGAGCGCATATCTTTAAAGGTCGAAATGGGAATCTGCTCCCTCGACAACAATCGCAAAGCAGACCCCAAAGACTTCATGGAAGCCCCTGAACGACTTATCTCCGAGGTCACTGCTATCAAAAATGATCTTCAAACCGCTATCAAAGATCAAGCTTCACATTCTCAAAAACTAATAGATGAAACTCATGCATCATATGATTCTACCATCTCGGTTCTTCACTCCACCATCAACCGCCTTCAACGATCATTATCAACCAACTTCCATGGCCCTGAAATCCTTCAACTCACTAAGGAGATTCATCGCCTGTTGTTCAAATCATCCTATCCAACCAATCAACAGTTCACAGACGCCATCAAAGCTCAATTTCAGGAGGCCTTCTCCAAAATTGATGGCCTTCAGACATGGCTTGAGGAAGCTCCGATTTGGACTTCCTCAAGAGGGGGAAGTGAAAAAGATCAAGTCCATCAATCTCATCAATCAGATCACGAGCATCAATCTCAGCATTCAATCTCTCCACATCAAACTCCACCTATCATCACTAGCAAGATTCCCTCACCGCAACCATCATCTCACAACGCGCCTCACGTTCCGGAGAAACCTCATACTCCCCCGCACTTCAAACATCTTGAGGATCATATGTCATCTCCAAGCTCAACAGATTCTCCCACCACAAACCAAAGGAAGAAAGACTAGAGGGCAGCCAAACTTGGTGAAGAGATCTGGAGGCTATGCAGATTTGATAGAGTCTTGGATGAGACTCTTATCAACTCTTGGGTTAATCCACACTGAAGACTGTTGGATGAAGACTATGTTCCTCATCTTACATATGATGAGCCTCCTATTGATGGTTACTGGGATATTCCAATCTCACCCAATGCCAAATACTTCACTGCGTTTGAGCCATTCGATCAAAGCCTTTCTGATGCCAAATGATTGCCTATGGAATTTGAGAGACTTTCTCAATTCTATGCAAAGCATGCTTCTCCTTTTGAGCACATTTGGTCAAATGATCAACCATCCGCAGTGGTAAACTATAGAGCCAGAAAGTTTATGAAGGTAGAGTTTTTCCAATACACTCTAACCCGAAGAGAACAAGATTATGTAAGGAACCAAGCTGACTTTCCTTGCATGAATCCAGAGGAGATCTTCCTCATTGCAAGAGTGTTCCAGGGCTTGAACTTTACAGAACCGCAGCCAACTTGCTACCTCAAGGAAAGCATCTACCACAGTCATCCGAAGTCAGAAGACAGCAAGCTTTTGAACTTAGTCTTTTTTGTCTTTTCTTTATGCTTTCTATTTTCTAGTATGCCTTGCATGGCAACATCTAGAAGTTATCTTTTGTAATGCTTGAGTCTCTATAAATAGAGCTCACTTGTTCTAAATAATATACACATCTTCAAGTATCTTTACTACCTATCTCTGAAATCTTCTTCTCTCATTTTCTCACTATCATATCTGATCATAATCTCTCTTTGGAGCAAGTCCTTGTGACTTCTTCACTAAGTTTGATCTCTCTTACTAACTTTGGTTTGAATGCATTCCAAGTTATGAATCAACTTACGTGTATTCTTGATATAAGAATTGTTGTCATTTACATTACTTTACTTTCCGCATCTAACTCACTAAGTCCTAACTATTAATATTATTGTTGAGCTAACAGATCCTTCGAGATTAACTATTCCGCTATATACTTGCTCTAACCATTTTTGTTCAAGTGTATCTCTATGTTCTTCTCTCAACAATGATCCATGGTTCATGTGGCTCAACTCTTTATGTATCCATACATAAACTTGGTCCAACATGAATCATAAGCCCAACACACATGAATATAACTAATTAACAAAATTAGTCCCCATAGATTTAATTAGTCTCTTTTTGATCACTAAATCAATTCTGAATTAATTCTCGATCAATAATAATTAAAACCATATGATTTCATATTAATATATTAGTACTTATTATATATTAATAAATCATATATAACTTTCTCACAAGAGTCCATCCGAACAAATTGTGCTGATGATATGCAATCCAATTGGACAATGCTACTCTCGGGTCAAGTACATATCAATAATAGTTATGGGCTTAGACATCTAATTCAACGGTCTTCCACTTGGATAAGTCTAAAACTATTATTGCAAGTATGACTTCAAAACCTGACTAGCAATCGTAGCTCTTAAAGCCACTATCGAAATCTGAACAAATCAATGACACATCCATTAGATAAGTGATCATATATTCCTCCATTCTAGATATCATACGTACTGAGACATGGATTATAATCATTGTCTCTGTCCATTTGTTGTTTCCTGATTTTCGATTTATGACAACTAAATAATTGAAGAAATCAAATCAGTCTAGGCTTGGCCAAGCACTTAGGGGTGTCATCACTAAATCATCGAGGGGCCCACATATATCGCTTTTATCCTTATGAGGTAAAATGAATGGATAAACTTCGACTCATATGCTTATACACAAAGGCACATTTTATAACATCAAGTTACTAATGCGTTTTCGTACAATTAATGTATAACCAACTCATAGTCAACAACTCATATCTCTAGGTTTGAAGAATATAAGATATGATCGCCTCACGATTCACTCGTGATAAAATCCATGAAGTGATACAAATGAGCATGGGTTTAATCCAATACTCGAATCATATTCCAAGAGCACTCATGAACACTGCAGCTAATTCTAGCCACCCAGAAAAACTACAGACCCATTCATGACAGTCTTGCCTCAATACCTAATTCTAAAGTATGATTGACTGTGGACAGTTTGAATAACCTAGTTATTCGGGAAGTCAAAACATGCAAAGTGAAACACAAGAATAATACTAATCCTATATGGCCCCAACACTTTGATTGTAAATAAAAACCCTTTTATCTACGCACCACATTAATTACTCATTATTCATTGTATAATGTTTTGATTTATAAACTTAATACTTGAATTAAAACAATAGTCATGCCATGCTCGAAGCATGCACACTATGTTTACATAAGGTCCTTTCTTTTATGAAATAGATCAATTGAACACGACATCAATGATGCTCATTTCACAATCCCAATCCCTTTTGTAAATGTAAGAATACCAAACTCTTGCCATTTACTGTAATCTGTTAGATTCTAAACTTATATGCACTGATTCTCTTGTAATGACTATGCACAAAAGTCACAAAGACTTGGCAATAGACATTAAAAATTATTCCAATGGAGATGAATTCCGTGGAAAGGAAGTCTCATAATCAAAGTACATTCCTTTGAACATCCTTCTTTGCATTAAGTTTTCTAATCTTACATAGATTCAGAGAATAACTTCCACCTATGAAAACAATTCCATATTACCATTTTGACTATCACTTCTGAACAAGAGTTGCTTCTTTTCAGAATATGTCAATATGGTCATTTCCAAAGTTTACACTATACTTCCAACTGTCCATGAGCAACCAATCTTTGGTAAACCACAGATTGTCCTCAACAATTGCTTAATCATTTTAGTCATATCCAGTTCTATTCCCTTTTCCCTCTTAATGCCCTAAACATTTGGAGAATTTAGAATGGATGCAATCGATCCTATACTCGAAGCATGTGGGACACGATTCATGCTATAAAAGATTTTATTTGCCATGTTCTCACAATCTGATCTATGAAGAGGGATGTCGTAATCATAATCAAATTTTGAGAACGCAACATATATAGAATTTCCTTATGTTGAACCATTCCAACATAACATTCATATATATCCTTGACTAAAGTTGATTAAAATCTCAATCTAGGCTTCTAGAATTGGAATGAAGTATAAAATCCTCTCCCTTAATTATAGCAAAACAACTTTTCAAGGCGAATTGCAACTTTTGTTTTCTATAATTAACATTGCTAACTTGCAACACTAAACATAATAATCATGCTCCCACTAGCATAATGATTATTATCTTACCAGCATATCACTTATGCTCCCACTAGCTTTAACATGTTCCCAAAAATCAACTGGACTTCTAGAAATCAATACTTTATTGACTTTCTTAACAAAGTTCAGATTTCTAATATGAGATTGCTTTGATAAGACTTTATCAAAATTATACACCTTTCCTTAGATATCTTATATGTGTTTAGACCTTTTGCCATTCACACTAGTTAGTGTGTCGGTTAACCATACACGCTCCACTAACGACATGAGAATGAAAATATCACAATTATTCTCTACTTAAAATCTACTTAGTGAAAGCGTTTCCTCACCATCATTTTCATGAATGGAAGTGAAACCTTATGGCACTTATATTTTTTGGTGTATGTGTTCCTATCCATGTGAATTTGTGATAACCATAATCTCAAGACAAGGTTAGTGACAAATCCAAACTCATATGGACCGAACTTGCGCAATCTCATTTTCTTGCTACCCGGCATCACAAGGGCCTACCATTACTTCAATGTTGTTATGAAAACAATTGAGAACTTATAGAACTCACAAGCATAGTCAACTTAAACTGGAGTGGGCACATAAATATGCCAACACAATGGGTTACAAACCTCAAGTTGTGTGCTAGCGATTAAACAATGGGTTTTATTCTTGATTAGTTCTTGAAACTTTTCCAAGATCTTTAAGACTCCTACTGTTCTCTTGACACATAATATTCTCTTGTCAATAACCATCTCTTGACAAAACAAATATTCCAGAGTTTGTGTGGATTCTTATCAAGATAAAAACTTCTCACAATTGGTCTTAGTTGGTCTTTGTTTTATCCAAAACATCACAACTTACCAATTTCAAATGTACAAGATTAAGAAACATGTTACTCTACATTTCATAAGTGTTATAAACCTTTTTTTTAAATTATGTCATCCAAGTTACAATCTTAGATTATGACTGTAAGACTTGATTTTGGAAAGAAGTTTGATTTATCTTTTGATTTAACCATTTCAACAATTCATGATTCCTCTCCTTAGCCAAACAAATGCACTAAGGTGTCTTTAGAGGATCAATTGTGAAACGGTTTTATAATCACTAAGATAATCATAAAACAAGATACTCAAATACTCTCCCATCTCTTCATATTGGAGAAATTTTTATATTTCTGCCTAATTTGATTCTTCTTATTCAATCTGACAATCATTGAAACCTTTCCAATGTTTCAGAATTACAGTTAAACTTGTAATCATAACCATATTTACTAAACTTTATTAAATCATAATGAATAACCTTATTAGCCTTTGTGATGGACCTGACCAGCACACAACCTAATGTACCCGATCCTTTAGTCCTTCACTTGACTCACATGTACATATGAACAAAGAATTAGTATTAATTTATAAAAGATGAAAATTCTCATTCATCATACAATACAAGTTGCATGATTCCAAGTTTCTATCCAACTAAAACTTGGGTGATGAGAATCTTTCCTTATTTGGTAAATTATGACACTACCACAAATGAAAGAATCAAATCCATTTTCCAATATTGCTATCCACGAAATCTTATAAACGACGTTTTTTCACAAATGACATTGTAAGGATATTAAAATAAATAAAATCAAAACTTTTCTTTTATTTTAAAACTTGCGGAAAAAACTTATCCTTACAGTGCAAATACATATGAAAAACATGTTGTTATCTATTCCTAAGCAATCTATCATAACTCTTTAAGCAGCAGCTCAAAATTCTGATCACCGAACCATGCGATTGAAATCCATCTTTTCACAATCAGAATCAACATACTCTTCTTTTCAGCTTCTTTTGATTCTCCAAAACATTAAAATGAAATTACATTACATCACGTATTAGGAATCTCCAAATAAGAACTTAATAGAGTTAGATAATGGACTTTACCTGAAGCAAATTCAAATTCTTTGACTTTTACCATCCTTGTGAACTTTCAGGTATATTTGGCAGCTTCACGTCCGATGCCCCTTCTTTTGGTAGAACAAACATATGGACTCTTTGGAAATTGTACACTTGATTGTCTAGACTTAGCCAATCTCTTTACCATGGAGTCAAACGACTTAACCATGGCCGATCCCTTTCCATTGGGAAGAGAAAGTTTTTTTGCACTTCCAATGTCACCATTGTTAATGTCCAAATAGGTTTGGGAAGTAGTTCTTCCAATGAGATTTGCTTTACCAGTGCTCCAAGTCATTTTTGATTTTAGCAACAACAAGCAAATAGGTAAGATCATTAAGGGTGAAGTCATGGTCTGCCACATAGTGGTCCTTACAGAAAAAAATCCTTATAACTTTGACACCCAACTCTCCCGGCATGCCAATATGTGATTTAATCTCCAAGATGTATGCACATATAGACTTTGCTTGCCAAATAGGGATTTAGTGACCTTGAACTTGTGGGTCAGGGAGAATTATTGGAGGAGGTGGAGGAAGTGAAGTATGATGTCTAGTCCAATTAATGCACAACAAAGGGATTGATCTTTCACCTTGATTGCCATTTGGGATATCATCTTCTTTAGGAAAGCTCTATCCAAAAGGATGAGGAAGACAATAGTTCTCTGAACTTAGACATCTATGAGGGAGAAATTCAAGTTTCAGTTGATTTAAGTCCTTAACATAACACCCAATATGAAATATTAAGGCTAGGACCCAACAAACTATTTTATAACTTGGAAGAGGGATGTCATAATCTAAGCTACAAAATATTTTAAGGTAGGTAAATGAAGAGTTACCAATTTCCACCATGAAAAACAAATTAAATTATTAAGATTTAATTGGATTTGAAACTCCTAGATCTTTTGAGATTCATTGAACTTTCAATGGCATGTTTAAATCTCGATTGTGACCTATCAATTTTGTGAATGGGATGTCGAGGATCACAAACAAGGTGTGAATAACCACGCAAATTGACTTGGTACCCTTAATTTTATCACCCAACCGATCTATGATAAAACTTAAGTCACCCTTTGCCACACAATGTCAATCCAATGTCAGTGTGCCGGTTAACCACACATGCTCCACTAACGACTTAACAAGAGTGCAAAGTGTAATTTCATGGGTTACCACCAAATTCATATTTTCCTAAGTAACTAAGATTAGGAATTTATAAGTGTTTAGTTAGTTAGGTTTTATCATTATAATTTTAATGAAAGGAGAATTAGAGTCCTATCCTACCCGTTCGGCTAACGACCCTCCACCGGTCAAGGAACCGGCGGGTGAGAGTGGTCATCCACTAAACTACCATTTTATAGGCAGTAACCTTATACCCCCCCTTAGAGACTGGCTTCGTGAATGAGGCCTACTAACGGTAAGATTGACTTTACTCTTATGCATACACACACACAAACACACACACACACACACACATATATATATATATATATAATCATCAACTTTTAATATTATAATAGTATAAGCGTTGAATTTTAAACTATTAAAATTCTAGGGTTTGATTTGGAATTAAAGTATACATGGGGACGTAACTTTGAAAATTCCAAAACATGAGGGCAAATTTTGAAACTTCTAAAAAATCATAGATTTTCATAACATATGAGTTAAATTAAGGTTTTAAAAATCTTTAATGAAGGGACTCTTGAACATACATAACTTGAGGACAAGTAATGGAGTTCGTAAAACTATTTAAGACAAAAAGACTCTTCATTTTGTAACCTATGGCAATTTTATGATTTTTAAGAGTCATAAATGTGAATTTCCATATAAGCTTGAGGACAAGTTACAAAAACACATTTTATGAACTAGTTTTAGATCAATTTAGATTGAAAACAACTAACAAATAATTTTTTCATTAATCTAAATTAACTCATAAAACAAGGTAACACAAAAACCTTTGGTGTTCCATAACTTGATGACAAATTATGGAGTCCATCCAATGTCATTGATATCAAAAATTAATATAACAAACAATTTGAACATAATTCCTATAATCTACCAAAATTCATAAGCATGAACAATCCATATCAACAATTTTCAAAAATCATATAAACATATATAAAACTTGAAACTTTGATAAAAACCTTGAAATTGGTTTACCATAATCATTACCACATCAAAAACAGGTTTTATAAGTCCAAAACAGCTTAAGGTAATGATTCTAGACCAATTGCAGCCTTAAAACTCGAAGATATGTTGTCTGGGAGTCCAACTAGTCGAATGCATGAACCAACTCGACGAGTTGGATGAATTTGTGCATGGACTCGACGAGTCCATTAGTGGACGCGACGAGTCCACTGTCCAGAATAGCAGAATATCGATTTTTTCAACATTTTTCAGCAATTTGCATCAAGTATAATTGAAAACAAACCTAGGCTCTGATACCACTGATGGGTTTTGAGCATTCTAACACTCCTAAGGTGTTCATGCAACCCCAATACATTGGATCTATGTTTTCACTAATTATACATGCAATGGTGTTTCCAAGGTATTAAACCTATGACTAGCATACAATTGTCATATACCACACAACAATCTAGTTGGGATAACATACCTCATGGTGGCGATTGAAGTCTTGATGTATCTAGCCTTAAGAGCTTAGCCCCAATAGTGTGGAAGCCTCAAGTCAATTCACAACAGATCATGGACAAAGGAGGAACTTCAGAGAGAATCTCCATGCACCCAAAACCACCATGAACTCTAAGAATCCACTAGTCACGATTTTGGGCAATGAAGTATGTATTTATATGTGGGATTGATAGCGTCATGGATATAACCCAAATCCTTACCCATGGGTCTTATGATCCATGGTTCATGTGACCCAAATCTTTATGTATCCGTACATAAACTTGGTCCAACATGGATCATAAGGCCAACACACATGAATATAAATAATTAACATAATTAGTCCCCATAGATTTAATTAGTCTGTTTTTGATCACTAAATCAATTCTAAATTAATTCTTGATCAATACTAATTAAAACCTTACAATTTCATATTAATATATTAATACATATAATATATTAATAAATCACATATAACCTTCTTTCAAGTGTCCATCTTAACAAATTGTCCTGATGATATGCAACCCAAATGGACCATGCTACTCTCGGGTGAAGTACGTACAACTAATAGTTCTGGGCTTAGACATCTAATCCAACGATTTCTCGATATGAGACAGGCGACTGAGTCAGTGGCGGAGATTACCGCCAAGTTCCGAGAAAGGGCCTTATTGGTGCCTCAGTATGCAGGAGATGAGGAGATGCGGAAGACCCGCTATCATGATATGCTGAGAGCTGATATTCAGGAGCATGTCAGCTACACCGCCTACCCGAAACTGGATTACATGATTGCGAGGGCGAGGGAGAGGCAGATTGATATAGAGCAACTCAGGAAGAGGAAGACGTACATGGAGTAGGTTACTGGGTTTCAGGGAAGAAACCCAAGGGATTCGATGCTGGGTCGAACAACCAGCAGGGCCGGAGCCGTTGCGGGAACTGCGGAAAGTCGCATGAGGGGCCCTGTTGGGCAGGGGGATCGGGCTGCTACAAATGCAACAAGACTAGGAATTTCAGCAAGGATTATACCGCCCCTACCCCAACTATTTAGACATCAGAGTTGTTGTGTTTCCACTGCAACCAGCGAGGCCATAAAAAGGCCAATTGCTCGAGATTGACAACAACAGCACCACCACAAGTGGTGGCAACAACTCCAGCGACCTTGCAGATAACCGATGGCCGACAGGTCAAGTCAGAGGCCCCAGTAGTGAGGAGTCGAGCGTTCCAGTTGACTACCGAGGAGGCACGCGCCACACCCGATGTGCTGACGAGTATGATTTCTTCCTCGTAGCTTTTATTATATGTTGTTAATGATATTTATGTACCATGTTATCTGTT
This sequence comes from Lactuca serriola, assembly GCF_051521515.1. Taxonomy (NCBI): domain Eukaryota; kingdom Viridiplantae; phylum Streptophyta; class Magnoliopsida; order Asterales; family Asteraceae; genus Lactuca; species Lactuca serriola. The sequence goes on along the minus strand of NC_136408.1, from coordinate 145,653,008 downwards.
TTGTTTAGGATCGTTCCATGTGAACGGTATTCTAGTTCAAGTGTTGTTTGATTCGGGTGTTACCTGATCATTTTTCTCTCTTTCACTTAGCATGAGGTTCCCTAAGTATTCAGGCATGTTGGATTGACCTCTAGAGGTCGAGATTGGTGACGATCGATCAGTTCAAGCATCAGAGGATTTCAAGGATTGTGTTTTGAGGCTGTTTGAGGAGCACTACCTGGTAGACGTGGTTCCCATACCACTGGGTAGGAACAAGGTCAGCATCGGTATGGACTGGTTGAGCCCAAATGGGACTGTGATGGACTGCGCGTAGCAGTTCGTACGTGTCAGGACCCCAAGTAGGGGAGAGCTGGTGGTTCAGGCCGAGAGACCACAATGCGGACCAACTTTATGCTTAGCATCGAGGGCTAGGCACTACGTTCAGCAGGGTTACGCCTGATATGTAGCCTACATCATTGATATCCGAGATGAGAGCAAGGCGAATGTAAGCGATGTGCCAGTGGTGTGAGAGTACTCGAATGTGTTTCCAGAGGAGTTGCGTGGGATACCTCTGTTGGATTAATGTCTAAGTCCATAACTATATTTGGTAAGACTTGACCCGACCCGGCATGGTCCATTTGGGTTGCATACCATCATGCACTTGAATGAGAGAAATAAGACACTTATGGTTATTAATATATTATAAGTTCTAGTATATTAATAATAAGAATAATAAGATTATTTAATTAGTATTGATCAAGAATTAATCTAGGATTAATTAAGTGACCAAAAGAAGACTAATTAAATATATGGGTTGATAGTGTAAATCATCCATACTTGTATAGTGGGCTAATGCTCCATGGATAATCAAGTTGGGCTAAAACCCATAGGATGGTCCATGGATGCTCCATGGTGTATTTGTACCCATGGATCCAAGGAAATGGAAAGCCATGACAATTAAGAGTTTACCCTAATTGTGTAACTATATAAGCATCTTATTATTGAGGAAAAATTGGCCACTAGTAGTATTCAAGAAAGGGCTAGCCGATTTTGGTGAGTGTAGAATTCTCTCAAGTCATTCTAAGTGTTTTTGATGATTGTGATTCCATTTGAGGTGTCACACTTGGGGCACTAGGCACTCAAACTTCATGAAGACATTCTACACCAAAGAGGTATGTATTCTATCTTGCTATAGTCATTGTTATGTATGCTAGATTAGGATAATACCTTGGAAGTTCTTATTTGCATGTATAATAGAGAAAACATAGATCCAAGGTATTTAGGGTTGCATGTACACTTAGGAAGTGTTAGAATGCTCAAAACCCAACAACCTCCAGAGCGGCAGGTGGAGTTTAGGATCGACCTAGTCCCGGGTGCGGCTCCGATAGCCAAGGCATCATATCGGTTGGCTCCTCCTAAGATGTAGGAGTTATCTACACATCTGTAGGAGCTGTGAGACAAGGGATTCATCATACCGATCAGTTCACCCAAGGGAGCCCCAATTCTGTTCGTGAGGAAGAAGGACGGGTCCCATCGGATGTGTACAGATTACCGGGAGCTGAAAAAGGTAACGGTGAAGAACCGTTACCCACACCTAAGGATTGATGATCTTTTTGACCAGCTACAAGGAGCATCTTGCTTTTCCAAGATAGATCTACCGTTCAGGCTACCATCATATGAGGGTCAAAGATGAGGATGTACAGAACACTGCATTCCAGACTCACTATCGCCACTACAAGTTCGTGGTGATTCCCTTCGGGCTCACCAATTCCCCTGTCGCATTCATGGACCTCATGAAACGCGTATGCAGACCGATGCTGGATCAGTCTGTGATATTTTTCATCGATGACACCTTGGTTTATTCAAAGGCACAGGAGCAGCATGAGGAACACTTGTGTGACGTGCTGGACACCTTGAGGAGGGAGAGCTTGCACTCCAAGCTTTCCAAGTGCGAGTTCTGGTTGCGGGAGGTGAGGTTTCTTGGGCACCTTGTCAATTAGAACGGGATTTTGGTTGACCTGGCGAAAGTAGAGGTCGTGATGAGATGGGAGGTTCCGAAGTCTCCATCTGAGATTCGAAGTTTCCTGGGATTGGCAGGCTATTACCGGAGATTCATTTAGGATTTCTCTAATATAGTCGTACCTTTGACCCGGCTGACGAAGAAGACCATTGTATTTCGCTGGGGGCCTGAGCAACAGGCAACATTTGAGACATTGAGGTAGAGATTATGTGAGGCGCTAATTCTAGCCCTGCCACAGGGCGTGGAGGATTTTGTAGTCTATTCTGATGCGTCCATTTCTAGTTTGGGCGCAGTACTGATGCAGAGAGGGCATGTGATCGCCTACGCCTCGAGGCAGTTGAAGCCTCATGAGGCGAACTACCGGAAACATGATTTGGAGTTGAGGACGGTCGTCTTCGCCCTAAATATATGGCAAAATTAACTCTATGGGGTCCGTTGTACCATTTACACGGATGAAAGAGTCTGAGGTACCTCATGGATCAGCTGAATCTGAACATGAGGCAGCGTCCATGGCTAGATGTGGTGAAGGATTACGATTATGAGATTCTCTACCACCCGGAGAAGGACAATGTTGTGGCCGATTCTCTTTGCTACAAGGCAGCCTCGATCAGAGACGTTTTCTTGCAGATGACAATGGTGACACTGCTTCTAGAGCAGATCCAAGTGGCCCAACAAGAGGCTTTGACGGAGGATCATCGTGTTGGATTAATGTCTAAGTCCATAACTATAATTGGTATGACTTGACCTGACCCGACATGGTCCATTTGGGTTGCATGGCATCATGCATATGGATAGACTATAATGAGAGAAATAACACTTATGGTTGGTTAATATATTATATGTTCTATTATATTAATAAGATTATTTAATTAGTATTGATCAAGAATTAATCTAGGATTAATTAAGTGATCAAAAGAAGACTAATTAAATATATGAGTTGATTGTGTAAATCATCCATACTTATATAGTGGGCTAATGCTCCATGGATTATCTAGTTGGGCTAAAACCCATATGATGCTCCATGGATGATCCATGGTGTTTTTGTACCCATGGATCATGGAAATGAATGGCCATGTCAATTAGGGTTTACATGGTGTAACCCTAACTATATATACATCTTATTCTTGACCAAAATCGGCCACTAGAGAGAGTAAGAAAGGGCTAGCCGATTTTCAAGAAGTGTAGAATTCTCTCAAGTTATTCCAAATGTATTTGGTGTTGTGTGAACCATTTGAGGTGTCACACTTGGGGCACTAGGCACTCAAGCTTCATGAACACTTTCTACATCAAGGAGGTATGTATTCTATCTTGTTATATTCAATGTTTTATAGCTTAGATTAGGATAATACCTTGGATGTTCATATTTGCATGTATAATAGAGAAAACATAGATCCAAGGTATTTAGGGTTGTATGTACACTTAGGAGTGTTAGAATGCTCAAAACCCAACAGTGGTATCAGAGCCGAGGCTTGTTTTCTTGTTATACTTGCAAAAGTAGCTGAAAAATCGAGTTTTGATGCTGTCTGCCCAGCAGAGTCGCCGATTCCATGAATGGACTCCCCGATTCCAAGGCAAAATGCATCCAACTCGCCGAGTTGGTTCGTGCACTCGATGATTTGGACCCCAAACAACATAAATTCGACTTTTTTTTGGCTACAATTGGACTAGGAACATTACCCTATGATGTTTTTGGACTTATAAACTTGTTTTCAATCCAAATTAATCTAAGAGTTGATTCTAAAATGTGTTTTTGAAACTTGTCCTCAAGTTATATGAAAAGTCACATTTAAGTTTCATAAAACTCATAAAAGTTGGCAAAGGTTACAAAATGAAGAGTCTAGTTCTAATTAAATGGTTTTATGACTCCATAACTTGTCCTCAAGTTATGGAGGACCAAGAGTCTCTTAATTAAATAATAAATAAAAAAAAGTGTAAGCTTAATTAATTCCATAAGTTATAAAATAAAGAAAAGTTAATTCTTTTATTAGTTTAAAGTCTTCCATAACTTGTCCTCAAGTTATGGAACTTGAAGAGTTTTTGGATTAAAACTACTTTAAACAGATAGGTTATCGAATTAATTAGTTTTGAATAGTTTCAAAACTTGCCCTCAAGTTTTGGATTTTGAAAAGTCTTCACTTATGAATACTTTAATTCCAAGTTAGCCCTTAGAATTTTAAAAGTTAAAATTCAACCCTTATACTTTATAATATTATAAGTTAATAATATTTATATATATATATATATATATATATATATATATATATATATATATATATATATATATATATAAGAGTCAAGTCAGTCTTACCGTTAGTAGGCCTCATTCACGAAGCCGGTCTATAAGGGGGGTATAAGGTTACTGCCTATAAAATGTCAGTTTAATGGGTGTCCACTCTCACCCACTGCTTCCTTGACTGGTGGAGGGTCGTTAGCCGAACGGGTTTGACAGAACTATAATTCTCCCTTCATTAAAAGTATTAATGATAAATACTTAGTAACTAAACTCTTAAAATACCCAATCTTAGTTACTTAGGAAAATGTGAATAAGGTGCTAATCCATGAAATTACACTTTGCACTTTGTTTAAGTCGGTTAGTGGAGCGTGTGTGGTTAACCGGCACACTAACTTGTATTTAACAAGGTAGGAAAAGGGTAACTTAATGTTTATCATAGTATCAATGGAGCGTGTGTGGTTAACCGGCACATCGATTGAGGGGTAAACACTTAAGGGTACCAAGTAATTTGCATGGTTACTTCACACCATGTTTTGTGATCCTCGGCATCCCAGTCACAAAGCCTGAAGGGCACACTCGAGATTGAAACATGCCATTGAATAGTTCAATGAATCTCAAAGATCTAGGAGTTTAAAATCCAATTAAAACCTAATAATACATTTCGTTTATCTTGGTGGAAATTGGTGAATCGTCATTCACCTACCTTCAAATATTTTATAGCTTGGATTACGGCATCCCTCTTCTAAGTTACAAAATAGTTTGTTGGGTCCTAGCCTTAATATTTCATATTGGGTGTCATATTAAGGACTTTAGATAAACTCTCTTGAATATCTCCCAAAAGATATCTAGTTTAGACATTTATGATCTTCCAAATCTCTTGAAACAAACTTTCCTAAATGAAGATGATGTCCCATGGAAATCATACTTCTTTCACCTCCTCCAATTATTCTCCCTAACCCACAAGTTCAAGGTCACTCAAGCCCTATTGGCAAGGCAAGGTCTAGGTGTGATCACATCTTGGAGATGTAGTCACATATTGACAAGCCGGGAGAGTTGGGTGTCAAAGTCTTGAGAAAGTTGGTGGTTCAATCACTTTCTAAGTCACATAGTGAGCTCCTTTGGGACTCCTATGAACCAGACTATGACAAGACCCTTAATGATCTTATCTATTTGCTAAGATCAAGTTCCTAAAACTTTATGGACATTGACAATGATGACATTGGATATCCAGTAAAGCTCTCTCTTCCTAGCGGAAAGGGATCGGCCATAGTCAACTCGGTTGACCAAATGGTAAAGAGAAAGGCTAAGTCTGTGATTGTCCCATGTTTCATTACCAAAGCAACCATATGTTGAATTGCCAAAGAAAGGGACATTGGTTGCGAAGCTGCCAAATTTACCTAAGGATGTTAAGTTAATAAGTTTGACTCTACTTCAGGTAAAGTCCATTGTCTAACTCTATTAAGTACATGCTAACTCTATTAAGTACATGTTGATTCTGATCGTGAAGATGGATTTCAATCGCATGGTTCGGTGATCAGAATTTTGGGCTATTACTTAAGAGTTATGATATTTATATTGCTTAGGTATAGATAACAACAAGGTTTTCATATGGATTATAAGGATAAGTTTTTCCGCAAATTTTTAAAATAAAAGAAAAAGGTTTTGATTTTATTTATTTTAAGTATCCTTACAATGGCATTTGTGAAAAGTTGTTGCTTATAAGATTCCACTGATAGCAATATTGGAATAATGGATTTGATTCTTTCGGTTGTGCTAGTGTCTAATATTACCAAATAAGGAAAGATTCTCATCACCCAAGGTTCAATTGGACCAAAACTTGGAATCATGAAAGTTGTATAGTATGATGAATGAGAACTTTCAGCTTTGAAAATTAAGACTAATTCCTTATGTGAATAAGGAAAGGATTAAGGGATCAAGTACACATTCTTGTGTACTAGTCAAGTCCACCACAAAATTAAGACTAATTCCTTATGTGAGTAAGGAAAGGATTAAGGGATCAAGAACACATTCTTGTGTAATTCTGAGACATTGGAAAAAGGTTCCAATGTAAGGCAGAGCGAATAAGAAGAATCAAATTAGGCAGAAGGATAAAAGTTTCTCAAATCTAAAAAGATGGGAGAGTACTTTAGTATCAATTTTTATGATCATCTTACTGATTTAGAGACCTTATCACAATTCATCCTCTAAATGCCCTAAGAAGAGGAGCTATGAATTTTTGAAGTGGTTAAATCAAGAAGATGAGTCATACTTCGTTCCAATACAAGTGTTAGAGTCATACTCCAAGATTGTAATTTGAGTGACATGTCTTAAAGAAGGTTTAAAACACTTGTCAAATGTAAGAGTAAAATTTTTCTACTCTTGTACATTTTAAATTGGTAAGTTGTGATGTTTTGGATAAAACAAAGACCAACTTAGGCCAATTTTGTGAAGTGTTTGTCTTGATTAGAATCCACACTATCTCTTGAATATCTGATAAGAAAGTCTTATATGTCAAGAGGACAGTGGGAGTCTTACAGGTCTTGAAAGTCTCAAGAACTAATCAAGAATAAAACCTGAACGTTCTTCACTAGCACACGACTTGAGGTTTATAACCTATCGTGTTGACATATTATGTGCCCATTCCAGTTAATGTTGGCTTTGCATATGAGTTCTTAGAGTTCTCAATTTGTTGCACAACAACTTGGAAGCAATGACAGGCCCTTGAGCTGCCAGGTGGTAAGAAATTAAGATTGAGTTCAATCCATATAAGTTTGGACTTGTCATTATCCTTGTCTTGTGACTATGGTTTTGAAAATTCACATGGATAAGAACACATACACCATTAAATCTAATTGTCATAAGGTTTCTCTCCGATTCATGAAAATGATGGTGAGGAAACACTTTCACTAAGTAGATTTTAGTTAGATAGGAATTGTGATATTTGCATTCTCAAAGTCGTTAGTGGAGCGTGTGTGGTTAACCGGCACACTAACCTGGACTTGTGAGAAGTGGAAAAAAGGTCTAACCATTATGATTACGGCATCCCTCTTCATAATTGTTTAGACACACCGATGAGCTATCTAAGCGAAGGTGTATGATTTTGATGAAGTTTTATCAAAACAATCTAGTATCAGAAATCTGAACTTTGGTAAGAAAGTCAGCTGATTTCTGAGTACATGTCAAAGCTAGTGGGAGCATAAGTGTTATGCTAATAATCATCATGTTAGTGGGAGCATGATAATTATGATAAAGGTTGCAAGTTAGCAATGTTAATTATAGAAAACAAAAGTTTCAACTGGGAAAGAGTTGTTTTGCTATAATTAAGGGAGAGGAAATTATACTTCATCTCAGATCTATAAGCTTAGATCATGAGGTTTTAATCATATTTAGTCAAGGATATATATATATATATATATATATATATATATATATATATATATATATATATATATGTATATGAATTTCATGTTGGAATGGCTCAACATAAGGAAATTCTGTATATGTGTCCATTATTTGCGTTCTAAAATTCGATTATGATTACGGCATCCCTTTTCATAATCTGAATTATGAGAACTTGGCAAATTGAAATGGAAATATTATAGCAAAAGACTGGTTTAGAATTTATGTGAGACATCATGAATCGTGTCCCATATGCTTCGGATATAGGATCGATTACATGTGATATATTCATTCGTTCTAAAATTTTCCAAATGCTTGGGGCATTAAGAAGGGAAAAGGTCTAAAATTGTATATGACTAAAAGGATTAAACAATTGTCGAGGACAATCTAAGGTTTACTAAAGATTGGTTGCTCAAGGACAGTTGGATGTATAGTGATAATTCTGGAAGTACCATATTGACATAATCTGTAAGGAGGCAACTCTTGTGAAGAAGTAATAGTCAAAATGGAATCTGGAAATGTTTCAAAGTTAGAAATTATTCAATCTGTGTAAGATTAGGAAACTTAATGCAAGAAGGATGTTTCCAAGGAGTTGATCTCCTTTGGAATGCTCTGTAATTTTTGTTGTCAAGTCTTTCTGACTTTGTGCATAATCATTACAAGAGGATCAATGCATATAAGTTTAGAATCTAACAGATTTCAGTAAATGGCATGAATTTGGAATTCTTGCATTTGCAGTAAGGATTTGGGACTATGAAAAGAGGATCATTGGATTTATGTTCGATTTAGTGTTATAATGGTCCATGGGCCGTAAACTCCCCAAAGGAGTTCATATGGTACCCAAACACTTGTATAGCCTTGAAACAATTCCCCACTAGAGTTGTAGTAATTCTAAGCTTTAATTAGGGACCCTAAGGAGATTTTACGGCCAGGATTTTATTCCCCTGGGCCGTAATCTCCAAAACATATGGTCATTTGACCATAAACTGCCATTAGGGGCATTGCACTCCTTTGTTGCAACCCATTAGCCTCCTAGCATTTGACCAAAAGTGTTTTCCTCGCGCTTAAATGTTATTACTTGTATAATTAGTGTTATAATCACTATTTATGTATATACATATGTTTTCATATGTAATTAGGATCATTGTGTGTGTGTCTAAGTCTTCACTTGACACTAAACACCTGTCCGATCCTTCCGTACGATAACAGTCCGTTCAATTCCAGTCACTTACTGCATGTGAGTTCATACCCCTTAACTAATGTTTTAAACTATTATTAAATGTTTATGGGGGGGATACAAGTAGAAACATGCTTGTTATTATATCAATCACATGTGATTAATAAGTAGAATTATGCTAGTTATTACATCAATCACATGTGATTAATATACAGCATTCAAATGATTTGGCTACTCATTAGCCGTTTTACCAAACAGTTCCCTTCAAATGATTTTTATAAACATTTTATATGTTTTAAACTCCTTATTACACTGAACATCTTACTCTGTACATTACCTTTCAAACTTATTTACAACTGTGTTTCAAACAAATATTTCCTTATACTTAAGCTGTTTTATCAAACTTATGCTTTCAAATTGTTTTATAGATTGACATCAAGTCGATCTTTTCTTAAAATAATATTTCTGTTTCAAATGTGTTACAAAACTTATTATGCTTTTATATTATAAATTGCATGCCTCTATATGTATACTTATATAAGAAATGTTTAAAAGACTTAGGAAGGCTATCCACCCTATTTCCTTTTCGCGCTTGAGATGTGGTCTGGTGGGATATCGGGTACTCGTCCGAAAGTCGTTTAAATATTAGTTATATATCATGTGTACCTATATAGTCATAAAAGGTCCTTCCAGTTCATCTCATGCCCTTGGGTAGCAAGGGTATACATCCATGTCCATACGTACTAGTTAGACTGGTAGTAAACTACCATATGGGTAGTTTAGGAAGATACTAGAACTATTACTAGAACACGATATCATACAAATGAGTCAGTTCATTCATGAGTCAATACCTTCTAGAACATTACAGTACATTACTATACTTGCTAGATAGAGAGAACACACATTACAGCTAGCACACGTAGAACATTACAGTACATTACTATACTTGCTAGACAGAGAGAACACACATTATAGCTAGCACGCGTAGAACATTACAGTACATTACTATACTTGCTACATAGAGAGAACACACATTACAGCTAGCACACGTAGAACATTACAGTACTCTACTATACTATTACATGATCACACTTACATAAGTACAATTACATGATCACACTTATAGGAGTACTTTTACATAGATATTACAGGAGGAGTCCTATTACAATTTATATGTATTGACTCCGTTATCAAATCCTCATTCTTATCTTTACCTTGTGATACAATCACATAATCGACGAGATAGATTGGATTTAATATCCTAGAACCAAAGGATACGTTGTGGGATTGACCATTCCTAGAATCTCTGTTAGCTACAGAGGTAAAAGCACATCCATGGATGTCAACGGTTGATACCATTACAGGTATACTTTAAGGGACTGACTATTCCTATACGCAACTGTTAGCAACAAAGGTAAATGTACATCTACGGATGTCATCAGTTAACATCGTTAGTTACCCTGGTACCAAAGGGTGGTACTAAGGCTACATTCAAAAACAGTTAGGTCTTGGTAGAGGACTACATTCAGAACAGTTAGGTCTTGGTAGAAGACTACACTCATAACAGTTAGGTCTTGGTAGAAGACACCTTCATATACTAGTAGGAATCATAGGGATTCTAGGGTTTTTCAAACACTTACAGTTCATATACACTTTCAAAACATACAATACATAGACTTACAAATTCTTACAAACAAATTAAGACACTAAATACTTATGATCTCACCAGCTTCAAAGCTGATACTTGCTTTCAAAATTACTTGTATCCTTAGGTCATCATAGACAGGTACCGATGCAAGGAGAAAGGAAGATGGAGCTTATTCAAGACTTATCTTTCATTTTGATTTATGCTTTAGTGTTTATCAAAATTTGACAGAACACATTTGTATAATAATTATATTATTAATGAAATGGATGATGTTGTTGCTTGTTTACTACTTTACATTGTTGTTGATATTATACATGACGTCCTCCGCCCAAGAACGTTTTCGCCTTTCCTGGTTTTGGGGTGTGACAGATTAGTATCAGAGCATTGTTTATAGTGAATTAAGTATATGAACCCATAAAAGATATACTAACTATAAATACATAAGGGATTAAAAATACTCTGACCAAGAGTTTATACTTTAAATAGTAAAATATTTAAGTAAGTATACGTGCTGCATTCATACAAAAATCAGTGTCACTAGGACAGTACAAAAAAATTACGATTGTTGGGCAACACAAGTGGGCTTAGAGACATATGGTCAAAACTGGGAAGATATAGCCTGATCACCTATATTATCCGAGGGTTGACTAGCATGTGCCTAAGTTTAAGTGTATGGTTGCAACAATGCTAAAATCTTACCAACCCTACCACAATGAGAACAATAGAACATAACATTAAGATTAAAATACTATAGGAGTATTTGGTGTTACTATAAGTACTTTATACTTGAGAAATAAAACGGGATCTTCATTACTAAGTTGATAGTTGCTAAGTGGATACACTAAGGCTATATGTAATTAGGATGTTATAGACTTAGAATCTGTGATAATTTTGCCTTACCCCTATTCTGTGTGAATTTGGAACTAAGGTCACTTATTCGAAGGTCTAGCTGTCCATAGATCAAATTATTTCGTGGATTGGATTTCACTTTACTGTCTACGGCTCCATTGCGTGTGCTCGGGGTAGAAGTTTTGTATAAATGTACCTGTTTAGATTACACATAGCTGGTATGCACTTCACAAATAGCGATGTAACTGATGAAGGTTTTCTAAACAATTATCCAAATAGTTCGTCTAATAATTATTCTCTTACCCTAAATTCTCGCATAGAAAACATAGCTGGACTCCATCCCCTCGGCAACCAGTATCTTCCGAATGAAGACATAGATGGCTGGTTTCGAGAAGAACCAGAGAATGATCATCCTATCCCCTTGAATGATCACCATGATGAAGACTTTTCGTATGATGCTAACTCCGAAATAGAGGTTGAGAACCTACCCCGAGCAGCTCCCTTTCCAATTCCTAACCCTCGTCCGGTTTTTTCATGGCCCAACCCTAAGTGAGTGGAATGCTTGGAAACATGGATCCAAGGACAAGATTAGTCTATGCCATTTGATGGCGACCGAAGCTTTTACGACTTGAGCAATGGGGGCTCAGCAGATAGAGTCTTGCCAATCTTGGTCCGCAGAGTGGCCCGAAATGAGATTCAAGGCAGGACAGCCTCACATCAGACTACCGAAGTTGTCGCCGATGCGAGAATGCATACCCTCCGCACCATTCGTCTAGAAGATGCTCACAAGGGATCAGAGAGAAACCATGAAACCCTACTGCAAGCACTGGCTGAATCACAAGCCGAAGTCATAGAGGTCCGTGTACGCCAGATGGTGTGCGAAAGACACCTACTTGACATGGAACGTCAATTGGCTGAACTAAGAGTTCACCAGAGGGATGACCGTCGCCAGTAGTAGACGCTTTACTTTATTTCTTTATTAGAAAGGAATCGTGTTTCCTGTCAATGCCCGATGTGGCCTTTTCTATGAAGTTATCTTGTACCGTAAGTACTTTAGTTAGGTCTTTATGCTGTCAGGAACTATCTTCTGTGTATATAATGTAAGACCTTTACAAGGTCATTTTCCAGAATCTTTACATCGTGAATATCAAAGGTATTGACAGCCGGCTAACTTCTGTGTCATTCTTCATTCAAGTACTCTTATCATTCTTTCATTGGGGTCTATCAGAAACATGCTTTAGTCAAGTCATTGGACTAGAGTGATTTATCTCCGGAGACATTTCTAAGTCTCTTTCAGTGGTTGGATCTTGTTATTCACCAACCCACGATACCTCGGCTTGCACAACAAACGTCTTGAGACCATGCTACAAACTTACTTCCATTCCGTACTAGAACTGCATCATAGGGATGTAGGTCAAACTTTCGAGAACATACTTCTACTCTTTACATGAACAATCTAAGTACATCAGGGTCAACCAGATTCGCTCACAAAATCCTTATCTTGCGTGTTTCAGGATCATGTCGTCATCCGGAAACAACCAGCCAAGCAACGAGACCTCTACTTTTCCTATGGACGCCACTACTTTTCAAGCCACCGTTACAGCTGCCGTGATGGCTGCCATGACAGCAGTCCTAGCAAACCGCAGCACTGCCAATGCAAACAAGGCTGAAAAAGTAGTTGACAATCCCGATCGTGTTAGTGATCCGGGGAATCAAGAAATAGTAACAGTCGCCACCACCCAACACAACAACTCAGAGTTCAAGAAAAGAAAACGTCAAGCCAAAGTGGAATGCAAACGGTTTCAGAGAATTGCCAGGCAACAGCCACAAACCTCTGCCATCCCAGTACCGAGCAGACCATATAAAGGAACACTCCCGAAGTGCGACCGGTGCAACCACCACCACAAGGGAAATTGCCGAGCCTTGCAACAAGATGGGACACATTGCTCGTTTCTGTAGAATTACCTCCACCACTGGAGCAAGCCTACTTTGCTATAGTTGTGGTGAGGCAGGGCACTATTACAGAAATTGCCCAAAAAGGGAGATCAACAAAAGCAACCATGTCCCCATAACTCCGACTCGACACTTCAGTTCCTCCACTAATGTGGGTGCTGTCCAGATATGTCACCAATACGGTGAAATTGGACACCTCAAGAAGGATTTCCCGATAACGCAGAACTCTGGCGCAGACGGGAAAATTCTCAGGATCACAACTGCAGGAGAGCCTGCTCCGGAACCACGTTAAATGTAACTTAGGCGTGTTGTTGTAACAGACTTATAAACTATCCAGAACTTGTGCAACTAGAGTCTTACCTTTTGCGAGATCCTATCTGTATAAGGATGCTCGTGCTACGTATACTTGTCTTTTGTAGTATATCTTATTCGCAACAATAGTCTTGTGGTAAATCTAAAGTACTATAACTCTGTTCATGGTTGCACGGTTATGTTTTGTCCGTAAACGTCTTATGTTCAAATCTAATGTCTTTAAGTTTCAGTATGATTCAGACATTATCATACGACTCGATTCAATTTGATCCTCACAAAAACAGCTTCATACCTACGTCTCTTTCTTCTAGATCACTTTTCCAGCGAAACCGTCACATCAGAACGCCGAAGCACTCATGTCAGGAGTACCTCTTAGTTATTTTCTTTCCGAAGAAATCCCCGAAGTACCACTCGTGCAGTACGTCAAGTTCAATCCAAGGATTCATACGATTGATCTATCACTGAGGAGGGTATACGTAAGAGTTATATATAATCAAGCTTCTACAGGTTTAAAATTGATGATTCCGCTTTAACTTCTTTTTCCCTGATGGGATGTGAGCTTAAATAAGAATCAGTTATTCGACTACCTTTTCAATCTTAATTATATACGACTCGTATACCTGAAGTTGTGATTGTGAAACCATGTACAAATTCTAATATGAACTTCAGGACGGAGAACTGCTCAAGACTACGAGTAATCACATCGTCATGTGAACAAACTTAGAACCCAGTACGACTCCCGTAAAGGGATCACCCTACAGCTTAAACACCTACGGAGATACCAGAACAACACAAACAACTTAACGAACTACACAGAAAGAGAATTAGAAGGCTAGGCTTCTCACCCTAGAGAACCCCGGTCATATTCTCCTAGAGATCGACGGATTGCATCGTATGTGCCTCGGATATCGAGGACTCCGTCAAGATTTTTCATTAGAAATCGTTATCTCTGCCGCACATAGATGAAATGGTTGAGCAAACGCAAGGAAAGAAACTACTTCCAGGAATGGACCTAAGATCCAAATATCACCAGTTCGAGTGTTAGTGAAAGATGTCCGGAAGACTATCTCCTGAACTCGATGCGGACACTTCGAGTCCGTAGTGATACCCCTCGGATAGGACCAATACGCCTAAATTTTTCATGAGCTAAATGAATACGGTTACGTCTTTCTTACTTGGATCAGTTCGTCATTTCTCCACGTAATGACTTACTTATCTACCCTCGTAGTAAGAAGAAAACCCAGGGAAACATTTCCTACAGAGGAACTTTAGCGAAGTTCTCTAGGCACGAGTTTTGAAATTGAAGAGTCAAATTTCTATGACACACTGTTAGTAATGTGAGAAATTATGAGCACTCTTTAAATTTGTAAAAGCTGTTGAGCATTGGTCGACACCAGAGACACCGACAGTCTTACGCCAAATACTAGGTCTTACCGACCTACCGTCTTAGTTCATTCAGAACTCCTTGCAAATTACAGAAACTCGTACGACTTTGACCCAGCAAGGGGTGGCCTTTGACTGGGAAGTTACGCAAGAAGATGAACCTTTGAAATTCCAAGTGAGTGACCAAGTTCTTTAGGATAACTCACTCTGGGAATGGCTTAATACGCTTCGTAAAGCGTGGAAAGCTAAATCCAAGATAGACAGGACCTCCGAGATTCTCATCAGAATCGGTCCTGTGCCTCGCACAAACTAGATCTACTCCGCAAACTCAGTAACATACATTCTACTCTTCGCATCTCGATTGTGAAACCATGCCTTGCCGTTAGGACTTTTGCAAGTCCACTCGTCGAGATCCTCGCCTTCGTATTAGAACCGTAGTGACCCTCGAACGAGAGGTCAAGCGGACGAAGCAACACCATCGCCAGTTAGTGAAGGTTCGTTGGAATGCCAACCGAGAACCCGAATTCACTTAAGTGCACTAGAACCAATCGATTAGGAAGTTTCCTCCTCACGACTCGATCATTCGTACATACTTCCTTGCTTAAACTCTAATTTCGTGATGAAATTCCCTTCAACAGGGGGATGATGTCACAACCCAAAATTTCCATTCTGAACAAACCATATCAAGCCAATAGATGTAGAACAGTTACAGTGAAAACTCGGATTTCGAGTATAAATTTGGCAGTTTTCAGGATTTTACACCTAAGGAAATATTAGGAGAGTGGATGCACTAAGGTTTTGTGCAACACTGTAATTCCAATACTCTAGGGCATTAGAATTCATTCCGAGAATAGAAATATTTTCTGCCAAAAATCTCAGGACTATAAATAGATTTCTGAACCAAATTGGTTCATTAGTTGAATTCCAATTAGAGAAAAGTCAATATTCGCTCTCACGGATCTTCGGGTTTTCATCCCAAATCGTGGGTATACTTCTCTAGTTGTTTATAATACTTGTTATAAGCTTATTAACATAGATTACATGCCAAATATGTGAGATCCGGGAGTTTACCGCCCAAGAACGTTCTTGGGGAGTAAACTCCATTTTAAGGTCGTAAAGGGTTCCAATGACCCTCAAGGCTTTAGAACTCGAACTAGGAGCCACTAATTCATGCCTTATACCACAAAACAATTAGGATCCATGACTAGAAGGGAGTTTATGGCCCAGGAGCTTCTTAGGCCGTAAACTCCAAGTTTTAAGTGCCAAAATGCTTTGAAATACTTCCTAAGGCTTAAGATTAAATCAGGACAAGTACCCTAAAGTGTTTATAGCCTAGCAGACATAAGAAATCACAAGGAAAAAGGAGTTTACGGCCAAGACAAACTCTTGGGCCGTAAACGCCTAAAAAGGGTTCAAATGACACCCTAACTCGTTCCTTAAGCCAAGAGACCAATTTGGGCATGTACCTAAATGAGTTTTGGACCAGTTAACACACTTAGAACACCAATAGTAAGGGAGTTTATGGCCCAAAAGTTTCTAAGGCCGTAAACTCCATAAAACGGTGCCAAATGTGCCATAAACTCTTCTAAAGACAAGTACCAAAGCCTAGATTTGTTCCTAGTTAATTTAGAGGTTAAAAAACACCATAATCACCCTCCCAAGGGAGTTTACGGACGTAAACTCCAAGGGAATATGGTCTATTGGCCGAAACTCTCCAAAGGAGTTCATATGGTACCCAAACACTTGTATAGCCCTGAAACAATTCCCCACTAGAGTTGTAGTAATTCTAAGCTTCAATTAGGGACCCTAAGGAGAGTTTACGGCCAGGAGTTTACTCCCCTGGGCCGTAAACTCCAAAACATATGGTCATTTGACCATAAATTGCCATTAGGGGCATTGCACTCCTTTGTTGCAACCTATTAGCCTCCTAGCACTTGACCAAAAGTGTTTTCCTCGCGCTTAAATGTTATTACTTGTATAATTAGTGTTATAATCACTAATTATTTATATATATATATATATATATATATATATATATATATATATATATATATATATGTTTTCATATGTAATTAGGATCATTGTGTGTGTGTGTCTAAGTCTTCACTTGACACCAAACATCTGTCCGATCCTTCCGTACGATAACAATCCGTTCAATTCCAGTCACTTACTGCAGGTTATTTCATACCCCTTAACTAATGTTTTAAACTATTATTAAATGTTTACGGGGGGGATACAAGTAGAAACATGCTTGTTATTATATCAATCACATGTGATTAATAAGTAGAATTATGCTAGTTATTACATCAATCACATCTGATTAATATATAGCATTCAAATGATTTGGCTACTCATTAGCCGTTTTACCAAACAGTTTCCTTCAAATGATTTTTATAAACATTTTATATGTTTTAAACTCCTTATTACACTGAACATCTTACTCTGTACATTACCTTTCAAACTTATTTACAACTGTGTTTCAAACGAATATTTCCTTATACTTAAACTGTTTTATCAAACTTATGCCTTCAAATTGTTTTATAGATTGACATCAAGTCGATCTTTTCTTAAAATAATATTTCTGTTTGAAATGTCTTACAAAACTTATTATGCTTTTATATTATAAATTGCATGCCTCTATATGTATAGTTATATAAGAAAAGTTTAAAAGTCTTAGGAAGGCTATCCACCCTATTTTCTTTTCGCGCTTGAGATGTATATCGGGTACTCGTCCGAAAGTCGTTTAAATATTAGTTATATATCATGTGTACCTATATAGTCAAAAAAGGTCCTTCCAGTTCATCTCATGCCCTTGGGTAGCAAGGGTATACATCCATGTCCATACATACCAGTTAGACTGCTAGTAAACTACCATATGGGTAGTTTAGGAAGACACTAGAACTATTACTAGAACACAATATCATACAAATGATTCAGTTCATTCATGAGTCAATACCTTCTAGAACATTACAGTGCATTACTATACTTGCTAGATAGAGAGAACACACATTACAGCTAGCACACGTAGAACATTACAGTACATTACTATACTTGCTAGATAGAGAGAACACACATTACAGCTAGCACACGTAGAACATTACAGTACATTACTATACTTGCTAGATAGAGAGAACACACATTACAGCTAGCACACGTAGAACATTACAGTACTCTACTATACTATTACATGATCACACTTACATAAGTACAATTACATGATCACACGTGTAGGAGTACTTTTACATAGATATTACAGGAGGAGTCCTATTACATTTTATATGTATCGACTCTGTTATCAAATCCTCATTCTTATCTTTACCTTGTGATACAATCACATAATCAACGAGATAGATTAGATTTAATATCCTAGTTCCAAAGGATACGTTGCGGGATTGACCATTCCTAGAATCTCTGTTAGCTACAGAGGTAAAAACACATCCACGGATGTCAACGGTTGATACCATTATAGGTATACTTTAAGGGACTGACTATTCCTATACCCAGTTGTTAGCAACAGAGGTAAATGTACATCTACGGATGTCATCAGTTAACATCGTTAGTTACCCTAGTACCAAAGGGTAGTACTAAGGCTACATTCAGAACAGTTAGGTCTTGGTAGAAGACTACATTCAGAACAGTTAGGTCTTGGTAGAAGACACCTTCATATACTAGTAGGAATCATAGGGATTTTAGGGTTTTTCAAACACTTACAGTTCATATACACTTTCAATACTTACAATACATAGACTTACAAATTCTTACATACAAATACTTACATACAAATTAAGACACTAAATACTTATGATCTCACCAGCTTCAAAGCTGATACTCGCTTTCAAAATTACTTGTATCCTCAGGTCATCATAGACAGGTACCGATGCAAGGAGAAAGGAAGATGGGGCTTGTTCAAGACTTATCTTTCATTTTGATTTATGCTTTAGTGTTTATCAAAATTTGACAGAACACATTTGTATAATAATTATATTATTAATGAAATGGATGATGTTGTTGCTTGTTTACTACTTTACATTGTTGTTGATGTTATACATGACGTCCTCCGCCCCAGAACGTTTCCGTCGTTCCTGGTTTTGGGGTATGACAGTTAACCTTAACCTTGACTTTGACTTGAGTTGGCCAGGAAATTGTAATTAAGTAAGAATGTTATGTGTAGGATCTGAGAGGGGTTATTTCCGGCAGCAAGGACAACTCATACACTTTACGACAGTGAGGTGAGTTACCTACTAATAGGAATGGGTCTAAGGCCACAATGTCGGACCACTAGTAGGATTTTGTAGTTAGATAATTTTATGTGTAATAATTGTATGGTATGCCACTGTATGTTATGTTTTATGTGCCAGTATGCTATGATTCTATGCGGTAGTGGTAGGGGTAGGATAGTCACCGATATCTGGTTGAAATAGACCGAAGGGGAGGCCGGCACCCAGATATGTCTGGCTAGCTACATTATTGTATGGTATGTGGTATGATGGGGGAACTCACTAAGCTTCGTGCTTAGAGGTTTCAGTTTTGTTTCAGGTACCTCTTCAGCAAAGGGGAAGGAGTCGACACGGTAGCAGCGCATCACACACAAATGATTTCCGCATTTTGAGATCCATTGGGTTGTACTTTGACATTATTACTATTTTATGTTATGGTTTTTGAGACACGTGACTTAGGTTTTATTAATTGATATGAATCATTGAAGTTTTTTAGTAAATTGTTTTATGAGTTACTTAATTAAAAACAAATTTTTTGTACTTGAAAATTGGGATGTTGCAGTGGGTCTTAGAACTTGTATGTATGACCAAGATTTAGCTCCTGGTGTTTTTAGAAATGACCATGATTGGGTTATGGATGATGGTGATAGTAAGACTATGGGTAGCCCATAGCAGTTACCTATCATATGTATGGTATGTGGTATTTTAGGGGACTCACTAAGCTTTGTGCTTAAGATTTTGTGGTTTATAAAATTTAAGTATTTCTAATTCCAAATTGAAGAGCCTGGCTTCACTGCTTAGCATCCCTTGATGGCTTTTCCACACTATTTGTTATTGTTTTACTCTCATTTGGAACATACTTTTTTCTGATTGATTTTAGAAAAAATGTTTGTATGGTTTTGATGGCTTAAAATTGAAAATTTTTGTTGGTATTTTTAGGAGATTACAAGTTTGTATCAGAGGCTTGGTTTGAGGGATTCAAGGACACCCTCGCATGTATCTAGAATAAAACTGAGGATTTGGTCATGTTTTTAAAAGAAAATAAAAAAACGACTTTTTTTTACAAATAAAAGGTCGTGATGCATGCAATCATCCAACCTCAAGTAAGTGATACCCAGAATACCCATACATGTTGATATGTTATATATGTTATGGAATGGTTTACATGCTAGAAGTTAGCATAAGGATTTGTTCAGCGTTGCGTGTTTGAATGGCTATGAGGAGAGATGCCTATTAGGAAAGATGCTTTTTGATGTTTTGTGGCCTACAGTGTTTTACTGCTCGAATGCTACTTGCTTTCTGCTTGTAGGACCCATATTCATGTGAGTTAACTATTAAATAACTATGTTAAGGTACATGTTATAAAGGGTAAATAATTTTAGAATGATTGATTTGGCCCTATTGCACAACTCTTGTTTGAGTTCAATCGTTGTAGGGTTGAGTCTTTTAGTCGAAATACTATTTAAGTTTTATTGCATGTATATATATTCATGAAGTAGTTAGCTGACATTAGTAGGAGTTTTTTAGTAGCTGATGACATGTTGAGGTGGGGATCCTAGGAGAGCCTAGGAAATTCTTTAGTGTGTGAATGGTACGCTGTTCATCGGGTTTTGGGAGGATTATTATAAGTAGGTGACTTAAAAAATTTAGGATGATTCTTGAGGAATGTATGGATAGGTGTGGAAGGTTTTATTGGTCCTGTACAATTGACAACACATGATTCGTACTCGAATCAAGGACAATCACAAGGATTCTGAAGAGCCTGTAGAATGAAGAATTCTTCAGGTATGTTTTGATCATTTGTATGGGTACCTTTTTAGGATGGTGATGAGCACTCGTAGAGGAGGTTATGGTTCGGGTTCAGGCTCATGCTCTAGTGTTGAGCCAATTAATGAAAGGATATGCAAGTTTGTTACGGCTGAGATTGCTCATAATACTATAGATGTTATTCCTGTGATGTTTGGTACCATCAAGTAGGGGATCATGGAGCGGTTGAATGATCGACTTGGGGCTTTTCGTAGAGAGATTGAGGCTGGTCAGATTGGGGGACAAAATGTCTATTATTGGGAGTTCAAGGCTTTCAGAGCCTCAATGTTCTTCAAGAAGAAGGGCGCTATTTCTAGGAGATAGTGAATTGCTGACATGCGGAATTCTAAATGAACGAGTGTTTGCTCCAAGGGATCGAAGGTGGGATTTTCATATTTCCTGGTGAAGGATGGAGCCCACGACTAATGGGAGAAGCTTGGTCACTTTTTAGGAGCTGATAACATGGAGGACAGGTCTTGGGCTGACTTTGGGTCGACGTTCAAGGAAGAGTTTGAACCTAAATTGAGGTGCAACAGTTGGCGAAGGAGTTTTAAGACCTTCTATAGACGCTGGAGATAGTGGTGTAGATCACCGTTAAGTGTAGGGATACGGGTTTACTAGTTCTGCAATATGTTGCAGATGAGGAGACGAGGAAGATAAGGTAGCATGATATGTTGTGGGATGATATTTTGGAGTTTATGAGCATGTCGAGTTGCAACACGTAGGGGATAGGATTGTCAAAGCCCAGGAGTGGGAGATTGAGTTAGAGCTTCAGTCAAAGTGGAAGCTAGTTTTGGTTTAGACATCTGAGGGATCAGTGAAGAAGTACAAGACTCTCGATTCGTGATCTAGAGGAAAACAGGGTCGGGACCATTACGGAAAGTTAAGCAAACCGCATGGTGAGGTGTGTCGATCTAAAGGTATGGGTTGCTACATGTGCATTGGGATTGGTCATACTAGCAGGGATTCTCCCCAGAGATTGTGTCTGGTCTGTTTTAACTAAAACTAGATGATCCACATGAAGGGCGGGAGGTGACGATTGGAGCGATGAGGGTACTTACTCCAATTATAATGAGGATTACTAATGGTCTTGATGGCAAGGCGGAGACGCCAATAGTGAAGTGTCGAACATTTCAGTTACAGGCCGAAGGATGTCCGAGCACTGCTAGATTTGTCACTTCTATGTATTGTATTCAACTCCTTTCTACTTTTATTGTTTATGTTTATGATTATGTGATTATGTGTGTGAGATGCAATGTTTAACGTGTTTATGTACTCACCTATGGTTTAGGGTTTACTTTACGATTGTCTGGTTCTTATCATTCGAGGAATTATCATATGCCATTTTTCATACCGTGAGTCATGTTTAGAGTGGATCTAGTCAAGTTGGTTTTAGGTGTCGACGTGGGAGATATCGTCCAACGATAGAGTGAGCCCTAAGTATGGTGTATCTACTTAAGTTGATTTTAGGCATCGACACGGGTCGACTAGTGATAGAGTGTATCTAGTCAAGTTGGTTTTAGGTGTCGACATGGGAGATATCAGTAGCCAAATTGATTTTGAAGGTTTCAGTGCAGTGGGTCTGTGGATGTTATAGTGTAAGGATATTGGACTTTCGTATTCAGAATTCATAGAGAATCTTTATAGTTGCAAGATATTTTGAAGGTTCATGTCTTCTGGGATCTGTGTGTGGTCCTTACATCGGGAGTTGTTAGATGGATATCTTGTTATTGTTTGTTGTTCCTTGCTGGAACACTAAATATTAGGCTAAAAGGGTGCTTGAACCGCTCTTATCGAAGGTCGGTTTAAGGTTTTGTTCCATCGCTGAGCTGATCACTATCTTTAGTAGGGGAAGAGTTGATGTGTGATCTATCAAGCAACTTCAAGGCATGGTTGACTCATTTTCGCATGGGTTTTGTTTGGTAGAAGTTGGATCATTGGATGTCTTATCTATCCATTTTTGATACTGGGTTTATTCATTCTATATCGTCGGTTGATTTTGGTTGAGAATTCAGGAGTTGTATCAGTGTAAGGAGCCTTGGTCACGTCAATATTTCGTTGGATGTAGCAAAGTGTATATCATGGTTTTGGGGTGTGTATAACTTAGATTTTTGGGTCATGGTATCTTTGTTCTTGCAAGCTCAGGTTAGTGATGGTTATCTTGAGTAGTGAGGTTGTAGGATTGCTTGGATCTCAAATGAATCTGAGGTGGACATAGTGTAGTTGAATCCAATGTTGGACTAGGTGTCTAAGCCCATAACTATAATTGGTGTTTACTTAATTTGATAGTAGCATGGTCCTTTTCGGTTGCCTTCACCCAAGCAACTTGACAGGAAGACTTTTGGAGAGAAAGGTTGAATTTATTTTTTGGAATAACAAATTGATTTATTTAAAGTCTTATGAAAATAATATATTAATTAGAAATAATATTATTTAATTAGTATTTAATCATAAATTGATTTGAAATTAATTTCGGGATTAAAGGAACTGATTAAAGGAACATGGGTTGTTTTGCAAATCATTGATAGTTGTGAAATTGGGCTAATGGACTCCTTAATTAGGAGTGGATGAAATCCTATATGGAGGCCCTATCAATTTCGTGCAAGGATCCTTAGTAAGAATCCATAGGTTGCTTAAGCCTTAAGCAAGAATTTAGGATTTCCTCCAGAAACCCTAGCAGCCCACAACTATATAAGGAACCCATAGGCTTATCATTTTCGTCCAATGCTTGCTAATAAGAAACCCTAGCCAAAAATCTAAGAGCCTTCCCTCCTCTCTCCTCCCATCCTTTTCTACGGGTGTTTGTGAGCCACTAGAGGTGCAACATTTGGGGAACTTTCCATTCAAGAGTCAAGGATCTACATAACAAGTTAAGGTAATCATCAAAACCCCTTTTTGTTTACAATTTTCGAAATATGTATGCTAGATATAGGGTTTTGCTTTGGAATTCAATTTGCATGTTCAACTAGTGAAAAACTTAGATCCAAAGAAATTAGGGTTGCATGATCATATAGGATGTAGTTATGCTCAAAACCCATCAGTGGTATCAGAGCCTAGGATGTTTTTCAGTTCTATTTGATGCATATGTGAATTTTCCAAAGAAGGTGGGAACAGATTCGTCAATCTATTGATTGTTGGGTCGTATTTTGTGTTGCGTCTATTGGGCTCGTTAGTTAGTCTAATACGTCTATCCGGTATGGGCCTGTACATCCATGAGTTTAGTGGGTTTTGTATATATAGGTGCTTGCATGCATCTTAAAAAAAAATGATCAGTAATGTTTAGAGGTTTATTTGTTCAGCCAAGTTATCGTTCTTGTTTTTGTAACCCTAAGTATCCTCTACAGCGGAAGTTCTTAGTCGAGCTCTGCTGAGGATTGAGTAATCTAATCATTCGACACATCTTGATTCATACTTGGGTTATTTACTGTTTTTATATTCATCGCTTACCTGTTATATAGATCTAATCGATCATCAAGTTAATTAATAACTTATCAATTGGTATCAAAGCAGGAGGCTGTGTAATTCATACACATCTTTTCTGTGAAAGAGTTTGCGATTAGGTTTATTCCGCATTAACTAATATTTATTGAGCCGTCATTCCATAATTGACGTAACTCAGCATTTATTTGTTTTTCCCTAATATTATTCATTACAAGTCTGATCTTTCAAACAGGTTAAACGATCAAGCATGGACGAGTCACAATCAAATCCCATCAATATCTCAAACAACATCAGATCAACGACGAAGATTCCTATTCTTTACACCCAGGATTATGAAGTCTAGGCACATCACTTTGAAGATTATGTCATTGGATCGGAAGACAATGGATACCTTATTTGGGAAGCAATAGTTTCTGGACCATTTGCTAATTCTGCAACGTCAAAAATCATTAAAACTCAGAAAGAGTACAATGATCTATTAAAAGACGTAAAGGATGTTGCTCAAGACGAAAAGGAAAAGTTTCAGTGCAACATTAAAGCATTGAGACTGATTCGTTTTGCTCTTCAATCCGATACGTTCAGGCTAGTGAGTTCATGCAGCACTACTAAAGAGATCTGGGATAGGCTGTGAGAGTTATATTCCACAGATGAAGATCTGGAGCATTCCATTCAGACTTTACTCTTATCAGAGTTTGGCGAATTTAAGCAGAATCCCGATGAAACTGTTACTCAGACGTTCGATCGCTTCAATCATCTTCTTAGTAAGATGATCAAACACGATATAGAAAGGAAGCTGATTGAACAAAAGGTTACCTTTTTGAATGGCCTTAGATCTGAGTGGAGAGCAGTTGTGTCCACTGTTAAAGCTCATGAGCAATTTAAATCTTACTCTTTGGCAAAGCTAGTAGGGATTCTGAAATCCCAAGAAAAGATAGTCTTGCAGGAGAAAAGTGTGGTTTCAAGCTTGGGTTCCTTGGCTCTTCTGTCCAAAAGCAAAAGTGTAGTAAAGGATGAAGATCTCAACATAGAAGATTATGATCTAACATCTGAATATTATGCAACGATGGTGTCAAATCCAAAGAGGTTCATTAAGAAAAGGTTCCCTACAAATAAGAATCGGAATTGGCAGGGAAGCTATAGTTCTGAAAAGGTGAGGGAGGAACCGAAGGCAGAAGAACCAAAGAAAGAGCCAAAAGCTGAAGGAGATTCTGGTGTGAACTGCTACTACTATGGAGGAAAGAACCACTATGCCAAAGACTGTGTCTTGAAGAAAATGGAAGAGAAGGATGAGGAAAATGATGAAGAGGCTGTGCTGATGAAAAAGTTGGAAGACATCAAGAGAAAGAAAGCTACTGCTAACCCTTCAATGAATGCTTTAATTGTGCAGGGTTCGGCAACGGATGATGAGTTCGGTGGTGTGCAGGTCTGGTCAACCGACTCAGAGGATGATGAAGTTAGGAAGCCATCTCATGGAAAGGCGTATGTTGCTAGAGGTGAAGAAAGCAGTGGGAAGTGCTTGATGGTGAAGGATGTATCTCAAATGAGGGGATACAATACAGACGATGGGAATGAAGAAACGAAGGAGCGAGAGGACTTATGCTTCACATCAAAACCTCTCAGCGTGCAATTCAATGAGCTTGATGAAATAATCAAGAAGGTACAATCCGTTTTTATTTCATTTAAAGTCCCAAAAAACTCATATGAAAAAGAATTAAAAAGCTTAAACTCAAGAATCTCAAATCTAGATAGCAGTTTAACTCAAACACGGGATCACCAATTCTAACTTAACTGACCAAATAATGAGGGTATCATCAAAGAGTGAGGAACGGAGGATGTGGATAGAGCTGAAGGAGTCGGACCTGATTAAATCCAAAGACGAAAACATTTATTTACAAAGAGACAATTTGAAACTTTTGAAACAAAGAAATGTGTTTTGTTTAATTGCTAAGCGTCTTTATTCTAACATCACTCAACTTCATTTGAACTGTGAAATAGGACAGAAAATTCATTGCATGATTTTGCCCTTCCTTGAATTCAAGGAGGATGAAATCGACGCTGAAGCATATAATTGTGAAAGTGTAGTTTCGTCTGATGATGTGAATTCCAACTTACATGTATGGTCTAGACAAAATTGAATCTTTCATAAAATCCAAGGACCATAAGGACATGCTGAAAAACCTTTTGGATGAAAATGATAAACTGAAACTAAGGACCGAAACTATACAAAAATTTGACTCACTGAATGCCAACTTGAGCTCAGAAAATAAAATAGATGTTGAATACGCATCTGAGCTTAATAAGGATGATGATATGAGTGAAATTTCTATAGAGGATGAAGTTGAGTGTTCTGAGTTTGTCAAGAGCGAACCCGAAAACCACAAAAATCTCATTTCTAGAAATTCTGTGGAGTTTGCTCGTTTGTCCCAAAATAAGTCCCCAATTCTAGAAGAAAAGGCTGTGGTGTACCAAAAGGTGAGAACAACACCAAATCAAGTGTATAAGGTCACAGGAGTAACCAAACATCAGACAGCCGAACTCACAGCCATTGTAAACGAAGATAATGCAGATGGTTGTGATGAGTTCTTCTAGTCTGCTCCTATAGATAATTCAGACGAAATTGTTGGTCTGTCAGAACGGACTTCCTAGAAAACCAAAGGCAGATATGTGTCGGAGCCGTTAAACAAGCCTGACAACTTCGACATGCCAAGTACTAGTGGTACAAAAGAAGTTCCTGTAGAAGAAGTCACTCCTTCGAGCGAAACATCATCAGTTCAAAGTGAACCGGCTGACAAAAAGCAAAAGCAAAAAAGCCAACATCCACCGACAGCCGAAGCAAGTAAAGGATCAGAAGCAGCAAAGGAATCTGAGATACAAGAAGAATCTCTCAGAACGAAAACAGTTTTGGCGATCTCAAACGCCCATTTCTATTATCATGACAAAAATTCCAAGTCAGAGAAAAGTACTATCAGGACGCAAGAAAGTAGTTACAACCAAAAGGACTGGTTCGGTTTTGAAAGGAATAACAACCGAAGGGAAAGGTTCGGTTCAGAGAACACCAGCTACCGAAAGCATAGGTTCGGTTCCAAGAGCAAAAGCTATCAAGGTTCAAGGTTCGATCCCACTAATGACCAAAAACAAAAGGGGCATCTAGAACCTCAAGTTAAGAAAAGTTCTCAGTCTAACTTCTCTCGTTCTAATTCTTCTTAACCCCATTCTAAATCCAATTCTGTTCAAACTCAAAATCCAAAACATTCAGCAGATTTGAAAGGAAAATCGAAGGTTTCCTCAGTCAAGAATGCTCAAAAGCATTCCAAGGCCCAAACGTCAAAACCTGAACCCAAACCGTCTGTATCAAATCCCAACAAAATTAAAGTTTTCACCATTAAAAAGAAAGATGAAACAACTTTAATAAAAAGAACATATCTTGTTGACATCTCTCTTACTATTCTTGTTCCTGTGAAAGGCTCACGTGGACCCAAGAAACTTTGGGTTCCTAAATCTACTTGATTTTTGCAGGTTATCAGTGACGAGCAGTTTGACGAAGAATGGTATATTGACAGTGGCTGCTCACGTCACATGACGGGGAGGAAGGAAGAGCTGAGGGAATTTCGATCTCTTCCGAATGGCGGGAATGTCAAATTCGGGAACAACTCATACGGCACAATAAAAGGTTATGGTATGATTACAAATGGAGACTTCACGATTAGAAAAGTTGCATATGCTGAAGGACTACAGCATAACCTCATCAATGTATCTCAACTTGTTGGAGGTACCGGTCTTAAAGTTTCGTTTGATGATGAGGGTTCTGAAATTATAGAGAAGAAAACAAAAAGAGTGATTCTCAAATCGGAGTGCAAAGGCGAAATGTTTCCTCTTAATATCAAACCTATCAAAGGAAATCCAGCTATCTGTCTGTTATCCAAAGCACACTCTGACGAAAGCTGGTTGTGGCACCGAAGGCTCTCCCATCTCAACTTTAAGGATATCAACAAACTTGTCACTGGAGGTCATGTTCGGGGTCTTCCATTTCTCAAGTTTGATCGAGAACATTTGTGTGCTGCGTGTGAAATGGGGAAGCAGAGTCGTCAAAGTCATCCATCCATCATAAACACTAAAGTCGTTGAACCACTTGAGTTGATTCACATTGACTTGTGTGGTCCATCGTCTATCGAAAGCATTGGTGGTAGCAAGTATATTCTTGTTATTGTTGATGACTTTTCAAGTTTTACATGGGTGTTCTTTCTGAAGCACAAATCTGAAGCAACTCTCAAGCTAAAGATGTTAATCAAGCAGGTTGAAGTGCAGCTGAGGAAAGTCGTTCGCAACATCAGAAGCGAAAATGGGCTGGAGTTCAAGAATAAAGAATTTGAAGACTTTTTAGCAGAAAAAGGGACCAGTCACAACTTCTCAGCTCCTTACACCCCTCAACAAAACGGGATTGTCGAAAGACGAAACCGATTTTTGTGTGAGGCGGCACGAACTATGCTAAGTTTCGCTTCTCTACCTCTATATTTCTGGGCTGATGCTATTGCTGCAGCATGTTTTACACAGAACAGGTCCTATCTCAATAAGCGTTTCACTCTTACTCCTTATGAGATCATCAACAACAGAAAGCCAAACGTCAAATTCTTCCACGTATTCGGCTCACGATGCTTTATCTTCAATTCTAAAGAACATCGTAACAAGTTCGACGTAAAAGCCGATGAAGGGATTTTTCTGGGATATTCTCTCACTTCGAAAGCATACAGGGTTTTAAACAAGCGTTCGAGGAAGATTGAAGAAACGTATTATGTGACTTTCGATGACAGCTATGTCAAGAAGCTGAAGGCCACAGAAGAAATAGTTGGAAAAATCTTCTCTCAAACGGGCCAAGTCACAGCCTCGATTACAAATTTGTTTGAGCAGTTTATGGAGTTGTTCGATGAACCGGAGAAGGCTACTCTCTCAAAAGCTAATGCAGCAGACAACAAAGTTGATCATCTGAAGCAAATCGTTGATGACGCTGCCAAACGACTAAGTGAAGGAGAATTAGTTCCATCTGAACCTTCTCAGCACGGTGCTTCAGTTGAGGGGGAGAATCCATCTTCTTCAAAACAGCCAAGTTCACAAGTTGAGGGGGAGAACTCTTCTCCAGCTGCACCCGAAGGTACTGTAGCTCCCGAAAGATCTATTGCACCCGAAGGTACTGCAACACCCGAAAGCTCGACACCACCCGAAACTCCTGTAGCACCGGAAAGTCAAGATTTACCTAAAAACTCATTAGTCGAGGGGGAGAATGCCGATATGTTTTACGAAGATGACAGTCAATCTGAATTAGAAGAGATGGTAAATGTTGAATTAGATCCATCCTATGATCCAAATTACCCTCCTCTTTTCAAATGGACTAGAGACGATCCTATTTCACAGGTTGTGGGTAATATCTCTGAAAAAGTCCTGACCCGATCACAACTGAAGGCAAAGTAAACATCTTTATTTTCAAAAGTAGAGTTATGTATGTTTAATTCCTTCGTCTCAAAAGTTGACCCAAAGACAGTGAACACTGCTCTTGATCACTCTGATTGGGTTCAAGCCACGCAAGACGAACTTAATGAGTTCGAAAGTAATAAAGTTTGGCGCCTCATTCCAACTCCTCAAGATGCCTCAGTTGTTGGTCTCAAATGGGTCTTTAGAAATAAAATGGACAAGGAAGGCAATGTGATAAGAAACAAAGCTCGACTAGTGGTGAAAGGATACTGCCAGGAGGAAGGAATCGATTATGAAGAAACTTTTGCTCCTGTAGCTAGGCTGGAATCTGTTCGAATATTTCTTGCCTACGCTGCACACAAGAACTTTGAGGTCTACCAAATGGACGTAAAGTGCGCATTTCTAAATGGAGAACTTGAAGAAACGGTGTATGTGGAACAACCTCCGGGATTCGTGAATGAAAAATATCCCAATCACTGCTATATTCCGGACAAAGCAGTTTAAAGATGTCCAAATTCAAACGAGGTTCGTTTGATCCAACCTCCTTTCGTAAGAAGGAAGGTAACCACCTTATGATTGTTCAAATCTATGTCGATGACATCATCTTTGGCTCAACGAATCCTAGCTTAACAGCTGAATTCAGAAAGCTGATGGAGACTAAATTTGAAATAAGCTCAATGGGTACAATTAACTTTTTCCTTGGTTTAAATATTAGACAGGGACCCGAAGGCATCTTTATTAACCAGGAAGCTTACACCAAAACTCTTCTTCCCAAATTCGGCATGATGGGAGACTCAAAGGTTAAAGTTCCAATGGCGTTCGGCACGAAGCTCACTCCATCCTTGGATAAGCCAGCAGTCGATATTACGCTATATCGCCAGATGATCGGTTCTCTAATGTACCTTACTGTTAGCAGGCCTGATATAATGTTTTATGTTTGTTATTGTGCTAAATTTCAGGCGAATCCTCGTGAACCTCATACGCTTGTAGTGAAGAACATACTCCGGTATCTCAAACGAACTACCTCTCTCGGTTTATGGTATCCATCAAACTCAGGTTTTTTCGTTCAAGCCTACTCAGATGCAGACCTTGGAGGTTGTGGACTAGACAGGAAAAGCACCACTGGAGTGTAGATGTAAAATTGTAAAAGTTGAATATATTGTATTGTATAGTTTCGCATTTTATGTTATTTTACTAAGTCAACTGTTTTGTGAAATGAAAATGTCTAGACTTAGTATATTTTTTGTACACTCATGTTCCCTATTAATAGGGACCGAGGTTAGAAGTAGGAAGGGACTTTTTCGTAACAGATATCTCTTCTCTGATTATTTTGTAATCAGTATTTATCAATATGAGATCTGATTAATATTTACTCTTCGTGTTCTTAATCTTCAATCACTCAAATCTAACTTTGTTTTCTAAAATGTCGATAACAATTCTCTTTAATTGGTATCAGAGCGGGATTCAAACTGCTTAGATCTGATTTTCGTATTAGAATCATTTTCTTTTTGAGTTGTAATATTACTCAAAATTTTCCGCGCATTTTGGTTTTGAAAATCACTTTTGATCTTCAGATTTGAATTGATTCTTTATTTGAATTGTTAAGTCAAGCAATCGATTAGTGATTTGTGATCAATTCATTTGATCAAATTCTCTATTTCATCAAGTTTACAAGCTTTCTGAAAAATTTCTGTGTTCATCAATGGCGAACTTCAACATGAATACAATGACTTCCTTCTCTCACTTGCTTGGTTCCTCAACCAAAATTCCGATGTTAATTCCAGAATACTATGATCAGTGGGCTGATAGAATGGAAGATTACTTAAATGGAATTGATGAAGAACTTTGGAATTGTATCGATAGAACAGTACAAGCTCCTGCTAATGTTCAACCAATTGGACCATCCACTGCATCTATTGATGTTGATGAGAAACTAAAACGACTGAAGAATAATGAAAAGAGGTGCATGAGGGAACTAAGAGGTTCTCTACCTCCTGTAGTTTACAATTACATCCATAGTTGTAAAACAGCCAAGGATATCTGGAACACTCTAAAAGAAAAGTATCAAGGTAGCGAAAAGACGAAGATCAACTCTGTGAAGCAATGTCTAGTTGAACTGAAGGAATTCAGACAAAAGGATGCAGAAACTCTTGAAAATTACTATGATCGTCTGAATGAGCTTATGTTTCGCTGCAATAGGTATGGAATCACTAGATCTCTCATGGAATTCAATTTAACTTTCATTATGGGTCTTCGCAAGGAATGGCGAAGTGTGAGCATGATGATTAAGAATCAACAAAGTTTTGATACAACTAAATTGAATGATCTCTACAATCAACTGAAAACACATGAATGTGAGGTTTCAGAAATGTATGAAGAATCAAAACAGGTTATTGGTGGTCCTTTGGCTCTTGTTTTAAAGGTATCAGAAACTGATGGTAATGAAAAAGATGGTTCAGATGAAGAAGCATTTTTGATGAACTCTGATGATGAAGCTGTGGCATTCTATTCAAACAACAAGGTTAAGAAGTTTTTCAAAAAGCCTTTTAATCCAAAAGGAAAGACTAGTGATGTGAAAAATGTTGTCACAAGAACTGGAGGGGAGGAGAGGAAGAAAATGGAGAAAGCAGATGAGAAACAGAAAGATGCGAAAGAAGAGAAGAAGTTCAAAGGTGGTTCAGGAATTTATTGTCACTATTGCAACGGTGCGAATCATTTCGCAGCCGATTGCATGTTGCGAAAGAAAGAAGAGAAGAAAGAAAAAGTTAAATATGAAGCTTACTACTCTGAAAAGATTGAAGAATTACGTGCTAAGACCAAAGGAGTGTCTTTAGTTGCTATGGGTGAATCTGCTGATGAAGAAAGTGGAACATATCAGATCTGGTCTTCAGGATCTGATGACGAGGAAATAAGGCATCCCACTCATGGAGCAATGTTTGCAAGTTTTGATGATTGCGAAGAGAACATTTCAGGGAGATGCTTCGTATCTAAATCCACTGACAAATCACCTATGACAACCAAGGTACGTGCAATTCTTGAATCTTTTAATATTCCTTTAACTGCTTATGATGCTGAAATTGCTTCATTTGATGATATTGTGGCTTATTTTGATTTTGTTATTGTGTCTGCTAGTAATGAAGCTAAAAAATTAAATTTGCAACTAAGTGAGACACGAAGAGATTTAGAAACAAAGAGGAGCAGAGTAGAAAAACTGCAAATGCAGATGAAAAATATAGATTGTGATAGGAATAATCTTACAAATGATGTTAGGTTGTTGCTAGCACAAAGAAACATATATTGTAATTCTGCAAAATGATTGTATGCAAAATTAACTACTTTACATCATTCCTCTGACACTGGCAAAGAACAACATAGGAAACTTTTACCTTTTCTTGAGTATGAACGTGAAAAAGTTGATGTTGTTTCTTATGATTGCGAAAGTACAATTGCTCAATTTGACAAAATACCTGATGATAGATATTCATATGGTATTTTCAAAATTGATGAATTTTTGAATGCTGATGAGTTGGTTAACATTGTCAATGAAAGTTTGACAAAGAGTGAACAAGCAAAAATCATAAAGAAAACTGAAAATTCAACTCTTGTCTCACAATTCAATTATGCTGATATTGATGAAAATTCAGATAATGTGAGTGAAATCAGTGAGATAGAAGAGGAAGAAGAGGTTGATTGTTGTCAATTGTTAATCACTAATATCACATCTAAGATCAAAGGTAAAGAAATAATAGTTGATTCAATAGTAAAGGATGAAATTGAAAAACCTTCAACTTCGCAACATTGTAAGTTTGATAATGTGGAAGTTGAAAGCTGGAAAACTGATGACACTGATGAGAATAAAGAAGAAAAGAAAGATTCAAATGAAACACCTCCAAGAGTTGTGGTTGATCAAGTGTTTGAAAATACAAAAGAATTTGACAAAATTTTAAATGACAAAGGGGCACATTATTTGGAAACCAACACAGTGGTATATCCAAATTTTGTATGTACTGATAAAACTATTTTTCCAAATCAAGTTTTTGTCACTACTGGAAATGTTGAGAAAGTTAATCCTGAATTCAACAAAATGATTGAAAAAGATAATCAAAAGTCCACGACAGAAGGTTTTTTCGCAAACCAAAACACAGAAGAAAACAATTTAACTCAAAATTCTTATGTGTTTCAAAAACAAAAATCATTACAAAAATGGGTGGTTAAAGGAGAAAAATCAAACAAAATTTTTGAAAAAGTTGAAAAATCAAAGTTTGAAGTGAAACTAAATTCACATGAATTCAAATTGATGGTTGGAAATTATTCAACAGAAAATAATGTTTCAAAAAGAAAAGCAAGAAAAGCAATATTCTGGCAAGTTGTGTCTAATGACAAACCAAGAGATGAAAAAGAACAAATTTCAAAAACATCATCAAAATTTCAAAACAAAAATACATAAATAGATTCAGTTTTCATAAACCAATAAACTCTGTTGACAAAGTTCCATATATTCGCAAATATGACAACAATCGAAAATTTGAGAATTCGCAAAAATTTACAAATAATCAAAAGTTTCAAAATGTTGGCAAATTCACGAATAACTCATCAAGTTTGAAAAACTCAACTCAAGCCAAAGTGAAATTTTCACCAAAACAACCAAATTTTCCAAATCCTTCAGTCTCAAAACCAACCAAAATTTCATATACAAAAGGAAAATATGATGTAAGTACGATCAATCATTGGTTTGAAGGGAAAGGAAGAAAATATAAAGAGTGCATTTGATAAGTTCGCAAATAATTCTTCAACTGCTAGTTCAACATCTGATAATTCGCAATTTCCGGTTCAAAAATGGAAACCAGATATCAAAAATGCGAATGTTGTGAAGGATAAGATTACAATCAATGGAAATCCAAAACTATTGAATGACTATATCTCAATATCTAGATCTGATGATGTTGATATAATGGATTCTGTTACAAACAAAGTGAAAACATGGTTTTTAAATTCCAAGAATTTGTTTCATTCTACTAATGATGGACCCAACAAGTCTTGGGTTCCTAAATTCTTTCAATAAATGCAGGTGATGTGTGACGAGCAATATGATACGAAATGGTATATTGATAGTGGTTGCTCTCGTCATATGACTGGAAGAAAGGAAAACTTGCGAGATTATTGAAGCTTGGAAAATGTTGGAGAAGTCAAATTTGGAAATAATCACAAGTGTCAAGTGAAAGGTTATGGGAAAGTCACAAATGGAAACTTCACTGTAAACAGAGTTGCTTATGTTGAAGGACTTCAACATAATTTGATAAGTGTGTCACAACTTGTTGTGGGTACTGGCAATCAAGTGGTATTTAATGAAGAAGGAAGTATCATTTCAAATGCAAAGTCAAATGCAATACTTCTCAAATCCAAAAGATATGGTGATATGTTTACACTGGACATCAAACCAATTGTGGGAAAACCTGTTGTGTGTTTACTATCAAAAGCATCTAATGATCTCAGCTGGCTTTGGCATAGAAGATTGTCACATTTGAACTTTCGAAATATTAATAAACTTGTAACTGAAGATTTAGTTCGAGGGTTACCAGTACTAAAATTTGACAATGATTCTTTGTGTGCAGCTTGAGAACAAGGAAAGCAACATCGAAAAGGTCATCCGGTTGTGATAGATTCAAAAATCGTAGATCCATTGGAACTTCTTCACATTGACTTATGTGGACCATCGACAGTTGCAACAATCAATAAAAAGCGGTATATTTTAGTTGTTGTAGATGATTTCTCTCGATTCACATGGGTATATTTTAGTTGTTGTAGTGATAATGGCTCTGAGTTTAAAAATCAAACTCTTGACATTTTTCTCACAAGAAAAGGCATTTCGCATAATTTCTCTTCACCATATACTCCACAACAAAATGGAGTTGTTGAAAGGAGAAATCGATCTTTATGCGAAGCAGCCAGGACCATGTTAACATATGCGAATCTACCTCAATATCTTTGGGCAGAAGCAGTATCCACTGCATGTTTTACTCAGAATCGATCATTTATTCATCGAAGATTCAATCTTACTCCATATGAAATAATCAATAATTGGAAACCTAATGTAAAATTCTTTCACGTTTTTGGTTGCATGTGTTTTATCATGAATCTCAAAGATAATTTGTCCAAGTTCCAAGCTAAAGCTGATGAAGGCATATTCTTAGGATATTCACAGAATTCAGTTGCATATAGAGTGCTTAATAAACGAACAAGAAAAGTTGAAGAAACTTTCAATTTAACATTTGATGATTACTATCTTAAACAAATGGATAGTAAATTTGAAAATAAATCAATACTTGTGGATTCAAATACTCAAATTGATAATTCTGAAATAAATGATTTTGATTATGACTTAATTTTCAGAATTCCTGACAGGGCAATTGATGCAGAAAATAATGCTCCTGATAATCAAATATCAGAATCCTCAAAACATACTGATGATTCGACAATAACTTGTGAAAGTACGCCTACTATTCGTGTGGAGGAGGATCATATGAATATTCATGAAGAAAGTCAGCCAACTTTCGAGGGGGATAATGAAATTATGAATCATCATGTTGAGGGGGAGCTTTCGTAGAATCAACAGGAATATCATTTTGAGGGGGAGCATCAAGATGAAGAACATGTTGAGGGGGAGCATGATGAAACAGAGAAAATTAATCTTGATGAAAATGATGAGTTTCATGAACTAAATGATAATTTTTCTGTTGCAGGATATGAAAATGAAGATATGTATGAAGATGCACCATTAGAATTTGATCCAAATTTTTCGCCACTTGAGAAATGGACAAGAAATCATCCAAAAGAACAGGTAATTAGTAATCCACAAGAAGGTGTGTTGACTAGAGCTCAACTTCAAGTGAAAAATGAGGTACTGAATGCGAACCAAGAACTATGTATGTTTAATGTATTTATTTCGAAAATAGAGCCAAAGACAGTAAAGGATGCTATGGAACACTCAGATTGGGTTGTTGCTATGCAATCTAAACTGGCTGAATTTGAACGAAACAAGGTCTGGAGACTATTTTCTAAACCTTCAGATGTTTCAATTGTCGGATTAAAATGGAATTTTAAAAACATAACTGACAGAGATGGCAATATTATTCAAAATAAAGCAAGACTAGTGGTTAAAGGTTATTCGCAACAAGAAGGCATAGACTATGAAGAAACATTTGCACCTGTTGCAAGACTTGAAGCAATTCACATATTTTTAGCTTATGCAGCTCACAAATACTTTGATGTTTATCAAATGGATGTTAAATGTGCATTCTTAAATGGAGAACTAGAAGAAATAGTGTATGTTGAACAACCACCAGGATTTATAAACAATGAACAT
The DNA here is from genome assembly GCF_051521515.1 of Lactuca serriola. Lineage (NCBI taxonomy): Eukaryota > Viridiplantae > Streptophyta > Magnoliopsida > Asterales > Asteraceae > Lactuca > Lactuca serriola. Next base: position 145,615,765 of record NC_136408.1, on the reverse strand, counting down.
CCTAATCATGTTTATATCCTAGAAAAAGCTGTATATGGATTAAAACAAGCACCAAGAGCATGGTACGCAACACTTACAAATTTCTTGAAACAATCTAAATTTAAACAAGGATCAGTTGACCCCACATTATTTCGCCAGAAAGTTGGGTGTCATCTAATGCTTGTTCAAATTTATGTTGATGATATTATCTTTGGCTCAACTGATCCAGCATTGTCAATTGAATTTGAAAATTTAATGAAAAGTCAGTTTGAAATGAGCATGATGGGAAAAATCAATAATTTTCTTGGTTTAAACATAAGACAAAACAGGGATGGAATCTTAATCAATCAAGAAAAATATACGAAGAACTTGCTTGCAAAGTGTGGAATGTCTAATAGCACAAAACTCAGAGTACCTATGGTAGTAGGAACAAGACTAACTCCTTCGTTAGATGCTCCTGCTGTTGATTTAACACTTTATCGAAGCATGATAGGGTCTTTATTGTACTTAACTGCAAGTAGACCTGATATTATGTTTTTGGTTTGGAATTGTGCTAGATATCAAGCTAATCCAAGAGAACCTCATTTGACTGCAGTGAAAAATATTTTTCGCTATCTAAAGGGAACTGTTTCTTTAGGACTTTGGTATCCTGCGAAAACGGGGTTTTTTATTCAAGCTTTTTCAGATTCTGATCTAGGAGGATGTAATTTGGATAGGAAAAGTATGAGTGGTGGATGTCAACTATTGGATGGGAAGTTGGTGAGTTGGCAATCAAAGAAACAGACTTGTGTGGCTCTATCAACCGCTGAGGCAGAATACATAGCTGCTGCTGCTTGCACTTCGCAAATTATTTGGATTCAGAGTCAACTTCGTGACTATACAATAAACATGAAAAAGATTCCTTTGTATTGTGATTCGCAAAGTGCAATTCGCATTTGTCATAATCCAGGACAACATTCAAAGACAAAACACATTGCTCTTCGATATCATTTTATCAAAGATCATGTGGAAGATAGGAATATTGAAATTCATTTTGTTAAAACAACTGAACAACTTGCTGATATTTTTACAAAACCTCTTGATAAAAAATCATTTGTTCGAATTTTAGCAGGTTTGGGAATGATTAATACGAATTCAATTTCAACAAATCATGTCTAAATGTCTTGTTTGTAGCCATGCGTCAAACTTGTTCAGATGTTACTGTTCATTCAGAAGGCTTCGCATGGCTTCGCATCAACATCTTTTCGCATCTGAGATCATAACAAATAAGGTAAGGTGTACTATTACTTTTGTAGTTTTTAAAATTTTCAAAAATCAAAAATCCAAAAAGATTTTATTTTGTTATGTTTTTCATTTTGAAAAATTATAAATACAAAAAGATTTTCTTTGTTGTTGTTTTGTTCTTTAATTTTGAAAAATTCAAAAATCACAAAAATATTTTTGTTTTCATTGTTCTTTAAACTTTGTGTGCTGAGATTTAAATACAGGGCTAAAATGCGAAGAGGTCTTACTTATGTGTTTCTATGGGAAGGTATCAAATTTGTTTTAAACACTAGTTAGGATGTCCCTAGAAGCATGCTGTTGTATGTAGACCACAAGCCTCAATATGAATCTATGTGTGTAAAGAAAGTCTTGATGAAATTATCTCATGAAAATTTCTTTCCAACAAGGCTTGTATTCGCATAAGTCAACAAGAGCTACTTTACTCTTCTCAAATGAGTTAAGAGTTTTCTTTTTTGTCCATTATAACAGAGGTACACTTCGATTCTTATCCAATCTTTTTATACCAAACAATTCTTACACTCCAAATTTTTGAAGCAATTTGTCCTTGAGGTCTTTGATCAAACCAATCAAAACCTAGACAAGGCACAAGTCTGTGTTTGTGATCTAACATCATGAGTCCGTGATGGAAGTGAAACCCAAAAATCATAAACCTTAAGGAATTAACGGGGAACTTTGTTCCAGTTTTCACGAAACCTTTGTTTCAGTATCAAAACTTTCGAAACTTCAAATCATATTCAATTCGCATGCGTGGTCTTGATCGAATCTTCACAACCAAGAATATTTGTTACCCAACAAGATCTAGAACAAATTTATTTTGAATATGATTTCAGTGTAAGTTTCATTCGCAAAATCCTTGTCATGATAAATATTTTCACAAGCCAACTTGTCACTGACTACACTGGTTAAACAGGTAATTTCATTTACAATTTCTCACCTTATGTGAAGGCTGATATGTAATGAAATTTTAAACCAATCCACAATGACCTTTAAAAGAAGCCCTTCGATACTTCTCTACAAGTATTCGATTGTAATTCACGGGAAACTACACAAGCTGTTGATTATCTCTCTTGATGATTAACGAAGCAACCTTTGCCTGGGGTATAACTACATTCATGTCAAATTAATTTTTTTTTGACATCACAAAATTCCAAAATTATTTTTCTTGATTCTCATCTTATTTTGTTGACACAACGCACATACGAAATCCTTGAGGTTCTGAGTAAAACCAACTCAGGCTGATGATTTCGCAAATCTGGTATATGACTTCACTTTAAATCCCAAAAGTGAAAGAGCCTTGCCTCCATGCGAACGGTTTTAACGGTTCAAATTATATAACGGGCAACTTGACAGGCTGTGTACTCAAGATGGTTGGTATTCTATCCGGTTTTCAAGGAGATGTGACAGTTACTTTTTGAAGCATGATTATCTTTTGTCGTCATGATCCGATTTTCAAGGTGCCACATCGGATAACATTAAATGCATCCCGCTTTAATTTCAAATCAATTTGAGTAACCTATAAAAGGGGGATCAAGAACACTATATACGGTTACGCAAATAGAACTCTCATATACCTTCAAAGTTTCAATCTTGATCAATACTCATTTTTTTCAAACCCTAACACTGGCAGCCACTCATTCCAACACTGATGAAGTTCTTTCTCAATCTCTGATGAAGATTCAAAGCACAAATTACCAAGTCGATCCAAACGTTTCCTCTTATCCTGAAGAATTGAAGATACTTATCGTTGCTCTGAAAGGATCACCTCTGTCAACTGCTATGTTCTGTTCCTTCTCTGTTGCAATGGTATGGTTATCCCTGGCAGCTTCAATGGCATCATACAATCACACAGCGGATGTGATCACCTTCAATTTAACCAACAACAAATGGGTTAAACTATCCAAGAAGATGTTTGTTGAAATCTTGCAGATTGCAAACAACCCTCCGTTTGTCAAACCTGTCAACTCGCAGATCATTCACGTGTTTAATGAGATGGGTCATCAACCGGAGCTTGAGAAAATCAGTGACATCCAACTGATCTTCCTGTTAAGCACCTTAGAAAAATTCCAAATAAGAAATTCCAGATACACTGATTTTCTCAAGCTCCGGTTGATGACCCATCTCATTGAACACGTGAATGATCTGCGAGTTGACAGGTTTGACAAACGGAGGGTTGTTTGCAATCTGCAAGATTTCAACAAACATCTTCTTGGATAGTTTAACCCATTTGTTGTTGGTTAAATTGAAGGTGATCACATCCGCTGTGTGATTGTATGATGCCATTGAAGCTGCCAGGGATAACCATACCATTGCAACAGAGAAGGAACAGAACATAGCAGTTGACAGAGGTGATCCTTTCAGAGCAACGATAAGTATCTTCAATTCTTCAGGATAAGAGGAAACGTTTGGATCGACTTGGTAATTTGTGCTTTGAATCTTCATCAGAGATTGAGAAAGAACTTCATCAGTGTTGGAATGAGTGGCTGCCATTGTTAGGGTTTGAAAAAAATGAGTATTGATCAAGATTGAAACTTTGAAGGTATATGAGAGTTCTATTTGCGTAACCGTATATAGTGTTCTTGATCCCCCTTTTATAGGTTACTCAAATTGATTTGAAATTAAAGCGGGATGCATTTAATGTTATCCGATGTGGCACCTTGAAAATCGGATCATGACGAAAAAAGATAATCACGCTTCAAAAAGTAACTGTCACATCTCCTTGAAAACCGGATAGAATACCAACCATCTTGAGTACACAGCCTGTCAAGTTGCCCGTTATATAATTTGATCCGTTAAAACAGTTCGCATGGAGGCAAGGCTCTTTCACTTTTGGGATTTAAAGTGAAGTCATATACCAGATTTGCGAAATTGTCAGCCTGAGTTGGTATTACTCAGAACCTCAAGGATTTCGTATGTGCGTTGTGTCAACAAAATAAGATGAGAATCAAGAAAAATAATTTTGGAATTTTGTGAAGTCAAAAAAATATTAATTTGACATGAATGTAGTTATACCCCAGGCAAAGGTTGCTTCGTTAATCATCAAGAGAGATAATCAACAGCTTGTGTAGTTTCCCGTGAATTACAATCGAATACTTGTAGAGAAGTATCGAAGGGCTTCTTTTAAAGGTCATTGTGGATTGGTTTAAAATTTCATTACATATCAGCCTTCACATAAGGTGAGAAATTGTAAATGAAATTACCTGTTTAACCAGTGTAGTCAGTGACAAGTTGGCTTGTGAAAATATTTATCATGACAAGGATTTTGCGAATGAAACTTACACTGAAATCATATTCAAAATAAATTTGTTCTAGATCTTGTTGGGTAACAAATATTCTTGGTTGTGAAGATTCGATCAAGACCACGCATGCGAATTGAATATGATTTGAAGTTTCGAAAGTTTTGATACTGAAACAAAGGTTTCGTGAAAACTGGAACAAAGTTCCCCGTTAATTCCTTAAGGTTTATGATTTTTGGGTTTCACTTCCATCACGGACTCATGATGTTAGATCACAAACACAGACTTGTGCCTTGTCTAGGTTTTGATTGGTTTGATCAAAGACCTCAAGGACAAATTGCTTCAAAAATTTGGAGTGTAAGAATTGTTTGGTATAAAAAGATTGGATAAGAATCGAAGTGTACCTCTGTTATAATGGACAAAAAAGAAAACTCTTAACTCATTTGAGAAGAGTAAAGTAGCTCTTGTTGACTTATGCGAATACAAGCCTTGTTGGAAAGAAATTTTCATGAGATAATTTCATCAAGACTTTCTTTACACACATAGAGTCATATTGAGGCTTGTGGTCTACATACAACAGCATGCTTCTAGGGACATCCTAACTAGTGTTTAAAACAAATTTGATACCTTCCCATAGAAACACATAAGTAAGACCTCTTCGCATTTTAGCCCTGTATTTAAATCTCAGCACACAAAGTTTAAAGAACAATGAAAACAAAAATATTTTTGTGATTTTTGAATTTTTCAAAATTAAAGAACAAAACAACAACAAAGAAAATCTTTTTGTATTTATAATTTTTCAAAATGAAAAACATAACAAAATAAAATCTTTTTGGATTTTTGATTTTTGAAAATTTTAAAAACTAGAAAAGTAATAGTACACCTTACCTTATGTGTTATGATCTCAGATGCGAAAAGATGTTGATGCGAAGCCATGCGAAGCCTTCTGAATGAACAGTAACATCTGAACAAGTTTGACGCATGGCTACAAACAAGACATTTAGACATGATTTGTTGAAATTGAATTCGTATTAATCATTCCCAAACCTGCTAAAATTCGAACAAATGATTTTTCATCAAGAGGTTTTGTAAAAATATCAGCAAGTTGTTCAGTTGCTTTAACAAAATGAATTTCAATATTCCCATCTTCCACATGATCTTTGATAAAATGATATCGAAGAGCAATGTGTTTTGTCTTTGAATGTTGTACTGGATTATGACAAATGCGAATTGCACTTTGCGAATCACAATACAAAGGAATCTTTTTCATGTTTATTGTATAGTCACGAAGTTGACTCTGAATCCAAATAATTTGCGAAGTGCAAGCAGCAGCAGCTATGTATTCTGCCTCAGCGGTTGATAGAGCCACACAAGTCTGTTTCTTTGATTGCCAACTCACCAACTTCCCATCCAATAGTTGACATCCACCACTCATACTTTTCCTATCCAAATTACATCCTCCTAGATCAGAATCTGAAAAAGCTTGAATAAAAAACCCCGTTTTCGCAGGATACCAAAGTCCTAAAGAAACAGTTCCCTTTAGATAGCGAAAAATATTTTTCACTGCAGTCAAATGAGGTTCTCTTGGATTAGCTTGATATCTAGCACAATTCCAAACCAAAAACATAATATCAGGTCTACTTGCAGTTAAGTACAATAAAGACCCTATCATGCTTCGATAAAGTGTTAAATCAACAGCAGGAGCATCTAACGAAGGAGTTAGTCTTGTTCCTACTACCATAGGTACTCTGAGTTTTGTGCTATTAGACATTCCACACTTTTCAAGCAAGTTCTTCGTATATTTTTCTTGATTGATTAAGATTCCATCCCTGTTTTGTCTTATGTTTAAACCAAGAAAATTATTGATTTTTCCCATCATGCTCATTTCAAACTGACTTTTCATTAAATTTTCAAATTCAATTGACAATGTTGGATCAGTTGAGCCAAAGATAATATCATCAACATAAATTTGAACAAGCATTAGATGACACCCAACTTTCTGGCGAAATAATGTGGGGTCAACTGATCCTTGTTTAAATTTAGATTGTTTCAAGAAATTTGTAAGTGTTGCGTACCATGCTCTTGGTGCTTGTTTTAATCCATATACAGCTTTGTCTAGGATATAAACATGATTAGGATGTTCATTGTTTATAAATCCTGTTGGTTGTTCAACATACACTATTTCTTCTAGTTCTCCATTTAAGAATGCACATTTAACATCCATTTGATAAACATCAAAGTCTTTGTGAGCTGCATAAGCTAAAAATATGCGAACTGCTTCAAGTCTTGCAACAGGTGCAAATGTTTCTTCATAGTCTATGCCTTCTTGTTGCGAATAACCTTTAACCACTAGTCTTGCTTTATTTTGAATAATATTGTCATCTTTGTCAGTTTTGTTTTTAAAAATCCATTTTAATCCGACAATTGAAACATCTGAAGGTTTAGAAACTAATCTCTAGACCTTGTTTCGTTCAAATTCAGCCAGTTCAGATTGCATAGCAACAACCCAATCTAAGTGTTCCATAGCATCCTTTACTGTCTTTGGCTCTATTTTCAAAATAAATACATTAAACATACATAGTTCTTGGTTCGCATTCAGTACCTCATTTTTCACATGAAGTTGAGCTCTAGTCAACACACCTTCTTGTGGATTACTAGTTACCTGTTCTTATGGATGATTTCTTGTCCATTTCTCAAGTGGCGGAAAATTTGGATCAAATTCTAATGGTGCATCTTCATACATATCTTCATTTTCAGATCCTGCAACAGAAAAATTATCATTTAGTTCATGAAACTCATCATTTTCATCAAGATTAATTTTCTCTGTTTCATCATGCTCCCCCTCAACATGTTCTTCATCTTGATGCCCCCCCTCAAAATGATGTTCCTGTTGATTCTACGAATGCTCCCCCTCAACTTGATGATTCATAATTTCATTATCCCCCTCGAAAGTTGGCTGACTTTCTTCATGAATATTCGTATGATCCTCCTCCACACGAATAGCAGGCGTACTTTCACAAGTTATTGTCGAATCATCAGTATGTTTTGAGGATTCTGATATTTGATTATCAGGAGCATTATTTTCTGCATCAATTGCCCTGTCAGGAATTCCGAAAATTAAGTCATAATCAAAATCATTTATTTCAGAATTATCAATTTGAGTATTTGAATCCACAAGTATTGATTTATTTTCAAATTTACTATCCATTTGTTTAAGATAGTAATCATCAAATGTTAAATTGAAAGTTTCTTCAACTTTTCTTGTTCGTTTATTAAGCACTCTGTATGCAACTGAATTCTGTGAATATCCTAAGAATATGCCTTCATCAAATTTAGCTTGGAACTTGGACAAATTATCTTTGAGATTCATGATAAAACACCTGCAACCAAAAACATGAAAGAATTTTACATTAGGTTTCCGATTATTGATTATTTCATATGGAGTAACATTGAATCTTCGATGAATAAATGATCGATTCTGAGTAAAACATGCAGTGGATACTGCTTCTGCCCAAAGATATTGAGATAAATTCGCATATGTTAACATGGTCCTGGCTGCTTCGCATAAAGATCGATTTCTCCTTTCAACAACTCCATTTTGTTGTGGAGTATATGGTGATGATAAATTATGCGAAATGCCTTTGCTTGTGAGAAAAATGTCAAGAGTTTGATTTTTAAACTCAGAGCCATTATCACTTTTAATTTTTCGTACATTCTTCTTCAAACTGAGTTTAATCTTTTTGATAAAATCTATCATCATTTGAGCAACTTCAGATTTCAACCTGAGAAAAAACACCCATGTGAATCCAGAGAAATCATCTACAACAACTAAAATATAACGCTTTTTATTGATTGTTGCAACTGTCGATGGTCCACATAAGTCAATGTGAAGAAGTTCCAATGGATCACCTATTTTTGAATCTATCACAACCGGATGACCTTTTCGATGTTGTTTTCCTTGTTCGCAAGCTGCACACAAAGAATCATTGTCAAATTTTAGTACTGGTAACCCTCGAACTAAATCTTCAGTTACAAGTTTATTAATATTTCGAAAGTTCAAATGTGACAATCTTCTATGCCAAAGCCAGCTGAGATCATTAGATGCTTTTGATAGTAAACACATAGCAGGTTTTCCCACAATTGGTTTGATGTCCAGTGTAAACATATCACCATATCTTTTGGATTTGAGAAGTATTTCATTTGACTTTGCATTTGAAATGATACTTCCTTCTTCATTTAATACAACTTGATTGCCAGTACCCACAACAAGTTGTGACACACTTACAAATTATGTTGAAGTCCTTCAACATAAGCAACTCTGTTTACAGTGAAGTTTCCATTTGTGACTTTCCCATAACCTTTCACTTGACACTTGTGATTATTTCCAAATGTGACTACTCCAGCATTTTCCAAGCTTCTATAATCTCGCAATTTTTCCTTTCTTCCAGTCATATGACGAGAGCAACCACTATCAATTAGGAACCCAAGACTTGTTGGGTCCATCATTAGTAGAATGAAACAAATTCTTGGAATTTAAAAACCATGTTTTCACTTTGTTTGTAACAGAATCCATTATATCAACATCATCAGATCTAGATATTGAGATATAGTCATTCAATAGTTTTGGATTTCCATTGATTGTAATCTTATCCTTCACAACAATCGCATTTTTGATAACTGGTTTCCATTTTTGAACCGGAACTTGCGAATTATCAGATGTTGAACTAGCAGTTGAAGAATTATTTGTGAACTTATCAAATGCACTCTTGATTTGTTCTTCTGAAAACTTCCCACTTTGATATTTTCTTCCTTTCCCTTCAAACCAATGATTGATCGTACTTACATCATATTTTCCTTTTGTATATGAAACTTTGGTTGGTTTTCAGACTGAAGGATTTGGAAAATTTGGTTGTTTTGGTGAAAATTTCACTTTGGCTTGAGTTGAGTTTTTCAAACTTGATGAGGTATTCGTGAATTTGCCAACATTTTGAAACTTTTGATTATTTGCAAATTTTTGTGAATTCTCAAATTTTCGATTGTTGTCATACTTGCGAATATATGGAACTTTGTCAACAGAGTTTATTGGTTTATAAAAACTTGAATCTATTTGTGTATTTTTGTTTTGAAATTTTGATGATGTTTTTGAAATTTGTTCTTTTTCATCTCTTGGTTTGTCATTAGACACAACTTGCCAGAATATTGCTTTTCTTTCTTTTCTTTTTGAAACATTATTTTCTGTTGAATAATTTCCAACCATTAATTTGAATTCATGTGAATTTAGTTTCACTTCAAACTTTGATTTTTCAACTTTTTCAAAAATTTTGTTTGATTTTTCTCCTTTAACCACCCATTTTTGTAATGATTTTTGTTTTTGAAACACATAAGGATTTTGAGTTAAATTGTTTTCTTATGTGTTTTTGTTTGCGAAAAAACCTTCTGTCGTGGACTCTTGATTATCTTTTTCAATCATTTTGTTGAATTCAGGATGAGCTTTCTCAGTATTTCCAGTAGTGACGAAAACTTGATTTGGAAAAATAGTTTTATCAGTACATACAAAATTTGGATATACCACTGTGTTGGTCTCCAAATAATGTGTGCCTTTGTCATTTAAAATTTTGTCAAATTCTTTTGTATTTTCAAACACTTGATCAACCACAACTCTTGGAGGTGTTTCATTTGAATCTTTCTTTTCTTCTTTGTTCTCATCAGTGTCATCAGTTTTCCAGCTTTCAACTTCCACATTATCAAACTTACAATGTTGCGAAGTTGAAGGTTTATCAATTTCATCCTTTACTATTAAATCAACTATTATTTCTTTACCTTTGATCTTAGATGTGATATTAATGATTAACAATTGACAACAATCAACCTCTTCTTCCTCTTCTATTTCACTGATTTCACTCACATTATCTGAATTTTCATCAATATCAGCATAATTGAATTGTGAGACAAGAGTTGAATTTTCAATTTTCTTTATGATTTTTGCTTGTTCACTCTTTGTCAAACTTTCATTGACAATGTTAACCAACTCATCAGCATTCAAAAATTCATCAATTTTGACAATACCATATGAATATCTATCATCAGGTATTTTGTCAAATTGAGCAATTGTACTTTCGCAATTAAAAGAAACAACATTAACTTTTTCACGTTCATACTCAAGAAAAGGTAAAAGTTTCCTATGTTGTTCTTTGCTAATGTCAGAGGAATGATGTAAAGCAGTTAATTTTGCATACAATCGTTTTGCAGAATTACAATATATGTTTCTTTGTGCTAGCAACAACCTAACATCATTTGTAAGATTATTCCTATCATAATCTATATTTTTGATCTGCATTTCCAGTTTTTCTACTCTGCTCCTCTTTGTTTCTAAATCTCTTCGTGTCTCACTTACTTGCAAATTTAATTTTTTAGCTTCATTACTAGCAGACACAATAACAGAATCAAAATAAGCCACAGTATCATCAAATGAAACAATTTCAGCATCATAAGCAGTTAAAGGAATATTAAAAGATTCAAGAATTGCACGTACCTTGGTTGTCATGGGTGATTTGTCAGTGGATTTAGATACGAAGCATCTCCCTGAAATGTTCTCTTCGCAATCTTCAAAACTTGCGAACATTGCTCCATGAGTGGGATGCCTCATTTTCCCGTCATCAGATCCTGAAGACCAAATCTGATATGTTCCACTTTCTTCATCAACAGATTCACCCTTAGCAACTAAAGACACTCCTTTGGTCTTAGCACGTAATTCTTAAATCTTTTCAGAGTAGTAAGCTTCATCTTTAACTTTTTCTTTCTTCTCTTCTTTCTTTCGCAACATGCAATCGGCTGCGAAATGATTCGCACCGTTGCAGCAGTGACAATAAATTCCTGAATCAGCTTTCAACTTCTTCTCTTCTTTCGCATCTTTTTGTTTCTCATCTGCTTTCTCCATTTTCTTCCTCTCCTCCCCTCCAGTTCTTGTGACAGCATTTTTCACATCACTAGTCTTTCCTTTTGGATTAAAAGGCTTTTTGAAAAACTTCTTAACTCTGTTGTTTGAATAGAATGCCACAGCTTCATCATCAGAGTTCATAAAAAATCCTTCTTCATCTGAACCATCTTTTTCATTACCATCGGTTTCTGATACCTTCGTGTAACAGCCCGGATTTCCAGGTATCTTTTATGTTTATGTTTTGGTGTTTTGAGAGGGGACTCGGCGAGTTGGAGCTCAGACTCGCCGAGTAGGACCGCGGTTCTGGACGCGGGTTCGCGCCTGGACTCGGCGAGTCCAAGGTATGGACTCGGCGAGTCCGCGCTGTTTAATGAAACCCTAATTTCTCGGGTTTGGGATCTATTTAAAGGGACTTATGGCCGTCATTTGTGCTCACCAGTCCCTTGAGTGAAACCCTAATCGAGTGTGAGCGTTTGGAGCATAGTAGGAGGCCATTATTGATCTTGGAGGTGTCATCTTGCAAGGAAAAGGGAGGATCAGCTAAGGAAAGGCAAGAGGAGCCACTTCCTGAGAGTTTGGGGTCCAGAGCATCGCATTTTAGGTAATATCTTCGAGCTATCCTCTGCTATGTTGATGTTTTCATTTGATTTAGGGCTTGTTGAGCCCTTTTGTGGCTAGATCGAGTGCCCCCTTGGTCCCTTAAGCGATTTAGACCAGATCTGGACCCTTGGAGGTCCAGAGTGTCCCTTTGTCCAAGCTTTTTGTGAATCAATGGAGGTTTTGGAGTGGAATCCTTATGCCTTAGGTCAAAATGCCATTTATGAGCCATGGGTTGTGTTATGAGCACCAAGATAAGGACTTTACGTGTTGAATCAGTCTAGGAAGGCCAGATCTATGAATTGTTGGAACAGATCTGACCTTAGAAGCAAGTTTGAGTGATTGCATGGCATGGACTCGTCGATTCCGATGATCAGACTCGGCGAGTAGCTTGAAGATTGCCTTCAGATCGGCCAGTGAGTGGTCCAGTCGAGTCATAGGTTGACTCAGTGAGTCAGGGCGAGTCAGAGAGGGTTGACAGGTGGTCTGAGTTGAGCTGGGACTCGCCGAGTTGTTCTTGAAACTCGGCGAGTTGAGTCGGGGTGGCCCCACGATTCTTCTAGGTGGAACTCGTCGAGTCAGGGGGAGTACTCGATGTGTCAAAAGGGAATCCTAGAGAGATTGGTGAAAACGTCTAGACTCGCCGAGTCGCCCTAGTGCACTCGCCGAGTCCGGTCAAAGTTGACCTTTGACCGTTGACCGTTGACCAAGAGTTGATGAGTGTTGACTTAAAAGGGTAGTCAACCTTAGTGGTAAAAATGTTAATAAGAGACGTATGATGACATAGGGAGATTGTAGCTCGGAGGATCGAGCACATGTGATTCCACGATTTGCTAGCTATCGATATTCACGAGGTGAGTCTTCTCACTATACTATACCTGGAAGGGTTTTGACTGTGTGACCGGAAGGTCGGATATGGGATGAGACATATGTGCTATATGTGATAAGTTAATTGTTATGTGTGCTATGTATGATATGCTTGATATGGGCCGGAATGCATTATGTTATGGGCCGGAAGGCATTGTAATGTGGACCGTAAGGTTGGCATGGGTAGGACCGGAAGGTTTGCCCAGCAGGGACGAAAGTCCCCTGAGACATTTGGGGAACTCACTAAGTATTTATGCTTACATTTGTTGCGTATGTGTCTCAGGTACTAGCGAGGACCGTGGGAAGGCGCCGACATGATCTGTACACACTGATGGATGATTTATGATCTTGGGATTTATATGATTGTATTATGACATGATACGTTGGATATTTATGCCTTGTTTTGGATGAAAATACATTTTTATAAATTAAAATTTTGTTTTAAAATTTCCGTTGTAACAATTTGGTATCAAAGCCTTGGTTTGAGGGATTCGGGTACACCTTCGGGCGTAACTGAACTCAAACTGAGGATTTGAGGAAAACTTTTAAAAACAAAGGCATAAAATTTTTATAAAGGATTTTGTGGCAAACAAAAATGAAGCAGTGTGCACGATCAGCCAGCGCCCGAACGGTAAAGATCCCCAAACTACCCTTACAATGATGTGTTAAGAGATATGATACGATATGAATTGTTATGCATGCTAGAAGACTAGGTATTCATGATAGGACTAGAGTGGCCTGATTTGTGATGCCTTAGTCTAGGGATGTCTGTTGCTATGAGATGCTTTGTGAGCGAGCGGGTGGTTAGTGCATAACAAGAGTAGAGTACTCAGGATCCGGGGTTTGGGGAGGAGAACTTAGGATGAATGCTGATACGGTGTGGTCGGTAGTATTAGGCCCGTACTACCGAAGACACCGGGTCAGTGGGCGACCCAAGTAAGAATCCCTGGGTATCGGAGACTGAGTAGGGTTGCGTTATCGAGTGCGATTATGCTCGATAGAGTCTCTGATAGTTCTATGTTGTATTTTAGAGGCATCATGGTTGGATCACGCCACAGACCAAGTACGAGCAGTGTGAGTGACGAGGAGATTCGTCAGATGATTCATGAGGAGGTGGCTGCAGCGATCCGGGCTGAGATTCCGGAGATGTTTGGGTCTATTAAGACCACTTTGATGGAGACCTTTGATGAGCGGTATGCCGCGTTGACTGAGGTTGCAGCCGCTGCAGCTACCGCAGTTGTGGCCGCTGCCAGACCACAGGGAGGTGACTCGTTGCTGTTTCGGGAGTTCAGCAACAGGAAGCCACCTGAGTTTGACGGGACACAGGATCCGATCCCTGCAATGAGATGGATTGCTGATATCGAGGGATGCTTCTACACTTGTTCATGTCCGGAGCATCTGAGAGTACGGTTCGCCTTGAACCAGCTCTGTCTGGGAGCGAAGGATTGGTGGAAGTTCGTGACGGCGAACTTCACTTTGGCAGAGATTTCAGCTGTGACGTGGGAGAGGTTTACCTCTATGTTCAGAGACGAGTACGTTCCCCCGGTGGAGAGGGAACGGTTGGTTCAGGAGTTCTTGACCCTCAAGCAGGGTACTGATTCGGTTACGGTGATCACGCGGAAGTTTCATGAGAGGGCGATGTTCTGCCCCGAGCAGGTGTCCACAGAGCAGGCTCGGATGAGCCGGTATTTGGGTGTGTTGAGGAGGGATATCCGGGAGTTCGTGTCGAACTCAACATATCATACCTTTTCTGAGCTTCAGGCGAATGCCAGGAAGCGCGAGATCGAGTTGGAGACCCAGGCCAGGTAGGAGGCCGAGTCTCAACGGGTGGATCGGCGGCCGGCTCAATCTCAGCCGGCAGCCAAGCGGACTAAGTCCGCCGATTCGAGGATGGGAGGTCTGAAGGGCCGCACTTGCGGAAAGTGCGGCAAGGGTCACGAGGGGACATGTCGATCAGGTGCTTGCTACAAATGTGGCAAGGAGGGGCACATCGCTAGGGATTGCCCCAAGGGGTTTATGGTTTGCTTTCATTGCAACCAGACCGGCCATCGGAAGGCCGAGTGCCCTCAGCTTCATCAAGGATCTGCACCTGCTGCCAGGGCTACTGAGATTCGACCAGTGAAGGCCGAGGCCCCGAGGGCTCGTGGGAGAGCTTTCCAGTTGACTGTGGAGGAGGTCCGCGCTGCGCCTGATGTTGTGGCAGGTATGCTTTATTTCATGTATTTATTTTGATGTTGAGATATTATGCTTATGTTATGTTATGTGTAGGTACTTTCCTTGTGAACTCTGTACCTGCTTTAGTGTTATTTGACTCGGGTGCGAGTCGGTCTTTTGTATCTTTGACCTTTAGTCAGCATATCAGTGTTAGCCATGAGCCGTTGAGTTGGCCTCTGAGAGTTTCTATAGCTGACGAGAGAGTGATTTGTGCCACGGAGGTTCTCTGTGGATGTGTGTTAGAGATTTTCGGGGTTGAGTTTCCGATTGATCTGGTTCCTATTACGATGGGTGATGTCTGTGTTATTGTGGGCATGGACTGGTTGAGCAGATTCGGCGCGGTTATCGACTGCGAGCGTCAGTTGGTGACTATACGAGACCCTAGTGGGGGAGTTCTTTCAGTGTATGGCGAGGGTACACGTTTAGGATCAGCTTTTTGTTCGGCCACTAGGGCGAGGCAGTGTCTACAGCAGGGCTGTAAGGGTTTTGTGGCGTATGTGATGGATACGCGAGTGACTTCCGGGAGGCCGAGTTCAGTTGAGGAGGTTCCGGTGGTGCGTGAGCTTCCTGATGTCTTTCCCGACGAGTTGCTGGGTGTGCCTCCTGTGAGGCAAGTGGAGTTCAGTATCGAATTGGTCCCGGGGGCCGCGCCTATCGCTAAGGTGCCTTATCGTCTTGCACCTCCAGAGATGCAAGAGTTATCCTCGCAGCTTCAGGAGCTGCTGGGGAAGGGATTTATTAGGCCGGGCAGCTCGCCGTGGGGAGCACCTATTTTGTTCGTCAGGAAGAAGGATGGTTCACACCGGATGTGCATTGATTACCGGGAGTTGAACAAGCTGACGATCAAGAACCGTTAACCATTACCGAGGATCGACGATTTGTTCGATCAGTTGCAGGGTGCATCTTGGTTCTCCAAGATCGACTTGAGGTCTGGATATCATCAGGTGAGAGTGCGGGATGAGGATGTCCAGAAGACAGCGTTCAGGATGCGTTATGGACATTATGAGTTTGTGGTGATGCCTTTTGGGCTCACCAATGCCCCGACGGTGTTCATGGATCTCATGAACAGAGTATGTAGGCCGATGTTGGAACGATCAGTGATTGTATTTATCGATGATATTCTGGTATATTCGAGATCTAGAGAGCAGCATGAGGAGCATTTGAGGGAGGTCCTTGAGGTCCTGAGATCGGAGAAACTTTATGCAAAGTTCTCCAAGTGTGATTTCTGGTTACGGGAGGTCCAGTTCTTAGGACATCTTGTTAAACAGGAAGGGATATTGGTCGATCCGGCCAAGGTTGAGGCGGTGATGAATTGGGATGTGCCGAAGTCACCCTCTAAGATCAGGAGTTTCCTTGGGTTGGCAGGGTATTATCGGAGATTTATCAAGGATTTCTCCAAGATCGCAGTGCCACTCACCAGATTGACCCGGAAGGGTGTTGCTTTTTCATGGGGTCTCGAGCAGCAGACCTCCTTTGAGACACTTCGCCAAAGGTTGTGCGAAGCCCCGGTATTAGCTCTCCCGGAAGGGATGGAGGATTCTGTAGTATATTGTGATGCATCGATTTTGGGGCTGGGAGCGGTACTGATGCAGAGAGGGCATGTGATAGCATATGCATCGAGGCAGCTGAAGCCTCATGAGACGAGATATCCCACTCATGATCTAGAGTTGGGGGCAGTAGTGTTAGCTCTCAAGATTTGGCGTCACTACTTGTATGGGGTTCGGTGTACGATATACATGGACCATAAGCGTTTGAGGTACTTGATGGATCAACCCAACCTAAATATGCGGCAGAGGAGGTGGTTGGATGTGGTCAAGGATTATGATTGTGAGATCCTGTACCACCCAGGCAAGGCTAATGTGGTAGCCGATGCATTGAGCCGCAGGGCGGAGAGCACTCCACTGCGGGATATATGTTTGAGATTGACCGTAATAGCTCCGGTATTGGATGCCATTCGTGGGGCACAGGCCGAGGCTGTGCAATCGGAGATGCAGAAGAAGGAGCGAGTCGTTGGGTTAGTTTCGGAGTTCATTACGGATGGGCGAGGGCTTATGACTTTTCAGGGTCGGATTTGGGTACCGTTTGTGGGCGGTACGTGTATTACTTTGATGGAAGAGGCTCATCGGTCAAAATTTTCGATCCATCCGGGGGCTACGAAGATGTATTTGGATTTGAGGAAAGAGTATTGGTGGCCCTGTATGAAGAGGGACGTCGCATGGTTTGTTAAGAGGTGCTTGACCTGCTGTAGGGTTAAGGCCGAGCACCAGAGACCGCATGGCAAGTTGCAGCCATTGGAAGTTCCCGAGTGGAAGTGGGAACAAATCACCATGGATTTTATCACCAAATTGTCGAGGACTGCCAGAGGAGTTGATGCAATTTGGGTGATTGTGGACAGGTTGACGAAGACCGCTCACTTCCTTGCCATCAGTGAGAGTTCTTCAGCAGAAAAGTTGGCAGAGGTGTATGTGAGGGAAGTGGTATCTCGGCATGGGGTGCCGATCTCGATTGTTTCGGACCGTGATATGCGTTTCACTTCTAGATTCTGGAAGAAATTTCATGAGGAGTTGGGTACTAGACTGCATTTTAATACCGCATATCATCCCCAGACAGATGGTCAGAGTGAGCGGACGATTCAGACGCTTGAGGACATGCTCCGAGCATGTGTGTTGGATTTTGGGGGTAGTTGGGATGCGTATTTACCCTTGGCAGAGTTTTCCTACAACAACAGCCATCATTCGAGCATTGGTATGCCGCCCTTTGAGCTGTTGTACGGGAGGAGGTGTCGGACCCCTATTTGTTGGGGAGAGGTTGGGCAGAGGGTGATGGGCAGTACAAAGATCGTGCTTCAGACGACAAGGCAGATTCAGCAGGTCAGACAGAGGTTGTTGACCGCCCAAAGCCGACAGAAGAGTTATGCGGACCGACGTCGATCCGAGCTTGAGTTTCAGGTCGGCGATCTCGTTCTCCTGAAGGTCTTTCCTTGGAAAGGAGTGATCCGATTCAGGAAGAGGGGCAAGTTGGGGCCCCGGTATATTGGACCATTTCGTGTGATTGCGAGGGTAGGCCAGGTAGCCTATCGTTTAGAGTTGCCAGCAGAGTTGGGGCAGATGCACGACACTTTTCATGTGTCGCAATTGAGGAAGTGTGTAGCCGATGAGTCGGCAGTGGTTCCATTAGAGGATATTCAGGTGGATGCGAGCCTGAATTATGCCGAGAGACCAGTGGCCATCAGAGATCGGAAGATCAAGGTTCTGAGGAACAAGGAGGTACCTCTGGTGTTGGCTCAGTGGCAACATCGGAAAGGATCGGAGATGACCTGGGAGCCGGAGCGTGAGATGCGTGAGCAGCATCCGGAGCTATTTTCAGAGCGAGACTTCGAGGGCGAAGTCTAGTTCTAGTGGGGGAGAGTTGTAACAGCCCGGATTTCCAGGTATCTTTTATGTTTATGTTTTGGTGTTTTGAGAGGGGACTCGGCGAGTTGGAGCTTAGACTCGCCGAGTAGGACCGCGGTTCTGGACGCGGGTTCGCCCCTGGACTCTGCGAGTCCAAGGTATGGACTCGGCGAGTCCGCGCTGTTTAATGAAACCCTAATTTCTCGGGTTTGGGACCTATTTAAAGGGCCTTATGGCCGTCATTTGTGCTCACCAGTCCCTTGAGTGAAACCCTAATCGAGTGTGAGCGTTTGGAGCATACTAGGAGGCCATTATTGATCTTGGAGGTGTCATCTTGCAAGGAAAAGGGAGGATCAGCTAAGGAAAGGCAAGAGGAGCCACTTCCTGAGAGTTTGGGGTCCAGAGCATCGCATTTGAGGTAATATCTTCGAGCTATGCTCTGCTATGTTGATGTTTTCATTTGATTTAGGGCTTGTTGAGCCCTTTTGTGGCTAGATCGAGTGCCCCCTTGGTCCCTTAAGCGATTTAGACCAGATCTGGACCCTTGGAGGTCCAGAGTGTCCCTTTGTCCAAGCTTTTTGTGAATCAATGGAGGTTTTGGAGTGGAATCCTTATGCCTTAGGTCAAAATGCCATTTATGAGCCATGGGGTGTGTTATGAACACCAAGATAAGGACTTTACGTGTTCAATCAGTCTAGGAAGGCCAGATCTATGAATTGTTGGAACAGATCTGACCTTAGAAGCAAGTTTGAGTGATTGCATGGCATGGACTCGCCGAGTCCGATGATCAGACTCGGCGAGTAGCTTGAAGATTGCCTTCAGATCGGCCAGTGAGTGGTCCAGTCGAGTCATAGGTTGACTCAGTGAGTCAGGGCGAGTCAGAGCGGGTTGACAGGTGGTCTGAGTTAAGCTGGGACTCGCCGAGTTGTTCTTGAAACTCAGTGAGTTGAGTCGGGGTGGCCCCGCGATTCTTCCAGGTGGAACTCGTCGAGTCAGGGGGAGGACTCGACGTGTCAAAAGGGAATCCTAGAGAGATTGGTGAAAACGTCTAGACTCGCCGAGTCGCCTAGTGCACTCGCCGAGTCCGGTCAAAGTTGACCGTTGACCGTTGACCAAGAGTTGACTAGTGTTGACTTAAAAGGGTAGTCAACCTTAGTGGTAAAAATGTTAATAAGAGACGTATGATGATATAAGGAGATTGTAGCTCGGAGGATCGAGCACGTGTGATTCTAGGATTTGCTAGCTATCGATATTCACGAGGTGAGTCTTCTCACTATACTATACCCGGAAGGGTTTTGACTGTGTGACTGGAAGGTCGGATATGGTATGAGACATATGTGCTATATGTGATAAGTTAATTGTTATGTGTGCTATGTATGATATGCTTGATATGGGCCGGAAGGCATTATGTTATGGGCCGGAAGGCGTTGTAATGTGGACCGTAAGGTTGGCGTGGGTAGGACCGGAAGGTTTACCTAGCAGGGACGGAAGTCCCCTGAGACACATGGACCGGAAGGTCAGGGCCTGGAAAGGCGTATGTGCGTAAGTGTATTTTGGGGAACTCACTAAGCATTTATGCTTACAATTGTTGCGTATGTGTATCAGGTACTAGCGAGGACCGTGGGAAGGCGCCAGCGTGATCTGTACACACTGATGGATGATTTATGATCTTGGGATTTATATGATTGTATTATGACATGATACGTTGGATATATATGCCTTGTTTTGGATGAAAATACATTTTTATAAATTAAAAATTTGTTTTAAAATTTCCGTTGTAACACTTTGAAACAAGAGCCAAAGGACCACCAATAACCTGTTTTGATTCTTCATACATTTCTGAAACCTCATATTCATGTGTTTTCAGTTGATTGTAGAGATCATTCAATTTACTTGTATCAAAACTTTGATGATTCTTAATCATCATGCTCACACTTCGCCATTCCTTGCGAAGACCCATAATGAAAGTTAAATTGAATTCCATGAGAGATCTAGTGATTCAATACCTACTACAGCGAAACATAAGCTCATTCAGACGATCATAGTAACTTTCAAGAGTTTCTGCATCCTTTTGTCTGAATTCCTTCAGTTCAACTAGACATTGCTTCACAGAGTTGATCTTCGTCTTTTCGCTACCTTGATACTTTTCTTTTAGAGTGTTCCAGATATCCTTGGCTGTTTTACAGCTACGAATGTAATTGTAAACTACAGGAGGTAGAGCACCTCTTAGTTCCCTCATGCACCTCTTTTCATTATTCTTCAGTCGTTTTAGTTGCTCATCAACATCAGTAGATGCAGTGGATGGTCGAATTGGTTGAACATTAGCAGGAGCTTGTACTGTTCCATCGATACAATTCCAAAGTTCGTCATCAATTCCATTTAAGTAATCTTCCATTCTATCAGCCCACTGATCATAGTATTCTGGAATTAACATCGGAATTTTGGTTGAGGAACCAAGCAAGTGAGAGAAGGAAGTCATTGTATTCATGTTGAAGTTCGCCATTGATGAACACAGAAAATTTTTAGAAAGCTTGAACACTTGATGAAATAGAGAATTTGATCAAATGAATTGATCACAAATCACTAATCGATTGCTCGACTTAACAATTCAAAGACAGAATCAATTCAAATATGAAGATCAAAAGTGATTAACAAAACCAAAATGCGCGGAAATTTTTGAGTAATATTGCAACTCAAAAAGCAAATGATTCTAATACGAAAATCAGATCTAAGCAGTTTGAATCCCGCTCTGATACCAATTGAAGAGAATTGTTATCGAGATTTTAGAAAACAAAGTTAGATTTGAGTGATTGAAGATTAAGAACACGAAGAGTAAATATTAATCATATCTCATATTGATAAAGACTTATTACAAAATAAGCAGAGAAGAGATATCTGTTATGAAAAAGTCACTTCCTACTTCTAACCTCAGTCCCTATTTATATGGAACATGAGTGTACAAAAAATATACTAAGTCTAGACATTTTCATTTCGCAAAACAGATGACTTAGTAAAATAACATAAAATGCGAAACTATACAATACACTATATTCGACTTTTACAATTTTACATCTACACCTATCACTCAAAGGTATTTTTCTTGGTTGTAAATCTTTTGTACTATTTTTCCAAAATTCATTTATCTTATTGTCAAAGTTCTTTTCTTTTTTAAACTTATTTTTTTGGGAAACCGAAATGGACTGAACGTTCAGGTTCGGTTCCAAAATTTTTCTCACCCGAAATAGACCGAACGCTCGGGTTCGGTTCCAAAGTTTTCTCAACCGAAATAAACCGAACGCTCGGGTTCGGTTCCCACATTTTTTTTGTATAATTTTTTTTATGTCTAATTTTTTTTTTTAAATTCCAAAACCATTTTTTTTATTATTATTTTTTTATTTATGTCCTATTCAATTCGATCAAAAATTCCAAATATTTTTTTTTCTTTCGTAAATTCAAAAATTCCAAAAATATTTTTTTATTATTTTATTTTTATGTCTCGTTTTGGGTAAATTATTTCACTAGCTAAGTGTCCCTAGAAGCATGTTGTTGTATGTGTCCAAAGCCTCATCTGATTCTGAATAATAGCCTTACTGACTTGGTACAAACAAACCTTGTCTTCCCAATTAGGCTCTCATTATTATTCTAATCATGAGCTACCTAACTCTCTTCTCACATGAGATAAGAGTTGTCTGCTTGGTCCCTATCTTATAGCAGAGGTACTTTGGTTTCTCTACACCACCTACATTACTTTTCTCCATCACACTCGCTTCACAAACGTAACCCTTGAGACTCTCAGACATTACCACTGAGGTTTATGGTTACAAAAACATTCTGTGTGCATGATCTTAGCTTCGTGTCACTACGTGCTAAGTGAAACCCAAAATTCAATACCTATTATGCATTGACGGTGAACAATTAATTTGCTCTAGCTTTCACTAATGAATTGACGGACTTCTCCATGGGGGTACTACATAAAATCTCTATTTTTTCTTTTGAGTGATTCCTATGAAATTGTTAAGTCCAATAACATTTCTTCCCTTGGGATCCAGTTTTATTTTTTTTGAGATTTTACACATATATTAGTTTACCTTGCCAATTAAATTATCTCCAACCTACTTGTTCAACAGACTACATTGGTCTCACAAGTACTTCGTTCGATTTCTATCTTATATCAAGATTAGAAATTCTGAATCGAAGCGAAAGCCACCCTAATCAGCCTAATTAAAAGAAGCCTTTCAACACTTCTTAATAAGTGTCTGATCGTTATTCAACGGGAAACCACACAAACACTTTAAGGTCTCTCTTGACTTTGAAGGAAGAGATTCGTGCCCGGGATCCATTGTTTCGTGTCTTTATTGACATCACATAATCCCTCAAAAAGTGTTGCTTTATTTTTTTTTTCTTTTACACACTAAGAACGAAAATCTTTTTGATTTTCCAAATTCAGGTTTCATTAATTCTAAGGAATTTTAATTGGATTGGTTGTATTAAAGGTTGTGGTTAATATTGATCCATGTGGGGATTTTACTTTAAAAGATGCCGTTTTACTCTAAAGAGATAAGATGACGACATGATGACTCAGGCAGGGGTCCAATCGCTTTGATTTCAAATGGCGCAAGTGGGAAAAGCGTGCGAATAGGAACCGTTTCATCTCCAAACGGCGCCTGATGGGAAGGCGTGTAATTAGGGCCTGACATTCTCTCTCATGGGTGATCATCGGCAACCCCAACTGTCATGCGTCAGTCACCTCCGAAAAACCCTTCGTTTTTCAATCGAAGATTTAAGAAGATTTTTCTCTCTCCTTTACCAACAGTATAAAAGGCAACGTGTTCCACCGTTTACCTCTTTACTGCAACTAAATTCCCAGAGCGCAAGAAATCCTTAAACCTCTACTTTTCATCTTCTCTCCCACTTTCATTCAACAATGGCGGATTCTTCATCAGTTCACGCAACCTCTCACATTTTGCCCATTCGCCCACAACAGAGTTTGATCATTGATCTCACTCCTCAGGTGTACGATGCGTTCATGTATCCCATTATCGAATGCCTGAAGTACTCCTCCATCGCTCCTGCTCTTACCAGGGCTGAAGCTGCTCCAATGGAGTTCCTGTCACAAATTTTCGCCACAGCACACTACGACAAGGTCGTCGACAGGATTTTCTTCAATGTCTTTGAGCATAAGGCGTCGATTTCAAAGCAGAGGTTTTGCTCGTTGTTAGGGTTTCACGCTGATTCTTCGAGAGTTAATCCGGAAACCATTCCTTTGGGTCATCTGTTCAACATGTTCTACAACATGGGGTACACTAAGGTGCTCACTACTGTCACGAAATTCAAAAAGTCTTGCCTGCCCCCACAGTGGAATGGGATGTTCACTGTTCTTTTCAAGGGATTATTAGAAAGAAGTGTTGGATCCAATGGGGCTAGTCGTCTGTTTTTCTCCATCATGTAGGGGATCTACAATGGCATCAACATGGACTACGGGTCAGTCCTATGGAAACAACTTATCCAGAGTCTCTCTTCGACCTCCCGGCACTCAGAGATCTCATATGCCCGGTTCTAAACTGTTGTCACGAAATGGGTGATGGACGAGTACCACGGCCCCATAGTCGCTGGTTCTCCAATGTCTTCGATTGGTACTTTCCATACCACGAAGATCATTGTGTCGGATGCTTCTAAGTTTCCATTCAACGGGTCTATCCCGGAAACGATGTATGGTGATGTTCCAGCTGACAGCAGGATTATCAGAATGTACAAATAATTCAAACGTTCTGGTCCGAGGGATCTTACTCCAGAGATCCTGAAATGAATCCATGATGCTGACAAGACTGCTGCTAGAGGCAAGAAGGCTGACAAGGGAAAACAGGTGGCAAAGGGGGCGAAAGGCCCATCTCCCAAGAAGAGGAAAAATACCAGAGTTGATCAAACTCCACAGCAAAAGAGGAGAAAAACTCAACCGAGGCGAAAGCTGGTTATCGCTTCATCCTCAAGCGACTCTGAGGAAGAGAGTCCTGATTCTGAAGGCTCTCCTCGTGATAACACTCCACCTCGATCTCCAACCCCTGAAGTTCATGTTTCTCCTTCTCCTATCTCCTCTCCACCTGTCACAATACCTTTTTCTATTCCCCCCATAACTTCCACCACTCAAATACCACCTACTTCTATCCCAATACCACCACCAATCTTTACCGAAACAACAACCACCACCACTACACAAGTAAGAACCAACGTATCTGATATGGGGGTTCATACTGATGCACCAAAATCCACCTCAGCACCCGAACTCACACCAACTACCGAACACACCACCCAACCCGAACCTACCTTTACTACCGAACCACTAGCTTCACCACCACCATCTTTTCCTGCTCACACATCAGAGGAAGAAGAACCACTCCTTCGCGGGGAGAATATGACTTTTGACTCGGTATATTATAGTCCGTTTCAAGTACAGAGTGATGATGATGACGACGCTCCTGTCACCAAAAGGCATCTCAAGGAGCTACATGACAAAATCGACTCGCTCATCGCCTCCTCTTCTACTTCTCAGTCATCCATATCTGAAGCTGCAATTCAGAAGATTGTTGACGCTTTATCCAAAGCTTAGCAAGTTTCCCTTGATTCAGCCACTGCCGTCATCGATGCCTCAACCAAAGCCTGTCAGGCAGCGACCGAAAAAGTCGATAAACTATTTACTGATGCCTCTTCCCTGTTGAAATCTTTACTGGAAAGTGCTGAAGCCACCAAGACTACGCTGGAATCCATCATCAACCAGTTGCCTACATCATTCGCTTCTGAGCTGAAGTCGTTCGCTTCCCTCAGACAGTCTATTTCGGACGATAACTCCGCTTTCCGAACAACTATTGAAGAGCATCTCTCAAAACTTCAAGAAGACTTGGCTGCCGAGAACACTCTAATGGATGTTCTTGCAAGGAAAACTACTGCTCTAAAGGTCAAGAGCATTCAACTCTCCAACTCTCAACAGGAGATTGAGTCTCTTCGATCTGAAAGAGAGGTGGTTAAGTCATGTGTTTTGGATGTCCACTATGCTATCTCAAACATCCTTGAAGCACATGATCCAATTCTCAACTATTCTGTCAGGCGTGACCTTGCAGAGAAGCTCGCTCCCACCCTCTCTCTACTCAGCAAAATCGAAGGGCTACTTGATTTCGTGTCCATTCCGAAACAAGGGGGAGAAAAAGAACAAGTGTCTCAACCACCTCCTACTTCAACAGCAACATACACCACCGAACCTCCTCCAGTAGGCCAAGCCTCCGGTTCCGGTGTGAAAAACAAAGGCAAAAACATTGCTGAGGAGAGTGAAGATGATGATAAAGAGACAATTGGCGACATTCTGAAGCGGCAAAGTCGAAACAACGAGGCTGACATCAGTGCTCGTGTGACTAGAGAGGCTGAAGAAGCCGAAAGGAAACAGAAAGAAGCCCACGACCTTCTTGAGAGCAGGAAAACTCTTTTTCCTTCCTGGACTCTTGAGAGGCTGATTAAGGAAGCCATTGACACACCAAGTATCCTGTGGCTAGAACCTGTGATCTCTTTAGATCGATCTAACACTATCGACTCACAGTTCGACATGCCACTGACCCGAAAGGCATTTATCTTTCATGCCTTTTCCAACATTGCAGAGTTCCCTCATCCTCATCCACAGGTTGATCGGGATTTAATCGACTTTTATCTGAAGGCTGCTCAACCCCAATATCAGACTTGGAGCGCTCAGAAAATCGTCAATGTTCGGGTCCTGAAGCCGTACAGGGAAGGCAACTTCACCAATGTTCGCTTCAAGGTACTTCGGGGATCTGCCAAGACCGAACATGCCATCTCACTTGCAGATCTTCCCAACCTTAATCCCCATGATTGGATTATCCTGCACAACATCCTTCTTACAAACGAAGCTGAATACGGTCCGATCATCGACCATTTTAAGAGGATGCTTGTTTGTTACATCATGGAAGTTGATTTGATGGATCAGGAGATTGCGAGCGTGTTTAAAAAGAAACCTACCATATCTCATGTTGGCTCTGCCAGTGATCTCAACATGATGCAGATGGGGAAGATTGACCCGAAGAGAAACTTTGTCATGTTTACCAGGAACAAAGGACAGAAATGTCTTTTCGCCTTGGCAGACAAACATCTCTACACCACTACCTGTTTGGAACACGTTTTGGGGATCATCCATCGATGCAAGCAGAACACAGCGGATGATGTTAAGTACTTTGATGATATGATTCAATGGTACATTCGGTTCAGACAGACCATCCTGTCGCTGATCTCGCGTCTGTTTGATACAACAAAGAAAGTTCCCGTTGTTGGCCCAAGCAAGAAGAAGAAGTAGTCTCGCTCCAATTTGACGCAAAGGGGGAGATTGTTGGGTCGTATTTTGTGTTGTGTCTATTGGGCTCGTTAGTTAGTCTAATATGTCTCTCCGGTATGGGTCTGTCCATCCGTGAGTTTAGTAGGGTTTTGTATATATAGGTGCTTCCATGCATCTTAAAAAAAAAAAAGAACGATCAGTAACGTTTAGAGGTTTATTTGTTCAGCAAAGTTATCGTTCTTGTTTTTGTAACCCTAAGTATCCTCTACAGCGGAAGTTCTTAGTCGAGCTCTGCTGAGGATTGAGTAATCTAGTCATTCGACACATCTTGATTTATACTTGGGTTATTTACTGTTTTTATGTTCATCGCTTACCTGTTACATAGATCTAATCGATCATCAAGTTAATTAATAACTTATCGTTGATCATACTCGACGAGTTTCTCATTGGGCTCGACGATTTCATTGCAATACTTTGACGAGTCGAACTGTCAGATCCATGATTTTTCGATTTCCATATTTTAGTTTGATTAGGATTATTACGAAAATTCTTTTTTATTGTGTAAAATTGAATTATATATATATATATATATATATATATATATATATATATATATATATATATATATATATATATATATATATATATATATATGAGTTCAATAGAAAACAAAAAATTAGGGCATCAAGTAAGGACCAATGAACAATTGAGATATGTATACTAATTAACTGAAAATAGTATAACCGCATTTGTTAACCACTAGTTGTGAAACCCGTATATTATACGGGTTAATTAAAACATAATGTTAAATAGAAGCGATTAAATGAGAAGTTTATTTGAATTTAAAATATGAAAGAAGTGAAAATTATGAAAAAAAAAACATACAAAAAATAAATTAATTAAAATTATGTGTTTAATTGTTAGACCCGTGTACTAAACGAGTTATTATAATAAAATGTTAAATACAAAGGTTTAAAGTGTAAATTTATTTGAAATTGAAATTGAAATTTCAAATTTCAAATTTAAAATTAATAGTTATTATAGCAGGTGTAATTTATGGAAACTAAATTAATTATATAGTGGAAATAAATAATGAAGTAATTGACAAGTGGAAAATAAAAATATTTCAAAATTATAACAAAATGACATGTGGCAAATTAAATGAGAGAATGACATGTGAAAAGTTATTTTCATTTATTAGGATAGATTTACTACTCCGCATTTATTAACCACGATTTCAAAAACCGTTTCTCGCTTTGTTATGCATATGGCCTTTCACCACTTGTTCAAGAATTTTGTGGACAAACAAAATTAAACAACCTATTCCAATTATCAAAGAATTCCTTATTTATTTATAATAAAATCACATTAAAATATTAGATACTATTACGATCAATTCTCATCCACAAAGTAAAAAAATTGAGATTTAATAATTAACTAAACTAATAGTATAATCTTATAGACAATATCGGTAAAGTAAGAAATTTAAATCAATGAAGATTGCTACATGAAAAACGTTAACCGCCACTAATAATCCATCGTTGTTTAAACAGAAAGTTACTAATCGAAAATTTGAAACAATTAAATTGTAATCAAACCAAATGGTAGATTGCGATAAATATTCTAAACTATGGAGACCACTTTTGTAATTTACTTTAAAACTAATTGTTGCCCTACTTATTCATTTTCCATATAACCTTTCTTTTATATATATATATATATATATATATATATATATATATATATATATATATATATATATATATATATATATATATATATATATATATATATCAAATTCGGATTTTTGATCAAATTTTAAGATAAAAGATAAAGACAAAATTATTTGATTAATTTAATAATTTAAAATTTGATCTAGAATTTTTGAAAAGTTTTAAAAATACCCATATGGTTTCGGAATTTAAAATTTAATTAAAAGTTTAATTTTGAAATGTTAAATTCTAGAACCCTAGTATTTTAAAAGTTTAAAACACACCCTTATACTATTATATAATTAAAAGTTTAATTTATATATATATATATATATATATATATATATATATATATATATATATATATGTATATATATATGTGTGTGTGTGTGTGTGTGTTTGTGCGTGTCTATAAGAAAAGGTCAGTCTTACCGTTAGTAGGTCTCATTCACGAACTTTATCTATAAGAGGTTTTAAGGAAGTGTGTAAAATGACTATCATTAGGTATCCACTCTTACCCGCCGCACTCTTAACTAGTGGAGGGTCGTTAATCGAAGAGGTAGGATAGGACATTAAATCTTCATTAATAAGTATAATGAAAGCTACAAAGTAACTAAATGTTTTATAAAATTCCCAATCTTAGTTACTTTAGGAAAATGTGAATTTGATGCTAATCCATGAAATTGCACATCGTTGTTTGTCAAGTCGTTAGTAGAGCGTGTGTGGTTAACTAGTACACTATCCTGGACTAACAATGGATGAAAATGGGTAGCTTGTAAATTATCATTGATCAATGGAGCGTATGTGTAACGACCAAAAATTTTCAACCAATTTAAAACATTTTATTTCATTCAAAAAGCATTACTTTCATACATCTTGTTTTCAAAATAGTTTAAACATCAGAGTATTTACCTAGTACCAAATCACATAAAGCATAAAACATGAGGAGCGGTACGATCACGCCTTCGCCTTGCCTCGATCTCCTGAAGCACCTGAAACAATAAACCGGAACTGTAAGCCCGAAAGCTTAGTGAGTTCCCCCAAAGTACCCATACACACATAAACATACGCATACAGCAAAGAACAACATACTACGGGTCCAATCAACCTTTCGGTTGGAAAACCCCCAGCCCTCAACCATCGGGTTGGAATGCCTACATAAACCGAGCCCAATCATCCTACCGGGATGGAATACTCTCGGCCCACAACCATCGGGTTGGAATGCCCAACCACCTATACGTACAACAATAGCTACTATGGGTCTAATCATCCCTTAGGATGGAATACCCCACGCCCCTCAACCATCAGGTTTGAATGCCAACATACTATGAGTTCAATCATCCTACCGGGATGGAATAATCCTTGCCCACAACCATCGGGTTGGAATTCCCCACTTCCTATACATACAATAACTACCACTACTATGGGTCCAATCATCGCTCGGGATGGAATACCCTAGGCCCCTCAACTATCGGATTGGAATGCCAAACCACTATGAGTCCGATCATCCTACCTGGATGGAATACTCCTGGCCCACAACCATCGGGTTGGAATTCCAATCTACACTAGCAGAAATGTACACATAACAGGCAACCACATAACACTCTACAGAACCAACACACTAGGGCCCTATCATCCTACCAGGATGGAATACCCTCTGCTACTACTCAACATACATAGCCCGCAGGTAACCTCCTACCAGCGTACATAAAGCAAGACCAACTACCAGTCTATAAATAATCACTACCCAACTACCAGGGCATTGATCCAACAGAACTAGCCATCAAACAACTATACATTTCTCTAGGATACTAAGCTAACAAACCATATCCTCATATCACTATCCTATCTACCAGGATACTAGCAAGCATATCATCACATAACATAACAAGCTCTAAAAACAATTCAAAGGGCCGAACTTGGTGCCTTAGACCCTTGAGTATAGTGAGGAAAACTCACCTTGCAACTGCCGAAATCCTGCAAATCTCTGACCGCTGACTCACCGGAAATCCCACCTATCATATGAAAACCATCACATTAGAAACCCTCTTTACTTTCTATGCCAAGGGCCCACAACACTCATTAAGTCTACCATCCTCTTATTGGGCCAGGACCCAAAACCAAATCCTCATGCAAAGCCTAATATTGGCCCAATTTACTAAATTGGGCCAACCTCACAGAATGGGCCTAGATCCAAGGTCCATAATATTTATTGGGTCTAAATTACTCCATCCATAATATTCAGTCGTGGCCCAAGCCCACTAGTCCATAAACAACCCAATTACCCAAGGCCCAAAATTGGAAACCCAACAGAGGGAGTACGCTGGGCGTACCCCTCTTGGTATGCTGGGCGTACTTCAATTCTCGTGGACTGGAAATGGGACACTGACCCACTACGTTAGGCGTACATCAACTTACGCGGGGCGTAATCTCGCTGAACTAAAATTCCTCATAAGTTCTTAATGGCTTAAGCTCTTAAGCCCAAACATCAGATCCATCGACCAAACATGCCTAGGATTCATAAAGTCTCAAACTTTATTACTTGGGACGTCCATAAAGCTCTTAACTCAAGGTCTTAGTCCATTAAGTCCCACCTACATCACACATGAGACAATCAAAGCCATAGGGACCTCATTTTTCTCACACAAGACCTCTCCTAATGTCTGAAAGGACAGCTATTCTCAACCAACTCGCATCATACATCACATTGGGGTTTTTGGGACAAGAAATGGTGCCAAAACTTCATAATACCAAGATCTACACAAAATAGAGGTCAAGAAAGGGACATTATACCTCAAAAAGGCTCTAGAAGATGATGCCTTCCCAGATCTACGAGCTCCAGCCACCCAACTCATTCCTTGACAACTTCTTCTTTCTTCTCCTAGGCTTTCTTTTACCAAACCAAGCTCCCTAAGGTCAAATATCAACAACAATGGAAGAAAACGGCTACTTAGGGTTTCTGGGAGTAAGAGGGCAGATATGGAGGCTAGCGTTGGAACCATAATGTTCCTTATATAGTGATTGGCCCTAAAATTAGGGTTTCTGGACACTGGACGTATGATGGGCGTACATCCTATACGTTGGGCGTACACCTCCATGTCCCGCGTTCATTTAACTGCTCTACGCTGGGCGTAACCTAGCTTACGATGGGCGTACCCAGCCAATTACACGCATGCACTCCATGTTGGATATAGTATCTAAGTCCATAACTATATTTGGTATGTACTTGACCCGACCCGGCATGGTCCATTTGGGTTGCACTTCACCCGAACATTTTATGGATAATCTTTTGAGAATAGTATAAGATACGATTTATTAATATATTATAAGTTCTAATATATTATTATAAGATCATATTATTTAATTAGTATTGATCTATAATTAATCTAGGATTAAATTATAGATCAAAAGTATTACTAATTAAATATGGGCTCTTATATTTATATAGTGTGGGCTAATGCTTATTTGGAATGGGCTAGGCTTGCTTGGAAAGTCCATGGATACTCCATGGAGCTTTAACCCATGGATCTCATAGAAATGAAGTGACATGGGTATTAGGGTTTACATGGATGTAACCCTAATCCACCACACTATATAAAGTAGGCTTTGGTTCTTGAAATCACACTAGTTGTGGTGAGTAAAGTAGAGGGCCGTTTTCAAGATAGTTGTGACTATTCTCTCAAGGTTCCAAAGTTTGTGGTGATTTGTGATTTCTATTTGAGGCATCCACACTATTGGTGCTAGGCTCTATAACTCCAAGCAATCAACTACAACTACAAGGTAAGTAATTCTACTATATATATTTGATTCAAGTTCCCCTTGCCATGCTAGATAGGATAAGAACCTAGGAAAATAATTATTTGCATGTATCTTAGTCAAAAATAGATCCAATGTTTATTAGGGTTGCATATACACTTAGGAAGTGTTAGAATGCTCAAAACCCATCAGTGGTATCAGAGCCCAGGCTTGTTTGTTTGATACTTGATGCAAAATATTGGAAAAAGTCGAAATCTTGCTGTCTGCCTGCTGAACTCGCCGAGTCCATGGGGGGGACTCGCCGAGTTCATGTGTATCTTCATCCTACTCGCCGAGTAGGTTCATGCACTCGACGAGTAGGAGCCTCAGAATGCATATTTTCGACTTTTGTTGCTGGAAATGGACTAGAAACATTACCCTAAAATGTTTTGGTGTTATAAAACTTGTTTTAGATGGTGTAATTTTTATGCTAATCCATTTACAATGGCTATAATAAAAAATTACAAGATTTATGAGCAATTTATGATTCTTGAAATGTTCATATTCATGTTCTTGAACTTATGAAGATTAGATGATCATAGGAATTGTTTGTAACCTACTTGGTAGTTTAATTCTTGATCATAATATGTTTTAATAGAGTCCATAACTTGTCCTCAAGTTATGGAAAACCAAGAGTCACACTTGAATTAAAACCATTAAAAGAACACAAGAGTTAGAAAAATGAAGAGTCTTCATTTTAATACTCAATTAACTTCATAAGTTATAAGAAATGAAAAGTTTTGAAAGTTTACAAAACTTGCCCTCAAGTTTTGGAACAAGTAAAGTCATGATTAACACTTTAGTTCCAACCATTAGAATTTTAAAAGTTAATATTCAACCCTTGTACTTTATAATATCATAAGTTAATAATATATATATGTATAAGATCAATTTGTCTTACCGCTAGTACGCCTCATTCACGAAGTCGATCTATAAGGGGGTATAAGGTTGTTGCCTATAAAATGGCAACTTAATGGGCGTCCACTCTCACCCACCACTTCCTTGATCGGTGGAGGGTTGTTAGCCGAACGGGTAGGACAAGGTCTTATAAATTCTCATTAAAAGTATAATGAAAATACTAAAGTAACTAAACTTTATTGAATTCCCAATCTTAGTTATTTTAGGAAAATGTGAATAAGGTGCTAATCCATGAAATTACACTTTACACTTTGTTTAAGTCGTTAGTGGAGCGTGTGTGGTTAACCGGCACACTAACTTGAACTTAACAACGTAGGTAAAAGGTGACTTAATGTTTATCATAGTATCGATGGAGCGCGTGTGGTTAACCGGCACATCGATTGAGGGGTAATACATTAAGGGTACCAAGTAATTTGCATGGTTACTTCACACCTTGTTTTGTGATCCTTGGCATCCCAGTAACAAATCTTGAAGGGCACACTCGAGATTGAAACATGCCATTGAAGAAATCTCAATGAATCTCAAAGAATCTAGGAGTTTCTAAACCAATTAAAACCTAATTAAAAATTTCGTTTTTCATGGTGGAAATCGGTGAATCGTCATTCACCTACCTTCAAATATCTTATAGCTTAGATTATGGCATCCCTCTTCTAAGTTATAAAATATTGTGTTGGATCCTAGCCTTAATACTACATTTGGGTGTTTTATTAAGGACTATCCCTAAATATAATTTAATCTATTCCTTCTTCTTTTCAGATGTCTTCCAATAACAATGCGTCTGCCTCTAACCCTACTAGCTCCTTCTCTCTCATGAATCTTTGTGGGAGAGTCATCTTTGATGGATCCAACTTTACTGATTGGATCAGAAACATCAGGATGGTCACTCGATATGAGAACAAATAATATGTTCTCGACAAGGAGTTAAGGGTACCCGAGCTAACTGCTACTCTTGAAGAGCTTGCTGAATATGCGGTACATGAAAGAGATGCTATAAAAGTAGCATGCATCATGATGGCCACCATGACAGTCGAGTTCCAAAAGTCCTATGAGGACTATTATCCTTTTGAGATGCACCAGGACTTGATGGAGCGCTACCATCAAAGTGCTCTTCAAGAGCGATATGAAATAATCTCCTCCATGATAACAACCCGAATGAAGGATGGTGAACCCATCACAGGCCATATGTAGAAAATGCAATGGTATGTGGACCGTTTACTGAAGCTGAATGTGAAATTCCCCAAGGAGTTAGCAATAGACATCATTTTGCACTCCTTACGATCGTGTTATGATCAATTCTGCATGACTATCACATGAACAAGGAAGAAGTCACCCTCAGCAAACTTCAGGGACTCTTGAAGACCGCAGAAAGTGGTTTAAAGAGTAAGTCGGTTGTTACTACTCCAACTCCTACTCCAACTGTGGCCAATGTCTTGGCAATCGGGCATGGCAAAGGGAAGAAGAGAGAGAACCCTTCTAAGGGTACCAAGGGTAAGACCCTTGAAGACTCCTCTTCAAGCAAAACCAAGAAAGGTTTTGTCATTCCTTCTGCTAACCCTAATGAGGCTGAATGCATCTATTGCCATTAAAAGTCGCACTGGAAGCGAAACTGCCCAAAGTACTAGCAAGATGTGAAGGATGGGAAAGTAAAACCCAACCATGCAGGTATATACACTATATTGTCTAATAACTCACCTCATTCTAAGTCTTGGGTCCTTGACACAGGTTGTGGTATTCACATATGTTGTGATTTGCATGGACTAAGAAGAAGTGAGAATGTGGAGTAGGGAAAGATAAACTTGATCATGGGAAACAGGAAAGCTTCACCTGTCACCAAGATAGGAGTTTATTCCTTAGTGCTAAATAGTCAGTTTACATTAGATTTGAATAAGTGTTATTATTTTCCAGAAATGGCAAGAAATGTTATTTCCTTTAATGCATTGTATAAATAAGGTTTTACCTTTTATTTTGATAATAATAATAGCAGTATTGATGCTTTCTTTAATAATGTTCATTATTTTAAATCATTACGTTGTGATGGCGTGTATGAAACTGTATCTATTGTAGATAATCTAGGAAATAATGTATTGTGTATTGACTCTTCCACTAGCTTCGATAAAGCATCTTTATGGCATTGTCGTCTTGGACATGTAAGCAAGAAACGCATAGGCCAACTCCAAAAGGATGGAGTCTTGGAGTCATTTGACCTAAAATCAGATGATAGTTGTGAATCTTGTTTTCTTGGTAAAATGACAAAGTCACCTTTTACTGCGTCTTGTGCTAGGGGTGAAGGTTTGTTGGACCTCATACACACAGATGTGTGTGAACCCTTCAGAACCGCCACAACATATGCTAATCGGTTCTATGTGACTTTTACTGATGATTTTAGTAAATATGGATATGTTTACTTAATCAATCATAAGTCAGAAACCTTTGAGAAATTCAAAGAGTTTAAGCAAGGAGTGGAGAATCAGTTGGGCAGGAATATTAAGATGCTTCGATCCGATCGTGGTGGTGAGTATCTTAGTACTGAGTTCCTTGACTATCTAAAGGAATGTGGGATTATCTCAAAATTGACACCTCCTAGGACACCATAGTTGAATGGTGTAGCTGAGAGGCGCAATCGGACCTTGTTGGACATGGTTCGTTCCATGATGATTCGAGCTTCGCTACCAATCTCATTTTGGGGGTATGCCTTAGAGACTGTCGCCCATATCCTTAATCTAGTCCCTATAAAGAAGGTTGTCAAAACACCTCATGAGATGTGGACTGGAAATGTTCCCAATCTAGACCACATCAAGATTTGGGGTTGCGAGGCTTTCGTGAGACGCGAGACTCACGATATGTTCGAACCTTGAAGCGAAAGGTGTATTTTCATCGGCTACCCACAGAAATCCTTTGGCTACATCTTCTACAGACCCAGTGATAATGTGGTCTTTGTAGCAAGAAGAGGATTATTTCGAGAGAGGGAATTCATGAGTCAAGGAGACAGTGGGAGGCAAATTTACCTTGAGGAAATTCAAGAGTCAAGTGGTGAAGGAACCTCAAACCCTAGCACTCAACCTGAGGAGGAAACTCCTGTTGAGCCGACTGAAGAATCTATACCCCTGAGGCGTTCCACCAGAGTCAGGAATGCACATGAGCATTATTATGGTTTCCATATTACTGCAGAAGGTGAGACACTTATCAGTGATAACACACTGGTAAATCTGGATGAGCCTAACAGCTACACGGAAGCCATGGCAGGCCCTGAGGCTGCTAAATGGAAAGAGGCTATGGATAGCGAGATACAGTCCATGTATGACAATCATGTTTGGAACTTGGTTGACAATGTACCTGATCGTAAGACAGTTGGGTGCAAATGGATCTTCAAGAAGAAGACCAACATGGATGGTAATGTACACACTTATAAGGCACGACCGGATGCAAAGGGTTACTCTCAAACTCCATGAGTTGATTATGTTGAGACCTTTTCACCAGTGGATAAGATTAAGTCTATTAGGGTTCTGTTAGACATTGTTGCATTTCATGACTATGAAATATGGAAAATGGATGTCAAAACCGCTTTCTTTCATGGGAAGTTGGCTGAAGATGTTTACATGGTTCAGCCAGAGGGTTTTGTCAGTACAGGGTACCCCAATAGAGTGTGTAAACTCGAGAAATCCATTTATGGATTGAAACAAGCACCTCTCAGATGGAATCTTTGCATTGATGAGGAAGTCAAAGAATTTGGCTTTTCAAGGAGTGAACATTAATCTTGTGTCTATATCAAGGCTAGTGGGAGCATAGTCAGTTTTTTGGTACTGTATGTGGATGACATACTACTCATAGGAAATGACATCCCAACCCTGCAGGAAGTAAAGTCATGGCATGGGAAGTGTTTCGCTATGAAGGACCTTGGTGAAGCTGCCTATATTCTAGGGATAAGGATTTTGAGAAACAGGAGTAAAAGACTAATTGGACTTAGTCAAAGAACCTATGTGGACAAAGTGTTGAAAAGACTCAACATGCATAACTCCATGAAGGGTGAGTTACCCATATAGAGTAACGCCAGATTGAGTAAGACACAAAGCCCTAGTACTGAGGTTGAGATAGCAGAAATGAGTCGAATACCTTATGCTTCAGCTGTAGGATCGATCATGTATGCTATGACGTGTACTCGACCTGATGTAGCCTTTGCTTTGAGCATGGTTAGCAGGTATCAGGGGAACCCTGGCCAGACACACTAGACTGCGGTAAAGAATTTCCTCAAGTACCTACGAAGGACTAAGGAATGGGTCCTTACCCTTGGTGGGAGTGATGACTTGAGAGTTGTAAGGTACAGTGATGCTAGCTTTCATAATGACATGGATAATTTCTGCTCTCAATCGGGCTGGGTCTTTACCCTAAACGGAGGGGCAATTACTTGGAAAAGTTCCAAGCAGGAGACAGTGGTTGATTCCACTTGTGAATGAGAGTATATAGCAGCAAGCGAGGTAGCAAAGGAGGCTATATGGCTAAAGAACTTCATCGGAGACCTTGAAGTTGTACCAGCTATAAAGGAGCCAATGGAGATTTTCTGCAACAACAATAGTGTTGTTGCCTTAGCCATGGAACCAAGAGATCATGGAAGATCCAGACACATTGTCAAAAAATATCATTTTATCAGACATCGAATAGAAGAAGGAATGCCCATGGCGAAGTGGGTATCATCGGATGAGAATCCGGCAGATCCCCTCACGAAGGGACTGACTCGGGTTAAGCATCTCCAGCATGCTCGAAACATAGGGCTGAAGGATGATATTGTTGGGTTTTGAGCATTCTAACACTCCTAAGTGTACATGCAACCCTAAATACCTTGGATCTATGTTTTCTCTATTATACATACAAATATGAACATCCAAGGTATTATCCTAATCTAACATATAAAACAATGAATATGATAAGATAGAATACATACCTCTTTGGTTCAGAATGTTCTCAAGAAGCTTGAGTGCCTAGTGCCCCAAGTGTGACACCTCAAATGGCTCACACAACATCATATGCTTTTGGAATAACCTTGAGAGAAACTTGAACACTTGAAATTGGCTAGCCCTTTTTCTTCACCCACTTAGTGGCCGATTTTTGCCAAATAATATGATCTTATATAGTTGTTACAATTAGGGTAAACCCTAATTGTCATGGCTTTCCATTTCCTTGGATCCATGGGTTGAAATACACCATGGAGCATCCATGGAGCATCATATGGGTTTTAGCCCAACTTGATAATCCATGGAGCATTAGCCCACTATACAAGTATGGATGATTTACACAATCAACCCATATATTTAATTAGTCTTCTTTTGATCACTTAATTAATTCTAGATTAATTCTTGATCAATACTAATTAAATAATCTTATTAATATATTAGAACTTATAATATATTAATCAGCTTTAAGTGTTATTTCTCTCATTATAGTTTATCCAAATGCATAATGCCATGCAACCCAAATGGACCATGCCGGGTCGGGTCAAGTCTTACCAATTATAGTTATGGACTTAGACATTAATCCAACAGTCTCCCACTTGGATAAGTCTAAAACTATTATTGCGTATGACTTTAAGAACCAACTAGCAATCGTAGCTCTCAAAAGCTTCCATCGAACTCTGACCTTGTCGATGATCTCTGACCTTTGTCAATGACTTGTCCATTAGATAAGGGATCATATATTCCTCCATTCTAGATATCATATGGACTGAGACATGGATTGTAAATCATTCTCTCTGTCCATCTGTTGTTTCCTGATTTCCGATTTTTGACGACTGACTGATTGAACAAATCAAATCAGTCCTGGCTTGGCCAAGCACTCACATGTGTCATCGCTAAATCATCGAGGGGCCCACAGATATCGCTTTTATCCGGAAAGTAAAAGGAATGGATAAACATCGACTCATATGGATTGTTCTGCTACTTGTTTTATCATACACAAAGACACGTTTTATAACATCGAGTTACCAATGCGGTTTCGTGCGATCAATGTATAATCAACTCATAGTAACAACTCATATCTCTAGGTTTGAAGAATTTAAGATATTATCGTCTCATGATCACTCATGATAAAATCCATGAAGTGATTCAAATGAGCGCGGGTTGAATCCAATACACAGAACTTATGAGCACTCATGAGCATTGTAGCACAACTTTGTCCACCAACTTGGACCTCTACAAGCCAACCCATGACAGTCTTGATTCATATCTACTTCGAACATATGACCAACTGTGGATGGTTTTAAATAACTTAGTCATTCCGGAAGAATAACCTAGTTATTATGGAAGTCAAAACTTGCAAAGTGAAACACAAGAAGAAATGAATCAAATATGGTATCAAACCCTATGAATATAATAGACCACTTCTATTTGTCACCATACTGATTACTCATTATTCATTGTTTCAGTTTTATCAAATTTATACTTGAATTAAAACACTAGGTATCCCATGCTCCAAGCATGTACACTATGTTTTCCTAAACAATAGCTTTTCTATACACCAAGTATGCACTCTATGTTTATCTATGATCCTTAATTTGTGAAATAAACCAATTGACCAAACTTTCAATGATTCTAATTTCACACTCCCAAATTGAAATCTTGTTTCGCTTTAAACTTAAATTCACTACCCTCTTGCACTGAATGTGTACAAAGTCACAAAGACTTGTCAACAACCATTATAGAGTATTCCAATGAAGAACTACTCCATGGACACAAAGCCTTACGTTCAAAGTATGCATTGCTTTGAACATGCTTTTTGCACTAAGTTTTTTTTTATAATCTTACACAGATTGCTTCCATCTATAGAGACAACTCTATATTCACATTTTGACTACTACTTCTGAACAAGAGTTGCCTCTTTTCAGACTATGTCAATATGGCCCTTCCAAAATTCACACTATACTTCCAACTGTCCTTGAGCAACCAATCTTTGGTAAACCTTAGATTGTCCTCGACAATTGCTTAATCACTTTAGTCATATCCAATTCTAGACATTTTCCTCCTTAATGCCCCAAGGCATTTGGAAAAATCAGAAAGAATAAATATTATAGCACATGTAATCGGTCTTGTACCCAAAGTAAATGGGACATGATTCATGATGTCTCACATAAAGACATGGTTCTAGACCATTCTTTTGCCATAATAATTTTTGTTTGCCATATTCTTAAAATTTTACTATGAAAAGGGATGCCGTAATCATAATCGAATTTTGAGAACGCAATATATAGAATTTTCTTAAGTTGAACCAATCCAACATGAAATTCATATATATATATATATATATATATATATATATATATATATATATATATATATATATATATTCTTGACTAAAGGTAATTAAAATCTCAATATAAGCTCTTTAGAATGATTATAAACTCAATCTAAGCTTTTCATAATTGAAATGAAGTATAATTTCCTCTCCCTTAATTATAGCTAAACAACTTTTTCAACCCCTGCAACTTCACGAATTGAAACTTTTTGTTTTCTATAATTAACATTGCAAACTTGCAATACTTATCATAATTATCATGCTCCCAATAACATGATGATTAATAGCATAACACTTATGCTCCCACTAGCTTTGACGTGTTCTCAGAAATCAACTATTGACTTTTTTTTACTAAGGTTTAGATTTCTAATACTAGATTGCTTTGATAAGACTTTATTAAACTTATACACCTTATCTTAGATAGCTCACATGTGTGTCTAACCAATTTCAGAACTATGAAAACGGATTCCGTAATCATAGTCTTAATTGTTTAGACCTTTGCTACTTCTCATAAGTCCATGTTAGTGTGCCTACTAACAACTTTGAGAATGCAAAGATTACTATCTACTTACAAATCTACTTAGTGGAAGTGTTTCCTCACCATCATTTTCATGAATCGGAGAGAAACCTTATGACACTTAGATTTTTATGGTGTATGAGTTCCTACCCATATGAATGTCACATCCCAAAACCACGAACGGCAGGAACGTTCAGGGGTGGAGGACGTCATGTACAGTATCACAACAGTGTAATATAATAAAGAAGCAACAACATCATCCATTGCATTATAAGTAAAGTTTTATACATGTGTGTTCTTTCATTGTAATAAGACACCAAAAATATACAATCAAAATAAAAGACGAGACTTGACTGTTCCGTCTTCTCAAAACCTGTCCTCCGTACCTATCTACTGGCGACCTGAGAACACAAGTTATTTTGAAAGAGAGTATCAGCTTTAAAGCTGGTGAGTTCATAAGTATATAAGTGTCATTGCTTTGTTTATGAAAATCTGCTATGAATGCCATGTAAACCTTTAAGTGAAAATGTTGAGGTAAGTATGAAATCCCTAGAAAACCCTTATTTTCTATAAGTATGAAATGTAGTCTTCTACCAAGACTCGAATGTTTTGTATGTATGAAGTGTAGTCTTCTACCAAGACACGAATGTTTTGTATGAATGAAGGGTAGTCTTCTACCAAGACTCGAATGTTTTGTATGAATGAAGTGTAGTCTTCTACCAAGACTCGAGTGTTCTGTATGAATGAAAGTGTAGTCTTCTACCAAGACTCGAATCTTCTGTATGAATGAAATGTAGTTTTTCCTTTGTGTTGACTAGTACTAAAGCACTTAGTCTAACTCCTAGTTTATGTGAAAGTAATCACATAATAAAGTAAACAGGGAAAATATAATCATGTAAGTGTTATTGTCTTGGATTACCAGGACAAACACGACATCGTTGAAGCAAAAGATAGACCCTAAGGAACATCCGAAGAGTGTACCCTCATCCTCTGTAGCAGCAGCAGGGTGGAAGGAGGGTTAGTCCCTGAATCGATCTCTTGATGCAGATTGTCAACCTAATGATCCTCCGAAGATTCACATCTCATCCACTGTTGCAACAGTGGACAGAGGGATAGTTAGTCCCGTCACTGACTACAAATCAAGTGACTACCTTAGACATCCGTAGACGTCATCGACCACTGGTGCTAATCAGTGAGATTCGGAATGGTAAGTCCCGCCGAAACATCCCATTGAACGGGGATAGGAAAGACAATTTACACAGTAAATACTAATAAATCGTCCTCTTAGATCTAAGTTCAAGTATCCAAGGTAAGTAAATACAGGATAACGCACCTATGAAGAAGTTTCCCTGTATGGTATTCATGTAAGTGTGTTCATGTAACGGGTAAGTATATGTAAACATATTCATGTATCATATAATCCTAAGTACGTGTACTCATGTATCATGTAAGGCATTAGTATAGACTCATGAATGAACTGACTCTTGTTTGATATCTTCTGACTATCCC
Organism: Lactuca serriola; assembly: GCF_051521515.1. Taxonomy (NCBI): domain Eukaryota; kingdom Viridiplantae; phylum Streptophyta; class Magnoliopsida; order Asterales; family Asteraceae; genus Lactuca; species Lactuca serriola. The sequence goes on along the minus strand of NC_136408.1, from coordinate 145,573,207 downwards.
TATGATAGCTAACTGGAAAGTATGTGGTTGTTCTAGTAGGTTTATGTACCCTCGCAACGCCAGGGTGCGGGAAACTGAACGAAGGATGAAAACTATAATCTCTAACATATAAATGAACATATACGTATAAGTATAGTCTGATTCAAAAGGTAAAATATACTGGTTTTGCAAGAAATCTAGGAGTTTTGAACAATAATTTAAAGTGACTTGAAGTCATTTATACATTTCAAAACTAATACTTCTGTTATCCAAGTATTTTAAGATAGAAAACCATTTCATGTGACTCCTTTTGAAATATGTGAAATCTACTGAGTGAAAACGCAGTTATAAAATACATAAAATTGATTTAATAACATATTGTTTTCTACTTGTATTCCCCCCCTATTAAAGCATTTAAAATCCTTTAAAACATTGATTAAGGGGTATGAACTCACCTGTGGTTGGTGATTGGAATGAACTGAACGGTATCAGATTGCTAGGTGTCAAGCGAGGACTTGTGCACACACTACGATCCTAACGAACATATAATCACACATATATGCACTCAATTAGACACAAAAGACTAATTGATAATGTTTAAGACATCCTAGACATAGATAACACTATATATAAGTGTTTTAAGCCGTAAGGACTTCATCTAAGCTATTGTGGGACAGGGTACTTGAGTTTAGGGTTTCCAAAGGACCCCATATGAGAGTTTACTCTCCATAAACCATCACACATGGAGTTTACGGTTGTAAACTCTTGAGTTTACGTCCGTAAACTCCCAAACATGTGTGTTTGGTGTGTTTTGAAGTCCAATATGCTTTCTAGAATTATTCTAACCTAGTGGCTATGTTCTTGGAAGGGTTTAAGGCCTAGAAGTACTACAAATAGGAGTTTACGGCCTCAAGGACATTTCCCCTTGGAGTTTACGGCCGTAAACTCCCTTGGGGTGTTTCCTTTGTTGTTTTCAAGTCTCTTGTACTAGTGGGATGTGTTCTAGACTTTTAATCCTAGCATATGAAGGCATTAGGCACACCTTAGTGCCCTTTTTAGGAGTTTACGGCCCAAGAACCATGTCTTGGCCGTAAACTCACTTGGTTAGGTGATTTTGGTGTGCTTTGGTCCTTCCATTTAGTGGGTACATTTTCTTGTAAAGGTCTAGGCCCTTAGGTGTCATGAAAACACCCATTGTGACCATTTACATGGAGTTTACGGCCTAGGAGAGTTCTGGGCCGTAAAATCACTTTCATTTGTGTCATTTGATGTGTTTAAGACCTTATGCTACTTGGGAAAATAACCTAGATGCAAGCCTTAAAGTCCTTAAGTCCATAAATCACCATTTAGGCCTATGAAATGGAGTTTACGTCCTAAGAGAGTTTTGGGCTGTAAACTCCCAATATTGGGTGGTTTTGTGTGTGTTTTCATGTCTCTAACATGTATCCCTAATGTTCTAAGGCCTTATCCTAGCACCAATGTCAGTTTTGGCTTTGTTTCGGGAGTTTACCACCCAAGAACACCTTGGGGAGTAAACTCCTAGATCTAATGATTTAGCCAACTAAATCATGTTTTAAGCATCTAACATGTATTCTAACACTACTAGAAAGAGTTACTCACAATCTGGGATGAAAACCCGAAGATCTGTCAGAGAGAAAATGGCTTTTCTCTAGCTGGAATTATGAATAATGACTTAATTTAATTCAGAAAACTATTTATAGTCCTGAAATATTTTGACAGAAAATATTTCTATTCTCGAACTTGGACTGTAACATTATGAAACTTGAAATGTCCAAATTTCACAAACTCAGGAGCATCCACTCTCCTGATATCTCCTAAAGTGTAAACCCTAATGTACACAAACTTGTTCAGAAAAGTCTGAAAATCACTGAAATTGGTTTGGCTTCTATTGAATAGATAGTGTTCGTACAAATGGAAATTTCGGGTTGTCACATCATCCCCCCATTAGAAGGAATTTCGTCCCGAAATTAGAATTTAAGCAAGTAAGAAATTACAAATAATTAAGCGAAAAGATGAGGGTATTTCAATTTCATCTGATCCTCTCGTTCCCAAGTGAATTCCGGTCCACGCTTTGCGTTCCAGCGCACCTTCACTATCGGGATACGACTCTGCTTTGTTTGCTTGACCTCTCGGTCCATGACCTCTACTGGTTCCTCCACGAAGTTGAGGCTCTCGTTGATCTCGATCTCGTCGAGTGGAATAACAAGAGTCTCGTCAGATAGGCACTTTTTCAAGTTTGACACGTGGAAGGTAGGATGTACGTTACTGAGTTCTTTCGGTAGATTGAGCTTGTAAGCCACAGGGTCGATTCTTGCGAGAATCTCGAAAGGCCCTATGTATCTTGGATTGAGCTTCCCACGCTTTCCAAAGCGTATCAAGCCCTTCCAGGGTGAGACTTTCAGTAGGACTCGGTCACCCACCTGGAACTCCAATGGTTTCCTACACTTGTCAGCGTAGCTTTTCTGTCGGTCTCTAGAGGCTTTTAGTCGTTCACGAATTTGAACGATCTTCTCTGTCGTTTCCCGAATGATCTCCGGACCCGTGAGAGTGCTTTCGGGAACTCGTCCCTTAGCTAACTGGGTATCACCCACTTCAGCCCAGCACAGAGGGGATCTGCACTTTCGGCCATAGAGGGCCTCGAATGGAGCTGCCTTGATGCTCGTGTGATAACTGTTGTTGTAGGAAAATTCAACAAGGGGTAAATGAGTATCCCAAGCTTTTCTAAAGTCTATCACACAAGCGCGCAACATATCTTCTAAGGTTTGGATAGTTCTCTCACTTTGCCCGTCGGTCTGTGTATGGTAGGCCGTACTCATGTCCAGCCTGGTTCCTAGGGAACTTTGTAATGACTACCAGAACCTCGAAGTGAATCGACTATCTCGGTCTGAGATGATAGATAAAGGAACACCATGCAATCTTACAATCTCCCTAATGTACGTTCTGGTAAGTTTCTCCATCTTATCTGTTTCCTTGATCGGTAGGAAGTGTGCAGACTTGGTCAGTCTATCGACGATGACCCATATGGAATCAAGTCCACCCGTCGTCTTGGGCAACTTCGTTATGAAGTCCATAGTGATCCGCTCCCACTTCCATTCTGGTATCTCCGGTTGTTGTAGAAGACCGGAGGGTTTCTAGTATTCGACCTTGACCTTTGCGCAAGTAAGGCATTTACTCACGAAGGTAGCAATATCTGCTTTCATGTTAGGCCACCAGTATAGCTTTTTAAGATCCAGATACATCTTATCTGAACCCGGGTGGATGGAATAACGAGTGTTGTGAGCTTCCGTCATGACCAAGTCTCTGAAGCCACCGTGTTTCGGTGTCCAGATCCGATCCATGAGGTATAAGGCTTCGCCACCCTTGACTTCCAAGTTCTTATCCATCCCTCTAAGGAATTCACCCGCCACGTTTTCAGGTTTCAAAGCGTCGAGCTGAGCTTCCTTTATTTGCGTGGACAAGTGTGAATGGATAGTTAGAGTCAAAGACTTGACCCTACGACTAGTATATTCTTTCCGACTTAGGGCGTCGGCTACTACATTGGCTTTACCCGGATGATAACGAATTTCGCATTCGAAATCACTAAGTAGCTCGACCCACCGTCGTTGTCTCATGTTGAGCTCTTTCTGGTCGAAAATGTGTTGCAGACTCTTATGGTCTGTAAAGATCGTGCTTTTGGTACCGTATAGGTAATGTCGCCAGATCTTCAGAGCAAACACAACTGCTCCTAGTTCAAGATCGTGGGTTGTGTAGTTAACCTCATGTGTCTTCAGCTGTCTCGAGGCATAGGCGATGACTTTACCTCGCTGCATCAGAACACATCCGAGTCCTTGATTGGATGCATCGCAATAGACAATGAAGTCTTCTATTCCTTCGGGAAGGGATAGTATCGGGGCGGTGCACAAGGCTCGTTTGAGCGTTTGGAACGCTCTTTCCTGTTTCTCCTCCCAGTCGAAGGCCACGCCTTTCTGGGTCAGGGTTGTAAGAGGTTTTGCTATGCTGGAGAAGTTCTGAATGAACCTGCGATAGTAGCCAGCTAGACCTAGAAATTGACGAATTTCAGTAGGTGTCTTTGGTGCTGACCAGTTCTCGATGGCTTTAATTTTGGAAGGGTCCACGTGTATACCTTCTTCGCTAACCACATGGCCCAAAAATTCGACTCGCCGAATCCAAAATTCGCACTTCGAGAACTTTGCGTAGAGCTTCTCCGCTCGCAATGTTTCTAAGATTTTACGGAGATGTTGACCATGCTCCTCCTTACTTCGAGAGTAGATGAGTATGTCATCAATGAAGACGATGACGAACTGATCCAAGTAAGGACGACACACCCTATTCATCAGATCCATGAATACTACGGGCGCGTTAGTTAATCCGAATGGCATCACTACAAACTCGTAGTGCCCATAACGAGTTCGGAAGGCTGTCTTGGGAACATCTTCCTCTAACATTCGTAGCTGGTGGTATTCGGATCGCAGATCTATCTTCGAGAAGTAGTTGGCTCCTTGAAGTTGATCAAATAAATCGTCAATGCGGGGCAAGGGATAACGATTTTTAATGGTAAGTTTGTTGAGTTCTCTATAGTCGATGCACATGCGAAACGATCCATCTTTCTTCTTGACGAACAAGACCAGTGCTCCCCATGGTGAGAAGCTTGGTCGAATGAATCCCTTTTTGAGAAGTTCGTTAAGTTGACTGGAAAGTTCCTGCATTTCAGCCGGTGCAAGACGATAAGGAGATTTGGCTACTGGGGTAGCCCCTGGCACTAAGTCGATTCTGAACTCGACTTGGCGTTGTGGTGGTAAACCGGGAAGTTCTTCTGGGAATATGTCGGGAAAGTCGCGTACTTCTGGGATTTTCTGGATGTCTTTCTGTTCTTGGCTGGTATCGACGACGTGTGCGAGAAATGCATGGTACTCCTTCCGCAAGCATTTCTGTGTTTGAATGCACGAAATGATGCGAAGGCTCGTACTAGGTTTTTCGCCGTAGATAATTAAAGTTTCGTTGTTAGGAAGGTTAAGACGAACTGCTTTTTCGAAGCACATAATGTCGGCACGCAGAAGACTCAACCAATCCATACCGATGATGACGTCGAAACATTTAATGGTAACTGGCATGAGATCTATCTTGAAAGTATGGCCATCTAAAGTTAAGGTACAACCTACGTATATGCAGTTTGTACTCTCTGTTTTCCCATTAGCCATTTCTACTGTGAATGAACTATCTAATGCACATGGTTTTTGTTTAAGCAGGTGTGAAAATTTGTGACTTACAAAACTTTTCTCGGTCCCACTATCGAAAAGTATGCAAGCATAAGAGTTATCGAGGAGGAACGTACCAGTAACTATCGTTGGATCAGCTACTGCTTCCTCGTGGCCTAGAGCCATAACTCTTCCGACTCCTCCAGCCCTCCCTGCTTTAGGGCAGTTCCTCTTGTAGTGGCCCACCTCGCCACATCCGTAACAAGCTTGGCCCATACCAGCGTTAGGAACCTGAGTAGCTTGAGTTGTTGGAGTTTTGCAGAAGCGGACAGTGTGTCCCTTCTTGTTGCAGTTAGAGCACTGCATCTCCCTGCAAGGTCCGAGGTGATGGAAGTTGCACTTGGTGCACTTCGGGAGGGTTCCAACATATGCTCTTGCTGGTAAGAGGTTGGCAGGGGCAACAGGAGTAACTGTGGCAGCATTGATTGCCACAAGTTGTTGTTTCCTAGAGGACCCTTGTGAGGCCCCTCTTTTCCTCTTATTCCACCTCTTCTTGTCGTGGTCGGGGTTGGACTTTTGTGGTACAAGGGTAGGGATTGTTATGTTCTGGGGTTTCCGGTGATCGATAAGAGATTGTGCCAGCTCTTTGGCACTATCAAAAGTAATAGGCCTGGCAGCGATCACACTTGACTGGATCTGGGGTGACAGTCCCCAGATATACCTCTCGATCTTTTTGCTCTGGAGAGCAACCATGTCGGGGCATAAGTTTGCTAAATCACAAAACCTATTTGTGTAGGTAGTGATGTCGGATCCCACCATTTGTAGACCCCAGAATTCCTGTTCGAGTTTTTGTACTTCGCCTCGAGGACAGTATTCTTTCATGAGCATTTCTTTCAATTTTTCCCAGCTGATGGAATACGCCACCACCAGAGTTAGATAGTTAACATGGCTGTTCCACCATGTTAGTGCTCGGTCAGAGAAGGTACAAGCTGCGAACTTGACCTTGCTGCCTTCTTGGCATGCGCAGATCTCGAAGACAGATTCCATCTTCTTGATCCATTGTCTCAACACCATAACACCCCCAGTCCCATTGAAGCTGCGGGGTTTGGCGTTAGTAAAATCCTTGTAGGTGCATTCCCGAGGGTGTCCATGGCTTTCGCCGTGGTTTGAGGGTGGTGCACCTGTTCCTGATCCACTAGGGGCAGGAGCGTTGATTGCTGACACAGCAGCTGCAACTGCTGCTGTGAAAGCTGCCTGGAACATAGTGGCATCAAAAGGATTTGGCGGTTGAAGAGGTACAGGTGGTGGTGGAGGTGGTGGTATTGGTGCTTCGTTGTTTGGGTTCCTCCTAGGATTCTTGCGTGGCGGCATCTTTAACTATACGTTTAAAAGATGACGACATGGATAAGAATAAATGGTAAATGAATGTGTCTCATGGACTAAATCGCCATAGTCCAACAACAGAAAGAATAGCATGACTAAATGAAGAAGATAGCATTTGGATAATAGTTTCCATAAGATTAGACATCTGTCAATAATACTGGAATTACAGATGTAACTAGTTCGGGAAAAATGACCTAGAAGTAGGCCTTACATCAACCAAGATGGAAAATTTTGACAGATTTAAGATTAGACAAAGACCTAACAGGTCTAAGATTTGTACAGACAGGAAATTAGACCAAAGTTTTACATAAACTAGGTTATATCCAAAAGATGAGATGACGATATTCTATCGGCGACGAGAACTACTAGCATGAGTCCTCGATCCCGTCAGTAGGCGTTCGATGTCCCTTATACGCCTGTCCGACCTTGCTTGTTGAGCTCGAAGTTCTCTAACTTCAGCTCGGGCTTCAACAAGTTCCCTTTGCAGATTTGCATTGCGGACCAGAGTCCTTTCATGAGCAGACTCTAGTTGGCGAATGTGGACAGTGTTAACACCAGAGTTGGCGTCAACTTCCAAAACTTGATTGATAGTCGCTTGAGCCATTATTGTGTTCCGAGAAATCCTACGCACCATGATTGGTAGGACTCTATCAGCAGAACCTCCTTCAGTGAGGTTGTAGAAACTTCGGTCGCCATTGTAGGGAATGGGCTGACCCTGTTCATGACTCCATGTAATCAAGTTAGTGGCCCATAGAGGTGTGGGTCCTTGAAACACAGGGCGAGGGTTCAGGTTTGGGTTTTGAGCAGCCGGGGGTAGGTTGTTGACTTCTGGCTCCGAGTCAGAACTATCGGAAAAGCCCTCGGCATGGTGATCATCCAAAGGGATTGGGTGATCATCTTCTGGCTCTGCCTCTAGCCAACCAGCATTGCCTTGGTTCGGAAAGTACGGATCGCCATGGTGAAATCCAGCCATCTTAATCTACACGAGAAAAGGGATATAAGAAATAGCTAAAATAGACGAACTAGCTAAGATAATTATAGTAAGATCAAATACCCATATGGTATTCCTTTATGGTTGTGTTGGTAAGTTTTTAGACTTGTTGCCATATCACAACCATTCTTGGGCATATTCTAATCACTCCTCGGACCAGCATAGTTGATCAGGCTATGCCATTCCCAAGACTGACTATATATCCGTAGGCTTACTTGTGATATTCAACAATCGTAATACTTTTGTTCTTGTCGTTGTGACACTGATTTTAGTATGAATGCAGGCACGTATACTTTGTTAAATATTTTATTATTTAAAAGTATAACTCTTAGACAGAGTGTTTTAATCCCATGTATTTATAGTTAGTATATCTTTTATGGGTTGATATACTATATTCACTATAAACAATGCTCTGATACCAATCTGTCACACCCCAAAACCACGAACGGCGGAAACGTTCAGGGGTGGAGGACGTCATGTACAGTATCACAACAGTGTAATATAATAAACAAGCAACAACATCATCCATTGCATTATAAGTAAAGTTTTATACATGTGTGTTCTTTCATTGTAATAAGACACCAAAAATATACAATCAAAATAAAAGACGAGACTTGACTGTTCCGTCTTCTCAAAACCTGTCCTCCGTACCTGTCTACTGGCGACCTGAGAACACAAGTTATTTTGAAAGAGAGTATCAGCTTTAAAGCTGGTGAGTTCATAAGTATATAAGTGTCATTGCTTTGTTTATGAAAATCTGCTATGAATGCCATGTAAACCTTTAAGTGAAAATGTTGAGGTAAGTATGAAATCCCTAGAAAAACCCTTATTTTCTATAAGTATGAAATGTAGTCTTCTACCAAGACTCGAATGTTTTGTATGTATGAAGTGTAGTCTTCTACCAAGACACGAATGTTTTGTATGAATGAAGGGTAGTCTTCTACCAAGACTCGAATGTTTTGTATGAATGAAGTGTAGTCTTCTACCAAGACTCGAATGTTCTGCATGAATGAAAGTGTAGTCTTCTACCAAGACTCGAATGTTCTGTATGAATGAAATGTAGTTTTTCCTTTGTGTTGACTAGTACTAAAGCACTTAGTCTAACTCCTAGTTTATGTGAAAGTAATCACATCATAAAGTAAACAGGGAAAATATAATCATGTAAGTGTTATTGTCTTGGATTACCAGGACAAACACGACATCGTTGAAGCGAAAGATAGACCCTAAGGAACATCCGAAGAGTGTCCCCTCATCCTCTGTAGCAGCAGCAGGGTGGAAGGAGGGTTAGTCCCTGAATCGATCTCTTGATGCAGATCGTCAACCTAATGATCCTCCGAAGATTCACATCTCATCCACTGTTGCAACAGTGGACAAAGGGATAGTTAGTCCCGTCACTGACTACAAATCAAGTGACTACCTTAGACATCCGTAGACGTCATCAACCACTGGTGCTAATCAGTGAGATTCGGAATGGTAAGTCCCGCCGAAACATCCCATTGAACGGGGATATGAAAGACAATTTACACAGTAAATACTAATAAATCGTCCTCTTAGATCTAAGTTCAAGTATCCAAGGTAAGTAAATACAGGATAACGCACCTATGAAGAAGTGTCCCTGTATGGTATTCATGTAAGTGTGTTCATGTAACGGGTAAGTATATGTAAACATATTCATGTATCATATAATCCTAAGTACGTGTACTCATGTATCATGTAAAGCATTAGTATAGACTCATGAATGAACTGACTCTTGTTTGATATCTTCTGACTATCCCTATGATAGCTAACTGGAAAGTATGTGGTTGTTCTAGTAAGTTTATGCACCCTCGCAACGCCAGGGTGCGGGAAACTGAACGAAGGATGAAAACTATAATCTCTAACATATAAATGAACATATACGTATAAGTATAGTCTGATTCAAAAGGTAAAATATACTGGTTTTGCAAGATATCTAGGAGTTTTGAACAATAATTTAAAGTGACTTGAAGTCATTTATACATTTCAAAACTAATACTTCTGTTATCCAAGTATTTTAAGATAGAAAACCATTTCATGTGACTCCTTTTGAAATATGTGAAATCTACTGAGTGAAAACGCAGTTATAAAATACATAAAATTGATTTAATAACATATTGTTTTCTACTTGTATTCCCCCCCTATTAAAGCATTTAAAATCCTTTAAAACATTGATTAAGGGGTATGAACTCACCTGTGGTTGGTGATTGGAATGAACTGAACGGTATCGGATTGCTAGGTGTCAAGCGAGGACTTGTGCACACACTACGATCCTAATGAACATATAATCACACATATATGCACTCAATTAGACACAAAAGACTAATTGATAATGTTTAAGACATCCTAGACATAGATAACACTTTATATAAGTGTTTTAAGCCGTAAGGACTTCATCTAAGCTATTGTGGGACAGGGTACTTGAGTTTAGGGTTTCCAAAGGACCCCATATGAGAGTTTACTCTCCATAAACCATCACACATGGAGTTTACGGTTGTAAACTCTTGAGTTTACGGCCGTAAACTCCCAAACATGTGTGTTTGGTGTGTTTTGAAGTCCAATATGCTTTCTAGTATTATTCTAACCTAGTGGCTATGTTCTTGGAAGGGTTTAAGGCCTAGAAGTACTCCAAATAGGAGTTTACGGCCTCAAGGACATTTCCCCTTGGAGTTTACGGCAGTAAACTCCCTTGGGGTGTTTCCTTTGTTGTTTTCAAGTCTCTTGTACTAGTGGGATGTGTTCTAGACTTTTAATCCTAGCATATGAAGGCATTAGGCATACCTTAGTGCCCTTTTTAGGAGTTTACGGCCCAAGAACCATGTCTTGGCCGTAAACTCACTTGGTTAGGTTATTTTGGTGTGGTTTGGTCCTTCCATTTAGTGGGTACATTTTCTTGTAAAGGTCTAGGCCCTTAGGTGTCATGAAAACACCCATTGTGACCATTTACATGGAGTTTACGGCCTAGGAGAGTTCTGGGCCGTAAACTCACTTTCATTTGTGTCATTTGATGTGTTTAAGACCTTATGCTACTTGGGAAAATAACCTAGATGCAAGCCTTAAAGTCCTTAAGTCCATAAATCACCATTTAGGCCTATGAAATGGAGTTTACGGCCTAAGAGAGTTTTGGGCCGTAAACTCCCAATATTGGGTGGTTTTGTGTGTGTTTTCATGTCTCTAACATGTATCCCTAATGTTCTAAGGCCTTATCCTAGCACCAATGTCAGTTTTGGCTTTGTTTCGGGAGTTTACCGCCCAAGAACACCTTGGGGAGTAAACTCCTAGATCTAATGATTTAGCCAACTAAATCATGTTTTAAGCATCTAACATGTATTCTAACACTACTAGAAAGAGTTACTCACAATCTGGGATGAAAACCCGAAGATCTGTCAGAGAGAAAATGGCTTTTCTCTAGCTGGAATTGTGAATAATGACTTAATTTAATTCAGAAAACTATTTATAGTCCTGAAATATTTTGACAGAAAATATTTCTATTCTCGAACTTGGACTATAACATTATGAAACTTGAAATGTCCAAATTTCACAAACTCAGGAGCATCCACTCTCCTGATATCTCCTAAAGTGTAAACCCTAATGTACACAAACTTGTTCAGAAAAGTCTGAAAATCACTGAAATTGGTTTGGCTTCTATTAAATAGATATTGTTCGTACAAATGGAAATTTCGGGTTGTCACAATGAATTTGTCAAAACCATAATCACAAGACAAGGTTAGTGACAAATCTAAACTCATACGGATTGAACTTGTGCAATCTTAAGTTCTTGCCATTTGGCAGCACAAGGGCCTGCCATTGCTTCCAAGTAGTTGTGCAACCAATTGAGGACTCTAAGAACTTATATGCAAAGCCAACTTTAACTGGAATGGGCACAGAAATGTCAACACGAGAGGTTATACACCTCAAGTCGTGTGCTAGTGAATAATTCCAGGTTTTATTAGATCTTGAGATTTTTCAAGTCCTCAAGACTCCCGCTGTCCTCTTGACATATAAGACTCTCTTGTCAAATATTCAAGGGATAGTGCGGATTCTTTATCAAGACAAACACTTCACACAATTGGTCTAAGTTGGTCTCTGTTTTATCCAAAACATCACAACTTACCAATTTCAAATGTACAAGAGTAGATAACCTTTTACTCTTACATTTGACTAGTGTTAATAAACCTTCCTTTAAGATATGTCACTCAAGTTACAATCTTAGAGTTTAATTCTAAGGATTGTTTTGGAACGAAGTATGACTCATCTTCTTGATTTTTAACCACTTCAACAATTCATAACTCCTCTTCTTAGCTATCAGAATGCACTTAGAGGATGAATTATGATAAGGTCTCTTAATCATTAAGATGATCATATAACATGATACTAAAGTACTCCCATCTTTTCAGATTTGAGAAACTTTTATCCTTCTGCCTAATTTGATTCTTCTTATTCGCTCTACCATACATTGAAAATTTTCCAATGTATCAGAATTACACTTAAGCCTGTAAGTATAACCATATTTACTAAACCATAGTAAGCCATGACGAATAGTCTTATCCGTCTTTTGTGGTGGACTTTGACAAGTGCACATGAATGTGTACTCGATCCCTTAGTCCTTTACTTGACTCACACATCCATGTGAACAAGTAATTAGTCTTAATTTACCAATGCTTGGAAGTTCTCATTCATCATACTATACAACTTGCATGATTCCAAATTTCTGTCCAATTGAAACTTGGGTGATGAGAATCTTTCCTTATTTGGTAATATTATAAACTACCACAACTGAAAGAATGAAATCCATTTTTTTTCCTTTCTTTTTTTTTCCAATATTGCTATCAATGGAATCTTATAAGCAACAACTTTTCACAAATTCCATCGTAAGGATATTTTTAAAATAAATAAAATCAGAAATTTTCCTTTAATTTCAAAAACCTTTGCGGAAGAACTTATCCTTACAATCCTTATGAAAAACTTTTTGTTATCTATTCCTAAGCAATATCTCATAACTCCGAAGAACTAGCTCAAGAATCCAATCTTCAAAACATGCGATAGAAATCCATCTATGCAGTTAGATTCAGCATATTCATTCTTTAAGTTTCTTTACTATTCTTTGATTCATAAAACACCAAGATGTGACCTAGTCAAATCATGTAATAAGACTCTCCAAATAGGAACTTAATAGATTTAGACAATGGACTTTACCTGAAATAAAGTCAAACTCATTGACTTTACCATCCTTAGGTAAGTTTGGCAGCTTCGTAACCAATGCCCCTTCCTTTGGCAATTTAACATATGGGCTCTTTGATAATGGTACATGGGACTATCACAGACTTAGTATTTCTCTTTACCATTTGGTCAACCGAGTTGACTATGGTCAATCCCTTTCCATTAGGAAGAGAATGTTTTTTTTCTGGATTTCCAGTGTCATCATTGTCAATGTCCATAAAGTTTTAGGAAGTTGATCTTAGCAAATAGATATGATCATTAAGGGTCTTGTCATAGTCTGTTTCATAGGAGTCTGAATGGAACTCCTATGTGACTTAGAAAGTAGTTGAGCCACCAACTTTCTCAAGACTTTGACACCCAACTCTCCCGGCTTGTCAATATGTGACTTCATCTCCAAGACGTGATCACACCTAGACATTGCCTTTCCAAAAGGGCTTGAGTGACCTTGAACTTGTGGGTTAGGGAGAATAATTGGAGGAGGTGGAGGAAGTGAAGTTCCAAGAGATTTGGTAAGATCATAGATGTCTGAACTAGACATCTTTTGGGAGATATTCAAGATAGTTGATTAAGTCAAGCCAGTGTGCTGGTAAACCACACACGCTCCACCGACTGACTTAAGCAAAGTACAAAGTGTAATTTCATGGGTTAGCACCTTATTCACATTTTTCCTAAGTAACTAAGATTGGGAATTTATAAAAGGTTTAGTTACTTAGTATTTATCATTAATACTTTTAATGAAGGGAGAACTTATAGTCTTTGTCCTACCCGTTCGGCTAACGACCCTCCACCAGTCAAGGAAGCAGTGGGTGAGAGTGGACACGCATTAAACTGCTATTTTATAGGCAGTAACCTTATACCCCCCTTATAGACCGGCTTCGTGAATGAGGCCTACTAACGGTAAGACTGACTTTTACTCTTATACATATATATATATATATATATATATATATATATATATATATATTATTAACTTATAATATTATAAATTATAAGGGTTGAATTTTAACTCTTTAAAATTCTAAGGGCTTAACTTGGAATTAAAGTATTCATAAGAGAAAACTTTTCAAATTCCAAAACATGAGGGCAAGTTTTGAAACTATTCAAAACTAATTAATTTCATAACTTAGGTGCTTAAAGTAGTTTTAATTAAAAGACTCTTCAAGTTCCATAACTTGAGGACAAGTTATGGAAGACTTTAAACAAATAAAGAATGTAACTTTTCTTTATTTTTATAACTTATGGAACTAATTAAGGTTACACTTATTTATTTATTTATTATTTAATGAAGAGACTCTTGAACCTCCATAACTTGAGGACAAGTTATGGAGACATAAAACCATTTAATTAGAACTAGACTCTTCATTTTTGTAACCTTTGCCAATTTTTATGAGTTTTATGATTCTTAAATGTGACTTTTCATATAACTTGAGGACAAGTTACAAAAACACACTTTGGAATCAACTCTTAGATTAAAATGGATTGAAATCAACTATTTCACACAAATTTTCTATTAATCTAAGCAACTCATATGAACAAGATAATTAGTATCAAACTTTTTCATGTAATTAGCAGAACACTTAAACTAATACAAAACATGAATCTATTGACAATTATCTTTGAAATTGGATTAGCATGCACATTACCACATAAAACACAAGTTTATAAGTCCAAAAACATCTTAGGGTAATGTTCCTAGTCCAATTCCAGCCAAAAAAGTCGAATTTATGCTGTCTGGGGTTCCAACTCGTCAAGTGCATGAACCAACTCGGCGAGTTGGATCGATTTTGACCACTTTTAGTCATGGACTCGCCGAGTCTCCTGATGGACTCACCGAGTCTGATGATCAGACAGCAAACAGTTTTGATTTTTTGAGCAGTTTTGCAAGTATAACAAGAAAACAAGCCTAGGCTCTGATACCACTATTGGGTTTTGAGCATTCTAACACTCCTAAGTGTACATGTAACCCTAAATACCTTGGATCTATGTTTTCTCTAATATACATACAAATATGAACATCCAAGGTATTATCCTAATCTAGCATATAAAACAATGAATATGATAAGATAGAATACATACCTCTTTGGTGTAGAATGTTCTCAAGAAGCTTGAGTGCCTAGTGCCCCAAGTGTGACACCTCAAATGGCTCACACAACATCATATGCTTTTGGAATAACCTTGAGAGAAACTTGAACACTTGAAATCGGCTAGCCCTTTTTCTTCACACACTTAGTGGCCGATTTTTGCCAAATAATATGATCTTATATAGTTGTTACAATTAGGGTAAACCCTAATTGTCATGGCTTTCCATTTCCTTGGATCCATGGGTTCAAATACACCATGGAGCATCATATGGGTTTTAGCCCAACTTGATAATCCATGGAGCATTAGCCCACTATACAAGTATGCATGATTTACACAATCAACCCATATATTTAATTAGTCTTCTTTTGATCACTTAATTATTTCTAGATTAATTCTTGATCAATACTAATTAAATAATCTTATTAATATATTAGAACTTATAATATATTAATCAACATTAAGTGTTATTTCTCTCATTATAGTCTATCCAAATGCATGATGCAATGCAACCCAAATGGACCATGCCGGGTCGGGTCAAGTCTTACCAACTATAGTTATGGACTTAGACATTAATCCAACAGATATTAGATTTAGTAGTTAGATAACCTCGAAAATTGTAAAGTGTAATTGACATCAGATGATGAATAAGATGTGTTTTATTTATGAGTAAAGTGTTGCTATCTCTTGTCGATCGTTTATTATATTTCTTTTGCATGTTGTGACTTCCAGAATAATTATGTTTGGTATATCATATTATTCGAACCTCCACAGTTGGTCATATGTCAGAAGTAGGTATGAATCAAGATTGTTATGATTGGCTGCACAGGTCTAAGGTGTTGGACATGGCTACAACAATCATGAGTTCTCATATGTTTTGAGCATTGGACTCAACCCACGCTCACTGGAATCACTTCATGGAATTTATCTCGAGTGCTCGTGAGACGGTAATATCATATAAGTCTTCAAACCTAGAGATATGATTTGTTAATTACGAGTTGGTTATGCATTTATTGTATGAAAACGCATTGGTAACTCGATGTTATAAAACGTGCTTTTGTGTATAATTCAATGAGTAGTAGAACAAACATATGAGTCGAAGTTTATATGTTCCTTCTAGGATTAGAAGCGATATCTGGGCCCTCGATGATTTTGTTTTGACCTATGTACCGGGCCCGGTCAGAACTAAATTGACGTGTTCAGTTAAGTTCTATGTCAAACAAATCAGAAATCGGGAAACAAATGTTGGTCAATAAGCAAGACCATGTTCCATGTATTTGTCCGGCTGATATCTAGAACAGAGGATTATATGATCACTTATCTAAAATGGCGCGTTCTAGTTCAACAGAGTTTAAAGAGCTATGATTGTTGATCGGTTCCTGAAGTCATACTTGCAACTATAGTTATTAGACTTGTCCAAGTGGGAGACTGTTGGATATAGTGTCTAAGTCCATAACTATATTTGGTATGTACTTGACCCGACCTGACATGGTACATTTGGGTTGCACTTCACCCGAACCATTTATGGATAATCTTTTGAGAATACTATAAGATATGATTTATTAATATATTATAAGTTCTAATATATTAATATAAGATCATATTATTTAATTATTATTGATCTATAATTAATCTAGGATTAATTTAGAGATCAAAAGTATTACTAATTAAATATAGGCTCTTATATTTATATAGTGTGGGCTAATGCTTATTTGGAATGGGCTATGCTTGCTTGGAACGTCCATGGATACTCCATGGAGCTTTAACCCATGGATCTCATGGAAATGAAGAGACATGGGTATTAGGGTTTACATGGATGTAACCCTAATCCACCACACTATATAAAGGAGGCTTTGGTTCTTGAAATCACACTAGTTGTGGTGAGTAAAGTAGAGGGCCGATTTCCAGATAGTTGTGACTATTCTCTCAAGGTTCCAAAGTTTGTGGTGATTTGTGATTTCCATTTGAGGCATCCACACTATTGGTGCTAGGCTCTAGAACTCCAAGCAATCAACTACAACTACAAGGTAAGTAATTCTACTTGCATTATTTGATTCAAGTTGCCCATGCCATGCTAGATAGGATAACAACCTTGGAAAATAATTATTTGCATGTATCTTAGTCAAACATAGATCCAAGGGTTATTAGGGTTACATGTACACTTAGGAAGTGTTAGAGTGCTCAAAACCCATCACTCCATGCGTGCCTAGGACCCCTTTGCCAAATATTTCCTTTAAGGACCATTATTGACACTATCTTCTAAAGAGTCCAGTTAATGGTTTGGTCTAGGCTTTCAGTGTATATTGTTTTGGCAAGAGTCTGTAATACAGTTTATGTGGTCTTTATGTGAATTTGGTCATTTTGTGTGTTCACGACCGTAAACAGAGTATACCGCCGTAAACCCTGTTTACGGTCGCAAGCACAGTTTGCGGTCTAAGTCAAGTATAAATAGTAGAGGAGTTCGTCTTTTGTAGTTGTTGGTGCCATAGAGTTACAGAGCAGTCCATCGAGTTGTACCTGACGATTTATTGAATATAATCGTGTGCAAACTTGGTTTCTTTTCATCTTGTTCTTATTCTGTGATTGTTTATTGCTTGATTACTGGTAAAGATCCTTATTTGGACCTTACAATTGGTATCAAAGCAATAACTGGTGTCAAGCATCATTCAATCGAGATTTGGGGTGCTTAAAACTGATATTCTTATTGTTCGAACATTGGTTTTTGTATTCTAAGTGGTTAAAGGATCTGAATCTATTGCAAAAATGTGTGTTTAAGAGCTTTATGGAATTTTCTGCCAAACATAAACACCATTTACGGTTCTAAACTCAAGATCTTCATCAACTGTAAACTGTGAATCTTCAAAAACCGCAAACAAGGCTTCAAGAACATTAAGATCTGTAATCTCATATACCGTAAACCCAGTTTACGGTTGTAAACTCATCAACTACAAATACTTTTGTGATTTTAAATTTGCGAGTTTAAATTGCTTTAATTTCAAATGGATTCTCAAAGTTAAAATCATTTTCATGAACTTGATACTGTCATGGGAACTACTACGCGTATTCCAAGATTGATGTCTGCAGATGGTTTTCCCGAGTGGAAGTACAGAATTGAAAAATACATTAAGATGAAAGATTTTAATGTCTGGAGAAGCATTCTTAGAGGCCCTGTTAGAATCACTATGACAGTTGGTGGCCAAGTGATTGACAAGGCTGTTGAAAACTACACTGATGAGGAGTTTGAGAAAATTGAGGAGCAGGAAAGGACCTTAGCCACTCTAACCATGGCATTATCTCCCGATAATGCTCAAGGTTTTCGTGAGTACACTTCAGCTAAAGATCTGTGGGAAGCCCTAATTGAGGATTATGAGGGCAATGCAGATATGAAGGAAAGTCGACAGGACATGTGAGACAAAAGTTTAATACGTTCAACTACATTCCAGGAGACACTCTTGAGGCTCAGCTACAATGATTCACAACTCTTATGAGTGACATGAACATATCTCGGATTTTCTTAACCAAGTTAGAAATCAAGAAGAAGCTTCTGAATGCTCTTCCTAGATCATGGGATATGAATGTTGTTGTAATTAAGAAAACCAAGGATTTAAATCGCTTCACTCTTGCTGAAGTTATGGCGATCATCAAAGCTTGTGACATTGATGACAAATAGAGAGAAATTAATCATGTGAACTCATACTCTACTGCAAATCTTGGAATCTCATCCAACAATGCTTTCTCATCAATCATGTCCTCCTCAGGTCAAGCCTTTGCAGCTCAACAACCTCAGATTCAGACCTTCACTGTTGCATCATCCATCCCTCACCATCAAACTCATCCATATGTCGCTCCACAAGTTGTCCCTGCTCCAAATGTGTTAGATGTAGCTTCTTCTTCAAACTCTAAAGACTCTGATGAAAATCTGGCTCTAGCTACTGGCCTAGTTAATTGCTACAATGCTTTTGTAGTTGGAGATCTTCCACCTCAGCTATCATTTGTTGATTTGGATCAAATTCATCCTGAAGACGTAGAAGAGATGGACATTACTTGGCAGATTGCTATGGCTATTTTCAGGGCCAAACAGATTGCTAAGAAGACAGGGAAGAGCAACTAGGGCATGAATGTTGATAAGAAGGTGGGAGTTAACAAGGGCATGCTGAGATGTTTCAACTGCCACGAGTCGGGTCATTTTTCTTGTGAATGCCCTAAGCCAGATCGTAGGATCAACAACAATAGGCATATGGTAACAGTGGTAAACAACCATGAAGGTGCTGTAGCTAATGGTGAGATTGCTATGGTCGCTCAATCCTTTGACTGGGAGGACCAGATTCAAGCTTTAAATATCTCAGGACCACAAAATGCTCACCTAGCTCAGATTGATGATGCTACCTTGAAGAATGATGATGTTGATCCCAAAGTAGAAATGATGGAGCTGTAGTTTGACCTAATGGTGTCTACTTCTTCCGAGCCCAAGAAAAGCAAGGTAAACCTAACATCTTGTTCTCATGCATGTAAAGAATATGTTAAAATTCTTCGTGATGAAATTCAATTATTACGTAGAGAAGTAGAGGACCTTAGATATGAGGGCTACCAACTTAGGAAAGGACAAAAACCACTTAAGGCCCAGTTAGAAACTAAAATAAAAGATTTTAGAAGGATTCAAACAGAATACAGTGAAAAATGTGAATTGTATGATTATGTTAAAAGACAAAATCATGAGTTAATTACTAAGCTTGATACATTAAAAAGGGATTTTGACTCTGCAAACTTTGCTTTTCAAAAATTTGATGGATCAACCAAGGTAGTTAACACCATGATTGATCATTGCATGCAATTTAAACGAAATTAGTCTAAGGGTTTAGGATATGATAGTGTACCTCCTCCTTATAATCATACATGTCTGTATCAACCCCTGTCTAAGGAGGAGATTGCCAACGAACCATTTATGGTTTATGGCAAGCCATCTGGTTTTGTTTCAGGGGGATTTATTAACGTTGAAACTACTAACATGTCTACTTCCCCTGCAGATCAACCCTTAGACCAGGCAAAGCATGGAGTCGGAGGACCTGTTTCAGTTTCTGTTTTTGTTTCTAATTCTGAATTTTGTGTTTCAAATGAAAATGTTTATGTTTCTGATGTTAAGACTGATAATGTTTCTTGTGATGCTTCCACGTCTGATTCTGTTGAATTTAATTTCTTTGATATGTTTGATGAACTGTTTGGTAATTTTGATGCTTGTGATACTCATGAAACACCATCAATTCCACAAGTCACAACAACTGAGACACCCTCACTTATCTCTCAATCTATTCCTCATGCATGTTCTTCTGAAAAAAGTGAGAGTGTCTGTCAAGAAAATAACTCTGAAAAATGCAGTTGAAGCTCAAATAATAAACATATTTGTTTTAACTATGGTGTTGGCAGTCATATAGCTAGGAATTGTCAAAATAGGATCTTTGTTGACTACTTGTCACCAAGAGGAGAGAACAAATCTCGAGGAAGGTCTTTAATTAGAAAATCTTCAAGAACTCGTTCTCAAAATGATGATTGGAAAGATGATCGAAGCAGAAATTGGGCTAATTTTCAAAAGAATAAAAAGGTTTTTACTAACAAAGCTCAAAATAGTTTGCCAAAACCGAACAAGGCTCCACCAAGATCGGCTTCATCAAAAAGCAATTCTGGATCTTCCACCACTTCTGGTAGAAAATCCAGAGGCTCAGTGCAAACTCCAAAGAAACATATTTCAAAACCACCTGAGAATGTTGTAAAACCCAAATATCAATGGAAGCCCAAATCACTTTCTAATCCATCATTAACATATTATAAAGTGATTAAGAATGAGGATCCTAATTTGAAAATATTGAAGGATAAATCAGAGAAAACGAAAAGGAAACCCAGGACAGTGATGACCTGGGTTACTAAATCTAAATGATTGCGCTCATTTTGTAGGGACAGTTGCGGAGGAATGTCGTTCGTCCTTGGTACAGCTTCTCCCGGCATATGACAGGAGACATCTCCCAACTGAGCGAAATTCAATCTTTTAATGGGGGTTAAGTCTCCTTTGCGGGCGGAGATGGAGGCAAGATCACACAAAGAGGAACCGTTACAAATGAAGTGTTAAGCTTTGAGAATGTCAGCTTCGCTCCCGAGTTAAAGCACAGCTAGTTGAGTGTCTCTCAAATCTACGACAAAGGCTACTCTACCCATTTTACTGCTACATAATGTATGATTCTCAAGCCAGGCATTGTCATCCTGGAAGAGTGGATTCTAGTCAAATCTAAGTGGGATGGGAATGATTACATTATTGATATGAACAGTAACCTACCTGAACAAGTCACTTGTCTATTCTCAAAAGTCTCCGAACAAAATGCAATGTTGTGGCACCGAAGGCTCGGTCATGCTAACGCGAAAAACCTGAATCATCTTGCTAAGAATGAGATGGTCTGAGGCCTACCGTCAGAGACTTTATTACATTTGAGAAGTGTGTTTCCTGTGCTCAAGGCAAACATCATCGGAAACCACACCTTCCCAACCAAGTCAACTCAATCAGTCAAGTGCTGCAAGTATTACATATGGACTTATTTGGTCCGATCAACGTCCTGAGCATCAACAGAAGCTCATACTGTCTAGTTGTGATCGATGACTTATCTCGGTTTACGTGGGTCTTCTTCTTATCCAACAAAGCGAGGGTTGCTGATCTGATAAAGAAGTTCATTGTGATGATTCAGAAGCAAACCAACAACCAAGTGAAGGCGCTTCGTAATGACAATGGAATTGAGTTCAAGAATGTTGTTCTTGACCATTTTTGCGTAGAAAAGGGGATAGTGCGTCAATATAGCTCTGCTCACACGCCTCAACAAAATGGTGTTGCTGAAAGGAGAAATAGAACTTTGAAAGACGCCGCAAGGACAATGCTTTGTGATTGCAAACTACCTATTTTCTTTTGGGCTGAGGCGATTAACCTGATTGCTACGTACATAATCGTGTTCTAATCAACAAAGCACAAATCAAGACACCGTACGAGATTCTCGATGGACACAAGCCTACTGTCAGCCATTTTCGTGTATTTGGTTGCCCTTGCACCCTTCTTCACTTGGAATCCATCCCTAAATTCAATGCCAAAGCCGATGATTGTTACTTTGTAGGGTATGCTATGCGCACCGCGTATAGGGTTTACAACAAAAAAAACTAAGCAGATAGTAGAATCCTATGACGTGCGCTGGTTGGAGGAGAGTGAAACAGACGCTCGAGTGGGTCCCGACTAGTTATTTGATTACACATATCTTTTCAAATCTTTAAATGTGTCTAAAGATAGTTCAAGTGGATCCTCTTATGGTTTGAAGATTGTTTCTGAAGACGAAGACGAAGAAGTTGTCTACAGACCTCCAACGATTGAGGGGGAGTCCTCTGCTCCATCCGTGGGGGCGTCCTCTGCTCCACCTGAGGGGGAGTCATCTGATCAACCAAATAGTCCAGAGTCTAAGGTTACAAATGAAACTCCTAATGCTGATGCTACACCTCTTACACCTGTTGATAGAGAGTTCATGTCTGGAGATGCTTCCGCTGTCAATCCAACTTTTATGGAACTACTCTTTCCTGAAGAAATTGCTAATGAGTTTGTAGCAGATTCATCTAATGTGAATCAATCAGCAGATGATGGAGGTATCAACATACACATTGTTCCTGTTTCACTCAATGATATCAGCCAAGACATACCTTCAAGAATTCAACGCGATCATCCGATCGATAACGTCATTGGCCAGCTGGGTGATGGAGTTGAAACGAGAAGTCAGAGTGGAGATGTTAATGTATGTCTCTACTCTTGCTTTTTATCTCAAATAGAGCCCAAGTACGTTGACATGGATTTGAATGAGCCCATCTGGGTAGATGCATTGCATGAAGTGCTAAATCAGTTTGAAAAGCTCGGGGTTTGGAAGTTGGTTGAGTTACCAAAGGGAAAAAGTTCTCTTGACACACATTGGGTCTATCATAATAAGCAGTATGATTCTGGTGTAAGAGTGCGTAATAAAGCAAGGTTGGTGGTTCGCGGGTTTCGACAAATTGAGGGTCGTGATTATACTGAGGTGTATGCTCCCGTGGCTCGTTTGGAGGTTATTCGTATCTTTCTCGCATACGCTTCCTACATGAAATTCACGGTCTAGCAAATGGATGTCAAGACTGCCTTCTTGTATGGCAAGGTAAAGGAATAATTTTTTGTTGATCAACCCCCTGGGTTTGTTAACTCAAAGTTTCCTAATCATGTCTACAAGTTGGACAAGGCGTTGTATGGGTTACATCAAGCTCCTCGAGCATGGTATGCGACCCTAACAAAACATTTGCTCGAGCATGGATACTCTTGCGACACTATTGATCAAACTTTATTCATCGAGCATGTGGGTAATGATCAGATACTAGTTCAGATCTATGTTGACGACATTATCTTCGGGTCTACCTATCCAAAGCTTTGCAAAGAGTTTGAAGGTGTGATGAAGAAGCGATTCGAGATGAGTTCTTTAGGTGAAATGACCATGTTACTGGTGCTTCAGGTCAAACAAAGTTCAACCGGAATCCTGCTACATCAAGCTAAGTATGTGGAGGATATTCTTGAGAAGTTCGGGGTTGAAGACGCAAAGCCTGCATCTACACCAATGGCTGAAAGACCCGTGCTGAATCCAGATATTGATGGCGAATCCATAGATCAAACTCACTATAGATCGATGATCGGTTCCCTGATGTATGTCATTGCAAGCCATCCCGACATCATGTTTGTAGTGTGTCAATGCGCTCGCTATCAGGTTAATCCTAAACTTTCACATCTTATTGATGTCAAAAGGATTTTTCGGTATATCAAAGGTTGCCCAAAATTGGGTCTTTGGTATCCAAAGAATTCTGAATTTGATTTATATGCTTTTGCTGACAGTAATTATGGAGGCTGTAAGCTTGACAGGAAATCCACATCAGGAGGGTGCCAATTCCTTGGTGATAGAATGGTGTTGTGGCAGTGCAAGAAACAACATACCGTCTCTACCTCAACAGCAGAACCGGAATACGTTGCTGCGTCAACTTACTGTTCTCAAGTTATCTGGATCCAACATCAGTTGTTGGACTACGGTTTGAATTATCTAGAAACCCCAATTCATTGTGATAATGAGGCTGCTATTCAAATCACTAAAAATCCGGTCCAACATTCCAAAACCAAGCACATTGACATCAAAATTCACTTTATCAAAGATTGTTATGAGCGTTCGCTCATCTGGCTAGAACAGGTTCCCACTGCCAATAATGTGGCAGATTTTTTCACTAAGTCTTTTAACAAAGCTCTATTCGGTGTGCTTGTGGGATTTTTGAAAATGATTCGTGTTGAGGATTAATTTTTGTTATTATTTAGGTTAATTTAAATTTGAGCATTTTAGTCATTTCATTCTCTTCCATGCACAAATTTAGGGGGAGAAATAAACAAAACCAAACAAAAATTAGAAAAAATTAAAAATACAAAAACATTATGCTTCTATTTTTTATTATTTTTATTTTTTTCAGAAAAAATTAATAATCCAAAAACATTAAAAATCCAGAAAATCAAAAATTGTTGCGAAAAGTTTTGCTTGTTGATGAAGGACAGGGAAGTGATATTATCTAGTGATAACATGCAATCTAAGTTTGCATAACGTACCCAAAGTTGAAGGGTCTACACTCTGGGTTGATGCGTCGGTAGGCACGGAAGATTCTAAATGGACATGACTAGGCAGAGTTGAACTTAGGAAATTTATAGACTTGACAAATCTTGACCTAGTCTGATCCGTTTAGCCTGACAATACGATGCTTGGATAGGTTGAGCAGGGAGATATATATAGGAATCTGCTGGTCACATTAAAGAACCTGTACTTGGAACCGTGGATTAACTCTTCCTTGATGTGCGGATTCTGTCGTTAATTCCGGTATTGATGGGGTGACTTGTTAATTCCGATGAATTAGGTCTATAGAAGGTTATATTCTTTCTTTCTATCTGTTAGTCATATGTTACCTCCTCTGCGTGACTCATAATCCAACCTGGACTGTAACATAAGCAACTCTATTTCTCTGCATCTTCTATCTATGCAATTCTTTCTATCTGTTACCCATATACTGTCTCCTTTGCGTGACTCACAATCCGACCTGGTACACAGTATATGCACCATTCTACTTCTCAATCCCTCTAAAAGTTTAGTTAGTCATATGTTTCACCCTCTGCGTGATTGGAAGAGATCCGACCTGCATATATAGCATATGCATTCTAAATCTATCTTCTCTCTTTATAATTGTCTGCTCACCCGATGTAAGGAGTATTTTGGAAGTCTTTGATTGTTGGGGCATATCAGGAAGCGGAAAACACGTTCTAGTACAATTAAAATTGAACACATACAGATTGTCTGTAGATCTCATTGCTCACTTTAGGTGGACAACAATATCCTTAGTCGTCGTCAGCTGAATGGTCCTTAAGATATAGTATCTAGGAACTTAGGTTCAGATATAGTATCTAGGAACTTAGGATCACTTTGTATTACAATTATTAGTATGTCCTAAAAATCATCACAATTTTTCGTGTTTAAGTGGACCACAATACCGGCGATCGAACAGACAAAGAGGTGAAGATGAAAGGTGCCGACAAGTAGATTAAGGTTGTCTAACAACTTTGATCCCAGCATCACAAGAAAATTTTCAGTAAATTTTGAGATAAATTTTGTCTACGTTCATTTTATTTTTATTTTTATTTTTTAGTTTTTAGTTTAATTTTAATTTTATTTTTAATTTAATATCCTCAAAAGGTTTTATTTTTGAAAATTTAATCGAAATTTGGATTGGGTCTTACACTGTGTGGGAGACAGGTAAAAACTTAAGGAGTATAAAAGGAAGTGTTTACTTCCGTAAACCCTTTCCACTCCATCTTCTCCTCTTTACAGCCGCAAGCAGTTTCTCTCTCTACTCTCTCTCTCTCCTCGAAAAAGTTTTTGCGAGATCTTGTGAAATCGACTAGTCCTCTTCGAAGGTATGATGAAATCGACCGGGAATCTGCTTTCTATTCGTCATTCCGACCAAAATCGGAGAAGTAATCTGCGTTTTTCTAATTGTCGGCGTTTACTGTTCTTGAGGGGTTTATGGTTTTGGGAGATTCAAGAACCGTAAACCCATTTTGACCTTACGACCGTAAACACATTTTGGCCTTACGACCGTAAACTCCTTTGAGCTTACGACCGTAAACTCCTTTGGCCTTAGGACCGTAAACTCAGTTTACGGTCCGTTGACCAACTTTGACCGTAAACCCTATTTTGTCCCACTTTGACCGTAAACTCCTTGTTTGACTAATTTTGACTGTAAATTTTATTCTTTTGTAGTCAAACTAATTTTTAAAGGCCAAAATAAAAATTGTTTATCTAAGAAAACTTAAAGCTTTAAATTAGTGAATACTCTGTTTTCTTACTTGGCCTGTTTAGTGCAGATCAATGGCGAATCTTAAGTTTGCAGACATGCACAGCCTGGCGATTGTGTTGGATGATCCTCCGATCATTCATGCAGAATTCAAATAAATGATCTACCAACTGAGAGAGTGTTTCTTGTCTTGTGCCATCACAGTGAATCTCATCATTTATCAGAACATTGTCTGAGAGTTCTGGCAGATGGCTAAGATGTCGAAAGTCAATGGAGAGATGTCGATCGAAGCTGTGGTTAAAGGCTGCAAGATCAGAATCACGGAGCAATACATCAGAGATACTTTGCTAGTCAATGATGAATCCAATTTTCCTACTGAAATTAGGATCAATGACGTACAACGGATTCTTGAGAGGATGTTCCTACCCTCCCACAGTGAAAAATCTCTTGCCTCCTTACTAACGATTCCTGGCACACGTGATCGTGAGCTGCGTCTCAGGCAGGAGATCAGGAGCTGACGAAATCTCCCTCAGAAACACAGGGGCGATTGTCTCTTTGGCCGCCAACATTAAATTCAACTTCTCAAAGTTCATTCTTGATGAGTTCTTGGTGAATGTAAATGCCATCACTCGGGGAACCAGAGATGCATTCTTGTTATATCCGAGGTTTATTCAAGTGTTCATCGACGATCAATTTCCAAAGATGGTCAAGGATGTTGACAAGCTGGACATAAAATCCTTGGGTCCTCACACTGGTGGTCTCATCAAACAAAATTGGAAGGGCAAGGTCGTTTCTCAAGGATTGCATCCTTTAGTGAAGTTCGGGAAATTTGTTGAGCTTGACGAATCTTCCGAGTCTCATGGAGCATCTGATAAAGCATCATCTGAGCCCACTTCCTCTGAAAGGGTTGTTTTTGATGATGTCATCACCAATTCAGATCATGATGCCGATGAAACTGCAGCTGCAAATGCTCAAGTCGCCTAGGAACACGAATTGCAGTCGGTACAGGTTCAAGGAGATTACAATGAGAGGTCGGGGGCTGAGACTGAATTGTATGAGGATCTCGACCTCATAGGATTCGACAATGATGAAATTCCCTTAAACTTCGGTAGCAATGAAGACTTTATGACCAGAGAAAGCCTCGACAAGTTGCTTGATAATGTCGTTGAAGTTGCTCATCCGGCAACAGAGACAAGGGAAGAAGAAGATGTTCATGAAGCCACTCCTACTACTACCAATCCATCGGCAGAAATAGTAACTCCTATGGTGACAGTATCAGGGATTCCTCCCACACTAGATATAAACCCTCGATACTAACTCTTCTCTAAAGACAAAGCAAATTACAGATCTTCAGACACATTTTGGCCTGTTGACTGCCAGCTACTACGATCTCAAGAAAAAGCTGGAAGATAAACTTGGCGATGATTTCTAGTCATCCATTGACGAGCCAAAGATTTATTTTCCCAACCAACATGTTCCCATTGCTCCTTAGCCTACCATAACCACCATCATCGAAGACCGTTTTGAAAAAGAACCGACTCAAGCTCCAAGTGCAGCAGCATTGAAACGCGCCAAATTGGACAAGTCCACTGACAAGTCTTCTGACAATGGTCAAATGCTATTTAAAAGGAGCGTAGATCATAAGGCACCCTGGGATAGTCCACAGATCGCCGTTACGGATCTGGGCGTGCATCGTTTCAAACATATGTATGGCGATAGGTCAGGAATCATCTCGTGGGGATTCCATGATACCATGAACATGTTTATGGTGAGGAGAAAGAGCGGCAATAAAGAACTATACAAAGATGCTCACGACTTTCACTCTTTTACGAAGATTGATCTCTGTTGGGTCAAAAATATGGTTTATACTTTGTTTTTCTAAGCATTTATTGTTTTTATTATTTGGGCCAAAATTTGTATAGGATTAATTGTAGTTTGGACCGAGCATTGGATTATTTGTATTTTGGGCCTATATATATATATATATATATATATATATATATATATATATATATATATATATATATATATATATATATATAGGGTGAGGAGTGAATGTGAGGGAAGAACCAAGGAGCTTAAGTGTGTGTATTCTAAGGTGTGAGAGAAACTAGAGAGAAGAGTGTGTGTGAACTATGTGTATGTAGCTTCAATCATTTCATTGAATACATCATAGATTCAAGTTACTCTTCCTCTCCTTCTATTCTATTTTGATCTAATATCATCCAATTGATTGGGATTACGCACCATCAGGTTGATCTGGTTGATACACAAGCAGATTTGGGGACTAACAATTGGTATCAGAGCTTTGTTTGTATCACTCATCTTTGTTAGATTTGGAGCCGATTTGATCTTATTTTGGAAAGATTCTTGCGTTTTTGGATAGATCTCGCAAAATTAGGGGAGGGGTTGTTCTTCGCGTTTTTCATAAAAACGAGTTTTTGATCGAGTTTTGGAGCAATAATGGTGAAAAACGTCCTTTTTTTCGCGATCTGAAGTGGTGTTTACGGTTTTTGAAGGGTTTACGGTCCGGAGTTTACGGCCGGAAACTTGTTTGCGGTTGCCGGAGTTTACGACCGGAAACGTGTTCACGGTCGCCGGAGTTTGCGGCCTCGGCTCGGTCAGCAGCAGTTTCCGGTTCGGACGCCTTCTCGGTCAGCAACATCCTCGCAGCTCGTCCTCGCCTCACACCTCGGTCTGGCATCTCGTTCAGCAAGCCTTGCATCGCATTAGCAGCTTCGCATGCAAAAGGCTCGCATCAGCGCTTCAACAAAAAAGGGAAACTGATTTGAGGTTGACGGGGATCGAACCTGGGACCTAAAAGTGTTCAATCAAGCACCTAACCATCTCGGCTACCCAAGCCCTTGTGATTTCCTTTCAAAATTTTAAACTTAACCACTCTCTGCCGCTTACAAGTTTCGCAAATTTCACACTTTTAGCCCACAATTGATTTTCTTTTAATTTTAAACTCCTTTTTCAACCAAAAATTTTAGTTTTTAAATTTTGAATTTTATTTTTGATTTTTTACATAAAATTTTGACTTTGACTTTTAAAATGTTGACCTTTGACTTTTTCATTTAACTTTTAAATTTTCAAATTTAGAATTTTGGTTTGACTTTTAAGTTTAACTTTTTATGTTTGACTTTTTAATTTTGACTTGTGAGTTTGACTTTTTAAATTTGAATTTTAAGGTTGACTTTCTGGTTTTTTTTAAGTCAAAACGCAATTAAAATAAAAATAATAATAATAATAAAAAGATATGCTGGTTATGAAATGTGCTTGAGGGAGATGTTTTGGGAAGTGATATTATCAAGTGATAACAGGCAATCTAAGTCTGCGTAACGTACCCAAAGTTGAAGGGTCTATGCTCTGGTTAGATGCGTCGGTAGGCACAAAAGATTCTAAATGGACATGACTAGGCAGAGTTGAACTTAAGGAATTCATAGACTCAACAAATCTTAACCTAGTTAGATCCATTTTGTCTGACAATACGACGCTTGGATAGATTGAGCAGGGAGATATATATGGCAATCTACTCGTCACATTAAATGAACTCGTATCTGGAACCGTGGTTTAACTTTTCCTCGATGTGCGGATTCTGTCCTTAATTCTGGTATTGATGGGGCGACTGGTAAATTCCGATGAATTAGGTCTATAGAAAATTGTTTTATCTTTCTATCTGTCTGTTAGTCATATGTTACCTCCTCTACATGACTCAAAATCCGAACTGGACTGTAACATATGTAACTCTATTTCTCTGCATATTATATCTATGAAATTCTTCTTATTTGTTAGCCATATGCTGTCTCCTTTGCATGATTAACAATCCGACCTGGTACACAGCATATGCAACCTTCTACTTCTCAATCCCTCTAAAAACTATAAGTGATAATAATCTAAATCTATATTCTCTCTTAATGATTGTCTGCTCACCCGATGTAAGGAGTACTCTCGAAGTCCTTGATTACTGGGGCGTATCAGGAAGCGAGAAACATGTTCCAGTACAATTAAAATTGAACACTCAAAGATTGTCTATAGATCTCGTTGCTCAATTTAGGTGGACAACAATATCCCTGGTCGTCATCTGCTAAATGGTCCTTAAGAAATAGTTTCTAGGAACTTAGGATCACTTTGTCTTACAATTATTAGTATGTCCTAAAAATTGTCACAATTTTTCATGTTTAAGTGGACCACAATACGGGCGATCGACCAGACAAAGACGTGAAGATAGAAGGTACCGACAAGCGGATAAAGGTTGTCTAAAAACTTTAATCCCAAATCATTCTTAAAGTTAGATATCATTTTATTTTTGTTAAATTTGTTCATAGTTTCTTCTAATTTAAATATTAGGGAGAACTAAAAAAATAAAAAATAAATAAAAAAATAAAAAAAAAATTAGTGTTATTTATGTTTTATTTCTTGTTCAAGAAAATCAAAAATCCAAAAATATTTTTGTTTCCGTGCTAAGTTTTCTTTTAGTTTTGTTTTGTCTTGAATAGTGATTTTAGGTATAGATAAGACTCATGAAGTTTGTGTCGAAGATTTCTAAGCCAAGGCTTCATCTATGAGCATCGAAGAATTCGCATTCGAAGGAGCAAGAAATGAAGATTATTCTTTCGACATTCAATCTTTCAACCCCAGAAGCAAGGTGAAGCTGCAATTGAAGATTATGTGATGGATTGCATTGACGCCTCCTCAATCAGCCTGCTACTATCTTTGTACCCGCTGAAGTGATCTAGAAGTTCAGTTCTCTCTGATGTTCTCTCTGAAGATTCTCAAGCTGAAAGCGCTATCTTTCAAGAATCAGTACGTCAAGCCTCCTCATCCGACGTGCGTTCAAAGCCAAACTCTTCAGAAAAGTCCAACCGCTCAATATGAACCTGAAAGCGCTATCTTTCAAGAATCAGTACGTCAAGCCCTCTCAAGCTGATAGCGCTATCTTGAAGCTGTGAAGAATTTGAAGATTAATGCTGAAGCCAAGTTCCCAATGAAGATTAACAAGAAAAGGCAGCTACGTTTTAGGGGAGCTAGTTGGGTCATTTAAGAAAAGAAAAGAAAGCTATAAACCAAGGGGGGATTGTTGGGTCAAAATTATGGTTTATAAATTGCTTTTCTAAGCATTTATTGTTTTTATTATTTGGGCCAAAAATTGTATAGGATTAATTGTAGTTTGGACCGAGCGTTGGATTAATTGTATTTTGGGCTTGGCCTTAGGTCCATATATATATATATATATATATATATATATATATATATATATATATATATATATATATATATATACCAAGGAGCTGAAGTGTATGTATTCTAAGGTGTGAGATAAACTAGAGAGAAGAGTGTATGTGAATTATGTGTATGGAGCTTCAATCATTTCATTAAATACATCATAGATTCAAGTTACTCTTTTTCTCCTTCTATTCTATTTTGATCTGACATCATCCAATTGATTGGGATTCCGCACCATCAATTGGATCTGATTGATACACAAGTAGATTTGGGGACTAACAATCTCATTGAGCTGTCCAATGCTCCTTTCTCAAATCCATCAGGCAATACCAGGGCGAGTCAGTTCAAATCCTTTTTGGAAGATCAAGTGGCCAAAGGCTTTCCGTCAATGAAGACTGCGTAGTCTTTTGTCAAAGTCCATAAAAAGGTTATTGATCCCAAAACAAGTCAGCCACCTCGGTCAGTGATGTGGCCTGCTATTGTCCAAGTTAAGCACATTCCCGTTTTTCAAAATTACTCAGATGGCTCTCTCGCATCCATGCAATATTGGGTGTATGATGAATCCACATATGCTGCTGTCATCAAGCTTATGGAAGATTGCATTTGTCTGTATGACAAAAGGGATTTGCTTTAATTTGGCAAGTAGGACATCCATCATCTCGCTGCTCATCAGATTGTGGTGGCTGAAGATATCTTTGACCCTGCTGCAAAAGAATATACTTCAATGGTGGCTACAATTATAGAATAGAAAATATGGAACGAAGCGATGGGAAAGTCTGATGTACTGGTGGTCGACAACTGAGTCGAAGCTAGCACCAAACCAAAGGGGAGATTGAAGAGTCCAGTTAATGGTTTGGTCTAGGCTTTCAGTGTATATTGTTTTGGCAAGCGTCTATAATACAGTTTATGTGGTGTTTATGTGAATTTGGTCGTTTTGTGTGTTCACGACCACAAACAGAGTTTACGGCCGTAAACACGTTTACGGTCGCAAACACAGTTTGCGGTCTAAGTCGAGTATAAAAAGTAAAGGAGTTGGTCTTTTGTAGTTGTTGATGCCATAGAGTTTATTGAGCAGTTCATCGAGTTGTACCTGGGGATTTATTGAATATAATTGTGTGCAAGCTTGGTTTCTTTTCATCTTGTTCTTATTCTTTGATTGTTTATTGCTTGATTACTGGTAAAGATCCTTATTTGGACCTTACATCTTCAAAGTGTGATAACTCCTTTATTCTAAGTCTGTTTCCGACGAACTTTATTTCCACGATAATCCTAATCTAGCATACAAAAAGAACATCCAAGGTATAATCCTAATCTAGCATACAAAAACCAATGACTTAGCAAGATAGAATACATACCTCTTTTGATGTAGCTTGATGTCTTCAAGCTTTAAGAGCTTAGCCCCCAATATTGTGGAAGCCTCAAATGGAATCACAATCACCAAAACACTTGGACTAACTTGAGAGAATTCTACAACTCATGAAATCGGCTAGCCCTTTCACTTCACACTCTAGTCTCCGATTTGGTCAAGAATAAGATGCTTATATAGTTAGGGTTACACCATGTAAACCCTAATTGACATGGCCTTTCATTTCCATGATCCATGGGTACAAATACACCATGGAGCATCCATGGACCATCCTATGGGTTTTAGCCCAACTTGATTATCCATGGAGCATTAGCCCACTATACAAGTATGGATGATTTACACAATCAACCCATATATTTAATTAGTCTTCTTTTGATCACTTAATTAATCCTAGATTAATTCTTGATCAATACTAATTAAATAATCTTATTATTCTTACTATTAATATACTAGAACTTATAATATATTAATAACCATAAGTGTCTTATTTCTCTCATTATAGTCTATCCAAGTGCATGATGGTATGCAACCCAAATGGACCATGCCGGGTCGGGTCAAGTCTCACCAATTATAGTTATGGACTTAGACATTAATCCAACAGTCTCCCACTTGGATAAGTCTAAAAATATTATTGCGTATGACTTCAGGAACCAACTGGCAATCGTAGCTCTCAAAAGCTTCTGTCGAACTCTGACCTTGTAGATGAACTCTGACCTTTGTCAGTGACTTGTCCATTAGATAAGGGATCATATATTCCTCCATTCTAGATATCATATGGACTGAGACATGGATTATAATCATTCTCTCTATCCATTTGTTGTTTCCCGATTTCCGATTTATGACGACTGACTAATTGAACAGATCAAATCAGTCCTGGCTCGGCCGAGCACTTCCATTTGTCATCATCAAATCATCGAGGGGCCCACAGATATCGCTTTTATCCCGAAGGTAAAAGGAACGGATAAACTTCGACTCATATGGCTTGTTCTACTACTTGTTGAATCATACACAAAGGCACGTTTTATAGCACCGAGTTACCAAATGCGTTTTCGTGCAATCAATGTACTATCAACTCATAGTAACAACTCATATCTCTAGGTTTGAAGAATATAAGATATTATCGTCTCATGATCACTGGTGATAAAATCCATGAAGTGATTCCAATGAGCGCGGGTTGAATCCAATACTCAGAACTTATGAGCACTCATGATTGTTGTAGCCTTGTCCAACACCTTAGACCTCTACAACCCATCATGACAGTCTTAATTCATATCTACTTCCAACATATGACCGACTGTGGATGGTTTGAATAACTTAGTCATTCCGGAAGAATAACCCAGTTTATTCGGGAAGTCAAAACATGCAAAGTGAAACACAATAATAATTGAATCCAATATGGTATCAACTCTTTGAACATAAATAAAACACCTTTTATTTGTCACCATATGATTACACATTATTCATTGTATACTGTTTCAGCTATCAACTTTATTCTTGAATTTAAAACAATAGTTGTCCCATGCTCCAAGCATGTACAATATGTTTTCTTAAACACTAGTCATGCCATACACCAAGTATGCATACTATGTTTGTCTATGATCTTTACTTTGTGAACTAGATCAATTGAACATAACTTCAATGATTCTCTTTTCACACTCCCAAATCCTTACTGCAAATGCAAGAATTCCAAATTCATGCCATTTACTGAAATCTGTTAGATTCTAAACTTATATGCATTGATCCTCTTGTAATGATTATGCACAAAGTCATAAAGACTTGACAACAAACATTACAGAGTATTCCAAAGGAGATCAACTCCTTGGAAACATCCTTCTTGCATTAAGTTTCCTTAATATTACACAGATTGAAAATTCTAACTTTGAAACATTTCCAGATTCCATTTTGACTATCACTTCTAAACAAGAGTTGCCTCGTTACAGATTATGTCAATATGGTCCTTCCAGAATTATCACCATACTTCCAACTGTCCTTGAGCAACCAATCTTTGGTAAACCTTAGATTGTCCTCGACAATTGTTTAATCCTTTTAGTCATATCCAGTTCTAAACCTTTTCCCTTCTTAATGCCCCAGGCATTTGGAAAATTTTAGAAAGGATGAATATAGCACCTGTAATCGATCCTATATCCGAAGCATATGGGACACGATTCATGATGTCTCACATAAAGACTAAACCAGTCTTTTGCTATAACATTTCCATTTTTAATTTGCCAAATTCTCATAATTCAGATTATGAAAAGGGATGTCGTAATCATAATCGAATTTAAGAATGCAAATAATGGACTCATATACAAAATTTCCTTATGTTGAGCCATTCCAACATGAAATTCATATATATCCTTGACTAAATGATTAAAACCTCACGATCTAAGCTTATAGATTCGAGATTAGGTATAATTTCCTCTCCCTTAATTATAGCAAAACAACTCTTTCCCAATTGAAACTTTTGTTTTCTATAATTAACATGGCTAACTTGCAATACTTATCATAATTATCATGCTCCCACTAACATGATGATTATTAGCATATCACTTATGCTCCCACTAGCTTTGACATGTACTCAGAAATCAGCTGGACTTCTAGAAATCAATACTTCATTGACTTTCTTACCAAAGTACAGATTTCTGATACTAGATTGTTCTGATAAAACTTTATCAAAATCATACACCTTCCCTTAGATAGCACACTTGTGTGTCTAAACAGTTATGAAGACGGATGCCGTAATCATAATGGTTAGACCTTTTTGCTACTTCTCACAAGTCCAGGTTAGTGTGCCGGTAAACCACACACGCTCCACTAACGACTTTGAGAATGCAAATATCACAATTGCTATCTAGCTAAAATCTACTTAGTGAAAGTGTTTCCTCACCATCATTTTCATGAATCGGAGAGAAACCTCATGACACTTAGATTTAATGGTGTATGTGTTCTTATCCATGTGAATTGTCAAAACCATAGACACAAGACAAGGATAATGACAAATACAAACTCATATGGACTGAACTCAATCTTAATTTCTTGCCACCTGGCAGCTCAAGGGCCTGCCATTGCTTCCAAGAAGTTGTGCAACAAATTGAGAACTCTAAGAACTCATATGCAAAGCCAACTTTAACTGGAATGGGCACAGAATATGTCAACACGATAGGTTGTAAACCTCAAGTCGTGTGCTAGTGAAGAACTTCAGGTTTATTCTTGATTAGTTCTTGAGACTTTCAAGACCTTTAAGACTCCCACTGTCCTCTTGACATATAAGACTCCCTTGTCAAATATCCAAGAGATAGTGTGGATTCTAATCAAGACAAACACTTCACACAATTGGCCTAAGTTGGTCTTTGTTTTATCCAAAACATCACAACTTACCAATTTCAAATGTACAAGAGTAGAAAACTTTTACTCTTACATTTGACAAGTGTTTTAAACCTTCTTTAAGACATGTCACTCAAGTTACAATCTTGGAGTAGGACTCTAAGACTTGTATTCGAACGTAGTATGACTCATCTTCTTGATTTAACCATTTCAACAATTCAAGTTCCTTTTCTTAGTCATAAAAATGCACTAAGATTTTCCTTAGAGAACTAATTTTGATATGGTTTCTTAATCATTAAGATGATCACAAAACTGATACTAAAGTACTCTCCCATCTTTTCAGATTTGAGAAACTTTTACCTTTCTGCCTAATTTGATTCTTCTTATTCGCTCTGTCATACATTGGAACCTTTTTCCAATGTCTTAGAGTTATACTTAAGCATGTAAGTATAATCATATTTACTGAGCTTTAGTAAACTATGACGAATAGTCTTATCAGACTTTTGTGGTGGACTTGACCAGTGCACAAGAATGTGTACTCGATCCCTTAGTCCTTCACTTGACTCACACATCCATGTGAGCAAGTAATTAGTCTTAATTTTCCAAAACTTGAAAGTTCTCATTCATCATGCTATACAACTTGCATGATTCCAAGTTTCGGTCCAATTGAGACTTGGGTGATGAGAATCTTTCCTTATTTGGTAAATTTAGACATTACCACAAATGAAAGAATCAATTTCATACTTCCACTCTTGCTATTAATGGAATCTTATAAGCAACAATTTTTCCTCAAATGCCATTGTAAGGATATTTTAAAATAAATAAAATCAAAAATTTTCCTTTTATTTTAAAACTTTGCGGAAAACTTATCCTTACAATCCATATGAAAACTTGTTGTTATCTATTCCTAAGCAATATCTCATAACTGCTAAGAAGTAGCTCAAGAATCCGATCTTCAAACTATGCGATAGAAATCCATCTACGCGATCAGATTCAACACATTCTTTCTTTAAGTTTCTTCACTTTTCCTTAATTCTTAAAAACATCACCATGTGACCCAGTCACATCATGTATCAAGAATCTCAGAATAGAAACTTAGCAGAGTTAGATAGTGGGCTTTACCTGAAGTAGAGTCAAACTTATTGACTTTAACATCCTTAGGTAAATTTGGCAGTTTCGCAACCAATGCCCCTTTCTTTGGCAATATAAACAGATGGACCCTTTGATAATGGTACACAGGACTATCACAGACTTAGCTTTTCTCTTTACCATTTGGTCAACCGAGTTGACTATGGTCGATCCCTTTCCATTGGGAAGAGAATGCTTTACTAGATATCCAATGTCATCATTGTCAATGTCCATTAAGTTTTAAGGAAATTGATCTTAACAAATAGATAAGATCATTAAGGGTCTTGTCATATTCTGTTTCATAGGTGTTCCAAAAGAACTCACTATGTGACTTAGAAAGTAGTTGAACCACCAACTTTCTCAAGACTTTGACACCCAACTCTCCCGGCTTGTCAATATGTGACTACATCTCCAAGATGTGATCACACCTAGACCTTGCCTTGCCAATAGGGCTTGAGTGACCTTAAACTTTTTCAAGAACTTGTGGGTTGGGGAGAATAATTGGAGGAGGTGAAAGAAGTATGATTTCCAAGGAACATCATCTTCATTTAGGAAAGCTTGTTTCAAGAGATTTGGGAAGATCATAAATGTCTAAACCAGACATGTTATGGGAGATATTCAAGATAGTTGATTTAAAGTCCTTAATATGACACCCAATATGAAATATTAAGGCTAGGACCCAACAAACTATTTTATAACTTAGAAGAGGTATGCCGTAATCCAAGCTATAAAATATTTGATGGTAGGCGAATGACGATTCACCAATTTCCACCAAGATAAACGAAATATATTATTAGGTTTTAATTGGATTAGAAACTCCTAGATCTTTGAGATTCATTGAACTGTTCAATGGCATGTTTCAATCTCGAGTGTGCCCTTCAGGTTTTGTGACTGGGATGTCGAGGATTACAAAACAAGGTGTGAAGTAACCATGCAAATCACTTGGTACCCTTAATAAGTTACCCCTCAATCGATGTGCCGGTTAACCACACACGCTCCATCGATACTATGATAAATATTAAGTCACCCTTTACATACCTTGTTAAGTCCAAGTTAGTGTGCCGGTTAACCACACACGCTCCACTAATGACTTAGACAAAGTGTAAAGTGTAATTTCATGGATTAGCACCTTATTCACATTTTCCTAAGTAACTAAGATTGGGTATTATTAAGAGTTTAGTTACTTAGTATTTATCATTAATACTTTTAATGAAAGGAGAATTATAGTCTTGTCAAACCCGTTCGGCTAACGACCCTCCACCAGTCAAGCAAGCGGTGGGTGAGAGTGGACACCCATTAAGTTGCCATTTTATAGGCAACAACCTTATACCCACCTTATAGACCGGCTTCGTGAATGAGGCGTACTAGCGGTAAGACTGACTTTACTCTTATACATATATATATTATTAACTTATAATATTATAAAGTATAAGGGTTGAATTTTAACTTTTAAAATTCTAGGGGTTGGAACTAAAGTTTAACTTAACTTTACTTGTTCCAAAACTTGAGGGCAAGTTTTGTAAACTTTCAAAACTTTTCATTTCTTGTAACTTATGAGTTTAATAGAGTAATAAAATGAGGACTTTTCATTTTTCTAACTCTTGTGTTCTTTTAATGGTTTTTTAATCCAAGAGACTTTTGGTTTTCCATAACTTGAGGACAAGTTATGGACTCCATTAAAACACATTATGATCAAGATTTAAACTACCACATAGGTTACAAATAATTCCTATGATCATCTAAACTTCATAAGAACAAGAACATGAATATGAACACTTTCAAGAATCAAAATCACATTAAACTTTGTAATTTTGATAACTAGTTGTTGTAAATGAATTAGCAAAAACATTACACCAGCTAAAACAAGTTTTCAAGTACCAAAACAGTTTAGGGTAATGTTTCCAATCCATTTCCAGCAACTAAAGTCTAAAATCTGCACTCTGTCGACCCTACTCGCCGAGTTGCATGAACCTACTCGCCGAGTAGGTTGAAGATACACATGAACTCGCCGAGTCCCCCCCATGGACTCGCCGAGTCCATTCGTCAGACAGCAAGTTTTCGACTTTTTTCAACTTTTAATTACAAGTATAAGAGAAAGCAAGCCTAGGCTCTGATACCAGTGTTGGGTTTTGAGCATTCTAACACTCCTAAGTGTACATGCAACCCTAAATACCTTGGATCTATGTTTTCTCTATTATACATGCAAATAAGAACATCCAAGGTATAATCCTAATCTAGCATACAAAAACCAATGACTTAGCAAAATAGAATACATACCTCTTTTGATGTAGCTTGATGTCTTCAAGATTTAAGAGCTTAGCCCCCAATATTGTGGAAGCCTCAAATGGAATCACAATCACCAAAACACTTGGACTAACTTGAGAGAATTCTACAACTCATGAAATCGGCTAGCCCTTTCACTTCACACTCTAGTCTCCGATTTGGTCAAGAATAAGATGCTTATATAGTTAGGGTTACACCATGTAAACCCTAATTGACATGGCCTTTCATTTCCATGATCCATGGGTACAAATACACCATGGAGCATCCATGGACCATCCTATGGGTTTTAGCCCAACTTGATTATCCATGGAGCATTAGCCCACTATACAAGTATGGATGATTTACACAATCAACCCATATATTTAATTAGTCTTCTTTTGATCACTTAATTAATCCTAGATTAATTCTTGATCAATACTAATTAAATAATCTTATTATTCTTACTATTAATATACTAGAACTTATAATATATTAATAACCATAAGTGTCTTATTTCTCTCATTATAGTCTATCCAAGTGCATGATGGTATGCAACCCAAATGGACCATGCCGGGTCGGGTCAAGTCTCACCAATTATAGTTATGGACTTAGACATTAATCCAACAGTGGGCTATCTCTATATCTAATATAATCTATTCTTTCCTCTTTTCTGATGTCTTCCAATAACAATGCTTCTGGCTCGAACGCTACTGGCTCCTTCTCTCTCATGAGTATTTGTGGGTGAGTTGTCTTTGATGGATCCAACTTTACAGATTGGATCAGAAACATCAGGAAACTGCTACATCTGAAGAGCTTGCTGAATATGAGGTACATGAAAGAGATGCTACAAAAGTGGCATGCATCATGATGGCCACCATGACAGCCGAGCTCCAAAAGTCATATGAGGACTACTATCCTTTTGAGATGCACCAGGACTTGATGGACCGCTACCATCAAAGTGCTCGTCAAGAGCCGTATGAAATAATCTCCTCCATGATAACAACCCGAATGAAGGATGGTGAACCCATCACGGGCCACATGGAGAAAATGCAAAGGTATGTGGACCGTCTAATGAAGCTGAATGTGAGTTCCCCCAAGGAGTTAGCAATAGACATGATTTTGCACCCCTTACCATCGTATTATGATCAATTCCACATGACATATCACATGAATAAGGAAGAAGTCACCCTCAGCAAACTTCAGGGACTCTTAAAGACCACGGAAAGTGGTTTAAAGGGTAATTCAGTTGTTACTACTCCTACTCCTACTCCAACTGCGGCCAATGTCTTGGCAATCGGGGATGGAAAAGAGAAGAATAAAGAGAACCCCTCTAAGGGTACCAAGGGTAAGACGCTTGAAGGCTCCTCTTCATGCAAAACCAAGAAAGGTTTTGTCACTCCTTCTGCTAACCCTAATGAGGTTGAATGCTTCTATTGCCATGAAAAGTCGCACTGCAAGCGAAACTGCCCAAAGTACTAGCAAGATGTGAAGGATGGGAAAGTAAAACCCAACCATGCCGGTATATACACTATATTGTCTAATAACTCACCTCATTCTAAGTCTTGGGTCCTTGAAACAGGTTGTGGTATTCACATATGTTGTGATTTGCAGGGACTAAGAAGAAGTGAGAATGTGGAGCAAGGAAAGATAAACTTGATCATGGGAAACAGGAAAGCTTCACGTGTCACCCAGATAGGAGTTTATTCCTTAGTGCTAAATAGTGGGATTACATTAGATTTGAATAAATGTTATTATTTGCTAGAAATGCCAAGAAATGTTATTTCCTTTAATGTATTGTATAAACAAGGTTTTATCTTTTATTTTGATAATAATAATGGTAGTATTGATGCTTTCTTTAATAATGTTCATTATTTTAAAGAATTACCTTGTGATGGCGTGTATGAAACTGTATCTGTTGTAGATAATCTAGGAAATAATGTATTGTGTATTGACTCTTCCACTAGCTTAGATAAAAGCGTCTTTATGGCATTTCGTCTTGGACATGTAAGCAAGAAACGCATAGGCCAAGTCCAAAAGGATGGAGTCTTGGAGTCATTTGACCTAAAATCAGATGATAGTTGTGAATCTGGGTGGCTTGGTAAAATGACAAAGTCACCTTTTACTGGAAGTTGTGCTAGGGGTGAAGGTTTGTTGGACCTCATACACACAGATATGTGTGGACCCTTCAGAACCGCCACAAGAGATACTAATCACTTCTATGTGACTTTTACTAATGATTTTAGTAGATATGGATATGTCTACTTAATCAAGCATAAGTCATAAACCTTTGAAAAATTGAAAGAGCTTAAGCAAGAAGTGGAGAATCAGTTGGGCAGGAACATTATGATGCTTCGATCCGATCAAGGTGGTGAATATCTAATTCAGAGTCCCTCGACTATCTCAAGGAATGTGGGATTATCTCACAATTGGCACCTCCTAGGACACCTCAGTTGAATGGTGTAGCTGAGAGGCGCAATCGGACCTTGTTGGACATGGTTCGTTCCATGATGAGTCGAGCTTCGCTACCAATCTCATTTTGTGGGTATGCCTTAGAGACTGCTTCCCATATCCTTAATCTAGTCCCTGCACATAAGGTTGCCCAAAAACCTCACGAGATGTGGACTAGAAAAGTTCCCAATCTAGACCACAACAAGATTTGGGGTTGCGAGGCTTTCGTGAGACGCGAGACTCACGATAAGCTCGAACCCCGAAGCGAGAGGTGTATTTTCATGGGCTACCCACAGAAACCCTTTGGTTACATCTTCTACAGACCCAGTGACAATGTGATCTTTGTAGCAAGAAGAGGATTCTTTCGAGAGAGAGAATTCATAAGTCAAGGAGACAGTTGGAGGCAAATTGACCTTGAGGAAATTCAAGAGTCAAGTGGTGAAGGAACCTCAACCCCTAGCCCTCAACCTGAGGAGGAAACTTCTGTTGAGCCGACTGAAGAATCTATACCTTTGAGGCGTTCCACCAGAGTTATGATTGCACCTGAGCATTATTATGGTTTCCATATTACTACAGAAGGTGATACACTTATCAATGATAACACACTGATATATCTGGATGAGCCTAACAGCTACACGGAAGCCATGGCAGGCCCTAAGGCTACTAAGTGGAAAGAAGCTATGGACAGCGAGGTACACTCCATGTATGACAATCAATTTTGGAACTGGTTGACAATGTACCTGATCATAATGTACACACTTACAAGGCACGACTGGTTGCAAAGGGTTATTCTCAAACTCCGGGAGTTGATTATGATGAGACCTTTTCACCAGTGGCAAAGATTAAGTCTATCAGGGTTCTGTTAGCCATTGCTGCATTTCATGACTATGAAATATGGCAAATGGATGTCAAAACCGCTTTCCTTAATTGAAAGTTGGTTGAAGATGTTTACATGGTTCGGCCAGAGGGTTTTGTCAGTACAGAGTACCCTAATAGAGTGTGTAAGCTTGAAAAATCCATCTATGGATTGAAACAAGTACCTCGTAGATGGAATCTTTGTTTCAATGAGAAAATCAAAGAGTTTGGCTTTTCGAGATGCGAAGATGAATCTTGTGTATATTTCAAGGCTAGTGGGAGTATAGTTAGCTTTTCGGTATTGTATGTGGATGACATACTACTCATAGTAAATGACATCCCAACCTTGCAAGAAGTATAGTCAGGGCTTGGGAAGTGTTTCGGTATGAAGGACCTTGGAGAAGCTGCGTATATCCTAGGGATAAGCATTTTGAGAAACAAGAGTAAATGACTAATTGGACTTACTCAAAGCACCTACATGGACAAAGTGTTGAAAAGGTTCAACATGCAATATTCCAAGAAAGGTGAGTTACCTATCCAGTATAATGCCAGACTGAGTAAAACTCAGAGTCCGAGTATAGAGGCTGAGATAGCTAAGATGAGTCGAGTACCATATGCTTCCGATGTAGGCTCGATCATGTATGCTATGACCTATACTCGTCCTGATGTTGCCTTTGCTTTGAGCATAGTCATCAGATATCAGGGGAATCCTGGCAAGGCTCA
The DNA here is from genome assembly GCF_051521515.1 of Lactuca serriola. NCBI lineage: Eukaryota > Viridiplantae > Streptophyta > Magnoliopsida > Asterales > Asteraceae > Lactuca > Lactuca serriola. The sequence goes on along the minus strand of NC_136408.1, from coordinate 145,529,592 downwards.
CTGGACAGCGGTAAATAATATTCTCAAGTACCTGCGAAGGACTAAGGACTGGGTCCTTACCCTTGGTGGGAGTGATGACTAGAAAGTAGCACGGTATAGTGATGCTAGCTTTTAGATTGACAGGGATAATTTCTGCTCTCAGTCAGGCTGGGTCTTTACCCTAAATGGAGGGTCAATTGCTTGGAAAAGTTTCAAGCAAGATACAGTGGCGGATTCCACTTGTGAATCAGAGTATATAGCAGCATGTGAGGCAACAAAGGAGGCTATATTGCTAAAGAACTTCAATGGAGACATTAGAGTTGTACCAGTTGGGTTTTGAGCATTCTAACACTCCTAAGTGTACATGCAACCCTAAATACCTTGGATCTATGCTTTCTCTATTATACATGCAAATATGAACATCCAAGGTATTATCCTAATCTAGCATACAAAACAATGAATATAACAAGATAGAGTACATACCTCTTTGATGTAGAAAGTCTTCATGAAGCTTGAGTGCCTAGTGCCTCAAGTGTGACACCTCAAATGGTTCACATAACACCAAATACAGTTGGAATAACTTGAGAGAAATCCACAACTCATGAAATCGGCTAGCCCTTCATTTACACACACTAGTGGTCGATTTTGGTCAAGTATAAGATGAATATATAGTTAGGGTTACACCGTGTAAACCCTAATTGTCATAGCCTTTCATTTCCATGATCCATGGGTACAAATACACCATGGAGCATCCATGGAGCATCATATGTGTTTTAGCCCAACTAGATAATCCATGGAGCATTAGCCAACTATATAAGTGTGGATGATTTGCACAATCAACCCATATATTTAATTAGTCTTCTTTTGATCTCTTAATTACTCCTAGATTAATTCTTGATCAATACTAATTAAATAATCTTATTATTCTTATTATTAATATACTAGAACTTATAATCTATTAATAACCATAAGTGTCTTATTTCTCTCATTATAGTCTATCCAAATGCATGATGCCATGCAACCCAAATGGACCATGTCGGGTCGGGTCAAGTCTTACCAATTATAGTTATGGACTTAGACATTAATCCAACAGTACCAGTTATAATGGAACCAATGGAGATTTTCTGTGACAGCAATAGTGCGGTTCCCTTAGCCAAGGAACCAAGAGATCATGGGAGATCCAGGCACATTGACAAAAAATATCACTTCATCAGACATCGAATAAAAGAAGGAATCCTCGTGACAAAGAGGGTATCATCCGATGAGAGCCTGGCAGATCCCCTCACGAAGTGACTGAGTAGGGTTAAGCATCTTCAGAATGCTAAGAGCATAGGGCTAAGAGATGATGTTAGTTTTTAGAAGTTAGATAATTTTGAAATTTGTAAAATGTAACAGACATTTAATGAAAATAAAAGCTGTTATTTATGAGTAAACTGTTGCTATCTCTTGTCAATCGTTTACTATTATTTCTTTTTTCATGTTTTGACTTCTAGAATAATTATGTAATGGTTTATATCATATTATTCAAACTCTCCACAGTCGGTCATATGTTGGAAGTAGATATGAATCAAGACTGTCATGGGTTGGCTTGTAGAGGTCTAAGATATTAGACAAAGCGGGGCTACAACACTCATGACTGCTCATAAGTTCTAAGTATTGGATTTAACCCATGCTCATTGGTATCACTTCATAGAATTTATCTCGAGTGATCATGAGACGGTAATATCATTTAAGTCTTCAAACCTAGAGATATGATTTGTTGCCTATGAGTTGGTTACGTATTGATTGCACGAAAACACATTGGTAACTCGATGTTATAAATCGTGCCTTTATGTGTAATTCAACAAGTAGTAGAGCAAACATATGAGTCGAAGTTTATCTGTTCCTTCTAGGATTAGAAGCGATATCTGGGCCCCTCGTTGATTTTGTTTTGACCTATGTATTGGGTCCGGTCAGAACTAAATTGATGTGCTCAGTTATGTTCTATGTCAAACAAATCGGAAATCAGGAAACAAATGTTGGACAATAAGCAAGACATTGTTCCATGTATTTGTCCGGCTGATATCTAGAACAGAGGATTTTATGATCACTTATCTAAAATGGCGCTTCATAGTTCAATAGAGTTTTAAGAGCTAAGATTACCTTAGACTCGACGAGTTGTATGAACAAGTCAGCGAGTCGGATGAGCTTTCCCCAAGTTAGGAATGCGTGTGTAGCCGACGTGTTACAAGAATGAAACTTGATGGGTGGCCTTAGGGTTTCGATCAAAAATCGTAAGAACTTGACGATTCACCCGATGACTCAGCGAGTGGGAAGGAACTTCAAAGAACTCGGTGAGTAGCCGAGAGTACTCGACGAGTTAAGGGCAACAGGGAATGTTGACCTTGACTGAGGACTTTGACTTTGACTATTGACCTGGGGTTGACTGGTTGGTTTATGGAGTACTTGTGAGGTTGAGAATTTATAAGTATACTCGTACTATGGTAATAGGTGGAGGAGTCTTTAGCGAGTCGACATCTGCGAGGTGAGTGATCCTCACTGTATCAAAAGGGTCTAAGGCACCAAGGCCGGCCCTTTATGGTTTGCATCCTGGTTTAGGATGGTTGCTATGTTATTGATATGTTAGATTTCTTCCTGGTGTAGGATGGTTGCTATGTTATTGATATGCTAGATACATCCTGGTTTAGGATGGTTGCTATGTTACTGTTGGACATAGTGTCTAAGTCCATAACTATATTTGATATGTACTTGACCGGACCCGACATTGTCCATTTGGGTTGCACTTCACCCGAACAATTTATGGATAATCTTTTGAGAATAGTATAAGTTATGATTTATTAATATATTATAAGTTCTAATATATTAATATAAAATCATATTATTTAATTAGTGTTGATCTATAATGAATCTAGAATTAATTTAGAGATCAAAAGTATGACTAATTAAATATGGGCTCTTGTATTTATATAGTGTGGGCTAATGCTTATTTGGAATCGGCTAGCCTTGCATGGAAAGTCCATGGATACTCCATGTAGCTTTAACCCATGGATCTCATGGAAATGAAAAGACATGGTATTAGGGTTTACGTGGATGTAACCCTACTCCACCACACTATATAAAGGAGGCTTTAGTTCTTGAAATCGCACTAGTTATGGTGAGTATACTAAGAGGGACGATTTCAAGAAAGGTTGTGACTATTCTCTCAAGTTTCCAAGTTTGTGGTGATTTGTGACTTCCATTTGAGGCATCCATATTATTGGTGCTAGGCTCTCAAACTCCAAGCAATCAACTACAACTACAAGGTAAGTAATTCTACTAGCTTTATTTGATTCAAGTACCCCATGCCATGCTAGTTAGGATAAGAACCTTGGGATGAATAATTATTTGCATGTATCTTTTTCAAACATAGATCCAAGGTTTCTAGGGTTGCATGTATACCATAGGAGTGTTAGAATGCTGAAACCCCATCAACTATGACTCCTGAGCTACAATGGTTTTATGAGGACTATTGGCCTTATGAGATGTGCCAGGAGTTGATGGAAAAGTACCATCAAAGAGCACATTAAGAAAGTTATGAGATAGTCAGATCACTCATAACCACAAAGATGAAGGATGGAGAGTCCATCACGACCCACCTGCAACACATGAAGAGATATGTGGATCGTTTGCGCAAGTTGAATGTGAATTTCGATGAGGAGCTGGCTATTAACATAGTCTTCCACTCATTTCCTCCTTGCTATGATCAGTTCAAGATGACTTATCATCTAAGCAAAGAGGAAGTTACATTGAGCAAAATTCATGGCTTGCTGAGGACCGCTAAAGGTGGATTGATAGGAAAAGCTGTTGAATCCACTCCTACTGCTACTGCTCCAGTCCTGGCTATTAGACAATGAAAGGGAAAAAAAGAGGGAGCTCTCTCTAAGCAAAACTGGAAGGGAAAGCCTCATGATGGGTCTTCTAATAGTGGACCCAAAGGAAAAACCGGTTCAACTCCCCCTGCCTCAGATCCAAAGGAGCAACGTGCTTTTACTGCCAAGACAATGGGCATTGGAAACGAAGCTGCCCCAAGTACCTGCAGGACATTAAGGATGGGAGATCAAGCCAACCTCGGCAGGTATTTACACTATTATGTCGAAAAATTCATCTCATTCTAATTTTTGGTTCCTTGATACAGGATGTGGTTTTCACATTTCTCTGACTTGCAGGGACTAAAAGAAAGTATGAATGTAGAGCTTGGGAAGATGAAACTGATAATGGGCAATAGGAGATCATAACGTGTTACGAGCAGCGGCGTTTATTATTTAACGCTTAGTAGTGGATTATGTTTAGACTTGAATAATTGTTGCTACTCATCAGAAATGACAAGGAATATTATTTCTTTTCATGGTTTGTGAAGACAAGGTTTCAAATATTCTTTTAATAATGAGAATGGATCTATTAATGCTTATTATAATGGTGTATTTTATTTTGAAGTATTGCCTTGTGATGGTCTATATGAAATTGTGATGGTTGAAGACAATTTAGGAAATAGTGTGTTACAAATTCATGCGCCTAATGGTTTAGAAAAAGCTTGCTTGTGGCATTGTCATCTTGGACATGTGAACAAGGATCACATTGCCCAACTCCAACAATATGGAGTGTTGAAATCATTTGACCTTGGTCCAAATGATACATGCGAATCTTGTTTGCATGGAAAGATGACTAAATCACCTTTTACTAGTACTTGTGAAAGAGGTGAAGGATTGTTGGATCTCATACACACATATGTTTGTGGGCCCTTCCGATCCTCCACCAGGGATGCAAATTGATTTTATGTAACTTTTACTAATGATTATAGCAGATATGTATATATCTACTTAATAAAGCACAAGTTAGAAACCATTGACAAGTTCAAAGTGTTTAAATATGAAGTCGAGAATCAATTTGGCAGGAAGATCATGATTCTCAGATCTGATAGAGGTGGTGAGTTTTTTAGTATCGAGGTCTACAACTATCTTAAGTGTGACAACCCGAAATTTCCATTTTGTACGAACAATATCTATTCAATAGAAGCTAGTCCAGTTTCAGTGATTTTCAGACTTTTCCGAATAAGTTTGTGTACATTAGGGCTTACGTTTAAGGAGATATCAGGAGAGTGGATAATCCTGGGTTTGTGAAACTTGAGCGTTTCAAAACTTCATAATGTTATAGTTCAATTCCGGAATAAAAATATTTTTGCCAAAAATATTTCAGGACTATAAATAGAATTCTAAACTAAATTATTCATTATTCACATTTCCAACTAGAGAAAAGCCAATTTCTCTCTCACGGATCTTCGGGTTTTCATCCCAAATCATGAGTACACTTCCCTAGTTGTGTTATAATACTTGTTTTATTCTTCATAACATAGATTACATGTCAAATATGTGAGATCCGGGAGTTTACCGCCCAAGAACGTTCTTGGGGAGTAAACTCCAAAATGAAGCCTAAAGGCCATCTAGTCCCATTTCCTTGTTAGGTAACTAGTTTAGGATGATATGTAGGATCATTTGAGGCTAGAAAACAATCAAGAAGACATAGCTTTAGGATTTTACGGCCCAAGAGTTTCTTGGACCGTAAATACCAAATTCAAGGGCTTAAATGTGCCCAAATCACTTCCAAAGGCATAGGACTTTAACCCTAAATTACTTCTAGCTAATTTGGAGACTTTAACACATCAAGAACACCCCTTAAAGGGAGTTTACAGCCAAGGAAATGCTCTTGGGCCGTAAACATCAAGTAAGGGCACCAAAGTGTGCCTAGAGTCCCCCTTAGCCTTAAACAAAAGCCTAGAAATTATCCTACTTGTTCAAGAGACTTAAAAGAATTAAAACAACCATACCATGAGATTTTACGGCCGTAAACTCTAAGGGATATGGTCTTTTGGCCGTAAACTCCTTAAAGGAGTATTATCTATGCCCTAAACTACCCAATGGATTAAACCACCAAGCTAGGCTTATTCTAGAAATCATTTAGCACCTTAAAACACCCAAAACCACCAAGATTAGAGTTCACGGCCGTAAACTCAAGGGTTTACGACCGTAAACTCCTTGTGTGGGGTTTATTGGGTAGTAAACTCTTATTCAAGGTCATTTGGTACATTAAACCCCTTTAGCCTTGTCCCGTAGCAACTTAGATGCAACTATTAGGACCTATAACACTTATACCAAGTGTTTACATGTTCCTGAGTGTCCCAAATTATTTCATTAATTTATTATTTGGCTAATTAGTTATATATATGCTCATTATATGATAACGAAGCTCGTGCGTGTGAACAAGTCTCCGTTTGCCACCTAGCACGGTATCCGATACTACAATCCAATCCACTCACCACAAGTGAGTTCATACCCCTTTAATTAACCTTTGAAATGCTTTTAAATATTTTAAATTCTTTATGGGGGGGGGATACAAGTTAAATACTTATAGTTATTGCATCAATCACATGTGATTGCATCAATCACATGTGATTAATAACTAGAAAACCAATGGTTTTATCACTGTTCAAACTGTTTATCAAACTGTTTTACTTCTAAACGTTTTACAAACTCTTTTACTTATCAAATGCTATTATTAAACTTTGTTTTACTTCTTATAAATTGCATGCCCATATATGTATAGATATATAAGTAATGTTTAAAGGGCTTAGGAAGGCCATCCGCCCTATTTCCTTTTTCTCGATTTGGATGTGGTATGGTGGGATTTCGGTTAACCATCCGAAGGTCGTTTCAATATTAATTATATATCAAATATACATATATAGACATAAAGGTACTTCCATATTCATGCGTACTAGACACATCATTAGTAAGTAACCATCGGGGTAACACATGATCATACTGATGGGTTTTAGCCATAAGAACTTTCCTATGTGCGCATGCAAAACCCTAATGCTTGGATCTAGGCTTTCTAATTAAACATGCTTTGAATCCAAGACTTATAATGGCTAATTAGGTTAAATAACAACATTGAAACAGATCTAGAACCATACCTTTGAGTTCCTTGTTGATCTTGTGGTCTTGGAGCTTCTAGAGTCACAAATGTCACTCCTCTAATGGCTTACAAACACCAATAGCAAGAAGGATGATTTAGGAGAGAGGAGAGGGAAGGAAATCGGCCATGGTTCTCGTACTTTTGGAGAGGTTCCGATTTCCCTTGCCCATGGGATCTATTTATACTTGTAGACTCCTTAAGGGTTACAACCTAAACCCTAATTGGATAATCTTCTCGTAAGGCTATCCAAATCCTTTCCTTAGATAAGTCATTGGACGATTTTGAAGCTATCCTAGCTTCTAGAATCCGTCCCTTGTATATCTATAAGGATTTACAGTCTAAAGCTTAACTATCAAACAATTGACAGTTTATACCCCTTTATTTAATTAATCTCTTTAAGTCGCCAAATTAATTCCAATTAATTCTATGACTTATATTAATCAAATAACAATATATTATTCTTTATATTATTCTCATAATATACTAATAATATTTACACTCTCTTATTAAATCATCCCATCAAGTCGCTATGGTGAACATTACATTACTACGAGAACATATACAACTATACTAGAAAGAGAACATATACAACTATACTAGGAGGAGAACATATACAACTATACTAGAAAGGGAACATATACAACTATACTAGGAGGAGAACATATACAACTATACTAGAACGAGAAACATTACATTACATATACAAGAATACGTTAACAAATGTGATCCACCGTATCGGAGCATGCCTTAAATGTCATGGCCCGAGTTGTAGCCAGAATTCTCTAGGAGGGAGAGCGTGAGTTTGCGTATAGATCTATACTGGATTGACTATCCTACAACTTGCTGCTAGCTACAGCCGGACCTACAGGTCTGCGGGTGCCAAACGTCATTCCGTTATTACGACCATTCGTATCTCGTTGTTACCAGTCGATAGTATGGTCCAATTTATCACATTATACCTTAATATAAATCCGGTTTAAGGTACTTAGTACAACAGTAGTTCCTATAATACAACACTACAGTACTACAATGATTTACCCATTACATATTTTTAGTGATTATTTCAATTAAACATTAATGTACAAACTATATTTTGTTAAATGATAGTTACACTTGGGAAATTACATACTTTTACAACAATCGAGCATACAAAACAGTTAAGCCTTGGTAGAAGGCTACTTTAATAGAAAATATACATTTTTCTGAGAAATTCAAACTCTTATAAACACTTACAAACAATTGCTTACATTTTACAACTTATACTTGAGACAGGTACAAACGTTTTTGATAACAAACACCGACACTAAAATACTTATGAACTCACCAGCTTAATGCAGATAAACTCTTTCAAAATAAGTTGTATTCTCAGGTCATCAGTCGACAGGTACCGAGGCCAGCTTTTGAGAAGATGGAGCACATCCAAGACTCATCTTATTATTTTGATTTACATTATATTTTTGGTGTCTAAAACTGTGCAGAACACGCTTGTATTAAAATTATATATTTAATGCAATGGATGATGTTATTTGCTTATTTACATTTACTGTGTTGTGATGCTTTACATGACGTCCTCCGCCCCAGAACGTTTCCGCCGTTCTTGGTTTTGGGGTGTAACAGATTGGTATCAGAGCATTGTTTATAGTGAATCAAGTATATCAACCCATAAAAGATATACTAAACTATAAACCCATTTGGGATTATAGCACTCTGACCAAGAGTCTATAGTTTAAATAGTAAAATATTTAATTAAGTATACTAGTCTGCATTCATACTAAAATCAGTGTCACAATGACAAGAACAAAAGTATTACGATTGTTAAATATCACAAGTGAGCTCGGGGATGTATGGTTAGTCTTGGGAATGGCATAGCCTGATCAACTATGCTGGTCCGAGGAGTGATTAGCATATGCCCTAGAATGGTTGTGATGTGTTAACAAGTCTAAAAACTTACCAACAATACCACAAAAAGATCAGTAGAACTTAAACTTAAAATACTATAGGTGTATTTTGTACTACTAGTTACATATGTACTATATTCTTATACCTCTCTTCTTGCGTAGAATTAAATGGCTGGATTCCATCACGACGACCCGTACTTTCCAAATGAAGGCAATGCTGGGTGGATCGAAGAAGAGCCCGAAGATGAGCATCCAATCCCTTTGGATGATCACCTCGCAGAAGGCTTTTCTGATGGATCTGACTCCGAGCCTGAAGTCAACAACCTACCGCTAGTAGGTCAAGCCCCGAACAACAACCCCCGACCAGCTTTTCCAGGTCCTACTCCCTTGTGGGCAACCTACTTGAATCGCTGGAGTGACGAACAGGGTCAACCCTTACCATACTTTGGTGACCGAAGCTTTTACAACGTAAGTGAAGGTGGCTCTGTTGACCGAGCTCTGCCCGTCATTATCCGCAGAATAGCTCGTAATGTTGAGCAAGGTCGAGCAGCCATCGACCGTGTCATGGATATTGATGCCAACTCTGGTGTCAACACAGTCCCCATCCGTCGTCTTGAAGAAGACATGGAATGGACCCGGAGAACCAATGAAACCCTACAGCAACAACTGGCTGCCTCCCGAGCTGAAGTCTTGGAACTTCGAGCCCGCCAGAGGGCTCAGGAGCGACACCTTCAAGAGGTGTTTCGTCAGATGTCAGACCTCAGGGCTCGCCCGAGGAATTCCCATCGCCGTTAGATGATGTCTTGTACATCTCTGTCTTTTGGTTAAGGAATAGCCTTTAACATCTGTGCTCTAAGTAGCACTTGTCTGTAAAATATTCCTAACTTTCACTACTCTATTTAGGAATCTTAGAGCTGTCAAACTTATCTGTATGGTATGATGTAAGACCTACTGTTAGGTCGATTTTCCCTGAACTTATTACATTAGTAATACCAGTATTGTTGACATCTATCTAATTTGTGGGAAAAATCTGTACACTTGTGTTTTCCTACTAATATTCCTTGTTGTGATCTCAAACACTCATTCAACTATTGGGCTATGGTTAGTTAGTCCATGTGTCACTCTCACGTTGCTTACAAATTGATTCTTACCACTTTTCTTATCTTTATAAACTTATAGCTGAAAGATGCCTCCTCGCAAATCTCCCAGGAATAACCCTACACCTCCACCACCTCCTCCGCCTCCGGTCATCGATACTGTAATCCTGAATGTTGTCGTAGCTCCAGCAGTGGCAACTGTCGTGGCTCAGTATCACTCATCTGATGCCAACAGAGGTGGAACCCCTATTGAATCAATCCCGGTTGAAACCCCTGTGCGCTCGAGAGAGTGCTCCTACAAGGATTTCACCAATTGCAAGCCGAAGCCTTTCTATGGCACCGGCAGAGTCATTGCTCTCTTTCCCAATGGTTCGAGAAGACTGAATCAGTCTTCGAAATCTGTTCATGCCCTGCTGCGAGCAAAGTAAAATATGCCGCATGCACCTTTGAGGGAAAGGCCCTGACGTGGTGGAACAGCCACATTAAAGCTCTAACCCTCGTCGTAGCCAACGACATGGGCTGGGAAACGATTAAAGACCTCATGATAGAGGAATACTGCCCGAGGGGCAAAGTCCAGAAACTGGAGCAGGAACTTTGGAACCTGACTATGAAGGGCACCAACGTGGTCGCTTATACTGCCCGATTCAGCGAACTGGTGGCCCTCTTCCCCAATATGGTTCCCACTGAGGGGAAAAAGATCGAGAAGTACATATGGGGGCTAGTGCCTCCATATCAGGGGAATGTCCTAGCATCAAACCCCACTACCTTCGACAGTGCCAAGCGATTGGCACAACGACTCATTGACCATGGAGTCAAAACCCCTGCAACCACAACAACCCTATCCATCCCGGAGCCCTCCAAACCCGCTGACACCAAGCGGAAGTTCTGGGACGAAAAGAAGAAGCAGCAAGCTGCCAAAAAGCAGCAAATTGTGGCAGTGCATGCCGCGGTAACCCCTACTGCTGCTAGTGCTCCGGGGAAGCAGTATGCTGGAAGTTTGCCTAAGTGCAACAAATTCAACTTCCACCACAACGGCCTCTGCCATGAAATGCAGTGCTCTAACTGCAACAGGAAAGGACACACCGTCCGTTTCTGTAAGTTCCCGACACAACCGGTCACCCAAGTCCCTGGCTCTGGCGCGAGGCCGACCTGCTATGGATGTGGCGAAGCAGGCCACTTTAAGAGGGACTGCCCCAAAGCGAAGAATGTTGGAGGAGCAGGGAGGGTACTAGCTATAGGCCACGGGGAAGCAGTTGCTGACCCGACAGTGGTGACTGGTACGTTCCTCCTCGATAACTCCTATGCATGCATTCTGTTCGATAGTGGAGCGGAGCGAAGCTTCGTAAACCATAAATTTGCTCGCATGCTTAAACAACAACCACACACACTTAAGGAACAATTCACAGTAGAAATGGCTAATGGGAAAACTGAAAGTACGAATAGCGTATACTTAGGTTGTACCCTAACTCTATATAACCATTCATTCCCAATCGACCTCATGCCGATCTCAACAAAAAGCTTCGACGTTATCATTGGCATGGATTGGTTAAGTCTTCATCGCGCCGACATCATGTGCTACGAGAAAGCAATCCGTCTAAACCTTCCGTCTAACAAAACTCTTATTGTATACGACGACAAACCCGGTGCAAGTCTTCGTATTATATCAAGTATTCAAGCACAGAAGTATCTGCGTAAGGAATACCATGCATTCCTTGCTCACGTCGTCGACACGAGCCTCGAAATGAAAGAACTAAAGAACATCCCAGTAGTGAGCGACTTCCCCGACATTTTCCCAGAAGAGCTACCTGGATTACCTCCGCATCGACAGGTCGAGTTCAGAATTGACTTAGTCCCATGAGCTACCCCAGTAGCCAAGTTTCCCTACCGCTTAGCACTAACAGAGATGCAGGAGCTCTCTGGTCAACTTCACGAGCTGCTCAGCAAGGGCTTTATAAGACCAAGTTTCTCACCTTGGGGAGCACCGGTCTTGTTCGTTAAGAAGAAAGACGGATCATTTCGTATGTGTATTGACTACAGAGAACTCAACAAACTGACGGTCAAGAATCGTTACCCTCTGCCTCGCATAGACGATCTATTTGACCAACTGCAAGGGGCGAACTATTTTTCCAAAATTGATATGAGATCCGGATATCACCAGTTACGAGTACTAGAGGAGGATGTGCCGAAGACAGCCTTCGGAACTCTTTACGGACACTACGAGTTCGTGGTGATGCCATTCGGATTGACCAATGCGCCTGCAGTTTTCATGGATCTGATGAATAGAGTATGCCAACCTTACTTGGATTAGTTCGTCATCGTTTTCATTGACGACATCCTGATCTACTCCCGAAGTAAGGAAGAGCATGGCGATCACCTGCGACAAGTTCTAAGGACATTAAGAAAGGAGAAACTTTATGCGAAGTTCTCGAAATATGAATTTTGGATTCGAAGAGTCGAATTCTTAGGACACGTGGTAAGCGAAGAGGGAATCCACGTGGACCCATCCAAAATTAAAGCCATTGAGAACTGGTCAGCACACAAGACGCCTATAGAAATTCGTCAATTTCTAGGTTTCGCTGGCTACTACCGCAGATTCATACAAAACTTCTCCCGAATAGTGAAACCTCTTACAACCCTGACCCAGAAAGGCGTGGCCTTTGACTGGGAAGAGAAACAAGAAAGAGCGTTCCAAACGCTCAAACGAGCCTTGTGCATTGCGCCAATACTATCCCTGCCCGAAGGGAAAGAAGACTTCGTAGTCTATTGCGATGCATCAAATCAAGGGCTCGGGTGTGTTCTGATGCAGCAAGGTAAGGTCATCGCCTACACCTCGAGACAGTTGAAGACACACAAGATTAACTACGCGACCCACGATATTGAGCTAGGAGCAGTGGTGTTTGATCTGAAGATCTGGAGACGTTACTTGTACGAAACGAAAAGCACTATCTTTACCGACCACAAGAGTTTACAACACATTTTCGATCAGAAGGAGCTCAACATGAGACAACGACGGTGGGTCGAGCTACTCAGTGACTACGAATGCGATATTCGTTATCATCCGGGTGAAGCCAACGTAGTAGCAGACGCCCTAAGTCGGAAAGAATATTCTGGTCGCAAAGTCAAGTCATTGTCAATAACCATCCATTCGCACTTGTCTAAGCAAATTCAGGCGGCTCAACTTGAAGCCATGAAACCTGAAAATGTGACGAGTGAATCCCTTAGTGGAATGGACAAGAATTTAGAAGCCAAGGGTGATGGAGCCTTATATTTCATGACCCGGATCTGGACACCGAAACACGGTGGTTTCCGAGACTTGGTCATGACCGAAGCGCACAACACTCGGTATTCCGTCCACCCAGGTTCAGATAAGATGTATCTGGATCTTAAAAAGCTATACTGGTGGCCTAATATAAAAGCAGAGATTGCTACCTTCGTAAGTAAATGCCTTACTTGCGCAAAGGTTAAGGTCGAATACCAGAAGCCCTTTGGTTTACTGCAACAACCAGAGATTCCAGAATGGAAGTGGGAACATACATTAGGGAAATCGTACGGCTACATGGTGTACCTATGTCCATTATCTCCGATAGAGATATTAGGTTCACCTCAAGGTTCTGGCAATCACTACAACATTCCCTAGGAACAAGGCTGGACATGAGCACAACTTATCATCCACAGACAGACGGACAGAGTGAGAGGACCATCCAAACACTGGAAGACATGTTGCGAGCCTGCGTGATTGACTTTGGGAAGGCATGGGATACTCATTTACCCCTTGTCGAGTTTTCCTATAATAACAGTTATCACACGAGCATCAAGGCTGCTCCATTTGAAGCCCTCTACGGCCGAAAGTGCAGATCCCCTCAGTGCTGGGCTGAGATGGGTGATACCCAATTAGCCAGGGGCAAGCTTCCGACAGTACTCTCACCGGTCCGGAGATCATTCGGGAAACGACAGAGAAAATCGTTCAAATTCGTGAACGATTGAAAGCCTCTAGAGACCGACAAAAGAGCTACGCTGATAAACGAAGAAAACCTTTGGAATTTCAGGTGGGAGACCGAGTCCTTCTCAAAGTCTCACCCTAGAAGGGCTTGATACGCTTCGGCAAGCGTGGGAAGCTTAATCTGAGGTACATAGGGCCTTTCGAGATTCTTGCAAGAGTCGGCCCCGTAGCTTACAAACTCGACCTACCCGACGCACTTCGTAACGTACATTCTACATTCCACATATCTAACTTGAAAAAGTGTCTGTCCGACGAGACTCTTGTAATCCCACTCGACGAGATCGAGATCAACGAGAGCCTCAACTTCGTGGAAGAACCGGTAGAGGTCATGGACCGTGAGGTCAAGCAGACAAAGCAAAGTCGTATCCCTATCGTGAAGGTTCGCTGGAACGCCAAGCGAGGACTAGAATTCACTTGGGAACGCGAGGATCAGATTAAACTGAAATACCCTCATCTTTTCGCTTAATTCTTTGTAACTTCTTATTTGCTTAAATTCTAATTTCGGGACGAAATTCCTTCTAACGGGGGGATAATGTGACAACCCGAAATTTCCATTTTGTACGAACAATATCTATTCAATAGAAGCTAGTCCAGTTTCAGTGATTTTCAGACTTTTCCGAATGAGTTTGTGTACATTAGGGCTTACATTTAAGGAGATATCAGGAGAGTGGATACTCCTGGGTTTGTGAAACTTGAGCATTTTAAAACTTCATAATGTTATAGTCCAATTCCGGAATAAAAATATTTTTGCCAAAAATATTTCAGGACTATAAATAGAATTCTGAACTAAATTATTCATTATTCACATTTCCAACTAGAGAAAAGCCAATTTCTCTCTCACGGATCTTCGGGTTTTCATCCCAAATCGTGAGTACACTTCCCTAGTTGTGTTATAATACTTGTTATATGCTTCATAACATATATTACATGTCAAATATGTGAGATCCGGGAGTTTACCGCCCGAGAACGTTCTTGGGGAGTAAACTCCAAAATGAAGCCTAAAGGCCATCTAGTCCCATTTCCTTGTTAGGTAACTAGTTTAGGATGATATGTAGGATCATTTGAGGCTAGAAAACAATCAAGAACAAATAGCTTTAGGAGTTTACGGCCCAAGAGTTTATTGGACCGTAAACACCAAATTCAAGGGCTTAAATGTGCCCAAATCACTTCCAAAGGCTTAGGACTTTAACCCTCAATTACTTCTAGCTTATTTGGAGACTTTAACACATTAAGAACACCCCTTAAAGGGCGTTTACGGCCAAGGAAATGCTCTTGGGCCGTAAACATCAAGTAAGGGCACCAAAGTGTGCCTAGAGTCCCCCTTAGCCTTAAACAAAAGCCTAGAAATTATCCTACTTGTGCAAGAGACTTAAAAGAATTAAAACAACCATCCCATGAGAGTTTATGTGTGTAAACTCTAAGGGATATGTTCTTTTAGCCGTAAACTCCTCAAAGGAGTATTATCTATGCCCTAAACTACCCAAAGGATTAAACCACCAAGCTAGGCTTATTCTAGAAATCATTTAGCACCTTAAAACACCCAAAACCACCAAGATTAGAGTTCACGGCCGTAAACTCAAGGGTTTACGACCATAAACTTCTTGTGTGTGGTTTATTGGGTAGTAAACTCTTATTCAAGGTCATTTGGTACATTAAACCCCGTTAGCCTTGTCCCGTAGCAAATTAGGATCAACCATTAGGACCTATAACACTTATACCAAGTGTTTACATGTTCCTGAGTGTCCCAAATTATTTCATTAAGTTATTATTTGGCTAATTAGTTATATATATGCTCATTATATGATAACTAGGCTCGTGTGTGTGAACAAGTCTCTGTTTTCCACCTAGCACGGTATCCGACACTACAATCCAATCCACTCACCACAAGTGAGTTCATACCCCTTTAATTAATCTTTGAAATGCTTTTAAATATTTTAAATACTTTATGGGGGGGATACAAGTTAAATACTTATACTTATTGCATCAATCACATGTGATTAATAACTAGAAAACCAATGGTTTTATCACTGTTCAAACTGTTTTACTTGTAAATGTTTTACAAACTCTTTTACTTATCAATTGCTATTATTAAACTTTGTTTTACTTCTTATAAATTGCATGCCCATATATGTATAGATATATAAGTAATGTTTAAAGGGCTTAGGAAGGCCATCCGCCCTATTTCCTTTTTCTCGATTTGGATGTGGTCTGGTGGGATTTCGGGTAACCATCCGAAGGTCGTTTCAATATTAATTATATATCAAATATACATATATAGACATAAAGGTACTTCCATATTCATGCGTACTAGACACATCATTAGTAAGTTACCATCGGGGTAACACAGGATCATACTACTACAACTTCTAGATCAATGAGTCAGTTCATTCATGAGTCTACACATTACATTACTATGAGAACATATACAACTATACTAGAAAGAGAACATATACAACTATACTAGAAAGAGAACATATACAACTATACTAGGAGGAGAATATATAGAGGTATACTAGAAAGGGAACATATACAACTATACTAGGAGGAGAACATATAGAACTATACTAGAATGAGAAACATTACATTACATATACAAGAATACGTTAACAAATGTGATCCACCGTATCGGAGCATGCCTTAAATGTCATGGCCCGAGTTGTAGCCAGAATTCTCTTGGAGGGAGAGCGTGAGTTTGCGTATAGATCTATACTTGATTGACTATCCTACACCTTGCTGCTAGCTACAGCCAGACCTGCAGGTCTGCGGGTGCCAAACGTCATTCCGTTATTACGACCATTCATATGTCGTTGTTACCAGTCGATAGTATGGTGCAATTTATCACATTATACCTTAATATGAATCCGGTTTAAGGTAGTTAGTACAACAGTAGTTCCTATAATACAACACTATAGTACTACAATGATTTACCCATTACATATTTTTAGTGATTATTTCACTTAAACATTAATGTACAAACTATCTTTTGTTAAATGATAGTTACACTTGGGAAATTACATACTTTTACAACAATCGAGCATACAAAACAGTTAAGCCTTGGTAGAAGGCTACTTTAATAGAAAATATACGTTTTTTCTGAGAAATTCAAACTCTTACAAACACTTACAAACAATTGCTTACATTTTACAACTTATACTTGAGACAGGTACAAACGTTTTTGATAACAAACACCGACACTAAAATACTTATGAACTCACCAGCTTAATGCTGATAAACTCTTTCAAAATAACTTGTATTCTCAGGCCATCGGTTGACGGGTACCGAGGCCAGCTTTTGAGAAGATGGAGCGCATCCAAGACTCATCTTATTATTTTGATTTACATTATATTTTTAGTGTCTAAAACTGTGCAGAACACGCTTGTATTAAAATTATATATTTAATGCAATGGATGATGTTGTTTGCTTATTTACATTTACCATGTTGTGATGCTTTACATGATGTCCTCCGCCCCAGAACGTTTCCGCCATTCTTGGTTTTGGGGTGTGACATTAAGTAATGTGGAATTTTTTCACGATTTACACTTCCTTGGACACCACAACTTAATGGTGTGGCTGAGAGGCAACATTGAACCTTGTTGGACATGGATTGTTCCATGATGAGACAAGCTTCACTACCAATCTCATTCTGAGGGTATGCCTTAGAGTTTTCCAAAACACCTCACGAGATGTGGATAAGGAAGGTTCCCTCATTGGCACATATCAAGGTTTGGGGTTGTGAAGCTTTCGTTAGAAGAGAGACTCACGACAAGCTTAAACCTCGAAATGGGAGATGTATTTTCATTAGCTACCCACATAAGTCATTTGGATACTTGTGAAGGGATTTGCATACTACAACATCCTATGGTGCACATACAACCCTAAATACCTAGGATCTATGTTTTAACTAATTATACATGCGAAGGTGTTTCCAAGGCATAAACCTATAACTAGCATGCAATTGACATAAACAATACAAGATACTAGTTAGAGTAACATACCTTTTATGGGCTTGAAGTCTTGATGTATTTGGTGTTGCGAGAAAGACTTTGGCTTTTAAGAACTTAGTGCCCCAATTGTTGCACCTCAAATGGAATCACAACTCACCTAGAACAAAGGTGACTCTTGAGAGAGAATTCCATGCACCAAAACACCTCCATATTTCTCTAAGAAAAGAAGCACACGTTTTTTTTTTATCATGAAACAATATATTTATATGGTGGATTCCAAGGGTCATGGATTTAATCCAAATCCACACCCATGGGTTTTATGATCCATGGTTCATGTGGCCCAACTCTTTATGTATCCATACATAAACTTAGTCCAACATGGATCATAGCCCAACACATATAAATATAACTAATTACCATAATTAGTCCCCATAGATTTAATTAGTCTCTTTTGATCACTAAATTAATTCCAAATTAATTCTTGATCAGTACAAATTAAAACATATGATTTCATATTAATATATTAGAACTTATAATATATTATAAAATCATATATAACCTTCTCTCAAGAGTCCATCCTAACAAATTATCCTGGTGTTATGCAACCTAAATGGACCATGCTATTGTCGGGTCGAGTACATACCAATAATAGTTATGGGGTTAGACATCTATTCCAACAGTCTCCCACTTGGATAAGTCTAAAACTATTATTGCAAGTATGGCTCCAAAGCTTGACTAGCAATCGTAGCTCTTAAAAGTCGTTGTCGAACTCTGACCTAGTCATTGACGTGTCCATAAGATAAGGGATCATATATTCCTACATTCTAGATATAATATGGACTGAGACATGTATTATAATCTTTATCTCTGTCCATTTGTTTTTTCCTGATTTCCGATTTATGACAACCAACTAATTGAACAAATCATCTCAGTCTAGGCCTGGCCGAGCACTTACGTTTGTCATCACCAAATCATTGAGGGGCCCACAGATATCACTTTTATCCTCCAAAGCTAAAATGAATGGATAAACTTAGACCCAAATGTTCGCTTGTACTTACTCATCAAATTACACACAACAATATGTTTTATAACAATCAAGTTACTAGTTGCGTTTACATATGTCAATGTGCAACCGACGCGCAACTACAACTCACACGTCTCCGTTTTAAGAATATAAGATATTATCGTCACATGATCACTCGTGATAAAATTCATGAAGTGATTCAAATGAGCGTGGGTTTAATCCAATACTCGAATCTCGTTCCAGGAGCGCTCATGAATGTTGCAGCAACTTTTGCTATGTCTAAACACTTTGACATCTACAAGCTCAATCATGACAGTCTTGATTCATACCAAAATCTAGTGTATGATTGACTGTGGAGAGTTTGAATAACCTAGTTATTCAGGAAGTCACGTGCAAAGTGAAACAGAAGAATAATCGAATCCAACATGGTCTCAAAACTTATGAATATAAATAAAACACTTTTTATTTATCACCATATTGAATACACATTATTCAATGTATAATGTTTCAATTTATCAACCTAATACTTAAATTAAAACAATAGTCATTCCATGCTCCAAGCATGCACACTATGTTTATCCAAACAATAGTTACGCCATACTCCAAGTATGCACGCTATGTTTGTCTATGACCCTTACTTTGTGAAGTAGACCAATTTAACATGATTCCTGTTAGATGGCATTTTATGCATCTTATTGGGTAGTTTTTATTATCATTTTAGCATCATATTTTGTACATTTTCTGATTTTCATGTCATTTGTTTAAATAATGTTCAGCTCATGTCTTTCGTTAGAATTCCCATACTGCTCATGTTTTTATGTCAATTTCAAATAGTTCAAGTGGAGCAGTGCTTTGGGAGCAGTTCGATGTGCGTGTGGAACTTAAAATGGAGCTTCGAACTTATGGAGTGTGTTGCGGAATTTTTGGAAGGTGTGTTGGTCAAGAAACATTCTATCAAATTGATCACGCGAAGATAGAATATGTGATCTAAAGTTAAAGGATGTTGCTGGCAGCTTTGACCCCCTGTCAGTATTTTGACCATATCTCAAGAACCGTAACTCCGATTGAAGCGATTCAAAATGATCTGGAAAGTAGACGAAATTTCGGATGTCTTAGGCACAACATGATATCGCAGGTTGCCTTTATGCGATCACATGGGGCCTTTTGGTGATCACAGGTTAGGTCGCAGCATGGATTCGAGGTTTTTTAGGACCCAAAATTCATTTGGGAGAAAAAAATGAAAACCTACGATCATAGGTTGCGTACATGAAATCACAGGTTCGCCAAAAGTGTCAAAAGAGCATCCTACTTCATTAAAAAGACATGAGATGCGTGTTCTTCATAACCTGCGATCGCAGGTTGTCTACATGTGAACACATGCGGGTCGTTTTTGCTCCTGGACGTATAAATAGACCTTATAACCTTCCAGTAACCTAAGTTGGCGATTCCATAGGTACCAGACGACGAAAATACAATTTTGGAGGCGTTTCTTCTTCGATTTCAACGATACCTGAAGATCTAAAGATTGTGGATCATCTTCTTCAAATTGATTAGTAAGACTAGTTGTTTGATGTCTCTTTTCATTAGTTTTTATTAGTCTTTAGCTATATCTGGCTAAACCTTGGTTTTCGATTTTGCAAAGACGAGTACTTTTCATGTGATTAATCATTAGATCTGGTTTATGATATGTGTTTCTATCTAGAATTTTCAGTTTTGTTCTTAATGAATGTTTGATTTTGATTCTTGTTAGTCTGATCACCTAGCTAAGGTTTTATCATTCCAGTTAATCAGTTATAGAATACGTAATTGTTCTTATCAAATGGTAAAACTAACAAGTAATAAATTGGTTCCGTGTTTGGGATTTGACTTTATTATAAACTATAAAAATCATATATTTACGCTTCCGAGCTTGTGAAAAGTATTGGTTATTGTTGGGAATTTTACAAAGAACTTAATGCAATTTTTCTGATTTAATTAAGAGCTTGTTTAATTGAATAGTAAAAAGTTAGGGTTAATTGAAGAGCTTTTTCTGGTTAACTAAATAAGGTAAAAGAGATTATACTAGAGTTTGTTAGTTTTTCTCAGTACCATCTTAGATATAACACATCTCAAATAACCAGGTCAATGTTGATTGCATGATTAGGAAAGTCGTAGCAGAACTGAAATCGTTTTTTATATTGATTTTTGTTTAATTTAATATCACTGCATTTTTTTGTTTTTAGTTTACAATTAAAACCCCTTTTATAATTTCAGTTTTAACAAGATGTGCCTGATGCAAAAAGGCATTAACTTTTAGGCTGTGTCCCTGAGGATTCGACACTGCTTCTATGTGCTATATTTTTAGTGCAACAAGCAGTGATAATTTACTTGTTTAATATGCGTGCGACAACGTGTTAACAATTCCAATGATGCTCATTTCACAATCCCAAATCCTTATCGCAAATGTAAGAATACAATATTCTTTGCCATTTACTGAAATTTGTTAGATTCTAAACTTATATGCAATGATCCTCTTGTAATGATTATGCAAAAAGTCACAAAGATTTGTCAACAGACATTACAGAGTATTCCAATGGAGAGCAATTTCATGGAAACAAAGTCTCAAATTCAAAGTACATTCCTTTGAACATCCTTCTTGTATTAAGTTTTCTAGTCTTACACAGATTTAATGAATAACTTCCACCTATGGAAACATTTCCACATTCCCATTTTGACTAGCACTTCTAAACAAGAGTTGCCTCCTTTCAGAATATGTCCATATGGTCCTTCCAAAATTAACACTATACTTCCATTTGTCCATGAGCAACCAATCTTTGGTAAACCTGATATTATCCTTGACAATTGCTTAATCATTTTAGTCATATCCAGTTCTAGTATCCCTCTTAATGTCCTAGGGATGAATATTATAGCACATGTAATCGATCCAATACCCGAAGCATACTGAATACGATTCATGATGTCTAACATAAAGACATGATACTTCGCCAGTCGTTTGCTTTAATTTTTTATTTGCCATGTTCTCACAATTCGGACTATGAAAAGGGAGCCCGTAATCATAATCGAATTTTGAGAACGCTATTAATATTTCCATAGATAGAATTTCCTTACGTTGAACCAGTCCAACATAACATTCATATATATTTGACTAAAATTGATCAAAATCTCAATCTAAGCTTTTAGCATTGGGATGAAGTATAATTTCCTCTCCCTTAATTGTAGCAAAACAACTTCTCAAACCCTGCATCTTTGCAAATTTGAAACTTTTTTTTCTATAATTAACATTTCTAACTTGCAATACTTAACATAATAATCATGATTCCACTGACATGATAATTATTAACATAACAATTATGCCCCTACTAGCTTTGACATGTATCCAGAAATCAACTGGACTTCTAGAAAACAATACGTTATCGACTTTCTTACCAAAGTTCAGATTTCTGATATGAGATGCTTTGAAAAGACTTTATCAAAATCATCCACCTTTCCTTAGATAGCTCACATGTGTGTCCAAACAATTTTTAGAACTATGAAAAGGGATTTCCTAATCATAGTCTCAATTGTTTAGACCTTTGTCATTTCTCACAAGTCGAAGTTAGTTTACCGGTTAACCACACACGCTCCACTAACGACTTTGAGAATGCAAATATCACAATTTCTATCTACTTAAAATCTATTTAGCAAATGCGTTTCCTCACCATCATTTTAATGAATCGGAGAGAAACCTTATGACACATAGATTTTATGGTGTATGTGTTCCTATCCATGTGAATTTTTCATAACCACAAGAGGAGGTTAGTGAGAAATCCAAACTCATATGAACTGAACTTGGTCAATCTTAACTTCTTGCCATCTGGTAGCACAAGAGCCTATCATTACTTCCAAGTAGTTATGCAAACAACTGAGAACTCATAGAACTCGCATGCATAGTCAACTTTAACTGGAATGGGCACTAAAACAGGAATATGTCAACACGATAGGTTACAAACCTCAAGTCGTGAGCTAGCGATAAACAACAAGTTTTATTCTTAACACGTTCTTGAAGCTTTTCCAAGATCTTTAAGACTCCCACTGACCTCTTGACATATAATATTCTCTTGTCAAGAACCATTCCTTGACAAAACAAATATTCAAGAGTTAGTGTGGATTCTTATCAAGATAAACACTTTACACAATTGGTCTTAGTTGGTCTTTGTTTTATCCAAAACATCACAACTTACCAATTTCAAATTTACAAGAGTAAGAAAACATTTTACTCTACGTTTTACAAGTGTTATAAACCTTCTAAGGATTGTGTCACTCAAGTTATAATCTTGGAGTATAACTCTAAAACTTGTTTTGGAAAGAAGTATTATTTATGCTTTTGATTTTAACCATTTTAACAATTCACGATACCTCTTCTTAGTTAAACAAATGCACTAAGATATCCTTAGAGGATCAATTGTGATATGGTTTCACAATCACTGAGATAATCATAAAACAAGATATTCAAGTACTCTCCCATATTTTTCAGATTGGAGAAACTTTTATCTTTCTGCCTAATTTGATTCTTCTTATTCTTTCTGCCTTACATTGAAAATTTTCCAATGTTTCAAAATTAAACTTGTAAGCACAACCATATTTACTAAAGTTTAGTAA
Organism: Lactuca serriola; assembly: GCF_051521515.1. NCBI lineage: Eukaryota > Viridiplantae > Streptophyta > Magnoliopsida > Asterales > Asteraceae > Lactuca > Lactuca serriola. The sequence continues at coordinate 145,506,004 of NC_136408.1, read as the reverse complement.
ATCATGACGAATAGTCTTATCGTTCTCTGTGGTGGACCTGACCAGCACACACTTAAGTGTACCTGATCCCCTAATCCTTCACTTGACTCACATATACTTGTGATCAAGGAACTAGTCTTAATTTCCCAAAGATGAAAATTCCCATTCATCATACAATACAATTTGCATGATTCCAAGTTTCTATCGAACTGAAACTTGGGTGACGAAAATCTTTCCTTATTTGGTAAATTATGACACTACCACAAACGAAAGAATCAAATCCATTTTCCAATATTGCGATCAATAGAATCATATAAACAACCATTTTTCACAAATGCCATCGTATGGATATTTAAAATAAATAAAAATAAAACTTTTTCTTTTATTTTAAAACTTGTGGAAAAACTTATCCTCACAATGAAAATGCATATGAAAACAATGGTGTTATTTATTCCTAGGCAATTTATCACAACTCTTAAAAACCAGCTCAAAATTCTGATCAATGAACCATACGATCAAAATCCATCATCGCAATCAGAATCAGCATATTCTTCCATTAATCTTCCTCTCTTTTCTTTGATTCTTTAAACATCAGAATGCGACCTAGTCACATCATTTAATAAGAATCTCAAAATAGGAACTTAATAGAGTTAGATAGTGGACTTTACCCGAAGTAGAGTCAAACTTTTTGACTTTACCATCCTTATGATCTTTCAGGTAAATAGAGTACCTTCACAATCAATGCCCCTTCCTTTGGCAATAGAAACATATGGACTCTTTGGGAATGGTACACGAGACTATCTCAGACTTAGCTTTTTTCTTTATCATTTGGTCAACTGAGTTGACAATGGTCGATCCCTTTCCATTGGGAAGAGAAAGCTTTTCTGGATTTCCAATGCTACCATAGTCAATGTCCATGGATGTTTGGGAAGTCGATCTTCCAATCAAATTTTATTTACCAGTGCCCCAAATCATTGCTGATTTAGCAGTATCAAGCAAATATGTAAGATCACTAAGGGTCATGTCATGGTCCGCCACATAATAGTCCTTAAAGAACTCACTATGTGACTCAGGAAGTGATTGAAGAACCTAGTCAACAACCAACTTCCTCAAGACTTTGACACCCAACTCTCTCAGCCTGTCTATACATGAATTCATCTCCAAGATGTGAGCACACACAGACTTTGCTTGCCAGTAGTGCTTAAGGGACCTTGAACTTGTGGGTTAAGGAGAATAATTGAAAGAGGTGGAAGAGGAGAAGTATGATTTCCATGATCCAGTCGTGGGACATCGTCTTCATTAGGAGATCTTGTTCCAAGAGATTTGGGAAGATCATAGTTGTCTGAACCAGACATCTACAATGGGAGAAATTCAAGTTCATTGATTTAAGTCCTTAATATAACACCCAATATGAAATATTAAGGCTAGGACCCAACACAATTTTTTATAACTTGGAAGAGGGATGTCGTAATCCAAGCTATAAATTATTTGAAGGTAGTTAAATGACGATTTGCCAATTTTCGCCACGAAAAATGAAAAAGAATTTTAGGTCATAAGTGAATTGAAACTCCTAGGTCCTCTGAGATTCATTTAACTTTTCAATGGCATGTTTAAATCTCGATTGTGCCCTCTCAAGTTTGTGAATGTGATGCCGAGGATCAAAAACACGGTGTGAATAACCATGCAAATTGACTTGGTACTCTTAATTTTTTATCACCTAATCGATGTCCTGGTTACCCACGCGTGCTCCACCAATCTATGAGAAACATTAAGTTACCATATGCCACTCTTACTAGTCCATGTTAGTGTGCTGGTTACCCACACACACTCCACCAACGACTTGATAATCTACAAAGTGTAATTTCATGGGTTAGCACCAAATTCACATTTTCCTAAAGTAACTAAGATTGGGAATTTAATAAGGTTTAGTTACTTTATATTTATCATTATACTTTTAATGAAGGGAGAATTAATGTCCTATCAAACCCGTTCGGCTAAGGACCCTCCACCAGTCAAGGCAGCGGTGGGTGAGAGCGGACACCCATTAAACTACCATTTTATAGGCAGTAAACTTATACCCCCCTTATGGATCGGCTTCGTGAATGAGGCCTACTAACGTTAAGACTGACTTTGTTCTTATATATATATATATATATATATATATATATATATATATATATATATATATATATATATGTAACTATTAACTATTAATATTATAATAGTACAAGGGTTGAAGTTTAAGTTTTAAAATTCTAAGGGTTTAACTTGGAATTAAAGTATTCATGGGGGGAAACTTTACAAATTCCAAAACTTGAGGGCAAGTTTTGAACAATTCAAAAACTTTTGGTTTCCATAACTTATGAGTTTAATATGGTTTAAATGAGAAAACTCTTCAAGTTCCATAACTTGAGGACAAGTTATGGAAGACTTTAAAACATTTAAAAATGAGACTCTTCATTTTCATAACTTATGGAAATCTTATGACTTTTAAAAAAAATAAATGAGACTTTTCATATAACTTGAGGACAAGTTACAATAACATATTTTCTGAACAACTTTTAGATCAGTTTGGATTGAAAACAAATTATCACATAATTTTTCTATTAATCTAAACTAACTCATAACAACAAGATAATTCAAATCATCAATCTTCAAGAAATTAGCATATTCATATAAACTAATACAAAACTTGAAATGATGAGAATTATCTAATAATTGGAAGAGAATCAACATTACCATAACAAAAAATCAAATTTTATTAACAAAAACATTTTGTGGTAATGATTCTAATCCAAAACATGCCAAAAAAAACTCGAATATATGTTGTCAGCGGCTCCAACTCGCCGAGTGCAAGAACTAACTCGACGACTTGGATGAGTTTACCCATGGACTCGTTGAGTCGCCTATGCAAACAGCAAAAAATTTGATTTTTTCATCTTTTCCAGCAAGTTGCATCAAGTATAATTTGAAAACAACTCATGGCTCTGATACCACTTAAGGGATTTGCATACTACAACATCATATGGTGCACATGCAACCCTTAATACCTTGGATCTATGTTTTCACTAATTATACATGCAAAGGTGTTTCCAAGGCATAAACCTATAACTAGCATGCATGCAATTGAAATAAACAATACAAGATACTACTTAGAGTATCATACCTTTTATGTGGCTTCAAGTCTTGATGTATTTGGTGCTGCTAGAAATACATTGGCCTTTACGAACAAAGTGCCCCGAGTGTTGCACCTCAAATGGAATCTCAACTCCCATAGAACAAAGGTGACTCTTGAAAGAGAATTCCATGCACCAAAACACCTCCATATTTCTCTAAGAAAAGAAGCACACGTTTTTGGTCATGAAACAACATGTTTATATGGTGGATTCCAAGGGTCATGGATTTAAACCAAATCCACACCCATGGGTTTTATGATCCATGGTTCATGTGGCACAACTCTTTATGTATCCATACGTAAACTTAGTCCAACATGGATCATAGCCCAACACATATAAATATAACTAATTACCATAATTAGTCCCCATAGATTTAATTAGTCTCATTTGATCACAAAATTAATTCCAAATTAATTCTTGATCAATAATAATTAAAACATATGATTTCATATTAATATATTCGAAATTATAATATATTAATAAATCATATATAACCTTCTCTCAAGAGTCCATCCTAACAAATTGTCCTGGTGTTATGTAACCCAAATGGACCATGCTACTCTCGAGTCGAGTACATACCAATAATTGTTATGGGCTTAGACATCTAATCCAACAACTTGTTCTACAAAACAAGTGAGAACGTGCTCTTCGTAGCATGGAGAGCAGTTTTCCGCGAGAGGAGACTCATATGCAAAGAGGACAATGGGAGTACAATTGATCTTGAAAAGTTCAAGAATAATGCCATGAAGGAACCTCTAACACTAGCACTCAACCTAAGGAAGAAATTCCTATTGAACCAGTTGATGATTCATTACCTATTAGACGTCCCAGTAGAGTTAGCGTTCCACCTGTATTGTATGGTTTCCATATAACTACAGAATGTGATACGTTTATCAGTAATAATACACTGATAAATTCGGATAAACTTGCTAACTAAAAGGAAGCTATGGCGGGCCCTGAGTCTGCCAAATGGAAAGAGGCAATGGACAACGAGATCTTGTCCATGTATGACAATCAAGTTTGGAACTTGGTTAACATTCTACTAGTTCGTAAGACAGTTGGGTGCAAATGGATCTTCAAGATGAAGAGCGACATGGATAGAAAGGTGCACACGTTCAAGGCACGACTGGTTGCGAAGAACTTTAATCAAACCCCGTGGGTTGAGTATGATGAGACCTTCTCACCAATAGGCAAGATTAAATCTATTAGGGTTATGTTAGCCATAGCTATGCTTCATGATTATGAAATATGGCATATGGATGTCAAAACCGCTTTCCTTAGTGGGAAGCTGACTGAAGATGTTTACATGTGTCGGCCAGAGGGTTATGTGGATGCTAAATACACCAATAGAGTGTGTAAGCTTAAAAAACCAATATATGGATTGAAGCAAGCTTCTCGTAGATGGAATCTTTGCTTCCATGAGAAATTCAAAGTGTTTAGTTTCTATATGAGTGAAGATGTGTCATGTGTATATGTCAAAGCTAGTGGAAGTATAGTTAGATTTCTAGAATTGTATGTTGATGACATACTACTCATAGGATACGACGTTCCAATCTTGCAAGAGGTTAAGTCCTGGCTTGGAAAGTGTTTCACTTTGAATGATCTAGGAGTGGTTACTTATATTTTGGGAATAAAGATCTTGAGGAATAGGAGTAGAAGACTAATTGGACTTAGTCAAAGTACTTTTTTGGATAAGGTGATAAAACATTTTAGCATGGAGAATTCCAAGAAGGGAGAGTTTCCTATCCAAAGCAATACCAAACTGAGTAAGACTCAAAGTCAGAGTACTGATGTAGAGATAGAAAAAATGAGTTGAGTACTATAAGCTTCCGCCGTTGGCTCGATCATGTATGCTATGACATGTACTCTCCCTGATGTGGCTTTTGCCTTGAGCATGGTTTGTCGATATCAAAGGAACTCGGGTAAGGCTCACTAGATAACATTCTAAAATATTCTTAATTATCTGCAAAGGACTAACGATTGGGTCCTTGTGCTTGGTGGCAGTGATGACTTGAGAGTTACTGGTTATAGTGACGCCAGTTTTTAGACAGACCGAGACAACTTCTGTTCCCAGTCTGGTTGGGTACTTACACTCGTTGGAGTAGCAATCACTTGGAAAAGTTCCAAGCAGGAGACCGTGGCTGACTCAACATGTCAATCGGAATACATAGCTGCAAGCGAAGCCTCAAGGGTGGCTATATCGTTGAAAAACTTCATTGGAGACATTGAAGTTGTGCCAGCCATAAAGGAGCCGACGAAGATTTTCTGCGATAATGAAGGAGCGGTTGCCTTGACCAAGGAACCAAGTGATTATGGACGATCCAGACATATCGACAGCAAATACCAATTCATCAAACATGGGGTAGAATAAGGACTCCTCGTAGTCAAGAGGGTATCGTCAGAAGAGAATGCTACAGATCCCCTCACAAAGGGTCTGAGTAGGATCAATGTTGATCTGGAGGACGATATTAGTTTTAGTGATTAGATAGATATTTTAGAAACTTGTAATTGATAAATATAATTGACATTTGATGATTAAATTATAGAGATTTATTTATGAGTATTGTTTACTATCTTTTGTCAATGTTCATCATTGTGTTTCACTTTTGCATGTTTTACAACCTGAATAATTGGATTGATCAAATTATCCACAGTTGATCATACTATGGGAGTAAGTATTAAATTAAGACTATCATGAATTGGCTTGTATATTGTCTAAATGTTTAGACATAGCAAATGTTTGCTGCAACATTCATGAGTACTCCTGAAATGGGGATTTGATTATTGGACTAAACCCACGCTCATTGAATTACTTCATGGAATTCATCTCGAGTAATTATGAGACGATAATATCATATAATCATTAAACCGAGATATATGAGTTCTTGTTTATGAGTTGGTTGTGCATTGATAATGCGTAAACACATCAGTAACTTGATGTTATAAAATGTATTGTTATGTACGAATTTATGATTAAATACTACAATTATATAAGTCAAAGTTTATCTGATGCTTTTATCCCAAGGGGTAAAAGCGATATCTTAGGCCCCTCGATGATTTTTTGTTGACTTATGTGTCGGGCCCGGTCAGGACTGAATTGATGTGTTCAATTAAGTTCGTTGTCAAACAAATCAGAAATCGGAAAACAAACTGTTGAACAATGAGAATGATTTTGTTCCATGTCTTTGTCCACATGATATCATGTAGAATGGAGGAGTATGATCCTTATCTTAAGGACTTGTAACTGACTAGGTCAAAGTTGGATAGCGGCTTTTGAATTCTACGATTGCATGTCAAATTTTGAAGTAATAATTGCAATTATAGTTATTAGACTTATCCAAGTGGGAGACTATTGGATTAGTTGTGTAAGCCCATAAATATAATTGGTATGTACCTTATAGTTATTAGACTTATCCAAGTGGGAGACTATTGGATTAGTTGTGTAAGCCCATAAATATATTCACCCTGGCAACTTGACATGATGACTTTTGGTGAGAAAGGTTGAATTCATTATTTGGAATAATAAATTGATTTATTTAATGTATTATGAAAATAATATATTAATTAGAAATTGTGTTAGTTAATTAGTATTTAATTAGAAATTAATTTGGAATTAATTTCGGGATTAAAGGAACACGGGTTGTTTTGCAAATCATTGATAGTTATGAAACTAGGTTGACGGACTCCTTAATTAGGAGTGGACGAAATCCTATAGGGAGGCCCTATAGATTTCGTCCAAGGCTCCTTAGTAAGAGTCCAGAGGTTGCTTAAGCCTTAAGCAGGAAATTACGGTTTCCTCCAGAAACCCTAGCAGCCCTCACCTAAATAAGGAACCCCTACGCTTAGTATTTTCGGCCAATGCTTGCTAAGAAGAAACCCAATCCAAAAATCTAAGAGCCTTCCCTCCTCTCTCCTCTCATACTTTTCTAGTAGTGTTTGTGAGCCATTAGAGGTGCAACATTTAGGGCACGTTCCTTTCAAGAGTCAAGGATCTACGTAACAAGTTAAGGTAATCATCAAAACCCCTTTTTGTTTACAATTTTTGAAATATGTATGCTAGATCTAGGGTTTTGCTTTGGAATTCAATTTTCATGTTCAACTAGTGAAAAAATTATATCCAAAGCAATTAGGGTTGCATGATCACAAAGGATATAGTTATGCTCAAAACCTATCATCCATGTGGGGGAGAATCGTTTAGGATTAATGAAGATATTCCCAAGTACGAGTCAACTTGGAGTTCCATATCCAAGGGCAAGTGGACATCAAGTTATAGTTGTATGTTAAGTCAAAGTATATACAAACAATAATGTTCTTTTCTCAGTTGTAATCAGGGGAGAAAATGTTGACGAATCAAGTTGTCTTGTCTGAAGACATAAAGCATCGACAATCGCACATTATCAGTTCTTTTCTAGTTTTAGGAAGAGGGTTGTATGGGAACCTCTCTGCCTGTTTTCGGTTAGAGTAAGGCTTTGCGGTCAAATCATGACCCAAGTGACTGATAGGTTCGAGTCGGATAGGATTTGGCTTATGTTGTTTCTTGCTTAGAATTATGGTGAATAGTTGGCAAGACCATGGGAAAGGTGCATGGAAATCGAGGAAGTGTTGTAAGCCTACAGTTTGTTCTATAGCATTCAGTGGGCTGAGTCAGGTTGTTATGGAAGTGTTTTAAGACTACGATTTGGCTCCAAGAATTCACTAGGATTAGGTAAGCCATTGTGGGAGTGTTGAAAGATATGGTATGGCCGTATTAATCATCCGGTCAAGACATGTTGTTGTAGGAGTGGTTGTAAGACTGTACAATGGCCACAACAATCATAAAATTTGAAATAGGTTGTTAGCTGCTTTGGGACTGTGGTGATGTAAGACTTTGAAGTGGATTGTAGCATTCACTTAAAGTAAAATAGACTTGTTATTATAAGTTTAGAAAGGTGTTGGAGCAATGTTTTTAGGTGGGCTAGGATATCCTTTGTTAGTTAGATTCTTGGTTGGAGTCTCATGGGGTGATCGTGTATGAGGTGCTCAGCTTCAATAATCGGTCAAGGTTTCTATATTTCAGTTTACTGGTAAGAGAACGTGGAACTCAGAAGATCTCAAATAGATCGAATTTGGGAATTCATGGTAAGCAGGATATAATGTATGTGGTGGGGGTAGCACCAATGGTTGGAACTCGTGTTGGGATCCATCTTTGTCTTTGAGGGAAAGGTTATTGGAATCGGCGAATCATTAGGGATTCTATTTCCCAGTTATCAATGAGATAATGTAGGGTCAGAGGGGTTTTGTTTGGTTCAGGGTTGCGGGTTACTGTAATTATGGATGTGGTTTGAATGGTTTTGTTTGTCTGGAAGTCAGACATGGTTTACGGTTTTCAGATTCTGGGCAGAGTAGTTAGACTTTCTCTTTGTTGCTTGGTGAGGCGTGTTAATGTTTGTTCCTTCGTTAGGACACATGATTTATGCTAAGATTGGGTTCAATATCAGTATCGGAAGGTGCTTGTCTGTGTGAGATGATTTCTCATTTTTGTTTTGGACTCATGTAGTTTAGACAGGGTCGGTTGGTGTAGTAGATTAAGTTGTAAGGAATGATTCTGAGGTCAAAATCCACTTTAAGTGGCGGAGGGTTGTAACACCCATCTTCCAGATTGGATCGATGTAATCATAAAGGAGCATTAGGCATGGTTTTGGTAAAAACCATGTGTCACGACATGACATAACAAAAATGAGACCGCAGTTTTGGATGGCTCTCACAATGTAACGAGGGTTTGTTCACGACGTGAGTAGGGATGCAGCCCAAGCGCATGATCTTTTATGGTTTCCTTTGTATTTAAACCCCCGATATCGTATTTAGGACTTTACTCTGAGCCTCCATCATCATCTAGAACCTTGAAGCAAACCTAAACACCCTTATCTTCGTTTGTGAGCTTGTTCTTGGTGTTTTGGTGTATTTTGAAGGAATAAGCAGGCCTTGTGGTGGAGAAAACATCTTGGCAAGCTTGTAGTTGTTATTTGAGCTATTTCTTGACCATTCTAAGTGTTCAAGATCCAAAATTTATGTTATTAGCTTCAATATCTAGGCTTCTTTTCCCTTTTTCTTCATATTGTGGAAGTTTTAGACCTGGCAATGGGGCGGGTTTAAAGCAAATTGACCTTGATCCAAACCCTTTTAACAAATTTCAAAATCCGATCCAAACCCGCTCTGTAACCCGTAGGGTTTTGAATAATCAAATCCATACCCTTATCCACCGAATCAATGGATATCCAAAGCCGCCCCGTAACCCATAGGCTTTTTGAATTATCAAACACATTTTACTTAATTCATAATATAATATTTCTTAAATAAAACAAATGTTGATTTGGAAAACACATTACGTACTTGAGGACTTCCGATTGGAATTAGAAAAAACTATTGTAGTAACTTCTGATTTATTTTTTACTGTCAATTGTAGTGATAGAGAATAGTAATGACAAACTATTTGATGAATGAATTTGTCGATTTATGAATGAAATATGATGACCTCTTGATGAAATATAAATGAAATGACATCATAATTCTTAGTAGAAGACTGGAAGTCTAGAAGTTGACTGCTTGATTCTTCTATATAAACAGTTTGGACTTTGGCATTTTCCCTTTGGAGTTTCGATTGGAATTAAAAAATAAATTTTAAGCAATATAAAATATAAACCAATAATTCAAATATAATATGGGGTAGGTTATAATCGGAGCGGGTCAGTGATGATCCATACCCGACCCTTTTAATAAAAGGGTTAGCGGGTATGGGTCGTTAACGGGTAAACAAATCAAAAACTATGCTCCAAACCCATATAATTCTTACGGGTTTGGATCGGATCAGGGTTAAAACCCGCTCCATTACCAGACCAAGGAAGTTTGGATGGAAGGATTCCATAAAGTTAGTAACTTTATGGGTCCTTGATGTCCCTTAAGTCTTATATATGTTGGGTCTGTAGTTTGGCTATGTTTTGAAGACATTAATGTGTTTGTGGTTCCATTTCGTCATCATTTTGACATAGTATGAGATCAAGACATGCATTGGACATACATATTTATAGAGTATCTATTTTTAGAATGATTTTGTAACATCCATAAATTTTACAGCAAATTTAAACTTTTCCAATCACAATTTAAACCCAAATAATGTTTGTTTACAAATTGTTTTCAAATCATTATTCATCAGAGTGTGCCAAAAACATATCGTAAGGATGAGGATCCGTACGGTCACGCTTTCGCCTTGCCACGATCCCTTGAAGTACCTGAAACAATAATTGAAAACTGTAAGCCCAAGGGCTTAGTGAGCTACCCCCAAAATACCAACACCACACTGATACTATCATATCAGTAATAATCAATCAATCAATATGCGTACTAGGCCATCGGCCCGACTGGACCGCCCTATAGGGCCTACAGTCTAACTGACTCTATACCGAGTCTTCGGCATGACTGGACCGCCTCGTGGGCCTACAGTCTCCCCGTACCGCTAATAGGGTATGTTGGCCTTCGGCACAAATCAACCCAACCCCCAATCAAACAAACATGTGCACATAAATATCATATGCTAGCATTCATAACAGTCAAACTGATCTAACATATCAAATAGCATAACAACATCCTATAATCAGGATACCGATCTAACCGAAATCTAACATAGCAACCATCCTAAACTAGGATGAAATCTAGCATATCAGTAATTGTTGGGTTTTGAGCATTCTAACACTTCCTAAGTGTAAATTCAACCCTAATAAACCTTGGATCTATGTTTGTCTAAAATACATGCAAATAATTATTTTCCAAGGTTCTTATCCTATCTAGCATGGCATGGGGAAATTGAATCAAATAAAGCTAGTAGAATTACTTACCTTGTAGTTGTAGTTGATTGCTTGGAGTTTTACAGCCTAGCACCAATAGTGTGAATGCCTCAAATGGAAATCACAAATCACCACAAACTTTGTAACCTTGAGAGAATAGTCACAGCTATCTTGAAATCGACCCTCTTACTTTACTCAACTCAACTAATGTGATTTCACAAACCAAGGCCTTCTTTATATAGTGTGGTGGATTAGGGTTACATCTATATAAACCCTAATACCCATGTCTCTTCATTTCCATGAGATCCATGGGTTAAAGCTCCATGGAGTATCCATGGACTTTCCATGCAAGCCTAGCCCATTCCAAATAAGCATTAGCAAACACTATATAAATATAAGAGCCCATATTTAATTAGTAATACTTTTGATCTCTAAATTAATCCTAGATTAATTATAGATCAATACTAATTAAATAATATGATCTTATATTAATATATTAGAACTTATAATATATTAACAAATCATAACTTATACTATTCTCCAAAGATTATCCATAAATTGTTCGGGTGAAGTGCAACCCAAATGGACCATGTCGGGTCGGGTCAAGTCATACCAAATATAGTTATGGACTTAGACACTATATCCAACAGTCTCCCGCTTGGATAAGTCTAATAACTATAGTTGCAAGTATGACTTCAAGAACCGATCAGCCATCGTAGCTCTTTAAACTCTGTTGAACTAGAATGCGCCATTTTAGATAAGTGATCATATAATCCTCTATTATAGATATCAGTCGGACAAATACATGGAACATGGTCTTACTTATTGTCCAGCATTTGTTTCCCGATTTCTGATTTGTTTGACATAGAACTTAACTAAACATATCAATTTAGTTCTGACTGGGCCCGGTACATAAGTCAAAACAAAATCATCAAGGGGTCCCAGATATCGCTTCTAATCCTAGAAGGAACAGATAAACTTCGAGTCATATGTTTGCTCTACTACTTGTTGATTTACACACAAAGGTACGTTTTATAACATCGAGTTACCAATGCATTTTCGTACAATCAATGCATAACCAACTCATAGGTAGCAAATCATATCTCTAGGTTTGAAGACATATATGATATTACCATCTCACGATCACTCGAGATAAATTCCATGAAGTGATTCTAGTGAGCGTGGGTTGAGTCCAATGTTCAGAACTTATGAGCACTCATGATTGTTGTAGCCATGTCCAACATCTTAGACCTTTGCAACCAATCATGATAGTCTTGATTCATACATACTTCCGACAAATGACCAACTGCGGAGGTTCGAATAATATGATATACCAAACATAATTATTCTAGAAGTCAACACATGCAAAAGGAATATAGTAAACGATTGACAAGTGATAGCAACACATTACTCATAAATAACAGCTTTTATTTATCATCAAATGTCAATTACATTTTACAAATTTCGAGATTATTTAACTACTAAAACTAATATCATCCTTCAGCCCTATGCTCCGAGTATGTTAGAGATGCTTAGCCCGAGTCAGTCCCTTCGTGAGGGGATCTGCTGGGTTCTCATCCGATGATACCCTCTTTGCCACAAGGATTCCTTCTTCTATTCGATTTCTGATAAAGTGATATTTTCTGTCAATGTGTCTGGATCTCCCATGATCTCTTGGTTCCATGGCTAAGGCAACCGCACTATTGCTGTCACAGAAAATCTCCATTGACTCCTTTATAGCTGGTACAAATCCAAGATCTCCGAGGAAGTTCTTTAGCCATATATCCTCCTTTGCTGCCTCGCTTGTTGCTATATAGTCTGATTCACAAGTGGAATCAGCCACTGTCTCCTGCTTGGAACTTTTCCAAGTAATTGCCCCTCCGTTTAGGGTAAAGATCCAGCCCGACTGAGAGCGGAAATTATCCCTGTCAGTCTGGAAACTAGCATCAATGTACCCTACAACTCTCAAGTCATCACTCCCACTAAGGGTAAGGACCCATTCCTTAGTCCTTCGCATGTACTTGAGGATATTCTTTACCGCAGTCCAGTGTGCATTGCCAGGGTTCCCCTGATACCCGCTAACCATGCTCAAAGCAAAGGCTATATCAGGTCGAGTACACGTCATAGCATACATGATTGATCCTACAGCTGAAGCATAAGGTATTCGACTCATTTCTGCTATCTCAGCCTCTCTACTAGGGCTTTGTGTCTTACTCAATCTGGAGTTACTCTAAATGGGTAACTCACCTTTCTTGGAGATATGCATGTTGAATTTTTCAACACTTTGTCCACATAGGTGCTTTGACTAAGTCCAATTAGTCTTTTACTCCTATTTCTAAAAATCCTTATCCCTAGGATATAGGCAGCTTCACCAAGGTCCTTCATAGCGAAACACTTCCCATGCCAGGACTTTACTTCCTGCAGGGTTGGGATGTCATTACCTATGAGTAGTATGTCATCCACATACAGTACCAAAAAGCTGACTATGCTCCCACTAGCCTTGATATAGACACAAGATTCATCTTCACTCCTTGAAAAGCCAAATTCTTTGACTTTCTCATCAAAGCAAAGATTCCATCTGCGAGGTGCCTGTTTCAATCCATAAATGCATTTCTTGAGTTTACACACTCTATTGGGGTACTCAGTACTGACAAAACCCTCTGGTTGAACCATGTAAATGTTGGGTTTTGAGCATTCTAACACTCCTAAGTGTACATGCAACCCTAAATACCTTGGATCTATGTTTTCTCTATTATACATGCAAATAAGAACTTCCAAGGTATTATCCTAATCTAGCATACAAAACAATGAGTGTAACAAGATAGAATACATACCTTTTAGATGTAGAAAGTCTTCATGAAGCTTGAGTGCCTAGCCCCAATAGTGTGGAAGCCTCAAATGGAATCAGAATCACCAAAACACTTAGAATAACTTGAGAGAATTCTACAACTTATGAAATCGGCTAGCCCGTTCACTCCACTCACTAGTGGCCAATTTTGGTCAAGAATAAGATGCTTATATAGTTAGGGTTACACCATGTAAACCCTAATTGACATGGCCTTTCATTTCCATGATCCATGGGTACAAATACACCATGGAGCATCCATGGACCATCCTATGGGTTTTAGCCCAACTTGATTATCCATGGAGCATTAGCCCACTATACAAGTATGGATGATTTACACAATCAACCCATATATTTAATTAGTCTTCTTTTGATCACTTAATTAATCCCAGATTAATTCTTGATCAATACTAATTAAATAATCTTATTATTCTTATTATTAATATACTAGAACTTATAATATATTAATAACCATAAGTGTCTTATTTCTCTCATTATAGTCTATCCAAGTGCATGATGGTATGCAACCCAAATGGACCATGCCGGGTCGGGTCAAGTCTTACCAATTATAGTTATGGACTTAGACATTAATCCAATAGTCTCCCACTTGGACAAGTCTAAAACTATTATTGCGTATGACTTCAGGAACCAACTGGCAATCGTAGCTCTCAAAAGCTTCTGTCGAACTCTGACCTTGTAGATGAACTCTGACCTTTGTCAATGACTTGTCCATTAGATAAGGGATCATATATTCCTCCATTCTAGATATCATATGGACTGAGACATGGATTATAATCATTCTCTCTGTCCATTTGTTGTTTCCCGATTTTCGATTTATGACGACTGACTAATTGAACAAATCAAATCACTCCTGGCCCGGCCGAGCACTTCCATTTGTCATCATCAAATCATCGAGGGGCCCACAGATATCGCTTTTATCCCGAAGGTAAAAGGAATGGATAAACTTCGACTCATATGGCTTGTTCTACTACTTGTTGAATCATACACAAAGGCACGTTTTATAGCACCGAGTTACCAAATGCGTTTTCGTGCAATCAATGTACTATCAACTCATAGTAACAACTCATATCTCTAGGTTTGAAGAATATAAGATATTATCGTCTCATGATCACTCGTGATAAAATCCATGAAGTGATTCCAATGAGCGCTGGTTGAATCCAATACTCAGAACTTATGAGCACTCATGAGTGTTGTAGCCCTTTGTCCAACGCCTTAGACCTCTACAAGCCAACCCATGACAGTCTTAATTCATATCTACTTCCTACATATGATCGACTGTGGATGGTTTGAATAACTTAGTCATTCCGGAAGAATAACCTAGTTTATTCGGGAAGTCAAAACATGCAAAATGAAACACAATAATAATTGAATCCAACATGGTATCAACCCTTTGAACATAAATAAAACACCTTTTATTTATCACCATATGATTACACATTATTCATTGTATACTGTTTCAGCTATCAACTTTATTCTTGAATTTAAAACAATAGTTGTCCCATGCTCCAAGCATGCACACTATGTTTTCTAAACACTAGTCATGCCATACACCAAGTATGCATACTATGTTTGTCTATGATCTTTACCTTGTGAACTAGATCCATTGAACATAACTTCAATGATTCTCTTTTCACACTCCCAAATCCTTACTGCAAATGCAAGAATTCCAAATTCATGCCATTTACTGAAATCTGTTAGATTCTAAACTTATATGCATTGAACCTCTTGTAATGATTATGCCCAAAGTCAGAAAGACTTAACAACAATCATTACAGAGTATTCCAAAGGAGGTCAGCTCCTTGGAAACATCCTTCTTGCATTAAGTTTCCTTAATCTTACACAGATTGAGAATTCTAACTTTGAAACATTTCCAGATCCCATTTTGACTTATCCCTTCTGAACAAGAGTTGCCTCCTTACAGACTATGTCAATATGGTACTTTCAGAATTATCACTATACTTCCAACTGTCCTTGAGCAACCAATCTTTGGTAAACCTTAGATTGTTCTCGACAATTTTTTAATCCTTTTAGTCATATACAGTTCTAAACCTTTTCCCTTCTTAATGCCCCAGGCATTTGGAAAATTTTAGAAAGGATGGATATAGCACATGTAATCGATCCTATATCCGAAGCATATAGGACACGATTCATGATGTCTCACATAAAGACTAAACCAGTCTTTTGCTATAACATTTCCATTTCAATTTTCCAAGTTCTCATAATTCAGATTATGAAAAGGGATGTCGTAATCATAATCGAATTTTAGAACGCAAATAATGGACCCATATACAGAATTTCCTTATGTTGAGCCATTCCAACATGAAATTCATATATATATATATATATATATATATATATATATATATATATATATATATATATATATCCTTGACTAAATGATTAAAACCTCACGATCTAAGCTTATAGATTTGAGATGAAGTATAATTTCCTCTCCCTTAATTATAGCAAAACAACTCTTTCCCAATTGAAACCTTTTGTTTTCTATAATTAACATTGCTAACTTGCAATACTTTATCATAATTATCATGCTCCCACTAACATGATGATTATTAGCATAACACTTATGCTCCCACTAGCTTTGACATGTACTCAGAAAGCTCGACTTCTAGAAATCAACACTTTATTGACTTTCTTACCAAAGTTCAGATTTCTGATACTAGATTGCTTTGATAAAACTTTATCAAAATCATACACCTTCCTTTAGATAGCACACTTGTGTGTCTAAACAATTATGAAGAGGGATGCCGTAATCATAATGGTTAGACCTTTTTGCCACTTCTCACAAGTCCAGGTTAGTGTGCCGGTAAACCACACACGCTCCACTAACGACTTTGAGAATGCAAATATCACAATTGCTATCTAGCTAAAATCTACTTAGTGAAAGTGTTTCCTCACCATCATTTTCATGAATCGGAGAGAAACCTTATGACACTTAGATTTACTGGTGTATGTGTTCTTATCCATGTGAATTGTCAAAACCATAGTCACAAGACCAGGATAATGACAAATCCAAACTCATATGGATTGAACTCAATCTTAATTTCTTGCCACCTGGCAGCTCAAGGGCCTGCCATTGCTTCCAAGTTGTTGTGCAACAAATTGAGAACTCTAAGAACTCATATGCAAAGCCAACTTTAACTAGAATGGGCACAGAATATGTCAACACAATAGGTTATAAACCGCAAGTCGTGTGCTAGTGAAGAACTTCAGGTTATATTCTTGATTAGTTCTTGAGACTTTCAAGACATTTAAGACTCCCAATCTCCTCTTGACCTATAAGACTCCCTTGTCAAATATCCAAGAGATAGTGTGGATTCTAATCAAGACAAACACTTCACACAATTAGTCTTAGTTGGTCTTTGTTTTATCCAAAACATCACAACTTACTAATTTCAAATGTACAAGAGTAGAAAACTTTTACTCTTACATTTGACAAGTGTTTTAAACCTTCTTTGAGACATGTCACTCAAGTTACAATCTTGGAGTATGACTCTAACACTTGTATTGGAACGAAGTATGACTCATCTTCTTGATTTAACCATTTCAACAATTCAAGTTCCTCTTCTTAGTCACAAGAATGCACTAAGATTTTCCTTAGAGAACTAATTTTGATATGGTTTCTTAATCATTAAGATGATCACAAAACTGATACTAAAGTACTCTCCCATCTTTTCAGATTTGAGAAACTTTTATCCTTCTGCCTAATTTGATTCTTCTTATTCGCTCTGCCTTACATTGGAACCTTTTCCAATGTCTCACAGTTACACTTAAGTTTGTAAGTATAATCATATTTACTGAGCTTTAGTAAACTATGACGAATAATCTTATCAATCTTTCATGGTGGACTTAATCAGTGCACAATACTATGTACTTGATCCCTTAGTCCATTACTTGACTCACACATCCATGTGAATGAGTAATTAGTCTTAATTTTTCCAATACTTGAAAGTTCTCATTCATCATGCTATACAACTTGCATGATTCCAAGTTCCGGTCCAATTGAAACTTGGGTGATGAGAATCTTTCCTTTTTGGTAAATTTAGACATTACCACAAATGAAAGAATCAATTTCATATTTCCACTCTTGCTATTATTGGAATCATATAAGCGACAATTTTTCCTCAAATGCCATTGTAAGGATATTTTAAAATAAATAAAATCAAAATTTTTCTTTTATTTTAAAACTTTGCGGAAAAACTTATCCTTACAATCCATATGAAAACTTGTTGTTATATACTCCTAAGCAATATCTCATAACTCCTAAGAAGTAGCTCAAGAATCCGATCTTCAAACTGTGCGATAGAAATCCATCTACGCCATCAGATTCAGCATATTCTTTCTTTAAGTTTCTTCACCTTTCTTTGATTCTTAAAACATCACCATGTGACCCAGTCACATCATGTATCAGGAATCTCATAATAGAAACTTAACAAAGTTAGATAGTGGACTTTACCTGAAGTAGAGTCAAACTTATTGACTTTAACTTCCTTAGGTAAATTTGGCAGCTACGCAACCAATGCCCCTTCCTTTGGCAATATAAACATGTGATAATGGTACACGAGACTATCACAGACTTAGCTTTTCTCTTTACCATTTGGTCAACCGAGTTGACTATGGCCGATCCCTTTCCATTGGGAAGAGAATTCTTTTCTGGATTTCCTGTGTCACTTTTGTCAATGTCCATAAAGCTTTAAGGAAGTTGATCTTAACAAATAGATAAGATCATTAAGGGTCTTGTCATAGTCTTTTTCATAGGTGTCCCAAAGGAACTCGCTATGTGACTTAGAAAATGATTAAACCACCAACTTTCTCAAGACTTTGACACCCAACTCTCCCAGCTTATCAATATGTGACTACATCTCCAAGATGTGATCACACCTAGACCTTGCCTTGCCAATAGGGCCTGAGTGACCTTAAACTATTCAAGAACTTGTGGGTTTGGGAGAATAATTGGAGGAGGTGAAAGAAGTATGATTTCCAAGGGACATCATCTTCATTTAGGAAAGCTTGTTTCAAGAGATTTGGGAAGATCATAAATGTCTAAACCAGACATGTTGTGGGAGATATTCAAGATAGTTGATTATAAAGTCCTTAATATGACACCCAATATGAAATATTAAGTCTAGGACCCAACAAACTATTTCATAACTTTGAAGAGGTATGTCGTAATCCAAGCTATAAAATATTTGAAGGTAGGTGAATGACGAATCACCAATTTCCACCAAGATAAACGAAATGTATAATTAGGTTTTAATTGGTTTTGAAACTCCTAGATCTTTGAGATTCATTGAACTGTTCAATGGCATGTTTCAATCTCGAGTGTGCCCTTCAGGTTTTGTGACTGGGATGCCGAGGATCACAAAACAAGGTGTGAAGTAACCATGCAAATTACTTGGTACCCTTAAGTGTTTACCCCTCAATCGATGTGCCGGTAAACCACACACGCTCCATCGATACTAGGATAAATATTAAGTCACCCTTTACCTATCTTGTTAAGTCCAGGTTAGTGTGCCGGTTAACCACACACGCTCCACTAACGACTTAGACAAAGTGTAAAGTGTAATTTCATGGATTAGCACCTTATTCACATTTTCCTAAGTAACTAAGATTGGGTATTATTAACAGTTTAGTTACTTAGTATTTATCATTAATACTTTTAATGAAGGGAGATTTATAGTCCTGTCAAACCCGTTCGGCTAACGACCCTGCACCAGTCAAGCAAGCGGTGGGTGAGAGTGGACACCCATTAAGTTGCCATTTTATAGGCAACAACCTTGTACCCACCTTATAGACCGGCTTCGTGAATGAGGCGTACTAGCGGTAAGACTGACTTTACTCTTATATATATATATATATATATATATATATATATATATATATATATATATATATATATATATTATTAACTTATAATATTATAAAGTATAAGGGTTGAATTTTAACTTTTAAAATTCTAAGGGCTAACTTGGAATTAAAGTATTCATAAGTGAAAACTTTTCAAATTCCAAAACTTGAGGGCAAGTTTTGAAACTATTCAAAACTAATTAATTCCATAACTTATGTGTTTAAAGTAGTTTTAATCCGAAAACTCTTCAAGTTCCATAACTTGAGGACAAGTTATGGAAGACTTTAAACTAATAAAGGGACTAACTTTTCTTTATTTTATAACTTATGGATTTAATTATGGTTACATATTTTTCTTTAATGAAGTGACTCTTGAACTTCCATAACTTGAGGACAAGTTATGGAGTCATAAAAAATTATTCAATGACACAAGACTCTTCATTTTGTAACCATTGCCAACTTTTATGAATTTTATGAGTCTTTAATGTGACTCTTCATGTAACTTGAGGACAAGTTACACAAACACGTTTTATACTCAACTCTTAGATTAAAATGGATTGAAAACAACTATTTCAATTAACTTTTCTATTCATCTAAGCAACTCATAAGTACAAGATAATTCAAATCAAACTTTTTCATGTAATTAGTCTAAACCTTAAACTAATAAAAAACATGAATCTATTGACAATTATCTTTTAAAATGGATTAGCATGAACATTACCACGTTAAAAACAAGTTTATAAGTTCAAAAACAACTTAGGGTAATGTTCCTAGTCCATTTCTAGCCAAAAACCTCGAAAATATGCTGTCTGGGGTCCAACTCGTCGAGTGCATGAACCAACTCGGCGAGTTGGATCGAATTGACCACATTTTAGGCATGGACTCGCCGAGTCCTCTGATGGACTCGCCGAGTCTGATGATCAGACAGCAACAAATTCGTTTTTTTCAGCTTCTATTGCAGGTATAACAAGAAAACAAGCCTAGGCTCTGATACCACTGTTGGGTTTTGAGCATTCTAACACTCCTAAGTGTACATGCAACCCTAAATACCTTGGATCTATGTTTTCTCTATTATACATGCAAATAAGAACTTCCAAGGTATTATCCTAATCTAGCATACAAAACAATGAGTGTAACAAGATAGAATACATACCTTTTAGATGTAGAAAGTCTTCATGAAGCTTGAGTGCCTAGCCCCAATAGTGTGGAAGCCTCAAATGGAATCACAATCACCAAAACACTTAGAATAACTTGAGAGAATTCTACAACTTATGAAATCGGCTAGCCCTTTCACTCCACTCACTAGTGGCCAATTTTGGTCAAGAATAAGATGCTTATATAGTTAGGGTTACACCATGTAAACCCTAATTGACATGGCCTTTCATTTCCATGATCCATGGGTACAAATACACCATGGAGCATCCATGGACCATCTTATGGGTTTTAGCCCAACTTGATTATCCATGGAGCATTAGCCCACTATACAAGTATGGATGATTTACACAATCAACCCATATATTTAATTAGTCTTCTTTTGATCACTTAATTAATCCCAGATTAATTCTTGATCAATACTAATTAAATAATCTTATTATTCTTATTATTAATATACTAGAACTTATAATATATTAATAACCGTAAGTGTCTTATTTCTCTCATTATAGTCTATCCAAATGCATTATGGTATGCAACCCAAATGGACCATGTCGGGTCCGGTCAAGTCTTACCAATTATAGTTATGGACTTAGACATTAATCCAACAGTAAACATCTTCAGCCAACTTTCCATTAAGGAAAGCGGTTTTGACATCCATTTGCCATATTTCATAGTCATGAAATGCAGCAATGGCTAATAGAACCCTAATAGACTTAATCTTGTCCACTAGTGAAAAGGTCTCATCATAATCAATTCCCGGAGTTTGAGAATAACCCTTTGCAACCAGTCGTGCCTTATAAGTGTGTACATTACCATCCATGTTGGTCTTCTTCTTGAAGATCCATTTGCACCCAACTATCTTATGATCACGTACATTGTCAACCAAGTTCCAAACTTGATTGTCATACATGTACTGTATCTCGCTATCCATAGCCTCTTTCCATTTAGTAGCCTCAGGGCCTGCCATGGCTTCCGTGTAGCTGGTAGGCTCATCCAGATTTACCATTGTGTTATCACTGATAAGTGTCTCACCTTCTGCAGTAATATGGAAACCATAATAAGGCTCAGTTGCATTCCTAACTCTGGTGGAACGCCTCAGAGGTATAGATTCTTCAGTCGGCTCAACATGAGTTTCCTCCTCAGGTTGAGGGCTAGGGTTTGAGGTTCCTTCATCACTTGACTCTTGAAGTTCCTCAAGGTCAATTTGTCTCCCACTGTCTCCTTGACTCATGAATTCTCTCTCTCGAAAGAATCCTCTTCTTGCTACAAAGACAACATTATCACTAGGTCTGTAGAAGATGTAACCAAAGGATTTATGTGGATAGCTGATGAAGATACACCTTTCGCTTCAGGGTTCCAGCTTATCGTGAGTCTCACGTCTCACGAAAGCCTCACAACCCCAAATCTTGATGTGGTCTAGATTGGGAACTTTTCCAGTCCACATCTCGTGAGGTTTTTTGGCAACCTTCTTTGTAAGGACTGGATTAAGGATATGGGCGGCAGCCTCTAAGGCATACCCCCAAAATGAGATTGGTAGCGAAGCTCGACTCATCATGGAACGAACCATGTCTAACAATGTCCGATTGCGCCTCTCATCTACACCATTCAACTGTGGTGTCCTAGGAGGTGTCAATTGTGAGATAATCCCTCATTCCTTAAGATAGTCAAGGAACTCGGTCCTAAGATACTTACCACCACGATCGGATCGAAGCATCTTAATGTTCCTGCCCAACTGATTCTCCACTTCTTGCTTAAACTCTTTGAATTTCTCAAAGGTTTCGGACTTATGCTTGATTAAGTAGACATATCCATATCTACTAAAATCATCAGTGAAAGTCACATAAAACCGATTAGCATCTCTTGTGGCGGTTCTAAAGGGTCCACACACATCCGTGTGTATGAGGTCCAACATACCTTCACCCCTAGCATGAGTGCCAGTAGAAGGTGACTTTGTCATTTTACCAAGCAAACACGATTCACAACTATTATCATCACAATGAATATACATGATTCATAACATAAACGTCACCATGCATCAATATATTACAACTGGAATTGTTCACATCAAGTACATTGTTTTAACATTTCACATTCATAACATAAATTGTTTGAGTAATTTTAACAACATAACATCTAACATTACTTCCTATTACTCTTCCGCTTACCTGTTACCTGAGAATACAAGTTATTTTGGAAAAACGTCAACATATGAAATGTTGGTGAGTTCATAAGCAACGTTGTGATAAAATGATTTGTGTAGTTTGTAAAACCTAGAAAATCCAATAAAAGACATTTGTTTATCAAAGTGTGAAGATCCATAGTTGATGCATGAATGATTTCAAAACATATATGTGAAGGGTATTTTGTATTATAGTTATAAAATTTCGAGCGAGTAGTATTGAATTCCCCGAAAAACCCGATGTTTTCCTATGTTGAAATGTATTCGTGATTACCGATTTTTGTATTGTCTTAACGAATGAGTATTGATTATTTCACCTTGTATATCGTCCTAGTTTCGTCTACTTTGATTTCTCGTAAGCCTTAGCGAACGAAGAGAAGGGGAGTGTTATGTCCCATTACTATCATAAGTACCTTAGGCTGTCGTGGATGCGAAAGACACGATGGTCCAACTCGCATTTGATTACTGTGACCTTACTAGCTTTTCTAATGGGACACTTTGGCCCACTAGCACATAAAAGCTATTGAAAGTCATTTTATAAAATATTGGGTCATTGAAGGCCCAATAACATATAAGAGTTATCCCTTTGGGCCTAAAGATCATGTTGGTGGGCTTGCAAGGCCCAACAAGCATGATTTGAAACTCACACGCCCAAAGTTTGAAAATATTTTCATTTTAGTCATCACGTATCTATTGCAGTATTTTGATTTAACGATTGTTGTTTTGTATTGATTCGAGACCGAATCAATTCGTTTATAACGATATTTGGTGTTGAATGTGTATTCGTTTTCCGTTTTTATGGTAGTCGTGGATCTTGTGTTTTGACTTAATGAATTAATATGTTTGCAAGTAGAAATTTGACCTTTTCACTACCTTTCTTTTATAAAAATAACACTTTTAGTTCTTTATATAAAATAATTACATTTTTAGTCCTTAAATCATTTTCTTGACACTTTTTTATCATAAACTTATTGAAAAGACAGTTTTAACCCAAAATTTATTTTGTTAACAGCTTTAATCCTTCCAGAATGGAGTTTTCTCGGTTAGAACCCCATATTTTGCAACTTTTACAGTTTTGGCCCAAAATCTAAAAAGTTTACATTTTTTATCCTTTTTGGAATTGAAAAGCATTTTTGACCTTTGAAATAGTTTTATTGCACTTCTTATCCCCTGTTTTGCAGAAAGTTTCGTTTCAGCCCCTATAAACTTCATTTTTAGCAATTATGGGCTTATTGGGCCAAAAAGCCCAAATTTAGCCCATTAAGCTAAAAATTTGCATTTCAAGTCCTTTGAAAATTCTAATATTCATAAAAATGATTATAGAAACTGTTTTGACCCTTTTGACCCTCAAGAAACCGTGACTTGACAGTTTTTAACCCAAGTTTTGTATTTTTGACAATTTAAGCCCTAAAATGGGTTTTATGTTAGCATATGTTCCTCATAACCTTATAAGCTATTTTTCTTGACTTGTTTAATGTAAAATAACTTAGAATATGTTTTTTTTTTCCTTTCTCATGTCATAGATCTCGAGTTAACACCCCTTTTGGTTACATATTTATCACAAAACACATAAAATCACACATATACATGCATAAAATAACACATAGCATACACATACACATAGATCTACACATTTTCTTGTATTCTCCCCCATAAAACATATGAAAACCGAAAAGAGAGGGGTATGAAGCTCACCTTGAGTTGTGGTTTCGGTTTTGAAGAGAAGAGTGGAGAAAATTTCGATCCTAGTAAGCTTTCTTGGATGATCTCAAATTTAGAAGCTTCGAAGATGCAAGTTCACAAGATTGCATGGATTTAGAAGAGGTTTTTGATGAAATGAGGTAGTTAGATCATGTATTAAACATCAACTTACCTTAGATTTGTGATATTAAGAAGAGATTTCCTTGTAGCCCTTGTGATTCTCGAAATTTTTGAGAGAGAGTGTAAGGATGTTCTAGTGAGAGTTTGAGAGAATGGAAATGAATTTTATGAGTGTGTGTGTGTTGTGTTCGGCCGAGAGAAAAAGAGAGAGGGAGAGAGAAGGTGATGGGATAGTGGCATGGAAATATGAGACCTTTTCTTGGAGATCCAATATGTAAAAATGAGGTGGCAGAGGAAAAGTCAACCCTTCCTTTCTTGTTGGGTTTGGGCCCAGAATGGAGAGGGGAAGAGAAAAGATTTGGGATTTTTCCCTTAAGCCCATATTATAGTTAAGTTAGATGACGCTTGGTCCAATTAAATCAAAGTATAATTTTTATCACCTATTAGGGCTAAATTAAATATGTTGTGACCCATTAAGGCCTAAAATATTATGTTTCGTGTATATGGGTCTAATTAGGGCCCATTAGAGAGTTCTAGATTCAAGATGGATAAATTGGAAGCTTATTAGTCCATTAGGCCCAATAAGGAAATCCTAGTCCAAAATGGACTTAAACCGGGATTTCAAAGTTTTCCAATTCTTTGTTGACCATTTGTAGTGCTAGAATGAAGTATTTGATGAAGTTTTGTTGTTATAGAGTAAGCATCATGCATGCTTTCATGTTATTGATTCATAGTTGTTATAGGTGTTGTAGTTACAAGGCACCAAAATTCCTAGTTGTGACATCATCCCCCTGTTAGCGGGAATTTCGTCCCGAAATTCTTTTGAAATCTAGATTTTAGAATGCAAGAATAGATGAGGGTACTTCTCCTTCATTTGATCTTCGCATTCCCATGTGAATTCTGGTCCGCGTCTCGCGTTCCATCAAACTTTCACAATTGGAATGCGGCTCTGCTTGGTACGCTTCACCACTCGGTCCATGATTTCAACTGGCTCCTCGATGAATAGAAGGTTCTCACTGATGAGGAGAGTCTCGTCGAATAAGCACTTTTCAAGTTGGAAATGTGGAACACAGGGTGTACACTACTGAGCTCGGCGGGTAGCTGCACTCTATAAGCCATTGGACTGATTCAGGAAAGAATCTCGAAGGGTCCAATGTATCGAGGGTTCAGTTTGCCCTGCTTCCCAAAACGAATCAACCCTTTCCAAGGAGAGACATTTAGTAGCACCCTATCTCTGACTTGAAACTCCAAGGGCTTTCGTCGTTTATCGGCGTAGCTCTTTTTCTGTCTCGGGACGATTGCATTCGTGCTCTGAACTGAATTATCTTCTCGGTCGTCTCGTGTATAATTTCCAGTCCCGTTAAGGCGTTGTTCGGCGTTTTCCCTCTCGCTAGCTGGGTGTCTCCTACTTCAGCCCTGCACAATGGCGATCTACATTTACGCCCGTATAATGCTTCGTAAGGAGCAACTTTGATACTCAAGTGATAACTGTTGTTATACGAGAAGTCGATCAAATGCAAGTGGGTATCCCATGATTTTCCAAAGTCTATCACACACGCTCGGAGCATATCTTCTAGCATTTTAATGGTTCGCTCACTTTGATCATCCGTTTGTGTGTAGTAGGCAGTGCTCATGTCTGGGAGTTTACGGCCGTAAAATCAAGAGTTTACAACCGTAAACTCCATGTGTGATGGTTTATGGGGAGTAAACTCACTTATAGGGTCCTTTGGAAACCCTAAACACAAATACCTTGTCCCACAATAGCTTAGATGCAATCCTTAGGGCTTAAAACACTTATATAAAGTGTTTATTATGTATAGGATGTCTTAACTTTATCAATTAGTGATTCAAGACTAATTGAATGCATATATGTGTGATTATATGTTCATTAGGATCGTGGTGTGTGTACAAGTCCTTGCTTGACACCTAGCCATCCTATACCGTTTAGTTCATTCCAATCACCAACTGCAGGTGAGTTCATACCCCTAATCAATATTTTAAATGATTTTAAATGCTTTAATGGGAGGGGGGGGGGAATACAAGTAGAAACAAACATGTTATTAAATCATTGATATGTATTTTATAACTATGTTTGTCATTTAACAGATTTCACATGCTACAAAATGTGATGCATGAAATGGTTTTACATCTTAAAAGCACATTGTTACCAAATGTGTTACCTTTGAAATGTTTATTAAAATGACATCAAGTCATTGTTAATTATTGTTCAAAACCCATCAGATGTCTTACAAAAACCATTTTTCATTCCTGAACTAAACTATGCATATACACTTGTATTCTTATATATGTATTGACGTTATAGTTTACATCTTTCATTTGGTTTCCCACACCCTTGAGTAGTAAGATTGTACAAACCTACATGATCAACCAGTTATATTACAGTAAATTATCATAGGGATAATTTGAAGATATCAAACATTACTTCTATTACAAGGAATCACACCAGAGTCAGTTCATTCATGAGTCTATACTAGTACATTACCTGATACATGAGTACTTACAGAGGTTTACCTGATACATGAATATGTTTACATATACTTACTTGTTACATGGACACACATACATGAATACCATACAGGAACACTTTTACATAGGTGCATTATCCTGTATTCACTTACCTGGATACTTGTACTTAGGACTACGAGGATGATTTATTAGTACTTACTATGTAAATTGTCTTTCATATCCCGGTTCATGGGATAGCTAGACGGGACTTACCATTCCGAATCCCACTGATTAGCACCTGTGGTCGATGACCATCTTCGGAGGTCTAAGGTTACTACTTATATTAGGAAGATCGATTTGGGACTAACCCTTCCACCCACCTGCTGCTGCTACAGAGGACAATTGGAAAATCGTCGGATGTTTATTAGGTTATAGATTTCGCTTAATGCGATGTTGTGTTGGTCCTAGTACCCAGTGACAACACTTACAGGAGTACATTTTCCTGTTTACTTTATTTTGTGATACATTCACATAAACGATGAGTTAGACTAAGCACTTTTAGTACTAGTCAATACAAAGGAAAAACTATTATTTTACAAATAGAACATTCGGGTCTTGGTAGAAGACTACTCTTCATACTTACAAAACATTCGGGTCTTGGTAGAAGACTACACTGCATACGTATAGAACATTCGGGTCTTGGTAGAAGACTACATTTCATACTTATAGAAAATAAGGTTTTTTCTAGGGATTTCATACTTATCTCAACATTTTCATTTAAAGGTTTACATGGCTTTCATAACAGATTTTCACAAACAAGGAAATGACACTTATATACTTATGAATTCACCAGCTTTAAAGCTGATACTCGCTTTCAAAATAACTTGTATTCTCAGGTCATCAGTAGACTGGTACGAAGGCCAGGTTTTGAGAAGACGGAGCAGACAAGTCTCGTCTTTTATTTTGATTGTATATTTTTGGTGTCTTATTACAATGAAAGAACACACATGTATTAAACTTTACTTATAATGCAATGGATGATGTTGTTGCTTGTTTATTATATTACACTGTTGTGATACTCTACATGACGTCCTCCACCCCTGAACGTTTCCGCCGTTCGTGGTTTTGGGGTGTGACAGATTGGTATCAGAGCATTGTTTATAGTGAATTAAGTATATCAACCCATAAAAGATATACTAACTATAAATACATCGGGATTAAAACACTCTTTCTAAGAGTTATACTTTTAAATAATAAAATATTTAACAAAGTATACGTGCCTGCACTCATACTAAAATCAGTGTCACAATGACAAGAACAAAAGTATTACGATTGTTGAATATCACAAGTAAGCGTGGGGATATATGGTCAGTCTTGGGAATGGCGTAGCCTGATCAACTATACTGGTCCGAGGAGTGATTAGCATATGCCCAAGAATGGTTGTGATATGGCAACAAGTCTAAAAACTTACCAACACAACCATAAAGAAATACCATAGGGGTATTTGGTCTTACTGTAATTATCTTAGTTAGTTCGTCTATTTAGCTATTTCTTATAATCCCTTTTCTCGCGTACATTAAAATGGCTGGATTTCACCATCGCGATCCGTACTTCCAAAACCAAGGCAATGCTGTTTGGCTAGAGGCTGAACCAGAAGATGATCACCCAATTCCTTTGGATGATCACCATGCTGAAGGTTTTTCTGATAGTTCTGACTCGGAGCCAGAAGTCAACAACCTACCCCCAAATGCTCAAAACCCAAACCTGAACCCTCGCCCTGTGTTTCAAGGACCCACACCTCTGTGGGCCACTAACTTGATTACATGGAGTCATGAACAGGGTCAGCCCATTCCCTACAATGGAGACCGAAGTTTCTACAACCTCACTGAAGGATGTTCTGCTGATAGAGTCCTACCAATCATGGTGCGTAGGATTTCTCGGAACTCGATAATAGCTCAGGCGACTATCAATCAAGTTTTGGAAGTTGACACCAACTCTGGTGTTAACACTATCCACTTTCGCCAACTAGAGTCTGCTCATGAAAGGACCCTGGTCTGCAATGCAAACCTGCAGAAGGAACTTGCTGAAACTCAAGCTAAAGTTAGAGAACTTCGAGCTCAGCAAGCAAGGTCGGACAGGCATATAAGGGACATTGAACGTCTACTGTCGGGATCGAGGACTCATTCTAGCAGTTCTCGTCGCTGATAGAATCTCGTCGACTCATCTTTTGGATCTAACCTAGTTTATGTAAAACTTGGTCTAATTCCCTATCTGTATAAATCTTAGACCTGTTAGGTCTTGATCTAGTCTTAATTCTATCAAAATTTTCCATCTTGGTTGATGTAAGGCCTACTTCTAGGCCATTTTTCCCGAACTTGTTACATCTGTAATTCCAGTATTATTGACGGATATCTAATCTAATGGAAATTATTATCCAAATGCTATCTTCTTCATTTAGTGATACTATTCTTTCTTTTGTTGGGATATGGGGATTTAGTCCATGAGACACATTCATTAATCATTTATTCTTATCCATTTCGTCATCTTTTAAACGTACAGTTAAAGATGCCGCCACGCAGGAATCCAAGGCGAAACCCAAACAACGAAGCACCAATACCACCACCTCCACCACTACCTGTACCTCTTCAACCACCAAATCCTTTCGATGCTAATATGTTCCAGGCAGCTTTCACAGCAGCAGTTGCAGCTGCTGTGTCAGCAATCAACACTCCTGCCCCTAGTGGATCAGGAACAGGTGCACCACCCTCGAACCACGGCGAAAGCCATGGACACCCTCGGGAATGCACCTATAAGGACTTCACTAACGCCAAACCCCACAGCTTCAATGGAACTGGGGGTGTTATGGTGTTGAGACAGTGGATTGAGAAGATGGAATCTGTCTTCGAGATCTGCGGATGCCAAGAAGGCAGCAAGGTCAAGTTCGCAGCTTGTACCTTCTCTGACCGAGCACTAACATGGTGGAACAACCATTTTAACTATCTAACTTTGGTGGTGGCGTATTCCATCGGCTGGGAAAAGTTGAAAGACATGCTGATGAAAGAATATTGTCCTCGAGGTGAAATACAAAAACTCGAGCAAGAATTATGGGGTCTACAAATGGTTGGATCCGACGTCACTACCTACACAAATAGGTTCTGTGATTTGGCAAACTTATGCCCTGATATGTTTGCTCTCCAGAGCAAAAAGATCGAGAGATATATCTGGGGACTGTCGCCCCAGATCCAGTCAAGTGTGATCGCTTCCAGGCCTATTACCTTTGATAGCGCCAAGAAACTAGCACAATCCCTCATCGATCACCGGAAACCTCAGAACACAACAATCCCTACACCTGTACCACAAAAGTCCAACCCCGACTACCACAAGAAGGGGTGGAATAAGAGGAAAAGAGGGGCTCCACAAGGATCCTCCAATAAGCAACAACTTGTGGCGATCAATGCTGCCACAGTGACTCCTGTTGCCCCTGCGAACCTCTTACCAGCAAAAACATATGTTGGGACTCTCCCGAAGTGCACCAAGTGCAACTTCCACCACCACGGACCTTGCAGGGAGATGCAGTGCTCTAACTGCAACAAGAAGGGATACACCGTCCGTTTCTGCAAAACTCCAATAGCTCAAGCTACCCAGGTTCCTAACGCCGGTATGGGCCAAGCTTGCTATGGTTGTGGCGAAGTGGGCCACTACAAGAGGAACTGCCCTAAAGCGGGAATGGCTGGAGGAGTAGGAAGACTTATAGCCCTAGGTCACGAGGAAGCAGTAGCCGATCCTATGATAGTTGCTGGTACGTTCCTCCTCGATAACTCATATGCTTGCATACTTTTCGATAGTGGAGCCGAGAAAAGTTTTGTAAGTCATAAATTTGCACACCTGCTTAAACAAAAACCATGTGCATTAGATAGTTCATTCACGGTAGAAATGGCTAACGGGAAAACAGAGAGTACAAACTGCATATACGTAGGTTGTACCTTAACTTTAGATGACCATACTTTCAAGATAGATCTCATGCCAGTCACAATTAAATGTGTCGACGTTATCATCGGTATGGATTGGTTGAGTCTTCTTCGTGCCGACATTATGTGCTTCGAAAAAGCAGTTCGTCTTAACCTTCCTAACAACGAAACTTTAATTATCTACAGCGACAAACCTAGTACGAGCCTTCGCATCATTTCGTGCATTCAAGCCCATAAGTGCTTACGGAAGGAGTCCCATGCATTTCTCGCACACGTCGTCGATACCAGCCAAGAACAGAAAGACATCCAGAAAATCCTAGAAGTACGCGACTTTCCCGACATATTCCCAGAAGAACTTCCCAGTTTACCACCACAACGCCAAGTCGAATTCAGAATCGACTTAGTGCCAGGGGCTACCCCCGTAGCTAAATCTCCTTATCGTCTGGCACCGGCTGAAATGCAGGAACTTTCCAGTCAACTTAACGAACTTCTCAAGAAGGGATTCATTCGACCAAGCTTCTCACCATGGGGAGCACTGGTCTTGTTCGTGAAGAACAAGGATGGATCGTTTCGCATGTGCATCGACTATAGAGAACTCAACAAATTTACCATTAAAAATTGTTATCCCTTGCCCCGCATTGACTATTTATTTGATCAACTTCAAGGAGCCAACTACTTCTCGAAGATAGATCTGCGATCCGGATATCACCAACTACGAGTGTTAGAGGAGGATGTTCCCAAGACAGCCTTCCAAACTCGTTATGGACACTACGAGTTTGTAGTAATGCCATTCGGATTAACTAACGCGCCCGCAGTATTCATGGATCTGATGAATAGGGTGTGTCGTCCTTACTTGGATCAGTTCGTCTTCGTCTTCATTGATGACACACTCATATACTCTCGAAGTAAGGAGGAGCATGGTCAACATCTCCGTAAAATCTTAGAAACATTGCGATCGGAGAATCTCTACGTGAAGTTCTCAAAGTGCGAATTTTGGATTCGGCGAGTCGAATTCTTGGGCCATGTAGTTAGCAAAGAAGGTATACACGTGGACCCTTCCAAAATTAAGGCCATCGAGAATCGGTCAGCACCAAAGACACCTACTGAAATTCGTCAATTTCTAGGTCTAGCTGGCTACTATCGCAGGTTCATTCAGAACTTCTCCAGCATAGCGAAACCTCTTACAACCCTGACCCAGAAAGGCGTGGCCTTTGACTGGGAAGAGAAACAGGAAAGAGCGTTCCAAACGCTCAAACGAGCCTTGTGCACCGCCCCAATACTATCCCTTCCCGATGGAATAGAAGACTTCATTGTCTATTGCGATGCATCCAATCAAGGACTCGGATGTGTTCTGATGCAGCGAGGTAAAGTCATAGCCTATGCCTCGAGACAACTGAAGACACATGAGGTTAACTACACAACCCATGATCTCGAACTAGGAGCAGTTGTGTTTGCTCTGAAGATCTGGCGACATTACCTATACGGTACAAAAAGCACGATCTTTACAGACCATAAGAGTCTACAACACATTTTCGACCAGAAAGAGCTCAACATGAGACAACTACGGTGGGTCGAGCTACTTAGTGATTACGAATGCGAAATTCGTTATCATCCGGGTAAAGCCAATGTAGTAGCCGACGCCCTAAGTCGGAAAGAATATATTGGTCGTAGAGTCAAGTCTTTGACTCTAACTATCCATTCACACTTGTCCACGCAAATAAAGAAGGCTCAGCTCGAAGCTTTGAAACCTGAAAACATGGCGGCTGAATCCCTTAGAGGGATGGATAAGAACTTGGAAGTCAAGGGTGGCGGAGCCTTATACCTCATGGATCGGATCTGGACATCGAAACATGGTGGCTTCAGAGACTTGGTCATGACCGAAGCTCACAACACTCGTTATTCCGTCCACCCGGGTTCAGATAAGATGTATCTGGATCTTAAAAAGTTATACTGGTGGCCTAACATGAAAGCAGATATTGCTACCTTCGTGAGTAAATGTCTTACTTGCGCAAAGGTCAAGGTCGAATACCAGAAACCCTCCGGTCTTCTACAACAACCGGAGATACCAGAATGGAAGTGGGAGCGGATCACTATGGATTTCATAACCAAGTTGCCCAAGACGACTGGTGGACTAGATTCCATATGGGTCATCGTCGATAGACTGACCAAGTCTGCACAGTTCCTACCGATCAAAGAAATAGACAAGATGGAGAAACTTACCAGAACTTACATTAGGGAGATTGTAAGGCTGCACGGTGTTCCTTTATCTATCATCTCAGACCGAGATAGTAGATTCACTTCGAGGTTCTGGCAGTTATTACAAAGTTCCCTAGGAACTAGGCTGGACATGAGTACAGCCTACCATCCATAGACCGACGGGCAAAGTGAGAGAACTATCCAAACCTTAGAAGATATGTTGCGTGCTTGTTTGATTGAATTTGGAAAAGCTTGGGATACTCATTTACCCCTTGTTGAATTTTCCTACAACAACAGTTATCATACGAGCATAAAGGCAGCTCCATTCGAGGCCCTCTATGGCCGAAAGTGCAGATCCCCTCTGTGCTGGGATGAAGTGGGTGATACCCAGTTAGCTAAGGGACAAGTTCCCAAAAGCACTCTCACGGGTCCGGAGATCAATCGGGAAACGACAGAGAAGATCGTTCAAATTCGTGAACGATTAAAAGCCTCTAGAGACCGACAGAAAAGCTACGCCGACAAGCGTAGGAAACCATTGGAGTTCCAGGTGGGCGACCGAGTACTACTGAAGGTCTCACCCTGGAATGTCTTGATATGCTTTGGAAAGTGTGGGAAGCTCAATCCAAAATACATAGGGCCTTTCGAGATTCTCGCAAAAATCGGCCCTGTGGCTTACAAGCTCAATCTATTG
The DNA here is from genome assembly GCF_051521515.1 of Lactuca serriola. NCBI lineage: Eukaryota > Viridiplantae > Streptophyta > Magnoliopsida > Asterales > Asteraceae > Lactuca > Lactuca serriola. The sequence goes on along the minus strand of NC_136408.1, from coordinate 145,471,825 downwards.
AAAGAACTCAGTAACGTACATCCTACCTTCCACGTGTCAAACTTGAAAAAGTGTCTATCCGACGAGACTCTTGTTATTCCACTCGACGAGATCGAGATCAACGAGAGCCTCAACTTCGTGGAGGAGCCAGTAGAGATCATGGACCGAGAGGTCAAGCAAACAAAGCAGAGTCGTATCCTGATAGTGAAGGTGCGCTGGAACGCAAAGCATGGACCGGAATTCACTTGGGAACGTGAGGATCAGATGAAACTGAAATACCCTCACCTTTTTGCTTAGTCATTTGTAATTTCTTACTTGTTTAAATTCTAATTTCGGGACGAAATTCCTTCTAACGGGGGGATGATGTGACAACCCGAAATTTCCATTCTGTACAATCTATATCACTTCAATAGAAGTTATAGTGGTCACTGTTAATTTTCAGACTTTTTCACATAAGTTTGAGTAATTCAAGGTTTACACTTCAGGAAATATCAGGAGAGTTGGTGTACTAGGGTTTTGTGCAACACTTTTATTCCAACACTCTATTATATTAGAGATCATTTCAGGAATAAAAATATTTTCTGCCAAAAATATTTCAGGACTGTAAATAGATTTCTGAACCAAATTCATTCATTATTCACATTTCCAACTAGAGAAAAGCCATTTTCTCTCTCACGGATCTTCGGGTTTTTATACCAAAACGTGAGTAACTCTTTCTAGTAGTGATTATAATGCTTATTAGATGCTTATAACATGCTTATAACGTGAGTAACTCCCCAAGGTGTTCTTGGGCGGTAAACTCCCGAAATGAAGCCAAAACCGACCTTTGTATTATACAACTGCTTAGGACTCTTATGTATGCATGTTAGGAACAAGAAAACATCCATAAAACACCCATGTTTTGGGAGTTCACGGCCAAAGAGATTCATAGGCCGTAAACTCCCTTTTCACACTCAAAATGGTGTTTTAAGGACTCTAACACTTTAAGGCTTTTATCTAGACTAGATCCCATTTAGTGTAAGGCATTAAACACATCAAAGAACACAAACAAATGAGAGTTTACGGCCCAAGTGTATCTTAGGCCGTAAACTCCATAAAAATGGACAAAAGGGGTGTTTTCATGACACCTAAAGCCCTAGACCTTTACAAGGAATTGTTTCCACTTAATTGAAGGACCAAAACTCATCCAAATCACTTAGCAAAGTGAGTTTACGGCCAAGAGAATGCTCTTGGGCCGTAAACATGAAAGAATGGCACCAAAGTGTGCCTAGGGTCCTCATTTGCCTTAAACAATTGTCTAGAACATGTCCTTCAAAAGCAAGAGACTTGAAAACAACAAAAACACCCAATACTTAGAGTTTACAGCCGTAAACTCTAAAGGGATTGGCCTCAGGGCCGTAAACTCCTATTTGGAGTATTTCTAGACCTTAAACCCCTTCAAGAATGGAACCACCAAGTTAGAATAATTCTAGAAAGCATTTGGGACTTCAAAACACACCAAACACACATGTTTGGGAGTTTACGGCCGTAATCTCAAGAGTTTACAACCGTAAACTCCATGTGTGATGGTTTATGGGGAGTAAACTCACTTATAGGGTCCTTTGGAAACCCTAAACACAAATACCTTGTCCCACAATAGCTTAGATGCAATCCTTAGGGCTTAAAACACTTATATAAAGTGTTTATTATGTCTAGGATGTCTTAACTTTATCAATTAGTGATTCAAGACTAATTGAATGCATATATGTGTGATTATATATTCATTAGGATCTTAGTGTGTGTACAAGTCCTCGCTAATCAATCACCAACTGCAGGTGAGTTCATACCCCTAATCAATATTTTAAATGATTTTAAATGCTTTAATGGGGGGGAATACAAGTAGAAACAAACATGTTATTAAATCATTGATATGTATTTTATAACTGTGTTTGTCATTTAACAGATTTCACATGCTACAAAATGTGATGCATGAAATGGTTTTACATCTTAAAAGCACATTGTTACCAAATGTTTTACCTTTGAAATGTTTATTAAAATGACATCAAGTCATTGTTAATTATTGTTCAAAACCCATAAGATGTCTTACAAAAACCATTTTTCATTCTTGAACTAAACTATGCATATACACTTATATTCTTATATATGTATTGATGTTATAGTTTAAATCTTTCATTTGGTTTCCCACACCCTTGAGTAGTAAGAGTGTACAAACCTACATGATCAACCAGTTATACTACAATAAATTATCATAGGGATAATTTGAAGATATCAAACATTACTTCTATTATAAGGAATCACACAAGAATCAGTTCATTCATGAGTCTATACTAGTACATTACCTGATACATGAGTACTTACAGAGGTTTACCTGATACATGAATATGTTTACATATACTTACTTGTTACATGGACACACATACATGAATACCATACAGGAACACTTTTACATAGGTGCATTATCCTGTATTCACTTACCTGGATACTTGTACTTAGGACTACGAGGATGATTTATTAGTACTTACTGTGTAAATTGTCTTTCCTATCCCGGTTCATGGGATAGCTAGACGGGACTTACCATTCCGAACCCCACTGATTAGCACCAGTGGTCGATGACCATCTTCGGAGGTCTAAGGTTACTACTTATATTAGGAAGATCGATTTGGGACTAAGCCTTCCACCCACCTGCTGCTACTACAGAGGACAATTGGACAATCTTCGGATGTTCATTAGGTTATACATTTTGCTTAATGCGATGTTGTGTTGGTCCTAGTACCCAGTGACAACACTTACAGGAGTACATTTTCCTGTTTACTTTATTTTGTGATACATTCACATAAACGATGAGTTAGACTAAGCACTTTTAGTACTAGTCAATACAAAGGAAAAACTATCATTTTACAAATAGAACATTTGGGTCTTGGTAGAAGACTACACTTCATACTTACAAAACATTCGGGTCTTGGTAGAAGACTACACTGCATATGTATAGAACATTCAAGTCTTGGTAGAAGACTATATTTCATACTTATAGAAAATAAGGGTTTTTCTAGGGATTTCACACTTACCTCAACATTTTCATTTAAAGGTTTACATGGCTTTCATAACAGATTTTCACAAACAAGGCAATGACACTTATATACTTATGAATTCACCAGCTTTAAAGCTGATACTCGCTTTCAAAATAACTTGTATTCTCAGGTCATCAGTAGACAGGTATAGAGGCCAGGTTTTGAGAAGACGGCGCAGACAAGTCTCGTCTTTTATTTTGATTGTATATTTTTGGTGTCTTATTACAATGAAAGAACACACATGTATTAAACTTTACTTATAATGCAATGGATGATGTTGTTGCTTGTTTATTATATTATACTGTTGTGATACTGTACATGACGTCCTCCACCCCTGAACGTTTCCGCCGTTCGTGGTTTTGGGGTGTGACACTACCTCTCTGAATCCCCCAAGTTTAGGGACCCATATGTGGTTCATCAAGTAATATGTTCCATCTTCCTTCACCTCCAAGTTCTTCTCCATTCCACGCTGCGCTTCACTTGTTTTGTTTTCCGCCGTCATGGCATCCGACTGAGCTGTCCTAATTTGCGAGGTCAGGTGGGATTGGATGGTTATATAGAGAGTTTTCACACGACGATTTGAGTATTCTTTTCGACTCAAGGCATCGACTACCACGTTAGCCTTGCCTGTGTGGTACTTGATTTCGCATTCGTAGTCGTTTAGTAGTTCGACCCATCTTCGTTGCCTCATGTTTAGCTCTTTTTGATTCAAGATATGCTGGAGACTCTTGTGGTCAGTGAAGATAGTGCACTTGGTACCGTAAAGGTAGTTTTCACAAATCTTCAGGGCGAAGACCACTGCTCCCAGCTCCAGATCGTGGGTCGTGTAATTCACTTCGTGAGTCTTTAGTTGCCGGGACGCGTAAGCTATCACCTTTCCACGTTGCATGAGTACACAGCCTAAACCCTGATTTGACATATCGTAGTAGACTATAAAGTCTTCCGTTCCTTCGGGTAGTGATAGCACCGGCGCACTGCAGAATGCTTGCTTCAGAGATCGAAACACGGCTTCCTGCTTGTCCGTCCATACGAAGGGTACGCCCTTTCGTGTAAGCATGGTAAGCGGTCTGGCCGTCTTACAGAAGTTATGGATGAATCTCCTGTAATAGCCTGTGAGACCCAGAAATTGGTGAATTTCTATGGGTGTTGTTGGAATTCCCCATCCTTCGATGGCTTGGATTTTAGAAGGATCCACATGAATTCCTTCCTGACTAACAACATGGCCCAAAAATTTCACACTTCGGAGCCAAAACTCGCACTTGGAGAGTTTTGCGTATAACTTTTCGGTTCGCAGGGTTTCCAGGATTTGTCAAAGGTGTTGGCCATGTTCTTCTTCGTTTCGGTAATATACGAGAATATCATCGATGAAAACGATAACGAAGCTATTAAGAAAAGGTCAGCAGATTTGATTCATTAGGTCCATGAATGCGGCAGGAGCATTCATTAGACCGAAGGGCATTACCACAAATTTGTAATGTCCGTAACGAGTTCGGAAGGTGGTTTTTGGAATATCCTCCTCCCGGACCTTGAGTTGGTGGTATCCAGATCGCAAATCTATCTTTGAGAAGTGACTAGCTCCTTGGAGCTGGTCAAATAGGTCGTCGATTCGTGGAAGTGGATATCTGTTTTTGACAGTGAGCTTGTTAAGTTCTCTGTAGTCGATGCACATCCTGAAGGTACCGTCTTTCTTCTTAACAAATAGAACCAGAGCTCCCCAAGGTGAAAAGCTGGGTCGGATGAACCCTTTGTCCAAAAGCTCGCTGAGTTGACTGGACAACTCTTGCATCTCCGCAGGAGCCAATCTGTCGGGCGATTTGGCGATGGGGCTAGCTTCTGGTACAAGGTCAATTCGAAACTCGACATGTCTTTCTGGGGGTATCCCCGGAAGTTCATCAGGAAAGACATCTGGGAACTCACAAGCTACTCGAATGTCTTGAATGTTCGCCTCTTTCTTGGATTTGTCTACCATGTGAGCTAGGAACGTCAAGTCCCTCTTTCATAGGTACTTTTGCGCTTTAATGCACGAGATAAGATGAAGGTTCGTGTTGGGTTTGTCCCCGTAAATAAGTAGGGTTTCGTCATTTGGGAGATGAAGGCGAACGGCCTTCTCATGACACATAATTTCAACATGGTGGGGGCTTAACCAATCCATGTCGATAATCACATCAAAACTCCTAATGGAAACAGGCATTAAGTTTATGTGAAAGACATGGTGATTTAAGGATAGGGTACATCCGATATAGATTTCCCCAGTGGATTATGTCTTCCCATTAGCCATTTCCACCATGAAGGTTTCATTAAGCTTCTAGGGTTGTTGATTTATCAAGTGATTGAATTTATTGCTCACAAAACTCCATTCTGATCCGGTATCAAATAGGATGCATGCATAAGTGTGGTTTAGGAGAAACGTATCGGTAACAACAGCGGGATCCTGAACCACTTCTCCCTGACCCATAGCTAGCACCCTTCCTGTTCCTGCATTCCCAGGGTTGTTGGTGTTAGGGCAGTTCCGACGGATATGCCCTGTCCTTCCACATCCGTAGCAAGTGGGGCTTGATCCTGTGTTATTGTTGATTTTGTTTTTGGTGTTGTTGTTGTTGTTGTTGTTGTTGCAGTTGCTGTTGCTGTTGTTGTTTCCTTATGGTTGATTCTGGGGAGGATAGGTCCTACAATACTTTGCCGTGTGACCCTTCCGATTGCAACTACTGCATTGCATTTCCCTGCATTTTGCCACTATGGTGGTAGTTGCACCTGTTGCACTTTTGTGGCAACCCAAAGTTTATTCCGTTATATTACCCTGTTTCCGTTAACGGAATATTCCACTTTATAAAAGTTCCGTTAATTTGGGATCGTCAAATAAATAAATGTTTTGTTTATTTATATTCTATGTCGTTATCGTCGTGATAAATAAATAAACACATGTAAATTACATTTCCATTTAGTTGGAAAAAAGTTAATTTTTATTACGACCATTTAACCGGGTAAAAAACTTAAACCTCGGTAAACTTTAGTATTAGGTAGTCGTATACTGGGTGCAACACCCAAGGTATATATATAGGGAGTTGGGTACTCCATTTGAAGCTTTTACCACCCTAAACCCATTTCCTCCCTCCACAAATCCGCAAGTTTCCGCCTCCAAATCGTAAGTTCTTGCACCCTAACTTGTTCTAGACATCATTGGGTGTAATTATAACCCAAAAATCGAACATGAAAGCTGTTAATGAGGAGTTTACGGCCTAAGAACCTCCTTGGGCCGTAAACCCCTAAAATGAGGCCAAAATGTCCCAAATTTGTCCCTTTGAGCTTAGAAACTAATTGGGGATTTAACCTAGGAGTGTTTAATCCATAAAATAACAACTTTTTGGGCATAAAAGAGGGTTTACGGCCCAAGCACATGCTTAGGACGTAAACACCCTCTAAACTTGTTAAATCAAGTCCAAAACACTCCCAAACCACCCTTAGACATAATATATGAATTAGGGACTTGCTATTTCGGGTTTGGAGCAATTAAACACAAAGATTTGTGGGATAAAATAGAGTTTACGGCCCAAGCATATGCTTAGACCGTAAACTCCCCCAAACCATGTCAAATGAGAGTTTAAGTCTCCTAAACGACCCTATACCTTCACTAGAAATTGTTGGGGTTAAAACAAGGACCTTAAAATCAAAGATTGGAGGGTGCACAATTGTTCACGGCCTAAGCCATGGGGCTTACGGCCGTAAACTCCCAAGGAGTGGCCTTTGGGTCGTAAACTCCAAGGGAGTAAACTGTTGGACCCTTAGACACCCCTTTGGCCTTGTATAATTCCCTAGAACCACTTCTAAATCCATATGAGACTTGAAAGATATCAAAAAGACTCCTCCCATGAGTTTATGACCGTAAACTCTTGGGGGATGTGGCCTCCCAACCGTGAACTCACATAAAGTGAGTTTTAGGAGAGTAAACTCCTTATCTGAGCCATACACACCCTTAAATGTTACCTGGGACACCCCTAGCACTTAACCGAAGTGTTTTCCGCCCTTTAGGCTGCGTATACTTGTTTAATTGGTATTATATGTACTAATTGTATGTAAACATATGCTATCATATGTTGATAGGTCACTAATTGTGTTCAAGTCTTTACTTGACACCGAGCACCCAACCGGCACTTCGTCGGATCCACTTACATCAGGTGAGTTGATACTCCTGAATTAACCTTTTTAAATGTTTTTACATGTTTTATGGGGGGAATACAAGTTAAACATGCCAGTTATCATATTAATCACATGTGATTGATAACCCGCATGCATAAGGATTTATTACACTGTTAACTGTTTTACCAAATTTGATACTGTAAATGTTTTTCTAAAATTTCTTTACTTGTTCAAATCTTTACTTATACTGTTTGTCAAAGTTATAATCAAATGCGTTTATGAAAGGTTTTCTAAGGATTTTTAAAGGCTTACAAACTTATTTTAAAGGCTTCCTCCCATATTTTTATACTCCTGCTTGGCTAAGATACCACTGCTTCACTTCTACTTAGTTTAAACTCCTACTTGATAACACTTTCACTTCGTGACACACTTTTACTTGTTATCACTTTTACTTCACTTATACTTGTTACACTTATACTTCACTTATACTTCTTACCACTATTACTTCACTTATACTTGGAAACGCTTATACTTCACTTATACTTGTAACGCTTTTACTTCGTAATACGCTTCTACTTATTTATGCTTATACTTCATGATACGCTTATACTTCACGATACGCTTCTACTTCACGATATGCTTCTACTTGTTAAACACTTAAACATAGTTAAATGTATGCATGTGCTTGTATAGATATATATAAATAATGTTTAAAGGACTTAGGAAGGCTTGTTCGCCCTATTTCCTTTTCTTCGTTGAGATGTGGTCTGGTGGGATCGGATGTCCGTCCGAAGGTCGTTTGATCATTAGTTATATATTATGTATGCAAGCATAGACATATAGGTTTACTTTAGTCAGTTCTGTTGTGAGTCTCTATCATTAGTTCAGTATTTTACATCAAATCTCACTACACGAGATACATCTTCAGTACACGGCCTTCTTCGTTGTCAAGTTGGTAACCAGAGTCTCTTGTAGGGAGAGCGGATGTGACAACCGTCAATTTTCGGTCAAGTCAAAGTCAACTAAAGTCAACAAGTCAAACCGGTCAACTCAATTTGCCATGAGTATTAGAGTTTACGTTATGTAATTTCTAATCAACTCTCTATTCTATTGAGAAATCATAAATTGAAAAGTGTGTACATCTAGATCTCCTTAACCTAAAACTGTGGTACGTGGCGAGCCAAACCGATAAAACAATGTTGCATACTCATCGGGAGTATGCAAGATCCTTAAACAAGGCTTAATGGGGCTTACGGACCCTGCATTGCGAAGCCGAACACTCAAAAAGGTCACCAATGAAACCTCTCTCAATCGTTTTCACTTTATCTCTCTCTATGAGAAATCTCTCCCAAATATCTCTTTGTATGTGAAATCTCTCCAAGAATGTCAAATCTCTCCCAAATCTCTCTAAGTATGTGAAATCTCTCCCAAATCTCTCTTTGTATGAGAAATCTCTCCAAGAATGTCAAATCTCTCCCAAATCTCTCTAAGTATGTGAAATCTCTCCCAAATCTCTCTCTGAATAAGAAATCTCTCCAAGAATGTCAAATCTCTCCCAAATCTCTCTAAGTATGTGAAATATCTCCCAAATCTCTCTTTGTATGAGAAATCTCTCCAAGAATGTCAAATCTCTCCCAAATCTCTCTTTGTATGAGAAATCTCTCCAAGAATGTCAAATCTCTCCCAAATCTCTCTAAGTATGTGAAATCTCTCCCAAATCTCTCTTTGTATGAGAAATCTCTCCAAGAATGTCAAATCTCTCCCAAAACTCTCTAAGAATGTGAAATCTCTCCCAAATATCTCTTTGTATGTGAAATCTCCCCAAGTATGTCAAATCTCTCCCAAATCTCTCTGAGTATGTGGAATCTCTCTCAAATCTCTCTCGAAATCTCTCCCAACTTTCTATAATCACTCGGGGCATCCCGACCCTCGAAGTTGGCGAAAACAGCCCAAAAACGGAAGTCTACGCGAAAAACGGACCTAAGGAACCGAAACCCCTCTTAGGAACCGAAACCCCTCTTAGGACCCGAAAGTCCCCTTAGGAACCGAACCTTCTGATAAAGAGGAACCGAACCGAAGGTACTGTTCACTACAGTTCATTCGGTTCTGACTTCTTGCCTTTTATCTCCGGACCGAACCTTCCCTTCTGAGCCTCGCTTCTGAGCCTCGCTTCTGAGCTTCGGACCGAACCCTCGGCCTAGGACCCTTCGCTTCTCGCTCTTGGTTCGCATCTCGCATCCGGCTCAGCAACCACCATGACCGAACCTCGGCCTAGGGACCGAACCTCGGCCTAGGACCGAGAGGCCTCGTTTTTAATTGTTTTAGCACGGGATTTTCACCCAAAACTTTATTTTAACATATAAGGCCCCTAAACTATTAATTAATCACGTTTTTAAGGATAAAACCTTATCCAAAATGGAGTAGGTGAAGTACAAAGATGGAGTGTTGACTTTCCTTTATTTTATGACATAAGCAACCTCCATCACCCACTCCATGTCACTATTCCCCATCAGCCCTTACCTAGTCATTTCATTGTACTTTTCCCACCTTTTTCCAACCCCACAATTGATCAAAGGCTAGAAAAGCATCTTCTCTCCTCATTTCTCTCATTTTCTCTCTTTTCACCAAAAAGAGCAAACTCTTTTCTCTCTCATTTTCCCTCTCTAGAACTCGAGATTTGAGGGCTGATCTTGGGATTTTCCTCCACATTTGGTAAGAATGATCCCTTCTCTTTATGATTATTTCACTTATTTCTACTCAAATCATGGATATCTTACACAAACTCTCTCATAATTGTGTTAGATCTTCGAATCTTCAAGTGATTCTTCAAGTGTTCTTGGGTTGAACACTTCTCTTCTTCAACACTTACCTACTTAAATCACTCAAGGTGAGTTCATACCCCCATATTTTCATGTTTTCTCAAGTTTTTAGGGGGGGAATACAAGTTAAAACACCAAGAACATAACTACACTTTTCTAACAGCCTTCATCAGAAAAGTTCAACTCCATTCACGGACTGTTTTGGACCACTTAAACATTTTAGTTTTCAAAACTGTTTTAGGTGTAAGTATTTCCAGTTCTTAGCTTTAAAATGACTACTTGCACATCTCCATACGATTTTTCTACAATTTATGGTGAATTTTACAAAACCGCCTATCATTTCAAACACCAATCCGGACCAGTCTGTGATTATGGACCTTTTCACCCAAGTTAGAGATCATTAAAAATCATGATAAAAATTATGAGTAAACTAGACACATTTTGGGAACTCTCAGAATTTACGGATTTAGTTTTCGACTTCGTATGATTTTTCTATGGCTTTTCTAAAACAGTGCAGGAAGGTCTAATTTAGTTAACATCATATAATTTTCATAACACTTTGTATTATGTTGAGCAAAGTGTATAATAATAAATTCTAAGTATTGAATGTGTTTCCTTGTAAATTTAATCATCATAAACTGAAAATAAGTCATTCATGATAAGATTATTCATTCATTTAGAACACGTATATAAGCTATAATAAGCATAGTTTAATGGATTTCATAACACTAACGCTTTTTCAAAAAAGAGTTCTTATATATTACAAACATTTTGGATAAAACTATAATAGGTATAGTTTATGATACATCACATAACACACACGTACAAAAAGGGTACGTTCATACAGAAAGGTTTTACACTCCCGCACACAACTTGTAAACTTGTTAACCTAAATTGTGAGACAATCTCTTTCCGTACGTCCGAGTGCGGGATATAAATCCTGTTAGTTATAATCAGAGTCTCCTGGAGGGAGAACGTGATAGTTGTGTATAGATCTATATTGGGTTTGACACCCCACACCTTGCTGCTAGCTACAGTGGGACCTGCAGGTCTACGGGTGACAAATGTCATTTCAGTTTTACGACGCCTGAGAAACGTCGTGGCAGGTTCATTTAGTCATAGTATGATTATAGCGACTCACATAGGGATATAACAATACATAAAGTTTACGGGATTTTTATAAAACTTAAATGGGTTTTATGTCGATTTTAAAATCACTTTTTATCTCAATAAGTACAGATATTACTGTACACTTTCGGTTTTGGTATTTATGACTACACATCATTTGAAACCACATTTATATCTTTAAGTATGGACAATACTTGTTATTTTCTCGGTCCTGGGATTTAGGACTACATATACATAAAGTATTAACAAACATAAGAATTTACGGGAATTTCATTTAATTCAAGCGCGTTTATGTCATTTTAAACACATATCATTTTCTATTAGTAAGAGAGGTTGCTTATACATTTTGGTCGTCGATTATAAGACTACATTACATAAATTTTATAAAGAAAATATCAGATTTTCTGGATACATATTCTATCGCTTTTACAAGGAAAACGGTTTACTTCTCCAGCAAAATCTCTTATGAACTCACCAACCTTTGTGTTGACACTTTTCAAAACTACTTGTATTCTCAGGAATTCAGTGAAAACAGGAAACCAACAACGTTTTGAGGATGGGACGATAAATCGTCAAACAGTTCATTTTGTTTCATAATGTAATTGATTCGAATCATGTAAACATATACTTTGGTGTAACTTTTTCAATTATATTTATGATGGTTGTATTTACTTTGAGCACTATTATACTCGTTGTTGTGATACTCTACATGAAGTCCTCCACCCTCGGACGTTTCCGCCATCCTTGGTTTGGGGGTGTGACAGATTGGTATCAGAGCATTGTTTATAGTGAACTCAGTATATCGAACCACATAAGATATACAAACTATAAATGCATTGGGACTAGAGCCTCTGATTTAAAGTTTTCAAAACAACTACACTTTTAGAAATAAGTAGTTTCTTATTAAAAGTATACAGGCATGCATACATACTAAGGTCAACATCATTCTAGAACAAAACAAAAGTAATGATTGTTGGATATCACAGGTAAGCTCGGGGATGTATGGTCAGTCTTGGGAGTGGCATAGCCTGATCAACTATGCTAGTCCGAGGAGTGATTAGCACATGCCCAAGAATGGTTGTGATATGGCAACAAGTCTAAAAACTTACCAACACTACCACAATAAAATACCATAGGGGTATTTTGCGTTATTATAATTACGTATATTAAAACTAAATAGATCCTTAATAATAGATCTATAGCCCCTAAGTGGATACCCTAAGATATTATATAACTTAGAAATCATAGACTTAGAATTTGTGGTCATTGCCTTACTTCCTTTTCCTTGTTTGGATGTGGATCTAGCGTAGGATCACTTATTCGAAGGTCTATCATATCTTGTTATATGTAATTAGTATGAACTATGTCATTATAGAAGTAACTAATAAGGATCAACCCTATAAGTAATTAATTATAGAGTTAGACGCCTAGTAATTATCTCTTCCACTCTTATTCTCGCAAGTACATCATAGCAAGATCCTACTTACCGGAAGACCCCTACTTTCCCAATCCGAACTCGAGAAGTGGTGAATGGTTATGAGGAGAATCAAAAGCGGAACCGGAGGTAATCAATCCTCCATGCATAGCAAGGTTTTCCACGAACCGTTTCGACTACATCGAACCTGTGCCCCGTTGGGCAATCGTGATCGAGGGTTGAATGTCGACAGCAATGACAACAACCACCATGTGGAGATCAACGAGGGTGCTATGACCTCAATACACTGTTGATACAAGACTGCTCTTATTTATGAAAATATAGGATTTTCTGGAAAGGACTCTAATACACTGTTGATTCTAAACTACTACTTTTAATTAAGTTATTTGAATAAAATGACACTAAATACTTATGAACTCACCAGCATTTGTAAAAATGCTGATACTCGCTTTTCAAATAACTTGTATTCTCAGGTCAGCATTAGACAGGTACATTCCAGGAGCTTCTGTTGAAGACAGTTTTGTGCCAAGCTGCATCTATACTAGTTTCTGTATTACTTTGATGATTCTATACAATGTAAACCATGTAAAACTATTACTGTTAATGCAATGGTTGTTGTACTTTGATTACTATACTGCATATGTTCTGATACTTAACATGACGTCATCCACCCCAGAATGTTTCCGCCGTTCCGGTTTTGGGGTGTGACATCGTTGGGAGATTCCCAGAATACTGTTTAGGAGTGCTTGGATTAGCTGAGGCTGGAGCATGTGGTGTGAAGGGTACTTGATTGGTCGCAACATTGACCATCACTATTTGTTGCTTCTTCGCTGATTCTGAGCCTTGTCGCCCTTTTCTCTTGTTATTCTTTCCTTTCTTGTTGTCATTCTCTTTCTTGTCTTCAATTTTCGCAGGCTTCTCGCCCTTTTTGTTGTTGTGGTCGTACAGTTTCTTGGCCAATCTCTTGGCACTGTCGTATGTTTCAGGTTTTGCGGCGCTCACATTTCCTTGAATTGGGGAGGTCAGTCCCCAGATGAATCGTTCAATTTTCTTCCCTTCAGATGTAATCATGCTAGGGCACAATAATGACAACTCGCTAAACTTTGATATGTATGCATCTATATCAGAGTTTCGGACGGTGAGATCCTACAGCTCTTGCTCCATCTTCTGGATTTCGCCACGAGGGCAATACTCAGCCATCAACATCTCCTTCAGCTTCGTCCATGGCATAGAATTGGCTACAGGGAGAGTCATGGCCTCTATATGACCATTCCACCAGGTGAGAGCCTGGTCGAAAAAGTTGCACACGGAAAACTTTACTTTCACTTCCTCGGGGCATTCACATATTTCGAACACTGATTCCACCTTCTCAATCCACCTTTTCAGGGCTATCACACCACTTGTGCCATTAAAGGTTCGAGGCTTGGAATTGGTGAAATCTTTGTAGGAGCATGTTTTGGTCGGTCCTTGATTGATCCCATTGTTCGAACTTCCTACCCCTTGTCCGTTGACTCCTCCATTGTTCCCTTGGTGAATCTGTGCCATTGTTGCGGTGACCGCAGTAGACATAGCTGCTTGGAATGCAGCTGAGTCAACTTCTGGAAGGGTTGGTCCAGGGTTACCGCGAGTTGGTCGTCGAGGCATCTTTCTGTCAAGGAGCGGAAAGATGTTGAGTGCCTATGGTTTTGTGAGATTGTGATCCTATAAACTAGGTGTGTGGCACGAACTTAAGCAATTTCACAATTTATCATACAATCATAGATATATAACACATAGCAGATTACAACATCACACTAGAACACATAAAACCTTTCATTAATATTATCCGCATTTTTTATACATGAAAATTTTGCTCAAAGAGCATACATAAGTGGTGCAATTTTGGTAGCATAACGGCTCTATGAGTAGTGTAATCACTTAAACATAGAGTCGGGGTAGATAGCATAGATCATAATACTAGTAGGGTAAGTCTACTCCTAACACTCGATGGAGCGTCCTACGACTACAGCGAGGTCATATGTCGAAGTGTTGTGCCAACAACTGGGCCATCTCAGTCATATCCTTAATGACTCCGTCCCTCTCATGCTCAGCTCGCACCGCTCGTGCTTCTATAGCGAATAACTGTTGCCGCAGGGCGGCAATCTCAGCTTCTGGGGAGCGGTTCTCCCTTGCGGGATTTACTGGTGGGCGGGATGGTCCGGCTGCGCCTCGCTGACAGGTGTCGTGGTAGTGTCCTCGTCAGTTTCTTGTTCTTCCTCCATGTTGTCCTCAGCCTCATCGAACTCGTAGTCAGTGTCTGTATACTCGTCAGGTCCCACGGCGTATGCTCCCCCCTGATCTCCTTCCGGCTCATCTTCGACCATCCCCTGGGCTACTAGGACCTGGTGAAACTGAAGGCTGGTGTTCTCCTTACATGTCGACTGAGAAGTGGCATGCGAATAACTATCATTACTCCTATGACGCTTCTATTATTGTATAGATTAAGTTGTTATTCTCTTTTTGGTGATAAAGGGGTATATTTTTAGGTCTTCCTACCATCACGACTTCCTCGGGACACGTGATAGTTGTATCTTGGAGGAAATGTAATTGATCAGGCTACATCCTCTCTTTGATACAACCGAGAATAGTCCCAGCTTACCCGAGATGATAGCATTATCTTGTTTGGTTTGGTATTGTATTATGTTTCCTAATTCACACGTGCAAAGATATTTTATAGTTGTGTTTTTATTTGTTTTGTTTTGTTCAGAGTTGGGTTAGTCCCTTTTTGGTTTATAGTTGCATATCAATGTGTGGTTAGATATGCTAGTTCACAATAAACAATGTTCTGATACCAACCTGTCACACCCCCGAACCAGACAGTGGAAACTTCAGAGGCTCACGTGACTTTAATTGAATATCATCACAATGAATATACATGAATCTTAACATAAACGTCACCATGCATCAATATATTACAACTGGAATTGTTCACATCAAGTACATTGTTTTAACATTTCACATTCATAACATAAATTGTTTGAGTAATTTTAACAACATAACATCTAACATTACTTCCTATTACTCTTCCGCTTACCTGTTATCTGAGAATACAAATTATTTTGGAAAAACGTCAACATATGAAATGTTGGTGAGTTCATAAGCAATGTTGTGATAAAATGATTTATGTAGTTTGTAAAACCTAGAAAATCCAATATTTTCTGAAAAGACATTTGTTTATCAAAGTGTGAAGATCCATAGTTGATGCATGAATGATTTCAAAACATATATGTGAAGGGTATTTTGTATTATAGTTATAAAATTTCGAGCGAGTAGTATTGAATTCCCTAGAAAACCCGATGTTTTCCTATGTTGAAATGTATTCGTGATTACCGATTTTTGTATTGTCTTCACGAATGAGTATTGATTATTCCACATTGTATATCGTCCTAATTTCGTCTACTTTGATTTCTCGTAAGCCTTAGCGAACGAAGAGAAGGGGACTGTTATGTCCCACTACTATCGTAAGTACCTTAGGCTGTCGTGGATGTGAAATACACGATGGTCCAACTCGCATTTGATTACTGTGACCTTAGTAGCATTTCTAATGGGACACTTTGGCCCACTAGCACATAAAAGCTATTGAAAGTCCTTTTATAAAATATTAGGTTATTGAAGGCCCAATAACATATAAGCGTTATCCCTTTGGGCCCAAAGATCATGTTGGTGGGCTTGCAAGGCCCAACAAGCATGATTTGAAACTCAGAAGCCAAAGTTTGAAGATTTATTCATTTTTGTCATCACGTATCTATTGGAGTATTTTGATTTAACGATTGTTATTTTGTATTGATTCGAGACCGAATCAATTCGTTTATAACGATATTTGGTGTTCAATGGGTATTCGTTTTCCATTATGTCGTTAGTCGTGGATCTTATATTTTGACTTAATGAATTAATTTGTTTGAAAGTAGAAAATTGACCTTTTCACTACCTTTCTTTTATAAAAATAACACTTTTAGTCCTTTATATAAAAGAATTCCATTTTTAGTCCTTAAATCATTTTCTTGACACTTTTGTATCATAACCTTATTGAAAAGACAGTTTTAACCCAAAATTTATTTTGTTAACAGCTTTAATCCTTCCAGAATGGAGTTTTCTCGTTAGAACCCCATATTTCACAACTTTTACAGTTTTGGCCCAAAATCTAAAAAGTTTACATTTTTGATCCTTTTTGGAATTGAAAAGCATTTTTGACCTTTGAAATAGTTTTATTGCACTTCTTATCCCCTGTTTTGCAGAAAGTTTCATTTCAGCCCCTATAAACTTCATTTTTCGCAATTATGGGCTTATTGGGCCAAAAAAACAAAATTTAGCCCATTAAGCTAAAAATTTGCATTTCAAGTCCTTTGAAAATTCTAATATTCATAAAAATGATTATAGAAAATGTTTTGACCCTTTTGACCCTCAAGAAACCGTGACTTGATAGTTTTTAATCCAAGTTTTGTATTTTTGACAATTTAAGCCCTAAAATGGGTTTTATGTTAGCATATGTTCCTCATAACCTTATAAGCTATTTTTCTTGACTTGTTTAATGTAAAATAACTTAGATTATGTTTGTTTCCTTTCTCATGTCATAGATCTCGAGTTAACACCCCTTTTGGTTACATATTTATCACAAAACACATAAAATCACACATATACATGCATAAAATCACACATAGCATACACATACACATAGATCTACACATTTTCTTGTATTCTCCCCCATAAAACATATGAAAACCGAAAAGAGAGGGGTATGAAGCTCACCTTGAGCTGTGGTTTCGGTTTTGAAGAGAGGAGTGGAGAAAATTTCGATCCTAGTAAGCTTTCTTGGATGATCTCGAATTTAGAAGCTTATAAGATGCAAGATCACAAGATTGCATGGATTTAGAAGAGGGGTTTGATGAAATGATGTAGTTAGATCATGGATTAAACATCAACTTACCTTAGATTTGTGATATTAAGAAGAGATTTCCTTGTAGCCCTTGTGATTCTCGAAATTTTTGAGAGAGAGTGTAAGGATGTTCTAGTGAGAGTTTGAGAGAATGGAAATGAATTTTATGAGTGTGTGTGTGTTGTGTTCTGCCGAGAGCAAAAGAGAGAGGAAGAGAAAAGGTGATGGGATGGTGGCATGGAAATATGAGACCTTTTCATGGAGATCCAATATGTAAAAATGAGGTGACATAGGAAAAGTCAACCCTTCCTTTCTTTTTTGGTTTGGGCCGAGAATGGAGAGGGGAAGAGAAAAGATTTGGGCTTTTTGCCCTTAAGCCCATATTATAGTTAAGTTAGATGATGCTTGGTCCAATTAAATCAAAGTATAATTTTTATGACCTATTAGGGCTAAATTAAATTGGTTGTGACCCATTAAGACCCAAAATATTATGTTTCGTGTATATGTTTCGTGTTGTTTTGGGAAGGGTTATTCTTGGTGTTCTAGCTTTGTTAGGCACCGCTCATCAAAAAATTAACCATTGGAACGAGAGAGAGAGAGAGAGAGAGAGAGAGAGAGTGTGTGTGTGTAGGAATCCTTCAATTTTCATGTGCCAAGCGGACTTATTCGAATCTAAGTGGGAGAGAATTATTTAGATATCCCAGAGAAAAGCGAGTGTGAGACGTGGATGCATCTCACATTTCCCTTTTGGGGAGGAAAGGCGGCCTTAGGGGCCGACTGAGTATCGGATATCTTGGGATGGGAGTTCGGGAAACTCCCCGGCATTTGAATCGCATCCTCCTGACGTCATATTGTAGGCTTCGGGGAAGGGAACCAGGTAGTGTTCCAGTCGGTAATTGAGTTCAGTTTAGGAGGATAGACTACGTGGGTGCTAAACAGTGAGATGCGTTCACATTGATAGGTGAGCAGTAGGGCCATGGGCAACGATCATGTGGTATGGAAGTGTTCTAAGACTATGGGGGAGGCGTAGCATTCACTGTGAGAGTGTTGTAAGACTACGGGGGAGCCATAGCGTTCACTGTGAGAGTGTTTTAAGACTACGGGGGAGCCATAGCCTTCATTGTGAAAGTGTTGTAAGACTACGTGGGAGCCGTAGCATTCACTGTGAAAGTGTTGTAAGACTACCGGAGAGCCGTAGTGCTCACTAATGGACAGTCAGGGTGGGAGTGTTGTCAGACTACAGGGGGCTGTAGCATTCACTAATAATCGAATGGAATGCGAAGTGTTGTAAGACTACGAGGTAGTCGTAGCATTCATGAGTTCTTCGAGCGCTTGGGTCTACAGTATATCAGTTCGCAAAGACGTGGGAAAGCCAGAACTTAGGTAGAATTAGGATCGGAGGGATTATTCAATGAATTATTCATGGGCGAGCCCGGATGGGTATGGGATTTCAGAATGGAAATGGTAGAGATTGTCGAGTCAAGGGTTGGATCTCGAGTTGCAGGTTCTTGTGGATAAGTAACATGTGAGGCAGAATGGCTACGGCTAGGTAGTCTTGGTTTTTTATCACCTAGAAACCTGGTGGTTGGACCAGATGAGAATTGGTAGTCTCAGGGATCGGATAAGGGTGATTGTCTACCGGCCACGAAGGGAACGTCGGAAGTTATGGTGTATTATGAACCTCGAGGTAGTAGCGGGGTGTCGACTGGTTTCGGAAAGGATTCTGAATCAGGGATCGTGCATGTTCAGTACAGGATTTTGTTTCAGTAAGATGAGATTGGGAGCATGAGATGCCAAGGGCATCAAATGCAGGATACCACGGTAATGAATGGGTGTGGTTGATGGTAGCTCAAGCCATCACAGTGTGACTCGAATTGGTTCTATCAGTAACGGGACCATGACATGTTTAACCAGGAAAAGACAGGTCGAGGGAGGTCGGGTATGATGTAAGACCATAGTTGTTCTTATGGCATTCAGTTTTGCGTCGGATTCAGTGGCGGCGGGTTGCCAGCCTGAAGATATCACCAGGGCGGTTATTATCAGTCGAGGTGTCCTTCGGAGGTCATGTGGGAATGTGGAGCATGTGTCTCTGGCTCAGCAATCGGGAAGGTGTCTGGTGCTTCGGACAGTTGACAGTCAAGTCGGGACCAGGTAGGTCCCGACCGTTCTTCAAAAAAAAAGCAGTTTCGTAGTAGCGGGAGGTTGTTAGAGCCACAGTGACAGGATAACTAGTGGAAACTAGTTCCAGAGAAAGATTTCATTTAGAAGTCCTGGGAGAGACTGAATGAGGAGTCCTTGGACT
The DNA here is from genome assembly GCF_051521515.1 of Lactuca serriola. Lineage (NCBI taxonomy): Eukaryota > Viridiplantae > Streptophyta > Magnoliopsida > Asterales > Asteraceae > Lactuca > Lactuca serriola. Next base: position 145,452,048 of record NC_136408.1, on the reverse strand, counting down.
CCACAGTTTTGTTGGAACTCGGTGTTGCAAATAACCGACGAATGATTTGAGACCAGGAAGGACTCGAGATATTTTGGGCAGTTCAGTGTTTCAGGCAGTTCAGTGCTCCAGGCAGTTCAGTGTTTCAGATAGTTTCAATATTATGGTCGGTATCAGTTTTTGAGTTGGGTATGCTTTTAGAGGCGACCATGTCGTTTAAGTGGGCGGGTGATGCTAAGTTGCTCACCGTAGAACCAGGTAATCTCAGAGTGGTTTCATAGTTCTAGTTGAGTTTTGACCATAGCAGAGAGGGATCGGTTTCTTGAGTTGATTGTTTGAATTCTCGCACGGAGTGGAGATTTCAATATTGTAGCATCACGGGTGGAACTATTTCGTGGATAAGGGTTCGATGGCCGGCACTGGGAGTGGCTGGGATTGCAGCTCGGTAGGGGATTGATGATCTTGGAAAGGTTTGTCGCTTGTGGAAAGTTGCCCAGGAAAGGTTAGTGGTAATGCAGGGTAAAAGGGGTAAACCCCTTGTGTATCAACAGTAGGTGTACTGTGAGTGCCGATGAGATTTTCTGGTTAGGTAAAAGTGGTACACTGGAAGATGGTAATGATCAGGTTAGTCAGGATAAGACATTTTCAAGAATTTCAATCGGATAAGTTAAGTGCATAGCTAGTGGTAAGCAGTAAGTGGGTTGTGGGTTGTGCAACAGTTGGTCATGGTAGACTTTGGGGACGAAGTCTAGTTTAAGTGGGGGAGAGTTGTAACACCCAGAATCAGGAAGACCAAGAAAAGAAAGGTTAAGCTCTAAATCAATAGTCAACTCTTCGAGTACAGGGAGGAACTCGACGAGTCGAAGCAGGATTTGGGTCATTGAGTAAGTGACCAACTCGGCGAGTCCGCGAGTGGACTCGGCGAGTCTGGTCTGGGCGAGAAAAACCCTAATCCCAAAGGTTGTGCCCTATATAAAGCACATTATAACCCACCTTCAGCCTCTTTACTCCCCTTTTGAGTTCCAGAAACCCTGGAATTGAGTGAGCCTTCATTAATTGAGAGATTAGAGCCTTGGAAGCGAGAATCTTTGAGAGGGGCTTGAAGATCAAGGGCTTTGCTGCAAAGGAGTGGTGTAGATCTAGGATTTACTTCAGTTGGAGCTTTCATTTGAGGTAATAGTCTGTTGCTTGGGCTTATGTGCATCTAGAGCTATCCTGTGTTGAGTTTTTGGCATTTGGAGTATGGATGAGATCTATTTTGAGTTTGGAGTAGATCTGAGAATGCTACCTCAGATCGAGGTTGGTAATAACCCAGAAAGTCATAAAGTTTAGGCTAATAAGTTGTTGGTAAAGCCCCTTTGTCTAAAACCCAAGCCCTAGTGTGTTTTGGGCTTATATCTCCTTGGTATCACGTAAAGTTTGCAACTTTACGTGAGGGATAGCTTGTAGAAGGGTAGATCTATGGATTGGAGCCCCTGCATGTCTTGAAAAGCCTCTTAATGGATTGAGAACTGGAGATACTCGGCGAGTCACATGAGTGTACTCGACGAGTTGTATGAACATGTGCATGAACTCGGCGAGTTGGAAGAACAACTCGGTGAGTCTGTTGAAGATTGCCTTGGACTCGGCGAGTCTGTTCTTGGACTCGGTGAGTATGGTCATGGAACCCTAACGTTTTTTGGTTAAGTCGTGAATCGGTGAGTCGAGGGACAACTCGGTGAGTTGAGCAGGATGGGACTCGAAGATTCTTGGACTCGAAGATTCTTGGACTCGACGAGTCAGCGGGTTGACTCGGCGAGTAGAGTCAGTCAGGAAGTTTGACTTTGACTAAGGACTTTGACTTTGACCAAGAGTTGATCAGTTGACCTCTAGGGGTATTTTGGTAATTATTGGTATTTAATGAGTTCAGTTTTTGGTGTTGACCAGTGGAGGGGTTCGTGTCGGTGGTTGGAGCAGCGTGATCTTATTTCTTCAGCCGATAGTTGTAGGTGGGTCTTCTCACCATACCAATGGGTCTAAGGCACCAAGTCCGGCCCATCTTACGTTTTACGATATGATAGTTAGCTTTATGCTAGGTGGTATGCTAGTAATTACGTGATATGCTAGTTGTCTTTGTGATACTTGCATGGAAGACCATGTGGGGTAACCCATGGCACAATGGTATAAGACCATGGGGTTAGCCACGACATCCATACAGGTTTACGTACGTGTTATGTGTAGATATTTATGTGATGCATGATATGCTATTTGGTTATATATGGTATTTGCAGGGAAGACCACGAGGGAAGCCCGTGGCATTGGATGTTAGACCATGTGGGGTAGCACATGGCAGTCCTAGGTAAAGACCATGTGGGGTAGCCCATGGCATTGGATGTAAGACCATGTGGGGGAGCCCATGGCAGTCCTAGGTAAAGACCATGTGGGGTAACCCATGGCACTATTACAGGTTTTATGTATGCAGGGCTTATGTGATATATGTTAGCTTTTATAGCTAACAATATATATCATATGTGTGTAGCTTTTATAGCTAACAGGATAGGTGATATGTGGTTTGTGTGAATGGTATGCTCTGGGAAACTCACTAAGCTTCATGCTTACAGGTTTGTTTATGGTTTCAGGTATCATCGTTTTGGAAAGGAAGAGCACGGGTTGATCGCAATGCACACACCTATGATTTCCGCAGCGAATGATTTTGGGATAAACTCTGATAAAAGATTTGATTGACTATGATTTGATTGTTTGAATTAAATGGTATCAATGTTTTAGTTATATTAAAAATGAAATTTTTACCCCTGATTTTTGGGACGTTACAGTAGGACTTAAAGCCAAAGAACCTTTTATTTAAACCCATACCTGAGAATCGGGGCATTATAGATTTTGGAGTAAGAAGGCCCTTTGGAAAGTTGTACTTGATGGCTTAAGGGATTAAGGGTTAAATGCATTAAGTTGTCTAAAATTGGTGGTCATAACGGACGAGGAGTTTTTCTGATTATTTTTGATGGACTCTTTTACAACATATGGGCATGGCCATCACGACGTGACAAGAGTTTTGATCACGACTGAGTTGTTTAAATGTAGATTCTTGGATCGAGGCTGAGTCTTAGCCACGACGTGACCATGGGGTGGTCACGACATAAGTGTTGGATAAGGTGTCTAAGTCGATAACTATATTTAGTATGTACTTGACCCGGTTTTGCATGGTCCATTTCGGTTGCATGGTATCTCAACAATTGGATAGACTAAATGAGAAAAAGGACACTTACGATTTGTTAATATATTATAAATTCTAATATATTAATATGAAATCATATTATTTAATTAGTATTGATAAAGAATTCATTTGGAATTAATTTTGTGATAAAAAAGAGACTAATTAAATATATGGGGATTGATTTGTAAATCATTCATTCTTATATAGTGGGCTTATGACTCATGATTCACTAGATTGGGCTAGGACCCATTGGGTGCTCCATGGATTCTCCATGGAAGTCATAACCGCTGGATCATGGGGAAAATGAAAAGCCATGCACATTAGGGTTTACATGGTGTAACCCTACATGTGACACACTATATAAAGAACCTCATATGGAGTAAAATCAGCCACTAAGACTAAGAAGGTGAGGGCTAGCCGATTTTGTGATAAAAGTGTTCTTCTCTCAAGTTATTCCAAGAGTTGTGGTGTTGTGTGAAACATTTGAGGCATCACATTTGGGGTGCTAGGCTCACAAGGTTTTAAGGAATCCAAGCTACAAGAAAGGTATGTCATTCTACTAGTTTTTTTATATTACAACTACGCCATGCCATGTTAGTTAGGATGAGAATCTTGGAAAATTCTTATTTGCATGTATTTTAGAGAAAACATAGATCCAATGTTTCTAGGGTTGCATGTACACCATAAGAGTGTTAGAATGCTCAAAAACCATCAATAAGTATTGGTTGTTCGTGATGTTGAGTGTTGACTTTGGTTGTTGACTTTGACTTTGACAGTTGACTTTTGGCATAGGTTGACTGTGACAACCCGAAATTTCCATTCTGTACAAACTATATCACTTCAATAGAAGTTATAGCAGTCATAGTGAATTTTCAGACTTTCCGCGTAAGTTTGAGTAATTCAGGGTTTACACTTCAGGAAATATCAGGAGAGTGGGTGCACTAGGGCTTTGTACAACACTGTTATTCCAATACTCTGTTATATTAGAGATCATTTCAGGAATAAAAATATTTTCTGTCAAAAATATCTCAGGACTATAAATAGAATTCTGAACCAAATTCATTCATTATTCACATTTCCAACTAGAGAAAAGCCATATTCTCTCTCACGAATCTTCGGGTTTTTATACCAAAACGTGAGTAACTCTTTCTAGTAGTGTTAGAATGCTTATTATGTGTTTATAACATGATTTAGAAGGCTAAATCACTAGATCTAGGAGTTTACTCCCCAAGGTGTTCTTGGGCGGTAAACTCCCGAAACAAAGCCAAAACCGACCCTAATGTTATGCAACTGCTTTAGACTCATATGTATGTGTGTTAAGGACAAGAAAACATCCATAAATCACCCAAGTTTGGGAGTTCACGGTCCAAGAGTTGCATAGGCCGTAAACTCCCTTTTCAAACTCAAAATGATGTTTTAAGGCCCCTAAAGCTTTAAGACTTTTATCAAGACTAGTTCCCATTTAATCTAAGACCTTAAGCACATCAAAATCACTTACCAAAGTGAGTTTACGGCCAAGACTCTGTTCTTGGGCCGTAAACATGAAAGAATGGCACCAAAGTGTGCCTAATGCCTTCATATGCTTGGAATAAAAGCCTAGAACTTATACCACCTATGCTTGAGACTTGAAAACAACAAGAACACCATTCCAATGGAGTTTACGGCCGTAAACTCCAAAGGAAATGTCCTTAGGGCCGTAAACTCCTAAATGGAGTGTTTCTAGACCTTAAACCCCTCCAAGGATGGAACCACCAAGTTGGAATAATTCTAGAAATCATTTGGGACTTCAAAACACACAAATACCCCATGGTTGGGAGTTTACGGCCGTAAAATCAAGTGTTTACAACCGTAAACTCCATGTGTGTTAGTATATGAAGAGTAAACTCATATATGGGGTCCTTTGGAACCCTAAACACAAGTACCTTGTCCCACAATAGCTTAGATGCAATCCTTAAGGCTTAAAACACTTATATAAAGTGTTTATTATGTCTAGGATGTCTTAACATTATTAATTAGTGATTTGAGACTAATTGAATGCATATATGTGTGATTATATGTTCATTAGGATCGTAGTGTGTGTACAAGTCCTCGCTTGACACCTAGCCATCCTATACCATTCAGTTCATCCCAATCACCAACTACAGGTGAGTTCATACCCCTTAATCAATGTTTTAAATGATTTTAAAAGTTTTAATGGGGGGGGAGGGAGGGGAATACAAGTAGAAAACAGTATGTTATTAAATCAATCTTATGTATTTTGTAACTGTGTTTTCACTCAGTAGATTTCACATATTTCAAAAGGTGACACATGAAGTGGTTTTCTATCTTAAAATACCTTGATAACAAAAGTATTAGTTTTGAAATGTTTATTAAAATGACATCAAGCCATTCTTAATTATTGTTCAAAACTCCTAGATATCTTGCAAAACCATCATTTTACCTTCTTGAATCAAACTATACTTAGGCGCATATGTTCATTTATATGTTAGAGATTATAGTTTTCATCCTTAGTTCAGTTTCCCACACCCTGTTGTATCGAGGGTGCATAAATCTACTTGAGCAATCACTTACTTTCCAGTTAATTATCATAGGGATAGTTAGAAGATATCAAACATTATTACTACTACAAGGTATCACACAAGAGTCAGTTCATTCATGAGTCTATATTAATACCTTACATGATACATGAGTACACGTACTTAGGAATACATGATACATGATTATGTTTACATATACTTACCTCTTACATGAACACACTTACATGAATACCATACAGGAAACACTTCTACATAGGTGCCTTATCCTGTATTCACTTACCTGGATACTTGTACTTAGAACTACGAGGATGATTTATTAGTACTTTCTGTGTAAATTATCTTTCCTATCCCGGTTCAATGGGATAACTCGGCGGGACTTACCATTCCAAATCCCATCTGATTAACACCAGTGGTCGATGACCATCTACGGAGGTCTAAGGTTACTACTTATACTAGGTAGATCGATAACTCGGCGGGACTTACCATTCCGAATCCCACTGATTAGCACCAGTGGTCGATGAATGTCTACGGATGTTTAAGGTTGTGACTTATTTAGTAGTCATTGACGGGACTAACCATCCCTCTGTCCACTGTTGCAACAGTGGATGAGATGTGAATCTTCGGAGGATCATTAGGTTAGCGATCTGTTTTAAGAGATTGATATCGGGACTAACCCTCCCTCCACCCTGCTGCCGCTACAGAGGATGAGGGGACACTCTTCGGATGTCCATAGGTTCTATGTTTCGCTTCGGCGATGTCGTGTTTGTCCTGGTAACCCAAGACAATAACACTTACATGATTGTATTTTTCCTGTTTACTTTATTTTGTGATACTTTCACATAAACGAGGAGTTAGACTAAGTACTCTAGTACTAGTCAATAGAAAGGAAAAGCTATCATATTAGTGACAAAACATTCGGGTCTTGCTAGAAGACTACTTAGTCATAACAGAACATTCGGGTCTTGGTAGAAGACTACCTAGTCATTACAAAACATTCGGGTCTTGGTAGAAGACTACTTAATCATAACAGAACATTCGGGTCTTGGTAGAAGACTACTTAGTCATAACAAAACATTAGGGTCTTGGTAGAAGACTATCATATCATTTTCCTATGTTACTTTATTTTGTGATATATTCACATAAACGATGAGTTAGACTAAGTACTCTTAGTACTAGTCAATAGAAAGGAAAACCTATCATTTTACTAGTCATAACAAAACATTCGGGTCTTGGTAGAAGACCACATTTCATACTTATATCAACTGTTCTATTTAAGGATTTATACGACATTCTTAACAACATTCCAAAACAGGACAGTAACACATAAATACTTATGAATTCACCAGCTTTAAAGCTGATACTCTCTTTCAAAATAACTTGTATTCTCAGGTCATCAGTTAGACAGGTGCGATGGTCAGGTTTTTGAGAAGATGGAGCACAGACAAGACTCGCCTTATTTTGATTATTCATTTTATTGTTGTACATTATGAAAGAACACACATGTATTAAAACTCTACTTATAATGCAATGGATGATGTTGTTGCTTGTTTATTATATTACACTGTTGTGATACTGTACATGACGTCCTCCACCCCTGAATGTTTCCGCCGTTCGTGGTTTTGGGGTGTGACATTGACTTTTTATCAAATTTCTAGTTCTAGAAGGTAGACTAAGGGTTTACCTTGTATGGTTTTAGTAGGATGTGTTTAGCACCCGTTCGTTGGCTGTGAGAGTTGTTAGTTGTTGATTATGTCGGCAAAGTAAGTCTTCTCACTATACTATGTAGGGTATTAATTGTCTTTGTTATACCTCCATAGAAAACCATGTGATGGCCCATGCCATATATATATATATATATATATATATATATATATATATATATATATATATATATATATATATATATATATATATATATATATATATATATGGAGTGGTTCAAATGAGAACCACAAAAGATTAAGAACCCTAAGAACCTCTATTTCTTAAGTATATATATATTGTGAAAAATTATTAAATATGTTAAAAATCATGATATTTGTTTTTTTGGTAAAAAAATGGCAAAATCGTAATTTTTATAGTTTAATATTTTCATTTATACACTCATTAATATTTTAATATACAATTTATATAAAATAAAACTTAATACAATCCGTTTACCATTTAATATATAAAATTCACAACTTAATACAATCTATTTTACAGTAATTTACATACTCATAGAAGTTAAACCAAAACAATATCACCACCACTACACGACATCATCAACCATCTGTGCCACCGTCGTAGACGCTATTCATTCAAAATTATATCTTTCTATAAAGTCATGTATTTACAGCTGAAACATTTCATTCACAGTTTAATAATTATATTAATTCACACATTTTGAATTTAATGCAAAACAATTATCAAAAAACTAATACATTCTTACGTACTTATACAACTTAAAAATTAATATATTCACAAGAAAGTTAATATAAAAAATCATACATAAAATTTGAACACAAAATTAAATAAAAAATTCACAACTTAATTCAATCAATTCACAAATTAATTCAGTAAATTACAGTTTAATACATAAAATCCACAACTTAATATAACAAATTCATAATTTAATTTACATACTTTATTCGAAATTAGATAAAATCATATTTCTGTACAATATTTATTCAATCTTATATTTCAGAAGCAAACAAAAAAATTATAAAAAAAAATCACAACTTAATACTAGTAAATTCACAAATTAATAAAGTCAATTCACAATATAATACAAAAAAATCATAGCTTAATATAGACAATTCATAGCTTAAACAGAAAATTCACATCTAAATGAAGTAAAAATATTTATAAAACATATATCTAGGGGTGTCAAAAAAAACCCAAACCCGATTAACCCAACCCGAACCAAACCCGAATAAGGTAATTAGGGTCGGGTTCAATCGGGTTAAAATTCCAAATCGGGTTATTCGGGTTAACCCGACAAACCCGATTTGTAGTTAGGGTCGGGTATAGGGTTGATTTTTATAAAAAAAAATTGGGTTGCGGGTCAACCCGACAAACCCGATTTGTAGTTAGGGTCAGGTTTAGGGTTGATTTTTATAAAAAAATTGGGTTGCGGGTCAACCCGAATAACCCGGTTAGGAATTTACAACATTTACATATTCCACTGCTCTCTACTTGAACAGTACAAAAAGACTACAAACCCTTTGAAAATGTAAAATTTTGTGACTCTAAAAGCATATGAGGGTCAAGCAATTCCCATTAGTGAAGTTGAAGTCCAAAAAGATATAAAACCTCCACATCTCAAAAGTACTAGAGCGGTTGAAAAAGCAAAGATTTTATTTTGATAGTTATTTCTACTGTAAACTAACTATAAACAAGAATAAACTACATGGTGTTGATCGTTAACTAGAGATTGAAAGTTCATCTATTTAATATTTATAATGGAAGAACTCTTTTAGCTATTGTGGTATGCATGATTTCTCGTATGCTTGATAACCATGAGCTCCATGATCTTTTATTTTTAATTTATTTCAATTTGTATGCATTCTTAATGTTAAGAAAAGAGTAAAAAATGGTTTCACTCTTGAAAAAACTATATATATTATGTTTAAATTAACTGTTTAGTGAATTAACCCGACTAACCCGGCTAACCCGACCCTATTAACCTGAAATCCGATTAACCCGAACCCGACCAACCCATACCTTAATAGGGTCGGGTGTCGAGTTAAATTATCTTTTGTGAAAACCCGATTAACCCGACCCGTTTAACCCGAAACCCGATCGGGTTGACCCGATTAACAGCCCTACATATATCACAAGTCAATATCAGTAAATTCACAGATTAATACAGTCAACTTACAATTTAAAACACAAAAAAAAAAACAAAAATAATAATAATAATAAAAAATAAAAATAAAACTCACAATTCAATATAGGCAATACATAGTTTAAACAGAAAATTCACATCTTAATGCAGTCAATTCACATCTTAATAAGTCAATTTACAGTTTAATACAAAAATTTCACAACTTAATATAAGCAATTCATAGTTTAAATAGAAAATGTATATCTTAATGTAGTCAATTCACAGTTTAAAACAAAAAAATAGCAGCCTAATACAGAAAATTCACATTTTAATACACCAAAAACATATATTCACATCTATAATATTATGTTGGGCTGTCAATAATATAATACAAGAAAAATATAATATTAGCTTCACCATGAAAGATCAAACATAATTAAAACAATTTAATAAATTTTTTAATAATTATCTAAGAAGAAGAGTTCTCATATTTTGAAAACGTCTTTAAATGCATCGTTAAAATACAAAATTCACAGCTTAATACATTAAATTAAGAATCTAATATAAAAAAAATTACAATAGCTGTCATATTTTCAACTTATACTTACATTTCAAAACTTTCATTCACTGTTTAATAAGATAATTTAGAACTTTTATTCTTAAAATTAATAATTTCAATCCAAAATTATCATTCACAGTTTAATACAACTTAAAAACTTACAAATCTTATTGAAATATTTAATAAAACTATTATGTGCCAAAATTTTAAACTAAATAATATTTAGTCTTTAAGTTCCATATAGTTAATAGCACGTTACAAAAACCATTTAGTTATATTTATGTAACCTCATCGTTAAATTAAATGTTATTCTAATTATCAAGAAGTATTATGTATTTCAACTAGATATGTCATATTTATTAAATGAGAAATTAAATATACTCTTACTTTTTGTTCCTACAAATCCTCATATCCAATTAAATAGTGACATATTTAACATTTAATGCTCATTTAATGATATTTTAATATACTAATGACATATGTAGTTATTTAATTGGGTAGGAAGATTTGTAGGAACAAAAGTAAGAGGATATTTAATTTCTCTTATTAAATTGAATGTAAGGTGTAAAAAAACATACCAGATATGCTTTTGCGGTTTAAAATTCCAAGTCAAGCATCGATCCAAGCATTGGATAAAAGACCTTGCTCACAGATACAAAGTCAGATAATCATTTGCATCTTCAAATGTTTGAGAATCTCTATAATATTACCTGAGAATAATAACTTCGACATTTAATTTCTTCAAATCTCTCTTTCTATTTTTAAACTCAATCCTTGAAATCAATATGAAATGCTTGTCAGAACGTATCTTTGTCGGAACTCGTGACCAAACAACACACCTACTTGTGTTAAACTCATCGGAAAGCCTAAACCGTTGACGGAATACGTCAACAGAAAAGCCTCGCATACTTAGATCTGATTTGCACTCTAATGTGACCGAAGACAGCCGAAACGAAAATGATATCAGAAAACTCTTAGAGATCTCGATCTCTAATAGTTGGTAGAGTAGATGACAGAAATGAACAAGGCAGCTGGATATGGTCGGAGACGAAATAGATCTTGAGAAATCATAAACAAATATGGAGAAACCGGAAGCAGATCTGGAGGAACTGGAAGCGGATCGAGAGATAGGCAATGGATCTTTGTCGGAGAAACGCAGTCGTCGGTGTTAGAGCACCAAAGAAAAGAGAGAACAACATGTTTTATGATGTTATGGCGAGATCGGAGACGAACATAGATCAGATTCCAGAGGTCGGAGACGAACATAGATCGAAGGTCGGAGGTCGGAGGCGAACACAAATCTAAAGGTGTAGAAGGTACACGTCGATGACGTTTGACGGTGATAATCTTAGCCGGCATTGACTGTCTGATGTTTCTTTGGTGTCGTTTGCGACATCAATTCACCATAGCAACAACAAGCGACGAGAGGCAGCGTCGGTGGTGACCATCGCAGGAGATCACATGGTCATCAGCGGAGGTTGAAGGAGATCATAGAGTATTTTTTGATCTTAGCTATTTTGAAATATTAATATATATGAAACTCAAAAGTAATGGAATGAGTTATAAAGAAGGACCATTATTTCCTTATTGTCTTTGTTAATTTATAAAAAACTTAACAAAAATCAAAATATGTAAAAAAAAACGTGAATTATCAGTTAAAAATAAATGGTTCTTACGGTTCTTACAGTTATATGTTGGATGCTAGTTGCCTTTGTGATGTTTGCATGGAATACCAGAAGGTGGCTCTTGGCACTTATACGTAAGACTAGGATTTGGCTCTTGGTGTGGCAAGAAAAGACTATGATTGGATTATGGATGATAGTGATAGTAAAACTATGGGTGACCCATAGCATTTCCCAATCATGTGTATATTATTTTGTATTTTGGAGAACTTACCAAGCTTTGTGTTTAAAGTATTGTATTTTAAACTTTTCTAGGTACTTCCAGTTCCAAAGTGGAGGGCACGACTTGATTGCACAACAACATCCCAGATGGCTTTTCCGCACTGACTATTATTGTTTTAATCTGATGTTTGAAAGATACATTTTTACTACGATTGGTTTTGGAACAAATGGTTGTATGGATTTCTTGATTTAAAAATGAAAATTTATGTTGGGATTTTTGCGACGTTACAGTGATCCGATAAAAGTAAATGGATAATCGCACAACAAGAAGAACAAACCCATATTTTTTTCCTTTAATTGGTAATTGATTGAAGGGGAAGGGGTAAAACTTGATTTTTCTAGTGCGATTGAAAGAAAAATATGAGATGGACCAGAGTTGCGACTTTACTTCTTTTCCTTTGTGCATGCCGACACTAAAAAGGAGGATGTAAATTTCTCACGTTAGTTATCACTCGAGGAATAATGTCAAAATTATTTCCCTTCTTTCTGTATTTCTAGAGTATTGTAGTTTAAATAAATATTTACCAACTAATAGTGTTTTCACACTTATTTACTTTATAATTGTACTTTTTTATTTACCAACTATCCTTATGAAAAGAAATGAATCAAGACATTTATGATTTCGTGTACTAGTTAAAACCATTTGGTCATTTAAAAAACTAACCTGGGGTTTTTCTAACTATGAGCGGTCACCATCCAAACGGAGAGTGGACTGAGGTCCGGCGTCGGAGAAAAGTTACCAGATTTTAGGCGGACAACAAGCTCACAAACTTCTTTGTGGCGGTTTTCCGGATCGAATAAAAAAAGGAGAGCTCTGGGAACCTTCTCTAGATTCGGTAGGATAGTTGATGTGAATGTAATCCAAGTTTGCAGCACGTTTTTATTTACTCTTTTACCAAGTCTAAGTGTTTTGAATAAGTCCAACCCATGTAGTCATGAGGTCCCTGTTTTTATGCAGATAGGAAGGGTCATTTTCCTAGTTTTCAGTTCAGTTTTAGCTGTTTAAATAGAGTGGCAATATGTACGTTCAAAGTATCTTTCTTTTCTGTTTTTGGTGAATAAAGTGCAGATTTGCCCCACTATGTGTTTTTCTTATTCTGTCCCCTGTTATACTTTATTTTGTTCCCTGTTATTAATCAGTGAAGAAAGTCTTGTTTTGGTATTTTATCTAACATTTGGTATCAGAGCACAACTTGGTGCATGCCAAAATACCAGTCTCGTGAAGAGATGACAGGGAATAACAACAATGGTGAGAAGGATGGTATGGTCACTCTTCATTACCCGATGCTGTCAAGGAGCAACTACTCTGCATGGGCCATCAAAATGAGGGTCTTCATGCAAGCCCAAGGAGTGTGGGATGCAGTGGAACCAAGAACAACAAATACAACGGTAGAAGTAAAGAAGGATAAGTTGGCTTTGGCAGCCACTTATCAGGGAATACCTGAGGATTTGTTGTTGTCATTGGCTGAGAAGAAAACAGCCAAAGAAGCTTGGGATGCCTTGAAGACTATGTTTATGGGGGCAGACGGAGTGAAGATAGCAAGAATACAAACTTTAAAGGCCGAGTTTGAAGCCTTGAATATGAAGGAGTCAGAAGTTGTAGATGAGTTCGCTGTGAAAGTGAGCAATATAGTAAGCACTATGCGTACACTGGGGGATACAGTTGAAGAATCTTATGTAGTGAAGAAACTACTTAGAGCAGTCCCTCCTAAATTCCTTCAAATAGCCTCAACCTTGGAGTAGTTTGGGAACTTGGATGAAATGACAGTTGAAGAGGTGATTGGGAGACTGAAACCACATGAAGAACGCATGAAAGGTCATAGTGAACCGAATGACAGAAAGTTTCTCATGACTTACCAAGAATGGAATGAAGGGAACAAGAAGAAGGCTGAAAGTGACTCCAAAAGCACCCCAAAAGGGAACCGTGGTGGATCTGGATCGTCACGGGGAAGAGGAAGGGGTCGAGGCAGAGATGGTGGACGCGGTGGTCGTGGAAGAGGCAGCTATCAACACCAGAAGAATGGAAACAATGGTGGGTCCAATAGTCAAGACAAGATTAATGTACAATCTTACAATTATCAAGACTATGGACATTATGCTGCTGAATGTAAGAACCCAAGAAAAGAAAGAAATCAAGAAAATAACTCGATTCAAGAAGATAATGAACCAGCCCTCCTATGGTCATCCCTTGAAGATAGAGAAGTCGGTGAAGTATTCTTAAATGAAGAAAGTGTGAATCCAAGGTTAAGAACAAGGGAAGGAGAAGTTAACCAAACTAAAGTGTGGTACCTTGACACTGGGGCAAGTAATCACATGACAGGTGACAAGGACAAGTTTCGTGATCTGAACAAAAAAATTCAAGGGTATGTAAAGTTTGGGAATGCATCCAAAGTTAGAATTGAAGGAAAAGGCTCAATTGTGTTTCAGTGCAAGGATGGTAGTCAAAGAAAGCTGAATGAGGTATACTACATTCCCGATTTATGCAGTAATATAGTTAGCTTGGGACAGTTAGCAGAGGAAGGAGATGAAATCAAGATAAAAGACCCATTTTTATGGGTTCATGATGTTACTGGAAAACTGTTAATGAAGGTCCAAAGATCACCCAATAGACTCTACAAGATAGAGCTGGAAGAGGCTAAAGCAGTGTGTCTGACTGCTCAAATCAATGACCCAACGTGGTTGTGGCATGCAAGATTAGAGCATATGAACTTCAATTCATTGAAGCACATGTCAGACAAGAAGTTGATTGAAGGGTTACACAGGATAAACATTCCTTCACAGCCCTGTGAGGGGTGTTTAGTGGGAAAGCAGGCAAGAAATTCCTTCCCCTCACATACGATTTACAGAGCAAAGAAGAGGCTGGAACTTGTTCATGGGGATTTGTGTGGTCCGGTTTCACCCCCTACACCAGCAGGGAATCGGTATTTCATGCTCTTAGTAGATGATTATAGTAGAGTTATGTGGGTGTATTTGTTGAAAACAAAGGATGAGGCTTTCCAAACGTTCAAGAACTTCAGGGTAAAAGTGGAAATTGAAATAGGTGAGAAGATGAAGGTTTTTAGAACGGATCGTGGTGGTGAGTTCTTGTCAAACGAGTTCACCACATACTGCAATGAAACAGGTTTGCATCGTCACTACACTGCACCATACTCTCCACAACAGAATGGGGTTGTGGAGAGACGGAATCGGACCGTCCTGGAGATGGTTAGAAGCTGCATGTTGTCAATGCACGTGCCTGATGTTCTATGGGGTGAAGCTGTGAACCATGTTGTGTATGTTCTAAATAGGGTCAACACCAAAGCCTTAAAGGAATCAACACCATATGAGATGTGGACTGGGAGAAAACCATAAGTAGGACACCTCAGGGTGTTCGGATGTGTTGCACACATGATGGTGGCTCAGAACCATCGAAAGAAATTGGAAGAGAGAAGCAAAAGAGTTGTGCATATTGGAGTTGAGAAAGGCACCAAGGCATATCGGTTACTAGATCCAATCACAGGTTCGATGTATGTGAGTAGAAACGTGGTATTTGAAGAAGATAAGGTATGGATATGGGAGAAGACGGCTAAGATTAAGCCGACACCAGGAATGAGTTTCACAGTTGAAGGGTTTGACTTCAACGAGCATGAGCATGAGGAAGTTAGGCCTATCCCTGGTACACCAAATGAAAACGTGATGTCACAGCCTGAAGAAGATTGGATCGAAGATGCATCTCATCCCATTAGCTCACAATTGGACCCACAATTAAGCCCACATGATAATTCATTAAGCCCACCATCAACACCTAATACAACTGTTACACTAAACTCACCTGTGTCGCAAGTCGGCTCTCCAAGTACCGCCTCAAGCTCCACAGGCGGTGGAGCACTAAAGCGCTATAGACTTCTGTCGGACCTGTACGACCACACAGAGCGTCTCATGCTGGTCCACGATGAGGAAGAACCGACCTCATATACAGAAGCGAAGAAAAGAACGGAGTGGGTCAATGCTATGAAGGCCGAATTGACCGCAATTGAAAGAAATAATACCTGGAGGTTAGTCGATCTTCCAAAGAATTGAAAGCCAATTGGTCTAAAGTGGGTTTTCAAGGTGAAACGAGACCCAAATGGAAATATTCTGAAACATAAACCGAGAATTGTGGCGAAGGGGTATGTTTAGAAGCAAGGGATCGACTATGAGGAAGTCTTTGCACCAATGGCAAGAATTGAAACGGTACGTGTAATACTAGCCCTTGCAGGTTGCAATGGATGGCGTGTGCATCATCTAGACGTGAAATCATCGTTTCTGAATTGTAAGTTGGAGGAGGAAGTCTATGTGTCTCAACCTGATGGGTTTGTAAAAAGAGGTGAAGAGAACAAGGTGTATAAACTCTCGAAGGCCCTGTATGGGTTAAAGCAGGCACCCCGGGCATGGAATGCATGCTTAGACAGATATTTGAAGAGTTTGGGATTTTCAAGATGCACATAAGAGTACTTGATTTATACCAGGAAAAGAGAAGGAAAATTTCTGATAATTGGAGTATATGTCGATGACCTCCTGGTAACAAGAAACTGTCATGAAGAAGTTAAGTGCTTCAAACAGGATATGAATGAAAAGTTTGAGATGAGTGATCTCGGGCTCTTGAGTCATTATCTGGGTATCGAGGTACATCAAGATGATGCAGGAATCACTCTTAAACAAGAAGCATATGCAAAGAGTATTTTAACCAAGACCCGGATGCTACATTGCAATCCCATAACATGTCCATTGGAACACAAAGTGCAGTTAACCAAGGATGAAGAGGGGGAATTAGTGGATCCAACCGAGTACAGGAGCATCGTAGGTGGACTAAGATATTTAACTCATACTCATCCCGATATATCCTTTGTTGTTGGGGTGGTGAGCCGGTTCATGGAAAAGCCTACCACGAAACATCTTCAAGTTGTAAAGGGCATACTCAGATATGTGAAAGGCACTTTAGACTATGGTTTAGCTTATACTAAAGGAGAGGGCAAGGTTACAATCTCCGGGTACTCCGACAGTGACCTGGAAATGGATGTTAATGATAGAAGAAGCACCAGCGGAATGGCGTTCTATGTAAACGGGAACTTGGTCACTTGGTCCTCTCAAAAAACAGCGATGCGTGGCATTGTCCTCTTGTGAGGCGGAGTTTATGGAAGCCACCATGGCAACATGTCAAGGGATATGGCTGCGTCGTCTACTTACTGAGATAACCGGGGAAAGAGTTGCACCAGCAACCTTGTATGTTGACAACAAGTATGCTCTTGATCTCATGAAAAATCCAGTTTTTCACGGGAAAAGCAAGCACATTGACACGAGATTCCACTTCATTAGAGAGTGTGTAGAGAATGGTGAAATAAAAGTGACACATGTATGCAGCAAGGATCAAAAGGCAGACATACTCACAAAAGTAATGGCTAAGTTGAAGCATAAGGAGATGCAAGCTTTAATTGGAGTCAGGCAGCTATCAAACTCTGGATTAAAGGGGGAAATGTGAATGTAATCCAAGTTTGCAGCACGTTTTTATTTACTCTTTTACCAAGTCTAAGTGTTTTGAATAAGTCCAACCCATATAGTCATGAGGTCCCTGTTTTTATGCAGATAGGAAGGGTTTTTAGTTTAGTTTTAGCTGTTTAAATAGAGTGGCAATATGTACGTTCAAAGTATCTTTCTTTTCTGTTTTTGGTGAATAAAGTGCAGATTTGCCCCACTATGTGTTTTTCTTATTTTGTCCCCTGTTATACTTTATTTTGTTCCCTGTTATAATCAGTGAAGAAAGTCTTGTTTTGGTATTTTATCTAACAGTTGACGTTTACTTTGGATCAAAGAAGGACTATCTAAGAAGGAAGTATGCGTTTGTCAGATTCCTTGAAGTTGAAGACAATATAGCTCTAGAGAAGAGACTACAGGGTATAAAATGTAGAGAGAAGGCTCTTGCAGTGAATATCTCGAAGCACCAATGTAAGACCCATCAATCCCATGGAGACAGAAGGAGATCGACTGCTACTGAACATCCGATGAAACAAAACATTGAGCAAAATGTGCCACACCAGATTCCGACGTTTAGAGGGAACAAAACTTATGCTTTGGTCATCTCGGGAAATAATAACGACGATGATGACGACGATGTTGAAGATGAAGACGATGTTGAAGGTATATCAGACACATGGATGCAGGATGAAGACAACGAACCAGAAGAGGGGAAGTTTCAACCTAAACGTACACACAATGTGAACTCACAACTGCCGGAATTTTCCTCCTCGTCAATCGACGATATTGTCCCGACGTCTCCGATCGATGAATCGCAAAAGTCACCGGATGCTGATCCGACTAGCGGGAACTTCGAACCAACAATTAATGCAATTAATGTGGTGGATTCTCCCAAAGTTGGGGTGTCGATTGGAGTTCCTGGCGACGAAATCCCTTTGAAGGCTATACCTGTGGACGTATCATTACCATCCGTGGACCCTACAAATCTTATTAGGCCTAATCCTCTTAGTCCAGTTGAAAGTCTTGTTCCATGAGGGTGTTTTGGGCCGTTTGCTAACAACAGTCGTATCTCTCCTTTTGCATTTAAATCCACTAAAGCCGAGACTAACATATCCACTGCTGAGACTAGCTCCAATAGTGGCGACCCATTACCTAAGAAAAGGAAAAGAGATAATCTGAATCCCATTCTCTTTATTCCTCCATTAATGAGTTGCTTGCAACAACGTTACCGAATATCCCTTTCAGATCAGAAAATACAATCCTTCCCGCTCCTGCAATTCTAAACCTCGATCTCAACATGAAGATGAGTTTACGGCCCAAGCATGTTATTGGGCAGTAAACTCATGTTTACTCCTCAAAAATGATGATTAAGGTGTTCTAAGTCCGAATTGGTAAGCCATATAGTCGTATCTAAGTCCCAAAATTGGTTTGGAGGGATTTAAAGGCATAAAAACCCATTTATAAGGTGTTTACGGCCCAAGCATGCTCCTTGGCCGTAAACTCATGTTTGAGGTCCAAAATCAAAGTTTAAAGTCGGATTTGAAGGCTAAGGAGGTTGGATAACAAGTTAGGGAAGTTACCTCAAGGATTTGGAGCCTTAAATCTATGTTTTTGGACCTAGTTCTTTTGCTGAGGAGAGAGGTTAGAGAGAGATTAGTGATAGAGGGCAAAAGCTTCAAATGGAAGCTTAAACATCTTTAAATAGTGTCTAAGATTTGGACACGACGAAATTCTACCCGATATCGACGTTAGACGTGGCTTTTGGTCACAGCCGATAAAGTTGCCGTAACCCGATATGGTCGAAACTAAACGTTTTCTAAGTAATAGTTTGGGATGTCTTGATGAGTTTCTAATGTGTTTGGAAGTCAATTAAGTCATAATAGAAGTCTCCAAAATAATGACTTAATTTATAACTTAAATGAAAACAATACGAAAAAGACAAATTTTATGGACGGAGGCGGGTTACGGCGGTGGGGCAAATTTCGGGTTGTCACATTATCCCCCCGTTAGAAGGAATTTCATCCCGAAATTCAATGAATTAGATACAAATCATGAAGTGAAAAGAAAGATGAGAATGAATCTACTGCATCGGGTTTTCACACTCCTAAGTGGAATCGGGTCTCCGCTTGACATTTTAGCGAACCCTCACTACCAGGATGCGACTTTGTTTCGTACGATCAACCTCTCAATCCATGATCTCAATTGATTCTTCCATGGAGGTTCGGGTTTTCGATGGTTTCAATTTCATCAAAGGGATTACTAGGGTTTCGTCGATTCGGCACTTCTTATGAACAAGGATGTAGAATACCAGATGGTTGCTACTGAGTTCTGAAGATAGCTCGGAGAGGGCTACGGAATCGATTCTTAACGAGGATCTCGAAGGGTCTAATGTACCACGAGTTAAGTTTTCCGCACTTCCTAAGGCATAGTATGTCTCTCCAGAGTAAGACTTCCAACAAGAGGGTACATCTTCATATGGTAGAGTAACTAAGGTTTTGACGATTCCAAGGAAATTTCTAGGTGGGTCTGCGATATTAGCCGGCGGGACCTAAGAATTGATGGGTTTTCTATGGGTACCTCCGGTGCCGACTAAATCTCTATTACCATAGTTTTTGGAAAGGTCCACGGGTATGACTGCTTTGCTTATCTACACGACTAAGGAAAATGATTTGACCGAAGGGTACCACTACTACCTCGTAGTGATCATATCAAGTCCTGGTTGTTGTCTTGGACACA
Source organism: Lactuca serriola (assembly GCF_051521515.1). Taxonomy (NCBI): domain Eukaryota; kingdom Viridiplantae; phylum Streptophyta; class Magnoliopsida; order Asterales; family Asteraceae; genus Lactuca; species Lactuca serriola. Next base: position 145,431,824 of record NC_136408.1, on the reverse strand, counting down.
TCATTCTCACTGAGGTTTTTGGCTACGAGGTAATTCCAGGGATTAGGTCGATGCGAGACTTGACTACATGTTCGGGAAGAATTCTCAGGAATTCTTCGGAAAAGGCATCGGGGAAAGAGTTGCAGACTTCTCGTTTCTCGATGATCACGCGGATGAGGAATACATGGGAAAACTTTTTAAGCTTTGATGCACGAAGATCATAAGAGTCGTGTCGGGGAAAAGTTAAGACGGATAGCTTTCTCGAAACCAAGAATAACAGCATGAATGAGGCTCGGTAATTACATGCCAAAGATGGTATCAAAGTATTTCATGAAAATTTTGCCATTAGATCGAATGGAAAAGAATTATTGTCTGGATTGAGGATACAATCTATGGATATGAAGTTAGCGTTCTCCTTCTCACTTGTTAACCATCTCGATGGTACACGTTTTCGATTACTAACGAAGGACAGAGTTTAGAAAGATGATTGAATGAATGGTTAGCAAATTTCTTTTAGCATTAGAATCGAAAAGAATCACAGGCATAAGATTCATCGAGAGGAATTATACCTATGGCAACGGTGGGATCGGTGGCTGTCTCCTCTCGTCCTATCGCTAGGACTCTTCCGGTGTTGCCAGATGTTACTACTTTAGGGCAGTTTCGCTTGAGATGCCCAACTTCTCTGCAACCATAGCAGACTTGACCAATGCCCGCTCCGGAAGCTTGACTGGTTGATTGAGTTGGTGTCTTACAGTTTTTCGCCATGTGACCCTTTATTCCACAACTGTTGCAATACATCTCTATACATGGGCTGGAATTGAGGTGATGATATTTGCACTTGTCATAACTAGGGAAGGTTCCCGCATACCTACTGGTAGGTTTTCAAGTTGCGGATCCAACAACATAAATAGTTGCAGGGGTAGTAGCAGCGTGAACTGCCACAAGTTGCTGCCTCTTCGAAGACTCCTCAATGTCTGACTTTCCTTCTTCTGCCCAATTTTCCTTTTCTCGCCACTCCTCTCTGTCGGCTCAGGAGTGGTATCTGTTTCCTCAAGATCATCACTATGATCGATTAAGATTCGTGCTAAGCATTTGGTGCTGTCGTATGTATCCGGCCTCGCAGCTAAGACGTTTCCTTTTGTTGGCTGGGTCAACCCCCAGATGAATGTCTCTATCTTCTTACTCTTAGGGGTAACCATTCCCGGGCAGAGTAGTGCCAAGTCATCGAACCTAGAAGTGTAAGCGACAATATCGGAACCCTTCATCTTCAGCTTCTAGAGTTCGTGTTCTAACTTTTGCATTTCGCCCTGAGGGCAGTACGCAGCCAGTAGAAGTTCCTTCATGGCTTCCCAACCCATGGCGTTGGCTACAGGTAAAGTTAAAGATTTGACTCGGCCATTCCACCAAGTCAGGGCTTTATCGATGAAGGTGCAGGCGGCAAACTTTACTTTGTCAGATTCTGAGCAGGCGCAAATTTCAAAGATTGATTCGATCTTCTCGAACCATCGGGTGAGGGAAATGACACCTCCAGTTCCATCAAAGGACGTGGGTTTTGCGTTCATGAAATCTTTATAGGAACCCTTCTTTCAGTGTCCCTAGTTATCCACTGGGTTTTGGGGTTGGGGACCACCTCCTAAACTACCGGGGTTTCTTTGTGACATGGCGGCTGTCACTACAGCAGTAATAGCTGTCTGAAGCATTACAAGATCAATTTGAGGAGGAGGTGGTGGCGGAGGGTTGTTGGTTTTTGAGTTGGGTCTCTTTCTTGGAGGCATCTTGATCTAATAAGATCAGGAAAGAGAGGATCATAAGTCCTCTGAATTGAATCAAGAGATAAGGGACAGGAGATATCTCATTAAGACAGATATATGGTATTCTATTAAACGATAAGTAGGAAAGAGTTAAAAAAACAGATTAGTTATCGCAAAGGTGATGATCGAGGAACAACGCTGAAATGAGAATTTCTATAACGGGTTTGGCTTGAGAAATACTCCCATAATATTTCATGATTCGCTGCAGCGATGGCTCGTTTTTGGGGTATTGGGTAAGTTTTAGGCATGCCGCATACCAGAGTCACTCCCAAGCACATATTGGCCGTGTCTCGAATGAATATAGTTGGCCAGGCTATATTGATCCTAGACACGACTACATAGCTGCCCAGGTTTAACCGCAGCGTACAGAACCCATTTACTTATGTTTTGTTCTACTTGTAGTTACGGATCTCGACAGTTCGGTATACTTGTATACTTTTGAAAATACTTATATTTTGAAGGATACTTTTAGTTCAGAGCACATAGGCCCCTTAGTGTTTATAGTCTTATACCATGTAAGGTTTGGTATACTAGTTCACTATAAAAAATGGCTCTGATACCAATCTGTCACACCCCGAAAACCGAAGGCGGAAACATTTCCGGGGCGGACTCCACGTTGAGTATCAAATCCAATGTACATAGTAAGCAAGTAAACAACCATTACATTACATATTAGAATTTACATATGTTCAAAAGTAAAGTTGTACAAGTGTGATACATAGTATATATGAACAAAAGTAAGAAGTGTCTTCTACGCACTCCGTCTTCGCCAAAAGGGATCATCGAGTACCTGTCTAATGTGGACCTGAGAATACAAGCAGTTTGAAAATCAACATAAAGCTGGTGAGTTCATAAGCGGTTTTGTTTTTCTGAAATTGTACAAGTTCCTTTCTGTTTTTCTGAAAAAGTTTCACACCAAGAAAATCCCATATTTTCTTAAAAGTAGTGTTATCGAATCCAAAATGTATTGTAAAAGATGTACACTGAAAACATGTTTACGCTTGTGAAATGTAAAGTTTAGTTATTTGGTTTGTTACACGTTTCTGGTTATGTACAAATGTTTTCCCCAGGAAAATCCCATATTTTCCTAAAAGTTGGTTATTGAATCCCACTATGTAATGTAAAGATGTATATTGAAAACATGTTTACCCTTGTGAAATGTAAAGTTCAGTTATCTGGTTTGTTACACGTTTCTGGTTATGTACAAATGTTATCCCCAGGAAAATCCCATATTTTCCTAAAAGTTGGTTATTGAATCCCACTATGTAATGTAAAGATGTATACTGAAAACATGTTTATGTGAAATGTAAAGTTCAGTTATCTGGTTTGTTACACGTTGTAACAACCCGAAGTTGTTCATCGCCGAAAACCCATTCTACCCGTATAACTTGTCGGAAATCGAAAAGTCCCGATATCGTTTTTGGGTTTAGTTAACTAAAATCATATGTTTATTATCATCCAATGAGGGTCCAAATCATTTAGGAACTCATGAATTTAGCCCAAATAATTTATTTCATAAGTTTTAGAAATATCCTCGTCGGGTGACGGAAACTCAATCGGGTGCGACCTAAAGCTTTGTTTAAAGCCGGTATCGGGTAGAATTCCACCGTGTCCAAGTTTTAGGAACTATATAAACGTGTTTAACCCCTCATTTGAATCTTTTTCCTTCTCTCTCTACTCTCTCTCTAACCTCTCTCCTAAATCCAAAGATTAAGGGTCCAAAACTCAATTTTAAGGCCTCAAATCCCTAAGGTACCTTCCTGGCCTTAATCTATAGCATATTTGGCTTTCAAATTCGGAATTTAATCATGAAATAGGACAACATATGTGAGTTTACGGCCCAGGAAGAGACCTAAGCCGTAAACACCAAGTTGAAGGGTTTTTAGCCCTTAAATCCCTTCCTAAACTCAATTGAACCCTAGATATGGCTAAACGACTTCATGATATGGACATAGAACATTTAAAACATGAATTTTGAAGGCTTTGAAGGAGGTTACGGCCAAGCCTCATGCTTGGGCCGTAAACTCATATAAATGGGGTTTTCTTGACCTTAAACCCTTCCAAATCACTAATATGGATTAGGTATGATTTATAGATTATTGGTTTTAGCATTTGGACACTTGAAACATGATTTTTGGGGGATTTTAGTGAGTTTATGGCCAAGGCATGTGCTTGGGCCGTAAACTCCACAAAACATGGCATAAATTCAAATCTAAGGTGTTAGAAAGCCATCCAACACCACCACAAGCCTTGGAATAAATCATAGGACCAACCAAAAATAGTTTAAGGACCTTAAAAACATCATTTGAAGGATTTCTAAGAGTTTACGGCCAAGGCTTGATTCTTGGGCCGTAAACTCCTTGATTCATGGTGTTAGAATGCCAACTAAACACCCCTAAAGCCTTTAGATGAATTTTAGAAGCCCTTCCATGCAAGTTTTAAGCCTTAAATCATATTGTACCACCCTATAGAAGAGTTTACGGCCATGAGGGGGGGTCTCATAGGCCGTAAACTCCATAAACCCCTCAAATGTCCCTTGCAAACTCATGTTAGGCCTTGGAATAATTCTATTAATCACATGTGATTTGTTCTAGCACCATTTAACACCATTTTCATGGAAAAATAGGAGTTTACGGCCATGAAGCCATGCTAGGCCGTAAACTCCCATAAGTGGGTCTATTTTATGTTTTAAAATCATTTCAAGTCTTTAAACCAAGTCTAGAAATTATCCCCTAAGTGTTTGAAGTCATTTAGCACCATAAACCACCCCCACCATGAGTTTACGGCCGTAAAATCATGGGGATTGGATGTTTTAGACCAAAACTCTTATATTAGTTTACTCATGGGGAGTAAACTCAAGTCCCAAGTCCCTAGTGTCATTTCACGTCCTTAAACGCCACCCGGGTCCCGCCAAACACTTGTATCGGAGTGTTTTCGCGACTTGAAGCAAGTGTCCCTAACATATAAATAAACTAAGTCCTAATTAGATACAAATGTGTATATTTACATTATAATTAGGAACCTCGTGTATTTACAAGCCCCGGATCAACTCTTAACATCCGAATCGTCATACTTCTCATCCGGTGAGTTCATACCCCTACCCTTTTTCACTGTTTTTAACTGTTTTCAGGGGGGAATACAAGCAAACCATATCTGTTTTCAAATCATAATACTAATATGTTTCACATAATATCTGGCAATTTTATAAGTACTTTTACTCCTTATGTATTATGTTGAGCATAAGGAATGATTTATCAATTACAGCTAAATGGATTTTAGTTAAGAAAATAACCAAACTAATCAAATTATTATGGGAATAATTTGGGATTCTATAATGCTTGTTTTATATGTATATAAAGTTATTAGATAAACTATGTCTGATTCAGTTTATCTCTGTATTATTTGAATGTATTGTCATATAATCTCATTGTATGTATCTATTTTCACTGTATCATGTTTCACAATCCTTGTATGTTTGGTATTGTATGAGAATTCTGTGAATAGTTTAATACTAACTTGTGAGATAGTCACTACCCTTTATGGATGATAAGTAAATCCTCTCCGGAAGTGTAACCAGAGTCTCCTGGAGGGAGAGCGAGGAGTTTGTGAATAGATCTATTCGGGACTGACAATCCCACACCTTAACTGTTAGCTACAGTTAGGCGGGCACGCCTGGGGTGACAAATTATGTATATCGTCCGACGTCTGACTAACGTCAAGGAGGTCTCGTTGTCGTATCAGCATGGTTACCCGACTCACAATATGTATTAATATAAAATTATTCACAGCTAGGATTTTGTTTAGAATCTATATCTTGTTCGGGATAATAATCCCATGGTTTTGTATCTATATCTTGTTCGGGATAATAATCCCATGGTTTTGAATCTATATCTTGTGCGGGATGATAGTCCCATGATTTTATCAATCTATTTTATTTTAAATTCGGGATAGTGATCCCATGGTTTTATCAAACAATCTTATACGGGTTAGTAGTCCCATGGTTTTTAATCTATATTTTCTAATATATCAAACTATCTTGTAACTGGTTCGGGATGTTAGTCCCAAGGTTTTCAAACTATTTTCTATTTACAATTTATGAATATTAAAGTATTTCATATTTTATTATGGGATAATAATCCCATGATCTTCAATATATAGTTTTGGGTATTAAACTATACTCTGTGTTATTAAATCGGTCTTGTTATTAGGAAAATATGGGATTTTCCTGGGGTTAACTTATAACACATAATTGAACTGTAACGAAAGATAACTAAACTAACTATCTAATATAAGAAAATATGGGATTTTCTTGGATATCAAATCTTTTTGGAAAACTAAAGGAAACCGGTACATTTTCATAAAACAAAAACCGCTTATGAACTCACCAGCTTTATGCTGATTTTCAAACTGCTTGTATTCTCAGGTCCTCGTTAGACAGGTACCCGACGTTATCTTTTGATGAAGATGGAGTACTCAGAAGACTCGTCTCTACTTTTGATTAAATGATATATGTATAACTTTTGAACAATTTACTTTTGAACCGAATGTAAACTTTCATATATATGTAATGTAATGGTTGTTTACTGTGATTACTATGTACATTGGATTTGATACTCAATGTAGAGTCAACCCCGGGAACGTTTCCGCCTTTGGTTTTCGGGGTGTGACAGATTGGTATCAGAGCCCTTGTTTATAGTGAACAGAGTATACCAAACCTTACATGGTATAGGACTATAAACATTAAGGGGCCTAAGTGCTCTGAACTAAAAGTATCCTACAATATATAAGTATTTTCAAAAGTATTTAAGTATGCCGAGCCGTCGAAATCCGTAACTATAAGTAGAACAAAACATAAGTAAATGGGTGTTGTACGCTGCGGTTAAACCTGGGCAGTTATGTAGTCGTGTCTAGGATCAATATAGCCTGGCCAACTATATTCATTCGAGACACGGGCAACATGTGCTTGGGCGTGACTGTGGTATGCGGCATACCTAAAACTTACCCAATATTCCAAACAACTAATCGTCGCTGCAGCGAACCATGAAATACTATGGGAGTATTTCTCGAGTTGATCCTTTGTAAAAATCCTCGTATACGTGTTATTCCTCGATCATTCCTTTAGCGATAACTTATCTACCCTGATAATTCATTCTTGCTTCATCGCTTAATAGAATTCTATTTTTGTCTTAAAGCGATATCCCTTGTTTCATATCTCTTGATTTAATGTAGGGGACTTACCATCCTCTTTTTCCTAATCACTTTAGATCGAAATGTCTTCAAAGGAAGGATCCAATTCAAGTAACAACAGCCCTCCGTCGCCACCCTCATCTCGCTTCGACCCTGTGATGCTCCAGCTGGTTGTCTCTGCTGCAGTGATGACTGCAATGACGATCTTGAACCCTAACATGACCATTGGTCCAGGATATAACCCCTACCCCCAAAACCATAGAAATGTTCAGGAACATCAAAATGAGAACGATAAGAGTAAAAAGCGAAAAGGTCAGAGTTCCCAAGGACCCTCCAAGAGGCGTGAAACTGTGGCAGTTCAAGCTGTTACTACTCCTGTCGTTGTGCCTACCGTTCAAGCTGCTGCTACTCCTGTTGCTATGCCTATAGCTCAAGCACCTACCACTGGGTATGCGGGTAATCTCCCTTGGTGCATCAAGTGCAAATATCACCATTGTACCCCTGGCCCGTGCTTCAAAAGGATCTGCAAAAGATGTGGCAAAAAGGGCCACTCTGCTCAAAATTGCAAAACATCAGTTCATCTAATCCATCAAGCTTCTGGATCAAGTACCGTACAGGCCTGCTATGGTTGTGGAGAAATCGGGCATTTCAAGCGAAACTGCCCAAAGGCAACAACCACCAACAACATCAACAACGCCAAGATGGTCTTAGCTATGAAGCAAGAGAAAGCAGCCACTGATCCCACCGCCGCGGGTATATTTTCTCGACAATTCATATGTTCGCATTCTTTTCGAATCTAGTGTTAAGAAAGTTTTATTAGTCATTCATTCAAATACCTTCATAAATATAGTCCTCGTCTATCAATCGAAACATTTTCCGTCAATATGGTTACCAGTGAGAATGAGTGCACTAGCGACTTAGCCCCAAGAGTTTTTTTCGAGCGTCTAGTTTAGTCTCACATCAGACCTTTCGAGATCTTTGTAGAGATCGATTCTACAACCTTCAAGATTTTGGATGCCCTTAGAGCTTGATAACATCTATCTAGACCATCACGTCTCAAATCCTTAGAAGCGTATGCTCAACGAAACCCTAGTGATTCTTTGAAGAAACCGAAGTCGTTCAGGGTTGGAACTTCCATGAGAAAACAGATTGACATCGTAGATTGAGAGAGAGTCAAAATACGAAACAAAGACACGTCTCAATAATGAGAATCCGTTAGAACGCCCAGTAGAGACCTAGTTCCACTTGAGAAAGTGAAGATCCAAGGCAACAAATCCATTCGTATCCCATTCCAATCTATGATCTGTATCTTATTCTTTGAATTTCGGGACGAAATTCCCTCTAACGGGGGGATAATGTAACAACCCGAAGTTGTTCATCGCCGAAAACCCATTCTACCCGTATAACTCGTCGGAAATCGAAAAGTCCCGATATCGTTTTTGGGTTTAGTTAACTAAAATCATATGTTTATTATCATCCAATGAGGGTCCAAATCATTTAGGAACTCATGAATTTAGCCCAAATAATTTATTTCATAAGTTTTAGAAATATCCTCGTCGGGTGACGGAAACTCAATCGGGTGCGACCTAAAGCTTTGTTTAAAGCCGGTATCGGGTAGAATTCCACTGTGTCCAAGTTTTAGGAACTATATAAACGTGTTTAACCCCTCATTTGAAGCTCTTTCCTTCTCTCTATAATCTCTCTCTAACCTCTCTCCTAAATCCAAAGATTAAGGGTCCAAAACTCAATTTTAAGGCCTCAAATCCCTAAGGTACCTTCCTAGCCTTAATCTATAGCATATTTGGCTTTCAAATTCGACATTTAATCATGAAATAGGACAAAATATGTGAGTTTACGGCCCAGGAAGCGACCTAAGCCGTAAACACCAAGTTGAAGGGTTTTTAGCCCTTAAATCCCTTCCTAAACTCAATTGGACCCTAGATATGGCTAAACGACTTCATGATATGGACATAGAACATTTAAAACATGAATTTTGAAGGCTTTGAAGGAGTTTACGGCCAAGCCTCATGCTTGGGCCGTAAACTCATATAAATGGGGTTTTCTTGACCTTAAACCCTTCCAAATCACTAATATGGCTTAGATATGATTTATAGAATATTGGTTTTAGCATTTGGACACTTGAAACATGATTTTTGGGGGATTTTAGTGAGTTTACGGCCAAGGCATGTGCTTGGGCCGTAAACTCCACAAAACATGGCATAAATTCAATTCTAAGGTGTTAGAAAGCCATCCAACACCACCACAAGCCTTGGAATAAATCATAGGACCAACCAAAAATAGTTTAAGGACCTTAAAAACATCATTTGAAGGATTTCTAAGAGTTTACGGCCAAGGCTTGATTCTTGGGCCGTAAACTCCTTGATTCATGGTGTTAGAATGCCAACTAAACACCCCTAAAGCCTTTAGATGAATTTTAGAAGCCCTTCCATGCAAGTTTTAAGCCTTAAATCATATTGTACCACCCTATAGAAGAGTTTACGGCCATGAGGGGGGGTCTCATAGGCCGTAAACTCCATAAACCCCTCAAATGTCCCTTGCAAACTCATGTTAGGCCTTGGAATAATTCTATTAATCACATGTGATTTGTTCTAGCACCATTTAACACCATTTTCATGGAAAAATAGGAGTTTACAGCCATGAAGCCATGCTAGGCCGTAAACACCCATAAGTGGGTCTATTTTATGTTTTAAAATCATTTCAAGTCTTTAAACCAAGTCTAGAAGTTATCCCCTAAGTGTTTGAAGTCATTTAGCACCATAAACCACCCCCACCATGAGTTTACGGCCGTAAAATCATGGGGATTGGATGTTTTAGACCAAAACTCTTATATTAGTTTACTCATGGGGAGTAAACTCAAGTCCCAAGTCCCTAGTGTTATTTGACGTCCTTAAACGCCACCCGGGTCCCTCCAAACACTTGTATCGGAGTGTTTTCGCGACTTGAAGCAAGTGTCCCTAACATATAAATAAACTAAGTCCTAATTAGATACAAATGTGTATATTTACATTATAATTAGGAACCTCGTGTATTTACAAGCCCCGGATCAACTCTTAACATCCGAATCGTCATACTTCTCGTCCGGTGAGTTCATACCCCTACCATTTTTCACTGTTTTTAACTGTTTTCAGGGGGGGAATACAAGCAAACCATATCTGTTTTCAAATCGTAATACTAATATGTTTCACATAATATCTGGCAATTTTATAAGTACTTTTACTCCTTATGTATTATGTTGAGCATAAGGAATGATTTATCAATTACAGCTAAATGGATTTTAGTTAAGAAAATAACCAAACTAATCAAATTATTATGGGAATAATTTGGGATTCTATAATGCTTGTTTTATATGTATATAAAGTTATTAGATAAACTATGTCTGATTCAGTTTATCTCTGTATTATTTGAATATATTGTCAGATAATCTCATCGTATGTATCTATTTTCACTGTATCATGTTTCACAATCCTTGTATGTTTGGTATTGTATGAGAATTCTGTGAATAGTTTAATACTAACTTGTGAGATAGTCACTACCCTTTATGGATGATAAGTAAATCCTCTCCGGAAGTGTAACCAGAGTCTCCTGGAGGGAGAGCGAGGAGTTTGTGAATAGATCTATTCGGGACTGACAATCCCACACCTTAACTGTTAGCTACAGTTAGGCGGGCACGCCTGGGGTGACAAATTTTGTATATCGTCCGACGTCTGACTAACGTCAAGGAGGTCTCGTTTTCGTATCAGCATGGTTACCCGACTCACAATATGTATTAATATAAAACTATTCACAGCTAGGATTTTGTTTAGAATCTATATCTTGTTCGGGATAATAATCCCATGGTTTTGTATCTATATCTTGTTCGGGATAATAATCCCATGGTTTTGAATCTATATCTTGTGCGGGATGATAGTCCCATGATTTTATCAATCTATCTTATATCAAATTCGGGATAGTGATCCCATGGTTTTATCAAACAATCTTATACGGGTTAGTAGTCCCATGGTTTTTAATCTATATTTTCTAATATATCAAACTATCTTGTAACTGGTTCGGGATGTTAGTCCCAAGGTTTTCAAACTATTTTCTATTTACAATTTATGAATATTAAAGTATTTCATATTTTATTACGGGATAATAATCCCATGATCTTCAATATGTAGTTTTGGGTATTAAACTATACTCTGTGTTATTAAATCGGTCTTGTTATTAGGAAAATATGGGATTTTCCTGGGGTTAACTTATAACGCATAATTGAACTGTAACGAAAGATAACTAAACTAACTATGTAATATAAGAAAATATGGGATTTTCTTGGATATCAAATCTTTTTGGAAAACTAAAGGAAACCGGTACATTTTCATAAAACAAAAACCGCTTATGAACTCACCAGCTTTATGCTGATTTTCAAACTGCTTGTATTCTCAGGTCCTCTTTAGACAGGTACCCGACGTTATCTTTTGATGAAGATGGAGTACTCAGAAGACTCGTCTCTACTTTTGATTATATGATATATGTATAACTTTTGAACAATTTACTTTTGAACCGAATGTAAACTTTCATATATATGTAATGTAATGGTTGTTTACTGTGATTACTATGTACATTGGATTTGATACTCAATGTAGAGTCAACCCCAGGAACATTTCGGCCTTTGGTTTTCGGGGTGTGACACACGTTTCTGGTTATGTACAAATGTTTCCCCAGGAAAATCCCATATTTTCCTAAATGTGTGTGAATTGTTACCGAATCTGAAAGTAATGTACAAGTATCTACCATACTTAAAGTGTGTGTGTGTGGAGTCTCCTGAATGTCTGATTACCATTAAATGTACATTAGTTTTAACACACATATAAAACTAATAAATACGTGCAAAGTGTTCATAATCTTGATTGGGAGTCCTTAACCATACTTCTGACTAGATATGACTCGAACCGTGGTCAGTATCTTTTTATGACTTTTGTCACCCTTGAACCTTGCAGTTCGGCTGTAGCTAGTAGCCAGGTGTGGGATAGTCAGTCCCGTATAGATCTATACACTCAAGTCACGTTCTCCCTTCTGGAGATTCTGGTTATAGGGATAGTCCTCCACTCTCTCGTGCCAAGGGAAGTGTTATAAAGGACGTGTCTCCAATCTTTAAGATTACTCTTTACTCTCGTGTCTAGGGGAGTAGTATCTATAACCGACTAAGTACTAATGATGCCTGTCCTTCACACTCGAACCTAGATGTTTTATTAAGGACAATACAATGTTCTATGATTTCTATCAGTTAAAGTGTGAACAACTCAATTGTGAAGTACAAAATATAACACTATATAATAAGAATTGAATTAGATTCGAAAAACAATTCCATAAGTAAAACCGTTTGTTAATATGTTTTCAATTCTTAGAAGTGTGCGGATTATGAAACCTTTTAAATGAAATAATGAGTTTAATTACAAGATATTCTTGTACTTTTGCTTGTATTCTCCCCCTGAAAACATTGAAAAAGGGTAGGGGTATGAACTCACCGATTGAGAAACACATCAGTTTGGATCCTAAACGTCAGTTCTGGGTTCGCAAACGCACAAGATTCCTATGTATTATGAAAAGATACACATTTGTATCTAATTAGGACTTGATTAATTTATTTGTTAGGGACATACACTTCTAGTTGCGAAAACACTCCATTACAAGTGTTTGGAAGGACCCGGGTGGCATTTCTGGACATGAATGGCTAGGATATGGAAATTACTCTTCAAGAGTAAACTCTAATGAGTGTTCACGGCCCTATATACCACATCCCCATGAGTTTACGGCCATAAACTCATGGTGGGGTGTTCTTATGTATTAAATGGCCTTAAATCCAATGAGGAGTGTTGCTAGGTTTGGTTCTAGGGCATTTGAAAGGGACTAAATCAAACATATGGACTAATTGATGAGTTCACGGAAGTAAACTAAGTGTTTACGGCCGTAAACTCTCACCCACATCATTCTTAAGTGTTTTGAAGGTCAAAGATTTATCACAAGTGATTCTACTTAATTTTACAAGTCTTGGGGTGATATTTGGGCATCATTTGACATGCTTTTAGGAGTTTACGGCCCAAGACCCCCCTTATGGTCGTGAACTCCTTAGAGGGGTGATTTCTTTATGTTTTAGGCCTCTAAGTTGTTCATGATTGCTTCTAGATTTTTGTTCAAGGCTTAGAAGGTGTTTAAGTGGCAATTTAACACCTTAGAAGGACTTTACTCCCCTTGGAGATGAGTTTACGTCCCAAGCATGTTCTTGGGCAGTAAACTCATGTTTACTCCTCAAAAATGATGATTAAGGTGTTCTAAGTCCGAATTGGTAAGCCATATAGTCGTATCTAAGTCCCAAAATTGGTTTGGAGGGTTTTAAAGGCATAAAAACCCATTTATAAGGTGTTTACGGCCCAAGAATGCTCCTTGGCCGTAAACTCATGTTTGAGGTCCAAAATCAAAGTTTAAAGTCGGATTTGAAGGCTAAGGGGGTTGGATAACAAGTTAGGGAAGTTACCTCAAGGATTTGGAGCCTTAAATCTATGTTTTTGGACCTAGTTCTTTGGTTTGAGGAGAGAGGTTAGAGAGAGAGTAGTGAGAGAGGGCAAAAGCTTCAAATGGAAGCTTAAACATCTTTAAATAGTGTCTAAGATTTGGACACGGCGGAATTCTACCCGATACCGACGTTAGACGTGGCTTTTGGTCACACCCGATAAAGTTGTCGTAACCCGATATGGTCGAAACTAAACATTTTCTAAGTAATAGTTGGGATGTCTTGATGAGTTTCTAATGTGTTTGGAAGTCAATTAAGTCATAATAGAAGTCTCCAAAATAATGACTTAATTTATAACTTAAACGGAAACAATACGAAAAAGACAAATTTTATGGACAGAAGCGGGTTACAGCGGTGGGGAAAATTTGGGGTTGTCACACTCTCCAGGAGACTGGTTACAATATAGGACTTATTGGTAAAGTGAAGTGAATGTCTCACAAAAGTTATTAACGAATTCACGTGTAATGTAATGAAAATCTCTTTTTGTATAAATGTACCCTTTTTGCAAGAGTGTGTTATATGATGTATCATAAACTATACCTATTATAGTTTATCAAAACAAGGGAAAAGTGGTAATGTACGTAAACTATACTTAACATAGTTTATTCAAATGTTTGTATGTAATAGATGTACTTTGATTATAGCAAATCGTTATTTCTATGCTTTATCTAGCAAACTCCATTTGTTAATTGATGTATGTCTACATATTAAGACAATAATGTCATATATTGCAATAACATATAATCACATACAGATATACACCTTGCTCAACATGTTACAAGGTGAAATGAAATTAATAGTATTTTTTTGTTGATAACATTTTCTATCCTTGTTCTTAGAAAATTTGTAGAAAAATCATCAAAGGTCCACATCAGAATCCAAAAATTCTGAGAGTTTGGATAATGAGTCTAGTTTCTCTATAATTTTTCTCATGATTTTTAGTGACCTCTAACTTGTGTGAACAAGTCCATAATCACATACTGGTCCGGATTGATGTTTGAAATTATAGGCAGTTTTGTAAAAATCACCATAAATTGTAGAAAAATCGTATGGAGATGTGCAAGTATTCATTTTAAAACTAAGAACTTGCACTACTTGCACCTAATACAGTTTGTTAAACTAAAATGTTTAAGCTGTCCAAAACAGTCCGTTAATGGAGTCCAACTTTTCTGATGAAAGCTGTTAGAAAAGTTTAGTTATGTTCTTGGTGTTTTAACTTGTATTCCACAACCCCCCCCCCCTCTTAAAACTTTAGAAAACTTGGAAATACAGGGGTATGAACTCACCTTATGTGATTTCAGTAGATGAATGTTGGAGAAGGGAAGTGTTCAAATCAAGAACACTTGAAGATGCCTTGAAGATTTTCGAGAATCTAACAACAAAGTGATGGAGTTTGTGTAAGCAATCGATGATTGGAGTAGGATGAAGTGTAATAATCACAAGAAAGATGAATTATACTTAGCAAGAGTATAATAAAGCTTGATGATCAGCCTTGGAGTCTCGAAATAGAGGGAAAAAGTTTGAGAGAAAAGTTGTGTTTGATTTATGGTGAAATGAGAGCAAGTGAGTGTAAATGAGGAGAGAGGTTGCTTTATTCCAGCTCTTAGAACGTGGGACGGGCTGATGATTGATGGAAAGGTACAAGGAAGTGACTAGGGATGGTGGGGAGGAGTGTGGGTTAGTCATGGAGTGGGTATGGTGGTTGCTTGTGCCATAACACAAAGAGGGTTCGGTCCCTAAGAGGACTTTCGGCCCTATAGAGTAGGTTTCGGGTCCTTAAGCCTATTTTACTCGTTTTTACCCCGTTTCAAGCCGTTTTTGACCCGGTTAAGGGTCGGGATGGCCCAAATGATTACGAAAAGTTACGAAAACTTTTGAGAGAGATTTGGGAGAGATTCCATATCCTTGGAAAGATTTGGGAGAGATTTGACATACTTGGAGAGATTTGGGAAAGATTTGACATACTTGGAGAGATTTCACATACGGAGAGAGATTTGGGAAAGATTTTATATTCTTGGAGAGATTTGGGAGAGATATCTAATATGGAGAGATAGAGTGAAAGAGATTTAAGACTAGTTCCATTTATTACCTTTTTAAGTATCCGGCTTCGCAATGCAAGGTCTGTAAACCCGTGAAGCCATGTTTTAGTGTACTACACACTCCCGACGAGTGTGAAATAGTGTTTTATCGCTTTGGTTCATGGTTTAGCACTATCAAGGCTAAGGAAAATTAAACACACGAGTTTCCAAATGATGCTTTCTCATTAAAATAGTGAGTTGTACAATAATTACATAACGTAAACCCTAATATACAAGGTTTAATTGAGTCGACCGGTTTTACTCGTTGACTTCGTTTGACTTTGACCTGACCTGAAATTGACTATTGTCACATCATCCCCCCGTTAGAGGAAATTTCGTCCAGAAATTTACATTCTGACAAGGACTTCAAGAGTTTGGGAAAATTTTTGTTTCATTTGATCCTCGCATTCCCAGGTGAACTCGGCTCCTCGTTTAGCGTTCCAACGAACCTTCACTATTGGAATACGACTTTGTTTCGTTCTTTTGATCTCCCGATCCATAATTTCAACTGGCTTTTCCACGAAATGGAGACTCTCATTAACTTCAATTTCGTCAAAAGGTATCACGAGAGTCTCTTCGGATAGGCACTTTTTCAAGTTTGATACGTAGAAGGTAGGGTGTACGCTATTAAGTTCTTGTGGTAGTCGGAGCTTGTACGCTACGGGACCAATCCTAGCAAGGATTTCAAACGGTCCGATGTACCTTTGGTTTAGTTTCCCACGTTTACCAAAACATATCATTCCTTTCCAAGGGGAAACTTTTAGTAGTACTCGATCACCGACCTGGAATTCTAAGCGTTTACGTCGCTTGTCCGCGTAACTCTTTTGCCGATCTCGAGACGCTTTTAGTCTTTATTGAATTTGAACAATATTTTCTTTGGTTTCTCTTATGATTTCAGGACGAGTGAGGGTGCTGTTAGGGACTTTCCCCCTAGCTAGCTGAGTATCTCCCACTTCGGCCCAACACAGGTGTGATATGAACTTGCAACCGTAAAGAGCTTCGAATGGGGCTACCTTGATGCTAGTGTGATAGCTGTTATTGTAGGAGAATTCAATAAGTGGTAAATGGGTATCCCATGCCTTACCAAAGTCTATCACACAGGCTCTCAACATGTCTTCTAATGTCTGTATGGTGCGCTCGTTTTGCCCGTCGGTTTGTGGATGGTAGGCCATACTCATGTCTATCCTAGTTCCCAAAGATTTCTGTAGGGACTGCCAAAATCGCGAGGTGAATCTACTATCTCGGTCGGAGATAATGGATATTGGTACACCATGCAGTCGCACAACCTCCTTAATGTACGTCCTGGTTAACTTCTCCATCTTGTTGGTTTCCTTTATCGGCAGGAAGTGCGCAGACTTGGTCAATCTGTCTACGATCACCCATATGGTATCAAGCCCGCCTAACGTCTTAGGCAGCTTGGTTATGAAATCCATGGTTATCCGTTCCCACTTCCACTCAGGTATATCAGGCTGTTGTAGTAGTCCTGAGGGTTTCTGGTATTCCACCTTAACCTTGGCGCAAGTCAGACACTTGCCCACATAAGTAGCAATCTCGGTTTTCATGTTCGGACACCAGTATAACTTTTTGAGGTCTAGATACATCTTATCCGACCCTGGATGGATGGAATATCGAGTCTTGTGTGCTTCATTCATGAAAACTTCTCGGAACCCACCAAACTTCGGTGTCCAGATCCGATTCATGAGATAATGTGCTCCATCATCCTTGACTTCTAAGTTTTTATCCATCCCCCTTAATGCCTCGCCTAACACATTGTCTGGTTTCAAGGCTTCTAGTTGGGCTTCCTTGATTTGCGTGGCCAGGTGGGAATGGATTGTCATGGTTAAGGATTTTACTCGGCAGCCCGAATACTCCTTCCTGCTTAGGGCATCGGCCACTACATTGGCCTTGCCCGGGTGGTAGCGAATTTCGCACTCGTAGTCGTTCAGCAGCTCAACCCATCTTCGTTGCCGCATGTTGAGTTCTTTTTGATTGAGGATATGCTGAAGACTTTTGTGATCGGTGAAGAGAGTGCATTTTGTGCCGTAGAGGTAGTTCCTCCAGATCTTTAAGGCGAACACTACCGCTCCCAGTTCAAGGTCGTGGGTAGTATAATTAACTTTGTGTGTCTTAAGTTATCTTGACGCATAAGCGATGACCTTCCCTCTCTACATGAGCACGCATCCGAGGCCTTGATTTGAAGCATCGCAATATACCACGAAGTCATCAGTTCCTTCTGGACGAGACAAGACCGGTGCGCCACATAGGGCTTGTTTTAACGTTTGGAAGGTGGCTTCTTGTTTATCTTCCCACTTAAACATCACACCCTTTTGAGTCAAGGTGGTGAGTGGTTTAGCGATCTTGGAGAAGTTTTGGATGAATCTTCGGTAGTATCCAGCGAGTCCTAAGAATTGTCGGATTTCTGTCGGCGTTGTAGGTGCTGACCAGTTTTCGATCGCTTTGATCTTTGAAGGATCCACATGTATCCCTCTCTCGCTAATTATGTGGCCAAGGAATCCCACTTCTCGGAGCCAAAATTCGCAATTTGAAAATTTATCATAAAGTTTCTCAGCTCTTAGAGTCTCCAATACTAGCCGCAGATGTTGGTTGTGCTCTTCTTTGCTTCGCGAATAGACCAAGATGTCGTCGATGAATACGAGCACGAATTTGTCTAGGAAGGGTGGCATACCAATGCTCGAATGATGGCTGTTGTTGTAGGAAAACTCTGCCAAGGGCAAAGACGTGTCCCAACTTCTGCCGAAATCCAACACACATGCCCGGAGCGTATCCTCGAGCGTCTGAATCGTTCGCTCGATTTGTCCGTCAGTCTGGGGGTGGTATGTGGTACTAAAATGCAGCCTAGTACCCAATTCCTCATGAAATTTCTTCTAGAATCTGGAAGTGAAACGCACATATCGGTCTGAGACAATCGAGATCGGCACTCCATGCCGCGATACCACTTCCCTCACGTACATCTCTGCCAACTTCTCTGTAGAAGAGCCCTCACTGATAGCAAGGAAATGGGCGCTCTTTATGAACCTGTCCAAAATCACCCAAATTGCGTCGACTCCCCTAGCAATCCTTGGCAATTTGGTGATAAAATCCATGGTAATCTGTTCCCACTTCCACTCGGGAACCTCCAACGGCTGCAACTTACCATGTGGTCTCTGGTGCTCGGCATTAACCCTACAACAGGTTAAGTACCTCTCAACAAACCACGCGACATCCCTCTTCATACAGGACCACCAATACTCCCTCTTCAGGTCTAAATACATCTTAGTGGCCCCTAGGATGGATCGAGAACTTCGATCGATGAGCCTCTTCCATCAAAATGGTACGTGTCCCGCTCACAAACGGTACCCAGATTCAACCCTGAAATGTCATAAGCCCCCGGATATCGGTAATGAACTCCGATACCAACCCGACAACTCGCTCTCTCTTCTGGTTTTCTGATCTCACGGCCTCAACCTGGGCCCCACGAATGCTATCCAACACCGGAGCCATCATGGTCAATCTCAAACAAACATCTCGCATCGGGGCGCTCTCCGCCCTTCGGCTCAGTGCATCGGCTACAACATTAGCCTTACCCGGGTGGTACAGGATCTCGCAGTCGTAATCTTTTACCACATCCAACCATCTCCTCTTACGCATATTCAGGTTGGGCTGATCCTTCAAGTACTTCAAGCTCTTCTGGTCCGTGTATATGGTACACCGAATTCCCTATAAATAGTGACGCCAGATCTTGAGGGCGAACACCACCGCCCCCAACTCTAGATCGTGGGTGGGATACCTTGTCTCATGAGGCTTCAGCTGCCTCGATGCGTATGCTATCACATGCCCTATCTGAATCAGCACCGATCCCAACCCCGAGATCGACGCGTCACAATACACCACAAAGTCCTCCATTCCCTCCGGAAGGGCTAACACCGGGGCTTCGCATAGTCTCTGGCGAAGTGTCTCGAAGGAGGCCTGCTGCTCTGGGCCCCATGAAAAAGCAACACCCTTCCGGGTCAACCCGGTGAGTGGCACGACGATCTTGGAGAAATCCCTGATAAATCTCCGGTAATACCCTGCCAGCCCTAAGAAACTCCTGATCTCGGTGGGTGACCTCGGCACCTCCGAACTCATCACTGCCTCAACCTTGGCCGGGTCGACCAATACCCCTTTTTGGTTAACGAGATGCCCTAGGAACTGGACCTCTCGCAACCAGAAATCACACTTGGAGAATTTGGCATAAAGCCTCTCCGATCTCAGAACTCCGAGGATCTCCCTCAAATACTTCTCATGTTGCTCTCTGGATCTCGAATACACCAAAATGTCATCAATGAATACGATCACCGAGCGATCCAACATCGGCCTACACACTCTGTTCATAAGATCCATGAACACCGACGGTGCATTGGTGAGTCCGAAAGGCATCACCATAAACTTGTAATGTCCATAACGAGTCCTGAATGCTGTCTTCTGAATGTACTCATCTCGCACCCTTACCTGATGATACCCAGACCTCAAATCGATCTTGGAGAACCAACATGCTCCCTGCAACTGATCGAACAAATCGTCGATCCTCGGCAACGGGTAACCGTTCTTGACCGTCAGTTTGTTTAACTCCTGGTAATCAATGCACATCTGGTGTGAACCATCCTTTTTCTTGACAAAAAGGATAGGCGCTCCCCACGGCGAGCTGCTCGGCCGAATAAACCCCTTCCCCAGAAATTCCTGAAGTTGCGAGGATAACTCCTGCATCTCTGGAGATGCAAGGCGATAGGGCACCTTGGCGATAGGCGCGGCCCACGGGAGCAAATCGATACTGAACTCCACCTGCCTTGTAACATCCTGAAATATCAAGAGTAGAGTTGAAGGGCTAAAAGAGTATATTGGGAAAGAGTGACTCGGCGAGTCCATGGATGGACTCGGCGAGAAGAGTCGCGATTTGGTCGCGTGTTAAGTAGCCGACTCGGCGAGTCAATGAGATGGACTCGGCGAGTAGGCGCTGAGTGGAGAAAACCCTAATTCTCGGGGTTGAGCCCTATATAAAGAATATTATGTTTCCTTCCCAGCCTCTTTATCACCCCTTGAGTCCCAGAAACCCTAATTTCGTGGAGAAACCCTATTGTTGAGCAAATTGGAGCTTGGAGAGGTGGTAGTTGAAGAGATCTTAGAGAAGAAGAGGCTTGGAGCAAGGGGCTTTGCTTGGAATTGAGTTTCATTGCATTTGGGGCGTTCTTTTGAGGTAATATCTCGTTTTTGAGCTGCTATTTCCTAGATGCATCATTTTGGGGGTATTAGAGATCATGACTTTGGATGTATTGGGGTTTAGAGGTTAGATCTGAGGTTGCTACCTCAGATCTGGAATGGAGAAGAGTTGGAATGCATGAAAGTCCCTGTGTTGAGTGTTGGATGAAGCTATCATGTCCCAAACCTTAGCCCTAATGTACAAAATTCATAGATCTCTTTGGATTCACGTAAAGTTTGCCACTTTACGTGATGAATGAGTTGTAGGAGGCTAGATCTATGTTTTGGATCAATTGCATGGCCTGGAATGCTTCTGTATGGATTCAGACCGGTGGTACTCGCCGAGTCACATGGGTGTACTCGACGAGTTGCTTGAAGATGAGCTGGAACTCGACGAGTTGGAAGAACAACTCGGCGAGTTGGATGAAGATGGTCTGGAACTCGGCGAGTTGTATGAACAACTTGGCGAGTAGGTTAAAGATAGCCTTAGACTCGGCGAGTCTGTTCTTGGACTCGGCGAGTCTTGTCGAAGAGTCCCAATATTTTCTGGTCGAGTCGAGAATCGGTGAGTCAAGGGATGACTCGGTGAGTTGTGTGCGAGTGGACTCAGAGTTGTTGGACTCGGCGAGTCTCGGGGTGACTCGGCGAGTTAGGTCGCGGATTGAGGGAAGTTCTGAGTATGGGGACTCGGCGAGTCATCGGGTTGACTCGGCGAGTAGAGTCAGTCAGGGGTTGACTTTGACCTTGTCTTTGACCAAGGGTTGACCAGTTGTCCTTCAGTGGTATTTTGGTAATTGTTGATTATTGTTTTGAGTTCAGTGCATTGGTGGTTGTCCAGTGGTGGAGATCGTATCAGTGATCGGAGCAGCTTGGGTTATCTGTTCAGTCGGCAGTTTCTAGGTGAGTTATCCTCACTATATCCATAGGGTCTAAGGCACCAAGGCCGGCCCTTATCGGATTGAGATCCGGGTAGTTGTTATTATGTTACTGCTTTGATATGTTTGCATCCTGTGAGTTAGGATGGTATATGTTAGAGACCTGATTGAGATCGGTATCCTGAGAGATAGGGAGATGTTGTGTTAGTGACCTGTTAGGTCGGTATCCTGGTTAGGATGGTGGTATGTTATGTGATCTGTTGATCTGCTTGTTGACTTTGAATTGCTATATGATTGTATGTATATGTGCACATGGTTGTTTGGACTGGATTTGGGTTGAGGCGGGTCATGCTTTGTGCTGTAGGCCAAGATACCCAGGGCAGACCGGTTGTTCTGAAGGCCCAGCGAGCGGTCCGGATAGGCTGTAGGACCCAAGAGGGCGGACCAGACGTGCCGAGGCTCGGAGAGTGGACCAAACAGACTGAAGGCCCGGTGTGGGCGGACCAGTCATACTGTAGACTCAGAGAGTGGACCAGGTGGATTGAAGGCACGGTGCGGGCGGACCAATCACACTGTAGACTTGAGGTTTATGGCTAGACTCAGAGGGTGGACCAGGTGGACTGTAGGCCGGTGTGGCGGACCAGTCACACAGTAGACTCGAATTGCATGGCTGTTCTATGATCTAATGTGTTATGGCATGTTATGCGTGTATGGTGTTAGTGGTTGGTATTTTGGGGATATCTCACTAAGCTTTCGGGCTTACAGTTGTGGTTTTATGTTTTTCAGGTTCTTCAGGAGACCGTGGCAAGGCGAAGGCGTGATCGTACCGCTCCTCATGATTTTATAGTGATGTGATTCTGGGAATACGTTAAATGTTTTGTATTGAAAACCTTTTTGTAAAGATTTTAATGAAATCGAGCTGTTTTGAAAAATTTTAAATTGGTTGTATTTTTCGGTCGTTACAAGTTGGTATCAGAGCCTTGGTTTAAGTGAATTGGAGGAACATTCGTGTGACTCTAGTCTCAAATCGAGGAGAGTTTTCAAAAGAGTAGTTAAAATGGTTTTCAAAATGAGTAAGGGAGGACGCAGAGGTACGATCAGCCAGAGCCAGTAAGTAACCCCAAAATACCATGCATGTTATTTGTTTTTGAGCTTTGATAGAACAGCATGCTAGAGATAGGCTAGGGATCTTCAGGATTTCATGATATGTTGCCTGATTTGTGATGCCTGTAGCCTAGGGTTCGTTATGGGAGATTTTCAGTGTTCCTCTAGTGGTGAGGGTTGAGCGTTGTTATGCATGTTTCTCTAGGGTGTTGTGGTAGTACTTCATACAAATATGGGTAGGTGTGGAAGGTAGTATGGGCCCGTACTACTGAAAGTACAGGACCCATACCCGTATCAGGGAAACCATGATCTCTAGGGTCGGGTTGAGAGTGTTGGATCCCAGGTTTGTGGGAAGAGTCTGAGATTTTGTGTGGTGTTTTTCAGTATGGAGATTCCAAGGCATGATGAGAGTGGATCCGGATCAGGATCAGGAGCAGGAGAGAGAGTTACAGGCGGATCGGTACCGCCCGAGGTTATCGGTCAGATGAGCTCGTGCGAGTTGGATGTGAGGATTCGTGAGATCCTGCGTGATGAGATTGCTGAGTTGTTCCGGGCTGAGTTACCGGAGCTGGTTGGGTCGATCAAGACCGCCATGGTTGAGTATTTTGATGAGCGCTATGTGGCTCTCACAGAGACGACTGCCGCGGCAGCTACAGCGGCTGTAGCAGTGGCAGGGGGAGGAGCTGGTCGGGGTTTTCAGTATCGGGACTTCGATAATACGAAGCCTCCCACCTTCGATGGAGTTCAGGACCCGATCATCGCTATGAGATGGTTATCAGACGTGGAGGGGTGTTTCTTCACGTGTTCATGCCCTGCTGATCAGAGGGTGAGGTGTGCTCTGAACCTGTTGAGGCTCGGGGCGAAGGATTGGTGGAGATTGACCACGGGGTCATATTCGGATGCGCAGAGGGCTGCGGTCTCATGGTATCAGTTCAGGGAGATGTTTAGTACTCGTTATGTTCCGCAAGTTGAGAGGGAGAGATTGGCTCAGGAGTTCCTTGAGCTGAAGCAGGATTCGGAGTCGGTGACTGAGATCACCAGGATGTTCACTGAGAGGGCAATGTTTTGCCCAGAGTTCGCTTCGGAGCAGGCTCAGATGTCTTGATATCTGAGCATGCTCAAGAGGGACATCAGGCAGTTTGTGTCTGCGCAGAGGTGCGAGACCTTGTTGGAGTTGCAGGAGGCCGCTAGGCGGCGTGAGTTAGAGATTGAGTTGCAGTTGTGTGTGCTGAGGCAGGCTCCGGTGCAGTCGCAGCCGGCGCCGAAACGGCCTAAGACCGTTGATGTTAGAGTGGGGGATCTGAGCAGCCACACTTGTGGGAAGTGTGGGAAGGGTCACACCGGAGTTTGTAGGTCCGGTGGTGCATGCCGCAAGTGCAGAAAGGAGGGGCACTATGCGAGGGAGTGTCGGCAGTCAGCGCCGGTTCGGGATTTAAGGATTTGTTATCATTGTCATCAGGTTGGACATTTGAGGGTCAACTGTCCACAGCTTGCTGCGGGACCGATGCAGGCTCCAGCACCGGCCACTTTGAGAGATTGGCTCAGGGTCGTGCTTATCAGCATACGGCAGAGGAGGTCAAAGCAGTGCTGGATGCAGCTGCGGGTATGTTTCTTTCTTGATATTTTGTTATCTTGTGAATATTGTGGTGTATTTTTTATGTGCTGGTATTTTTTTTGGTTTTCGATGTGGTATTCGTCATTTTGCGGGTTGTGGTTTTGGTTATGGGTTATTGTTTTGCGAATTCTGTTGGTTATCATTCATGAGGGTTATTAGTGGAGACCTGACATTGGGTTGTAGGCCGGGTAGCATCTGCCTTCTGAGGAGTGGTTAGATGCAGATTGAGTTTCTTTCAAGCAGGTTGATCAGGGTTGATGTGAGATCTCGTTGAGGCTGTTTATGCTTGTGGGAAGCAGTCCGTGTGTAAGTGTTTTCTTTGTGCAAGAGTTGTTCTTGGAGGTCGGTGATGGCGACCGGTGGTTGATACTTAGTGCCCAAGTGGGGGAGAAGTGGAGAATTCTCTGGGAGATCGACGAGTATTCGAGAGTGCTTAGCTGTTGGGATTCAGCAAGTGTTTTGTTAGCCCAGAGTATAGACTGATAGGAGTAAGTGTTAGGCATGCGGGGCGGGATACAGACCTAGGGCATTTGATTGTGGAGGGCCTGGGAGCAGGCCGGGATCGAGTATGTATGATGGAGTTAGAGTTCGGAACCCCCTAGAGGGCTAGGACGTTATGCATGGGAGGATTTCCGAGGGGGATAGCTCGGAATGTTGAATGATAGTTGAGCGGTCCGGATAGACTGAAGGCCGGTAGGCGTACCAGTCAGGCCGAAGGCTCGGAGAACGGTCCAGCCAAACTGAAGGCACTGAGAGCGGTACAGATTGGCTGAAGGTTCTGAGAGAGTGGTTCAGATGGGCTGAAGGCCTGGTGAGGCGGTCCAGTCATGCTGAAGACTCTGCAAGTATTGTTGGATCAGCTTGAGGATATGGTTTGTGTATGTTACAGTGTGATTGCATTAGAAGGTCTGGCCCCAGGTAGTGATCTTGATTAGTGGAGATAGTGCATGGGCTTGAGAGTCCCTGCGATGAGAGTCAGAGTATGTGTGTTGGATGGATAGCGGATACGCTAAAAAGGGTGGTGTAGCGTTAGGTGAGCATCGTGGCACTCTTCGGAGTGACAATGTGGTCAAGTGGATTCCTTGGTAAGGATAAGAGAGAGGTGTGTAACTCCGCGAGGGAGTGCAAGTTCACGGAAATGAAAGCGGCAGAGCAGAGTTATGAATAGAGTAATTCGAGTATGGTTATTGACCAGCGTGTTTGCGGTAGTGGAATAAAAGCTCATCCAGTTTGGGATGTTTGCTGAGATCGCGGAGGGAATTCCGCAGATGTAGTGCCAAGAGACTCGGAAGGGATGCAAGGAGAGAGTCTTGGGCTCTCAGTGTGATTCTGATCAGGGTATTGGATGTGTATTAGTGGTTCATCCTGGGGGATGATGGAGGATATCATCAGTGTATCGGGTTTTCCCAACCTGAGGGTGCTGGAGCAATTTCAGTATGTGTATGTGATTGCAAGAGGAGAACTCGTAGGAGTTGCTCTGAGATTGAGAATGAGTCTTTCCGTCATTGCGGAATGGATAGAGTGGGATTCGGATCGGGGATCCGTTGGTTCATGGCTTTCTAAGCCCTTATGGGTCGAGTGATTGTTGAGATTTGGGGCAGTGATGCGTCATGGGTAATTCTCGGTTGTTGAGTGTGATTATCAAAGGGTACAGCCGGTGCCCGGCTCGAGACGGTGGTCAGGACACCGTAAGGAAAGAGAAAGTGTGTTTGAGTTTCGATGGGTATGCCTTGAGGGACTTGGTCAGGTTAAGGCCAGGTGGCGCGTTGTGAGAGTATCTTTGGGTTTGAATTGTTATAGGCTTCGAGGACGAAGCCTAATTTAAGTGGGGGAGAATTGTAACATCCCGAAATATCAAGAGTAGAGTTGAAGGGCTAAAAGAGTATATTGGGAAAGAGTGACTCGGCGAGTCCATGGATGGACTCGGCGAGTAGAGTCGCGATTTGGTCGCGTGTTAAGTAGCCGACTCGGCAAGTCAATGAGATGGACTCGGCGAGTAGGCGCTGAGTGGAGAAAACCCTAATTCTCGGGGTTGAGCCCTATATAAAGAACATTATGTTTCCTTCCCAGCCTCTTTATCACCCCTTGAGTCCCAGAAACCCTAATTTCGTGGAGAAACCCCATTGTTGAGCAAATTGGATCTTGGAGAGGTGGTTGTTGAAGAGATCTTAGAGAAGAAGAGGCTTGGAGCAAGGGGCTTTTCTTGGAATTGAGTTTCATTGCAGTTGGGGCGTTCTTTTGAGGTAATATCTTGTTTTTGAGCTGCTATTTACTAAATGCGTCATTTTGGGGGTATTAGAGATCATGACTTTGGATGTATTGGGGTTTAGAGGTAAGATCTGAGGTTGCTACCTCAGATCTGGAATGGAGAAGAGTTGGAATGCATGAAAGTCCCTGTGTTGAGTGTTGGATGAAGCTATCATGTCCCAAACCTTAGCCCTAATGTGCAAAATGCATAGATCTCTTTGGATTCACGTAAAGTTTGCCACTTTACGTGATGGATGAGTTGTAGGAGGCTAGATCTATGTTTTGGATCAATTGCATGGCCTGGAATGCTTCTGTATGGATTCAGACCGGTGGTACTCGCCAAGTCACATGGGTGTACTCGACGAGTTGCTTGAAGATGAGCTGGAACTCGACGAGTTGGAAGAACAACTCGGCGAGTTGGATGAAGATGGTCTGGAACTCGGCGAGTTGTATGAACAACTCGGCGAGTAGGTTGAAGATAGCCTTAGACTCGACGAGTCTGTTCTTGGACTCGACGAGTCTTGTCGAAGAGTCCCAATATTTTCTGGTCGAGTCGAGAATCGGTGAGTCAAGGGATGACTCGGTGAGTTGTGTGCGAGTGGACTCAGAGTTGTTGGACTCGGCGAGTCTCGGGGTGACTCGGCAAGTTAGGTCGCGGATTGAGGGAAGTTCTGAGTATGGGGACTCGGCGAGTCATCGGGTTGACTCGGCGAGTAGAGTCAGTCAGGGGTTGACTTTGACCTTGTCTTTGACCAAGGGTTGACCAGTTGTCCTTCAGTGGTATTTTGGTAATTGTTGATTATTGTTTTGAGTTCAGTGCATTGGTGGTTGTCCAGTGGTGGAGATCGTATCAGTGATCGGAGCAGCTTGGGTTATCTGTTCAGTCGGCAGTTTCTAGGTGAGTTATCCTCACTATATCCATAGGGTCTAAGGCACCAAGGCCGGCCCTTATCGGATTGAGATCCGGGTAGTTGTTATTATGTTACTGCTTTGATATGTTTGCATCCTGTGAGTTAGGATGGTATATGTTAGAGACCTGATTGAGATCGGTATCCTGAGAGATAGGGAGATGTTGTGTTAGTGACCTGTTAGGTCGGTATCCTGGTTAGGATGGTGGTATGTTATGTGATCTGTTGATCTGCTTGTTGACTGTGAATTGATATATGATTGTATGTATGTGTGCACATGGTTGTTTGGACTGGAGTTGGGCTGAGGCGGGTTCTGCTTTGTGCTGTAGGCCAAGATACCCAGGGCGGACCGGTTGTTCCGAAGGCCCAGTGAGCGGTCCGGATAGGCTGTAGGCCCCAAGAGGGCGGACAAAACGTGCCGAGGCTCGGAGAGTGGACCAGACAGACTGAAGCCTGGTGTGGGCGGACAAGTCATACTGTAGACTCAGAGAGTGGTCCAGGTGAATTGAAGGCCCGGTGCGGGCGGACCAATAACACTGTAGACTCGAGGTTTGTGGCTAGACTCAGAGGGTGGACCAGGTGGACTGTAGGCCGGTGCGGCGGACCAGTCACACAGTAGACCCGAAGTGCATGGTTGTTCTATGATCTGATGTGTTGTGGCATGTTATGCGTGTATGGTGTTAGTGGTTGGTATTTTGGGGATATCTCACTAAGCTTTCGGGCTTACAGTTGTGGTTTTATGTTTTTCAGGTTCTTCAGGAGACCGTGGCAAGGCGAAGCCGTGATCGTACCGCTCCTCATGATTTTATAGTGATGTGATTCTGGGAATACGTTAAATGTTTTGTATTGAAAACCTTTTTGTAAAGATTTTAATGAAATCGAGCTGTTTTGAAAAATTTAAAATTGGTTGTATTTTTCGGTCGTTACATGCATCACGGGAAGCACGCCTGGCAACTCCTCCGGAAATACGTCCGGGAACTCACGCACTATCGAAACCTCATCAACTAACCTCGGTCTCTCTAAATCAACCCTCGTATTCATCACATATGCTACAAAGCCCCTATAGCCCTGCTGTAGACACTGTCTTGCCCTAGCGGCCGAACAAAATGTTGAGTCAGAACGTGTACCCTCGCCGTACACTGTAAGGAATCCCCCACTAGGGTCTCGTATGGTCACCAGCTCTCGCTCGTAGTCGATAACCGCTCCGAATCTGCTCAACCAGTCCATGCCCACGATGACACAGACATCTCCCATTGCAATAGGAACTAAATCAATCGGGAACTCAACACCGAAAATCTCGAGTACACACCCTCGGATCACCTATGTGGCATATACCTCCCTCTCGTCAGCTATGGAAACTCACAGAGGTCGACACAAAGCCTCACGACTAACACTAATGTGCTGACTAAAAGCCAAAGACACAAAAGACTGACTCGCACCCGAGTCAAATAACACCAAGGAAGGTACAAAACTCACAAGAAAAGTACCTACACATAACATAATATAAGCACAATA
This sequence comes from Lactuca serriola, assembly GCF_051521515.1. Taxonomy (NCBI): domain Eukaryota; kingdom Viridiplantae; phylum Streptophyta; class Magnoliopsida; order Asterales; family Asteraceae; genus Lactuca; species Lactuca serriola. The sequence goes on along the minus strand of NC_136408.1, from coordinate 145,402,705 downwards.
TCTCAACATCAAAATAAATATACGAAAGAATACATACCAGCCACGACATCGGGCGCTGCGCGGACCTCCTCCGCGGTCAACTGGAAGGCTCTCCCTCGTGCCTTCGGTGCCTTGGCCTTCACTGGCCGGCTCTCAGTAGCTTTGATAGCAGCAGGGGCAGATCCCTGAGATGATCCCTATGCTGATCCCCGTAGCTGCGGACACTCTGCCTTCTGGTGTCCGGTCTGGTTGCAGTGAAAACATACTGCAAACCCTTTGGGGGCAATCCTTGGCCATATGCCCCTCCTTGCCACATTTTTAGCAAGACCCTGCTCTGCACACCCCATCGTGGCTCTTGCCACAAGTGCGGCCCCTCTGGCTCCCTGATCTCGAATCAGTGGGCTTGGCCCGCTTGGCTACTGGCTGAGACTGTACCGGTCGCCGATCCCTCCCCTGAGACTCAGCCACTTCCCTAGCCTGGGTCTCCAGCTCTATCTCCCTCTTCCGGGCATTTTCCTGAAGCTCGGAAAATGTACGGTACGTCGAGTTCGCCATGAACCCTCATATATCCCTCCTCAAAATGCTCAGATATCGGCTCATACGTGCCTGCTCGGAGGACACATGCTCTGGGCAGAACATCGCCCGCTCATGAAACATCCTCGTAATCACTGTAACAGACTCAGTACCCTGCTTGAGGGTCAGAAACTCCTGGGCCAAACGCTTCCTCTCCACCTGGGGAATGTACTCATCTCGGAACATAGCAGTGAACCTCTCCCAGGTCACTGCAGCAAGCTCAGCAGGCGTATAGTGTGCCGTCACAAACTTCCACCAATCCTTCGCTCCCAAGCGAAGCTGGTTCAGCACGAACCGAACTCTCAAATGCTTTGGAGATGAGCAAGTAAAGAAACACCAATCTATGTCTGAAATCCACCTCATCGCGCAATCCCGTCCTAGGTCCCGTCAAACTCCGGTGGTTTTGTGTTGCTGAACTCTCGGAACAGCAACGCATCACCACCCTACGGCCTACTCGCAGCTATAGCTGCAGTGGCCGCAGCAACAGCAGCCTCAGAAAGAGCAGCGTATCTCTCATCAAATGTCTCTATCAGTGTGGTCTTGATAGACCCGAACATCTCTGGTATCTCTGCTCTGATGGCCGCAGCCACCTCCTCATGGATGATCCTACGGATCTCCTCGTCACTCGTACCGCTGCTCCCTGGTGTGTGGCGTGTCCCAACCATGATCTCCCTCTCTTTGAAATACAACACAAGAATAAATATCAGGGACTCGCTCGAGTATACTCACACTTGAATACTCCACCCTACTTGTCCCTTGGTACTCCAAGGATTCTTACTTGGACTGTGCACTGACCCAGTGTCTTCAGTAGTACGGGCCCAATACTACCGTCCACACCGCATCAGCATTCACCCCAAGTCCTCCTCCCAGAGTCCCAAATCCCAAGTACTCTACTCTCTCTAATCATATGATACTTGCTAGGAGATCTCTCATAACCTCCTCGCTGCTACCTAAACACTCTGAAGTATCCCTAGCTGCAAGACTCCTAGACTCAGGCATCACATATCAGGCCACTCTAGTCCTAATAAGAATATCTAGTCTACTCTAGCATGCATAATATAGCTCATCATATAACATATCATATCATATTTCATAACACTTATTGTAATGGTATTTTGGGAAATCACCGTTCGGGCGTTGGCTGTTCGTACACACGACTCTGCTCTGTTTTATCTCGAAAGTTCTTCTTTTGAAAACTATTTTATTATCGAAATTTCCTCAAATCCTCAGTTTGAGTTCAGACACGCCCAAAGGTGCACCCGAATCTCTCAAACCAAGGCTCTGATACCAACTTGTAACACCGTAAAAATTAAAACAATTTTTCGCATTCTCAAACACATTTTTCCAAACACATTCATTAATAAAATGTCATAGTATCATATCTTTGTTTCACAAAACATCCCCCAAGATCGAAATACATAAAATCCCATGTGTGTGTACGAATCAATCCAGCGTCTTCCCGCGGTCATAACTGGTACCTGAAATGCATAACACGTAACACTGTAAGCATAAGCTTAGTGAGTTTCCCCAAAATACCACTCTCACACATTTCAGCCACTCGAGGCTATAACTCTGTTTGACCCTCTGGTCAATGTGTCTCAGTGGGACCCTCTAGTCCCAACTCTCTGTGGGCCCTCTGGCCCTAACTCTGTGGACCAAAAAGGTCCTCACTCTGAGGACCCACTGGTCCTAGCTCTATAAACTCTAAATCATGCATATCACATATCACAACAATTATCATACATAAATAGCATGCAAATACACTGGCACATAGCTCTAAAATATACTGACACATAACCCTATTACCACTCTAGGTAAAGTATAGTGAGAAGACTCACCTCAGGCGTCTCGGTAAATCTCTAATTCGGTAGGAATATTGCCTAGCCTCCGCCTATTCACATAAAGTAAATACTCTTATAAATATAACTCTCGAGACTAGACTCAACCTTCCATTGGCACCCTCAGAAGGGTAAAAGACTATTTTACCCCCCTCTTGACACAAGTACTCCATTGTTGACCAAACCCTAAAAGTCAACAAAAGTCAACGGTCACACTTTGACCCTAATCGCCGAGTGCACTCTGGTGACTCGGCGAGTTCACACATGTCCACTAACTCTTTGTCCCGCTTGGCACGCCGAGTCCGTCCCTATGCTCGACGAGTCATACCAGGCATGAATCGCGGGGCCACCCGGACTCAACTCGCCGAGTCTCAAGAACAACTCGGCGAGTACCGCCTTGAACTCCCATCCTCTAACCCCCTTCTGACTCACTGAGTCATCCCCCAACTAGGCAAGTCTGCTCACAAAGTAGTTTACGTGAAACCCTAACCCTACTCGCCGAGTCTCAAGAACAACTCGGCGAGTTGATGCCATGCACAAACTCTACTGACCTCCTGAGGTCAGATCTATGTCCCTAAACCATAGATCTGGCCTCCCCAAGCATGAATGTCAAGTAAAGTCCAAATCTTGATGCTTATATATCAACAATAAGGCATCAAAAGGAGATTTAGTCCCAAAAATGGCAACCTAAGTCCAATAACCCCAAACTAATCCATAAAGCTCCAAGGGTTAAGGTCTCTGGACATCTTTGAGTCCAGATCCAAGGCACAAACTCAAAGAGGGACCATTTGCTCCACATAATCACTCTCCAAAGGGGTTAGAAAACCCTATCTCTAATGATCAACACCAAAACTAAAGGATGTTCGAACTATTACCTCAAAATGAAGTCTTTGAACTCTGGAACTGCTAGAATCGCACCTCCTCTTTGCTCTTGGTCACCTCCTTCTTGCTAAACCAAAGGTACAAGGATAAAAAGTGACTTCTTCTTCCTCACGACGATTGGGATCACTTAGGCTTCTCTCAAGGGACTGGTAGCCACAATGGGAGGCTATAAGTGCCCTTAAATAGGCTCCAAACCCGGGGGATTAGGGTTTCATTAAACAGCGTGGACTCACCGAGTCCGGACATGAACCCGGATGAACATCCGCGACCATACTCGGCGAGTCTTGGCTCCAACTCGCCGAGTTCCTCCACAAACTCCAAAATAATTGATTAAAATAATATACCTGGGAATCCGGATGTTACACGACGTATGTATCTTTTAATGACTAGGGATTTTGTTTAAGAAAATGTTTGAATTGATGGCTCACGAAACTCCTTTCTGCTCCACAATCGAAAAGTACACATGCATAAGAGTTATTGAGGAGGTACGTACCGGTAACCACTATAGGATCCTTGACTGCTTCCCCGTGTCCTATTGCCAGGACTCTCCCTACACCGCCAACATTAGGAGCTTGTGCTTTGGGGCAGTTTCTCCTGAAGTGTCCTCCTTCACCACATCCATATCAGGTTTGGCTTGCCCCCGCATTAGCAACTTGGTTGTCCGGTCGTGCCGGTGCTTTACAGAAACGAGTGGTATGGCATTTCTTGTCGCAGTTTTTGCAGTGCAATTCCCGACAAGCACCATTGTGGTGGAAGTTGCACTTGTTTCACTTAGGGAGATTTCCAGCGTATTGCTTCGGTGGTGCTGGGGTGGTAGCAGTAGTGGCAGCGCGGACAGTAACAGTTTGTTGTTTCTTTGCGGGGTCCTGCGTTAGTTGCTTCTTTTTATTGTTCCATAACTTTCTCTTGTCGTTCCCTCCCTTTTCTTGATCGGCGGTGGTTTGCACCGTGACATGGCTGGCCTGATGATCAATGAGTTGTTGTGCCAGCTCCTTGGCACTGTCGAAAGTGGTTGGCTTTAAGGCCAACACACTATCTTGAATCTGGGGTGATAGGCCCCATAGGTATCGTTCCACCTTCTTGTTTTCCGGGGTAACCATCGCAGGACAAAGGAGCGCTAGATCATTGAATCGGGCGGTGTAGGCTGCAAGATCAGAGCCCGTCATCTTGAGGTTCCACAGTTCTTGTTCTAATTTTTACACCTCACCCCTTGGGCAATATTCCTTCAGCATCATAGTTTTCAAATCTTCCCAAATTAACGAGTTAGCCACGAAGAGTGTCAGTGATTTTACGTGACCGTTCCACCACGTGAGGGCCCTGCCGGAAAGAAGTGCAAGCTGCGAATTTGACTTTGTCTGATTCGGGGCACGTGCAGATCTCGAAGACGGATTCAGTCTTCTCGAACCACTGCATCAAAGCGATGACGCCCCCGCTTCCATTGAAAGAATCGGGTTTTCCGTTTGTGAAGTCTTTATAGGAACATTCCCTCGAACGCCCTTGGCTATCCCCTTGAGTAGAGATGTTAATACCGCTCCCTGTCCTTCTGGCACCGTCGGTGCTGATTTGGGACATAGCAGCTGCCACTGCGGCTGTAACGGTAGCCTGGAACATAACGGGATCATACTGGGGAGGCAGTGGGGGTGAATTTGTTTGCGTTCTCTCAGCACGTCTAGCAGATCTACGAGGTGGCATTTTTCTGTCATATAATTTTCAAAGATAAAAGTGACATAAGTCTTTTAGTAATTGGATATGTCGAGTGTCGTGAAATTATTTCATTGGTTACCAAGTATGGTATTTCCCGACTTCCATATGTTTGCATTAGCAAGTAATTCATAGAAAAAGTTTATGCAAGTAAACTTATGAATCAAATAGTGGTGACTCAACAGAGTCATGTGTTCGGTTCCGTGTCTGACCCACTCCTAGGATTCGCTCGACGTGCCCCAGTTATCTGTAATTAAAGTTTGAATTAACTGTTGATACTAATGAGTCTGTCCTATGTCCACAACCAAACGAGGAACAGGTCCTAAGGTGGAGTCACCATTTCTAGGTCGATTACTTCTTTAATTACACATAACGACGAGGTACACTTAAAAATCTTAGAGTTATCAGTTGTAAATTTGTTTGTAATACTACATAGTAAGATCTCATGTCAAGACCAAATGAAGTAAAATGCATGCCAAATTCATTGATAACGTTTTAGTACATATTGTTTTGGGGAAAGTTTGACCTCATAGGGGTCCACATTACATCAAAATAAAAGATAATCTTTGGCAGCACAAAAGCCCTTTGACTAGTGTAATCACTTAGTCGCGGGGTCAACCTATTCACAATAAAGAGTAGCACCAACACATACTCGAAATCCTAGATTTATAACAAAACATGAGCAGTGCGAACACTACTCGAGGCGGGTGGCATCTGGTCCATGGCGGCCCTGAGATGAGGTCAAGGCTCCCTGAAGCTCCGCAATCCGGCGTTCGGCCGCGATCACTCTCTCCTCGAGAGTTGTGTGCCTCTCCTGGTATTCCCTTACCTCCGCTCGAGCAGTGGTAAGGTCCTCGAAAAGTTGGTCCACTGGATAGAAGTCCCTCTCCAAATCCCTGGTGCGTGCAACGGTGGCTGCAGTAGCAGCGCTGAGATTTCGAACCTGATTTGCAATTTCCCTACTCTGGTTCCCCAAATTCGTGATATGTTGGACCATGACGGGGAGGGCTCTGTCAGCCGGTCCCCCGTGGCTGACGTCGTAGTAACCACGTTGGTCGCCATATGGTGACCATTGGCATTGTTGTCGGCTCCACCTCTCGATCGATGTTTCCCAACGGGGCTCAGGCCAGTTGTAGCCAAAGCGGTTTGCAGGCACCCTGGCGATGTAAGGAGGGTTGAAGACTTTGGGTTCTTCTTCACTTTCTTCCTCATCCATGCCTACCTCGCCGTCTTCCTCTTCTTTTTCTTCATCTACCTCCTCTTGTTCTTCTTCGGGTTCTTATTCGGGATCCTATTCGGGATCCTCTTCGGGGTTCTCTTCAATCAGCTCTTCGGGATCTTCTTCAATCCAACCGGCATTTACCTGATTAGGAAAGTATGGATCTCCTGGTAGATGAACATCTGCCATGTCGTTTGTACGAGAATAGGGGGTAAGAAGCGTGTAACGAATAATAATAATAATAGTAATACTGCGCTATAGCATAATCAAATACTCCTATATTATTTTAAGTGTTTAGATCTGATTCTTAGAGTGTTCTGTATAGGGTGTAGTTAGGTGGTTAGATTTGTTGCCCACTATGACTATCCCCCAGTATGTGTAAGTCACTTCTCGAACGGATATGGTTGATCAGGCTATATCCCTCCCAGACTTGATTCACATATACTAAGGCCTACTCATAGAGTACAACTCCTCTTCTTTTACTTTATGTTCTCCTAGTTATGACACCATGCAGGTATGTGATGTATGTATGTATACTTTAATCAAGAAAAACTATTTATTTTCTAAAAGTATAATTGATTGAAAAATGTTCAAATCAGGGACTTTTAGTCCCAATTGTGTTTATAGTTTGTATATCTTATGTGGTTTGATATACTTAATTCACTATAAACTGTGCTCCGATACCAATCTGTCACACCCCCAAACCAAGGATGGCGTAAACGTCCGGGGGTGGAGGACTTCATGTATAGCATCATAACAACAATTGCAATTGTGATTTAAGCAAACACAACCAACATATATATAATTGAAAGAGTTACATCATTGTATGAATTACATGTTTCCAAATCAATTACAATATGTTGACAAAATGTGAAATGTTTGACGCGTTAACGTCCCATCCTCAAAAGCATTTGGTTACCTGTTTAGTGATTTCCTGAGAATACAAGTTGTTTTGAAAAAGTGTCAACACAAGGGTTGGTGAGTTCATAAGCATTTGTAGACAGTTTATGAAAAGCTTTTCCTTGTAAAAGTAGTGTTTGTTCCAGAAAGATCCAATATTTTCCTTAATATGTAAAAGTAGTCTTAAAACCCAAAGACCGAAGTGTACAAGTAATTAGTTATACTTATGATAAAAAGATGCAAGTTTAAATCAACATAAACTCGTTTGATTTAAATGAATTCCCCGTAAATTCTATGTTTGTTAATACTTAATGTGAGCTATTATAACCATGTTACGACCTAGTTGGCCTGAAACAACGTTCTTCAGGCGTCGGAACTGTTATGACATTTGTCACCTCAGACCTGCCGGTCTAGCTGTTGCAAGAAGCTCAGGCGTGGGTTTGTCAATCCCAATATAGATCTATATACAACTATCACGATCTCTCTCCAGGAGACTCTGGTTACAATACATGATTTATTGGTAAAGTGAAGCGAATGTCTCACAAAAGTTATTAACGAATTCACGTGTAATGTAATGAAAATCCGTTTTTGTATAAATGTAACCTTTTTGCATAAGTGTGTTATATGATGTATCATAAACTATACCTATTATAGTTTATCAAAACAAGGGTAAAAGTGGTAATGTACATAAACTATACTTAACATAGTTTATTCAAATGTTTGTATGTAATAGATGTACTTTGATTATAACAAATCGTTATTTCTATGCTTTATCTAGCAAACTCCATTTGTTAACTGATGTATGTCTACATACTAAGACAATAATGCCATATATTGCAATAACATATAATCACATAAAGATATACACCTTGCTCAACATGTTACAAGGTGAAATGAAATTGATAGTATTTTTCTGTTGATAACATTTTCTATCCTTGTTCTTAGAAATTTTATAGAAAAATCATCAAAGGTCCAAATCAGAATCCAAAAATTCTGAGAGTTTGGATAATGAGTATAGTTTCTCTATAATTTTTCTCATGATTTTTAGTGACCTCTAACTTGTGTGAACAAGTCCATAATCACACGTCCGGATTGATGTTTGAAATGATAGGCATTTTTGTAAAAATCACCATAAATTGTAGAAAAAACGTATGGAGATGTGCAAGTAGTCATTTTAAAGCTAAGAACTTGAACTATTTGCACCTAATACAGTTTGTTAAACTAAAATATTTAAGCTGTCCAAAACAGTCCGTTAATGGAGTCCAACTTTGCTGATGAAAGCTGTTAGAAAAGTTTAGTTATGTTCTTGGTGTTTTAACTTGTATTCCCCCCCCCCCCCCCCCTTAAGGGGTATGAACTCACCTTATGTGATTTCAGTAGATGAATGTTGGAGAAGGGAAGTGTTCAACTCAAGAACACTTGAAGATGCCTTGAAGATTTTCGAGAATCTAACATCAAAGTGATGGAGTTTGTGTAAGCAATCGATGATTGGAGTAGGATGAAGTGTAATAATCACAAGAAAGATGAATTATACTTACCAAGAGTATAATAAAGCTTGATGATCAGCCTTGGAGTCTCGAAATAGAGGGAAAAAGTTTGAGAGAAAAGTTGTGTTTGATTTATGGTGAAATGAGAGCAAGTGAGTGTAAATGAGGAGAGAGGTTGCTTTATTCCAGCTCTTAGAACGTGGGACGGGCTGATGATTGATGGAAAGGTACAAGGAAGTGACTAGGGATGGTGGGGAGGAGTGTGGGTTAGTCATCGAGTGGGTATGGTGGTTGCTTGTGCCATAACACAAAGAGGATTCGGTCCCTAAGAGGACTTTCGGCCCTATAGAGTAGGTTTCGGGTCCTTAAGCCTATTTTACTCGTTTTTACCCCGTTTCAAGCCGTTTTTGACCCGGTTAAGGGTCGGGATGGCCCAAATGATTACGAAAAGTTACGAAAACTTTTGAGAGAGATTTGGGAGAGATTCCATATCCTTGGAAAGATTTGGGAGAGATTTGACATACTTGGAGAGATTTGGGAAAGATTTGACATACTTGGAGAGATTTCACATACGGAGAGAGATTTGGGAAAGATTTTATATTCTTGGAGAGATTTGGGAGAGATATCTAATATGGAGAGATAGAGTGAAAGAGATTTAAGACTGGTTCCATTTATTACCTTTTTAAGTATCCGGCTTCGCAACGCAAGGTCTGTAAACCCGTGAAGCCTGCGAAGCCTCTCGCATGGGACCGAAGGTGCGAGGGTTCGGCCCTAAGAAGGCGGGAACCAAAGGCGAGCTTGTCAGGCGCGAGTTTGTCAGAAACGAACTTGTCAGAAGTGAAATAGACCGAGAGGAGCTTGTGCAAGGTTCGGGCCCGAGAGCACCCTTCGGGTTCGGTCCTCCTGGTTTCGGTTCAGCAGCCTTCGGGTTTTGTCCAAGAGGGTTCAGTCCCTAAGAGGACTTTCGGGCCTAAGAGGGTTCGGCCCTATAGAGTAGGTTTCGGGTCCTTAAGCCTATTTTACTCGTTTTTACCCCGTTTCAAGTCGTTTTTGACCCGGTTAAGGGTCGGGATGGCCCAAATGATTACGAAAAGTTACGGAAACTTTTGAGAGAGATTTGGGAGAGATTCCATATCCTTGGAAAGATTTGGGAGAGATTTGACATACTTGGAGAGATTTGGGAGAGATTTGACATACTTGGAGAGATTTTACATACAGAGAGAGATTTGGGAGAGATTTCATATTCTTGGAGAGATTTGGGAGAGATTTCTAATATGGAGAGATAGAGTGAAAGAGATTTAAGAGTGGTTCCATTTATGACCTTTTTAAGTATCCGGCTTCGCAACGCAAGGTCTGTAAACCTGTGAAGCCATGTTTTAGTGTACTACACATTCCCGACGAGTGTGTAATAGTATTTTATCGCTTTGGTTCATGGTTTAGCACTATCAAGGCTAAGGAAAATTAAACACACGAGTTTCCAAATGATGCTTTCTCATTAAAATAGTGAGTTGTACAGTAATTACATAACGTAAACCCTAATATAAAAGGTTTAATTGAGTCGACTGGTTTTACTCGTTGACTTCGTTTGACTTTGACCTGACCCGAAATTGACTATTGTCACATATAGGAGTCCCTTAATTCTATTCTTGCATAGATGGGCTTTGGGTCTAAATGGTGCACGTGGATTAGAGGATGCTTGAACTCAACCCATGCCTATGTAATCATTAACGGGTCCCCAACAAGCGAATTCAAAATATCCAAAGGGGTACGACAAGGTGACCCGCTTTCACCACTCCTCTTCATTATAGCCATGGAAGGTCTTAACGTGGCGTTGGAGGCTACCATAGATAAAGGAATTGTAACACCGTAAATTTCCAAAACAATTTTTCGCATTTTATAAAAACATAATTGATTCATTATTCATAAAAACATCATTGTTTAAAACTCAATTCATAACATATATCAATCCCAATATCTCATAACATAAAAATCCCGTGTGTGTACTGATCAAGCCGGCGCCTTTCCGCGATCCTCACTAGTACTTGAACACATAACACAAAACACTGTAAGCACAAAGCTTAGTGAGTTCCCCAAAATACCATATATAACACATATTAGCCACTCGAGGCTATAACTCTGTGGGTCCGTGCACCTAAACTCTATGAACCCTCAGGTTCTAACTCTGTAAACATGCACAACATAAATCACATAGAATAATGCAGTGCAACACATAGCACATATATATAATACAAACATTGTATCACATAACTCTAGTTACCTACTTAAGGTAAAGTATAGTGAGAAGACTCACCTCGGATATCTCAGTAAATCTCTGACTTGGTAAACTCTGGTCTAGCCCCTGCCTAATCACATGAAATAAATACTCTAATTAATACAACCCTCCGGGCTAGGCTAATCTCTTTCTCTCTATACATCCTCTAGGAAGGGTAAAAGACTATCCTACCCTTCTGATGACTCTAAGGTACAAACATTGACTAACCCTAAAAGTCAATGAAGTCAATGGTCAACCTTGACCAAACTCGCCGAGTGCACAACTGTGACTCGGCGAGTCCACACGTGTTCTTCACTCTTCTAGTCCTCATTCGACTCACTGAGTCAACCTCAACTCTGCAAATCATCACTGATCACATTCTGTGAAATGTCCCGACCCAACTCGCCGAGTCCGGCTCCAGACTCGGCGAGTACCATCGTGCACTCTGTTCTCTAGATTCCCTCTGACTCACCGAGTCGCTTCCCCAACTCAGTGAGTCATCAACTTTGTGCTTATCGGGAAAACCCTCGTCCTACTCGCCGAGTCGGCTATTGAACTCGGCGAGTTCATGCCATGCTTAAGCTGAACTGACCTCCTGAGGTCAGATCCGCTCCTCTAAACCATAGATCCAGCTTCCCAAAGCATTACGTAAAGCTAGCATCTTGGTGCTCATGCAAAGGCTCAAAGGCCTTATTTCAAGATATGGCCTCTAAAATGACATCCTAAGCTCATAACCTCCATTAACACCCATAAAGCTCAAGGGAAAAGGGTCTCTGGACCTCTTTGGGTCCAGATCTACAACACCAACACGAGAAGGGACCAATTACTCCATATAACCATCCTCTAAAGGGCTAAAAAGCCCTAACTCTAAGAATTACACCATAAACTGAAGAAGGGTCAAATGAATACCTCAAAATGAAGTCTCTGAGATCTGGAATCACTGTATTAGTACCCTCTTCAGCCTCCTCTTGTCTTGGTCCTCTTCTATTTGCAAAACACTAACAAATGATCAAGAAATGACTGTTTTCCTCTCACAAACGCTCTAGCTCACTTAGGGTTTCTCTCTGGGGTCTGGTAGCCGCAAATGATGGCCATAAGGCCCTTTAAATAGGCCCCAAACCCGAGGAATTAGCATTTCATTAAACAACATGGACTCGCCGAGTCCTTGGGGCGACTCGTCGAGTCCAACCATCCACCCGGATAATGATTCGCGTCTTTACTCGGCGAGTCTACGCATCAACTCGTCGAGTTCTTCCATAAAACTTGAAATTCAACAAATAAATAAAATACCTGAAATTCCGGATGTTACAATTCTCCCCCACTTGAATCAGACTTCGCTCTCGAAGTCTCATCCCTGAAATAGCTCCGGATACTGCTCACGCATCTCCCGCTCTGGCTCCCAAGTCAACTCGGATCCTCTCCGATGTTGCCACTGAACCTGCACCAGAGGCACCTCCTTGTTCCTCAGAACCTTGATCTTCCGATCCACAATAGCAACTGGTATCTCCACGTAGTTCAGGCTCGCATCCACCTAAATGTCCTCTAACGGCACTACCGCCGACTCGTCGGCTATACACTTCCTCAACTGAGACACGTGGAAAGTATTATGAATCCGCTCCAACTCTGCAGGTAGCTCCAAGCGATATGCTACCCTGCCCACCCTCGCGATCACTCTGAACGACCCAATATACCAGGCCCCTAGCTTGCCCCTCTTCCTGAATCGAATCACTCCTTTCCAAGGAGATACCTTCAGGAGAACATAATCACCGACCTGGAGCTCAAGCTCGGATCGTCACCTATCCGCATAGCTCTTCTGGCGACTCTGAGCGGTCAACAATCACTACCTGACCTGTTGTATCTGCTCTGTCGTCTGAAGCACAATCTCCGTGCTACCTATCACTCTTGCCCTACCTCTCCCCAACAAATGGGAGTCCGACACCTCCTCCCATACAACAGCTCAAAGGGCGGCATACTAATGCTCGAATGATGGCTGTTGTTGTAGGAAAACTCCGCTAAGGGCAAATACGTGTCCCAACTTCCGCCAAAATCCAACACACATGCTCGGAGCATGTCCTTGAGCGTCTGAATTGTCCGCTTGCTCTGACCGTCAGTCTGTGGGTGGTATGCGGTACTAAAATGCAGCCTCGTACCCAAATCCTCATGGAATTTCTTCCAAAATCTGGAAGTGAAAGGTACATCTTGATCTGACACAATCAAGATCGGCACCCCATGCCGCGATACCACCTCTCTCACATATATCTCTGCATACTGAGGATTTCTCGCAAATGCTCCTCATGCTGCTCCCTGGAACTCGAATATACCAAAATGTCGTCAATGAACACAATCATTGATCGATCCAACATCGGTCTGCATACCCTGTTCATGAGAACCATGAACGTTGTAGGCGCATTTGTGATCCCGAATGGCATCACCATGAACTCGTAATACCCATAACGAGTCCTGAATGCGGTCTTCTGAATATCCTCCTCGTGCACCCTCATCTGATGATATCCAGATCTCAGATCAATCTTGGAAAACCAAGATGCTCCCTGAAGCTGATCGAACAAATCGTCGATCCTCGTCAAAGGATAACGGTTCTTGACCGTTAACTTGTTCAGCTCTCGATAATCTATGCACATTCGGTGTGAACCATCCTTTTTCTTCAGAAAAAGGATCGGTGCTCCCCACGGTGAGCTGCTCGGCCGAATAAAAGCCTTCCCCAGCAGCTCCTGAAGCTGCGAGGATAACTCCTGCATCTCTGGAGGTGCAAGGCGATAGGGCGCCTTGGCAATAGGTGCTGCCCACGAAATCAAATCAATGTGAAACTCAACCTGCCTCTCGGGAGGCACACTCAGTAACTCCTCGGGAAAGACATCTGGGAATTCACGCACTACCGGAACCTCCTCAACCGAACTCGGTCTCTCCGCATCAACTCTCGTATCCATCACATACACTACAAAACCACTACAGCCCTGCTGTAGACTCTGCCTCGCTCTAGCAGCCGAACAAAATGCTGAATCGGGACAGGTACCCCCGCCGTACACCGTAAGAACTCCCCCACTTGGGTCTCGTATAGTCACCAGCTGCCACTCGCAATCGATAACTGCTCCAAATCTTCTCAACCAATCCACGCCCACGATGACACAGACGTCCCCCATCGCGATCGGGACCAAATCAATAGGAAACTCTACACCGAAAATCTCGAGTACACATCCTCGAATCACCTCCGTGGCATACACTGCTCTCTCGTCGGCGATGGAGACTCTCAGAGGTCGACTCAACGCCTCTCGACTAATACTGATGTGCTGACTGAAAGCCAACGATATAAAAGATCGACTTGCACCCGAGTCAAATAACACCAAAGCAGGTACAGAATTCACAAGAAAAGTACCTACGAATATCATAATATAAGCACAAAATCTCAAATATTAAAATAAATACATGAAAGAATACATACCACCCACGACATCGGACGCTGCGCAGACCTCTTCCGCAGTCAACTGGAAGGCTCTCCCCCGAGCCTTCGGCGTCTCGGTCTTCATCGGCCGACTATCAGAAGCTCTACCAGCAGCAGGGACAGACCCCTGAGAAGCTCCCTGTGCTGACCCTCGCAGTAGCGGATACTCGGCCTTCCGGTGTCCGGTCTGGTTGCAGTGAAAACACACTGCAAACCCCTTGGGCAGTCCTTGGCCATATGCCCCTCCTTGCCACACTTGTAGCAAGATCCAGCTCTACAAACTCCATCATGACCCTTGCCGCACTTTCCACAAGTGCGGCCCTTCTGGCTCACCACTCTGGAATCAGCGGGCTTAGCCTGCTTGGCTGCCGGCTGGGACTGCATCGGTCACCGATCCCTCCCCTGAGACTCCGCCTCCTCCCTTGCCTGAGTCTCTAGCTCGATCTCCTTCTTCCGGGCATTTGCCTGAAGCTCAGAAAATGTCCGGTACGAGGAGTTTGCCACGAACTCCTAAATATCTCTCCTCAAAATACTCAGATAACGGCTCAAACGTGCCTGCTCAGTAGACACGTGCTCAGGGCAGAACATCACCCTCTTATGAAACATCCTAGTAATAACCGTAACCGACTCTGTACCCTGCTTGAGGGTCAAAAACTCTTGTGCCAACCGATCCCGTTCCACCGAGGGAACGTACTCATCACGAAACATGGTGGTGAACCTCTCCCAGGTCACCGCAGCAAGCTCTGCTGGAGAATAGTGTGCTGTCGCGAGCTTCCACCAGTCCTTCGCCCCCAGGCGAAGTTGGCTCAGCGCAAACCAAACCCTCAAGTGCTCCGGGGACGAGCATGTATAGAAACACCCCTCAATGTCAGATACCCATCTCATCGCTGCAATCGGATCCTGTGACCCATCAAACTCTGGTGGCTTCGTGTTACTGAACTCCCTGAACAACAACGAGTCACCACCCTGTGGCCTAGCAGCAGCAACGGTTGCGGTGGCCGCTGCAACAGCAGCCTCAGAAAGAGCGGCATAACGCTCGTCAAAAGTCTCAATCAGTGTGGTCTTAATAGAACCGAACATCTCTGGTATCTCTGCCCTGATGGTCGCAGCCACCTCCTCATGGATGATCCGGCGGATCTCCTCATCACTAGTCCCGCTGCTCTCTGGCGTATGACGTGTCCTCACCATGATCTATGTAACACTCGTGTTTCTAGCCTAGGCATTTATATTGAGTTGATAGTCTAGGTTAACCTTTTTAACTCATTTTGAAGAAATGAAAAGGAATTATGTGAAGATTATGTGAATGATGTGTTTTATGCTTAATTATTAGGGCTTAAGTAATTAAGAATAAAAATAAGAGTCAAAATTAAAGTGTGAGATAAGCCCGATATCTTTACATGAAGTTGTAGTGGTCGAAACAAGGATTTCGGGGATATAAAGAATACCAAAATCCGAGTTATAACGAATAAGTTATGACTTGTCGAAGTTTCGCGACAAAACCGGCACGGTGCTGAATGTCGTAAAAAGTGAGTTTTTGATAAACTACTTTTTAGCCTTAGTAATCTAAACGAAAGTCGTAGTATTCGTTAAACCGAGAAGTTTGATAAAAAGAACGCCCAAATCTGACTTCGTATGAGGAAGTTATGATTTTTCGAAGTTTCAGCGTAGCAGTAGACATCTAAAAACTCGAATTTTAGATCGAGCGATTTTTAGCCGACACAACCTAAAGGAGAATTGAAGGTCTCGTCATTAGGAGCACAACGGTAAAAAGTCTGACGAAAACGGACGTCGGATGAAGAAGTTATGAATTTTTAACGGATTTCCTGTCCCGGTCTATTAAAAATAATAATATAAAATTTAAATTCAAAAATAGCCGACGAAGTCTAAACGGAAGTTGTAGATCGTAATTTTAGCTATGCGTGCATATAAAGAACGTCAAAAACAGAGCTCGTATGCGAAAGTTAAGAATTTTAGAAGTTTTTGCACGAAAACCGAGAAATTTCGCATAGTCACAATTGCCACGTCACCCTCGCTTAGAATATGACACGTGTCCTGCTGAGTCACCAGGATGCTGAGTCACCGAAGCTGCTGAGTCATGCGAAGCCACGTGTCCTCTTCTGATTCGACCGAGGAGGAGGCCCAATCCGAAGCAGCCAGCTCCCCAGCCGAAGCTTCGCCCTGCTGCCGCGTGTGTCCGAGCCTCGCTGAACCTAGCTCCAAGCCTCGCAGGTGCACCAGTAAGCCGCGGTCCACTTAGAAGCCGCCAGCGAGCCCTCGCAGGTGCGAGCCATGTGCGAGCCACCGCCCTGTAAAGCCTCTTAGCTGTCGGATCAGGAGACTTCTCAGCCATTGGATCAGAACTTCGGACCCTATAAATAGAAGGGTACCTACGATGGTTCCCGATTACTTTTGGAATTTTGCCATTTTTAGCCCCTCTCTTCATATTTTCTTCATCTTAGAATCCCCCAAAGCCCCGGTATCAATTGTAAAGCCCGGAATACCCCACGAAGCGCCCGAGAAGCCCGGAAAATTTATCTTTTCGGTTTCGAAGCCCGACTTTTGTAGAGCCCGGTTTCTCAATAAAACTCCCGGTTTTATTAAAAACGATCGTTTTAGGAAACGAATTGTTGCCCAATTTTCACCAAAATATGTGAGTGTGTAGTTACTTTCAATTTACACATAGATATGAAGTATTTACCTTGAAATATGTGTTATGTGTAAATATGCTAATTGTTTATTCGAGGTGACTGTTGAATTGATGTTTTATACAAGTTTTAAACTGTATATGCTTTTTATCTACAAAATATGTCGGGTAGAGCATGGGTAGATGAAATAGTTGATGTGTGTTAAAATGGTGAGAGGCCTCGATGTTGTTGTTGTTGTTGTTGTTGTTGTCATCTAGCGAAGTATAGATGACGACCACGGACTTTCTAGATAGTCCAAGTGGAACACTAGCAGGTTCGCAACTTGTAGGTGTTGATGAATTAAATGTTCATTGGTGTACTTCAACCCCCTCATGGTTGCCTTAAGGACATGTATGGCTGGGGAAACACCTTAGCAGTAGTGTCCATCCCGATGATAATCCTTAGGCTAGGTCCTTTGTGATAGGTGTTTAGGGACGTAAAGTGAGGACAACGGGAATGGGTAATCAGGCTTATTGTTGCTTGGTGAACTTAATAAGTATATTATTATTGTGGGTTGAAAACCCTATATGCTCACCAGGCTCCCAAGCCTGACCCACTCAGTTTTATGATTACAGGTAGTGGACCCCGAGCATAGTGGGAGGATGACGAGAGATTTTTGGATTATAGGCCAGTAGTTGTAAATAACTATTGAAAGGCTTATAATGTCTTGTTTATGCTTTTGATCTGTATCGGAACATGACATCCCGAGGTTTTGATATATATGGAAAATATATACCTTCTTAATGAAGGATTTTGATAAACTTTTATCATATGTTGTTTGGGGACCAATTCCGCAACATCTTTTAAAAAGATTTCTCTGATTTTATTTTAAAAAGCATAAATTAAATTGGTCTTTTTTGGCCGAGAAATAAGGGGATGTCACAGTTGGTATCAGAGCATTAGTTTAAGCGAACTAAGAAATTGTAGAAGTTCTAGACTTGAACTTAGAATGCTAAGTGATGATTGTGAGATGAGTGTCTACCATATTTTAGACACGAGCACTAGTTTGTTTTAGGGAAGATGCCTAAAATGCCCTTATGTGCTAAACGCTATGTGTTTGCCATGTGTGCCATTATTTGTTCGGATCTATGGTCTGTTGCCGACCGGATCTGGAAAACCTTATGTGTGTAGGATTCTAAGTGTATGATTACGAGATTAGAACTAACATGTAAACGTTTCAGAGTGATAAGGGAATTGAAATGTCTAACAAGAATAAAGACCTAAATTCGCCTTATTCGGTATATAGATTGTAATGGAAAGAACTCGGAGTGGAGCTGGAAATGCAAACAGAAACCAACAACCTCAACCCCAAGTTGTGGAACAGGTGCCTATAGTAGGATCCGTACCCGAACCCATCACCATAGTTGGAGTACGAACCATGATTCAGACCATGTTGGCGGAACAAAGGGAGGAATTGAGGCAAATGTTGCTGAACGACAGGGATGAACCTTCAGTTCCTGTTGAACAACGTGAACTAAATGACGATCGATCTGAAGAAGGGAACAACAGTAGATCGGTTGGTCATAGTGAACCGCTTGTGGTTGGGAGGAATAACCATGAGGGTAGAATGGAGAGAAATGGGTGCAAGTATAAGGACTTTATGACTTGCAAGCCATCGACCTTCAATGGAAAAGAAGATCCTGTCGGAGTAATGGACTGGATCTCGGAAATGGAGTTGGCTTTCATGACTTGTGATTGCCAAGGCAAGTTACAAACTACGTTTGCAGTACGTCGGTTCAGGGGTAGTGCTGCTCGTTGGTGGAGCACTTTAGGGAAAACCCTAAGCCTTAATGAGCCACTGCAATTAACTTGGGCAGAGTTCTTAGTGCACTTCAAGCGCAAGTACTGCTCGGCCCAAAACGTACTTGAGTTAGAAAACCAATTTCTAACGTTGCAGAAGGGGAGTATGACCATTGACGAATATACGAATAACTTCACAGACAAAATGGAGTTTGCTTTGCGTATTGTCCCAGATGAGTTGGCAAAAATTGACAGGTACGCAAAGGGACTTCCATGGGAGTACACGGTGCCAGTGCGTCAGACACCTACTTTGGAGGCAGCTATCTGGGCTGTCAAGTCTGTGGAGGACATGATTAAGGGAAGAGCCGCCATCAAGGTTGAAGTTGGCGAAAAGAGAAAGTTTGAAGGAACTTCAGGTTCCAATAAAAAGCACAAATTCTCGAAGACTGGTTCGAGAAAGTTTGGAGGAGGAGCCGAAGCCAAGTGGTGTGACAAGTGTAAGAAGAAACATGTTGGGAAGTGCAGCGTGGAAGTCACTTGTTACAAATGTGGAAAGCTAGGGCATTATGCCAATGAATGCACCTTCAATAAGAACGTATGTTTTGGGTGCAATGAAGAAGGGAATATTTTGAGGGATTGCCCGAAGAAGAAGGATGCAGCAAAACCCAACATACCACCAAAGCCGAAGGCGAGATCCTTCCAGATGACGCTCGAAGCTGCGAAAAAAGAAGCTGATGTCGCTTCAGGTACCTTTCTCGTAAACGAATTGCCTGCCCAAATTTTGTTTGATTCTGGAGCCAATTACTCCTTTATATCGCATGAATTTGGTAGAAAGCTAGCTTTGCCTATAAATAGGCTAGTTAATGCCTTATTAGTCGAGATTGCTAGTGGCAAGTTTGTACCTGTTAGCCATCGTATGAAAAACATCCTCATTGACTTGGATGGGAATAAGCTCCAAGAGGAATTATTGCCGATCGAGTTAAATGGATTCGACATAGTTTTAGGAATGGATTGGCTTAGCGCCAATGATGCAGAAATACTATGTAGAAAGAAGGTAGTAAAAGTAAACCCGCCAGGGAAAGAGTCGTTTATGGTGTATGGAGACAAACGCAGAGTAAATTCTGGAATCATTTCCCTAATGAAAGCCATAAAGTGTTTGGCCAAGGGATGTACATCATATCTAGCGTTCGTGATCGATGCCAAGATGGAAAAGAAGGAGGTGCAGAATATTCCGGTGGTGTGTGATTACCCGAAAGTCTTTCCCGAAGATCTTCCCGGATTGCCCCCTGATCAACAAGTAGAATTTCGTATCGACTTGTTACCAAGAACGACGCCGATAGCGAAAGCACCTTATCGATTAGCGCCAACCGAAATGAAAGAACTTATGACACAACTTCAGGAGTTATTGGACAAAGGTTTCATTCGACCTAGTTCATCACCCTGGGGAGCCCCTGTGTTATTTGTAAAGAAGAAAGACGGAAGCATGAGAATGTGCATCGATTACAGAGAGCTGAACAAAGTGACGATAAAGAACAAGTACCCGTTGCCAAGGATCGATGACTTGTTCGACCAGTTCCAGGGTTCGAGCTATTTCTCGAAGATCGATCTTAGGTCGGGATACCATCAACTAAAGGTGAAAGAGCAGGATATCGAAAAGACTGCTTTTAGAACGGGATATGGACACCATGAATTTTTGGTTATGTCGTTCAGACTAACCAATGCCCCAGCAGCTTTCATGGATTTGATGAATAGGGTTTGTAAACCATTCTTAGATAAATCTGTGATAGTATTCATAGACGATATCTTGATTTATTCGAAAAGCAAACAGGAGCATGAAAAGCATCTACGTGAAGTGCTAGAAGTCCTGAAAAAGGAGAAGATGTATGCAAAGTTCTCCAAGTGTGAATTTTGGATTCAAGAAGTCCAATTTTTAGGTCATGTCGTTAACCAAGAAGGAATAATGGTTGACCCAACAAAGATTGAAGCTGTGATGAAGTGGGAACAACCAAAAAGTCCTACGGAGATTCGAAGCTTTTTAGGATTAGCTGGATATTACCGAAGGTTTATCCAAGGCTTTTCTTCGATTGCTACTCCATTAACAGCTTTGACCCACAAAGGAGCCACTTATGCTTGGAATGAGAAGCATAAGGAAGCCTTTGAGAAGTTGAAGAAGAGATTGTGTGAAGCACCGATTCTTTCATTGCCTGAAGGAGTTGATGACTTCGCAGTTTATAGCGATGCATTTGGAGTTGGTTTAGGTTGTGTTCTGACCCAAAGGGATAAAGTGATCGCGTATGCATCGAGGCAATTGAAGGAACATGAAAAGAACTACCCCACTCATGATCTGGAGTTGTCAGCGGTAGTATTTAACTTGAAGATATGGACGCATTATCTTTATGGCACAAAGTGTAAACTTTTCACTGATCATAAGAGTCTCCAATATCTCTTTAATCAGAAGGAATTGAACATGAGGCAACGATGTTGGCTAGAGTTACTCAAGGACTACGACTGTGAGATACTTTACCACCCTGGTAAAGCAAATGTTGTTGCCGATGCTCTCAGTCGGAAGGTAAACCTTGAAAAGAAAAGGCCAAGAGCGTTGAGAATTGAAGTTGTCTCGACAATTGTGGAAAGTATAAAGAAAGCTCAAGAGGAAGCTTTAGGGAAAAATGACCGAAAGGAAGAACGTTTGGGCAAAACGTTAGTGTTCGGTACAAACAACCAAGGGTAGAAGGTATTTCAAGATAGAATTTGGGTACCTAAGACAGGCGGAATAAGGGATCTTCTGATGGAAGAAGCTCACAAGACCATGTACTCGATTCATCCCGGCAGTACAAAAATGTATAGGGATCTAAAACCCTATTATTGGTGGCCGACGATGAAGCTCGATGTTGCTAAGTATGTGGCCGAGTGTGTAACTTGTGCTAGGGTTAAGGCACAACATCAGAAACCATATGGGAGTTTAGAACCTTTACCCGTACCCATGGGTAAATGGGAAGACGTCACCATGGATTTTGTGACTAAATTGCCCAGAACAAGGAACGGTCACGACATGATTTGGGTGGTCGTTGATCGCTTCACTAAGAGTGCGCATTTCATAGCAGCCAAAGAGAAATGGTCTATGGATAAACTTGCAAATTCTTACGTGAAGGAAATTGTGAGGCTTCACGGTGTTCCGTTAACGATTGTGTCCGATCCTGATAGCCGTTTTACTTCAAGGTTTTGGAGGAGTCTACAAGAGGAATTGGGTACCAAGTTGTGTTTGAGTATAGCTTACCATCCGCAAACCGATGGTCAGAGCGAGCGAACGATTCAAACATTCGAGGATATGCTGACAGCATGTACCCTAGAATTCCAAGGTAACTGGGATGAACACTTACCTTTAGTAGAATTCTCCTATAATAATAGTTTCCACTCAAGCACTAAGATGGCACCTTATCACGCTTTGTATGGGGAGAAGTGTCGAACGCCATCATGTTGGCTGGAAGCTGGGGAAAAGCAGTTTATGGGACCTGAAATAGTCCATGAGACTGCTGAAAAGTTGAAAGTGATAAGGGAAAGGATGTTAGCTGCTCAAGATCGACAAAAGAGTTATGCTGACAAGAAAAGACAACCGATATCCTTCGATGTTGGAGATTCGGTTTTAATTAAAGTCTCGCCGTGGAAGGGACTTATAAGATTTGGTAAGAGAGGGAAGTTGAGTCCAAGGTTTATTGGACCATTTAAAGTTCTTCAGAGAATTAGGAATCAAGCTTACAAGCTAGAGTTACCAGAAGAACTAGAAGGTATTCATAACACCTTTCATGTGTGTTATTTGAGAAAGTTCACAGGAGATGTGCCCGACATAATTCCGATTTCTGAGTTAAGGTTGGATGAAAACAAGAGGTTGATTGAAGAACCTGAGGCAATCGTTGACCGTAAGACTATGAAGTTACGACGCAAGATGGTCGATTTAGTGCTTGTGCGTTGGAAACATACGAATGGACCAAATCTCACTTGGGAAACGGAGAGTGACATGATGAGTCTCTACCCGCAGTTGTTTGGTGATATGTGATTCCGGGGACGGAATCATCCTAAGGGGGAGACAATTGTAACACTCGTGTTTCTAGCCTAGGCATTTATATTGAGTTGATAGTCTAGGTTAACCTTTTTAACTCATTTTGAAGAAATGAAAAGGAATTATGTGAAGATTATGTGAATGATGTGTTTTATGCTTAATTATTAGGGCTTAATTAATTAAGAATAAAAATAAGCGTCAAAATTAAAGTGTGATATAAGCCCGATATCTTTACATAAAGTTGTAGTGGTCGAAACAAGGATTTCGGGGATATAAAGAATACCAAAATCCGAGTTATAACAATAAGTTATGACCTGTCGAAGTTTCGCGACAAAACCGGCACGGTGCTGAATGTCGTAAAAAGTGAGTTTTTGATAAACTACTTTTTAGCCTTAGTAATCTAAACGAAAGCCGTAGTATTCGTTAAACCGAGAAGTTCGATAAAAAGAACGCCCAAATCTGACTTCGTATGAGGAAGTTATGATTTTTCGAAGTTTCAGCGTAGCAGTAGACAGCTAAAAACTCGAATTTTAGATCGAGCGATTTTTAGCCGACACAACCTAAACGAGAATTGAAGGTCTCGTCATTAGGAGCACAACGGTAAAAAGTCTGACGAAAACGGACGTCGGATGAAGAAGTTATGAATTTTTAACGGATTTCCTGTCCCGGTCTGTTAAAAATAATAATATAAAATTTAAATTCAAAAATAGCCGACGAAGTCTAAACGGAAGTTGTAGATCGTAATTTTAGCTACGCGTGCATATAAAGAACGTCAAAAACGGAGCTCGTATGCGAAAGTTATGAATTTTAGAAGTTTTTGCACGAAAACTGAGAAATTTCGCATAGTCACAATTGCCACGTCACCCTCGCTTAGAATGTGACACGTGTCCTGCTGAGGCACCAGGCTGCTGAGTCATCAGGCTGCTGAGTCATGCGAAGCCACGTGTCCTCTTCTGATTCGACCGAGGAGGAGGCCCAATCCGAAGCAGCCAGCTCCCCAGCCGAAGCTTCGCCCTGCTGCCGCGTGTGTCCGAGCCTCGCTGAACCTAGCTCCAAGCCTCGCAGGTGCACCAGTAAGCCGCGGTCCACTTAGAAGCCGCCAGCGAGCCCTCGCAGGTGCGAGCCATGTGCGAGCCACCGCCCTACAAAGCCTCTTAGCTGTCGGATCAGGAGACTTCTCAGCCATTGGATCAGAACTTCGGACCCTATAAATAGAAGGGTACCTACGATGGTTCCCGGTTACTTTTGGAATTTTGCCATTTTTAGCCCCTCTCTTCATATTTTCTTCATCTTAGAATCCCCCAAAGCCCCGGTATCAATTGTAAAGCCCGGAATACCCCACGAAGCGCCCGAGAAGCCCGAAAAATTTATCTTTTCGGTTTCGAAGCCCGACTTTTGCAGAGCCCGGTTTCTCAATAAAACTCCCGGTTTTATTAGAAACGATCGTTTTAGGAAACGAATTGTTGCCCGATTTTCACCAAAATACGTGAGTGTGTAGTTACTTTCAATTTACACATAGATATGAAGTATTTACCTAGAAATACGTGTTATGTGTAAATATGCTAATTGTTTATTCGAGGTAACTATTGAATTGATGTTTTATACAAGTTTTAAACTGTATATGCTTTTTATCTACAAAATATGTTGGGTAGAACATGGGTTGATGAAATAGTTGATGTGTGTTAAAATGGTGAGAGGCCTCGATGTTGTTGTTGTTGTTGTTGTTGTTGTCATCTAGCGAAGTATAGATGACGACCACAGACTTTCTAGATAGTCCAAGTGGAACACTAGTAGGTTCGCCACTTGTAGGTGTTGATGAATTAAATGTTCATTGGCGTACTTCATCCCCCTCGTGGTTGCCTTAAGAACATGTATGGCTAAGGAAACCCCTTAGCAGTAGTGTCCATCCCGATGATAATCCTTAGGCTAGGTCCCTTGTGATAGGTGTTTAGGGACGTAAAGTGAGGACAACGGGAATGGGTAATCAGGGTTATTGTTGATTGGTGAACTTAATAAGTATATTATTATTGTGGGTTGAAAACCCTATATGCTCACCAGGCTCCCAAGCCTGACCCAATCAGTTTTATGATTACAGGTAGTGGACCCCGAGCATAGTGGGAGGATGACGAGAGATTTTTGAATTATAGGCCAGTAGTTGTAAATAACTGTTGAAAGGCTTATAATTTCTTGTTTATGCTTTTGATCTGTATCAGAATATGACATCCCGAGGTTTTGATATATATGGAAAATATATACCTTCTTAATGAAGGATTTTGATAAACTTTTATCATATGTTGTTTGGGGACCAATTCCGCAACATCTTTTAAAAAGATTTCTCTGATTTTATTTTAAAAAGCATAAACTAAATCTGTCTTTTCTGGCCGAGAAATATGGGGATGTCACAATCTACCTCTGAAATACAACATACAATATATGAGAAACTCACTCGAGCATACTCGCACTCGATAACTCATCCCTCCTTGATCCCTGGCATCCCAAAGATTCTTACTTGAACTGTACACCGCCCCGGTGTTTTCAGTAGTACGGGCCCAATACTACCATCCACACCGCATCAGTATACACCCCAAGTCCTCCTCTTAGGATCCCAAGTCCCAAGTACTCTATTATGCATAACCCATTCGCTAACAAATCTCTCATAAGCTCCTCACTGCTACCTACTCACTCTCAAGCATCTCATAGCAGCTCACCCCCCTAGGCTAAGGCATCACAAATCAGGCCACTGTAGTCCTAATAGGAATACCTAGCCCACTCTAGCACGAGAATACATCATATCAATCTCATAAACATATAACATAAGGGTATTTTGGGAAATCACCGTTCGGGCGCTAACTAATCATACACACGACTCTGTTCAGTGTTTTCAAAAAATCTTTTACTCTTTTTAGAAAACTTGATTCTCTTTTGAAAATATTTCTCAAATCCTCAGTTTGAGTACAAATACGCCCGAAGGTGTACTCGAATCCCTCAAACCAAGGCTCTGATACGAACTTGTAACACCGTAAATTTCCAAAACAATTTTTCGCATTTTATAAAAACATAATTCATTCATTATTCATAAAAACATCATTGTTTAAAACTCAATTGATAACATATATCGATCCCAAGATCTCATAACATAAAAATCCCGTGTGTGTACTGATCAAGCCGGCGCCTTTCCGCGATCCTCACTAGTACCTGAACACATAACACAAAACACTGTAAGCACAAAGCTTAGTGAGTTCCCCAAAATACCATATATAACACATATTAGCCACTCGAGGCTATAACTCTGTGGGTCCGTGCACCCAAACTCTATGAACCCTCAGGTTCTAACTCTGTAAATATGCACAACATAAATCACATAGAATAACGCAGTGCAACACATAACACATATATATAATACAAACATTGTATCACATAACTCTAGTTACCTACTCAAGGTAAAGTATAGTGAGAAGACTTACCTCGGATATCTCAGTAAATCTCTGACTCGGTAAACTCTGGTCTAGCCCCTGCCTAATCATATGAAATAAATACTCTAATTAATACAACCCTCCAGGCTAGGCTAATATATCTCTCTATACATCCTCTAGGAAGGGTAAAAGACTATCCTACCCTTCTGATGACTCTAAGGTCCAAACATTGACTAACCCTAAAAGTCAACGAAGTCAACGGTCAACCTTGACCAAACTCGCCAAGTGCACAACTGTGACTCGGCGAGTCCACACGTCTTCTTCACTCTCCTAGTCCTCATTCGACTCACTGAGTCAACCTCAACTCTGCAAATCATCACTGATCACATTCTGTGAAATCTCCCGAGCCAACTCGCCGAGTCTGGCTCCTGACTCGGCGAATACCATCGTGCACTCTGTTCTCTAGATTCCCTCTGACTCACCGAGTCGCTTCCCCAACTCAGTGAGTCATCAACTTTGTGATTATCGGGAAAACCCTCGTCCTACTAGCCGAGTCGGCTATTGAACTCAACGAGTTCATGCCATGCTCAAGCTGAACTGACCTCCTGAGGTCAGATCTGCTCCTCTAAACCATAGATCCAGCTTCCCAAAGCATTATAATCACGTAAAGCTAGCATCTGGTGCTCATGCAAAGGCTCAAAGGCCTTATTTGAAGATATGGCCTCTAAAATGACATCCTAAGCTCATAACCTCCATTAACACCCATAAAGCTCAAGGGAAAAGGGTCTCTGGACCTCTTTGGGTCCAGATCTACAGCACCAACACGAGAAGGGACCAATTACTCCATATAGCCATCCTCTAAAGGGCTAAAAAGCCCTAACTCTAAGAATTACACCATAAACTGAAGAAGGGTCGAATGAATACCTCAAAATGAAGTCTCTGAGCTCTGCAATCACTGGATTAGCACCCTCTTCATCCTCCTCTTGTCTTGGTCCTCTTCTATTTGCAAAACACTAAGAAATGATCAAGAAATGACTCATTTCCTCTCACAAATGCTCTAGTTCACTTAGAGTTTCTCTCTGAGGTCTGGTAGCCGCAAATGACGGCCATAAGGCCCTTTAAATAGGCCCCAAACCCAAGGAATTAGGGTTTCATTAAACAGCATGGACTCGTCGAGTCCTTGGGGCGAGTCGTCGAGTCCAGCCATCCACCCGGAGAATGATTCGCGTCTCTACTCGGCGAGTCTACACATCAACTCGCCGAGTTCTTCCATAAAACTTGAAATTCAACAAATAAATAAAATACCTGAAATTCCGGATGTTAAAGGAATATTTAAAGGCATCAAATCCCCAATGGGGGCCCTACCCTCTCCCACTTGTTCTATGCAGACGATGTGATATTTGTTGGCGAATGGTCAAGACCCAATTTGAAAAACCTTGCACGAATTTTAAGATGTTTTCACATATCCTCGGGTCTAAAAGTGAACTTCACAAGTCAAGGGTTTTTGGAATTGGGGCTTCTGATGGCGAAATTGCAAATTGGGCTAGCATTCTTGGGTGTGAAGCGAGATCTTTCCCTTTTAAATACCTTGGTGTCCCTATTGGCGCAAACATGAACCTTAAAAAAATAACTAGAAACCAGTAATTGACAAATTTTATTCCAAATTGTCGTCATGAAAATCAAAATCCCTTTCTTTTGGAGGTCGTTTGACAATGATCACTCCAGTCTTGGGCAACCTTCCAACTTACTACTTCTCACTTTTCACAGCTCTGATGGCAGTCACAGACACTCTAGAACAAATAAGACGCAAATTTTTATGGGGCGGGGATGATGGTAAAAGGAAATCCATTCGGTTGCATGGGACAAAATAATATCTCCAAAAGCTGCCGGCGGACTTGGTGTGGGCTCAATACAAGCATTGAATGTCAGTTTAATAGTCAAATGGTGGTGGCGCCTAAAAATAAAGGGAGAATCACTATGGGCACGGCCAATAAAAGGTATACATAAGTTAAATAATAAACCGCATGATCATCTTCTAACAGGTGCATCACGGGGGTCTGGAACAGCATAGCATACATAAAGAAAAATCTTAAAAGGTATGACTTGGCCATGAGAGATATATTCGACCTTCAGATCTAATCCGGGGATAGCATTTAATTCTGGTATGACAAATGGATTGGAGACGAACAACTTAAAACCAAATACCCAGCTTTGTTCAACCTTGAAACAAGGAAAAGATATAAAGTGGATGATAGATTCATTGATGGAAGCTTTGCAGGTCATTGGAATGCATGTCCCTCAGAATGTGGCTTATCCAACGATTTGGCTAATCTATTTCACGACTTGTCCACGGTTAATCTGGTTAACGGGTGTGACCAATGGAAGAGCATACTGGATTCAGATGGTTACTACATAGTAGGAGCGTTAAGAAGGCTAATCGACCAACAATCTATCCCGAGTCAATCACAACTTCCAACGACATGGCTTAAGGAGGCACCAATCAAGGTGAACTGTTTTATATGGAGAGCATTACAAAAGAAAATTCCTTTTTTGCTGGCTCTGAGTTCGTGAGGTATCATAGTAGAAACAACATATTGTGGGGCATGTATCGATGGTATGGAGTGCGTGGTGTAACGCCCGTAGATCCGAGCTAGTCAATTTAGAGATAATAGGGGTCGAAAATGACTTTTCGAAAAAATATTATTTAGAATAAATAATCTTAACCAAGTTGTAGAATACGTCGCAAGGGTTCCGTACATATAAAGAACGCCGAAATCCGAGTTATAACGAAGAAGTTATGGTCCGTCGAAGTTTTACGGCAAAACCGACACGACACCGGGAGACGTAAATAGTGAATTTATGATGGAGGAATTTTTAGCCTTATAAATAAAAACAAAAGTTTAGTATACATTAAACCAAGAACATACAAAAAAAAGAACGCCCAAATCTGACTTCGTATGAGGAAGTTATGAATTTTCTAAGATTTGGCTTAGCAATGCACAGCCCGAAACTCAAATTTTAGATCGAGCGGTTTTTGGCCTACACAACCTAAATGATAATTGAAGATCTCATTAATAGGAACTCAACGGTAAAAAGACAGATGAAAACAAAGTCTGTATGTAGAAGTTATGAATTTTACGCGAACATTTAACAGTATAATCTCCTCCCACTGTTAAAATTAAGATCGGTCGAGAATTAGCCGACGGAGTAAAAAGGAAAGTTGTAGATTTTATTTTTACCTATGCGTGGATATAAATAACGTCAAAAATGGAGCTTGTATGCGAAAGTTATGGACGAAGCTTAGTCTCTACTTTTCGAGTGCGTCGAATTCGATACCGTTTTGTAAATCCAAGATAGAATGAGAATTAGCCAACGGGGTCTAAATGAAAGTTGTAGTACTCGTAAATACCAACGTGTGGATATAAATAACGTCAGAAACGGAGCTCGTATGCAAAATATATGGACGAAGCTTAGTCGCTACTTTCGTGCGCGATAAATACAATACCATTTTTGTAAATATGAGATAGAAGGAGAATTAGCCGACGGGGTCTAAATGAAAGTTGTAGTACTTGTAAATACCAATGCGTGGATATAAAGAACGTAGAAAACGGAGCTCATAAGCGAAAGATACGGGCGAAGCTTAGAGGCTACTTTACTATAAAATTCTTATAAATAAGAGATGAACTCTTCATAATTTCTTCACACCATAAGCCTTTCTTTCTCTCTCTAACTTCTCTCTAACCTCCCTAAACCCCTCCAAAGTCTAGGGAACCTCCCTAGCACAAGAAGAAAGCCCCGGAGCGCCCGACGGCTCCGAGAAGAAAAGCTTTCGGCTCTGAAACGTTGCTTCAGCGAAGCCCGATTTTTAATAACAACCCACTGTAAGTGAGCTACGCCTATACTATATTTAATATAGCTTTTATTTAACTATAGTAACATTATTAGGACCTTAAAATAATTATTTGAGCTATTATTATGAGTTATATTGAGTGTTATTTAACGCTTATATAATAGTAATAATAGCTAGACTATTAATTAGTTGCGGTTAACGTTAAAAATTTAACCCTAGTGGTATTGATACTAGGTTTTGTCGAGGAAAATTGTTTTGAGATAACGAAGTATTTTCTGAGTTTGGATTCACCACCTAATCAAGTGAGTACATAGCTACTTTCATCTTACACATAGATATGAAGTATTTTATATAAATTACGTGCTATGTGTGCATATTATCTGAATACTTGCCGTCTATGCTGGATGAACGATTTTATACATGTTTTAAATGATTTAAATTGTATATGTATTTTATATCTATGATAATGTTGGGGTAAAACATGGGTAGATGTAATAGATGGAATATGAGTTGGATGATGAGTTGAGAGGTGTTATAGACCACGAGGTGAGGGTGAGAGGTGGACGATATGAGAAGCCTTTTCCCAAACGATGGCCCCGTCATTCAGCAGAGTATGGATGACAACCACGGACTATTCTAGACAGTCCAGTGGAACACTAGCAGGCTCGCAACCTGTAGGTGTTGTGAACGATGTGTTCACCCAGTGTACTCTAAACCTAGGTGATCATGCAGATTTGATGCCTAAACCCTGGTGATCATGCAGACATGATGCCTAAACCCTAGTGATCATGCAGACTTGATGCCTAAACCCTGGTGATCATGCAGACTTGATACCTAAACCTTGGTGATCATGCAGACTTGATGCCTAAACCTTGGCGACTATGCAGACTTAGTGCTCGTTGTGTAAACCGTATCAACGATGGACTTTGTGCCGATACCTTAGGATGATCCTTAGGAATAAGTGAACGAGAAATAGTTGATTCTTAGGGTAGATCCTTAAGAATAAAGAAGATAATGGGGATGAGTAATTGGGTTGATTGCTTAATTGTTTAAACATAATAATTATATTATTGTGGGTTGAAAACCCTATGTACTCACCAGGTTTCCCAACCTGAACCACTCAGTTTATTTATATCACAGGTGTTGTTATGATGTCACATTACACTGAGAGATTAAGGAGATGTAAATCACTAGCGATAATGAATGTAAGTTCTGTTTATGCTCATGTTTCTGTATTGACGATGACATCCTAAATGTTTTAAAATGAATAAAAATAATTTTCCTCAGAAATGTTTTAATAACATATTTATCATGTTTTACTGGGAACAAATTCCGCAACGTTTTTATTAAAAGAGATACTCTGATTTTAATAAAGCATAAACAAAATCGGTCTTTTCTGGCCGTGAAAATGGGGATGTCACACGTGAACCATATTTTAGTAACATGTCCATTTGCCAGTGCAGTGAGGAATAAAATATTCGATTGGTGTGGTATAAGACATCAAGCACTTGATTGTGTCAAGGACCTGATAAGCTTCGTTGCAAATTGGAGTTGGTGTCCAAGTAAGAAAAATAGATTCATGACGATATGCTACGGGCTGATCTGGAGTTTATGGAAGTGTAGGAACGATCAAATATTTAAAATGGTGTTTATTAGCCCCTTTGGCGGTGCTAAGCAGATAAAATCATTGGTGTACTTCTGGATCAAATACAGGGGGAATGGTGTCTCTTGTAAGTGGAATGAGTGGTCATCTTCTCCATTTCATGATACTTAGCTTCTTACTTTCTCTTTGTAATTTTCTTTTCATTACTTTTGAAGTTTGTGTGCTTTCCTTTTCTGCTCCCTTGCTAGTTACTTACTAGTCGGGGGTTCATTTTAATAATATTTTGCCGTTTCTAAAAAAACTATCCTTATGAAAATGTCAAGTTTTTACTTGTAATATAAGTTTATTCTCCTAATTATTTCAAGTTTCGACTAATTTTTATGTTATTCTTTTTTTCATTTTATCATTATGATAGTTATTCAACTTGGATTTTTGTCTTATTGTTTAAAAAAATGTTAAATTTGCACAACAATAAAGAGTCCTTGTTCATTCCTAGAAATATTTTTCCTTATAATTCTATGATTTTCATGAGAATATCAAGTTTTATGTCCATTATTTATGTTATTTTTCATTCATCGTGCCATTCTCATGAGAATGCCATATTACCATTTGTAATTTAAGTTTATTGTCATGAGAATATTATACTTGCATGTGTTATTTATGTATATTTTTTCTTTCACTGTATCATTTTGATGAAGAATGTTAGTTTTTGCACATCTAAATTACGTTTATTTTCATAGACATTAATGAATTTTAAAATAAGTATTTGCATATCATCTATATTATTTATTTAGATATTAATAACATGATTGAATATGATGAGAATGATAAGAATGATCAAGAATGAAACAATAGAATAACACATAATGAAAATTGAGAACGATAAGAATGATGCGCAAGAATGGAATAACACATAATGAAAAATTAAATTGTTCAAAAGAAAATCCAAGAAATTGATTCGTATCCGAAAAGAAACAAACGAAATTATAAGTCGATCAATAAAAGAGAAATCAAATATAAGAATATATATATATATATATATATATATATATATATATATATATATATATATATATATATTTGAAATGAAAATTCCAAAGTATATATAGCAATATGTGGACATTGGACAATATTTGTAGGGAAATTAAAATCATGACATGTTTTAATAAATTTCAATATTGACTTATCTTTCCTTTTATATTTTTTTAGAACGAATGGAAATATGATTAAAAATAAACAACTAACAATGTGCTACTGAGAATTACATAATATAATATTAGTATAAGTGAAAGTAGAAGAACAAACATCAAACATTCCAATTGAAATCACTTTTATATAGCTAATATTCTAGCTTTCCAATAAAAGTTTAACAAATGGAAATTAAATTCTTATGAACGCATGGTGATGTCGCATCGGCTTTTCTTTTTTCTTTTTTTTTTTTTTGTTTTTTTTATTCAACCGATATAAACATGGTCAAAATTGTATCACACAAATGGATTCGCTGATCATATAGTACATAGTCATCTCTGTTATATAACACGCCTCAGCTGACGTTTTTATATCACAAAACATTCACACTTACACACATACGAAAATGGAAACATGCATTACTCGTGAACTTTGAAAGCAAGCCACATGTGGCGTTCATACCATTTCCAGCACAAAGCCACATCAAGTGTATGCTGAAACAAGCAAGTTTACTACACCACAAGGGCCTTTAAATAACCTTTGTTATAGGTATTATAGGTGAGAAGATTACAGTACAAATCTTCTATTTCTGGACTGTTGCTGCTAGTGCTTTAATGGGGTTTTACCAAGCTCCAAATCTAGTTGAAAATGAAGTCATCCCCCTAAAAGGTTTGTTTTCCCAAGAAAATTTCTTTTTCGGATATGATAATGTTAGGAAATTAAATGCGAACGAAAATAATGATAATTTAAGTTGTGTTTCAAATTTAATATTTTCTTTTATACTTTTATGCGTTTGGATCCATTCATATAACTGTTAATACTTAATATCAAATATTTTAATAGTTATTAAAATATGTGAATAATCAAGATAAATTTAAAAGTTTAATTATGTATACAATTTTGTGGAATACTTATTTTGAAGGGAATACAGTTACCAAATTTTGATTGATCGAAATTTCATTAACTAGTAATTAAACTTATTAATAATAACCTAAAAACAAATACTAAAAATAAACAAAAATTTAATGTTAATTGCTTATTAGTTTCACTCATTTTATAAGTATATATGACACCTCATATAAATAATTTATATTTATACATAACTTATTTAACAAATTATTTTCATAGATAAAAAACCTGGATAACCATATAAATAAGAACTAAAAATTAATTATTATACATTCATTAGTAGTTGTCAAACTCGTATATTATATGAATTTATTAAAAAAATATGAATATTTATAACTTTAGGAAGTTTGGAATTTAATTAACATATTTAGAAATGGTGAACTGTTAAAGAATTTAGTATGACTTTTTTACAAAAATACCGTTAGATCCTTCATTTTGTAAATCCAACACACCGGATATTTTTTTATAGCGGAAATGAATGATTAGAAATATTTTCTTCAAATCTCATAAAATTATTTTTTTTAACTTTAAAAAATAGTTTTCTTATAAAATATAATTACTTTTTTTTCTATCCAAATTAAAAAAAAAACAAATGATACAGTTCTTGGTAATACTAATTTAGTGAGTTTATAAAAAAATTATAAAATATATTGTTAAGGATATAAACATTTTGTTTAAATGATTTTAAATTTTTATAAAAATTAAGACGTTAATATTTTCGTTCTACAAATTAAAAATCTTTTTGAAAGATTTATTATATATCATATATTATGAAATTTTGAATTTTTTTATAAGGCTGATTAGATACGAAACTTTAAAAAAAAATGATGAAAATCATATGATCCAAAATAACATGATTTAAAATATTTATAATTCAAAAAAATTATGATTCAACATGTTTATGATCATTCATTTATTTTTATGATCATTCATTTATTATGATCTAAAAATATGTTGATTCAAACATTTTATAACCATTATTTATATCTTTTATAATTCAAAATTAAATAATTCAAAACATATAATCATATAAAATTTGTTTTTTAAACATTATTTAATTGAATATATTATTGATCCAAACTCATATGATTCAAAAATTATCTAATCCAAAATAGTTTGATTCAAAATATCTTGATCCACAAATATTATAATTCAAAAATAATATAAACAGAGAATATTATGATCTTTAATATATTTATTAATTAACAATTTTATAATTGTTTAACATTAAAAATTCAAACCGACATTTAGTTTAAAAAAATCAAAAAATAAATAAATAAATAAACAAACAAAAACACTATTATCTTCAAGTATGTAGTAAAGAAATTAAAAAATGAAAAAATAAAAAAAATATAAAAAAAACAGAATAATAAAAAAATAAAGAAAAAAATAAAATAAAAATAAAAAAAGGAAAAATATGAAAACCGAGTATATATGTGTTTAAAACAATTAAAGTTTTTTTTTAAAATTAAACAAACAAAAAAATACACGAAAATAAATAATAAAACTCACTTAAATAACTTTCAATTGATGTTCGTCGCCCGTGATTAAATCCCCGCGTCCATATATAATTACCACTGACATGAGTCATATGCGAACACATCACTCCCAACTATTGGGTTTGACGTTTGTACCCTTGAAGAAATGGATACTCGAGAATTGTCTTCACCATTTTTTGAGTCATCACGGGAGCGAGGCCCTATATATATATATATATATATATATATAGGTTCTGGTTCCGATGAGGACTCAAAAATGGAGAGGATTGTGATAAAAATTCTCCACCACCCATTTCGTCAATGGCACAAATGTCAGACCCAAATAACTTGTTGTGGTGCGTTCGCATGCGATCCACATCCATGATAACTAATACAAATTCGAGGATTTAGTCGTGTGCGGCGAACATCCATGGAACGTCATTTAAGTAGGTTTTATAATTTATTTTTGTTTATTTTATTTATTTATATTTTTCATTAAAAAAAATTAATTTTTTTGAATAGATATATGCTCGATGTCAACGTTTTTATTTGTTTTCGTTTTTATTCCTTTTTTAATTTTTTTTTGTTTTAATATATTTACTACATACTTGAAGGTACCAGTGTTTTTCTTTATTTTTGTTTTTGTTTTTTCATTTTTTCATTTTTATTTTTTTATTTGTTGAACTAAATATCAGTTTAAGTTTTTAATGTTTAACAATTATAAAAATTTAAATAAGAAGAATATCAAAGATCATAATGTTTTTTGTTTATACCTTTTTTTTAATCAAATTATCTTGAATTGTAATATTTTGAATCAAATCATTTTTGAATCATATGATTTTGGATCAATAATATGTTCAATTAAATATGGTTTTTGTTCAAAAAAATTTATGGATCATTATATATTTTGAACTATGTATATTTTATCATAAAAGATATAAATAATTATTATAAAATATTAGAGTATAAACACTTTTAGATGATAACAAATTAAGGATCATAAACAAGTTGAATCAAATTTTTTTTTTGAATCATAAATATTTTGAATCATCAGATTATGGATCATATTTTGTTTAACATTTTTTTAAAAAAAAAATTAATATTTCATAAAATTAAAAATAAATACTTAAGAAACTTATTTTTGAAAAACACTTTTTACAAAGTCACTAATATATTGAGTAGAACTATCCCTTAAATTTTTTATGGATTTTGGAGAATTTATTTTCTGGGTTTTTTAAAAAATAAATAAATAAATAAATAATGTTTTTTTATTCAAATTTTCATAATTATACTCATTTTGTAGAGAGTTAAATTTTAATAACCTTGGTTTATATATATATATATATATATATATATATATATATATATATATATATATATATATATATATATATATATATATATATATATATATATTAGTTATTGTTAAAAAACAAAGTAGACAAAAAAACCATTAAATGAGTCAGAAAAGCGGAATGGAGGGGGGGGGGGGGGGTGGAGGGAATTGACGATGCTGGGGGTGGGTTTAATTTTTTTTTCTTTTTTTCCCTTCTGTTTATTTACCTCTTTAACATCCGAACAATTAACCTGGGGACGAAATGTATTATATATATATATATATATATATATATATATATATATATATATATATATATATATATATATATATATATGTATGTATATATAAGTGTATTCATATATGAATATACTTATGTGTTTTTTCACAAACACATAAAATTATAATTCTTCATTTAATCTCATAATATATAAAAAAAAACATATTTTAAGGCCAAACTTCTCTATTATAGATCTATTAAGAAAACTCATTATTTTGGTATTTTCTTTTCTTACTTTTACGTGATCACTCTAAATAATGAAATGAAAAAATCTAAATCAGATTGACAAAAAAAATGAAATAAAATTTCTGGATGACTGTAGTTGAAAATTTAAAATTTAAAATTATGTTTTGGAGTCTGTTAAGGAAACTAGGAAGGTGTCATGAATAATCCTCCACACGATTCGAGGAATTTTCGTGGACTATCATCAAAGCCCTTAAACTTATGTATTCATATGTCTGATCTGTCAGACCAATGCAATTACATCTAAATTAGGTAACCAATTTGGAAGAAACAAAGAAGATTCATATTAATGGCTATAGTCTATGGATGGAAGAAACCAAATGTCTCGAATAGTTGCAGTTGAAGGAACCAAATTTTGTGGTTTATGTAAATCTTGGAGCATAACATTCATATCTTTACAAGAGTTGCTAGCATTTGGTTAGGGGTGTGAAAATAACAATTATTGTTTTCTTTGGATCATCAGGCATAGTTTGGTTATTGGAGAGTCTTCTGTCTTGCCTCTACAATTCAAAGAACTGGGTTTTCGACTCATTGTGGTTGGGATTCGACCGTTGAGATCTTATCAGTTGGGTTGTCCATGATATGTTAGTCTTTTTATGCAGACCAATTTACTAACAGTATGAAAATGTGTAAGGAATTGGAAATTGGCATTGATATTGGAAGTAATGTGAAGAGGGATGAAGTCGAGAAGATTATGAGGGAGTTGATGGTAAAAGAGTGAGGAACAAGGCCAAGGAATGGAAGAGACTTGTAGAGATTGCAACATGTGCAAAGGGATCATCTACTTTGAATGTTGAGAAACTTACTAAAGACATTAATACGTTTTCGATGAAAACATATTAATGTCTTTGGCAAGTTTGTCAACATTCAAAGAAGATGAGCCCTTTGGACCTATTGCAATCTCTGCAATTCTCTTCCATTCTATGGCATTTTTTTCAGTCGTTTACCTACAACTCCTAGCTATGGTTTCATATGTTTTTTTGGTTTTTAGAAGTTTACTATTTATTTTAGTTTTCATTTATTTAGATTTTGGTTCTATTTTCGCTTATCATTGGTCAGATCCTAAAATCAATAAGTGGAGCCTATTCTAGGTCATGAATCAGATACATGATGTTAACGTTCATATGTATGTAAATTTCATGTTATGATAATATATTCCAATTAAAAAAGGTCTAGGATTGCAAAACACTTACTTTAGTGATGTATTGTAGGTGAAACATAATCACAACACACAAAATTGACTAAATCAACTTTACGTTGTAGCTTTCTTATAATTTTGATAGTAGTCATGCTAAATATTAAAGAGTGACAAAAGATACCGCCCCCAAAAGATGTATATAATATTGTTTTAAGAACCACAAAGATTATCTGAGACCAAGATTTAGAGCAATGTCCTAAGTTGCAACTAATATTTAGAATCTAATAATTTTTCTTGCAGGTCCACAATAACATTATGTCCCATATAGTGCAAAAAAATATAACATCAATGACCTTTTAAACAAAAACTAAACATTATGTAGGGCCATAGTGACATTATCTCTATTAAATACTTTGATCCACTATCTGGAGCATTGGGAATTGTATATATTAATAGTTGAAAGTTGTTTATTAATACTCTCATTTGGTGGGACCTGATGTTTCCATTAAAGTTCTTTATCTATCCATTAAAAAGATAATTGACGGACAAATATGATCAATCCTGTCACTTTCATATGCTCTTGTTATTCCTCGTCCACCTCCATCTGTTTTTAGGTCTCGAGAACGTCCAATATCAAATATGAAAAGTTTCACCTTGTGATTAGGTTAAATCAACATAATCTATAATTTATATATAGCTTTAATTTTTCTTGTTGCAACACGTACTAAATTTTATCATGGTTTCCAATTGAGTTTATGCATTCGAATTTGAGTAGAATCAAACGTTAAGTGACATATGATTTCAATCAATAATCATTAAACTATATATATATATATATATATATATATATATATATATATATATATTATATTTATATCTATATATACTTATAAAAGAGACCTATTTCTAAGAACCGCATCCATTTGAAACTCCCATGTCATTTTATATTTCTAAATACTTTCCACATCCATTTTAATAATGATTGATAAATTCTTTAGCATCAAAGATGTTATATGAAATATTAAAATTTATCTTGGATTCTAATAATATCAACGATGAGTGTTTTTTACTACTTCACATTTCGTCGTTCACTTCCCTTTCTTTTTCTTTTGTAATGACTTCAATTAGAAAAGAAAGGAAAAGGTTTGGACTTCTTGAGAAACACAAGGACTATTTTGTCCATACAAAGGTCTTTCATATAAAGATGATTACTTATTGGTAAACGAAAATACATTTATTGTATGATCAAATTGTTTGGGTAATCTTATTGTTTTTCCATGAAATGGTTAAATTTATGAAAGCGACTTTCTATAATAGAAACTCAAGGAATAGACAATATTGAAGAATCCATATGAATTCTACTTTAAGATGATAAATTCCAAGATTAATGATGCAGTACATAAGAAAATATTTTTATATTATCCAATAGTGAACCAAACAAATACCTTCAAGAAGAACTTTTTTATGGATGAAGTCACAATATATGTCATATGTATTGCAGAAAGTTCAATCTGTGAAAAAGGTGGAATATTGGAATTTTATTTATTTATTTATTTATTTATTTATTTTTTTATAATTTTGAGAGCATTATATACTTAAGACATTTTCATTTAATTCATACAATTGAAAAGCTAACTACAACACTATAGTTACTTGATTCTCAGCCATCAAACATAAAATGTAAATTTTGTTAAATATACATGTTATCCTCTTTAGATGTATCTCATTTTTTTTTATAAAAACTAATTAATAATGCTTACTGGATTTTATGTTATCAATAAATATGTTTTATGGTTAAATATTTTATCTTTTTAAGGAAGATGCTAAGAGAATACTATTGGAAACCAAAAAATGTTGGTGTATTTCAAGCTTTTAAGGTTGTGTGGTATTTCTTTTGATGTCGATCAGTCTTACACCACCACCGCCAAAAGGAGAGTAGCAAATTTAAATGTTCTTCAATCGGTTGTATTTATGAGTCACTATTGTAGCTTTTATTGAAGTTTTCTACTTACATCCAAACAAAGAACAATATGTGTAGAAATACAAGACTAAATTATGTTAATAGTCATGTAATATATAATATAGAGAAATAGTTAATATGGGTTCAATTGAACTATAATGTTATTAAGTCATTATCACCTAGACGGAATGATATGTTACACGAGTTATGAACCCACAAACGGATCCAGATTAAAGTTTTGGAATCCAAAAAATGATTCATATTAAAATATGACGAATCGATATTTATCCATAATCCAAAATGTATCCATATTGAAATCATTGGATCCATTTTTATCCATATTGCACTTTTTGAATCTTATACATGTTAAATATAGAGGATCCATATTACTTAAAATTTGGATTCGAAAGGATTCATGTTGATATAGATCCATACAACTTTACTTAAGTGTAATGTTTATTAATAATATAATAATTATAAAAAAATAAGTTAAATATTTTCCAGCAATTAAGTTTAATGGATTCTAAAATTATGTTTTGGCATCGGTGATGTGGTTTCTTAATTATTGTTAAATTTTAGTTTTGTTTAAAACTTTTGTTTTTCTGCGCAATGCGCAGACATTCGTTTAGTGTAATATGTGGAAGTATGGACAATGAGTTTAGAATTTAGAAAGGAGGAGAGATGGATATGAGAAGATATTATAAAAAAGGGTCCAAATTAGCAAAACATAACATATTTTATTCTAGTCAACTAACACAAAATGTTATTGGAAAGTTAATAGTTTAATCCTCTTTTTTTTTTCATTCTATTCCACTACTCCTTGAATTTGTAAACATAGCCCCAACAACAACAACAACAACAACAACAACAACAACAACAACAACAAAATGAAAAACATGAAAAAACAACTGTATGTAGCTTGCTTATTATTCTAATAGTAGTTTATGCTACACAATATAGACGGAAAAAAGACATCTGCTCCAAAACCAAGTGCACAAGAGGGGCTTTAAGCACTACAAAGACTTTATAAGACATTATTAGACTCTCAATGTACAAGGCAGTAACTACATGCAACAACTGATTCCAAAATCCAAATATGTTCAATAATCTGAGACTGAGATTCTTGAGCAATGTCCTCGGCTACAGCTAATCCTTAATATAATCTTCATCTTCAAACTCAAACTCATATGAAAGGTCGGCATAGTAAACAACCAAACATATTCATATCGTTAGCATCATTTTAAACTGGTCTCTTTGATGAATATCTTATGACATTCTGAAAGAAGGACCAATCATGCTTGTTATAATATTATGACATTTAGTGAGTGAACCAAATTTAAATGAAAACATAGTATCTAGTGTAACAAAAAGAATGAAGACAATAATTGCAACTTCCATAACTTTGCTCCTTAAAACAAATTTTCTTGTTCTTGGACTGAACTTTCAGCTTCTTCAACCAAAATTAGGTTTGATGCTACCATTGTTGATAGGTGACTAAGGAATTATGAAATAGGTTCCAACTGTGTGTGAAGACTTTGATGTATTGCCTAAATAGTTGTGACCGCCTTTTCATTGTACTTATTTTCTACCTTTTGCTAATCATAAACCTTCAAAAAACATTCTAGAAATTTAATGTGCAAAAGAGCCTAATCCAATGATTTTTGTAGAACAATCTCTCTTTGTTGTGCTTCAATAAGATATGTGATAATTCTTTTATTATTGTTCTCTTGAGACATTCAAATCTCCCAAACCAAGTATTCCATCGACTTTCCTAATAACCATAAGAGATTCCCTCTTTAAACGCATTCAAACAATTTTTTTAATTATTGACTTCGGAGTGTAGCAAAAGCATCCACCAATTCTTTAATTTTCTGCTCTTGATCTGAAAACTTCTTAGACCAATATGTAACTAACTTATCAACATTGGTCTTCTTAGAAGTTTGAGTTGGAACTTCTGTGAGTTGTATCATCATGTTGAGCTTTCTATTCAGAATTTTGAAATCTCTATTGGACATAAGATCATAATCATCTCTACTATTATCTTCCACATCTTCATCAATGTCAAGTGGAGCCATGTTAAGCAAATCCTCAGTAAAAATCAGGATACAAACCTTCATCATCCACAAAGATTGAAGTATCTGGCTCAACCACCTCATCATCAGTAGTTACTTTGGGTGTATCCACGCTCAAAGAAACATTAAAAGGATTGTTGATTTGATCATACGTAGGAGAAGAAAATACCTAAGAAGTAATGAGATCCATTGACCAATGGTCCGACGAAGAGGAGACGATTCCATCTTTCAATTCTTAAAATTATAAAAAAGAAAATTTTAGAAGTGGGGAGTGTAAAAAATGACATTTATAAGCACTGGATTTTTTTGGGAAATATTCGAAAATGTCCTAACATTTTACCCTAATTTACGAAAAAGTCTCAAACTAAAATTTGGTAACGAAAAAGTATGAATTACCAGTAAAAATGGCGATTTGACCCATTGTTCCCGATTTAAATGCTCTTATACTACCATAATTTACAAATAATTTGTGTTAAGTATAAAACTTGAATGATTGATTAGATTCAAAAAGGTAAAAGAATCAAAACACAAAAAGAAGATCAAAGTTGTGTCGAATGATTAATAAGCACAACCTTAGAAGAGATCGATGAAGAAGTGCTATTGTAAAGGCTGTGTAGGGTTTACAACTTGGACGATTACAAGATACGGTCCTTGCATGCACTTTAAATAGTAAAATGCTAATAATAAATAAACAGGTGGACATGCCCAACCCGCTATACAAAATGGACTAAACATTAAATATACAATGACGTAACCCAATATGACCCAACAATCTCCCCTTTTGCATTAATTGAGGTAGGAGGCCTTCACGGTTGAGTACGCTTCTGAACTTCAAAAAGCTTCGGTACAATGCTTAGCAAGGCCTTGTGAACCTGGATATACCAAAGGATCATATCGGAAAAACACTTCTTATCCCCTTTACGATTCGCTTTGCATTTATCCGTAAACTCCAAAATGTATTGCAAGCAAGAAGTGGAGTAAAGATGCTTATCAGCAAGATAGAAGCAAACTTTGTGGAAATCAACATTTGTTCGCTCTTTGATTTGAAAAGCCATGTACCAGCATTCCTTTCGTATTTTCCCCAGCTTCATTTTGTCAAAATCTTCTGGAGCTACCTTATGGAACACAGTCGGCCTCTTTCATAGAATTGTTGCAATCTCAATGTCTATTTTGCCAACCTCTTGAATGTACGATACTAACATTCGATTTAGATGAACAACAATGGGTTCATACTTTTGTTCATCCTTAAGCAATATATTGAGCAGCAAAATCCAATCGTATGGGTTCAGTCAAGGTTGATCAGCAAGTGAAACTCAAATACCTGACTCGTAGAACCTCTAGCAACCTTAAAACGAGCATTTAGGAAGTTATCAGTTTCAAATGGACCTGAAAAGCTTCACAAATGTTATCTTTTTCGCACTCTAGGTTTCATATTGGGGCTTTGTGTGCTTTAAGTAGAAGGAGAAGAGCATATGGTCAGCACCGTTGTTAGTTAGATGAACGTTCGCAACTTTGATGAAGCTACGAAACTTGAAGGCTTTCGGTGTTATTGGAAGACCAAGTTGCAAATCTTGTGTGTTCTGCAAGTTAAAAGATGCAACAGACTTTAACCAATATTGGCTTGGATTATCGATAGCCTCATTCATAATTTGCTCCAAAGTCTAAAATGGAAATAAAAGCTTTCTACTTTCCAAAGGACTTGGGCTTCTCGTTCAACTTTCTCTTTCTCTTCTGCTTCTTTGACAATACGCTGATTTTCATCGATTTCTGCTTCACGAGCCTTCCTTTGTTTCAGCTCAAGCTCATTAGGCTCATCCTCTTCACTATCATCAATGATCTTTTCTTTACCTCTAGAACTTTAAGCTACGTTAACCTTCGGTTCAACTTTTAACTCTGGCTTAACAGTAGTGTCAGCTGGTTTCGAGGTTTCTTTCGTAGATTGCTTCACAATGTCTTTACCTTGTTTCGGAAGTGTGCTAGACTCCGAAACACCCTCAAACCTGTTTAGCATTCCGACTATGGGCTATGCTTATCAATCAAATACTTTCTTACATATATCGTGATTAGAGAATCACGAGTTTTAATAAAATTGTTCAAGTAAGCATGCACATCAGCTATACAACTCTTTGTTGCAACCTTTTCATACAAGAG
Source organism: Lactuca serriola (assembly GCF_051521515.1). Classification (NCBI taxonomy): domain Eukaryota; kingdom Viridiplantae; phylum Streptophyta; class Magnoliopsida; order Asterales; family Asteraceae; genus Lactuca; species Lactuca serriola. The sequence continues at coordinate 145,358,295 of NC_136408.1, read as the reverse complement.
ATCGTTAATTCACTTATTAGCATGATCAAGATTGACAGATAAAACTTTCACCTTCTCTATTTTGACGGCGAGCTTATCCATTATTTTGTTCTCAACAACCAAATCTTCATGACGCTTGTTTATTTTGGAAGAAATGGAGGTGTGTAACTCTTTATTGGCAGATTGAATGCCAATGTGAACTTCCTTAAGAGCATCCTTCTTAGTCTGAAGGGTAGTTCAAAGACTGGTTATGACTGCATTCTCCTTTGCAGTGTCCATTTCAAAGGAAGTCTGGAAAGTAGTCATGAAAGATTGAGCATCATAAATTAGTTTATCGACTTTTTTGGTCGTATCCTTGCATATAGAAGCTAAAGCCTCAACAACTTGATTTGTTTTTTCAAGGTTCGTAGAGTGTTCCTTCGTTAGCGTTTCAAAGAAGGCCTTGAGAGTTTCTTGAGAGTAGTCACCACGAGAGGATGTTTTAGAGGAATAAATTAAGGAATCAAACTTTTCAATAAGTGCCTTGAACTCCCCTCTGGTGACCGGAGCTTCATCATCACTCTCAGTCCGGATATTGAATGGGCTATAGGTAAACTCTCCAAAATCGTCTTTATCATCACCATAAACAATATCTGGCTCGTCTTGGCGGAGAGGTGAGATGGGTGGTGTAGAATGACCAAGAGTGAAACTTGAATCACCTACCTCCACATCAGACGAGTTGACAAAAACTGGAGGTTCGCTAGTGGATGTGGTTATGGTTACTGTCAAATCTATAAACAATGGAGTGGATTGTGCAATAGTAGCTTGGGGTTGCGAAACACCCATAGTTGGAAATTAAGGAATAGGGATTGGAGTAGTTTTGGTAATTGGAGAGTGAGGAGGAGTAGAGTGTTGAAAGAAATCATCAGTGATGGGAACAGATTCGGACATTGAAAAGGTTACCTCTGGATTCGAAAGTATTGGCTCCGAAACTTGAGGATGTGAAGTCACACTGGTGTCATCGTGTTCATGCTGGACTTGCTGTCCGATGAATCTCAGAAATGGTGTCTGATTGCGAGTCCTCCTCATTATCTAGGGTGGGCGTTTGTGGCTTGCGAGCGACTCACTTCAGTGTCTTCTTTGGTGTGTGGGCAGGTTCGGATGGACCAGCCTTCCCCTTTCATTTACCCCCTTCTTTGGCTTATCAGCCTCTTTAAGTACCTTTCGTATTACATCGGTCATTGGGTGAAGACCAGAGGCTGGTAGACTGCGATAGGTTCGCATGACTTCACTCGCAGCTGGGACATTGCGAAGCATAGATTCCAGATTTGATCCAATAAAGGTGAATCTGGAAGTATCTATGTGAATGATATTGGTGGTTTGGAAAATCTTAATAGGATCCATACTCGAACCCTCAATGACTAGGATGTTGAGCCAATCAACAACCCTTTGAACCACGAGAGTCCAAAAATGAGCACAAGAAATCTCGCTGTGTTGTGTAGTTGAAAGGGTACTATGGACCAGTTGAGCCTAAAGCACAGTCCTGTAGTCAATATTGACTCCTGACTAAATGACATACATGATAGCTTCATTTTATTCACTTCTTTTTATAGTTTATTTTAGCACATTTCATTCGCATTTTAGTTAATTTCCATGCATATGTTCCTTTTTGTTATTTTTACAACTACTTTCGGGTACATTCGAGTTTTGTGAGCTTAAATGCAGATTATAAGGAGACTAGCAGAGCGGGAATGTGCGGGATCTTTTGGAAGCATCTGGACTTGGAGGAAAACGAAGATTTTGGGCTTGATGGCTATGGAGGTGATGCATGGAGTGGGCTTGTCAATTATTTGAAGGGTTGGAAGAATTAAACTTTAAATTTGCGAGATGTGGGGGATTTTCAAGAGTGCGAAGATTGATGGTCGGACGATTACGGAAGTTATGGATCATTTAGAAAAGGCTAATTGAGCTTAATATGAAGAAATCTTGCATAAAAAAGGGCTAGAAGCTGATTGGGCTCGAACTAATGGACTAGCTGTGGGGGCCCAAGAAATGAACGAGCCCAAAAACCCGTCAAAGTCACGCGGCCAGCGTTAGAAAGCCTACGACCCGCGTGGATTCCTGAAAGGGGCAATTTCGGGATTTTGTCTAGAGCTCTATATTGGGATGGTTGGTATGCCTCTTCAGCCTTATCTTTTACATCCGATTTGGAGGCATTCTCTCTGGAGTTTTTGAGCACTTTGAAGACTAAAAACCTTGAAGAACTTCATCTTTTCATCTCTTGATTTTTTTCAAATGTTTTGTATAATCTTAACTAACTTTGTTTTCTTGAGTTTAGCCATGCTTGGCTAAACAAATCTTGGTTGACTTCTGTTGAATCCTTTGAACTTTTGTTGAATATTGAAGAATCCATGAATTTGTGTTTGAATCTTTATGAAAATGTTTTGTGTTTTAACATCTTATCATTGCTTGTATGTTTTTATTCATGAGTTTAAATGTGTTTGTTGTGATTAGCTGGCTAATTTCTTGACTATGTAAAGGATCTTCAAATTAGCAAGCAACAAGTGATTCTTGTGTTAGTTTTACTTCACACAATCATAAAAACTTTTTCTCCAACATGGTAGTGGATGCTTTTGACTCCTCTTGGATTTGGTGACTTTTTGGTTCTTAATGCTAGTTGACTTTCACTAATTACATGCTTATTGGAATTAGTGACTTTGACTATGGAAATTGTTATGAGCTTTTCTAACCATTTCAACGACTAAGAAAAGTCTAGGTAATCTCAAGCTCCTTGGATTACTATAGCCAAATTAAGGATTTAAATCAAGTATTGCACCATTGGATTCTAATGATATGTTCATCAAAAGTCAAAGTGAGGAAACTTTAAGTTAACCATCTCTCCGTTATTGATTTTACATCAAACTCTTATTTTTTTTGAAATTGTCTATTTAAATCATAGTTTAATTCTAGTTTGTTTCAAGTATTTCAAAACACCAAAACCCCCAATTTTAATTTATTGTCATTTTCCAAGTATTTTTACAAAGAGATTTTTCATAGAGTTATTAAATTGAACCAATATACGTGGATTCGATCTCTTTACCATTATACACTATTTTAGTGTAAAAGATTTAGGGTTATTAATTTTGTTGGCCTCGACAACCACCAATACATTATCGTCATAAACAGCTTGCTTGCACAGTCGGAGCCAGCTACCCTCTGAGAGAAGCTTGTGAAGGGAAGGGTAAAACAACCATTCTACATTGGTGGTAGGTAAGGCTTCTTGAACTTTGAGATGGAGGTCAACACTTCTCTTTATCCCATTTAGTAAAACATCTCCAAGATCGTATAGTTGGAGAGGTCTCAGGGTCAACTAGGTCACGACCTTGAGGAAACCGTAGCAGGCTACAAAATTGCAATTTCGAGATGTGGGTTTTCTTGTTATCAATTTCAAAGATAATCCGTTCCTCCCCTTCATGGTAGCTTGCAGTAGAATATTCCTTTGACAGGTGAACCAAGGGTACGATTTCTAATTTCTTCAGTGCGATGACCAGTGGGGAATATGGGAGGCACTCGATGAGAGGTTGAAGAAAACCATCGTACTTGGCAGGATCAAGGTCCAAAATGAGATTATGGTTATCCTTGATGTTAAGAAGAGATGATTGAGCCATTTGATCTACGACGGAAGCTGTTTCAGATGATGCTGCCATGGTAATGATAATTGAATCGGCAAAATCCTTTTATATTGTGTGATAAGTGAGAGAAATCGGACGATTAATGATCCCAAATCCCTAAAAAAGCGCCTAAAATGGCGTGACTGACAACTATGATGTCAGGCGGCGTAACTGACAACAGGCGTCGTTTCAGTTTTCACGCGCCAAAATTCAAATCTTATCCATTAAGACCGCCATTTCAGTTTCTGAATTTCGCAGTTCCATAAATTTGCAATTGATTACCATTTACTGTACTCCAAACCTGAAACTAATTATTAGGACAACGAACAAGAATTTTTGAAAATCATAATTATCTTCATGCGAGAGTATACCAATGATAAAGAAATAAACAAATTCTCTAAGGGATTCTAGGTGATGTCATCAAAGACATAGAGCAGATGGATCCTAGGCAATGATCTCTTCCTTTGCAGTCAACAGAGACTTTGAGGTGCTTGTGTGGTGTCCAATTGAATTACGATCATCTGTTTGATGGGAAACAATGAAAGGCTTCATTTAATAAGGCGAACGAGGTGGCATTTTCTTCAACTAAGTCCGAAACTCAAAATAAATCCGAACGTTCGTATGAAGTACTTTTCTAACCAGTGTAGCTATAAGAACAAGTAAGCTTTGGAATTATTTTTGGGGGCCGGATAAATGTTGAAATCTCAAGAAAACTAAAAACTTTATCTTATGGGTAGAAAAGTCTTAGGTCTAGAGCTTTTCATTAAGATCTCGCAAAAATAAAAAGAGACTTCAAGGTACAAGCCACGAAGGTGGACATTCGTTAATTCCTTGGTTAAAATCTAGAACATTTATATTGTTCACCGTCAATTCATAAATGTGTGTTGGATTTTGGGTTTCACTGATTTCGTGGTTATAGTGAATTTAAGATCATAAACACAGTGATTGTGCAACCATACACCTCAATGGTATTTTCTAAGAGTCTCAAGGGTTACATTTATGGAAGCAAGAGCAATGGAGAAGTAGTTGGAGGTGGTTCCAAAGAAAAATGTACCTCTGCTATGTGAAAGTGACTAAGCAGTCAAATCTTAACTCAATATGAGAAGAGTAAGGTAGCTCATGATCTATGTGAAAGAATAGCCTTATTGGGAAGAAATGATTGGTATTATTGATTCATTAAGGCTTCAACATAGAGTCTCAGAGGCTTCAAAATACATGCAACATCATGCTTCTCGGAACACTTACCTAGGCATAGATTAGGAAATTTATACCTACCTAATCATTCATAGTTGAGATCACCAAGATATGTGCCTTCAAACCTACTCAATTATCTAATATTTTTGGTATTTTTGAATATTTTATGAAAAGAAATAAGTAATGAAAATAAAGAAAATATTTTTGTATTTTTGTTTTTCTGAAAATGAAATAAAAAACCGAAAGAATAAAAATATTTTTGGATTTTTGATTTTTCTGAAAAAGAAATAAAAACAAAAATATACATAAAAACACACGAAATATACAAAAGTATACAAGAAGCTTCTGAAACCTCTAATGAACAGTGGACTGGGAGCCACTACGAACGTTCGCGGATGAACAATATACTACGAATAACTGCGAACTTTCATGGATGAATAGTAGATGGCGAATTACTACGTACTTTCACAAATGAACAGTTGACTGTGAATTACTACGAACGTTTGCACCCATTCACAACTCAAACAACACTTTTCTAATGCGAAGGTATTTTCGGAAATGATTCAGACTCAATCATTCCTAAGACTTGAAGAATATGATTAGAGGTTTGTTCAGGTAAAGATTTTGTAAAGATGTCAGCTAGCTGATCAGCGGATCTAACAAAGTGAATCTCGACATTTCCATCTTCCACGTGATCTTTGATGAAGTGATACCTTAGTGCTATCTAGTTTGGTCTTAGAGTGTTGCACTGGGTTGTGACATATGCGAATGGCGCTCTCAGAATCGCAATACAATGGGATTTGCTTCATATTGATACCATAGTCACGAAGCTGACTTTGAATCCAGATAACTTGTGACGTACAAGAGGCAGAGACAATGTATTATGCTTCTATAGTTGATAAGGAGACACATTTTTGTTTCTTTGACTCCCGACTAACAAGTTTTCCGTCAAGGAATTGACATCCTCCCATTGTACTTTTTCGATCTAAATCGCAACCTCTGGGATTAGCATCCGAAAACACTTGTACAATGAACCTTAAACTAAAAGGGTACCATACTCCGAGTAAGGAGGTTCGTTTAAGAAACCTGAATATGTTCATGACAAAGGCCATGCGGGGTTTGCAAGGATGTGCTTGAAACCTGGCACAATAGCAAACAAAAAACATGATGTTTGGACGACTAGCGGTTAGATACATCAATGACCCTATCATTTGACGATAGAGTGTCATATCAACAGCCGGTTTGTCCAAAGACGGTGTAAGTTTCATTCCGAATGCCATTGGAACCTTCACTTTGGAATCTCCCACCATTCCAAATTAGTAAGTAATGTCTTTGTGTAAGCCTCCTAGTTGATAAAAATTCCCTCCTGACTCTGTCTTATATTCAAGACAAGGAAAAAGTTAATCCGACCCATAGAGATCATCTCAAATTTAGTTTCCATCAATTTTCGGAACTCAACAATTAATCTGGGATTTGTAGAACAGAAAATGATTTCATCAACGTAAATTTGGACAATCATCAAATGGTCACCATCTTTCTTGTGAAAGAAGGTTGGGTTAACCGAACCATGTGGAAATTTAGTTTTTTTTTAAGAATCTAGTAAGAGTTTCATACCAGGCTCGTGGAGCTTGCTTCAGACAATAGACTGCTTTATCGAGAATGTAACAGTGGTTCAAATATTTCTGATTTACGAACCCTGGTGGTTGTTCCACATAAACTGTTTCTTCAAGTTCCCCGTTTAGAAAGTCACACTTAACGTCCATTTGAAAGGCTTCGAAGTTCTTGTGAGCTGCATACGTCAGAAAGATGCAAACAAACTCTAGCCTTGCAACTGGTGTGAAGGTTTCTTCATAGTCAATGCCTTCTTCTTGGAACATACCATTAACATCGAGTCGCGCCTTTTCTTGTATCACATTGCCCTCTTTGTCTAGCTTGTTGCAAAATACCCATTTTAGACCGACAACAGATACATCCTTTGGAGTGGGAATCAATCTCCAGACCTTGTTTTGTTCAAACTCATTGAGCTCCTCCTGTATTGCTTGCATCCAATCAGAATGATCAAAAACAACCTTAACATTTTTAGGTTCAATTTTGGTGCTAAACGAATTAAACATGCAATATTCCACTTTAGAGAATAACACAGTCTTCATCGCCTTTTGATGTGCTCTCATAAGAATGCATGAAGATGATCCTCCAATTACATTTGTTTTGGGATGATATATGGTCCATTTGGTCAAAGGAGGGTAATTAGGATCATCCAATTCAACATTTACATCCTCAAGTTCTGATTGCACATGCGAATCATCATTCATGTTTTCATTCTCCCCCTCGAATGATGTATGTTCCTCTTCTTCTGGAATTGGATTTTCCCCTTGGAATTGACTTTTGTGGGTCACTTTAGGAGTTATATGCTCCCCATGGAAATGTGTACCAGTTGTGGAGGTTCATGTAGAACCCTCCCCCGGAAATGGAGCATTTGCAGTTTGTGGATCTTTTGGAATCTGAGGTTCGCTTTCAAGATTCTTTGCAGCTTCATCAACAATCTTCTTTAATTCATACTCCTTGTTATCTGCTGCTTTGGATTTGGAAGATGTCGCTTTCTCTGGCTCATCAAATAAATTTATGAATTTTTCGTAGAGATTATAGAGTGGAATCGTTGCTGGATTCGGCTTGGGAAAGATCTCCTTTGATTGACTATCATCCTTCTGCTACTTCTTTATGTAATTGTCATCGGATGTGAGACAATAGGTTTCTTCTATATTTTTATAGTTTTTTTGAGAACCCTATACGATTTAGAAGTCAAAGAATACCCTAAGAAAATACATTCATCAGCCTTCACATCGGATTTATTCCTTTGCTCTTTGGAATTGAAAATGAAGCCCCTGGAACAAAATACATGAAAGAACTTGACAATAGGTTTTTGATTATTTATAATCTCATAGGGAGTAATGGAAAATAGCTTATTAAGGATTGATCGATTTTGTGTAAATCAGGCAGTTCCTATAGCATCCACCCAGAAGTAAAGAGGCAGATTTGCAAATGACAGCATGCTTCTCGCAACTTTACACAAAGAGCGGTTTTGTCTATCAACGACCCCGTTTTGTTGAGGAGTATAAGGAGCTAAAAAGTTGTGAGTTACTCCTTTTACACTCAGAAATTCGTCAAATGCTTGGTTTTTAAATTCCAAATCGTTGTCACTGCGAATGTTACGAACCAGCTTTCGCTGTTGAATCTCTATCCGCTTTATAAAATCATTGAGGTTGGGAGTGACTTCTGATTTCTGCTTAAGAAAATGCACCCATGTAAATATAGAAAAATCATCAACAATTACAATAATATATTTATTACAACCATTTCTTTCAATTGCAGAAGGACCACAAAGGTCTATATCAAAAGTTCAAGTGGTTCTATTACTTTCATATTCACAACTGTTGGATGACTCTTCCTTCTGTGCTTCCCCATTTCGCAGGCTGCACAAATATGTTCTTCATTAAACTTGAAGAGAGGAAGCCCTCGCATATGATCACCAAGAACAAGTTTATTGATGTCTTTAAAATTAAGGTGCGAGAGTCTTCGGTGCCATAGCCAGCTATCATATGTAGAAGCTTTCGTAAGTAGGTTGATGGCAGGTTTCCCTTTGATGGGGTTCAAATTTAGAGGTCACAATACGCCTTTTATCTTTGTCTTTAGAAGGACTGGTTTAGTCTTCTTTTCAGTAATGTCCGATCCCTCGTTGTTAAATGAAACTTTCAATCTAGTACCTACTGCGACAACTTGAAAAATTCTAGAGCAAACTAGGTCTAAACTTCAATCATGTACCAGTGAATTCATAATGTAACTTAATGCAATAGAACTATGATTTTCATTGAAAACCGTTCTTATATAAGTTAACATACATACAATACATTGGAAAATCATGTTAGATTGAACCTTTCAAATCAATACAAGTTAACAAGGAATTAGTAAGTTAAAGGGGTCAATAGAAGTTAAATAAATTATATTGTTTTAGTGATTTCGACTTCTAGGCTCCATATCTTTGAGTTTTCGGTCACATTGGACCAAAATCAACTTCCTATACTCACTTAGGACCGAAAAAAACCTCTAGAATTCACACCATGACCGAAAACACTAAGTTAAGGCCCATTTAGGCCGAAATCCCTTCAACATGGACCGAAATCTCATTCTTGAAAGAAGCTAGGACCGAAATCAACATCTTAGTGTGTATGCAAGGAGATTTTGGTCATGCTAGGCCGAAATCACCTCCCATTTTTGTCAAAATCACCCAAAAGCTGGTCATGTGGTGCACTTCAATGTAAACATCAACTCATAACATTATCTTACTCTTCCTATTTAACCGCAGAGTGGTGAACATTCTAAACTTCACTCATCAGTAATCAAAGTTCCTCAAATCCTCTCAAACTCCAACTCCCTGATCTCTAAAATATTAAACCCCATTTCTTTTCAAACTCAAAGATCAAACATCCCCTGGAACATATACTCCAAGTTAGTTCCTTAGGATACATTGTAAGTACTTATTATCTAGTGTTTTCACAAACACTTTCTTGTTAATTCATATCTTCACACATTATTGTGTGTTTAAACTGTTAGGATACGACTAGCTTCCCGTATTCTAAACTCGAGGATTACAGTTATTATCTCGTCATCTAACCGCGACTACACATAAGGTAAGTTCATACCCCTACATTTTTAAAGACTTTTTCTATGTTTTCGAGAGGGGGGGGGGGAGATACGAGTAACACAACAAAATATTTATGTTAAATCGCAAAGATTTAAATACGTTATGTTACCATTCTTATGAAGAGCGTTAAATACACGAAGCAATTTTACTACCAACCTCGTATATTTTTATATACAACGTAAAGATATGAAAAACAGTTACAAAAATACATTTTCATATTTCTTATATATATATATATATATATATATATATATATATATATATATATATATATATATATATATATATATATATATATATTTCGAGTACAAAACATTCATTTTATCAAAACATTACAAATATAATTATGAAACTTTGCCGCTTTGTAACTCGTTGAGCAAAGGGTAAAATTATATAACGTACATATATAATTGTTTTACGACATTTTCGATATTATCCATGAAAGAGGGGATAACTTCATATACAAACGTTTTCATTTCAAAAACACGTACACTCGTTGAATAAATTTGTGAGACATTGCCTTCATCGTACCCAACTAAGGTATACAGAAAGTCTTGTATTTATACCCGGAATCTCCGATACAAGAGCGTGATACTCTTGTATAGATCTATACGGGACTGATGATCCCACACTGTGACTACTAGCTACAGTCAGACCGATAGGTTATGGGTGACAAATGTCATAAATATCTCAGCGCCTGAAGAACGACGAGGCAGGCACCGCATCTTAAAAGCACAGTTATGAAAACTCACATGGGGAAACGACTATACATACATTATACATGAATAAAACTACATATCACTACTTTAAGTATGGAAAACTCTAGTACATTTCGGTCTTGGAACATTTAAGACTACAACTCATTTCTACGAAAAATATTGGATTTTCTGGAATAAACACTATTATTTTACAACTGAACGACTTACATCTCATTTATTAGAAAATATCGTATTTTTTGGAAAAAGCACGATATCTTTTCATGAAAAGGCTTATTATTGTTTATAACAAACTCTTATGAACTCACCAACTTAAATGTTGACACTTTTTCAAACAACTTGTATTCTCAGGGAATTAGTAAAACAGGTAACCAACAACTTTTGAGGATGGGATGCTAAGACGTCAAACAAATATTTTGTCATCATATTGTAATTGACTTTTGAAACATGTAACACTTACAATGATGTAACATTTTCAATTATATAAATGATGGTTATGTTTGCTTACTTTACTATTATGCAATTGTTATGATACAATACATGAAAGTCATCCATCCCCGGACGTTTCCGCCATCCTGGTTTGAGGGTGTGACACCTACAACCAATTGAGAGACACTTATCAGGTTGTGTTGCTGGCCTTCCACATATGCTATCTTGTGAATTGAAAATTCTTCATTCATTGTCATTTTGTATCCCTTGGTTTCTACAATTGAATTGTTGCTGTACTTCACTCTTCCTCCATCCTTTAGTTCTCTAAACTCTCTCAACTCTTCCTTCGTCCCTGTCATGTGATGTGAGCATCCATTTTCAATGTACCATTCAGAGTCAGATTGCTAATCACGAATCACCTACCAAAATCAAAGAGATTTAGGAACCCAAAGTTGTTTGGGTCTACGTGAGGCTTTCATAGGAAAAGTAATTGCAAAATCAACTAAATAAGATCTTTTGATTAAGGTGGATTTATCTTTCTTTGTGATCTTAAAAACAGTGATCCTATTATCATTTGAGTTTTTATCCTTTGTGGATATTTTCTTTTCAACTCTCTATGGGTTAGTTCCGGACCTCTTGAAAGGAATTTTGGGCTCCGAAGCTATCTTTCCTTTTCCCATAACATCTTTCGATGTCTTGGCAGAATGTGGAGCATTATTGTTAGGAGATAAATGAGATTTTGACTTCTCCAAAGGTTTCTCTTGATTTGGAAAATAGGGTTTTTGAAAACCTTTTTGTTTTGAAACCTGTGGAAACTGAGACCGAGTTCATGAAAAACTCCTAGGGTTCGCATGTGAATAGGGTTTTTGAAAAACTTTTTGTTTTGAAAATCTAGGGTTCGCCCTAGATTTCGGCTTTCTAATAGGAGTTTCGGTCTGCATGGATGATGAATCTCTTGGAACATTCTTGGTTCCACTTGGACTCCCTTTTTCGTAGCTTAAGTTGACTTTGTTTAGAGGTTCTGTTACACATATGCCCTTCGTTTTCCAAGAGGTCATTTCAGAGAGACCTTTGGTTTCATCTGCATTGTTGATAGGAGCTAACCGGAAATATTCATCACACCCATCTTTATTGTCTTCTTCGACCAGGGATGTTAGTTCTACAGTCTGATTTTTATTCAGTCCCTTAGTTGCTAAAACCTGATTAGGATCAGTTTGAACCTTTGGGAAAACAATTGCTTTTTCTTGTAAAAATTTTGAATTATTTTCAGAAACATGTGCAAATTCAACTGAATTTTTAGAAATTAAGACTTTCATAGGTTCAGGTTCACTTTTAACAAATTCTGAGCAATCAACCTCATCCTCCATAGATATTTCACTCATATCACCATCATCATCGAATTTAAAAGTATTTTCAATATTAAGTTTATTTTCTAAACTCAACTTAGTGTTTAATGAGTCAAACTTCTATACAGTATCAGATTTAATTTTCTCATTTTCATTTTCATCCAAAAGTTTTTTCAACATATTTTTGTGATCTTTGGAGTATATGTAAGATTCAGTTTTGTCCAGTCCTATTCTGTAAGCATCCGAGACTTCATCAGATAAGACGATGGATTCGCACCTATAACAATATGCATCGATTTCGTCCTTTTCAATTCAAGAAAGGGCAAAATCATCTGATGAATTTTCTTTCCAATTTCACAATCAAGATGTAACTGGGTAATAGTAAAATAAAGTCTTTTAGAAATTAAACAAAAAATGTTTCGCTATATTAAAAGCCCCAAATTATCACTTTTCAAATAGTTTAACTCATCCCTAGTCCTGGACAAATCCAACTCCAACTTTTCAATCCACATGCGCCTCTCTTATCTTTTGTTCGAAACCCTGCTGAGTTGATCAGTTAAGTTCGAATTATTTAAATGGGTTATTTTTAAACTTTCATTGAAACTAGAGACTGTATACTTTAGATCATCTAATTCAGTTTCATATTGGGACATTGGAATATTTACAGATTGAAGAATAGTGTGTACCTTGTTTATAACCTTCTCACACTCACTGATTTTCTCCATTACAGGTATCGCTGCGAAGCAGTTGTTAGAATCCCGGCCGCCATCAGTAGCGTAACCCCTTTGCTCTGAAACGTCATTGCTGACTATCAAGCATCTTCCACTGAACTGCGAAACATCATCCTTCGGAACGAAGCTTCTACCGTGAGTTGGCCTATGAACCTCTTCATCCTCAGAGTCAGTCGACCACACTTCGACTCTACCAAACTCATCATCGTGTTCCTGCACAATTAACAAAGTTTTAGCGTCATTAACATTTTTCTTCTTCTTGATTTCCTCCAGTTTTCTGAGGAAATAAGCCTCATCATCTTCCTCTTCTTTCTTCTCATTCATTCTTCTCATCATGCACTCCTTTGCTAGATGATTTTTTCCATGACTATAATTACAATCATAGCCGGTGTAACACCCTAAATCAGGTTTGACTTGAAACCCTCAAAGAACTTATATATATATATATATATATATATATATATATATATATATATATGTTGGGTCGTATTTGTGTTGCGTCTATTGGGCTCGTTAGCTAGTTCAATATATATCTTCGGTATGGGCCTGTCCATCTGTGAGTTTTGTAGGGTTTAGTATAAATAGATGCTTGCATGCATCCTAGAACATAATGATTAGAATCGATTAGAGAAGTATTGTTCAGCATATTCATCGTTCTTATTTTGTAACCCTAGAATCCTCTACAGTGGAAGTTCTTAGTCGAGCTCTGCTGAGGATCGAGTAATCTAATCATTCGACACATTCTGATTCATACTTGTGTTTCGTTTTTATTATCTTTATGTTCATTATTTACCTGTTACAAAGATCTAATCGATCAAAGAGTTATTTTATAACTCATCAATTGGTATCAGAGCAGGAGGCTGTGTAATTCATACACATCTTTTCTGTGAAAGAGTTTGCGATTAGGGTTATTCCGCATTAACTAATATTTATTGAGCCGTCATTCCATAATTGACGTAACTCAGCATTTATTTGTTTTGCCCTAATATTACATATTACAAGTCTGATCTTTTAAACAGGTTAATCGATCAAGCATGGACGAATCACAATCTAATCCCATCAACATCTCAAACAACATTGGATCAACGACAAAGATTCCTATTTTTTACACCCAGGATTACGAAGTCTGGGCACATCACTTTGAATATTATGTCATCGGATCAGAAGACAATGGATACCTTATTTGGGAAGCAATCGTTTCTGGACCTTTTGCTCACTCAGGAACGTCAAAAATCATTAAAACTCAGAAAGAGTATAATGATCTGTTAAAGGACGTAAAGGATGTTGCTCAAGACGAAAAGGAAAAGTTTCAGTGCAACATTAAAGCATTGAGAGTGATTCGATTCGCTCTTCAATCAGATACATTCCGGTTGGTGAGTTCATGCAGCACCGCTAAAGAAATCTGGGATAGGCTGTGAGAGCTATATTCCACAAACGAAGATCTGGAGCATTCTATTCAGACCTTGCTTTTGTCTGAGTTTGGTGAATTTAAACAGAATTCTGATGAAACTGTTACTCAGACGTTTGATCGCTTCAATCATCTTCTTAGCAAGATGATCAAACACGATATAGAAAGGAAGCTAATTGAACAAAAAGTAACCTTTTTGAATGGCCTTAGATCCGAGTGGAGAGCGGTGGTGTCCACTGTTAAAGCTCATGAGCAATTTAAATCTTATTCATTGGCAAAGCTGGTGGGGATTCTGAAATCCCAAGAAAAGATAGTCTTGCAAGAGAAAAATGTGGTCTCAAGTTTGGGGTCCCTGGCACTCCTGTCTAAAAGCAAAAGTGTGGTAGAAGATGAAGATCTCAAATTAGAAGACTATGATCTCACTTCCGAAGACTATGCAATGATGGTGTCAAATCCAAAGCGGTTCATTAAGAAAAGGTTCCCTACCAATAAGAACCGAAATTGGCAGGGAAGCTATAGTTCTGAAAAAGTTAGGGAGGAACCGAAGACAGAAGAACCAAAGAAAGAGGCGAAAGTTGAAGGAGATTATGGTGTGAACTGCTACTACTGTGGAAGAAAGAACCACTATGCCAAAGACCGTGTCCTAAAGAAAATGGCAGAGAAGGATGAGGAAAAAGATGAAGAGGCTATGTTGATGAAAAAGCTGGAAGAGATCAAGAGAAAGAAAGCTGCTACTAACCCTTCGATGAATGCTTTAATTGTGCAGGGTTCGGCAACGGATGATGAGTTCGGTGGCGTGCAGGTCTGGTCAACCGACTCAGAGGATGATGAAGTCAGGAAGCCATCTCATGGAAAAGAATATGTTGCAAGAAGTGAAGAAAGCAGTGGGAAGTGCTTAATGGTGACTGATGTATCTCAAATGAGAGGATACAATACAGACAGTGGGAATGAGGACACCAATGAGCGAGTGGACTTATGCTTCACAGAAAAACATCTCAGTGTGCAGATTAATGAGCTTGACGAATTGATCAAGAAGGTACAATCCGTTTTTGTTTCATTCAAAGTCCCACAAAATTCATATGAAAAAGAATTAAAAAGCTTAAACTCAAGAATCTCAAATCTAGACAGTAGTTTAACTCAAACACGGGTCACCAATTCTAACCTAACTGACCAAATAAGTAGGGTGTAATCCAAGAGTGAGGAACGGAGGATGTGGATAGAGCTGAAGGAGTCAGAGTTGATTAAATCTAAGGACGAAAACATTTATTTACAAAGAGACAATTTAAAACTTCTGAAACAGAGAAATGTTTTTTGTTTAATTGCTAAACGTCTTTATGCTAACATCAATCAACTTCATCTAAACTGTGAAATAGGGCAGAAAATTCATCGCATGATTTTGCCCTTCCTTGAGTTTAAGGAGGATGAAATCGATGCTGAAGCATATAATTGCGAAAGTGTAGTTTTGTCTGATGATGTGAATCCGACTTATATGTATGGTCTGGACAAAATCGAATCTTTTATAAAGTCCAAGGACCATAAGGACATGCTGAAAAACCTTTTGGATGAAAACGATAAACTGAAACTAAGGACCGATACCATACAAAAATTTGACTCATTGAATGCCAACTTGAGCTCAGAAAATAAAATTGATGTTGAAAACGTGTCTGAGCTTAATGAGGATGATGATATGAGCATAATTTCTGTAGAGGATAAAGTTGACTGTTCTGAGTTTGTCAAGAGCGAACCCGAATACCACAAAAATCTTATTTCTGAAAATTTTGTGGAGTTTGCTCGTTTGTCCCAAAATAAGTTCCCGAATCTTGAAGAAAAGGCTGTTGTGTACCAAAAGGTGAGAACAACACCAAATCAGGTGTACAAGGTCACAGGAGTAACCGAACATCAGACAGCCGAACTCACCGCCATAGTAAACGAAGATAATGCAGATGGCTGTGATGAGTTTTTCTGGTCTGCTCCTATAGATAATGCTGACGAAACTGTTGGTCTGTCAGAGCGAACGTCCTGGAAAACCAAAGGCAGATATGTGCCAGAGCCACTAAACAAGCCAGACAACTTCGATGTGGCAAGTACTAGTGGTACAAAAGAAGTTCCTGTAGAAGAAGTCACTCCTTCAAGCGAAACATCATCTGTTAAAAGTGAACCGGCTGACAGGAAGCAAAAGCAAAAAGCCAACATCTACAGACAGCCGAAGCAAGTGAAGGATCAAAAGCAGCAAAGAAATCTGAGATACAAAAAGAATCTCTCAGAGCGAAAACAGTTTTGGCGATCTCAAAACGCCCATTTCTCTTATCATGACAAAAATCCAAAGTCAGAGAAAAGTGCTGTTAGGCCGCAAGAAAGCAATAACAACCGAAAGGACAGGTTCGGTTCGGAAAGGAATAATAACCGAAGGGAAAGGTTCGGTTCAGAGAACACCAGCTACCGAAAGCATAGGTTCGGTTCCGTGAGCAAAAGCTATTGAGGTTCAAGGTTCGGTCCCACTAGTGACCAAAAACAAAAGGATCACTTAGAACCTCAAGTCAAGAAAACTTCTCAGTCTAAATTCTCTCATTCTAATTCCTCTCAACCTCATTCTAAATCCAATTCTGTTCAAACTCAAAATCCAAAATCTTCAATAGATTTGAAAGGAAAATCGAAGGTTTCCTTAGTCAAGAATGATCAAAAGCATTCCAAGGCCCAAACGCCTGAACCTGAATCCAAACCGACTGTAACAAATCCTAACAAAATTAAAGTTTTCACTATTAAGAAGAAAGATGTAACCACTTTAATAAAAAGAACATATCTTGTTGACATTTCTCTTACTATTCCTGTTCCTGTGAAAGGCTCACGTGGACCCAAGAAACTTTGGGTTCCTAAATCTGCTTGATTTTTGCAGGTTATCAGTGATGAGCAGTTCGACGAAGAATGGTATATTGACAGTGGCTGCTCACGTCACATGACAGGAAGGAAGGAAGAGCTGAGGGAATTTCGATATCTTCCAAACGGTAGGAATGTCAAGTTTGGGAACAACTCATATTGCACGATAAAAGGTTATGGGATGATAACAAATGGAGACTTCACGATTAGAAAGGTTGCATACGTGGAAGGACTTCAGCATAAACTCATCAGTGAATCTCAACTTGTTGGGGGTACCGGTCTTAAAGTTTCATTTGACGATGAGGGTTTGGAAATAATAGAGAAGAAAACAAAAAGAGTGATTCTCAAATCAGAGCGCAAAGGCGAAATGTTTCCTCTCATTCTCAAACCTATCAAATGAAATCCAGCTATCTGTCTGTTATCCAAAGCACTTTCTGACGAAAGCTGGTTGTGGCACCGAAGGCTCTCCCATCTCAATTTCAAGGATATCAACAAACTTGTCACCGGAGGTCATGTTCAGGGTCTTCCACTACTCAAGTTTGATCGAGAACATTTGTGTGCCGCATGTGAAATGGGGAATCAGAGTCGTCAAAGTCACCCATCCATTATAGACACTAAAGTCGTTGAACCACTTGAGTTAATTCACATTGACTTATGTGGTCCATCATCTATCGAAAGCGTTGGCAGTAGCAAGTATATTCTTGTTATTGTCGATGACTTTTCACGTTTTACATGGGTGTTCTTTCTGAAGCACAAATCTGAGGCAACTCTCAAGCTAAAGATGTTTATTAAGCAGGTTGAAGTGCAATTGAGGAAAGTCGTTCGTAACATCAGAAGCAACAATGGGATGGAGTTCAAAAATAAAGAGTTTGAAGAATTTTTGGCAGAAAAAGGAACCAGTCACAACTTCTCAGCCCCCTACACCCCTAAACAAAACGGGATTGTCGAAAGACAAAACCGATCTTTGTGTGAGGCAGCCCGAACCATGCTAAGTTTCGCTTCTCTACCTCTATATTTATGGGCTGATGCCATTGCTGCAGCATGTTTTACGCAGAATAGGTCCTATCTCAATAAGCGTTTCACTCTCACTCCTTATGAGATCATCAACAACAGGAAGCCAAATGTTAAATTATTCCATGTGTTCGGCTCACGATGCTTTATCTTCAATTCTAAAGAACATCGTAACAAGTTCGACGTTAAAGCCGATGAAGGATTTTTCTGGGTTAATCTCTTACTTCAAAAGCATATAGGGTTTTAAACAAGCGTTCGAGGAAGATTGAAGAAACGTATTATGTGACTTTCGATGACAGTTACGTCAAGAAGCTGAAGGCCACTGAAGAAACAGTTGGAGAAATTTTCTCTCAAACAGGCCATGTCACAGCCTCGATTGCAAATTTGTTTGAGCAGTTTGTGGAGTTATTCGATGAACCGGAGAAGGCTACACTCTCAGAAGCCTACTCAGCAGACAACAAAGTTGACTATTTGAAGCAAATCGTCGAAGACGCTGCCAAATGAATGGGTGAAGGAGAATCAGTTCCAAATGAACCTTCTCAGCACGGTGCTTCAGTTGAGGGGGGAGAATCCATCTTCTTCAAAACTGCCGAGTTCACAAGTTGAGGGGGCGAACTCTTCTCCAGCTGCACCCGAAAGCTCTACTGCACCTGAAGGTATTGTAGCTCCCGAAAGCTCAACTACACCGGAAGCTCCTGTAGCACCGGAAAGTCAAGATACACCTGAAAGCTCATCAGTCGAGGGGGAGAATGCCGATATGTTTTATGACGATGATAGTCAATCTGAGTTAGAAGAAATGGTAAATGCTGAATTGGATCCATCCTATGATCCAAATTACCCTCCTCTTGTCAAATGGACTAGAGATCATCCTGTTTCACAGGTTGTGGGTAATGTCTCTGAAAAGGTCTTGACCCGATCTCAACTGAAGGCAAAGCAAATTTCTCTATTCTCAAAAGTAGAGTTCTGCATGTTTAACTCTTTCGTCTCAAAAGTTGAACCAAAGATAGTAAACACTGCTCTTGATCACTCTGATTGGGTTCAAGCTATGCAAGGCGAACTTAATGAGTTCGAAAGAAATAAGGTTTGGCGCCTCATTCCAACTCCTAAAGATGCCTCGGTTGTTGGTCTCAAATGGGTCTTCAGGAATAAAATGGATAAGGAAGGCAATGTGATAAGAAACAAAGCTCGTCTAGTGGTGAAAGGATACTGCCAGGAGGAATGAATCGATTATGAGGAAACTGTTTCTCCTGTAGCTAGGCTGGAATCTGTTCGAATATTTCTTGCCTATGCTGCACACAAGAACTTTGAGGTCTACCAAATGGACGTAAAGTGCGCATTTCTAAATGGAGAACTTGAAGAAACGGTGTACGTGGAGCAACCTCCGGGATTCGTCAATGAAAAGTACCCAAATCACTGCTATATTCTTGACAAAGCGGTTTATGGGCTGAAACAAGCACCTAGGGCCTGGTATGAAATGCTAACCAACTTTTTTAAGATGTCCAAATTCAAACAAGGTTCGGTTGACCCAACCTTCTTTCGTAAGAAGGAAGGTAACCACCTTATGATTGTTCAAATCTATGTCGATGATATCATCTTTGGCTCAACGAATCCTAGCTTAACAGCTGAATCCAGAAAGCTGATGGAGACTAAATTTGAAATGAGCTCAATGGGTCCAATTAACTTTTTCCTTGGTTTAAATATTAGACAGGGACCCGAAGGCATCTTTATTAACCAGGAAGCGTACACCAAGACTCTCCTTGCTAAATTTGGCATGATGGGAGACTCAAAGGTTAAAGTTCCAATGGCGTTCGACACCAAGCTCACTCCATCCTTGGATAAGCCAGCAGTCGATATTACGCTATATCGCCAGATGATCGGTTCTTTAATGTACCTTACTGCTAGCAGGCCTGATATAATGTTTTCTGTTTGTTACTGTGCTAGATTTCAGGCGAATCCTCGTGAACCTCATATGCTTGCAGTGAAGAACATACTCCGGTATCTAAAACGAACTACCTCTCTCGTCTTATGGTATCCATCAAACTCAGGTTTCTTCGTTCAAGCCTACTCAGATGCAGACGTTGGAGGTTGTGGACTAGACAGGAAAAGTACCACTGGAGGCTGCCAATTCCTTGACGGGAAGTTGGTTAGCTGACAATCAAAGAAACAGACTTGTGTATCTCTGTCTACAGCTGAAGCAGAATACATCGCAGCTGCCTCCTGTACATCTCAAGTGATTTGGATCCAAAGCCAGCTCCAGGACTATGGACTCAATATGAAAAAGATCCCACTATACTGCGACTCCGAGAGTGCAATTAGGATCTGTCATAACCCAGTGAAACACTCCAAGACTAAGCACATAGCACTGAGGTATCACTTCATTAAGGATCATGTGGAAGATGGGAACCTCGAAATTCATTTAGTTCAAACCACTGATCAACTGGCTGACATCTTCACCAAAGCCCTTCCTGAAGCTTCTTTCAACAAAATTCTACAAGGGCTAGGAATGATGGAATCGGAGTCAGTACCAAAAATTACCTCTCAAGCTCAAAAGTAAGAAGCAAAATAGACCGAACGTTCGGGTTCGGGTCTCATGTATGCCGAAATGAACCGAACGCTCAGGTTCGGGTCTTGTTCTGGTGTACCGAAATAGACCGAACGCTCGTGGGTTTGGTTGTGTCATCTGATCTTCGCTTATCACTCAAAGGTAGTTTCTTTGGTTGTAAATCTTTTGTACTATTTTTCCAAATTTATTTATCTTATTGTCAAAGTTCTTTTCTTTTTCAAACTTAATTTTTTTTGGCAACCGAAATAGACCGAACGTTCGGGTTCGGTTCCAACATTTTTCTCACCCGAAATAGACCGAATGCTCGGGTTCGGTTCCAAAATTTTCTCAACCGAAATAAACCGAACGCTCGGGTCCGGTTCCAACATTTTTTTTGTATTAATTTTTTTTATGTCTTATTTATTTTTATCAAAAATCCCAAAAATATTTTTTATTTTTTTTTGTAAATTCACAAACTCCAAAAATATTTTTTTTTACTTTAATTTTGGCTCTTATCTTTTTATATGTCTCTTTATGGGTAACTCATTTCACTAGCTAAGTGTCCCTAGAAGCATGCTGTTGTATGTGTCCAAAGCCTCACCTGATTCTGAATAAAAGCCTTACTGACTTGGTACAAACAAACTTTGTCTTCCCAATTAGGCTCTTATATTTATTCTAATCATGAGCTACCTAACTCTCTTCTCACATGAGATAAGAGTTTTCTGCTTAGTCCTTATTTTTCACAGCAGATGTACTTTGGTCTCTTTACACCATCTACATTACTTTTCTTCATCTCATTCGCTTCACAAACGTAACCCTTGAGACTCTCAGACATTACCACTGAGGTTTATGGTTGCACAATTTCTGTGTTCATGATCTTAGCTTCGTGTCACTACGTGCTAAGTGAAACCCACAATTCAATACCTACTATGCATTGACGGTGAACAATTAACTTGCTCTAGCTTTCACTAATGAATTGACGGAGTTATCCATGGGGTACAACATGAAATCTCTATTTTTCTTTTGAGTGATTCCTATGAAATTGTTAAATCCAATCTCATTTCTTCCCTTGGGATCTAGTTTTAATCTTTTTTTTGAGATTTTATCTACATTAGTTTACCTTGCCACTTAAATTATCTCCAACCTACTTGTTCAACAGACTACATTGGTCTCACAAGTACTTCATTCGATTTCTATCTTATATCAAGATCAGGAATTATGAATTGAAGCGAAAGCCACCCACATAAGCCTAATTAAAAGAAGCCTTTCAACACTTCTTAATAAGTGTCTGATCGTTATTCAACGGGAAACCACACAAACACTTTAAGGTCTCTTTTGGATTTGAAGGAAGAGATTCGTGCCCGGGGTCCATTGTTTCGTGTCTTTATTGACATCACATAATCCCTCAAAAGTGTTGCTTTATTTCTTTTTCTTTTACACACTCAGCACGAATTTTTTTTAATTTTCCATAATTCTGGTTTCATTAATTTCAAGGCATTCTAATTGGATTGGCTGTTATAAAAGGTTGTGGTTAATATTGCTCCACGTGGGCGATTTTATTTTAAAGATGTCGTTAAACTCTAAAGGGATAAGATGACAAAAATGATGACTCAGGCGGGAGTCCAATCGATTTGATTTCAAACGGCGCAAGAAGGAAAAGCGTGCGAATTGGAACCGTTTCTTCTCCAAACGGTGCCTGATGGGAAGGCGTGTAACTAGGGACTGACACTCTCTCTCCTTCGTAATCATCGGCAACCCCAAATGTCACGCGTCAATCGCCTTTGAAAAACTCTTCGTTTTTCAATCGAAAATTTGGGAAAGATTCTTCTCTCACCTTTACCCACAGTATAAAAGGCAATGTAAACCACCATTTACCTCTTTACTACACCTATCTTTCCAGAGAGCAAGAAATTCCTCCAACCTTTACTGTTCATCCTCTCTCCCATCTTCATCACAACAATGGCGGATTCTTCATCTGTTCACACAACTTCTCACATCTTGCCTATTCGTCCCCAGCAGAGTTTGATCATTGATCCTACTCCTCAGGCATACGACGCTTTCATGTTTCTCATCATCGAGTGCCTGAAATACTCGCCAATCGCTCCTGCTCTTACCAGGGCTGAAGCTGTTCCCATGGAGTTCCTGTCACAGATTTTTGCTACAGCTCACTATGATAAGGTTGTCGACAGGATTTTCTTCGATGTCTTCGAGCACAAGGCGTCGATTTCCAAGCAAAGGTTTTGTACGCTGTTAGGGTTTGAACCTAATTCGTCGAGGGTTAATCCTGAAACTATTCCGATGGGTCATCTGTTCAACATGTTCTACAACATGGGGTACACTGTCACACCCCGAAAACCAAAGGCGGAATCGTTTCTGAGGTTGACTCCAAGTTGTGTATCAAATCCAATGTACATAGTAATCACAGTAAACAACCATTACATTACATATATATGAAAGTTTACATTTGGTTCAAAAGTAAATTGTACAAAAGTTATACATATATCATACGAACATAACGAGACGAGTCTTCCACGCACTCCATCTTCATCAAAAGATATCACCGGTACCTGTCTAACTTGGACCTGAGAATACAAGCAGTTTGAAAATCAGCATAAAGCTGGTGAGTTCATAAGCGGTTTTGTTTTATGAAAATGTATCGTTTTCCTTTAATTTTCCAAAAAGATTTGTAATCCAAGAAAATCCCATATTTTCTTATGTTAAATAGTTTCGTTATCTTTCATTACAGTTCTGTTACGCGTTTTAAGTTAACCCCAGGAAAATCCCATATTTTCCTAAATGCAAGATTGATAGAATAATACAGAGTATAGTTTGATATACTAGATAATATAGATTGAAAACCATGGGACTACTAACCCGAATAAGATTGTTTGATAAAACCATGGGATCACTATCCCGAATTTGATATAAGATAGTTGGATAATGTCATGGGATTACCATCCCATACAAGATATAGATTCAAAACCATGGGATTTCCATCCCGAACGAGATATAGATATAAAACCATAGGATTATCATCCCGTACAAGATATAGATTTAAAACCATAGGATTACCATCCCGAACGAGATATAGATACAATACCATGGGATTATCATCCCGAACAAGATATAGATTCTAAACAAAATCCTAGCTGTGAATAAGTTATATTAATACGTATTGTGAGTCGGGTAACCATGCTGATACGACAATGAGACCTCCTTGACGTTAGTCAGACGTCGGACGATATACAGAATTTGTCACCCCAGGCGTGCCCGCCTAACTGTAGCTAGCAGTTAAGGTGTGGGATTGTCAGTCCCGAATAGATCTATTCACAAATTCCTCGCTCTCCCTCCAGGAGACTCTGGTTACACTTCCGGGGAGGATTTACTGATCATCCATAAAGGGTAGTGACTACTCACAAGCTAGTACTAAACTATTCACAGGATTCTCATACGATATCACACATACAAAGATTTTGAAACATAATACAGAGAGATAGATACATACAAAGAAACGATCTGGCAATACATTCAAATAATACGGAGATAAACTGAATCAGACATAGTTTATCTAATAACTTTATTAAGATATCAGTACATGATATAAAGAGAAATATAGAACCCCAAATTATTCCCATAATAATTTGATTAGTTTGGTTATTTTCTTAACTAAAATCCATTTAGTTGTAATTGATAAATCATTCCTTATGCTCAGCATAACACATAAGGAGTAAAAGAGTTTATAAGTTTGCCAGATATTATTTGAAACACGTCAATGTTATAATTCGAAAACAGTTATGGTTTTGCTTGTATCCCCCCCTGAAAACATTGAAAAACACGGAAAAGGCGTAGGGTATGAACTCATCGAATGAGAAATGTGACGATTTGGATGCTAAGAGTTGATCTGGGGCTTGTAAATACACGAGGTTCCTAAGTATAATGTAAAGATACACATCTGTATCTAATTAGGACTTAGATTGATTATTTGATTGGGACAATTGCTTCTAGTCGCGAAAACACTCCGATACAAGTGTTTGGAGGGACCCGGGTGGCGTTTAGGGACACATATAGTTAGGATAATGAATTGGGACATCAAAGGAACACTCCTTAAGGAGTTTACGGCCACATGTCCCTCTACCCATGAGTTTACGGCCGTAAACACATGGTGGGGTGAGTTATGGCACAAAATGGCTTCAAACATTAAGGGAATAATTTCTAGGCTTGGTTTAAGGACTTGGAATGATTTTAAAACATCAAATAGACCCATTTAAGGGAGTTTATGGCCTAGCATAGGCTCCTGTCCGTAAACTCCTATATACCAAAGAAAAATTTTGTTTTTGGTTTCCAAACAAATCACATGTGATTGCTAAATTTATCTCAAGGCCTTTCATGCAATTACTTGATGTTTTGAATGGGTTTTTTGGAGTTTACGGCCAATGAGACCCCCTCATGGTCGTAAACTCTCATAGAGGGTGATTTCATGTGTTTTAAGGCTAAAAACTTGCATGTAAGGGCTTCTATTCCAAGGATTTAGGGGTGTTTAGGTAGCATTCTATCACCATGAATCAAGGATTTTACGGCCCAAGTACTTGCCTTGGCCGTAAACTCACAATAATGCCTCAAAAATTATGTTTCAAGTGTCCAAATGCTAAAACCAATATTCTATAATTCATATCTAAGCCTTATTTGTGTTTTGGAAGGGTTTAAGGTCAAGAAAACCCCATTTATATGAGTTTACGGCCCAAGCTTGTGCCTTGGCTGTAAACTCCTTCAAATCCATCAGAATCCATGTTTTAAATGTTATAAGTTCAATTCATGAAGCCATTAAGCCTTATCTAAAGTCCAAACTTGTCTAGGAAGGGGTTTAAGGGCTCAAAACCCTTCAAACTTAGTGTTTACGGCCTAGGCAGCCTCCTGGGCCGTAAACTCATATATTGTGTCCAATTTCATGTTTAAATCTCAAACTTGGAAGCCAAATATGCTATACAATGAAGTTAGGAAGGTACCTTAGGGATTTGAGGCTTTAAAATTGAGTTTTGGACCCTTAAACTTGGATTTTAGGAGAGAGGTTAGAGAGAGAGAGTAGAGAGAGAAGGAAAAAGCTTCAAATGAAAGGTTTAACATGTTTATGTAGTTCCCGATACTTGGACACGGTGGAATTCTACCCGATACCGACCTTAAACGAGGTTTTAGGTCGCACCCGATTAAGTTTCCGTCACCCGGCGGGGACGTTTCTAAAACTTATGAAATAAATGTTTTGGGCTAATTTCATGGGTTCCTAAATGGTTTGGACACTCTTTGAATTAAAATAAACATATAAACTTAATTAACTAAATCCAAAAACGACATCGGAACATTTCGACATACGGCGAGTTATACGGGTAGAATGGGATTTTGGCGATGAACAACTTCGGGTTGTTACATTATCCCCCCGTTAGAGGGAATTTCGTCCCGAAATTCAAAGAATAAGATACAGATCATGGATTGGAATGAGACACGAATGGATTTGTTGCCTCGGATCTTCACTTTCTCAAGTTGAATCAGGTCTCTACTAGGCGTTCTATCGAATTTCTCATTATCGGGACGTGTCTTTGTTTTGTACTTTGACTCTCTCTCAATGCATGATATCCATCGGCTTTCTCATGGAAGTTCCAACCCTGGACGACTTCGGTTTCCTCAAGGAATTACTAAGGTTTTGTCGAGTAGGTGCTTCTAAGGATTCAAGATGTGATGGACTGGATAGATGTTATCAAGCTCTAAAGGCATCCGAAACCTGAAGATTGCAGAATCGGTTTCTACGAAGATCTCGAAGGGTCTGATGTGAGACTAAACTAGATGTTCGAAAGAAACTCCCGGAATCCTTCGGGATAGACATTTAGAGGAAAGAGCTGTTAACTTCCCGTTTCTCAATGATTACAAAAACGAGGGATGTGTGGTAATTCATATCGGGAAAACTTTTGAGTTCTAAGTCATAGAATGATACGAAAGTTTGATGCCGAAGATCACGAGAACAGGGTCGAGGAAAGATCTAGACGAGCGACCCTTTCGAAACTAAAGATAACAACATAAATGAGACTCGGTCATTTCATGTTAAACATAACATCAAAGTATTTTCATGGAAAGTTTCCCCCTTTAAAATCGAATGGAACAGAACAATCCTTCGGACTGAGGATTTAATCTATAGGTACGAAGTTAGTGTTCTATATCTTACTGGTTAGTCGTCTCGACGGTACACATTTCGATTACATACGAAGGATTGAGTTTAGAAAATGTTCGAATAGCTAGATAACGGGTTTCCCTTTTTGTATTAAAATCGAAAAGAGTTGCAGGTATAAGAATTATTAAAGAGAAGTATACCTGCGGCGACAGAGGGATCAGTGGTTGTAGTTGCCTTGGGGCAATTCCTTTTGAAGTGCCCAGCTTCACCATAATTGTAACAGGCCGGACTAATTCCCGCTCCGGATGATTGGTTCGTTGGCTTGGCTGGTTTTCTGCAGGTTCGAGCAAGGTAGCCCTTATTGCCACAGTTGTCGCAGATCCTTTCGCGACATGGACCAGGAATACGGTGGTGGTAGTTGCACTTACCACACCAAGGAAGGGTACCAGTGTATCCACTGGCGGGAGTTTGGGCTGTGGAACCGATAGCCGAAACAGCGACAGGGGCAGTAGCAGCATGAACTGCTATTGTTTGCTGTTTCTTAGAAGACCCTTGCGTACTCTGGGCCTTCTGCTTGTTCCAGAATTTCTTTTTGCTTCCGCCTCCACTGGTGACTGGCTCGGGGGTGGTAGCTTCCTCATCAGAGTTGTCTTCGTGATCGATCAAGATTTTCACAAGACATTTAGCACTGTCATATGTGTCTGGCTTCGCAGCCAAGACATTCCCCTTTGTTGGCTAGGTCAACCCCCAGATGAACCTCTCAATCTTTTTACTCTCTGGGGTAACCATTCCCGGACAGAGTAACGCCAGATCATCGAATCTTGAGGTATAAGCTGCTATGTCGGAACCCTTCATCTTAAGGCTCCAAAGTTCGTGTTCTAGCTTCTGGAGTTCGCCCCGAGGGCAATACTCTGCAAGAAGAAGCTCCTTCATAGCTTCCCAACCCATAGCATTCGCTATAGGTAAAGTTAAAGATTTGACTCGGCCGTTCCACCAAGTCAGGGCTTTGTCTAGGAAGGTAAAGGCGGCGAACTTTACTCTATCAGATTCCGAACAGGCGCATATTTCAAAGATTGATTCGATTTTCTCGAACCATCGGGTTAAAGCAATGACACCCCCTGTGCCATCGAAGGATGTGGGCTTCGCATTCATGAAGTCTTTATAGGAACCCCCTTTTTGGTGTCCCTGGCTATCTTCTAGGTTTTGGGGCTAGAGACCACCTCTTGAATTACCAGAGTTCATTTGCGACATGGCTGCTACCATTGCAGCAGTCAGAACTGTCTGGAGTGATGCAAGATCAAGTTGAGGAGGAGGTGGTGGCGGAGGAGGATTGTTGTTGGTGTTCTTCGAGCTGGGTCTCTTTCTTGGAGGCATCATGATCTAAAAAGATCAGGAGAGAGAGGATCATAAGTCCTCTGAATTGAATCAAGAGATATGGAACAGAGGATATCCATTCAAGACAGATATAGCATCATACAAAGCGATAAAGCAGGAAGGAGTTATCAAGATAGAACATTTTATCGCTAGAGGAATGATCAAGGAATAACACGTATACAAGAATTTTCTACAAAGGATCGGCTCAAGAAATACTCCCATAGTATTTCATGGTTTGCTGCAGCGACGATTTGTTGTTTGGGATATTGGGTAAGTTTTAGGTATGCCGCATACCACAGTCACTCCCAAGCACATGTTGGCCGTGTCTCGAATGAAAATAGTTGGCCAGGCTATATTGACCCTAGACACGACTACATAACTGCCCAGGTCTAACCGCAGCGTACAACACCCATTTACTTATGTTTTGTTCTACTTGTAGTTACGGATTTCGAAGGCTCGGCATACTTAAATACTTTTGAAAATACTTATATTCTGTAGGATACTTTTAGTTCAGATCACTTAGGCCCCTTAATGTTTATAGTTTTATACCATGTAAGGTTTGGTATACTCTGTTCACTATAAACAAGGGCTCTGATACCAATCTGTCACACCCCGAAAACCAAAGGCGGAATCGTTTCCGGGGTTGACTCCAAGTTGTGTATCAAATCCAATGTACATAGTAATCACAGTAAACAACCATTACATTACATATATATGAAAGTTTACATTTGGTTCAAAAGTAAATTGTACAAAAGTTATACATATATCATATGAACATAACGAGACAAGTCTTCCACGCACTCCATCTTCATCAAAAGATATCACCGGGTACCTGTCTAACTTGGACCTGAGAATACAAGCAGTTTGAAAATCAGCATAAAGCTGGTGAGTTCATAAGCGGTTTTGTTTTATGAAAATGTATCGTTTTCCTTTAATTTTCCAAAAAGATTTGTAATCCAAGAAAATCCCATATTTTCTTATGTTAAATAGTTTCGTTATCTTTCATTACAGTTCTGTTACGCGTTTTAAGTTAACCCCAGGAAAATCCCATATTTTCCTAAATGCAAGATTGATAGAATAATACAGAGTATAGTTTGATATACTAGATAATATAGATTGAAAACCATGGGACTACTAACCCGAATAAGATTGTTTGATAAAACCATGGGATCACTATCCCGAATTTGATATAAGATAGTTGGATAATGTCATGGGATTACTATCCCGTACAAGATATAGATTCAAAACCATGGGATTTCCATCCCGAACGAGATATAGATATAAAACCATAGGATTATCATCCCGTACAAGATATAGATTTAAAACCATAGGATTACCATCCCGAACGAGATATAGATACAAGACCATGGGATTATCATCCCGAACAAGATATAGATTCTAAACAAAATCCTAGCCGTGAATAAGTTATATTAATACGTATTATGAGTCGGGTAACCATGCTGATACGACAACGAGACCTCCTTGACGTTAGTCAGACGTCGGACGATATACAAAATTTGTCACCCCAGGCGTGCCCGCCTAACTGTAGCTAGCAGTTAAGGTGTGGGATTGTCAGTCCCGAATAGATCTATTCACAAATTCCTTGCTCTCCCTCCAGGAGACTCTGGTTACACTTCCGGGGAGGATTTACTGATCATCCATAAAGGGTAGTGACTACTCACAAGCTAGTACTAAACTATTCACAGGATTCTCATACGATATCACACATACAAAGATTTTGAAACATAATACAGAGAGATAGATACATACAAAGAAACGATCTGGCAATACATTCAAATGATACGGAGATAAACTGAATCAGACATAGTTTATCTAATAACTTTATTAAGATATCAGTACATGATATAAAGAGAAATATAGAACCCCAAATTATTCCCATAATAATTTGATTAGTTTAGTTATTTTCTTAACTAAAATCCATTTAGTTTTAATTGATAAATCATTCCTTATGCTCAGCATAATACATAAGGAGTAAAAGAGTTTATAAGTTTGCCAGATATTATTTGAAACACGTCAATGTTATAATTCGAAAACAGTTATGGTTTTGCTTGTATCCCCCCTGAAAACATTGAAAAACACGGAAAAGGCGTAGGGGTATGAACTCACCGGATGAGAAATGTAACGACTTGGATGCTAAGAGTTGATCCGGGGCTTGTAAATACATGAGGTTCCTAAGTATAATGTAAAGATACACATCTGTATCTAATTAGGACTTAGATTGATTATTTGATAGGGACAATTGCTTCTAGTCGCGAAAACACTCTGATACAAGTGTTTGGAGGGACCCGGGTGGCATTTAGGGACACATATAGTTAGGATAATGAATTGGGACATCAAAGGAACACTCCTTAACGAGTTTACGGCCACATGACCCTCTACCCATGAGTTTACGGCCGTAAACTCATGGTGGGGTGAGTTATGGCACAAAATGGCTTCAAACACTAAGGGAATAATTTCTAGGCTTGGTTTAAGGACTTGGAATGATTTTAAAACATCAAATAGACCCATTTAAGGGAGTTTACGGCTTAGCATAGGCTCCTGGCCGTAAACTCCTATATACCAAAGAAAAATTTTGTTTTTGGTTTCCAAACAAATCACATGTGATTGCTAAATTTATCTCAAGGCCTTTCATGCAATTACTTGATGTTTTGAATGGGTTTTTTGGAGTTTACGGCCAATGAGACCCCCTCATGGCCGTAAACTCTCATAGAGGGTGATTTCATGTGTTTTAAGGCTAAAAACTTGCATGTAAGGGCTTCTAAAATTCATTCCAAGGCTTTAGGGGTGTTTAGGTAGCATTCTATCACCATGAATCAAGGAGTTTACGGCCCAAGTACTTGCCTTGGCCGTAAACTCACAATAATGCCTCAAAAATTATGTTTCAAGTGTCCAAATGCTAAAACCAATATTCTATAATTCATATCTAAGCCTTATTTGTGTTTTGGAAGGGTTTAAGGTCAAGAAAATCCCATTTATATGAGTTTACGGACCAAGCTTGTTCCGTGGCTGTAAACTCCTTCAAATCCATCAAAATCCATGTTTTAAATGTTATAAGTTCAATTCATGAAGCCATTAAGCCTTATCTAAAGTCCAAACTTGTCTACGAAGGGGTTTAAGGGCTCAAAACCCTTCAAACTTAGTGTTTACGGCCTAGGCAGCCTCCTGGGCCGTAAACTCATATATTGTGTCCAATTTCATGTTTAAATCACAAATTTGGAAGCCAAATATGCTATACAATGAAGTTAGGAAGGTACCTTAGGGATTTGAGGCTTTAAAATTGAGTTTTGGACCCTTAAACTTGGATTTTAGGAGAGAGGTTAGAGAGAGAGTAGAGAGAGAAGGAAAAAGCTTCAAATGAAAGGTTTAACATGTTTATATAGTTCCCGATACTTGGACACGGTGGAATTCTACCCGATACCGGCCTTAAACGAGGTTTTAGGTCGCACCCGATTAAGTTTCCGTCACCCGGCGGGGACGTTTCTAAAACTTATGAAATAAATGCTTTGGGCTAATTTCATGGGTTCCTAAATGGTTTGGACACTCTTTGAATTAAAATAAACATACAAACTTAATTAACTAAATCCAAAAACGACATCGGAACATTTCAACATACGGCGAGTTATACGGGTAGAATGGGATTTTGGCGATGAACAACTTCGGGTTGTTACATACACTGAGGTGCTCACCACGGTCACGAAATTCAAGAAATCGTGCCTGCCCCCTCAGTGGAATGGGATGTTCACTGTGCTTTTCAAGGGATTATCTGAAAGAAGTGATGGATCCGACGGGGCAAGTCGTATGTTACTTTCAATCATGTACGGGATCTACAATGGCATCAACATGGACTTCGGGTCGGTCCTATGGCAACAACTCATTCAGAGTCTCTCTTCCACTTCTCGAAACTCAGAGATTTCTTATGCCTGGTTCTGGACACTTGTCACTAAATGGGTGATGGACAAGTACCACGTCCCCATTGTCGCTGGTGCTCCAATGTCTTCGATTGGTACTTTCCATACCACGAAGATCATTGTCTCTGACGCATCAAAATTTCCATTCAACGGTTCTATCCCTGAAACAATGTATGGTGATGTTCCTGCCGACAGCCGAATCATTAAAACATACAAGGAGTTCCGTCGTTCTGGTCCGAGGGACCTTACTCCAGAGATGCTGAAGTCGATTCATGATGCTGACAAACCAGCCCCCAGAGGAAAGAAGGCTGATAAGGGAAATCAGGTTGCTAAGGGAGCTAAAGGCCCATCTCCCAAGAAGAGGAAAACCACCAGATCTGCCGAATCCCCTCCTATGAAGAAGCGAAAAACCCAACCGAAGCAAAAGCTGATCATTGCTTCATCCTCAAGCGAATATGAGGTAGAGGGTTCTGATTCAGATGGATCTCAACGTGGTAACACTCCACCACGTTCGCCTACACCAGAGATTCATATTTCCACTTCTCCTATTTCCTCTCCACCAGTTACAATTCCTTTTTCCATTCCCCCCACAACCTCCACCACTCATATACCATCCACCTCCATCCCAATACCACCACCCATATTTACCGAAGCAACAACCACCACCACTGCAGACGTAAGAACCAACGTATCTGATATGGGGGTTCATACTGACGCACCCAAATCCACCTCAGCACCCGAACCCACACCAACAACCGAACACACCACCCAACCCGAACCTACTACTACTACCGAGCCTCCAGCTTCACCACCACCATCTTCTCCTGCTCATGCATCAGAGGATGACGAACCACTCCTTGGCGGGGAGGACAAGACCTTTGACTTGGTCTCTTACAGTCCGTTTCAAGTTCAAAGTGACGATTATGACGATGCTCCTGTCACTAAGAGGCATCTCAAGGAGCTACATGATAAAATCGATTCGCTCATCGCCTCATCTTCTTCCTCACAGTCCTCCATATCTGAAGCTGCCATTCAGAAAACTGTTGATGCTTTTTCCAAATCTCATCAAGTTTCTCTTGATTCCGCCACTGCAGCCATAGACGCCTCAACCAAAGCTTGTGAGGCAGCGACCGAAAAAGTCGATAAACTATTCACTGATGCTTCTTCCTTGTTGAAATCTTTGCAGGAAACCGCTGAAGCCACTTCGACAAAGCTGGAACCCATTATCAACCAGCTGGCTAACTCAGTCGCATCAGAGCTGAAGTCGTTCGCTTCACTTCGTCAAACCATCTCTGACGACAACTCAGCTTTCAGAACAACCATTGAGGAGCGTCTCTCCAAGCTTCAAGAAGACTTAGCTGCTGAGAACTCTCTCATGGATGCTCTCGCAAGGAAGACTACCGCTCTGAAGGCCAAGAGTATTCAACTCTCCAACTCTCAACAGGAGATTGAGTCTCTTCGATCTAAAAGAGAGGTGGTTAAGTCGTGTGTTTCGGATGTCCACTCAGCAATCTCAAACATCCTTGAAGCACGTGACCCGATCCTCAATTATTCTGTGAGGCGTGACCTTGTAGAGAAGCTTGCTCCCGCCCTCTCTCTACTGAGCAAAATTGAGGGGCCCTTGATTTCGTGTCCATTCCGAAACAAGGGGGAGAAAAAGTGAATATGTCTCAACCGCCTCCTACTTCAACCGAACCTCCTCCAGTAGGCCAAGCCTCCGGTTCCGGTTTAAAAGACAAGGGAAAGAAGATTGCTGAGGAGAGCGATGAAGATGATAAGAAGACTATTGCCGACCTTCTGAAACGACATGGTCGAGATAAAGAGGCTGACATTAATGCTCATGTGGCTAGAGAGGCTGAAGAAGCTGAAAGAAGACATAAAGAAGCCCACGACCTTCTCGAGAGTAGGAAAACTCTTTTTCCTCCTTGGACTCTTGAGAAGCTGATTAAAGAAGCCATTGAAACACCAAGTATCTTGTGGCTAGAACTTGTGATCTCTTTAGATCGTTCCAACACTGTCGACTCTCAGTTCGACATGCCACTGAACCGAAAGGCATTTGTTTTTCATGCCTTTGCCAACATTGCAGAGTTCCCCCATCCTCATCCACAGGTTGATCGGGACTTAGTTGAATTTTATCTGAGGGCAGCTCAACCACAATACCAAACTTGGAGCGCTCAGAAGATCGTCAATGTTCGGGTCCTAAAGCCGTTCAGGGAAGGCAACTTCACCAACGTTCGGTTCAAGGTACTACGGGGATCTGCCTAGACTGAACATGCCATCTCACTTGCAGATCTTCCCAACCTTAATCCCCATGACTGGATTATCTTTCACAACATCCTTCTTACAAACGAAGCAGAATATGGTCCGATCATCGACCACTTTAAGAGGATGCTTGTTTGCTATGTCATGGAAGTTGCTTTGATGGATCAGGAGAGAGCGAGCGTATTCAAGAAGAAGCCCACCATATCTCCTATTGGCTCTGCCAGTGATCTCAACATGATGCAGATGGGGAAGATTGACCCAAAGAGAAACTTCGTCATGTTTACCAGGAACGAAGGGCAGAAATGTCTTTTTGCCTTGGCAGACAAACATCTTTACACCACTGCCTGTTTGGAACACGTTTTGGGGATCATCCATCGATGCAAGCAAAACACAGCGGATGATATAAAGTACTTTGATGATATGATTCAATGGTACATTCAGTTCAGACAGACTATCCTTGCTCTTATCACACGTCTGTTTGACACAACAAAGAAGGTTCCCGCTGCTAGCCCAAGCAAGAAGAAAAAGTAGTCTCGCTCCAAATTGACGCAAAGGGGGAGATTGTTGGGTCGTATTTTGTGTTGCGTCTATTGGGCTCGTTAGCTAGTTCAATATATATCTCTGATATGGGCCTGTCCATCCATGAGTTTTGTAGGGTTTAGTATAAATAGATGCTTGCATGCATCCTAGAACCTAATGATTAGAAAAGATTAGAGAAGTATTGTTCAGCATATTCATCGTTCTTATTTTGTAACCCTAGAATCCTCTACAGTGGAACTTCTTAGTCGAGCTCTGCTAAGGATCGAGTAATCTAATCATTCGATACATTCTAATTCATACTTGTGTTTCGTTTTTATTATCTTTACGTTCATTATTTACCTATTACAAAGATCTAATCGATCAAAGAGTTATTTTATAAGTCATCAATATATATATATATATATATATATATATATATATATATATATATATATATATATAGCCCCATGAGTACGATGGGCCTACTTATGAGTACCCTTAGCGTCTGTCACACACCCAAACAATTACATTGTATATATAAAAAGGTATTTACATCTATTTGCTTGATAATTATATACATCAAAAGTAACAAAATAAAGAGGAGACTCTACGCGCTCTGTCTTCTCAAAGTCTGCTGAGATACCAGTCTACTGATTTCCTGAGAATACAAGCCGTTTTGAAAAGAGAGTATCCGCCACACCCCAAAATCTGAACGGCGGAAACGTTCGGGGGCGGAGGACGTCATGTACATTATCATAACAATGCATAATAGTAAACAAGAAACAACATCATTCATTGCATTAATAATAAAATTTTAATACAAGTGTGTTCTGTGTATAGTTTATAAGACACCAAAAATGAATAAGCAAAATAAAATCGAGTCTTGAAAGCTCCGTCTTCTCAAAAACATGGTCATCGGTACCTGTCTACTAGTGACCTGAGAATACAAGTTATTTTGAAAGAGGAGATCAACATTAAATATGGAGAGTTCCTAAGTATTTTAGTGTCATTGCTTGTATGAAAGTTGTAACATCCGGATTTCCAGGTATAATATTTTAATTGTTTATTTTGAGTTATGAGGAGGGACTCGATGAGTTGACGCTTAGACTCGTTGAGTAGGATCGTGATTGCTGACTGGATTAATGAATGGACTCAACGAGTCGATGGATGGACTCGACGAGTCCGCACTGAGGTCAGAAACCCTAAATCTTCGGGCCTATAACCTATTTAAGGGACCTTATAGCCCTCAATGGCGGCTACCAGTCCAAAGAGAGAAACCCTAGAGAGCTTGAGAGAGTTGTGTGAGAGGGAGAGCCATTTTTAATCCTTTTTATTGTGGCTTTGCAAAGAAGAAGGTGGTTCCAGTAAGGGAAGGTCAACGAGATTTCGATTCTGTGGTTTTCAAGCATGGGTCTTCATTGTTGAGGTAGTAAATCGATCCCTTCTCCTGTTTTGTACAAGATCCTTGAATCTAGGGTTTTCTCTACCCCTCTATTGGCTTGAATTAATGCATATGTTGTCCCTTTGAGTGTTAAAATCTGGATCTGGACCTTTAGAGGTCTAGAGAGCACTACCTATTCTACTTTATGTTCTTCCATGGAGGAAACGAACCTATGGTGCCATTTTAGAAGCCATTTGACTAAAAGAAGCCTTAGGTGTGTTGCATGTGTGTCAAGA
Organism: Lactuca serriola; assembly: GCF_051521515.1. NCBI lineage: Eukaryota > Viridiplantae > Streptophyta > Magnoliopsida > Asterales > Asteraceae > Lactuca > Lactuca serriola. Next base: position 145,321,801 of record NC_136408.1, on the reverse strand, counting down.
TTTGACCTTTACGTGATTATTGGTCATTGGGAAGTCAGATCTATAAGTTATTGAAGCATATCTGACTTCAGAAGGTTGTTTGGGTGCTATCATGGAGGAAACTTGTCGAGTCCATATGGGGACCTGACGAGTCGTGTCGGGTAGCCCCGCGATTCGTTTCCAGTGGTAACCCGTCGATTGGGAGGTTCAGTCGACGAGTCGAGTGAGACCTTAGAAGGATTCAAGGGACAAGCTTGGACTCACCGAGTCACCCAGGTGCACTCGACGAGTCTGGTCAAAGTTTGACCGTTGACTTCAGTTGACTTTCGTTGACCTTTACGGTTTGGTCAACACTTGGACTTTTGGATAGAGGTGGCAATCGTGTCGTGTCATGTCGGGTTCGTGTCGTGTCGAAACACTAAACGGGTTGAAAGTGCTTGACCCTAACCTGAACCATTTAATTAACGTGTCGTGTCATGTCAACCCGTTTATTTTTGTGTCGAGTTCGTGTCGGGTTTCGGGTTAGGGCTATACCTTGAAATATGTCGTGTCATGTGAGGTTAAAAGATTGAGCATGTTAAAAGAGTAGGAGTTGGGTAGGTGGAGAGGAAAAACTAATAGTTTGGAGGCAGAATAGATGAAGTCATAGCAAGTTCAGGTGACAAAATTAAAAGAGTGGGAGTTGGGGACGCGGATGAAAAGGTCGCGCGGATGTGAGAGTGGTGAAAGAGGCTAGGTAGTTTTGGTTTTGTATCTTTCTAGTTTATTTAAATAATTCAAAAAAATTGCATATAAATAAACGGGTCATTTTCGAGTCATATTCGAGTTGAAATTCTCAACCCTAACCTTAACCGTTTAATTTTCGTGCCGTGTCGTGTCAACCCGTTTATTTAAACGGGTTGAAATATCTTACCCAAACCTGTTTATTTCGTGTCGGGTTTGTGTCGGGTTTCGTGTCGTGTCAATTTTTGCCACCTCTACTTTTGGATCATTAGAAGGGTAAAATAGTCTTTTAGCCTTCTGAGGGACCATTGGAAGGGACTGGTCTAGCCTAGAGAGCCGTTATTGATTTTAGGTGATTGCTTATGTGTTTAGGCAGGGCTACATCATTGTTACGAGGTTCAGGGATACCGAGCACGTGAGTTACTAGACAGCATATGAGGTGAGTCTTCTCACTATATGTTACCTAGAGTGGTAAAATTGTGTGACTGGAAGGTGTTATGTGCTATGAAGAGAATGTGATATTGTTGATAGATGATATATGATACGTATATGTTATATTATGTTATGAGTAGTATGTTATGGACCGCAAGGTCATCATGTTATGGACCGGAAGGTCAACAGTTTATGGACCGGAAGGTCAAAAGGATATGGATCGAAAGGTCATTATGGGTAGGAGCGGAAGGTCTACCAGGGTTGTGGGACGGAAGTCCTCTGAGACACAGTGACCGGAAGGTCTTATAGCCTTGGGTGGCATATGTGCGTATGTGGTATTTTGGGGAACTCACTAAGCATGTATGCTTACGGTTTTATGTGATATGTGTTTCAGGTACTAGTGAGGACCGTGGGAAGGCGTCGGCATGATCTGTACACATTGAATGGATTTATGTATTTGAGATCTTGGGATTTGTTTATTTATGATAACATGTGATATAATGGAATTTTATGTTATTTTATGAATGGAAGTATGTTTTAAAAATGAAAAATTGTTTTGAAAATTTACGTTGTTACAAGTTGGTATCAAAGCCTTGGTTTGAGCGATTCGGATGCACCTTCGGGCGTATCTGAATTCAAACTGAGGATTTGAGGAAGTTCTTCTTAAAAGAAACAATTTTCCTATAAAGTAAAAGAATTTGAGAAAAGCAGAAAGAATCAGTGTGTACGATCAGCCAGCCCCCGAACGGTGATTTCCCAAAACATCCTTACTTTATGTATTATGGGATATGCTATGATATGCTATGTATGCTAGAGTAGGCTAGGTATTCATATTAGGACTAGAGTGGCCTGATCTGTGATGCCGTAGCCTAGGAGATTACTGCTGCTGTGAGATGGTTGAGAGTGAGTAGGTAGCAGTGAGGAGCTTATGAGGGGCCTACCGAAGGGTAGCCGATGCTTAACGAGAAGTAGAGTACTTGTGATATGGGATCCTAGGATGAAAACTTGGAATGGATGTTGATGCGGTGTGGAAGGTAGTATAGGGACCGTACAACTGGAAGCACCGGATTAGTATGCAGTCCAAGTAAGAATCCTTAGGGTACTAAGGAACAAGTAGGGTTAAGTTGTCGAGTGTGAGTACACTCGAGCAAGTCTATGTTATTTTGATGTTGTATTCCAGAGACATCATGGTTGCGACACGCCACATACCAGAGACCAGCAGCGTGAGTAACGAGGAGCTTCGTCAGATGATCCACGAGTAGGTGGCTACGACTATCCGCTCAGAGATACCGGAGATGTTTGGGTATATCAAGACCACTTTGATTGAGACATTCGATGAGAAATACGCTGCGGTTACTGAGGCTACAGCCGTTGCAGCTACTGCGGCTGTGGCTGCTGCTAGACCCTAGGGGGGTGACTCATTGCTGTTTCGGGAGTTCAGCAACATGAAGTCACAAGAGTTTGATGGTACGCAGGATCTGATCGCTGCGATGAGATGGATTTCTGATATTGAGGGATGTTGCTATACATGCTCGTGTCTGGAGCATTTGAGAGTATGGTTCGTGCTGAACCAGCTTCGCTTGGGGGCGAAGGACTGGTGGAAGTTTGTGTCGACGAATTTCACCCCTGCCGAGCTTACTGCGGTGACCTGGGAGAGGTTCACCACTATGTTTCGTGATAAGTACGTTCCCCTAGTGGATAGGGAACGGCTGGCTATGGAGTTCTTGTCCCTCAAGCAGGGCACTAATTCTATTACTGTGATCACCAGGAAGTTTCATGAGAGGGCGATGTTCTGCCCTAAGCAGGTGTCTACCGAGCAAACGTGCATGAGCCGGTATCTGAGCATTCTGAGGAGAGATATTCTCGAGTTCATGGCGAACTCGACGTACCAGACGTTTGTTGAGCTTCAGGAAAATGCTTGGAAGAGGGAGATTGAGCTGGAGACTCATGGCTGGGAGGAGGCGGAGTCTCAGGTGAAGGATCGGCGGCCGACACAGTCTCAGCCGATAGCCAAGCGGGTAAAGCCCGCCCATTCGAGACCTGGAGGCCAGAAGGGCCGCACTTATGGGAAGTGTGGCAACGGACATGATGGGGGTTGTCTATCAGGTGCTTGCTACAAATGTGGCATGGAGGGGCACACAGGCAAGGACTGCCCCAAGGGATTCATGGATTGCTTCCATTGCAACCAAACCGGACACCTGAAGGCCGAGTGTCCGCAGTTGCGGGGGACAGCTCAGGGAGCACCGTAGGGAATTGCCCCTGCCGCCATGTGAGCTATTGAGGGTTGGCCATTGAAGGCCGAGGCACCGAAGGCTCATGGGAGAGCTTTCCAGTTGACAGCGGAGGAGGTCCGCGCAGCGCACGATGTCATGGCTGGTATGTATTTTTTTCATTTATTTATGCTGAGTTGAAATATTGTGCTTATTTTATGCTATGTGTATGTACTTTTCTTGTGAATTATGTACCTGCTTGGGTGTTATTTGACTCGGGTGCGAGTCGGTCATTTGTGTTTTTAGCATTTAGTCAACACATCAGTATCCGGCGAGAGGCGATGATTCGACCTCTACGAGTTTCTATAGCTGACGAGCGAGAGGTGTATGCTACGGATGTGATTCGAGGATGTGTACTCGAGATCTTCGGTGTTGATTTCTCGATAGATCTGGTCTTGATTACGATGGGGGATGTGTGTGTCATAGTGGGCATGGATTGGTTGAGCCGATTTGGGGCTGTTACAGATTGCGAGCGACAGTTGGTGATGATATGAGACCCTAGTGGGGGAGTACTTACGGTTTACGGTGAGGGTACCCGATGTGGTTCAACATTTTGTTCAGCTGCCAAAGCGAGACAGAGTTTACAGCAGGGCTGCAGCGGGTTTGAAGCCCATGTGATGGATAAACAAGTGGCCATAGAGAGGCCAAGTTCGATTGATGATGTTCCGATAGTGCGCGAGTTCCCAAATCTTTTTCCCGAAGCGTTGTCGGGTGTGCCTCCGGAGAGGAAGGTGGAGTTCTGCATCGATTTGGTTTCGGGGGCAGCGCCTCTCGCCAAGACGCCTTATCGCCTTGCACCGCTAGAGATGCAGGAGTTATCCTCACAACTTCAGGAGCTACTGGGGATGGGGTTTATTAGACCGAGTAGCTCACCGTGGGGAGCGTCGATCCTTTTTGCAAAGAAAAAGGATGGTTCACACCGGATGTGCATTGATTACCGGGAGTTGAACAAGTTAACGGTCAAGAACCGTTATCCATTACCGAGGATCGATGATCTGTTAGATCAGTTGTAGGGAGTGTCTTGGTTCCCTAAGATAGATTTGAGGTCTGGATATCATCAGATGAGAGTGTGAGATATGGATATCCAGAAGACAACATTCAAGACTCGTTATGGCATTACGAGTTTGTTGTGATACCTTTCAGGCTCACCAATGCACCAACAGCGTTCATGGATCTCATGAATAGAGTATGCAGACCGATGTTGGATAGATTAGTGATCGTGTTCATCGATGATATTTTGGTGTATTCGAGATCTAGAGCGTAGCATGCAGAGCATCTGAGAGAGATTCTCGGAGTATTGACATCGGAGAGGCTTTTCGCCAAATTCTCCTAGTGTGATTTCTGGTTACGAGAGGTACAGTTCTTGGGACACCTCATTAACCGGAATGGAATCTTGGTCGATCCAGCCAAGATTGAGGTGATTACGAGATGGGAGGTGCCAAAATCCCCCATCGAGATCATGAGTTTTCTGGGATTTCCTGGCTACTATCAGAGATTCATCAGGGATTTCTCCAAGATTGTTGTTCCTCTCACCAGGTTCACCCGGAAGGGCATGACCTTTAGTTGGGGTCCAAAGCAGCAGGCCTCCTTTGAGACGCTTCGCTAGAGATTATGCGAAGCTCTGGTGTTAGCCCTTCCAGAAGGGATGGAGGATTTTGTGGTGTACTGTGATGCATCAATATCGGGGTTGGGCATAGTGTTGATGCAGAGAGGGCACGTGATAGCATACACATCGAGGCAGCTGAAGCCTCATGAGACGAGGTATCCGACCCACGATCTGGAGTTGGGGCAGTGGTGTTCACCCTCAAAATCTGGCGTCACTATTTGTACGGGGTTCGGTGTGCCATATGCACGGACCACAAGAGCTTGAACTATTTGATGGATCTGCCCAACCTGAATATGTGCCAGAGGAGATGGTTGGATGTGGTAAAGGATTATGATTGTGAGATCCTATATCACCCGAGCAAGGCTAACGTTGTAACCGATGCCCTGAGCCATAGGGCAGAGAGTGCTCTGATACAAGACATTTGTATGAGGATGACGGTGATGACTCCGATGTTGGATACCATATGAGAGGCCCAGGCAGAGGCCGTGAGACCGGAGAATCAAAAAAGGGAGCGAGTGATTGGGTAGTTATCGGAGTTCGTTACCGATAGCCGAGGGCCTATGACCTTTCAAGGTCGGATTTGGGTGTCGTTTGCATGCGGGGCACATACCACCTTGATGAAGGAGGCGCACAGATCGAGATTCTCGATCCACCCCGGGGACACTAAGATGTATTTAGACCTGAAGAAAGATTATTGGTGGCCCTGTATGAAGAGGGATGTTGCATGGTTTGTTGAGAGGTGCTTGACCTATTGCAGGGTTAAGGCTGAGCATGAGCGTTCGCATGACAAGTTGCAGCCACTTGAGGTTCCCTAGTGGGAGTGGGAACAAATTTCTATGGATTTCATCATCAAATTGCCAACGACTGCGAGGGGTGTTGATGCAATTTAGGTGATCGTTGACCGGCTGATGAAGAGCGCTCACTTACTATCTATCAGTGAGAGCGCTTCCGCTGAACGGCTGGAAGAGATGTATGTGAGAGAGGTGGTGTCGCGGGATGGTGTATCGATCTCGATTGTGTCAGATCGAGATGTACGTTTCACTTCCAAGTTCTGGAAGAAGTTCCATGAGGAGTTGGGTACAAGATTGCATTTCAGTATCGCATACCACCCACAGACGGACGGACGGAGTGAGCGGACGATTCAAATGCTCGAGGAGATGCTTCGAGCATGTGTGTTGGACTTTGGAGGAAGTTGGGACACGTACCTACCATTGGCTGAGTTTCCTATAACAACAACCAGCATTCGAGCATTGGTATGCCTCCTTTTGACTTGTTGTATGGGAGAGGTGTCAGACTCCCATCTGCTGGGGAGAGGTAGGGAAGTGAGTGATGGATAGCACTGAGATAGTGCTTCAGAAAACTGAGCAGATACAGCAGGTCAGGCAAAGATTGCTAACAGCCCAGAGTCGCCAGACGAGTTATGCGGATAGGCGACGATCCGAGCATGAGTTTCAGGTTGGAGACTTCGTACTCCTGAAGGTGTCTCCTTGGAAAGGAGTGATCCGATTCAGGAAGAGGGGCTAGTTGGGGCCCCCGGTACATTGGTCCTTTCAGGGTGACCACGAGGGTGGGCAGGGTAGCGTATCGTTTAGAGCTACCTGTAGATTTGGGCCATATACATGATACCTTCCACGTGTCTCAATTGAGGAAGTGTATAGCTAATGAGTCGGCAGTGGTACCCTTGGAGGATATTTAGGTAGATGCGACCCTGAATTATGTTGAGAGGCCAATTGTGGTGGTGGATCAGAAGATCAAGGTTCTGAGGAACAAGGAGGTGCCCCTGGTTCAGGTCCAGTGGCAACATTAGAGAGGGTCCGAGCTGACTTGGGAGCTGGAGGCGGAGATGCGGAAGCAGCACCCAGAGTTGTTTTCAGAATGAGACTTCGAGGGAGAAGTCTGTTTCTAGTGTGGGAGAATTGTAACATCCGGATATCTAGGTATCATATTTTAATTGTATATTTTGAGTTATGAGGAGGGACTCGACGAGTTGACGCTTAGACTCGTCGAGTAGGATCGTGATTGCTGACTGGATTAATGAATGGACTTGACGAGTCGATGGGTGGATTCGACGAGTCAGCGCTGAGGTCAGAAACCCTAAATCTTCAGGCATGTGCCCTATTTAAGGGACCTTACAGCCCTCATTTGCGGCCACCAGTCTAAAGAGAGAAACCGTAGAGAGCTTGAGCGAGTTGTGTGAGAGGCAGAGCCGTTTTTAATCCTTTTTGTTGTGGCTTGGCAAATAAGAAGGTGTTTCCAGTAAGGGAAGGTCAAGGGGATTTCGATTCTGTGGTTTTCAAGCTTGGGTCTTCATTGTTTAGGTAGTAAATCGATCCCTTCTCCTGTTTTGTACAAGATCCTTGAATCTAGGGTTTTCTCTACCCCTTTATTGGGTTGAATTGATGCATATGTTGTCCCTTTGAGTGTTAGACTCGGGATCTGGACCTTTAGAGGTCTAGAGAGCACCATCTATTCTGGTTTATGTTGTTCCATGGAGGAAACGAACCTAGGGTGCCATTTTAGAAGCCATTTGACCAAAAGAAGCCTTGGGTGCAATGCATGTGTGTCAAGATTTGACCTTTACATGATTATTGGTCATGGGGAAGTCAGATCTATAGGTTATAGAAGCAGATCTGACTTCAAAAGGTCGTTTGGGTGTTGTCACGGATGAAACTTGCCGAGTCCATATGGGGACTCGACGAGTCGAGTCGGGTTGCCCCGCGATTCGTTTCCAGTGGTAACCCGTCGAGTGGGAGGTTCACTCGACGAGTCTAGTGAGACCTTAGAAGGATTCAAGGGACACGCTTGGACTCGCCGAGTCACCAGGTGCACTCGACGAGTCTGGTCAAAGTTTGACCGTTGACTTCAGTTGACTTTCGTTGATCTTTAGGGTTTGGTCAACACTTGGACTTTTGGATCATTAGAAGGGTAAAATAGTCTTTTAGCCTTGTGAGGGGGCATTAGAAGGGACTGGTCTAGCCTGGAGAGCCGTTATTGATTTGAGGTGATTGCTTATGTGTTTAGGCAGGGCTAGATCATTGTTACGAGGTTCAGGGATACCGAGCACGTGAGTTACTAGACAACATACGAGGTGAGTCTTCTCACTATACGTTACATAGAGTGGTAAAAAGTTATGACCGGAAGGTCTTATGTGCTATAAAGAGTATGTGATATTGTTGATAGATGATATGTGATATGTATATGTTATTAGCAGTATGTTATGGACCGGAAGGTCATCATGTTATGGACCAGAAGGTCAACAGTGTATGGACCGGAAGGTCAAAAGGGTATGGACTGGAAGGTCATTATGGTTAGGACTGGAAGGTCTACCAGGGTTGTGGGACGAAAGTCCTCTGAGACATAGTCACTGGAAGGTCTTATAGCCTTGGGTGGCGTATGTGCGTATGTGGTACTTTGGGGAACTCACTAAGAAGTTATGCTTACCGTTTTATGTGATATGTGTTTCAGGTACTAGCGAGGATCGTGGGAAGGCACCGACATGAACCGTACACACTGAGAGGATTTCTGTATTTGAGATATTCGAATTTTTTTATTTATGATAACATGTGATACAATGGAATTTTATGTTATTTTATGAATGGAAGTATGTTTTAAAAATGAAAAATTATTTTCAAAAATGATGTTGTTACAAAAGTGTTTGTAGATGTTTGATGTAAATGTTTGTAAGTGTTTGTAGTAATTGTTTGTATCCCCTAGAAAATCCTATATTTTCTACTAAATAGTAGCCTTCTACCAAGGCCCAAAAAGTTTTGTGTGTTGTGTTATTTGTAAAAGTTTGTATCTTTCCCATGTATGACTATCATTACCAAAATATAGTTTACATTACTGTTTATGTGAGAAGATCACAATGTGAATGCAATGGGAAAATAACGATGTATAGTAGTATTATATGTAAGTAACTACCAATGTACTAACTACATTAAACAAGTTTGTTAATTAAGGTAAAATGTGATATGATTGTAACCATACTTGATAGACTATTATAACACGACGCTCCAAGGCATCGAAATGTTATGACATTAGTCACCCGTAGGCCTGTAGGTCCCACTGTAGTAAGCAGCAAGGTGTAGGATAGTGAATCCCGTATAGATCAATAAACCAATTCACGCTCTACCTCCAGGAGACTCTAGTTGCGAAACGTGACACAACAGTAGGTTGCCATGCCATGAAGTAGTGGCTCACATTAATGTTATAGTGTTCTAGTGTTTGTATAGTATGTTCTAGCGTATTGTATGTTCTCTCTGTTTCTCATCATAGTATGTTCTCTTGTATAGTGTAGTGTATTGTATGATCTCTTAGTTTCTCATCATAGTATGTTCTCTTGTATAGTGTAGAGTATTGTATATTCTCTAAGTTTCTCATCATAGTATGTTATTTCTGTTTCTCATAATAGTATGTTTGTACTGACTCATGAATGAACTAACTCTTGTATGTTTCATTGTACTAGTAATAGTGAGTAGTGACTTCCTAAACTATACTTATTATAGTTTACTAGTAATGTTGTTTGTATGAATGAACATGTTTGTACACCATCGCTACCCAAAGGTATTGAACTGAATGAATAACTTTAATATCTATACACATACACATAATATATAACTAAAGATTCAAACGACCTTCGGACAAACAACCGATACCCTAGGTCCACAACCAAACAAGGAACATGAAATTAGGCGAGTTATCAGTCCTAAGTCCTTTCAATCCTACTTATATAAATATATGTATATAGACATGATTTTGACAAAAATATAAGTTGAGAAAGTTTAATAAGGAGTTTTGCATATCAAGGAGTTTGTAAAACGATTTGAAGCAGTTTGTTTGATAACACATTTTGAAATGTAAGAAATCTGTCTGTTTGATAGTTATTAATCACATGTGATTGATATAATAATTGTTGGGTTGCAGATTTGTTTAATATTGCGTCATTGGGCTCGGTTATTTGTTCAATTATTTTGTACTCCGGTTTGGGCCTGTCCAACCGTGAGCCTGTTAGGTTTACTATATAACAATATGCTTGCATGCATATTAGGTTAACAATCTAGAATACAAGATAGAGAATTATGATAGCTTTGATTTTCTTTATCGTTCCTGTAAACCTTTTAACCCTCTACAGTTGATGTTCTTGATCGAGCTCTTCTGAGGGTTGTTTTATAATCATTCGACACGTTTGATTTATTCTTGAGTTGTTTATTATTTTCGTGTTCTTGCTGTTTAATCTTTATTTTACCTGTTTGAGATCTAATCGATCATCAAGATTAAGTTTTAATCTCATCAATTGGTATCAGAGCAGGAGGCTGTGTAATCGATACACTTCTTTTCTGTGAAAAAGGTTTCAATTAGGGTTTTCCGCAATTACTGATATTTATTGAGCCGTCATCTCATTATTGACGTATCTTGATATTTATTGTTTTGCCCTAATCTGATTTATTACAAGTCTGATCTTTAAACAGGTTATTCGATCATTATGGACGAGTCGCAATCGAATCCCATCAATATTTCGAACAACATTGGATCTACCACGAAGATTCCCATCCTGTACACCCATGATTATGAAGTCTGGGCGCATCACTTTGAAGATTACGTTATAGGATCTGAGGATAATGGATACCTCATCTGGGAAGCAATTATTTCTGGACCGTTTTCTCATTCTGCAACTTCAAGGATTATTAAAACTCAAAAAGAGTATAATGATCTTCTGAAAGATGTTAAAGATATTGCGCAAGATGAAAAAGATAAATTTCAGTGCAATATCAAGGCGTTAAGATTGATCAGATTCGCACTTTAGTCCGACACTTTTAGACTGGTGAGTTCATGCACGACGGCAAAGGAGATTTGGGACAGGCTTCATGAATTGTACTCTACAGACGAGGATCTTGAACACTCTATCCAAACCTTACTCTTGTCTGAGTTTGGAGAATTCAGGCAAGGAGCCGAAGAAACTGTGACCCAAACGTTCGATCGCTTCAATCATCTTCTCAGCAATATGATCAAACATGACATCGAAAGGAAGCTTATTGAGCAGAAGGTTACGTTTTTAAATGGTCTAAGATCAGAGTGGAGAGTAGTGGTGTCTACAGTTAAAGCCCATGAGTAATTTAAATCATATTCCTTGGCGAAACTGGTGGGTATTCTCAAATCTCAGGAAAAGATTGTGTTGCAGGAAAACAATGTGGTTTCAAGCCTAGGTTCGTTGGCTCTTTTATCCAAAAGTAAAGCTGTAATGGAGGACGAAGACCTCAACTTGGAGGATTATGACCTCACGTCTGAAGATTATGCTATGATGGTATCTAACCCCAAGAGGTTCATCAAGAAGAGATTCTCCAACAACAAAAACCGGAACTGGCAGGGGAGTTATAGTTCAGAAAAGGTTAAAGATGAACCGAAGGTTGAGGAGTCTAAGAAGGAACCGAAGGCAGAAGGTGATTCTGGAGTAAGCTGCTACTATTGTGGGGGAAAGAACCACTATGCAAAGGATTGTGTCCTCAAAAAGATGGCTGAAAAGGATGAGGAAGCTTTGCTGCAGAAAAAGCTTGATGAGATAAGGAAGAAGAAATCTACCGCTAACCCTTCTATGAATGCTCTAATTGTGCAGGGTTCGGTTGTTGATGACGAGTTCGGTGGCGTGGAGGTTTGGTCAACTGATTCTGAAGATGATGAAGTGAGGAAGCCCTCTCATGGAAAGGCTTGTGTGGCAAAAGAGGAAAGCAGTGGAGGAAGATGCTTGATGGTGTCTGACGTATCTCAGATGACGGGATACAACACTGATGGTGGAAGCAATGAACCGAAGGAGCAGCAGGATATGTGCTTTACAGCCAAACCGCTCAGCGTGCAGTTCAACGAGCTCGATGAACTGATCAAGAAGGTACAATCGGTTTTTGTTTCATTTAAAGTCCCACAATGCTCATATGAAAAAGAACTAAAAAATGTTAATTCAAGAATTTCTCATCTAGATAGTAGTTTAACTCAAACTCGAGTCACCAATTCTAACCTAACTGATCAATTAAGCAGGGTGTCTTCGAAGAGTGAGGAACGGCGCATGTGGATCGAATTGAAGGAGTCAGAATTAGTCAAAACAAAAGATGAAAACATTTATTTACAAAGAGACAATTTAAAGTTGTTGAAACAGCGAAATGTTTTTTGTTTAATTGCCAAACGTCTTTACACTAATATTACTCAGCTTCACTTGGATTGTGAAATAGGTCAAAAGATTCATCGCATGATTTTGCCCTTCCTTGAGTTTAAGGAGGATCAAATTGATGCTGAAGCTTATAATTGTGAGAGTGTGATATCATCTGATGACGTCAATCCGACCTATATGTATGGACTGGACAAAATAGAATCTTTCATTAAATCCAAGGACCATAAGGACATGCTTAAAAACCGAAGGGATGAAAATGATAGACTTAAACTGAGAACCGAAACCATACAAAAATTTGACTCTTTAAACTCCAACTTGAGCTCGGAAAACAAAATTGATGTTGAAAATGCAACTGAGCTTAATGAGGATGACAATATGAGTGAAATTTCTATAGAGGACACGGTTGACTGCTCAGAATTTGTGAAAAGCGAACCATAAAACCACAAGAATCTAATTTCAGAAAATTCAGTGGAGTTCGCTCGATTGTCCCAACAAAAGTCCCCGATCTTAGCAGAGAAAGCCGTGGTATATCAAAAGGTTAGGACCACTCCAAACCAAGTGTACAAGGTCACAGGAGTAACCAAACATCAAACTGCTGAACTCACAGCAATTGTAAACGAAGACAATGCTGATGGCTGCGATGATTTTTTCTGGTCCGCTCCAATCGATAATGCTGATGAAACGGTAGGGTTATCTGAAAGGACCTCATGGAAAAGTAAAGGAAGATACGTACCAAAACCCTTGAACAAGCCAGATAATTTTGATGTGCCAAGTACTAGTGGTACGAAAGACATTCCTCAAGAATATGGAAGTCCGGCAAAAGAAGATACTCCATCTAGTGAAACTTCCTCAGTTCAAAGTGAACCAGCCAAAGAGAAACCAAAAATGAAAGCTAACATCCATCATCAACCGAAGCAGATGAGGAATCTGAAACATCAAAGGAATCAGAGATACAGGAAGAATCTCTCTGAAAGAAAACAGTTCTGGCAATCCCAGAATGCTTATTTTTCACATCAAGACAAGAACCTGAAGTATGAGAAAAATCCTATCGAATCGCAAGAGAGACACAACAACCGAAAGCAGAGGTTCGGTTCAGAGAAAAACATCAACCGAAAGCAGAAGTTCGGTTCAGAAAATGATTTCAACCGAAAGCAGAAGTTCGGTTCAGAGAACTACACCAACCAAAAGCAAAGGTTCGGTTCGGAAATCAAAAGAGATCAAAGCTCTAAGGTCAGTCCCACCAGTGATCAAAAGCAAAAGGGTCACCTAGAGTCTCCAGCCAAGAAGTCATCTCAATCTAAGCTCTCACATTCCATCTCATCTAATTCTACTAATTCTTCCAACTCTTCTTCACCTCATTCTAAATCCCATTCTGCTCTTTCTCAAAAATCTCAATCATCAGCAGAACAAAAGGGAAAACAGAAGGTTTCACCGTCTGAACCAGAGTCAAAACCGAAAGAACCAAATCCTAATAAAATTAAAGTTTTTACCATCAAAAAGAAAGATGAAACAAATCTAATTAAACGAACATATCTTGTTGACATCTCTCTTACTATTCCTGTTCCTGTGAAAGGCTCACGTGGACCCAAGAAACTTTGGGTCCCTAAATCTGCTTAATTTTGCAGGTTATCAGTGACGAGCAGTTTGACGAAGAATGGTACATTGATAGTGGCTGCTCACGTCACATGACAGGAAGGAAGGAAGAGCTAAGGGAATACATGTCTCTTTCAAATGGTGGAAATGCAAGGTTTTGGGCTCTCATTACAAAATGGGCGATGGATAAATTTGATGTCCCCACTGCTGCTGGTGCATCGATGTCTTCGATTGGTACTTTTCATACCACGAAGATTATCGTCTCAGATGCATCAAAGTTCTCATTCATTGGCTCTATTCCGGAGACCATGTACGGCGATGTTCCATCTGACAGCCGGATCATCCGGACTATTAAGGAGTTCAAACAGTCAGGACCAAGGGAACTCACACAGGAAATGCTCAAGTCCATCCATGATGCAGACAAGCTTGTTCATAGAGGTAAAAAGGCAGATAAAGGGAAGCGAGTGACCAAAGGGGCTAAAGGTCCTTCTCCCAGGAAGCGGAAACCAACCACAGCTACACAATCCCCGCAGCTGAAGAGGCGAAAGACTCAACCGAAGTGCAAACTCATCCTCGCTTCTTCTTCGAGTGACTTAGAAGGCGAGAGTTCGGATTCGGACGGCTCTCAACGAGGCGAAACCCCTCCAAGAGGCAACACCCCACCCCAGACATGGATATCCATATCTCACCCATTCGTTCACCCACTCAAACAATCCCTACTTCCATTCCCACCATAAACCCTTCTACCACCATTCCTAAAACCTCTTTCCCTATACCACCACCCATTTTCACTGATACAACTACAACAACTACTGCAAAGGTTACAATCAATGTATCTGATACGGGGGTTCATACCGATGCAACCGAACCACCACCAGTAACCGAAACTACCCATACTCAACAACCACCCGAACCTACCCCAACTCACACTCAACCTGAACCTACTCACACCACTACACCTCCAGCTTCACCATTACACCCATCTCCTGGTCATGCCTCTGACGGAGATAACCCTTTCCTTGGAGGGGAAAATATGACCTTCGATTCGGTCTACTACAGTCCATTTCAGGTCCAAAGCGACGACGATGAGGAAGCTCCAGTAACAAAGAAACATCTTAAGGAGCTGCATGAGAAGGTTGATCTGCTTATTGCTTCATCCTCTAACTCACAATCCTCTCTCTCTGAAGCCGCTCTTCAGAAGATCGTTGATGCCTTTTCTAGGGCTCAACATGATTCTGTTGCTTCTGCCACTACAGCTATTGACGCTTCGACAAAAGCTTGTGAGGCAGTGACCGAAAAAGTCGATAAACTATTCTCCGACGCTTCTGCCTTATTACAATCTCTACAGGAGAGTGCTGTTGCAACCAAGACAACGTTGGAACCGATTGTTCAACAATTGGCCACGTTCGTCTCAACGGAGTTAAAGTCGTTCACTACCCTTCGCCAATCAATTAGTGACGACAACTCGGCCCTTCGTGCCTCCATTGACGAGCGCCTCTCTAAACTCCAAGAGGATCTCGCTGCAGAAAACTCATTGATGGACGCTCTTGCAAACAAAACCACCGCCCTCAAGGTCAAGAGCGCTCAGCTTTCTCACTCTCAGCAAGAAATTGAAGCTCTTCGATCCGAACGGGAGGTTATCAAAACATGTGTTTCGGATGTCCACTCCGCAATATCTAACATCCTTGAAGCGCACGATCCCATTCTGAACCTTTCGGTGAGGCGAACCCTTGCTGAAAAACTTGCTCCTGCCCTGGACCTGCTCAGTAAAATAGAAGGGCTACCTAGTTTCGTGTCCACTCTGAAACAAGGGGGAGAAGTGAAGTCCAGATCGAAACCACCTCCTTCCTCAAAAGCTGCTCACACAACCGAACCTCCTCCTACTGGTCAAACTTTGGGTTCGGGTGTGAAGGATAAAGGAAAGAAGATAGATGAGGAAGAAGATGAAGATGATAAAGAAACCATTGCTGACTTGCTGAAACGCAAAAATAGTCGCAATGTTGATAATGACAACATTCGTGTGGCGCGAGAAGCTGAAGAAGCCGAATGCAAGAAGAAAGAAGCCCACGATCTCCTCGAGAGCAGGAAGACTCTTTTCCCTTCTTGGACTCGAGAGAGAATGATTAAGGAGGCTATCGATACTCCGAGCATCCTTTGGCTCGAACCGGTGATCTCCTTCGACTGCTACAACACTGTCGACTCGCAGTTCGACATGCCCTTAACCCGAAAGACGTTTATCTTCCATGCCTTCTCCAACATTTTTGAAGTCCCTCATCCTAATATTGAGGTTGATCGGGAGTTAATCGATTTCTATCTGAAGGCTGCTCAACCATAGTACCAAACATGGAGCGCTCATAAGATCGTTAATGTTCGGGTTTTGAAGCCTTATTCTGAGGGGAGATTCATCAATGTTCGGTTCAGGGTGATCAGAGGATCTGCAAAAACCGAACATCTCATATCTTTAGCAGATCTACCGAACCTCAATCCCCATGACTGGATTGTTCTGCACAACATCCTTTTGACGAATGAAGCTGAATATGGTCCGATCATAGACCATCTCAAAAGGATGTTGGTATGTTATATCATGGAGGTAGCCCTGATGGATCAGGAGATTGCCAATGTCTTCAAGAAGAAACCGAAGATATCTCCTGTTGGCTCAACCAGTGATCTGAACCAGATGAAGATGGGAAAGATTGACCTGAGGCGTAATTCGGTCATGTTCACTAGAGCAGAAGGACAGAAATGTCTCTTTGCCTTAGCGGATAAACATCTTTATACCACTGCTTGTCTAGAGCATGTGCTGGAGATCATCCATCGGTGTAAAGAGAATGCAGCGGATGATATCAAATACTTCAACGATATGATTCAATGGTACATCAGATTCAGACAAACGATACTTGCTCTTATCTCTCGTCTGTTTCAGACTGTAAAGAAGAAGGTACCTGCCGCTGCTGCTGGCCCAAGTAAGAAGTGAAGATCTTGTTCCAATTGACGCAAAGGGGGAGATTGTTGGGTTGCAGATTTGTTTAATATTGCGTCATTGGGCTCGGTTATTTGTTCAATTATTTTGTACTCCGGTTTGGGCCTGTCCAACCGTGAGCCTGTTAGGTTTACTATATAACAATATGCTTGCATGCATATTAGGTTAACAATCTAGAATACAAGATAGAGAATTACGATAGCTTTGATTTTCTTTATCGTTCCTGTAAACCTTTTAACCCTCTACAGTTGATGTTCTTGATCGAGCTCTTCTGAGGGTTGTTTTATAATCATTCGACACGTTTGATTTATTCTTGAGTTGTTTATTATTTTCGTGTTCTTACTGTTTAATCTTTATTTTACCTGTTTGAGATCTAATCGATCATCAAGATTAAGTTTTAATCTCATCAATAACTATAATATTTCTACTTGTATCCCCCCATAAAAGCATTTAAAATCATTTAAAGGTAAGTTTAGGGGTATGAAATCACCTGCAGTGAGTGATACGAATGAAAGATTGGTTCGTAGGATGCTAAGTGTCAAGTGAAGACTTGGACACACACGGATCCTATTAAGCATATAATGACACATATATGTATATAATTAGTGTTTATACAACTAATAATGAAAGGAAACACTCTAGGGCTTAGGAAACACTTAGATTGAAGTGTTAGAAGTGCCAATGGTTGAATATATAATGGGTGTATGGCCACACATTGGTGTGTACGGCCAGAATGGTATGTTTCATGTGTGTGTACGACCAGAGTGTACGGCCCAAGTGGGTGTGCGGCCACACCCTCATGGTGAAACATGCCGATGAATGTTTAAAAGTCCTATTGAGCATCTAGGAAGTGTTCTTGATAGTGTGCTAGCATAGAGCATGAGTTTGAGGCCACTATGCACTAAACAAAGGGGTGTACAGCCATATGGGGTGTGTACGACCGTACATTCCTTGATGATCATGGTTTGGACGATTTCTAAGGAGCATATCTAGTAAGTAACAAGGATAGGAAGTGGTACTTACGATATAGAAGCCTTTAGGGGTGTGTGAGGTCCAAGAACTTAGTAGGTGTTCTTGAAGAACACTTGAAGATCTACTAAAATGAAGTGATTTCATGGATAAAATCAATGATCCATACTAGATAGTGAAAGGAATCAACAATTCAAGGGAAGAAACACTTACAAGTTGAAGATCTAGATGAAAAATCGGATGATACTTGAGAGAGAAGTGGATTTCTTGGATTAGGAGTGTGAAAGAGGTAAATGAAGGCTAAGTCTCATATATATACATGAGAGTGTATGGCCAGAAGGGGGTGTACGACCGTACACTCCTCATGTTGGAGTCTTTGGCCATTTTGGAAAGTGGTGAACTTGTATAACCAAATTCTAAACCCCAACTTTGAAGGTACTAGGCTTAGAACACTCTAATTGACTCTAAACAATGCAAGAATATAGCAGAAACGAGTGTGACCTTGATTGTTTTGAATAACTGTACAAGATAGAAACTTCGGGTTGTCACATCATCCCCCCGTTAGAGAGAATTTTGTCCCAAAATTAGAGTTTAAACAATTAAGCTAATACAAATAACTAAGCGAAAAGATGAGGATATTTCAGTTTCAACTGATCGTCGCGCTCCTAAGTGAATTCAGGTCCTTGCTTGGCATTCCAGCGAACCGTTACTATCGGGATACAAATTTGCTTCGTTTGCTTGACCTCTTGGTCCATGATCTCTACAGGTTCTTCCACGAAGTTGAGGCTCTCATTAATCTCGATCTCGTCGAGTGGGATTACAAGAGTCTCGTCGGTCAGACACTTTTTAAAGTTCGAGACGTGGAAAGTAGAATGTACATTACTGAGTTCACGAGGTAGGTTGACTTTGTAAGCTATTGGGCAGATTCTAGAGAGAATCTCGAAAGGGCCTTCGTATATTGGATTTAGCTTTCCACTCTTTCCGAAGCATATCAAGCCTTTCTAGGGTGAGACCTTCAATAGAACACGGTCTCCAACCTAGAATTCTAAAGGTTTCCTTCTCATGTCTGCATAGCTTTTCTATCGGCATCTAGAGGCTTTCAATCGTTCAAGGATTTGAACGATCTTCTCTGTCATTTCCCGAATGATTTCCGGACCTGTGAGAGTGCTATCAGGAACTCGTCCTTTAGCTAACTGTGTGTCACCCACCTCATCTCAGCAAAGAGGGGATCTACACTTGCGGCCATAGAGTGCTTTAAATGGAGCTGCCTTTATACTCGTGTGATAATTGTTATTGTAGAAAAACTCGACAAGGGGTAAATGAGTATCCCATTCCTTCCCAAACTCTATCATGTAGGAACGCAACATATCTTCCAAAGTTTGAATAGTCCTCTCACTTTGTCTGTCGGTTTGAAAATGGTAGGTTGTACACATGTCCAGCCTAGTTACTAGGGAACTTTGTAGCGACTTCCAAAACCTTGAAGTGAATCTACTATCTCTATCATAGATAATGGATATGGGAACACCATGCAGTCATACTATCTCCCTAATGTAGGTCCTAGTTAGTTTCTCCATCTTGTCAGTTTCTTTCATAGGCAGGAAGTGTGCGGATTTGGTTAGCCTGTCTACGATCACCCAAATGGTATCGAGACCACTCGTTGACTTGGGAATCTTGGTTATTAAGTCCATCGTGATCCGGTCCTACTTCCATTCAGGTATCTCCGGTTGTTGGAGTAACCCTGAGGGTTTCTGGTATTCAACCTTAACCTTTGTGCAAGTAAGGCATTTACTTACGAAGGTAGAAATCTCTGCTTTCATGTTAGGCCACCTGTATAACTTTTTAAGATCTAGACACATCTTATCCGAACTTGGGTGGACGGAATATCGAGTATTATGTGCTTCTGCCATGACCAAGTTTCTGAAACCACCGTGTTTCGGTGTCCAAATCCGATCCATGAAATATAAGGCTCTGCCACCCTTGACTTCCAAATTCTCATCCATCCTTCTCAGGGATCCACCCGCCACATTTCTAGGTTTCATGGCTTCGAGCTGAGCCTCGTTAATTTATGTGGACAAGCGTGAATGGATAGTCATAGTCAATGATTTGACTCTACGACCCGAGTATTCATTCCGACTTAGGGCATCAACTACTACATTGGCTTTACCCGGATGATAACGAATTTCACATTCGTAGTCACTGACTAGCTCAACCCTCCATCGTTGTCTCATATTGAGCTGCTTTTGGTCGAATATATGTTTTAGGCTCTTGTGGTCTGTAAAGATAGTGCTTTTTGTACCGTACAGGTAGTGTCTCCAGATCTTTAGAGCAAACACAACTGCTCCCAACTCAAGATCATGTATTGTGTAGTTTACCTCGTGTGTCTTTAGCTCTCTTGAGGCATAGGCGATGGCCTTACCTCGTTGCATGAGGCATAGGCGAAAGTAGCCAACGAGGCCTAGAAATTGACAAATTTTTTTAGGCGTCTTTGGTGCTGACCAGTTCTAAATAGCTTTGATTTTGGAAGGGTCCACATGAACTCCCTCTTCACTAACAACGTGAACAAGTAATTCGACTCTTCGAATCCCAAACTCGCATTTAGAGAACTTCACGTAGAGCTTCTCTGATCGTAAGGTTTCCAAGATCTGACGTAGATGCTTACTATGCTCTTCCTTACTACGAGAGTAGATAAGTATGTCATCAATGAATACAATGAAAAACTGATCCAAGTAAGGACGGCATACCATATTCATTAAGTCCATGAATACTACAGGTGCATTAGTCAATTTGAATGGCATCACAACGAACTCATAGTGTCCATAACGATTTCGGAAGGCTGTCTTGGGAGCATCCTCCTCTAGCACTCGTAACTGGTGATACCCGGATCTCAGATCTATCTTCAAAAAGTAATTCGCCCTTTGCAGTTGGTCGAAAAAGTCGTCTATGTGAGGCAAACAACAACGATTTTTAACGATGAGCTTGTTTAGTTCTATGTAGTCGACGCACAAACAAAACGATCCGTCTTTCTTCTTCACGAACAAGACCGGTGCTCCCCAAGGTGAGAAGCTTGGCCTAATGAAGCCCTTGCTAAGTATTTTGTTAAGTTTATAGAATAGTTCCTGCATCTCAGCTGGTGCTAGATGACAGGGCGATTTCGCTATTGGGGTAGCCCCTGGCACTATGTCAATTCTGAACTCGAGTTGATGCTGTGGAGGTAATCCTGGGAGTTCTTCTGGAAAGATGTCGTGAAAATCGCATACAACTGGGATGTTCTTTATGTGTTTCGTCTCTTGGCTCACATCGACAACATGAGCAGGGAATGCGCGACATTCCTTTCGCAAGTCCTTCTGCACTTGAATACTCGATATGATACAAAGGTTTGAGAAAGTTATGTTGCCATAGACTACTATAGTTTCGCTAGATGGAAGATTAAGGCGAACAACCTTTTCATAACACATGATGTCGGCATGATGTAGACTCAACCAATCCATGCCGATAATGACGTTGAAATTTTAATTGAGACCGACATGAGGTCGATTGAAAAAGAATGGCTATCTAGAGTTAGAGTACGTCCTACATATATACTGCTAGTGCTCTCTGTCTTTCCGTTAGCCATTTCTACAGTGAACGGTTCTTTAAGTGCTCGTGATTTTTTCTTAAGTAAGTGAGAAAATATTTGGTTCACGAAACTCCCCTCCGCTCCACTGTCAAACAGAATGCATGCATAAGAGTTATCGAGGAGAAACGTACCAGTGACCACTGTGGGGTCGGAAATGGCTTCCTCGTGGCCTATAGCCAAAACCCTTCCTACTCCACCGACATTCCTTGCCTTAGGGGAGTTCCTTTTGTAGTGGCCCACCTCGCCACAACCATAGCAAGCCTGGCCCACACCAGCGTTGGGGAATTGGTTGATTGGCCTTGCCGGAGATTTGCATAAATGGGCAGTGTGCCCCTTCCTGTTGCAGTTAGAGCACTACATTTCCCGACATGGTCCATTGTGTTGGAAGATGAATTTGTTGCACTACGACAAACTTCCAGCGTACTGCTTTACCGGTGCAGCAGCGGTAGGTGCTATCGCAGCATGAACCGCTACGACCTGCTGCTTTTTGGCATTTTTCTGTGCAACGTTCTTCTTCTTGTCATCCCATAAATTCATCTTGTTATCAAAGGCTTTGTAGGGTTCTGAGATGGCTAGGGTTGTTGTTGTTGATGGGGTACGAACCCCATGTTCAATGAGTCGTTGTGCCAATCACATGGCCCTATCGAAGGTAGCAGGGTTTGAAGCTAGAACATTCCCCAAAAATGGAGGCACCATCCCCCATATATACCTTTCCACTTTCTTTACTTTAGAAGGGACCATTCCCGGACATAACGCTACCAGATACCTGAATCTAGCAATGTTGGATAATATGTCAGAGCCCTTCATGGTTAGGCTCTAGAGCTCCTGCTCCAACTTCTGAACTTCGCCTCTTCGGCAGTACTCTTTGATCATGAGCTCCTTCAGAGCTTCCCAACCGATAGTATTTTCCACTATAAGAGATAGTGACTTGACATGACTATTCCACCATGTCAGGGCTCGGTCTGCGAAGGTGCAGGCGGCAAATTTTACCTTGCTCCCTTCCGGACAGGAGCAGATCTCAAAGACCGACTCTGTTTTCTCGAATCATTGTAAGAGGGAAATGATTCCGCCAGTTCCATTAAAGGACCTGGGCTTGTAGTTGCTGAAGTCTTTATACGAGCACTCCCTAGCATGTATTGGAGCATCGCCCTAAGCAGATGGAGCAGCTGCACCACCACCATTAGTGTTGCTATTGTTGAATTGCGCGAAGGCTACCGCAACCGCTGCATATACTGTGGCTTGGAGTGCTGCGTAATCGTATTGTGGAGGAGCTGGTGGTTGAGTTTGAGTTATCCGAGTAGTGCGCCTCACTGATCGACGAGCAGGCATCTTGTAGCTATAAGATCACAAAGATGAAAATATTGGTAATAACTTATTAGAGAGAATGACGAGAGTGACTCATGGACTAACTCTCCATAGTCCAACAACACAAATGAAAGTATGATTAAATGTAGCTCTAGTACTAGAAATATGAAAGCACTTGGGTATTAATTTCCATGAGGTTAGATATCTGTCAATAATATTGGTATTACAGATGTTGCAAGTTCGGGAAAATAACCTATGAGTAGCTCCTACATCACACCAGGATAGGAAATTTTTGACAATATAGGGACCTAGAGAGAGTACTAGAAAGTTAGGAATATTTACAGGGAAAAGTACTACATAGAGCATAGATACGAAAG
Source organism: Lactuca serriola (assembly GCF_051521515.1). Taxonomy (NCBI): domain Eukaryota; kingdom Viridiplantae; phylum Streptophyta; class Magnoliopsida; order Asterales; family Asteraceae; genus Lactuca; species Lactuca serriola. Next base: position 145,298,795 of record NC_136408.1, on the reverse strand, counting down.
CTATTCTTTAACCCATAAGAAAGATGAGTAAAGCGTCTTCTATCGGCGATGGGTACCGCTTGGGTGAACCCTCAAGTGAGCCAGCTAACGCTCCACATCAAGGAGGTGTCGCTCATAAACCCTTTGACGTACTCGGAGCTCTATGAGTTCAGCTCGAGTTGCTGCCAGTTCTTGTTGTAGAGCTTCATTGTCTCTCTCAGCTCTCTCACGAGCATCCTCCAGACGAATGATGCAGACTGTATTAACTACCGCATTAGTGTTAACCTCCATGATTCGGTGGATGGTTGTCCTACCCTGCTCCTCATTACGACCAACTCTGCGGACCAGAATGGGCAGGACTCTGTCTGCTAAGCCTCCCTCACTCAGGTTGTAGAAGCTTCTGTCGCCATTAAATGGCATAGGCTGACCCTGCTCCTGGCTCCATGCTCCCAAATATTCCGCCAACAGAGGCGTCGGGCCTTGATAAACCGGATGAGGGTTAGGATTCGGGATTGGAGCCACCAGAGGCACATCATTGACTTCTGGTTCAGAGTCGGAATCCTCCAGAAAGTTCTCTGCGAAGTCATCATCCAAAGGGATTAGATGATTCTCTTCTGGCTCATCATCGAGCCATCCATCATTGCCTTGGTTGGGAAAGTACGGGTCGCCGCGGGGATGGAGTCCAGCCATGAACTCTACTCGAGAAAAGGGATGAATGAGATAGTTAATATACGTACTAATTAAGATAATTATAGGACGATCTTTATCAGTTACTTCGAATACTTTCATAGTGTAGACCGGTTGCATGTAATCAAAACAGGATAGACCTTCGAATAAGTGACCCTAACTCCAAATCCACAACCAAACAAAGAATAGGAAATAAAGCAAAGATCACAGATTCTAAGTCTATGACACCTTAATCACATATAACCATAGTGTATACACCAAGCAACTATTGACTTACTAATAAAGACTTTTAGTTCTCTAATAAGAATTATAATAACACAAAATCCTCCTATAGTATTTTAAGCTTATGTTATGTTCTATTGTATTCATTGTAGTAGTGTTGGTAAGTTCTTAGACTTGCTGCAACACCACAACCATTCCTAGGAACATGCTAATAAATTCTCAGAAAGATATCGTTGATCAGGCTATATCACTCCCATATCTGATTATATGTCCCCAAGCCTACTTGTGCTGTCCAACAACCACAATACTTTTGTTTTGTCCTAGTGACACTGATTTTAGTATGACTGCAGGTATGTATACTTTGGTTAAATATTTTATTATTTAAAAGTATAAACTCTTGGTCAGAGTATTTTAATCCTGATGTGTTTATAGTTTGTATATCTTTCATGGGTTGATATACTCAATTCACTATAAACAATCTTCTGATACCAATCTGTCACACCCCAAAACCTGAACAGCGGAAACATTCGGGGGCGGAGGACGTCATGTACAGTATCACAACAATGCATAATAGTAAATAAGCAACAACATCATCCATTGCATTAATAATAAAATTTTAATACAAGTGTGTTCTGTATATAATTTATAAGACACCAAAAATGAATAATCAAAATAAAGACGAGTCTTGAAAGCTCCGTCTTCTCAATAACGTGGTCATCGGTACCTGTCTACTGGTGACCTGAGAATACAAGTTATTTTGAAAGAGTAGATCAGCATTAAAGCTGGTGACTTCATAACTATTTTAGTGTCATTGCTTGTATGAAAGTGTTTGATGTAAATGTTTGTAAGTATTTGTAGTAATTGTTTGTATCTCCTAGAAAATCCTATATTTTCTACTAAATAGTACCCTTCTACCAAGGCCCAAAAAGTTTAGTGTGTTGTGTTGTTTGAAAAAGTTAGTATCTTTCCCATGTATGACTATCATTACCAAAATATAGTTTACCTTACCGTTTATATGAGAAGATCAAAATGTGAAAGCAATCTGAAAATAATGATGTACATTAGTATTATATGTAAGTAACTACCAATGTACTAACTACCTTAAACTAGTTTGTTAATTAAGGTAAAATGTGATATGATTGTAACCATACTTGATAGACTAGTATAACAAGACGCTCTAAGGCATTGACCAAAATCGGCCACTAGTGTGTGTAAAAGAAAGGCTAGCCGATTTCATGAGTTGTGGATTTCTCTCGAGTTATTCCAAGTGTATTTGGTGTTGTGTGAACCATTTGAGGTGTCACACTTGAGGCATTAGGCACTCAAGCTTCATGAAGACATTCTACATCAAAGAGGTATGTATTCTGTCTTGTTATATTCATTGTTTTGTATGCTAGATTAAGATAATACCTTGGATGTTCATATTTGTATGTATAATAGAGAAAACATAGATCCAAGGTATTTAGGGTTGCATGTACACTTAGGACTGTTAGAATGCTCAAAACCCTACACCAAGTGGGTGTACGACTACAAACGCATGGTGAAACATGCCAATGTGTGTTTTAAATTTCTATTGAGAATCTAGGAAGTGTTCTTGATATTGTGCTAACATAGAACATGAGTTTGAGGCCAATATGCACTAATCAAAGTGGTGTACCGCCACATGGGGTGTGTATGGCCGTACACTCCTTGATGATCATGGTTTGGACGATTTATTAGGATCATATCTAGTAAGTAACAAGCATAGGAAGTGGTACTTATGATATAGAAGCCTTTAAGGGTGTTTGATGTCTAAGAACTTAGTAGGTGTTCTTGGTATTCTAGAAGAACACTTGAAGATCTACCAATATGAATTGATTTCATGGATGAAATAAATGATCCATACTAGATAGTGAAAGGAATCAACAATTCAAGGGAAGAAACACTTACAGCTTGAAGATCTGGATGAAAAACCAGATGATACTTGAGAGAGAAGTTGATTTCTTGGCTTAGGAGTGTGAAAATAGGTAAATGAAGGCTAAGTCTCATATATATATATATATATATATATATATATATATATATATATATATATATATATATATATATATATATATATATATATATACATGAGACTGTACGGCCAGAAGGGGGTGTACGACCGCACACCCAAGTGTACAGCCGTACACTCATCATGTTGTAGTGTTTGGCCATTTTGTGAAGTGGTGAACTTGTATAACCCAATTCTAAGCCCCAACTTTGAAGGTACTAGGCTTATAACACTCTAATTGACTCTAGACAATGCTAGAAGATAACAAAAACGAGTCTGACCTTGATTGTTTTGAATAACTATACAAGATATAAATTTTGGATTGTCATAGTATCAACATAAAAGATTGTGAGTTCATAAGCATCTTTTTGTAATGAAAATCTATCATTGAATCTGTAAAATTGTTTGTATGCCTCGCAAGAAAATCCATTATTTTCTGAGATATATGTTTATTACTGTGTTCTGTAGTTGTGTATAATTTATTAGTTTGTATATCTGATTTCCACCAACTGTATTGTATAAATTTGTTTTGAATGAAAAACATTTTGTATGAAAACCCTGGCTATCACCAGTAATGTATAGAATGTTCTGTTTGAAAACCCTGGTTACAACCAGTATAAATAGTAGTTTCATTACTTAAAATAAAACTATGAGTTGAAATCCCTGGAATCCTCCAGTTGTATTATGAACTAGTTTTATTAATGAAAATAAAACTAAAGAAGAATGAAATCTCGTAAACAATAAAGTTAGTTTATACTATTATGAGTCGTATAACCATGCTTGATATGACCTAGTGACCTTTACGACGTTCTTCAAGTGTCTGTCTAACTGTGGCTTGCAGTTCAGGTGTGGGATAGTCAGTCCCGAATAGATATATTCACGAATCTCATGCTCTCCCTCCATGAGACTCTACTTATAATGTGATAGGATTTACCCTGTACCCCAAAAGGTAAAATTGAAGAGTTATCTCACAATCATGTATTAACTAGTTTACATGTGGTTATGTGTTTTGATCTCTTGTATTTGAATCCAGTTTATACTTATAGTGTAACAATAATTATCTAATGTAGTACTCTCGAATTCTGAAAGTAGTATTGTATATCATAAACTAAGTCTGTCATAGTTTATATGTGTTTTAATGTATAAGCTCTGAATTTGTAAACTTTGTGTATTGAAATCCCAAAGTATACCTATTATAGTTTGCATGTATGTTGTGTACTTAATTCGTGTATTGATCTGAAAACTATGCAATTATGGTTGTATGTTGAAAACGTCCCTTATACTCAGCATGTTACAAAAGGGATAAAATATCTAAATATATTATAAAACCTGGAAATCTTTTGGTTGTATCAATTGCATAAGTTTTAAACATGTTGAAATTCTTTTGTATAAGTTCACAAAAATCATTTGTGTTTGGCTTGTATTCCCCCCTGCAAACATTAAAAATAGTAAAAGCATAGGGGTATGAACTCATAGTTAGTTGCGTGAAAGCGTCAGACAACGAAACTAGGAATGAAGACCCTCGAGTTGATGTACGTGGGACTCAGCGGGATCGTAACAACAATTTATACATATATGTATTTTATTAGCAAAACCATTTATTGTAGTGTTGGAAAAACACTTGTTTTCGATTTAGGAATGTTACCGGGACTCGATCGAATCTAGGAAAGTGGGTTTTCAGCCAAGTTCACCACTTAAAAGGGGTTTGCGGCCGTGAAGGGATTACGACCGTGAACTGTTTTCGGCCGTGAACAACCCCTTGAAGGGTTTATAGCCATGAACAGTGTTTTTGAAGGATTTATGAATCTTTGAAGCGTTTACGGCCTTTGAGGATTTGAAGGGTGTACACCCATAAATTCAAGAACAATGACGTGGGATTCGGTGAAAAACGCATTTTAGATGCACCAAAACAACCTCCATAGGTGATTCGTGACAATTTTCGGAAGAAAAGAGGGTGTATTTGTGTTTAAGATTGAGAGTTTAGGGAGGAAAATGAGGGAGTTTTCGGCCAGAAAAGTGTAAATGAGGGGTAGATGCTCATATTTATAGGGGGTCCATTGGTCGGTGGTGGGGGCCACCTGGTACTGACCGTATACGGGTTTACGGCCATGATCGGTTTACGACCCTAATTAGGTTCACACCCGTGAACACTAGTACGACCAAATTTTTGCTGATTTTTGAAGGAAAATCGGGGTTTTGCGTGATTTTGGTTCCAACTCATAAAAGAAAGTTCAATTATATAACTTAAATGATTTTTTTTCCAAATCATAAGAATTTGACGGAATTAAATAAAATTCAAATTTTATTAACGGAATTAGGCTAACATTAGTGGAAAAAGATTCGAGTTGTCACATCATCACCCCCCCCCCCCCCCGATAGAGGGAATTTCATCCTGAAATTCAAACATAGAATACAAATCATGGACTTGGAAAAAGATGAGGATACTTCTGTTGCATTGAATCTTCGCGCTCCCAAGTGAATTTAGGTCCCCGCATGGCAATCCAGCGGACCTTCACTATCGGTATGTGACTTTGTTTTGTTCGGTTGACTTCCCGGTCCACTATTTCGACTGGTTCTTCCATGAAGTTGAGGTTCTCGTTGATCTCGATCTCATCAAGAGGGGTCACAAGGGTTTCGTCGGATAGGCACTTTTTAAGGTTCTACACGTGGAAGACAGGCTGAACGTTGCTAAGTTCTTGGGGTAAACGAAGTTTGTATGCTACACGACCGATCCTAGCGAGGATCTCGAATGGTCCTAAGTATCTTGGATTCAGCATTCCACGCTTTCCAAAGTGTATCATGCCTTTCTAGGCTGAGACCTTCAAAAGAACACGATCACCAACCTGGAACTCCAAAGGTTTTCATCTCTTATCGGCTTAGCTCTTTTGTCTATCTCTTGAAGCTTTTAGTCGTTCCCGGATTTGTATGATCTTTTCTGTAGTTTCTCGGATGATTTTTGGGCCTGTGAAAGTGCTATCGGGGACTTGACCCTTAGCTAGCTGCGTGTCACCCACCTCAGCCCAGCATAGAGGGGTCTACACTTACGGCCATAAAGGGCTTCAAACGGCGCAACCTTGATACTGGTATGGTAGTTGTTGTTTTAGGAGAATTTAACTAATGGAAAATAGGTGTCCCATGACTTACTAAAGTATATGAAACATGCCCTCAACATGTCTTTCAATGTTTTAATGGTCCTCTCACTTTGCCCATCGGTCTGTAGATGGTAAGTTGTGCTCATATCCAGCTTAGTTCCAAGATCCTTCTACAGTGACTGCCAAAATCTCGAGGTGAATCTGCTATCCCGATCGAATATAATGGACACGGGCACACTGTGCAGATGAACTATCTCTTGGATGTAGATTCGTGTTAGTCTCTCCATCTTGAATGTTTCTTTGATCGGCAGGAAGACGGCAGAGTTAGTCAGTTGGTCGACAATTACCTAGATGGTATCGTACCCACTCAGAGACTTGGGCAACTTAGTGATGAAATCCATTGTAATCCTTCCCACTTCCACTCAGGTATTTCTGGCTGCTGAAGTAGACATGAGCGCTTTTGATATTCCACCTTTATCTTGGTGCAAGTCAGGCACTTTCCCACGAAAACGTAGCGATTTCTGCTTTCATGTTTGGCCACCAATAAAACTTTTTGAGATCCAGGTTCATTTTATCTAAACCATGGTGAACAGAGTATTTAGTCTTGTGAGCTTCATTAATGACAACCTCCCTGTAACCACCGAACTTTGGGGGCTAGATCCGGTTCATGAAGTAATAAACTCCATCTCCCTTGATCTCTAAGTTCTTATCCATCCCCTTCAAAGCTTCATCCGACATGTTCTCTGGTTTTAAGGCTTCCTGCTGAGCCTCTTTGATTTGAGCGGATAGATGGGAATGGATCGTCATTGTTAGTGCCTTCACTCTACGACCTGAATACTCTTTCCGGTTGAGGGCATCCGCTACCACATTGGCCTTCCCGGTATGGTAGCGTATTTCACACTTGTAATCACTGAGAAGCTCTACCCAACGTCGTTGCCTCATGTTCAACTCGTTCTGATCGAAGATATTTTGTAGGCTCTTATGGTCGGTGAAGACAGTACACTTGGTTCCGTAGAGATAATGTCTCCAAATCTTTAATGCAGAAACCACTGCTCCCAACTCTAGATCGTGAGTTGTGTAATTGACTTCATGTGCTTTCACCTATCTTTAGGCGTAGGAAATAACCTTTCCTCGCTGCATGAGCACACAGCCTAGACCCTGATTAGACGCATCACAGTAAACCATGAAGTCCTTCGTCCCTTCAGGCAGAGATAAGATAGGTGTACTGCATAGGGCATGCTTCAATGCTTGAAATGTAGTGTCTTGCTTTTCTCCACAACAAAAGGGTACAACTTTTTAAGTAAGGCTGGTTAAAGGCTTAGCAATCTTGGAGAAATTCTGGATAAATTTGCGATAGTAGCCAGCGAGGCCCAAGAATTGACGAATTTATGTGGGCGTCTTCGGTGCTGACCAATACTCAATCGCTTTGATCTTGGAAGGGTCCATGTGTATGCCTTCCTCTCTAACCACGTGACCAAGGAAAGTTATTTTTCTAATCCAGAATTCACACTTAGAGAATTTTGCATAAAGTTTCTCCGCCCTTAGAGTTTCTAACACTAGCCTCAAGTGCTGTCTATGATCTTCTTCACTTCGACAGTAGACAAGTATATCATCAATGAACACTATTACGAACTTGTCTAGGAAAGGGCAGCACACCCGATTCTTCAGATCCATGAATACCGCAGGTGCATTGGTTAGACCAAAGGGCATAACTACAAACTCTTAGTGACCGTAGCGAGTTCGGAATGCTGTCTTGGGAACATCACTCTCATGGACTGACAACTGATGGTACCTTGATCTCACGTCTATTTTTGAGAAATAGTTGGCTCCTTGGAGTTGATCAAAGAGGTCGTCGATTTTGGGTAAGGGATAACAGTTCTTGATGGTAAGCTTGTTCAATTCACGATAGTCTATGCACATCTGAAAGGGTCCATTTTTCTTCTTCACAAACAAGACCGGGGCTCCCTAGGGTGAGGAACTTGGTCATGTGAATCTTTTGCTAAGTAGTTCATTGAGCTGGCCAGATAACTCTTGCATTTATGCCAGTGCTAGACGGTATGGGGATTTAGCTACGGGCATAGCTCCGGGAATTAAGTCGATACGGAACTCGACTTGGCGCTCAGGAGAAATTCTGGGAAGATCTTTTGGGAAGACATCAGGAAAGTTGCATACTTTGGTGATGCTCTCGAGGTTTCTAACTTCCTGCTTCTCATTAACGACATAGGCTAGGAATGCATGGCACTCATTTCGCAGATATTTCTGGGCTTGGATACATGAAATGATACATAGGTTTGAGCTGAGTTTATCACCGTAAACTAGGAGGGTTTTGCCCGAGGGTAGATTGACACATATGCCTTTTTCGTAGCAAATAATATCAGTACGATTGGGGTTCAACCAATCCATGTCGATAATGACGTTGAAGCTTTTTATGGAAACTAGCATAAGGTCGATGAGGAAGGAATGGTCGTTTAGGGTAAGGGCACAACCTATGAATACGTCGTTAGTGATCTCTTTCTTTCCATTAGCCATCTCAATGGCAAATGTTTCAGATAAAGTTTGGGATTTTTGTTTAAGAAGATGCTTGAATGCATGACTAACAAAACTTCTCTCCGCACCAGAATCGAAAAGAATGCATGCATAATAGTTGTTGAGGAGGAACGTACCTGTAACAACGGTGGGATCAGCAACTGCCTCCTCCTGGCCCACCGCTAGCATTCCCCCTGTGTTGCCATCTATTGTTGCCTTGGGACAATTCCTCTTCAAGTGCATGATCTCCCCACAGCCATAGCAGGCTTGACCAACGCCCGCTCCAGGAGCCTGATTGGTTGTATAGGCTGGTGTTTTGCAAAATTGAGTTGTGGGCCCCTTCTTGTCCCCATCAATTTCAGTGCAAATCACGACAGGGTCCGTGATGATGAAAGTTGCACTTGTCGCACCTTGGAAGAGTACCAACATATCTACTGGCAGGTGCTTGAGCTGCAGGAATAGCAGCAGGAGTGGTAGCAGCATGAACTGCCACTACTTGTTGTTTCTTGGAGGGCTCCTATGAAGAATGGCCCTTTTGCTTGTTCCAAAACTTTTTCTTCCCACCACTCGTCTTTGGTGGTTCGGGAGCGGCTGTCACTTCATAAAGATCAACCCCGTGATCTATCAAGGTGTCCGCAAGGCACTTGGCGCTGTCAAAAGTGGAAGGCTTAGCAGCCAAGATATTTCCTTGAGTTGGGGGCGTCAATCCCCACATGTACCTCTCTATTTTGTTGCTTTCAGGGTGACCATCCCCGGATAGAGAATAGCTAGATCACATAATCTAGTTATATAGGTATCAACGTCAGAACTCTTCATCTTTAGATTCCAAAGCTCATGTTCGAACTTCTGCATTTCGCCCCTTGGGCAGTACTCAGCAAGCATGAGTTCCTTAAAGCTTTCCCAACCCATGGCATTTGCTACTGAAAGAGTTAGGGATTTGACCTGGCTATTCCACCAATTCAATGCTGTATCGGTGAAGGTTCAGGCGGCAAACTTCACCTTGTTGGCCTCAGAACAAGCACAAATCTCAAAATTGATTCGATCTTCTCGAATAACCGAGTTAGGGCAATGAATCATCCATTGTTGTCGAATGACTTGGGCTTCGCGTTCATGAAATCTTTGTAGGAACACTCCTTCGGGTGTCCTTGACCACCCTTAATATTTTGGGGATGGGTACCACTTCCCGATCCGCTAGAGCCGCCAGAATTGATCTGCGACATCGCGACATCCACAGCGGCTGTGTAACTGCTTCCTGGAACATGGCAGGATCGAACTGAGGAGGTGGTGGCTAAGGATATGTCGGAGGGTTGTTTTTCTTTCTATTGGGTCTCTTACTGGGAGGCATCTTTTTCTAAAAGATACAAGGGGAAAAATGACGATAAGCCTCCTATACTAAACATGAATCGTATATTTTCGAGCAAGATATATCTAAATCCTACATCGATAAAAGAGATCTACAATAAAGGCTTATTAACAATAACAAGGAATTTTAGGTCTTTCATTGATGAGGATTTGTACTACTAGTGATGACTCTGTGCAGTGTTATAGAACCATAAAATACTCCTATAGTATTTTAACTATGTGCTTCATTTGTATATGATTTGGTGAGTTTTACACTTGTTGCAACACCACAATCACCCCCAAACACATGTTAGTCATATCTCGGACAAATATAGATGATCAGGTTATATTGGCCCTATATATGACTACATAACTATTCAGGTTTAACCGCGGTGTCCAACTCGCCCTAATTACTTTTATGTAGTTCTTACTATGTTATAGTTTCTTGTACATATGTATACTTGTATAGTTTTGTAAAATACTTAATTTTTAAGTATACTTTTAGTTTCAGAGTGCTTCACCCCTTTAGTGTTTGAAGTTGTATACCATGTAAGGTTTGATAAACTTAGTTCATTATAAACAATAGCTCTGATACCAATCTGTCACACCCCCAAAGCGGAACGACATAAACGTTCGGGGGTAGGTGACGTCATATGTAGTATCACAACAACTGAATCATAGTAATCAAAGTAAACACAACCATTAGTATTACATTGATTATATAAAAAGGTATTTAAATCTGTTTGCTTCATAATTATATACATCAAAAGTAACAAAATAAAGACGAGAGTCTATACACTCCGTCTTCTCAAAGTTTGCCAAGATACCTGTCTACTGATTTGTTGAGAATACAAGTGGTTATGAAAAGAGAGTATCAACATAAAAGATGGTGAGTTCATAAGCATGTTTTTGTAATGAAAATCTATCATTGAATCTGTAAAATTGTTTGTATGCTTCCCAAGAAAATCCAATATTTTCTAACATATATGTTTATTACTGTGTTCTGTAGTAGTGTACAATGTATTAGTTTGTATATCTGATTTCCACCAGCTGTAGTGTATAATTTTTTTTTTGAATGAAAACCCTTTGGTATGTAAACCTTGGCTATCACCAGTAATGTATAGAATGATCTATTTGAAAACCCTGGTTACAACCAGTATATATAGTAGTTTCATTACTTAAACTAAAACTATGAGTTGAAATCCCTAGAATCCTCCGGTTATATTATGAACTAGTTTTATTAATGAAAATAAAACTAAAGAAGAATGAAATCTCGTAAACAATAAGGTTAGTTTATACTATTGTGAGTCGTATAACCATGCTTGATATGACCTAATGACCTTTACGACGTTCTTCAAGGGTCGAATATATGACATTTGTGACCCCAGGCATGCCTGCCTAACTGTAGCAAGCAGTTCAGGTGTAGGATAGTCAGTCGCGAGTAGATCTATTCATAAATCTCACGCTCTCCCTCTAGGAGCCTCTAGTTAAACTGCGATAGGATTTACCCTGTACCGCGAAAGGTAAAATTGAAGAGTTGTCTCACAATGTGGTATTAATTAGTTTATGTGTGGTTCTGTTTTGTTCTCTTGTATTTGAATCCGTTGTATACTTGTAGTGTAACAATAATTATCTAATGTAGTAATCTCGAATTCCGAAAGTAGTAATGTATATCATGAACTAAGTCTGTCATAGTTTATATGTGTTTTAATGTATAAGCTCTGAATTTGTAAAATTTGTATATTGAAATCTCAAACTATACCTATTATAGTTTACATGTATGTTGTGTACTTAATTCGTGTATGGATCTGAAAACTATGCAATTATGGATGTATGTTGAAAACGTCCCTTATGCTCAGCATGTTAGAAAATGGATAAAATATCTAAATATTTTATAAAACATGGAAATATTTTGGTTGTATCAATTGCATAAGTTTTAAACGTGTTGAAATTCTTTTGTATAAGTTCACAAAAAAACATTTGTGTTTGGCTTGTATTCCCCCATTAAAATATTAAATATAGTAAAACCATAGGGGTATGAACTCACAATTAGTTGCGTGAAAGCGTCGGACAACGAAACTGGGAATGAAGACCCTCGAGTTGATGTACGCGACACTCGGCGGGATCCTAATAACAATTAATACATATATGTATTTTATTAGCAAAACCATTTATTATAGTGTTAGAAAAACACTTGTTTTCGACTTAGAAATGTCATTGGGACTCGATTGAATCGAGGAAAGTGGGTTTTAAGCCAAGTTCACCACTTAAGAAGGGTTTGTGCCCGTGAACGAATTACGGCCGTGAACTGTTCTCGGTCGTGAACATCCCCTTGAAGGGTTTACGGCCTTTGAAGAATTGAAGATTTGAATGGTGTACGACCGTAAACTCAAGAACAATGATGTGGGATTCAGTGAAAAACGCGTTTTGGATGCTCCAAAACAACCTCCAAAGGTGATTCTTGATGATTTTCTGAAGAAAAGAGGGTGTTTTGGTGTTTACGGTTGAGAGATTAGGGAGGGAAATGAAGGAGTTTTTGGCCAGAAAAGTGTAAACGAGGGGTAGATGCTCATATTTATAGGGGGAATCCATGGTCGGTGGTGGGGGGCCACCTGTCACTGACCGTATACGGGTTTACGGCCGTGATCGGTTTATGGCCATGATCGGGTTCACGGCCGTGAACACCAATCAGGCCGGACTTTTGCTGATTTTTGAAGGAAACTCAGGTTTTCACGTGATTTTGGTTCCGAATCATAAAAGAAAATTCAATTATAAAAGTTATATGATTTTTTTTCTAAATCATAAGAATTTGACGGAATTAAATAAATATCAAATTTTATTAACGGAATCGGGCTAACATTAACGGAAAAAGATTCGGGTTGTCACAACGTACTCTATATCTTGGTCATCTTGCAAAGCTTAAGAGTGCATTGTGGTCCTTTTTAGTGTTCTTCCCAAGAAGAAGTGGTTAAGCAAGCTTGGGGCGAGTTGGTACTTCAAGAATATGCATCTTGGTCATCTTGCTAAGCTTCTGGAGGTAAAAAGCTTGCACCTTTCCACTTAAATCTCTATAGCTAGCTAGGGTTTTCTAGTTTTGTCCCTTTGGTTGATTTTGGACCTCCATTTGTGAGTTAAGCAACTCCAGAAGACGGGAATGGCAGATCTGAGGTCCCTTGGACATTTAGTATCATCAAATAGAGTCTATATGGGAGTTTTGGCCTCATGCATGGGTTAAAGACCTTGGAAAGGTCTTAATGGAGGTGTTGGGTGTATATGAGGCATGCAAAGGTATAAAGTTGCCAACTTTATGCCTTAGGACGTCTTAACAAACTTAGATCTGGCTTTTAGACGTAAAGGAACTGAGTATAAAGCACTTAATCGAGAAAGTGCTTAATCTGGTAGTACGCTAGGCGTAACCTAGTGTACGCTACGCGTAGTCCCAAGACCCCAGTACGCTGCACGTACCAGCATGGTACCCCAAGCGTACGCATCACAGTTGGGCCCGAATCTGTTTTAGGCCTTTGAACCTTTGGGCCTGATTTGGTTGTTGGGCATGGTTGTATTCTGGGAATTATGAGTCACATCATCTGTTTTGGGCCTTATTAGGCCAAGAGGCCCATTTATAATCTTGGACATGGACTTTGGGCCCATTTTCAGGGGAAGGATAGTTAGGCCTCATTGAAGGGTTTGGAGCTTGGGTTCTTTCCATTAAGTAAGATCCTGAGATTGATTAGTATTATTATTCAGCACGGGAGGTTACAGATGGTTAGGAGACTAGCTTTTTGTATTCAGCAGACAGAGGTGAGTCTCCTCATCATACTAATGGGTCGAAGGCACCCAGGCTAGCCCATTAATTGTTATGTCTATTCTTTTTGGATTATTTGATATGCAATGTGCTAGTTGTTTATGTGTATCGTGTATGGAAGACCTCGGGGGTTCTCGAGGTACGTAAGTATAAGACCGTGGAGGGTTTGTACGACATCTTCGGTCAAAGGCCTCGGGGGGGGGGGGGGGGGGGGTCCCAAGGCACTTAGGTGTATGACCTTGGAGGGTTTCCTTTGCATCCTAGGTCAAAGACCCCGGGGGGATCCCGAGGCATTGGGCTAAGACCATGTGGGGGTTCCCATGGCACCCGACTTGGCGTTGTGGTGGTAAACCGGGAAGTTCTTCTGGGAATATGTCGGGAAAGTCGCGTACTTCTGGGATTTTCTGGATGTCTTTCTGTTCTTGGCTGGTATCGACGACGTGTGCGAGAAATGCATGGTACTCCTTCCGCAAGCATTTCTGTGCTTGAATGCACGAAATGATGCGAAGGCTCATACTAGGTTTGTCGCCGTAGATAATTAAAGTTTCGTTGTTAGGAAGGTTAAGACGAACTGCTTTTTCGAAGCACATAATGTCGGCACGCAGAAGACTCAACCAATCCATACCGATGATGACGTCGAAACATTTAATGGTAACTGGCATGAGATCTATCTTGAAAGTATGGTCATCTAAAGTTAAGGTACAACCTACGTATATGCAGTTTGTACTCTCTGTTTTCCCGTTAGCCATTTCTACTGTGAATGAACTATCTAATGCACATGGTTTTTGTTTAAGCAGGTGTGCAAATTTGTGACTTACAAAACTTTTCTCGGCCCCACTATCGAAAAGTATGCAAGCATAAGAGTTATCGAGGAGGAACGTACCAGTAACTATCGTTGGATCAGCTACTGCTTCCTCGTGGCCTAGAGCCATAACTCTTCCCACTCCTCCAGCCCTCGCTGCTTTAGGGCAGTTCCTCTTGTAGTGGCCCACCTCGCCACATCCGTAACAAGCTTGGCCCATACCGGCGTTAGGAACCTGAGTAGCTTGAGCTGTTGGAGTTTTGCAGAAGCGAACGGTGTGTCCCTTCTTGTTGCAGTTAGAGCACTGCATCTCCCTGCAAGGTCCGAGGTGATGGAAGTTGCACTTGGTGCACTTCGGGAGGGTTCCAGCATATGCTCTTGCTGGTAAGAGGTTGGCAGGGGCAACAGGAGTAACTGTGGCAGCATTGATTGCCACAAGTTGTTGTTTCCTGGAGGACCCTTGTGAGGCCCCTCTTTTCCTCTTATTCCACCCCTTCTTGCCGTGGTCGGGGTTGGACTTTTGTGGTACAGGGGTAGGGATTGTTATGTTCTGGGGTTTCCGGTGATCGATAAGAGATTGTGCCAGCTCTTTGGCACTATCAAAAGTAATAGGCCTGGAAGCGATCACACTTGACTGGATCTGGGGTGACAGTCCCCAGATATACCTCTCGATCTTTTTGCTCTGGAGAGCAACCATGTCGGGGCATAAGTTTGCTAAATCACAAAACCTATTTGTGTAGGTAGTGATGTCGGATCCCACCATTTGTAGACCCCAGAATTCCTGTTCGAGTTTTTGTACTTCGCCTCGAGGACAGTATTCTTTCATGAGCATTTCTTTCAATTTTTCCCAGCTGATGGAATACGCCACCACCAGAGTTAGATAGTTAACATGGTTGTTCCACCATGTTAGTGCTCGGTCAGAGAAGGTACAAGCTGCGAACTTGACCTTGCTGCCTTCTTGGCATGCGCAGATCTCGAAGACAGTTTCCATCTTCTCGATCCATTGTCTCAACACCATAACACCCCCAGTCCCATTGAAGCTGCGGGGTTTGGCGTTAGTAAAATCCTTGTAGGTGCATTCCCGAGGGTGTCCATGGCTTTTGCCGTGGTTTGAGGGTGGTGCACCTGTTCCTGATCCACTAGGGGCAGGAGCGTTGATTGCTGACACAGCAGCTGCAACTGCTGCTGTGAAAGCTGCCTGGAACATAGTGGCATCAAAAGGATTTGGCGGTTGAAGAGGTACAGGTGGTGGTGGAGGTGGTGGTATTGGTGCTTCGTTGTTTGGGTTCCTCCTAGGATTCCTGCGTGGCGGCATCTTTAACTATACGTTTAAAAGATGACGACATGGATAAGAATAAATGATAAATGAATGTGTCTCATGGACTAAATCGCCATAGTCCAACAACAGAAAGAATAGCATGAATAAATGAAGAAGATAGCATTTGGATAATAGTTTCCATAAGATTAGACATCTGTCAATAATACTGGAATTACAGATGTAACTAGTTCGGGAAAAATGACCTAGAAGTAGGCCTTACATCAACCAAGATGGAAAATTTTGACAGACTTAAGATTAGACAAAGACCTAACAGGTCTAAGATTTGTACAGACAGGAAATTAGACCAAAGTTTTACATAAACTAGGTTATATCCAAAAGATGAGATGACGATATTCTATCGGCGACGAGAACTACTAGCATGAGTCCTCGATCCCGTCAGTAGGCGTTCGATGTCCCTTATATGCCTGTCTGACCTTGCTTGTTGAGCTCGAAGTTCTCTGACTTCAGCTCGGGCTTTAGCAAGTTCCCTTTGCAGATTTGCATTGCGGACCAGAGTCCTTTCATGAGCAGACTCTAGTTGGCGAATGTGGACAGTGTTAACACCAGAGTTGGCGTCAACTTCCAAAACTTGATTGATAGTCCCTTGAGCCATTATTGTGTTCCGAGAAATCCTACGCACCATGATTGGTAGGACTCTATTAGCAGAACCTCCTTCAATGAGGTTGTAGAAACTTCGGTCGCCATTGTAGGGAATGGGCTGACCCTGTTCATGACTCCATGTAATCAAGTTAGTGGCCCACAGAGGTGTGGGTCCTTGAAACACAGGGCGAGGATTCAGGTTTGGGTTTTGAGCAGCCAGGGATAGGTTGTTGACTTCTGGCTCCGAGTCAGAACTATCGGAAAAGCCCTCAGCATGGTGATCATCCAAAGGGATTGGGTGATCATCTTCTGGCTCTGCCTCTAGCCAACCAGCATTGCCTTGGATCGGAAAGTACGGATCGCCATGGTGAAATCCAGCCATCTTAATCTACGTGAGAAAAGGGATATAAGAAATAGCTAAAATAGACGAACTAGCTAAGATAATTACAGTAAGATCAAATACCCATATGGTATTCCTTTATGGTTGTGTTGGTAAGTTTTTAGACTTGTTGCCATATCACAACCATTCTTGGGCATATTCTAATCACTCCTCGGACCAGCATAGTTGATCAGGCTATGCCATTCCCAAGACTGACTATATATCCCCAGGCTTACTTGTGATATTCAACAATCGTAATACTTTTGTTCTTGTCGTTGTGACACTGATTTTAGTATGAATGCAGGCACGTATACTTTGTTAAATATTTTATTATTTAAAAGTATAACTCTTAGACAGAGTGTTTTAATCCCATGTATTTATAGTTAGTATATCTTTTATGGGTTGATATACTATATTCACTATAAACAAGGCTCTGATACCAATCTGTCACACCCCAAAACCACGAACGGCGGAAACGTTCAGGGGTGGAGGACGTCATGTACAGTATCACAACAGTGTAATATAATAAACAAGCAACAACATCATCCATTGCATTATAAGTAAAGTTTTATACATGTGTGTTCTTTCATTGTAATAAGACACCAAAAATATACAATCAAAATAAAAGACGAGACTTGACTGTTCCGTCTTCTCAAAACCTGTCCTCCGTACCTGTCTACTGGCGACCTGAGAACACAAGTTATTTTGAAAGAGAGTATCAGCTTTAAAGCTGGTGAGTTCATAAGTATATAAGTGTCATTGCTTTGTTTATGAAAATCTGCTATGAATGCCATGTAAACCTTTAAGTGAAAATGTTGAGGTAAGTATGAAATCCCTAGAAAAACCCTTATTTTCTATAAGTATGAAATGTAGTCTTCTACCAAGACTCGAATGTTTTGTATGTATGAAGTGTAGTCTTCTACCAAGACACGAATGTTTTGTATGAATGAAGGGTAGTCTTCTACCAAGACTTGAATGTTTTGTATGAATGAAGTGTAGTCTTCTACCAAGACTCGAATGTTCTGTATGAATGAAAGTGTAGTCTTCTACCAAGACTCGAATGTTCTGTATGAATGAAATGTAGTTTTTCCTTTGTGTTGACTAGTAACTAAAGCACTTAGTCTAACTCCTAGTTATGTGAAAGTAATCACATAATAAAGTAAACAGGGAAAATATAATCATGTAAGTGTTATTGTCTTGGATTACCAGGACAAACACGACATCGCTGAAGCGAAAGATAGACCCTAAGGAACATCCGAAGAGTGTCCCCTCATCCTCTGTAGCAGCAGCAGGGTGGAAGGAGGGTTAGTCCCTGAATCGATCTCTTGATGCAGATCGTCAACCTAATGATCCTCCGAAGATTCACATCTCATCCACTGTTGCAACAGTGGACAGAGGGATAGTTAGTCCCGTCACTGACTACAAATCAAGTGACTACCTTAGACATCCGTAGACGTCATCGACCACTGGTGTTAATCAGTGAGATTCGGAATGGTAAGTCCCGCCGAAACATCCCATTGAACGGGGATAGGAAAGACAATTTACACAGTAAATACTAATAAATCGTCCTCTTAGATCTAAGTTCAAGTATCCAAGGTAAGTAAATACAGGGTAACGCACCTATGAAGAAGTGTCCCTGTATGGTATTCATGTAAGTGTGTTCATGTAACGGGTAAGTATATGTAAACATATTCATGTATCATATAATCCTAAGTACGTGTACTCATGTATCATGTAAGGCATTAGTATAGACTCATGAATGAACTGACTCTTGTTTGATATCTTCTGACTATCCCTATGATAGCTAACTGGAAAGTATGTGGTTGTTCTAGTAGGTTTATGCACCCTCGCAACGCCAGGGTGCGGGAAACTGAACGAAGGATGAAAACTATAATCTCTAACATATAAATGAACATATACGTATAAGTATAGTCTGATTCAAAAGGTAAAATATACTGGTTTTGCAAGATATCTAGGAGTTTTGAACAATAATTTAAAGTGACTTGAAGTCATTTATACATTTCAAAACTAATACTTCTGTTATCCAAGTATTTTAAGATAGAAAACCATTTCATGTGACTCCTTTTGAAATATGTGAAATCTACTGAGTGAAAACGCAGTTATAAAATACATAAAATTGATTTAATAACATATTGTTTTCTACTTGTATTCCCCCCTATTAAAGCATTTAAAATCCTTTAAAACATTGATTAAGGGGTATGAACTCACCTGTGGTTGGTGATTGGAGTGAACTGAACGGTATCGGATTGCTAGGTGTCAAGCGAGGACTTGTGCACACACTACGATCCTAATGAACATATAATCACACATATATGCACTCAATTAGACACAAAAGACTAATTGATAATGTTTAAGACATCCTAGACATAGATAACACTTTATATAAGTGTTTTAAGCCGTAAGGACTTCATCTAAGCTATTGTGGGACAGGGTACTTGAGTTTAGGGTTTCCAAAGGACCCCATATGAGAGTTTACTCTCCATAAACCATTACACATGGAGTTTACGGTTGTAAACTCTTGATTTTACAGCCGTAAACTCCCAAACATGTGTGTTTGGTGTGTTTTGAAGTCCAATATGCTTTCTAGAATTATTCTAACCTAGTGGCTATGTTCTTGGAAGGGTTTAAGGCCTAGAAGTACTCCAAATAGGAGTTTACGGCCTCAAGGACATTTCCCCTTGGAGTTTAGGGCCGTAAACTCCCTTGGGGTGTTTCCTTTGTTGTTTTCAAGTCTCTTGTACTAGTGGGATGTGTTCTAGACTTTTAATCCTAGCATATGAAGGCATTAGGCACACCTTAGTGCCCTTTTTAGGAGTTTATGGCCCAAGAACCATGTCTTGGCCGTAAACTCACTTGGTTAGGTGATTTTGGTGTGGTTTGGTCCTTCCATTTAGTGGGTACATTTTCTTGTAAAGGTCTAGGCCCTTAGGTGTCATGAAAACACCCATTGTGACCATTTACATGGAGTTTACGGCCTAGGAGAGTTCTGGGCCGTAAACTAACTTTCATTTGTGTCATTTGATGTGTTTAAGACCTTATGCTACTTGGGAAAATAACCTAGATGCAAGCCTTAAAGTCCTTAAGTCCATAAATCACCATTTAGGCCTATGAAATGGAGTTTACGGCCTAAGAGAGTTCTGGGCCGTAAACTCCCAATCTTGGGTGGTTTTGTGTGTGTTTTCATGTCTCTAACATGTATCCCTAATGTTCTAAGGCCTTATCCTAGTACCAATGTCAGTTTTGGCTTTGTTTCGGGAGTTTACCGCCCAAGAACACCTTGGGGAGTAAACTCCTAGATCTAATGATTTAGCCAACTAAATCATGTTTTAAGCATCTAACATGTATTCTAACACTACTAGAAAGAGTTACTCACAATCTGGGATGAAAACCCGAAGATCTGTCAGAGAGAAAATGGCTTTTCTCTAGCTGGAATTGTGAATAATGACTTAATTTAATTCAGAAAACTATTTATAGTCCTGAAATATTTTGACAGAAAATATTTCTATTCTCGAACTTGGACTGTAACATTATGAAACTTGAAATGTCCAAATTTCACAAACTCAGGAGCATCCACTCTCCTGATATCTCCTAAAGTGTAAACCCTAATGTACACAAACTTGTTCAGAAAAGTCTGAAAATCACTGAAATTGGTTTGGCTTCTATTGAATAGATATTGTTCGTACAAATGGAAATTTCGGGTTGTCACAGCTACCCCATTCATTTTTGGGACAATCAAGGAGGGAATTATGGAGATCATGGAGGAGAGACTCAGATCATTCAGGGCTGATATTGTTGCGAGTTAGATTGGGGCCCGAACTCCTGCATTCCGGGAGTTCAAGACGTCTGGGGCGCCGAAGTTTTTCGGGGTCAGGGACCCTATTGTCAGCCGACACTGGGTAGTGGATATCGAGAACGCACAGCACACGAGTTCATTCCCAGATGCGGAAAAGGTTGGGTTTGCTTCTTGTATGCTGAGGGATAGGGCCTAGGATTGGTGGGGCGAGGCTACTAGCCAGGTGGGCCCAGGCAGGGTGGCTGAGAAGACATGGGCCGAGTTTGTTCGACAATTTTATTCGGAGTTTAAACCACCAATTGAGGTGCAACAACTAGTGAGGGACTTTCATGAATTGCAACAGGCCACCGAGACTGTGGCGGAAATCACCGCCATGTTTCGATAACGACCTTTGTTGATCCCGCAATATGCTACCGATGAGGAAATGAGGCGGATCCGACATCATTCCATGCTGATGGATGATATTTAGGAGTTTGTGAGATTTATGGGGTGCAAAACCCTGAATGATATGGTGGAGAAGGCCCGCAAGCGAGAGATGGGGTTACACTTCCGCACAAAAAGGAGGCCTAAGCAGACCCAGGCAGCAGTAGGTCAGGCTAAAAAGCCAAAGACCTCGAACTCATCTAGTCGGGGCCAGCAGGGCCGGAGCCGGTGTGCCAAGTGTGGGAGGTCACATGGGGGAGCATGTAGGGGTTAGGGCAGAGTGTGTTATACCTGTGGTCAGCCGAGCCACGCGAGCAGGGACTTCCCCAAGAAGGGCTTTGTATGTTTTCACTACAGCCAGTCCGGCCACAAGTGGGCCGATTGTCCGAAGTTACAGGTAGGGGGAGGAGTAGTGACAGTGCCCACGCCTGCCATACTGAGCATCATAGATGGCCTCCCTGTTAAGGTGGATGCCCCGACGATGAAGAGCCGTGCATTTCAGCTGACTACCGAGGAGGTTCGGGCCGTGCCAGACGTTGTGGTTGGTACATGTCTATTATCCTCTACTATTATTATGTTGTATGACTTATGTATATTTATGCTTGTATAGGGATCTTTTTGGTCACTGATATGTCTGCTCATGTCTTGTTTGATTGTGGTTCCATCCGATCATTTGTATCACTTGCACTTCGCAAGAAGTTCCGGGACGCACCGGGAAATTTGGATTCCCCGCTCGAGGTGGAGATTGCAGATGACCGCACCATTAGTGCTACAAGGGTATATCAGGACTGTGACCTGAATGGGTTGGGTGAGAGATTCCGCGTTGATCTGGTTCCAATATCATTGCGAGGGTTTAAAGTAATTGTCGGGATGGACTGGTTAGGGCTAATAGGGCTATGATCGATTGTGAGTGCCATTTGGTGAGGGTTCGAACCCCAAGTGGGGGAGAAGTAGTTATCCACGGTGAGAGGACCTCGCAGGGACCGACCCTCAATTCGGTTACGAGGGCTAGGAGGTTTTTACAGCAGGGTTGCACAGGATTCTGGCTTATGTCTCGAATTCGAGAGTAGAGACCATGACGGGTGTAGGTAGTGTGTCAGTGGTACGGGATTTTTGGGACATTTTCCCAGAAGAGTTACTAGAAATGCCTCCGGAAAGGCAGGTGGAGTTTCGTATTGACGTGGTATCGGGTGCCGCTCCGATAGCAACGGCACCATATCGGTTGGCACCACCAGAGATGCAGGATTTATCTATGCAATTTCAAGAGCTGCTAGACCAAGGGTTCATTCGTCCGAGGAGTTCCCCGTGGGGAGCACCGATCCTTTTCGTGAAAAAGAAGGACATATCCCATAGGATGTGCATAGCTTATAGGGAACTGAACAAGCTAACGGTGATGAACCGTTATCCGTTGCCGAGGATTAATGATTTGTTTGATCAGTTGCAGGGTGTGTCTTGGTTTTCCAAGATTGATCTTCGGTCCGGGTATCATCAGATGAGGATTCAGGATGAGAATGTACTGAAGACGGCTTTTAATACTCGGTATGGGCACTATGAGTTTGTGTTGATGCCATTTGGTCTTACCAATGCCCCAACATCATTCATGGATCTCATGAATAGAGTGTGTAGACCGATGCTGGATCGGTTGGTGATTGTTTTCATCGATGATATTATGGTCTATTCTAAGACCAGAGAGCAATATGAACAAAATTTGAGGGAGGTGTTGAAGACCCTGAGGACGGAGAAACTTTATGCAAAGTTTTCCAAATGCATTTTCTGGCTACGGGAAGTACAATTTTAGGGCATGTCAAAGTTGAGGTTGTGATGCGGTGGGAAGTATCGAGGAATGCATCAGAGATTCATAGTTTCTTGGGTTTAGCGGGCTATTACTGGAGATTTATCCAGGATTTCTTCAAGATTGTTATGCCATTGACCCTCTTGACCAAGAAGAATGTGACTTTTCGGTGGGGTGCGGATCAGCAGATGGCTTTTGAGACCCTGAGACGGTGGTTATGTGAGGCTCTGATTCTAGTACTACCCGAGGGGTTGGAGGATTTAGTGGTGTACTATGACATATCTATTTCAGGGTTAGGTGCGGTATTGATGCAAAGGGGACACGTGATTTCTTACGCCTCGACGCAGTGTGGTCGAGTATGCGTACCAGTGATAGTGGGAGTGAGGCTGAGGCTATTAGAGGAGGCACACAAGTCTAAGTTCTCTATACACCTAGGAGCTATGAAAATGTGTAGGGACTTAAGGATAAGTTATTGGTGGCCCTACATGAAGTGGGAGATCGCTTGGTTCGTGGAACGGTGCTTGACCAGCAGGAAGGTCAAGGCCGAGCATCAGCGGCCTCATGACAAGGTTCAACCACTACCCATTCCCATGTGGAAGTGGGAAGAGATCACCATGGACTTCATCACGAAGTTGCCTAGCACGGCGAGGGGTGTGGATGCTATATGGGTGACCGTAGATAGATTGATGAAGAGGGCCCACTTTATTCCAATTTTCGAGAGTATATCCATGGAGAAGTTGGCAATCATTTATGTTCGGTAGGTGGTGGCTAGACACGGGGTGCCCGTGTCTATAGTCTCCAACAGGGATGTCCGATTTACATCCATGTATTGGAAGAAGTTCCACGAGGAACTAGGCACTCAGCTGTATTTTAGCACGGCGTACCACCATCTCAGACTGACGGTCAGAGTAAGAGGACGATCCAGACGTTGGAGGACATGCTTCGTACATCCATGCTGGATTTTGGAGGAAGTTGGGATACCTACCTCCCACTGGCAGAGTTCTCGTACAATAGTAGATATCATGCATGTATTGACCAAGCTCCATTTGAGATGTTATATGGGCGGATATGCAGAACCCTGGAGTGTTGGGACGAGGTCGGGCATCGGGTCATAGGGAGCAGTAAGGTAGTGCTCAAGACTACCAGACTGATTCAGCAGGTGCACGACCGGTTGCGAGTCGCACATAACCGCCATAAATGTTATGTTGACCGATGGCGATCAAATCTCGAGTTTTAGGTAAGGGATTTTGTATGGATGAAGGTGTCGTCCTGGAAAGGGATTATTAGGTTTTGGAAGAGGGGAAAGTTGGGGCCTTGGTTCATAGGCCCGTTCAGGATCTCGGCCCGAGTGGGCAAGGTGGCATATCGCTTAGAGCTGCCAGAGGAGCTTAGTCAGATTCACAACACTTTCCACGTGTCTCGGCTTCAGAAGTGTGTTGCTGACGAGTCTGCGGTTATTTCTTTGGATGATATTCAGGTGGATGGGAGCCCGAATTATGCCTAGAGGCCAGTCACCATCTTATTTAGGAAGACAAAGGGTCTTCGAAACAAGGAGGTGAAATTGGTAAAGGAGCAATGGAAGCACCGAAAGGGCTCCGAATAGACATGGGAGCCAAAGGAGGAGATGCGGGAGCATTACCCTGATCTGTTCACAGTTACGGACTTCGAGGACAAAGTCTAGTCCAAGTGGGCGAGAGTTGTAACACCCTAAATCAGGTTTGACTTGAAACCCTCAATGAAGTTATATATATATATATATATATATATATATATATATATATATATATATATATATATATATATATATATATATATATATATAGCCCCTTGAGTACGTTGGGCATACTTATGAGTTCTCTTAGCGCACTCTGTATAGTTGGTCGTGGAGGAGCTGGATGTACGCTGGGCATACGTGTCGCGGGTGTAAACCCTAAATTTCGGACTTGTGACCTATTTAAACTTCCTTAACCTACTTGAGCCTCATCCTTATCTGCTCTCTCCACCTTCAAACATTTCTGGAAGCCCTAATAGCCTTTGTGAGTACTTTTTGAGCCTTAAGAGTGCATTCTGGTCCATTTTACTGTTCATCCCAAAAAGAAGAAGTGGTTAAGCAAGCTTGAGGCGATTTGGTGCTTCAAGAATCTGCATCATGGTCATCTTGCAAAGCTTCTAGAAGTAAAAAGCTTGCACCTTTCCACTTAAATCTCTAGATCTAGCTAGGGTTTTCTAGTTTTGTCCCTTTGGTTGATTTTGGACCTCCATTTGTGAGTTAAGCAACTCTAGAAGATGGGAATGGCAGATCTATGGTCCCTTTAACCTTTAGTATCATTAAAATAGAGTCTTGATGGGTGTTTTGGCCTCATGCATGGGTTAAAGACCTTGGGAAGGTCTTAATGGACGTGTTGTGTGTATGTGAGTCATGCAAAGGTTTAAAGTTGCCAACTTTATGCCTTAGGATGTCTTAACAAACTTAGATCTTGCTTTTGGATGTAAAGAAACTGATTATTAAGCACTTAATGGAGAAAGTGCTTAATCTGGTAGTACGCTGGGCGTAACCCAATGTACGTTGCGCGTAGTCCAAAGACCCTAGTACGCTGCACGTACCAGGATGGTAAGCCAAGCGTACGCATCATAGTTGGGCCCGAATCTGTTTTGGGCCTTATTGGGCCAAGAGGCCCATTGATAATCTCAGACTTGGACTTTGGGTCCATTTTCAAGGGAAGGATAGTTGGGCCTCATCGAAGGGTTTGGAGCTTGGGTTCTTTTGATTAAGTAAGGTCCTAATATTGATTAATATTATTATTCAACACGGTAGGTTACGGACAGTTAGGAAACCAGCTTTTTGTACGTTGACAGAGGTGAGTCTCCTCACCATACCAGCGAGTCGAAGGCACCAAGGCTGACCCATTAGTTATTACGTATATGCTGTTTGGATTATTTGATATGCAATGTGCTAGTTGTTTCTGTATAACGTGTATGGAAGACTTTGGGGGGTTCCCGAGGCACGTATGTATAAGACCTTGGAGGGTTTCTACAGCATCCTTGGTCAAAGACCTCGGGGGGTTCCCAAGGCACTTAGGTGTAAGACCTTGGAGGGTTTCCTTGGCATACTAGGTCAAAGACCCCGGGTGGTTCCTGAGGCACTGGGCTAAGACCATGTGGAGGTTCCCAGGGCTTCCTTATATGTTGGTATGCATGGCTTAGGTGTTTTGTATAGTTGATTAGCTAGTATGATATTTTCTACGTGTTTGTGTGTGGGTGTGCGCTGGGGAACTCACTAAGATTTCAAGCATACCGATTGTGGATTTGTTTCAGGTACATCCAAGCCCAAGGGCAAGGGAAAGGCGTGATGACATGGTGTGCACTGCATCTCTCTTTCACTGATATGTTTTGGGGACAGTCTGATGATTTAAACAAAGTTGTAATGAATGTTGATTTGAAAGCAATTATGTTGGGATTTCATAGTTTATGTACTTCTGTTTTACTAATTAAAAATGAAAACTTTCTTTGTAAAATTTGGTTCGTTATAGCCGGAGTCCGTACTAGCTTCTTTTCTTTCTTCGTTTCTTCCTTTTGAGAGTTGTTCATACTCTCATCCTTCACCTTCTCAAAACTGTAACTACACTACCAGTTTTAGTTTTTGTTTCGAATGAAATTCTTCTTTGCAAACCTCTTAGGGTTGGACACCATCATAGCATACTTTTCCTTTGGGAGTCCACAATCGGAGATATTTGACTCAAAACCATTATCAAGAATAGTGTTACCCTTTGCTACAAGAGCCAAAGAACCCATTCCAGAAACAACCTCTCCCTCATTTGTCACTTCGTCCTCATGTGACCTCAGAATACCAATGATCTTTGCCAAGGAGTAATTTTTGAATTGCTCTTGTGCTTTTACCATCGTCACCACAACCTTCCATTCAGATCTTAACCCGTTCATGAATATGACCTTCTTCTCTATCAGTTCATGTTTGATTTTGTGCTTCACCATTCTGCTAAATAGATGGTTGTAACGATTGACCGTTTGGTCCAGTTTCACCTCAGGCTTTTGAAAGAAAGCTCCAAACTTCTAAGTAACAGAGTATGAATAGAATGCTCAATATCAACATCACTTGAGTAGAGTTCCTGAAGCCTATCCCATATTTCTTTCTCTGTTTCACATGAGCTTACTAAGCGAAATGTGTCGGCAGGAAAATCAAATCAGATGATGCTCATAGCCTTAACATTGCTTATTAGCTTGTCTTTTTCGTCTTTAGGCACTTATTTAACTTCCAGAAGAAGTTAGTTGTACTCGGCCTGAGTTTTGATAGCCCTTTTTGTACCAGTATGAGCAAAGATATCCTTGGTTATGGCATCCCATATCAAGAATCCATTATCTTCAAGCCCTAACACATAATCCTCAAAGTCCAGTGCCCATAGTTTATAATCATTTGGAAAGAGTACAAGGATCCTTGTTATAGACCCGATGTTGCTTGAGAGATTGATGGAGTTAACTTGAGAATCATCAGGCTACATGTTTGTTGATTCTATAAAACCTGTAAAAACTACATGTGTAAACCTAAGATCGAGGTTAGGGTATAATAAAGATCAAGATTCAACGTCTGTAATCGATAAAAACGAAGAAGATGGCAAACACCAGATCCTATTAAAGCGGAAACCCAAAAAGCTCTTTAATAGAAGAGATGTGTATGGATTACACAGTCTCCTGCTCTGATACCAATTGTTAAGTATAAAACATAAATACTCGATTAGATTCAAATAAGTAAAAGAATCAAAACAGATAAAGAAGATCAAAGTTGTGCTGAATGATTAATAAGCACAGCCTTAGAAGAGCTCGATGAAGAACTGCTACTGTAAAGGCTGTGTAGAGTTTACAACTTGGACGATTACAAGATATGGTGCATGCATGCACTTTAAATACTAAAACCCTAATAATAAATAAATGGGTAGACATGCCCAACCCGCTATACAAAATGGACAAAATATTAAATATACAATGACGCAACCCAATATGACCCAAGAATTTGCAAACTAAAATTTAGTGATAATTTTACCATTTTCTCCATGTAACATACGTTTTTCCGGTTTCTTTGTTGACTTGGACGCCTAGTTATTAAATGAGCTGATGAGATGGATATATTGGGTTATATAATGTGATGTTTACCATAAAACTTGATATCCTTATGCATTGTATATTTTTTGGAAATACATCCAACAAAGACTGCAATAATTTTATAAACTAGCAACAACTACATCATTGTTACGTTTATAAGAAATTTCAAATTATGTATCTAAACTTATGTAACCCAATATATCCATCTCATCATACATTAGCTCACTTCCTTCTGTTTTTTCCTGGAAATACACATTTTATTGGTTTTATTGTTGACCTAGATTCGTAGTCATAAATGAGTCGATAAGATGGATATCAAATTTTACAGTAAATGTAGTATTATATAACCCATCGTATCCATCTTATCATCTAATTTAATGAGTAGGAGTCCAAGTTAGCAATGAAATCGATAAAATATATGTTACATGGAAAAGAGGGCCAAATCATCACTAAATTTTAGTTTGGGACTTATACTGAAATTATGGTAAAATAATGAGACTTTAATGAAACAAGTAATGAAACCAGTAAACTAGAAAAAATGGTCAAATCGCCATTTTACTAGTAATTCATGTTTTATCGTAAATAAATTTTAGTTTGGGACTTTTTCATAAATTAAGGTAAAATTTTAGAATTTTTTCGAAGATTTCCCTTTTTTTTTTTACAAAAGCGAGAGAAAGAGCGAAGAACTTAGAACATGTTCACTAGTGAAGCTGCTAGGGTCGGCTTTTTTTCCTAGTGCTACAATCAGTCTTTAAGTAACACTTAACAAATTTAAAGTTGATCAAGTACCTCTTCATCATACATATAGCGAGAATTAGGGAACAGAAAATGAAACCAAAATTTTAAGAAAAACAAACAAAATTGAATATACTGAATTGCCATGGGCTTTCTTGTCAATGTCTACATGTAGAAGATTAGATTGTTCGTTCGCTACTCAAGTGCTCATATTTCATGTAGAAATAGTCAACATATAAGGTATAAATGAAGATACAGATTAGGGCCTTGGTCTATTCAATGGGCCACAGAAGTTACCAAGTTGCTGTTCCATGGGTTGGGTCTGTTGATGATTTAGATTTTAGAAGTTAGAATATAGATTATAGATTAAAATTTTTTTATAGAAAGAAGTTGCATGATAATAATTTGGGTTAATACCAGAAAAACCATATTATATATATATATATATATATATATATATATATATATATATATATATATATATATATATATATATATATATATATATATATATATATTAGACTCCCAATTTTTTTCTTATATGTCATTATCTTTCGTAAAACATTTAATTTTTGGGTCATTGACCGGTCACCAACATGTCATAATGACTTTTCGGTTTGCTGATAACGTGAATTTATATTTCAGTTTGCATTTAGCCCCAAAATTTAGGTCAAAGTTTATGTTTAGCTGCAATACTTTTTTGTTCTCCATTTTTCATTATTTTTTAAAACGTAATACCTTAAAATGAAAAAGGGAAAGACATTGAAGGCAAGATTCTAAGCTATGACTTTTCCCTGAGGGGTGGGATGTGTTTTCTAGTAAGTCAATGGTTGTCTTTTTGTATCACCAGTGTTTAAGCCAATTAAAATTTTTAATTTATTTATAATCGTCTAATAAAAGTTGGTTATTTCTAATGACATATTTGCTGTGAAACCAAAGAAATTAGATACCATTAACTACAGTTTTAAGGGTTAAATGCAAGAAATAACATTACCCGGTCTTTTTTTTCCTTATTATAGCTCTGTACTTTCATATTTTCTTACTACAACATGTACATTCAATATATTTATTATAACAATAGGTAACATGTTTATTCAAATTATGATGGCTTGAAAGAACTTATGGCTTGAAACAACTTAATAGGTTTTTATGCAATAACAAAGAGAGCCCATGGCACACCAGCTAACATGTCCCGCTCCTCAAGGAAAAGTCAAAGTTATCAGTGACTTAAATAAAAATATAGACGTAAATATTAGAGTTAAGTGTAAATTGAGAAAAAAATTATGTTAGCCAAACCGACACATCACCATAATTTGTTGGTGATCGGCCAAGAATCCAAACAGGAAAAGTTTTCGAAAATATAATGGCATATGTGGAACAAAAAAAAAGGGGCTAAAATCGAATAAGGTTATATATATATATATATATATATATATATATATATATATATATATATATATATATATATATATATATATATATGTTCAGGTTCATTTGAGACCATTCTAATTTTGTGATACCGTGAGACCAAATCTAAAAATAATTTTAAAATGCAAAATAAATGGAAAAATCCAAAAATTATTTTTTTAAATATTATTTTCGGAACTTGAATTAACTAAAAGAAATAAAAAAAAATAAAAAAAATCCCGTTTTTTTTTTAAATACGTGAAATATTCTAATAGAATATTACACTGACATATTCTAAAAAATAATTTTAAAATGCAAAATAAATGGAAAAATCTAAAAAAAAATTTAATATTATTTTCGGAACTTGAGTTAACTAAAAAAATAATAAAAATAAAAAAAATCCCATTTTTTTGAAAAATATGTGAAATATTCTAATAGAATATTACACTGTACATATTCTAAAAAATAATTTTAAAATGCAAAATAAATGGAAAAATCTAAAAAATATTTTTTTAAATATTATTTTCGGAACTTGAATTAATAAAAAAAAAATAAAAATAAAAATAAAAATAAAAAAAATCTCGATTTTTTTAAAAAAATACGTGAAATATTCTAATAGAA
This sequence comes from Lactuca serriola, assembly GCF_051521515.1. Lineage (NCBI taxonomy): Eukaryota > Viridiplantae > Streptophyta > Magnoliopsida > Asterales > Asteraceae > Lactuca > Lactuca serriola. The sequence goes on along the minus strand of NC_136408.1, from coordinate 145,268,111 downwards.
TATTACACTGTACATATTCTAAAAATTAAATTTAAAATGCAAAATAAATGGAAAAATCGAAAAATTATTTTTTTAAATATTGTTTTCGGAACTTGAATTAACTAAAAAAAATAAAAAAATAAAAAAAATGCGTCTCACGGTCTCACAAAATATAGGTGGTCTCAAATTAACCTAACCATATATATATATATATATATATATATATATATATATATATATATATATATATATATATATATATAACATTGTTCTGTTTTAGCCCCCCAATTTTTTTCTTATATGTCATTATCTTTTGGAAAACGTTTTATTTTTGGGTCATTGACCGGTCACCAACATGTCATAATGACTTTTCGGTTTGCTGATAACGTGAATTTATATTTCAGTTTGCATTTAGCCCCAAAATTTAGGTCAAAGTTTATGTTTAGCTGCAATACTTTTTTGTTCTCCATTTTTCATTATTTTTTAAAACGTAATACCTTAAAATGAAAAAGGGAAAGACATTGAAGGCAAGATTCTAAGCTATGACTTTTCCCTGAGGGGTGGGATGTGTTTTCTAGTAAGCCAATGGTTGTCTTTTTGTATCACCAGTGTTTGAGCCAATTAAAATTTTTAATTTATTTATAATCGTCTAATAAAAGTTGGTTATTTCTAATGACATATTTGCTGTGAAACCAAAGAAATTAGATACCATTAACTACAGTTTTAAGGGTTAAATGCAAGAAATAACATTACCCGGTCTTTTTTTTCCTTATTATAGCTCTGTACTTTCATATTTTCTTACTACAACATGTACATTCAATATATTTATTATAACAATAGGTAACATGTTTATTCAAATTATGATGGCTTGAAAGAACTTATGGCTTGAAACAACTTAATAGGTTTTTATACAATAACAAAGAGTGCCCATGGCACACCGGCTAACATGTCCCGCTCCTCAAGGAAAAGTCAAAGTTATCAGTGACTTAAATAAAAATATAGACGTAAATATTAGAGTTAAGTGTAAATTGAGAAAAAAATTATGTTAGCCAAACCGACACATCACCATAATTTGTTGGTGATCGGCCAAGAATCCAAACAGGAAAAGTTTTCGAAAATATAATGGCATATGTGGAACAAAAAAAAGGGGCTAAAATCGAATAAGGTTATATATATATATATATATATATATATATATATATATATATATATATGTTCTGGTTCATTTGAGACCATTCTAATTTTGTGATACCGTGAGACCAAATCTAAAAATAATTTTAAAATGCAAAATAAATGGAAAAATCTAAAAAAAAATTTAATATTATTTTCGGAACTTGAGTTAACTAAAAAAATAATAAAAATAAAAAAAAATCCCATTTTTTTGAAAAATATGTGAAATATTCTAATAGAATATTACACTGTACATATTCTAAAAAATAATTTTAAAATGCAAAATAAAAGGAAAAATCTAAAAAATCTTTTTTTAAATATTATTTTCGGAACTTGAATTAACAAAAATAAATAAAAATAAAAATAAAAATAAAAAAATCCCGATTTTTTTAAAAAAAATACGTGAAATATTCTAATAGAATATTACACTGTACATATTCTAAAAATTAATTTTAAAATGCAAAATAAATGGAAAAATGGAAAAATTATTTTTTTAAATATTGTTTTCGGAACTTGAATTAACTAAAAAAAATAAAAAAATAAAAAAAATGCGTCTCACGGTCTCACAAAATATAGGTGGTCTCAAATGAACCTAACTATATATATATATATATATATATATATATATATATATATATATATATATATATATATATATATAACATTGTTCTGTTTTAGCCCCCCAATTTTTTTCTTATATGTCATTATCTTTTAGAAAACGTTTCATTTTTGGGTCATTGACCGGTCACCAACATGTCATAATGACTTTTCGGTTTGCTGATAACGTGAATTTATATTTCAGTTTGCATTTAGCCCCAAAATTTAGGTCAAAGTTTATGTTTAGCTGCAATACTTTTTTGTTCTCCATTTTTCATTATTTTTTAAAACGTAATACCTTAAAATGAAAAAGGGAAAGACATTGAAGGCAAGATTCTAAGTTATGACTTTTCCCTGAGGGGTGGGATGTGTTTTCTAGTAAGCCAATGGTTGTCTTTTTGTATCACCAGTGTTTGAGCCAATTAAAATTTTTATTTATTTATAATCGTCTAATAAAAGTTGGTTATTTCTAATGACATATTTGCTGTGAAACCAAAGAAATTAGATACCATTAACTACAGTTTTAAGGGTTAAATGCAAGAAATAGCATTACCCGGTCTTTTTTTTCCTTATTATAGCTCTGTACTTTCATATTTTCTTACTACAACATGTACATTCAATATATTTATTATAACAATAGGTAACATGTTTATTCAAATTATGATGGCTTGAAAGAATTATGGCTTGAAACAACTTAATAGGTTTTTATGCAATAACAAAGAGAGCCCATGGCACACCGGCTAACATGTCCCGCTCCTCAAGGAAAAGTCAAAGTTATCAGTGACTTAAATAAAAATATAGACGTAAATATTAGAGTTAAGTGTAAATTGAGAAAAAAATTATGTTAGCCAAACCGACACATCACCATAATTTGTTGGTGATCGGCCAAGAATCCAAACAGGAAAAGTTTTCGAAAATATAATGGCATATGTGGAACAAAAAAAAGGGGCTAAAATCGAATAAGGTTATATATATATATATATATATATATATATATATATATATATATATATATATATATATATATATATATATATATATATATATATATATATATATATATATATATGTTCTGGTTCATTTGAGACCATTCTAATTTTGTGATACCGTGAGACCAAATCTAAAAATAATTTTAAAATGCAAAATAAATGGAAAAATCCAAAAATTCTTTTTTTAAATATTATTTTCGGAACTTGAATTAACTAAAAGAAATAAAAAAAAATCCCGTTTTTTTTTAAATACGTGAAATATTCTAATAGAATATTACACTGACATATTCTAAAAAATAATTTTAAAATGCAAAATAAATGGAAAAATCTAAAAAAAAATTTAATATTATTTTCGGAACTTGAGTTAACTAAAAAAATAATAAAAATAAAAAAAAAATCCCATTTTTTTGAAAAATATGTGAAATATTCTAATAGAATATTACACTGTACATATTCTAAAAAATAATTTTAAAATGCAAAATAAATGGAAAAATCTAAAAAATCTTTTTTTAAATATTATTTTCGGAACTTGAATTAACAAAAAAAAAAATAAAATAAAAAAATCCCGATTTTTTTAAAAAAATACGTGAAATATTCTAATATAATATTACACTGTACATATTCTAAAAATTAATTTTAAAATACAAAATAAATGGGAAAATCGAAAAATTATTTTTTTAAATATTGTTTTCGGAACTTGAATTAACTAAAAAAAAATAAAAAAAATGCGTCTCACGGTCTCACAAAATATAAGTGGTCTCAAATGAACCTAACCACATATATATATATATATATATATATATATATATATATATATATATATATATATATATATATATATATATATATAATGGATTTTGTGGCGTTAACTATAATAATTTCTCACTAAGGGTTTTAGGGTTTAATAGTGATGTGATTTTTTTTTTATAATAGAGGTTGGGGAAGGAATATTGACACACACAAAATATTATTGTTTGCCATATTTTCTTAACACAATGAAACTTGTCATATCTGTGACGTTTACCATCTCATGGAAGCCATACAAATCTTGCTTGATGATGGTAAATTAAGTTATAATTACACATTACATTAAACCCCAACAGCAATCTATTCATAAAAATCAATATAAAAATAAAAGTAAAACCCTAATAATCAAATTGATTAACAAGTAAGAGAATAAATGAATATATCAAAGAACCCTAACAATCGATTTACCTTGGCAATACGTTTATTGCTTCTGTATCTTCACCATCCATTGGATAAGGTTCTGCATGATAATCTTCGACATATGAATGACAACAAAGAAGTTGTCAAAATATTTGTTGATGTTTACAGATGTTTACAATGTGTAAGACCTTGCATCATCCTTATGATACTTATCACCAATTATAATCAGAAATATGATCCCAATATAATAAAAAAAAGATAACCACAAAAATGTCAATGTCAAGTTAAACAAACAAGATGTAGTGTTTTAATGTCAAACTGACTAATTCTAACCCTGAGATTCAAACAAGTTTATAATAAAATATGAGGCTATATAAAAAAATACTACAAAGGGATTAACATGGTAACAAATCTATACCAAATCTATCAAGATCAACATGGTAACAAATCTATACCAAATTTATATTTCAGTTTGCATTTAGCCCCAAAATTTAGGTCAAAGTTTATGTTTAGCTGCAATACTTTTTTGTTCTCCATTTTTCATTATTTTTTAAAACGTAATACCTTAAAATGAAAAAGGGAAAGACATTGAAGGCAAGATTCTAAGCTATGACTTTTCCCTGAGGGGTGGGATGTGTTTTCTAGTAAGCCAATGGTTGTCTTTTTGTATCACCAGTGTTTGAGCCAATTAAAATTTTTAATTTATTTATAATCGTCTAATAAAAGTTGGTTATTTCTAATGACATATTTGCTGTGAAACCAAAGAAATTAGATACCATTAACTACAGTTTTAAGGGTTAAATGCAAGAAATAACATTACCCGGTCTTTTTTTTCCTTATTATAGCTCTGTACTTTCATATTTTCTTACTACAACATGTACATTCAATATATTTATTATAACAATAGGTAACATGTTTATTCAAATTATGATGGCTTGAAAGAACTTATGGCTTGAAACAACTTAATAGGTTTTTATACAATAACAAAGAGTGCCCATGGCACACCGGCTAACATGTCCCGCTCCTCAAGGAAAAGTCAAAGTTATCAGTGACTTAAATAAAAATATAGACGTAAATATTAGAGTTAAGTGTAAATTGAGAAAAAAATTATGTTAGCCAAACCGACACATCACCATAATTTGTTGGTGATCGGCCAAGAATCCAAACAGGAAAAGTTTTCGAAAATATAATGGCATATGTGGAACAAAAAAAAGGGGCTAAAATCGAATAAGGTTATATATATATATATATATATATATATATATATATATATATATATATATATATATATATATATATATATATATATATATATATATATATATATATATATATATATATATATGTTCTGGTTCATTTGAGACCATTCTAATTTTGTGATACTGTGAGACCAAATCTAAAAATAATTTTAAAATGCAAAATAAATGGAAAAATCTAAAAAAAAGTTTAATATTATTTTCGGAACTTGAGTTAACTAAAAAAATAATAAAAATAAAAAAAAATCCCATTTTTTTGAAAAATATGTGAAATATTCTAATAGAATATTACACTGTACATATTCTAAAAAATAATTTTAAAATGCAAAATAAAAGGAAAAATCTAAAAAATCTTTTTTTAAATATTATTTTCGGAACTTGAATTAACAAAAATAAATAAAAATAAAAATAAAAATAAAAAAATCCCGATTTTTTTAAAAAAAATACGTGAAATATTCTAATAGAATATTACACTGTACATATTCTAAAAATTAATTTTAAAATGCAAAATAAATGGAAAAATGGAAAAATTATTTTTTTAAATATTGTTTTCGGAACTTGAATTAACTAAAAAAAATAAAAAAATAAAAAAAATGCGTCTCACGGTCTCACAAAATATAGGTGGTCTCAAATGAACCTAACTATATATATATATATATATATATATATATATATATATATATATATATATATATATATATATATATATATATAACATTGTTCTGTTTTAGCCCCCCAATTTTTTTCTTATATGTCATTATCTTTTAGAAAACGTTTCATTTTTGGGTCATTGACCGGTCACCAACATGTCATAATGACTTTTCGGTTTGCTGATAACGTGAATTTATATTTCAGTTTGCATTTAGCCCCAAAATTTAGGTCAAAGTTTATGTTTAGCTGCAATACTTTTTTGTTCTCCATTTTTCATTATTTTTTAAAACGTAATACCTTAAAATGAAAAAGGGAAAGACATTGAAGGCAAGATTCTAAGTTATGACTTTTCCCTGAGGGGTGGGATGTGTTTTCTAGTAAGCCAATGGTTGTCTTTTTGTATCACCAGTGTTTGAGCCAATTAAAATTTTTATTTATTTATAATCGTCTAATAAAAGTTGGTTATTTCTAATGACATATTTGCTGTGAAACCAAAGAAATTAGATACCATTAACTACAGTTTTAAGGGTTAAATGCAAGAAATAGCATTACCCGGTCTTTTTTTTCCTTATTATAGCTCTGTACTTTCATATTTTCTTACTACAACATGTACATTCAATATATTTATTATAACAATAGGTAACATGTTTATTCAAATTATGATGGCTTGAAAGAATTATGGCTTGAAACAACTTAATAGGTTTTTATGCAATAACAAAGAGAGCCCATGGCACACCGGCTAACATGTCCCGCTCCTCAAGGAAAAGTCAAAGTTATCAGTGACTTAAATAAAAATATAGACGTAAATATTAGAGTTAAGTGTAAATTGAGAAAAAAATTATGTTAGCCAAACCGACACATCACCATAATTTGTTGGTGATCGGCCAAGAATCCAAACAGGAAAAGTTTTCGAAAATATAATGGCATATGTGGAACAAAAAAAAGGGGCTAAAATCGAATAAGGTTATATATATATATATATATATATATATATATATATATATATATATATATATATATATATATATATATATATATATATATATATATATATGTTCTGGTTCATTTGAGACCATTCTAATTTTGTGATATCGTGAGACCAAATCTAAAAATAATTTTAAAATGCAAAATAAATGGAAAAATCCAAAAATTCTTTTTTTAAATATTATTTTCGGAACTTGAATTAACTAAAAGAAATTAAAAAAAAATCCCGTTTTTTTTTAAATACGTGAAATATTCTAATAGAATATTACACTGACATATTCTAAAAAATAATTTTAAAATGCAAAATAAATGGAAAAATCTAAAAAAAAATTTAATATTATTTTCGGAACTTGAGTTAACTAAAAAAATAAAAAAAATAAAAAAAAATCCCATTTTTTTGAAAAATATGTGAAATATTCTAATAGAATATTACACTGTACATATTCTAAAAAATAATTTTAAAATGCAAAATAAATGGAAAAATCTAAAAAATCTTTTTTTAAATATTATTTTCGGAACTTGAATTAACAAAAAAAAAAAAAAAAATAAAAAAATCCCGATTTTTTTAAAAAAATACGTGAAATATTCTAATATAATATTACACTGTACATATTCTAAAAATTAATTTTAAAATACAAAATAAATGGGAAAATCGAAAAATTATTTTTTTAAATATTGTTTTCGGAACTTGAATTAACTAAAAAAAAAAATAAAAAAAATGCGTCTCACGGTCTCACAAAATATAAGTGGTCTCAAATGAACCTAACCACATATATATATATATATATATATATATATATATATATATATATATATATATATATATATATATATATATATATATATATATATATATATAATGGATTTTGTGGCGTTAACTATAATAATTTCTCACTAAGGGTTTTAGGGTTTAATAGTGATGTGATTTTTTTTTTATAATAGAGGTTGGGGAAGGAATATTGACACACACAAAATATTATTGTTTGCCATATTTTCTTAACACAATGAAACTTGTCATATCTGTGACGTTTACCATCTCATGGAAGCCATACAAATCTTGCTTGATGATGGTAAATTAAGTTATAATTACACATTACATTAAACCCCAACAGCAATCTATTCATAAAAATCAATATAAAAATAAAAGTAAAACCCTAATAATCAAATTGATTAACAAGTAAGAGAATAAATGAATATATCAAAGAACCCTAACAATCGATTTACCTTGGCAATACGTTTATTGCTTCTGTATCTTCACCATCCATTGGATAAGGTTCTGCATGATAATCTTCGACATATGAATGACAACAAAGAAGTTGTCAAAATATTTGTAGATGTTTACAGATGTTTACAATGTGTAAGACCTTGCATCATCCTTATGATACTTATCACCAATTATAATCAGAAATATGATCCCAATATAATAAAAAAAAGATAACCACAAAAATGTCAATGTCAAGTTAAACAAACAAGATGTAGTGTTTTAATGTCAAACTGACTAATTCTAACCCTGAGATTCAAACAAGTTTATAATAAAATATGAGGCTATATAAAAAAATACTACAAAGGGATTAACATGGTAACAAATCTATACCAAATCTATCAAGATCAACATGGTAACAAATCTATACCAAATTTATATTTCAGTTTGCATTTAGCCCCAAAATTTAGGTCAAAGTTTATGTTTAGCTGCAATACTTTTTTGTTCTCCATTTTTCATTATTTTTTAAAACGTAATACCTTAAAATGAAAAAGGGAAAGACATTGAAGGCAAGATTCTAAGCTATGACTTTTCCCTGAGGGGTGGGATGTGTTTTCTAGTAAGCCAATGGTTGTCTTTTTGTATCACCAGTGTTTGAGCCAATTAAAATTTTTAATTTATTTATAATCGTCTAATAAAAGTTGGTTATTTCTAATGACATATTTGCTGTGAAACCAAAGAAATTAGATACCATTAACTACAGTTTTAAGGGTTAAATGCAAGAAATAGCATTACCCGGTCTTTTTTTCCTTATTATAGCTCTGTACTTTCATATTTTCTTACTACAACATGTACATTCAATATATTTATTATAACAACAGGTAACATGTTTATTCAAATTATGATGGCTTGAAAGAACTTATGGCTTGAAACAACTTAATAGGTTTTTATGCAATAACAAAGAGAGCCCATGGCACACCCGCTAACATGTCCCGCTCCTCAAGGAAAAGTCAAAGTTATCAGTGACTTAAATAAAAATATAGACGTAAATATTAGAGTTAAGTGTAAATTGAGAAAAAAATTATGTTAGCCAAACCGACACATCACCATAATTTGTTGGTGATCGGCCAAGAATCCAAACAGGAAAAGTTTTCGAAAATATAATGGCATATGTGGAACAAAAAAAAGGGGCTAAAATCGAATAAGGTTATATATATATATATATATATATATATATATATATATATATATATATATATATATATATATATGTTCTGGTTCATTTGAGACCATTCTAATTTTGTGATTCCGTGAGACCAAATGTAAAAATAATTTTAAAATGCAAAATAAATGGAAAAATCCAAAAATTCTTTTTTTAAATATTATTTTCGGAACTTGAATTAACTAAAAGAAATAAAAAAAATAAAAAAAATCCCGTTTTTTTTTAAATACGTGAAATATTCTAATAGAATATTAAACTCACATATTGTAAAAAATAATTTTAAAATGCAAAATAAATGGAAAAATCTAAAAAAAAAAATTTAATATTATTTTCAGAACTTGAGTTAACTAAAAAAATAAAAAAAAAATCTCATTTTTTTGAAAAATATGTGAAATATTCTAATAGAATATTACACTTTACATATTCTAAAAAATAATTTTAAAATGCAAAATAAATGGAAAAATCTAAAAAATCTTTTTTTAAATATTATTTTCGGAACTTCAATTAACTAAAAAAAATAAAAATAAAAATAAAAATAAAAAAATCCCGTTTTTTTTTAAAAAAATACGTGAAATATTCTAATAGAATATTACACTGTACATATTCTAAAAAATAATTTTAAAATGCAAAATAAATGGAAAAATCCAAAAATTATTTTTTTAAATATTGTTTTCGGAACGTGAATTAACTTAAAAAAAATTTAAAAAAATAAAAAAAATGCGTCTCACGGTCTCACAAAATATAGGTTGTCTCAAATGAACCTAACCCTATAATATATATATATATATATATATATATATATATATATATATATATATATATATATATATATATATATATATATATGTTCAGGTTCATTTGAGACCATTCAAATTTTGTGAGACCGTAAGACCAAATCTAAAAATAATTTTAAAATGCAAAATAAATGGAAAAATCCAAAAATTTTTATTTTAAATATTATTTTCGGAACTTGAATTAACTAATAAAAAATAAAAAAAATAAAAAAATCCCGTTTTTTTTTAAAATACGTGAAATATTCTAATAAAATATTACACTGACATATTCTCAAAAATAATTTTAAAATGAAAAATAAATGGAAAAATCTAAAAAAATTTAATATTATTTTCCGAACTTGAGTTAACTAAAAAAATAAAAAAAATAAAAAAAAATCCCATTTTTTTGAAAAATATATGAAATATTCTAATAAAATATTACACTGTACATATTCTAAAAAATAATTTTAAAATGCAAAATAAATGGAAAAATCTAAAAAATCTTTTTTTAAATATTATTTTCGGAATTTGAATTAACTAAAAAAATAAAAATAAAAATAAAAATAAAAAAATCCCTTTTTTTTTAAAAAATACGTGAAATATTCTAATAGAATATTACACTGTACATATTCTAAAAAATAATTTTAAAATGCAAAAATCCAAAAATTATTTTTTTAAATATTGTTTTCGGAACTTGAATTAACTAAAAAAAATTAAAAAAAATAAAAAAAATGCGTCTCACGGTCTCACAAAATATAGGTGGTCTCAAATGAACCTATCCCTATATATATATATATATATATATATATATATATATATATATATATATATATATATATATATATATATATATATATATATATATATATATATATATATATAGATAATGGATTTTGTGGCTTTAACTATAATAATTTCTCACTAAGGGTTTTAGGGTTTAATAGTGATGTGATTTTTTTTATAAGATAGGTTGGGGAAGGAATATTGACACACACAAAATATTATTGTTTGCCATATTTTCTTAACACAATGAAACTTGTCATATCTGTGACGTTTACCATCTCATCGAAGCTATACAACTGTTGCTTGATGATGGTAAATTAAGTTATAATTACACATTACATTAAACCCCAACATCAATCTAATCATAAAAATCAATATAATAATAAAAGTAAAACCGTAATAATCAAATTGATTAACAAGTAAGAGAATAAATGAATATATCAAAGAACCCTAACAATCAATTTTACCTTGGTAATACGTTTATTGCTTCTGTATCTTCACCATCCATTGGATAAGGTTCTGCATGATAATCTTTGACATATGAATGACAACAAAGAAGTTGTCAATATATTTGCAGATGTTTACAATGTGTAAGACCTTGCATCATCCTTATGATACTTATCATCAATTATAAGCAGAAATATGATCCCAATATAATAAAAAAAAAAGATAACCACAAAAATGTCAATGTCAAGTTAAACAAACAAGATGTAGAGTTTTAATGTGAAACTGACTAATTCTAACCCTGAGATTCAAACAAGTTTATAATAAAATATGACGCTATATAAAAAATACTACAAAGGGATTAACATGGTAACAAATCTGTACAAAATCTATCAAGATCAACACGGTAAAAAATCTATACCAAATTTATATTTCAGTTTGCATTTAGCCCCAAAATTTAGGTCAAAGTTTATGTTTAGCTGCAATACTTTTTTGTTCTCCATTTTTCATTATTTTTTAAACCGTAATACCTTAAAATGAAAAAGGGAAAGACATTGAAGGCAAGATTCTATGCTATGACTTTTCCCTGAGGGGTGGGATGTGTTTTCTAGTAAGCCAATGGTTGTCTTTTTGTATCACCAGTGTTTGAGCCAATTAAAAATTTTAATTTATTGATAATCATCTAATAAAAATTGGTTATTTCTAATGACATATTTGTTGTGAAACCAAAGAAATTAGATACCATTAACTACAGTTTTAAGGGTTAAATGCAAGAAATAGCATTACCCGGTCTTTTTTTCCTTATTATAGCTTTGTACTTTCATATTTTCTTACTACAACATGTACATTCAATATATTTATTATAACAATAGGTAACATGTTTATTCAAATTATGATGGCTTGAAAGTCTTATGGCTTGAAAGAACTTATGGCTTGAAACAACTTAATAGGTTTTTATGCAATAATAAAGAGAGCCCATGGCACACCCGCTAACATGTCCCGCTCCTCAAGGAAAAGTCAAAGTTATCAGTGACTTAAATAAAAATATAGACGTAAATATTAGAGTTAAGTGTAAATTGAGAAAAAAATTATGTTAGCCAAACCGACACATCACCATAATTTGTTAGTGATCGGCCAAGAATCCAAACAGGAAAAGTTTTCGAAAATATAATGGCATACGTGGAACAAAAAAAGGGGCTAAAATGGAATAAGGTTATATATATATATATATATATATATATATATATATATATATATATATATATATATATATATATATATATATATATATATATATATATATATTATATATATATATATATATATATATATATATATATATATATATATATATATATATATATGTTCAGGTTTATTTGAGACCATTCTAATTTTGTGAGACTGTAAAACCAAATCTAAAAGTAATTTTAAAATGCAAAATAAATGGAAAAATCCAAAAATTCTTTTTTTAAATATTATTTTCGGAACTTGAATTAACTATAAAAAATAAAAAAAAAATAAAAAAAATCCCGTTTTTTATAAAACTACGTGAAATATTCTAATAGAATATTACACTGATATATTCTAAAAATTAATTTTAAAATGCAAAATAAATGGAAAAATCTAAAAAAAAAATTAATATTATTTTCAGAAGTTGAGTTAACTAAAAAAAATAAAAATAAAAATCTCATTTTTTTGAAAAATATGTGAAATATTCTAATAGAATATTACACTTTACATATTCTAAAAAATAATTTTAAATGCAAAATAAATGGAAAAATCTAAAAATTCTTTTTTTAAATATTATTTTCAGAACTTCAATTAACTAAAAAAAATAAAAATAAAAATAAAAATAAAAATAAAAAAATCCCGTTTTTTTTAAAAAAAAATACGTGAAATATTCTAATAGAATATTACAGTGTACATATTCTAAAAAATAATTTTAAAATGCAAAATAAATGGAAAAATCCAAAAATTATTTTTTTAAATATTGTTTTCGGAACTTGAATTAACTAAAAAAATAAAAAAAAATGCGTCTCACGGTCTCACAAAATATAGGTGGTCTCAAATGAACCTAATCCTATCATATATATATATATATATATATATATATATATATATATATATATATATATATATATATATATATATATATATATATATATATATATATATGTTCAGGTTCATTTGAGACCATTCTAATTTTGTGAGACCGTAATACCAAATCTAAAAATAATTTTAAAATGCAAAATAAATGGAAAAATCCAAAAATTATTTTTTTAAATATTGTTTTCGGAACTTGAATTAACTAAAAAAAATAAAAAAAAATAAAAAAAAATAAAAAAAATCCCGTTTTTTTTTAAAATACGTGAAATATTCTAATAGAATATTACACTGACATATTCTAAAAAATAATTTTAAAATGAAAAATAAATGGAAAAATCTAAAAAAAAAATTTAATATTATTTTCGGAACTTGAGATAACTAAAAAATAAAAAAAAAAAATCCCATTTTTTTTGAAAAATTATGTGAAATATTCTAATAGATTATTACACTGTACATATTCTAAAAAATAATTTTAAAATGCAAAATAAATGGAAAAATCTAAAAAATCCTTTTTTTAAATATTAGTTTCGGAACTTGAATTAACAAAAAAAAAAATAAAAATAAAAAATAAAAATAAAAAATCCCCGTTTTTTTTAAAAAAAAATACGTGAAATATTCTAATAGAATATTACACTGTACATATTCTAAAAAATAATTTTAAAATGCAAAAATCCAAAAATTATTTTTTTTAAATATTGTTTTCGGAACTTGAATTAACTAAAAAAAATTAAAAAAAAAAATGCGTCTCACGGTCTCACAAAATATAAGTGGTCTCAAATGAACCTATCCCTATATATATATATATATATATATATATATATATATATATATATATATATATATATATATATATATATATATATATATATATATATATATATATATAATGGATTTTGTGGCGTTAACTATAATAATTTCTCACTAAGGTTTTAGGGTTTAATAGTGATGTGATTTTTTTTATAAGATAGGTTGGGGAAGGGATATTGACACACACAAAATATTATTGTTTGCCATATTTTCTTAACACAATGAAACTTGTCATATCTGTGACGTTTACCATCTCATCGAAGCTATACAACTCTTGCTTGATGATGGTAAATTAATTTATAATTACACATTACATTAAACCCCAACAACATTCTATTCATAAAAATCAATATAATAATAAAAGTAAAACCCTAATAATCAAATTGATTAACAAGTAACAGAATAAATGAATATATCAAAGAACCCTAACAATCGATTTTACCTTGGTAATACGTTTATTGCTTCTGTATCTTCACCATCCATTGGATAAGGTTCTGCATGATAATCTTCGACATATGAAGGACAACAAAGAAGTTGTCAAAATATTTGCAGATGTTTACAGATGTTTACAATGTGTAAGACCTTGCATCATCCTTATGATACTTATCACCAATTATAAGCAGAAATATGATCCCAATATAATAAAAAAAAGATAACCACAAAAATGTCAATGTCAAGTTAAACAAACAAGATGTAGAGTTTTAATGTCAAACTGACTAATTCTAACCCTGAAATTCAAACAAGTTTATAATAAAATATGAGGCTATATAAAAAATACTACAAAGGGATTAACATGGTAACAAATCTGTACCAAATCTATCAAGATCAACATGGTAACAAATCTATACCAAATTTATATTTCAGTTTGCATTTAGCCCCAAAATTTAGGTCAAAGTTTATGTTTAGCTGCAATACTTTTTTGTTCTCCATTTTTCATTATTTTTTAAAACGTAATACCTTAAGATGAAAAAGGGAAAGACATTGAAGGCAAGATTCTATGCTATGACTTTTCCCTGAGGGGTGGGATGTGTTTTCTAGTAAGCCAATGGTTGTCTTTTTGTATCACCAGTGTTTGAGCCAATTAAAAATTTTAATTTATTTATAATCATCTAATAAAAATTGGTTATTTCTAATGACATATTTTTTGTGAAACCAAAGAAATTAGATACCATTAACTACAGTTTTAAGGGTTAAATGCAAGAAATAGCATTACCCGGTCTTTTTTTCCTTATTATAGCTCTGTACTTTCATATTTTCTTACTACAACATGTACATTCAATATATTTATTATAACAATACGTAACATGTTTATTCAAATTATGATGGCTTGAAAAAACTTATGGCTTGAAACAACTTAATAGGTTTTTATGCAATAACAAAGAGAGCCCATGACACACCGGCTAACATGTCCCGCTCCTCAAGGAAAAGTCAAAGTTATTAGTGACTTAAATAAAAATATAGACGTAAATATTAGAGTTAAGTGTAAATTGAGAAAAAAATTATGTTAGCCAAACCGACACATCACCATAATTTGTTGGTGATCGGCCAAGAATCCAAACAGGAAAAGTTTTCGAAAATATAATGGCATATGTGGAACAAAAAAAAGGGGCAAAAATGGAATAAGGTTATATATATATATATATATATATATATATATATATATATATATATATATATATATATGTATATATATATATATATATATATATATATATATATATGTTCAGGTTCATTTGAGAAAATTCTAATTTTGTGAGACCGTGAGACCAAATGTAAAAATAATTTTAAAATGCAAAATAAATGGAAAAATCCAAAAATTCTTTTTTTAAATATTATTTTCGGAACTTGAATTAACTAAAAAAATAAATAAATAAATAAATAAAATCCTGTTTTTTTTAAATACGTGAAATATTCTAATAGAATATTACACTGGCATATTCTAAAAAATAATTTTAAAATGTAAAATAAATGGAAAAATCTAAAAAAAAATTTAATATTATTTTCGGAACTTGAGTTAACTAAAAAAATAAAAAAAAATAAAAAAAAGTCCCATTTTTTTGAAAAATATGTGAAATATTATAATAGAATATTAAACTGTACATATTCTAAAAAATAATTTTAAAATGCAAAATAAATGGAAAAATCTAAAAAAAAAAATTTATATATTATTTTCGGAAATTGAATTAACAAAAAAAAATGAAATTAAAAAAATCCCGTTTTTTTTAAAAAAATACGTGAAATATTCTAATAGAATATTACACTGTACATATTCTAAAAAATAATTTTAAAATGCAAAATAAATGGAAAAATCCAAAAATTATTTTTTTAAATATTGTTTTCGGAACTTGAATAAACTAAAAAAAATTAAAAAAAAAATAAAAAAAATGCGTCTCATGGTTTTACAAAATATAGGTGGTCTCAAATGAACCAAACCCTATTATATATATATATATATATATATATATATATATATATATATATATATATATATATATATATATATATATATATATGTTCAGGTTAATTTGAGACCAGTCTAATTTTATGAGACCGTGAGACCAAATCTAAAAATAATTTTAAAATGCAAAATAAATGGAAAAATCCAAAAGTTCTTATTTTAAATATTATTTTTGAACTTGAATTAACTAAAAAAAATAAAAATAAATAAAAAAAATCCCGTTTTTTTTTAAAATACGTTAAATATTCTAGTAGAATATTACACTGACATATTCTAAAAAATAATTTTAAAATGCAAAATAAATGGAAAAATCTAAAAAAAATATTAATATTATTTTTGGAACTTGAGTTAACTAAAAAAATAAAAAAAAATCCCATTTTTTTGAAAAATATGTGAAATATTCTAATAGAATATTATACTGTACATATTCTAAAAAATAATTTTAGAGTGCAAAATAAATGGAAAAATCTAAAAAAAAATCTTTTTTAAATATTATTTTCGGAACTTGAATTAACTAAAAAAAATAAAAATAAAAATAAAAATAAAAAAATTCCATTTTTTTTATAAAATACTTGAAATATTCTAATAGAATATTACACTATACATATTCTAAAAAATAATTTTAAAATGCAAAAATGCAAAAATTATTTTTTTAAATATTGTTTTCGGAACTTGAATTAACTAAAAAAAATTAAAAAAAAAAATGCGTCTCACGGTCTCACAAAATATAGGTGGTCTCAAATGAACCTATCCCTATATATATATATATATATATATATATATATATATATATATATATATATATATATATATATATATATATATATATATAAATGGATTTTGTGGCGTTAACTATAATAATTTCTCACTAAGGATTTTAGGGTTTAATAGTGATGTGATTTTTTTTATAAGATAGGTTGGGGAAGGAATATTGACACACACAAAATATTATTGTTTGCCATATTTTCTTAACACAATGAAACTTGTCATATCTGTGACGTTTACCATCTCATGGAAGCTATACAACTCTTGCTTGATGATGGTAAATTAAGTTATAATTACACATTACATTAAACCCCAACATCAATCTATTCATAAAAATCAATATAATAATAAAAGTAAAACCCTAATAATTAAATTGATTAACAAGTAAGAGAATAAATGAATATATCAAAGAACCCTAACAATCGATTTTACCTTGGCAATACGTTTATTGCTTCTGTATCTTTACCATCCATTGGATAAGGTTCTGCATGATAATCTTCGACATATGAATGAAAACAAAGAAGTTGTCAAAATATTTGCAGATGTTTACAGATGTTTACAATGTGTAAGACCTTGCATCATCCTTATGATACTTATCACCAATTATAATCAGAAATATGATCCCAATATAATAAAAAAAAAAGATAACCACAAAAATGTCAATGTCAAGTTAAATAAACAAAATGTAGAGTTTTAATGTCAAACTGACTAATTCTAACCCTGAGATTCAAACAAGTTTATAATAAAATATGAGGCTATATGAAAAATACTAGAAAGGGATTAACATGGTAACAAATCTATACCAAATCTATCAAGATCAACATGGTAACAAATCTATACCAAATTTATATTTCAGTTTGCATTTAGCCCCAAAATTTAGGTCAAAGTTTATGTTTAGCTGCAATAGTTTTTTGTTCTCCATTTTTCATTATTTTTTAAAACGTAATACCTTAAAATGAAAAAGGGAAAGACATTGAAGGCAAGATTCTAAGCTATGACTTTTCCCTGAGGGGTGGGATGTGTTTTCTAGTAAGCCAATGGTTGTCTTTTTGTATCACCAGTGTTTGAGCTGATTAAAAATTTTAATTTATTTATAATCATCTAATAAAAATTGGTTATTTCAAATGACATATTTGTTGTGAAACCAAAGAAATTAGATACCATTAACTACAGTTTTAAGGGTTAAATGCAAGAAATAGCATTACCCGGTCTTTTTTTCCTTATTATAGCTCTGTACTTTCATATTTTCTTACTACAACATGTACATTCAATATATTTATTATAACAATAGGTAACATGTTTATTCAAATTCTGATGGCTTGAAAGAACTTATGGCTTGAAAGAACTTATGGCTTGAAACAACTTAATAGGTTTTTATGCAATAATAAAGAGAGCCCATGGCACACCGGCTAACATGTCCCGCTCCTCAAGGAAAAGTCAAAGTTATCAGTGACTTAAATAAAAATATAGACGTAAATATTAGAGTTAAGTGTAAATTGAGAAAAAAATTATGTTAGCCAAACCGACACATCACCATAATTTGTTAGTGATTGGCCAAGAATCCAAACAGGTAAAGTTTTCGAAAATATAATGGCATACGTGGAACAAAAAAAAGGGGCTAAAATGGAATAAGGTTATATATATATATATATATATATATATATATATATATATATATATATATATATATATATATATATATTTATGTTCAGGTTCATTTGAGACCATTCTAATTTTGTGAGACCGTGAGACCAAATCCAAAAGTAATTTTAAAATGCAAAATAAATGGAAAAATCCAAAAATTCTTTTTTTAAATATTATTTTCGGAACTTGAATTAACTAAAAAAAATTAAAAAAAAATAAAAAAAATCCCATTTTTTTTAAAAATACGTGAAATATTCTAATAGAATATTACACTGACATATGTTAAAAAATAATTTTAAAATGAAAAATAAATGGAAAAATCTAAAAAAAAATTTAATATTATTTTCAGAACTTGAGTTAACTAAAAAAATTTAAAAAAATCCCATTTTTTTGAAAAATATGTGAAATATTCTAATAGAATATTACACTGTACATATTCTAAAAAATAATTTTAAAATGCAAAATAAATGGAAAAATCTAAAAAATCTTTTTTTTAAATATTATTTTCGGAACTTCAATTAACTAAAAAAAATAAAAATAAAAATAAAAATAAAAAACATTCCGTTTTTTTTAAAAAAATACGTGAAATATTCTAATAGAATATTACACTGTACATATTCTAAACTATAATTTTAAAATGCTAAATAAATGGAAAAATCCAAAAATTATTTTTTTAAATATTGTTTTCGGAACTTGAATTAACTAAAAAAAATTAAAATAAAAAATAAAATATGCGTCTCACGGTCTCACAAAATATAGGGTCTCAAATGAACCTAACCCTATATATATATCTATATATATATATATATATATATATATATATATATATATATATATATATATATATATATATATATATATGTTCAGATTCATTTGAGACCAGTCTAATTTTGTGAGACCGTGAGACAAAATCTAAAAATAATTTTAAAATGCAAAATAAATGGAAAAATCCAAAAATTCTTATTTTAAATATTATTTTCGAACTTGAATTAACTAAAAAAAATTAAAAAAAATCCCGTTTTTTTTTTTTAAAATACATGAAATATTCTAATAGAATATTACACTGACATATTCTAAAAAATAATTTTAAAATGCAAAAAAAATGGAAAAATCTAAAAAATCTTTTTTTAAATATTATTTTCGGAACTTGAATTAACTAAAAAAAATAAAAATACAAATAAAAATAAAAAAATCGCGTTTTTTTTAAAAAAATACGTGAAATATTCTAATAGAATATTACACTGTACATATTCTAAAAAATAATATTAAAATGCAAAAATGCAAAAATTATTTTTTTAAATATTGTTTTCGGAACTTGAATTAACTAAAAAAAATTAAAAAAAAAATGCGTCTCACGGTCTCACAAAATATAGGTGGTCTCAAATGAACCTATCCCTATATATATATATATATATATATATATATATATATATATATATATATATATATATATATATATATATATATATAATGGATTTTGTGGCGTTAACTATAATAATTTCTCACTAAGGGTTTTAGGGTTTAATAGTGATGTGATTTTTTTTATAAGATAGGTTGGGGAAGGAATATTGACACACACAAAATATTATTGTTTGCCATATTTTCTTAACACAATGAAACTTGTCATATCTGTGACGTTTACCATCTCATGGAAGCCATACAAATCTTGCTTGATGATGGTAAATTAAGTTATAATTACACATTACATTAAACCCCAACAGCAATCTATTCATAAAAATCAATATAAAAATAAAAGTAAAACCCTAATAATCAAATTGATTAACAAGTAAGAGAATAAATGAATATATCAAAGAACCCTAACAATCGATTTACCTTGGCAATACGTTTATTGCTTCTGTATCTTCACCATCCATTGGATAAGGTTCTGCATGATAATCTTCGACATATGAATGACAACAAAGAAGTTGTCAAAATATTTGCAGATGTTTACAATGTGTAAGACCTTGCATCATCCTTATGATACTTATTACCAATTATAATCAGAAATATGATCCCAATATAATAAAAAAAAAGATAACCACAAAAATGTCAATGTCAAGTTAAACAAACAAGATGTAGAGTTTTAATGTCAAACTGACTAATTCTAACCCTGAGATTCAAACAAGTTTATAATAAAATGTGAGGCTATATGAAAAATACTACAAAGGGATTAACATGGTAACAAATCTATACCAAATCTATCAAGATCAACATGGTAACAAATCTATACCAAATTTATATTTCAGTTTGCATTTAGCCCCAAAATTTAGGTCAAAGTTGATGTTTAGCTGCAATACTTTTTTGTTCTCCATTTTTCATTATTTTTTAAAACGTAATACCTTAAAATGAAAAAGGGAAAGACATTGAAGGCAAGATTCTAAGCTATGACTTTTCCCTGAGGGGTGGGATGTGTTTTCTAGTAAGCCAATGGTTGTCTTTTTGTATCACCAGTGTTTGAGCCAATTAAAAATTTTAATTTATTTATAATAGTCTAATAAAAATTTCTTATTTCTAATGACATATTTTTTGTGAAACCAAAGAAATTAGATACCATTAACTACAGTTTTAAGGGTTAAATGCAAGAAATAGCATTACCCGGTCTTTTTTTCCTTATTATAGCTCTGTACTTTCATATTTTCTTACTACAACATGTACATTCAATATATTTATTATAACAATAGGTAACATGTTTATTCAAATTATGATGGCTTGAAAGAACTTATGGCTTGAAACAACTTAATAGGTTTTTATGCAATAATAAAGAGAGCCCATGGCACACCGGCTAACATGTCCCGCTCCTCAAGGAAAAGTCAAAGTTATCAGTGACTTAAATAAAAATATAGACGTAAATATTAGAGTTAAGTGTAAATTGAGAAAAAAATTATGTTAGCCAAACCGACACATTACCATAATTTGTTAGTGATCGGCCAAGAATCCAAACAGGAAAAGTTTTCGAAAATATAATGGCATACGTGGACCAAAAAAAAGGGGCTAAAATGGAATAAGGTTATATATATATATATATATATATATATATATATATATATATATATATATATATATATATATATATATATATATATATGTTCAGGTTCATTTGAGACCATTCTAATTTTGTGAGACCGTGAAACCAAATCTAAAGGTAATTTTAAAATGCAAAATAAATGGAAAAATCCAAAAATTCTTTTTTTAAATATTATTTTCGGAACTTGAATTAACTAAAAAAAATAAAAAAAAATAAAAAAAATCCCATTTTTTTTTAAAAATACGTGAAATATTCTAATAGAATATTACACTGACATATTCTAAAAAATAATTTTAAAATGAAAAATAAATGGAAAAATCTAAAAAAAAAAATTTAATATTATTTTCAGAACTTGAGTTAACTAAAAAAATATAAAAAAATCCCATTTTTTTGAAAAATATATGAAATACTCTAATAGAATATTACACTGTATATATTCTAAAAAATAATTTTAAAATGCAAAATAAATGGAAAAATCTAAAATATCTTTTTTTAAATATTATTTTCGGAACTTCAATTAACTAAAAAAAATAAAAATAAAAATAAAAATAAAAAAATTCCGTTTTTTTTTAAAAAATACGTGAAATATTCTAATAGAATATTACACTGTACATATTCTAAAAAATAATTTTAAAATGCAAAATAAATGGAAAAATCCAAAAATTATTTTTTTAAATATTGTTTTCGGAACTTGAATTAACTAAAAAAAATTAAAAATAATAAAAAAAATGCGTCTCACGGTCTCACAAAATATAGGGTCTCAAATGAACCTAACCCTATATATATATATATATATATATATATATATATATATATATATATATATATATATATATATATATATATATATATATATATATATATATATATATATATGTTCAGGTTCATTTGAGACTAGTCTAATTTTGTGAGACCGTGAGACCAAATCTAAAAATAATTTTAAAATGCAAAATAAATGGAAAAATCCAAAAATTCTTATTTTAAATATTATTTTCGAACTTGAATTAACTAAAAAAAAATAAAAAAAAATAAAAAAAAAATCCCGTTTTTTTTTAAAATACGTGAAATATTCTAATAGAATATTACACTTACATATTCTAAAAAATAATTTTAAAATGCAAAATAAATGGAAAAATCTAAAAAATAAATTTATATTATTTTCGGAACTTGAGTTAACAAAAAAAATAAAAAATAATAAAAAAAATCCCATTTTTTTCAAAAATATCTGAAATATTCTAATAGAATATTACACTGTACATGTTCTAAAAAATAATTTTAGAGTGCAAAATAAATGGAGAAATCTAAAAAATCTTTTTTTAAATATTATTTTTGGAACTTGAATTAACTAAAAAAAATAAAAATAAAAATAAAAATAAAAAAATCGCGTTTTTTTTAAAAAAATATGTGAAATATAATCTAATAGAATATTACACTGTACATATTCTAAAAAATAATTTTAAATTGCAAAAATCAAAAAATTATTTTTTTAAATATTGTTTTCGGAACTTGAATTAACTAAAAAAAATTTAAAAAAAAAATGCGTCTCACGTCTCACAAAATATAGGTGGTCTCAAATGAACCTATCCCTATATATATATATATATATATATATATATATATATAATGGATTTTGTGGCATTAACTATAATAATTTCTCACTAAGGGTTTTAGGGTTTAATAGTGATGTGATTTTTTTTATAAGATAGGCTGGGGAAGGAATATTGACACACACAAAATATTATTGTTTGCCATATTTTCTTAACACAATGAAACTTGTCATATCTGTGACGTTTACCATCTCATCGAAGCTATACAACTCTTGCTTGATGATGGTAAATTAAGTTATAATTACACATTACATTAAACCCCAACATCAATCTATTCATAAAAATCAATATAATAATAAAAGTAAAACCCTAATAATCAAATTGATTAACAAGTAAGAGAATAAATGAATATATCAAAGAACCCTAACAATCGATTTTCCTTGGCAATACATGTATTGCTTCTGTATCTTCACCATCCATTGGATAAGGTTCTGCATGATAATCTTCGACATATGAATGACAACAAAGAAGTTGTCAAAATATTTGCAGATGTTTACAATGTGTAAGACCTTGCATCATCCTTATGATACTTATCACCAATTATAATTAGAAATATGATCCCAATATAATAAAAAAAAGATAACCACAAAAATGTCAATGTCAAGTTAAACAAACAAGATGTAGAGTTTTAATGTCAAACTGACTAATTCTAACCCTGAGATTCAAACAAGTTTATAATAAAATATGAGGCTATATAAAAAATACTACAAAGGGATTAACATGGTTACAAATCTATACCAAATCTATCAAGATCAACATGGTAACAAATCTATACCAAATTTATATTTCAGTTTGCATTTAGCCCCAAAATTTAGGTTAAAGTTTATGTTTAGCTGCAATACTTTTTTGTTCTCCATTTTTCATTATTTTTTAAAACGTAATACCTTAAAATGAAAAAGGGAAAGACATTGAAGGCAAGATTCTAAGCTATGACTTTTCCCTGAGGGGTGGGATGTGTTTTCTAGTAAGCCAATGGTTGTCTTTTTGTATCACCAGTGTTTGAGCCAATTAAAAATTTTAATTTATTTATAATAGTCTAATAAAAATTTCTTATTTCTAATGACATATTTTTTGTGAAACCAAAGAAATTAGATACCATTAACTACAGTTTTAAGGGTTAAATGCAAGAAATAGCATTACCCGGTCTTTTTTTCCTTATTATAGCTCTGTACTTTCATATTTTCTTACTACAACATGTACATTCAATATATTTATTATAACAATAGGTAACATGTTTATTCAAATTATGATGGCTTGAAAGAACTTATGGCTTGAAACAACTTAATAGGTTTTTATGCAATAATAAAGAGAGCCCATGGCACACCGGCTAACATGTCCCGCTCCTCAAGGAAAAGTCAAAGTTATCAGTGACTTAAATAAAAATATAGACGTAAATATTAGAGTTAAGTGTAAATTGAGAAAAAAATTATGTTAGCCAAACCGACACATTACCATAATTTGTTAGTGATCGGCCAAGAATCCAAACAGGAAAAGTTTTCGAAAATATAATGGCATACGTGGACCAAAAAAAAGGGGCTAAAATGGAATAAGGTTATATATATATATATATATATATATATATATATATATATATATATATATATATATATATATATATATATATATATATGTTCAGGTTCATTTGAGACCATTCTAATTTTGTGAGACCGTGAAACCAAATCTAAAGGTAATTTTAAAATGCAAAATAAATGGAAAAATCCAAAAATTCTTTTTTTAAATATTATTTTCGGAACTTGAATTAACTAAAAAAAATAAAAAAAAATAAAAAAAATCCCATTTTTTTTTAAAAATACGTGAAATATTCTAATAGAATATTACACTGACATATTCTAAAAAATAATTTTAAAATGAAAAATAAATGGAAAAATCTAAAAAAAAAAATTTAATATTATTTTCAGAACTTGAGTTAACTAAAAAAATATAAAAAAATCCCATTTTTTTGAAAAATATATGAAATACTCTAATAGAATATTACACTGTACATATTCTAAAAAATAATTTTAAAATGCAAAATAAATGGAAAAATCTAAAATATCTTTTTTTAAATATTATTTTCGGAACTTCAATTAACTAAAAAAAATAAAAATAAAAATAAAAATAAAAAAATTCCGTTTTTTTTTAAAAAATACGTGAAATATTCTAATAGAATATTACACTGTACATATTCTAAAAAATAATTTTAAAATGCAAAATAAATGGAAAAATCCAAAAATTATTTTTTTAAATATTGTTTTCGGAACTTGAATTAACTAAAAAAAATTAAAAATAATAAAAAAAATGCGTCTCACGGTCTCACAAAATATAGGGTCTCAAATGAACCTAACCCTATATATATATATATATATATATATATATATATATATATATATATATATATATATATATATATATATATATATATATATATATATATATATATATATATATATATATATATATATATATGTTCAGGTTCATTTGAGACTAGTCTAATTTTGTGAGACCGTGAGACCAAATCTAAAAATAATTTTAAAATGCAAAATAAATGGAAAAATCCAAAAATTCTTATTTTAAATATTATTTTCGAACTTGAATTAACTAAAAAAAAATAAAAAAAAATAAAAAAAAAATCCCGTTTTTTTTTAAAATACGTGAAATATTCTAATAGAATATTACACTTACATATTCTAAAAAATAATTTTAAAATGCAAAATAAATGGAAAAATCTAAAAAATAAATTTATATTATTTTCGGAACTTGAGTTAACAAAAAAAATAAAAAATAATAAAAAAAATCCCATTTTTTTCAAAAATATCTGAAATATTCTAATAGAATATTACACTGTACATGTTCTAAAAAATAATTTTAGAGTGCAAAATAAATGGAGAAATCTAAAAAATCTTTTTTTAAATATTATTTTTGGAACTTGAATTAACTAAAAAAAATAAAAATAAAAATAAAAATAAAAAAATCGCGTTTTTTTTAAAAAAATATGTGAAATATAATCTAATAGAATATTACACTGTACATATTCTAAAAAATAATTTTAAATTGCAAAAATCAAAAAATTATTTTTTTAAATATTGTTTTCGGAACTTGAATTAACTAAAAAAAATTTAAAAAAAAAATGCGTCTCACGTCTCACAAAATATAGGTGGTCTCAAATGAACCTATCCCTATATATATATATATATATATATATATATATATATATATATATATATATATATATATATATATATATATATATATATATATATATATAATGGATTTTGTGGCATTAACTATAATAATTTCTCACTAAGGGTTTTAGGGTTTAATAGTGATGTGATTTTTTTTATAAGATAGGCTGGGGAAGGAATATTGACACACACAAAATATTATTGTTTGCCATATTTTCTTAACACAATGAAACTTGTCATATCTGTGACGTTTACCATCTCATCGAAGCTATACAACTCTTGCTTGATGATGGTAAATTAAGTTATAATTACACATTACATTAAACCCCAACATCAATCTATTCATAAAAATCAATATAATAATAAAAGTAAAACCCTAATAATCAAATTGATTAACAAGTAAGAGAATAAATGAATATATCAAAGAACCCTAACAATCGATTTTCCTTGGCAATACATGTATTGCTTCTGTATCTTCACCATCCATTGGATAAGGTTCTGCATGATAATCTTCGACATATGAATGACAACAAAGAAGTTGTCAAAATATTTGCAGATGTTTACAATGTGTAAGACCTTGCATCATCCTTATGATACTTATCACCAATTATAATTAGAAATATGATCCCAATATAATAAAAAAAAGATAACCACAAAAATGTCAATGTCAAGTTAAACAAACAAGATGTAGAGTTTTAATGTCAAACTGACTAATTCTAACCCTGAGATTCAAACAAGTTTATAATAAAATATGAGGCTATATAAAAAATACTACAAAGGGATTAACATGGTTACAAATCTATACCAAATCTATCAAGATCAACATGGTAACAAATCTATACCAAATTTATATTTCAGTTTGCATTTAGCCCCAAAATTTAGGTTAAAGTTTATGTTTAGCTGCAATACTTTTTTGTTCTCCATTTTTCATTATTTTTTAAAACGTAATACCTTAAAATGAAAAAGGGAAAGACATTGAAGGCAAGATTCTAAGTTATGACTTTTCCCTTAGGGGTGGGATGTGTTTTCTAGTAAGCCAATGGTTGTCTTTTTGTATCACCAGTGTTTGAGCCAATTAAAAATTTTAATTTATTTATAATCATCTAATATAAATTGGTTATTTCTAATGACACATTTGTTGTGAAACCAAAGAAATTAGATACCATTAACTACAGTTTTAAGGGTTAAATGCAAGAAATAGCATTACCCGGTCTTTTTTTCCTTATTATAGCTCTGTACTTTCATATTTTCTTACTACAACATGTACATTCAATATATTTATTATAACAATAGGTAACATGTTTATTCAAATTATGATGGATTGAAAGAACTTATGGCTTGAAAGAACTTATGGCTTGAAACAACTTAATAGGTTTTTATGCAATAATAAAGAGAGCCCATGGCACACCGGCTAACATGTCCCGCTCCTCAAGGAAAAGTCAAAGTTATCAGTGACTTAAATAAAAATATAGACGTAAATATTAGAGTTAAGTGTAAATTGAGAAAAAAATTATGTTAGCCAAACCGACACATCACCATAATTTGTTAGTGATCGGCCAAGAATCCAAACAGGAAAAGTTTTCGAAAATATAATGGCATACGTGGAACAAAAAAAAGGGGCTAAAATGGAATAGGGTTATATATATATATATATATATATATATATATATATATATATATATATATATATATATATATATATATATATATGTTCAGGTTCATTTGAGACCATTCTAATTTTATGAGACCGTGATACCAAATCTAAAAATAATTTTAAAATGCAAAATAAATGGAAAAATCCAAAAATTCTTTTTTTAAATATTTTTTTCGGAACTTGAATTAACTAAAAAAAATTAAAAAAATGCGTCTCACGGTCTCACAAAATATAGGTGGTCTCAAATGAACCTATCACTATATATATATATATATATATATATATATATATATATATATATATATATATATATATATATATATATATATATATATATATATATATATATATATATATATATAATGGATTTTGTGGCGTTAAGTATAATAATTTCTCACTAAGGGTTTTAGGGTTTAATAGTGATGTGATTTTTTTTTATAAGATAGGTTGGGGAAGGAATATTGACACACACAAAATATTATTGTTTGCCATATTTTCTTTACACAATGAAACTTGTCATATCTGTGACGTTTACCATCTCATGGAAGCTGTACAACTCTTGCTTGATGATGGTAAATTAAGTTATAATTACACATTACATTAAACCCCAACATCAATCTATTCATAAAAATCAATATAATAATAAAAGTAAAACCCTAATAATCAAATTGATTAACAAGTAAGAGAATAAATGAATATATCAAAGAACCCTAACAATCGATTTTACCTTGGCAATACGTTTATTCCTTCTGTATCTTCACCATCCATTGGATAAGGTTCTGCATGATAATCTTCGACATATGAATGACAACAAAGAAGTTGTCAAAATATTTTGCAGATGTTTACAATGTGTAAGACCTTGCATCATCCTTATGATACTTATCACCAATTATAATCAGAAATATGATCCCAATATAATAAAAAAAAGATAAACACAAAAATGTCAATGTCAAGTTAAACAAACAAGATGTAGAGTTTTAATGTCAAATTGACTAATTCTAACCCTGAGATTCAAACAAGTTTATAATAAAATATGAGGCTATATAAAAAATACTACAAAGGGATTAACATGGTAACAAATCTATACCAAATCTATCAAGATCAATATCGTAAAGGCAACAGGTTTGAGATAAAAGGCCATACTTTCTAGATTGATGTCGAAATTGCACACACTAGTCTTATATTTTGTGGCATTCCCAATTTTACGGTAAGAAACGACCGATTTATTTATGTTTATTTAAAATTACAGTATCCTTTTTAAAGAATAGTATTGTGGAATTTGTTTCCAAAAACATGATAAAGATATTACCAAAGCATTTATGAAGAAATGTATTTTATTTAAACTGAAAAGTTTGGGATGTCATATTCAATAAAATACATACGCATAAACGTAAGTAATATAGGCTTTACGCTAGCTTATCTAAAATCATGGCCTATATGCATCCATAAATCTCTTATCATAACATCACACTTATGCTCTTGTGCCACTAACTGTAATACAAGAAACTGAGTGGGTCAGGTTTTGAAGATTGATGAGCACAAAGGGTTTTGAAACCACAATAATTATATTTGTTTAATTATATATTTTCATCAAAACATTCAACCTGATTACCCATTCCCATTATCCTCACTTTCTATCCCTAAAACATCTAATCCAGAGAACCTATCCTAACAAATCATCTTTGGGATAGACAACACTTCTTAGAGGATTCCATAACAATATATGTCAGTAAGGCAACCAAGGGGGACAGTGTACCCCTGGTAAACACTTAGTTCCAAAAACACCTACAGGTTATGAGACTATTAGGGTTCCACTAGACTGTCTAAAATAGTTTGATGATATGTGCATATCTATACATATAAATGCACATCATATCTTAATGTTTTTAATTACTTTTATGTCGTTTATAAAACAAAAGGTACTTGATTTGTTATGTATTGTGTTGTAGGGTTAAAAGATATGCTTGGAGTGGAAAGGAAGTTGGAAGTTAATGAATTCTAATGAAGACTATTAAATGAAGAAAAATACACTCAACACGTCGTGGTGATATTCCCATGACGTTGTGTTTTGACCTTTCCCGATTGACTTCGAAGGCTTGCCGTATACGGGATAACAATGAAGACCACGACATGGTGGCCTTACCACGTCGTGGTGATCTATTTTTCGGGAATCTATAAATACCTGCAATTATTCTCCGAATTGGGAACTTTTTCTTGGAGCTATTGACGATTTTTTGAGGATCTAAATTGAAGCTTGGAAGTGAAGAAATCGATTGTAGCTTGGGAATTGAGTAATTTAAGGCAATAAAACTCTTAATTACGACTTTCCATTCTAGTTTAATTATGTCTATGCATATGAATTTCGTTTTTCTGACTTTAGTTGCTTAAATCATGGGCTAAAACCCTATGACTTTCGTTTGGTGTAGATTTCCTTGACTATCTATGGTTCTATTTATGGTTGGATTAAGTTTTTATTGGTTATTTGTAATTTAGCTTATTAAAGAACCTTATGTGATTATGATAACTGTTCTATCTATTGATTTCTGAGTTTAATTAAGTTTGCATGACTATCTTTCTTAATTGAACTTGAATTTTATGATCTTTGCGGATTGCAAAAATTGTAGGACTAGAGTTTTGACTAAACCCAATGGTTTGATATAAAAGTGGGTAAATAATTGTGGGAGCTAATATATGTGATGTATCATATATTGAATTGAATCCATTAACCAATTTGATCAATCTATTATAGTCTAATTTAACTCAAACCGAATACTAGTGAGCTTGTAGTTTATCCGCTTGATCACCGTATGAATGAACTTTTTTGCTTTAGGATTAAGTTAGTGAATATTAACTTGGTTATCTTCGGAATCGGTAATGAATTGAACATTAATCGATTTCACTTACATTAATCAACCATAATAGCAAGTAAATAGAAGCTAAACGAAAGTCTCTCAAATACCTAGGTTTAAATCGTTTGTTTTTGTTTCTTGATTTAGTTTGATAATTGTTTTAGTTAATTGTTAGATTAGCTTAGTTAATTATTTTCTACTCTTGGAAAACTAGAGAAAAAACCTTTTTCTAAATTTCTTAGTAATTTAGTTAGTAGTAGGTAAGAATTAGCTAATAATATATTTCCTGTGTTCGATACCTGTCTATTGTGCTATACTATTTACAACAAGGTACACTACCTTAGGTAGAATTTAGTTACATTAGTAGGATAAAACTAGAGCGTAATTATTTTTCACATCAAGTTGTTGGCGCCGTTGTCTAGGAACGGTCCAATTTTAGAAATTTTGAATCTACTATATTATTAGGATTTTTCTGTTCATTTGCTTTTTAATTTTTTTTTTGGTTTTTCTTAATTTATATTTACCACGTCGTGGTAAAGTAACAGTTAATTTTCAGATTTTGTTTTTGTTCTTTTTACATGTTTGGTTTGTTTTTATTGCAGTAGTTTATGACCCGGGGTTGAAATACACCTTTAATTCCACCCGTTGAAGACCCAAAGTCTACTTTTCCTAAAAACACGGATAAAACGTAGGAGAATCTGCAACACCAAAGAAATCACCTTTCAAGAATCTCAAATCGGTTTTTAGTAAGAAGAAGGGAAATAAAGATGGAGAATCCAACAAAACACCGAAAGACGAAAACATTGAGAACAATCTGACGAAAAAGGATGTTGAGTACGAAACAGAGAAAGAAGAAAGCGAAATCGAATCAGGCAAAGACAGTGAACCTGATAACATCATGGAAAACAT
Organism: Lactuca serriola; assembly: GCF_051521515.1. Lineage (NCBI taxonomy): Eukaryota > Viridiplantae > Streptophyta > Magnoliopsida > Asterales > Asteraceae > Lactuca > Lactuca serriola. Next base: position 145,235,889 of record NC_136408.1, on the reverse strand, counting down.
TGTCGGCATTTCCATGGAGGCATACAAGAGATTATTTCATGACGACACCGGACCGAGTCTTGTGCAACCGGCCATTCCAGCTACCACATTTGAACTCAAGCGGCACATCCTTGCTACGCTAAAATAGATTCCATTCACCGGAAAAGATAATGAATATTCCAACATCTTCATGAAGTCAGTGACATCACCGATTACTTCAAGATCTTGAATGTTCCACGTGAAACAATGTTATTGAGAATGCTTTCGGTCACATTCAAGGGAGCTGCCAAAGACTGGTTGAAGGCACTTCCATCCGACGCAATCACTACATGGGAAAAAATGCTTGAGGAATTCTTGGAACAATTCTGCCTACAATCAATTGTGGAAAAATTGAAAAAGGCAATAACTAACTTTGAGCAATAAATGGGTGTGTCGCTATTTGAAGTGTGAGAGCGCTACAAGGGATTACTTCGCAATTGTCCCCAAAACGATCTAACTGTGCAACAAGAAGTTTCCATATTTTATGATGAGGTAAATGTCACGACAAGGCAACTCCTTGACTCTCTACGACCATTAACCAAGAATAATCCCGCTGAAACTAAAGAGATTATTGAAGAAATCTCTAAACATTCGAGAAAGTACCATAACCTGCAAAACGTTGTGGCAAGGGGATCGGCAAATTCTGCTTCGGAGGACAACTCGGCGGTCTTAGGAATGTTTCATAAAATGGATAGGAGGATGACTAAGATGGATCAAACAATCCATGATATACGAGTAGGGTGCGAAAATTGTTATGGATTGCCTCTAACCAAAGACTGTAATCTTGATGAAAATGGAAACCGAAAGGTTCAAGCCTTTTACTCGAGCGGTGATCGATATGATGAAGATTGGAGAAAACCCAAGAAGAAGTGCTTACCGTATGATGAGTAAAAGAAAACCAATGAAGAAAAGTATGAACCAAAAGGAAGAGGCTTTTACCAAAAAGTGGAACCACCTCCTAAAAAGGAATCCGATTTCAAGTTAATGCTTACCTGTTTTGTAGCCGCATGTGAAAAAAGTGATGGATTTTGGCTATAAGAACATCCTATGTGCTCATACAAACCCTAATGCTTGGATCTAGGTTTCTCTATTGTACATGCAAGTTATCCAAGACTATAAACCCTAATTCTAGCATACAAGTAATCATATTAACATGAGAATGGGTTTAAGATATTACCTTGATTGTTATATAGCAATAACAATCCAATTCTTCATTGTATTGACTTTAGAAAGCTTAGAGTCACAAATGTCACTCCTCTAATGGTTCACAAACACCATAAGCAAGAGGATGAAGAGGAGAGAGGATGGAGGCTGCCCAAAAATGTGTGAAACCCTAGAAGGATGCTTAGCCACGTTTTTGGGTCATAAGGGATCTATATATAGGAGGCTATTAGGGTTATTTTAACAAGGAAACCCTAATTTGGATGCTTAAGCCCTAAGCAACCCATAGATTCCTTTCCTTAAGGCCTTGGACGATTTCTTCTTGGGTTTCCCCATAGAATTCGTCCAATCCTTAATATAAGGCAATCGATGGCCCAAATTGCAATTATCTTATAATTACAAGTCCAGTCCCTTAAGTTTAATTAATCTCTTTTAGTCACAAAACTAATTACTAATTAATTCTTGACTAATATTAATTAAACAATATGATTTCTCCTTTAATATATTATTCTCATAATATATTAATAAATCATATTTAATCCTTTCTCTCCATAATTCATCCTATCAAGTTGCTTTGGTGAAGGCAACCCAAAAGGACCATGCACCATCGGTTCAAGTACATACCAAAATAGTTATAGACTTAGACACTAATCCAACAGTCTCCCACTTGGATAAGTCTAATAACTATTATGCATATGACTTCTGATCCTGATCTGCAATCGTAGCTTTCCAAAGCCGCTGTCAACTCTGATCCTATCAGATACGCGTTTCCTTAAGATAAGGGATCATATATTCCTCCATTCTAGATATCGTAAGACATGATTTCTAATCATTCTTCTTTGTACTATTTCTCGACTTCCGATTTATGACGACTGACTAATTGAACAAATCAAATTAGCCCTAGCCCGGCCAAGCATTTACGTTTGTCATCACTAAATCATCGAAGGGCCCATAGATATCGCTTTTATCCTACTTTGGATAAAAGGAACGGATAAACTCTGATACAATGCTTGCTTGCACTCACTCACCGAATTACACACAACAATATGTTTTATAACACCAAGTTATTGGTGCGTTTACATATTATCAATGTGCAACCAATTTGCAAGATACAACTCACACATCTCGGTTTCAAGAATATAAGATATTATCGTCTCACCAGTTACTCGTGATACAATTCATGGAGTGATCCAAGTGAGCGTGGGTTTAATCCAATGCTCAAATCATATTCATTAGCACTCATGAACGTGGCAGCAAACATTTGCTCATGTCTAATACTCTTTTAGACAATCCACATACCAATTCACGACAGTCTTCATTCATACCTACTTCCAACATATGAATGACTGTGGCCCGTTCGAATAATTTTACTGTTCTAAACCAATTAAATTATTCAGGAAGTCAAAACATGCAAAGTGAACACACAAGAATAATACTAATCCCATATGGCCTCAAACCTTTGAGCATAAATAAAACACCTTTTATTTATCACCATATCGACTACTCATTATCTGTTGTTTCAGGTAATCAACTTCTTACTTGAATTACAACACTTGTCCCATGCTCTTAGCATGCACACAATGTTTACCTATGGTTCTTACTTTGTGAAATAGATCAAATTGAACACATTTCCAATCATTCTCATTTCACAACTCCTAATCCTTTTTCACAAGTGAAAGATTATTAAATTCTTGTCACTTATGGAATATGTTAGATTCTAACATTTTATGCAATGATCCATTTGTAATATTAATGCACCAAAGTCACAAAGACTATTGCCAATGAAATTACAAAGTCCTCTATCGGAGATTGTTACAATACAATTCTTTAGATATGATGTCTCTCACTCAAAGAACATTCCTTTGAACATCCTTTTGCATAAAAGTTTCTAATCTAGATATATATTTTCAATATTCAATTCCCAATATGGACACATTTCCATATTTTCCATATGACAACTCATTCTTAATAGAATCTTATCTATTCATAATAATGTCGATATGGTCCATCCAATATGGAAACATTTCCATATTTTCCAATACTATACTTCCAACTACTCACAAGCGACCAATCCTCGGCGAACTTTGGATTGTCCTTTGATAGTTGTTTAATTATTTTAGTCAAAACCAAAACTTGTCCTTTTTTCCTCTAAATGCGCTAGACATTTTGAAAATCTTAGAATGGTCAAATATTCTAGCATTTGCAATCGATCCAATACCCGAAGCGTATGGGACACGATGTAAAATGTCTTACATAAAGATTTGATACTTCATCAATCTTCTGCCATAATGTTTTATTTGCTATGTTCTTAAAATTCGAATTGTGAAGAGGAATGCTGTAATCATTATCGAAATTTTAAGAACACACTATGTTTCTTTGACTAAGTTATTAACATTCCACAACCTAATCCTTTAGATTTGAAATGAAGCATAATATTCTCTCCCGCAATTATAGCAAAACAACTTTACAACCCTTTCGACTTTGTAAGGTATAACTCTTGTTTTCTATAATTAATATTGCCAACTTGCAATACGTTCCTTAATAATCATACAATCATAACATTTATGCTCCCACTATCATGATGATTATTATAAACATAACACTTATGCTCCCACTAGCTTCGACATGTATTCATAAACATCTTAACTTTCAGAAAAACAATACCTATTGAATTTCTTAAGTCCATGTTTCTAATACTTAATGCTTTGAGAACCTTTTATCAAGGCTTTTTGAACTTATACACATTTGCCTTAGATAGTTCATATGTGTGTCTAAACAATTAAGACTAATTGCCAAACCTCACAATTCAAATCATGGAAAGGGATACCGTAACCATAATCGAATTCGAGAATGCAATTTTACAATCACTATCTTCTTAAAATCTTTCTTAGTGAAAGCGTTTCCTCACAATCATTTTCATGAAGGAGGAAATCTTATGACACTTAGATTTAAACGATGTATGTATTCCTATTCATGTGAATTTGTTAAAACAAAAGTTTACGATAAATTCAAACTCATATGGATCGAACTTTCTTAATCTCGATTTCTTGCCTTATGGTAGCACAGCTGCCCACCATGTCTTCCAAGCAGTTAAGCAGCTCACCTTTTCTTATCAATGTACTTTCCATTGATCAAGGTCCTTGCCTTTTATGCATTCAAATGATAACTCATAGGACTCACATGCATAATTAACTCGATTGGATTGGCACAAAAACAAAATAATGTCAACACGATAGGTTGTAAACCTCAACCCGTGTACTAGTGATGATCGATAAGGTTTATTTGATTTGTTCTTGAAACATTTCAAGACCATTAAGACTCCCACTTACTCCTTGACATATAAGATTCTATTGTCAATAACCATTTCTTGACAAACAAATATTCAAGAGTTAGCCTAGTTTTTATCAAAACATTTCATAAATTGGTCCTAGTTGGTCTTTGTCTTATCCAAGACATCACAACTTTTCCATATTTGATGAATGCTATAAACCTTCTTAATACTTATCACTCAATGTCGCAATCTTAACTCTAAGAATTGTTTTGGAACGAAGTATGATTGACCTCTTGATTTAACCATTTCTTCAAGTCTTGATTCCTCTTCTTAGACATACAATTGTACTAAGACTCACTTAGAGGATCAATTGAGATATGGTTCTTAATCATTAAGACCTATCATAAAGCATAACAGGTACTCTCCCTTCTTCTTAGAATGGAGAAACTTTTATCTTTCTGCCTACTAGATTCTTCTTATTCGTTTTGCTATTGATTTAAACCTTTTTAATCAATTCCGAATTACACTTAATCTTATAAGTATAATCATATTTACTAAACCTTTAGTAAATCAAGACGAATATCTTTGTTACTCTTATGGTGGACTTGATTAACACACAACTTTGTGTATTCGATCTCCTAGTCCTTCACTTGACACTTTGTCAATGAATTAGTCTAATTTCCAAATATGAAATTTCTCATTTATCGTGAAACCAAGTTGCATGATTCCAAGTTTCTGTCCAATTGAAACTTGGGTGATGAGAAACTTTCCTTATTCGGTAAATTCTTCGACATTTCCACAAATAACATAATAAGAACCAAATACATTATTGCTAATAATAGAAACATTCAAACATCAATTTTTCATATACGCCATTGCAAGGATAAATAAATAATATGAAATCAAAATTTATTTTATTGCGGAAAAATTTGTCCTTACAATGCAATTCATTGAAAAACTATGCTAATACATCTTTTTTAGCAATCTAATTCTAACTCTAAGTAGTAGCTCAAGAATCTAATCTTCGAGAAATGCGATCGAAATCCATTCCTTCACGGTTAGATTCTGCTCACTTCTTCCCTTAAGCTTTCTTTCTTTTCTTCGATCCTACAAAACATCAATTGTAATCTTATCACATTATGTATTAAGAATCTAGAATAGAAGCTTAAAAGAGTTAGTTAATGGATTTTACCTATATTAGATCCATACGTTTCGACTCTCCCATCTCTTAGATCTCTTAGGTAAATGGGGCAGCTTTGTCTCCAATGCCCTTTCTCTTGGCAATAAAAGCAAATTGACTCTTTTGGAACATGACATGGAAATACTTCAGACATTGCCTTTCTCTTATGATCAAACTTTTCGATCATAGCATGTCTTTCGTTGCCATTGTCTATATCCATAGAGGTCTTGAAGGCAAATTCACCAATCAACTTTGCTTTTCTATTGCGCCAAACCATTGCTGATTCAGCAGCAATAAGCATATAGGTGAGATCTATAAGGGTCACGTCACGGTTCATCATATAGTACTCTCTTACGAACTCACTATATGAGTTAGGAAGTGACTGAAGAACCCAATCAACAGCCATTTCCTCACAGACAGCGGATCCCAACATTCTTAACCTATCAATGTGTGACTTCATCCATAGGACGTGTGCACACACCGGCTTTCCTTCTTTTGTTTACTCGCCAAAAGGGCTTGAGTGATCTTGAAATTTTCAAGCCTTTGAACTTGTGGGTTAGGGAGAATAATTGGAGGAGGTGGAGGAAGTGAAACATGATTTCTTGTTCCTCGATCAAATCGTGGAATACCATCTTCATGTGGAATGCTTGTTCCACGGGATTTGGAAAGACCATAGTTATCGAACTTTGACATCTACAAAACGGGAGAAAACGAATTCAAGTTTGTTGATTGATTGAGTCCTTAGTAAATCACCCAAATGAGATACTAAGGCTAGGACCCAACACAATATTCTACAACTCGAGAGAGGGATGCCGTAACCCAAATTGCAGAACATTTGAAGGTAAGTGAATGACGATTCACTAATTTCCACCATGAAAAACGAAAAAGAAATTTAAGTTTTAAATCTATGAAAACTCCTAGATCCTTTGAGATTCATTGAACATTTCAATGGCATGTTTAAATCTCGATATGCCCCTCTTGTTTGTGACTGGCATGCCGAGGATCACAAAGCGGGTGTGAATAACCATGCAAACTTACATGGTGCCCTCACATGTTACAGTCACCTATTCGATGTGCCGGTAAACCACACACGCTCCACCGAACTATGACAAACATCGAGTCACCCTTTTCTACCTTTTCTTAGAACCATTTAGTGTGCCGGTAAACCACACACGCTCCACTAACGTCTTCACAAGGGCACAAACTGTAATTTCATGGAATTGCATCAATTCACTTTTGCCTAAGTAACTAAGATTGGGAATTTGAAAAACATTTAGTTACTTTAATAATTCATTATACTTATAATGGAAGGTTTCGTCCTATCCTGCCCGTTCGGCTAACGACCCTCCACTAGTCAAGAGTGTGGTGGGTAAGAGTGGATACCCATTCAATCGCCATTTTATAGGCAATTTCCTTAAACACCCCTTATAGACCAGCTTCGTGAATGAGGCCTACTAACGGTAAGACTGACTTTTACTCATACATATATATAATGTTAGACTTTTAATGTTATATATAGTATAGGGTGTATTTTACACTTTTAAAATATTAGGTGGTCAAATTTAACAATTATAATTTTAATTCAATTAAATTGTAAACCTAATCTTTTATGGATTTAGTAAACCTCTTTTAATTATACACCTTAATTAATTAATAAAACCATAAGGGTGTGATTTGAACTTTTCAAAACAATACTAGGGTTTTAGAATTTAACATTCCTAATTAAACTTTTAATCAACTTTTAAATTCCAAAACTTGAGGGCAAGTTTTTGAAACATTTCAAAATATTAGGGTTTAGAATTTAAATATACATCAAAATTAAACTATTAATTAAAATTTAGATTCCAAAACTTGAGGGCAAGTTTTGAAACCTTTTTCAAAACATTAGGGTTTCAACTATTTAAATTTCAAAACAACAAAACTTTTGAGGTCAAATTTAAAATATAAAACCTAAAGGGGAAAATATGAAACATTTCATAACACAAGGATCAATTATCACATAAGGAAACAAATATTTTATTAAATGATAAATATCTTCAATTCGATCAAGAATATAGTCATATATATCAAAAAATCGGATTTATATTGATCTAATATGATAAGGCAACTATCCTTAAGCAAAAACAGCAAGAAATCCCGGTTTTCCCTCCTTCTGACCAGCCGACTCGTTGAGTCAGGCATGGACTCGTCGAGTCAGCATGAACTCGGCGAGTTCATCTATAGACTCGGCGAGTTCAGCAAGCAGAACCACAAAAAATGAATTTTTTCAACATACAAGGCATCAATACAATAAAAACCAATCAAGGCTTTGATACTACTGATGGGTTTTAGTCCTAAGAACATCCTATGTGCTCATATAAACCCTAATGCTTGGATCTATGTTTCTCTATTGTACATGCAAGTTATCCAAGACTATAAGCCCTAATTCTAGCATACAAGTAATCATATTAACATGAGAATGGGTTTAAGATATTACCTTGATTTTTATGTAGCAATAACAATCCAATTCCTCCTTGTAATGACTTTAGAAAGCTTAGAGTCACAAATGTCACTCCTCTAATGGTTCACAAACACCATAAGCAAGAGGGTCAAGAGGAGAGAGGATGGAGGCTGCCCAAAAACGTGTGAAACCCTAGAAGGATGCTTAGCCACGTTTTTGGGTCATAAGGGATCTATATATATAGGAGGCTATTAGGGTTATCTCTTAACAAGGAAACCCTAATTTGGATGCTTAAGCCCTAAGCAACCCATAGATTCCTTTCCTTAAGGCTTTGGATGATTTCTTCTTGGGTTCCCCATAGAATTCATCCAATCCTTAATATAAGGCAATCCATGGCCCAAATTGCAATTATCTTATAATTACAATTCCAGTCCCTTAAGTTTAATTAATCTCTTTTAGTCACAAAACTAATTACTAATTAATTCTTGACTAATATTAATTAAACAATATGATTTCTCCTTTAATATATTATTCTCATAATATATTAATAAATCATATTTAATCCTTTCTCTCCATAATTCATCCTATCAAGTTGCTTTGGTGAAGGCAACCCAAAAGGATCATGCACCATCGGGTCAAGTACATACCAAAATAGTTATGGACTTAGACACTAATCCAACAAAAAGGCACCAGGAAACTGAAGCAACAATTAGAGAACAACAACTTTTAATGAAAGATCAACAAGTTTTACTCAGAAATCAACAAGCGTCAATCCTCAACATTAAAAAAAATAACTCGGGCAACTAGCTAACCAATTTAATGAAAGAACACTAGGCAGACTTCCAGGAAACACCGAACAAAACCCAAAGGGATCTCACATTCAAGCTATAACGACTAGAAGTGGGAAAATTGCCACCTATCTGACTCCTATTAACAAAAATAACTCGGATGTTGAGTAGGATAATCAAGAAGAACGTAAAAGAAAAGAGTCTGAACAATTGCCATGACGTGGTGATGAGACCACGATGTAGCAGGAACCTGAAAAGAAGAATATTGACCCTGTTAATCCATACCGCCCACCGCTTCCCTTTCCAAGTAGAGCAATACAAGAAAAGACTATTGAAGACTTCCTGAAGTTTTTAGATCATATCAAGTCTCTTGGAATCAATATTTCGTTCCTTGAAGCCTTGGCTCAAATGCCAAAATACTCTATGTTTCTCAAAGACTTACTAACTAACTGAAAGAAGATGGAGGGATAATCTAAGGTGGTACTCAACGAAAGTTGCTCAGCAGCAATGCTAAATATACTACCAAAGAAGACGGGTAATCCACAAAGCCTAACTCTACCATGCCAATTCAGAGATCTAGCCACTATCCATGCTCTAGCCGACTTGGGAGCAAGTGTTAAATTGATGCCTTACTCCTTCTTCAAGAAGCTTGATCATCCCGATCCAAGACCAGTCCACATGGTTATTAATTTGGAAAATAAGACAATGACCTTACCAAGATGAGGATGTGGAGATTTATTAGTGAAAGTGGACAAGTTTGTTTTTTCCTACGGATTTTATTGTCTTAGATATGGAGGAAGACGAACAAGTCCCAATCATTCTTGGAAGGTCCTTCTTGAGCACCGCTCAAGCATTACTTGATAGTAGAGAGTCCAAACTAACTCTCTGAGTTGGGGAAGAAGCGGTCACTTTTGGTGTTAATCGAGCAATCCAACACTCAAGGATATGTGATGATACAACTTTTTTAGTTGATGTTTTCGATGAAATTCTAGAAAAAGAGCTTGGAGGATGGAAAAAGAAAGAATCTAAGGGGTATATGGTGGTAGAAGATGGAGATTTTAATGCTGAATTTGACATACAAGAACTAGAGAAGCTGATGGATGAGAGCGAATACAACAAAGTGATAAAAGGTGTAGAAGAAATACCATGATTTGGCACTGACACCACGACATGGTCATCTAATTTTTCATGATCAGATGAAAAAAACTGCGACACCACGACGTGGCAGGATGCCCACGTCGTGGTCATTAACGAAAAACCAAAAATCGAGCTCAAAGCATTGCTCGAACATCTGGAGTATGCATTTTTGGAAGAAGGACAACAAAAGCCAGTAATAATAGCATCTAACCTTGCAAACCATGAAAAAGAAAGCCTAGTGGAAGTATTCAAGAAACGACAAAGTACCATATCATGTAAGATTACCGACATCAAAGGCATTAGTCCCGCATATTGTTCGCACAAGAAGCCTAAACCCGAGTATTCAAGAAGTAGTGAAGAAAGTGGTGCTAAAATTTTTGGATGTTGGGATTATTTATTCAATATCTGATAGCCACCGGTTAAGTCCCATGCATGTGGTACCCGGAAAAAAGAGGAATAACGATGGTCACCAATGAAGAGAACGAGCTCATTCCAACAAGAATGGTAACCGATTGACGTGTGTTCATCGATTATCGTAAGCTCAAAGATGCTACATCCAAGACCACTTTCCTTTACCATTGATTGATCAAATTTTCCAAAGATTATTCAGTCATCTCTACTATTGTTTCTTAGATGTTTTTTTATGATACTTTCAAATTCCTATCGATCATCAAGACCAAGAAAAACCACGTTCAATTGCCCAAGTGGAACTTTTGCATATATAAGAATACCATTTGGATTGTGCAAAACACCAGCCACATTCCAAAGGTGCATGATGGCCATCTTCCACGATATGATTAAAAAATTTATGGAAATTTTCATGAATGATTTCTCGGTTTTTGGGTCCTCCTTTCAAGATTGCTTGTCCGAACTTGATCAAATGCTTGCATGTTGTGAAAAGACCAACTTGATCTTAAATTAGGAGAAATGCCACTTTATGGTCAAGGAAGGGATTGTATTAGGACACAAGATCTCAAAAATGGGGATAGAGGTGGACCGTGCAAAGGTAGACACTATACAAAATTTGCCACATCATACAAATGTAAAAGGGGTGAGAATTTTTTTAGGACATGCAGGATTTTACCACCGAATCATCAAGGACTTCTCAAAAATCGCAAGGCCATTGACCCAACATCTCTTGATGGATGCTTCATTTTACTTTTCTAAAGAATGACTTGAAGCCTTTCAATTATTGAAAGAGAAATTGACTAGCCCCTTTATTATGATCACCTCGAATTGGAATCTCCCATTTGAGCTGATATGTGATGCTAGTGAGTATGCAGTTGGCGTTGTTTTGGAAAAAGGGTTGATAAGCATTTTCAACCCATCTACTATGCAAGAAAGACTCTTAACCCGACCCAAGAGAACTATACAACTACAGAAAAGGAGCTTCTTGCTATGGTTTATGCTTTTGATAAATTCCACCCATACTTTGTTTTTTTTAAAACAATTGTGTTTACTAACCATTCTGCTATTAAGTATCTTTTTGCTAAACATGATGCCAAACCAAGATTGATACGTTGGGTGTTGCTATTACAAGAATATGACATTGAAATAAGAGATAAAAATGGAATGTAGAACGTAGCAGCCGATCACTTGTCAAGATTAGAAAAACCGAACATGGAAAAGTTGGAAGACAGCAAGATTGGAGACGACTTTCCCGAAGAATATTTGATGGTGATCGTGTGAGAGGTACCTTGGTATTCGGATATAGCCAACTTATTGGCTAGTAATTACCTTCCAAAAGAATTAACTTGACAACAAAAGAAGAAACTACTTTCAGAAGTCAAGTACTACTTTTGGGATGAACCATACCTCTTCAAATTTGTGTAGACGGGATGATAACGAGATGTGTGTTTGGGAAAGAAAGCCTAGAGATGTTGAAACATTGCCATAATAGGCCCACCAAAGGACATAACAGAGCACAATACACGGCAAAGAAGGTCTTTCATATTGGGTTCTATTGGCCTACGATTATTAAAGATGCTACTCAATTTGTTAAATAGTGTGATTCGTACCAATGTTCGGGAAACATTTCCTCCCGAAATGAGATGCCCGAAAATAGCATCCAAGTTTGTGAAATTTTTGATGTTTGGGGGATCAACTTCATGGGACCTTTTCCAATGTCCAAAGGAAATAAGTAAATATTGGTGGTAGTCGATTATGTATCTAAATGGGCTGAAGCACAAGCATTACCCACTAACGATGCTTGAGTAGTGGTTCGTTTTCATAAAAGGCTATTTTCATGATTTGGTATCCCTAAAGTCCTTATTAGTAATCGGGGTACTCACTTTGCAAACGATCAATTGGCCAACGTGTTAAAAAATTATGGTGTACTCCATAGATTTTCAAAACCATATCATCCTCAAACGAGTGGACAAACCGAAGTCACAAACCAGCATTAAAAAGGATACTGGAAAGATCAGTTGGAGGGAATAAAAAAGGGTAGTCAGAAAGCTTGACGATGCACTATGGTAATTTCGCACGGCCTTTAAAACAACTATTAGTACTACACTATATAGGTTGGTATATGGAACAAATTGCCACTTGCCGGTTAAAAATCGAACATAAGACATTTTGGGTTTTGAAGATTTGTAATTTTGAATTGGTTGAACTTCGTACCAACCATTTGGTGCAAATGAATGCCCTTGAAGAATTAAGAAATGCAACATACACTAGCTCCTTGATCTACAAAGATAAAACAAAGAAATGCAACACCCTTTATTATAAAAAAAAGTTTTCCCACAAGGAGCCATTGAGTTAATATTAGGTGATGGAACTCCCTTTATGGTTAATAGGTATAGGGTAAAGCATTAAGAGGACCGTATACCAAATGAAGAAAAAGAGGGGGAAATTTTGAAATTTGCACACACCGAATCGACGTGATGTGAGAAGGAGTCCGACTCGTGACTATCCAAAAAGAAGTGCTTGCAGGAGGCAACCTGTGGTTTTGAGTTTTCATTTTCTTTCCTTTTCTTTATTTTTGCTTATTTTTGCTTTATTTTTGTTATTTCAATCCTCTGAATTTTTATTTGATGTTTGAAGTGGGGAATAGTATGGAATGAGTATGGGCTGGACAGTTTTACAAAAATTTGACCAAAATGAAATTATCTTTCATACCACGACGTGGTGAATTTCACCACAAGGAGGCAACTTTACAGAACACGATTGCACGAATTAAAAGACACCATCATGACGTGGTGATTTCAACACAACGTGTTGTCATTTTGAAAATAGTCAAAATTAGGGTTTTATTCTTACTTTCGGTCATTTCTTTACTTTTCAATTTACCCACTCCGTTTCATCGTTGTTTTGTTCTCCCCACGAAGAACTATTCACCATCTTCTTCGCTTTTTCGATTTCTTCTACCAAAAAAGTAACAATTTTATGCTATTTTCTTAGTGCTAATCGAGTCTCTACTAGTTATTAGTCCACATTTACTGATTTGAAGGAGTTTGAGGGACAATTTCATAAACTAGGGTTTCGATTTTTGCCAAAATTGGACCTAATATTTGATATTACTACCTTGAATTTGATGTTAACTTAGTCGATTACATGTGCTAAAAAAACCCTTGACTTGGTTACACTTGAATATTACTTTATTTTGGTTCGCATTGTCATAGATTACTCTACCAGTTCGTCAACCATGACGAGTCGTCATGGTCAGTGATTTTTGTGTTTAATTTGTTTGTTTTGATTTCTAAAATTGCATATTGTTGTTTGGTTTGTGGTTTTTGTTTCTTTTGCAAATTATGGCTAGCCGATCACGAAGGAACCAACCAGGAAGTCATCCCGACTTCCCATGCTACACTTTCCCTAGTGTCGTGAGTCCCGTGGTGAATGCACAATGGAACGAACGACTTGAGAGGATGAAACAATGCAAGGTTCATGTACCAGCTATAGTTGATTAGGGATGGATAGAGCAAGATGGGATGTTAGTGTTGGATTAGGTGTCTAAGCCAATAACTATTTTTGGTATGTACTTGATTTGATTATGAGCATGGTCCTATTGGGTTCCCTTCACTAATGCAACTTGATTGGATGACAAGTGGAGAGAGAGAGAGAGAGTAGGATTTACTATGTGAACAATAAATTGGTACTCAGAATGATTTTATTAATATATTATATAATTAATATATTATTTGGAAATCATATTATTAATTAGTAATTAATCTGAAATTAGTCTAGTATTAATTTTGGGATTAAAGGAACTGATTAATAATGGAGGGACTGATTATTTAAGTCAGTAATAATTATAGTTTGGGCTAATGGACCTTATTAATATGTGGTGGATGAAAATCTATGGAAAGCACATAGAGTTTTCGTCAAAGGCGTTGTCATATGGGGGTTTATGGATTTCTTAAGGCCTAAGCAAGGGAATTTGGGTTTCCACCTAAAAACCCTAATAGCGTCAACTATATAAACCCTAGCCAATTTCCTTACCTCTCCAAGTCTTCCTTTGCATTGACTGTTTGTGACTCCATTAGAGGTGCAACACTTGGGGCACAAGGCTTTCAGAAGTCAAGATCAAGCAAAGATTGTACTTATTATTACAATATAACAAGTGATGTAATGTTCTAAACCCAATTTTACAGATGAATTTCGAAATTGGTATGCTAGTATTAGGGTTTATGCTTTGGATGATTATTTGCATGTATAATTTGAGAAAAACCTGGATCCAAAGCATTAGGGTTGCATGTACACCATAAGAATGTTGTAGTGCTCAAAACTCATCAGTGGTATTAGAGCCTAAGTTGTTTTTCTATTGTATTTGATGTTATGCTTAATTTTTCAAAGCTGAAAATTTTTGTTTTTTGATTATGTCTGATTCCACAACGTGGAATAGCCTTCCACGACACATAATGGGATCTGACGAAAATTTTTGGGATTTTGGCTAAGATTGGATTTGGATGATTACCATAAATTGTTTTTCTAATAAAAAATTCGTTTTATCTGTTATGGTAAAGATAATTATTTGATGTGAATTATCTTGCCATAAATTGAATTAGGTCAAATTTAGATAATGACAAATTATTTTAATTATTTTAAATTTGATCTCGAATGTTTTAAAAAGTTTCAAAACTTGCCCTCAAGTTTTGAAATTTAAAACTTGATTAAAAGCTTTTAATTTTGAAATATTAAATTCTAAAACCATAGTGTTTTAAAAGTTTAAAAATTACACCCTCATGGATTTTATTAGACAAAATTGCAAATTTGGTCCTTGTGGTATGTCAAAACTAGTATGTTTAGTCTAAAATGGGTTTGGCTTTCAAATATGGTCCAATAGTTTCTATTTGTTGCGAGTTTAGTCCAATGGCTTAACAGCCCTTACCAAGCTCCCGTTAATTTACCCATGCCCCTCTCACTTAAGGGTATTTTAGTCCATTCATCCTTGTAACCATTCCCGCTAAAGCTCAATAAAAGCCCTAGACAAAAAATCAGTTCTGTTAGTTAAGCTGCGATTTGTAGAGATTATCGGTGGATGAACATACCAATGTGGCACGTAAGGTTGTTAAACACACCCTTCAACCCCAAGGTTGTTTATGGTACGTAATTTGCCCTTTTTCATCTTTTGATTTCTTGATTTTTTTTTGAAGTAAGTCCAACTGAGGTGTTTTTTTTCTTGTTTTGAAGATGGACACCCAACATTGTTTACCATTAAGTTGTACCATGGAGGTGAGTTCACCAAGTACCCTGATGTCCGTTACATTGATGTAACTGTAAACTATGTTGACATGGTAGACATAGATGAGTTTTCAGTTCATGAGCTCGATGCAATCATGAAGGGTGTTAGATATGGGGTTCCTCCTGTTATATACTACCATTTTCTTGTGCCTGTTGGACACTTCCACTTTGGTCATCGCCCTTTAGGAAATGATTAAGATGTTGCAAACTTTTCTCAATATATCAGTGAGCACAAAGTGATGAAGGTATACACAGAACATGGTGAAACAAGACTACTCACCTATTTCTTGAATCCTAAGCCTGTTACCAAGGTTACCTTGTATAGTTAGATGAACCACATGAGGATATGCAACACATTGATGAAGCTCCTGATGACCAATCCAAGGAAACACCTGTGATGACTACACCTACTGCTAATTTAGTTGATGTGGTGCCCACTCAAGCAAACCAACCTGAAATCCAAGTCAATGAAATAGTTCAAGTCGTATCCTTTTCACCTAGATATAATATGAGAAGGGGTATGAGAAAGGATGGAGTGATGGCATCTTGAAGTAAGAAAATATACTTTGATGATATTAGTGAGACTGAGCAGATAGCCAAAGACTTTGTTGAGGCAGCTACTGATTTTGATATTGGACTCTACCAACAAATACTACAAAGCAATGTTGATAGAGTCAATGGCACTGACATGCATGATGTCAATGAACCTCGGATGGATGAAGAAAACCAACCTCAAATGGATGAAGAAAACCAAGCTCAGATGGATGAAGAAAACCAACCTCAGATGAATGACTTTTGGGATTTTGACTATCAAACTGATGCTTTTGTCCAAGATGGAAGTGAAAACTAACCTCAGTCTAACATGGATAGTACTGGAAAAGAAAATGTAAGTGAGGTTGAAAGTAAAGAAAGAAGTGAAACAGAGCAGGAAGATGATAGTGATGATAGTGATTATTTGGTGGATGAAGATAATGTAATTGAAGATGTTGAAGTTGATATGAGGGATTTTAACATGAGCATTGATACAGAAGTAGAGCTTTTGGATAAAAGGGCTAGGAATCCTAGACAACATGAGAGTGATGAAGAAGCAGATGAGTTAGATGTCATTGACAATGATGCTTTTGATTCCATGGATGAGGATTCTGATTAGGACAGGAAAAGAAGAGCAGTTTTGAAACAACTAAGTAAGGAAAAAAGTTGTTCTTTAGGAGAGGTTCATAAGTGTCATTTTAAAATAGGTCAAAAGTATAACAGTAAGCAGAAGTTGAAAGAGAAAATTAAAATGCATGCATTGGAAACAAAAAAGAATATTGCATTTAAAAAAATGACAAATCCAGATTGAGGGCCATATGTAATGGAGTTGTGGCATTTACTACTGATGGAGTTGGTGGACCTACCCAAGCCGAAAAAAGTAAAGGGAAAAGTAAAGAAAAGGACAAACAAGGTGGGACAAGTCAGGAAAAAGCAGATTCTTCTTTTCCTTGGATGTTACATGCCTCGAGGTCTACAGATGCAAGCAGTTGGTACATTAAAACATATGAAGACAAACACACTTGTATGAATACAAGGAAGGTGAGAGTTGCAACAGCGAAGTTTATGTCCAAACAAATCATGGATCAGGTAGAATCCAACCCTACTATCCCAGATAAAGCTCTCCAAGAACAATTACAGAAGAAGTATGGAGTGGGTTTCTCAATTCATAAAGTTTTTAGAGCTAAATCAGATGCAAAAAAGATTGTAGTGGGTGATTACAAAAAACAGTATGAAGTTTTGAGAGACTATATCCTTGAGTTGCAGTCAACCAATCTTGATACCATATTCAAATTAGAACTTGGAGATGTTTCAGAATCTAATTTGGTGAATTGCACTTCAAGATGTTTCAAAAGAATCTATGTTTGTCTAGGGGGGATGAAGAAGGGATTCAAAGCTTGTTTAAGAGATTTCTTGGGGCTAGATGGGGCTCATATGAAAGGCCCTTATCCAGGCCAGATCCTAACTGCAGTTGGATTAGATTCCAAAATGGCATATACCCACTTGCATATGCCATTGTAGAGATTGAAAACTGTGAATCTTGGAAGTGGTTCCTTAAATGTCTTGGTGATGACTTGGATCTACATGATATGTCTAATTTCACTTTTGTTAGTGACAGACAAAAGGTAATGGTTGTTTATTTATTATTTTTAATGTTTATTTGTTAATCATGTGTAATTTGTTGCCAGGGTTTGCTACAAGCAGTTAGTCAACTGTTCCTATGTGCTGAGCATAGATTCTATCTCAGACATATACATGAGAACATGAAGAAACAATGGAGAACTAAGGAATATAAAGATCACCTTTGTGATTGTGCCACAACTACAACAGTGTCAGAGTTTAACCATTTCATGCACCAATTCAGTTTATATGAAAAATCAACATATGAATGGTTGAAGTCAATACCACCACAACATTGGGCAAAAAGCCATTTCACAGGTAAGCTATTATGACCCTTTTACCCTTTTACCATTTTACCCTTCACATAACATTATGACACTTTTACCCTTTTCTATACAGGGAGAGCAACCACATACATGATGTTAAACAACCTTTGTGAGGTGTTTAATGGCAAGCTAGTTGATGGGAGAGACAAACCAATTATTAGCTGCTTGGAGTTTATTAGGGAATATATGATGAAGAGGATATGCAATGTCCTCAAGGTGCAGCAAAAGTGTGTAGGCTCACTCACCCCAACAACAACAGAGATCATGGAGAAGAATGAAGCAGCTTCTACTCAGTACATTGTAGAATGGTGTGGTGATGAAAAATACCAAGTCAAAGGCCTATGGAATGATCAACATGTTGTTGATATGCATGAAAGGGTATGCAACTGCAGGAAATGGGAATTAACAGGTATCCCTTGCAGACATGTGATTTCTGTGTTGTATAACAAAGCAGATCATGGTGAGTGTGTACACGAGCTCCATACTTATGTCCACAAGGTGCACTGGCTACAAACTTGGAAAACTGTATATGGGTACAAGGTGGAACCAATTAAAGGTCGAGCACTGTGGCCTAGAAGTGAGTGTCCAATGCAGATCACACCTCCCCCACACCGTAATCAACCTGGGAGACTCAAGAGGAAGAGAAGGCAATCTATGGAGGAGAAAAGTCAAAGTAAGGGTCAAAGTTAGAGTCAAAGGTCAAATGTTGGTCCCAGTGAGATTCATGGTCATGGTCCACATGGTAGTGGGAAACTAACAAGAAAGTTTGTTAGTGTGACTTGTAGTAAGTGTGGAAACAAAGGGAACAATTCTAGGACATGTAAAGGTCAGGGAGGGACTTGATGGTCTATGTTGGTTTTATCTTTTGGTTTGACTGTATTGAACAACTTTGTTTTGATTCCTAGATGCAGGATGTCTTTTGTTGCAATAACTTTGTTTTCAATTAATTTATGACATGTATTTTGAAGATGGTAATATGTATTATGTCTTTAGTATGCTTTTGTGTTAACTACATATGGATGCATTATATGTTATCTTTAGAAGGTTATGTATGAACAATAGAACAAATCCATAATTGGTCAATAGATACCAAATTTTCATTAACCATTACTTTTCATTACAACAATGTTCCGCATTAGCAAAAAAAAAAAATACTTAAACCAGACACATATACCCCTATCCTATTACAAAAGATAACCACAATCAACCTGTGGACTTACATCAAGGACACCAACACAACAACAAAAAGAATCCAACTATAGACTAGGTAATACTTCAACATAGTTGCTTGTTCTTTGATCTTCTCCCATTGCTTTTTCATGCTTGCTTGCTTGTTGTTTTATATCATCCATTGCTTTTCGTAGCTTATTGATTGTCCTAAGCAGCCCTAGTATTATAACTTTGGAACGAGCACACATGGGTTCATCATACCACCCAATAAACCCACATGATGAATTCTTGAAAAAAAGAGGAAAGAAACATTAGATCATCAGGAAGCAGTCTTCAAAATAAAGTTTGACACACTTACCGGGTCAGGACATCCCCAAAATCGGCGCCCTGGGTTGTTATTTATCCACGATGTCCGAACTATCGCCCACTTTCTGCAGAAGCACAGCACCATTGTCAATGGAGAAGATGAAATCACAGGGGGGTGATCGATGGAGAAGATGAAATCAGAGAGGGAGTGATAGTTAGGGCTTGTTGCTGGAGACGAGAATAGAGACGTTGTAGTCTCTTTATGGACTAAATAATAATAAAATAATAAAGGGGCTAGATGAATGGACTAAAATACCCTTAAGTGAGAGGGGCATGGGTAAATTAACGGGAGCTTGGTAACGGCTGTTAAGCCATTGGACTAAACTCGCAACAAATAGAAACTATTGGAGCATCTTTGCAAGCCAAACCCATTTTGGACCAAACATGTTAGTTTTGACATACCACAGGGACCATTTGTGCAGTTTTGTCATTTTATTAATTAATTAATTAAGTGTTTTAATTAAAAGACAATTAATAATCCATAGACAGGTTTAAATTTAATTTATTAAAAGATTAAACCATTAGTATTTTAAATGTATAAAATACATCCTTATACTATATAAAATTAAAAGTCTAATATATTATATATGTATAAGGAAAATGTCAGTCTTACCGTTAGTAGGCCTCATTCATGAAGCTAGTCTATAAGGGGTGTTTAAGGAAGCGGCCGGTAAAATGACTGCCATTAGGTATCCAATCTTACCCACCGCACCCTTGACTAGTGGAGGGTCGTTAACCGAATGGGTAGGGTAAGACACAAACCCTCATTAAAAGTATAATGAATATATATTAAGTAAGTAAATGATTTTATAAATCCCCAATCTTAGTTACTATAGGAAAAATATGAATTTGATGCTAACCCATGAAATTGCACATTGCACCATATTGATCGTTAGTGGAGCATGTGTAGTTAACCGACACACTAATATGGGACTAATGAAGGATGGAAATGGGTAGCTCGTAAATTATCATTGATTGATGGAGCGTGTGCAGTTAACCGACACATTGATTAGATGATAAATGACATCGAGAGTACCAAGCTAATTTGCATGATTATTCACACCTTGTTTGTGATCCTCAGTATCCCAATCACAAACTTGAAGGGTATAATCGAGATTAAACATACCATTGAAAAGTTCAATGAATCTCAAAAGATCTAGGAATTTCATCTAAAACCTAATTCGTTTAAAATTTTGTTTTTGTGGTGGAATTGGCAAATTGTCATTACCTACCGACATATAATTTACAATTGGATTACGGCATCCCTATTCTGAAATGTGAATTATTGTGTTGGTTCCTAGCCTTAATATTTCATTTGGGTGTTATATTAAGGATTTAATCAACTAACTTGAATTTATCCCCTTTTGTAGATGTCTAGTTTTGACAACTATGGTCTTCCTCAATCCTTTGGAAAAGGCATTCCATTCGAAGATGATATTCCACATGTCGATGAACGTGAAAGATCATTCCCTTCTTCGTGCAAAGGAGGAACTAGAAATCATACTTCTCTTCCTCCACCTCCTCCAGTAATTCTCCCTGACCCACAATTTCATTGACTTGAAATGTTCAAGGTCACTCAAGCCCTATTGGCAAGCACACACCAAGATGGAAGGTTTGTGTGTGCACACGTCTTGGAGATGAAGTCACACATTGATAGACTAGGGATGTTGGGTGTCTTTTTCCTGAGGAAGTTGCCCGTTGACTTGGTTCTTCAGTCACTCCACGAGTCGTATAGTCATTTTTTTAAAGACTACTATATGACATAACATGACATGACCCTTATTGATCTAACCTATTTGCTAATTGCTGATAAATCAGAAATGATTTGGCACACCGATCAAGCAAATTTGATTTGATATCAATCTCCCAAACTTCCATGGACATTGACAAGGGCGACATTGGAAGTCCATAAAGGTTTTCTCTTCCCAATGGAAAGGGATCGTCCAAGGTCAAACTGTTTGACCAAACAGTAAAGAGAAAGGCTAAGTCTTAGATTGTCCAGTGTACCATTCCAATAGAGTCCATTTCTTTCTATTGCCAAGAGAAACGACATTGGATGCGAAGCTACCGTATCTACTTGAAGGATCGCAAGGATGGTAAAGTAAAAATGTGTGACTCTACTCCAGGTAAATTCACTATCTAACTCTATTAAGTTCCTATTTATAAATTCTTAATACATGATGTGATAAGATTGCATTTTGATGTTTTTTTGGATCGAAGAAAAGAAAGGAAGGTTAAAGGAAGAGTAAGCTGAGTCTGATCATGAAAAGATGGATTTCGACCGCATGATTGGATGACCAGATTTTTGAGCTGCTTAGGAGTTATGATGGATTGCTTATGAATATTAGTGACATAGTTTTCATTAGTAGTTGCATTGTAAGGACAAGTATTTCCGCAATTTTATAAATAAAGAAAAATTTTGATTTTAACTTATTTTATGTTTCCTTGCAATGACATTTGTGAAAATTGTTGTTTGCAAGTTTCTATTAATAACAGTGTTGAAAATGTTTAATTCTTAATTATATATATCGATTGTGGAAGTGTCGTAATTTTCTAAGTAAGGAAATATTATGATCACCCAAGTTTCAATTGGACAGAAACTTGGAATCATATGATTTGAATTATGTGATGTATGAAAATCTTGGTACTTCGGGAAATTAGGACTTATTCTTTGTTCACATGTAGATGTGAATCAACTGAAGGACTTAAGGATCTGGTACACATTGATGTGCGCTAGTTAAGTCCACATAAAGAACGATAAGACTTTTCGTCATGATTTACTAAAAGTTTAGTAAATATGGTTATGCTTACAAGATTAAGTGTGATTCTGATCATTGAAAAAGTTTCAATGTATAGCAGAACAAATAAGAAGAATCAAATTAGGCAGAAATATAAAAGTTTCTCCAAGATGAAAGGAAAGGAGTAATTTAGTATCGTGTTTGATGATCATTCTTTTGATTATGAAACCATGTCACAATTGATCCACTAAGGACACCTTGGTGCATTTATATGGCTAAGAAGAGGAACCAAGAATTGTTGAAATGGTTAAATCAAGAAGATGAGTTATACTTCATTTCAAAATCGAGTCTTAGAGTCATACACCAAGATTACACCTTGAGTGACATATCTAAAGTAGGTTTATAACACCTCATGAAATGTAGAGTAGAAATGTTTCTTATTCTCACACATTTGAAATTGGTAGTTGTGATGTTTTGGATAAAATAAAGACCAACGAAGACCAATTGTATGAAGTGTTTTCTTGATAAGAATCTGTACTAACTCTTGAATATTTGTTTTTAAGGAATGTTCCTTGATAAAGAGTCTTATAAGTTAAGAGGTCAGTGGGAGTCTTAATGGTCTTCAAAATTTTCAAGAACTAATCAAGAATAAACCTATTGTTCATCACTAGCACACGACTTGAGGTTTGTGACCTTTCGTGTTGACACATTCTTGTTTCTGTGCCCATTCAAGTTAGTTATTCTATACATGGGAGTTATATGAGTTCTCATTTGAATGCAAAAGGAAACGCACCTTGATCAATGGAAAGTACATTAATCCGTAGGGGTGAGAAACACAATAACTTGGAAGCAATGGTAGGACCCTTGTGCTACCAAATGGAAAGAAATTAAGATTGAACAAGTTCAGTCCATATGAGCTTGGATTTGTCATAAACCTTATCTTGTGATTATAGTTATGAAAAATTCGCATGGATAGGAACACATACACCATAAAATCAAAGTGGTAAGAAGTTTCTCTCTACTTCATGAAAATAATTGTGAGGAAACACTTTCACTAAGTAGATTTAAAGAGATAGCAGTTGTGTTAATTGCATTCTTAAATTCGATTATGATTACGTCATCCCTCTTCATAGTTCGAATTGTGAGAAATGGAAAATAGTCTGAACATTTGGCACTTACTGTTGTAATTTCTGGAATATTTTAGACACACGTATGAGCTATCTAAAGAAAGGAGTATGAGTTTGAGAAGCCTAGATAAAGTCTTATTGAAGCAATGCGTATCAAAAATCTGAACTTTGGTCAGAAAGTGAATAACTATTGATTTATAGAAGTCCATATGATTTCTGGGAACATGTCAAAGCTAGTGGGAGCATATGTGTTATGCTAGTAAGGACATAATTATTGTGCTAGTGGGAGCATAATAATTATGATAGGTGTTGCTAGTTAGCAATGTTATTTATTGGAAACAAAGTTTTGATTTGCAAGTTGCAGAGTTTGAAAAGTTGTTTTGCTATAGTAAGGGAGTTGATACTTAGACTTTATGTCGAATCTAAAAGTTTAGAATTAAGTATTAGTCAAACTTTTTCATGAGCATATATGAATTGCAAGTTGAAAAATGTTTCAGCGTTGGAAATTCCATATATGGAAATATTATAACGACACATTGGTAAAGTCTCATATCTTAATTATCAATCGTATCCCTGATGCTTCGGGTATAGGATCGATCGCTTGTGTTATAATATTCGCATATAAAGATTTTCCAAATCCCTAAGGCATTAATAGGGAAAAAGGACCAGAACAGGATATGACTAAAGTGATTAAACAACTATCAAGTACGATCTAACGTTCAATAAGGATTGGTCGCTTGGAAGTATAGTAATGGATGGACCATATTCACATAACCATGAATAGATGGGATTCTATTAAGAATGAATTGTCATATGGAAAATATGGAAATTTTTCCATAATGGGGGTTTTGGATATTAAGAATCTATTGTTGGATTAGTGTCTAAGTTTATTACTATATTTGGTATGTACTTGACCCGATTGGCATGGTCCATTTGGGTTGCATGGCATCATGCATTTGGATAGACTAAAATGAGAGAAATAACATTTAAGGTTTATTAATGTATTATCAGTTCTAATATATTAATAAGATTATTTAATTAGTATTGATGAAGAATTAACTTGGAATTAATTAAGTGATCAAAAGGAGACTAATTAAATATATGGGTTGATTGTGTAAATCGTCCATACTTGTATAGTGGGCTAATACCCCATGGATTATCAAGTTGGGCTAAAACCCACAGGATGCTCCATGGTGTTTTTGTACCTATGGATCATGGAAATGAAAGGCCATGACAATTAGGGTTTACATGGTGTAACCCTAATTGTGACACACTATATAAGCATCTTATTCTTCCCAAAATCGGACACCAAGAGAGCACTATGAAGTTATGGTGAAGACTATCCGATTTCATGAAGTGTCTCATTTCTCTCTAAGTTATTCCAAGTATATTTGATGTTGTGTAAACCATTTGAGGTGTCACACTTGGGGAACTAGGCTCTTGAGCTCCATGGAATCAAGCTACATCAAAATAGGTATGTATTCTATCTAGTGTTGTTATACTAGTACTTATGATTGTATGCTAGCTAGGGTAATACCTTGGATGTGTACCTAGGTGTGTTAATGTGCTCATAACCCAATAGTGGTATCAGAGCCTAGTCTTGTTTTCTTGTTATGCTTGCAAAATTGGCTGAAAAATCGAATTATGTTGATGTCTGCTCAGCAGACTCGCCGAGTCCACGAAGGACTCGACGAGTACAAGGCTAAATTCATCCAACTCGCTGAGTTGGTTCATACACTCGACGAGTTGGACCCCCAGACAACATATCTTCGACTGTTTTGGCTGGAATTGGACTAGGAACATTACCCTAAGCTGCTTTTCAACTTATAAACCTGTTTTGATGTGGTAATGTTCATGCTAATCCAATTTCACAGATAATTGTCAATAGATTCATGTTTTGTATTAGTTTAATGGTTAGGCTAATTACATGAAATAGTTTGATTAAATTATCTTGTTCTTATGACTTTCTTAGATTAATAGAAAAGTTATGTGAAATTATTGTTTTCAATCCAAATTAATATAAGAGTTGATTATAAAATGTGTTTTTGTGACTTGTCCTCAAGTTATATGAAAAGTCACATTTAAGATTCATAGAACTCATAAATATTTCCATAGGTTATCAATAAACAATAGTCATATTCTTTTAATAGTTTAAAGTCATCCATAACTTGTCCTCAAGTTATGGAACTTGAAGAGTTTTTTGAATTAAAACTACTTTAAACACCTAAGTTACGAAATTGAATTGTTTTGAATAGTTTAAAAACATGCCCTCAAGTTTTGGAATTTGTAAAGTTTTCCCTTATGAATAATTTAATTCCAAGTTAAGCCCTTAGAATTTTAAAAGTTAAAATTCAACCCTTACACTTTATAGTATTATATGTTAATATATATATATATATATATATATATATATATATATATATATATATATATATATATATATATATGTATGTATAAGAGCAAGTCAGTCTTACCTTTAGCATGCCTCATTCACGAAGCCGGTCTATAAGGGGTGTATAAGGTTATTGCTTATAAAATGATAGTTTAATGGGTGTCCACTCTCACCTACCGCTTCCTTGACTGGTGGAGGGTCGTTAGCCGAACGGGTAGGACAAGGACAAGAATTCTCCCGTCATTAAAAGTATTAATGAGAAATATAAAGTAACTAAACTTTTATAAATTCCCAATCTTAGTAACTTTAGGAAAATGTGAATTTGGTGCAAACCCATGAAATTACACTTTGCACTTTGTTTAAGTCAGTTAGTGGAGCGTGTGTGGGTAACTGGCACACTAACCTGGATTTAACAAGGTAGGTAAAAGGTAACTTAATGTTTATCATAGTATCAGTGGAGTGCTTCTGGTTAACCATCACATCGATTTAGGGTTAAATTATTAAGGGTATCAAGTATATTTGCATGGTTATTCACACCTTGTTTTGTGATCCTCAGCATCCCATTCCCAAAATTTGAGAGGGGACAATGAAGATTGAAATGTGCCATTGAACAGTTCAATGAATCTCAAAAGATCTAGGAGTTTCAAATCCAAGTATAACCTAATTAAATTATTTCGTTTTCATGGTGGAAATTGGTGAATCATCATTCGCCTACCTTCAAATATTTTATAGTTTGGCTTACGACATCCCTCTTCCAAGTTACGAAACTATTGTGTTGGATCCTAGCCTTAATATTTCATATTAGGTGTTATATTAAGGGCTTTAAATCAACTATCTTGAATATCACCCAAAAGATGTCTAGTTAAGACATCTATGATCTTCCCAAATCTCTTGGAACTTCACTTCCTCCACCTCCTCCAATTATCCTCCCTAACCTACAAGTTCAAGGTTACTTAAAGCCTATTGGAAAGTAAGGTATATGTGTGATCGCATCTTGGAGATGAAGTCACATATTGACAAGCCGGGAGAGTTAGGTGTCAAAGTCTTAAGAAAGTCAGATGTTCAATCACTTTCTAAGTGAGTTCCTTTGGGACTATTATGAAAAAGACTATGACATGACCCTTAATGATCTTATCTATTTGCTTGCTGTTGCTAAATCAATAATGATTTGAGGACTAGTAAAGCAAATTTGATTAGGAGATCAACTTCCCAATGGACATTGACAATGGTAACATTAGATATCTAGAAAAGCCTTCTATTCCCAAGGAAAGAGATTGACCATAGACAACTCGGTTGATCAAATGATAAAGAAAAAGGCAAGTCTAAGATAGTCCAGTGTACCATTCCCAAAGAGTCCATATGTTTCTATTGCCAAAAGGAAGGGGCATTGGTTGCAAAGATGCCCTAACTACCTGAAAGATCTAAGAGAAGGTCTAGTCAAAAAACTTGACCTTTACTTCAGGTAAAGTCCACTATCTAACTCTGTTAAGTTTCTATTTTGAGATTCTTATTACATTATGTGACTGGGTCACATGTTGATGTTTGAAGAATCAAAGAAAAAGTGAAGAAACTTAAAGGAAGTATATGCTGATTTTGATCGTGAAGATGGATTTCGATCGCATGCTTCGGTGATCATAATTTTGAGTTGTTACTTAGGAGTTATGATATATTGCTTAGGAATAGATAACAACAACTTTTTCATATGATTTTGCACTGTAAGGATAAGTGTTTCCGCAAAGCTTTAAAATAAAAGGAAAAGTTTTGATTCCATTTATTCTAAGTATCCTTACAATGGCATTTGTGAAAAATTATTGCTTATATGATTCCATTGATAGCAATAATGGAAATATGAATTTGATTCTTTCATTTGTGGTAGTGTCTAAATTTACCAAATAAGGAAAGATTCTCATTACCCAAGTTTTCAGTCTGATAGAAACTTGGAATCATACAAGTTGTATAGTATGATGAATGAGAATTTTCACTTTTGGAAAATTAAGACTAATACCTTGTTCACATTTGTATGTGATTCAAGTGAAGAACTAAGGGATCGAGTACACATTCTTGTGCACTGGTCAAGTCTACCACAAAAGATCGATAATATTAATCGTCATGATTTACTAAGGTTTAGTGAATAAGGTTATACTTAGCAGTGTAAGTATAATTCTGAAACATTGGAAGAGTTTCGATGTATGGCGGAACGAATAAGAAGAATCAAATTAGGCAAAAGGATAAAAGTTTCTCAAATCTGAAAATATGGGAGAGTACTTTAGTATCTTGTTTAGTGATCATCTTAATGATTAAAGAACCATATCACAATTGGTATTCTAAGGACATCTTAGTGCGTTCTTATGGCTAAGAAGAGGAGTCATGAATTGTTGAAATGGTTAGATCAAGAAGATGAGTCATACTTTGTTCAAAAAAAATTATTAGAGTTATACTCCAAGATTGTAACTTCAGTGACATATCTTAGAGAAAGGTTTATAACACTTGTCAAATGAAAGAGTAAATTGTGTTTCTACTCTTGTATATTTGAACTTGGTAAGTTGTGATGTTTTGGATAAAACAAAGACCAACTAAGGCCAATTGTGTGAAGTGTTTGTCTTGATAAGAAATCCACACTATCTCTTGAATATTTGGCAACATAGTCTTATATGTCAAGAGGACAGTGGGAGTCTTAAAGCTCATGAAAAAACTTCAAGATCTAATCAAGAGTAAAAACTTGTAGTTTATCACTAGCACACGACGTGAGGTTTACAGCCTATCGTGTTGACATATTTCTATTTTGTGACCATTCCAGTGCAAGTTGGTTTTGCATATGAGTTCTGAGAGTTCTCAGTTGATTGCATAACTGTTGGATTAATGTCTAAGTCCATAACTATAATTGGTAAGACTTGACCCGACCCGACATGGTCTATTTGGGTTGCATGGCATCATGCATTTGGATAGACTATAATGAGAGAAATAAGACACTTATGGTTATTAATATATTATAAGTTCTAGTATATTAATAATAAGAATAATAAGATTATTTAATTAGTATTGATCAAGAATTAATCTAGGATTAATTAAGCGATCAACAGAAGACTAATTAAATATATGGGTTGATTGTGTAAATCATCCATACTTATATAATGGGCTAATGCTCCATGGATTATCTAGTTGGGCTAAAACCCATATGATGCTCCATGGATGCTCCATGGTGTATTTGTACCCATGGATCATGGAAATGAAAGGCCATGTCAATTAGGGTTTACATGGTGTAACCCTAACTATATATGCATCTTATTCTTGACCAAAATCGGCCACTAGAGAGAGTAAGAAAGGGCTAGCCGATTTTCATGAAGTGTAGAATTCTATTAAGTTATTCCAAGTGTATTTGGTGTTGTGTGAACCATTTGAGGTGTCACACTTGGGGCACTAGGTACTCAAGCTTCATGAAGACTTTCTACATCAAAGAGGTATGTATTCTATCTTGTTACATTCATTGTTTTGTATGCTAGATTAGGATAATACCTTGGAAGTTCTTATTTGCATGTATAATAGAGAAAACATAGATCCAAGGTATTTAGGGTTGCATGTACACATAGAAGTGTTAGAATGCTCAAAACCCAACAGTGGTATCAGAGCCTAGGCTTGTTTTTAATTATACTTGATGCAAATTGCTGAAAAATGCTGAAAAACTCGATTTTCTGGCTTTCTGGGCACTGGACTCGCCGAGTCCACTGATGAACTCGCCGACTCCATGAGTAAAATCATCCTACTCGCCGAGTAGGTTCATGCACTCGACGAGTAGGAGCCCCAGACAGCATATTTTCGAGGCTTTTGGCTAGAAATGGACTAGGAACATTACCCTAAGTTGTTTTTGAACTTATAAACTTGTTTTTGATGTGGTAATGTTCATGCTAATCCAATTTCAAAGATAATTGTCAATAGATTCATGTTTTGAATTAGTTTAGTGATTAGGCTAATTACATGAAAAAGTTTGATTTGAATTATCTTGTTCTTATGAGTTGCTTAGGTTAATAGAAAAGTTAATTGATTATGTGTTTTCAATCCAAAATTAATCTAAGGGTTGATTCTAAAATGTGTTTTTGTAACTTGTCCTCAAGTTATATGAAAAGTCACATTTAAGTTTCATAAAACTCATAAAAGTTGGCAATGGTTACAAAAGATGAAGAGTCTTGTCCATAAGTTATGGAGGTTCAAGAGTCACTTCATTAAGTAATAAAATATGTAACCTTAATTAATTCCATAAGTTATAAAACAAAGAAAAGTTAATTCTTTTATTAGTTTAAAGTCTTCCATAACTTTTCCTCAAGTTATGGAACTTGAAGAGTTTTTGGATTAAAACTACTTTAAACACATAAGTTATGGAATTAATTAGTTAAAATTCAACCCTTATACTTTATAATATTATAAGTTAATATATATATATATATATATATATATATATATATATATATATATATATATATATGTATAAGAGTAAAGTCAGTCTTACCGCTAGTACACCTCATTCACGAAGCCGATCTATAAGGTGGGTATAAGGTTGTTGCCTATAAAATGGCAACTTAATGGGTGTCCACTCTCACCCACCGCTTGCTTGACTGGTGGAGGGTCGTTAGCCGAACGGGTTTGACAGGACTATAATTCTCCCTTCATTAAAAGTATTAATGATAAATACTAAGTAACTAAACTCTTAATAATACCCAATCTTAGTTACTTAGGAAAATGTGAATAAGGTGCTAATCCATGAAATTACACTTTGCACGTTGTTTAAGTCGGTTAGTGGAGCGTGTGTGGGTAACCGGCACACTAACTCGTATTTAACAAGGTAGGCAAAGGGTAACTTAATGTTTATCATAGTATCGATGGAGCGTGTGTGGTTAACCAACACATCGATTGAGGGGTAAACACTTAAGGGTACCAAATAATTTGCATGGTTACTTCACACCTTGTTTTGTGATCCTCGGCATCCCAGTCACAAAACTTGAAGGGCACACTCGAGATTGAAACATGCCATTGAACAGTTCAATGAATCTCAAAGATCTAGGAGTTTCAAAAACCAATTAAAACCTAATAATACATTTCGTTTATCTTGGTGGAAATTGTTGAATCGTCATTCACCTACCTTCAAATATTTTATAGCTTGGATTACGCCATACCTCTTCTAAGTTATAAAATTGTTTGTTGGGTCCTAGCCTCAGTATTTCATATTGGGTGTCATATTAAGGACTTAAGATCAACTATCTTGAATATCTCCCAAAAGATGTATGGTTTAGACATTTATGATCTTCCCAAATCTGTTGAAACAAGCTTTCCTAAATGAAGATGATGTCCCTTGGAAATCATACTTCTTCCACCTCCTCCAAATATTCTCCCTAACCCACAAGTTCTTGAAAAGTTTAAGGTCACTCAAACCCTATTGGCAAGGAAAGGTCTATGTGTGGTCACA
The DNA here is from genome assembly GCF_051521515.1 of Lactuca serriola. Taxonomy (NCBI): domain Eukaryota; kingdom Viridiplantae; phylum Streptophyta; class Magnoliopsida; order Asterales; family Asteraceae; genus Lactuca; species Lactuca serriola. Next base: position 145,204,484 of record NC_136408.1, on the reverse strand, counting down.
TCTTGGAGATGTAGTCACATATTGACAAGCCGGGAGAGTTGGGTGTCAAAGTCTTGAGAAAGTTGGTGGTTCAATCACTTTCTAAGTCACATAGTGAGTTCCTTTGGGACACCTATGAAATAGACTATTACAAGACCCTTAATGATCTTATCTATTTGTTAAGATCAACTTCCTTAAAACTTGATGGATATTGACAATAGTGACACATGATATCTAGTAAAGCTCTCTCTTCCCAGTGGAAAGGGATCGACCATAGTCAACTAGGTTGACCAAATGGTACAGAGAAAAGCTAAGTCTATGATAGTCCCGTGTACCATTACCAAAGGGTCCATATGTTTATAGTGCCAAAGGAAGGGGCATTAGTTGCGAATCTGCCAATTTACCTAAGGATGTTAAAGTCAATAAGTTTGACTCTACTTCAGGTAAAGTCCACTATCTAACTCTGCTATGTTTCTATTCTGAGATTTTGGATACATGATGTGACTGGGTCACATGGTGATGTTTTAAGAATCAAAGAAAAGTGAAGAAACTTAAAGAAAGAATATGCTGAATCTGATCGCGTAGATGGATTTCTATCGCATAGTTTGAAGATCGGATTCTTGAGCTACTTCTTAGGAGTTATGAGATATTGCTTAGGAATAGATAACAACTAGTTTTCATATGGATTGTAAGGATAAGTTTTCCGCAAAGTTTTTTAAAATAAAAGAAAATTTTTTGATTTTATTTATTTTAAAATATCCTTACAATGGCATTTGAGGAAAAATTGTTGCTTATATGATTCTGTTAATAGCAAGAGTGGAAATATGAAATTGATTCTTTCATTTGTGGTAACGTCTAAATTTACCAAATAAGGAAAGATTCTCATCACCCAAGTTTCAATTGGACCGGAACTTGGAATCATGCATGTTGTATAGCATGATGAATGAGAACTTTCGAGCATTGGAAAAATTAAGACTAATTACTTGTTCACATGGATGTGTGAGTCAAGTAACGGACTAAGGGATCGAGTACACATTCTTGTGCACTGGTCAAGTCCACCATAAAATATCGATAAGATTATTCGTCTTAATTTACTAAAGCTTAGTAAATATGGTTATACTTACAAGCTTAAGTGTAATTCTGAGACATTGGAAAAGGTTCCAATGTAAGGCAGAGCAAATAAGAAGAATCAAATTAGGCAGAAAGATAAAAGTTTCTCAAATCTGAAAAGATGGGAGAGTACTTTAGTATCAGTTTTGTGATCATCTTAATGATTAATAAACCATAGCACAATTATTTCTCTAAGGGAATCTTAGTGCATTCTTATGACTAAGAAGAGGAACTTGAATTGTTGAAATGGTTAAATCAAGGAGATGAGTCATACTTCGTTCCAAAAACAATTGTTAGAGTTATACTCTAAGATTGAACATAAGTGACATGTCTTAGAGAAGGTTTAAAACACTTGTCAAATGTAAGAGTAAAAGTTTTCTACTCTTGTACATTTGAAATTGGTAAGTTGTGATGTTTTGGATATAACAAAGACCAACTAAGGCCAATTGTTTGAAGTGTTTGTCTTGATTAGAATCCACACTATCTCTTGAATATATGACAAGAGAGTCTTATATGTCAAGAGGACAGTGGGAGTCTTAAAGGTCTTGAAAGTCTCAAGAACTAATCAAGAATAAAACCTAAAGTTCTTCACTAGCACACGACATGAGGTTTATAACCTATCGTGACGACATATTCTGTGCCCATTCCAGTTAAAGTTGGCTTTGCATATGAGTTCTTAGAGTTCTCAATTTGCTGCACAACAACTTGGAAGCAATGGCAGGCCCTTGAGCTGCCAGGTGGCAAGAAATTAAGATTGAGTTCAGTCCATATGAGTTTGGATTTGTCATTATCCTTGTCTTGTGACCATGGTTTTGACAATTCACATGGATAAGAACACATACACCATAAAAATCTAAGTGTCATAAGGTTTCTCTTCGATTCATGAAAATGATGGTGAGGAAACACTTTCACTAAGTAGATTTTAGCTAGATAGCAATTGTGATATTTGCATTCTCAAAGTCGTTAGTGGAGCGTGTGTGGTTTACCGGCACACTAACCTGGACTTGTGAGAAGTGGCAAAAAGGCCTAACCATTATGATTATGGCATCCCTTTTCATAATTGTTCAGACACACAAGTGTGCTATCTAAGGTAAGGTGTATGATTTTGATAAAGTCTTATCAAAACAATCTAGTATCAGAAATCTGAACTTTGGTACGAAAGTCAGCTGATTTTTGAGTACATGTCAAAGCTAGTGGGAGCATAAGTGTTATGCTAATAATCATCATGTTAGTGGGAGCATGATAATTATGATAAGTATTGCAAGCTAGCAATGTTAATTATAGAAAACAAAAGTTTCAATTGGGAAAGAGTTGTTTTTCTATAATTAAGGGAGAGGAAATTATACTTCATCTCAAATCTATAAGCTTAGATCGTGAGGTTTTAATCATTTAGTCAAGGAAATATATATATGAATTTCATGTTGGAATGGCTCAACATAAGGAAATTTTGTATATGGGTCCATTATTTGCGTTCTAAAATTCGATTATTATTACGACATCCTTTTTCATAATCTGAATTATGAGAACTTAGCAAATAGAAATGGAAATGTTATAGCAAAAGACTGGTTTAGTCTTTATGTGAGACATCATGAATCGTGTCCCATATGCTTCGGATATAGGATCGATTACATGTGCTATATTCATCCTTTCTAAAAATTTCCAAATGCCTGGGGCATTAAGAAGGGAAAAGGTTTAGAACTGGATATGACTAAAAGGATTAAACAATTGTCGAGGACAATCTAAGGTTTACCAAAGATTGGTTGCTCAAGGACAGTTGGAAGTATAGTGATTATTCTGGAAGGACCATATTGACATAATCTGTAAGGAGGCAACTCTTGCTCAGAAGTGATAGTCAAAATGGAATCTGGAAATGTTTCAAAGTTAGAAATTATTCAATCTGTGTAAGATTAGGAAACTTAATGCAAGAAGGATGTTTCCAAGGAGTTGATCTCCTTTGGAATGCTCTGTAATGATTGTTGTCAAGTCTTTCTGACTTTGTGCATAATCATTATAAGAAGATCAATGCATATAAGTTTAGAATCTAACAGATTTCAGTAAATGGCATGAATTTGGAATTCTTGCATTTGCAGTAAGGATTTGGGAGTGTGAAAAGAGAATCATTGGAGTTATGTTCAATTGATTTATTTCACAAAGTAAAGATCATAGACAAACATAGTATGCATACTTGGTGTGTGGCATGACTAGTGTTTAGAAAAACATAGTGTACATGCTTGGAGCATGGGACTACTATTGTTTTAAATTCAAGAATAAAGTTGATAGCTGAAACAGTATACAACGAATAATGTGTAATCATATGGTCATAAATAAAAGGTGTTTTATTTATGTTCATAGGTTTTGATACCATATTGGATTCAATTATTATTGTGTTTCATTTTGCATGTTTTGACTTCCAGAATAATCTAGGTTATTCTTCCGGAATGACTAAGTTATTCAAACCATCCACAGTCGGTCATATGCTGGAAGTAGATATGAATTAAGAGTATCATGGGTTGGCTTGTAGAGGTCTAAGGCGTTGGACAAAGGGCTACAACACTCATGAGTGCTCGTAAGTTCTGAGTATTAGATTCAACCCGCGCTCATTGGAATCACTTCATGGATTTTATCACAAGTGATCATGAGACGATAATATCTTATATTCTTCAAACATAGAGATATGAGTTGTTACTATGAGTTGGTTGTACATTGATTGCACGAAAACGCATTTGGTAACTCGGTGCTATAAAACGTGCCTTTGTGTATGATTCAACAAGTAGTAGAACAAGCCATATGAGTCGAAGTTTATCTATTCCTTTTACCTTCGGGATAAAAGCGATATCTGTGGGCCCCTCGATGATTTGATGATGACAAATCGAAATGCTCGGCCGGGCGAGGACTCATTTGATTTGTTCAATTAGTCAGTCGTCATAAATCGGAAATCGGGAAACAACAAATGGACAGAGAGAATGATTATAATCCATGTCTCAGTCCATATGATATCTAGAATGGAGGAATATATGATCCCTTATCTAATGGACAAGTCATTGACAAAGGTCAGAGTTCATCTACAAGGTCAGAGTTCGACATAAGCTTTTGAGAGCTACGATTGCTAGTTGGTCCCTGAAGTCATACGCAATAATAGTTTTAGACTTATCCAAGTGGGAGACTGTTGGATTAATTTCTAAGTCCATAACTATAATTGGTAAGACTTGACCCGACCCGACATGGTCCATTTGGGTTGCATGGCATCATGCATTTGGATAGACTATAATGAGAGAAATAAGACACTTATGGTTATTAATATATTATAAGTTCTTGTATATTAATAATAAGAATAATAAGATTATTTAATTAGTATTGATCAAGAATTAATCTAGGATTAATTAAGTGATCAAAAGAAGACTAATTAAATATATGGGTTGATTGTGTAAATCATCCATACTTATATAGTGGGCTAATGCTCCATGGATTATCTAGTTGTGCTAAAACCCATATGATGCTCCATGGATGCTCCATGGTGTATTTGTACCCATGGATCATGGAAATGAAAGGCCATGTCAATTAGGGTTTACATGGTGTAACCCTAACTATATATGCATCTTATTCTTGACCAAAATCGGCCACTAGAGAGAGTATGAAAGGGCTAGCCGATTTTCATGAAGTGTAGAAGTCTCTCAAGTTATTCCAAGTGTATTTGGTGTTGTGTGAACCATTTGAGGTGTCACACTTGGGACACTTGGCACTCAAGCTTCATGAAGACTTTCTACATCAAAGAGGTATGTATTCTATCTTGTTACATTCATTGTTTTGTATGCTAGATTAGGATAATACCTTGGAAGTTCTTATTTGCATGTATAATAGAGAAAACATAGATCCAAGGTATTTAGGGTTGCATGTACACATAGGAGTGTTAGAATCCTCAAAACCCAGCAATAGCAACTTGGAAGAAATGGTAGGCCCTTGTGCTGCCAGGTGGCAAGAAGTTAAGACTGAACAAGTTCAATCCATATGAGTTTAGATTTGTCACTAACCGTGTCTTGTGATTATGGTTTTGACAAATCCACATAGATAGGAACACATACACCATAACATATAAGTGTCATAAGGTTTCTCTACGATTCGTGAAATGATGGTAAGGAAACGCTTTCACTAAGTAGATTTTAGGCAGATAGCAATTGTGATATTTTCACTCTCAAAGTCGTTAGTGGAGCGTGTGTGGTTAACCGGCACACTAACATGGACTTGTGAGAAATAGCAAAGGTCTGAACAATTGAGACTATGATTACAACATCCCTTTTCATAGTTCTGAAATTGTTTAGACACACATGTGAGCTATCTAAGGAAAGGTCTGTGATTTTGATAAAAGTCTTATCAAAACATCTCGTATTAGAAATCTGAACTTTGGTAAGAAATTCAATAAAGTATTGATTTCTAGAAATTCAACTGATTTCTGAGTATATGACAAAGCTAGTGGTAAGATAAGTGTTATGCTAATAATCATCATATTAGTGGGAGCATGATAATTATTATTAGTATTGCAAGTTAGCAATGTTAATTATAGAAAAACAAAAGGTTTCAATTGGGAAAAAGTTGTTTTGCTACAATTAAGGGAGAGGAAATTATACTTCATCTCGATTCTAAAAGCTTAGATTGAGGTTTTGATCATCTTTAGTCAAGGATACATATGAATTTTGTGTTGGAATAGCTCAACATAAGGAAATTCCATATATGGGTACATTATTTGCGTTCTAAAATTCGATTATGATTACGGCATCCCTTTTCATAATCTGAATTATGAGAACTTAGCAAATAGAAATATTGTAGCAAAAGGACTGGTCTAGTATCATGTCTTTATGTGATACATCATGAATCGTGTCCCATATGCTTCAGATATAGGATCGATTGCATGTGCTATAATATTCATCCTTTCTAAAATTTTCCAAATGCTTGGGGAATTAAGAAGGGAAAAGGTCTAGAATTGGATATGACTAAATGATTAAGAAATTGTCGAGGACAATCTAAGGTTTACCAAAGATTGGTTGCTCAGGGACAGTTGGAAGTATAGTGTTAATTTTGGAAGGACCATATTGACATACTCTGAGAAGAGGCAACTCTTGGACAGAAGTAATAGTCAAAATGAGAATATTGAAATATTCCCATTGGTGGAACTTATTCATTAAATATGTGTGAGATTAGGAAACTTAAATCACAAAGAATGTTCAACGGCAATGAAATTTGAATATGAGACTTTGGTACCATGGAGTTGGTCTCCATTGGAATATTATGTAATGTCTATTGACAAGTATTTGTGACTTTGTGCATAATCGTTACAAGAGGACCAATGCATATAAGTTTAGAATCTAACAGATTAAGGTAAATGGCAGGATTTGGAATTCTTGCATTTGCCATAAGGGTTTGGGACTGTGAAATGAGAATCATTGGAATTATGTTCAATCGATCTATTTCACAAAGTAAAGATCATAGAAAACATAGTGTGCATACTTGGTGTATGGCATGACTAGTGTTTAGAAAAACATAGTGTGCATACTTGGTGTATGGCATGACTAGTGTTTAGAAAACATAATGTGCATGCTTGGAGCATGGGACAACTATTGTTTGAAATAGTATGCAATGAATTATGGGTAATCAATATGGTGATAAATAAAAGGTGTTTTATTTATATTCATAAGTTCTAAGACCATATTGGATTCGATTATTCTTGTATTTCACTTTGCATGTTTTGACTTCCAGAATAACTAGGTTGTTCTTTACTGAATGACTAAGTTATTCAAACTATCCACATTCGGTCATACGTTGGAAGTAGATATGAATCAAGACTGTCATGAAGCTGGATTGTAGATGTCCAAGGTAGGGGACGTAGCAAGTGGTGCTACAACATTCATGAGTACTCATAAGTTATGAGTATTAGATTCAACCGACGCTCATTGGAGTTACTTCATGGATTTTATCACGAGAGATCATGAGATGACAATATCTTATATTCTTCAAACCTAGAGATATGAGTTGTTACTATGAATTGGTTATACATTGATTGCATGAAAACGCATTGGTAACTCAATGTTATAAAACATCCCATTGTGTATGATTCAACATGTAGTAGAACAAGCCATATGAGTCGAAGTTTATCCATTCCTTTTACCTTTGGCATAAAAGCGATATATGTAGGCCCCTCGATGATTTAGTTATGACAACCCGAAGTGCTTAGCCAAGCCAGGACTAATGTGATTTGTTCAATTAGTCGGTCATCATAAATCGGAAATCGAGAAATAACAAATGGACAGAGAGAATGATTGTAATCCATGTCTCAGTCCATATGATATCTAGAATGGAGGAATATATGATCCCTTATCTGATGGACGCGTTAGTGATTTGTTCAGAGTTCGAAGGCAGCAACTTTTAAGAGCTACGATTGCTAGTCGGGTCTTGAAGTCACACGCAATAATAGTTTTAGACTTATCCAAGTGGGAGACTAGTAGACTAGTGTCTAAGTTCATAACTATATTTGGTATGTACTTGACCCGATTGGCATGGTCCATTTGGGTTAGATGGCATCATGCATTTGGATAGACTAAAATGAGAGAAATAACACTTAAGGTTTATTAATATATTATAAGTTCTAATATATTAATAAGATTATTTAATTAGTATTGATCAAGAATTAATTTGGAATTAATTAAGTGATCAAAAGGAGACTAATTAAATATATGGGTTGATTGTGTAAATCATCCATACTTGTATAGTGGGCTAATCCTCTATGGATTATCAAGTTGGGCTAAAACCTATAGGATGCTCCATGGTGTTTTTGTACCTATGGATCATGGAAATAAAAGGCCATGACAATAAGGTTTTACATGGTGTAACCCTAATTGTGACACACTATATAAGCATCCTATTCTTCCCAAATTCGGGCACCAAGAGAGCACTATGAAGGAATTGTGAGGGCTAGCAAATTTCATGAAGTGTCTCGTTTCACTCTAAGTTATTCCAAGTGTATTTGGTGTCACTAGGCTCTTGAGCTCCATGGAATAAAGCTACATCAAAAAGGTATGTATTCTATCTAGTTTTGTTATACTAGCACTTATGATTGTATGCTAGCTAGGGTAATACCTTGGAATATTCATATTTGCATGTATAATAGAGAAAACATATATCCAAGGTATTTAGTGTTGCATGTACACCTAGGAGTGTTAGAATGCTCATTACCCAACATCTATGTGTAGATACTTTTACGCAAGAAGGATGTTTAAAGGAATGTACTTTGAATATGAGACTTTGTATCTATGGAATTGTCTTGTAACAATCTCCAATGGAACATTTTGTAATTGGCAAAGTCTCTGTAACTTTGGTGCCTAGATGTTACAAAATGATCATTGCATGATAGCTTAGAATCTAACATGTTCTAATAGTGGAAGAATTTTTCATTCTTACGCATATGATAAGGATTTGGAATTGTGAAATGAGCACCTTTGGAAATGTGTTCAACTAATCTATTTCACAAACTAAGGACCATAGCTAAACATAGTGTGCATGCTTGAAATAACTATTGTTTTAATTAAAGTATTAAGTTGATTAGTCGAAACATTATACAATGAATAATGTGTAATCAATATGGTGATTATATAATAAGTGTTTTATTTATACTCAAAAGTGTTGAGACCATATTGAATTTGATTATTCTTGTGTTTCACTTCGCATGTTTTGACTTCCCGAATAATAAGATTATTCAAACATCCACAGTCAATCATACTTTGGAAGTAAGTAATGAGGTAAGAATTTCATGAATCCAACTATATATTGTTTAAATGTTTAGACATAGCACAAGTTTGCTGCAGTGTTCATGAGTACTCCTGAAATAAGAATTTGAGTATTGGATTAAACCTACGCTCACTTGAATCAGTTGCGCATTGATAATATGTAAACACATTGATAATATGTATGATTTGTTGTTTACGAGTCATTTGCGCATTGATAATACGTAAACACATTAGTAACTTGATGTTATAAAACGTATTGTTGTGTGTGATTTGATGAGCAACTAGTACAAGCATATGAGTCCAAGTTTATCTTTCCTTTTATCCAATGTGGGATAAAAGCGATATATGTGGGCCCCTCGATGATTTAGTGATGACAAACCTAAGTGCTTGGCCAATCCTGGACTAAGTTGATGTGTTTAATTGTAGTCTGTTATTACTCGTAATAAATCGAAAATCGGGAAACAACACATAGACAAAGAGAATGATTATAATCCATGTCTCATGTCTATACAATATCTAGAATGTATGAATATTTGATCCCTTATATAAAGGGCGCTCTACTGATAAGATCAGAGTTCGACAACGGCTTTTGAAAGCTAAGATTGTTGATGAGCTTCTGAAGTCATACTTGCAAGAATACTTATTAGACTTATCCAAGTGGGAGACTGTTAAATTAGGTGTCTAAGCCCATAACTATTTTTGGTATCTACTTGATTTGATTATGAGCATGATCCTTTTGGGTTACCTTCACTCATGAAACTTGATAGGATGATAAGTGGAGAGAAAGAGTAGGATTTATTATGTGAATAATAAATTGGCACTCATAATGATTTTATTAATATATTATATGATTCATATATTATTTGGAAATCATATTATTAATTAGTAATTAATTAGAAATTAATCTAGTATTAATTTTGGGATTAAAGGAATTGACTAATAATGGAGGGACTGATTATGTAAATCAGTAATAATTCTAGTTTGGACTAATGGACCTTATTGATATGGGGTGGACGAAAATCTAAGGAAACCCCATAGAGTTTTCATCCAAGGCCCTATCATATGGTGGTTCATGGATTTCTTAAGGCCTATGCAAGGGAATTAGGGTTTCCACTTAAACACCCTAATAGCCTCAACTATATAAACCCTCCTAACATAAGGATTTTCAGCCCCTATGAGTTTTAGAGAACGCTAGTTGATTTCCTTACCACTCCAAGTCTTCCTTTGCATTGAGTGTTTGTGACTCCATTAGAGGTGCAACACTTGGGGCACTAGGCTTTTAAAAGTCAAGATCAAGCAAGGATTGTACTTGTTATTACAATATAACAAGTGAGGTAATGTTCCAAACCCTATTTTACATATGAATTTTGAAATTGGTATGCTAGTGTTAAGGTTTATGCTTTGGATGATTATTTTCATGTACAATTTGAGAAAAACATAGATCTAAAAAATTAGGGTTGCATGTACACCATACGGATTTTGTAGTGCTCAAAACCCATCAGTTAGAAGGCATTGAACCAATTTTGGTTAAATCTTTTGATGGGGTTGAAGGAAGGTTTATGTGTATATATAGCGTGGAGGAGGTTGTTCCAAATCCGAGAGATTGTCTATTAGGAATTGGCGGTCGAGTTTTTTGCAACTGTTTCATTTAGAAGGAAAATTGTTGCAATCGAGGATACAAATCTTACATTTTTTTGGGACCACAAAGGTGAGAACTAAGCCTTTCCTAGCTCGCGACGAGGACAGACATTTATCTTCCGTCGGAAGTGCATATAGACACCTATATTGAGTTCATTAAGGGTATCATCCGAACCACTAATGGATTCAAAGATGATACATATTGGCCAACCATTGAAAACGGCACATACAATAAGGGGATCACACAAGAAAGAGATGTTTGATCACCTATCCATCCCCTCCTATGCAGGTTGATCACGAATACAATAAATCAAAGGCAGGATGGGGACAAGGTCCCAGCATTAGATGCATTTTTATTATGGGCCCTCATCACACCAAACATCCATGTGGACATCCCTTTTCTATTGGCAGAATTTCTCTCAATCCTGGCATGCAAGGATTGCCGAGGTTCTCCTTTATATGGCGAGATGTTGACCACCCGGATTGCATGGTCTTTTGGCATTATTGACTAGCATGAAGCCATGTTTTTGTAAATCGAGCCTCAAAAATCTTTTTCTCCTCTTCTGTATAAACGAGCTGATATTGTGGTTGATAATGGGTCGGGTAATTTTTCCATTCCCAATGATATGCCCCACAACCAACCCGGTCGAAGGGTACGACAGAGAGGTTGAGAAGTGAATGAAGATGAACTACTGGTGCGACTGAGGATAAGCTCCCGATGGATCCATACAATATGGCTTTGAGGTAATTCTAAGAAAACTTGGAACGAGGTGTTAACTATACGAATATGAGTTTAGATTTCATGATGCAACAAATGAACTTCAATCAACCCGATGATTTTCTGGCTACATATCGTATGACCTAAGTTGAACGAGTTGAGGAGATTTCAACAGGGAAGAGCTAGTAGCAGTAGACGAGGTGGTTATGATAATGATGAGGAATGAGAGATTTTTATCCTTTTCTTGCCAATGGATTTAAGACATGTTTTTTTGGTTTATTTTGGTTTGTTTGGTTTGGTTGTTTTTTTGGGATAATTATCTTTTTATTTGATTGTTTAATTTGTTTCCAAGATTTATTACTTTTCTCTGCTTTAGATTCCAAGAATTTTTGAGTCCAAGTGAGGGGTTGTTTTTGCAAGAGATTGATGAATTTTAGAGAAAGATTAGAGATATGTCGAGAGAGATGAGAGTTGAGCATTTTTAGTGTTATTTTTGAGCGAACGAGTGAAGAGTCACATCCAAGAAATGTTTATCTTTATTGGTGCTAAGGAATATTGACGAAATTTGATGTTTACAACACTTATTTGTGCCATTTTTCTTTCAACACGACGTGGTATCCATCACCACGACGTGTGTCGCAATCAGAACACAAAAAAATTAATTCCTCCAGGACACCACAATGTGTTCCTTTTTACCGCGAGGTGGTGTCTTCTCGAGACAGATTTTCGAGTTTTCTCTTATACATTATGAAGTACATGTATCCAAGTCTTTGAGTCATCTTCTGTAGCGGTTAACCACTTCTGTTTCCACACTTTTGAGCAACTTATCCTACACACATGCAAAAAGATTCAAGACGTGTAACACCGTAAATTTCAAGACAAAATTTTCATTTAAAATAATCATTTTATTCTTAGAACACTTGTTTAAAATCTCATTCATAATCGAATTACAAAACATAGCTCCATTTTCACTTGCATAGAAAAACCAGGATCCTCCAAAATATGACTCTTTCTCTGGTGTGTACAATCAAGCCGGTGCCGTCCCGTGATACTGAAAGAAACCTGAAAACAACATAACACAAAACACTGTAAGCACGAAGCTTAGTGAGTTCCCCAAAATACCACACACATAACACATATAAGCCACTCGAGGCTATAACTCTATGGGTCCGTGCACCCAAACTCTGTGAACCCTCAGGTTCTAACTCCGTGAACCTTCCGGTTCTAACTCTAGGAACCCTTCGGTTCCAACTCTGCAAACATGCACAGCATAAATCACATAGAAATAATGCAGTACAACACATAACATACATAGCATACAAATACTCTGTCACATAACTCTGGTTACCTACTCAAGGTAAAGTATAGTGAGAAGACTCACCTGACAAGCAGAAAGCAGATATCTCCATACTTGAATCTCAAACTCGCCACCGCCTAACACGTAAGGCAAAACTCTCACGACTATAACTCTCGAGACTAGAATCAATCCTCTCAATGCACCCTCTTCAGGGTAAGTGACTATTTTACCCCTCTCTTGGCCTAAAGGTCACATTGCTGACCAAACCCTAAAAGTCAACGGTCAACCCTTGGTCAAAATCAAAGTCCTCAGTCAAAGTCAACCCCTGACTGACCCTACTCGCCGAGTCAACCCTATGACTCGCCGAGTTCCTATAATCAGAACTTCACTCAATCCGCGACCTAACTCGCCGAGTCACTCCGAGACTCGCCGAGTCCAACAATTCTGAGTCCACTCGCACACAACTCACCGAGTCACCCCTTGACTCACCGATTCTCGACTCAACCAGGGAATATCGACACTTTCGACAAGACTCGCCGAGTCCAAGAACAGACTCGCCGAGTCCAAGACTATCATCAACCTACTCGCCGAGTTGTTCATACAACTCGCCGAGTTCCAGGCTATCTTCATCCAACTCGTCGAGTTGTTCTTCCAACTCGCCGAGTCCCAGCTCATCTTCAAGCAACTCGTCGAGTACACCCATGTGACTCGCCGAGTACCACCAGTCTGAATCCATTCAGAAGCATTCCAGGCCATGAAATTGCTCCAAAACATAGATCTAGCCTCCTACCACTCATCCATCACGTAAAGTGGCAAACTTTATGTGAATCCAAAGAGATCTAGGCCATTTGCACATTGGGCTAGGGTTTGGGACATGAAAGCTTCACTAAACACTCCAACACAGGGACTTTCATGCTCTCTGATTCTTCTCCCTTCCAGATCTGAGGTAGCAACCTCAGATCTAACCTCTAGACTTCCCATTTCATCCATAGACAAGTTCCCACAAACCCCAAAATGAAGAAACAACATAACAACAGCCCAAGAACGAGATATTACCTCCAAGAGATGCCCAAACTGCAATGTAATTCGGATCCAAGCAAAGCCCCTTGCTCCAAGCCTTCAATCTCCCAAAATTCCTTCAACAATTACTTCTCCAAGCTCCAATCCACTCAACAATGGTGCTTCACCGCCATTTAGGGTTTTCTGGGGCTTTAGGGGTGATAAAGAGGCTGGGAGGAAAACATAATGTTCTTTATATAGGGCTCAACCCCGAGAATTAGGGTTTTCTCCAATCAGCGCCTACTCGCCGAGTCCTCCTCATTGACTCGCCGAGTCGACTACTTAGCACGCGACCCAGTCGTGACTCTACTCGCCGAGTCCATCGATGGACTCGCCGAGTCACTCTTTCACAACTTACTCTTTTAGCCCTTCAACTCTACTCTTGATATTTCGGGATGTTACAATTTTCCCCCACTTAATTTAGGCTTCGCCCTCGAAGCCTATGGCAACTCAACTCCAAAATACTCCCACGACGCGCCACCTGTCCCTAACTAGACCAGGTTCCTCCAAGCATAACCATCGAACTCGAACTCACTTCCCCTTTCCTTGCGGTGTCCTGACCACCGTCTCAAACCGGGCACCGGCTGTACCCTCTGATAATCACACTCAACAATCGAGAATTACCCGATATGTATCACTGCTCCAAATCTCAACAATCGCTCGACCCATAAGGGCTAGAAAGCCATGAACCATCGGATCCCCGATCTGAATCCCACTCTATCCATTCCGTGCTGACAGAAAGATCCACTCTTCAATCTCAGAGCAACTCCCACGAGTTCTCCTCTTGCAATCACATACGCATGCTGAACTTGCCCAGTACCCTCGGGTTGGGAAAAACCCGATGCACTGATGATATCCTCCAACATCCCCCCTGGATGAACCACTAGTACATATCCAATACCCTGATCAGAATCAAGTTGGGAGTCCCAGACTCCCTCCCTGCATTCATCCTGAGACTCTTGGTTCTACACCCGCAGAACCCCTTCCGTCTCCTCAGCAGACATCCCAACATGATGTCATTCCATACCACTGTCACAGACACAGTGTTCATCCACCATACTCCAAATCGTCCACTCTCACTACTACTTTCACTTCCGTGAACCAACACCCCCCCCTCGGGGGTTACATACCTTTCTTTTCCCTTACCCAGGGAAACCACTAGCCAACCTTGCCACTACTCCATGTATCATACATGCTCTGGATCTGCTCGCAAGGGCCCTCGGGTCCATGCGCTACCTCTCTCCAACAAATGAGGGTCCGACACCTCCTCCCACACAACAGCTCAAAGGGTGGCATACCAATGCACTAATGATGGTTGTTGATATAGGATAACTCAACCAAAGATAAATATGTGCCGCAACTCCCTCCGAGGTCTAATACACATGCCCGAAGCATGTCTTCGAGCGTCTGAATCGCTCGCTCGCTCGGAAGTGTCCTCAGACATCATCATGATAAGCTCTAGCTCATTTCTCATATCTCTCTTTGAGACTGAGCACCAGGTCAGCTTTTGACTCCACAACTGAGCCTCCAAAGGTCACCCATATCATGATCCAAATAACCCACTAACTTCCTCCCCGTGACCACTATCCCGGCCCAACCGAGGGTCACCTCAAATCTGATCTCTGGTTTCTGCTGCGCATATCCCTTGCGCATCTCACCGCATCTCCAGACAGAGACGGTGACCCCAGTCTCGCCCCCGGTTCAACACCCAGGCTCTAGAACTCAATACTAGGGATACTCAAGCCCAAAACTCTTCCACATCATACACAGATCGGAGATCATTCCATCATCACATTCTCTTGCCATCTAGTGAGTACTACGACCCCCCGCAGTATCACAACACCCTCTAACTAGTGAGTACTACGGCTCCCCGCAGTATCACAACACCCTATGACTAGTGAGTACTACGGCTCCCCGCAGTATCACAACACCCTCTGACTAGTGAGTACTACGGCTCCCCGCAGTATCACAACACCTTCTGACTAGTGAGTACTACGGCTCCCCGCAGTATCACAACACCCTCTGACTAGTGAGTACTACGGCTCCCCGCAGTATCACAACACCCTCTGACTAGTGAGTACTACGGCTCCCCGCAGTATCACAACACCCTCTGACTCCACTAGCTCATGCTCCACAGACTATCACAGGCAGCTACCCGTACTCGACTCGAATACACATTCCAGACTCTGGAAGCAATCGACATATCAAAATGCCCACCCTTGCGAAGTTCCATTCTCTTAATAATCTTCCTGTATGCCCATACTCGAAGGGCTCCCACTAGATCCGTAGATACCTGATACACCACAAATCGTTTCAAATCAAGATTTACGAGTAACTCCGAAATAAAGGTATCATACCCGGATACCTCGGAATATCCCAACAGAACATCACAAGATCCTGCCACAACCACTGATTCCCTTACTCCCAATACCATACACTCACGACAATACATTTCCTCTGAATCCCATAATAATTTCTGATATCACACAATGCGCAACTTCAGTGCATCCAAACACTCAATTGGAATACAAGGAAGGCGCTAACCCTTCAGAACACACTGATGATCCTCCGAAACCCTTTCCACTACCGCTCAAAATTCAAGCAAGAATACACATCCTAGCCCGGGAATTGGCTACTCGATAATCGGCTACCCATATCTCAACCCAGAAGTTCTCAACTGCCCATACCATCATTACGAGCCTTCCACTCGAGACGACTCTGACCACCATCAGATTCCTGATCATTGACCACCCACCGTGGAGACACCCATCCTTCTCTTAGACATATATCACATGCATTATCTCGCCCTGCACCTTCCTTAATCACCCATGACCCTGATCTCATGAATTCAAGTCGTAGGTTCTGCATCCAACCCCTAACCGCTCTTGCACCAATCTCTGGTTCTCTCAATAAACCACCCGGTTCTCCCCCACTTAGGGTTCGAACCATCACTATCTGACACATCAACAACCTCACGAACTATTTCCACCAGCAATAACGCACCTGCCCCTGGAAAGTGCTACGCAACACCCGATAATCCCCTTTTAGGAAATTAATCGATCTCATAACTCTGATCCTCAGATGAACTCCTCAAGAACTTCTTGCCACGACTATCTCTAGTCGTTCCAAATCTCGTACCAATCTAGCACCAAACAACTTAACTGCTCAATAAATTCCCTGGCTCATAGACCGAACCACAAAATCATCGTACCCCTCACCTCAATTCATCAAACATCGCTCCAACACCGGGATCATCCAAAGAACAGGGACCCACTCCCATATTTAACACCCAACATAGATAGAAAACTCTCTGCACTGCTAAACTCGACTGAACTCCCCATTGATACCACTACAATACATCCTACTATACTCAAATAGGTGTAGTGTGGTCCTCGACTATCTCAGTCCCAACTGACTATCTGCTCATGATAAATCACTGCCTCGCGGCACACATGCTACCTGATACTCTGGAAGAAATCATCACCAATAACGACCTGTAGGGTTTACCCCCAAACCCAAAACTAAAACATCAGGCCTCTCATGTTTCGCACACGAACATAAATAGCACCACTCACATAGAAGGTGACCTCTCCTCTATCGACTGATTGCTAAACTCATACCGAAATTCTCCTCTCCCTCTAACTCCTTACCAAAATACTCTGATAGGCTCTCGACTTCCCTCTCGAGGGACGCCTCTCCAAACTCAATCATGGCCTACAGGCCTAAAACCCATAGCGTCCAATCTCTACCTCATCAATCGTGACCGGATAACCAGAGAATCACAAGCATCATTCACTACGAACCATGGTACTCATCCCATGACATCTCTTCTCAATATGCTCCGGTGTATGGTACCCGAACCATAGCATCACTCCTCCATCTGCTCCGATGTATGATACTTGAACCATAACATCACTCCTTAATCTGCTCCGATGTATGGTACTCAACCATAACATCACTCCTGAATCTGCTCCGATGTATGGTACTCAACCATAACATCACTCCTCAATCCGCTCCAATGTATGGTACTCGAACCATAACATCACTCCTCAATACGCTCATTAGAATCTTCAGAATACTCCCTGTATCAAGTATGGGTCCTCTGCTTTCTGTAGTACGGGCCCATACTACCTGCCACATCTACCCATACTTTCCACACGGACTATCCTGGAGCTCCTAAGTAGTTGCTCGACCTTCTCGTTCACCAATTCCATCGCGCGCTCGCTCCCCAGCGAAATTCTCTACCCTGCCAGTGCACTCATCTGGCTAAGGTTACTCCCTAGGCTCTTCTCAGATTCCCACACTTCTCTGCCATCAGCTGCTGAAGAGCTCTTAATGATGCCAACCATCTACCTCCTGAATATCGTCATATTCGCTTGGTAGCTGACTCCCATCATCGAGAGTTCCACAAAGCACGAAGCAAGCAGCATTCGAGCATCGAAGAATATATATGACTCACTCTGGGTGATAACTCCGCTTGCTCTGCTCATCCTCGGAAGTACCACCGAACTCTGCAACTCTTCCCCTCGCGGGCTCTACCTATTCTTTCTCCAAGTACCACAGTACTCATCTAGGTATCTTTCCTAGATTACTCCTCTACTCAAATCCCCTAAAGGATTCCAATCAAATATTCTCACTCATCACATACTCAAAAGCACGACGCATATCACAGCAATTCCTAGGCTAAGGCATCACAAATCAAGCGACTCTAGTCCTAATATATGGAATACCTAGCCTGTCTCTAGCATGCAATAATATCTCATAAAGTGCATCATAAATATTCTCATAACACAGAAGTAAGGGTATTTTGGGAAATCACCGTTCGGGCTCTGGCTGATTGTACACACTGCTCTTTCTCGTTTTCTCTTTGAAATCTTATTCGCTTTAGAAAATTATTTCTTTGAAAACTTTTCTTACTTCCTCAGTTTGAGTCCAGAATTACCCGCAGGCGCATCCGAATCCCTCAAACCAAGGCTCTGATACCAACTTGTAACACCGTAAATTTCAAGACAAAATTTTCATTTAAAATAATCATTTTATTCTTAGAACACTTGTTTAAAATCTCATTCATAATCGAATTACAAAACATAGCTCCATTTTCACTTGCATAGAAAAACCAGGATCCTCCAAAATATGACTCTTTCTCTGGTGTGTACAATGAAGCCGGTGCCATCCCGTGATACTGAAAGAAACCTGTAAACAACATAACACAAAACACTATAAGCACGAAGCTTAGTGAGCTCCCCAAAATACCACACACATAACACATATAAGCCACTCGAGGCTATAACTCTATGGGTCCGTGCACCCAAACTCTGTGAACCCTCAGGTTCTAACTCCGTGAACCTTCCGGTTCTAACTCTAGGAACCCTTCGGTTCCAAATCTGCAAACATACACAGCATAAATCACATAGAAATAATGCAATACAACACATAACATACATAGCATACAAATACTCTGTCACATAACTCTGGTTACATACTCAAGGTAAAGTATAGTGAGAAGACTCACCTGACAAGCAGAAAGCAGATATCTCCATACTTGAATCTCGAACTCGCCACCGCCTAACACGTAAGGCAAAACTCTCATGACTATAACTCTCGAGACTAGAATCAATCCTATCAATGCACCCTCTTAAGGGTAAAAGACTATTTTACCCCTCTCTTGGCCCAAAGGCCACATTGCTGACCAAACCCTAAAAGTCAACGGTCAACCCTTGGTCAAAATCAAAGTCCTTAGTCAAAGTCAACCCCTGACTGACCCTACTCACTGAGTCAACCCTATGACTCGCCGAGTTCCTATAATCAGAACTTCACTCAATCCGCGACCTAACTCGCCGGGTCACTCCGAGACTCGCCGAGTCCAACAACTCTGAGTCCACTCGCACACAACTCACCGAGTCATCCCTTGACTCACCGATTCTCGACTCAACCAGGGAATATCGACACTCTTCGACAAGACTCGTCGAGTCCAAGAATAGACTCGCCGAGTCCAAGACTATCATCAACCTACTCGCCGAGTTGTTCATACAACTCGCCGAGTTCCAGGCCATCTTCATCCAACTCGCCGAGTCCCAGCTCATCTTCAAGCAACTCGTCGAGTACACCCATATGACTCGCCGAGTACCACCGGTCTGAATCCATTCAGAAGCATTCCAGGCCATGCAATTGCTCCAAAACATAGATCTAGCCTCCTACCACTCATCCATCACGCAAAGTGGCAAACTTTACGTGAATCCAAAGAGATCTAGGCCATTTGCACATTGGGCTAGGGTTTGGGACATGAAAGCTTCACTAAACACTCCAACATAGGGACTTTCATGCTCTCTGATTCTTCTCCCTTCCTGATCTAAGGTAGCAACCTCAGATCTAACCTCTAGACTTCCCATTTCATCCATACACAAGTTCCCACAAACCCCAAAATGAAGAAACAACATAACAACAGCCCAAGAACGAGTTATTACCTCCAAGAGATGCCCCAACTGCAATGTAATTCGGATCCAAACAAAGCCCCTTGCTCCAATCCTTCAATCTCCCAAAATTCCTTCAACAATTACTTCTCCAAGCTCCAATCCACTCAACAATGGTGCTTCACCGCGATTTAGGGTTTTCTGGGGCTTTAGGGGTGATAAAGAGGCTGGGAGGAAAACATAATGTTCTTTATATAGGGCTCAACCCCGAGAATTAGGGTTTTCTCCAATCAGCGCCTACTCACCGAGTCCTCCTCACTGACTCGCCAAGTCGGCTACTTAGCATGCGACCCAGTCGCGACTCTACTCGCCGAGTCCATCCATGGACTCGCCGAGTCACTCTTTCACAACTTACTCTTTTAGCCCTTCAACTCTACTCTTGATATTTCGGGATGTTACAAGACTCATCTTCTATCCCATAGGAGTTTGTTCCTTTTTCTCTTTCTTTAATTTTATGTCTTGCATAGCATGCAATGAGGGTATTGCATGAATTAAGTGTGAGGTAGGGGTATATTGCATTAGAGAAAAAAAAAAACATTTGATTTTTCAAAATTTACATTCCTAGTTTTCAAAATTTGCACTCATATAGACTTGAAACAATAGTTTAATTTAGGAAAATCTAGCTAATTAAAATGTATTCTAGTATTGGCTGGGACGATCCGAAGAGAGCCCAAATGTTTACCTGAGCCAACACATGTTGTAGTGTATTTTGGCTTCCCATTTCCTAGTGAAAAGTCATGTGGTATGAAAGGTAATCTGGTAGCTTATATGATGTAACAAGTTATGGAACCTCTACCTAAAATCTATCCAGGAGAGCTTATGTAGTCATTGCAGTTAGACTAATACCTCTAACCAATAAAGGTTGAAGTTAAGCTCCTTGCTGAAGCATGTAGGACTTTGAGTGAAAAAGGTGAGATATGAAAAAAAGAGCAATGACCAAAAAGTTGAAGAATTTTGGACCTGACAAAGTATGAAATCCAAAGATCCTGAAGAAATTATAAAATTTGAAGATACCAAAGATCAAACAAAAAGGTGGTGAATTCAAAGAACTTAAAGACAAATATCAAAGAAGAGATGAATTTCAAAGAGCACCATTGTGGTATCAATTTGTAATTCTTTCTAGAGTTTATGTATTCATGGTAGTTTAACCAAAAATACTTTGAGGTTAAGAAAGATTTATGGGGATGGATTCGGAGGGTTGCAAAAATGACTGTCATATAAGTTAAGGGGTGAAGGTTCAAATGAATTGTGAGTATTTAGGAATGGGAAGGTTTTAGCAATCATAGACACAAATTCAAGCATTGCGGTCTTGGGACAATGGTTGTGTTTGAAATGGATTGTTTTATGTGATATTGGTGAGATATTAAAAAATCAATTTTCTTGGGGGCAAGCAAAGGATAACTGTGGGGTATTTTGATATGTCCATGTCTATACATATAATTTTGCATCATGTCTAAATAGTTTTAATTAGTTTTATGCCCTTTATAGAATAAAAGGTACTTAATTTGTTATGTATAGTGTTGTAGGGGTAAAAGATATGTTTAGAGCAGAAAGGAAGTTGGAAGCTGGAAGCTAAGGAATTTGAATGAAGACTATTAAATGAAGAGAAATTCAATCAACACGTCGTGGTGACTTCCCCACAACGTTGTGTTTTGACCTTTCATGATTGACTTCGAAGACTTGACGTATACGAGATAAAAGTGAAGATCATGACGTGGTGGCCTTAACATGTCGTGGTGATCTGTTTTCGGGAATCTATAAATACCGCCATTATTGTTCGAATTGAGAGCTTTTTCTTGGAGCTATTGACGACTTTTCAAGGCCAAGGATCTAAATTGAAGCTTGGAAGTGAAGAAATCGAATGTAGCTTGGGAATTGAGACCATTAAATCAATAAAACTCTTTATTATGACTTTCTATTCTAGTTTAATTATTTACATGCATATGAATTTCATTTTTTTGACTTTAGTTGCTAAAATCATTGGTTAAAACCCTATGACTTTTGTTTGGTGTAGATTTGCATAACTATCTATGGTTTGATTTATGGTTGGAATAAGTTTTTATTGGTTATTTGTTAATTTAGCTTATTTAAGAACCTTTTGTGATTATGATAACTGTTTTATCTATTTATTACAGAGTTTAATTAAGTTTGCATGTCTATGTTTCTTAATTGAACTTGAATGTTATGATCTTTGTGGATTGCAAAAATTGTCGGACTAGAGTTTTGACTAAAACGTACGGTTAGATAAAAAATTGGGAAAATAATTATGGGAGCTAATATATGATGACCTGTCATATATTGAAATGAGTCAATTAACAAATTTAATCAATCTATTATAAGTCTAATTTAACTCGAACCGAATAATAGTGTGCTTGTGAGTTTGTCCGTCTGATCACCGTATGAATGAACTTGTTTACTGAAGGATTAAGTTAGTGAATATTAACTTGGTCATATTAGGAATTGGAAACTAATTGAGCATTAATCCATTGCACTTCCACAAATAACCCATAATAGCAAGTAAATTGAAGCTAAACGGAAGTCTCTCAAATACCTTGGTTTAAATCGTTTATTTTTGTTTCTTGCTTTAGTTTGATAATTGCTCTAGTTAATTGTTAGTTTAGCTTAGTTAATTAAGTTTCTAGTCTTGCAAAACTAGAGAAAAAAAACCTTTTCTAAATTTCTTAGTAATTTAGTTAGTAGTACGTAGGAATTAGCTAATAATATCGTTCCCTGTGTTCGATACCTGTCTATTGTACTATACTATTTACAACAAGGTACACTACTTTAGGTAGAAATTAGTTACATTAGTAAGATAAAACTAGTGCGTAATTATTTTTAACGTTATTCGTGGTCATCATCTATACTCCGATAGGCAACTAGATCATCTTTAAAGTCAAGGCCTCTCATCATCTGTTTCATCTTTCATTTCTCACCATCTATATCATCTTTTATCTACCCATCTCTACCTAGTATATTTATAGGTAATAAAAATACATATACTACTTATAATCAAATAAAAATTATATATCGTTCATCTAGCATAAATATCAGAAACTCAGATAATAGGCGCATATAGCATCCAATTATCTTCAATACTTTATATATATATATATATATATATATATATATATATATATATATATATATATATATATATATATATATATATTTTTTTTTAAGATGAAAGTAACTTTGTATGCACTTGATAAAGTGATGAATCGAAAATCGAACAATGCTTCACTTTAGCACATGGATTTCCTTTAACATAACCTAGGTTCAAGTAACACTAAGTCTTAGGCTAATATTCCTGATGAATAAAATAGCCTAGATCCATCACTAATTCCAAAGCCTATTGATCTATATTCGATAAGGGATAACCAGGTAGGGTCGTATCGGAGGAAGGGTCCGTCTGGTATACAGAGTATACTCTATGGAAATCCCATTTTAAACACCTTACTAAATACAGCCTAGACATCGTCCATGTAAGTAGATCAATTAGTTGTATGACATCGGAACCACTGACAAATCATATTTATAAATTCATTACAAGGACTATGAATTTTAATATAAATTACACTAAAATAATATAGAGTGTAATTTAACTTGCATAGAATCCCTAGAACAAGGTCTGGAAATTACACTTGCAGAACTCTGGCTTTATAGCTACTAGATATCAGGCTCCTACTTTTAAACTTGCCAAAATATCCTAAACTCTATTTGGACGCTTATTTTATTGTTATTACATTTTCGTAAGTACATATAAAACAAATAATTATACACAAATCACATAATACTCAAATAATTTCCCGTTATTATAAGTTACAATTATTAACCCTAACTATTACATCATCTTAGTAATGCCTAGCGAGAAACGCGGGTGTTACAATTCTCTCTTGCTTAGGATGATTTTATCCTCGGAATCATGTGTCAACAAATAGATATGGATAATGATTCTTCATCTCGCTTTCTATTTCCCAGGGGAGGTTCGGCCCATTAGAATGTTTACATCACACAAGAACTAAAGGAATCATCTTATGTCGTAACTTATTCGTATTACGGTCTGTGACAACCCGAAATTTTTTTTATGTACAACCATTCACTTCAACAGAAGTCAAAATTGTGCCTGCTAACTTTCAAGCTTTTTGGAATAAGTTTGAGTGTTTTAAAGTTAGTGCTTCAGAAGATATCAGGAGAGAGGATACCCTAGGGTTTATTATGTAGCAATAAGTGCCCAAAGCTTCAAGAGTTTGGAGTTTACGGTCCAAAATGGTATTGGAACCGTAAACCCTAAACGCTATATAAGTGAGACTTAAATATTTTTCTCATTTTTTCACATTTCCAAGACTAGAGCCATTTCTCTCTCAAGTATCATCCTATTGTTCTTCAAGATCTTCAACTTGTAAGTATTTCTAAGCCCTGATAAGTTGATATCTACCTTAATCTAGTGATCTAACATGATTTCATCTGTGAAATCATTCCAAAAGTGTAGATCTTCAAGTTTCACCAAGAACACCAAGAACACACACTAGTGTTCTTGGACTTTTAGCACCTTTTCAAGCTTCTACCTTGTAAGTGCTTCTATCCAAGTGTCTTATAAGCTTTATTACACTTCTAAACATCAAGAAAACACCCAAGAAAGCCATGTTCAAAGGTGTTTACGGTTCAAGATGTTCTTGGACTATCAACCCTAAAAAGGTTGTCAAAGTGTCCCTATTCTCTTGCCAAGCCTAGAACCTTACCTTGATGTGCTAAGTATTTAAAAACGTCATTTGAACATAAACCATTTGGGTTTACGACCGTAAACCCAAA
This sequence comes from Lactuca serriola, assembly GCF_051521515.1. Taxonomy (NCBI): domain Eukaryota; kingdom Viridiplantae; phylum Streptophyta; class Magnoliopsida; order Asterales; family Asteraceae; genus Lactuca; species Lactuca serriola. Next base: position 145,179,632 of record NC_136408.1, on the reverse strand, counting down.
GGCAAATGGTCCAAAAACCGTAAACCCCATAAAATGGTGAAATGTTGCCCTAAACACTTCCTAAGGCTTAACCATGAAGTAGGAATGCTTAGTTTGACTTGGAAGGCTTCAAAACTCAAAATGGTCAAAGTGTAATGAGTTTACGGCCATAAACTCATGGGTTTACGACCGTAAACTCAAGGAGTGATGGTCACAAGACCTTAAACTCATGTTTTGGTCATTTCACTTCCCTTTGATGAATCACATGTGATTCCAACACTTAACCAAGGTGTTTCCTAGTCTCGGAAGGTGTTTTCTTTCATATAGTTGTTGATAAACACTATATTCATGTCAATATGTGTCCCTATATGTTATTTAGGACTTGTTGTGTCTCGGGACTTTATTCGTGGAACTTCTCATTCGTACGTACATACCCGTTTTAATCACCCACATCAGGTGAGTTCATACCCCGTAATGAATCTTTTAACTATTTTAACTGTTTTAAGGGGGGAATACAGGTTGAGCACAATGATAATTGTGTAAATGTTCGTTATAAACATCTTTCAATATGTTACTTATGTTATTTATAAGTTGTGAAAACATTTCAAAACTCTTTTAAAGGTTATGTTACTTTATAGTTATACAAAACTCCGTTTTTAATGTACAAGCATAACTTAGTAGAGAAACAAGTCTTTTCAGTAACAGTCCAAGTAGAGCATTAGTAAACTATTATAGGTATAGTTTAGGAGAATGCTATTCATTACTTCTAGTACAATGAAGCACACAAAGAGTTAGTCCAGTTCATGAGAGTATACTAACGCAATACGTTTACATAAATGCGTTTACATAGATACACTTACATGAATACATTTACATAAATACGATATCAATATACGATAACAGAACAGAACATAATAAGGTGCTATAGCATGGAACGTTTTCAGGATCTAACTATACCAATGAATCACTTCTACATTGTGATAGTTATATTGGGTATACATGACCATAGTCATGTGGATGTTCATGACTTTCACTCATGCAGGGGTCGCGTGTAGTTCCTAGAATCTCTTGACAAGGGAGCGTTTAGCATAGGATCTAGCCATCACTTTATGCCTTAACCCTCAATTAAGGCAAAATAGTACTAAAAGTAGTCACTTATTAGAAATACTACAGTACTTACAGTGTCAATACGACAATTACAGAAAGATATAAAATTCCAGTTTCATTATTATTAATACCTTTAACATGTGTCATATTCACATAATCGATGAGGTAAGTTAGATTTAATTAATAATAGTCATACAGTCGGGTCTTGGTAGAAGGCTACTTTCAAAACAGTCGGGTCTTGGTAGAAGGCTACTTTCAAAACAGTCGGGTCTTAGTAGAAGGCTACTTTTAAAAGTTTGGACCATAATGCTAGTCTTACGATTTCTAAATGTATACACCATAGGATACATATATACCAATAGGTTCCGACAGCTAATAGGATGTGTGCTCTCCGCTTCATTTCCTGTCCTCATTTGGTTGTGGGCTTGGGACGGATTCACCCAATCTATTATCTACCCGATTCTATATATATTTATGCTTAGTATACATTAAGTCATCGTAAGGGTACCAAGTATGGATTAGCTTATAGGATACAGAGTCAAAGCACAGCTTTTCTAGTACAAAACATACTTTTCAAAGTCATTACTTTTGGTATACAAAACTAGAAACTTCCCAGATAAGGGCTTAATCCATTTTATTAAGCCAGTATACACTTAAAGACTTTAGGTGAATAACTCTATAATACCTTAGTTTATACACCATGTTTATATATAAAACTAATACCCAATAGATAGTTAAATATGTGTTTTCCGCCTTACTTCCTGTCCTCGTTGGGTTGTGGACTTAGGGCAGATTCACCCAATTAACTATTCTACCTGATATCAGATTATATATAGCAGTATAAACAAAGCTATTATAAAAGTAGTCACTGTGGTCAATATTTTACTATAAGAAATATAGGTTTTCTTAAAATAACTTTTCGTTAGATATAAAGGGACCATTACAAATAACTCCATGAGTAACAAGTGATTACACCAGGGTTATATATGACAACGATCTAACAACCAATGGAATGTGTGCTATCCGCCTTACCTTCTATTTCCCGTTGGGTTGTGAGCTTAGGGCAGATGCGCACAATCGATTGTTTATGTACTCTGAGTATATATAACTTGTACCCACTTAGTACCCATACAAAGGCTTGTAATGTCATTTTACTTAACTTTCTTTCAAGTAGGAAATATATGATTTTCTAGAGGAACATGCAAACTTTCAAAATAGAACTTACTGCTTACATCACTTTTATATAAACATTTTCCACAACAATTTACAGTTTACTCACATCACTAAAATCTTATGAACTCACCAGCTTAATTGCTGATCAACTCTTTCAAATAACTTGTATTCTCAGGAGACTATTAGACAGGTGCTCGTGCTGGGAATTTAGAAGATTGAGCATTATAACTTCAAGTCTTGTTTTGTTATTTGTTTATGACTTCTATGTTTTGTGAACACACACATTGTAAACACTTTCTTTCTAAATGAAATGGTTGTTCGTTACTTGCTTACCATATACATATCTCATGATACTAAACATGACATCCTCCACCCCCAAACATTTTCGATGTTCCGGTTTTGGGGTGTGACAGATTGGTATCAGAGCATTGTTTATAGTGAACTAAGTATATCGACCGGTAAAAGATATATAACTATAAATACAATGGGGCTTAAGTGCTCTGGATAATTATATATTTTAGAGTATAACTACAAGTTATAAAAATATACCTACTTGTTTATACGTGTACATAATAGAACTAGTGTCACGAGGAGAACTGAACTAAAAAGTATTTAAAGGTTGGGCACTGTCGTCAACCCGAACAGTTATGTAATCATAGCTAGGATCAATATAGCCTGATAAACTATATTCATTCGAGATGTGACCAACATCTCTTTGGAAATGATGTGGTGTTGCAACAGGGTTAAAACTTACCTGAACACCAGTGAAGAGAACGCCAGAACAAGTACAGTTAGAGTTAGAGTACTATGGGAGTATTCTATGATACGATAGCGCGATAACGAGTTAAGAACATACCAAGTACATTAAGTGAGAATAATATAGGAGTATTGTAGTCTAGATAAATAACTTATGTGATAATTTAAAGGACTCTTACGGATAAGCCTACAATATTGCAAGGTATATTCTTAAAGTGTTATATATAATCAGGACCTTATTGTCACACCCCAAAACCAAGAACGGCGGAAACGTTCTGGGGCGAAGGACGTCATGTATAATATCAACAACAATGTAAAGTAGTAAACAAGCAACAACATCATCCATTGCATTAATAAAATAATTATTATACAATTGTATTCTGTCAAATTTTGATAAACACTAAAGCATAAATCAAAATGAAAGATAAGTCTTGAACAAGCTCCATCTTCCTTTCTCCTTGCATCGGTACCTGTCTATGATAACCTGAGGATACAAGTAATTTTGAAAACGAGTATCAGCTTTAAAGCTGGTGAGATCATAAGCATTTAGTGTCTTAATTTGTATGTAAGTATTTGTAAGTCTATGTATTGTAAGAATTTGTAAATGTATATGAATTGTAAGTGTTTGAAAAACCCTAGAATCCCTATGATCCTTCTAGTATATGAAGGTGTCTTCTACCAAGACCTAACTGTTCTATGTGTGTGTCTCTTGTAAGAGTATGTGTTTTTCCAAAGTATAACTATCATTATCCAAAAATATAGTTTGTACATTTATGTTTAAGTGAGGTTATCACTAAAAATATGTACTGGAAAAATTAACGTAGTACTAAACGTAGCTCTAAAAGGACTACTACCGTACTAACTACCTCAGGCCGGATTTTGGGCAAAGGCACTATGTGATAAGTTGCACCATACTCTCGACTAGTAACAACGACATAATGAATGGTCGTAATAAAGAAATGACGTTTGGCACCCGCAGACCTAATTATGTTACTATTATTATCATTATAAGAAATTGTATCCTTTGGTAATAGGATACCTAAATATAATTTTACCTCATTGGTTATGTGAATGAGTCACAAAATATAGGTAATAATATAACTAACCTGAGTCATACCCTTTGGTACTAGGGTAACTGTTAACGTTAACTTTAAGCCATCCGTAGACATACTCTTACCTCTGTTGCTAACAGCTGGGTATAGGAATAGTTAATCCCTTAATTGTGTACCTGTAATGGTACCAACCGTTTGACATCCGTGGATGTGCTTTTACCTCTGTAGCTAACAGAGATTTTAGGAATGGTCAATCCCACAACTCGTATCCTCTGGCACTAGGATAATAAATCCATTCTATCTTGTCGAATATGTGATTGTATCACAAGTTAAAGGTAAGAATGAGGATTTGATAACAGAGTCGATACATATAAAATGTAATAGGACTCCTACTGATATATCTATGCACAAGTACTCCTATAAGTATAATAATGTAAAAATTATAGTAGAGTACGGTAAGGTTCTACGTGTGCTAGCTGTAACGTGTGTTCTCCCTATCTAGCAAGTATAGTAATTTAAACGTTCTAGTATATATGTATGTACAGTAATGTTCTAGAAAGTATTTACTCATGAATGAACTAACTCATTGTATGATATCTCGTTCTAGTAATGGTTCTAGTATCTTCCTGAACTACCCATATGGTAGCTTACTAGTAATCTAAGTGGTACGTATGGACGTGGATGTATACCCTTGCTACCCAAGGGCATAGGATGAATTGGAAGGACCTTTTATGACTTTATATGTACACATGATATATAAGTAATCTTTAAACGACTTTCGGACGAATACCCAATGTCCCACCAGACCACATCTCAAGGCGCGAAAAGGAAATAGGGTGGATAGTCTTCCTAAGTCTTTTAAACATTTCTTATATAACTATACATATAGAGGCATGCAATTTATAATATGAATGCATAAATAAGTTCGGTAAAACATTTGAAACACAAATATTAGTTTAAGGAAAGATCGACTTAATGTCAATCTATAAAACAATTTGAAGGCATAAGTTTGATAAAACAATATAAGTACAAGGAACATTTGTTTGATAAAACAATACAAGTACAAGGAACATTTGTTTGAAAACACAATTGTAAATAAGTTTGAAATATGATAACAGAGTAAGAAGTACAGTGTAATAAGTATTTTGAAACATATAAAATGTTTATAAAAATCATTCGAAGGAAACTGTTTGGTAAACGGCTAATGAGTAGCCAAATCTTTTGAATGATGTATATTAATCACATGTGATTGATGTAATAAGTAATATAATCCTACTTACTAATCACATGTGATTGACATAATAAGTAGCATGATTCTACTTGTATCCCCCCCCCCCATAAAACATTTAAAATAGTTTAAAACATTAATTAAGGGGTATGAACTCACCTGCAGTATGTGACTGGAATTGAACGGGCTGTTATCGTACGGAAGGATCGGACAAGTTCTTGGTGTCAAGAGATGACTTAGACACACACAATGATCCTAATTACATATGAAGACATATGTATATAAATAATTAGAGATTTAATCACTAACTATACAAGTATAACATTTAAGCGCGAGGACAACACTTTTGGTCAAGTGCTAGGAGGCTAATGGGTTGCAACAAAGAAGTGCAATGCCCCTAATGGAAGTTTAAGGTCAAAAGACCATATTCATTGGAGTTTATGGCCCAGGGGAGTAAGCTCCTGTCCGTAAACTCTAAATCAAGGCTTGGAATGGTACTTTGAATTACTACAACTCTAGTGGGAATTGTTTCAAGGCCTATACAAGTGTTTGGGCACTATAATGACTCCTTTGGGGAGTTTACGGCCCAAAGACCCTTTTCCCTTGGAGTTTACGGCCGTAAACTCCCTTGGGAGGGTTCTTATTGTCCTTTCAAGTCTCTAACATTTCTAGGAACAAGTCTAGGCTTCAATACTTGGATTAAGGGAGGTTTATGGCATTAAATGGAACCATTTGATGGAGTTTACGGCCATAGAACTCTTTGGGCTGTAAACTCCCTCACACAAGAGGTTCTAAGAATTTTAACTAGTCCATATCTCATCGAGGTACTTGCCCTAAAAGTCTCTTGGCCTAAGGAAGTGTCTAGGGTGTCCTTTGACCCCTTTAAAGGAGTTTACTGCCCAAGAAATACTCTTGGCCGTAAACTCTTCAACACTTGAGCTTTTCATGATTTTTCTAGGTCCTAAACCCATTAAGGTGCTTGCTAAAAATGAAGACTAAGCCCTAGGAAGAGTTTGAAGGGGTTTTGGCCCTAAATCTTGGAGTTTACGGCCTAAGGAGCATCTTGGCCGTAAACTCCCTTCCAAAGTGGGTTTCTAATTGTTTTGTTGGCTTAAGACATGTGTTTAAGGCTTCTAGGTTCTTGTTCTAAGGCTAAAGGATCACAAGGCACTCATTTGTGCCCTTTACTTGGAGTTTACGGCCCAAGAGATGGTTCCTTGGCCGTAAACTCCTCAAACTACTTGGTTTTGATTTGTTTCTAGCCTCTAATGATCATACACTAAGTCCTTAGTTATATGCCTAACACGGAAATGGGACTAGGTGGCCTTTAGGCTTGATTTTGGAGTTTACTCCCCAAGAACGTTCTTGGGCGGTAAACTCCCGGATCTTGTACTTTGGACATGTAAATAATGTTATTAAGCATATAACAAGTATTAAAACACATCTATGAAAGTAGACTCACAATCTGGGATGAAAACCCGAAGATCCGTGAGAGAGTATTTGGCTTTTCTCTAATTGGAAATCAAAAAAATGAACCAATTTGGTTCAGAATTCTATTTATAGTCCTGAGATTTTTGGCAGAAAATATTTCTATTCTCGGAATGGATTCTAATGACCTAGATAAATGGAATTTCAGTGTTGCACAAAATCCTAGTGCATCCACTCTCCTAATAACTCTTTAGGCGTAAAACCCTAAAAACTGCCAACTTATTCCATAAGTCTGAATTTTCAATGTAGCTGCTCTACTACTAGTGGATTGAAGTGGTTTGATTAGAATGGAAAATTTCGGGTTGTCACACTTATAGACATAGAATCTATGGCCTACGCTTCGCTATCCAATCCTCTAAAGGGTGTACTATTGAGGTGGGATCAACTATTCAAAAGTCTATTTGATCTTCAATTATATACAAACTTGTGTACCTTGTACAATTATAGCAGGATTCCGTAAGGATCACCCCATAAAATTACCTTAAAGCTCATAGGTTCCTTAGTCACTTTCGTTCTCGCATGACAAGCCCAGATAGATGTAACCACTTCCTCATAGTATACAACAAAAGAGTCCAGGAGGAACAAGGACAAGTTCCTGAGAAGTTTTCAAGGAAGGATCAGCTGGAGTAATCAAAACGTCTTACACGTCACACTAATAAATATTAATCATGTTAATTGGTCGAGCGAGTGGAAACACTACTCACATTACATGTGTTAGAATTATTTTCTTGCATGCAGCTGGTAACAGTTATTCAGGAAACAAATATTCATTCGAGGATAGTTATTTCAAATTCATAAAGTTTATTAGGTATAGACTAATTTATGAATTGTTTCTAGAACCCTGTGGAAGTCAAGACCCGATACATCCAGAACTAGGATAACCTTGTCTTTTCAGCTTTCGGCTTGTGTCCATTGCTATAGACTTATTTCGTCTCATCTTTGTTTTATTTTAGCAAAGATGCCTCCTCGCAGATCACCCAGACACGCTACCCCAATAACTCCTATACTTTCTCCACAAATCGATGCAGCAACTCTGAACGTTTCAGTGGCCGCGGTTGTGGCAACAGCCATGGCTCAATATCACCCCATCAGTACAGGTGGAGGTGTAACGCCTACTGATTCTACTCAAGTTGAAGTTCCGGTGCGCCAAGGAGAGTTCTCCTACAAGGACTTCACCAGATGCCAACCATTATCCTTTAATGGGACTGAAGGAGTCATTGCCCTTATGCAATGGTTCAAGAAAACAAAGTCGTTTTCGAAATCTGTTTATGCCCAGAAGGAAGCAAAGTGAAGTTCGCTGCCTGCACCTTCTCTGGCAAGGCCCTAACACGGTGGAACAGCCATGTTAAGTCACTGACTCTACCAGTGGAAAACTCATTAGGTTGGGAAAACCTAAAAAAGTTAATGCGGGAAGCATATTGCCCGTTAGGCGAGATTTAAAAACTGGAACAAGAGCTATGGGATCTCACTATGGTCGGATTAGACATAGTGACCTACACTGACTGGTTCATCGAACTAGCAGATCTATGCCCCGAGATGGTTACCTCGGAGAGCAAGAAGATAGAAAGATACATTTGGGGTCTGACTGCTCCGACCCAAGGAAATGTGTTGTCTTCTAACCCAGCCACGTTTGATATTTCTAAATGCTTGGCTCAGCGACTCATCGATCATGGAGTTTTCCATAGCGTAAAAATCCCTATTCCCGAGCCATCGATGGAAGAGGACTATAATCAGAAGTCGAGGAACAAGAGGAAGAAGAAGCAAACAACACAAGACACCCCGCAAGAGCAACGAGCGAGTACTATGTACGCTGCTACGAGGCCTACTGCTTCAGCACCTACCAATCGTTATGCTGGAAACCTTCTGAAGTGTGGAAAGTGCAACTTTCACCACACCGGAGTATGCCGGGAAATGCACTGTCAGAACTGCTGCAGAAAGGGACACACAGTCCGTTACTGCAGGGCACCGGCTCAACCGATCTCCCAAGTCCCCGGAGCTAAAGAAAACCAAGCCTGCTATGGCTATGGTGAGTCGGGACACAATCAGAGGAACTGCCCGATAATCAGGAACTCAGGCACAGATGGACGCATTCTGATGATCACAGCAGGAGAATCTACCCCGGAGTCGTCGCGAGTAGTGGACGTTTTCAAAATAGTAATTACTTTTAAAATTAATTTATATTCATATAAGATTTAAAATATAGAGATGACACTTAAAAGTAACTATAACGACTCACATGTTGAAATAGGTCGTAATATTCAGGAGAACTAAAAGATCCCATAGAGAAGCTAATATGGCTCACCATATACATTAGGGTTGTGCGTAACTAAGGTGTTGCAGACTAAGAGTGAGTGACTCCACTTAGGTCCCCTTTCCTTAATTGGATAAGGATTTGAGGCAGAAATACTCATTCGACTGCCTAGTTCATCTTAAATATTCATAGCCTGTATATGACGGGTGATAGTAGTCGTACCAGGGAGGATTATGGTATAAAGTATCCCCATCAGTCGGTAGAGCACTTTTGTTCGTATGTATGCGCACATAGCGGTACGATACGTAGGAGTGTTAACTTCAATTAGAAAACAAGAAACACGAGAACAGTTACAAAGAGTACATTATTGAACATACTAGGAGTATAGTATCGAGCATACCAGGGATACATCATCGTTTATCAGACGTTTCTGTCATTTGACCAAAACTTTGTTCAAGTATAAAGTCCGTTGTTTTCTTTCGTCATGAGTTGGCGTGGTCCTCACCATACTAAATTTATATGTTTCTATCTCCTCGATCGGAAAGTTCTCGAAACTTTCATCATTCGTATCGAAAGTCCGACCTGAATCATAAATTTTATCTTTCGTGTTCTAAACCCCCGAAGTACTCGTGCGAAAAGTACTTTGTCCTCCGAAGCCTTATCATCAGATGTCCGCAGACCATCACGAAATACCACTCGTCCAGCAGACCAAGTTCGAGCACAGAGGCTATGGACGAATACAACCCGCCTATTACTATTTAGTGTATACGCGAGGGTGGTATATGATTATGATTACGCAGACTTAGTATGTGTGTTTCCGCATTATCTCATGTTCCTCGTTGGGTTGTGGACCTGGGGCAGAGTCGCATATCCGACCGTCTTACTAACCCTCATTATATACGACTTGTATACACGAGGTAATGATAGATGGACCAGGTATGAATCCTATCATGAACGGAAGGGCAAAGTTTCCATGTCTACGAGTGAGTATTCTGCCAATCAGAAGAGAGTAACCCCAGTAGTAATGCTACGAAAGCTAATTTCGGGACGAAATTCCTTCTAACGGGGGGATGATGTGACAACCCGAAATTTCTTTTATGTACAACCATTCACTTCAACAGAAGTCAATACTATGCCTGCTAACTTTCAAGCTTTTTGGAATAAGTTTGAGTGTTTTACAGTTAGTGCTTCAGAAGATATCAGGAGAGAGGATACCCTAGGCTTTATTATGTAGCAATAAGTGCCCAAAACTTCAAGAGTTTGGAGTTTACGGTCCAAAATGGTATTGGGACCGTAAACCCAAAAGGCTATATAAGTGTGACTTAGATATTTTTCTCATTTTTTCACATTTCAAAGACTAGAGCCATTTCTCTCTCAAGTATCATCCCATTGTTCTTCAAGATCTTCAACTTGTAAGTATTTTTAAGCCCTAATAAGTTGGTATCTACCTTAATCTAGTGATCTAACATGATTTCATCCGTGAAATTATTCCAAAAGTGTAGATCTTCAAGTTTCACCAAGAACACCAAGAACACACATTAGTGTTCTTGGACTTTTAGCACATTTTCAAGCTTCTACCTTGTAAGTGCTTCTATCCAAGTGTCTTATAAGCTTTATTACACTTCTAAACATCAAGAAAACACCCAAGAAAGCCATGTTCAAAGGTGTTTACGGTCCAAGATGTTCTTGGACTATCAACCCTAAAAAGGTTGTCAAAGTGTCCCTATTCTCTTGCCAAGCCTAGAACCTTACATTGATGTGCTAAGTATTTAAAAACATCATTTGAACATAAACCATTTGGGTTTACGACCGTAAACCCAAAGGCAAATGGTCCAAAAACCGTAAAGCCCATAAAATGGTGAAATGTTGCCCTAAACACTTCCTAAGGCTTAACCATGAAGTAGGAATGCTTAGTTTGACTTGGAAGGCTTCAAAACTCAAAATGATCAAAGTGTAATGAGTTTTCGGCCATAAACTCATGGGTTTACGACCGTAAACTCAAGGAGTGATGGTCACAAGACCTTAAACTCATGTTTTGGTCATTTCACTTCCCTTTGATGAATCACATGTGATTCCAACACTTAACCAAGGTGTTTCCTAGTCTCGGAAGGTGTTTTCTTTCATATAGTTGTTGATAAACACTATATTCATGTCAATATGTGTCCCTATATGTTATTTAGGACTTGTTGTGTCTCGGGACTTCATTTGTGGAACTTCTCATCCATACATACATACCCGTTTGAATCACCCACATCAGGTGAGTTCATACCCCTTAATGAATCTTTTAACTATTTTAACTGTTTTAAAGGGGGGGGGGGGGGGGGAATACAGGTTGAACACAATGATAATTGTGTAAGTGTTCATTATAAACATCTTTCAATATGTTACTTATGTTATTTATAAGTTGTCAAAGCATTTCAAAACTCTTTTAAAGGTTGTGTTACTTTATAGTTATACAAAACTTCGTTTTTAAAGTACAAGCATAACTTAGTAGAGAAACGAGTCTTTTCAGTAACAGTCCAAGTAGAGCATTAGTAAACTATTATAGGTATAGTTTAGGAGAATGTTATTCATTACTTCTAGTACAATGAAGCACACAAATAGTCAGTCCAGTTCATAAGTCTATACTAACGCAATACATTTACATAAATGCATTTACATAGACACACCTACATGAATACATTTACATAAATACGATATCAATATACGATAACAAAACAGAACATAATAAGGTGCTATAGCATGGAACGTTTTCAGGATCTAACTATACCAATGAATCACTTCTACATTGTGCTAGTTATATTGGGTATACATGATCATAGTAATGTGGATGTTCGTGACTTTCACTCATGCAGGGGTCACGTGTAGTTCCTAGAATCTCTTGACAAGGGAGCGTTTAGCATAGGATCTAGCCATCACATTATGCCTTAACCCTCAATTAAGGCAAAATAGTACTAAAAGTAGTCACTTATTACAAATACTACAATACTTACACTGTTAATACGACAATTACAGAAGGATATAAAATTCCAGTTTCAATATTATTAATACCTTTACCATGTGTCATATTCACATTATCGATGAGGTAAGTTTGATTTAATTAATAATAGTCGTACAGTCGGGTCTTGGTAGAAGGCTACTTTCAAAACAGTCGGGTCTTGGTAGAAGGCTACTTTCAAAACAGTCGGGTCTTGGTAGAAGGCTACTTTTAAAAGTTAGGACCATAATGCCTGTCTTATGATTCCTAAATGTATACACCATAGGATACATATATACCAATAGGTTCTCACAGCTAATAGGATGTGTGCTCTCCGCTTCATTTCCTGTCCTCGTTTGGTTGTGGGCTTGGTACAGATTCACCCAATCTATTATCTACCCGATTCTATATATATATATATATATATATATATATATATATATATATATATATATATATATATATATATATATATATATATATATATTTATGCCTAGTATACATTAAGTCATCGTAAGGGTACCAGGTATGGATTAGGTTATAGGACACAGACTCAAAGCATAGATTTTATAGTACAAAACATACTTTTCAAAGTCATTACTTTTGGTATACAAAACTAGAAACTTCCCAGATAAGGGCTTAATCCATTTTATTAAGCCAGTATACACTTAAAGACTTTAGGTGAATAACTCTATAATACCTTAGTTTATACACCATGTTTATATATAAAACTAATACCCAATAGATAGTTAAATGTGTGTTTTCCGCCTTACTTCCTGTCCTCGTTGGGTTGTGGACTTAAGGCAGATTCACCTAATTAACTATTCTACCCGATATCAGATTATATATAGCAGTATAAACAAAGCTATTATAAAAGTAGTCACTGTGGTCAATATTTTACTATAAGAAATATTGGTTTTCTTAAAAGAACTTTTCGTTAGATATAAAGGAACCATTACAAATAACTCCATGAGTAACAAGTGATTACACCAGGGTTATATATGACAACGATCTAACAACCAATGGAATGTGTGCTATCCGCCTTACCTTCTATTTCCCGTTGGGTTGTGAGCTTAGGGCAGATGCGCACAATCGATTGTTTATGTACTCTGAGTATATATAACTTGTACCCACTTAGTACCCATACAAAGGCTTGTAATGTCATTTTACTTAACTTTCTTTCAAGTAGGAAATATATGATTTTCTAGAGGAACATGCAAACTTTCAAAATAGAACTTACTGCTTACATCACTTTTATATAAACATTTTCCACAACAATTTACAGTTTACTCACATCACTAAAATCTTATGAACTCACCAGCTTAATTGCTGATCAACTCTTTCAAATAACTTGTATTCTCAGGAGACTATTAGACAGGTGCTCGTGCTGGGAATTTAGAAGATTGAGCATTATAACTTCAAGTCTTGTTTTGTTATTTGTTTATGACTTCTATGTTTTGTGAACACACACATTGTAAACACTTTCTTTCTAAATGAAATGGTTGTTCATTACTTGCTTACCATATACATATCTCTTGATACTAAACATGACGCCCTCCACCCCTGAACGTTTCCGCCGTTCCGGTTTTGGGGTGTGACACGGTCAACAATCACTTCAGGGTGTTCGATTAACCTCTTATTTTCGTCAATCCTTATATCTGAGAGTGGAATTATATCAAGTACTTCTCCCACGAACTTCATCAAACAAAACACGCCGAAAGTGTTATGAATACCATTAAGTTCTTCTAGCAATTCCAGCTTGTAAGCTTCATTCGCAACTCTCTAAAGAACCTTGAATAGTCCAATAAATCTTAGACTTAGGTTCCCTATTTTTCCAAATCTTATAAGTGTTGGATTAGGTGTCTAATCTCATAACTATAATTGGTATGTACTTGAATTGATAGTTGCACAGTCCTTTTGGGTTGGCCTCAAACCAAGTAAAAGACTGGAACGCTATTTGGAGAGAGTAAATGATTTATTAATTTATTATTAATAAATTAATTAGAAATCAAAATAGATGATTTATTAATATATTGTGAAAATAAAATACTAAATGGAAATAGTATTATTTAATTAAGAATTAATCAGAAATTAATTAAAATTAATTAGAATTAATTTTGGGATTAATTGAATTAATTAAAAGTTGAAGGAGTAAAAGTGAAAATGATGAAAAGTTGAACATTGATCAATTATAGAACCTCCCTAGGAGTGGGGATGAATTATAGATGGTCTTTAGAGGTTTTCTTGGGTAATAAGGAACCCTAGGAGTCCTCTTGGGGTTATAATTTTCGCTCATCCATTTTCCAAGAGAGAGAACCAAAAATTTCCTTCTCTTCCTCTCTCCTCTTTAGCCTCCAATTTGCTAGGGTTTGGGTGTGAGCCATTAGAGGCATAACACTTGTGGTGCTTGCTTCTAAGAGTATTGAAGAAAGGATTTTACTAGTTTATTTACAATAATAAACTAAGGTATGTGTTTTTTTTATAACCCTTTATTAATTTCGAAAATAGGTATGTTGTTCTAGGGTTCTTGATATTCAATAGTTGTTTACATATCACATTGAGAACATAGATCCTGAAGGTGTATGTGAAGTTAGGGTTTATGTTTTTCCACCAAATTTCTTTTTGTAACATATAAAAACCATCAATAAGTCCCTTCCATGGCAAGACCTTGAGCAACACCAAATCTCCAATTTTGAAGGTCATTTGTTGTTGTTTCTTGTCAGCATAGCTCTTTTGATGATCTTGAGCTGCTAACATCCTTTCCCTAATTACGTTTAGCTTTTCAGCAGTCTGATTGACTATCTCGAGACCCATAAACTACTTTTCTCCGGCTTCAAGCCAACACGACGACATATGATACTTCTGTCAATACAAGGATTTATAAGGTGTCATCTTAATGCTTGAATGGTAACTATTGTGGTAGGAAAACTATACCATGGGTAGATGCTCATCACAGTTACCTTGGAATTCTAGGGTACATGCTCTCAACATATCCTCCAAATTTTGAATCGTCCTTTCACTCTGACCAGCAGTCTGTGGATGGTAGGTTGTACTCGAACACAACTTCGTACCCATTTCTTCTTTTAACCTTTTCCAAAACCTTGAAGTGAAACGACTGTCACAATCTGACACAAACGTTAACGAAACTCTATGAAGTCTCACTATCTCCTTCACCTAGAAATCTGTAAAGTTATCCATAGACCATCTCTCATTGGCCGTTATGAAATATGCACTCTTTTGGAATCGATCCACGATTACCCAAATCATGTGGTGACCTCTCTTCGTCCTAGGTAGTTTAGTCACAAAATACATGGCGATATCTTCCTATTTACCCATGGGTACCAGTAAAGGCTCTAAACATCCATACGGTTTTAGATGTTGTGCCTTAACTCTTGCGCAAGTCACACATTCACCCACATACTTTGCAACGTTAAGCTTCATTGTCGGCCACCAGTAATAAGGTTTTAATTACCTATACATCTTGGTGATGCCTGCATGAATCGAGTACATGGTCTTGCGAGATTCTTCCATCAGCAGATCTCTCATTTGACCCACATTAGGCGGCCAAATCATGTTTTAGAATACCTTCAATTCTTGACTGTTTGTACCGAAATCAAATGTTTTGCCTAAACATTGTTCCTATCGATTATCTTCGTCCAAAGCTTCCTCCCAAACTTTCTTAATGCTTTGCACAATTGTTGAGACAACTTTAATCCTTAATGATATTGGCCTTTTCCTCTATAGGTTTATCTTTCTACTCGAAGCACCTGCTACGACATTCGCTTTAGCACGGTGGTAAAGTATCTCGTAGTCGTAATCCTTGAGTAATTCTAGATAGCACTATTGTCTCATATTCAATTCCTTTTGAATGAAGAGATACAAGAGACTCTTATGATCAGTGAATATCTTACACTTCGTGCCATAAAGATAATGTCTCCATATCTTTAGTGCAAAGACTATTGTTGCCAACGCTAGATCATGAGTGAGGTAGTTCTTCTCGTGTTCTTTTAGTTGTTGATATGCATATGCTATCACTTTATCCCACTGGGTCAAAACATAACCTAACCCAACTCCTAATGCATCACTATAAACTACTAAGTATTCAACTTCGTTAGGTAAAGAAAGAATCGGTGCTTCATACAACTTTTTCTTTAATTCCTCGAAAGCTCCTTTGTGCTTCTCACTCCATGTATATGTAACTCCTTTATGGGTCAAAGTTGTCAATGGAGCAGCTATCGAAGTAAAGCCTTGGATAAAACTTCTATAATATCTAGCTAATCCTAGAGAGTTTCAAATCTCGGTGGGACTTTTTGGTCGTTCCCACTTCATCACAACTTCAATCCTTGTTGGGTCAACTATTATTCCTTTCTGGTTAACCTTATGACCTAAGAATTGGACTTCCCGAACCAAAAAACACACTTGGAGAACTTGATATGCAACTTCTCTTTTTTGAGAACTTCTAACACTTCTCTTAAGTGCTTACTATGCCCCTGCTGGTGCTTGAATTATATGATAATGTCATCGAGAAAAAAAATTACAGATTTGTTTAGGAAAGTTCTACAAACCCTATTTATTAAATCCATAAATGTTGCTAGAACATTGGTTATTTCGAATGACATTACCAAAAACTCATAGTTTCCATGTCTCATTCTAAAAGCAGTCTTCTATATATCCTACTCCCTTACTTTTAACTGATGATATCCCGACCTAAGATTTATCTTCGAGAAATAGCTCACACCTTGCAGTTGATCGAACAGGTCGTCAAGCCTTGACAATGGGTACTTTTTCTTCACTGTTGCCTTTTTCAATTCTCAATAATCTACGCACTTCCTCATGCTTCCATCCTTCTTTTTCATGAATATCATTGGAGATCCCTAGGGTGATGAACTAGGTCTAATGAAACCCTTGTCCAATAAATCGTAAAGTTGTATCATTAGATCCTTCATCTCTGTCGGTGGTAATCGGTAAGGACTTTCGCTATAGGTGTGGTTCGTGGTAACAAGTCTATTCTAAACTCCACTTATCTATCAGGAGTAATCCAAGAAAGACTTCTGGAAAGTCACACACCATAGGTATTGTTCTCATCTCTTTCTTTTCCTTCTTCGCATCGATCACGAAGGCTATATGTAATGTATAACTGTCACACCCCAAAACAAAGAACGACGAAAACGTTCTGGGGTGGAGGACGTCATGTACAGTATCACAACACAGAAATATAGTAAATAAGCAAATAACATCATCCATTGCATTAATAATGTATTTTAACACAAGTGTGTTATGTACAGTTTATAGACACCAAAAATATGAATCAAAATAAAAGATGAGTCTCGTAAGTACTCCATCTTCTCAAAAGTTGGCATCGTTACCTGTCTACTGATGACCTGAGAATACAAGTTATTTTGAAAGAGTTTATCAGCATTAAAGCTGGTGAGTTCATAAGTATTTAGTGTCATTCTTTTTATTAAAATGTTTGTGAGAGTTTGAGTGTAAAAGTTTGTAAAATGTTTGTATCACCTAGAAAACCCTATATTTTCTATTAGTGTAAAAGCAGCCTTCTACCAAGGCATCAAGTGTACTGTATGTATGTTCATTGTAAAAGTGTGTATCTTTCCCAAATGTGACAATTATTAGGGAAATATAGTTTTTACATTACTCTTCATGTGAGGAGATCACAAAGTAGATGCAAAAGCGAAAAATAATGAAGTACTGTAGTATTATGATATTATAACTACTATTATACTAACTACCTTAAACCAGTGGTTAATTAAGGTAAAATATGATGTAATTATAACCATACTTGATCGACCTAGTGAAAACACGACGCTCGAAGACGTCGAGATGTTATGACATTCATCACCCGAAGACCTGCAGGTCCCAATAGGGGACTCTAAGTCCACAACCAAACACGGAACATGAAATAGAGCGTATTATCAGTCCTAAGTCCTTCAAACCTTACTTATATAACTGTATATGTATTACACATGATTTGACAATATATAAGTTTAAAGAGTTTTGAAAGTAAAGATTTGGATACTAAAACTATGTTTTATAAAGAGTTTAACATGTAAAAGTGTTTGGAAATCATCTTTGAAGTAGTTTAGTAGACAAGACAGTTTAAAGCATAGCAAAGCCATTTGTGTACTAGTTATTAATCACATTTGATTGATATAATAACTAGTATCATTCAACTTGTATCCCCCCCCCCCATAAAAGCATTTAAAAATATTTAAAAGGTTAATTAAGGGGTATGAACTCACCTGTTGTGAGTGCAGCGACGGTAGGATCGGTTTTGGAGGTTGAGTGTCAATTATGGACTTGAGCACAAACAAATCCTATTAACCATATAATGACATATGTATGTATACAATTAGTGTTTGTAACAGTTATATATTGAATTGGGACCACATTAGGGACTAGTAAACACTTATTTTGAAGTGTTACAATCATATATGATTGTATATAAGGGGTGTATGGCTATACAAGGGAGTGTATGGTCAAAGTACACCATATTGGTGTGTGTGTGGCTCGGGTGTGTGTGCAGTTGCACACTCCCTACGAAGTGTGTCAAAACATATTTTAAGGCCTTAGAACCCATCTAGGAAGGTTTCTCACTTCATGTTCTAGCCTTATATGGAGTGTATTGCTATTTTAGGACCTAAAAGGGGTGTGTATGGTTGCACATGGTGTGTGCGGCCGTACACATGGTGTGTGCGGCCGTACACATGGTGTGTACGGCCGTACACACTTGCAGATCACATGATATGGCGTTTTTCATGCTTAAATCCAAGAGCCTTTAGCTTATATCAAGTCATTGCAAGTGTATACCCGATTTAGAGGCTTAAAAGTGTAGTTAAAGTCCAAAAAGTTTAGTAGGTGTTCTTGGTGTTCTTGGTGTTTTTGAAGATCAACACTAAAAAGGTATTTTTATGGATTAATGTAGGGAAGAATGCTAGCTTAGTTCAAGAATCAACAATTCAAAGGAAGGATTACTTACTTTTATGAAGATCAAGATGAAGATTTGGATGGTACTTGAGAGAAAACGTGTTCCAACTTTGAAGGAGTGGGAAAAGTGTTCAAAATGATTAAGGATGGCATATATAGGCAAGACTGTGTGGCTGGGATGGGTGTGCAGCCGCACACTCCATGTTTTGGAGTGTTTGGCCCGATTTTCCTTGATATGCATCATGTTATGTCATTTCTAGGTTCCTACCTTAATTGCACTAGGTTTAAAACACTCAAATAGTGTGACATCCCGAATTCAGGTGTGTCTCTGAAACCCTTCTCCTTTTCCCAAGTTGTCAAGTTAAGCCCTTAAAATGAAATGTTAGGCAAGTGAGTACGCTGGGCGTACTGAAGAGTATGTTGCGCATACTCGCGCGCTTAATTTGGACGCGGACTCGCCTAGGTACGTTGGGCGTACCCAGGGTTACGTTGGGTGTAGCGAGCCCAAATGTAAACCCTAATATGTGGCTTGTGCACTATAAAAGGAATGCTAAGGCCTTATCCTCAGCCACCATTTCAGAGAGTGAAACCCTAATAGAGAGTCCTCCTTCGTTTCTAGCTAGTGCATTGTGTTCTAAGCTTCAAAGTGCCATTTCAAGGTGGTGATAGAGGAGAGGAGGCCATTTTGGAAGCTAGGAGTTTGTGGACAAGAGTAAATCCGAGCTTTTCAGAGGTTGGAGCTTCTTTCTGAGGTAAAAAGCTCAAAACTTTCCTTGTCATTTGTGCTGTGTGCTTCTTGGACCAATTTCAATGGTTTTTGGTCCCAAGGTGGAGAATTTATGAGCAAATGGTCTCCATTGGCCTAGATCTATCATATTCAGGACTATAAGAGATGTGTGTTCATAAAAATGCAATCTTGGACGTGAATATTGATCCATGCATGAGATCTAGACCTTTTGAGGAAGAAGGAAAGGTGTTAGAGTATGTAGGGATTTTTACAGCCATGCAAACGCTTAAAGGTTCCGACTTTATGGGATAAGAGGCTTAGGGAAAGTCAGATCTGAATGTTGAATGAGTGTCTTAACCGTTTATGAGTAAAATCCATGGAAAGGCTGAAACTCAGACTTACGTTGGGCGTAACTCTCAGTACGCGCAACGTAAGGGGTTGAGACCTCGATTGTGGTTCGCCGGCGTACGCCCCGCATATAGAGAAGGTACGCGTCGCGTACTGCCTCCTGTTGACTTCCGTTGACTTTTAGGGTTTTGGTCAACCTTTGGACTTTTGGGTCAAGGAGGGGTAAAATGAACTTTACCTTTCTGTGGAATTGTTGGAGTGGATTTAATCTAGCCTTTGAGAGCCATTATTTAATTGAGAGTCTGTTTATGTGTTTAGGCGGGGGCTAGACCAGTGTGTTCGTGTGCGAGATTATCCGAGATACCCGATGTGAGTATTCTAACAATACATTACCTAGACTGGTATTATGTGTAGACCGAAGGGTCTTGTATGCTATGTGTATGTTTGAGATTATGTGCATTTTGGTTGTATGTATGCGGTATGTTGTATAGAACGGACCGGAGGGTCCAACGATATAGACTGGATCGAAGGGTCCAACGATACAGACTGGATCGAAGGGTCCGACGAGCTATGACCAGACCAGAGGGTCCAACGAGCTACGGGACTGGAGGGTCCTGCTGAGACACATCGACCAGAGGGTCGTATTGTAGCCTCGAGTGGTGTATGTGTTGTATGTGGTATTTTGGGGAACTCACTAAGCCTTAGTGCTTATAGTGTTTGTGTGATGTGTTTCAGGTATCAGTGAGGATCGCGGGAAGGCACCGACATGACCAGTACACGCTATCGGAGTTTCACATATTTGATCTTGGGATGTGATTTTATGGATTTGTTATGTGATACATTGAGAATTAGGAATTTTTATAAATGAAATTGCATTATTAAAAAGTGAAAAAATTTGTTTTGAAATTTACGTTGTTAGAAGTTGGTATCAGAGCCTTGGTTTGAGGGATTCGGATGCACCTTCGGGCGTGTCTAAACTCAAACTGAGGATTTGAGAAAGTTTTTCATAAAATAAACAATTTTTCTAAATAAGTAAAAGAGTTTGAGAAAAAGAGGAGGAAGCAGTGTGTACGGTCAGCCAGCGCCCGAATGGTGGTTTCCCAAAATACCCTTGCATTATGTGTTATGAGATATGATTATGATACGGTATGCATGTTAGAGTAGGCTAGGTATTCATATTAGGACTAGAGTGGCCTGATTTGTGATGCCTTAGCCTAGGAAGATTTCTGCTGCTATTAGATGCTTGAGAGTGAGTAGGTAGCAGTGAGATGTAGAGTACTTGTGATCAGGGATCCAAGGAGGAGGACTTAGGGTGAATACTGATGCGGTGTGGACGGTAGTATAAGGGCCCGTACTACCGAAGGCACTGGATATGTGCGCATTCCAAGTAAGAATCCTTAGGGTACTAGGAAACAAGTAGGGTTGAGTTATTGAGTGCGAGTATGCTCGAGCAGATCTCTGATATTTTGTGTTGTATTTCAGAGAAACATCATGGTTGGGACACACCATACACCTGAGAGAAGTGGTGTTAGTGATGAGGAGATCCGCAGGTTGATTCACGAGGAGGTGGTTGCTGCCATCCGAGCCGAGATACCAGAGATGTTTGGGTCTGTCAAGACCACTTTAATCGAGACTTTTGACGAGCGTGACGCTGCTCTTACTGATGTTGTTCTTGCTGTGGCCACCACAACCTTCGTTGCTATGAGGCTGCAGGGGGTGACTCGTTGCTGTACCGAGAGTTCAGCAACACGAAGCCACCAGAGTTCGATGGGACGCAGGATCTGATCGCTGCGATGAGATGGATTTCTCATATTGAGGGATGTTTCTATACTTGCTCATGTCCGGAGCATTTGAGAGTTCGGTTTGCAATGAACCAGCTTCGCTTAGGGGCGAAGGACTGGTGGAAGTTTGTGACGACAGACTTCACTACAGCAGAGCTTACTGCGGTGACCTGGGAGAGGTTCACCATGATTTTTCGAGATGAGTATGTTCCTCCTATGGAGAGGGAACGTCTAGCCCAGGAGTTCTTGTCCCTCAAGCAGGGAACTGAGTCTGTTACGGTGATTACGAGAATGTTTCATGAGAGGGCGCTGTTTTTCCCTGAGCATGTGTCGACTGAGCAGGCATGTATGAGTCGATACTTGAGCATATTGAGGAGGTAAATATCCGTGAGTTCGTGGTGAACTCGTCATACCGGACATTTTCCGAGCTCCAGGAAAATGCCTGAAAGAGAGAGATTGCGTTGGAGACTCAGGTCAGGGAGGAGGACGAGTCTCAGAGGAGGGACAGGCGACCGACACAGGCGCAGCCGGCAGCCAAGCGGGCAAAGCCCACTGATTCGAGATCTGGGGGTCCGAAGGGCCGCACTTGTGGGAAGTGCGGCAAGAGCCATGAGGGAGTGTGCAGAGCTGGGGTGTGTTACAAGTGTGCGAAGGTGTGACAACCCGAAATTTAGGGCTATTATTATAACCGCCAATCTATCCGTGAATCTCATGTTATATCTGAATTACTGAGTTTTAGTGTATCTTAACAAGGACGAGTAATTTCATTCTAACTATAATACGATACTAGATGATATTGCACTTTCAAATGTATAACAAATCAAACCGCTTAAACGACAATGCTAATTAATGCGTTAGAAAAACTGAAATTTTACATTAAGCAGTTTTGAGCAAAACAAACATTAAAATATTATATTACATGTTCCCCTGTTTCCGAAAATATAAAGAACGTTCAAAACGGAGTTCGTATGCAAAAGATACGACAATTTTAAGAAAACAGACAGTAAAACATTGTTTTTATTTAATCGCGTAAAACCGAATCGATCCGTTGAGGAACTTACGCATTGCCGACGGAATTTCCGAGAGCGTTTTTGGACTTAGGTTATAGTCTATTATTTAATTTCACACTCGAAATAATTTTTACGAAAATATTCACAAAAATCGCGAAAACGGACACCGCGAGTCGTTTAAACGCAAAACTTCAAACGCAATTTTCCGGAATTCCGTAACTCCAATAATTAATCTGTTCGGGTTTCTGAAATCCTTGAATTACCCTCTTTCATAAGAAATTTTTGAAAACGCAATCCTAAGTCGGGATCTCGATTCATCAATTTATGAATATTTTGGACAAGTTAAAGAATTAGATTAGTTTGTGTGACCCCACTAGACTTGCAAGAGGTAAAATGCCAGCTCTTCTCCCTCTAATTCCCACACGTGACCAGCCTTTCTCCATTTTCATTGTGTACACTCAACTCACAAGTACATAGGGATGGGCATGGAGTATGGTGCCTCAAGCACGTGTGTATACCCTTTTTGTATAAATAGGAGGCTAATGTAACCTCATATCCTCACAAATAAACTCAGACACTCTCTTCTCTGTCTCTATAATTCCGATCTCTCTCTATACTTTCTGTATCTCTCTTGGTGAACAAACCCACACATAACACCAAAACACCACCATTCAACATCCAAGGACCACCCTTAAACACCCTCTACCCTCTTGTTTTCCATCAAACAATACACCCCAGCACCTCCCTAACCTGATGCCCTCCTCTATTGCCGATCAGCAGTAGCAGAAAGCAAGGAAAAACCGGCAACAGGAGGTTGCCGGAGTGCCTACTGCCACCACCTTCCAAACACATTTCCGGCGAAGCTACCCACTGCAGGACCACCATAGAGAGCTCCCTCCACCTCCCCTGCATCGAACCCCACCGTTTTAAGCAAGAAACCGGCGGCAGAAGACCACCGGAGTAGCTTCCTTCCACCTCCGTCGCCATCACTATTACAACCTCAAACCACCGCCTCCACCTGCTGGAAGTCATCACCACCCCCTCCGTTATATTTTGTTGTTTGTTTAATGTTCCTTCGATTGCAACTACTAAAGCCGGGGACCTGCTTCGACAGCTTCGTTCGTTTTTGTATTTCGTCGGGCATGAGAAACAAACTCAGGAACCTCCTTTTAAACACCTAAATAAACAAACTTCATTCAATTTTAATTAAATTAAACCCTTGTCTATCCAACTTGAACAACTTTAGTCCCTCCCTTTCAAAATTGTTTTAAAAATAAAAACCAAATAGGACCATTTACGTTTTTGATTATTATTTTGGTGATGCATAGTTGCGACTAACAGGAGGTATGTTAAACCAAACTTTTTTTTTAAATCAAACATTGTTACCGAATTAATTATTTTAACCCCCAAACCAAATATCCTTTCAAAAGTAGTCCTAAGGCATTGAAACTTGAATTTAAATGTACACAACTTACCCCTCTCCTAGAAATCAGTTTTAAAACCAGTCCTAAAACTTAAACTAATTTTTTTTATTTATTTACATTTAACCATTTCTTGTGATTTATTTTCGAAATAAATCCAAAAACCAAAACTTAAAATTGAAATAAAATATTTTAATTGTTATTTAGAAATTATTAACCAATTTGGTCTCATTTATTTTAATTAAATTAGTAAACTTTTTTTTTAACCGACAAATACAAATATACTAATCTGCTCCTAAACTAACACCTAATTCCACCTATGTCCACGACGGGACTTGAACCCTCGACCTCAAAGAGGGAGGACATCACTTGATACCGCTAGGCTAGAAGCTTTTTGGTTAAGTTACCAATCAAATTAATTACTAAACTAACACCTAATTAAATTAGTAAACTGACCCTATGTTTTGGTTAAGTTACCAATCAAATTAATTTATGATAATATTTCCTAGGAAACAAAATAAATCTCGACGATTCGTGTTCACGGCAACAACTCTCGGTTCTTTTTTTTCTCGCATCAAATATTCGCCAACCACACTTTAAGGTGAGTCTTATGGCCCCACTTTTACATATTTTCAAGGGGGGGGGGGGGGGGGGGGAGGGGGAATACATGTAGTACTTGTATATCTAGTATATTTCTATTTTATAAATATTTTATTTAAACAAACAACACTACCGTTTCTTTTATGCAATATAAATCACACGGAAATAGTATTTATTACGCTACTATTTACGGTACGGTGAATCTGGTTTGAAGGGCCGAATGGGTTGCTGGATTTCAGAAGTGCTATAATGCCAAAATGGTCCTGCCCTCGGTGTTTCATGTCTGGCCCTCGTCTGTACATGATAGTACGTGTGCTAAGTAATATTTATCATACGAAATACACAAAAAATATCATTGTTTTGTGTAAATACTTTACCAGTTTTAAAAATAATTGTTTAAACGCTTGCATGTTAATCAAACAAAAATCGTTTTAAAGCTCAATAGCTACAAATGTTATGTTGTTAAAGATAATACAACTAATAAAAATAACATATACGTTCCAACTAAAATTGTGCTATGACTGTATAGCCAGTTATCAACTTGGTAGTTTCATTATACCTCATACATACACAAAATATATAAGTTTATATATTTTACAAGTTATAGAGCTCGTATCTTAGACTCATTTATGTGCTTGTACTCAAAGTTTTATCAATTGTTTAAAAAAGTACCGTACTCTTCAATGTGTACGCTTATCAAATATACTTATCAATTACTTGTTTATCCGTATCTGCGGTTGTTAAGTTCAACCTTGGCAGATAAATTTATCCGTATATCCGTATGTCTGTTTATGACATAAATATATAGGTTTATACATTTATGCAAGTTATAGAACTTGTATCTTAGGCTCATACATGTGCTTGTGTACACTATACTAAGTTTTGTCAACTGTTTAAACAAGTATCGTACACTTTACGTGTATACTTATCAAATATACTTCTTGTTTATCTGTATCTGCGGTTGTTGAGTTCAACCATAGCAGACAATTGTATCCGTATATCCGTATGTTTGTTTATCCGTATCTGCGGTTGTTAAGTACAACCTTGGCAGAAAACTTTATTCGTTACCCATACAACCATGGATTTGGTTGCTTTCAAACACAAATTTAAGTATTTAATTACTTATGGAACATAACGTTTTGGCTTTCAAAGATTCATTACAAACAAAGTTTTACGTATGGGTTTACTTATACAAACTATACATTTTGGCTTTTAAAAACTCATTGCAAACACTGTCTTAACTGTTGTTATATGTACAAAGATAATATTTTTTAGACTTATTAAAAGTATTACTGCGTTAGCAGAAAACCTGTGACACTCACCAACCTTTGTGTTGACTTTCAAACTTACATGTATTCTCAGGGGATCCTTAGACAAGCTTTCAGACGGAAGATTTGTCGTGGATTTCAAACGAATTAGTTATCTAGTTTTGGTATCTGCCTACTTGTTTAAGGCAACTAGTATCTATTATCACTTGTAAGAACCTTGTATTCAAACCTTAATGATGGAATATAAATGCTGTTTTGTTTATCGTTGTACTTGTGTTATATATTCAGTTTATCTGTGATCCATGAACTTAGTCCCACTCCCGGCGTGTTCCGCCTTGGCCGGGGGTGTGACAGAAGGAGGGGCACTATGCGAGGCATTGTCCCCAGGGATTCATGGTTTGCTTCCATTGCAACCAGACCGGCCATCAGAAGGCCGAGTGCCCACAGCTGCGGCAGGGATCAGCACAGGGATATGCACCTGCTTCCCGAGCTACTAAGGTTCGGTCGGTGAAGGCCGCAGCACTGAAGGCTCGTGGGAGAGCCTTCCAAATGACAGCGGAGGAGGTCCGCGGAGCGCCCGATGTCGTGGCTGGTATGTATTCTTTCTTTTATTTTATGCTGAGTTATGAGATATTGTGCTTATATTACAATATGTGTAGGTACTTTTCTTGTGAGTTTTGTACCTGCTTTGGTGTTATTTGACTCGAGTGCGAGTCGGTCATTTGTGTCTTTAGCATTTAGTCAGCACATCAATACCCAGCGGGAGGCATTGACTCGACCTCTACGAGTTTCCATAGCTGACGAGCGAGTGGTGTATGCCACTGATGTGATTCGAGGATGTCTGCTCGAGATTTTTGGCGTTGAGTTTCCGATTGATTTGGTCCCGATTGTGATGGGAGATGTCTGTGTCATCGTGGGCATGGACTGGTTGAGCAGGTTTGGAGTGGTTATCGACTGCGAGCGACAGTTGGTGACTATACGAGACCCTAGTGGGGGAGTTCTTACAATTTATGGCGAGGGTAACCATTCCGGGTCAGCATTTTGTTCGGCTGCCAGAGCGAGACAGAGTTTACAGCAGGGCTGTGGTGGGTTTGTAGCCTAGGTGATGGATACGCGAGTGGCCGCCGAGAGGCTGAGTTCGATTGATGATGTTCCGATAGTACGCGAGTTCTCGGATGTTTTTTCCCAAGGAGTTGCCGGGTGTGCCTCTCGAGAGGCAGATTGAGTTACGTATCGATATGGTTCTGGGGCAGCGCCTATCGCCAAGGCGCCTTATCATGCTGTGCTGCTAGAGATGCAGGAGTTATCATCGCAGCTTCAGGAGCATCTGGGGAAGGGGTTTATTAGACCGAGTAGCTCACCGTGGCAAGCACCGATCCTTTTTGTCAAGAAAAAGGATGGTTCACACCAGATGTGCATTGATTACCAGGAGTTGAACAAGTTGACGGTCAAGAACCGTTATCCACTACCGAGGATCGACAATTTGTTCGATCAGTTACAGGGAGCGTCTTGGTTCTCCAAGATTGATCTGATGTCGGGATAAAATCAGATGAGAGTACGGGATGAGGATATCCAGAAGACGGCGTTGAGAACTCGTTATGGGCATTACGAGTTCGTGTTGATGCCTTTCGGGCTCACCAATGCACCGGCGGTGCTCATGGATCTCATGAACATAGTGTGCAGGCCGATGTTGGATCGTTCGGTGATCGTGTTCATTGATGATATATTGGTGTATTCGAGATTCGGAGAGTAGCATGAGGAGCATTGAAAGGAGATCCTCGGAGTTCTGAGATCGAAGAGGCTTTACGCCAAATTCTCCAAGTGTAATTTCTGGTTATAAGAGGTCCAGTTCCTAGGACACCTCATTAACCAGAATGGGATATTGGTTGATCCAGCCAAGATTGAGGCGGTTATGAGATGGGAAGTGCCGAGATCACCCACCGAGATCAGGTGTTTCCTAGGGTTGGCGGGCTATTATCGGAGATTTATCATGGATTTCTCCAAGATCGTCGTGCCACTCACCAGCTTGACCCGAAAGGGTGTTGCTTTTTCATGGGGTCCAGAGCAGCAGATATCGTTTGAGACACTTCGCCAAAGATTATGCGAAGCCCCGGTGTTAGCCCTCCTGGAATGGATGGAGGATTTTGTGGTATATTGTGACGCATCGATATCGGGGTTGGGTGCAATACTTATGCAGAGGGGGCATGTGGTAGCGTATGCATCGAGGCAGCTAAAGCCTCATGAGACGAGGTATCCTACCCATAAATTGGAGTCGGGGGCAGTAGTGTTCGCCCTCAAGATCTGTCGTCACTATTTGTATGGGGTTCGGTGTACCATATACACGGACCACAAGAGCTTGAAGTACTTGATGGATCAGCCCAATCTGAATATGCGCCAGAGGAGATGGTTGGACGTGGTAAAGGATTATGATTGTGATATCCTATATCACCTGGGCATGGTTAATGTTGTACCCTGAGCCGTAGGGCAGAGAGTACCCCAATTCGAGGCATCTGTATGCGGTTGGCAGTGATGACTTTGGTGCTAGACACCATTCGGGAGGCCTAGGCAGAGGCCATGAGGCCGGAGAACCGTAAGAGAGAACGGGTGATTGGGCAGCTACCGGAGTTCATTATCGATAGTCGTGGGCTTATGACCTTTCAGGGTCGGATTTGAGTCCATGGGTTGCTTAGGGCTTAAGCATCCAAATTAGGGTTTCCTTGTTAGATAACCCTAATAGCCTCACTATATATAGAACCCTTATGCTCCAAAAACGTGGTGAACTAGTTATCTAGGGTTTCCACACGTTTTTGAGAGCCTCCTTCTCTTCTCTTCTTCATCCTCTTACTCTTGGTGTTTGTGAACCATTAGAGGACTGACATTTTTTACTCTAAGCTTTCTAAAGTCATTACAAGGAGGATTTGAGATTGTTATTGCTATATAACAATTAAGGTATGATCTAAACCCTAATTATATGTTGTATTGATAATCATATGCTAGATCTAGGGTTTATAGTCTTGGATAAATTGCATGTACAATAGAGAAACCTAGATCCAAGCATTAGGGTTTGTATGAGCACATAGGATGTTCTTATGAACAAAACCCATCAGTGGTATCAGAGCCTAAATTGGTTTCTATTGTATTGATGCATTATGTAGCTGAAAATCGTATTCTGGCTTACTGTTCGACCTGACTCGGCGAGTCACTACTTGGACTCGGCGAGTCAGCCCTACTCGGCGAGTTCCAGAGTGTGACTCGGCGAGTCGGGGCGTCAGACAGGGCAAATTTCGGATTTTGTTGCTGTTTTGCTTAAGGATAATTACCATATTCGTTTTAAACCTATAAAATACGAATTTTATTGTTTCTTAAAGAATATCCTTGCCCAAACACAAGATAATTACCAATTGATTAGATAATAACTTCCTTATATGATTAAAGTTAATTATTTGTATTAATTGGGTAACTTATTTTGCAAGAAATTGAAATTAGGTCAAATATAGATAATGATGAAATTAATTGTTTAATTTATATTATTTGTTGTTTGATCTTTGTGTTATGAAAAGTTTCAATTTTCCCCTTTAGGTTTTATAGTTTAAATTTGAACTCAAAGGTTTAGTTTTGAAATTTAAATAGTTGAAACCCTAATGTTCGAAAAGGTTTCAAAGCTTGCCCTCAAGTTTTGGAATTTAAATTTTGATTAAAAGTTTAATTTTGATGTATATTTAAATTCTAAACCTAAATGTTTTTGAAATGTTTCAAAACTTTCCCTCAAGTTTTGGAATTTAAAAGTTGATTAAAGGTTTAATCTAGGAATGTTAAATTCTAAAACCCTAGTATTGTTTTGAAAAGTTGAAATCACACCCTTATGGTTTTAATAATTAATTAAGGTGTATAATTAAAAGAGGTTTAATAAATCCATAAAAGTTTTGGTTTACAATTTAATTAAATTAAAAGTATAATTGTTAAATTTGACAACCTAGTATTTTAAAAGTATAAAATACACCCTATACTATATATAACATTAAAAGTCTAACATTATATATATGTATGAGTAAAAGTCAGTCTTACCGTTAGTAGGCCTCATTCACGAAGCTGGTCTATAAGGGGTGTTTAAGTAAATTGCCTATAAAATGGCGATTGAATGGGTATCCACTCTTGACTAGTGGAGGGTCGTTAGCCGAACGGGTAGGATAAGACAAAACCTTCCATTATAAGTATAATGAAGTACAAAAGTAACTAAATGCTTTACAAATTCCCAATCTTAGTTACTTAGGCAAAAGTGAATTGATGCAATTCCATGAAATTACACTTTGTGCCCTTTCGAAGACGTTAGTGGAGCGTGTGTGGTTAACCGGCACACTAAATGGTTCTAAGCAAAGGTAGCAAAGGGTGACTCAATGTTGTCATAGTTCGGTGGAGCATGTGTGGTTTACCGGCACATCGAATAAGTGATTGTAACATGTGAGGGCACCATGTAAGTTTGCATGGTTATTCACACCCGCTTTGTGATCCTCGGCATCCCAGTCCCAAACTAGAGGGGCATATCGAGATTTAAACATGCCATTGAAATGTTTAATGAATCTCAAAGGATCTAGGAGTTTTCATAGATTTAAAACTTAAATTTCTTTTTCGTTTTTAATGGTGGAAATTAGTGAATCATCATTCACTTACCTTCAAATATTCTGCAAGTAGATTACGGCATCCCTTTTCTAGGTTGTAGCATATTGTGTTGGGTCCTAGCCTTAATATCTCATTTGGGTGATTTATTAGGGACTCAATCAATCAACTAACTTGAATTCGTTTTCTCCCGTTTTGTAGATGTCAAAGTACGACAACTATGGTCTTCCCAAATCCCGTGGAACAACCATTCCACATGAAGATGATATTCCACGATTCGATTGAGGAACAAGAGATCATGCTTCACTTCCTCCACGTCCTCCAATTATTCTCCCTAACCCACAAGTTTGAAGGGTTGACAAGTTCAAGCTCACTCAAGCCCTTTTGGCAAGTAAACATGAAGAGGGAAAGTCGGTGTGTGCACACGTCCTAGGGATGAAGTCACACATTGATAGGTTAAGAATGTTAGGATCTGTTGTCTGTGAGGAGATGGCTGTTGATTGGGTTCTTCAGTCACTTCCTAACTCGTATAGTGAGTTCGTAAGAGAGTACTATATGATGAATTGCGACGTGACCCTTATAGATCTCACCTATATGCTTATTGCTGCTGAATCAGCAATGGTTTGGCACAATAGAAAAGCAAAGTTGATTGGTGAATCTGCCTTCAAGACCTCTATGGATATAGACAATGGCAACGAAATACATGCTATGATCGAAAAGTTTGATCATAAGAGAAAGGCAATGTGTGAAGTAGTTCCATGTCCTGTTCCAAAAGAGTCATTTTGCTTTGGTTGCCAAGAAAAGGGGCATTGGAGACGAATCTGCCCTATTTACCTAAGAGATCTAAGAGATGGGAGAGTCAAAACGTATGGCTCTGCTTTAGGTAAAATCCATTGACTAATTCTTTTAAGCTCCTATTCTAGATTCTTAATACATAATGTGATAAGATTACAATTGATGTTTTGTAGGATCGAAGAAAAGAGAGGAAGCTTAAGGGAAGAAGTGAGCAGAATCTAACCGTGAAGAAATGGATTTCGATCGCACTACTTGAAGATTAGATTCTTAAGCTTCTACTTAGAGTTAGAATTAGATTGCTAAGAAATATGTATTAGCATAGTTTTTCAATGAATTGCATTGTAAGGACAAATTTTTCCACAATAAAATAAATTTTGATTTTGTATTATTTATTTATCCTTGCAATGGCGTGTATGAAAAATTGATGTTTTAATGTTTCTATTATTAGCAATGATGGATTTGATTCTTAATTATGGAAATGTCGAAAATTTACCAAATAGGGAGAGTTTCTCATCGCCCAAGTTTCAATTGGACAGAAACTTGGAATCATGCAACTTGGTTGCATGATGAATGAGAAATTTCATATTTGGAAATTAGACTAATTCATTGACAAAGTGTCAAGTGAAGGACTAAGAGATCGAGTACACAAAGTTATGTGTTGATCAAAGTCCACCATAAGAGTAACAAAGATATTCTTCATGATTTACTAAAGGTTTAGTAAATATGATTATACTTATAAGATTAAGTGTAATTCTGAATTGATTGAAAAGGTTTAAATCAATAGCAGAACGAATAAGAAGAATAGAATAGGCAGAAAGATAAAAGTTTCTCCATTCTAAGAAGAAGGGAGAGTACCTTTTACACTTTATGATAGGTCTTAATGATTAAGACCCATATCTCAATTGATCCTCTAAGTGAGTCTTAGTACAATTGTATGTCTAAGAAGAGGAATCAAGAATTAAAGAAATGGTTAATTCAAGAAGTCAATCATACTTCGTTCCAAAACAAGTCTTAGAGTTAAGATTGTGACATTGAGTGATAAGTATTAAGAAGGTTTATAACATTCATCAAATGAGCAAAGTTGTGATGTCTTGGATAAGACAAAGACCAACTAGGACCTATTTATGAAGTGTTTTGATAAAAACTACACTAACTCTAGAATATTTGTCAAGAAATGTTTATTGACAAGAGAATCTTATATGTCAAGGACTCAATGGGAGTCTTAATGGTCTTGAAAGGTTTCAAGAACAAATCAAAATAGACCTTATTGATCATCACTAGCACATGAGTTGAGGTTTACAACCTATCGTGTTGACACTATATTGTTTCTGTGTCATTCCAATTGAGTTAATTATGCATGTGAGCCATATGAGTTCTCATTTGAATGCATAAAAGGCAAGGACGTTGATCAATGCAAAGTACATTGATAGGAAAAGGTGAGATGCTTAACTACTTGGAAGACATGGTGGGCAGTCGTGCTACCATAAGGCGAGAAATCAAGATTAAGAAAGTTCGGTCCATATGAGTTTGAATTTGTTGCAAACTTTAGTTTTGACAAATTCACTTAGATAGGAACACATACACCATTAAAATCTAAGTGTCATAAGATTCCCTCCTTCATGAAAGTGACTGTGAGGAAATGCTTTCACTAAGAAAGATTTTAAGAAGATAATGATTGCGAAATTGAATTCTCGAATTCGATTATGGTTACGGTATCCCTTTCCATGATTCGAACTATGAGATTTGGCAATTAGTCTGAATTGTTTAGACACATATATGAGCTATCTAAAGGAAAGGTGTATAAGCTTAGATAAAGGGTTATCAAAGCATTAGGTATTAGAAACATGAACTTAAGAAATTCAACAAGTATTGTTTTTCTCGATGTTAAGCTGGTTTCTGAATACATGTCAAAGCTAGTGGAGCATAGGTGTTATGTTTATAATAATCATCATGATAGTGGGAGCCTAAATGTTATGATTGTATGATTATTATGGAAAGTATTGCAAGTTAGCAATATTAATTATAGAAAACAAGAGTTATACTTTGCAAAGTCGCAATAGTTGAAAAGTTGTTTTGCTATAATTAAGGGAGAGAATATTATGCTTCATTTCAAATTTAAAGGTTTAGGCTGTGGAATGTTAATAAATTTAGTCAAAGGTACATAGTGTGTTCTCAAATTTCGATTATGATTACGGCATTCCTCTTCATAGTTCGAATTTTGAGAACATAGCACATAAAATATTATGGCAGAAGATTGATAAAGTATCAAATCTTCATGTAAGACATTATGCATCGTGTACAATACGCTTCGGGTATGGGGTAGATTGCAAATGCTATAATATTTGACCATTCTAAAATTTTCCAAATGTCTAGCGCATTTAGAGAGAAAAAGGACAAGAATCGGTTTTGACTAAAATAATTAAACAACTATCAAAGGACAATCCAAAGTTCGCCGAGGATTGGTCACTTGTGAGTAGTTGGAAGTATAGTATTGAATGGACCATATCGACATTATTATGAATACATAAGATTCTATTAAGAATGAGTTGTCATATGGAAAATATGGAAACGTGTCCATATTGGGAATTGAATATTGAAAATCTATGTCTAGATTAGAAACTTTTATGCAAAAGGATGTTCAAATGAATGTACCTTGAGTGAGAGACATCATATCTAAGGAATTGTATTGTAACAATCTCTTATAGAGGACTTTGTAATATTGTTGGCAATAGTCTTTGTGACTTTTTGTGCTATGACATTACGAAAAGGATCATTGCATAAAATGTTAGAATCTAACATATTCTATAAGTGGCAAGAATTTGATATTCTTTCACTTATGAAAAAGGATTTGGAGTTGTGAAATGAGTATGATTGGAAATGTGTTCATTTGATCTATTTCACAAAGTAAGAACCATAGGTAAACATTGTGTGCATGATAAGAGCATGGGACAAGTGTAATAATTCAAGTAAAAAGTTGATTACCCGAAACAACAAATAATGAGTAATCGATATGGTGATAAATAAAAGGTGTTTTATTTATACTCAAAGGTTTGAGGCCATATGGGATTAGTATTATCCTTGTGTTACACTTTGCATGTTTTGACTTCCTGGATAATTTAATTGGTTTAGAACAGTCAAATTATTCGAACTGGCCACAGTCGTTCATATGTTGGAAGTAGGTATGAATAAAGACTGTCGTGAATTGGTTTGTGGATTGTATAAAGAGCATTAGACATAAGCAAATGTTTGCTGCAACGTTCATGAGTGCTTATGAATATGATTTGAGCATTGGATTAAACCCACGCTCACTTGGATCACTCCATGAATTGTATCACAAGTGATTGGTGAGACGATAATATCTTATATTCTTGAAACCGAGATGTGTGAGTTGTATCTTGCAAATCGGTTGCACATTGATAATATGTAAATGCACCAGTAACTTGGTGTCATAAAACATATTGTTGTGTGTGATTCGGTGAGTGAGTGAAAGTGAGCATTGAATCAAAGTTTATCCGTTCCTTTTATCCAAAGAAGGATAAAAGCGATATCTTTGGGCCCCTCGATGATTTAGTGATGACAAACGTAAATGCTCGGCCAGGCTAGGGCTAATTTGATTTGTTCAATTAGTCAGTCGTCATAAATTGGAAGTCGAGAAATGGTACAGAGAGAATGATTAGAAATCATGTCTTATACGATATCTAGAATGGAGGAATATATGGTCCCTTATCTAAGGACACACATATCTGATAGGATCAGAGTTGACAGCGGCTTTGGAAAGCTACGATTGCAGATCAGGATCTGAAGTCATACGCAGAATAGTTATTAGACTTATCCAAGTGGGAGACTATTGGATTAGTGTCTAAGTCCATAACTATTTTGGTATGTACTTGACCCGATGGTGCATGGTCCTTTTGGGTTGCCTTCACCAAAGCAACTTGATAGGATGAATTATGGAGAGAAAGGATTAAATATGATTTATTAATATATTATAGGAATAATATATTAAAAGAGAAATCATATTGTTTAATTAATATTAGTCAACAATTAATAAGAATTAAGTTTGTGACTAAAGAGATTAATTAAACTTAAGGGACTGCAACTGTAATTATAAGATAATTGCAATTGGGCTATGGATTGCCTTATATCATAAGGTTGGACGAATTCTATGGGGAAACCAATTAGAAAGAGTCCAAGGCCTTTAAGTATAGGAGTCCATGGGTTGCTTAGGGCTTAAGCATCCAAATTAGGGTTTCCTTGTTAGATAACCCTAATAGCCTCACTATCTATAGAACCCTTATGCTCCAAAAACGTGGTGAACTAGTTATCTAGGGTTTCCACACGTTTTTGAGAGCCTCCTTCTCTTCTCTTCTTCATCCTCTTGCTCTTGGTGTTTGTGAACCATTAGAGGACTGACATTTGTGACTCTAAGCTTTCTAAAGTCATTACAAGGAGGATTTGAGATTGTTATTGCTATATAACAATCAAGGTATGATCTAAACCCTAATTATATGTTGTATTGATAATCATATGCTAGATCAAGGGTTTATAGTCTTGGATAAATTGCATGTACAATAGAGAAACCTAGATCCAAGCATTAGGGTTTGTATGAGCACATAGGATGTTCTTATGAACAAAACCCATCAGTTTGTCGCCGTAGATAATGAGAGTTTCGTTAGACAGAAGTTTAAGGCATACAGCCTTTTCGTAACACATAATGCCAGCGCGATGAAGACTCAACCAATCCATGCCGATGATGACGTTGAAGCTTTTAATCGAGACCGGCATGAGGTCGATAGGAAATGAATGGCTATCTAAAGTTAGAGTACATCCTATGTATATGCTACCAGTGCTCTCAGTCTTCCTATTAGCCATTCCTACAGTGAACGGTTCTTTAAGTGCATATGGTTGTTGTTTAAGTAAGCGTGTAAATTCCTGGTTTACGAAACTTCTCTCCGCTCCGCTATCAAATAGTATGCATGCATAAGAGTTTTCAAGGAGACACGTACCATTAACCACCATAGGGTCAGCAACTGCTTCTCTGTGGCCTATAGCCAGAACTCTTCCCACACCACCAACATTTCTTGCCTTGGGGCAGTCCCTTTTATAGTGGCCCACTTCGCCACATCCATAGCATGACTGAGTCACACCAGCACTAGGGACCTAGTTGATTGGCCTTGCCAGGGATCTACAGAAGTGGACAATGTGTCCCTTCTTGTTGCAGTTGGAGCACTGCAATTCTCGGCAGGGTCCATTGTGGTGTGAAAGGATTAAAACAACTTTTAATCTATGAAGATCGATTAGATCTTGAACAAGTATATGAATGTAAAACAACAGGAACGCAATGATAAGAACAATACAGCTTAAATCAAACGTGTCGAATGATTAAATAAAATCCTCAGAAGAGCTCGATTAAGAACATCAACTGTAGAGGATTAGAAGATTACAAGAATGATAAAAAAAAATGTTGTACTCTGAATCAATCGCTATGTCGATAATCTCAACAATCTTAACCTTAACCTAATATGCATGCAAGAATTTAACTTATATACAATACATAAAAGGCTCTCGGTTGGACAGGCCCATACCGGAGAATACTAGGCTAAACTAACGAGCCCAAAAGACGCAACTTCAAAATAAAACTTCAGTCCAACAATCTCCCCCTTTGCGTCAATTTGGAGCGAGACTTTCACTTCTTACTTGGGCCGGCAGCTGAAGCTGGTACCTTCTTTTTCACGGTACTAAACAGACACTTGGTTATGGAGAGAATGGTCTATCTAAACCGGATGTACCAATTGATCATATCATTGAAGTACTTGATGTCATCAGCCGAATTCTCCTTACACCGCTTGATAATTGATAAGATGTGCTCCAAGCAAGTTGTGGTGTAAAGGTGCTTGTCAGCTAAAGCGTAGAGACATTTCTGTCCTTCGGCTCTAGTGAACATGACTGAGTTACGCCTCGGATCAATCCTGCCCATTTGCATCTGGTTGAGATCACTGGCCGATCCCACATGAGCTACTTTCGGTTTCTTCTTAAAAACTGTGGCGACCTCCTGATCCATTAGGGCAACCTCCATGATGTAGCAGGCCAACATCCTTTTGACATGGTCTATGATGGGACCATATTCGGTTTCATCTGTCAGCAGGATATTGTACAAGACAATCCAATCATGAGGATTCAGATTCGGCAGATCCGCCAGGGAGATGATGTGGGCAGTTCCTGCAGATCCTCGGATGAGCTTGAACTTAACGTTTGTGAATCTCCCCACGGCATAAGGCTTTAGTACCCGTACATTAACAATCTTCTGGGCGCTCCAGGTGAGGTATTGTGGGCGAGCGGCCTCCAGATAGAAGTCAATGAGCTCCTTGTCAAGCTTATCGTTCGGATGTGGGACTTCAAAAATGTTAGAGAAGATGTGGAAGATGAACGCCTTTCGAGTCAGCGGCATATCAAACTGCGAATCGATAGATTTGTTGCAGTCGAATGATATAACCGGCTCGAGCCATAGTATGCTTGGAGTCTCTATGGCCTCTTTTATCAAACGATCCCTGGTCCAGGCAGGGAAGAGCAGCTTTCGGCTTTCAAGGAGATCGTGGGCTTCTTTTTGCTTTCGTTCGGCTTCTTCAGCCTCACGCGCCACACGACTGGCATCGTTATCAGCATTGCCACTGTTCTTTCTTTTTAACATGTCTGCAATGGTCTCCCTGTCTTCATCTTCTTCTTTATCTCCTCCCTCAGCTATGTTTTTGCCCTTGTTCTTCACACCCGAACCCGAGGCATGACCAGTTGGGGTTGGTTCGGTTGTGTGAGTAGCTTTGGAGGAAGGAGGTGGTTTCGATCCTATCTTCTCATCTCCCCCTTGTTTCGGAATGGACACGAAACTCGGTAGGCCTTCAATCTTGCTTAAAAGGTCCATGGCCGGAGAGAGTTTTTCAGCGAGGGTGCGCCTCACTGAGTAGTTTAGGATGGGGTCGTGTGCTTCCAGGATGTTTGATAATGCTGCGTGGACATCCGAAACACACGTCTTTATTACCTCCCTTTCGGATCGAAGAGCTTCCAATTGTTGTTCGGAGTTGGAAAGCTGCGCGCTCTTGACCTTTAGGGCAGTAGTCTTGCTCGCCAAGACGTCCATCAGAGAATTTTCAGCTGCAAGATCCTCTTGTAGCTTTGCCAGGCGGGCATCGATGGACGCACGAAGTGCCGAGTTGTCGTCGCTAATATGTTGTCTGAGGGTAGCGAACGAAGACAGCTCCGTCGAGACAAACTTGGCCAATTGTTGAACAACTGGTTCCAGAGTTGTCTTAGTGGCTTCGGCTCTCTCCTGCAAGGACTTCAGCAGGACAGAAGCGTCGGTGAATAGTTTATCGACTTTTTCGGTCGCTGCCTCACAGGCTCGGGTGGAGGCATCAATAGCAGCAGTTGCTGAGGCCACGGAATCATGTTGAGCCCTGGAGAAGGCGTCAACGATCTTCTGAAGGGCAGCTTCAGACAAAGATGACTGCTGGTTGGAAGAGGAGGCGAGAAGTTGATCAACCTTCTCGTTAAGCTCGCGAAGATGCTTCTTTGTCACTGGAGCATCATCCTCCTCGTCACTATGAACTTGAAACGGACTATAGTAGACCGAATCGAAGTTCATGTGATCACCACCAAGGTATGGATCACCGCCATCGGAGGCGTCTTCTGGAGATTGAGGTGGGGGTGATGCTGGGGGTGTTAATGGTTTTGTTGGTTCAGGTTGAGTGGGTGGGGGTTGAGTTTCGGGTGGTGGTTGTGTATGGGTTTTGGTTTGTGGTGGTTCGGTTACAGGAGGGGTTTCGGTAACTGGTGGTGTTTCGGTTGATGTGGTGAAATGGGTGGTGGTATAGGGAAAGAGGTTGGGGGAATAGTGGGGTTTATGGTGGGAATGGAAATAGGAATTGTGGGTGGAGGTGAAGGAATAGGAGATTGATGAAGTTCCATCTCTAGGGTTGGGGACCGAGGTGGTGTGTTGCCTCGTTGAGGAGATTTGTCTCCTTGTGATCCTTCAGAGTCCGAACTCCCATCTTCGGATTCGCTTGAAGAGGAGGGAATAAGGAGCTTTCGCTTCGGTTGGGTCTTCCTCCGTTTCGGGTGTGGTGATGAAGCGGCCTTCGGTTGTTTTCGTTTCTTGGGAAAGGGTCCCTTTGGAGCTTTGGACACTTGCTTTCCCTTCTCTGCCTTTTTCCCCCTGGCCACCGGTTTATCGGCGCCATGAATCGATCGCAGCATGTCCGGTGTCAATTCCCTCGGACCAGCTGGCCTAAACTCCTTGATCGTCCTGATCAGTCTGCTATCGGCGGGCACATCGGCATACATCGACTTCGGGATAGAGCCAATGAATGAGAATTTTGATGCATCGGAAACGATGATCTTCTTGGTATGAAACGTACCAATAGAAGACATCGATGCACCGTCGGCTGTTGGAACATTGAACTTGTCCATGGCCCATCTTGTGATCAAGATCCAGAACCGGGCCAACGACACCTCAGAGTGTCGGGAAGAAGAAGAGAGGCTCTGAATCAGCTGTTGCCATAGGACAAACGCATAGTACAGGTTTATCCCGTTATACACCCCATACATTATCGAAAGGAAAAGACGACTTGCACCGTCAGATCCTGAGCTCCTCTCTGACAGACCCTTAAAAAGGACTGTAAATAAGCCATTCCACTGTGGCGGCAGGCAAGACTTTTTGAACTTGGGGACGGAGGAGAGAACTTCTGTATATCCCATGTTGTAAAACATGCTAAACAGCATCCCAACCGGAATAGTCTCCGGGTGAACTCGTGAAGGGTCAACGGCAAACCCTAGCATAGTGCAGAACCTTTGTCGTGAAACGGAGGTCTTGTGTTCTGCAAGCTCGAAAAATATCCGGTCGACAGCCTTGTCGTAGTAAGCCGTCGCATAGACCTGTGATAAGGCCACCATCAGCACCGTTTCAATTCTTGACAATGCAGGACCAAGCTGGGAGTATTTGAGGCATTCAATGACCGGCGACATATAGGAATCATACGCCAGTGGGTTCAGATCAATGACCAGGCATTGTTGGGGTCGAATGGGAAGAATCTGAGAGGTAGCATGGACGGAAGAAGATTCAGCCATTGTTGCAGGTTGGAGAAGAAGAAGAACAGTGAAGCGCTTTGTAGGTTTTTGCTCTTTAGAAAATTTGGAGGCAGTAAAAAGGTAAATGGTGTTGTAGACTGCCTTTTATAGTGAGGAATTGGAGAGAGAAAAATCGTTTCATATCTTTTATGCGATGATCACGTAGGAGAGAGAGTGTCAGATTCCTAGGATCACGCTACCCAACAAGCGTCGTTTCAGAGAGAGAAACCGTTTCTATTTCCACACGCGCCTTTAATGCCAGAGTGATGACCCTTGGTAATCGCACACGCGTCCATAAGTGTCAGTAAAAGTGCGGCCGTTTCACATTCACACGCGCCCACTTTTTACTGTCGTTTGAAATTCAATCCTTTTAAACTCCCGCCGCGTCAACAACCTTTCGTCTTATCCCTTTTTAAACGCCATTTAGAATTGAATTGCCACGTGGATTGTTTTTGACCACAGCTCCATAATTAACCACGCTCCATAATTAACCACGAAAGTAGAATCCAGCCTGTAAAATAATTAGTAACGGAATTTTTGAAAATCTAGGATTTTCGTGCAAAGAGTGTAAAAGAAAAAGAAGTAAAGCGACTCTTTTAGGATTATCTGTGATGTCAATAATGACATGAAACTGATGATCCCGGGCACGAATCTCTTCCTTCAAGGTCAAGAGAGACCTCAAAGTGTTAGTGTGGAATCCCGTTGAATTACGATCAAACATTTATTAA
Organism: Lactuca serriola; assembly: GCF_051521515.1. Lineage (NCBI taxonomy): Eukaryota > Viridiplantae > Streptophyta > Magnoliopsida > Asterales > Asteraceae > Lactuca > Lactuca serriola. The sequence continues at coordinate 145,138,270 of NC_136408.1, read as the reverse complement.
TAAATGTTGAAAGGCTTCTTTTAATTAGGCTTATGAAGGGTGGGTTCGCTTTGATTTATCAATACAATTCTTGATATAAGAACGAGAGTGAACAAAGTACTTGTGAGACCGGTGTAGTCTGTTGAACAAGTAGGAAGGAGTTGATTTTGCAGTGGTTCAATTGATGGGAATAATGTGAAATCTCAAAAAAAATTTAAAACTGGATCCCTTGGGAAGAAAGGTTATGGTGAGTAACAATTTCATTGGAATCACGCAAAAGAAAATTTGAGATTCCTTGAAGGTACTTTCGACAATTCATTGGTGAAAACTTGAACAAATTAATTGGTCACCGTCAATTCATTGGTGTTGAATTTTGGGTTTCACTCAGCTCGTAGTGGCACGAAACTAAGATCATAAACACAGATGTTGTGTAACCATAAACCTCAGAGGTAGTTTCTGAGAGTCTCAAGGGTTACGTTGATGAAACGTATGTAATGGAGAAGGGTAATGGGGATGGTGTAAGAAAACATAGTACCTCTGCTGCGAAAATAAGGACCAAGCAGGGGAGTCTTAACTCATGTGAGAAAAGAGTGAGGTAGCTCACGATTAGAATAAATGAGTTAGCCTTATTGGGAAGACAAGGTTTGTGTATACCAGGTCATGAAGGCTATTATTCAAAATCTTATGAGGCTTGGGACACATACAGCAGCATGCTTCTAGGGACACGTAAGAAGTCAACAAATATATCCCCATAAACGAATGAGCACACAAGAAAAATTAAGTAAAATATATTTTTGGAGTTTTTGAAATTTATAAGAAAAATAATAAATAAAAAATAAGACTTAAAATAAAAGTAAAACTAAAAAAACTTTTGGAAAAAAAATGAAAAACCGAATCCGAACGTTCGGTTGGTTGTGGTTCTAGAGAATTTTGAAAAACTGAACCCGAACCTTCGGTTGGTTTCGGTTCCACAAAATTTTGAAAAACCGAACCCGAACCTTCGGTTGGTTTCGGTTCCACTAAATTTTGAAAAACCGAACCCGAACCTTCGGTTGGTTTCGGTTCAGGAAAATTTAGGAGAACTGAAGAGTTTGGATATGCAATTTGGAAAATCTTTTTACACAAAGAAAAACACATTTTGTACAAAGAAAATATATAACTCTGAAAAACTACCTTTGAAGTAATGAGCGAGTCAGATGGTTGAACCGAACCCGAACGTTCGGTTGATATCGCTTCTTACGTTGGAGTTTGAGTGGTAGTGTGAGGTACTGACTCTGATTCCATCATACCTAGCCCTTGCAATATTTTATTGAATGATGCTTCAGGAAGAGCTTTGGTAAAGACGTCAGCCAGTTGATCAGTGGTTCTTACAAAGTGAACTTCGACATTTCCATCTTCCACATGATCTTTGATGAAGTGATACCTCAGTGCTATGTGTTTGGTTTTAGAATGTTGCACTGGGTTATGACAGATCCTAATTGCACTTTCAGAGTCACAATATAGTGGGATCTTCTTCATATTGAGTCCATAGTCTCGAAGTTGACTCTGGATCCAAATTACTTGGGATGTGCAGGAAGCAGCGGCAATGTATTCCGCTTCGGCAGTAGACAGCGACACACATGTTTGTTTCTTGGATTGCCAGCTGACCAATTTCCCATCAAGGAATTGACAGCCACCAGTTGTGCTTTTTCTGTCGAGTCCACATCCTCCAAGGTCAGCATCAGAATAGGCTTGAACGAAGAAGCCTGAGTTGGATGGATACCAAAGACCTAAGGAGGTGGTTCGCTTGAGATAGCGTAGGATGTTCTTTACTGCCAGCATGTGAGGTTCGCGTGGGTTAGCCTGAAATCGAGCATAATAACATACAGAAAACATGATATCAGTTTTGCTAGCAGTTAAATACATCAGTGAGCCGATCATTTGACGATAGAGCGTGATATCGACAGCCGGTTTGTCTAGAGATGGGGTAAGCTTGGTGCCGAATGCCATTGGGACTTTGACTTTTGAGTCTCCCATCATGCCAAACTTTGCTAGGAGAGTCTTCGTGTAAGCTTCCTGATTGATAAAGATGCCTTCGGGTCCCTGTCTTATATTTAAACCAAGGAAAAAATTAATAGGACCCATTGAGCTCATTTCAAACTTAGTCTCCATCAACTTTCTGAATTCAGCTGTTAAGCTGGGATTCGTGGAGCCAAAGATGATGTCATCGACATAAATTTGAACTATCATAAGGTGGGTCAACCGAACCTTGTTTAAATTTAGACATCTTTAAAAATTTTGTAAGCGTTTCATACCAGGCTCTCGGAGCTTGTTTGAGGCCGTACACAGCTTTATCCAGAATGTAGCAATGATTTGGATACTTTTCGTTCACGAATCCAGGAGGTTGCTCCACATACACAGTTTCTTTGAGTTCTCCATTGAGAAATGCACACTTGACATCCATTTGGAAAACCTCAAAGTTTTTGTGAGCAGCATAGGCCAAAAATATTCTAACAAATTCTAGCCTAGCTACTAGAGCGAACGTCTCTTCGTAATCTATGCCTTCCTCCTGACAGTATCCCTTGACCACCAGACGAGCCTTGTTCCTAATGACATTACCTTCCTTGTCCATTTTGTTCCTAAAAACCCATTTGAGACCAACAACCGAAGCATCTGGAGGAGTTGGAATGAGGCACCAGACTTTATTCCTTTCAAACTCGTTCAGTTCGTCTTGCATTGTGTGAACCCAATCAGAGTGATCGAGGGCAGTGTTCACTGTCTTCGGTTCAACTTTTGATACGAATGAGTTAAACATACAAAACTCAACCTTTGAAAATAAGGATGTCTGTTTTGCCTTCAGTTGAGATCGGGTCAGAACCTTTTCAGATACATCTCCAACTACTTGAGAGATAGGATGATCTCTGGTCCATTTGGTAAGAGGAGGGTAATTTGGATCAAAGGTTGGGTATAATTCAGCATTGATCATTTCTTCTAGCTCAGATTGGCTATCGTAATCAAGCGTCATATCATCATGCTCCCCCTCAATTGATGAGTCTTGAGAAACATGAGGTTCAGGGGTTTCTTGTGGTGCTGGTCTTTCAGGCGTTGAAGCACCTTCGTTTGGAGGGGCATCTTCGGTTGGTGAAGGACTTTCGGTTGAAGTTGTAGAGCTTGGCTCCCCCTGGACTTGTAAGCTTGGCTCCCCCTCGACTGAAGCATTTTTGGATGGAGATTCATCAGTGGGCGATTCTCCTTCATGCATTCTTCATGCAGCATCTTCGACAATTTGCTTCATATGATCAACTTTGTTGTCAGCTGCACCCGCTTCTGAGAGAGAAGCTTTTTCCGGTTCGTCAAAGAGTTCCAGAAATTTCTCGTATAAATTGGCGATCGAGACTGTGACTTGGCCAGTTTGAGGAAAGAGTTCCCCGGCAGTGTCTTCTATGGCTTGTAGCTTCTTGACATAGCTATCGTCAAAGGTCACATAGTATGTCTCTTCAATCCTTCTTGAACGTTTGTTTAGGACCCTGTACGCCTTGGATGTGAGTGAATAACCCAGAAAGATTCCCTCGTCGGCTTTGACATCAAACTTGTTGCGGTGTTCTTTAGAGTTAAAGATGAAACACCTTGAGCCAAACACATGGAAAAATTTCACATTGGGCTTTCTGTTGTTTATAATCTCATATGGTGTGAGCGTGAATCGCTTGTTGAGATAGGACCTGTTCTGTGTATAACAAGCAACAGAAATAGCGTCAGCCCAAAAATAAAGAGGTAAGGAAGCGAAACTTAGCATAGTTCGGGCAGCTTCACACACGGATCGGTTTCGTCTTTCGACTATGCCGTTCTGTTGTGGTGTGTAGGGAGCTGAGAAATTGTGACCAATTCCCTTTTCTGCAAGAAACTCTTCAGACTCCCTGTTCTTGAATTCGAGACCATTGTCGCTCCTGATGTTGCGAACGACCTTCTTGAGTTGGACTTCAATTTGCTTGATAAACACTTTCAACTTTTGAGTCGCTTCAGATTTGATCTTTAGAAAGAACACCCATGTAAATCGTGAAAAATCATCAATGATAACAAGAATATACTTGCTACCACCGATGCTTTCGATAGATGAAGGACCACACAAATCGATATGAAGCAATTCGAGTGGTTCAACAACTTTTGTGTTGATTATAGATGGGTGACTTTTACGACTCTGCTTTCCCATTTCGCATGCGGCACACAAATGCTCTCTGTCGAACTTGAGCAATGGAAGACCTCTAACATGACCTCCAGTGACAAGTCGGTTGATATCTTTGAAATTGAGATGAGAGAGTCTTCGGTGCCACAACCAGCTTTCGTCGGATTGAGCTTTTGATAGCAGGCAAATGGTTGGGTTTCCTTTGATGGGTTTCATGTTTAGAGGAAACATTTCACCCTTTCGTTCTGACTTTAGAATTACTTTCTTTGTCTTTTTCTCTATGATTTCAGAAGCTTCATCATCGAATGAGACTTTGAGACCTGTACCTCCAACAAGCTGAGATACACTGATGAGGTTGTGTTGGAGTCCTTCCACATAAGCCACCTTCCTTATTGTAAAGTCACCATTCGTTATCATCCCGTATCCTTTTATGGTGCCGAAAGAGTTATTTCCAAACTTAACGTTGCCACCATTTGCAAGAGATCTGTATTCCCTGAGCTCCTCTTTCCTCCCTGTCATGTGACGCGAGCAGCCACTGTCGATGTACCATTCTTCGTCAAACTGCTCGTCACTTATAACCTGCAAAAATTAAGCAGATTTAGGAACCCAAAGTTTCTTGGGTCCATGTGAGCTTTTCATGGGAACGGGAATAGTAAGAGAGATGTCAACTAGATATGTTCATTTTATTAGAGTTGTTTCATCTTTCTTTTTAATGGTAAAGACTTTTATTTTGTTGGCATTAGGTGTGTTCGTTTTGGACTCTGGTTTGGATTCATCGACCTTCTGTTTTCCCTTCTGTTTAGCTGATGAATGAGGTTTTTGAGAACAAGCGGGATTGGCTTTAGAGCAAGATGGAGATGAATGGATGGAAGTAGAAGAACGAGAAGAATTAGAAAGAGAGGATTTGGATGGGGAGGACTTCCTGGCTGATGACTCTAGGTGACCCTTTTGCTTTTGATTATTGGAGGGACTGACCTTCGAATCTTGTTCTCTCTTGACTTCAGAGCCGAACCTCTGTGTTTGGTTGGAGTTGTTCTTGGAACCGAACCTTTGGTTTCGGTTGAAATCCTTTTCAGAACCGAACCTTTGCCTTCGGTTGGTATCTTCTTGTGAACCGAACCTTGGCTTTCGGTTGGAATCCTTTTCAGAACCGAACCTTTGCCTTCGGTTGGTATCTTCTTGTGAACCGAACCTTGGCTTTCGGTTGTTGGAACTTTCAGGCTTTCTTACAGGATTGTTTTCATACTTCAGATTCTTGTCTTGGTGTGAGTAGTATGCATTCTGGGAGTGCCAGAATTGTTTCCTTTCAGAAAGGTTTTTCCTGTATCTTTGGTTCCTTTCTATCTTCTTATCTCTCATCTGCTTAGGTTGATGATGAACGTTCGCTTTCGTTTTTGTTGTCTCCTTGGCTGGTTCCTTTTGAACTTTAGGAGTTTTACTTGGAGCAGAGAAAGTATCCGAAGAAGATTCAGTTTGCACTCAGGGAGTAGAAGGAATGTCTGAAGAGGTTTCACTTTGAGCTGAGGGAATGGAAGGAATGTCTTCTTTTGCTGATCTCCCATCCTCCTGAGGAATATCTTTCGTACCACTGGTGCTTGGCTCACTGAAATTATCGGGCTTATTCAATGGTTCAGGTATGCATCTCCCTTTTCTCATCCAGGAGGTTCTTTCAGATAGCCCAACGGTTTCGTTTCCATTATCTATTGGAGCTTCCCAGAAGTACTCATCACAGCCATCAGCATTGTCTTCGTTTACAATATCTGTGAGCTCAGCTGTTTGATGTTCAGTTACTCCAGTCACTTTGTATACTTGATTCGGAGTGGTCCTGACCTTTTGATACACAACAGCTTTTTCTAACAATTTCGGGGACTTTTGTTTGGACAATCTAGCGAACTCCACAGAATTTTCAGAAATTAGATTTTTGTGGTTTTCAGTTTCGCTTTTAACAAATTCTGAGCAGTCAACCGTGTCCTCTACATAAATTTCACTCATGTTTTCGTCCTCGTTAAGCCAGATTCATTTTCAACATCGATTTTGTTTTCTGAGCTTACATTGGCGTTTAGAGAGTCAAATTTTTGCATGGTTTCGGTTCTCAGTTTAAGTCGGTCATTTTCGTCCAAAAGATTTTTGAGCATGTCCTTGTGGTCTTTGGATTTAATGAAGGACTCAATTTTGTCCAGTCCATACATGTAGGTCGGATTGACATCATCAGACGATATCACACTCTCACAATTGTAGGCTTCGACATCGATTTCATCCTCCTTAAATTCTAGGAAGGGCAAAATCATGCGATGGATCTTTTGGCCTATCTCACAATCCAAGTGAAGTTGAGTAATATTGGAATATAGACGTTTAGCTATTAAACAAAAAACATTTCGTTGTTTTAACAATTTCAAATTGTCTCTCTGTAAATAAATGTTTTCGTCTTTAACTTTAACTAATTCTGACTCTTTTAACTCAATCCACATTCGCCGCTCCTCACTCTTCGATGCCACCCTGCTTAATTGATCAGTCAGGTTAGAATTGGTGACTCGAGTCTGAGTTAAGCTACTATCTAAATGAGAAATTCTTGTATTAACGTTTTTTAGTTCTTTCTCATATGAGGATGGTGGTACGTTAGATGAAATAAAAACAGATTGTACCTTCTTTATCAGTTCATCGAGCTCATTGAACTACTGGCTGAGTGGTTTGGCCGCAAAGCACATATCCTGCTGTACCTTCGGTCCATCGCTTCCTCCATCTGTATTGTATCCCCTCATTTGAGATACGTCAGTCACCACGAAGCATTTTCCAGCACTGCTTTCCTCCTTAGCCACATAAGCCTTTCCATGAGTAGGCTTCCTCACTTCTTCGTCTTCTAAGTCAGTAGACCAAACTTCTGTGCTACCGAACTCATCGTCATTGACCGAACCCTGCACAATAAGAGCATTAATAGAAGGGTTAGCGGTAGACTTCTTCTTTCTCAACTCATCCAATCTCTTCTGCAGCACTGCTTCCTCATCATTTCCATCGTCCTTTTCAGCCATCTTCTTAAGAACACAGTCCTTTGCATAGTGGTTCTTGCCACCACAGTAGAAACAGCTTACTCCGGAATCGCCATCTGCCTTCGGTTCCTTCTTGGGCTCCTCAGCCTTCAGTTCATTGTTTACTTTTTCAGAGTTGTAACTCCCCTGCCAGTTTCGGTTTTTGTTGCTGGGGAATCTCTTCTTTATGAACCTTTTAGGATTGGATACCATCATGGCATAATCCTCTGTCGTGAGGTCATATTCCTCCAAGTTGAGCTCTTCATCCTACTTCACAACTTTACTTTTAGATAGGAGGGCCAACGAACCAAGACTAGAAACAACGTTCTTTTCTTGAACCACAATCTTCTCTTGGGACTTTAGAATACCCACCAGTTTTGCCAAAGAGTATGATTTGAACTGCTCATGGGCTTTGACTGTGGAAACTACTGCTCTCCATTCAGATCTCAGTCCGTTCAAGAAAGTAACCTTCTGTTCGATGAGCTTCCTTTCAATGTCGTGTTTGATCATCTTGCTGAGAAGATGATTGAAGCGATCAAACGTCTGGGTCACCGTTTCTTCGGCCCCTTGCCTGAATTCTCCAAACTCAGATAGAAGCAAGGTTTGGATAGAATGTTCAAGATCTTCGTCTGTGGAATACAGTTCGCGAAGTCTATCCCATACTTCTTTTTCCGTAGTACATGAGCTGACCAGTCTGAATGTGTCGGACTGAAGGGCGAATCTGATCAACCTTAGAGCTTTAATATTACACTGGAATTTTTCTTTTTCATCTTGTGCAATATCTTTTACGTCCTTAAGCAGATCGTTGTACTCTTTTTGCGTCTTAATGATTCTAGATGTTGCAGAATGAGAAAATGGTCCATTGATGATGGCTTCCCAGATGAGATAACCATTGTCCTCCGATCCAATCACGTAATCTTCAAAGTGATGTGCCCATACTTCGTAATCATGGGTGTACAAGATTGGAATCTTTGTCGTCGAACCGATGCTGTTGGAAATATTAATAGGGTTTGATTGCGATGCGTCCATTATGATCGTAAAAACTTGTTCAAAGATCAGACTTGTAATTAAAGCAGATTAGGGAAAAATAATAAATATTAAGATACGTCAATTAAGATGACGGCTCAATAAATATCGATGATTGCAGAAAACCCTAATGGAAATCTTTTTCACAGAAAAGATGTGTATCGATTACACAGCCTCCTGCTCTGATACCAATTGAAAGGATTAAAACAACTTTTAATCTATGAAGATCGATTAGATCTTGAACAAGTATATGAATGTAAAACAACAGGAACGCAATAATAAGAACAATACAGCTTAAATCAAACGTGTCGAATGATTAAATAAAATCCTCAGAAGAGCTCGATTAAGAACATCAACTGTAGAGGATTAGAAGATTACAAGAATGATAAAAAAAATGTTGTACTCTGAATCAATCGCTATGTCGATAATCTCAGCAATCTTAACCTTAACCTAATATGCATGCAAGCATTTAACTTATATACAATACATAAAAGGCTCTCGGTTGGACAGGCCCATACCGGAGAATACTAGGCTAAACTAACGAGCCCAAAAGACGTAACTTCAAACTAAAACTTCAGTCCAACATGGTGGAAGCTGCATTTGTTGTAGTTAGGCAAGTTTCCAGCGTACTGCTTCGTCGGAGCAGCAGCGGCAGGTGCTATCGCGGCATGAACCGCCACAACCTGCTACTTTTTTGCATCTTTCTGCTTCTTCTTTTCATCCTAGAACTTCTGCTTGCTGTCAGCAGGTTTCGAAGGTTCAGGGATGGCTAGGGTTGTTGTTGCAGACGGGGTACGGACCCCATGGTCAATGAGACGTTGTGTCAATCGCTTGGCACTGTCGAAGGTATTGGGGTTTGAAGTTAACACATTCCCCTGAACCGGAGGCAACAACCCCCAGATATACCTCTTCATCTTCATTTCCTCCGTGGGAACCATGTTGGGACATAGGGCCACCAGCTTGCTGAATCTGGTGGTATAAGAAATTATGTCGGAGCCCACAGCTCCTATTCCAACTTCTGGATCTCGCCCCTCGGGCAGTATTCCTCGATCATGAGGTCTTTCAGAGTTTGCCAGCCCATGTCATTAGCCACTACAAGGGTGAGTGACTTGACATGGCTATTCCACCATGTTAGGGCTTTCTCCTCAACGGTACAAGTAGCAAACTTGACCTTACTAGCGGCAGGGCAGGAGCAAATCTCAAAGATCGACTCCGTCTTTTCGAACCACTGCGAGACGACAATGACTCCGCCAGTCCCTTCGAAGGGCTTTGGCTTACAGTTAGTGAAGTCCTTGTAATACCACTCTCTCGAGCACACAAGGAGTTCACCTTGAGTAGAGTTAACAAGGGTTCCACCTCGCTGGCATCAGTAGAGTGATATTGTGCCATGGCTGCTACCACAGCCACAACAACTGCAACATTTAGAGCTACTACATCATATTGTGGAGGAGGTGGTGGTGGAGGTGGAGGATTATGCCTTGTAGATTTGCGATGAGGCATCCTTCGACTATAAGTTTAAAAGATGAACATGATAGTAAGAATCAATTGTAACCATAATGAGAGTTATCCATGGGCTAAATCGCCATAGTCCAATAGTTGAATGGGTGTATGATTTGAAATAGAAATACAGTAGATGAGTAGAGAGACACAAGAGTACAGATTTTTCCAACAGATTAGATAACTGTCAATATTACTTGTATTATTGATGTAATAAGTTCAGGGAAAAATGACCTAACTATAGGTCTTACATCATACCATAAGGAAAAGGTTGATAGTTTTTAGATTCTTAGTTAGAGTGTTTGAAAAGTAGGAATATTTTACAGACAATTGCTTCATAGAGCATAGTTAGGGAAGGCTATTCCTTGATTCAAAAGAAAAGATGTACTAAACATCTTCTACCGGCGATGGGCATTCCTCGGGCGAACCCTAAGGTCTGCCAGCTGACGCTCCACGTTGAGAAGGTGTCGCTCGTAGACTCTCTGGCGAACCCCGTGCTCTATGACTTCAACCTGAGTCTCAGCTAGTGTTTGCAGCAGGTCCTCGTGGTCCGTTGCAGACCTCTCCCGAGCATGCTCTAGGTGGCTAGTGTGAATGGAGTACATTCTTGCATTTGCATCAACCTCCGTGATGCGCTAGAGAGTTGTCATGCCCTGGATTTTGTTGATTTTTTTTCTTTGCCCCATGTTTCTATGCATTCTACCAATGCAGGCGTCGGGCCTTGAAGAGCCTGACGGGGGTTAGGATTCGGGACCAGGGCCACATGGGGTAGGTTGTTGACTTCTGGCTCGGAGTCGGAACCATCAGAAAAGCCTTCAGCGAGGTGATCATCCAAACGGATTGGATGGTCATCTTCCGGCTCATAGTCAAGCCATCCAGCATTGCCTTGATTTGGGAAGTACGGGTCACCAGGAGGATGGAATCCAGCCATGATATATACGTGAGAAAAAGGGTATAAGAATCTTATATATATATATATATATATATATATATATATATATATATATATATAGATGTACTATTTAAGATAATTATAATATAATCTTTATTAGTTGCTTCAATATTTGCATAGTACATACCAGTTATGTGCATTCAAAACAGGATAGACATTCGAATAAGTGACCCTAACTCTAAGCCCACAACCAAACACGGAACAGGGAATAAGGCAAAGATAACAGATTCTAAGTCTATGACATCCTAGATACACATAACCTCGGCGTATCCACATAGAAACTATTGACCTATCAATAAAGACTTGTTTTTAGTTCTCAGACAAGTAATTATAGTAACACAAAATACTCCTATAGTATTTTAGGTTTATGTTCTGTTCTAATATCCTCATTGTAGTAGTGTTGGTAAGTTTTTAGACTTGTTTCCATATCACAACCATTCCTGGGCATATTCTAATCACTTCTCGGACCAACATAGTTGATCAGGCTATGCCACTCCCAGAACCGACCATACATCCCCAAGTCTACTTGTGATATTCAACAATCGTAATACTTTTGTTATGTCCTAGTGACATTGATTTTAGTATGAATGCAGGTATGTATACTTAGTTAAATATTGTATTATTTAAAAGTATAAACTCTTGGTCAGAGTATTTTAATCCCATTGTGTTTATAGTTAGTATATTTTTTATGGGTTGATATACTTAATTCACTATAAACAATGCTATGATACCAATCTTGCGCACCCCAAAACCAAGAACGGCGGAAACGTTCTGGGGCGGAGGACATCATGTACAGTATCACAACACATAAATATAGTAAACAAGCAAATAACATCATCCATTGCATTAATAATGTATTTTAATACAAGTGTGTTTTGTGCAGTTTATAGACACCAAAAATATGAATCAAAATAAAAGATGAGTCTCGTAAGTGCTCCATCTTCTCAAAAGTTGGCATCGGTACCTGTCTACTGATTACCTGAGAATACAAGTTATTTTGAAAGAGTTTATCAGCAGTAAAGCTGGAGTTCATAAGTATTTAGTGTCATGCTTTGTATTAAAATGTTTGTAAGAGTTTGAGTGTAAAAGTTTCTAAAATGTTTGTATCACCTAGAAAATCCTATATTTTCTATTTGTGTAAAAGCAGCCTTCTACCAAGGCATCAAGTGTATTGTATGTATGTTCATTATAAAAGTGTGTATCTTTCCCAAATGGGACTATTATTAGTAAAATATAGTTTTTACATTACTCTTAATGTAAGGAGATCACAAAGTAGATGTAAAAGGGAAAAATAATGAAGTACTGTAGTATTATGATATTATAACTACTATTGTACTAACTACTTTAAACCAATGGTTAATTAAGGTAAAATGTGATGTAACTGTAACCATACTTGATCGACCTAGTGAAAACACGATGCTTGAAGACGTCGAGATGTTATGAAATCATCACCTAAAGACCTGCAGGTCCCACTGTAGCTAGCAGCAAGGTGTAGGATGGTCAATCCAGTATAGATCTATACACGAATTCATGCTCTCCCTTCAGAAGACTCTGGATACAAGAAGAGCCATGACAGAGATGTTGTTCCCCGAAGTAGTGCCTCACATTTATTTCATAGTGTATATGTAGTGTATTTAATAGTGTAGTGTATGTCTTTCCTGATCCTCATCATAGTGAGTTCTTCTAGTATAGTATATAGTGTGTATGGATAGTATGTATTAGTGTACGTTCTCTCTGTCTAGTGAATAGTATGTTCTCTCTGACTCTCATTATAGTATGTTCAGTTGTATAATGTAGTGTATTGTTTACAATATGTAATGACTCATGTATGAACTGACTCTTTGTATGCTACATGTTACAGGAAGTAGTAAGTAGTAGCTCACTAAACTATACCTATTATAGTTTACTAGCAAGGTTGTTTGTATAACTGAGTGTATTGAAATAAGACAGAAAGCTTTTATTTCTATACATATACACATGATATATAACTAAGGATCAAACGACACTCGGACAAACAATAGGGAACTCTAAGTCCACAACCAAACAAGGAACGGGAAATAGATAATATTATCAGTCCTAAGTCCTTCAAACCTTACTTATATAACTATATAGGTATTAGACATGATTTGACAATATATAAGTTTAAAGTGTTTTGAAAGTAAAGATTTGGAAACTAAAACTAAGTTTTATAAAGAGTTTAACATGTAAAATTGTTTGGAAATCATCTTCGAAGTAGTTCAGTAGACAAGACAATTTAAAGCATAGCAAATCCCTTTGTGTACTAGTTAGTAATCACATGTGATTGATATAATAACTAGTGTGATTTAACTTGTATCCCCCCCCCCCACCATAAAAGCATTTAAAAGGTTAATTAAGGGGTATGAACTCACCTGTTGTGAGTGAGGCGACGGTAGGATCAGTTTAGGAGGTTGACTGTCAATTGTGGACTTGAGCACAAACAAATCCTATTAACCATATAACGACATATGTATGTATACAATTAGTGTTTGTAACAACTAGTTATTGAATTGGGACCACCTTAGGGACTAGTAAACACTTCTTTTGAAGTGTTAAAATCATATACGATTGTATATAAGGGGTGTAAGGCTATACAAGGGAGTGTATGGTCAAAGTACACCATATTGGTGTTTGTGCGGCCAAGGTGTGTGTGCGGTCGCACACTCGCTATGAAGTGTGTCAAAATGTATTTTAATGCCTTAGAACCCACCTAGGAAAGTTTCTCACTTCATGTTCTAGCCTTATATGGAGTCTATTGCTATTTTAGGACCTAAAAGGGGTGTGTATGGTTGCACATGGTGTGTGCGGCCGTACACACTTGTTATTCACATGATATGGCGTTTTTCATGCTTAAATCCAAGAGCCTTTAGCTTATATTAATTCATTGCAATGTATACCCGATTTAGAGGCTTAAAAGTGTAGTTAAAAGTCCAAAAAGTTTAGTAGGTGTTCTTGGTGTTTTTGAAGATCAACACTAAAATCAAGATGAAGATTACTTACTTTTATGAAGATCGAGATGAAGATTTGGATGGTACTTGAGAGAAAACATTTTCCAACTTTGATTGAGTGGGAAAAGTGTTCAAAATGACTAAGGATGGCATATATAGGCAAGAGTGTGTGGTTGGGATGGGTATGTGGCCGCACACACCTGTGTGTGGTCGTACACTCAAGTGTGTGGCCGCACACTCCATGTTTTGGAGTGTTTGGCCCGACTTTGTTTGATATGCATCGTGTTATCCCATTTCTAGGTTCCTACATTAATTGCACTAGGTTTAGAACACTCAAATAGACCCCAAACAGTGCTAAAAGCTAGCAAGACGAGTCTAACTTTGATTAAATTGGTCTCTTGTACAAGATAGAAATTTCGGGTTGTCATAATATCCTTTGTACAAGCACTTTCTCGCTTTCATCAGAGTGATGATTTCAGAATTTTCTCTCTTTTGTCCCCCTACACCATAAATGGTTCTCTTCGAGGTGGTTTGACCATTACAAACTTCTTTTTACACTTGATGTCGGCATTGTTTGTAGTAAGGCAATCCATTCCTTATATTGTGTCGAAGCTGTTTAACTCAATGGGTAACAATTCCTCATGGAATTTAATCTTATTCAAGTCAATGATGATATTCTTAATGCAATCACTAATAGGTACGAATTTTCCACCAACGGCCTCTACTACTAGAGGACTGTCTTGTTTATCTACATGCAATGCTAGTCTTTTACTAAATTTATGTGATATAAAGGAGTAATTAGCTCTGGAATCAAATATTATATTGGCAAGAAGATGATTTACTAGAAACGTACCTTAAGCGACATCTGATTCCTCTAATTCTGCTTCCATTGTCATCTTGAGTGCTCTTGCCTTTCGCCTAAGTGGCACATTGGGCTTTGCATCCTCCTTCTTCTTTAGGAAATCCTTCACAATATACCCTTCTTCATCACATCTATAAAATACCTTCTTTTTGGATGTACACTCGTTGGCATAATGACCAATCCTCTCAGACTAGTAATAGCTCAACTCGTTGCCACACTTCCCATAGTTCTTCTGCTTCAACTTCTCGCACCATTTTGCTTCTGCTCCACCTCCAATATTTTGGAACAAGTTCTTGAAAATCTACTCTTCTTGTTGGACCTTGAAGATCCATCAAAATTCCTTTTCTCTCTAACCTTTGTTCTCTCCAAACCCTTCTTCTAAAGTTGGGTCTCCACATTCTTAACTTCTCTTACGGCTACCTTCAAAGTGGTTGCCATATTTATTGTTGGAACAAAGTCTGCTAGTAGTACGTTAGCAAATTTCTCTATCTTGGAGAGTTCAATAGGCACCAAGTAGGGGAATAACTTCATATTCTTGGATAATGCGGTGGCGTACTCATCAACACTCAACTTCCCCTTCTTCCGGTTCTGAACTCGTTGTTCAGATCTATTAGATCCACCTCCGAGCAGTACTGCATCTTTAATTGCTCCAGGAATGCTTCCCAAGACATCCTTAGGACTTCTCCCTATGGAATTGTATATACCAACAACTTCCAATTAGTATGAAGCAATAGGGTAGGTATAATTAGTATGAAGCCATAGACCCTAGGGTGCATGCACAATTCACTATATCATAGTTTGATTTTTCTACTACTTGCATTTAAGTGAATTTGATGCATAAAAAGCCCAATAGTGGTACCAGACCCATTGGTTCATAATTACTTGCACCCTTAATCCATATTTTTCTGTAAATGCTTGTTTGAAATTGAATGAAAGAAGAAAAATTGGATAATTCAGAATTAAGAAACCTTTCAATCGTGGCTCACAAAGTTAGAGTCTACTGCTCATGACGTGAGGCTGCCGAATTATGGTTTCCCATTTTCTTTTATTTTTCTAATTGGAAGATCTATTAAATATGGATAAGTACCAAATTTAAATTGTTTTAAATCTGAAAAAATAATAAATATTATTTTAATATGGTTATTTAAATTTGAATATTGATTTATTATTTAAGTAGTGAATTTCAATATTTAATATTGTATATAACAGAGATTCAAAATTTTGAATATTATCCCCTCATGATCTATTAATTGTTATTGTGTCATCGCAATCAATTAGAATTAGTAATAGACAACTAAATTTAAAAAGTTTTAAATTTATACCTTATATATATATATATATATATATATATATATATATATATATATATATATATATATATATATATATATATATATATATATATATATATATATATGTATATATAGCAATCAATTAGAATTAGTAATAGACAACTAAATTTAAAAAGTTTTAAATTTATACCTTATATATATACATATATATATATATATATATATATATATATACACACACACATATATATATATATATATATATATATATATATATATATATATATATATATATATATATTAGAATTGTGATTGTGATATGTCTAAGAAAGTTATGACATGCACCCTTGCTTGTTTAAATATTGACTTTGTCAGTGTTACCATGACTAGTCTCACCTATTCCAATGTAGGGCTTTAAGGATGTCTTTATGATTCCTAATGTGGTCGGTTTTTAATATGATTCATGCCTACCACCCTCACCTCCCTATTGCATTTTGAGAATGAAGTTATCTAATGGGTTTGATAGTGATAATGGTCAATTTAAAAGTATTCTCGATACAAGAATAAAACAGAATCCCATTTTATTAATCGAACGTGAAGTTCATGTTATCCACGAAAATTTCGCATTCTCTTTATATTCTGTTGAAGGGGCTTGTGTGGTTAACCGGCACATCAATCTAGAGTATAGTTGAGAAGCATATGGAACTTATAAATCTCAAGTGTAACTAGAGTCAGGGACCATGCGAATTTTTATGGTTAGTTCACAATCTATTTAAAGTGAATCTTATGTTATCCATAAAAGTTGCACATTCTCTTCATAACTTGTTGATGGAGCTCGTGTCGTTAACTGACACGTCAATTTGAGAGCATATGACGATAATGATGTGGAACTCGTGAATCTCAAGTGTAAATTGAGCCAGGGACCACAAGATTTTTTATAGATAATTCACCATCGGTTTAGTGATTTGTGGCGAATGCATCATTGAATTTGAGATGAACATAATCTTAGATTAACATGCCATTTATAGTCAATGAATCTCAAAGATCTAGGAATTTTATGGTAATCGAAATTGGCAAAGGGCTTTTCTTATCTAAATAATTTTATGGTGTGTTTACGGCATCCCTCTACACATCATAGAGCCAAATATGAATCCTAGCCTTCGTAAATAATTTTATTTTGGGTGATTATTTTCTAAGGCTAAGTAAAACAATTTATAATTCAAATTGATATTTAATGATGTGTATAACCTTAGCCACTAAAATTTATTGCTATAAATCCTTGAAAGGATTAGCTATGAGCATGATCAATCTTTTCAAATTTGTAGTTTAGGAATAGTTCTCATAAATGAAAAGACATATCATGCCTTTGATAAAGCTCTTCCTAGGTTACTCCAAACACTACATTTAAAACTATTAGAAGAGAAGTTATCAAGTTTATGCTGTAAAATGACATATTGAAGTAACCCTGAGTTAGAAGTTGACTAGAGTTAGTTAATTGGATGGCATGTACATATAATTAGCTCACCCTGATTTTGGTATGGACAACATGGACTTTCCATGAGGGAGTTGTGTAGCATGTTGAGTTTTCCTTATGGAACTAACATGGTTAATCATAGAAACTCAAACTTCAAAACACTCTCATCTATTTACTATCATGAATAGAAGTGTCAAGAAGAAGAAATCCAATTGACCATGGGTTAAAAGGCTATTAGTGTTCGTATATCTAATCTAGGCTAAAATACCAAGGATAAAGGAAGGTTTATTTTAGCCATGTTATGATACCAATTTTCTTCCAAAACAAGAAAGGACTAAGAAAGTATACATGCCCAACATATATTTGAGGTAAAAGGACTAAAACATGGAGAAAGTAATTTGATTATAGGTTACGAGACCATGCTACTATCTATAGGATCAAAAGAAAACTAGTTCTATCATGATTGGTGTTCAATCAAATATATGAATTCATAATTCGATTGAAAATTACTTTTATGATACATGAAAATCTTTTTTATCAAGATAGATGATAAATACATCACTAGGTGATGAAAATATCGGTTGAAATTATTTTGCACTAACAGACCATTCAGATTAACCATGATACACAATAAGAACAACTTTGTACGAACATGAGTGTCGAAGATTTCTAGTGTTCATAACTCTCACAATGTAAAGCTAAGAATCGACTGGTCAATAAGGATGAGATATGGTACTGAGCATCTTAGTCCAAACCTTATTGATCATCTATGTAATTGTTAAAGAGTTATACAAGATATCTCCAATAAGAACACTTCCACTAGGAGTGTTAGTTAGATAGAGATACAAATCATTGATTGATTTCATACTAGATGATTCGCACTGTGCTTACTAACAATTCATGGATTGCAACATGAATAGTGTTATGAGAAGTCCTTTGGTCTTATAACAATTGAGAAAGTTCCTAAAACACTCTATGATATGTGAAGTGGGATTCAGTCCTCATTACCACATACAGAAGTCTACGATTATGAGGCTTACACTTGTCGTAAAGCGCTCGACAATCTAGAACTTAGAATAGAGATTTTTTATTTCATTGGAGAAGCAATCAAGCATTCTAGATATATGTTTAACAAACCTTTTAAGAACAAAGTGTATGTTACTCAAAGGGTAGTCTTTCAAGAGAGGGATATGATATCCAAAAGGGCTAGTGGGAGACAGATTGATCTTGATAACCAACAAAAAACCTAAAGTGAGACCTAGCATTCAATTCATGTTTGAAAGAGCTATCAAGGACGCTAACATATTTCCACTTTTTCCTTGTAGATCTGATAGAGGATGTCATACACCTATTTATATAAGTTTTTATATCACTAAGGTATATGACTCACTAGTAGATATCAATCAGAGTTACCAGGTATCGGTAGTTATCGTAGGCCCTAAAGGCTACAAAATGGAAGGAAAACATGCACAGCGAGATTTTTTCCATGTATGTCGAAACTTGGTAAATCAAACACTTGGCCTTAACCATTGGGCGTAAGTGTATCTTCATGAAGAAACAAGCATGGAAAGGAATAAACATATTATCAAGATAATATAGGTTGTGATGGATGTCTAAGCTTAATAATTTCATTTATGGACCAAAATAAGCATCTCACAAATAGGATCTTTGTTTCAATGAGAAAGTTCAAAGAGTTTCAATTTCGAGAAACAAAGATGAGCCATATATATGTCAAAGCTAGTGGGATTCATTAGGAATATTTATTTCAATGAGAAAGATCAAGGAGTTTGCATTTCGATAAACATAGATGAGCCATATATATGTCAATGCTAGTGGGAGTATTGTTATCACCCTTGTTTTGTACATTAACAATGTATAATTCATAGGAAACTATGTTCTAACATAGCAAATGTAAAAGATTTTCTTGCTATGGGAATTGCTTCTCTATGATATACATGGGCGATACAAAACATATACATAATAAGGATCTATGGAGATATATCAAAGAGATTCATTCGATTAAGCCAAACTACATGGACTCTTGAGGAAACTTGACACGCAGAACTTTGAAATGTTTGTGCTTATTTAAATATGGCATGACCTTGAACGATGCTAATGTGCTAGTTCTACTATTGACATAGAGGTTATAAGTTGTATACCATATGCTTTTGCTATGGTATTGAACATATATGTCGTGAAATCTACCAGATGTGATGATTCGTATGCTTTGAGCATGACAAGTTGGATTATAGCAATTTGGCAGGAATCAACGACTCAAGATCATGAATATTCTTAAGTGTCCAAAGAGTACATAGGAAAGAATCTTGGCAGTATGCAGGAGATCATTGTAAAATTTACATTGATGCTAAGTTCGACACTGATAAAGACGATTTTGTTCACAGTCGGAATTTGTGTTTTTTCTGAATGGTGACATGTTAGCTTGGAAGAGTACCAAGTAATAAACCATAGTGGATTTATCAACAAACTTAGAGTATAGTGCAGTTGGTGTAAATTGCATAGAAGAGAATGTGACTGAAACATATTCATTAGTGATATCTTTGTTGAAATTAAATCGTCGATGGTCCTTATGAAGTTTCTTGTGAATATAATGGTAAACTTACCTCGAGTATGTATCCCAAGTAACACAAGATCACAAGATATATATTAATTGGAGATCTTAATATATGATGGAGATCAGTCATTTCAGTTAGCTTATGACTGTGTTCTTTTTTTCATGTTTGGAACCCACTTCCCGAGTATTTATTTACTCAAACATCCATAGTCGGCCATACTCTTGGAAGTAAGTAGTGATTAAAGAGTGTCATGAATATAAGTGGATTGTCCATAGTGATTGGATATAGCATAGAGATTTCGCTAACACTCATGAGTATTTAATAGAGATTTAAGTATTAGACCAACCCACGCTTAGAGATTACTTCAAGGATACAGTCATGAGTTATTTAAGACGATAATATCTTTTATTCTTCAAACCCAATACATGTTAAAGAGTCCAGTTAATGGTTTCGTCTAGGCTTTTAGTGAATATTGTTTTGGCAAGAGTCTGTAATACAATTTATGACTTATTTATGTCTTTTGGTCATTTTGTGTGTTCACGACGGTAAACCCTGTTTACGGTAGCAAACACAGTTTACGGTCTAAGTCAAGTATAAATAGTGGAGGAGTTGGTCTTTTGTGGTTGTTGATGCCAGAGAGTTTACAGAGCAGTCCATCGAGTTGTACCTGACGATTTATTGAATATAATCATGTGCAAGCTTGGTTTCTTTTCATCTCGTTCCTATTTCTGTGATTGTTTATTGCTTGATTACTGGTAAAGATCCTTATTTGGACCTTACGATTGGCATCAAAGCAGTAGCCGGTGTCAAGATTCATTTAATCGAGATTTGGGGTGCTTGATATTCTCATTGTTCGAACTTTGGTTTTGGTATTCTAAGTGGTTAAAGGATCTGAATCTATTGCAAAAACGTGTGTTTAAAAGTTTTCTGGGAGTTTACTGCCAACCGTAAACACCTTTTACGGTTTTAAGTTCAAGAACTTCATCAACCGTAAACTATGAATCTTCAAGAACCGCGAACAAGGCTTCAAAAACTTTAAGAACCGTAAATTCAGAAACCGTAAACTCAAGAACCGTAAACTCATAGACCGTAAACTCAGAGATTGTAAACCCTGTTTACGGTCGTAAGCTCATCAACTGCAAACTCTTTTGTGATTTTAATTTTTTGATTTTAAATTGATTCAATTTCAAATGGATTCTCAAAGTTAATCATTTTCACGAACTTGATACTGTTATGGGCACTACTACGTGTATTCCAAGATTGATGTCTACAGATGGCCTTCCCGAGTGGAAGTACAGAATTGAAAAATACATTAAGATGAAAGATTTCAAAGTCTGGAGAAGCATTCTTAGAGGCCCTGTTAGAATCACTATGACAGTTGGAGGCCAAGTGATTGAAAAGGCTTTTCAAAACTACACTGATGAGGAGTATGAGAAAATTGAGGACCAGGAAAGGGCTTTAGCCACTCTAACCATGGCATTATCTCCTGATATTGCTCAAGGTTTTCGTGAGTACACTTCAGCTAAAGATCTATGGGAAGCCCTAATTGAGGTTTATGAGGGCAATGCAAATATGAAGGAAAGTCTACAGGACATGTTGAGACAAAAGTTTAATATGTTCAACTACATTCCAGGAGAGACTCTTGAGGCTCAGCTACAACGATTCACAACTCTCACGACTGACATGAACATATTTGGGATTTTCTTAACCAATTCAGAAATAAACAAGAAGCTTCTGAATGCTCTTCCTAGATCATGGGATATGAATGTTGTTGTAATTAAGAAAACCAAGGATTTAAATCGCCTCACTCTTGCTGAAGTTATGGCGATCATCAAAGCTTGCGACATTGATGACAAACAGAGAGATATTAACCATGTGAACTCATACTCTACTGCAAATCTTGTTATATCATCCAACAATGCTTTCTCATCAATCATGTCCTCCTGAAGTCAAGCCTTTGCAGCTCAACAACCTCAAATTCAGACCTTTCCTGCTGCATCATCCATCCCACACCATCAAACTCAGCCGTATGTCACTCCACAAGTTGTCCCTGCTCCAAATATGTCAGTTGTAGCTTCTTCTTCAAACTCTAAAGACTCTGATGAAAATCTGGCTCTAGCTACTGGGCTTGTTAATTGCTACAATGCTTTTGTAGCTGGAGATCTTCCACCTCAGCTGTCATTTGCTGATTTGATCAGATTCATCCTGAAGACGTAGAAGAGATGGACATTACTTGGCAGATTGCTATGGCTGTTTTTAGGGCCAAACAGTTTGCTAAGAAGACAGAGAAGAGCAACTGGGGCATGAATGCTGATAAGAAGGTGGGATTTAACAAGGACATGCTGAGATGTTTCAACTGCCACAAGCCGGGTCATTTTGTTCGTCAATGCCCTAAGCCAGATCGTAGGATCAATAACAATAGGAAAATGGTAGCAGTGGGAAACAACCGTGCAGGTGCTGCAGCTAATGGTGAGACTGCTATGGTCGCTCAATCCTTTGATTATGAGGACCAGATTTAGGCTTTGAATATCTCAGGGCCACAAAATGCTCACCTAGCTCAGATTGATGATCCTGCCTTGAAGAATGATGATGTTGATCCCGAAGCAAAAATGATGGAGCTACAGTTTGCCCTAATGGTGTCTACTTCATCTGAGCCCAAGGAAAGCGAGGTAAACATACCATCTTGTTCTCATGCATGTAAAGAATATGTTAAAGTTCTTCGTGATGAAATCCAATTATTACTTAGAGAAGTGGAGGACCTTAGATATGAGGGCTACCAACTTAGGAAAGAACAAAAACCACTTAAGGCCCAGTTAAAAACCAAAATAAAAGATTTTAGAAGGATTCAAACAGAATACAGTGAAAAATGTGAATTGTATGATTATGTTACAAGACAAAATGATGAGTTAATTACTAAGCTAGATACATTAAAAAGGGAGTTTGATTCTGCAAACTTTGCTTTTCAAAAATTTGATGGATCAAGTGAGGTGGTTAACACCATGATTGATAATTGCATGTAATTTAAACGAAATCAGTCTAAGGGTTTAGGATATGATAGTGTACCTCCTCCTTATAATCATACATATCTGTATCAACCCCTATCCAAGGAGGAGATTGCCAACGAAACATTTATGGTTTATGGCAAACCATTTGGTTTCGTTTCAGGTAGATTTATTAACATTGAATGTACTAACATTTCTACTTCCCCTGCAGATCAACCCTTAGACCAGGCAAAGCATGGAGTCGGAGGACCTGTGTTTGTTTCTGTTTTTAATTCTGAAATTTCTGTTTCAAATGAAAACGTTTATGTTTCTGATGTTAAGACTGATAATGTTTCTTGTGATGTTTCCACATCTGAATCTGTTGATTTTAATTTCTTTGATATGTTTGATGAACTGTTTGGTAATTCTGATGTTGTGATACTCATGAAACACCATCAATTCCACAAGTCACAACATCTGAGACACCCTCACTTATCACTCAATCTATTCCTCATGCATGTTCTTCTTAGAAAAGTGAGAGTGTCTGTCAACAAAATAAATCTGAAAAATGCAGTACTAATTCAAATAATAAACAGATTTGTTTTAATTGTGGTGTTGGTGGTCATATAGCTAGGAAATGTCAAAATAGGATCTTTGTAAATTACTTGTCATCAAGAGGAGAGAACGAATCTCGAGGAAGGTCTTTAATTAGAAAATCATCAAGAACTCATTCTCAAAATGATGATTGGAAATATGATCGAAGCAGAAAAAGATTAAAAAGGTTTTTACTAACAAAGCTCAAAATAGTTTGCCAAAACCGAACAAGGCTCCGCCAAGATCGGCTTCATCAAAAAGCAATTCTGGATCTTCCACCACTTCTGGTAGAAAATCCAGAGGCTCAGTGCAAACTCCTAAGAAACATATTTCAAAACCACCTGAGAATATTTTAAAACCCAAATATCAATGGAAGCCCAAATCACTTTCTAATCCATCGTTAACATCTTTTGAAGTGATTAAGAATGAGGATCCTAATTTGAATATATTGAAGGATAAATCAGAGAAAACGAAAAGGAAAACCAGGACAGTGATGACCTGGGTTCCTAAATCTAAATGATTCCGCGCATTTTGCAGGGACAGTTGCGGAGGAATGTCGTTCGTCCTTGGTACGTCGACAACGGCTGCTCCCGACATATGACAGGAGACATCTCCCAACTGAGCGAAATTCAATCTTTTAATGGGGATTATGTTTCCTTCGCGGGCGGAGATGGTGGCAAGATCACACAGAGAGGAACCATTACTAATGGAGTGCTAAGCTTTGAAAATGTCAACTTCGCTCCCGAGTTAAAGCACAGCTTTTTGAGTGTTTCTCAAATCTGCGACAAAGGCTACTCTACCCATTTTACCGATAAAGAATGTATGATTCTCAAGCCAGGCATTGTCATCCCGGAAGAGTGGATTCTAGTCAACTCTAAGCGGGATGGGAATGCTTACATTATTGATATGAACAGTAACCTACCTGAACAAGTCACTTGTCTATTCTCAAAATTCTCCTAACAAAATGCAATGCTGTGGCATCGAAGGCTCCGTCATGCTAACGCAAAAAACCTGAATCGCCTTGCTAAGAATGAGATGGTCCGAGGCCTACCCGTCAGATAATTTATTACATTTGAGAAGTGTGTTTCCTGTGCTCAAGGCAAACATCATCGGACACCACACCTGCCCAAGCAAGTCAACTCAATCAGTCAAGTGCTCCAAGTATTGCATATGGACTTATTTGGTCCGGTCAACGTCTTGAGCATCAACAGAAGCTCGTACTGTCTAGTTGTGATCGATGATTTCTCTTGGTTTATGTGGGTCTTCTTCCTATCCAACAAAGCAGGGGTTGCTGGTCTGATAAAGAAGTTCGTTGTTATGATTGAGAAGCAAACCAATAACCAAGTGAAGGCGCTTCGTACTAACAATGGAATTGAGTTCAAGAATGCTGGTCTTGACCATTTTTGTGCAGAAAAGGGGATAGTGCGTCAATATAGCTCTGCTCACACGCCTCAACAAAATGGTGTTGCTGAAAGGAGAAATAGAACTTTGAAAGACGCCGCAAGGGCAATGATTTGTGATTCCAAGTTACTTGTTTTCTTTTGGGCCGAGGCGTTAACACTGCTTGCTACGTGCATAATCGTGTTCTAATCAACAAAGCATAGATGAAGACACCGTACGAGATTCTTTATGGAAACAAGCCTTCTGTCAGCCATTTCCGTGTATTTCGCTGCCCTTGCACCCTTCTTCACTTGGAATCCAACCCTAAATTCAATGCCAAAGCCGATGATTATTACTTTGTAGGGTATGTTGTGCGCACTGCATATAGGGTTTACAACAAAAAGACTAAGCGGATAGTAGAATCCTATGACGTGCGTTGGTTAGAAGAGAAGGAAATAGACACTCGAGTGGGTCCCGACTGGTTATTTGATTACACATTACTTTTCAAATCTTTAAATGTGTCTATAGATAGTTCAAGTGGACCCTCTTCTGGTTCGAAGATTGTTTCTGAAGACGAAGACGAAGAAGTTGTCTACAGACCTCCAATGGTTGAGGGGGAGTCCTCTGCTCCATCTGAAGGAAGGTTCTCTGCTCCACCTGAGGGGGAGTCATATGATCAACCAAATAGTCCAGAGTCTAAGGTTGTAAATGAAACTCCTAATGCTGATGCTACACCTCTTACACCTATTGAGAGAGAGTTCATGTGTAGAGATGCTTCCCCTATCAATCCAACTTTTATGGAACTACTCTTTCCTGAAGAAACTGCTAATGAGTTTGTAGCAGATACATCTAATGTGAATCAATCAACAGATGATGGAGGTCTCAACATACACACTCTTCCTGTTTCACTCAATGATATCAGCCAAGACATACCTTCAAGAATTCAACGCGATCATCCGATCGATAACGTCATTGGCCAGCTGGGTGATGGAGTTAAAACCAGAAGTCGGAGTGGAGATGTAAATGCATGTCTCTACTCTTGCTTTATATCTCAAATAGAGCCGAAGAATGTTGAAATGGCTTTGAATGAGCCCAACTGGGTAAATGCAATGCATGAAGAGCTAAATCAGTTTGAAAAGCTCGGGGTTTGGAAGTTGGTCGAGTTACCAAAGGGCAAAAGGTCAATTGACACACATTGGGTCTATCATAATAAGCAGGATGATTATGGTGTAATAGTGCGTAATAAAGCAAGGTTGGTGGTTCGCGGGTTTCGACAAATCGAGGGTCTTGATTATACTGAGGTGTATGCTCCCGTGGCTCGTTTGGAGGCTATTCGTATCTTTCTCGCATACGCTTCCTACATGAAATTCACAGTCTACCAAATGGATGTCAAGACTACCTTCTTGTATGGCAAGGAAAAGGAAGAAATTTATGTTGATCAACCCCCTGGGTTTGTTAACTCAAAGTTCCCTAATCATGTCTACAAGTTGGACAAGGCGTTATATGGGTTACATCAAGCTCCTCGAGCATGGTATGTGACTCTAACAAAGAATTTGCTCGAGCATGGATACTCTCACGGCACTATTGATCAAACTTTATTCATCAAGCATGTGGGTAATGATCAGATACTAGTTCAAATCTATGTTGACGACATTATCTTCAGGTCTACCTATCCAAAGCTTTGCAAAGTGTTTGAATGCGTGATGAAGAAGCGATGCGAGATGAGTTCTCTAGGCGAAATGACCATGTTTCTGGGGCTTCAGGTCAAACAAAGTTCAACCAGAATCCTTCTACATCAAGCTAAGTATGTGGAGGATATACTTGAGAAGTTCGGATTTGAAGACGCAAAGCTTGCTTCGACACCAATGGCTGAAAGACCCCTGCTGAATCCAGATATTAATGGCTAATCCGTAGATCAAACTCACTATAGATCGATGATCGGTTCTCTGATGTATCTCACTGCAAACCATCCCGACATCATGTTTTTAGTGTGTCAATGCGCTCGCTATCAGGCTAATCCTAAACTTTCACATCTTATTGCTGTCAAAAGGATTTTTTGGATATATCAAAGGCAGCCCAAAATTGGGTCTTTGGTATCCGAAGAATTCTGAATTTGATTTATATGCTTTTGCTGACAGTAATTATGGAGGCTGTGAGCTTGACAGGAAATCCACATCAGGAGGGTGCCAATTCCTTGGTGATAGGCTGGTATCGTGGCAGTGCAAGAAACAACATACTGTCTCTACCTCAACAGTAGAAGCAGAATACATTGCTGCATCACCTTACTATTCTCAAGTTATCTAGATCCAACATCAGCTGTTGGACTACGGTTTGAATTATCTAGAAACCCCAATTCATTGTGATAATTAGGCTGCTATTCAAATTACTAAAAATCCGGTCCAACATTCCAAAACCAAGCACATTGACATCAAGATTCACTTTATCAGAGATTGTTATGAGCGTTCGCTCATCCGACTAGAACAGGTTCCCACTACCAATAATGTGGCAGATCTGTTCACTAAGCCTTTTAACAAAGCTCGATTCGATGTGCTTGTGGGATTTTTGAAAATGATTCATTTTAAGGATTAATTTTTGTTATTATTTAGGTTAGTTTAAATTTGAGCATTTTAGTCATTTCATTCTCTTCCATGCACAAATTTAGGGGGAGAAATAAACAAAAGCAAACAATAAATAAATAAATAAAATCAAAAATCAAAAATCCAAAAACATTAAAAAATTCAGAAAAAAAATCATTGCATAAAGTCTCGCCTGTTGATGAAGGACTGGGAAGTGATATTATCAAGTGATAATAGGCAATCTAAGTCTATGTAACGTACCCAAAGTTGAAGGGTCTATGCTCTGGTTTGATGCTTCGGTAGGCACGAAAGATTCTAAATGGACATGACTAGGCAGAGCTAAACTTAGGAAATCTATAGACTTGACAAATCTTGACCTAGTTTGATCTGTTTAGCCTGACAATACGACGCTTGGATAGGTTGAGCAGGGAGATATATATGGGAATCTATTGGTCAGATTAAAGAACCTGTACTTGGAACCGTGGATTAACTTTTCCTCGATGTGCGGATTTTGTCCTTAATTCCGGTATTGATGGGGCGACTGGTGAATTCCGATAAATTAGGTCTTTAGAAGGTTATATTCTTTCTTTCTATCTGTTAGTCATATGTTACCTCCTCTGCGTGACTCAAAATCCGACCTGGACTGTAACATATGCAACTCTATTGCTCTGCATCTTCTATCTATGCAATTCTTTCTATCTGTTAGCCATATATTGTCTCATTTGCATGACTCACAATCTGACCTGGTACACAGTATATGCACCATTCTACTTCTCAATCCCTCTAAAATTTCAATTAGTCATATGTTTCACCCTCTGCGTGATTGGAAGAGATCCGACCTGGGTGTATAGCATATGCATTCTAAATCTATCTTCTCTCTTTATAATTGTCTGCTCACCCGATGTAAGTAGTATTCTGGAAGTCTTTGATTGTTGGGGCATATCAGGAAGCAGGAAGCACGTTCTAGTACAATTAAAATTGAACACATACAGATTGTCTATAAATCTCGCTGGTCAATTTAGGTGGACAACAATATCCCTGGTCGTCGTCAGCTGAATGGTCCTTAAGATATACTATCTATGAACTTAGGATCACTTTGCCTACAATTATTATTATGTCCTAAAATTCGTCACAATTTTTCTTATTTAAGTGGCCCACAATACCGGCGATCGACCAGACAAAGATGTGAAGATGAAAGGTACCGACAAGTGCATTAAGGCTGTCTAACAACTTTGATCCCAACATCTCAAGAAATCTTCAGTAAATTTTGAGATAAATTTTGTTTGCGTTCATTTTATTTTTAATTTTAATTTTAATTTTATTTTTATAATTGTCAAAAATTTAATTTTTAAATATATTAAACATTAAATTTTAGAAATTAGTTTATTTTATTTTTAGTTTAATTTTAATTTTAATGTCCTCAAAATGTTTTATTTTTGAAAATTTAATCGAAATTTGGACTGGGTTTTTACACTGTGTGGGAGACAGGTAAATGCTTAAGGAGTATAAAAGGAAGAGTTTACTTCCGTAAACCCTTTCGACTCCTTCTTCTCCCCTTTACAGCCGCAAGCACCTTCTCTCAATACTCTCTTTCCTCAAAAAACCTTTTGCGAGATTTTGTGAAATCAACTAGTCCTCTTCGAAGGTATGATGAAACCGACCAAGGATCTACTTTCTATTCATCGTTCCGGCCAAAACTAGAGGAGTATTTTGCGTTTTTATGATTGTCGGCATTTACTGTTCTTGAAGGGTTTACGGTTTGGGGAGATTCAAGAACCATAAACCCATTTTGGCCTTACGAGCGTAAACGCATTCTGGTCTTACGACCGTAAACCCTTTTTGGCTTTACGACCGTAAACTCCTCTGAGCTTACGGCCGTAAACTCAGTTTACGGTCCGTTGACCAACTTTGACCGTAAACCCTATTTTGTCCCACTTTGACCGTAAACTCCTTGTTTGACTAATTTTGACTGTAAATTCTATTCTTTTGCAGTCAAACTATTTTTAAAGGGCCAAAATAAAAATTGTTTATCTAAGAAAACTTAAAGCTTTAAATTGTTAAATACTGTGTTTTCTTACTTGGCATGTTTAGTGCAGATCAATGGTGAATCTCAAGTTTGCGGACATGCACAACCTGGCGATTGTCTTGTATGATCCTCCAGTCGCTCATGCAGAATTAAAATCAATGATCTACTGACTGAGAGAGTGTTGTCTGTCTTGTGTCATCACCGTGAATCCCATCATTTATCAGAACATTGTCCGGGAGTTCTAGCAGACGACTAAGATGTCAAAGGTCAATGGAGAGATGTCGATCGAAGCTGTGGTTAAGGGCTGCAAGATCAGAATCACGGAGCAATACATCAGAGATACTTTGCTGGTTAATGACGAATCCAATTTTCCTACTGAAATTTGAATTGACGATGTACAACGCATCCTTGAGAGGATGGGATACGAGGGTACCTACCCTCCCACAGTGAAAAAGCTCTTGCCTCCTTACTGGCGATTCCTGGCACACGTGTTCGTGAGCTGCATCTCAGGCAGGAGATCAGGAGCTGATGAAATCTCCCTCAGAAACACAGGGGCGATTGTCTCTTTGGCCGCCGACATTAAATTCAACTTCTCAAAGTTCATTCTTGATGAGTTCTTGGTGAACGTAAATGTCATGACCCGGGGAACCAGAGATGCATTCTTTTTATATCCGAGGTTTATTCAAGCATTCATCGACGATCAATTTCCAGAGATGGTCAGGGATGGTGACAAGTTGGACATAAAATCCTTAGGTCCTCACACTGTTGGTCTCATCAAACAAAATCGGAAGGGAAATGTTGTTTTTCAAGGATTACATCCCCTGGTGAAGTTCAGGAAATTTGCTGAGCTTGATGAATCTTCCGAGTCTCATGGAGCATCCAATAAAGCATCATCTGAGCCCACTTCCTCTGAAAGGGTTGTTTCTGATTGTTCCTTAGCCTACCAGAACCACCATCATCGAAGACCGTTTTGAAAAGGAACCAACTCAAGCTCCAAGTGCAGCAGCATTGAAACGCGCCAAATTGGACAAGTCCACTGACAAGTCTTCTGACAAAGGTCAATTGCTATTCAAAATGAGTGTGGATCACAAGGCACCCAGGGATAGTCCACAGATCACCGTTATGGATCTGGGCATGCATCGTTTCAAAGATATGTATGGCGATAGGTCAGGAATCATCTCGTGGGGATTCCATGACACCATGAACATGTTTATGGTAAGGAGAAAGAGCAGCAACAAAGAACTATACAAAGACACTCATGACTTTCATTCTTTTACTAAGATTAATCTCATTGAGCTGTCCAATGCTCCTTTCTCAAATCCATCAGGCAATCCCAGGGCAAGTCAGTTCAAATCCTTTTTAGAAGATCAAGTGGCCAAGGGCTTTCCGTCAATGAAGACTGCGGAGTCTTTTGTCAAGGTCCACAAAAAGGTTATTGATCCCAAAACTAGTCAGCCAATCTGGTCAGTGTTGTGGCCTGCTACTGCCCAAGTTAAGCACATTCATGTTCTCCAAAATTACTCAGATGTTTCTCTCGCATCCATGCAATATTGGGTGTACGATGAATCCACAGATGCTGCTATCATAAAGCTTAAAGAAGATTGCATCCGTCTGTATGATAAAAGGGATTTGCTTCAATTTGGCAAGCGGGACATACATTATCTCGCCGCTCATCAGATTGTGGTGGCTGAGGATATTTTTGAGCCCACTGCAAATGAATACACTTCGATGGTGGCTGCAATTATAGAGAAGAAAATATGGAATGGAGCAATGGGAAAGTCCGATGTACTGGTGGTCGACAACTAAGTCCAAGCTAGCACCAAACCAAGGAGGAGATTGAAGAGTCCAGTTCATGGTTTGGTCTAGGTTTTCAGTGAATATTGTTTTGGCAAGATTCTGTAATACAATTTATGAGTTATTTATGTCTTTTGGTCATTTTGTGTGTTCACGACGGTAAACTGTGTTTACGGCCGTAAACCCTGTTTATGGTAGCAAACACAGTTTGCGGTCTATGTCAAGTATAAATAGTGGAGGAGTTGGACTTTTGTGGTTGTTGATGCCATAGAGTTTACAGGGCAGTCCATCGAGTTGTACTTGACGATTTATTGAATATAATCGTGTGCAATCTTGGTTTCTTTTCATCTCGTTCCTATTTCTGTGATTGTTTACTGCTTGATTACTGGTAAAGATCCTTATTTGGACCTTACAGGGGTTTTCTCTATAATTCTGTCATGTAATGGTTTACTCCAACGCTAGCCATATGTAACTGGTAGTTATAAAGCGTATTTGCATATGTGACATGATGAAGTAGACAAAAACTATGCTTTCGAAGTTTATTTCTTCCTTCTGCCTTAATAGGAGAAGCGATATATATGGTCCCCTTTATGATTTGGTGTTGACATCTAATGTGTTTAGTTGAGCACTGACTTAAATTGATGTGTTCAATTTAGTAGTAAGATGCAGTGGTCAGAAATCTATATCGGGAAACATAATCTTGAATTCTGAGATTGACCATTATCCATGTCTCCAATTTATACAAATATCTAGAACAAAGGGAAAGTTGATAACATATCTAAGGGATGAATCTTGATTAGATCAAGAGTCAGTAGTTGCATTGGATGTCTAACTATTTTTTCATTAGTAGAGAAGTATTGGACCTCATATAGTTGATGACTTGTCCAAGTAAGAGACTGTTGGAAAGAGTGTCCAAGGTCATTAACTATTGGAAATATTTCTAACAATAGTAGGGTTCTTTTATGTTTTCCCTCAAGAACTAAATTGAGTAGAATAAATAAAGGAGAAATTGGTTTATTAATTATTATGGTTAATAATTAATTAGAAACTATTAGGAAATATATTATTCAAATTAATTAACATTTTAATTAATTAAAGGGTTGATTATTCAAATAATCAATATTTGGTTGATCATGAATATTCTAGAACGCTTGTGGAATTAGGGTTGGACCAGAATCACTCCATCCCACGTGGGAAAGGAGTAAATTTTGTTCTCGGCTTCTTGTTTCACACAAGAAGGAGTAGAAAAACTAGGAAGGCATCTAAGACTATAAATATGGCCTTAAGGATTTCATTCTTCCTTGCACGTTGGCTTGAAGTTTCGTCAACCCTTCTTCCTCCTCCTATAGGTACAATTTCTAACCCTTTAGGGTTTTTGAAATTGACCCTTCTTCTAGTTAATTTCATTATACTATTTTCTGCCATTGGGTGTGATACCATTAGAGGGATTTTGGTTTGGGTCCTCTCATCCAAGAAAATTTGTAGATGACAAGATCTTAAACATGGAGATCATGGGCTACATAAGAGGTGTATTTTTCTTCCTTATGTTTTATGTTTTATATGGTAGTTATAATTAGTATGAAGCCATAGATCCTAGGGTGCATGTACACTTATCTATATCATAGTTTGATTTTTCTGCTACCTGTGATTAGTTGTATTTGATGTGCAGAAATCCCAACACGTATTTGGTATCCACCATCTTGAAATTCATGATCTTTCCAATCACGCATTTCTTGGAACTTGCCACTTCAATTTTGTATTTCTTTTCGAATGATTCCCATATCACTCTTGTAGTAGGAATGGTAGAGTATATATTATAGAGGGATTCATCCATGGCATTCAAAATATAATTTATGTAATTATATTCATTCAAGTTCCAAGAGTCCACAACCCTTTAATGTTCTACCAATTGAGTTGCAGTAAGTGGATTTGTTCTGTCAAAAGTAGTTACACCAATTAGATGGGTAGGAAAATCATTAAAGAGAGGATTTGAGACATGAAGAGTTTTTAGATAAAACTATTGGATTAGGTGTCTAAGCCCATAAGTATAATTAGTATATACTTAAATTGATAGTAGCACAGTCCTTTTAGGTTGCCCTCAAAACTAGCAACAAGACAACATGATATTTGGAGAGAGAGAGAGAGAGAGTTTTGATTTATTATTTGATTAATTAATTGAGATAAGTAATTTGTTAATATATTATGATAATACTATATTAATTAGGAATAGTAATATTTAATTAATATTTAATCAGAAATTAATTGGAATTAATTTCGTGATTAAAAGGATTAATTAATAGCGCAGGGACTAAAGTGTAATCGTTAAATAGTTGAACAAGAGGCAAACTAGAACCATCTATAAAGGCTTGGACGGTTTTCTTGAAGCCTGAGGGATTCTAGAATTTTCCTTGGTGGATAAATAGGAAAGTGGATAACTGCTCGGTTTAAGATTATATTCGATTATGGTTTATTTAAGGTTTCCTGACTGCACTATAAATAGGGTATAACCCTATGATTTTTGGTAAACTGATTCCCTAGACGGTTATGCCAAAAACATCATCCTCTCTCCTTCTTCTTCATCATCTCTTTTTGTTGATGTTGGGTGTGAACCATTAGAGGGGCGATATTTGTGGCGCTTGCTCTCAAGACTTCGATAACACAAGGATTTGGATTGTTATTACTATATAACAATCAAGGTATGATTTTTCTAACCCTAATTATGTATTTTGATTATATACTAGTGTTCTAGGGTTTCTACTTTGTTGTTCAAATTGTATGTTCAATTAGAGAATATATATAGATCAATAGTTAAGGTTGCATGCACACATAGGAATTATATGTTTTGCATAATACCCATCAAAAACAACATTTTATGTTTCCATCTTTGAAAAGTCGAGCCTTTGAACTTCTCAGGCGTTTCCACATATGATTTGATGATTAAATGTTGTTCAATTCTTCACTTTTTTATTTTTGTACTAGATTGTTATGAAAAAAGCAGTGTTGTAAAAACCCGAGTAGGTCCCGATTAATCTCCGATTAATCCCTAGGCGCTACTCGACCAATTAGAGAACGCCTAGCAATTAATCCATGCATACACAATGACTGAAACAGTAGAACCCGATGAAATTTGAACACTTTGAATAATTTATATCTCAATAAAAACTATTTTATGTATTATTAGTATTGTATTTATCATATTAACCTATTTTGTTATGATATTAGCGGCATTTACGAACTTTTATATGATATTAGTCATATTTAATTTTTTAAAATCTAACAAATTAACAATTAATGGTACCCGATTAATCCCCCGATTAATCTCCGCCTAGCCGATTAATCCCTTAACCCCAGTCCACCGACTAGCTAACGTCGAGCGATTTTTACAACCTTGGAAAAAAGTAATCAAACATGAAATTGAGGAAAAAAAATCATAAATAAATTGAATTTATATAAAAAAGATTCACGATTCAAAAAACACACTTGTATGTTAATGTTTACAACATATCTATAAACATAAAAATAAGTAGACATAGAGGCCCATTTTGTAGTGTTCAAAGACACAAATATACATGGTGGGGATTTATTTAAAGGTTACAACAATTTAATCAATATAAGATTTTGATTCGGACAAAATTCTCCATGTTTTTTTTTATTTCCAAAAAAAATGAGAGAGAAATAGATTAATGTTTTTATGTATGTGATCAACCATTAATCTCATATATATATATATATATATATATATATATATATATATATATATATATATATATATATATATATATATATATATATATATATATATATGCTGTCAAATATCATTTAAAATTGCCAATCATGATATATGTTCCAAAATCGAAACTAACCGCCATATTAACTATCAATCAGTTAATTAACAATTACTAGATTTTATAATTAATAAATCAATTTCAGAATTTGCTAATAAAAAATAAATTAATTAGTCAACAAGATCCCAAGATCCCCAACGCCCAAGTTCAATATTTGACCATTAATTATATTTAATGACAGCCCTAATCCAATACTAAATTAATAGCCCAATATGATAAATCTAGCTTAAATGTATTTTGTCTTACTTTATCCAATTAAGAGTATGTAGAGACAAAGTCTTATAAAGCTAGTTAATGTTTTTTCTTTTTCCTATGTGAGATAATGCTTTTACGTTATAAGGAAAGTTCCAACAACCCCTAAACGGTCCATAGAAACTTTTAATCACCTTCATCAAACCTACTCATTTAAGACCTTTAAGATAACCATGATATGATAATGGCATTTTTTTAGTTGAGCATCCAACGCCAAACGTAGGGTCTTTAACGTCGATCATATCAACTCCAATACAAAAATGATTACATTTTTGTAAATTAATCCTCAGACTAGACATGAGGTAAAAGCAATTCATAATTCTAACCAAGTTGATATTACCCTCATCACACTCTCCTAAAAAAAGAGCATCATCTACGTAAAAAGATACGATGAAACCAAACTTTCTACTCCAAGTGGGGTACCACAAAATAATCAATGAATAAATGCATCTTCGAGGACAACATATAACCCTTCCATAACTATAGTAAACAAAATAAGGATAAAGGGTCACTCTGTCACATACATCTTTGAAGATAAACTCCAAAGTATGGCTACCATTAACTAAGATTGAGGCATGAGAGGATGTCAAGCAAGCATTAATCTAAGCAATCCATGTTTTGATCAAATTCTTTAAACTCCCTATTCTTCAAAAAAAAAAAGTTACCTAACTAACTGAATCGTACACTTTTTTTAGGATCACTTTGAAAATCACCAACTTCTTAGTTTCCTACTTATACAGTTTCCTACTTATACAAATCTATCATTTTATTTACCTTTACATGACCATCCAAGAGATTTCTACCTTTAGCAAAAGCAAGCAATTAACAATGACCACAATTAACCAATTAGCTAAATGTTTTGAAATAATTTTATATTGAATACCTATTAGACTAACGTTGTGTTTGGCGCGTCACAGCTAGCTTATTTTTGGAGCTTTTTTATGTTGTCGTATTCGGTAAGTCAAAATGTAGCTTATTAGCTAGCTTATAAGCTAGCTTTTTGAAAAGTTACTTAGACTAGCTTTTTAAGAGCTTTTTTAAAATTTTCCAAATACACCCCTTATTTAATTATAGAAACACATACTCTTACATGTCTTTTTATGTAATTTTATATATTTCAGCTAGCTTTTCAGTTAGTTTTACCAACCGTTATTTTTGCTTTTCAGCTATCAACTAGTTTTTTATTTAACAACTAGTTTTTCAGCTAGTCTGCCAAACATAGCCTAATTGATTTATATTGCTTGACATGAATTAAAACATTTTTTGGGGATTAGCTTAATAAAGGAGGAATTACATCAAAATGGAATGTTAGAGAACTTATAGAAATTTCCGAGGAAACTACAAACATCTATTTCCACCATAGCGAACCTCAAAGACAACTCTACCCTTTAATTCGAGTTAAACATATTCATATTTAGACTTTGCTATAATAACACGACACTTACACAAAACATGAACTTGTCCTTTTAAAACTAAAAAAAAAAAAAAAAAAAAAAAAAAAAAAAAAAAAAACATATTTTTTACTTGCTCTAGGGCAGCCAACCACGACCCATCAACAATCAGCCCCCGACATGTCGAATTTTCTTCTTTTTCGTTTAATAATCAAGTAAAAAAATTGGTATTTTCATCCCTCTCTACCCCCACTTATTTCTTGCTTTTTATTTTTTTGTGCGAATTCCACATTATCATTTTAATCCAAATAGGCAAGAGATTTGAAAATACTAAGTCTTAGATACAACTTTAGTCATTTTTTCGGTCCAATTTTAGTAATTTCTATACACTGTCTATCAACACGTTTATATTGTCTTCCACCGATCTAAACATCGACAAGATGGTTCCACAATAAAATTATTAAAATCATCAGTTGCTAAAGGGAAAAAGACCGACCCATACCTTTCTTCGAACTGTATTAAAATCCCCAAAAATGATATACTCTCCTTGATGTTGATTCATAAAAGCAACCACATAACTACACATATCTTTTTTTTTTTTGTTTATATCGTTGAGCATAAACACTGATAATATAACATTTAAAATTTTCCACCACTCACTCACTTCTCACATTACGAAAGGTTTTCTGTACAAAAAATGTTGGATTTCCTAAAGTCGGTGGGTCCTTAACAGTCAAAGTATCACCCGAACGTTCCCGAGCGCTACTACCCGTCAGTAGCAAGTCTATAAGGTAAAATCATATGGTTCACAATTTAAATTAAACTAATATAAAATGAAAAAATTGCAACAATACTAGTTGCCGGTTTGGATCGGGTCAAATCATATAAACCAAAAAAATATTTAACATTGTGCCTAATGGTGATTGTCGATAATGAAGACAGAAAGATAGAATTCAGAAGTGAAGATCAAACGTCATTCACATGATTTTGGCGTCTTTTTTTATTTAATTTAGTTTAATTTGTATTGGTCTACGCTTTGCCAAAAATATTAGGACAGTTCACTAAACATATTTAGGATAGATCACCAATTTTAATTCTATATAACTTTTTCTAAAAACTAAAAAAAAACTGGTGGGTCATTATGACATACTTAACCCCGCCACTCTCCTTGCAACAACAAACTTCAAATTACCACATAACGGCTTAGGTCATTATGACATACTTAACCCCCGCCACTCTCCTTGCAACAACATACTTCAAATTTTCTCCAATGATCTTATGACTCCTTCTAGTGGGTCACATAATCGGCATATGATCCCAACAAATATCCAGGATGTGATGACAAGATATGAATCAGGTTCCATGTTTGATAAAAGGCGTAGAATTAATAACACTCCTCTTACAGACTTACCACCAAATCAATTATCGTTTGATCTTAATTGTCCAAATACGATCCCACCTGAACAAATCCCGCTTCCCGACTCCCCCAATTTGACGTCGCCAAGGGATGAAGCTATAAAAACTGTGGAAATTGGTCAAATCCTGGGGTTTGAGATTGAGAATGGCGATCCTATTCTCACAGAGGCTATGGGAGAAATTGGCGAGAATCAATTCCAAAGATGAACCTGATGACTCTCAATATTCGTGGGTTAGGAGAGAAGTACAAGGCAGATTGGGTATGTAGGTTGCGTAGGTCCCATAACCTAGTTCTTACGGCGATACAAGAAACCCAACTTTGTGACCTTCAGAACTCACTTGACGTTTCAAGATGATGGGGGAATGATAATCATGGTTTCGAGTGGGTCAATGCTACTGGTAGATCGGGGGGGGGGGGGGGGGCTACTCACAATATGGGACTCAAATTTCTTTAACATTGAGGTAACAATTAAATCTAGGTATTTCTTAGTGATAATAGGTACCTGTCCATCCATTGATGGTCAATTGGCGATTGTAAATGTATATGGCCCTAAATCCATCCCAGAAAAAATACAACTATGGCGGGATCTATTGAACCTGAAACAATCAAAATTGGCTACTTGGATATTCCTAGGCGATTTTAATGAAGTTAGAAGCCCAACTGAAAGAATCAAATCTGCCTTCTGTAAGTCTAGCGCGGATTCTTTCAATCGTTTTATTCAAAGTGCTGAACTAAATGACTTAAAGATGGGGGGATTTAGGTTTACTTACTTTCAACAGTTTGGTGCTAAGCTGAGTAAGTTAGACCGATTCTTAGTCTGTGGAAATTTCATGATGAAATTCCCTTTGGCCTCTTCCATTTCTCTCCCAAAAGAACTCTCAGATCATTCGCCAG
Organism: Lactuca serriola; assembly: GCF_051521515.1. Lineage (NCBI taxonomy): Eukaryota > Viridiplantae > Streptophyta > Magnoliopsida > Asterales > Asteraceae > Lactuca > Lactuca serriola. The sequence continues at coordinate 145,099,317 of NC_136408.1, read as the reverse complement.
TGATCCTTAAGATGGAGGTTGAAGACTTCGGCCCACCACCTTTCAAATTGTTCAATTCATGGATGTTGCGCGATGGCTTCGATCAGATCGTGATTAAGGCTTGGGAAGATCTCAATGGATTTGGGGCTGCTGATATTTATTTAGCCTGCAAATTTAAACATCTGAAAGGTGAACTCAAAAAATGGAGGGTGACTGAATATCAAAAGGAGAATAAGGATCTCCTGGAATCGAAAAAAAGAGTGGAAGAAATTGACTCAGTGGCAGAATCAAGGCAATTATCTGAAAGCGAAATTGTAGAAAGGGCAAGGGGCTACAGTCGAATTTTGGAACTAGAAAGATTTGCCTCTTTAGACCTAAGGTAGAAAGCAAGATTGAAATGGGTGGTAGATGGTGATGAGAATACCAGTTTCTTTCATGGGTATGTAAACAACAGGGCAAGACGAAACCAAATACATGGATTTGTGATAAATGGAGAATGGACCTCTCATCCTGAGGAGATGAAGAACGCAGCAGTAACATTCTTCTCCAACAAATTCCATGAGAAGTGGTTGAATAGACCGAACTTTCGGAGTGATTTATTCAGGAAACTATCCCCATCCGATGCTGAATTTCTAGAGGCCCCGATATTGATGGCTGAAATAAAAAATGCCATATGGTCTTGTGGCAGTGAGAAAGCCCCAAGACCGGACGGGTTCACCATGAAATTCTTTAAAAATTTTTGGGAAACCATTAAAGATGATTTATTAGCTGCGGTAAAACATTTCGAAAGATGTGGAAAATTCTCAAGAGGATGCAATGCTTCCTTCATCACGTTGGCAGCAAAGATACAAGACCCGCTTCGGCTTGAGGATTATCGACCAATCAGCCTGATTGGTTCGATGTACAAGGTCATCACAAAAATCCTTGCCTTACGTATGAAAAAGGTGATTGGCAGTTTGATTGATGAAGTTCAATCTGCCTTTGTGGAGGGAAGAAACATATTAGAGGGCCCCCTAATAGTAAAAGAAATTTGCTCTTGGGCTAAGTCAAGTGGAAGGGAAATCTTATTATTCAAGGCAGATTTTAACAAGGCTTTTGATTCGATCAATTGGGGATTCCTTGAGTCCATAATGACTCAAATGAACTTTGGTTGTAAATGGAGATCGTGGATTAGGGGTTGCCTCGAATCGGCTAGGGCTTCTATCATTATTAACGGGAGCCCCACTGCCGAATTCTCAATGACTAAAGGTGTGAGACAAGGAGATCCTCTATCTCCTTTTTTGTTCATTATCGCGATGGAGGGAATAAATGTTGTAATGAAGACTGCGACTTCCAAAGGTATATTTGATGGTATCCATATCCCTAATGCTAATGTATGTCTATCTCACCTCCTGTACGCAGTTGACGCTCTATTTCTGGGGGATTGGTCTCAAAGGAATGTTGCAAACCTTGCCAGAATCCTTAGATGTTTCTATGTCTCATCCGGTTTAAAGGTCAATTTCTCAAAGTCTAAAGTTTATGGTATTGGGGTCCCGTCCCAGGAGGTTGTTAACTGGGCAACCCCTCTTGGATGTGAACCTGCGGTGCTACCCTTCACCTACCTTGGTGTCCCGGTAGGTTTAAATATGAATCGAAAGGCCTCGTGGAACACTATAATTGAAAAATTGAGGTCAAAACTTTCAACTTGGAAAGCTAAAACCCTCAGTTTTGGTGGAAGAATCACCCTCGCCAAAACGGTACTGGGAAGCATTCCCACATTCTTCCTATCTATCTTTGGCGCCCCGATAGGAGTCATAAGATCATTGGAGAAAATTCGTAGACAGTTTATTTGGGGTGGGTCTACTTGCAAGAATAGCATAAAATGGGTGGCCTGGGAAAAGGTTATTTCTCCAAAAATTGTTGGAGGTTTGGGTATTGGCTCTATTCGTTCCCTTAATTTAGCATTGCTAACTAAGTGGTTATGGCGGTTGAAAAACGAACCCAACTCTTTTTGGGTCCAAATTATCAATGGTCTTCATAAATTGGTGGGTGCAAATAATAGGTTTGGAGCAAAACATCCGTGGAGCAGTGTATGGAACAATATAGTAAAAAGCATAAAAAAGTTAGAAAAAATTAATATTTCATTCGACGATGTAATGCATCAGGAGGAGGCTAGCGGCACATGGGTATCTTCTTTTGCTAGAGATGGACGGTTCTGTGTGGCACCTCTATGGGAAAGAATAGAAAGAGCATCTTTTCCGGTATGTGACGGAATCTTCCCGTGGATTAAACTGGTTCCATTAAAAGTATTGGGCTTTATTTGGAGAGCGAAACAAACTCGAATACCCTCAGCTGAAGCACTCAAAATCAGGGGAGTTACAATGGACTCAACTATCTGTGGTGCCTGTAATATGACAGATGAAACAGATGACCATATTCTTGCAACATGCACGTTGGCGAGGGATGTATTACGGATGATGCTTCATTGGTGTGGTTTACCAGAGACGGATTTCATTCAGTGTCGGACATAATTGATTATGCATCTAGATGGGGAAACTGTCCTAAAAAGAGAAGTAGATTAATTGCGATCTTATTTGGTACCATATGGTGTTTATGGAGAGCCCGGAATGATAGGATCTTTAAAAAAATTGTTTTAAATTCAGAGAGAATAGTGGGGGCTGTAAAATCTTTGACATATGTGTGGATTAAACATAGGGGAGCAAATAATAGTATAGATTGGAGAGTATGGAACTCCTTCCCTTTATTCTATTGATGTATTGTAACTATATTCTCTACTAGCTGCTTGCTAGTGGGGTTATTTTCATTTTTATATATCATATTTTGCCGGTTCAAAAAAAAAACATAACGGCTTAGCATAAAATAAATATAGTTTGAGTTATTTTCTTTTCTTGAATACCCAAAAAATTTAATTTTCTGTAAAAATATTTTTTACCGGCTTCCTCTTCCTGTTACTCTTAACAGCATAACATTCATAACTAGGTGTGAGTTTATTTAAAAAAAATTAAATATGAAATATTAACAATTTGAAAAGTTTGAAATTATAAGAAAAATGAGGAATTTTTTGAATTATTAAAATTAAAGAGGCTTTAATGTATTAGATACATTACATATATAAATCATTTCTAATAAATATCTTACATATATATTACCTTACATATTAAATGTGGAATTTTAATTTAATAAAATGAAAAATACAATAAAATGACAAATGGAAAATAGAAAATTTGAAAATGTTAGAAAATGACATGTATCCAAATGAAGGAGAAGAGGACATGTGACAAAAAAAAACTTTCATTTATTATAGTAGATTACTAGGTGTGAGACCCATGTATCACATGAGTTTATTTAAAAGAAATTAATATAAAATTCAAAATATTTGAGAAGTTTAAATTTATAAGAAAAGTGAGAATTGTATTATAAAAATTAAGTGTTTTTTTTTTGTCTTTTAAATTTAAACAAATAATTTAGATAAAAAAATAAAAGAAATTAATGAAACTTTAATTTAGTAATTTTGAAATTAGAAGGAAAGTACATTAATAAAATTGATATGCATTTATTATTAGATTTAAATAATATTTGGCATTTAATAAAATAGAAAAACCATAAAATGACAAGTGAAATAAAAATTAATTTAGAATTACCATAAAATTACACGTGACAAATTGAATGAGAATATGACAAGTGGCAAAAAAAAACCTTCATTTGTTAGAGTAGATGAGCATTCATACATTTAATCTCAATCAGTTTGATAATATTATCCTTGCACCCATTCATTTCATATCCAAAAATACTTCCTCGTTCCACACATCCATCCAAAAGTTCAATAAGGGATCTAATTGTAACTACCCTTTTTTTAACTTCTTTTTAGTAACATTTGCATAACCTTTACAAGAGAACCCAAATGTACTTGAGGTAATACTTGAAATGAAAAACCGTTAAATTGGACAAACATAAGGATTTTTTATTTTATTTTATGAATAACTGGCTTTGAAATGCGATAGAAAAACCTGTTTACATGAGATTTAGGAGTAAATTGTACAGTACTAAATCACCTGTTTACATGAGATTTAGGAGTACATATTATATAAAACAAAAAGTATCAAACTTCAAGCACTGTTTTTTATTTTTATTTTTGTTGTTATTTTGGTTACATTTAGCATCAACTATTCGTGCAAGTTCTTCTGCGTATTACTGAAATGCACCCCAAGCTCGTAAGCATGCTTATAATAACTGGCTTTGGATCTTTTTGTGTAAAGACGTTTAAGCTCCTTCTTCAGACAAGTGATGCTCTTTCTTACATATTTCAATTCTGCTTTAAGTCGTGTAAATCTACGTTTATGTTCCTTTAGATCCATTTTCATTTCCTCAATCTCGTCTAACAGAATCTAACAAGAAAAAAATTTATGTACATTATAATTAGCTAAAACTATAATATGATGGAGACCCAAGATATATGAAGAAGAAAGGTTTACATTTATCTTGTGTTGTATGAATCTTTGCGAATCTATATCTCGCTTTGAGTTTCTTTCTCTCAGGTACGAATTATGATTGTTTGGTTCTGGTGCAGTGTACATTTCTCTTGTTTCCTTGACTTTTCTCATGTGGTTATAGATTCTCATTTCATCTGCCCGATTCTTGTTCCCATGTTGGATTCTTTGGGCCATGCTCTCCATCTTTGAGTTGTGAATGGAAGAAATCATTAAGTTAATGCAAAGTGTATATATAGAACGATATGGTATAATGTTTAAAAATTTATCAACTACAAATACCAGATCGTTGACTTCTTGTGTCCCAGATGGTGTTATTCCATGGGATTTTTTTGAAGACAGAAGTTCTTCGTGAACTTGTTCCAAATAATGCGTGTACACACCCCCTTTCTTGATTAGCATTTTTTGGCAGCGTTTTCGATCTGGTCTGAAAGGGGCTGCTTCATATTCTTGAGGCAAACGTGAAAAACCAGTTCTTCTTGGTCCTATATTCTTCGGTAAATGAATATCAGGTTTAACTAGACCACGTTCAAGATCCATGATTTCTTGCGTCCTCCTTCGTATATAATATTCTTGCTCTGAAAACCACATTAGTTTCAGGTTGATTTGATACTCATCTGCCTGTTAACCAATTTAGAAGTAGAAAGGCAAAGAGGGATATGTCAATTTTTGTTTTGCAACAACACATGCGAAGGAAAGACAAAACATTCACAGAGCTCAAAGATCTGCGGTTACCTTGCGCTGAGTTATATCTTTCTTGATACGGGAGATAGCAAGAGTTCGCAACTGATATTTCTTGTCGGCCTCTTCTACTAATTTCTGGATTTCATTAGGAGAACTGACAACGTGAAAATGATGATCAATGTTGTTTCCATCTTCTAACTGCTCCATCACGTCGAAACCATTGGCTTCTTCCATTTACTTCACAGCGCAAACTCTTACAATACCAATTACAGCACTAACTGATACCTTGTGACGGAAAGAAACCACCTCCATTTGTAGCCAATTCTTGCTGAATAAAATTATCCTTCAATACCTCTCTAAATTTTTACGAATTTTTTAGAAACGTTGACTTCCTTGGCATAGGGGGCAATATATATATATATATATATATATATATATATATATATATATATATATTAGGAAAATAAATTATTAGGTAACACATATTTGAACCAATGAAAACATGACAACACATCACTTCCACAATAACTTCCACAATACATTACTTGTGAAGAAAGAAATGGACACGTGTCATTCGATTATTGGTTCCGGTAGATGTTGCCCAAGTTATTTGTTTTCCATAGAACTCATTCCTAAATATATATATATATATATATATATATATATATATATATATATATATATATATATATATATATAGTGTTACGTTCATGTGAGACGTATTTTTTTATTTTTTATATTTTTTTAGTTAATTTAAGTTCTGAAAATAATATTTATAAAAAGAATTTTTGGATTTTTCCATTTATTTTGCATTTTAAAATTATTTTTTAAAATATGTACAGTGTAATATTCTATTAGAATATTTCAGGTATTTTTTAAAAAAAAATGGGATTTTATTTTTTATTTTTTTTTAGTTAATTCAAGTTTCGAAAATAATATTTAATAAAAGAGTTTTTTGATTTTTCCATTTATTTTGCATTTTAAAATTATTTTTTAGAATATGCACAGTGTAATATTCTATTAGAATATTTTATGTATTTTTTTAAAAAAAAAACAAGATTTTTTTTTTAATTTTTTTAGTTAATTCAAGTTCCGAAATTAATATTTAAAAAATGAATTTTTGGATTTTTTCTATTTATTTTGCATTTTAAAATTATTTTTACATTTGGTCTCACGGTCTCACAAAATTAGAATGGTCTGAAATAAACCTGAACATATATATATATATATATATATATATATATATATATATATATATATATATATATATATATATATATATAGAGAGAGAGAGAGAGAGAGAGAGAGAGAGGAGTATATAAAATGCACTAATGGTCTTTGTGGTTAGCTGAAAATTGCCACTTTGGTCCAAAAAAGTTTAGACAAGCACCAGAGGTCCAAACTTTTCATTTTGTTGCAAGTTTGATCCAATTTGCTTTAAAAAATTTTATAATGACGATTTTACCGTTACCTTTTACTTTTTTCAATTTTATTCATTTATTTAAATATTTAACTAGTATATATATATATATATATATATATATATATATATATATATATATATTAATTTAAGTTCCGAAATTAATATTTAAAAAATGAATTTTTGGATTTTTTCTATTTATTTTGCATTTTAAAATTATTTTTACATTTGGTCTCACGGTCTCACAAAATTAGAATGGTCTGAAATAAACCTGAACATATATATATATATATATATATATATATATATATATATATATATATATATATATATATAGAGAGAGAGAGAGAGAGAGAGAGAGAGAGAGAGAGGAGTATATAAAATGCACTAATGGTCTTTGTGGTTAGCTGAAAATTGCCACTTTGGTCCAAAAAAGTTTAGACAAGCACCAGAGGTCCAAACTTTTCATTTTGTTACAAGTTTGATCCAATTTGCTTTAAAAAATTTTATAACGACGATTTTACCGTTACCTTTTACTTTTTTCAATTTTATTCATTTATTTAAATATTTAACTAGTATATATATATATATATATATATATATATATATATATATATATATATATATATTCTTCCCCATAAATGACTACTTCCCTTTCTCTCTCTCATTTTCTTTTTTCCCCCTTGTTGCTGCTTCATTCCCTGACCGCTGGCGACACCAAGAAATACCCTGACACCATCAAGGACCACCTTGCTCCACCACGTCACCACCGCAACTGGCCACCACCCTCTACTCCCCAGTGCCTTTACAGATCAAAGCCAATCCAACTCCCTTCCCTTCTCTTCGTTCTCACCGGAAGGCAAGCAAAACAGGAGGTAGCAAAGGCTAGCAACGAGGACGAACCGAGAATGGGGGTGGCACTGAATAGATATGAAAAATGGATCAACTTCAACCAATGATCTGAATAGATCTGAAAAACCGATATAAATAGATATGAAAATCGAGTCGGGATTGACAGTGGGGCTTGACATTAGAATATATATATATATATATATATATATATATATATATATATATATATATATATGTATATATATATATATATATATATATATATAAAGAGAGAGAGAGAGAGAGAGAGAGAGAGAGAGAGAGAGAGAGAGAATGGTAGTGGCTAACTGGCAGAAAATGGTGGTGGTGTCAAGAGCTTGATGGTGTCCAAAGGGACTCCACAGCAGCGGCGACGGAGGGCGGCGATGGCAGCTCTGCTGCTTTTACTTTTCTGTTACAACGAGTTTTTTTGGATTAGGTGTCTAAGCCGATAACTATTTTGGTATGTACTTGACCCGATTATGAGCATGGTCCTTTTGGGTTGCCTTCACCATAGCAACTGATAAGATAAATTATGGAGAAAGATGATTAATTATGATTTATTAATATATTATAAGAATAATATATTAATCGAGAAATCATATTATTTAATTAGTATTAATCAGAAAATAATTTGGTGATCAAAAGAGACTGATTAAATTAACGGGGACTGATTATGTAAATCAGTAAATATTTATAGTTTGGGCTCATGGACCTTATTGGTATAAGTTGGACGAAGTCTCTATGAGAGTCTATAAAGATTTCATCCAAGACTTGTCCATTAAGGAGTCCATATGTGGCTTAGGGCTCAAGCAAGGGAATTAGGTTTCCAAGTTGATAACCCTAGAAGCCTTAACTATAAATCGAACCCCAAAGGCTCCCAAAAACATCCCAAGCCATTATAAGATAGTCCTAGACGTTTTGAAGCCTCCTCCTCTCTCTCATATTCTTCCTTGTTGCTAGTGGTGTTTGTGACTCCATTAGAGGTGCAACACTTGGGGCACTAAGCTTTCAAGAGTCTAGGAGTTGGTGGATTGTTGTTGTTATTGCTACAAAACAGGTAAGGTAAGATTCCAAATCCTTATTTACATATGAATTTCATTCTTAGACATCTTAGACTAGGGTTTATGCTTTGGAAGATTGTTTTCATGTATAACCTGTGGAAAACCTAGATCCAAAGCATTCGGGCTGCATGTACACCACATGATTGATGTGATGCTCAAAACCCAATAGTGGTATTAGAGCATGTGATATCCCCAATTTCACGGCCAAAAAAGACCGATTTAGTTTATGCTTTTATAATAAAATCAGAGTAATCCTTTGATTAAAAGTGTTGCGGAATTTGTTCCCAAAATAAAAATATGATAAAGATTTATCAAAGCATTTCCGTTGAAATGTATTTCATTAAAAAGACTCGGGATGTCATGTTCGATACAGATCAAAAGCATAAACAGTATATTATAAGCCTTACAACAATTATTTACAACTACTGACCTATAAGCCAAAAATTCCTCATCATCATCCAAATTATGTTCTGGGTCCACTACCTATAAAATAGAAAGCTGAGTGGGTCAGGCTTGGGAGCCTGGTGAGCATATAGGGTTTTCAACCCACAAATAATAATAAATTTATTAATTTCATCGACCACCAATAAATTTATTAATTTCATCAACCAACGATAACCCTGATTACTCATTCCCGTTATCCTTACTTTACGTCCCTAAACACCTACACAAGGGACCTAGTCTAAGGATTTTATCATCGGGATGGACTTTACTGCTAAGGGGATTCCTCAGCCATATATGTCCATAAGGCAACCATGAGGGGATGGAGTACACTGGTTAACATCAAGCCCACAAACACCTACAGGTTGCGAGCCTGCTAGCGTTCCACTGGACTGTCTAGAAGAGTTCGTGGTCGTCATCCATACTCCACTAGATAACTGGAACAACAACAACTTCGAGGTCTCTCATCATTTTATCACACACCAACTATTTCATCTACCCATGTTATATATATATATATATATATATATATATATATATATATATATATATATATATATATATATATATAGTTTAAAACTTGTATAAAACATCCATACAATATACATCTCAAATAAACAAACAATATATACACATAGCACGTATTTTATAGAAAATACTTCATATTTATGTGTAAGATGAAAGTGACTATACACTCACTTGATAAGACGATAATCGGGCAGCACTTCATTTCTTAAAATTATCGTTTCTGATAAAATGGGGTCTTTAATGAAAAACCGGGCTCTGCAAGGTTGGAGCTTCAAAACCGAAAATATAAATTTTTCCGGGTCTTCAGGCACTTCGGGACGTATTTCGGGTGTTTGGTATGACACCGAGGCTTCGGGGGAAGTCAAAATAGCTGAAATATTAATTTAGGGTGAAAAAGTAGCAAAATCCCAAAAATACCCGGGAAGGCTCGCAGCCTTCTATTTATAGGGGGAGGCTTTCGGATCCAAGGGCTGAGAAGAGAATACGCGGCAGTAGATGCGAAGGCCACGCGACACATGCGAGATTCAGACACGCGTCAGACAACTATTGGACCGAAGCTCGGACTCAGAAGAATGCGACACGCATCACTCCCCTGACGTGCCACGACTTGGATGAAACAGCTGCTTCAGACACGCGGCGAGATCCGGACGAGGGTGACGTGACCGGCTCCAATCCTTGCGAATTTCTCGAAAATTGCACCCAAACCTTCTAAAATCCATAACTTTCTCATACGCGCTCCGTTTTTGACGTTATTTATATGCACGCATAGGCGGGAATATATTCTACAACTTTTGTTTAGACATCGTCGGCTAATTTTGAATTTATTTTTAATATTATTATTTTTAAATGACCGAGACATGAAAATCCATTAAAAATTCATAACTTCTTCATCCGACGTCCGTTTTTGTCTGTCTTTTTACCGTTGTACTACTATTGACGAGACCTTCGATTCTCGTTTAGGTTGTGTCGGCTAAAAATCACTCGATCTAAATTTCGAGTTTTTAGCTGTCTACTGCTAAGCTGAAACTTAGAAAAATAATAACTTCCTCATATGAAGTCAGATTTGGGCGTTCTTTTTATACACGCTCTCAGTTTAACGAACACTACGACTTTCGTTTAGATTGCTAAGGCTAAAAAGCATTTTATCGTAAATTTCGCTTTTTATGCTTCCCCTTGCCGTGTTGGTTCCGTCGCGAAACTTCGACGAGTCATAACTTCTTCGTTATAACTCGGATTTCGGCGTTCTTTATATCCCCAAAACCCTTGTTTTGGCCACTACAACTTTCTTTAAAGATATCGGCTTTATCTAATATTTATTTTCAATGCATATTTTTATTATTAATTAATTAAATCATAATAATTAAGCAAATAAGCACATAATTCACATAATATTCACATAATTCCTCTTTATTACATCAAAATGAGTTTCAAAGGTTGAACTAGACTATTACACCATTATTAATGCTTTAGCCCAGAAACACGGGCGTTACAATTCTCTCCCCCTTAGGATGATTCTGTCCCCGGAATCACACATCAGCAAAGAAATGCGGGTAGCGACTCATCATGTCACTCTCCGTTTCCCAGGTGAGATTTGGCTCATTCATATGTTTCCATTGCACAAGCACTAAATCGACCATCTTGCGTCGCAGCTTTTTAGTCTTATGGTCAACGATTGCCTCTGGTTCTTCGATTATCCTCTTGCTTTCATACAACCTTAACTCAGAAATTGGAATTATGTTAGGATCATCTCCCGTAAAATTCCTCAAATAACACATATGGAAAGTGTTATGAATACCATCTAGTTCTTCTGGTAGTTTTAGCTTGTAAGCTTAATTCCTAATCCTCTAAAGAACTTTAAATGATCCATTAAACATTGGACTCAGTTTTCCCCTTTTACCAAATCTTATAAGTCCCTTCCACTGTGAGACTTTAAGCAAAACCCAATCACCAACTTCGAATGTTATCGGTTTTCTTTTCTTGTCTGCGTAGCTCTTTTGACGATCCTAAGCTGTTAACATCCTTTCCCTAATCACTTTCAATTTTTCAGCAGTCTGATAGACTATCTTAGGTCACATAAACTGCTTCTCTCCAGCTTCAAGCCAACATAATGGCGTTCGACACTTCTGTCCAAACAAAGCGTGATAAGGTGCCATCTTGATGCTCGAGTAGAAATTGTTATTGTAGGAAAATTCTACCAAAGGTAAATGTTCATCCCAGTTACCTTGGAATTCCAGGGTACATGCTCTCAGCATATCCTCCAGCGTTTGAATCATTTGTTCGCTCTGACCATCGGTTTGCAGATGGTAAGCTGTACTTAGACACAATTTCGTATCCAATTCCTCTTGTAGACTTTTCCAAAACCTCGACGTGAAACGGCTGTCACGATCCGATACAATAGTTAAAGCCACACCGTGAAGTCTTACTATCTCTTTCATGTAAGCATTAGCAAGTTTATCCATAGACCATTTCTCATTGGCTGCTGTGAAGTGTGCACTTTTCGTAAACCAATCAACGACCACCCAAATCATGTCGTGACCATTCTTCGTTCTGGGTAGTTTAGTCACAAAATCCATGGTGATGTCTTCCCATTTAGCCATGGGTACACGTAAAGGTTCGAAACTCCCATACAGTTTCTGATGTTGTGCTTTAACTCTCGCACATGTCACACACTCAGCCACATACTTTGCAACATCGAGCTTCATAGTTGGCTACCAATAGTAGTGTTTTAGATCCCTATACATTTTCGTGCTACCGGGATGAATCAAGTACATGGTCTTGTGAGCTTCTTCCATCAGAAGATCTCTTATTCCTCCTGTCTTAGGTACCCAAATTCGATCTTGGAATACCTTTAGTCCTTGACTGTTTATACCGAACACTAACGTTTTGCCCAAACATTATCCCTTTCGGTCATTCTTCTCTGAAGCATCTTCCTGATCTTTCTTTATACTCTCCACAATTGTTGAGACAACTTCAATTCTCAATGCTCTTGGCCTTTTCTTTTCAAGGTTTATCTTCCGACTGAGAGCATCAACGACAACATTAGCTTTACCGGGGTGGTAAAGTATCTCACAGTCGTAGTCCTTAAGCAGTTCTAGCTAGCGTCGTTGCCTCATATTCAATTCCTTCTTAGTAAAGAGATATTGGAGAATCTTATGATTACTGAACATTTTGCACTTTGTGCCATAAAGATAATTCCTCAATATCTTTAGGGCAAATACTATCGTTGCCAACTCTAAATCATGAGTGGGGTAGTTGTTTTCATGCTCTTTCAGTTGTCTTGATGCATATGCTATCACCTTATCCCGCTGGTTCAGAATACAACCTAACCCAACTCCAGATGCATCAATATAAACTACGAAGTCTTCAACTCCTTCTGTAAAAGAAAGAATTGGTGCTTCACATAATTTCTTCTTTGGCAAATCGAATGCTTCTTTGTGCTTATCAATCCAGGTATAAGTAGCTCGTTTGTGGGTCAAAGCTGTCAATGGAGTAGCGATCGAAGAAAAGACTTGGATAAACCTTTTGTAATATACAACTAATCCCAAAAAGCTTCGGATATCCATGGGACTTTTCGGTTGTTCCCACTTCATTACAGCTTCAATCTTTGCTGGATCAACCATTATTCCATCTTGGTTGACCACATGACCCAAGAATTGGACTTCCTGAATCCAAAAATCACATTTGGAGAACTTAGCATACAACTTCTCCTTTTTCAATACTTCTAACACTTCTCGCAAGTGTTTACCATGCTCTTCCTGGCCTTTCGAGTAAATCACAATGTCATCTATGAAAACTATCATGGATTTATCGAGGAATGGTTTACAAACACTATTCATCAAATCCATGAAGGTTGCTGGAGCATTGGTTAGTCCAAATGACATAACCAACAACTAGTAGTGTCTATATCTTGTTCTGAAAGCAGTCGTCTCAATATCCTACTCTCTCACCTTTAGCTGATGATATCCTGACCTTAGATCGATCTTCGAGATATAACTTGAACCTTGCAACGAGCATGGTGCCCTATTTTTAGGCAATTGCAACACTGCATCTCATGGCAAGCCCCATGATGATGGAAACTACACCTATCACACTTTGGTAGTTTTCCCTCGTATGGCCTGCTCGGTACGGGAACGGCAGGGGTTTCTACTTGCTGCTGTTGCATAGCCAGCCTTTGGAATTTCTTGCGTTCTTTCTGGGCTTGACGCTTTCGTTTCTTGTTCTCTGTCTTTCGGCTTTGCGAGTCTATAACTGTTACTGTTTGGCGACTTCCTGGATGGATACCAAGATTGGAAACTTCATTCCCATAAGCAGCATTGACTGTGCTGTTAGCGCTACGGTCCGCAAGGACCGCGGTTACAACAGCCACCACGGCAGCTGTAACTGCTGTTTGAAAGGTAGCGGCGTCCATAGGAAAAGCGGAGGTTTCCCTGTTCGACTGATTGCTTCCGGATGATGACATGATTCTGTAACACGAAAGGTACGGATTTTTGTGAGCGATTCTGGTTGACCCTGTTGTACTTAGTTTGTTCATGTAAAAAGTAGAAGTATGTTCCTAGAATGGTCTCAAAACGTTTGTTGTGCAAGCTGAGGTATCGTGGGTTGGTGAATAACAAGATCCAACCACTGAAAGAGACTTGGAAATGTCTCCGGATCTAACTTGCTATAGTCCAATGACTTGACTAAAGCATGATTCAGATAGACTCTAATGAAAGAATGATAAGAGTACTTGAATGAAGAATGACACAGAAGTTAGCCGACTGTCAATATCTTGGATATTCACGACGTAAGGTTCAGGAAAATGACCTTGTAAAGGTCTTACATCATATCCACAGAAGGTAGTTCCTGAAAGCCTAAGGAACTAACTAAAAGTACTTACAGTACAAGATAATTTCATAGAAAATGCCACATCAGGCATAGACAGAAAAACACGATTCCTTTTTATAAGGGAAATAAAGTAAAGTGTCTACTACCGGTGACGGTCAACTTTCTGGTGAACTCTCAGTTTAGCCAGTTGACGTTCCACGTCAAGTAGGTGTCTGCTGTACACCCTATGGCGTACTTGAAGTTCTATGACTTCGGCTCGTGATTCAGCTAGTGTTTGCAGCAGGGTTTCATGGTTTCTCTCTGATCTCTCATGAGCATCTTCTAGACGAATGGTGCGGAGGGTATGCATTCTCGCATCTGCGACAGCTTCGGTAATCTGATGTAGGGCTGTCCTGCCTTGAATCTCATTTCCGGCCACTCCGCGGACCAAGATTGGCAAGACTCTATCTGCTGCGCCCCCATTGCTCAAGTCGTCAAAGCTTCGGTCGCCAATAAATGGCATGGGATGATTTTGTCCTTGGCTCCTTGTTTCCAAGCATTCCACTCACTCAGGGTCGGGCCATGAAAAGCCGGATGAGGGTTAGGAATTGGAAAGGGAGCTGCTCGGGGTAGGTTCTCAACCTCTGGTTCGGAGTTAGCATTATACGAAAGGTCTTCATCATGGTGATCATTCAAGGGGAACAGGATGATCATTCTCTGGTTCTTCTCCAAACCAACCAGCTATGACTTCATTCGGAAGATACTGGTTGCCGAGGGGATGGAGTCCAGCTATGTTTTCTATGCGAGAATTTAGGGTAAGAGAATAATTATTAGACGAACTATCTAGATAATTATTTAGAAAACCTTCATTAGTTACATCGCTATTTGTGAAGTGCATACCAGCTATGTGTAATCTAAACAGGATAGACCTTCGAATAAGTGACCTTAACTCCAAATTCACACAGAATAGGGGCAAGGCAAAGTTTTCACAGATTCTAAGTCTATAACATCCTAATTACATACAACCTTAGTGTATCCACTTAGCAACTATCAACTTAGTAATGAAGATACCGTTTTAGTTCTCAAGTATAAAGTACTTATAATAACACCAAATACTCCTATAGTATTTTAATTTTAATGTTATGTTCTATTGTTCTCATTGTGGTAGGGTTGGTAAGATTTTAGCATTGTTGCAACCACACACTTAAACTTAGGCACATGCTAGTCAACCCTCGGATAACATAGGTGATCATGCTATATCTTCCCAGTTTTGACCATATGTCTCTAAGCCCACTTGTGTTGCCCAACAATCGTAATTCTTTTATACTGTCCTAGGGACACTGATTTTAGTATGAATGCAGGCACGTATACTTTACTTAAATATTTTATTATTTAAAGTATAAACTCTTGGTCAGAGTATTTTTAATCCCTTATGTATTTATAGTTAGTATATCTTTTATGGGTTGATATACTTAATTCACTATAAACAATGCTCTAATACCAATCTGTCACACCCCAAAACCACGAACGGCGGAAACGTTTCGGGGCGGAGGACGTCATGTACAGTATCACAAACAATGAATAATAGTAAACAAGCAACAACATCATCCATTGCATTAATAAAATAATTTCATACATCTGTGTTCTTGTAAGATTTATAGACACCAAAATATACATATCAAAATAATAAGATAAGTCTTGAACGAACTCCATCTTCTCAAAAACCTGGCAGCTGTACCTGTCTAGTAGTGACCTGAGAATACAAGTTATTTTGAAAGCGAGTATCAGCTTAATGCTGGTGAGATCATAAGTATATTAATGTCTGAGTTTGTATGAAAACCTTAGTAAGATGTTTCTGCAATATGTTTTTGTGTAATGTTTGAACTCTCCTAGAAAACCCTATGTTTTCTACTAACTGTAGCCTTCTACCAAGGCATCTAGTGTCTATGCGCATGTCTCTTGAGAGACTGTGTGTTTTCCCCACTTCGTACTATCATTTACCAAAAATATAGATTCTACATTACCGTGCATCGTGTGAAAATTCACGAAGTGAATGTAAGTGGGAAAAATGAGATAGTACTATGGTGTAGTGTTGTACTACAACCGTACTAATTACCTTAAGTCTAGGGTAACTTTTATAAGTACCGTAGTATTTGTAATAAGTAACTACCTCAGTACTCTTATTGCCTTATTTGAGGGATAAGGCCTAATGTGATGGCTAGATCCCAGGCTAAACGCTCCCCTGTCAAAGGGATTTTGGGACCTTTACACGACGCTTGCCTGTATGCAAATCGTGAACATCCACATTACTATGATCATGTATACCCGATAAAACTACCACAATGCGTTGTGATTCATCGATATAGTTAGATCCTGAACTTGTTCCTATGCTATAGCACCTAATGATGTCTGTCCTATCAAAGTGTATGCAATCGCGCTCATGTAAACGAATATGTGTAAATGTACTCATGTAAGTGTAATCATGTAAAACATATCTATGTAATAGTATAGTAATGTACTGTAATGTTCTGCGTGTGCTAGCTGTAATGAATGTTCTCTCTCTATCTAGCAAGTATTGACTCATGAATGAACTGACTCATTGTATGTTTCATCGTTCTAGTAATAATAGACTCTTCTTGTGCTACCCCTATGGTAACTTACTGGTGATGTACTGGTACGTATGAACATGGGAGTATACCCTCGCTACCGAAAGGTATCGAATGAACTGGAAGGACTTTTTATGACTATATATGTACACATGATATATAACTAATATTTAAACGACCTTCGGATGGGTACCCGATATCCCACCAGACCACATCTCAAGCGTGAAAAGGAAATAGGGCGGGTAGGCCTTCCTAAGCTTTTTAAACATTGCTTATATAACTATACATACGTAGACATGCAATTGATAATAAGGAAAACAGAGTTTAAAGAAATGTATTTGATAAGTATAAGAACTTTGTAAAATAGTTTGAAGCAAAACATTTTGATAAACAATTTGAACAATAAGGAAATCACTGGTTTTGTAGTTATTAATCACATGTGATTGATGTAATAACTATAAGTACTTGACTTGTATCCCCCCCTAAAGCATTTAAAAACATTTAAATCATTGGTTAAGGGGTATGAACTCACCTACAGTAAGTGACTGGAATTGAACAGACTGTTATCGTACGAAAGGATCGGACAAGTGCTTGGTGTCAAGTGAAGACTTAGACATACACAATGATCCTAATTATATATATAAACATATTTATATAAATAATTAGTGATAAAAACACTAATTATACAAGTATAAACGTTTAAACGTGAGGAAAACACTTTTGGTCAAATGCTAGGAGGCTAATGGGTTGCAACAAAAGAGTGCAAAGCCCCTAATGGAAGTTTAAGGTCTAATGACCATATTCATTGGAGTTTACGGCCCAGGGGAGTAAACTCCTGGCCATAAACTCTCAACCAAGTGCCTAAATGGAGCTTAGAATTATTAGAACTCTAGTGGTGAATTGTTTCAAGGCTATAACAAGTGTTTGGGTACCATATGAACTCCTTTGGTGAGTTTACGGCCCATAGACCATATTCCCTTGGATTTTACGGCCGTAAACTCCCTTGGGAGGGTGATTATGGTGTTTTCTAGCCTCTAAATTAACTAGGAACTAAACTAGGCTTTTATACTTGTCTTTAGAAGAGTTTATGGCACATTTGGCACCATTTTATGGAGTTTACGGCCTTAGAACCTTTTGGGCCGTAAACTCCCTTACTCTTGGTGTTCAAAGTGTGTTAACTAGTCCAAAACTCATTTAGGTACATGCCCAAATTGGTCTCTTGGCTTAAGGAAGGAGTTAGGGTGTCATTTGACCCCTTTATAGGAGTTTACGGCCCAAGAACTACTCTTGGCCGTAAACTCCTCAACACTTGTGCTTCTATGTGTTTTCTAGGTCCTAATCAATTTAGGGTACTTGTCTAAAATAAAGTCCAAGCCTTAGGTGCCTTAAAAACACCATTTGAGCAAGTTACAAGGGAGTTTACGGCCTAAGCTATTCTTGGGCCGTGAACTCCTAAACTTGGGTGTTTCTTGGTTGATTTCTTGTCCCTAACACACTCCTATACAAGTCCAAGGTAGTTACTAATCACGGGGGACAATCTAGGCTTGGTTTCGGGAGTTTACCGCCCAAGAACACCTTGGGGAGTAAACTCCTAAATCGGATGATTTAGTTATGTAATCTATGTTATGAACACATTTAAAGCTTTCTAACACTACTAGAAAGAGTTACTCACAATTTGGGATAAAAAACCCGAAGATCCGTGAGAGAGAATTTGGCTTTTCTCTAATTGGAATTCAACTAATGAACCAATTTGGTTCAGAATTCTATTTATAGTCCTGAGATTTTTGGCAGAAAATATTTCTATTCTCGGAATGAACTCTAATGTCCTAGAGTGTTACAGTGTTGCACAAAACCTTAGTGCATCCACTCTCCTAATATGTCCTTAGGTGTAAAATCCTGAAAACTGCCAAACTTATACTCGAAATCTGAGTTTTCACTGTAACCGTTCTAACTTCTATTAGATTGAAATGGTTTGTTCAGAATGGAAATTTCGGGTTGTCACAACAGGTAGCTGACTTTTCTTGTTAATCTTCATTGTGAGAATGGCTTCAGCATTTATCTTCAAATTCTTCACAACTTCAAGATGTACTTGATGAATCTTCAATGAATCACTTCATCTTGAGCACTTGAGTTTTTCTTCAAGATTTGACTCTGAACGCACATTGGGTGAGGAGGCTTCTTGTACTGATTCTTGAAAGATGACGCTTTCAGCTTGAGAATCTTCAGAGAGAACATCAGAGAGAACAAATCTTCTGGATCACTTTAGCAGGTACGACGATAGCAGCAGACTGATTGAGGAGGCTTCAATGCAATCTATCACATAATCTTCAATTTCTGCTTCACCTTGCTTCTGGGGTTGAAGGGTTGAATGTTGAAAGAATAATCTTCATTTCTTGCTCCTTCGAATGAGAATTCTTCGATGCTCACGGACGAAGCCTTGCCTCAGAAATCATCGACACAAACTCCATGAGTTTCATCTTCACCTGAATTCACTTTTCAAGACAAAACAAAACTAAAAGAAAATTTAGCACACAATATTTTTGGGTTTTTCATATTTTCTGAACAAAAACTAAAACAGAAAACAAAATATTTTTGGATTTTTTTTATTTTTCTGAACAAGAAATAAAACAGAAATAACACTATTTTTGATTTTGAATTTTCTGATTTTTGTTTTTTTTTATTATTAATTCTCCCCTTTATATTTAAATTAGAAGAACACTATGAACAAACTTAACGAAAACCAAAGTAATAGCTAACTTTAAGATTGATTTGGGATCAAAGTTGTTGGACAACCTTATTCTACTTGTCGGTATCCTTATCTTCACATCTTCGTCTGATCGATTGCTAGTATTGTGGTCCACTTAAACACAAAAAATTTGTGACAATATTTTGGACAATTTACCAATGACATGATACACATACATATAGATGATTATAATTTTATTATCATGATTGGCCCTAATTCTTAAATAAAATTTTCTTATGACCATTTAACTGACTACGACCAGGGATATTGTTGTCCACCTAAATTAAGCAGTGAGATCTACAAACAACCTGTATGTGTTCAATTTTAATTGTACTAGAACGTGTTTCCCGCTTCCTGGCATGCCCCAGCCATCATGGACTTCCAAAATACTCCTTATACCGGGTGAGCAGACAATTATTAAGAGAGAAGATAGATTTAGAATGCATATGTTGTACATCTAGGTCGGATCTCTTCCAATCACGCAAAGGATGAAACATATGACTAACTGAAGTTTTTAGAGGGATTGAGAAGAGAATGGTGCATATACTGTGTACCAGGTCGGATTTTGAGTCACGCAAAGGAGACAGTATATGGCTAACAGATGGAAAGAATTTCATAGAGAGAAGATGCAGAGAGATAGAGTTGCATATGTTGCAGTCCAGGTCGGATCTCTCGATCACGCAAAGGAGGTAACATATGACTAACAGACAGAAAGAAAGAAAATAACCTTCTACAGACCTAGTTTATCGGAATTCCCCAGTCACCCCATCCAACCGGTATTAAGGACAGAGTCCGAACATCGAGGAAAAGTGAATCCATAGTTCTAGATACGGGTTATTTTAATGTGACCGGTAGATTCCCATGTATATCTCCCTGCTCAACCTATCCGAGCGTCGTGATGTCAGGCTAAACGGATCTAAGGTCAAAGTTTGTCAAGTCCTTAAATTCGTTAGATTCAACTTTCCCTAGTCAAGTCTGTTTAAAAACTTTTGTGCCTACCAGCGCATCAAGCACAAAGCGTAGACGATTCAATTTAGGTATGTTATGCAGATTCAGATTGCCTTTTATCACTTGCTAATTTCATTTCCCAAAACATCTCCTGCAAGCACATTCCATCAACACTATATTTTGATTTTCTGATTTTCTAATGTTTTTGGATTTTTTAAAATTAATTTTTTTTTATTTCTCCCCCTAAATTTGTGCATATGAGAGAAACGAAAGTAAATGCGCAAATTTAAACTATCCTATAACAAAAATTAGTCTTTAAATCGAATCAGCTTAAGAAAAACTCAGGAATATAGAGAAGAAAATTCAAACCGTAAGTCACCGATTGAATTTGCATCCAGAAGGTCTAAGAACAACACACATAATCTCATAACAGATCCAAAAATTCTTCACATCGTTAAGCACTAACCCCATGAGTGATCTCTTCCTTTCTTCCCTTCCCACAAAAAGACACATCCTCTCAAACAAAGGTTTGAATGTTGTACAATTGAGAGATGTCCCCTATCAAGTGCCTGGACCAGCCACTACCAACAAACCAAAGTTTGATGATATGCCTCCATAGCTGCTCCAACATAGAGCGGGATCAGTTGGTCTTTGGAACCCAGTCCATTTTGAAACTGGGTTGACCTTTGTCATCAATGCACGATACTCTCTCCCATGACATATCCTGCTTATCACAAACAGAAGACGATGAAATATTAGAGTCATTAGAAGATTTGGGAGTTTTCACCTTTGGTACCCATCTATATTCGGGTTTAACCCATTTATTGTTCGATCCGATGGGTGCCTCGACACTTGATTTGGAACTTGAAGCCGTCTGCCTATATGAATTTGACCTAACCGGTCTTGGCTTCACAGGAGCATCTCTTGAACTAGACTTCTGGGCCAACATTCCCTTCTTGTTCTTGGGAGTTGGATGCTTGGCCTTAGGAGTTGAATTCTTGGCATTCATGGCATTCCAATCGGCGTTGTCTGAACGTGACCTTGAGGGGTTTCTTTTGAAGTATCTCCCTCTTGGCGCGTTCTGCCGGCCTTGAGCATAGTAGGGAATGTATGCACGATTAGGACAATTTCTGGCAATGTGTCCAGGTGTTCCACAGTGAAAACAAGTCTATTTCTTCACTGTGAAGTTATTTCTTCCTGCCCCTGGTGGCTTATCCTTGCCTTTCCTCTTATTGATCCCAAATGCACACTTGCAATAGGCACTCTGTTGCGCTGGAATTGGAGGGCTATATTTCTCAACGGCATGTTTTTTAGGAGTAACAGATTTCGAAGCAACAGATTCTGAGTTCAAGGAGATGTTGGATTGTTCAATGGTTTTCTCCTTATTCTCATGTTCTACTACTTTACCTGCACATAAAGTAGAAGCATTAGTATTTTCAACTTGAATACCTCCCGACACAAATCCAACTGGTTTTCCATATTGAAGATGTGCCTCCCTGTCAATTTCTTCCTGTGTCATAGGGATGGATGTGTAGTTATGATTGAAAGGTGGAGGAACACTATCATACCCTAGACCCTTATTTTTATTATCTTTGAATTTTAATTGGGTTTCAAATAAGGAATCAACTATCTGACTTGACGCAGTATAATTTTTGAAACTAACATCTGTTTTTCCCCACTTAATTTTCAAAGTGTCAAGTTCTTCAGTTACAGCAGCAAGTTGTCTCTTAATATAGTCATAATTTTCACACTTGTTGGTATACTCTTCCTGAAGTTTCCTAAAGTCCTTGGTTTTTGCTTCTAATTTAGCCTTTAGGGGTTTCTGTCCTTTCCTAAGTTGATACCCTTCATATCTCAGGTCCTCAACTTCTCTTTTTAATAAATCAATTTGTTCCCGAAGAAATTTAATCGTAGTTTCACAAGCTGGAGTACATGTAACTTTAGTGACCGGAATGTTTTAAGAACTCATTGTTTTTCCACACTTCAAAGCATCAAGTTCATCAATTACATTAGCAAGACTAAGATGATTGAGATCTTTTGTCTTCTTGATGATAGCCACGTTCATATCCCACGATTTCGAAAGTGAATTCAGTAGCTTTTTGTATATCTCAAACTTAGAAAAGAAGATCCCAGCTATATTCATCTCAGTAGTAAGTGTGGTAAATCGCTGCAATTGAGTTTCGAGAGTTTCTCCAGGGATATAATCGAAAATGTTGAAATTTTTTCTTAACATTTCCTGACAACTCTCTTTCATGTTTTCAACTCCCTCGTAGACCTTAAAATCAATTAATAAGCACAACTAAAAGCCAAAATGACACTTAAAAGTCAAACCCTTCGATTATAAACCTCAAAAGTCAACCTTAAAAGTCAAATTTAAAAAGTTAAACTCAAAAGTCAAATTTGAAAAGTCAAACTTAAAAGTCAAACCAAAAAGCTAAATTTGAAAATTTAAAAACAAAACGAAAAAGTCAAAGGTCAAACTTGGAAGTCAAAGTCAAAATTTAAGGTCAAAAGTTAAAAAATAAAAGTCAAAAATTAAAAGTTATTAATTTTAATTTATTTATTTATTTATTTATTTATTTTATTAATTTTGGATGAAAAAGGAATTGAATTTTGGGTTAAAACAGAGAATAACATGTTATAGTTTAAATTTCGAAGGAAATAAACAAGGATTCGGCTAGATGAGTTGGGTAAGGCGCGGAGGTTATGAACTTGAGGTCCCGGGTTCGATTCCCGGCGCTCTCACTATCGTTCCCCCGTTTTTATTGAAGCGCTGAAGCTTGTTGCTGCTGAGCCGAGCCGTCCTTCAAGCTGCGCAAGTTCGATCCGCAAGCCGCCGAGCCGAATTCCGAGCCGAGGCTACAAACTCCGGCCGCAAATCTCTGGCGACCGTGAACAGTTTCCGGCCGTAAACTCCGGCCGTAAACCCTTCAAAGGTCGTAAACTCTTCGCAGATTTCGTGAAAAAATAGCATTTTCACCCCTTTTTGCTCAAAAACTCGATTAAAAACTCGTTTTTATTAAAAATGCGAAGAACAACCCCCCCCCCCCTATTTTTCAGAGATCTATCCAAGAATGAAAAAATATTTCGAAAATAAGATTAAATAAGCTCCAGATCTGACAAAATTGACTGATACAATCGAAGCTTTGATACTAATTGTAAGTCCCTAAAATGCCTGTGTATCAATCAGATCCGTTTGATGGTGCAGAATCTCAATCAAACTGATGATGTCAGATAAAATAGAAGAGAAGAAGAAGAAGAATATGATGAATCTATGTATGAGTTGATTAGAATGAAGATCCGGATACAAAAGATTCACACACACAAAGCTTCTCTCTAGTTTCTCTCTTGGCCGTACACTCCTTATGTTTCATCAATCTCTACTCCTCACCCTAACACCTATATATATATATATATATATATATATATATATATATATATATATATATATATATATATATATATATATATATATATATATATATATATATACAAGGGGAACATGGGCCAGAGAACATGGGCCGTAAATGGGTTTACGGTCGTAAACACAACCGTAAACACGTATACGGCCGTAAAAACCAAGCAGTTTACGGTCCAAGACACAAAAAATACATTTTCCTAGAAAAGCAAAGTATAAACCATATTTTTGACCCAACAATCTTGTTTTTGTTAAGTTTGTTCATAGTGTTCTTCTAATCTAAATATTAGAGGAGAATTAAAAAAAAATTAGAAAATTAAAAATTAAAAAAAATAAAAAATAAAAAATAGTGTTATTTCTGTTTTATTTCTTGTTCAAGAAAATAAAAAAAAAATCCAAAAATATTTTTTTTCGGAAAATATGAAAAACCCAAAAATATTGTGTGCTAAATTTTCTTTTAGTTTTGTTTTGTCTTGAAAAGTGAATTCAGGTGAAGATGAAACTCATGGAGTTTGTGTCGAAGATTTCTGAGCCAAGGCTTCGTCCGTGAGCATCGAAGAATTCTCATTCAAAGGAGCAAGAAATGAAGATTATTCTTTCAACATTCAATCCTTCAAGCCCAGAAGCAAGGTGAAGCAGAAATTGAAGATTATTTAACAGATTGCATTGAAGCCTCCTCAATCAATTTGCTGCTATCATGAATCTACTGAAGTGATCCAGAAGATTTGTTCTCTCTGATGTTCTCTTTGAAGTTACTCAAGCTCAAAGCGCCATCTTTCAAGAATCAGTACAACAAGCCTCCTCACCCAATGTGCATTCAATGTCAAATTCTGCATAAAAGCTCAAGTGCTTAAGATGAAGTCATTCATTGAAGATTCATCAAGTTCATTTTGAAGTCGTGAAGAATTTGAAGATTAATGCTGAAGCCAAGCTCTCAATGAAGATTAACAAGTAAATCCAACTACTTTTTAGGGGAGCTTGTTGGGTCAATTTAGAAAAGAAAGTTATAAACCAAGGGGGAGATTGTTGGGTCAAAAATATGGTATATACTTTGCTTTTCTAGGAAAATGTATTTTTTGTGTCTTGGACCGTAAACTGCTTGGTGTTTACAGCCATATACGTGTTTACGGCTGTGTTTATGGTCGTAAACCCATTTACGGCCCATGTTCCCCTTGTATATATATAGGTGTTAGTGGTGAGGAGTAGAGATTGATGAAACATAAGGAGTGTACGCCCAAGAGAGAAACTAGAAAGAAGTTTTGTGTGTGTGACTCTTTTGTATCTGGATCTTCATTCTAATCAATTCATACATAGATTTATCATATTCATCTTCTTCTTCTCTTCTATTTTATCTGACATCATCCGTTTGATTGGGATTTCGCATCATCAAACGGATCTGGTTGATACACATGCATTTTAGGAACTTACAAAAATGAAGGAGTAGTTGTCTCCAGAATCAAACAAAATTTGGGCAGGCAATTTGTTTACGAGAAAAGTACCTGAAGCGACATCCACTTCCTCCTTTGCAGCTTCAATTGTCATTTTGAGGCTCTGGCTTTTGGCTTTGGTAGGAGATTGAGCCTTGCTTCCCCTTTTTTATTTGGGCAGTCCCTTGAGATGTACCGTTCCTCACCACACCCATCGCAAACTTTCTTGATGAGGGTGCATTCATTGGCATAATGCCCATGCTTTCCACATTTAAAGCATGTGACCTCCTCGCCATATTTCCCAGCATGCTTCTTCTTACAGTTGTCGCACCATTTCGCTTCTCCTCCTCCTCGTTTCGAACCAGACTTCAAGAATTTACTTTTCTTGTTGGACCTCGAAGGTCTCTCAAACTTCCTTTTCTCACCAACATCTGTCCTCTCCAGACCCTTCTCCCTGATCTGGGTCTCAACATTCTTAGTGGCCCAGATGGCGGCTTTCAATGTGGTTTCTTGCTTAACCATTGGACCAAAATCCGATGGTAAACCATGTGCAAACTTATTGACCTTGGAGAGTTTAGTTGGAACTAAGTATGGAATAATCTTCATCTTTTCTGTGAAACTTGCAACGTATTCAGTAACACTCATTTTTCCTTTCTTCAAATTCTGAAACTCATTATTGATTTCCAGAAGATCCTGCTTAGAGCAGTATTGTAATTTCAATTGTACCACAAAGTCTTCCCAATACATCTTGCTAGCTTCTCCCTTGGGCATCGAATCAGCTAGCAACTTCCACCGACTCAATACACCAGATTTTAACAGAGTAATGGCAAGTGCGGTCTTCTGTTTGTTGTTGCACTCACAACTTTCAAACATTGTCTCTATTTCAGAGATCCAATTTATAACTTCCACCAGTGTCGGACTTCCGGATACTTCCGGTTAGACACGGTGGTTTGGATGCCATGAAATCTTTGTATTTGTATCCACGTCCATCACTTCCTCCATCCTGGTTGTTTCGTCTAACTATCGGTGGGTTGGCTTGACCAACAGTCCCACTATAGTTCCCTCCTTCCGACTGCCCTTCATTCAATTCAAGTTGTCCAATAGGGATCATAGTTTCTTCCCTATTCTGTTACAGTAATCGCCTTGTCTCCTCCATTTGGCGATCCAACATCATCTGCATCATCGCTTGTACCCCAACCATCGTCATTGGCTCAGGTGCAGCTCCTGCAACAGGTATTTTCTCAAGTACTGGGGGTTGATTTCTATTTCCATTTGCATTCCCTGCTCCACTGTGGGTTCTTGCCTTTCTTGATCTATACACCGAATAGTGTGAATTTAGATCTTTATTCACTATAGAATCCGAAACGTTTACATGTTAGTTATAATATCATAGTCATACGCTTAGAATCCTACACACATATGGTTTCCAGATTCGGTCGGTAACAGACCGTAGATCCGAACAAATAAAGACATATATGGTAAACATATAGCATTTAGCACATAAAAGCATTTTAGGCAACTTTCCTAAAATATACTAGTACTCGAGTCTAAAATATGGTAGACGCTCATCTCACAATCATCACTTAGCATTTTAAGTTTATGTCTAGAAATCCTACAAATTCCTAGTTCGCTTAAACTAATGCTCTGATACCAACTGTGACATCCCCAATTTCACGGACAGAAAAGACCGATTTAGTTTATGCTTTTATAATAAAATCAGAGTAATCCTTTGATTAAAAGTGTTGTGGAATTTGCTCCCAAAATAAAAATATGATAAAGATTTATCAAAGCATTTCCGTAGAAATGTATTTCATTAAAAAGACTTGGGATGTCATGTTTGATACAGATCAAAAGCATAAACAGTACATTCTAAGCCTTACAACAATTATTTACAACTACTGGCCTATAATACAAAAATCCCTCATCATTATCCAAATTATGCTCTGGGTCCACTACCTGTAAAATAGAAAGTTGAGTGGGTCAGGCTTGGGAGCCTGGTGAGCATATAGGGTTTTCAACCCACAAATAATAATAAATTTATTAATTTCATCGACCAACAATAAATTTATTAATTTCATCAACCAACGATAACCCTGATTACCCAATCCTTATTATCCTCACTTTACGTCCTTAAACACCTATACAAGGGACCTAGTCTAAGGATTTTATCATCTGGATGGACTTTACTGCTAAGGGGATTCCTCAACCATATATGTCCGTAAGGCAACCATGAGGGGGATGGAGTACACCGGTGAACATCAAGCCCACAAACACCTACAGGTTGTGAGCCTGCTAGCGTTCCACTGAACTGTCTAGAAGAGTCCGTGGTCGTCATCCATACTCCGCTAGATGACTGGAACAACAACAAGATCGAGGCCTCTCATCATTTTATCTCACACCAACTATTTCATCTACCCATGTTATACCCAACATATTTGTAGATAAAAATATGTATACAGTTTAAAGCTTGTATAAAACATCCATTCAACATCCGTATCAAATAAACAAGCAATATATATACACATAGCACGTATTTTATAGAAAATATTTCATATTTATGTGTAAGATGAAAGTGACTATACACTCACTTGATAAGACGATAATCGGGCAACACTTCGTTTCTTAAAATGATCGTTTCTGATAAAACTGGGGGCTTTAATGAAAACCCGGGCTCTGCGAGGTTGGAGCTTCAAACCCAAAAGGATAAAGTTTTCTAGGTCTTCGGGCACTTGGTGACATGGTTCGGGAGTTTGGTTTGATACTGGGGCTTCGGGGGAAGTCAAAATTGCTAAAATATTGATTTAGGGTAAAAAAGTAGCTAAATCCCAAAAACACCGGGAAAGGCTCGCAGCTTTCTATTGATAAGGGGAGGCTTCGGATCCGAGGACTGAGAAGCGAACACGCGGCTCGTGTGAGGCTCGGAGGTGGCACATGCGATATTCGGGCACGCGAAGGGCACACATCGGACAGCTATTGGACCGAAGCTGGGACTCAGAAGAATGCGACACGCATTGCTCCTTAGACGCGTCACGACTCGGATGGCGCAGCTGCTTCGGACACGCGGCGAGATCCGGACGAGGGTGACGTTGCCGGCTCCAATCCATGCGAATTTCTCGGAAATTGCACGCTAACATTCTAAAATCCATAACTTTCTCATACGGGCTCCGTTTTTGACGTTCTTTATATGCACACGTAGTCGTGAATATATTCTACAACTTTTGTTTAGACTTCGTCGGCTAATTTTGAATTTATTTTTAATATTATTATTTTTAACTGACCGGGACATGAAAATCCGTTAAAAAGTCATAACTTCTTCATCAGACGTCCGTTTTTGTCTGTCTTTTTACCGTTGTACTACTATTGATGTGACCTTCGATTCTCGTTTAAGTTGTGTCGGCTAAATATCACTCGATCTAAAATTCAAGTTTTTAGCTATCTACTGCTAAGCTGAAACTTAGAAAAATCATAACTTCCTCATATGAAGTCAGATTTGGGCATTCTTTTTATACACGCTCTCGGTTTAACGAACACTACGACTGTTGTTTGGATTGCTAAGGCTAAAAAGCAATTTATCGTAAATTTATCTTTTTACACTTCCCCGTATCGTGCCGGTTCCGTCGCGGAACTTCTATGGGTCATAACTTCTTCGTCATAACTCGGATTTTAGCGTTCTTTATATCCCCGGAACCCTTGTTTTCGCCACTACAACTTTCTTCAAAGATATCGGCTTTATCTAATATTTATTTTCAATGCTTATTTTTATTATTAATTAATTAAATCATAATAATTAAGCAAATAACCACATAATTCACATAATATTCACATAATTCCTCTTTATTACTTCAAAATGATTTACAAAGGTTGACCTAGACTCTTACACCATTATTAATGCTTTAGCCCAAAAACACGGGCGTTACAGAGCCTATGGTAGTTTTTCTATTATATGATGCAAAAGTTAAGTTTTCAAAGCTTAAAAATTGAGAATTTTGAATCTGACTAGACTCACCATGAACACAGTCAGACAATAGATTTAGAAAATTTTTCCCTACCATAAATTGTTTTTCCAAATAAAAATCAGATTTTTCAGTTATGGTAGTTGATATTATAATCAAATTAATGGATAATGTAAATTTAAAATAATTACTTGTTTTATAAGATATAGATTAATTATTTGTATTTTGATTAGAGTTATCTTCTAAGAAAAAAAATTGGATTAGGTCAAATTATGTGATAATCATTAATTATATGATATTTAATTATTTTTCAAATTTGATCTAAAAGATATTTTGAAAAGTTTCAAAATTTGTCCTCAACTTTTGGAATTTATAATTTAATAAAAAGGTATTAATTTTGAAATATTAAATTCTAGAACCTTAGTATTTTGAAAAGTTCAAATTACACCCTTATGGTTTTATTACATTAATTAAGTATTTAATTAAAAGAGAAAATTAATGAATCCATAATAATATGGTTTAAGATTAATCAAATTAAAAGTTTAATTTATTAATACCTTAAACCACCAAGTATTTTAAAAGTGTAAAATACACGCTTATACTATATAAAATTAAAAGTCTAATATTATATATGTATGAGTAAAGAGTCAGTCTTACCATTAGTATGCCTCATTCACGAAGTTGGTCTATAAGGGGTGTTTAAGGAAGCGGCATGTAAAATGACCGTCATTGGGTATCCACTCTTACCCACCACACTCTTGACTAGTGAAGGGTCGCTATCCGAATGGGTAGGAATATGACACAACCTTCCATTATAAGTATAATGAAATACGATGTACATTATACCTTGTTGGTCGTTAGTGGAGCGTTTGTGGTTAACCAACATACTAATATGGGACCAATGAAGGATGTCAATAGGTTTCTCGTAAGATTATCATTGATCAATGGAGCGTGTGTGGTTTACCGGCACATTGATTGGTTGGTGATCGACATCGAGAGTACCAAGCTAATTTGCATGGTTGTCCATACCTTGTTTGTGATCCTCGACATCCCAGTCACAAACTTGAAGGGCATAATCGAGATTAAACATGCCATTGAAAATTTCAATGAATCTCAAAAGATCAAGGAAGTTCAAAACATTTAAAGCCTAATTTTCTTTTTGTTTTTAATGGTGGAAATTGGTAAATTGTCATTTACCTACCTTCAAATATTTTGTAATTGGATTACGGCATCCCTCTTTCTAATTGCAGAATATTGCATTGGATCCTAGCCTTGATATTTTATTTGGGTGTTATATCAAGGATTCTTATCAACTAACTTGAATTTTCTCCCGTTTTGTAGATGCCAAATGACTATGGTCTTCCCGAATCCTTTGGGAAAAGCTTTCCACTTGAAGGTGATGTTTCAAGATTGGATCGTGGAAATGGAAATCATGCTTCACTTCCTCCACCTCCTCCAATAGCTCTCTCTGACCCACGTGTTCGAAGACTTGAAAAGTTGAAGCTCACTCAAGCCCTATTGGCAAGTAAACACGAAAATGGAAAGTTTGTGTGTACACACGTCTTGGAGATGCAGTCACACATTGACAAGTTGGGAATGTTGGGTGTCATTGTCTCTAGGAAGTTGGCTGTTGACTTGGTTCTTCAGTCACTTCCCGAATCATATAGTGAGTTCATTAGAGAGTACTATATGATGGACCATGAAGTGACCCTCATTGATCTTACCTATTTGCTTATTGTTGCTGAATCAGCAATGATTTGGCGTATTGGTCAAGAAAATTTGTTGGGAAGATCAACCTCCCAAATTTCCATGGACATTGACAATGGCAACATTGGAAGTCTAGAAAAGTCTTCTCTTCCCAATGGAAAGGGATTGCCCGAGGTCAAACCATTTGACGAAATGGTTTAGAGAAAGGCTGAATCTGAGATTGCCCCATGTGCTAGTCCAAGAGAGTTTTTTTGTTTCTAATGCAAAGAGAAGGGACATTGGATGCGAAGCTGCCATATGTACCTGAAAGATCGCAAAGATGGGAGAGTCAAGATGTATGACTCTGCTTTAGGTAAATCCACTATCTAACTCTATTAACTTCTTATTTGTAGATGTTTAATGCATGATGTGATAAGATTGCATTTGGATGTTTTGTAGGATCAAAGAAAAGAAAGGAAGCTTAAAAGGAAGAGTGAGATGAGTTTGATCACGAAGAAATGGATTTTGATCGCATGGTTCGAAGATCGGATTTTTGAGCTGCTACTTACAAGAGTTACAACAGATTGCTTAGAAATATTTAGTAACATAGCTTTCATTTGATATTGCATTGTAAGGACAAGTTGTTTCTACATTTTTGGAAAAAAAATAATTTTGGTTTTGTCTTATTCATATCCTTACAATGGCATTTGTGAAAATTGTTTTTTGTATGTTTCTATTGTTAGCAATACTAATGGATGTGATTCTCAATTATGTTATTTGTGATCGTGTTAGAAATTTTCCAAATAAGGAAAGATTCTCATCACCCAAGTTTCAACTGGACAGAAACTTGGAATCATGCAACTTATATTGTGTGATGAATGAGAACCTTTGTATTTGAGAAATTAAGACTAATTCCTTG
Source organism: Lactuca serriola (assembly GCF_051521515.1). Lineage (NCBI taxonomy): Eukaryota > Viridiplantae > Streptophyta > Magnoliopsida > Asterales > Asteraceae > Lactuca > Lactuca serriola. The sequence continues at coordinate 145,067,338 of NC_136408.1, read as the reverse complement.
TCCATATATGTATGTGAGTCAAGTGAAGGACTAGGAGATCTAGTACACATTATTGCGAATTGGACAAGTCCACCACAAAAACCTATAGGAATATTCATCATGATTTGCTAAAAGTTAAGTGAATATGGTTATGCTTACAAGATTAAATGTAATTTTGAATCGTTGAAAAGGTTTCAGTGTAAAGCATAACGAATGGGAAGAATCAATTAGGCAGAAAGATAAAACTTTCTCCAATCTGAAAAGATTAGGAAAGTACTTAAGTATTGTGTTTTATGATTAACTTAGTGTTTATGAAACCGTGTCACAATTGATCCTCGAAGGACGCTTAGTGCACTAGTATGACTAAGATGAGGAATCGAGAATTGTTGAAATTGTTAAATCAAAAGTGAATCATACTTCGTTTTAAAATCGAGTCTTAGAGTGTACTGCAAGATCATTACTTGAGTGACATTATCTTAAGAAGGTTTCTTACTCTTGTAGATTTGAAATTGGTAAGTTGTGATTTCTTGGATAAGACAAAGACCAACTAAGACTAATTGTGTGAAGTGTTTGTCTTGATAAGAACCCACACTAATTCATGAATATTTGTTTGTCAAGGAATGTTTCTTGACAAGTGAATCTTATATGTCAAGAGGTCGGTGGGAGTCTTAATGGTCTTGAAAAGTTTCAAAAACTAATCAAGAGTAAACCTATTGTTTATCACTAGCACACGACTTGAGGTTTGTAACCTATCGTGTTGACATATTATTATTTCGTCTTATTCCAGTTTTAAGTCAACTATGCATGTGAGTTCTGTGAGTTCTCATTTGATTGCATAAGCCAAAGCACCTTGATCAATGGAAAGTACATTGATATGTAGGAGTGAGCTGCTCAATAACTTTGAAACAATGGTGGGACCCTTGATGGCAAGAAATTAAGATCGAACAAGTTCTGTCCATATGAGTTCGAATTGTCACAAACAATATCTTATGATTATGATTATGACAAATTCAAATGGATATGAACACTTACACCATAAAATCTAAGTGCTAAGGTTTCTCTCCACTTCATGCAAATGGTTGTGAGGAAACTCTTTCAATAAGAAAGATTATAAGGAGTTAGATGTTGTGTAAATTGCATTCTCAAATTTGATTATGATTACGACATCCCTCTTCATAGTTCGAATTATGTGATTTGGCAATTAGTCTGAACATTTGGGACTTATTGATATAAGTTCTAAAATAGTTTAGACACGCATATAAGATTTCTAATAAAAGGTGTATAAGCTTAGATAAAGTTTTATCGAAGCATCATGTATCAGAATTATGAACTTTGGTAAAGAAGTCAATAAGTATTTATTTCTAGAAGTCCACCTGATTTCTGAGTACATGTCAAAGCTAGTGGGACCTTAAGTGTTATGCTAGTAAGAATATAATTATCATGTTAGGGGGAGCATGATTATTATGTTAAGTATTGCGAATTAGCAATATTGGTTATAGAAAACAAAAGTTTCAATTTGGAAAGTTGTAGAGGTTGAAAATTTGTTTTTCTATAATTAAGGGAGAGAAATTTATACTTTATTTCAAATCTAAAAGCTTAGATCAATGGATTTTAATCAAATTTAGTCAAAGGATATATATGAATGTTATGTTGAAAAGGTTCAACATAAGGAAATTCTATATATGGAAATATTATAGGAGGAGACTGGTAATGTATCATGTCTTTATTTAAGACATTATGTATAGTATCACATACGCTTCTGGTATAGGATCAATTACATATGTTGTAATATTCGACCGTTCTGCCTATTCCAAATGCCTAGGGCTTTAAGAGGGAAAAGGACAAGAATCAGATAGGACTAAAGTTAAACAACTGTCAAGGACAATATAAGGTTCGCCAAGGATTGGTCACTTGTGGGCAGTTGGAAGTATAGTAATTGATGGACTATTCAGACATTATTATGAACAGATAGAATTCTATTTAGAATGTGTTATCACATGAAAAATATGAAAATGTTTCCATAATGGGAATTCGATATTATGAACATGTAGATTAGAAAATTTTATTCAAGAAGGATTTTCAAAGGAATGTACTTTGAATTTGAGACTTCATGTCTATGGAGTTGTCTTGTAACAATCTCCAATAGAGCACTTTGTATTATCATTGACAAAGTCTTTATGATTTTGATGCTATGAAATTACTAAAGGATCATTGCATAAAATGTTAGAATCTAACATATTCTAAGAGTAGCAAGAATTTGGTATTCTTACACTTGTGATAAGGATTGAGAATTGTGAAATGAGTATCATTGGAAATGTGTTCAATTGATCTATTTCACAAAGTAAGGACCATAGGTAAACATAGTGTAAATGCTTGGAGCATGGGATGACTATTGTTTCAATTCAGGTATTAAGTTGATTATCTGAAACATTATACAATGAGTAATGTATAATCGGTATGGTGATTAAATAAAATGTGTTTTATTTATACTCAAGAGTTTGAGGCCATATTGGGTTCAATTATTCTTGTGTTTCACTTCACATGTTTTGACTTCCTGAATAATAAGATTATTCAAACCATCCACAGTCGATCGTAGTTTGGAAGTAGGTATTAAGGTAAGACTGTCATGAATCGGACTGTAGATTGTTTGGAGCGTTTTAGACCTAGCAAAAGTCAGCTGTAGTGTTCATGTGTAACGATGTGAATTTCAAAAACAAATTTTCATTTTTCAAACACAACAAAACTCACATAAAATTCTCAGAATCTCATGTTTATCGAATGTTATCACAATAAATCATATCCCAGAATCTCAAAACATAATCTCATGCCAGTGTGTACAAATCATGCCGACGCCTTCCCGCGATGCTGATAATAACTTGAAACACAACACATAACACGGTAAGCACGGAGCTTAGTGAGTTCCCCAAAATACCACATACAACACATCAGCCACACGAGGCTATAACTGTTAGGTCTTGAGCATTCTAACACTCCTATGGTGTACATGCAACCCTATAAACCTTGGATCTATGTTTTCTCTATTATACATGCAAATAAGAACTTTCCAAGGCTTTAATCCTAACTAGCATATTATGATGTTCTTAATCTACAAAGTACTAGTTAGAGGACATACCTTTTGATGTAGCTTGATGTCTTCAAGCTTTAAGAGCTTAGCCCCAATAGTGTGGAAGCCTCAAGTGGAATCACAAATCACCAAGACACCTTGGAAGACTTTAGAGAATATGAATACTTGGTTCTCTCTTAGTGAAATCGGCTAGCCCTCTTAGTGTATCCACACTAGTGCCAATTTCACCAACCAAGGACATCTTTATATAGTTTGGAGGATTAGGGTTAAACCCTAATACCCATGACCTATCATTTCCTAGGATCCATGGGTTAAACACTCCATGGACTATCCATGAAAGCTTAGCCCAACCTAAATGAACTTGGCCCATTCCATATATATAAGAGTCCATATTTAATTAGTTCCTTTTGATCACTTAATTAATTATAAATTAATTCTTGAGCAATACTAATTAAATAATATGATTCCATAATAATATATTAGAACTTATAATATATTAATATTAATCATAAACATACTATTCTCAAAAGATTATCCATATAAATTGTGTCGGTGAAGTGAAACCCAAATGGACCATGCCGGGTCGGGTCAAGTACATACCAAATATAGTTATGGACTTAGACATTAATCCAACAGTCTCCCACTTGGATAAGTCTAAAACTATTATTGCGTATGACTTCAAACCTAACTGGCAATCGTAGCTCTTAAAGCCGCTATCGAACTCTGACCTTGTCGATGAACTCTGACCTTTGTCAATGACTTGTCCATTAGATAAGGGATCATATATTCCTCCATTCTAGATATCATATGGACTGAGACATGGATTATAATCATTCTATCTGTCCATTTGTTGTTTCCCGATTTCCGATTTATGACGACTAACTAGTTGAACAAATCAAATCAGTCCTGGCCCGGCCGAGCACTTCCATTTGTCATCATCAAATCATCGAGGGGCCCACAGATATCGCTTTTATCCCGAAGGTAAAAGGAATGGATAAACTTCGACTCATATGGCTTGTTCTACTACTTGTTGAATCATACACAAAGGCACGTTTTATAGCACCGAGTTACCAAATGCGTTTTCGTGCAATCAATGTACAACCAACTCATAGTAACAACTCATATCTCTAGGTTTGAAGAATATAAGATATTATCGTCTCATGATCACTCGTGATAAAATCCATGAAGTGATTCCAATGAGCGCGGGTTGAATCCAATACTCAGAACTTATGAGCACTCATGAGTGTTGTAGCCCTTTGTCCAACACTTAGACCTCTACAAGCCAACCCATGACAGTCTTAATTCATATCTACTTCCAACATATGACCGACTGTGGATGGTTTGAATAACTTAGTCATTCCGGAAGAATAACCTAGTTTATACGGGAAGTCAAAACATGCAAAGTGAAACACAATAATAATTGAATCCAATATGGTATCAAACCCTATGAACATAAATAAAACACCTTTTATTTATCACCATATGATTACACATTATTCATTGTATACGGTTTTAGCTATCAACTTTATTCTTGAATTTAAAACAATAGTTGTCCCATGCTCCAAGCATGTACACTATGTTTTTTCTAAACACTAGTCATGCCATACACCAAGTATGCATACTATGTTTTTCTATGATCTTTACTTTGTGAACTAGATCAATTGAACATAACTTCAATGATTCTCTTTTCACACTCCCAAATCCTTACTGCAAATACAAGAATTCCAAATTCATGCCATTTACTGAAATCTGTTAGATTCTAAACTTATATGCATTGATCCCCTTGTAATGATTATGCACAAAGTCAGAAAGACTTGACAACAATCATTACAAAGTATTCCAAAGGAGATCGGCTCCTTGGAAACATCCTTCTTGCATTAAGTTTCCTTAATCTTACACAGATTGAAAATTCTAACTTTGAAACATTTCTAGATTCCATTTTGACTATCACTTCTGAACAAGAGTTGACTCCTTACAGATTATGTCAATATGGTCCTTCCAGAATTATCACTATACTTCCAACTATCCTTGAGCAACCAATCTTTGGTAAACCTTAGATTGTCCTCGACAATTGTTTAATCCTTTTAGTGATTTCCAGTTCTAAACCTTTTCCCTTCTTAATGCCCTAGGAATTTGGAATATTTTAGAAAGGATGAATACATGTAATCGATCCTATATCCAAAGCATATGAGAATCGATTCATGATGTCTCACATAAAGACTAAACCAGTCTTTTGCTATAACATTTCCATTTCAATTTGCCAAGTTCTTATAATTCAGATTATGAAAAGGGATGCCATAATCATAATTGAATTTTAGAACGCAAATAATGGACTCATATACCAAATTTCCTTATGTTGAGCCATTCCAACATGAAATTCATATATATCCTTGACTAAATGATTAAAACCTCACGATCTAAGTTTATAGATTTGAGATGAAGTATAATTTCCTCTCCCTTAATTATAGCAAAACAACTCTTACCCAATTGAAACTTTTGTTTTCTATAATTAACATTGCTAACTTGCAATACTTATCATAATTATCATGCTCCCTTTAACATGATGATTATTAGCATAACACTTATGCTCCCACTAGTTTTGACATGTACTCAGAAATCAGCTGACTTTCTGACCAAAGTTCAGATTTCTGATACTAGATTGTTTTGATAAGACTTTATCAAAATCATACACCTTCCCTTAGATAGCACACTTGTGTGTCTAAAAAATTATGAAGAGGGATGCCGTAATCATAATGGTTAGACCTTTTTGCTACTTCTCACAAGTCCAGGTTAGTGTGCCGGTAAACCACACACGCTCCACTAACGACTTTGAGAATGCAAATATCACAATTGCTATCTAGCTAAATTCTACATAGTGAAAGTGTTTCCTCACCATCATTTTCATGAATCGGAGAGAAACCTTATGACACTTAGATTTAATGGTGTATGTGTTCTTATCCATGTGAATTATCAAAACCATAGGCACAAGACAGGGATAATGACAAATCCAAACTCATATGGACTGAACTCAATCTTAATTTCTTGCCACCTGGCAGCTCAAGGGCCTGCCATTGCTTCCAAGTTGTTGTGCAACAAATTGAGAGCTCTAAGAACTCATATGCAAAGCCAACTTTAACTGGAATGGGCACAGAATATGTCAACACGATGGGTTATAAACCGCAAGTCGTGTGCTAGTGAAGAACTTCAGGTTCTATTCTTGATTAGATCTTGAGACTTTCAAGACCTTTAAGACTCCCACTGTCCTCTTGACCTATAAGACTCCCTTGTCAAACATCCAAGAGATAGTGTGGATTCTAACCAAGACAAACACTTCACACAATTGGCCTAAGTTGGTCTTTGTTTTATCCAAAACATCACAACTTACCAATTTCAAATGTACAAGAGTAGAAAACTTTTACTCTTACATTTGACAAGTGTTTTAAACCTTCTTTGAGACATGTCACTCAAGTTACCATCTTGGAGTATGACTCTAAGACTTGTATTGGAACGAAGTATGACTCATCTTCTTGATTTAACCATTTCAACGATTCAAGTTCCTCTTCTTAGTCACAAGACTGCACTAAGATTTTCCTTAGAGAACTAATTTTGATATGGTTTCTTAATCATTAAGATGATCACAAAACTGATACTAAAGTACTCTCCATCTTTTCAGATTTGAGAAACTTTTATCCTTCTGCCTAATTTGATTCTTCTTATTCGCTCTGCCATACATTGGAACCTTTTCCAATGTCTCAGAATTACACTTAAGCTTGTAAGTATAACCATATTTACTAAGGTTTAGTAAATTATGACGAATAATGTTATCGATCTTTTGTGGTGGACTTGACCAGTGCACAAGAATGTGTACTCGATCCCTTAGTCCTTCACTTAACTCACACATCCATGTGAGCAAGTAATTAGTCTTAATTTTCCAATACTTGAAGGTTCTCATTCATCATGCTATACGACTTGCATGATTCCAAGTTCCGGTCCAATTGAAACTTGGGTGATGAGAATCTTTCCTTATTTGGTAAATCTAGACATTACCACAAATGAAAGAATCAATTTCATATTTCCACTCTTGCTATTAATGGAATCATATAAGCAACAATTTTTCCTCAAATGCCATTGTAAGGATATTTTAAAATAAATAAAATCAAATTTTTTCTTTTTATTTTAAAGATTTGCGGAAAAACTTATCCTTACAATCCATATGAAAACTTGTTGTTATCTACTCCTAAGCAATATCTCATAACTCCTAAGAAGTAGCTCAAGAATCCGATCTTCAAACTATGCGATAGAAATCCATCTACGCCATCAGATTCAGCATATTCTTTCTTTAAGTTTCTTCACTTTTCTTTGATTCTTAAAACATCACCATGTGACCCAGTCACATCATGTATCAAGAATCTCAAAATAGAAACTTAGCAGAGTTAGATAGTGTCAAACTTATTGACATTAACATCCTTAGGTAAATTTGGCAGCTTCGCAACCAATGCCCCTTTCTTTGGCAATATAAACATTTGGACCCTTTGATAATGGTACACGGGACTATCACTGACTTTAGCTTTTCTCTTTACCATTTTGTCAACCGACTTGAATATGGCCGATCCCTTTCCATTGGGAAGAGAATGCTTTACTAGATATCCAATGTCATCATTGTCAATGTCCATAAAGTTTTAGGAAGTTGATCTTATCAAAAAATCATTAAGGGTCTTGTCATAGTCTATTTCATAGGTGTTCCAAAGGAACTCACTATGTGACTTAGAAAGTAGTTGAACCACCAACTTTCTCAAGACTTTGACACCCAACTCTCCCGGCTTATCAATATGTGACTACATCTCCATGATGTGATCACACCTAGACCTTGCCTTGCCAATAGGGCCTGGGTGACCTTAAACTTTTCAAGAACTTGTGGGTTAGGGAGAATAATTGGAGGACGTGAAAGAAGTATGATTTCCTAGGGACATCATCTTCATTTAGGAAAGCTTGTTTCAAGAGATTTGGGAAGATCATAAATGTCTAAACCAGACATCTTTTGGGAGACATTCAAGATAGTTGATCTTAAGTCCTTAATATGACACCCAATCTGAAATATTAAGGCTAGGACCCAACAAACTATTTTATAACTTAGAAGAGGTATGTCGGAATCCAAGCTATAAAATATTTGAAGGTAGGTGAATGACGATTCACCAATTTCCACAAAGATAAACGAAATGTATTATTAGGTTTTAATTGGTTTTGAAACTCCTAGATCTTTGAGATTCATTGAACTGTTCAAAGGCATGTTTCAATCTCGAGTGTGCCCTTCAGGTTTTGTGACTGGGATGCCGAGGATCACAAAACAAGGTGTGAAGTAACCATGCAAATTACTTGGTACCCTTAAGTGTTTACCCCTCAATTGATGTGCCGGTAAACCACACACGCTCCATCGATACTATGATAAATATTAAGTCACCCTTTACCTACCTTGTTAAGTCCAGGTTAGTGTGCCGGTTAACCACACACGCTCCACTAACGACTTAGACAAAGTGTAAAGTGTAATTTCATGGATTAGCACCTTATTCACATTTTCCTAAGTAACTAAGATTGGGTATTATTAAGAGTTTAGTTACATAGTACTTATCATTTGTACTTTTAATGAAGGGTGAATTATAGTCTTGTCAAACCCGTTCGGCTAACGACCCTCCACCGGTCAAGCAAGCGGTGGGTGAGAGTGGACACCCATTAAGTTGCCATTTTATAGGCAACAACCTTATACCCACCTTATAGACCGACTTCGTGAATGAGGCGTACTAGCGGTAAGACTGACTTTACTCTTATACATATATATATATATATATATATATATATATATATATATATATATATATATACATATATATATATATATATATATATGTATATATATATATATATATATATATATATATATATATATATATATATTATTAACTTATAATATTATAAAGTATAAGGGTTGAATTTTAATTCTTTAAAATTCTAAGGGCTAACTTGGAATTAAAGTATTCATAAGTGAAAACTTTTCAAATTCCAAAACTTGAGGGCATGTTTTGAAACTATTCAAAACTAATTAATTCCATAACTTATGTGTTTAAAGTAGTTTTAATCCAAAAACTCTTCAAATTCCATAACTTGAGGACAAGTTATGGAAGACTTTAAACTAATGAAAGAATTAACTTTTCTTTATTTTATAACTTATGAAATTAATTAAGGTTACACTTTATTTATTTATTTTTATTAATGAAGTGACTCTTGAACCTCCATAACTTAAGGACAAGACTCTTCATCTTTTGTAACCATTGCCAACTTTTATGAGTTTTATGAAACTTAAATGTGACTTTTCATATAACTTGAGGACAAGTTACAAAAACACATTTTAGAATCAACTCTTAGATTAATTTGGATTGAAAACAACTATTTCACTCAGCTTTCTATTAATCTAAGCAACTCATATAAACAAGATAATTCAAATCAAACTTTTCCATGTAATTAGAGTAACACTTTAAACTAATACAAAACATGAATCTATTGATAATTATCTTTGAAATTGGATTAGCCTGAACATTACCACATCAAAAACAAGTTTATAAGTCCAAAACATCTTTGGGTAATGTTCCTAGTCCAATTCCAGCCAAAAAAGTCGAGTTTATGCTGTCTGGGGGGTCCAACTCGTCGAGTGCACAAACCAACTCGGCGAGTTGGATGCTTTTTGCCTTGGACTCGGCGAGTCCATTCGTGGACTCGGCGAGTCTGCTGGGCAGACAGCATCAAAACTCGTTTTTTCAGCTCCTTTTGCAAGTATAACAAGAAAACAAGCCTAAGCTCTGATACCACTGTCAGGTCTTGAGCATTCTAACACTCCGATGGTGTACATGCAACCCTATAAACCTTGGATCTATGTTTTCTCTATTATACGTGCAAATAAGAACTTTCCAAGGCTTTAATCCTAACTAGCATATTATGATGATCTTAATCTACAAAGTACTAGTTAGAGGACATACCTTTTGATGTAGCTTGATGTCTTCAAGCTTTAAGAGCTGAGCCCCAATAGTGTGGAAGCCTCAAGTGGAATCACAAATCACCAAGACACCTTGGAAGACTTTAGAGAATATGAATACTTGGTTCTCTCTTAGTGAAATCGGCAAGCCCTCTTAGTGTATCCACACTAGTGCCCATTTCACCAACCAAGGACATCTTTATATAGTATGGAGGATTAGGGTTAAACCCTAATACCCATGACCTATCATTTCCTAGGATCCATGGGTTAAACACTCCATGGACTATCCATGAAAGCTTAGCCCAACCTAAATGAACTTGGTCCATTCTATATATATAAGAGTCCATATTTAATTAGTTCCTTTTGATCACTTAATTAATTATAAATTAATTCTTGATCAATACTAATTAAATAATATGATTCCATAATAATATATTAGAACTTATAATATATTAATATTAATCATAAACATACTATTCTCAAAAGATTATCCATATAAATTGTGTCGGTGAAGTGCAACCCAAATGGACCATGCCGGGTCGGGTCAAGTACATACCAAATATAGTTATGGACTTAGACATTAATCCAACAATAACTCGGTATGACCTTTCAGTTAATGTGTCTTAGCAGGACCCTACAGTCCCGTAGCTCGTTGGACCCTCCGGTCCAGTCTAAATTGTTGGGCCCTGCAGTCCGGTCTGATCGAGGACCCTTTGGCCTCATGAGTCGTTGGATCCTCTGGTCTGGTCAATATAACACATAGCATACGCATAACACAGTGCACATAAATCTATAACATACACATACACATAAGACCCTCCGGTCTACACATAGATACCACTCTAGGTAATGTATATTGAGAAGACTCACCTGACAAGCAGCAAGCAAATAACCTCGCTCCTGAGTCTCGGACTAGCCTCCGCCTAGCACGAGGGAAGAATATATCTAAGTAATACTCTAGTCATAACTCTAATGACCGAAGGCTATTCCCTCTTCTCTTTAACTCTTTGAAGTGTATAAAACACCATTTTACCCCTCCATGGTCTCTATTACTCACGTTGACCAAAGGCCCAACGTCAACAAAAGTCAGACTCGAGTCAACAGTCCATGTTTGACCCGACTCGTCGAGTGCACTTATGCGACTCGTCAAGTCCCCTCATATCCTCAGAAGTCTCAAAACTCCATATCAACTCGTCAAGTTGACCCCCAACTTGCCGAGTTATCACTCAATCAACCCATCGGGACAAACCCTCACCGACTCGTCGAGTGAAGCCATGAACTCAGCGAGTCATCTTGATCAGATTCCTTATTCAATCAATTTAAGGCAGATCCATCACCCCAAACACTAGATCTACCATTCTAAGGGTCGATTCTCAAGTAAAGTTGCAAGATTTACATTTAAACATGGAATTTAAGGATCATAATACCAATATAACTCTGACAAGGATGATTAACCACAATAACTCTTGTATGGCTAAATAAAGCAATAATCTTTGGACTCTCTGGACCTCAAAAAAGTTCAGATCTGAAATCTAGAACTCAAAAGGGACCTTATGCATCAAAGTCCCAATAATGGTGGAAGAAACCCTAATCTTCCAAAGCAACAAGATCTAAGCAAAATAACAAGAAAGGTGCAAGCTTTTACCTCTTGTTCAAGCCCTTGCACAAAGTTCACCAAATCCAATTGTTCTCTATGTTGAAAAATGTTTTTGTATCTGACCATGTATGTGACCATCACTGAAATAAGACGAACTATTTTTGTATTATCTAACAAATATTATCAATTATTTCATGTTGCATGAATGCGTGATCAAAACGGAAAATACGAAAACACGCGAATGGCGAAAACGCATAGACGAGAAAATTTAGCTGTGCGACTAAACAATTTCAACAATATATATATATATATATATATATATATATATATATATATATATATATATATATATATATATATATATATATATATAGTGTGTGTGTGTGTGTGTGGAAAAGTCAAAAGAAAAAGCAAAGGAATTAAGAAGCAAAACCCCTACACACGTTTTGCTACTAGCTCCTACAACAACTTGCATGATCAGCCATTACTCTTTCAACTTACTACTCAAGTGCTACTAGATATTTGTTTCACCTCATATATGTATACAGGAGAATGTAAAGAGTTGTGTGTGTGTTCATTTGTTATTTTGTAACACTTCCTACAAACACCAAATACTCCCAACACCATCAACCATCTTCATCATCTTCAAGAACAACATAAATACTTGGAGGAAGTGAATAAAACCAAGATCAACAAGCTAAATTAAGAACACCATCAACCATCTTCATCACATGTTCTTCATCAAACTTTAATAAGATCATCAACTTCACCACCTTGGTTCATCACACCACTTACCACCAAACACCTCTCTTATATCAACCTCCTTCCAACCTCAAAATAATATCCAAACGCCCTCCAAATACCCTCCTTAAACCTCCTCCAAAAACCCTTTCAAATCACTACAACCATCACCACCTTGTTGTTTTTCACGACATCAGAATCTTCAAGTCAGAAACGAAGCAAACTAGGCTTAGTAAAAGCACAAAAACACTAGGGAGATTTTCACCACAAATTCTTCAGAACCTTACCTACATCTATGAATTTTTTTGGACGATTTTGACAAAGAGAATCCCCAAAGAGACACGAAAGAGAATTGGCTATCCAGAGAGATTTCTGTTTTCAAGTTCAGAATCTTTATGTCAGAAAACAAAAAACTGGGAACAAAACCCAAAATTCTACTAGGGAGATTTCCACCATTAATTCTTCAGACCCTTACCTACATCTAGAAATTTTCATGGACGATTTTGACCAAGGGAAAGCCCAAAGAGAAGCGAGAGAGAATGGCTATCCAGAGAGATTTTCTCCGAAAATCTACATCCATCACCACCCAAAGCTCCTTCAACTTCACCATCTTTGCTGCCTTACACCACCAAAATTGCAAACTTATTCCAACTCCTAACACCCTCCGAATACCCACTCCAACCTCATCAAATCTCCTCAAAACACCCTATACCCGTATACAAATACATGACTCGTGTACTTTGCACTGTTTTGTAAACAACCCATTTTACATGAAAATGAACTTTTTATTACTTATCAAATGCTGGATTGATCTTTGAACAAATATCGATCAGTCGTTCCAGGAGTCCCAATATTGACCAGTTGTTCCAAGAGTCCCAATATCGACCAGTCGATCCAAGAGTCCCAATATCAACCAGTCGTTCCAAGAGTCCAAATATCGACCAGTCGTTCCACGAGTCCAGTTCAGTCAATTTATTGACGAACCTACTTTATATATATATATATATATATATATATATATATATATATGTATATATATATATATATATATATATATATATATATATATATATATTATACCTTTATGTCATTTAAATACAGTCATTTATATTATTTATAGCTTTACGTCATTTATATTTTTATAGCTTTCAATCATTTATAGGTTTCATATTTATACTTATTCCACAATTATTAATGTTTATATATATATATACGTCTTATATTTTAAACTTATATATCTATCACACAGTAACTAGTAACCGAGCCTTTTGTTGTGGTGATCAGATTTTTATATTTCCAACATTCTGTATCTGAGTTGATATAAAAGAATATTTTCCAACAATTGGTATCATAGCTTGTGTGATTTACCTTGCAATTTTTGTCGAAAAGTTTTGGTTAGCGTTATAAACCTTCCATAAGCTTTTCTTTAAAATTTTCATTTTAATATCACTAGTTCAAAATTCTCAAAGTATTCCTAAAAGCTCAGCACCACAAGAAACCTCTGAAGCTCAAGATTCTCAAAGTATTCCTAAAAGCTCATCTATCGAGGGGGAGCAAGCTAATATGTCATTCAACTACGAAAGCCAATCCGAGCCAGAAGAAATGATACATGCTGAATTAGATCCAACCTTTGATCCAAACTACCCACCTCTCACCAAATAGACCAGAGATCATCCTATCTCTCAAGTTGTTGGTGATGTTTCTGAAAAGGTTCTAACCCGATCACAACTCAAGGCAAAACAGACATCCTTATTTTCCAAAGTTGAATTTTGCATGTATAACTCATTCGTATCAAAAGTTGAACCGAAGACAGTTAACACTGCTCTTGATCACTCCGATTGGGTTCAAGCGATGGAAGACGAACTGAACGAATTTGAAAGGAACAAAGTCTGGCGCCTCATTCCAACTCCTCCAGATGCCTCGGTTGTTGGTCTCAAATGGGTCTTTAGGAATAAAATGGACAAGGAAGGGAACGTTATTAGGAACAAAGCTCGTCTGGTAGTAAAAGGATATTGTTAGGAGGAAGGGATTGATTATGAAGAGACTTTCGCTCCTGTAGCTAGGCTGGAATCTGTAAGAATATTTCTTGCTTATGCTGCCCACAAAAACTTTGAAGTTTTCCAAATGGACGTCAAGTGTGCATTTCTTAATGGAGAACTCGAAGAAACAGTGTACGTGGAGCAACCTCCTGGTTTCGTGAACGAAAAGTATCCCAATCATTGCTATATTCTGGATAAAGTCGTGTATGGACTCAAACAAGCTCCGAGAGCCTGGTATGAAACGCTAACTAAATTCTTAAAGATGTCCAAATTCAAACAAGGTTCGGTTGACCCAACCTTCTTTCGCAAAAAGGAAGGTAACCACCTTATGATCGTTCAAATTTATGTCGATGATATCATCTTTGGCTCAACAAATCCCAGCCTAACAGCTGAATTTAGAAAGCTGATGGAGACTAAATTTGAAATGAGTTCAATGGGTCCTATTAACTTTTTCCTTGGCTTAAATATTAGACAGGGACCCAAAGGCATCTTTATTAATCAGGAAGCTTACACGAAGACTCTCCTAGTAAACTGATGTATCTCACTGCTAGCAGGCCTGACATTATGTTTTCTGTGTGTTACTGTGCTCGATTTCAGGCAAACCCACGCGAACCTCACATGCTTGCAGTGAAGAACATTCTACGCTATCTCAAGCAAACCACCTCTCTAGGTCTATGGTATCCTTCCTACTCAGGCTTCTTCGTTCAAGCCTACTCCGATGCAGACCTTGGAGGACGTGGACTCGGCAGAAAAAGCACCACAGGTGGCTGCCAATTCCTTGACGGGAAGTTGGTTAGCTGGCAATCAAAGAAACAAACGTGCGTGTCTTTGTCTACTGCCCAAGCTGAATACATCGCAGCTGCATCCTGCACCTCTCAAGTAATTTGGATCCAAAGTCAACTTCGAGACTATGGACTCAATATGAAGAAGATCCCACTATATTGTGACTCTGAAAGCGCAATTAGGATCTGTCATAATCCAGTGCAACACTCTAAAACCAAACACATAGCACTGAGGTATCACTTCATCAAAGATCATGTGGAAGATGGAAACGTCGAAGTACACTTTGTTAGAACCACTGATCAACTGGCTGATGTCTTTACCAAAGCTCTTCCTGAAGCATCATTCAACAGAATATTACAAGGGCTAGGTATGATGGAATCAGAGTTAGTACCTCACACTACCTCTCAACCTCAATCGTAAGAAGCGAAATTGACCGAACGTTCAGGTTCAGTTGCATCATCTGCACTCGCTCATCATTTCAAAGGTAGTTTTCTGGGTTGTAAATTTCTTGTACATAGTTGTTTATCTATTCGTCTAAAGTATTACCTACTTGAATGTCAAAATTCCGTGGTTTTTAATAATTTTTCAAAACCGAAAACAACCGAAGGTTCGGGTTCAGTTTTTCAAAATTTTTCAAAACCGAAACCAACCGAACGCTCGGGTTCGGTTTTTCAAAATTTTTCAAAACCGAAACCAACCGAGCGCTAGGGTTCGGTTTTTCAAAATTTTTCAAAACCGAAACCAACCGAACGCTCGGGTTCGGTTTTTCAAAATTTTTCAAAACCGAAACCAACCGAACGCTCGGGTTCGGTTTTTCAAAATTTTTCTCACCCAAAACCAACCGAACGTTCGGGTTCGGTTACCAAATTTTCCAAAGTTTTTTTTTTTTTTATCTTTCTAAATCTTATTTTTTTTTCCTTGCTTACTTTTTCTTTTTATTTAATTTATTTTTTTTAATATCAAAAACTCCAAAAATATTTTTTTTATTTGTGTGTTCGTTCGTCTATGGGGATAAAAATTGCTGAATTAGTTAAATGTCCCTAGAAGCATGCTGCTGTATGTGTCCCAAGCCTCATAAGATTTTGAATAATAGCCTTAATGACCTGGTATAAACAAACCTTGTCTTCCCAATTAGGCTACCACATTTATTCTAATCGTGAGCTACCTCACTCTCTTCTCACATGAGATAAGAGTTTTCTGCTTGGTCCTTCTTTTTGCAGCTGAGGTACTTTAATTTCTTACACCATCTCCATTACATTTCTCTATTAGATTCGTTTCATCAACGTAACCCTTGAGACTCTCAGAAATTACCACTGAGGTTTATGGTTACACAACAACTGTGTTTATGATCTTAGTTTCGTGCCACTACGAGCTGAGTTAAACCCAAAATTCAACACCAAATCTGAATTGACGGTGAACAATTAATTTGCTCAAGTTTTCACCAAAGAATTGACGGATGTACCTTGATGAAATCTCAAATTTTATTTTTTGTGATTCCTATGAAATTGTTAAACCCCATAACATTTCTTCCCTTGGGATCCAATTTTACATTTTTTGTGTTGAGACTTCATATTTTCCAAGCCACTTTAAAATTAGTTCCTACCTACTTATTCAACAGACTACACCGGTCTCACAAGTACTTTGTTCACTTTCTTTCTTACTTCAAGATTAGAATTGTTGCATCAAAGTGAAAGCCACCTTTAAGTAGCCTAATTAAAAGAAGCCTTTCAACATTTCTTAATAAGTGTTTGATCGTCATTCAACGGGAAGCCATATCAACACTTTAAGGTCTCTCTTGACCTTAAAGGAAGAGATTCGTGCCCAGGATCATTTGTTTCGTGTCATTATTGACATCACATTTATTCCTAAAAAGAGTTGCTTTATTTCTTTTCTTTTTACACTCTTAGCACGAAAATCTTTGATTTTCCAAAATTCTGGTACTAATAATTACAGGCTGTTTTACTGAATTGGAGATTATTTACAAGTTGTGGTCAACAATAATCCACGTGGGAGATTTATTCAAAAGATGCCATTCAATAGATAAGATGAAGGGTTGCTCACTCAGGCGGGAGTTAAACGGATTGAATTTCAAACGGCGGTAAAAAGGGACGCAGGCAAATTTGAAACGCCCATTCTTTAACTGACATAATGGACGTGTGTGCGAATTTCAAGCGGTTCCTCTCTGGCACATCAAGGCGCGTGTGGAATTGAAACGATTTCTTCTGAAACGGTGCTTGTTGGGCGGCGTGTTCCTAGGAATCTGACACTCTCTCTCCTACGTGATCATCGCATGCCTTAACTGTCATGCATCTGTCATTCCGGAAAACCTTTTCGTATTTCCATAGAAGATTTTAACAGATTTTTCTCTCTCCTTACACCCACTATAAAAGGCAGTTTCCACACCCATTTACATCTTTACTGCATCCGAATTTCCAAGAGAGCAAAAATTCCCTAAAGCTTTTACTGTTCATCTTCTTCTTCCTAACTTCAACAATGGCAAAATCATCCTCAGTCCATGCCACCTCACACATCCTTCCCATTCGCCCTCAACAGTGTTTGGTGATTGAACTAACCCCTCAGGCGTACGATTCCTACATGTTTCCGATCATGGAGTGCCTGAAGTATTCACAAATTGCTCCTGCACTTTCTAAAGTTGAATCTGTGCCCATGGAGCTTCTCTCGCTGGTGTATGCGACTGCACATTAAGATAAAGCAGGCGATAGGGTGTTCTTCGAGGTTTCTGATCACAAGACCTCGATTTCAAGGCAACGATTTGGTACACTGCTAGGGTTTGCTGCTGACCCTTCAAGGATTAATCCGTAGACGATTCCGATTGGGCATCTTTACAACATGTTTTACAATATGGGGTACACGGAGGTGCTCACCTCCGTCGCGAAGTTTAAAAAATCTTGCTTGCCGCCACAGTGGAACGGCATGTTTACAGTCCTCTTCAAGGGCTTATCTGAATGGAGCTCAGGATCCGATGGTTCTAGTCGACTCTTCTTGTCGATAATGTATGGCGTCTACAACGGTGTCAATCTTGACTATGGGTTTGTTCTCTGGCAACAACTCATCAGAGCCTCTCTTCTTCTTCATGACATTCTGAGGTGTCGTATGCCCGATTCTAGAATCTCATCACAAAGTGGGCGATAGATAAGTTCGATGTCCCCACTGCTGCCGGTGCATCGATGTTTTCGATCGGTACTTTTCATACCACGAAGATCATCGTCTCAGATGCATCCAAGTTTTCTTTCATTGGCTCCATTCCGGAGACAATGTACGGCGATGTTCCATCTGACAGCAGGATCATCAGGACTATTAAGGAGTTCAAGGCGTCTGGACCTAGGGAACTCACACAGGAAATGCTCAAATGCATCCACGATGTTGACAAGCCTGTTAATAGGGGCAAAAAGGCAGATAAAGGGAAGCAAGTAACCAAAGTTGCTAAAGGTCCTTCTCCCAGGAAGAGGAAACCAACCAAAGTTGCACAATCCCCGCAGGCGAAGAGACGGAAGACTCAACCGAAGCGAAAGCTTGTCATCGCTTCCTCTTTGAGTGACTCAGAAGGCGAGAGTTCGGGTTCGGACGGCTCTCAAAGAGGCGAAACCCCTCCAAGAGGCAACACCCCACCCCGATCACCTACCCCAGACATGGAAATCCATGTCTCACCCATTCCTTCACCTACTCAAACAATCCCTACTTCCATTCCCACCATAAACCCCACTACCACCATTCCTAAAACCGCTTTCCCTATACCACCACCCATTTTCACAGATACAACTACAAAAACTGCAAAGGTTACAACTAACGTATCTGATACGGGGGTTCATACCGATGAAATCGAAACACCACCTGTAACCGAACCTCCTCATACAACCGAAACCCAGCATACAACCGAACCACCACCAGTAACCAAAACTACCGATACTCAACAACCACCCGAAACTACCCCCAGCAACACTCAACCTGAACCTACACATACCACCACACCCCCAGCTTCACCACCCCCAACATCTCCAGATCATGTCTCTGATGGAGATAACCCTTTTCTTGGAGGGGAAAATATAACCTTCGATTCGGTCTACTTTAGTCCGTTTCAAGTTCAAAGCGACGACGAGGACGATGCTCCAGTAACAAAGAAGCATCTTAAGGAGCTAAATGAGAAGGTTGACTTGCTTCTTGCTTCCTCCTCCAACACTCAGTCCTCTCTCTCTGAAGCCGCTCTTCAGAAGATTGTTGATGCCTTCTCCAGGGCTCAGCATGATTCCGTCGCCTCTGCCACTGCAGCAATAGACGCCTCCACAAAAGCATGTGAGGTAGCGACCGCAAAAGTCGATAAACTATTCTCTGAAGCCTCTTCCCTGTTAAAGTCCTTACAGGAGAGCGCCGACACCACAAAGACAACGTTGGAACCAATCGTTCAACAATTGGCCACGTTCGTCTCAACGGAGTTGAAGTCGTTCGCTACCCTTCGCCAATCCATCAGCCACGACAACTCGGCCCTTCGTGCCTCCATTGA
This sequence comes from Lactuca serriola, assembly GCF_051521515.1. NCBI lineage: Eukaryota > Viridiplantae > Streptophyta > Magnoliopsida > Asterales > Asteraceae > Lactuca > Lactuca serriola. Next base: position 145,047,574 of record NC_136408.1, on the reverse strand, counting down.
CGAGCGCCTCGCTAAACTTCAAGAGGATCTCGCTGCCGAAAACTCGTTAATGGACGTTCTTGCTAATAAAACCACCGCCCTCAAGGTCAAGAGCGCTCAACTTTCAAACTCTCAGCAACAGATTGAAGCTCTTCGATCCGAACGGGAGGTTATCAAAACATGTGTTTCGGATGTACACTCTGCCCTATCCAACATCCTGGAAGCACACGATCCGATTCTCAACCATTTGGTGAGGCGAACTCTTGCTGAAAAACTTGCTCCTGCCCTGGACCTCCTCAGCAAAATAAAAGGGCTACCTAATTTCGTGTCCTTTACGAAACAAGGGGGAGAAGTGAAGTCCGGATCGAACCCACCTCCTTCCTCAAAAGCTGCTCACACAACCGAACCTCCTCCTACTGGTCAAACTTCGGGTTCGGGTGTGAAGGATAAAGGAAAGAAGATAGCTGAGGAAGAAGATGAAGATGATAAAGAAACCATTGCTGACTTGCTTAAACGCAAAAATAGTCGCAATGTTGAAAATGATAACATTCGTATGGCGCGAGAAGCTGAAGAAGCTGAACGCAAGAAGAAAGAAGCCCACGATCTCCTCGAGAGCAGGAAGACTCTTTTCCCTGCTTGGACTCGGGAGAGAATGATAAAGGAGGCCATAGATACTCCTAGCATCCTATGGCTCGAACCGGTGATCTCCTTCGACTGCTACAATTTTGTCGACTCGCAGTTCGACATGCCCTTAACCCGAAAGGCGTTTATCTTCCATGCCTTCTCCAACATTTTTGAAGTCCCTCATCCTAATCCTGAGGTTGATCGGGAGTTAATCGATTTCTATCTGAAGGCTGCTCAACCACAGTACCTAACATGGAGCGCTCAGAAGATCGTTAATGTTCGGGTTTTGAAGCCTTATTCTGAGGGGAGATTCATCAACGTTCGGTTCAGGGTGATTCGAGGGTCTGCAAGAACCGAACATCTTATATCCTTAGCAGATCTACCGAACCTCAACCCCCATGATTGGATTGTTCTGCATAACATCCTCTTGACGAATGAAGCTTAATATGGTCCGATTATAGACCATCTCAAAAGGATGTTAGTATGTTATATCATGGAGGTAGCCTTGATGGATTAGGAGGTAGCCACTGTCTTCAAGAAGAAACCGAAGATATCTCCTGTTGGATCGGCCAGTGATCTCAATCAGATGAAGATGGGCAAGATTGACCCAAGGCGTAATTCGGTCATGTTCACTAGAGCAGAAGGACAGAAATGTCTCTTTGCCTTAGCGGATAAACAACTTTATACCACTGCTTGTCTAGAGCATGTGCTGTCGATCATCCATCGGTGTAAAGAGAATGCAGCGGATGATATCAAATACTTCAACGATATGATTCAATGGTACATCAGATTTAGACAAACGATACTTGCTCTTATCTCTCATCTGTTTCAGACTGTAAAGAAGAAGGTATCTGCCGCTGCTGCTGGCCCAAGTAAGAAGTGAAGATCTCGCTCCAATTGACGCAAAGGGGGAGATTGTTGGGTTGCAGATTTGTTTAATATTGCGTCATTGGGCTCGGTTATTTGTCCAATTATTTTGTACTCCGGTTTGGGCCTATCCAACCGTGAGCCTGTTAGGTTTATTATATAACAATATGCTTGCATGCATATTAGAAAAAAAACGATCTAGAATACAATAGAGGGAATTACGATAGCTTTAATTTTCTTCATTGTTCCTGTAAACCTTTTAACCCTCTACAGTTGATGTTCTTGATCGAGCTCTTCTGAGGGTTGTTTTATAATCATTCGACACGTTTGATTCATTCTTGAGTTGTTTATCGATTTCGTGTTCTTGCTGATTAATCTTTATTTTACCTTTTTAAGATCTAATCGATCTTCAAGATTAACTTTTAATCTCTTCACCAGGCAAATCCTATGGAATCCCATGTAGTTGTTGTAAAACGCATCTTGAAATACCTAAAACACACTCCCAAACTTAGGCTTTGGTATCCAGTTAAATCTGATTTTCAGCTGAACGCTTTCACTGACTCATACTACGGAGGATGCAAGCTATATAGGAAGACTACATCTGGTAACTGTCAATTCCTAGGAGGTAGACTAGTGAGTTGGACTTCAAAGAAACAGACTTGTGTGTCTGCATCAACAACAGAAGCTGAATATGTCGCTGCCGCTAGTTGTTGTTCACAAGTCATATGGATGCAAACTCAATTGCGTGACTATGGCTTCAAAATCTCACAAATTCCCATATTGTGTGACTCAACCAGTGCAATTTCCATTTCTCACAATCCCGTTCACCATTCCATGACAAAGCACATCGACATTCGATATCACTTTATCAAAGACAACATTCAAAAGGGTCATATCGAATTGCACTTCATGAATACCGAAGATCAAATTGCCGATGTCTTCACTAAGGCTCTCGATAAAACAAAGTTTCAATACTTCCTAGATCATCTACGAATGTTAAATCCAGATAACATCCATCCTTAAACTTTTACTTTTTGTTTGTACAAAGTGTGTATACTTTCATTCAAAAAGAAAAATAAAAAACAATTGAAAATTGCTTTCTTTTGAAAAATACCAAAAAACATTCAAATAACCAATATTTCCAAAAACATTCAGAAAAACAAATATTTAAAATTATAATAAAAGAATTTCCATAACAAGCTTTTATAGAACCTTGTGATTAATCGTCTCTTGACTTAATTTTCAGATGCTTATGCTCAATGAAGATTTTAAGTCATATTGCTTCTCAATTAGAGTGAAGGTTCAAATCTCCTACTTTTCATAATGTATATAACTTTATTTCCTTCAATTTTATTTCATTTTTGATGATTTTAAAAAGGGACACAAGGTTAGGAGGTTCAGATGAAAACAAAAACCCATATGAGAATTTGTGCCTCGTCAAACTATATCACTGTGGAATTCATTTCTTGTGAGCTTAGGTGTGTCACTATTGCTTATAAGGTATATTCGATTATACCTTTTCACGGTCTCATTTTTTATTAGATATAAAAATGACCAGGGATGATACATTCATTTCTAACATACTAGACAAACTGTCTTTTATGCCACCAATCCCACCTAGATATAAGCCAACCAAAAATGAACTCTTGAGATCCCGTGATCCATCAACAAGAAAAGACGAAACAAAAAGGATTTCAACAATCACTTATCAAAGAAAAACAAAGATCTATCCACATCCAATCTTCAAGAAACGAATCAAGATAAAGACAAATAAAAAAAAAGGCCAAATCATTCACCGAAGAAATACCAAAGAAAACAAAAATATTCTACATTTGGTATTTTCAAACAAACTTTTCAACCAAATGGTTATTTCAAAAGAAACATCATAAGATCCCGAGATATGTTTTTAACCATTTTTCACAAAAGAAGATATCTTAATCACGCAAGACAGATACTCTCAAAAACCCAATTTTATCAAATATAGCAAATTCTCGATGCTAAAACAAAATATATTTTTACAAAAATCGATATTGATCAACAAACAGAGTACCATCGAAGAAGAAGCTACAACAACATTGAATTTCCCGAGATACTGTAGCCTTCATCATTGAATATTCTTAGTTGCAAACTGCACTATGAAAATTGCTAAACCCCTCTACATGTATTTCTCGACGGAGAGAGAGTGAAAGTTAATGACATGAATGAAGAAACCCGCTGAGTAATATTGAAACCAGTCTTATGTGATTGATTATCTAATAATAAGACTAAGTGACTTTACATGAAAAGCATAGTTGAACACCTCCAATATGAGTGTGAGTCGTCACAGAGAGATATCACTCATTTTTAGTGATCATTAACTTGTTCTGCTGCCAGAACAACCAAACACCCAAATGAAGTTTAAGCTATACCTATGAGCATTCATCTGAATCGACCTGTTAGACCACTTTTCTTCATTAATAATGCTATAAAATCTTAGTAAATTTCTTTAGATACATATATGGCTACCCTTTGATAACCGAACCCAAGACTTTGATTCGGAAACAAATTTCTGAAAATCTTTTACATAAGATATGTAAAACAAAGTCACAAACTTTCAAAACAATCACTATATTTTATATATCTTATCTATTGACAAATGTTTTATCTAGAATCTTCAAAAGTTCAAAACCGTCAATATGATTATATCATACTAGTCCTTATTTCAGCAATAATCACATAGGGGGAAATTGTTGAAAAATGTTTTTGTATGTGACCTTGTATGTGATCATCACTGAAATAAGGCGAACTATTTTTGTATTATCTAAGAAATATTATCAGTTATTTCAGGTTGCATGAATGCGTGATCAAAACGGAAAATACGAAAACATGCGAATGACGAAAACGCATAGACTAGAAAATTTAGCTATGCGACAGAACAGTTTCAAATATATATATATATATATATATATATATATATATATATATATATATATATATATATATATATATATATATATATATATTGTGTGGGGAAAAGCTAAAAGAAAAAGCAAAGGAATTAAGAAGCAAAACCCATACACACGTTTTTGCTACTAGCTCCTACAACAACTTGCATGATCAGCCATTACTCTTTCAACTTACTACTCAAGTGCCACTAGATATTTGTTTCACCTCATATATGTATACATGAGTATTTAAAGACTTGTGTGTGTGTGTTCATTTGTTATTTTGTAACACTTCCTACAAACACCAAATACTCCCAACACCATCAACCATCTTCATCTTCTTCAAGATCAAGATAAATCCCTGGAGAAAGTGAAGAACACCAAGATCAACAAGCTAAATGAAAAACACCATCAACCATCTTAATCACATGTTCTTCATCAAACTTTAAGATCATCAACTTCACCACCTTTGTTCATTACACCACTTACCACCAAACACCTCTCATATATCAACCTCCTTCTAACCTCAAAACGACCTTAAAATAATCTCGAAACACCCTCCAAATACCCTCCTTAAACCTCCTCCAAAAACCTTTTCAAATCACCACAACCATCACCACCTTGGTGTTTTTTCATGACATCAGAATCTTCAAATCAGAAACGAAGCAAACAAGGCTATATATAAGCACAAAAAGACTAGGGAGATTTTCACCACAAATTCTTCAGAACCTTATGTACTTCTAGGAATTTTCGTGGACGATTTTGACCAAGGGAAACCCCAAAGATATGCAAGAGACTATTGGCTATCTAGAGAGATTTCTATTTTCGAGTTCAGAATCTTCATGTCATAAAACAAAAAACTGGGAACAACACAGCCCAAATTCTACTAAGGAGATTTTCACCATCAATTCTTCAGAACGTTACCTACTTCTAGAAATTTCCGTGGACAATTTTTACCACGGGAAACCCCAAATAGGCGTGAGAAAGAATTGGCTATCCAGAGAGATTTACTCCGAAAATCTACATCCATCACCACCCAAAGCTCCTTCCACTTCACCATCTTTGCTGCCTTACACCACCAAAATTACAACCTTATTCCACCTCCTAACACCCTCCAAATACCCAGTCTAACCTCATCAAATCTTCTCAAAACACCCTATACCCATATAGAAATACATGACTCGTGTACTTTGCACTGTTTTGTAAACAACACATTTTACATGAAAATGAACTTTTTATTACTTATCAAATACCTGATTGATCTTTGAACAAATATCGACCAGTCGTTCCAAGAGTCCCAATATCAACCAGTCGTTCCAAGAGTCCCAATATCGACCAGTCGTTCCAAGAGTCCAAATATCGACCAGTCATTCCATGAGTCCAGTTCAGTCAATTTATTGACGAACCTACTTGATATATATTTATATGTTTATATATTTTATTATAGCTTTATGTCATTTTAATACAATCATTTATATTATTTATAACTTTACATCATTTAAATACATTCATTTATATTATTATAGCTTTCAGTCATTTATAGCTTTCATATTTATACTTATTCCACAATTATTATTCTTTATATATATCTACATCTTATATCTTAATGTTATATATCTATCACACAGTAACTGTTAACTGAGCCTTTTGTTGTAGTGATCAAATTTTAATATTTCCAATAATTGGTATCTGAGATGATATAATATAATATTTTCCAATACTCTAGCTTCTTGGGTGGATGATCTCCTCTTCTTCTCAAGAGATGCACTAGACTACTCCAAGTTTTAGCCTCCAAAATTCTCATGGCTCTCTATGCACGTTTAGGGTTTTCTCTCAAGGAAGGGTAGCCACAAATGAGGCTATAAGTGCCTTTAAATAGATCCCAAACCCTGGAAATTACAGTTTCTCTGCCCAGCACCTACTCGGCGAGTCCCTCCTCTGACTCCTCGAGTCCATTCATTAAATCCACGGAAGAAACCCGACTCGACTTGGCGAGTTGGACCCTTAACTCGTCGAGTCTCTCCATTAATCTCAAGTTTAACATACACAATCATATCTCTAAAAATCCTGATGTTACATCATGAGTGCTCCTGAAATAAGATTTGAGTGTTGGATTAAAACCACAATCATGTGAATCACTTCAAGGATTTTATCACGAGTGATTGTAAGATGATAATATCTTATATTCTTTTAACTAAGAGATATGAGTTTTGTTTACGAGTTGGTTGCTCATTGATAATATGTAAAATCACCAGTACCATGGTGTTATAAAACATATTGTTGTGTGTGATTTGATGAGTAAATACTGCAAGCATATGAGTTGACATGTATCTGTTCCTTCTACGCAAAGTGGTATAAAAGCGATATATGTGGGTCACTCAATGATTTAGTGATTACACCCTAAGTGCTTGGGCAAGCCTGAACTAAGTTGATGTATTCAATTGTATTTTGTTGGAAATCATCTTAAATCGGAAATCGGGAAACAACACATAGACAAAGAGAGTGATTCTAATCCATGTCTTAGTCGATACGATATCTAGAATGGACGAATATATGATCCCTTAACTAAAGGACGTGTTGCTGATAAGATCAGAGTACGACAATGGATTTTAAAAGCTACGATTGCTAATGAGGTTCTGAAGTCGTACTTGCAAAATAGTTATTAGACTTATCCAAGTGGGAGATTGTTGAAATAGGTGTCTAAGCTCATAACTATTTTGGTATGTACTTGACCCGATTATGAGCATGGTCCTTTTGGGTTGCCTTCACCATAGCAACTGATAGGATGAATTATGGAGAAAGAGGATTAATTATGATTTATTATATTAATTAAGAAATCATATTATTTAATTAGTATTGATCATAAATTAATTTGGAATTAATTTGGTGATTAAAAGAGTCGGATTAAATACTGATTATGTAAATCAGTCATATTTATAGTTTGGGCTCATGGACGTTATTGGTATAAGGTGGACGGAATCTCTATGTGAGTCTATAAAGATTTTGTCCAAGGCTTATCTATTAAGGAGTCTATATGTTTCTTAGGGCCTAAGCAAGGGAATTAGGGTTTCCAAGTTGATAACCCTAGAAGGCTCAACTATAAAAGGAACCCCAAAGGCTCCCAGAAACATCCCAAGCCATTTTAAGAGAGTCCTAGACGTTTTGAAGCCTCCTCCTCTCTCTCATATTCTTCCTTGTTGCTAGTGGTGTTTGTGACTCCAATAGAGGTGCAACACTTGAGGCACTAAGCTTTCAACAGTCAAGGACTTTGCGGATTGTTCTTGTTATTGCTACATAACAAGTAAGGTAAGATTCAAAACCCTTATTTACATATGAATTTCGTTCTTAGACATGTTAGATTAGGGTTTATTCTTTGGAAGATTGTTTGCATGTATAACTTGAGGAAAACCTAGATCCAAAGCATTAGGGTTGCATGTACACCATAGGATTGAGGTTATGCTTAAAACAATAGGTTTGACGAGACGGAAGGAAAAGGAAAGGGTTGTGGGTGGTGGCAGCGGTGATGTTTCGGTGGCCCCTGGTGGTTTTCCAATGGCCTCAGTATCGGTGGTTCTTAGTCACCCTCAGTATTGGTGTCTTTCGTCGGCAGTCAGTGGCAGCCCATTGATGGTTTTCTTGCTTCATTCAATAGAAAACGAGAATAGAAATAGAGGCGATGGCTGGTTGTCGGAACTCTTTAGCAGCAGTTTGGTGGTCGCTATGGGTGGTCCTTGGAGGCTGCTTGTCACACCCCGGCCATCGGTGGAAACACCGGGCAGTGTAACGTCATTTCTCGTATCATACTTATCAACTTCTTGAAAACACATGCAATTTGAAATACTTCAACATAAAGTTGGTGAGTTCATAGATTTTGACTCCATATAAAAATAACACTTTTTTCTCAAGTTCAAAAGTATAGTTTTGAAAGTATAATTTTGACTCTCAAACATTTAGTATACATATACTAGGTATAATGGTTTAATTACCAAATAAGTGTTATAACTAAACAATCCTTGAACCTATAGTATAAGTGTAAATGTTTGTAATCCCATACAAACTAAGTTGCTATGTATAAATCTTATTTAAATTCTATACGAGTAAAACCGCTACGTATAAATCTATTTCAGTTCTATACGAGTATGTAGGATAGGTATAGTGGTCTACTTAATATACAAATAATATACCTACTAGATTCTTATACCTAGAGTATAAGTCTTTGGGAAACTTATACTTAACATTCATACTTGTATATCGACAAAGTATAATGCTTCTAAAGTTGTGCTACCATGAGTCTATAGTTGCGACTGTATGACATAGTCATATACCTCCTATTATTATCAAAAGGATCACACATTGCGGTAGTACAAGGATTACACCTTGCAGTAGTACGAGGATTACACCTTGCGGTAGTACAAGGATCACACCTTGCGGTAGTACAAGGATTACACATTGCGGTAGTTTCCGCACATTTCATCGACGTCAGAACAATAACAAATAAAAGGATAGTTCATCACTCGCTTTTGGTTGACTGTAGCTAACAGTCACAAGTGGGGTGGTCAACCCGTATACTAATTATACACGACTTCCTCGCTCACACAAGATTAACGAATACAGGTCAGAGGACTTTCACTAAGATCCCCAATCTTAGATGATGAATACAGTAGCTCAGGTAGACTTTGAAGACATTCTATAGTTCTAACAACAAAAGCATTTTCATGTCTAAAAGCCTAAGTTACCAGACTATGATTTTAAACATTACTCCTAATTTCATAACATTTACGCAGTATAACAACTATAACTTGAAGTAAAACCAGGTTTTATCTGGACATAAAACCAATAATAACAACAACTTTATAAATTAACATATAGAACTTCCGAATATAACTTTGGAACTATATCGGACACAACATATATATAGAATACTAAGTATAACTCAAGATCTACATTAGTATACTACTATAACAATAATATGACAACCCGAAGTTTGTTCCATCATTATAACCCGTTCCGTCAATAAAATTAGTCGTTTTCAAATAGTTTCCGTTTCGTTATTAAATTAAGTCATTAAATTTGAGTAATTTATTATGACTTAATGGGCGTCCAAACACATTAAAAACTCATGATAACGCACCAATTTAGTAATTGGAAGATTTTTAGATTCGACCATATCGGGTTACGACAACTTTATCGGGTGCGACCAAAAGCATCGTATAACGTCAGTATCGGGTAGAATTCCACCGTGTCTGAAACTTGAAACATATATAAAGCTCTACTGATTTCATTTTGAGGCTTTTGCACCCTCTCTCACTACTCTCTCTCTACAATTCAATCCTTGGTCCAAAATCATCCAAATTCAAGCTCCAAATCATCAAGGTAACCATCCTGACTCGTAGTATAACCTTTTCAGCTTCCAAATCCATGTTCAAACTATGAATTAGGACAATAAACATGTGCTTATGGCCCTGGAACACTCATGGGCCGTGAACACATATAAAACGGGTTTTGGAGCCCAAAACCCCTCCCAAATCACTCATGAAGCTTAGAAATGACTTAAGGACTTAATGGAATGGACTTGGAACACCTTGAACTTATCATTTAGGGGGTAAATGATAGTTTACGGCCCAAGAACATACTTGGACCGTAAACACCAATTCATGGGAAGTAAACTCATTTTAAGGTGTTAAGATGCCACTTTAGCACCTCATAAGCCTTGGAATAAAGTCTAGAAGCAAACACACATGAGTTAGGGGCCTTAAACATGATAAAAACCACTCTTATAGGAGCTTACCACCATAAACCCCGCAAGGATAGGTTCCTGAGCCATAAACTCCTATACCTCAGTCAAATGATGCCCAAAATCCATTCTATGGCTTGTAAAATGACTTAGAATCACACATGATTAATCTAGGACCACCAAATCATGAAAAGAAAGGGTACTTAGGAGCTTATGGTCGTAAACTCCTAGTTCACAGCTGTAAACTCCATTTGATGGTTCCTTTGGTGGTTTAATCCATTTCTATGCCTTAGATTTGATCCTAGCTAATTTTCCCAAGTGATATAAGGCCATTTAGCAACCTAGAACCCACCCCCATGAGTTTACGGCCGTAAACACATGGGGATATGGTCTTTGGGCCGTAATCTCTCCAATGAGTTTACTCTTGAAGAGCATACTCCATATCTATGGCCTATACGTCCGTAGATGCCACCCGGGTCACTCCGAACACTTGAATTGAAGTGTTTTCGTGTCTAGAAGTGTTTATTCTTATTTAAGTAATAGATCAAGGTCTAATTAGATACAATTTATGCATCTCTTCAAATCACATAGGAACCTCGCGCATTATCAAACCCCGAACTGACACTTAGCATCCAAATCGACTCGTTTCTCGACTGGTGAGTTCATACCCCTACGCCTTTTTCAGTGTTTTTCAATGTTTTCAGGGGGGAATACAAGCAAACTATAAATATTTTCGAAACTTAAAACTGATGTAATTCTATAAATATCTGGCAAACTTTTAGATATCTTTACCCCTTATGTATTATGCGGAGCACAAGGGATGTTTTATCGATTATAACTACATGATTTCAATTACAGTAAAGGAAACAATCAAACTAATCAAATTATAATGGGAATAATTTGGGATCTTCAGTTCTCGATTTATAAATTTGGATTTCATGCAATGTTAATAGATAAACTATGTATGATTCAGTTTATCTCTGTTTATTGTAAAGTATTATGCTAGATAGTTTCTTTGTGTTGAATTGTTTATACTTTATTATGTTTCAAAACGATTATGATATTCGATAGCAACCGAGTACACCGTGAATAATTTAATACTAGCTTGTGAGATTCGTCTTCATTAAACCCTTTGGGTTATCAGTAAATCCTCCCCGGAAGTGTAACTAGAGTCTCCTGGAGGGAGAGCGTGGAATTTGTGAATAGATCTATTCGGGACTGACAATCTCACACCTAAACTTCTAGCCACAGTTAGGCGGGCACGCCTGCGGTGACAAATTCCGGATATCGTCCGACGCCTGAAGAACGTCAAGGAGGTCTCGTTGTCATATTAGCATGGTTACCCGATTCACAATATGTATTAATATAAGTTTATTCACGGATTTTATATCTATCTTTGATCTATTACGAGATGGTATTCCCATTGTTTTTAATCTATAGTTTTATGTATTAAAACTATCTAGTACGGGCTGGTATTCCCATGGTTTCAATCTAAAGTTTTATGTATCAAAAACTACCTACTGTGATACGGGATTGTATTCCCATGGTTTTCAATCTAGAGTTATACATATTAAACTGTCTTAATAAGAAAATATGGGATTTTCTTGGATAACAACTTTTTCAGAAAACCAAAGGAAACATGTTTATTTTTAGAAAACAAAACACTTATGAACTCACTAGATTTATGCTGATTTTCAAACTGCTTGTATTCTCAGGTCCGCATTAGACAGGTACCCAGCAATCCTTTTGGCAAAGATGGAGTTCATAGAAGACACGTCTTTACTTATGTTCATATATGCATATGTATAACACTTGTAACACTTTACTTTCAAATAAATGTAAATTCTAATAAGTAATGTAATGGTTGTTTACTTCTCTTACTATGTACATTGGTTGTGATACTTAACATGAAGTCACCTCCGCCCCGGAACGTTTCTGCCCTGGGTTTCAGGGTGTGACAGATTGGTATCAGAGCATTTGTTTATAGTGGACTAAGTATACCAAACCTTACATGGTATAAGACTACAAACACTAAGGGGCCTAAGTGCTCTGAACTAAAAGTATACTTTAAAATATAAGTATTTTCAAAAAGTATACAAGTATACCTAACCGTCAAAATCCGTAACTACGAGTAGAACAAAACATAAGTAAATGGGTGTTGTACACTGCGGTTAAAACTGGGCAGTTATGTAGTCGTGTCTAGGGCCAATATAGCCTGATCAACTATATTCATTCGAGACACGGCCAACATGTACTTGGGAGTGACTGTGGTGTTCAGCATGCCTAAAACATACCCAATACCAAAAACAACGAGCCGTCGTCGCAGCGAATCACGAAATACTATGGGAGTATTTCTAGAGCCAGCTTCGTTATAGAAATCCTTATTCCAACGTTGCTCCTCGATCATTCATTTAGAGATAGTTTATCTACTTTGATAATTCATACCTGCTTTATCGCTTAATAGAATTCTATATCTATCATATCTCTTGATTCAATTCGGAGGACTTACCATCCTCTCTTTCCTGACCTTTATAGATCAAGATGCCCCAAGAAAGAGACCCAACTCAAAGAACAACAACCCTCCGCCACCACCTCCTCCTCAATTTGATCCTGTAATGTTCCAGGCAGTTGTTACTGCCGCAGTAGCAGCCGCCATGTCGCAAATGAACCCCGGTGGTTCAGGAGGTGGTCCCCAGCCTCAAAACTAGGAAGGTAGCCAGGGACACCGGAAGGAGTGTTCCTATAAAGATTTTATGAATGCAAAACCCACATCCTTCGATGGCACTGGAGGTGCATTTCCCTTACCTGATGGTTCGAGAAAATCGAATCTATCTTTAAAATCTATGCTTGTTCAGAATCTGATAAGGTGAAGTTCGCCGCTTGTACCTTCACCGATAAAGCCATGACTTCGTGGAACGGTCGAGCCAAATCCTTCACTCTACCTGTAGCCAATGCTATGGGTTGGGAGGCTATGAAGGATCTTCTACTTGCTTAGTACTACCCGCGGGGCGAGATGCAGAAATTAGAGCTTGAACTCTGGAATCTAAAGATGAAGGGTTCCGACATCGTCGCTTACACCTCTTGTCACACCCCAAAACCAAGAACGGCGGAAACGTTCTGGGGTGGAGGACGTCATGTATAGTATCACAACAGTGTAAAGTAGTAAACAAGCAACAACATCATCCATTGCATTAAAAGTAAACTTTTAATACATGTGTGTTCTATATGTGTAGTAAAACACCAATTTATACAATCAAAATAAAAGAAAAGTCTTGTCTGTGCTCCGTCTTCTCAAAACCTGGCCATCGTACCTGTCTACTGGTGACCTGAGAATACAAGTTATTTTGAAAGCGAGTATCAGCCTAAAGCTGGTGAATTCATAAGTATTTAAGTGTCATTGTCTTGTTTTGGAAAGCTGTTATGAATGCCATGTGACTCTTTAATTGAAACAGTTGATATAAGTATAACAACCCTAGAAAATCCCTTATTTCGTACTAGTATGAAATGTAGTCTTCTACCAAGACCCGAATGTTTTGCTATAAAAATGATAGTTTTTCCTTTCTTTTGACTATTACTAACAGTACTTAGTCTAACTCATCGTTTATGTGAATGTATCACAAAATAAAGTAATAGGAAAAATGTAAGCATGTAAGTGTTATCCTTTTGTATTAGGATTAACACGACATCATGATTAGTGAAATGTATAACCTTTGAACATCCGAGATTGTTCAATTTTCCTCTGTAGCTACAACAGGTTTAAGGAAGGGTTAGTCCCATAAAGGTAATCCTAATATAAGTATTAACCGTAGGCATCCGTAGATGTTCATTTACCTCTGTAGCGAACAGTAGGCTAAAGGAATGGTTAGTCCCGTAAAGGTAACCCTAGTATAAGTAATAACCGTAGGCATCCGTAGATGTTCATCTACCACTGTTGGTAACAGGTGGGTTCCAGAATGGTTAGTCCCGTCTAGATATCCCGTTGAACTGGGATAGGTAGGACAATTTACACATAATGTACTAATAAATCATCCTAGTGAATCGAGGTACAAGTATCCATGTAAGTGTATATAGGTAAATGTATCTATGTAAAGGTATTCATGTAAGGTATTCATGTAAGCGTATTCATGTAACATGTAATGTATAGTATAGACTCATGAATGAACTGACTCTGATGTGATTCCTTGTAATAGGAATTATGTTTTGTATCTCCTAACTATCCCTATAATAGTTAACTGGAAGGTAATTGATTGCCTAAACATGTTTATACACCCTTGCTATACAAGAGTGTGGGAAACTGAATGAAGGATGAAAACTATAACATCAATACATATATAAGAACATAAGTGTATAGATACAGTTTTGTTCAAAAAGGTAAAAATGGTTTTGTAAGACATCTAAGAGTTTTGAACAATAAGTAACAATGACTTGATGTCATTTTAATAAACATTTCAAAACAAATACTTTTGCTACCAAGGTATTTTAAGATAGAAAACCATTTCATGCATCACATTTTGAAGTATGTGAAATCTGTTGGAAGAAAACACAGTTATAAAATACATATGAGTGATTTAATAACATACTGTTTTCTACTTGTATTCCCCCATTAAATCATTTAAAATCATTTAAAACATTGATTAAGGGGTATGGACTCACCTGTAGATGGTGGTTTGGATGAATTGAATGATGTAGGATAGCTAGGTGACAAGTAAAGACTTATTCACACCCAATGATCCTAGTTAACATATAATCACACATATATGTATCCAATTAGGGTTTAAATCAATAATTGACAAAGTTAAGACATCCTAAGGCATGTAAAACACCTTATTTAAGTGCTACAAGTCATAAGGATTGCATCTAAGTGCTAAAGGACCTTGCTATTGTGTTTGGGGTTCAAGGGTAAACTCCTTTGGAGTTTACGGTTTTAATGATCATTACCCAAGGAGTTTACGATAGTAAACTCAAGGGTTTACGGTCGTAAACTCTACACTTTATGACCATATGTTGTTTTGAGGTTTTACAAGTCCTTTGAAGCATTTCTACTTGGTGGTTAGGCCTTAGGAAGGGACTAGGGCAACAAAATACTCCTTTGAGGAGTTTACGGCCTCATCGTCATTTCCCTTTGGGTTTACTACCTTAAACTCATGAGTTTACTACCTTAAACTCATGAGTTTACTACCTTAAACCCATAAGTTTGGTATTTGGGGATTTTCAAGTCCTTAGCTCAATCATGGCAATAGTCTAGGTTAGATTTAGACATAAGGAATAACCATTGGACTTTTATGGGACTTTTATGCACCTTTTGGGGTGTTTATGGTTTTGGGAGATCCCCAAACCTTAAACACATGAAAATGTAAGATTTTCGTGCTTTTTGTGTGATAAACTCATCAAGGATGAATCTAGACAAGTCCCTAAGGCATGGTGAAGCATCTAGGCACCTTAAGGAACCACTTTGCACCATATTTGGTGTTTACGGTTTTGGGAGCCTCCCAAGACCGTGAACACCTTGATCTTGGTGTTCTTGGGACTTTTCTTTGATGCTAACATGTAATACAAGCTTATTAAGACTCAAGGATGGAAGTAAAGTCCAAGAACACTTAGTGTGTGTTCTTGGTGTTTTTGGAAATCTAATCAAAACACAAAAACGGATGGATGAAAAGATGTACAATCATTAGATTAGGTGTTATACCAACTTGGAATGGCTAGAACACTTACAAGTTTGAAGATCTTGATTAAATTATTGGATGATACTTGCGAGTATTTTTGAGTTTACTCTTTTGGTAATTGGGGAGTAAACATAAATGACTAGTTTGGGGAGTAAACTCATGCTTAAGGCATGAGTTTACGTTTTTGGGGGTAGTTTACGGCCCAAACATAAAAGTTTGGTCGCGAACTTCTAAGCTACGCGGTATTCGCGATTTAGAAAATTCGAGACCCGAGACGGCCCATGCGTTCACCCGTTCGTTTAAAGATTAACTATTCAAATAATCAAATGAACTTATTTTTCCCAAAAACAAGTAAAAGTGAACTTGACTTATAATATGAAGTGATTGACTTTTAGGGTTTGACCGAATGAAAATTCCGGGTTGTCACACCTCTAGATTCGAAGACCTAGCGCTACTCTGTCCGGGAATGGTTACCCCGGAAAGTAAAAAGATTGAAAGATTTATCTGTGGGCTGACCCAGCCAACCAAAGGGAATCTTTTGGCCGCAAAGCCAGACACTTTCGACAGCGCTAAATGTCTGGCGCAAACCCTGATTGATCACGGAGACAACCCTAATGAGGAGACCACCACTCCTAAGCCGGTTAAAAGTAGTGGCGGAAGTAAAAAGAAATTCTGGAACAAACGGGAGGCCCAAAATTCACAAGGATCCTCTAAGAAACAGCAAACGGTAGCAGTTCACGCTGCTACTGCCCCTGATGCTGTTTCTGCCGTCGGATCCACAACTCAGACTCCTACCAGTAGATATACCGGTACCCTTCCTTGGTGCAGCAAGTGTAGCTACCATCATCGTACTCCCGGGCCATGTCGCGAAAGACTCTGCAACAACTATGGCAATAAGGGCCACCTTGCTCGAAACTACAGAAAACCAGCCCAATCAACTAATCAATCTTCCGGAGCAGGTGTCGGTCAGGCCTGCTACGGTTGTGGCGAAGTAGGGCATTTCAAGACAAATTGCCCCAAGGCAGCATCAACTGGCAATACGGGGAGAGTGCTAGCTATAGGAAGAGAGGAGGCTGTCGCCGACCCCACTGTTGTCTCGGGTACGTTCCTTCAACTCTTATGCTAGTATTCTTTTCGATTCTGGTGTGGAACGTAGTTTTGGTAGCCATTCATTCAAACGCCTTCTTAAACATAATCCCCAACCATTAACCAAAACATTTATCGTCCAGATGGCTAACGGTGAGAAAGAAAATGCTAGCGATATATTCATAGGCTGTACACTTACTCTGAACGACCATTCTTTTCCTATCTATCTTATGCCAGTCTCCATAAAGAACTTTGATGTTATCATTGGCATGGATTGGTTGAGTCCCAATCATGCTGATATCCTTTGTTATGAAAAAGCCATCCGTCTCAATCTTCCTTCTAGCCAGACTCTCGTGATATATGGCGATAAGCTTAGCTCTAATCTTCGCATCATTTCCTGCATCAAAGCTCAAAAGCTTCTACGGAAGGAGTGCCAAGCATTCCTAGCCCATGTCATCAACGAGAAACAGGAAGTTAAAGACCTTGAGAGCATCCCCGAAGTCTGCAGCTTTCCTGATGTCTTTCCCGAAGAGCTCCCGGGAATTCCTCCCGAACGTCAAGTTCAATTTCGTATCGACCTAATTCCTGGAGCTACCCCCGTAGCCAAGTCTCCATATTGCCTAAATCCAGTAGAAATGCAGGAGTTATCCAGCCAACTCAAAGAGCTACTCAGCAAAGGGTTCATCAGACCGAGTTCCTCACCCTGGGGAGCTCCGGTTTTGTTTGTAAATAAGAAAGATGGATCCTTCCGAATGTATATCAACTACCGTGAGCTAAATAAGTTAACCGTCAAAAACCGATATCCTCATCCTCGAATCGATGACCTTTTTGACCAACTTCAGGGAGCCAGCTACTTCTCAAAGATAGACCTTAGGTCAGGGTACCATCAGCTACGAGTTCATGAGAGTGATGTTTCCAAAACAGCTTTCACAACTCGGTATGGACACTACGAGTCCGTAGTGATGCCGTTCGGTCTAACCAATTCACCGGCTGTGTTCATGGACCTGATGAACCGGGTGTGTCGCCCTTTTCTGGACAAGTTCATCATTGTGTTCATTGATGACATACTTGTCTACTCCAGAAGTGAAGAAGATCACAAACAACACTTGAGGTCAGTGTTGGAAACCCTTAGATCCGAAAACCTGTATGCAAAATTCTCCAAGTGCGAATTCTGGATTCGGAAGGTAACTTTCCTTGGTCACGTGGTAAGCGAAGAAGGTATACACGTGGACCCTTCCAAGATCAAAGCAATAGAGAATTGGTCGGCACCGAAGACACCCACGGAAATCCGTCAATTCTTGGGTCTCGCCGGCTATTATCAGAGATTCATCCAGAATTTTTCCAAAATCGCGAAACCCTTAACCACTCTAACACAGAAAGGTATACCCTTTTTTTGGAGTGAAAGCAAGAAACCGCATTCCAAACGTTAAAGCGAGCCTTGTGCAGCGCACCTGTCCTGTCTCTGCTCGAAGGGACGGAAGACTTTGTTGTTTATTGTGATACGTCTAATCAGGGCTTAGGCTGTGTGCTTATTCAAAGGGGAAAAGTAATTGCTTATGCCTCGAGACAGCTGAAGGCACACGAGGTCAACTATACCACTCATGACTTGGAAGTAGGAGCCGTAGTCTTTGCACTGAAAATTTTGAGACATTATCTCTATGGAACCAAGTGTACGATCTTCACTGACCATAAGAGCCTGCAACACATCTTGAATCAGAAGGACCTAAACATGAGGCAACGACGATGGATAGAGGTGCTCAGCGATTACGAGTGTGAAATCCGCTACCATCCCGACAAGGCTAATGTAGTGGCAGATGCCCTTAGCTGAAAAGAAAGTTCAAGCCGCAAAGTGAAGACACTGATGATGACTATTCATTCTCACTTATCCATGCAAATCCGAGAAGCCCAGTTGGAAGCCCTCAAACCAGAGAATGTGTCAAACGAAGCCTTGAGGGGAATGGATAAGAATCTTGAGATCAGAGGTTACGGAGTCTATTGTTTCATGGACCGAATTTGGACTCCAAAGTTCAGAGGATTAAGGGAGGTTGTCATGGAGGAAGACACAAGACCAGATACTCTGTTCACTCGGGTTCGGATAAGATGTACTTACATCTCAAGAGACAATATTGGTGGCCAAACATGAAAGCCGAGATCGCTACCTTCGTGGGTAAGTGCTTGACTTGCGCCAAGGTAAAAGTCGAGTACCAAAAACCATCGGGTCTGCTCCAACAGCCCGAGATACCTGAATGGAAATGGGAGATGATTACCATGGATTTCATCACCAAGTTACCCAAATCTCCAAGTGGGTATGATACGATTTGGGTAATTGTCGATCGTTTGAAAAAATCCGCTCACTTCATTCCGATCAAAGAATCATTCAAGATGGAAAGACTCACGTGAATCTACATCCAAGAGGTAGTTCGACTGCACGGTGTACCTGCGTCCATTATCTCTGATCGAGATAGCAAGTTTACCTCCAGATTTTGGCAATCTCTTCAGAAGGCTCTTGGAACTAAACTAGACATGAGCATGACTTATCATCCTTAGACAGATGGACAGAGTGAGAGAACTATCCAGACCCTGGAAGACATGCTTAGAGCATGCGTCATTGATTTCAGAAAGTCGTGCGACACACATTTGCCTTTGATAGAGTTCTCGTATAACAATAGTTACCACACCAGCATCAAGGTTGCCACGTTTTAAGGACTCTACGGTCATAAGTGCAGATCCCATCTATGCTGGTCCGAAGTAGGGGACACTCAGCTAGCCAAGAGTCGAGTCCCCGACAGTGCTCTCACTGGTCCTGAAATCATCCACGAAACCACCGAAAAGATCATCCAGATCCGAGAACGACTGAAAGCTTCACGAGATCGACAGAAGAGTTACACCGATATACGACGGAAACCTCTGGAGTTCCAGGTTGGAGACTGTGTCCTATTGAAGGTCTTACCCTAGAATGGCATGGTACGCTTTGGAAAGTGTGGGAAACTTAACCCGAGGTACACTGGACCTTTCGAGATCCTCACCAAGATTGGTCCTATGGCCTATAAACTGCAATTACCCCGTGAGCTTAGTAACATCCATCCTGTCTTCCACGTCTCGAACCTTAAAAAGTGTTTATCCGACGAAACCCTCGTGATCCCTCTGGATGTGATCGAGATCAACGAAAACCTGAACTTCGTGGAAGAACCAATCGAAATCATGGATCGAGAGATCAAACGTACGAAGCAAAGCCGCATCCCGATAGTGAAGGTTCACTGGAATGCCAAGCGGGGACCGGAATTCACTTGAGAGCGCGAAGACTCGATGAAGAAGAAGTATCTGCATCTATTTACAAATCCATGATTTGTATCTTAATCTTAAATTTCGGGACGAAATTCCCTCTAATGGGGGGATAATGTGACAACCCGAAGTTTGTTCCATCATTGTAACCCGTTCCGTCAATAAAATTTGTCGTTTTCAAATTGTTTCCGTTTCGTTATTAAATTAAGTCAATAAATTTTGGTCGTTTATTATGACTTAATGGGTGTCTAAACACATTAAAAACTCATGATAACGCCCCAAATTAATAATTGGAAGACTTTTTATATTCAACCATATCGGGTTACGACAACTTTATCGGGTGCGACCAAAAGCATCGTATAACGTCAGTATTGGGTACAATTCCACCATGTCCCAAACTTAAAACATATATAAAGCTCAATTGACTTCATCTTGAAGCTTTTGCACCCTCTCTTACTACTCTCTCTTTACAATTTAATCCTTGGTCCAAAATCATCCAAATTCAAGCTCCAAATCATTAAGGTAACCATCCTAACTCGTAGTATAACCTTTTCAGCTTCCAAATCCGTGTTCAAACTATGAATTAGGACCATAAACGTGTTTACGGCCCTGGAACACTCATGGGCCGTGAACACATATAAAATGGGTTTTGGAGCCCAAAAACCCTCCCAAATCACTCATGGAGCTTAGAAATGACTTAAGGACTTAATGGAATGGACTTGGAACACCTTGAGCTCATCATTTAGAGGGTAAATGAGATTTTACGGCCCAAGAACCTGCTTGGACCGTAAACACCAATTCATGGGCAGTAAACTCATTTTAAGTTGTTCAGATGCCACTTAAGCACCTCATAAGCCTTCGAATAAAGTCTAGAAGCAACCACACATTAGTTAGGGGCCTTAAACTTGATAAAAACCACTCCTATAGGAGCTTACGGCTGTAAACCCCGCAAGGATAGGTTCCTAGGTTGTAAACTCCTATACCTTAGTCAAATGATGCCCTAAATCCATTCTATGGCTTGTAAAATGACTTAGAATCACATATGATTAATCTACGACCGCCAAATCATGAAAAGAAAGGGTACTTAGGAGATTACGGCGGTAAACTCCTAGTTCACGGGCGTAAAATCCATTTGATGGTTCCTTTGGTGGTTTAATCCATTTCTATGCCTTAGATTTGATCCTAGCTAATTTTCCCAAGTGATATAAGGCCATTTAGCAACCTAGAACCAACCACCCATGAGTTTACGGCCGTAAACTCATGGGGATATGGTCTTAGGGCCGTAATCTCTTAAATGAGTTTACTCTTGAAGAGAAAACTCCATATATATGCCCTATACGTCCGTAGATGCCACCCGGGTCACTCCGAACACTTGAATTGAAGTGTTTTCGCGTCTAGAAGTGTTTATTCTTATTTAATTAATAGATCAAGGTCTAATTATATACAATTTATGTATCTCTTCATATTGCATAGGAACCTCGCGCGTTATCAAGCTCCGAACTGACACTTAGCATCCAAATCGACACGTTTCTCGACTGGTGAGTTCATACCCCTACGCCTTTTTCAGTGTTTTTCAATGTTTTCAAGGGGGGAATACAAGCAAACTACAATGTTTTCGAAACTTAAAAACTGATGTAATTCTATAAATATTTGGCAAACTTTTAGATATCTTTACCCCTTATATATTATGCGGAGCATAAGGGATGTTTTATCGATTATAACTATATGGATTTCAATTACAGTAAAGGAAACAATCAAACTAATCAAATTATTATGGGAATAATTTGGGATCTTCAGTTCTCGTTTTATAAATTCGGATTTCATGCAATGTTAATAGATAAACTATGTCTGATTCAGTTTATCTCTGTTTATTGTAAAGTATTATGCCAGATATTTTCTTTGTGTTCAATTGTTTATACTTTATTATGTTTCAAAACGATTATGATATTCGATAGCAACCGAGTACACCATGAATAATTTAATACTAGCTTGTGAGATCCGTCTTCATTAATCCCTTTGGGTTTTCAGTAAATCCTCCCCGGAAGTGTAACCAGAGTCTCCTGGAGGGAGAACGTGGAATTTGTGAATAGATCTATTCGGGACTGACAATCCCACACCTAAACTGCTAGCTACAGTTAGGCGGCCATGCCTGGGGTGACAAATTCCGGATATCGTCCGACGCCTGAAGAACGTCAAGGAGGTGTCATTGTCATTTTAGCATGGTTACCCGACTCACAATACGTATTAATATAAGTTTTATGTATTAAAAACTACCTACTGTGATACAGGATGGTATCATATGGTTTTCAATCTAGAGTTATACGTATTAAACTGTCTTAATAAGAAAATATGGGATTTTCTTGGATAACAACTTTTTCAAAAAACTAAAGGAAACATGTTTATTTTCAGAAAACAAAACACTTATGAACTCACCAACTTTATGCTCATTTTTAAACTGCTTGTATTCTCAGGTCCGCATTAGACAGGTACCCAGCAATCCATTTGGCGAAGATGGAGTTCATAGAAGACACGTCTTTACTTATGTTCGTATGTGCATATGTATAACACTTGTAACACTTTACTTTCAAACAAATGTAAATTCTAATAAGTAATGTAATGGTTGTTTACTTCGCTTACTATGTACATTGGTTGTGATAATTAACATCAATTCACCTCCGCCCCGGAACATTTTCGCCTTGGGTTTCGGGGTTTGACAAATAACGTGCTAACAAGTTGACAATGGTTGTATATATTCAAAATATTATATTTAGAGCAACTATATCCCGGTTATTATAACTATCTACGTTGATACTGATATACTATCATATTATAATAATGTATATATAATATTTAGCATGTGTTTTCCCCCGAAAATATTAGAAAGTGGGGCCTTGAAACTCACCTTAATATTGTGATTTAATTTAATCTAAGTAGAAACGGTCAGCGTGTGAGTTCGTCGGGGCTCGGGATGCAATAGAGCTTCAGGAAGTGAGAGAGGAAGAAAGGAAATTGTGTAAGGAAGTGAATGGGTCGAAGCTTCTATTTATAGTAAGATTTTATGACACTCATTTCGTGAGTGTCATAAGACTCACGTCGTGAATTTTGGATCCTATCCTCTCGCAGCTTCTAGATTCCGAATTATGACAGAATACCTCCTCACGTCGTGAGTGTCATAAAACTCACGTCGTGAATTAGCTAGTTTTGGGTTTTTTTTAAAAAAAACTAAATCTTCGAAAGGCAATAACTTTTGCATACGAACTCCGTTTTTGATGTTCTTTATATGAACGCGTAGGTATTTATGAGTAATACAACTCTCTTTTAGACTTAAATAGCTAATTCTAAGTGTATTTTAAATTCCTCTTATTATACAGATTTATAGTGTTCGGTTTATCATAACTTCTTCATGCGAAGTCAGATTTAGATGTTCTCTATATTTTTAGAATCGTATAGACGTATACTTTGATTTATACCATAAAGTATGTATGAAAGTTCATATTTATATTAGAATTATCATGAAATACATAGTGAGTTTACTACATTACTAGTTTAACAAAATCACATTACATGATTGGTATAATCACATGTGATTGTTATTGACCTACTTTTGACTAGTGTTACATTCTCCCCCCGTTGATAAAATTTCATCCCAAAATTTATTTTTTTAACTATATACCACCAAAGGGTACTAGATAGCTTCCCTGCTTCCTATTATAATTGACCTACCACGACCTAACTTCCTTGACTCCTTAACTTTGGACATTCCTTCTTGTTATGTCCAATTTCACCACACTCAAAACACGCTCTTCCTCCATCATAGCCTGTTCCAGTGTTTGTTCCTTGATTTTATGTTGTAAGTGTTTTGTTCCTGAATAAATTGGGGGTGTGTCCCTTTTTCTTACAGTGAGTGCATATAAAGCAGTTACCTAGATGATGACGGCTACACTGAGTGCATTTTGGGAGTTTTCCTTCATACAGTCGTGGTTGTGTGGGTATTGTTGTTGTGGCTGCATAATTTGTTGCCACATCTTGTCTATCCTCAGATGACTATATGGGATTCTTCCCATTAAATTTGCGCTTGCTCGTTCCAGATTCGGGAGACTCAGCTATAAATCCCACTTGGATTTCTATGCTAGTTAGCTGATGAGCTATATGCTTTGCACTATCATATGTTGTAGGCTTCGATGCGATCACCATTCCTTTGATTTGCGATGCTAGACCCCAGATATATCGATCGATCTTCTTGTACTCTGGGGTTACAAGTGTCGGACACATCACCACAAGATCATTGAATCTAGTAGTATAAGCATTTATCTCAGAACCCTTCATTGTTAGGTTCCATAGCACTTGTTCCAGATCTTCTTGTACTCTGGGATTTTGAATTGGCGGAATCAATACCCATTGTATTCACATGGCTGTTCCACCATGTAAGTGCTACATCAGCGAAGGTACACGTAGCAAATCGTACCTTACATTCGTCCGGACAGAAGCTTATTTAAAATACTGATTCTGTCTTTTCAATCCATCAGGTCAAGCTAACGACCCCTTCCGTTCCATGGAAGCTCTTAGGTTTGCAATTCATAAAATCCTTGTAGGTACACATTCTGGCGGTCCTTACATTGCCTTCATTTCTAACTCCTCCTCTGTTGAAATTAGCAAGAGCAACAACGATTCTCTGAGCTATAATTTCTTCAAGTTCTGCTGAACTTGTTGGAGGGTTTGTTTCTGGTGGTGGTTGCAGTTGTTGTTGTTCTGGTTCTGGTCGTTGGTTAAGGTTTAGACAAGCGCTACTTCTTCTAGGCAATTTGTTTAGTTCCTATACATTTTAGATCACAAAGTGTTTAGTCTATCAAATATTACTCCCAATCAAAATAGTTCATATGATCTAATCATAATAAAATATAGTTGTACACCTACACCTAGTTGTGATAAGATCTATGCACACACAAACTTTAGTTGGAATATCTGATCTAAATCCTTGAGATCAAAAACATTCCGGGTATTTAGGTGTATTCTCATCGCGGGTCTGAGTCTTCATATATGACTCTATATATATTCTTTGTTGTATTCATGCTCTATTAGTTATTGTTTGTTACTTCAGGTTTAGTTGATAAGGCACCGCCCAGTTAGGACAGTTGAAGGGTAGGATCATTTTAGCATATAGTCGTTCTGAAATCCAGCAACCCAAATCGACATGTCTATCCTTGTCACCGCTCCCGTAAGTAGTCCTTTAGTAGTATAATTAATAATACTTTATATTTGTAGGCTAAGGGATATACCTAAACCTAACAGAGTAAGCCCTAAACTATAGTCGTGCTTTCCTAAGAAAGTACTAATTCACTATAGTTAATAGCTTTGATACCAATCTGTCACACCCCAGCCGTTGGCGAAAACACCGAGCGGTGTAACGTCATTATTTGTATCATAGTTATCAACTTCCTGAAAACACATGCAATTTAAAATACATCAACATAAAGTTGGTGAGTTCATAGGTTTTGACTCCATATAAAAATAACACTTTTTCTCAAGTTCAAAAGTATAGTTTTGAAAGTATAATTTTGACTCTCAAACATTTAGTATACATATACTAGGTATAATGGTTTACTTACCGAATAAGTGTTATACCTAAATAGTCCTTGAACCTAGAGTATAAGTATAACTGTTTGTAATCCCATACAAACTAAGTTGCTATGTATAAATCTTATTTAAATTCTATACGAGTAAAACCGCTACATATAAATCTATATCAATTCTATACGAGTATGTAGGATAGGTATAGTGGTCTACTTAATATACAAATAATATACCTACTAGATTCTTATACTTAGAGTATAAGTCTTTGGGAAACTTATACTTAACATTCATACTTGTATATCGACAAAGTATAATGCTTCTAAAGTTGTGCTACCATGAGTCTGTAGTTGCGACTGTATGACATAGTCATATACCTCCTATTATTATCACAAGGATCACACATTGCGGTAGTACAAGGATTACACCTTGCGGTAGTACAAGGATTACACCTTGCGGTAGTACAAGGATCACACCTTGCGGTAGTACAAGGATTACACATTGCGGTAGTTTCTGCACATTTCATCGACGTCAGAACAATAACAAATAAAAGGATAATTCATCACTCGCTTTTGGTTGACTGTAGCTAACAGTCACAAGTGGGGTGGTCAACCCGTATACTAATTATACACGACTTCCTCGCTCACACGAGATTAATGAATACAGGCTAGAGGACTTTCACTAAGATCCCCAATCTTAGATGATGAATACAGTAGCTCAGGTAGACTTTGACGGAATTCTATAGTTCTAACAACAAAAGCATTTTTGATGTCTAAAAGCCTAAGTTAGTAAACTATGCTTTTAAACATTCCTCTTAATTTCATAACATTTAGGCAGTATAACAACTATAACTTGAAGTAAAACCAGGTTTTATCTTGACTTAAAACCAAAAATAACAACTTTATAAATTAACATATAGAACTTTCAAATATAACTTTGGAACTATATCGCACACAACATATATATAGAATACTAAGTATAACTCAAGATCTACATTAGTATACTACTATAACAATAACGAGCTAACAAGTTGACAATAGCTGTATATATTCAAAATATTATATTTAGAGCAACTATATCCCGGTTATTATAACTATCTACGTTGATATTGATATACTATCATATAATAATAACGTATATATAATATTTAGCATGTGTTTTCCCCCGAAAATATTAGAAAGTGGGGCCATAAAACTCACCTTAATATCGTGATTTTATGTAATCTAAGCAGAAAGGGTCAGCGTGCGAGTTCGTCGAGGCTTGGGATGCAATAGAGCTTCAGCAAGTGAGAGAGGAAGAAAGGAAATGGTGTAAGGAAGTGAATGGGTCAAAGCTTGTATTGATAGTGAGATTTTATGACTCTCACGTCGTGAGTGTCATAAGACTCACGTCGTGAATTTTGGATCCTATCCTCTCGCAGCTTCTAGATCTCGAATTATGACAGAATGACTCCTCACGTTGTGAGTGTCATAAAACTCACGTCGTGAATTTGCTAGTTTAGGGTTTTTTTTTTTTTTAAAACTAAATCTTTGGAAGGCCATAACTTTTGTATAAGAACTCCGTTTTTGATGTTCTTTATATGCACGCATAGGTATTTACGAGTAATACAACTCTCTTTTAGACTTAAATAGCTAATTCTAAGTTTATTTTAAATTCCTCTTATTATAGAGATTTATAGTGTTCGATTTATCATAACTTCTTCATGCGAAGTCAGATTTAGATGTTCTCTATATTTTTGGAATCGTATAGACGTATGCTTTGATTTATACCATAAAGTGTTTATGAAAGTTTATATTTATATTAGAATTATCATGAGATACATAGTGAGTTTACTACCTTACTAGTTTAACAAAATCACATTACATGATTGGTATAATCACATGTGATTGTTATTGACCTACTTTTGACTAACGTTACACTGCTAGTGATGGTCCAATGTAAAAGATGGAGATTGGGGATGTTTGTTCTAACAATGGTGGAAGTGTGTGGATTTAAAGTGATCCTGTGTATTAGTCCAAGAACAACAAACAAGATTAATTTATGCGATTTCTTATCATACCGAAAGCAATCTTCTTCACTAACTTAATAAGAGAGAGAGAGAGAGAGAGAGAGAGAGATTTTATTTTTATTTTTATTTTTATTTTCTATTTTTAAAGAGAGAGAAAGAGAGAGAGAGAGAGAGAGAGAGATTTTATTTTTATTTTTATTTTCTAGATTTTATATTAACAGGGGAAAATCCTTCATTTTGAAAATAATCAGAACAAATTGGACCAAAGACGCAACAAAATGAATGTTTTGGACCACTGATGCTAGTCCAAACCTTTTTTGGACCAAAGTCGCATTTTTCGACATACCATAGGGACCATTTGTGTAGTTTAGTCATATATATATATATATATATATATATATATATATATATATATATATATATATATGTATATATATATATATATATATATATATATATATATATATATATATAGAGAGAGAGAGAGAGAGAGGGAGACAGAACTCATATATTAATGAGAACGCGAGAACTAAAAGTGAAACATTGGATTTAATTTTTGAATGGCTTTGATTGATCATGAAATTTTGGTAAATATGAGTGAATATAACGAAATTTTCGGTTTTAAGATTATAATACAAGGGTAAATCTGGAATAGCAAATAATTAAATAAAAAATAAAAAATATATAAAAAACCATTCGTGTTAATTTAAAATCCCTAATTTTCTCTCTCTCTCTCTCTCTCTCTCTCTCTCTCTCTGTCTCTCCCTCGCCCTCTCTCTCTCAGTCTCTCTTTCTCGTATTCTTCACGTACACCATCCTCTCTTTGCATCCACCGCCTCTCTCCTCCAACTACCACCCTTACCTCGTTAACATCCACCACCTACATCGCCATACCACTCTCTTTATTTTCGTCTTGCACTACAATGACCTAATAGCATCACTCTCTCGTATATCTAGAAACTAAAGTTGTCGTCTTCAATCGCTGCCTCTCGCCCTTCCCTGTTGATTAAAGATCTGATCCAGAACCCTGTCGATTACAAGAGGTTTGGATACTTTAAGGCTACTGATTCTCTTCTTCCGGTAAGTTTTCCGGTGATAATTTGTTGTTTTAATCAATCGTTTATACTTTATTATGTTTCAAAACGATTATGATATTCGATAGCAACCGAGTACACCGTGAATAAGTTAATACTAGCATGTGAGATTCGTCTTCATTAAACCCTCGGGGTTATCAATATATCCTCCCCGGAAGTGTAACCAGAGTCCCCTGGAGTGAGAGCGTGAAATTTGTGAATAGATCTATTCGGGACTGACAACTCCACACCTAAACTGCTAGCTACAGTTAGGTGGGCATGCCTGGGGTGACAAATTTCGGATATCGTCCGACGCCTGAAGAACGTCAAGGAGGTCTCATTGTCATATTAGCATGGTTACCCGACTCACAATACGTATTAATATAAGTTTTATGTATTAAAAACTACCAACTATGATATGGGATGGTATTCCCATGGTTTTCAATCTAGAGTTGTACGTATTAGACTGTCTTAATAAGAAAGTATGAGATTTTCTTGGATAAACAACTTCTTCAGAAAACTAAAGGAAACATGTTTATTTTCAGAAAACAAAACACTTATGAACTCACCAGCTTTATGCTGATTTTCAAACTGCTTGTATTCTCAAGTCCGCATTAGACAGGTACCCAACAATCCATTTGGCGAAGATGGAGTTCATAGAAGACACGTCTTTACTTATGTTCGTATGTGCATATGTATAACACTTGTAACACTTTACTTTCAAACAAATGTAAATTCTAATAAGTAATGTAATGGTTGTTTACTTCGCTTACTATGTACATTGGTTGTGATACTTAACATCAAGTCACCTCCGCCACGGAACATTTCCGCCCTGGGTTTCGGGGTTTGACAAATAACGTGCTAACAAGTTGACAATGGTTGTATATATTCAAAATATTATATTTAGAGCAACTATATCCCGGTTATTATTACTATCTACGTTGATACTGATATACTATCATATAATAATAACGTATATATATAATATTTAGCATGTGTTTTCCCCCGAAAATATTAGAAAGTGGGGCCGTGAAACTCACCTTAATATCGTGATTTTATGTAATCTAAGTAGAAACGGTCAGCGTGTGAGTTCGTCGGGGCTCGGGATGCAATAGAGCTTCAGCAAGTGAGAGAGGAAGAAAGGAAATGGTGTAAGGAAGTAAATGGGTCGAAGCATCTATTTATAGTTAGATTTTATGACCCTCACGTCGTGAATGTCATAAGAATCACATCGTGAATTTTGGATCCTATCCTCTCGCAGCTTCTAGATTCCGAATTATGACAGAATGACTCCTCACGTCGTGAGTGTCATAAAACTCACGTCGTGAATTAGCTAGTTTAGGTTTTTTTTTTTTTTTTTTTTTTTTTTTTTTTTTTTTTTTTTTTTTTTTTTAAACTAAATCTTCGGAAGGCCATAACTTTTGCATACCATCTCTGTTTTTGACGTTCTTTGGATGCACGCGTAGGTATTTACGAGTACTACAACTCTCTTTTAGACTTAAATAGCTAATTCTAAGTCTATTTTAAATTCCTCTTATTATAGAGATTTATAGTGTTCGGTTTATCATAACTTCTTCATGCGAAGTCAGATTTAGATGTTCTCTATATTTTTGGAATCGTATAGACGTATACTTTGATTTATACCATAAAGTATGTATGAAAGTTCATATTTATATTAGAATTATGATGAAATACATCATGAGTTTACTACATTACTAGTTTAACAAAATCTCATTACATGATTGATACAATCACATGTGATTGTTATTGACCTACTTTTGACTAGTGTTACATTCTCCCCCCCCCCCCCCCCCATTGATAAAATTTCATCCCAAAATTTATTTGTTTAACTAGATACCACCAAAGGGTACTAGATAGCTTCCCTGCTTCCTATTATAATTGACCTACCACGACCTAACTTCCTTGACTCCTTAACTTTGGACATTCCTTCTTGTTATGTCCAATTTCACCACACTCAAAACACGCTCTTCCTCCATCATAGCCTGTTCCAGTGTTTGTTCCTTGATTTTATGTTGTAAGTGTTTTGTTCCTGAATAAATTGGGGGTGTGTCCCTTTTTCTTACAGTGAGTGCATATAAAGCAGTTACCTAGATGATGACGGCTACACTGAGTGCATTTTGGGAGTTTTCCTTCATACAGTCGTGGTTGTGTGGGTATTGCCGTTGTGGCTGCATAATTAGTTGCCACATATTGTCTATCCTCAGATGACTGTATGGGATTCTTCCCATTAAATTTACGCTTGCTTGTTCCAGATTCGGGAGACTCAGCTATAAATTCCACTTGGATTTCTATGCTAGTTAGCTGATGAGCTATACCCTTTGCACTGTCATATGTTGTAGGCTTCGATGCGATCACCATTCCTTTGATTTACGATGCTAGACCCCAGATATATCGCTCGATCTTCTTGTACTCTAGGGTTACAAGTGTCGGACACATCACCGCAAGATCATTGAATCTAATAGTGTAAGCATTTATCTCAGAACCCTTCATTGTTAGGTTCCACAACACTTGTTCCAGATTTTGTATTTCCACCCTGGGACAATACTCCTCTACTAGCATCCTCTTCAGCTCTTCCCATTGCATGTAATTGGCGGCATCAATACCCGTTGTATTCACAAGGCTGCTCCACCATGTAAGTGCTGCAACAGCGAAGGTACACGCAGCAAATCGTACCTTACATTCATCCGAACAGAAGCTTATTTGAAATACTGATTCTGTCTTTTCAATCCATCAGGTCAAGCTAAAGACCCCTTCCATTCCATGGAAGCTCTTAGGTTTGCAATTCATAAAATCCTTGTAGGTACCCATTCTGGCGGTCCTTACATTGCCTTCATTTCTAACTCCTCCTCTTGTGAAACTAGCAAGAGCTACAACGATTCTCTGAGCTATAATTTCTTCAAGTTCTGCTGAACTTATTGGAGGCTTTGTTTCTGGTGGTGGTTGCGGTTGTTGTTGTTCTGGTTCTGGTTATTGGTTAAGGTTTAGACGAGTGCTACATCTTCTAGGCAATTTGTTTAGTTCCTATACATTTTAGATCACAAAGTGTTTAGTCTATCAAATATTACTCCCAATTTAAATAGTTCATATGATCTGATCATAATAAAATATAGTTGTACACCTACACCTAGTTTTGATAAGATCTATGCACATACAAACTTTAGTTGGAATATCTTATCTAAATCCTTGAGATCAAAAACAATCCGGGTAATTAGGTGTATTCTCATCGCGGGTCTGAGTCTTCATATATGACTCCATATATATTCTTTGTTGTATTCATGCTCTATTAGTTATTGTTTGTTACTTCAGGTCTAGCTGATAAGGCACAGGCCAGTTAGGGCTGTCGAAGGGCAGGATCATTTTAGTATATAGCCGTTCTGAAATCCAGCAACCCAAATCGACATGTCTATCCTTGTCACCGCTCCCGTAAGTAGTCCTTTAGTAGTATAATTAATAATACTTTATATTTGTAGGCTAAGGGATATACCTAAACCTAACAGAGTAAGCCCTAAACTATAGTCGTGCTTTCCTAAGAAAGTACTAATTCACTATAGTTAATAGCTCTGATACCAATCTGTCACACCCTAGCCGTCGGCGGAAACACCGGGCGATGTAACGTCATTTCTCGTATCATAGTTATCAACTTCCTGAAAACACATGCAATTTAAAATACGTCAACATAAAGTTGGTGAGTTCACAGGTTTTGACTCCATATAAAATTAACACATTTTCTCAAGTTCAAAAGTATAGTTTTGAAAGTATAATTTTGAATCTCAAACATTTAGTATACATATACTAGGTATAATGGTTTACTTACCGAATAAGTGTTATACCTAAATAGTCCTTGAACCTAGAGTATAAGTATAAATGTTTGTAATCCCATACAATCTAAGTTTCTATGTATAAATCTTATTTAAATTCTATACGAATAAAACGGCTACGTATAAATCTATTTCAATTCTATACGAGTATGTAGGATAGGTATAGTGGTCTACTTAATATACAAATAATATACCTACTAGATTCTTATACTTAGAGTATAAGTCTTTGGGAAACTTATACTTAACATTCATACTTGTATATCGACAATGTATAATGCTTCTAAAGTTGTGCTACCTTGTGTCTGTAGTTGTGACTGTATGACATAGTCATATACCTCCTATTATTATCACAAGGATCACACATTGGGGTAGTATAAGGATTACACCTTGCGGTAGTACAAGGATTAAACCTTGTGGTAGTACATGCATCACACCTTGCGGCAGTATAAGGATTACACACTGTGGTAGTTTCCGTACGTTTCATCGACGTCGGAACAAAAACAAATAAAAGGATAGTTCATCACTCGCTTTTGGTTGACTGTAGCTAACAGTCACAAGTGGGGTGGTCAACCCGTATACTAATTATACACGACTTCCTTGCTCACACAAGATTAACGAATACACTAAGATCCCCAATCTTAGATGATGAATACAGTAGCTCAGGTAGACTTTGACGACATTCTATAGTTCTAACAACAAAAGCATTTTCATGTCTACAAGCCTAAGTTACTAGACTATGCTTTTAAACATTACTCCTAATTTCATAACATATAGGCAGTATAACAACTATAACTTGAAGTAAAACCAGGTTTTATCTTGACATAAAACCTATAATAACGACTTTATAAATTAACCTATAGAACTTCCGAATATAACTTTGGAACTATATCGCACACAACATATATATAGAATACTAAGTATAACTCAAGATCTACATTAGTATACTACTATAACAATAACGTGCTAGCAAGTTGAAAATAGTTGTATATATTCAAAATATTATATTTAGAGCAACTATATCCCGGTTATTATTACTATCTACGTTGATACTGATATACTATCATATAATAATAACGTATATATAATATTTAGCATTTGTTTTCCCCCGAAAATATTAGAAAGTGGGGCCGTGAAACTCACCTTAATATCGTGATTTTATGTAATCTAAGCAGAAACGGTCAGCGTGTGAGTTCGTCGAGGCTCGGAATGCAATAGAGCTTCAGCAAGTGAGAGAGGAAGAAAGGAAATGGTGTAAGGAAGTGAATGGGTCGAAGCTTCTATTTATAGTAAGATTTTATGACACTCACGTCGTGAGTGTCATAAGACTCACGTCGTGAATTTTGGATCCTATCCTCTCGCAGCTTCTAGATTCCGAATTATGACAGAATACCTCCTCACGTCGTGAGTGTCATAAAACTCACGTCGTGAATTAGCTCGTATTGGGTTTTTTTTTAAAAACAAACTAAATCTTCGGAAGGCCATAACTTTTGCATATGAACTCCGTTTTTGATGTTCTTTATATGAACGCGTAGGTATTTATGAGTAATACAACCTCCTTTTAGACTTAAATAGCTAATTCTAAGTGTATTTTAAATTCCTCTTATTATACAGATTTATAGTGTTCGGTTTATCATAACTTCTTCATGCGAAGTCAGATTTAGATGTTCTCTATATTTTTGGAATCGTATAGATGTATACTTTGATTTATTCCATAAAGTATGTATGAAATTTCATATTTATATTAGAATTATCATGAAATACATAGTCAGTTTACTACCTTACTAGTTTAACAAAATCACATTACATGATTGGTATAATCATGTGTGATTGTTATTGACCTACTTTTGACTAGTGTTACACTGCTAGTGATGGTCCAAGGTAAAAGATGGAGATTGGTGATGTTTGTTCTAACAATGGTGGAAGTGTGTGGATTTAAAGTGATCCTGTGTATTATTCCAAGAACAACAAACAAGATTAATTTATGCGATTTCTTATCATACCAAAAGCAATCTTCTACACTAACTCAATGAGAGAGAGAGAGAGGTTTTATTTTTATTTTCTATTTTTAAAGAGAAAGAGAGAGAGAGAGAGAGAGAGAGAGAGAGAGATTTTATTTTTATTTTTATTTTCTAGATTTTATATTAACAGGGGAAAATCCTTCATTTTGAAAATAATCAGAACAAATTGGACCAAAGACGCAACAAAATGAATGTTTTGGACCATTTGTGCTAGTCCAAACCATTTTGGACCAAAGTCGTATTTTTCGACATACCACAGGGACCATTTGTCTAGTTTAGATATATATATATATATATATATATATATATATATATATATATATATATATACACACACACACACACACACATATATATATATATATATATATATATATATATAGAGAGAGAGAGAGAGAGAGAGACAGAGGGAGAGAGAACTCATATTAATGAGACCCCGAAAACTAAAAGTGAAACATTGGATTTAATTTTTGAATGGCTTTGATTGATCATGACATTTTGGTAAATATGAGTGAATATAACGACGTTTTCGGTTTTAAGATTATACTACAAGGGTAAATCTGGAATAGCAAATAATTAAATAAAAAATAAAAAATATATAAAAAACCATTCGTGTTAATTTAAAATCCCTAAATTTTTTTCTCTCTCTCTCTCTCTCTCCCTCCCCCTCTCTCTCTCACTCTCTCTTTCTCGTATTCTTCACGTACACCATCCTCTCTTTGCATCCACCGCCTCTCTCCTCCAACTACCACCCTTACCTCGTTAACATCCGCCACCTACATCGCCATACCACTCTCTTCATTTTCATCTTGCACTACAATGGCCTAATAGCATCACTCTCTCATATATCTAGAAACTAAAGTTGTCTTCTTCAATCGCTGCCTCTCGCCCTTCCCTGTTGATTAAAGATCTGATCGAGAACCCGGTCGCTTACAAGAGGTTTGGATACTTTAAGGCTACTGATTCTCTTCTTCCGGTAAGTTTTCCGGTGATAATTTGTTGTTTCAATCATTTGGTTTTTGCTTGTTAGTGAGTTTTCCATCGATCGAGGTTGAATTTTAGGATTGTGGTTCGTTTTCTTCATAGAACTTGATGATGTTGAGCGTTTATGGTATGAACATCTAATGTCTCTTCTTCACTACTAAATTGCATCTCATTAGACGAATTCATTTTTACTCACTGTATCTGGATTCTTTTCTGTTTTGACGTATATTTATGTATGTTTTAGGTTGCATAATATTGGAATTGAGTTTAGTTGGTTCCAAAGAAATTTTTGACAGCTACGATAGGTAGTTCAAGGCTGTTGTTGATGGCTATAATGGGAATCATATTTCCAGCTGTTTTTCATTCTACACATACAAAAGTTCATTTTGGGAAATCAGAATTAGCACATTCAAGATTTAGTAGTTGTATCATGTTGGTGGTGCTAGAAAAAAGATACGATGTGTAGGGACTAGGTTTGAAAACTTAAACCTTTAGTTATTGCTTAAGATCAATGTCTGCTTATAGTTATATGTTCCAGCTAAGTCTGGCAAGACCAGTTGAAACTGAATAGGGAAATCAACAAAGTACTTCAAGTATTAAATATGGAACTATGAGTATAATCAAAGTAAACACACAAATGAACAAGGAGAATGTTTGAAATAGTTTGATTTGAGTGAAAAGTTAAAGTGAAGTAAATTTGAAAAAGACTATCTTTGGAGCAATAATTTGTCATGTTTTGTTGTCATTAAACACTCCTTACATAGAAAAAGGAGTTACATCGTACAGACCAAAATACATACAAAGGAATGGATAACTTAGTCCCATGTAAGGTTACATCAAAGTAAAATACAAGAGTAATTAATGTAGACAGATTCACTATCTCTGAACATCTCTTCACTTCGCACCACAAAACTTCATTCCAGACTCCAATCACCATCTTAGACTATGAGCTATTCGTACATAAGCTTGACTTCGGGTCTACAAAGGTTAGAGATTTCTAAAGGTTCACTCTTAGGTTCCAACAATCACCCTCTAAGTGAACTTAGCAATCTAGTCAACTTAGTTCGATTCTTCCTTAATGAACACATACGCGTGGTACAACCACTAGCTGACTTCAATGTACCACTGCAGCTGACTTATGAACTTGGCTTTTACATGTTCTGGTGCCCTATACTTGGATGCACGATTGATGAACTTCCGAAGAGCTTTGGTGGGAATCAAATGTTTTTCAAGGACTCGAAAGAATCCTTCTTGTTGGGTTTTCTCTGAAGATACTTGAACCCTAACACTAGTTCGTCAATTGGTCCCTCTGTCAGTATCTCAGCTTATGGTAGCTTGAAGTCAATACTGGCTAAGTAATTCTCGGTTCCAAACAGATGAGCCAATTCAACATCGTAACAACAAAATTCAGCAATGTAATCTTTAAGAAAAATCAGAATAGCATGGTAAGATCCCATGCTAAGATCATTGGCTTGGTGCGTTCTAAAGTATGTTGTAATGGTCAGGATGTCGTTCGGATTGAGTGCAGTGAAGTTGGCGTCAGTGATGGTCTTTTGTGTTGGTTTGTTTCGGAAGATGTGGTATCGGAACATTACACAGTTCAGCTCGAATTTTGTTAAGATTTTCCTTCCGAACCCAGAAATCTTGGTGATCCTTTTCCAAGACCATACTTATTATTGAGAGGGGCGAACTTTATCATGCGTTCTTGGAATAAAAAGTCTGCAATCTTTCTTGTTCAGTTCTGATGATCATCTGTGGATCGTCTTCCGGGTGGAGAGGGGCGAACTTTATCTAGAGTTTGTTGTAAGGAGAGAGAGATAGATCAATTTGGTCCAACTCATTGTTGGGCAGATCATAATATATAAATGGTAGTATATCCACATCGTATTAGGATTATCTTTTAAGGCTTGAAGTCGGATGCTTTCCTCAGGGCTTGATTAATCTCTTCCTGCGACCAACCAATTTTTTGTTTTGAAGGAGGTTTGGAGTGATGGACTTCCGAGATGGCTTTTTTCCTTTGTCTTGAGGTGGATTTCAATGCCGAGACAATGAGACGCATGTTCTCATCAATGTAAAATTCCAAAGGAGAGGATACCAAGGGCTCTTTTGGTAAATCATCATGCTTCATCATAGGAGAGCCTTCATCAGTAGGAGCAATTTTAGGCGAATGAATTGCATGTAGAATTGATAAGGTGGCTTGGAAGGCATCTACTATAATTTTTGTCTTGGCCTTGGCCATTTCTATGCTTCTCTGAAGGGCATCAGCCAAGGTATATGGTCATGAGACTACATACCAAATTCTTTGCTCTTCCTCGGAGAGCACCTTGGCTGGGAACTGTTTCTGAGTTGGAAACCCTATGATGGCATTGAAAATGTACTTGTCTTCATCATCATCATCATCATCATCATCATCATCATCATTATCATGATCATCATTATGTGGAGAACCTGAAAGAACTTGAAGTGAATCATCAGAGTCTTCATCTTGGAGTCAGAACTCTTAGACGGGTTTCCAAGGTTGATTTCTCTAACTGGGTCCTTCTCCCCCTCTTGCAACGGATGGCCTACCAACTGGTCCAAGCAACGTGGAGGATTGGAGGTCCAAAAATTTCTCAACCACTTTTTGAAAACTCTTGTTGATCTTAAGAGTTAGAGTGTTATATGCTTCAGCTGTTGGAGCCTGATCTTTAAGATGATCGAAGAGGTGGGCCAGAATTGAAATCATCTCATCGAATTTATGATTCGGAATACATAATGTTCAAGGATGCCCGAAGAATCTTCATAAGCACTTGTTGGATGACGAGGTTCATTTCATCTTTTTTCTAGATCTCTTTCTCCAGACGCTAGATCTGTTTTTCATGGAGAATGTGGGTCTGTTTGATGAGTAGTTGGTGGCACATATTAGATTGTCATGAACTTTCAACATTTTGGTGATGGTATCAAGGTAGTGATTAAGAGAAGCATCATATTTTTGTTTAACTTCCTCGATGGTGTGTTTGAGCTGGAAAGAAATAAGTTGCTCAATTTGAGCTTCCCGTTCTGTAGGTGTGGGTCCGGACTTGTTGGTTTTGGATAAAGAGTTGAGGTTTGTGTCAAGCTTAGAATTGAGTCCAAAAACTTTTTCATCAATCTTGGCATTTAGTTTGGCCACAGAAGTGTCAAGAGATTCGACCTTCTTTACAACATCAGAGACATTTTCTCAGAGTTCCAGGAAGGAAAAATGATCAGCAAAGTTACTAGTTGATGATCTTGTGTCCGAGGTGGAGGTCCGAGACTTGGCTTTATGTACTTCTTGATTGAAAGGTCGTTCGGAAGGGCCAGTGGGAGTGGCCTTGGCTAAATTATCTTTCTGGGGAGGAGTAGTTGCTTTGTCATCTTAGATATTTACCTGAGCTTGATCATCAATCTTGATTGCTTCATCGACCGCTTCGGAAGAAGAAGAGGAGAGCCCAAAATCATAAACTTGTCTTGAAGAGGACGGCTTGGTAAGAAGATGAATTGAGGAGAACCGAGGTTGAGCAGCAATGGAGGAGCTATCATCATTGAACAAGACTTCATCTGATCGTTCTTCGTCAGGATTTGGGTGTAGAGCATCATGGTGTTGATTCCTTGGCATTTCTCCTGATTCGAACTCCAAGTCTGTGATTTCATCGTTGGGAGCAACAAAGGGGATGTTGCTTTGAATGGCCCTATTCCTCATTGAGATGAGAGTTGCTTCGACTTGAGTTCTGGTGAGCTCCGGATGCCTCGAATGAGCCTTGTCAACATAATTTTCCCACAAAGGATCATTAACTCCTAGTCGTCCTGTACCCTTACCGGGTATCAGACCAGTTAAGGCTTCTGAGGTACGAGGGACTGCTCCTGCTTCGGAAAGCTTAGGGTTTGAGACGGGTATCTCGGATCATGCTTGTGAAGAAAGAAATGGGATTTCGATGTTGACACATGGGTTTGTTCCAGGAGGCAAGGAACTTTGTTCAACACCAGCATCACTTTGTTGGGAAGGTGAGGGTGGATTATGTGCAGACTCCCCGTGAGTGTGTGCTTGTGATTTTGAAACTCCGAGGGCTACCTTGGAAGAGTGGGTAGGAGGGGTGAGCGGATGACCATAGTTAGCCGGAATGTCTTTGATTCCTTCCTGTTGAGAATAGGAACCAACCTTGGTTCTCTTTTTTGCCTTGAGTTTTGTGTGAAAGGATTTCCTTTTGGCAGCTTTATTATTCTTTCCTTTAATAGGAAGATGCTTAGCCACATCCACAGTGGGTCAACAGAGACCGGGGTAGATTGTGTAGGGCTATACAAAATTGAGCCCTATAGATGTTGTTTCAAATGAATGCAATCGGATGGTATTTTAGCTAGCATGTGTGCAGGAAGACGTCTAGTGGGTCCAAATGGTATTTGGTCCGGAAGATGATAAGATTTAATAGCTTTGAAAGAAAGAAATAACTCTTTTGAAATTGTGTCAATGGG
Organism: Lactuca serriola; assembly: GCF_051521515.1. Lineage (NCBI taxonomy): Eukaryota > Viridiplantae > Streptophyta > Magnoliopsida > Asterales > Asteraceae > Lactuca > Lactuca serriola. The sequence continues at coordinate 145,007,455 of NC_136408.1, read as the reverse complement.
GACTGGTTCTTTCCTCTCACGATAATGTTGTTGAATGGTCAGAGCCCAAAATCTTGGACGCGATATCTCCCGTGATTTGCGATTGATGGAGAACTTCTGAAAATCTTGCCGTAGTACTTCCGTGAGATCCACTGCATTGTTCTTCCCCAATAAGATGTTGTACACAACGTACCACCAAGCTTTGCTAAGTAAATAAGTTCCTCCATGTTTTCCAGACAATCCTCTCAGAATGAAGTGCATGAGAACTGTCCAAAGACCAGAAACGAAATTTTTCTTGAACTTCTTTGCCTTATACACTTCAGTGTACCCAATATGATTTAGAAATGACTGAAACTATTCAGCTTTGGGTTCTTGAACTTGAAGTTTTTTGGGTCTTCAGTATTGTCAATCGTCTTCAAGAATGTAGATTTGTGAACATGCACTATACGATTACTAGTGAACTTAGTTTCCAAAACATCATTCTCAATCCCGAGTCGCTCAAACGCAGTGTGGAAAGGACAAAATGGAATCGGTGGGTCAGGAATCTTGGTGAGGTGTACTGCGATAGGATGATGAGTAACGAACTCGATCATGATCCGGATTGACTCGTCATAGTCCATGGTGTCCAGAGAAAATAGTTGAGTAGTATCCCTAAGGAATGGTTCAGTTGACATCAAAGAAAACGACCGTTTGGAAGATTTCTTTTTAGGGGAAATTTTAGTAACTTTGGGAGCGGGTTGAGAAGACGCCATTATTGCACGTACAAAGCTTGAAGAACACGGATGAAGAGAGAGAAGGGTAAGAATGAGGCTTAAGTGAGCGTAACGGGTAAAAGTGATTTTGTGTTTCAGAAAGAATGGTTCGTGTTAGAAAAGTAATGATTAAACCCGAAATTGGAAATGTATCGCATTAAATGTGTTGCCAATTGTGGGTTGAGTTGACCTGCAAAGACTAAAGTGACCAATGACGATTAGTGTAAAATGGGAATAGTCACACGACTGATGGGATGTTTGCATTTTTATGGACGCGTGCAAAAGATGCGGACTTCTAGGAAAAGCGATAATTATCATTAAAAAAAGTAACCATTTGAAGTGCTTAAGAAAAATGTTTTCGTAACAAAATGATGAAAACCTTTTGAAATTACCCTTAAAAAGTTGATTTCAGATCCATAAGGTTCCGAGGTGAAATTAATCTCTAACCAAAAAATATCGGGAATATTTTGTGAAATTGTCTCGAAACATGAAAAGGTTCGAGATTAAATTTATGAAATGATCTCAAAACACAAGGAGTCCGAGATGGGTTTATGAAGTGATCTTGGAGTGCAAAGTTTCGTGATGAGTATACATAAGATACTTCCAAGGTTAGAATAAAAAGTTCTTATACATAATATAGAGTACGAGATTGCATAGACTCAGACTGAATATCAAAGGTAAAAAAGATAGGAAGATCTCAGTGGACTTAGGTTAAACAAATTTTGAGACTCCGAGATAAAAAGGATCCGATCTCGGACAAAGAATGAGATGAAGATTCAATACTGTTCGGGATTTGATTTCCAAGATGATCTTCTTGTGATACTTATGAGGTAAGTTCCGAGTTGAGATTAATGCCACTGTGACTATATTGGTCATGGACTCCATATGACAAGGTGAGCTATTGAGAGTGCAATTCATTTCTGTTTCTTTGATGACCAACTAACCAAACGACTACCAAAAAATTGACAGCCACCAGATGTGCTTTTTCTGTCTATTTGAAGGCCGCCATAGTTCAAATCGGAATATGCTTTTTCCGAGACTCTGTGTAACTTTGAGGTATCCAAATACTTGCTTAACGGCCAAGATATGAGACATTTTTGGATTAACTTGAAATCTGGCACACAAGCATGTTGAAAACATGATGTTTGGACGACTTGCTCTAACATAAAGCAGTGATCAAATCATTCCTCTGTACTTCTTTTCATCAACAGCAACACCTGAAGGGTCCAAAAATATTTTGTATCTGAAACCCATGGGTACCTTGGCAGAGGCACAGGTGTCATTGATTATTTCTTGAGGAGCTCTAGGATGTACTTTTCTTTGTGAATGAAAATTCCTCGATTGGTTTGTTTAATTTGAAGATCGAGGAAAAAGCTCAATTCACGATCATACTCATTTAAAAACGATTTATCATTAGCTTAGCAAAGTCAGCTACTATTGATGAATCCGTAGATCCAAAAATGACATCGTCAACATATATCTAGACAAGCATTAGATGTTTTCAGTTTGATCTTTGGAACAGGGTAGGATTGACAATACGTATTTGAAAACCATAACGCTTAAGGAAGTCACTGAGAGCCTCGAACCGGGCGCGAGGAGCTTGCTTGAGGCCATAAATAGCTTTCTGGAGTTTGTAGAAGTAGTTCGGATATGAAGGATTGAAAAAACTAGGAGGCTGTTGGAGATACACTTATGTATCCAGTTCACCATTTAGGATTAAGGTTCATTTTCTTCATACAAATTGACGATGTTGCATGTTAATCGTATGTACTTCTATTCTCTCTTCTTCAATAATAAATTTCATCTCATTAGACGACTTAATTTTTACTCAATGTATCTGATTTGTTTTCTATTTTGACATATATTTATGTATGTTTTAGGTTGCATAATTTTGGGATTGAGTTTAGTTGATTCTGTAGAAATTTTTTACAGCTGCGATAGGTAGTTCAAGGCCGCTATTGATGGCTGTAATGGGAATGCTATTTCCAGCTGTTCTTCATTTTACACATACAAAAGTTCATTTTGGGAAGTCAGAATATACAATTTCAAGATTCAGTAGCTGTATCATGTTGGTGGTGCTAGAACAAAGATACAATGTGTATGGACTACGTTTGAAAACTTAAACTTTTAGTTAATGCTTAAGATCAATGTCTGCTTATAATTATGCGTTCCAGTTAAGTCTGGCAAGACCAGTCGAAACTGAATAGGGAAATCCATAAGTACTTCAAGTATTAAATATGGAACTATGAGTATAATCAAATTAAAGACAATAAATGAACAAGGAAATGTTTGAAAGAGTTTGATTTGAGAGAAAAGTGAAAGTGAAGTTAATTTGAAAAAGACTATCTTTGGAGCAATAATCTGTCATGTTTTGTTGTCATTAAACACTCCTTATATAGAAAAAGGAGTTACATCGTACAGACGAAAATACATACAAAGGAATGGATAAAGGGTTACATCCAGCACTCTGTTTATCCATCTTGGCAAAATAACTTATTCCTATGTAAGGTTACATCAAAGTAAAAGACAAGAATAATTAATGTAGACAGATTCACTATATTGGAACATCTCTTCACTTCGCACCACAAAACTTCATTTCAGACTCCAATCACCATCTCGAACTATGACCAATTTGGACATAAGCTTGACTTCAGATCTATAAAGGTTAGAGACTGTTAGAGCTTCATTTTTAGGTTCCAATAGGTGACATATGCAAGATATCTTTTCTTTCTCCTTAAGAGTCATGATCGAGTATTTAGATCCTGCTTTTATGTCTATAAATAAATATCCTTATCAAAGGCATAAGGAACAATAGGAAAGAACTGCTTGAGCACAAAATGGATTTTATTTTGAAAAAATGTTAGGGTTTGGTGATCTTGGAGGCCCAAAACTTTCTACTACTGAAGAATACTCGCTTTATTCTAGATATGTTGCTAAAGCCAATTCTCTTAATCTTTCTGAAATAGCAGAAATGAAGATTTTGTAAGTATTTCTCGTGTTTTGATTAGACTAAATAATATGGTGCTTAAGAAATATATGTGAAAATGACACAAAATTATAGCAAGACTTGCTATTTTTTAGAAAATAAACATATATGGCTTATACAGTATAATCATGTATATATTTTTACCCTCTACTTTCAATTTAATTTTCATATGAGTTACATGTTATTCATATGTAATTTACATTTGAATTACATGTAATTCACAAGTAAATCACAAGTGATTTACAGTTAAAATTACATGTGATTCACATGTAAATCACACGTAATTCACATGTAAATCACAAGTTAATTACATGTGAGTTACATGTAATTCATATGAAATTTACATATGAATCACATGTAATTCACAAGTAAATCACAAGTGATTTACAGTTAAAATTACATGTGATTCACATGTAAATCACATGTAATTCATATGTAAATTACAAGTGAATGACATATGAGTTACATGTGATTTATATGTAGTTTAGATATAAATCACATGTAATTCACAAGTAAATCACAAGTGATTCACATATGAATTGCATGTGATTGATATATAAATCACATGTAAATAACACGTGAATCACATATTAGTTACATGTGATTCATATGTAATTCACAAGTAAATCACAAGTGATTCACATATGAATTACATGTGATTCACATGTAAATCACAAGTAAATCACATATGAGTTACATGTGATTCATATGTAATTTACATATGAATCACATGTAATTCACAAGTCAATCATAAGTGATTGACATATGAACTACATGTGATTCATATGTAAATCACATATGAATTTCATGTGATTCACATGTATTCACATTTGAATCACATGTAACTCACAAGTAAATCCTATATGAATTCTATATGATTCACATATAAATCACAAGTTATGTGAATCACATATGAATTACATCAATATGCACACATGTATTTTTATGAGTTTTCTTGCATTAATCAATTTTATTTTAATTTTATTGTAGATTTGGATGAATTTATGGAAAATATTGAAGATGTGAAAAGTGATATATTAAAGAAAATATGGAAATCTTGATACGAAGACATGAAAACACTTTGAAATTTTTTAGTATTTTTTGTTTTTTGTTTTTATATTCTATTTTTTATGGAATAAAATACTTGTTCTCTTTTGTTTATATATTATTAAATAAAAATTGATTTTTTTATATGGTTACTTACGAATATTTTAGTATACGAAAGATACATATATGTACTTGAAAAATATGCATATATGAAATCCATATGTTGATCTTTTCGGTTAAATAGTTTCTTTCGTAGTTTATTAGTTTTTCAAAATTGACTCTTTTTAAGAAAATATATAATTTTTTTTAAATTTTTTAAAAAATTGAATTTTTCCAAAAAAAATTAAAAAATCTACAATTTTTTTGAAAAATCAAAATTTTTTATTAAAAAAATTATATGAAAATTTGATTTAATATGTTAGTTTTAAGACATTTTTATCAATATTTCTAATAACACAAAAAAATTGAACATTAAATGAGATTATTAAGATGACGATCACGCCCTTAATATGTTCACGTTGATCTAACGCTCCACCTTTAGTTATCGGGTTCTCTGGAAAATATGAGTTGTCAATGGATCTCACCCATATATATATATATATATATATATATATATATATATATATATATATATATATATATATATATATATATATATATTACTATATAAAGATTACGGTTAATGGATTCACGATTAATACCTCAAGATGTAAATTCAAGATCGACACAATAGGGTTTAGGGTTTAGAGTTTAGGGTTTAGGGTTTAGGGTTTAGGGTTTAGGTTTATGTTTAGGGTTTAGGGTTTAGGGTTAAGGTTTAGGGTTTAGGGTTTAGGGTTAGGGTTTAGGGTTTAGGGGTTAGGGTTTAGTATTTAGATTTAGGGTTTGGGGTTTAGCTTTAGTGTTTAGGGTTTAATTTTAAGGTTTAGTAATGTTTACTCGGATGAAGTAATAAATGATAATTGAGGAAAGAAAACGGAGATAATAAAACGATAATTAAAGAAAGAAATGTTATGGATACTGATATATTAACCAAGTGAAACCAAACCAGTTATATTTAGCATGTTAAACCGACATATTTTAGAGTTTTAGTACCTAAGCTTAGGTGGGGCTGTAATGTATATTCCCTATCCCCTATATATATATATATATATATATATATATATATATATATATATATATATATATATATATATATATATATATATATATATCGGATCAGGTGAAGACTCATTTTAAATTGAGGACTCGTGAGGACAACATAAAAAAATCGAATAAAATACAAATCATAAAATCAAGCATAGATCTACTTTCCGGAGAATATTTCAATGTAAATTATAATGATGCAAATTTTGTTTTTCCAATTTATTTTCTCCCGGGCATAGATCTATGCCCGATTTTATGATTTTTATTTTAATCAGACAACTTTTAAAAAATTTCGCATACTTTAAAAAAAAAAAAGATTTTTATATTTTTTTTCAATGAATTTATAGAAAAAAGTTCTGAATATAAGAATATAAAGTAAAGAAAAAAAAGATTTTTTATCTCTAAATATTTTTTTATGTATTTTTACGATTTTTAGTGGTTTTAAGGATTTTTTTTTGTTTTCAATCTAACCCTTTCCTCTCTCTCTCTCTCTCTCTGTATATATATATATATATATATATATATATATATATACATATATATATATATATATATATATATATATATATATATATATATATATATATATATATATATTGCTAGGTACATATGAGACTATCTAATTTGGTTACATCGTGAGACCACTTTTTTCTTGTGAAATATTCCAATATTTTTGTGTTTACAAAAATTGGATATGTGTAATATTCTAATATTTAAAACAATAATTTTAACATATTTTACATTGAAATATTCTAAAACATATAATGTTAGGATATATTGTATATTCTGTTTTTACGAACAATAAAATATTAGAATATTTTACTAAAAAAAGTTGGTTCCAAGGTCTCACAAAATTATGTTACTCTAAAATGAACATATATATATATATATATATATATATATATATATATATATATATATATATGTATATATATATATATGTATGTATGTATGTATGTATATATATATATATATGTATGTATGTATATATATATATATATACATATATAGGTATGTATATATATATATATATATATATGTATATAGGTATGTATATATATATATATATATGTATATATATATATATATATGTATATATATATATATATATATATATATATATATATATATATATATATATATATATATATGTATATATAAGAGTTTTAGCGAAAGTTTTAAAATATTATTAATGCCTTCGATGCAAGTACAATCAAGTGTGAGCCTTTCCACGGTCGGAAGAACAACCTAAAAAACTGTTATCCAATAATTGTAAGTTGAAGCTTAGTGAATTCCCCCAAGATACCATATACCACAATAAATATACAATACATACACATAATGGCCTTCAGTAGAGAACTGGTTTGCCCATTTTTGCCGTCAGCGTAAAGCTGGTCCACACATTGGCCTTTGGCATAATGTTGTTCCGCTCGAGTATATAGGCCTTCAACATATAGTTGGTCTACCCTTAAGTATATATATATATATATATATATATATATATATATATATATATATATACACACACACACACACACAACAAACAAACAAACAGTTCAACACGAGAGGCAGCGAACTCAGCTAGTCTATTGGCCTAATTGTATACTATTAGGTAACGATATTTTAACATACAGAGGATACATACGGAAGTATACAATATGATGAGGAGATGTGGTCTGGATAATTTGTCTGAGGTTTAATAGGTTCTGGACAATTCAGTGGACCGTCAACATACGAACGATGATTTACCTATAATACTATAGTTTATTAGTTACTATGGGAATGTGGAAAGGAAAAGCTAGATGCTTCACTATTCCAAATATGATTTACCATTTTGAACTTTCTCCTTAACCAAAAACCTATGGCCAAATTTAAAACCCAAGTCCCTCAAATTCATGCCAAACTTCAAAACTGAATCCTTTAGATCTTGACTAAACGACCACACAATCTTTTATACCCATATAATTTGGAAAACCCTACTACCTCCCATCAAATTTTTTGAAGCCAAAGTTGTGTCTACGCCTTCTAAAATCACCACATGCATCGATTTTCAAGGTACATTGACTTTGAAGGTAAATCTCTGGATACGCAGATCAATCACTTTAGTTGTTTCATTACCTTTTCAACATCTTCTTTTAGTGATTTGATTTCATTTTGAACATTACCAAATTTCGAATGCACAACAACATTACTTGTTTTGGTTTCGTCTACTCCTAAAGTAATCGTTCTTATCATTGTTTAAACTGAAACAACTAGGCTTCTATTTCAGATTACATAAATTGTTGTTGATTAAAACTTTACTCTACATTTGTAATTAACATGATACTGGACTAAAGTTAAATTGAATATCCTCTATTTTGTTTTTCTATTATGTTTTAGTATCCAAAATTAAACTAATATGCTTTTGAATTTTCCAGCTTTCGTATTTTGGCCGGGATGAACTGGGTGCAGCATCATTAGCACTTGAAGATGGTTATATACCACTTTTGTTTTTTAAATATATTTCATCTCAACACAAGTTTTATGGGTTTCGTTTAAAATGATTAGTGTTCACGAAAGTTGAGGACACCATCTCCTCATTAGGATTCACTTATTAAACTTTTAGGTTGGTTAAGGTTTTTTTTCTTAGTAAATTTCATTATAAACTAACTTTCAAACTTATCTCTACATATATTTCATTAAAAACAATATGCAGAATATGTTATATCATTTTCATTTGTATTTGATAAATCGATGGTATCAATTAATTTACATATACTAAAAACAAAAAAGTTCATTTAATATAAAAATCATTGGCATGTGTACATAGGTTTAAAAATTAATTTTCAAGAATTTGTAAACCTATCCTATAAATTTAAAAAATATGATTCTTGGTGCTAGATATTTAAAACAAAAGATCATCTCCAACAGATTGATCTGATTGATTTCAAGTAAAGAATCTATGGTAACATAAAATGTCAGTTTGGGTAGAAGAGGGGTGTAAGCTTTTTTTCAATTTATAACATTGTACTATCATTTCATTTGAAAAACTCATTAAAATGACATATAAATGAGATATTTTCCACTTATAGTGATGTACTTTCATTTAAGACAAAAGTAGCATGCTACTTTGTTTTTAAGCAAAAAATAGCATGCTACTTATCTTTTTAATCAAGATTAGCATGTTATTTTCATTTAGAAACTAGCATGCAACATTCAGTTTTAACACAAAAATAGCATACAAAATTCATCAACTAACCAAAAACATGTGGTTAACTGTCCGAAGCGACATATCTGCTATTCAACAAACAATGGATTTTGCAAAATGGCTCTTGGATAAAATAGAAGGCAAACTTAGTGGTTCTTACCTAGTCCATTAATTGAGTTTGTATATCCCTTAATTCTTGAAGATTCCAATAATGTTAGATGTTTTCATGAAATATCAATGCTTTCTTGAAAAAATGAAGTTGTTGAAAAAATAAATGATTGATTGCTATTATTATTACTAGGAGATGAAGTCGAATATTTAAGTTCAGATAAATTATGCCAATCTGAGTTTCTCCATGACCAGTTTGATGCTAATTTATAGTCACCACATGTTTTAAATGGTCTTACTGTCTTAGTCTTTCTAATAATAAGTTAGTTTTGAAAGTCGAGGTTCTAGTTATTTTAGCATGAAACATTGATTAGAAAAATGATTTTTGTAATGGCATTAGGCTACAAGTGATGTCATCGGGAAAACGCGTTGTTGAGTTAGTTATCATATCTGGATGTAATATTGGAAATCAGACCTTCATTCCAAGAATGTCCTCGACACCACTTAAAAAAACCCATTCAAATTCCAAAGAGGACAATTTCGATTAGTCGTTTGTTTTGTAATGACAAATAACAAGAGCCAAGGACAATCGTTATCTAAGGCTGGTTTTTTTCTTAAAGATCCGACTTTTACACATGACGAATTGTATGTTGCATGTGACATCCCCATTTTTACGGTCATTTTAAAACTTTTTATGTATGATTATTTAAAAAAAAGTTTATTTAAAAAAGCGGAATTGGTCCCGTAAAAGTATATCCGAATAAATGTTTTTCACTGATTATTAAAAACTTTGGGATGAGACAACTAATACAAGAAACATAAACATAAATGGACCTTGCAGTATCTTAGACTAACAATCTACATCTCCATGAATCTATCATCATGCATGTACCTTTGTATCGCTACTTATGATATAAAAAAGCTGAGCGAGTCAAGTTGCAAAACCTGGTGAGTACATAGGGATTTCAACCCACAATAATATAGTTAAAATGTTTAATTATCAAAAAGTTAACCCAATTACCCATCCCCATTTTCTTTTATACTCATTATAAGAAGTTCGCCTAAGGATCATGACCTACATCACAATTCATTGCTAAAGTCTTCTCCTAAGGTTCATCGCCTAATCATCTCATTTTGTATTTTCATTGCTAAGGCCTTCTCCTATGGGTGATCACATATCATCAAATTGGCAATACTACTTCAGGGATTCCTCCGTAATACATGTTGGTTGAGTACATCGCATAGATACACTATTCGTACATTACCTGGACTCATAGGCGATCACCTACAAGTTGCAATCCAGCTGGTGCTCCACTGGACTGTTTAGATTAGTTTGTAGTTGTCATGTAGACTCTGTTAGATAACTACGTCATAATGATCACAAGTAAAAGTCATGGAATATCTTATATCTTTAAGGACTTCTTGTAATCATTTTTTTTCTCTCATCTCCCATCTCTCATCACCCATCGCTACCCGATATATATATATATATATATATATATATATATATATATATATATATATATATATATATATATAATAAGTACAAAAATATTTATAAAATTAAATCCAGTAAAATCATATCATATAGGTTCATCCATCACATAATGCAGATAATAGGCACATACACCATTTAATTATCTAATTCCTTCATTTCAATATGTAAGATGAAAGTAACTATGCACTCTCTGGATAAAAGTGGATGCCTCCGAATTTGGGTAGAACGTCACCTTAGTACTTTAGTTTTTCCTGTGATGTGACCTAGGTACAAATGTCATTGAATCTTAATCTTACATTCTTGGCTACCAATGAAAGTCTAGAGGTAGGGTCTATTTGTTATACTGAGTATACTATTTGGAAATCTCACTTTAAACACCTCACTAAACCCAGCCTCGACATCTCTTAATTAAGTAGATCAAACAGTATAATGACTTTAGATTCACAGATAAATCATAATAAAGACTATAACTATAATCTTAAGTTACACTTGAAGTTTTATAACACGTGTAGCTATCCACGAGATCTACAACTTTCATTTAGACTCTGTTGGCTAATTTTGAATTTATTTTAAAGTTATATTTTTGATAGTCTTAGACTGTTAAAGTTCTTTAAAAATTGATAACCCTCTTATCCGTTGTCCGTTCTTGGTTGCCTTTGTATCCACAAACTCCGATTAACGAGATCTTTAATTCTTGTTTCGATTGTTTTTCCTAACAATTGACCGATTTCCATTTCGGTTTCTGTGTCGTACACTGCTATGTTGAAACTTCTAAAAATCATAAATTCCTTTAACGAAGTCAGATTTGGATGTTCCTTATATGCACACTCTTAGTTTTCCGACCACTACGACTTTCATTTACATTACTCAGGCTAATAAGTAGTCTAGCAAAAAATCACTTTCTACGGTACACAAAGTCGTGTTGGTTTAATCACGAAACTTTTAAGAAGCATAGTACCTTCATATGAAGGTGGATTTCAATGTTCTTTATGTGTACAAAATCCTTGTCACATATATTATGAATTTCGTTAAGATTATTTATCTTAAATAATCTTCCATCAAAAGCACTTTTAACGATTATTATATCTTAATTGACTAGCCCGAATCTGCAGGTGTTACAATTATCTCCCCTTAGGATGTTACGTCCCAGAATTATCAGCAAAACAAGGCTTCTATGATGACTCCACACATTAGCTTTCCATCCTAGGTAATAATCATAAGTCTTGGACTTATTGACTGTTGGTGTTGTTAAATCGTGTATCCTCTCTTCTTTTTATATTCGATGTTTATCAAAGACTCCTACTCTGTCAAGAATAGAATTAATCTAAGAAGAGGTCTTAACTTAGAATACCGTAACAGACCGAATTGTCATGATCTAAATATCTTCCATCACATTATGCAATGGCTATACTCATGTTTCTTTAAGCTAGACTCCCACATAGACGATACCTTCCTTCATGTTCTAATGTGATATAATCACAATTAGCATGTAGCACTTTTAGCTACATGCTACTTCATTTTAACGGTGATCCCGACACATCTTTTGATTGCTTTGATCGTCCTTTCCTTCATTCTTTTCACTAAAGGCGGATGCTACATTGGACATGCTTCTTTGAATCGAGTGACTTTCTTCATAGCTTTAGTCGGACTTGGTTTGTTATGACCATTGGGTCGGAATAACATTCATTTTCTTAGTCATCACCAAAACAAAGGAAATGAAGGAAATGAGAAAAACAACTTAACTACTTAGAGACTTAATAACCTTGTGATTTTCCCTCATCCAAGTGTGATTCATGTGCTTCCGGTAGTATAGGTCTCTACGAGTGTTCTGAAAGATGTGCCATAGCGCGCACCAAGGTGTCCCATGGGATGAGGCATGGCTTCGCCAATACGAAAAGCCCCATAACATTGTTGTTAGGCATAGCATGTGGCAATGTGTGATTTGGCATGCCATGGTGCTTCATGACGCGTTATGGCGTGTGTTTTTCCATTTGAGACACATTTTTTTGCTCTTTGTTATGTATTTTCTAATTGGGGATTCAACTATTTAGTTTTTTGTTAACTTTTTGTTATTAGTTATTGACATAACACTTCTAAAAACTAGTTATATTTGATATAAATTTATAGTTGCGTGTTAATATAATTATAAATTAATATAAAATCACCGTCTTACATCACACCTTGACTAACGCCAAGGATCGCCATGGCTAGTAAAGCTTGAGGCTTCGCCTTGTCGCCACACAACGCCTCACACCATTTAGAACCTTGTTCTCTACTACCATTGACACCTACTCATACTCATCCCAAGAATTGTCTCGCAGCTCACTAAGTTACCAGAAAAGTAAGCCACACAGAACTTAACACATGGAATAACGTAATGTAGGAGGTTATATTACTTCTTCAACGATTACATTTTTATTCCAACTTATAATACATCATGCCTTTTATATGGACTATTTAGGATAATACTACCTATATGGTTCCTTCTTTTCAGTCTTCCCAACAAGCAACTCTAAATTCCCACCCTTTCGTTTCCTCATCAAGAATCATACGATATGCTCTCACCTTCGCCTTTGGTGCCATATTTGGCCTTGCTGCTTCGTTTTTCATTGGGCAATCCTTCAAAATATGCCCACAATCTCTACATTCATAACATTTCATATCATTGAATGTATAATCTCTAGACTAATGACCCGCTTTTCAATATTTGTAGTAGGTCACCTCCCTGTTGTATCTCCCAAAATGCTTCTTCTTGCACTTATCGCACAATTTGACTTCATTGTTACACCCAAACTTCTTCTTGATATGATCATACTATGAGAAGTTATTTCTCTTTTTGGATCTTGAAGAACCTTCAAGCTTCCTCTTGTCTCCTGTATCTGCTTTCTCTAGACCCGTCTCTCATATCTGGGTCTTTACATTCTTAGCTGACCAGATAGCCTCCATCATATTTTTTGCTATTTTCACCTTTGGGCTAATGTCCGTGGACAATCCTTTAGTAAATTTGTCAATCTTATAGAGTTTGGTGGGTACCAAATGTGGCACTAGCCTCATCCCCCCAGTGAATGTGGTAGCATACTCTCTAACACTCATCTTGCCCTTCTACAAGTTTTGGAATTTGTTGTTGATTAACAAAACGTCTTGCTCGGATCAATAATTGGTTTTCAGCTACAGAAGGAAATCATCCCAAGATATATTCCTTGCTTCTGCCTTTGGCATGGAATTATCTAATAGTTTCTACCAGCTTAGTACATCAGGCTTCAGTTGTATAGAAACAAAGATTGTCATCTGCCTATCGCTGCAGTCACAGGTTTCGAACACCATTTCCATCTTGGAGATCCAATCCATAAAGTCCTTGTACTTTCGTCCATCTTTTTGAATTCCCTCATTAGGGTTATTCCTCCGAACCCTTTCGAGGTTCATATTGGCTAACGGTACGGCTATAATTCCCTTCCTCTGACTGTTCCTCTTCTAGTTCACAATGCATGATGGGTGCAATAGGCTTATCCCTATTCCTTTGAAGTAAACCCCTTATATCTTCCATGTGATGATCTAACATTGCGTGTATATTGGCATCGTTGTTGGCTCGGGTGTGGGTACTGCCTCTGCTGTACGCCCAATCACCGAAGGCTCAAGATAATGGATTCCATTATCGTCTCCTAATATACGTCATGTCCTCACCATGATGTTCTGTACACCAAATCAGGAATTCAATGTACCAAGACGAGAATATTAAGATAGGGAAGGTTTAGACGTGTAGTCCATCTTATTAGTCCGAAAAGTTATCTGCCAATTCTAATACTCTAATTAAATGTTTAGAAACTTGTACTATTAGTACATGAAAGTGCCACATAGACAATCCAAGATACGAAACCATTCCGAGATAGTTACAATTCTGGGATGACATAACAATTATGAGAAAGTCTCTCATTACGAGATGAAGCATTTAAAATTTAAGACTCCAAGATGGAGAAGTGATTCCGAAATCACCTCTCAATCGAGATGAAGACGACGATTCCAAGACAACTGGCTATCCAAGATATTAAGACTCTAAGATCATTCATCATTCTGAGATTGAATGTTATCTCAAAGATGAAGTGAAGATTCGGAGATGGAGACTTCGAAATGACTAGCTACGAGATGCCTTGAATTCAGAGCTTAGTCAGCTTTCCCTAACAAGAAGAAAGTTATTTTCATTTTACTCCATTTTTAGTATCATGTAGATTCATAGAAAATCCACTTTATCAAGATATTGTTTACTAATGCAAGTTCTCTTTATTATATGTATTTTTCATGTATTGACTCCTTTTGCTATAAAAGGAGTCTCAACCTTGACATGAAAACATGTCTTTCACACCTCTTTTGTGCATCAATAGAATCCTTCACTTCACTCTCAAATTTATGTCAATCATCTCTCATAAATTCTTCTTGTTCTTGATTTCTTTACGTTGTTTAAGTTATCTATTTCAATACTTGACTGGTTTGACCGGACTTGACTGGATCTTAGTTACTAAATCATTGATATTAAAGGTTATATTTGTTTTTGCAAACCTTGCCCTTTGAATCCATAAGATCATCTTATAGTTGATTTAATATTACATTGGTATCTTAATCATTTCTATGTTCAAGATAGAAGTTCTTCTATATACCACTTCAGCTCTAATATCTTAATATCAATGGATGCTTCTACTCCTTCCCAACAAACGTATTCAATCCAAATCGCAAAATAATATGGGTTTCGCTTTAAGTGCCCGACTGCTAGTTGTTGAAGAGTATGATCATTAAAAATTTAGAATGGAGAGATTTTTGGTTGGAAAAGATAATGCTAAAGAGATATGGAAGTCAGTGAAAGAAGGTCCTCAAGTTCCTATAAGACAAGTTGTTACAGATGTTGTTTCCCTTATCATGGGTCAAGAAGTAACACGACAAACACCTCTCACCATGAATGACATCGACAAGATCAAAGCAAATCATATCATTTTATCTAGAATGGTGTTTGTGTTGGATATAGTGTCTATGTCCATAACTATATTTGGTATGTACTTGATCCGACCCGACATGGTCCATTTAGGTTGCATGGCATTGTAGCACTTGGATAGATAAAATGAGAAAAAGGACACTCAAGGTTTGTTAACATATTATAAGTTCTAATATATTAATAATATTTAATTAGTATTGGTCAAGAATTAATTTAGAACTAATTTGGTGAGCAAAAGGAGACTAATTAATTATATGGGGTTGATTGTGTAAATCATCAATTCTTATATAGTGGGCTAGTGATCCATAGTTTATGGAGTTGGGCTAAAACCCATAAGGTGCTCCATGGATAGTCCATGGGGGTTATAAATCCATGGATCATGGGAAATGAAAATCCATGTCAATTAGGGTTTACATGTGGTAACCCTACTTGTGACACAACTATAAAAGGACCCCATAGGCTTCCAAAATTAGGACTATGTGTAATAAGAAGAGGGTAAGCCGATTTTGTGTCATAGTGAACTTCTCTAAAGTTATTCCAAGTGTTGTGGTGCTATGTGAAGCCTTTGAGGCATCACATTTAAGGTGCTAGGCTCACAAAGTCATCAAGGAATCCAAGCTACTAAGAGGTATGTTATTCTACTTGATTTTTGTATTACAAGTTCCCCATAACATGCTATTTAGGATGTAAACGTTGGAAAATCAAATTTGCATGTATATTAGAAAAAATGGGATAATGTTAGGATTGAATAAATGTAAACGTTGGAAAAACGGGAGTTTATTCTTTCTTGCTTAATAATGGGATAATGTTAGATTTGAATAAATGTTGTTACTCGTCTGAAATGGCAACAAATATTATTTCCTTTCATGTCTTGTACAAAAAAGGGTTTACGTTTTTATTTGATAATGATACTGTTGCTATTAATGTTTATTACAATGATGTATTTTACTTTAAAGCATTACCTTGTGATGGTGTATATGAAGCTGTGAATGTTGTAGACAATCTAGGAAATAATGTGTTGTGTATTAATTCTTCAAATAGTTTAGACAAAGCATACTTATGGCATTTTTGTCTTGGACATGTTAACAAGAAGCGCATAGGCCAACTCCAAAAGGCTAGAATTTTCGAATTATTTGACCTAAAGTCGGATGATAGTTGCGAGTCTTGTTTATTTCACCCTTCATAAGTACTTGTGAGAGGGGTGAGGGTTTGTTGGACCTCATACACACTGATGTGTATGGACCCTTCAAAACTTGCATAAGGGATGCTAATCGCTATTATGTGACTTTTATTGATGATTATAGTAGACATGGATATGTCTACTTAATCAAGCATAAGTCAGAAACCTTTGAAAAGTTCAAAGAGTTTAAGCAGAAAGTGGAGAATCAACTAGGCAGCAACATCAAGATGCTCCGATCCGATCGAGGAGGAGAGTATCTTATATTGAGTTCCTTGACTATCTTAAGGAATGTAGGATTGTCTCACAATTGACACCTCCTAGGACACCACAACTAAATGGTGTGGCTGAGAGGCGCAATCGAACCTTGTTGGACATGGTTCGTTCCATGATGAGTCGAGCTTTGATACCAATCTCATTTTAAGAGTATGCCTTAGAGACTTCTGCCCATATGCTGAGTCTAGTCCATACTAAAAAGGTTTCGAAAACACCTCATGAGATGTGGACCGGGAAAGTTCCCAATTTGGACCACATCAGGATTTGGGGTTGCGAGGCCTTTGTGAGACGCGAGTCTCATGATAAGCTCGAACCTCGAAGTGAGAGGTGTATTTTCTTCGGCTACCCACAAGGATCCTTTGGTTTCCTCTTGTATAGACCTAGTGAGAATGTGGTCTTTGTAGCTAGAAGTGGAGTCTTTCGTGAGAGTGAGAGAGAGAGAGAGAGAGTTCATAAGCCAAGGAAACAGTGGGAGACAAATTCTCCTTGAAGAGCTTTAAGAGTCAAGTGGTGAAGGAACCTCAAACACTAGCGACCAACTAGAAGAGGACACTCCTGTTGAGCCGATAGATGAGTCTATTCCTCTGAGGCATTCCATTAGAGTTAGGAACACACCTAATTTTTATTATGGTTATCACAGCACTAATGAAGGTGATACATTTATGAATGATAGTATACTGATAGATTTAGATGAACCTAATAATTACAGGAAATCAGTGGCAGGCCCTAAGTTTGCCAAATGGAAGGAGGCTATGGACAACGAGATTTAGTCCATGTATGATAATCAAGTTTGGAACTTGGTTGAAAATGTACCGGGTTATAAGACAGTTGGGTGCAAATGGATCTTCAAGATGAAGACCGACATGGATGGGAAGGTACACACTTACAAAGTGCGACTGGTTGCGAAGGGCGTTACTCAAACTTTGGGAGTTGACTATGATGAGACCTTCTCACCAGTAGTGAAGATTAAGTCTATTAGGGTTATGCTAGCCATAGTCGCATTTCATGATTATGAGATATGGAAAATAGATGTCAAAACCGCTTTCCTTAATCGAAAGTTTGCTGAATATGTTTATATGGCTCAGCCAGAGGGTTTTGTCAATGCAAAGTACCCTAATAGGGTGTGTAAGCTTGAGAAATCCATTTATGGGTTGAAACAAGCATCTCACAGATGGAATCTTTGTTTCGATGAGAAAGTCAAAGACTTTGGCTTTTCGAGGAGCGAGGATGAGCCCTGTGTATATGTTAGTGCTAGTGGGAGTATAGTTAGCTTTTTGGTGTTCTATGTGGATGACATACTACTCATCGGAAATGACATCCCAACCTTGCAGGAGGTTAAGTTCTGGTTTGGGAATACTGAGAGACAGGAGTAAGAGACTAATTGGACATAGTCGGAATACTTACTTGGATAAGGTGCTGAAGAGGTTCAGTATGCAGGATTCGAAGAATGGGGAATTACCGATCCAGAGTAACGCCAAACTGAGTAAGACTCAGAGTACGAGTATAGAGTCTGAGATAGCTGAGATGAGTCATGTTCCATATGCTTCCGCTATGGGCTCAATCATGTATGCTATGAATTGTACTCACCCTGATGTGGCTTTTGCTTTGAGCATGGTAAGTAGATATCAAGGGAACTCTCACAAGGCTCACTGGACTGCGGTAAAGAACATTCTCAAGTATATGCGAAGGACTAAGGACTGGGTCCTTGACCTTGGTGGTAGTGATGACTTGAGAGTGACAGGCTATAGCGATGCAAGCTTTTAAACTGATAGGGATAATTTCCGCTCTCGGTCAGGCTGGGTCTTTATCCTAAATGGAGGAGGAATTACTTGGAAAAGTTCTAAACAGGAGACGGTAGCTGATTCAACTTGCGAATCAGAGTATATAGCAGCAAGCGAGGCAGCAAAGGAGGCGATATGGCTAAAGAACTTCATTAGAGACCTTGGAGTTGTACCAGCTATAAAAGAGCCAATGGAAATTTTCTGTGATAGCGAAAGTATGGTTACTTTAACTAAGGAACCAAGGGATCATGGGATATCCAGACACATTAACAGAAAATACCATTTCAGTAGACATCAAATAGAAGAAGGAATCCTCGTGGCAAAGTGGGTATCATCAGATGAGAACCCAGCAGATCCCCTCACGAAGGGACTGAGTAGGGTTAAGCATTTACAACATGCGAGGTGCATCGGGCTGAAGGATCATAATAGTTTTAATAATTAGATAGTTTTTGAAACTTGTAAAATGTAATTGACATTTGATGATTAAATAAAAGTTTTTATTTATTTATGAGTAAAGTGTTACTATCTTATGTTAATCGTTTACTATTGTTTCAACTTTGCAGGTTTTGACTTCCAGAATAATTAGATTATTCAAACTCTCCACAGTCAGTCATACTTAGGAAGTAGATATTTAATTAAGACTGTCAAGAATTGGGTTTGTCGATTGTCTAAGGTGTATTAGACATAGGAATGGTTGCTGCAACATTCATGGGTGCTCATAAGGTCTGAGTATTGGGCTCAACCCATGCTCACTTGTATCACTTCATGGAATTTATCTTGAGTGATTGTGAGACAGTAATATCATACAAATTTTCAAACTAAGAAATATGAGTTGTTGACTATAACTTGGTTATATATTGATTGTACGAAAACGCATTGGTATCTCAATGTTATAAAACATGCTTTTGTGCATAATTCAACAAGTAGTCAGTACAAGCATATGAGTTGAAGTTTATCTATTCCTTCTAGGATTAGAAGTGATATTTGGGCCCCTCGATGATTTTGTTTTGACCTATATACCAGGTTTGGTCAGAACCTATCTGATGTGTTCAATTTAGTTCTATGTCAAACAAATTAGGGATCGAGAAACAAATGCTGGAAAATAAGAAAGACCATGTTCCATGTATTTTTCCAGCTGATATAGTGTGCTAATGATCCATGGTTTATGGAGTTGAGCTAAAACCCATAAGGTGCTCCATGGTTAGTTGATGGGGGTTATAAACCCATGGATCATGGGAAATGAAAATCCATGTCAATTAGGGTTTACATGTGGTAACCCTACTTGTGACACAACTATAAAAGGACCCCATAGGCTACCAAAATCGGGACTGAGTGTAAGAAGAAGAGGGCTAGCCAATTTTATGTCATAGTGAACTTCTCTCAAGTTATTCCAAGGGTTGTGGTGTTTTGTGAAGCATTTGAGGCATCACATTTGGGGTGCTAGGCTCACAAAGTCATCAAGGAATCCAAGCTACTAAAAGGTATGTTATTCTACTTGATATTTGTATTACAAGTTCCCCATAACATGCTATTTAGGATGTAAACCTTGGAAAATCAAATTTGCATGTATATTATAGAAAACATAGATCCAAGGTTTCTAGGGTTGCATGTACACCATAGGAGTGTTAGAATGCTCAAAACCTATCAGTTTGGTGTTCCACCATCTTTCCTTGAGCACATTAAATGGTGCAAGTCTGCGAAAGAGATATGGGACACACTTTAAGACTTGTTTGAAGATTCAGAGAATATGAAGGACAAGAGAGTGACATTCGTGGTGAATGAATTTGAGACTTTCACAACCACTCCTGGTGAATCAGTCGTATCTATATCAAATTGGTATAGAATCATTGTGAACAATATGACTGCTCATGTTGTTGTACACACTCTGCTTGAGTATAATCTAAAGTTCATCAACAGTCTAGGAAAAGGATGGGGAAACATCAAATCGTTCCTTCAAAGTAATGGATCTCTGAAGAAGTTAAAGTTGTATCAGTTATTCGACCAACTAAAAGGCCATGAATCCAATAGTTCTCAAACATTAAGAGAACTCTCTAGGGTCCTCTCACACTCATTAGTTCTGTTAACCCACTTGTTCCAAACCTAGTTTTTGCAGATCCCTTTGGAGCTACCCCCTATTTTCCACTTGTTCAACCTACTCAACCAATTCCAAACCTTCCTTATGAAGATAGTTGTGATGTAGATGCCGCTTCTTCCAAACTTTCTTTCCAGCAAGAGTTTTCCCCTCTCTCAATTTAATACAAATGACTATAGAATCCTAATCATAAACCACACCAAAATCTGCACTAAACTGCTCACCAATGAAAACCTTAACCTTATCCTAAGCCAAATGAAAACCTACCTGCTCATCGACCTAACATTACGAATCGCACCTCAAAACCTCAAGAAGTTCTGAAATCATCCAAACCAAAGATTTTATGTCACAAATTTGGTCTTGCTAACCATTATGCAAAGGATTGATTGGCTGATGAACCTCCAAAACTAAAGGTGAAAGAACTGCTTATTATGCTCGACATGCTTATGAGCTAGCAGAGAGCGAAAAGGGTTTTGTCACCACTGTTTCGCGAAAAGTTGATAGGTATTGGTCATTGAGTGATAAGGATGAAGGAAATTCGAGTAGAAACATGTGTCTAGTGCCTAAAAAAAACGATTGAGTATGATGAAGGATACAGGTCCTTAGGTTTGTAAGATGATGATGAAGATTTTGAACCAGATTGCTGCTACATGGCACACAACAACCCACTTTGGCGAAGCATTATCCATCATGTAAAATCTATGATCACTGATAATACTTTGATTTATCTTTCTGTAAAACTTATGTAACTAAAACAATCAGACATGATAGTTATTTATAAGCATATGTGTCTGCCTTAGAAGTTAGTGAGAATATGGATAGTGAGTTGACCTGACTTAGACTACGATTTGAAGACCTCAAGCTTAAGATTGAATCATTAGAGCGAGAACTTATAATGGCCAAAGATTAGTGTAGTATTTTGAATGACAAATGTGAAATTTGGATTAATGAAAGAAATATTTGGTTTATAATGACAAACGTCTTAATGTTAAAATTGGTAATTTGCATAACTCTACCGATGTTCTTGAAGCTAATGAAAAAATGTATCACAACTTTCGTTATCCCTGGTCCAAATCACGTAGTCTAGGAAGAAAATTTCCGAAAAGCAATTGCTCATCCCTTGAAGGAACTTCATAATTTAACGTTTATGGGAGACATTTCGAATGACATTTATTCGGATACCTCTGTCTCACCATTATCGCCCCCTCATGTGACCTCAGATAAATATCAATCTTTGATTCATGACTTCAAAACAGTCACTATTACATGCCCTGATTCCATGCAATTTCCACCCGTGATATCCCCGAACCTAAATAAATCTTCAAAACATCCACATAGCACAGGTGGTACTGGAGTTTACATTCCGAACTCTGGTCCACCAAACAATTATGCTATTGAGGAAGTCATTCCAGAGATATGTGGACATGAATCTGACCAAACTAACTCATTTTGGGTGTCCTTTAATAGTGATGTAGAAGAATAAATTAGGTGTAATGATGACTCATCGTCTGATTCCATTGTGTTAAACGCAAAATTTGTTTCTAAGAGTACTTTAGTTGCTATCAAGCCTTGTTTCACAAATACATCTGTAGGATAATCTTCTAAGTCAACAACTGACTCCTAGAAGAAACCATGGTTGAATAGGTAGGATATTGTTCGTCCAAAGATACTAGGCAACTCTTGCAAAAGATACTGGAGTTTACATTCCGATAAGAAAATATCTCAAAACGTTATCAATCCATCTACCGGGAATAACAACACGTTCATGCCTATGAAGATTCTTAAGAGACCATCTATTCCTATTATCTTGGATACTCATTCCGTAAAACCTATCAATGATATGTATCCTCAAATGAAAAATAATTCAATTCAGAAAGTATCTCCTTCATTGTTCATTGCTACCTATGATGGAAAACCAAAACAAGTTCAAAAATTCATTGTGTCTGAAAAGGAAGTGAAAAAGGAAAAGTCACTCAAAATATCACTGACATCCTAGTTACATATAGCCTTAGTGTATCCACTTAGCAACTATCAACTTAGTAATGAAGATCCTTTTTAGTTCTCAAGTAAGTAATTGTGGTAACACAAAACACCCCTATGGTATTTTAGACTTAGGTTTTGTTATAATGTTCCCATTATGGTAATGTTGGTAAGTTTTTAGACTTATTGCCTGTCACACCCCAAAACCACAAACGGCGGAAACGTTCCGGGGCGGAGGACGTCATGTACAGTATCACAAACAATGAATAATAGTAAACAAGCAACAACATCATCCATTGCATTAATAAAATAATTTCATACATGTGTGTTCTTGTCAAAGTTATAGACACCAAAATATACATATCAAAATAATAAGATGAGTCTTGAACGAACTCCATCTTCTCAAAAACCTGGCAGCTGTACCTGTTTAGTAGTGACCTGAGAATACAAGTTATTTTGAAAGCGAGTATCAACTTAATGCTGGTGAGATCATAAGTATATTAATGTCTGAGTTTGTATAAAAACGTTAGTAAGATGTTTCTGCAATATGTTTTTGTGTAATGTTTGAACTCTCCGAGAAAACCCTATGTTTTCTACTAACTGTAGCCTTCTACCAAGGCATCTAGTGTCTGTGCGCATGTCTCTTGAAAGAGTGTGTGTTTTCCCCACTTCGTACTATCATTTACCGAAAATATAGATTCTACATTACCGTGCATCGTGTGAAAATTCATGAAGTGAATGTAAGTGGGAAAAATGAGATAGTACTATGGTGTAGTGTCGTACTACAACTGTACTAATTACCTTAAGTCTAGGGTAACTTTTATATGTACCGTAGTATTTGTAATAAGTGACTACCTCAGTACTCCTATTGCCTTATTTGAGGGATAAGGCCTAATGTGATGGCTAGATCCCAGGCTAAACGCTCCCCTGTCAAAGGGATTTTGGGACCTTTACACGACGCTTGCCTCTATGCAAACCATGAACATCCACATTACTATGATCATGTATACCCGATATAACTACCACAATGCGTTGTGATTCATCGGTATAGTTAGATCCTAAACTTGTTCCTATGCTATAGCACCTAATGATGTATGTCCTATCAAAGTATATGCAATCGCACTCATGTAAACGAATATGTGTAAACGTACTCATGTAAGTGTAATCATGTAAAACATATCTAAGTAATAGTATAGTAATGTACTGTAATGTTCTGCATGTGCTAGCTGTAACGAATGTTCTATCTCTATCTAGCAAGTATTGACTCATGAATGAACTGACTCATTGTATGTTTCATCGTTCTAGTAATAATAGACTCTTCTTGTGCTACCCCTATGGTAACTTACTCGTGATGTACTTGTACGTATGAACATGGGAGTATACCCTCACTACCCAAGGGTATAGAATGAACTGGAAGGACTTCTATGACTATATATGTACACATGATATATAACTAATAATTAAACGACCTTCGGATGGGTACCCGATATCCCACCAGACCACATCTCAAGCGTGAAAAGGAAATAGGGCCGGCATGCCTTCCTAAGCTTTTTAAACATTGCTTATATAACTATGCATACGTAGACATCCAGTTGATAATAAGGAAAACAGAGTTTAAACAAATGTATTTAATAAGTAGAAGAACTTTGTAAAATAGTTTGAAGCAAAACAGTTTGATAAACAATTTGAACAATAAGGAAATCACTGGTTTTGTAGTTATTAATCACATGTGATTCATGTAATAACTATAAGGGGTATGAACTCACTTGTGGTGAATGGATTGGATTGAAGTGTCGGATACCGTGCTAGGTGGCAAACGGAGACTTGTTCACAAGCACGAGCCTAGTTATCATATAATGAGCATATATATAACTAATTAGCCAAATAATAACTTAATGAAATAAGTTGGGACACTCAGGAACATGTAAACACTTTGTATAAGTGTTATAGGCCCTAATGGTTGCATCTAAGTTGCTATGGGACAAGGCTAAAGGGGTTTAATGTACCAAATGACCTTGAATAAGAGTTTACTACCCAATAAACCCCACACAAGGAGTTTACGGTCGTAAACCCTTGAGTTTACGGCCGTGAACTCTAATCTTGGTGGTTTTGGGTGTTTTAAGATGCTAAAAGATTTCTAGAATAAGCCTAGCTTGGTGGTTTGATCCTTTGGGTAGTTTAGGGTATAGAAAATACTCCTTTGAGGAGTTTACGGACAAGAGACCATATCCCTTAGTGTTTACGGCCGTAAACTCTCATGGGATGGTTGTTTTAAGTCTCTTGCACAAGAAGGATAATTTCTAGGCTTTTTGTTTAAGGCTAAGGGGGACTCTAGGCACACTTTGGTGCCCTTACTTGATGTTTACGGCCCAAGAGTAGTTCCTTGGCTGTAAATCCCTTTAAGGGGTGTTCTTGATGTGTTAAAGTCTCCAAATTAGCTAGAAGTAATTGAGGGTTAATGTCTAAAGCCTTTAGGAGTGATTAGGGCACATTTAATCCCTTGAAATTGGTGTTTACGGTCCAAGAAACTCTTGGGCCGTAAACTCCTACAACTATGTGTTCTTGATTGTTTTCTAGCCTCAAATGATCCTACATATCATCCTAAACTAGTTGCCTAACTAGGAAATGGGACTAGATGGCCTTTAGGCTTCATTTTGGAGTTTACTCCCCAAGAACGTTCTTGGGTGGTAAACTCCCGGATCTCACATATTTGACATGTATTCTATGTTATGAAGCATAAAATAAGTATTATATCACAACTAGGGAAGTGTACTCACGATTTGGGATGAAAACCCGAAGATCCGTGAGAGAGAAAACGGCTTTTCTCTAGTTGGAATTGTGAATAATGAATGAATTTAGTTCAGAAATCTATTTATAGTCCTGAAATACTTTTGGCAGAAAATATTTTTATTCCTGGATCGAACTCTATTGTCCTAGAGTCTTGGAATAACAGTGTTGCACAAAACCCTAGTGCATCCACTCTCCTAATATCTCCTTAAGTGTAAAATCCTGAAAACTGCCAAACTTAAACTCGAAATCTGAGTTTACATTGTAACTGTTCTACATCTATTGGCTTGATATGGTTTGTTCAAAATGGAAATTTCGGGTTGTCACATTGCCGTATCACAACCATTCTTGGGCATCTGCTAATCACTCCTCAGACCAACATAGTTGATCAGGCTATGCTACTCCCAAGACTGACCATACATGCCCAGGCTTACTTGTGATATTCAGCAATCGTAATACTTTTGTTCTTGTCGTTGTGACACGGATTTTATTATGAATGCAGGCACGTATACTTTGTTAAATATTTTATTATTTAAAAGTATAAAATCATAGACAGAGTGTTTTAATCCCAATGTATTTATAGTTAGTATATCTTTTATGGGTTGATATACTATATTCACTATAAACAATGCTCTGATACCAATCTGTCACACCCCAAAACCGAGAACGGCGGAAACGCTCTGGGACAGAGGACGTCTTGTAATGTATCATAACAATGCAAAGTAGTAAACAAGCAACAACATCATCCATTGCATTAATAGTATCATTTTAGTTACAAGTGTTCTTTCATAATATAAGACAGCATAATGAACAATCAGAATAAAATAGGAGTCTCGATTTCTCCGTCTTCACAAAACCTGGTCCTCGTACCTGTCTATTTGTGACATGAGAATACAAGTTATTTTGAAAGCGAGTATCAGCCAAAAGCTGGTGAATTCATAAGTATTAATGTGTCTTTGATTTGTAAAACTGTAAAATGATGACTTGTAAACCTTTGGAAAAAGACTGTATAAGTGTGAACTATTTGAAAACAGTTGAAAGCGTTTGAATACTCTAGCAAATCCCTATGATTCCTATTAGTATAAAGAGTAGCCTTCTACCAAGACCTGAGTGTTTTGAAAGTAGTCTTCTACCAAGACTCGTATGTTTTGAAAGTAGTCTTCTACCAAGACTCGTATGTTTTGCTATAGCAAAGATGGTTTTCCCCTCTATAACTACTATTAACAAAATAAAGTCTACCTCGTCGTTTATGTGAATGTATCACGAAATAAAAGTAATAGGAAAAATATAGCCATGTAACTGTTATCCTTTTGTATTAGGATCAACACGACATCGCGACTACCGAAATGTATAACCTTGAACATCCGTAGATTTTTCATTTTCCTCTATAGCTGGCAACAGGTTTAAGGAATGGTTAGTCCCGTAAAGGTACTCCTAATATAAGTATTAACCGTAGGCATCCGTAGATGTTCATTTACCTCTGTAGCGAACAGCAGGTTAAAGGAATGGTTAGTCCCGCAAAGGTACCCCTAATATAAGTAATAACCATAGGCATCCGTAGATGTTCATTACCGCTGTTGCTAACAGCTGGGTTCCGGAATGGGTAGTCCCGTCTAGACATCCCGTTGAAGTAGGATAGGCAGAACAAATTTACACGTATAATATGTACTAGTAACTCATCATTTAGAATCTAGGTACATGTATCCATGTAAGCGTATACATGTAAATATATTTATGTAATGTATTCATGTAAGCATATCTATGTAGACGTATTCATGTAACATGTAATGTATAGCATAGACTCATGAATGAACTGACTCTGGTGTAATTCCTTGTAATAGGAATAGCAAGTAGTGTCTCCTAACTATACCTATAATAGTTACTTGGAATGTACAAGTATCAATGAAGGTATACCGATATATATATATGGGCAGCATTTGATAACATAAAAGCATGAAGGAAGTTTTGTAAAACTTTTGAAAGTATTTTGATAAGACAGTTTAAGTATAAAGGAAACTTTGTTTGAAAACACATTTGTAACTGAGTTTAAAATGAAACTCACAGAATGTAGGACAGTTTGATAAAGAGTTTTATACATATAAAAATGTTTAAGAAAGTCAATTGAAGAAATCGGTTTGGTAAAACAGCTAACGTATAGTGAATCTATTTGCATGTTAGTTATTAATCACTTGTGATTGATATAATAACTAGCATGTTTCAACTTGTATCCCCCACTATAAAGCATTAAAAACATTTAGAAATATTTAAAAGGTTAATTCAAGGGGTATGAACTCACCTGTTGTGAGTGGTACGAATGAAATGACGAGGTAGGATGGCTAGGTGTCATGTGAAGTCTTGAACATGCGCTATGATCCTAGTTAACATATAATATCATATATGTGTATCAAATTAGTCTATAAAAAACTAATAAACAAAGTCAAGAAACCCTAGTACATGTTAAACACCTTTAACAAGAGTTATTAGCCTCTAGGATTGCATCTAGGTGTTGTAGGGATAAGCTAGTGTGTGTAGGGTTCAAGGAAAATTCCCTAATGGAGTTCATGGCCCTAATGTCACCAACAAATGAGTTTACAGTCGTAAACCCATGAGTTTACAGCCGTAAGATCATACTTACTTGGACATTTGATGTTTTGAGGCTTTACAAGACCCTAAGAAGCATTTCTACTTAATGACAAGGTCTTTGGAAGAGTTAAGGGCATCCTTTAACTCCTTTGAGGAGTTCACGGCCCTGGGACCAAACCCCTTGGAGATTACGTCCGTAATCTCCCTTGGAAGGGTGTTTTTGGTGATTTCAAGTCCCTAATTTAACTAAGAACTAATCTAGGCTAGTGTCCAAGGCTTTAGGAGAGTTTAAAGCACACTTTGGCCCTTTTGTTTGGAGTTCACGATCCAAGAACCCCTTGGGCCGTGAACACCTTACTCTTGGTGTTCTAGGGGTGTTTTCTAGTCCTAAACACATTAGGGTACAAGTCTAAACTAGTTGCATTGCAAGAGGAAGTGACTAGGGCACTTTTTGTCCCTTAAAAAAGGGTTTACGGTCCAAGAACTTCTTGGGCCGTAAACTCTTAAATCTAGATGTTTCCTTGTGATTTCTTGATGCTAAGACACATAACATGCCCTATATCACTCTTAGACAGAAGGACTTACAATTTGGAATGAAAAGCTGAAGATCCTTGGGAGAGAATTCGGCTTTTCTCTAGTTGGAAATGTAACACATGAATAAACATGGCTCAGAATCCTATATATACTCCTGGGGTTTTTGGCAGAAAATAATTTTATTCAGGCATTGAACTCTAATATCATAGAGTTTTGGAATAATAGAGTTACACAATACCCTGGTGCATCCTCTCTCTCCTGATATCCCTTAAAGTGTAAATCCTAAAATACCCAAACTTATACCAAAAGTCTGAAAATTTACTGCAACTGTTCTAACTTCTATTGACTTGATATGTTATACAGAATGAAATTTCGGGTTGTCACAATCACACACTAACCACCCACCAAATTTTGTAATATAAGATTGAGATCATCGACCCGCCGGTTTCAACCAGGTCCCACCTCCATTACCAAAATCATACGGGCCTTACCTACAGGTCCCACCCAACAAGAATTACACAGGCCCGACTCCTCCTCGGGCTCCAATGGTCCTTAACCCATAACAGAAAGAACTACTCCTTGAAATTCATGACCAGCAAGCCCACAAAACGAACTGATTCCTCTCGATACGCTCATGACAACCTCCAACGGTAATCTACCTTGAACTGGTGAATGCTACGATCCCATCACATTCTTATAACACTCCTAACCAACCATTGTTACCACGCATGGCCTTACCACACCTTAACCATCACAAATCCACGCACCTGAGTTGAAACCCACCTCGAACCAGGTGTTTAGGTTATACCTCAAATTCTGAAACCCTTATCAGACAAGAACAAGCAGCGAGGCCCTAACACGACCCTCGATCTATATCCATTCACCTGCCTATTATGCGTAACAAAGAAAGCGTCGACCAGCTGTTGGAAGTTTTCCTAGTCTTTCAACTTATACAACATAAATCCAGAAGGCCCCTTAAGTCATCTCTATTCCTGACCAGGATGCGAAACTTGCCCTAGTTCCA
The DNA here is from genome assembly GCF_051521515.1 of Lactuca serriola. Classification (NCBI taxonomy): domain Eukaryota; kingdom Viridiplantae; phylum Streptophyta; class Magnoliopsida; order Asterales; family Asteraceae; genus Lactuca; species Lactuca serriola. The sequence continues at coordinate 144,977,540 of NC_136408.1, read as the reverse complement.
CACCCGCACCAACTCCCTGAAATTCTTATTGACTCTCCCCCACATAGATTCGACGAAGCTCTTTCATCCAATAAGTCTAATGAATTTCCAACCCATCAAATATCATATAACATTAACTGCCTATGACATGTGCTTACCAACACAAGCATCCATTTACTAGCCAGTCATAATTATTACCCAACTCCCGGAATCCCGAAGAAAACTCTTGAGACCTTAACTAGTCTGATGATCCATGAGTTCTAATGCTTGTGACGAAGAACCATAACCTTTGTCGTGAACTAACAAACCTCTACTCTAATTTCCATTCACAAGGAATTATTGAACTCTAACGGAACCCATACATATATGAAACTTCCCTATCACATCCAGTAACCAAACAAACTATACAACTGACACTACTTAAAGACCCTGAACAATAATGCAACATGCTCACCCCACTTAACAAGATACGGACATCTAAAGATTCGTCGAAGACTCCTTGCATGCAGAATCGCATATCATGATCCTTGATAATATAAACTAGACAATAGCAGAGAATCGACCCGAGATATAGCTTACGCATCCCAATCATAATTTCAACCAAATACCAATTCCCGATATCAAACCTAGACAAAACAAAAGATCAAATACCCGTAGGAGCATCAGAAGAAATCCTGACTCCCTCTATCGGAGTTACCCTGACCCTTCATGAGTACATGATCTGAAAGTCCCCTCCAATCCCAAATGATAAGACCTAACCATGAACTCCTCTAAGTCTTGGGCACACGATAAGCCCCTAACTGCCCTACTACAATACTGGACCGAAAGGCATCGAGACGACCATTGAAGGACTCCAAAATCCCTCTATTGGCTGAACCCAAGACCACCAAGGTCCAATCCTAAACACCACAAGTGATTTGACATATTCATTTAGTAGCTGACTCCCATGGACTAGCAGTTCCACAAAGCATAAAGCAAGCATCATTCATGCAGTATCACTCCAATCCAACATACTACATCACATTCAAGGAGATCTCACTTCCCCTACTGATTGCATTACACATCCGAGTCAAACTCAATCTAGCATCCCATGCTTCCTAGACTACCAGGCATCGCATATCAAGCCAACCTATAACTCGCTAAACAGAACTAGCGTGCAAGTCTGCAAGCTCATAGAATAAGCATAAAGCATCTCCCCTAGCTTTCTAACATGCAAAGATTGAGAGGATCCTTAGCCCTAAATAGCATGCAATTCCACAGATTCACAGATCAAAGCATAACATACAACCTGTATGGGTACTTTGGGAAAACTTACTTGAGCTCAGTTGATTGCATGCACCACACCCTTTTCTTATTTTAGAAAACTCTTTCCCTAAGTAGATATATTTATTTTTGAAAAACTTTACCAAATCCTCAATTTGAGTTCAGACACACCCGGGAATGTGCCCGAATCGCTCAAACCAAAGCTCTGATATCAACTTGTAACGACCCAAACATAATGGCGTAAAATTTTGTTTTTTTTATAATTAAAGGATCATCAATTAATTGATTAAATAAAATAGGTACATTATAAACTGAAAACGTTAAGCACAAAGCTTAGTGAGTTCCCAAAAATACCACATACCATACATACAATAAACATATAGTGGGCCCCGCCTAGTTATCAGGCCCCACCCGGTCATCAAGCTGAGCTTAGAAGCATATAAACACATACACATGTAATATACACTTCATACAAATAGTCATCGGGCTTTGCCCAGCATCGGACCTTAGTCCATAAGCATATAAACATAGGTATACACAAGAGTCACAAAGACAACTATCATACTATCAACATAGCATAAACATTGGCCCGCATTAGTGCCTTTAACCCACTAAACCTGGTGAGGAAACTCGCCTGGCACTACTAAAGTCATGCGGATAAAATTCCAGCTGCTGGCTAACAGATCCTCGAACTGTCAACATCAAAACAGCACCCAATTAATAATTGGGTCCTAATGCATAACCATAAATCTATACTTGTGGTAAAAAGACTACTTTACCCCAACCTACCTTGATCCTAGCCCAAGGTCCAAACTCACACTTTGAAGACCCAAAAGCCAAACAATCAACCAAGACCAAACATATGGCCTAATTTTCTAAATTGGACCCAACCCTTTTACATGGGCCTTACCATATAGCCCATCCAAATATCCTAGTCCATACACTTGTTATCATATGGGCCAACAAGAACCCAAACACCTAGGCCCAAAAGAAATGCCAGACTCAAGGCCCAAATAAAATTAGGGTTTTCACATAAAATGACGATTTGGGTTAAGTAACATCACTTAACCCATTAAGGACATAATCCATTAAGCCCAACACTCTACTAGGTCAATCATACAATATGGTCGGTCATAATCCGTAATTCCAATCCAACGGTCCAAAATGTGGGTCCCGACAAGTCCAAAACTAAAATCTCCAAAATTAGGGTTTTCTAAATACTAATTAGGGTTTCCAACCCAAGCACATGAGAATTAGCCCAACAGTTAAGTTTTAGGTCAATTAAGCTTTCACTAGGCTGGCCAGCACCTACAGCCACCTCGGGCGGTGGTTGTTGGTGGCGGTTCACAGCGACAGCCACCCGCACAAGACGGTGGCTTAAGGAATAATTTCAATAACCAAACACATATATAAGTTCAACATCATTACCACACACCAATTGTTGGCAACCATGGTGGTTGTTCTCGGTTTCTAGGCCAAACAAGTACGCCTACATTGATTAGCAACAAAATAGAACATACATACAAGCAAAACACACACCGAAGTGCATACAACAACCCCTTCCTCAGAGTGGTGAATGTTGACCGGAGTAGCGGAACATGAATCGTTCAAGCGGCAGCACACGTTTCTATGGCATAGCACCGAAGAAATGGATAAGAATGGTTGAACCCGTGAACGAGAGCAACAACAGCGGCAGAAAATGGCAACCTCTCATGGTCCAATTCGGCAACGAGAGTAACAACGATACTGATTGGTTGATGGCTCACATCGGCGACAAGGATGTCAGCTTGGAAGGACAGACGTTTGGCAGCCATGGCTGATCTAAAAAAGTGAGAAGTAAAGATATAAACTCATGCCATCTTTCCATAAGCGTAGGGTTAGGGTTTGCATCCGCAAAGCGAGAGGGAAGGTGCGTCGGTATAAACCGTGCCATCTTTCCAAAATTAAGTCCCTTTTTCCATGTTCAGTCCATCCCCTTAAGAACATTTTCATATTAACTCTTAATCTTACCAAACAGCCCCTACATTCATAAATCTTTACAAAATGACTCCGAAAATTACACTTAACCCCCAAAAATTCAAAAATTATAACATTTAACACCCATGGCAAACAACCATAAATTATTATGGATTTAGGGTTTAACTAAAATATTATAAAAATATCATTTTCATCTCATGGTTGTAGGGTTTGTTACTTATTTACTTTAATTTCAATGGAAGGTTACATCTGACCAGCAACCAAAGGGCCAGCAGGGTTGAGAGATTTGCAGCAAGTGCGGAAATGTGCATGATGGGGCTTGTAGGCTAAGTGGTTTAGGTTGCTATAAGTGCAACAACACTAGTCACTTCAGCAGGGATGATACCAGCACCATCCAGGTTTCGAGTCTGACTTGCTTCCATTGTAATCATAGGATCCACAAGAAGGCAGACTATTCGAGTTTAGCAGCATGAGTGGTTAGAACGCCCGTTGTAGCGAAATTGAGGATTAATGATGGCCACCAGGGTCAGGCGGAGGCACCATTCATGAAGAGTCTAGCTTTCCAGCTGACAGCCAAGGAGGCTCGTGTAGCACCGGATGTGGTTACTGGTATGTATCTCAATCCTATATTATTCATCATTCTATTGTTTATGCTTAATGTGTATATGATTGTTTAGGGATGTTCAATTTTAATAGTATTTTTTCCTTGGTTCTTTTTGATTCTGGCGCCACACGATCGTTTGTATCTTTTTCTCTCAACAAGAATTTTGGTGATGCTTCTGGTTTTGTGGCCTATGTATTGGATACTAGAGAGGAGGGACAGAAGACGGTTAATGATGTGTCAGTCATCTAGGAGTATCCCAATGTATTTCTAGAGGAATTTATTGGATGCCTCTAGTGAGGCAAGTCGAGTTTCAGATTGATTTGGTACCGGTGCGGCTTTGATAGCCAAGCTACTCTATTAGTTAGCACGACCGGAGAGGTAAGATTTGTCTACATAGCTGTACGGACTCTTAGACAAGGATTTTATAAAGTCAAATCATTCACCCTGGGGAACACCGATTATGTTAGTGAATAAGAAGGATAGGTGTCACACGATGTGCATCGACTATGAGAGATGAACTAGTTAATGGTGAAGAACCGTTATCAACTCCTAAGGATTGACAATTTGTTCGATCAACAGAAGGGTGCATCTTGGTTTTCCAAGATTGATTTGCATTCAGGCTGCCATCAGATGAGGTTTCGAGATGAGGATGTTTAGAAGACAGCTTCTCGAACACAATATTGGCATTATGAGTTCGTGGTGATTCCTTTTGGGCTCACCAATCCACTTACAACATTCATGGATCTCATGAACATTGTTAGTAGGCCGATGTTGGATCGGTCAGTGATCGTCTTCATCGATGATATCTTTGTCTATTATAAGACCAAGTATTAACATGAGGATCACTTTCGAGACATTTTGGAGACTTTTAGGAGGGAGAGGATGTATGCTAAATTCGCCAAATGTGAGTTCTGGTTGTGTGAGGTGCAGTTCTTGGGGTCTCTCATTAATCAGAAGGGTATATTCGTCGATCCGGCCAAGATCGAGGGTGTGATGTCGTAGAATGTTCCAAGGTCTCCATTTGAGATTCAGAGTTTTCATGCCCTAGCAAGGTATTATTGGAGGTTCATTAAGAATTTTTACAGGATGGTAGTTCCATTGACCAGGTTGATGAATAAAACAATTAGCTTTTCTTGGGGGTGTGGGCCACAGACGGCATTTGAGACTTTCAATCAGAGATTATGTGAGGCTCCGATTCTTACCCTGCCCAAGGGTCTTGATGACTTTCTAGTTTATTTTGAAGCTTTGATCATAGGTTTGGGTGTAATGATTATGCAGTGGGGTTATGTGATAGATTATGTGTCCAAGAAGCTGAAGCCTGATGAGGCGAATTATCCCATACATGATCGGAGCTGGGGGTGTGGTTTTTTCCCTCAATATTTGGTGAGATTACCCTTATGGGTTCCATTTCACCATTTATATGGATCATAAGAGCTTGAGGCACTTGAAGGATCACATGGATTTGAATATGAGGCAGCATAGGTGGCTTAATGTAGTGAAGGACTATGACTGTGAGATTTTATACCACCACAAGAAGGCCAATGTGGTGGCTGATACGTTAAGTTGCAAGGTGACTAGCGCACCTATCCAGGATCTATGTTTGAGGATGACAATGTTTACCATATTACTACGTCATATTCATGAGGTTCGGATCGAAGCTATGAAAGAGGAGCACCTCAAGAGTAAGCAGATTGTGAGTCAGGCGTCCTTTTTATTACAATAGTAGGGGATTTAGACCTTGCATTATAGGGTTTGGGATCCATATTGGGGAGGTGCACGAGCGATACTGATGGAGGAGGCACATAAGTCACAGATTTCTATTCATCCGGGTGCAGCAAAGATGTACAGAGACCTTCGACATGATTATTGGTGGCCCTAAATGAAGCAGGACATAGCTTGGTACATGGAGATATGCTCGACTTATAAGAAGGTCAAGGTTGAGCATCAATGACCTCATGGAAAGATGGAGCCGTTGAGTATTCCCATTTGGAAATGGGAAGAGATCCCGAAGGACTTCATCATGAAGTTACTACAGACAACGCTAGGGGTGGATTCAATTTGGGTCATCATGGATCGATTGACCTAGAGTGCACATTTTATCCCCATTCAGGAGAGAATCTATAAAGAGAAATTAGGATATGTTTATATCGAAGAGGTTGTGGCACGTCATGGAGTTCGTGTATCGGTGGTTTTAGATATGGATGTTCGATTCACTTCCAGATTCTAGAAGAAATTTCATGAGAATTTGGGTACTCGACTGTACTTTAGCACAACTTCCCACCCAAATACTGATGATCATTGTGAGTGAAATATCCAGACGTTGGAGGATATCCTTCGAGCATGTGTGCTGGATTTTGGTGGGAGATGGGATACGTATCTTCTGTTGGCTGAGTTCTCCTACAAAAATAGTTATCACACCAACATCGACCGACCTCCCTTCGAAATGCTTTATGGGAGGAAATTTTGGACTCCGATTTGTTAGGGCAATGTTGGACATCGAGTCATGGGGAGTACCGAGGTCGTACTCAAGACTACGGAGCTAATTCATCAATTTCACGGGAAACTCTACACCATGCAGAGCCATCAGAAGAGCTATACATACTGACTCCGTTTGGATCTTGAGTTTAGGGTTGGGGATTTTGTGCTTCTAAAGGTGTCTCATTGGAAAAGCATCATGCAGTTCTGGAAGCAGAGAAAGCTAGGCCTCAGATTCATTATTCCTTTTAGGATCCTCTCCTGAGGGGGTAAAGTTGCTTATCAGTTAGATTTTCCAGCCGAGCTTTGCCAGATCCACAACATGTTTTGTTAGGTTTTAGTATACTTCAATATCCTATGGTGCACATACAACCCTAAATGCTTTGGATCTATGTTTTCCCTAATTATACATGCAATATTGTTTCTAAAGCCTTAAGCCTACAACTAGAATACAATTAACATAAACAACATAAAATACTAGTTAGGAGTTTACCTCTTTTTGTAGCTTGTAGAACTTGTTATATTTGGCCTTTAACTTAGCACCCCAAGTATGATGCTTCAAACGGTTAACAACACACCTAGGACAAAGGAGAACTTGAGTGAGAGGTTTCTAGCTTCAAAATTGGCTCCTATGAACTCTAAGAACTCTAGTGGCTGATTTTGGGTGCTAAGGGAGTCCTTTTATAGTGTGGCAAAGTCTAGGGTTACATCCATGGAAACCCTAATGCCCATGACCTTTCATATTACGTAGGCTCCACGGGTTAAACCTCCATGGACAAACATATTGGTTTAGCCCGTCGTAAATAACAATTGGCCCACACTATAAGAATCATTGATTTATCAAATCAATCCCAATATATTTAATTAGTCTCTTTTGATCACATAATTAATTCGAAATTAATTATTGATCAATAGTAATTAAATTAGATGATTTCATATTAATATATTAGAACTTATAATATATTAATAAATCATAAGTGACCTCTTACTCAAGTATCCATCCTATCAAATTGTCCTGGTGATATGCAACCCGAAATGGACCACGCTACTCTCGGGTCAAGTAAATACGAATTATAGTTATAGGCTTAGACACCTAATCCAACAATCTCCCACTTGGATAAGTCTAATAACTATTATTGCAAGTAAGACTCCAAAATCCCGACTGGCAATCGTAGCTCTTAAAATCCATTGACGAACTCTGACCTAGTCAATGACACATCCATTAGATAAGGGATCATATATTCCTCCATTCTACAAGATATCATATGGACTGAGACATGGATTATGAGTTGGTTTTTGAGCATTGTAACACTTCCTAAGTGTACATGCAACCCTAATAAATCTTGGATCTATGTTTGTCTAAGGTACATGGAAAATATTCTTTTCCAAGGTTTATAACCTATCTAGCATGGCATGGGGTACTTTTAAACATAAAATAACTGGATGGTTTACATACCTTTTGTTGATTTTTGATTCCTTGGAGTTTGAGATCCAAGCACCAATAATGTGAATGCCTCAAATGGAAATCAAAAATCACCACAAACTTTGAAAATGTATGAGAGAGTATACTAACTCTTAGAATTCGGCCACCACTATTACACACACACTCGAGGGTGTTTTTCATGCAACATAAGCTTGTTTATATAGTGTGCATGGTTAGGGTGAAACCCTAATAACCCATGTCATTTCGTTTCCAAGGATCCATGGGTTAAAACTCCATGGATCATCCACGGACTTCCATATAAGCTTAGCCCATTCCCAAATGAGTGTTAGCCCACGCCATATAAACCATGATTTAATTAGTCTTCATTTTAATCACTAAATTAATTCATAATTAATTCAAGATTAAAACTAATTAAATAGCATGACTTTATATTAATATATTATAACTTGTAATATATTTATAAATTGTAATATATTTGTAAATTGTAAGTATACAATTCTCATAAAATTATCCATAAATAGTTTGGGTCAAGTGCAACCCAAATGGACCATGTTGGGTCGGGTCAAGTATATACCAAATAAGTTATGGACTTAGACAACTTATCCAACATTATGATCATTCTATCTGTCCATCTGTTGTTTCCCAATTTCCGATTTATGACGACCGACTAATTGAACAAATCAAATCAGCCCAGGCTTGGACAAGCAGTTAGGGTTGTCATCACAAAATCATCGAGGGGCCCACAAATATCGCTTTTATCCCTCTCAGGGTAAAAGGAACAGATAAACTTTGACTCATATAATTGCTTGTACTTACTCATCAAGTCACACACAATAATATGTTTTATAACACCAAGTAACTAGGGCGTTTAAATATGTGAATGTGCAACTGACTTGTAAACTAAAACTCACATGTCTTGGTTTTAATAATATAAGATATTATCGTCTTACAATCACTCGTGATAAAATCTATGACGCGATTCAGATAAGCGCGGGTTGAATCCAATACTCAAATCTTATTACAGGAGTACGCATAAATACTGTAGCAAACTTGTGATATGTCTAACACCTTAGACAATCTTATAGACCCTTTCATGATAGTCTAACCTTAATATCTACTTCCATAGTATGATCGACTGTGGATGGTTTAAATAACCTGATTATTTAGGAAGTCAAAACATACAAAGTGAAACACAAGAATAATCGAATCCAATATGGGCTCAGAACTTATGAGTATAAATAAAACACCTTTTATTTAATCACCATATTAATTACACATTATTCATTGTATAATGGTTTGATTAATCAACTTAATACTTGAATTAAAACAATATTTATCCCATGCTCCAAGCATGCATACTATGTTTGCCTATGGTCCTTTCTTTGTGAAATAGATCAACTGAACACATCTTCAATGAAACTCATTTCACAATTCCAAATCCTTACCGAAAATGTAAGAATACCAAATTCTTGCCATTTATTATAATGTGTTAGATTCTAAACTTATATGCAATGATCCTCTTGTAATAACTATGCACAAAAGTCACAGAGACTTAGCAACAGACATTACAAAGTATTCCAATGGAGAGCAATTACATGGAAAAGAAGTCTCACATTCAAAGTACATTCCTTTGAACATCCGTCTTGCATTAAGTTTTCTAATCTTACACAGATTTAAATAATAACTTCCACTTGTGGAAACATTTCCATATTCCCATTTTGAATGTCACTTCTAAACAAGAGTTACCTATTCTCAGAGTATGCCAACATGGTCCTTCCAAAATTTACACTATACTTACAACTGTCCATAAGTAACCAATCTTTGGTAAACCTCAGATTGACCTCAACAATTGCTTAGCATTTTAGTCATATCCAATTCTAGACCATTTTCCCAGTTAATGCCCTAGGCATTTGGAAAATTCAGAACACATAAATATTATAGTGTATGCAATGGATCCTATACCCAAAGCATATAGATGGTTCCAGTTTATGGTTTGGTCTAGGCTTTCCATTGTAAAAGTTCTTTTGAGTCATTTTATGTATTTTCAGGTTGTTTGGATGTTTACGTCCAGATCATGTGTTTACGGTTGTAAATAGGTTTACGGCCGTAAACACTGTTTACAGACAGAGTCTTCTATTTATAGGCCAGGTCAAGGTCTTTTGTCAGTTGTTCATAATTTAGTATTTTGCGGCCAGAGTATTCACAAGTTGTACCAGACGTTTTTATGATATAAACGTGTCTTCAATTCTTACTATTGTTGATTGATTGATTGCTTGATCACTGGTTAAGATCCGTTTCCAGGACCTTATAATTGGTATCAGAGCAAAACGTGTCTCAATCAAGTTTTCAGTCAAAGGAACTTGTCTTCATCATTGTTCAAGAATGTTTTTGGTGGTTAGGTGACTAAAGGAGATCGAAACTGCTCAAAATTCTAGTTTTCATCAACTTCTGTGAGTTTATGGCCAAGAGATCACAACCGTAAACCCCTATTTACGGCCGTAAACACAAGCATCTTCAATAACATTATACTCGTTTTACAACCGTAAACTGAGCATCTTCAAATACCGTAAACAGTGAATCTTCAAAGACCGTAATCTCCCTGACCGTAAACTCATTGACCGTAAACCCGAGCGTAAACTCTGTTTACGGCCGTAAATCCTTGACCGCAAACTACTACTTGACATTTTCTTGTTTTTTAATCCCTTTTGATTTAAAATTAAAAAGTTATAAAACTGAAAAAAAAAAATGGATTCTCAAAGTCAAGCACATCATCATGAACTGGATTCAGTTATGGGAACAACCACGTGTATTCCAAGATTGTTGTTTGCAGATGGGTTTCCTGAATGGAAATACCGAATTGATAAATAAATCAAGATGAATGACTTCAAGGTTTGGCACAACATTATCAAAGGTCCAGTCAGAATTACTACCACTATTGTGGGACAACAGGTTGCCGAAGCAGTTGAAAATTATACTGATGAGGATTTTGAGAAAGTTGAAGAATAGGAAAGGGCTTTAGCCACTCTGACCATGGCTTTATCTCCTGATGTATCTCAAGGTTTCAGAGAATATACTTCAGCGAAAGCATTGTGGGAAGCCTTGATCAAGGTCTACGAGGGAAATGAAGACATGAAATAAAGTCGTCAAGATATGCTAAGACAAAAATTCAACATGTTCAACTATATCCCTAGAGAAACCCTGGAGGCTCAGCTGCAGAGATTTACCACACTCACTACTGAGATGAATATAGTTGGGATCTTCTTGACTAAGTCCGAGATAAACAAAAAGCTACTGAATGCACTTCCGAAGTCGTGGGATATGAATGTGGCTCTCATCAAGAAGACAAAAGATCTAAATTGTCTTAGTCTTACTGAAACAATGACGATTATCAAAGCATGCGATCTTGACGATAAGCAGCGAGAGATTAACCATGTGAAATCCTACTCAACTGCAAATTTTGGGATTTCTTCAAACAATGCTATTTCATCACTCATCTCCTCTCCAGGTCAAGCGTTTGTTGCTCAACAACCTCATAATAAAACTTTTGTTACTCCATCAGCAACATCTTTTACTGCAATGTCATCCATATCTCACTCACAAAGTCAGCCGTCTGTTGCTCCACAAGCTGTTTTCTCCCCCAATGTACCAGTTGTGGCTTCTTCTTCAAACTCCAAGGAAATTGATGAAAATCTTCCTCTTGCCACCGAACTTGTCAACTGTTATAATGCGTTTGTCGCTGGAGAGCTCCACCCTCAACTCTCATTTGCTGACCCGGATCAAATTCATCCAGAAGATGTCGAAGAGATGGATATTACGTGGCAGATAGTTATGGCAGTGTTCTGGGTGAAGCAATTTGTAAAGAAGATAGAAAAGAACAACTAGGGAATGAATGCCAACAAGAAGGTAGGGTTTAACAAAGGAAAGCAGTTCTGCTTCAACTGTCACGAGCCAGGTCATTTTTCTCATAAGTACCCGAAACTAGATAAAAGGATGAACAATGACAGAACGATGGTTACTGTGGGAAATAATCATGAAGGTGTTGCTGTCAACAGTGAGACTGCAATGATTGCTCAGCCTTTCGAGTGTGAGGACCAGATTTAGGCCCTGAATATTTCAGGACCTAAAAATGGTCACTTGGCCCAAATCAATGATGATGTTCCTGTGAAGAATGCTCAGGCTGATCCAGGAGAAAAGATGATGGAATTGCAGTTTACACTAATGGTATCTTCTACCTCAGAATCCAAGGAGAATGAGGTAAGTTTATCTTCTTGTTCTGAAACATGCATTGATTATGTTAAAATTCTTCGTAAGGAAATAGAATCATTACGTAGGGAAGTCGAGGACCTAAAATATGAAGTTTATCAACTCAGGAAAGGACAGAAACCCATAAAGGCTCAATTAGAAGCAAAAATCAAAGACTTTAGGAGACTTCAGGAAGACTATAGCAACAAATGTTAAAATTATGACTATGTCAAGAGACAACTTGCTGAATTGACTACTAAGCTTGACACATTAAAAGGTAAATTTGAAACTTAAAATTTTGATTTTAGAAAATTTGGTGTGTCAAGCGAAGTAGTTGCCAACATGATAAACCGTTGCTTGTAATTTAAACATAACCAACAAAAGGTTTTAGGATACAATAAAGTGCCTCCTCCTTTCAATCATAATTATCAGTATTACCCTGCGACTGAAGAGGAGATTGCCAACGAACCGTTCATGGTTTATGCAAACCAATTGGTTTTGTTTCAGGAGGAATTATTAATATTGAAAGTACTAATGTTTCTACTTCCCCTGCAAATCAATCCTTAACTCAGTCAAAGCAAGAAGCTGAAGGATATATTTCTGATAAAAAGCTATGTCTGGACCTCATAATAAAACTGCGTCTAAACCTATTGTTTATGTTTCGAATGAAAACTTTAGTGTTTCTAATGTTAAAATTTATGATACATCTTGTGATGCTTCTACATCGGATCATGTTGAATTGAATTTTTTTGACATATTTGATAACTTGTTTGATAATTCTGATGCTCCTGATGTTTCTGTTACAAGCACACCTACTCAACAAGTCACACAATCTAATGCACCCTCACTTATCGCACAATCTGTTTCTTGCACATGTTCTTGTGTGAAAAGTAAAGGGTGTCTTAAAAGAAAATATATTAGAAAAGGGCAGTACCAATTTCAATAACAATAAACAGATTTGTTTCAATTGTGGTACTGGCGGTCATATTGCTAGGAATTGTCCTAATCGAGCTTTTATGCATTTTCTGTCACCAAGAGGAGAGAACGAGTCTAGAGAAACGTCTTTAACTATAAGGTCCTCAAGAACTCGTTCTCGAGATGATGATTGGAAGGATTATCAAAAAAAAGAATAGGGCAGTTTTTCAAAAGAACAAACAGGTTTTTAATAACATAGTCACAAACAGTTTGCCAAAATCGAACAAGGCTCTGCCAAGATTGGTTTCTTCAAAGACCGAATATGGGTCTTCAACCACTTATGGTAAAAAATCTAGATGCTCAATGCAAACTGAAAAGAAAAATGTTTCAAAACCACCTGTGATTGTTAAGAAACCTAAATATCAGTGGATGCCCAAATTAACTTCCATCCAATCATCGTTACCCACTAATAGTGTTTTAAATGATGATTCAAAGTTAAAGGTTTTAAAGGATAAATTTGTGATTGTAAAGGGTCAACCCATTAAAGTAATGACATGGGTCCCGAAATCTAAATAATTCTTCTCATTTTGCAGGGATAGTTGCGGAGTAATGTCGTCAGACCTTGGTATGTCGACAGCGGCTGCTCCCAGCATATTATTGGAGACATCTCCCAATTGAGCAACATTCAATCTTTTAATAGGGGCTATGCTTCCTTTGAGAGCGGAGAAGGTGGAAAAATCACTCAAAGAGGAACCGTGCCAAATGGAGTGCTGAGTTTCGAAAATATCAACTTTGCTCCCCAGTTAAAACATAGCTTGTTGAGTGTTTCTCAGATTTGTAACAAAGGTTATTCAACGCATTTTACTGATAAAGAGTGCATGATCCTTAAGACAGGCATTGTCATCCCGGAAGAGTGGATCCTTCTCAAATCAAAGCGGGATGGAAATGCTTATATAACTGACATGAACAGTAATATTCCTTAACAAGTCACCTGCCTCTTTTCAAAGGTCTCAAGAAAAAATGCTATGTTGTGGAACCGACAACTCGGTCATGCGAATGCTAAGAATCTAAATCGTCTTGCTAAAAATGAGATGGTACATGGCTTGCCTGTCAGAGATTTTATAACTTTTGAGAAGTGTGTGTCATGCGCCCAAAGAAAGCATCATAGAAAACCACACCTGCCAAAACAGGTCAATTCAATCAACCAGTTGCTCCAATTATTACATATGGACTTATTTGGTCCATTCAATGTCCTAAGAACCAACACAAACTCGTATTGTCTGGTTGTAATCGATGATTTCTCTCGCTTTACGTGGGTTTTCTTCTTATCCAACAAAGCTGGGATTGCTGATCTAATTGAGAAGTTCATTGTGATGATTGAGAACCAAACTAATAACCGGGTGAAGGAGCTTCGAACTGATAATCGAATAGAATTCAAGAATGCAGTTCTTGTTCACTTTTGTAAAGAAAAGGGAATTGTGCGTCAATACCGCTCTGTTCGCACACCTCAACAAAATGGTGTGTTGGAGTGGAGAAATCGAACATTTAAAGACGCTGCAAGTACGATGCTTTGTGACTCCAAGCTACCTATTTTCTGTTGGGCGAAGGCGATTAACACTGCTTGCTACATTCAGAATCGTGTTTTGATCAACAAAGCGTAGATGAAGACTCCGTACGAAATCCTTTATGTTCATAAGCCTTCAGTCGGTCGCTTCCATGTATTTGACTGTCCTTGCACCCCTCTTCACCTGGAGTCCAACCCAAAATTTAATGCCATATACGATGATTGTTGCTTCGTGGGGTATGCTGCACGCACGGCGTGTAGGGTTTACAATAAGAAAACGAAGCTGATTGTTGAATCTTTCGACGTGCGCTGGCTGGAGGAGAATTCTACGGGTGCTAGAGTGGGTCCTGATTGGCTATTTGATTAAACATCTTTGTTCAAATCGTTCAATATGTATTCAGATGGTTCATCCGGTTTTTCCTCTGATTCGAAGATTGTTCCTGAAGATGAAGACGAAGAATTTGTTTACATACCTCCAACGGTATCCTCTTCAATTCCTATGGGGGAGTCATCCGTTCATGCTCAACGTGATTCTCCAGATGCTGATGCTACACCTCTTACTCCTGTTGAAAGAGAGTTTATGTCTAGAGATGCTTCCTCTGTTACTCAAACTTTCATGGAACTAGTCTTTCTTGAACAAATTATTGATGAGTTTGTAGCAGATCCATTAAATGAGATAGGTTCATCTGATCTGGAACATTCAGCAAATGATGGAGTTATCAACATTCACAATCTTCCTGTCTCCCTTAATGATATCATCCAGGAGATACCCTCATGAATTCAACGTGATCATCTGATCAAGAATGTCATTGGCCAACTGGGTGATGGTGTTAAAACAAGAAGTTAGAATGGAGATGTAAACACATGTCTCTATTCTTGCTTTATCTCTTAAATAGAGCCAAAGAACGTTGAAATGGATTTGAATGAGCCCAAAAGGGTAGATTCTATGCATGAAGAGTTAAATCAATTTGAAAAACTCCGGGTTTGGATGCTGGTTGAACTTCCTAAGGGCAAAAAGCCTCTTGACACGCGCTGGGTATACCACAATAACCACGATAATTCTATAGTCATAGTGCGCAATAAGGCAAGATTGGTGGTTCCCGGGTTTAGACGAATCGCGGTTCTTGACTTCATTGAGGTTTATGCTCTGGTTGCTCGATTGGAGGCTATCTGTATATTCCTTGCACATGATTCTTACATGAACTTCACAGTTTATCAGATGGATGTCAAGACAGCCTTCTTGTATGGCATTATAAAGGAAGAAATCTATGTTGATCAACCCCATGGGTTTGTTAACTTGAAGTTTCCTAATCATGTCTACAAGTTGGACAACGCGTTGTATGGGTTACATCAAGCGCCTCGAGCATGGTATGCGACTCTCACAAAGCACTTGCTCGAACATAGATACTCTCATGGCACTATTGATCAAACTTTACTCATCAAGCATGTGGGTAATGATCACATTCTAGTCCAGATCTATGTTGACGACATTATCTTCGGGTCTACCAGTCTGCAGCTATGCAAAGAAGTCGAAGGAGTGATGAAAAATAGGCTTGATATGAGTTCGTTAGGTGCAATGACCATGTTTTTAGGCTTCAAGTCCAACAGAAGTCAACCGGAATCTTGATCCATCAAGCAAAGTATATGGAGGATATACTTGAGAAGTTTGGGTTTCAAGACGTAAAACCTGCATTGACATTGATGGCCGAAAGACCCCTGCTAAATCCGGATACTGATGGAGAATCTCTAGATCAGACACACAACAGATCGATGATCGGATCATTGATGTATCTAACTGCAAGCCGCCCAAAAATCATGTTTGCAGTTTGTCAATGCGCACGTTATCACGCTAATCCTAAACTTTCACATCTTATTGTTGTCAAAAGAATCTTTCGGTATATCAAAGGCACTTAAAAATTGGGTCTTTGGTACTCGAAAAATTCTGAATTTGATTTATATGCATTTGTTGACAGTAATTATGGAGGTTGTGAACTTGATAGGAAGTCTACATCAGGAGGGTGTCAATTCCTTGGTGACCGGCTGGTATCATGGCAGTAGAAGAAACAGCACACCATCTCAACCTCAACAGAAGAAGCAGAATATGTTGTTGCCTCTTCTTGTTGTTCTCAAGTTATATGGATCCAACATCAGCTATTGGATTACGGTTTGACTATCTAGAAACCCCTATCTTCTGTGATAATGAGGCTTCAATTCAGATTACTAAAAATCCTGTCCAATATTCCAAAACCAAGCACATTGATATCAAAATTCATTTTATCAGAGACTGCTATGAGCGTTCGCTTATTCAGCTGGAACAGGTCCCCACTGCTAATAATGTGGGAAATCTATTCACAAAGCCACTTAACAAAGCTCGATTCGATGTGTTTGTGAGTTTTTTGAAAATGATTCATTTTAAGAATTAATTTTGTTTTAGGTTAGTTTAAATTTGTGCATTTTAATTACATTCTCACCAATGCACATTTTTATGGGGAGAAATAAACAAAAACCAAACAAAAATTAGAAAATCAAAAATCCAAAAATAGTGTTATTTCTGTTTTATTAAAAAAATCCAAAAACATTAGAATATCATAAAATTATAAAGTATATATGTTGTTTTTAGTTTTGTTTATCGGGAGGTGATATAATCATGTGATAACAGATCGTCTAAATTTGTGTAAGGTGACTAAGTCCAATTGTCTGTGCTCTGTGTTTGATGCGCTGGTAGATGTAAAGGGGATTTTTAAATGGACTTGACTAGGATCAGATGAACTTAAGAAGTTTAGAGACTTGAAATTTTTTAACCTAGATAGTTCTATTGAATTTGACAATACGACGCTTGGTAGGTTGAGAAAAGAGATATACATGGGAATCTGCAGATACACTAAATTAATACGCATCTAAAACTGTGGCTTAAATTTTCCTTGATGTATGGACTTATGTCCTTAGCTCTGGTTCTAATAGGGCGACTGGGGGATCTGATAAAGTAGGTCAGTAGGAAATTATTTTCTTGCTTTGTATTTGTTAGTCATATGTATCTTCCTCTGTGTGATGGGAAGATCCGACCTGAATGCAACATATGCAACTCTATTTCTACACACCTTCTTATCTATGAAAATATTTATGTCTGTTAGCCATATGTTGTCCCCTCTGTGTGATCGGAAGATCCGACCTGGGACACAACATATGCAACATTCTACCTCTCAATCCCTCTATCCTAGTTAGCCATATGTTGTCCCCTCTGTGTGATTGAAATATATCCAACCTCCGACACAACATATGCATCTATCTCTAAATCTGACTTCCTCCTTAATAATTGTTTACTCACCTAAAGTAAGGAGTTCTTTGGAAGTTCTTGATAACCAGGGTATATTGGGAAGTGGGGAACACATTCTAGTGCAACTAAAATTAAACCATTTAGAGGTTGTCTGTAGATCTCGCTGCTTGATTTAGGTGGACAACAATATTCCTGGACAACAATATTCTGACCATAGGTTTATGCCGTAAACCCCATTTTGACCATAAACTCAATTTGGTCAATAAATTGTTGATTATTTTAAGGCCAAAATAAATTGTTTGATTTAGAATCACATAAACTTTATATTGTTTAAATGCTTTGTTTTCTCACTTGACATGTTTTGTGCAGTTTAAATGGCAAACCTCAAATTCACTGACATTCACAATCTGGCAATCCTACTGGCGGAACCTCCTGTTGCTCATGGAGAGTTCAAGTCAATGATTCATGGGATAAGGGAGTGATGCTTGTCTACTTCTCTCACAGTAAATCATGTTGTTTATCAAGACATCATCAGAGATTTTTGAAAAACTGCTAAGCTGAAGAAGGGAAATAATGGAGCCGTCACTATTAAAGCTGATGTGAAAGGATGTAGTGTTATCATAACAGAGCAATCTATCAGATAGGTTCTTCTGATTGATGATCAATCTTCATTTCCTATTGAGATTGGAATCAATGATGCCCAAGAAATACTTGTCAAGATGGCGTATGAAGGCAATTTTCCTCCTACTGTGAAGAAACTACTGCCACCTTACTTGAGATTTTTGGCTCACATCTTTATGAGTTACACATATGGCAGAATAACTGGTGGTGACGAGATTTCCTTGAGAAACACAGGAGCTATTACCGCACTTACTGCTAAAATCAACTTCAACTTCTCAAAATTTATCTTGGAAGAATTTATGGAGAATATCGAAGCAAAGACATGGGACACATTCTTGATGTATCCCAGGTTCATTCAGAGATTTATTGATGTACAATTCCTAGAGATGGTCAAAGAAGGAGAAACCCTGGATATG
Source organism: Lactuca serriola (assembly GCF_051521515.1). Taxonomy (NCBI): domain Eukaryota; kingdom Viridiplantae; phylum Streptophyta; class Magnoliopsida; order Asterales; family Asteraceae; genus Lactuca; species Lactuca serriola. The sequence goes on along the minus strand of NC_136408.1, from coordinate 144,958,766 downwards.
AAGTCTCTTGGTCCACACACAGTTGGACTGATCAAACAAAATCACAAAGGAAAAGTCGTCTTTCAAGGAAAGTTTCCCTTGGTTAAATTTGGAAAGTTCGCTGAGCTGAATGAAGCATCTGAATCTCATGGGTCTTCTGACAAAATATCTTCTGAGCATGTATCTTCAGAGCAGGTATCATCAGAAGATGATGTCATAATTGTTTCAGATCATGAAAAGGAAGCTACTATTCCTAGTACCTTTGTGGCAGAAGAACATGAGATGACATATGTGCCTATTCAAAGTGACTACAGTGAGGGGACTAAGGCAACTGCATCTGCAAACACTGAAGACGCTCATGATTCATTCGAGGATCTCGATCTTATTGGCTATGACAAGGATGATGTTCCCTTGAATTTTGGAACCAATAAAAATCTTTTGTCCAATGAAAACCTCAATTTGTTCTTTGACAGTATCTATGATGTTACTCATACAGCAACAGAGATACGGGAGACTAAAGATGCTCTTGAAACCATGCCTCCTACCTCCAATCAGATGGCTGACAATTCAATTCCTAAGGAGACAATTTCAGGGATTCCTCCCCTTGATAATGTTTTTCCTACCACAGAGCAACCTAAGAGGGATCCTACAACAGCTCTTACCTCCTCGCCTCCTGTTAAAAGAAGAAGGCTTGATCCAAGACCCGTTGTGCTGATCTCTGAACTATCTCAAGGCCTTCCAATTCATCCAACACCTGTTCTTATTGCTGACTCATCTGGACCATCTCATGAAGGACCAAGCACCACCTTTGATTTTAGTAGTTCTTTAGCACCTGCAGATTTTTCTCCTCCTAGGCCTGATCATGGTGCTGCCTCTGTGAGGCTTGCTATGAATTTGGCTAAAGAACAAAGCTTAGTGCCTTCCCCCCGAGCTAAAGAAATTTCTATTGGGAAAGTCCACTCTGGAGAAGATAATCCCACTATGCTTGGGCTTCAAAAGGAGATAAATGTGCTTAATCAGAAAAATATTGAGCTTGACATTCGGTAGCTGATCTTATGACTGAAAATACCAAGCTCAAAATTCAAGTTGCTTATCTTGAAGAGGACAAGACTCTAAAGACAAATCAGATCACTGATCTTCAGACTCATTTTCGTCTCCTCACAGCCAGCTACTTTGATCTGAAGAAGAAGTTGGAAGAAGAACTTGTAGACAAGTTTAAATCATCTGTTGATGAGTCAAGAAAGTATCTGCCTTCTCAAGCTCCCCCTATTGTACCTCTACCTGTACAAACATCTCAAATTGTGGATCGATTTGAAAAGGAACCAGCTCAAGCTCCAAATGTTGTTTCTCTGAAACGTGCCAAATTGGCCAAATCCACTGAGAAAAGACAACTTTTGTTTAAAAGGAGCTCAGATCAAAACGCTCCTGGAGATCAGCCCAAAATCACCGTTACAGACCTTGAAGAGAAATGTTTTAGAGATGTATATAGTGATAGGTCAGGAATTGTCTCATGGGGCTTTCATGATACGCTAAATATGTGGCTCGTGAGACGCAAAAGTGGAAATATAGAGTTTTATAGAACTTTTCATGATTTCCAATCCTGGACCAGGATTGATCTTTCAGAATTATCGAACGCCCCTTTTGCAAATCCTTAAAATGATCCCAAGGCAACACATTTCAAGCTTTATTTGGAGAATCGAGTGATGAAGGGTTTTCCTATAATGAAGACTGCAGAGTCAATCATCAAACAATACCCCAATGTACTTGATCCCAAAATCAATCTTCCTTTTCAAACTGTGATGTGGCCTGCCACCAGCCAAGTGAAACAGATTCATGTGCTTCAGAAGTATCCATATGGATCATTGCACTCCATGCTCTACTGGGTTTTTGATGAAACTACAGCCTCTACTATCATAAAACTTCAAGATGGATGCATTCGATTGTATGACAAAAGAGATCTGTTTAAATTTGGAAGATGGGATATTCATCAGTTGAACCTTCATCAGATCAAGGTTGCAGAAGATATTTTCGAGCTAGGTGCTAAAGAGTATACATCTATGGTTGCTGATATCATCAACAAAAAGATGTGGAACGGGGCAATGGGCATATCAGATGTTCTTCTTGTCGACAAAGACTGAGTCAAGCTAGTCCCAAACCAAGGGGGGGATTGAAGGGTCCAGTTTATAGATTGGTCAAGGCTTTACATTGTAAAAGTTCTTTTGAGTCATTTTATGTATTTTTAGGTTGTTTGGATGTTTACGGCCAGATCATGTGTTTACGGTCGTAAACCCTGTTTACGGCCAGAGTCTTATATTTATAGGGCAGGTCAATGTCTTTTGTGAGTTGTTGATCGTTTAGTATTTTGCAGCCAAAGTATTCACATGTTGTACCAGACATTGATTGATTGCTTGATTACTGGTTAAGATCCGTTTCCAGGACCTTACAGATATGGGATACGATCCATAATGTCTCACATAAAGACGTGATACTTTACCAGTCTCTTGCTATAATATTTCCATATATAATTTTTGTATGTCGAATCTTTTCAACATAACATTCATATATATTTTTTACTAAACTTGATTAAAATCTCAATCTAAGCTTTTAGAATTTAAATGAAGTATGAATTCCTCTCCCTTAATTATAGCAAAACAACTCCTCAAACCCTGCAACTTTACGAATTGAAACCTTTGTTTTCTATAATTAATATTGCTAACTTGCAACACTTACCATAATAATTATGCTCCCACTAGCATAATAACTATTATCTAATTAGCATAACACTTATGCTCCCATTAGCTTTGACATGTACCCAGAAATTAGTTGGACTTCTAGAAATCAATACTTATTGATTCCCATACCAAAGTTCAGATTTCTAATACTCGGTGCTTCAAAATGTCTTTTCCAGACTTCTCAAGCTTATACACCTTTTAGATTAAATAGCACATGTATGTGTTTGAACCTTCCAGAACATAAACTAATAAGTCCCAAATGTTGAAACTATTTGCCAATTTCTCACAATTCAAACTATGAAAAGGGATGTCGTAATCATACTCAAATTTGAGAAAGCAATTTTAACAACTACTAACTATAATCCGTTAAAATCTACTTAGTGAAAGCGTTTCCTCACAATCAATTTCATGAATTGGAGAGAATCCTTATGACACTTCGATTTTATGGTGTATGTGTTCCTATCCATATGAATTTGTCATACCCATAATCACATGCCAAGATTAGTGACAAATCCAAACTCATATGGACTGAACTTGTTCAATCGTAATTTCTTGCAACCTGACAGCTCAAGGGCCTGCCATTGCTTCCGAGTTGTTATATAAATAATTGAGAACACATAGAACTCACATGTGTTGTCAAATTAACTAGAATGGGCACAGAAACATGAATATGTCAACACGATAGGTTCCAAACCTCAAGTCGTGTGCTAGTGATTAATAACAGGTTTATTCTTGATTAGTTCTTGAAACTTTTCAAGATCTTTAAGACTCCCACTGACCTCTTGACATAGAATATTCTCTTTGTCAAGAACTATTCCTTGACAAACAAATATTCAAGAGTTAGTGCGGATTCTTATCAAGAATGACACTTCATATAATTGGTCTCAGTTGGTCTTTGTCTTATCCAATACATCACAACTACCAATCTCAAATGTGCATGAGTAAGAAAACATTTATACTCCACATTTTATGATGTGTTATAAACCTTTCTTAAGATTATGTCACTCAAGGCACAATCTTGGAGTGCAACTCTAAGACTTGATTTTGGAACGAAGTATGATTCATCTATTTGATGTAACCATTTCTACAATTCACGATTCTTTTTCTTACCCATAAAAATGCACTACGATGTCCTTAGAGAATCAATTGTGATATGGATTTTCATAATCATTAAGATGATCATAAAACACGATACTAAAATACTCTCCCATCCTTTCAGATTGGAGAAACTTTTATCTTTCCGCCTAATTTGCTTCTTCTTATTCGTTCTGCTACACATTGAAACTTTTTCAATGATTTAAAATTATACTTAATCTTGTAAGCATAACCATATTAACTAAACTTTAGTAAATCATGACGAATAGTCTTATCGCTCTTTGTAGTGGACTTGACCAACGCATAACCAAGTGTACCCCATCGCCTAGTCCTTCAGTTGACTCACATATACATGTGAACAAGGAATTAGTCCTAATTTTCCAAAGATGAAAATTCTCATTCATCACACAATACAAGTCGCATGATTCCAAGTTTCTATCCAACTGAAACTTGGGTGATGAGAATATTTCCTTATTTGGTAAATTTTTGACTCTACCTCAAATCAAAGGATCAAATTCATTTTCCAATATTTCTATCAACGGAAACATATAAACAACAATTTTCACAAATGCCATTGTAAGGAGACTTAAAATAAGATAAAAATAAAAAAAATCTTTATTTATAAAAGTGCGGAAAACTTGTCCTTACAATGCAAATACAAATGAAAACTATGTTGTTATCTATTCCTAAGCAATCTATCATAACTCTTAAGCAGCAACTTAAAATTCTGATCATCGAGCCATGCGATCGAAATCCATCTCATCGCGATCAGAATCGGCTTACTCTTCCTTTAAGCTTCCTTTCTTTTCTTTGATTCTACAAAACCTCACAATGTAATTACATTACATCATGTATTAAGAATCTCCAAATAGGAAATTAATAGAGTTAGACAGTAGACTTACCTTAGATAGAGTCAAACATTTTGACTATACCATCTCTTAGATCTCTCAGGTAGTCAGGGTAGCTTCGTTTCCAATGTCCCTCTAAATGGCAGTAGAAACAAATGGTTTCATGTGCATCGACACATGATAAAATCCCATAACCGCCTTTCTCTTAAGTTCAAAATTTTTGACTTTAGCCAATTTCTATCTCCTAGGAGAAGAAATCATTTGTGGATTGTCACGGTTGTCCATGGAAATTTTAGGAACTAGATCTTCCAATCAGCATTGCTTTAGCAGTGTGCTAAATCATTTCTGATTCTGCAGCAATAAGCAAATAGCTAAGATCAATAAGGGTCATGTCGTGGTCTATCATGTAGTAGTCATTAATGAACCTGCTATATGACTCAGGAAGTGATTGAAAAACCCAGTCAACTGCCAGCTTCCTCGAGACTTCGACACCCAACTCTCCCAGTCTGTCAATATGTAACTTCATTTCCAAGATGTAAGCACATACATAGTTTCCATCTTTGTGTTTGCTTGCCAATAGGGCTTGAATAACCTTGAACTTTTCAAGTCTTTGAACATGTGGGTTAGTGAGAATAATTGGAGGAGGTGGAGGAAGTGAAGTATGATTTCCAGTCCTACTAATGCACGACAAAGGGATTAATCTTTCACCTTGATCACCATGTGGGATATCATATTCATTAGGAAAGCTTTTTCCAAAAGAATAAGGTAGACCATATTTGTCAGAACTAGACATCTATTTGGGAGAAATTCAAGCTAGTTGCTTTAAGTCCTTAATATAACACCCAAATGAAATATTAAGGCTAGGACCCAACATAATATTTTACAATTTGGAAGAGGGATGCCATAATCCAATTGTAAAATATTTGAACGTAGGTAAATGACGATTTACCAATTTCCACCATGAAAAACGAAATTGATTATAAAATTTTAATTGTTTTGAAATTCGTAGATCCTTTGAGATTCATTGAACTTTTCAATGGCATGTTTAAACCTCGATTATGCTCTTCAAGTTTGTGACTAGGATGTCGAGGATCAAAAACAAGGTGTAAATAACCTTGCAAATTAGCTTGGTACACTTAATGTTACAGATCACCTAATCGATGTGTCGGTTAACCACACACGCTCCATTGATCTATGATTAACATCAAGCTACCCATTTCCACACACTGTTAGTCCCAAATTAGTGTGTCAGTTAAGCACACGTGCTCCACTAACGACTTAACAAGGTGCAAAGTGCAATTTCATGGGTTTGCACCAAATTCACATTTTTCCTAAGTAACTAAGATTGGGAATTTATAAGTGTTTAGTTACTTGGTATTTTAATTATACTTTTAATGAGAATTGATGTTCTATCCTACCCGTTCGGCTAACGACCCTCCACCAGTCAAGGAAGCGGTGGGTGAGAGTGGACACCCATTAAACCACCATTTATAGGTAGTAAGCTTATACCCACCTTATAGACCGGCTTCGTGAATGAGGCCTACTAACGGTAAGACCAAGTTTTTACTTATACATATAATATATTAAACTTTTAATATTATAATAGTATAAGGGTGTATTTTAAACTTTTAAAATACTAAGTGGTTTAATCTATTAATTAAACTATACTCTTAATTTACTTAAACTTAAACCATGTCATTATGGAATTATTAATTCTCTTGTAATTAAACACTTTAATTAACTATTAACAAAGTCCATAATGTAATATAAATTATTCAAAACATCAAGATGCTAAAAAAAATTAAAACTATTTAATTTATTATTATGTTATGAACCCATGAGTTACACTTTTGAAAACTTTTCAAATAACTTTAGTTCTAGAATTCAATGTCTCATAAAAAACTTTTCAAATTCCAAAACTTGAGGACAAGTTTTGTAAATCTTGAAAACTTTTAGAATTCCATAAAAGAGACTTTCAAAGTTTCATAACTTGAGGGCAAGTTATGAAACTCTTCAAACCCATTTATAACAAACTTTGTAACCTTTGAAGGCTCTTGGAATTCATAACTTAAAGACTTAATGAATGATACTTTTCACATTCATAACTTATGGAAGTCTCAAAACTCTTAAGATTATTACTTTTAAAAAATACTTTTGAGTTCCAAAATTTATGAAAAAATTAGTAACTCCTTAAAAACATTTAGATCAAACTTTTGAAACAAATTAAATAATCATATCATTTTGTCTTTTAATAAATTGACCTAATTCAACTCTTGTAGTAAAATGACTCAAATTTTACAAATAATTAGTTTTTAATTAAATCAAGTAATTATCTTAAAATTTGACAAACTTCATTTTTTTTCAACTTTGAAAATCAAACGTTTGCATCAATATAAGAGAAAACAACCCATGGCTTTGATACCACTGTTGGGTTTTAGTATACTACAACATCCTATGGTACACACACAACCCTAAATGCTTTGGATCAATCTTTTCTTTAATTATACATGCAATATTGTTTCCAAAACATTAAGCCTACAACTAGCATACAATTGACATAAACAAAATAAAATACTAGTTAGGAGTTTACCTCTTTATGTAGCTTGTAGAACTTGTTATATTTGGCCTTTAAGAACATAGTACCCCAAGTGCAATGCCTCAAACGGTTCACAACACACCTAGGACGGAGGAGAACTTGAGTGAGAGGTTGCTAGCTTCAAATTCGACTCCTATGAAATCCAAAAACTCTAGTGGCTGATTTTGGGTGCTAAAGGAGTCCTTTTATAGTGTGGCAAAGTCTAGGATTACATCCATGAAAACCCAAATGCCCATGACCATTCATATTACTTAGGCTCCATGGGTTAAACCTCCATGTACTATCCATGGACTACTATACTGGTTTACCTATCCTAAATAACAATTGGCCCACACTATAAGAATCATTCATTTACCAAATCAATCCCAATATATTTAATTAGTCTCTTTTGAACACATAATTAATTCCAAATTAATTCTTGATCAATACTAATTCAATAATATGATTTCATATTAATATATTAAAACTTATAATATATTAATAAATCATAAGTAACCTCTTACTCAAGTATCCATCCTATCAAATTGTCCTGGTGATATGCAACCCAAAATGGATCATGCTACTCTCGGCTCAAGTACATATCAATTATAGTTATGGGCTTAGACACCTAATCAAACATGTTTCATGTCTCTCAGCTAAGGAAGTGTCTGGCCGATGATTCCAGAGTAGTTCCATTGGATGATATTCTGGTAGACGAGCGCGTGAACTATGTGGAGAGGCCCGTGGCGATTCTTGATAAAAAGACGAAGGTCTTGCGCAACAAGGTAGAGGAGCTGGTGAAGTTTCAGTGGAAGCACCGTAAGGGTTCCAAATGTACATGGGGACCCGAGGAGGATATGAGAGAGAACTTCCTATATTTATTTAAGTAGCGAACTTCGAGGATGAAGTCCCATTCAAGTGGGGGAGAGTTGTAACACCCGCTTCTCAGGTACATTTCTTTATGTTCTTATGTTATGTGTATTTTGGGAATTAGGGTTATACGATGGGCGTAGATGTTAGTTATGCAAGGGTGTAACTCATTAAATGGATACATGTCACACCCCAAAACCGGAACGCCAGAAACGTTCTGGGTGGATGACGTCATGTCAAGTATCACAACATATGCAGTATAGTAATCAAAGTACAACAACCATTGCATTAATAGTAATAATTTTACATCGGATTACATCTTATAGTAATATCAAAGTAATTACAGAGCATAACATAGGAGCAGCTCGGTACTAGACTGTCTTCACACAAAACCTCCTGGAATGTACCTGTCTATCGCTGACCTGAGAATACAAGTTATTTTGAAAGCGAGCATCAACATGTTATAATGCTGGTGAGTCCATAAGTATTTAGTGTTATTTGTAACGTCGATCCGATAGGCCTTCGAATATGTGATACTACTCTATCCACATCCAAACAAGGAAAAGGAAGTAGAGCAAAACCACACATTCTTAGTCTATGGGATCTTTATTATATATAACCTTGGGAGTATACCCTCTGTAATCATAGGTATATCAATAAGGATCTTTTTAGTTTTTTACACAAGGTTATCTATGGATCCTAAAATACCCCTATGGTATTTTTGATTACTTATTTGATTCTCAACTTCTGAATATGATTCTGGGATTAATGTGAGTCTTTTAGTATTCCAAAATACTCCCACAGTATTTTATACTTTATTTTTGGCTCTAGGATTCCTATTTGGTAAGTTGCAGACCTGTAGCAACACCACTATCACTCCCAAGCACACGTTCATCGCATCTTGAATAAATGTAGTTGATCAGGTTACATTTATTCCAGCTTACGATTACATAACTGCCCAGGTTTGACGGTAATGTTCAACATCCGAAGACTTTTATTCTTGTTCTTCTTGTGATACTTTGTTTGGGTGTTTAGATTCTGGATGTTCTTATACTTTGATAAAATATGGTTATATTTTAAAGTATAATTCTTGGTCAGAGTGTTTTATCCCTATGTATTTATAGGCCGTATATCTTTTATGAATTGATATACTGAGCTCACTATAAACAATGCTCTGATACCAAATCTCTCACACCCCAAAACCGGAAACGGCGGAAACGTTCTGGGGTGGATGACGTCATGTCAAGTATCACAACATATGCAGTATAGTAATCAAAGTACAACAAACATTGCATTAATAGTAATAATTTTACATCGGATTACATGTTATAGTAATATCAAAGTAATTACAGAGGATAACATAGGAGCAGCACGGTACTAGACTGTCTTCACACAAAAGCTCCTCGAATGTACCTGTCTATCGCTGACCTGAGAATACAAGTTATTTTGAAAGCAAGTATCAAAATTTTATAATGCTGGTGAGTCCATAAGTATTTAGTGTCATTTGTATAAATATGAATTTTTATTCAAAATAACTTTATGAAAAGTAGTAGTTTAGAATCTACGGTGTACTAGCGTCCTTTCCAGAAAATCCTTTATTTTCTAAATAAAAGCAGTCTTATACCAAGACTCGACAGAGTTATGTTTTAAAGAGTAATTTTCCCTTAAATACTATCATTACCAAAATAAGGTATTTGACTTTAAAGAAAGTAGAAGAATATCACAAGTAAAAATACTAGGGAAAATAACATATGTCTCAACAGAAATACTGCTAACTAAGGCAATAGAAATCTTGGACTCCAGGAGAGTATCGAATGAATGATATGCCTGGATCAGCCTGACAAAAGGAAACACAGACCCCAGACGGTATCAAATGTACGATACGGCTAGCAAGGTCTAAAACAAAGAATACAGACCCCAGACAGTATCAAATGAACGATACAGCTAGCAAGGTCTATAACAAATAAACACAGACCCCAGACGGTATCAAATGAACGATACAGCTAGTAAGGTCTAAAACAAAGAAACACAGACCCAGACAGTATCAAATGACCGATACAGCTAGCAAGGTCTAAAACAAATGGAAATCCTAAGTGGGTGGTTTCAAAAGTACCGTGTTAATTCTCGTTACCTTAAGGCCATGAATTATAAGGTAAACATCGAGATACTCGTAACCATACTGATAGACAATAGAGTACTTGACGCCTTGCAAGCGTCAGAAAGAATGTGACATTTGTCACCCCTTGGCCTGGTAGGCCGGGGACTGTAGCTAGCAGTCAGGGTGTGGGAATGTCAGTCCCGTATAGATCTATACACAGAATGCCCGCTCTCCCTCCAGGAGACTCTGGTTACCAACTTGACGACGGGAAGACCCGTGTCTCGAAGATGCATCTCGTATTTTGAATTCTATTGCAAGTGCTGGAAGTAACGATATAGACTCACGAATGAACTGACTCCTTTGGAATTCTTGTACTAGAAAGAGTGAATAAAATCTCCTAACTATTCCTATAATAGTTACTAGTGTCTCTGATCTATGAATGGTGAATGGAAATATGCCCTTGCTACCCAAGGGAAATGAATTGGTCAATGGATCCCTTTATGTCCGTATATGTATACATGATATATAACTAATGTTTAAACGACCTTCGGACGGATAACCGTTACTTACCAGACCACATCCAAACAAGGAAAAGGAAATTGGGCGATCTAGCCTTCCTAAGTCTTTTAAACATTATAGGCATGCATTTAATGAAGTAAAAGCATAGAAGAAAATTCTGATGAAAACTTTGGAAAACCTTTACACATAAGAATTTTACGACTTGATGTCAGTTTGTAAAACAAGTTTTGGAAAATCTTTGGAATCCATTGAAAAACCTATTATAATAACGTTGAAATTGATTTTTATAAGACAGATTAAGTGAAGAAAACCTTTGTAAAACCTTTAACAAGAGTTGGAAGCGAGATTTGGAACATCTTAAGTTGGATAAAACAGTTATCATGCAAAAGTGTATTTGGCTATACAGTTAGTAATCACATGTGATTTATATAATAACTGTATTGTATTCCCGCCCCCCCTATAAAATCAGTTAAAATCATTTAAAAGGTTAATTCAGGGGTATGAACTCACCTGACGTTGGCGGTTCGGATGAATGGGCGGTATAGGATGCTAAGTGTCAAGTGAGGACTTGACCACGCACGCGAATCCTATTTAACATGTAACGATACATTTAAGTATCTAATTAGTCATTTAAGAACTAATTAAACAAGTAAGGATGTCTTACTACATAAAAACACTTTGCTACAAGTGCTAGAAGTACCAAGGGTTGCATATAAGGTATGTATGGACTCACATTGGAGTTTACTCTTCAAATGATGGCCCAAATGGGTGTTTACGGTTTCAAGACCACTTCCCCCATGAGTTTACGGCCGTAAACTCATGGTAGTGGTGTCATGGTATCTTTAAAGGTCTTATCTCACTCATAAAATCATTCTAGAGTCGAATCAAGGGCTAAGGAAGTGATTTGGAGCTCAAAATGGAGACAATAGGGAGTTTACGGTCCTTAGACCACTCCTTGAGGAGTTTACGGCTGTAAACACATGGTTTTACGGTCTTAAACTCATGTTTGTCCATTTCTTTTGTGCTTTGGTGGTTCTAGGCTATGTAGGCAACGTTCTAGTCACTTATATGAGCATAGGAATGTGTTAAAGGCACCTAAACACCTTGGAAAGGTGTTTACGGTTTTGGGAGACCATCCCAAACTGTAAACTCAAGTGTTGCTCATTGGGACATGTTTTGGTGCATCACATGAAGGAATACAAGGCTCTAGGAACTCATGAAAGCTTTTGGAGGTGTTTGAGGGGTAATTTAGCACCCAAAAAGGTGTTTATGGTCCTTGAAGATGGGTTTATGGTCCAAGAATGTTCTTAGACCGTAAACTCATGTTTACTACCCATATGTTAAGATTTTTGTGTTCTAAGTCGTTTCAAGTACGCCCCTAAGCCATAACTAAGCTACATAAGTGGTTTGGAAGGTTTTTTGGGCATCAAAACCCCATTTATGAGTGTTTACGGTCCATGAGTGTTCTTGGACCGTAAGCTCATGATTTTGCCACTTTTGGATGTCTTAAGCACGAATCTGCAAGTTAAATGAGCTAAACAACAAGTTAGGGTAGATCACTTACTAGTCTGGGGCTTGAAAGAGGCGATTTTTGACCAAACCCGATTTTTCGAGAGAGAAAGTAGAAAGAGAGACTCCCAAGGTGTGGAAAAGGGTTGGAATGAAACCCACTCAACCCTTATATAGGGCGGAGTTTATGGCCTAGTTGGGGGTCCACCCGACACCAACCGCGAACGAGGTTTTTTCACGACTACCATTAAACACGACAATTTTTAAAATTAGACTGCCTTATTTTCGATTTGCTTGATTAATATTATTTAAAATATTCCAACGGGTTTAATTCTGGTCAAAAATATTTTTGGGATAAATTTTGCTAATTTTTGACGTACTTAATTTCGACGTTAAGACTAACGAAAATTTTTGGGTTGTCACAATACAAGGGTTTTATTCCCTACATGGGCGTAACCCAAGTTACATAGAGCATAAAGACGAAGGGTGAAAACTTTAATTTTTGGGGCTTTAATCATTATTTAAAAGCTTAAACTCTTGGAGTACCATCTTATGACCAACCTCCATCCACTCTAGCCCCCATCTCGAAACCCTAATCCCTTGGATAGCGTTTTGGAGCTTGTGAGTGATTTTGGTGTATCTTTATAGTGAAGGAAAGCCATAGTTGAAATTGTGGTGCACTCAAGCTTGTGGATCGAAATTCTTCATCCCTTTATGCATATTTAGAAAGTATAAAGTTCAAACCTTGATGAATGATTTGCTAGATCTTGCTAGTTTATGAATTTATGTTCTTTTTGTCAGATATTCTTGGTCCATTTAAGTATGAACTACTCCAAACCCTATGAGTAGCATTTCTAGACATCTTGGGATGTATTAAGTCATAAAAATGCAGTTTTGGCCCCTTCCTTTCATCTATGCATGAGATATGGAGCATAAGGATAAGTTAATAGGTAGGGTTTTGGATTTTAGCTCTCTTTAGCCATGCAAAGGTATAAAGTTAGAGACTTTATGATTTAGAATGTTCATTAGGGTTAGATTTATGCTTTGGATGAAAGGTCTGAATGTATTAAGTACTTCAAACGTAGTTTGGCAAGGGAAACGGTACATGGGGCGTAATCTGGGCTATGCCTAGTTTATCCTAATTCTTGCCCAATTTCTAGATAAGGTTATACGCCCTGTGTAGAGTAAGAGGTGCGCCGCCTATAAGTCAATGATGGGTTGAATGTTGACATTTTGATGAGTTTGACTTTTGGTGAACTATAAGGGGTTGAGGACTTAGAAGGGAGAAATGGTATTTTGCCCAAATGAGGAGTTATCATGGTATTTGGACTTGCTAAGTTGAGATATTTACCTTAATTGGTAATTATGGTTTGGTTTTTAGATATGTTTTGTGGGAGAGACTTTGGCACCAGCGGCTAATGTGTGAGATCTATTTGTTTACTATTCAAGGTGAATCTGTTCACTGTATTCGTGGGTCGAAGGCACTAATTTCGGCCCACTGGATTATGTTTGTATGTTGACCGTGGTCTTTATGACACTTGTTGATATGCCTGTATTTGCTTGTTGTCTTTGTGAATCTTGATAATATGATTTTATCTAGATTGTATGTAGGGTGAAATAGACCCGAGAGTGAAATAGACTCATTCAGTTGAAAAACACCGATTAAGTTGAATATACTCAAGGGTGAAATAGACTTTGAAATGAAATTGACCCGTGCGGTTGGAAAATACTGATTGAGTAGAAATAGACATACGGGTGAAATAGACTAGTACAGCTTTGAGCTAATATATATGTATGGTATGGGGTATCTTGGGGAACTAAATAAGCTTTGTGCGTACGGTTTCATGGTTATGATTTTAGTTACTTCTAGTTTGAAGGTGAAGAGCTTGACATGAATGCACCGCAACCACTAATGTTCCATATTATTTGGCTTGTATCATACTCTGGTTGTTATTGATTGATTTAAAGAAAAAATTTCAGTTATAATTATTTGGATATTATAAACAATATACATCTCCTTGAATCTCTCATCATGCATGTACCTTTGTACCACTACCTGTAATACAAAGAAGTTGAGTGGATCAGGTTGGGAAACCTGGTGAGTATATAAGGATTTTAACCTACAATATATATATATATATATATATATATATATATATATATATATATATATATATATAATATGTTTAATTATAACCCAATTACCTATCCCTATTTTCTTATATATTCATTCTAAGAACTTCTCTTAAGGATTGTAACAGCCCGGAACCCCAGGTGTTTACTTATTCATATATTTTTGGTGTTTTGTGAGGGGACTCGGCGAGTTGGAGCTCAAACTCGCCGAGTAGGATCGCGGTTTTGGACGCGGGTTCGCGTCGGGACTCGGCGAGTCCTAGGAATGGACTCGGCGAGTCCACGCTGTTTAATGAAACCCTAATTTCCTGGTCCTGAGCCCTATTTAAGGGACCTTATGGCCTTCATTTTGGCTACCTTCGACCTTGGGAGCACCAGAGCAGCTGAGAGTTCTTGTGAGTGAGATAAGAGGCCATTATTCACCATTTTAGTGTGTATTTGCAAGAAAGGAAGAGGAAAGCCAAGCTAAGAGAGTTGGGGAGCTTAGGTCTACTCCCATTTCGACATAGGAAGCTAATTGAGGTAACATACAGAGCTTATTCTCGTGTTTTTCTTGATATGGCCAAATCTAGGGTTTCTTCATGCCTTGTTTGCCTTGTATTTGGAGTATGAGAGGTCCCATGGGGAAATGGTACCTAGATCTGGACCTTAGTAGGTCCAGAGAGTCCCAAATGTCATGCTTTATGCCTTTCCTTTTGAGTTGGAGACTTAGGTTTCCATTTTAGATGTCATTTCATCAAAAGAAGCCTTGTAGGCGTTGCTTGGTAGCCAAGATTATCCTAACCACTCAGCGAGTAGTCTTGCCGAGTTAAGGGATGACTCAGTGAGTCAGGGAGAATTAGAGAGGGTTGACAGGTGGACTGAGTCAAGCTGGAACTCACCGAGTTGTTCTTGAGACTCGACAAGTTGAGTCATGGTGGCCCCGCGATTATGCCAGGTGAAACTCGTCGAGTCAGAGAAATACTCGACGTGTCAAGAGAGGATCCAAGGGAGTCAGTGGACACGTGTAGACTTGCCGAGTCGCCCCAGTGCACTCGCTGAGTCCGGTCAAAGTTGACTGTTGACTTTTGTTGACTTTTAGGATTTGGTCAGCGATGTGGCCTTTAGGCCAAGAGAGGGGTAAAATGGTCTTTTACCCTTAAGAGGGTGTCAAGAGAGGGTTGATCCTAGACTCGAGAGTTATATTCACGAGAGTATTTGCCTTATGTGTTAGGCGGTGGCAAGTTCGAGATTCAAGTGTCTGGATATCTGCTTTCTGCTTGCCAGGTGAGTCTTCTCACTATACTTTACCTTGAGTAGGTAACCAGAGTTATGTGACAGAGTATTTGTATGCTATGTGTTGTACTGCATTATTTCTATGTGATTTATGTTGTGCATGTTTACAGAGTTAGAACCGGAAGGTTCCCAGAGTTAGAACCGGAAGGTTTAAAGAGTTAGAACTAGAGGGTTCATAGAGTAGGGTCCACGGACCCACAGAGTTATAGCCTCGAGTGGCTAATATGTGTATGTGTGGTATTTTGGGGAACTCACTAAGCTTCGTGCTTACAGTGTTTTGTGTTATGTGTTTCAGGTTTCTCTCAGGATCACGGGACGGCACTAGCTCGATTGTACACACCAGAGAAAGAGTCATGTTTTGAGGATCCTGGTTTATTATGCAAGTGAAAATGGAGTTATGTTTTGTAATTCGATTATGTATGAGATTTTCAGCAAAGTGTTTTTTTGAATTAAACGATTATTTTAAAATGAAAAATTGTTTTGAAATTTTTGGCGTTACAAGTTGGTATCAGAGCCTTGGTTTGAGGGATTCGGATGCGCCTTCGGGTAAATCTAGACTCAACCTGAGGAAGTAAGAAAAGTTTTCAAAGAAATAATTTTCTAAAGCGAATAAAAGTTCAAAGAGAATGCGAGAAAGAGCAGTGTGTACAATCAGCCAGAGCCCGAACAGTGATTTCCCAAAATACCCTTACTTTTGTGTCATGAGCTATTTATGATGCAGTTTATGAGATATTATTGCATGCTAGAGACAGGCTAGGTATTTCATATCTTAGGACTAGAGTGGCCTGATTTGTGATGCCTTAGCCTAGGGATTGCTGTTATATGCGATGTGCTTTTGAGTATGTGATGAGTGAGAATATTTAGTTGGAATCCTTTAGGGGATTTGAGTAGAGGAGTAATCTAGGGGAGATACCTAGATAAGTACCGTGGTACTTAGAGAAAGAATAGTTAGAACCCGTGAGGGGAAGAGTTGTAGAGTTCAGTGGTACTTTCGAGGATGAGCAGAGCAAGCAGAGTTATCACCCAGAGCGAGTCATATATATTCTTCAATGATTGAATGCTGCTTGCTTCGTGCTTTGTGGAACTCTCGATGATGGGAGTCAGCTACCAAGTGAATATGACGATTTTCAGGAGGTAGATGGCTGGCATCATTAGGAGCTCTTCAGCAGCTGATGGCAGAGAAGTGTGGGAATCTAGGAAGAGCCTAGGGAGTAACCTTAGCCAGATGAGTGCGCTAGCAGAGTAGAGAATTTCGTTGGGGAGCGAGCGCGCGACGGAATTGGTGAACGAGAAGGTTGAGCAGCTACTTAGGAGCTCCGGGATAGTCCGTGTGGAAAGTATGGGTAGATGTGGCAGGTAGTATGGGCCCGTACTACTGAAAGCAGAGGACCCATACTTGATACAGGGAGTATTCTGAAGGTTCTAATGAGCGGATGGAGGGGTGATGTTATGGTTCGAGTACCATACATCGAAGCGTACTGAGGAGTGATGTTATGGTTCGAGTACTATACATCGGAGCAGATTGAGGAGTTATGTTATGGTTCAAGTACCATACATCGGAGCGGATTGAGGAGTGATGTTATGGTTCGAGTACCATACATCGGAGCGGATTGAGGAGTGATGTTATGGTTCGAGTACCATACATCGGAGCGGATTGAGGAGTGATGTTATGGTTCGAGTACCATACATCGGAGCGGATTGAGGAGTGATGTTATGGTTCGAGTACCATACATCGGAGCGGATTGAGGAGTGATGTTATGGTTCGAGAACCATACATCGGAGCAGATTGAGGAGTGATGTTATGGTTAGAGTACCATACATCGGAGCGGATCGAGGAGTGAAGTTATGGTTCGAGTACCATAAATCGGAGCGGATGAAGGAATGATGTTATGGTTCGAGTACCATACATCAGAGCAGTTGGATGAGTGATGCTACGGTTCGGGTACCATACACCGGAGCATATTGAGAAGAGATGTCATGGGATGAGTACCATGGTTCGTAGTGAATGATGCTTGTGGTTCTCCGGTTATCCGGTCACGATTGATGAGGTAGAGATTGGACGCTATGGGTTTTAGGCCTGTGGGCCATGATTGAGTTCGAAGAGGCGTCCCTTGAGAGGGAGGTCGAGAGCATATCAGAGTATTTTGGTAAGGAGTTAGAGGGAGGGGAGAATTTCGGTATGAGTTGAGAAATCAGTCGACAGAGGAGATGTCACCTTCTATGACCTGAGTGGTGCTATTTATGTTCGTGTGCGGAACATGAGAGGCCAGATGTTTATGTTTCGGGTTTGGGGGTAAAACCCTGCAGGTTGTCATTGATGATGATTTTCCATCAGGGTATCAGGTAGCATGTGTGCTGCGAGACAATGATTTACCATGAGCAGATAGTCAGTTGGGACTGAGATAGTCGAGGACCACGTTACACCTATTTGAGTATAGTAGGGCGTATTGTAGAGGTATCAGTGGGGAGTCCAGTCGAGTTAATCAGTGCAGTGGTTTTTCTATCTATGTTGGGTATTGAATATGGGAGTGGGTCCCTGTTCTTGGGATGATCCATGTGTTGGAACGTTGGTTGATGAGTCGAAGTGGGGAATATGATGATTTCGTGGCCCAGTCTATGAGTCAGTGATGTTATTGGACAGTTGAGTTATTGGTATTGGATTGGTGCGAGACTTGGAATGACTAGAGGCACTCGTGACGAGAAGTTCCTGAGGATTTCATCTGAGGTTCAGAGTTATGAGATCGATTGATTTCCTTAAAGGGTATTATCGAGCGTTGCGTAGCACTTTCCAGGGGCAGGTGCATTATTGCTGGTGGAAATAGTTCGTGAGGTTGTTGATGTGTCAGATAGTGATGGTTCGAACACTAAGTGGGGGAGAACCGGGTGGTTTATTGAGAGAACCAGAGATTTGTGCAAGAGCGGTTAGGGGTTGGATGCAGAAACCTGCGACTTGAATTCAGGAGATCAGGGTCATTGGTGGTCAAGGAAAGGTGTAGGGCGAGATAATGCATGTGGTGTATGCCTGAGAGAAGGATGGGTGTCTCCACGCCGGGTGGTCAATGGTCAGGAATCTGGTGGTGGTCAGAGTCGTTTCAAGTGGAAGACTCGTAATGATGGTATGGGCAGTTGAGAACTTCTGGGTTGAAATATGGGTAGAAGATTATCGAGTAGCCAACTCCCGGGCTGGGATGTGTATTCTTACTTGAATTTTGAGCAGTAGTGGAAAGGGTTTCGGAGGATCATCAGTGTGTTCTGAAGGGTTAGCGCCTTCCTTGTATTCCAATTAAGTGTTTGGATGCACTGAAGTTGCGCATCGAGTGATATAAGAAACTATTATGGGATTCAGAGGAAATGTATTGTTGTGTGTGTATGGTGTTGGGAGTAAGGGAATCAGTGGTAGAGGCAGGACATTGTGATGCTCTGTTAGAGTGTTCTGTGGTTTCCGCGTATAGCGTCCCGATTTCAGAGTTATTTAGAGTCTTGGGTTAAGATGACTGGGGATGTATCATGTATCCACGGTTCCAGTGGGAGCCCTTCGTGTATTGTCATCAAGAGGGATTATTTAAGGAAGTGGGTCTCCACAGAGGTAGGTTATGTGTTATGGCAGTTGCCGCCAGAGTCTGTAATGCATATCGGGGCAAGTGTGTGTGTAACTATCTATGATAGTCTTCGGTGCATGAGTTAGTGATCATAGTGTGGCGTTGTAATGAGAATGAGAGTATAGGGTGAAGCTATGGAGAGCCGTAGTATTCACCAGTCAGAGGGTGTTGTGATGCTACGGGGAGCCGTAGTACTCACAAGTCAGAGAGAGAGAGAGAGAGAGAGAGAGAGAGAGAGAGTCGTGATGCTACGGGGAGCCGTAGTATTTGCCAGTCAAAGGGTGTTGTGATGCTACGGGGAGCCGTAGTACTCACAAGTCAGAGGGAAGGAGTCGTGGTACTACGGGGAGCCGTAGTACTCACTAGTTAGTTGGCATTGTGATACTACGGGGAGCCATAGTACTCACTTGTCAGAGGCTGTCGTAATGTTGTGGGAAGCCATAGTATCCACTAGACGGCAAGAGAGTGTGATGATGGAGTGTTCTCCGATAAGTGCATGCTGCAGAAGAGTTTGGGGCTTGAGTAGCCCTAGTGTTGAGTTTTTGGAGCCTAGTGGTTAAACCAGGGCGAGACTGGGGTCTCCGTCTCTATCGGGAGGGTCAGCGAGGCGCGCGGGAGAATATGCGCAGCAAACGACAGAGGTTAGAGCTAAGTCGATCTTCGATTGGATTGTATTTTATGAGGAAAAGGGAATTTCGTGACTTGCGTGTCACTGGGCCATGATAGTGGTCACGGGGAAGAAGTTAGTGAGATGTTTTGGATCATGTTATGTGTCACCTCTGGGGGTTCAGCTGTGGGGCCAAAAGCTGACCTGGTGCTCGGTATCGAAGATGAATTTGAGAAATGAGCTAGAGTTTACCATGGTGATGTCTGTGGACACTTCAGAAATGAGCTAGAGTTTACCATGGTATCGAAGATGAATTTGAGAAATGAGCTAGAGTTTACCAGATGAATTTCGGGCCTGTGTATTAGATTTCGGGGGGAAATTGTCCTTCGCAAAGTTTTCCTACAACAACAATCATCATTAGTGCATCAGTATGCCGCCCTTTGAGCTGTTGTAGGGAAGGGGGTATTGGACCCCATTTGCTGGGGAGAGGTAGAGCAACGTGTGATGAGAAGTACAGAGATTGTGCTTCAGACGTCAGAGCAGATACAGCAGGTCAGGCAGAGGTTGTTGACTGCTCAGAGTCGCCAGAAGAGTTATGCGGACATGCGCCGGTCCGAGCTCGAATTTTTGGTCGGTGACCTTGTACTCCTGAAGGTCTCTCCTTGGAAAGGAGTGATTCGATTCAGGAAGAGGGGCAAGTTGGGGCCCCGATATATTGGTCCTTTTCCGAGTGATCGCGAGGGTAGGCTGGATAGCCTATCGTTTGGATTTGCCAGCAGAGTTGGGGCAGATTCACGACACTTTTCATGTGTCGCAACTGAGGAAATGTTTAGCCGATGAGTCGGCAGTGGATCCAATAGAGGATATTCAGGTGGATGCAAGCCTGAATTATGCTGAGAGACCAATGGAGATCGGAGATCGGAAGACCAAGGTTCCAAGGAACAAGGAGGTACCCTTGGTTTTGGTTCAGTGGCAGCATTGTAAGGGATCCGAGATGAACTGGGAGTCGGAGCGTCAGATGCGTGGGCAGCATCCGGAGTTATTTGCAGAGCGAGACTTCGAGGTCGAAGTCTAGTTCTAGTGGGGGAGAATTGTAACTGTTGGGTTTTGAGCATTCTAACACTCCTATGTTGTACATGCAACCCTATAAACCTTGGATCTATGTTTTCTCTATTATACATGCAAATAAGAACTTTCCAAGGCTTTAATCCTAACTAGCATATTATGATGTTCTTAATCTACAAAGTACTAGTTAGAGGACATACCTTTTGATGTAGCTTGATGTCTTCAAGCTTTAAGAGCTTAGCCCCAATAGTGTGGAAGCCTCAAGTGGAATCACAAATCACCAAGACACCTTGGAAGACTTTAGAGAATATGAATACTTGGTTCTCTCTTAGTAAAATCGGCTAGCCCTCTTAGTGTATCACCACTAGTACCAATTTCACCAACCAAAGACATCTTTATATAGTATGGAGGATTAGGGTTAAACCCTAATACCCATGACCTTTCATTTCCTAGGATCCATGGGTTAAACACTCCATGGACTATCCATGAAAGCTTAGCCCAACCTAAATGAACTTGGCCCATTCCATATATATAAGAGTCCATATTTAATTAGTTCCTTTTGATCACTTAATTAATTATAAATTAATTCTTGATCAATACTAATTAAATAATATGATTCCATATTAATATATTAGAACTTATAATATATTAATATTAATCATAAACATACTATTCTCAAAAGATTATCCATATAAATTGTGTCGGTGAAGTGCAACCCAAATGGACCATGCCGGGTCGGGTCAAGTACATACCAAATATAGTTATGGACTTAGACATTAATCCAACAGTCTCCCACTTGGATAAGTCTAAAACTATTATTGCGTATGACTTCAAACCTAACTGGCAATCGTAGCTCTTAAAGCTGCTGTCGAACTCTGATCTTGTCAACGAACTTGTCCATTAGATAAGGGATCATATATTCCTCCATTCTAGATATCATATGGACTGAGACATGGATTATAATCATTCTCTCTGTCCATTTGTTGTTTCCCGATTTCCGATTTATGACGACTGACTAATTGAACAAATCAAATCCGTCCTGGCCCGGCCGAGCACTTCCATTTGTCATCATCAAATCATCGAGGGGCCCACAGATATCGCTTTTATCCCGAAGGTAAAAGGAACGGATAAACTTCGACTCATATGGCTTGTTCTACTACTTGTTGAATCATACACAAAGGCACGTTTTATAGCACCGAGTTACCAAATGCATTTTCGTGCAATCAATGTACTATCAACTCATAGTAACAACTCATATCTCTAGGTTTGAAGAATATAAGATATTATCATCTCATGATCACTCGTGATAAAATCCATGAAGTGATTCCAATGAGCGCGGGTTGAATCCAATACTCAGAACTTATGAGCACTCATGAGTGTTGTAGCCCTTTGTCCAACACCTTAGACCTCTACAAGCCAACCCATGACAGTCTTAATTCATATCTACTTCCAACATATGATCGACTGTGGATGGTTTGAATAACTTAGTCATTCCGGAAGAATAACCTAGTTTATTCGGGAAGTCAAAACATGCAAAATGAAACATAATAATAATTGAATCCAATATGGTATCAACCCTTTGAACATAAATAAAACACCTTTTATTTATCACCATATGATTACACATTATTCATTGTATACTGTTTCAACTATCAACTTTATTCTTGAATTTAAAACAATAGTTGTCCCATGCTCCAAGCATGCACACTATGTTTTCTAAACACTAGTCATGCCATACACCAAGTATGCATACTATGTTCGTCTATGATCTTTACTTTGTGAACTAGATCAATTGAACATAACTTCAATGATTCTCTTTTCACACTCCCAAATCCTTACTACAAATGCAAGAATTCCAAATTCATGTCATTTACTGAAATCTGTTAGATTCTAAACTTATATGCATTGATCCTCTTGTAATGATTATGTACAAAGTCATAAAGACTTGACAACAACCATTTCAGAGTATTCCAAAGGAGATCAGCTCCTTTGGAAACATCTTTCTTGCATTAAGTTTCCTAATCTTAAACAGATTGAAAATTCTAACTTTGAAACATTTCCAGATTCCATTTTGACTATCACTTCTGAACAAGAGTTGCCTCCTTACAGACTATGTCAATATGGTCCTTCCAGAATTATCACTATACTTCCAACTGTCCTTGAGCAACCAATCTTTGGTAAACCTTAGATTGTCCTCGACAATTGTTTAATCCTTTTAGTCATATCCAGTTCTAAACCTTTTCCCTTCTTAATGCCCCAGGCATCTGGAAAATTTTAGAATGGATGAATATAGCACATGTAATCGATCCTATATCCGAAGTATATGGGAATCGATTCATGATGTCTCACATAAAGACTAAACCAGTCTTTTGCTATAACATTTCCATTTCAATTTGCCAAGTTCTCATAATTCAGATTATGAAAAGGGATGCCGTAATCATAATCGAATTTTAGAACGCAAATAATGGACTCATATACAAAATTTCCTTATGTTGAGCCATTCCAACATGAAATTCATATATATCCTTGACTAAATGATTAAAACCTCACGATCTAAGCTTATAGATTTGAGATGAAGTATAATTTTCTCTCCCTTAATTATAGCAAAAGAACTTTTTCCCAATTGAAACTTTTGTTTTCTATAATTAACATTGCTAACTTGCAATACTTATCATAATTATCATGCTCCCACTAACATGATGATTATTAGCATAACACTTATGCTCCCACTAGCTTTGACATGTTCTCAGAAATCACCTGGACTTCTAGAAATCAATACTTCATTGACTTTCTTACCAAAGTTCAGATTTCTGATGCTAGATTGTTTTGATAAAACTTTATCAAAATCATACACCTTCCCTTAGATAGCACACTTGTGTGTCTAAACAATTATGAAGAGGTATGCCGTAATCATAATGGTTAGACCTTTTTTCCACTTCTCACAAGTCCAGGTTAGTGTGCCGGTAAACCACACACGCTCCACTAACGACTTTGAGAATGCAAATATCACAATTGCTATCTAGCTAAAATCTACTTAGTGAAAGTGTTTCCTCACCATCATTTTCATGAATCGGAGAGAAACCTTATGACACTTAGATTTAATGGTGTATGTGTTCTTATCCATGTGAATTGTCAAAATCATAGTCACAAGACAAGGATAATGACAAACCCAAACTCATATGGACTGAACTCAATCTTAATTTCTTGCCACCTGGCAGCTCAAGGGCCTACCATTGCTTCCAAGTTGTTGTGCAACAAATTGAGAACTCTAAGAACTCATATGCAAAGCCAACTTTAACTGGAATGGGCACATAATATGTCAACACGATAGGTTATGAACCTCAAGTTGTGTGCTAGTGAAAAACTTCAGGTTCCATTCTTGATTAGTTCTTGAGACTTTCAAGACCTTTCAGACTCCCACTGTCCTCTTGACATATAAGACTCCCTTGTCAAACATCCAAGAGATAGTGCGGATTCTAATCAAGACAAACACTTCACACAATTGGCCTAAGTTGGTCTTTGTTTTATCCAAAACATCACAACTTACCAATTTCAAATGTACTAGAGTAGAAAACTTTTACTCTTACATTTGACAAGTGTTTTAAACCTTCTTTTGAGACATGTCACTCAAGTTACAATCTTGGAGTATGACTCTAAGACTTGTATTGGAACGAAGTATGACCCATCTTCTTGATTTAACCATTTCAACAATTCAAGATCCCTCTTCTTAGTCATAAGAATGCACTAAGATTTCCTTAGAGAACTAATTGTGCTATGGTTTCTTAATCATTAAGATGATCACAAAACTGATACTAAAGTACTCTCCCATCTTTTCAGATTTGAGAAACTTTTATCCTTTTCCAATGTCTCAGAGTTACACTTAAGCTTGTAAGTATAATCATATTTACTAAGCTTTAGTAAACTATGACAAATAGTCTTATCAATCTTTTGTGGTGGACTTAATCAGTGCACAAGAATGTGTACTCGATCCCTTAGTCCTTTACTTGACTCACACATCCATGTGACCGAGTAATTAGTCTTAATTTTCCAATACTTGAAAGTTCTCATTCATCATGCTATACAACTTGCATGATTCCAAGTTCCGGTCCAATTGAAACTTGGGTGATGAGAATCTTTCCTTATTTGGTAAATCTAGACATTACCACAAATGAAAGAATCAATTTCATATTTCCACTCTTGCTCTTAATGGAATCATATAAGCAACAATTTTTCCTTAAATGCCATTGTAAGGATATTTTAAAATAAATAAAATCAAAAAAAATTTCTTTTATTTTAAAACTTTGCGGAAAAACTTATCCTTACAATCCATATGAAAACTTGTTGTTATCTATTCCTAAGCAATATCTCATAACTCCTAAGAAGTAGCTGAAGAATCCGATTTTTCAAACTATGCGATAGAAATCCATCTATGCGATCAGATTCAGCATATTCTTTCTTTAGGTTTCTTCACTTTTCTTTGATTCTTAAAACATCACCATGTGACCCAGTCACATCATGTATCAAGAATCTCAGAATAGAAACTTAACAGAGTTAGATAGTGGACTTTACCTGAAGTAGAGTCAAACTTATTGACTTTAACATCCTTAGGTAAATCTGGCAGCTTCGCAACCAATGTCCCTTCCTTTGGCAATATAAACATATGGACCCTTTGATAAAGGTACACGGGACTATCACAGACTTAGCTTTTCTCTTTACCATTTGGTCAACCGAGTTGACTATGGCCGATCCCTTTCCACTGGGAAGAGAGAGATTTACTAGATATCCAATGTCATCATTGTCAATGTCCATAAAGATTTAGGAAGTTGATCTTAGCAAATAGATAAGATCATTAAGGGTCTTGTCATAGTCTGTTTCATAGGTGTCCCAAAGGAACTCACTATGTGACTTAGAAAGTGATTGAACCACCAACTTTCTCAAGACTTTGACACCCAACTCTCCCGGCTTGTCAATATGTGACTACATCTCCAAGATGTGATCACACCTAGACCTTGCCTTGCCAATAGGGCTTGAGTGACCTTAAACTTTTCAAGAACTTGTGGGTTAGGGAGAATAGTTGGAGGAGGAGAAAGAAGTATGATATCCATGGGGCATCATCTTCATTAGGAAACCTTGTTTCAAAAGATTTGGGAAGATCATAGGTGCCTAAACCAGACAACTTTTGGGAGATATTCAAGATAGTTGATTTAAAGTCCTTAATATGACACCCAATATGAAATATTAAGGCTAGGACCCAACAAACTATTTTATAACTTAGAAGAGGTATGCCGTAATCCAAGCTATAAAATATTTGAAGGTAGGTGAATGACGATTCACCAATTTCCACCAAGATAAACGAAATGTATTATTAGGTTTTAATTGGTTTTGAAACTCCTAGATCTTTGAGATTCATTGAACTGTTCAAAGGCATGTTTCAATCTCGAGTGTGCCCTTCAGGTTTTGTGACTGGGATGCCGAGGATCACAAAACAAGGTGTGAAGTAACCATGCAAATCACTTGGTACCCTTAATAAATTACCCCTCAATCGATGTGCCGGTTAACCACACACGCTCCATCGATACTATGATAAACATTAAGTTACCCTTTACCTACCTTGTTAAATACGAGTTAGTGTGCTGGTTAACCACACACGCTCCACTAACCGACTTAAACAAAGTGCAAAGTGTAATTTCATGGATTAGCACGTTATTCACATTTTCCTAAGTAACTAAGATTGGGTATTATTAAGAGTTCAGTTACTTAGTATTTATCATTAATACTTTTAATGAAGGGAGAATTATAGTCCTGTCAAACCCGTTCAGCTAACGACCCTCCACCAGTCAAGCAAGCGGTGGGTGAGAGTGGACACCCATTAAGTTGCCATTTTATAGGCAACAACCTTATACCCACCTTATAGACCAGCTTCGTGAATGAGGCGTACTAGCGGTAAGACTGACTTTACTCTTATACATATATATATATTATTAACTTATAATATTATAAAGTATAAAGGTTGAATTTTAACTCTTAAAATTCTAAGGGCTAACTTGGAATTAAAGTATTCATAAGAGAAAACTTTACAAATTCCAAAACTTGAGGGCAAGTTTTGAAACTATTCAAAACTAATTAATTCCATAACTTATGTGTTTAAAGTAGTTTTAATCCAAAAACTCTTCAAGTTCCATAACTTGAGGACAAGTTATGGAAGACTTTAAACTAATAAAAGAATTAACTTTTCTTTATTTTATAACTTATGGAATTAATTAAGGTTACACCTTTTTTTATTTTATTTTATTTTATTAAATGAAGAGACTCTTGGTCCTCCATAACTTGAGGACAAGTTATGGAGTCATAAAACCATTTAATTAGAACTAGACTCTTCATTTTTGTAACCTTTGCCAATTTTTATGAGTTTTATGATTCTTAAATGTGACTTTTCATATAACTTGAGGACAAGTTACAAAAACACATTTTAGAATCAATTCTTAGATTAATTTGGATTAAAACCAACTATCACATAATATATTCATTAATCTAAATTCACTCATAAAACAAGGTAATACAAAAAAACTTTTGGTGATCCATAACTTATTCTTAAGTTATGGAATCCTTTAAAACATTAACACCAAATTTTGTAACTCCATAAAAACTTTGAATCAATTTTTTTTAAAACCTTTTCATATCCATAACTTATGGAGGTTTCAAAAAATAAAACTCTTTAGATCAAACTTTTAAAACTAATAAAATAATCATATCATTTTATCTTTTATTAAATTTGACCTAATTCAACTCAAAAAGCAAATTATTCAAATTTTACAAATAATTAGTTTTTCACAAGAACAAGTAATTATCTTAAAATTTGACGAACTTCATGTTTTTTTTTCTTTTTTTTTCAACTTTGAAAATAAAATATTTGCATCAATATAACAGAAAACAACCCGTGGCTCTGATACCACTGTTGGGTTTTGAGCATTCTAACACTCCTATGTTGTACATGCAACCCTATAAACCTTGGATCTATGTTTTCTCTATTATACATGCAAATAAGAACTTTCCAAGGCTTTAATCCTAACTAGCATATTATGATGTTCTTAATCTACAAAGTACTAGTTAGAGGACATACCTTTTGATGTAGCTTGATGTCTTCAAGCTTTAAGAGCTTAGCCCCAATAGTGTGGAAGCCTCAAGTGGAATCACAAATCACCAAGACACCTTGGAAGACTTTAGAGAATATGAATACTTGGTTCTCTCTTAGTAAAATCGGCTAGCCCTCTTAGTGTATCACCACTAGTACCAATTTCACCAACCAAAGACATCTTTATATAGTATGGAGGATTAGGGTTAAACCCTAATACCCATGACCTTTCATTTCCTAGGATCCATGGGTTAAACACTCCATGGACTATCCATGAAAGCTTAGCCCAACCTAAATGAACTTGGCCCATTCCATATATATAAGAGTCCATATTTAATTAGTTCCTTTTGATCACTTAATTAATTATAAATTAATTCTTGATCAATACTAATTAAATAATATGATTCCATATTAATATATTAGAACTTATAATATATTAATATTAATCATAAACATACTATTCTCAAAAGATTATCCATATAAATTGTGTCGGTGAAGTGCAACCCAAATGGACCATGCCGGGTCGGGTCAAGTACATACCAAATATAGTTATGGACTTAGACATTAATCCAACAGTAACAGCCCGGAACCCCAGGTGTTATTTATTCATATATTTTTGCTGTTTTCTGAGGGGACTCGGCGAGTTGCAGCTCAAACTCACCGAGTAGGATCGCGGTTTTGGACGCAGGTTCGCGTCGGGACTCGGCGAGTCCATGCTGTTTAATGAAACCCTAATTTCCCGGTCCTGAGCCCTATTTAAGGGACCTTATGGCCTTCATTGCGGCTACCTTCGACCTTGGGAGCACCAGAGCAGCTGAGAGTTCTTATGAGTGAGATAAGAGGCCATTATTCACAATTTTAGTGTGTATTTGCAAGAAAGGAAGAGGAAAGCCAAGCTAAGAGAGTTGGGGAGCTTAGGTCTACTCCCATTTCGACAGAGGAAGCTAATTGAGGTAACATTCAAAGATTATTCTCGTGTTTTTCTTGATATGCCCAAATCTAGGGTTTCTTCATGCATTGTTTGCCTTGTATTTGGAGTATGAGAGGTCCCATGGGGAAATGGTACCTAGATCTGGACCTTAGTAGGTCCATAGAGTCCCAAATGCCATGCTTTATGCCTTTCCTTTTGAGTTGGAGACTTAGGTTTCCATTTTAGATGTCATTTCATCAAAAGAAGCCTTGTAGGCGTTGCTTGGTAGCCAAGATTGAGACTTTACGTGATGAATGTGTTGGGAGGGCTAGATCTATGAGTTGTTGGAGCGGATCTGACCTCAGAAGCGAGATTGAGTCAATGCATGGCATGAACTCGCCGAGTCCGAAGAACAGACTCGGCGAGTAGCATGAAGATTGTCCTAACCACTCAGCGAGTGGTCTTGCCGAGTTAAGGGATGAATCAGTGAGTCAGGGAGAATTAGAGAGGGTTGACAGGTGGACTGAGTCAAGCTGGAACTCGCCGAGTTGTTCTTGAGACTCGACAAGTTGAGTCGTGGTGGCCCCGCAATTATGCCAGGTGAAACTCGTCGAGTCAGAGAAATACTCGACGTGTCAAGAGAGGATCCAAGGGAGTCAGTGGACACGTGTAGACTTGCCGAGTCGCCCCAGTGCACTCGCTGAGTCCGGTCAAAGTTGACCGTTGACTTTTGTTGACTTTTAGGGTTTGGTCAGCGATGTGGCCTTTGGGCCAAGAGAGGGGTAAAATGGTCTTTTACCCTTCAGAGGGTGTCAAGAGAGGGTTGATCCTAGACTCGAGAGTTATATTCACGAGAGTATTTGCCTTATGTGTTAGGCGGTGGCAAGTTCGAGATTCAAGTGTGGGGATATATGCTTTCTGCTTGCCAGGTGAGTCTTCTCACTATACTTTACCTTGAGTAGGTAACCAGAGTTATGTGACAGAGTATTTGTATGCTATGTGTTGTACTGCATTATTTCTATGTGATTTATGCTGTGCATGTTTACAGAGTTAGAACCGGAAGGTTCCCAGAGTTAGAACTGGAAGGTTTATAGAGTTAGAACTAGAGGGTTCATAGAGTAGGGTCCACGGACCCACAGAGTTATAGCCTCGAGTGGCTAATATGTGTATGTGTGGTATTTTGGGGAACTCACTAAGCTTCATGCTTACAGTGTTTTGTGTTATGTGTTTCAGGCTTCTCTCAGGATCACGGGACGGCACCGGCTCGATTGTACACACCAGAGAAAGAGTCATGTTTTGAGGATCCTGGTTTATTATGCAAATGAAAATGGAGTTATGTTTTGTAATTCGATTATGTATGAGATTTTCAGCAAAGTGTTTTTTTGAATTAAACGATTATTTTAAAATGAAAAATTGTTTTGAAATTTTCGGCGTTACAAGGATCATCACCTACATCACAAACATCGCTAAAGTATTCTCCTAATGTTCGTCGCCTAATCAACACATTTTATATTTTCATCACTAAGGACTTCTCATATGGGTCATCGCATATGATCGTATTGACAGTACTACTTCAAGGATTATCTGCAATACATGTATTTAGAGTACATCGCATGGATACACGGTTCGTACATCGCATGAACTTGTAATCTATCACCTATAGGTTGCAATCCTATCGGTGTTCCACTGGACTATTTAGATTAGTGTTTGGTTGACATCTATACTCTGTTAGACAACTATATTGCAAGCATCACAATCATCGCAAGTTAAAGTAATCACATCTCCTATATTTTTAAGGACCTCACCTCATCATTTTCCATCTCTCATCACCCATCGCTAGCTGATATATATATATATATATATATATATATATATATATATATATATATATATATATATATATATATATATATATATATATATATATATGTGTGTGTGTGTGTGTGTGTGTGTGTGTATAATAAGTACAAAAATACTTGTATAATTAAATCAAGTGAAATCATCTAATATAGGTTCATCAAACATATATTGTAGATAAAAGGCATATATAATATTTAATTATCTAAATACTTCATATCTATGTGTAAGATGAAGGTGACTCTTCACCCACTTGATAAAAGTGGATGCCTCAGAATTTAGGCAAAACTTTGCCTTAGTATTTTAGTTTTTCCTCTAATGTGACCTACGTACAAATGTTAGTAACTCTTAATATTACATTCTTGGTGATTGATAATAGTCTAGATTCATCACTAATCTCAATGTCTACATGAAGATCTATCAAGTAAGGAACAAACAGGTAGGATCATATCTAAGGTAGGGTATGTTTTCTAATACATTGTATACTATTTGGAAATACCACTTTAAACACCTCACTAAATCTAGCTAAGACATCACATCGTAAGTTCATCAATAAGTTTAATGAGTTTTGAATCAGTGACAAACCATAATAACGACTATGACTATAATTATAAGTTACAGTTAAAGCAGAGTAAGTGTAGCTCAACTTAAGAAGTATTCCGATGAAAACCGAGAATTATGTGGGCAGAGATTTGACCCGAGAGCTTCTAATTGCCAGCTATCTGACACTGTAGGGCCTCGTAAATGTAGTCAGAAACTTAGAGAGTAAAAGGGCTTAAGGGTGGAATGTGTTCCAGATAGAATTGAAGGAAATAAGCGAATAAAGGAGCTGAAAATCATGAAATTTATTGAGCTGAAAAGTAGTGCGCATCGCGCATTCTGTCGGGACACTGACGTGGAATCGTCTAGGTGGTGGCACGTGTCAGAAATCCAGTGGATGTTAGATGCACGTGGCACATGCTATTTGTGCACACAGCTGCATGCAAATTTTTATAAAATCTTTGAAAAAACCATATGTTCTTCATACGAGCTCCATTTTCGACACGTCTTATTTCCACGTGTTGCTATCGATGAGATCTAGAACTTTCATTTGCACTTCATCAGCATATTTTGACCTCATATTTAAAGTTATATTTTTAACACGATTAGACTATTAAAGTATGTTAAAAACTCATAAATTTTGTGTCCGATGTCCATTCTCAACTGTCTTTATATGGACAAAATCATATTAACAAGATCTTCGATTCTTGTTTAGATTGTTCTTTCTAACAATCGACCGATTTTCATTTCAGTTTCTGTGTCGTACACTGCTATGCTCCAATTTCTAAAAATCATAAATTTCTCTCACGAAGTCATATTTGGACATTCCTTCTATGCAAACTCTTGGGTTTTTTACCACTACAACTTTCTTTTAGATTATTTAGGCTAATAAGTAATCTATAAAAAAAATTCACTTTTTATGATACACAGAGTCGTGTTGGTTTAATCACGAAACTTCGAAGAAGTATGACTTTTTCATAAGAAGTTGGATTTCAGTGTTCATTATATGTACGAAATCTTATCACATATACTATAATTTATATTATTATATTTATCCTAAATAAACTTCTATAAAAAAAATTCGTTTTTAGCGCTTATTATATCTTAATTGACTAGCTCGAATCTGCAGATGTTACACTTCTTTATCTAGAGTTCAAACATAACACCTCATTTTTGCCTTATAGTATAATCGACCAGTCATATAAACAAACACTTTTAATAGAATACTATTTAGGATAAATAGTCTTCACGGAAGTTATAGTAATCGCAAAACCGAGAGTGTACGTATAGAGAACGTCCATATCTGACTTCATAAGAGGTAGATATGTTACATCGTAGTAGTGTGCGACACAAAAACTTAAATTCAAATAAGTTGATTACTAGAAAAAATAATCTAAACAAGATTTGAAGATATCGTTAATTAATATTCATCGATTTAAAGACAGTCAAGAACGGATATCGTAATAGAGAGTTATAATTTTTATACGGACTTTAACAATCTAAGCCTATAAAATTATCACTTTCAAAATAAAATGAGAATTAACCGACAGAGTCTAATGAAAGTTGAAAATCTCGTCGACAGATACGTGTGTATATAAAGAATATCGAAAACGAAGCCTGTATGTAGAAGGTATAGAATATACAAACTCTATGTTTTGCATGGCTCAAACAAAGCTTGAGGTGCGCAGCTTCTAGAAGCTGCGACGTGGACCACATGGGTATTGATGCATGGCAGGCGGCAAATGGATCGACGTTATGCCAGTGCACGACATGAACCTCCAGTGCACGACGCACATCCTTACTATAAGTAGATAGATCCATTTTTCACTCTTTCCTCACATTCTCTTCACTTCAAACTCATTGGGGACCACCCGCCCCTTGACTCCGAACATTTTGGGTTATTAGAGTACTTTAGCGAAGCTTTAAGGTAGAGAGTCGGACAAATAAAAGTGCTTGGTATCGAGGTCCCGCCCATGACTTTTTGGGTTCTTTCTAAAACCTCTCTATAAGTTAGGCTACACTTACTACACTTTACGTGTAACTTATATTTATATTCATAGTTGTTGTTATGGAAATATAAGTAAGATTTATCTATCATTAGAGTTATAATGCTTATTGATCTACTTAAGGGAGAGGTATCTAGAATGGTCATGTTGGATTGATCGTTGGATTTCAGAAAGGTTGTATGTCGAAATGGTCCTTCCTCCCAACTGTCCTACCTGGCAGATCCTTATTTGATAGAACTCTTAGTATTTGTTGAATCATAAAAGTGACCCTCTTGAACTTAACTACCGCAACGGTTCAGTACCCGCATCCAATTCAACACCCGGAGTTAATTTCTACAACTGTAACCACAACCATCATCCATTAGCAACCTTCTCAGCATCCGGACTCTTCAAGTTTCTTTTCTATCCGTAGTCTTAGCTATTTCTTTTACTATGTAATGTACTCTATTGTCCAGCATGCCTTGCACGGCTGCTTATAGAGTAGTTTGTTTCTTAACTCTATAAATAGAGACTCTTTCTTGTGTATTATGTACTTGTGATATATGTGAGTGTGAAAACTCTTAACTTCTCAATACACAAGATTTCTCCTTCAATCATCTTTCTTATCTTCATCAGTTCTCTATCTTCTTACTCTTCACACTCAAACTGCTACTGGAGCATAACCTCTCTTCGGAGCAAGTCTTCTAAACTTAATCACTAAACTTGATCTCACTTACTAACTTGGAGTGATTGCATTCCATGTTATGAATCAGTTTAAGTGTATTCTTGATATAACTATTGTCATTTATATTTCTTTACTTTCCGCAACTAACTATCTAACTATCTAACTTTATTATTGTTGAGCTTTTAGATCTTTAGAGATTAACTATTCCGCAACTTACTTGTTCTAACGTTTGTTCAAGTGTGTCTCCAAGTTTTTCTCTCAACAATTGGTATCAGAGCCAAAGTGGTTGGTTTTTGGATATCAGAACTCTGATTTTCTCATTAAGCCTTCTATACCACTAAAGCTCATTTCTGAAAAGAAAAAAAACATAATGGCACAATCGTTATCTCTTAATGTCTCCAATAGTGTTGGTGGTTCTAACAGAGCCCCAATACTAGTAGCAAATGAATATCATCATTGGTCACAAAGAATGGAGAGATACTTAAGAAGATTGGGTAGAGATGTATGGAGATCCGTGGAAGAAGGACCACATGTTCCAGTCCTCACACCAATCCAAACTGACGGCGCTGCAACCAGACTAGGAGGAGGTCAACGAACTATGAGCCATCCTACCAAAGATGATCTCGATAAAATGGAAAATGATGTTGTTTCTTTTTATGAAATTTCTTGTGCTGTCGCTCCTGACAACTTTGATATTATCATAAATTGCAAGTCAGCAAAAGAAATCTAGAATGTACTCAAAAACCTATACGAAGGCTCAAAACAAGCACAAGATAAGAAGCTCAATACCATACTTAACGACTTCAACAACTTCAAAGCTCATGCTGGTGAAAGTTTGAAGGACTCCTTCAAGACATTCAACCTGATACTCATAAAGTTATCAAATGCTGGTACCATCCGCAGCAACCATGAAACCAATCTCCAGTCCCAGATGATAGTCCAAGATGATAGTCCAAGATGACAGAAAGATTCACTCTTTATCACTCTACAAACTCTATGGAGAACTTCAAGCACAGGAATCCACTGTACCCAAAGACTATGCTGACTTTGGAGGACCGCTTGCTCTCATAGCACAAGCTCCGCCGCAGTCACCCTACTCTTCCTCGTATGACACCCCACCACAGTCATACGAAGCAGATTCTGAGTATGATGGTGAAGAAGAATTTCAGAAGGCTTTTGCTCTAGTTAGCCAACAATTCAACCGCATACCACCTTCTTCTTTCCGCAAGAATCAACAATTCAACAAACCTCCATTCAACCGTAACTTCGGTCGTCAAAACAACAACTCTTGGTATCCTAAACTCTCTCAGAACAATCAAACCCAAGAGGTACCGTAGTCTCCTAAGAACAATGACTCTGGTACTCAATCAGAAGACAAGAATGATGTTGTGATTTGTCACAAATGCAATAAATAAAATCACTTCGCAAAAGACTGTAAGGCCAATGTAGTCAAGGACAGAGCATTCTATCTTCGAATGGCTCAAGAATTGGAAGAAAAAGAAAAGGCAAGGGCATATATGGTTCAAGTTAAAATAGACCATCAAGTTTGGTCATCAGGAGATCAAGAAGAGACCATCGGCAATGTTAAAGGAAAAGGGAAAATTTGCATGCTAGCCACTACGGATGATGATAGGTCAGCAATGTTGAACAAAAACTACTGCTACATGGCGAAAGATGGGACTCTAAGCATCGTTGAGCAGGTAAAACTCATGATCCAAACTTTAAATTATAGCATGCATGATTGTCAACCCTACATAGATGATCTTAATGACACTTGTGATGCCGTCCTTTCAGACTATAACAAAGCCTTAGATGAGAAGAACATTGCGTCCCAAGAGATGTTCCACATGAGAGGAAGACTAGATAACAAGAGACTTAAGATGGCAATGTTAGAGAAGGATCTAGAGTTAGAGAAAGATGCTAGAATGTTAACTAAAACCTAATTAGAAGTAACCTTGAATCAAAGAGATTTAGCTTAGAGAGAAATTGTACGCTTGAATCTTTTAATTGAAAAATTGTTTAATGAAAGCAAGGCTATTGAAAATTTGGTAAACAATGGAACCGTAAAAAATACATATAATTGGGGTTGGTCAAATGGGTATCCTACGACAATGGATTCCTCACCCCGGTTCAACAAAGACAGAGTGTATGTCCCTCCTGATAGAGAATTTCATTTCCCTATCAATGACAAGACTTTTCCCGCAGATATCAAAACTCACTTCGGTAGATTACACAATTTAAGCAATAATTGTGTCATTGAGGAAATTGTTCCCAAGGATTCTAGTCACACATGTGATCAAACTCCCATCAGTGGTACCACTCACTCAATTTCTCAAACTTCATCCGAAGTTGATGAAGAAATTGCAGTTGAAGGCCCCAAAGTCTCAGAGGACTTTCCATCCTTGTCCTCAGACCGTAGTGTTTCACAATATAGTAAATTGTCCCAGAAGTGTCCCACCGCAGTCTCATCTAAAACCCACTCTGCGATAGTCAAATCATATTCACCGCACTTGGATAACAATGATTGCAACTCTTCAGTTCAAGGAACTACAACTGTTCAACCGATTTTTCATGAATTACCAATAGAAAATTTTGAAGTAGGCCAATGCTCTCAAATTGCAGAATCTTCAAGCTCTGATGATTCTAGCCCACGTTTTCAAAATCATTCAAAAGGTTCCAAGAAACCGCAGTTGAATAACAATGACTGCGATTCACCAAAATTTTTGGCTAAAAGAGCTTTCAAAGAAGAAATTAGATCTCGAAATAAAAGTAGGCCAAGTTTTAAAAAAAATAAGAAAATTCCAAAATCCAAGAGTCCAGAAAACTCTTCTTTCATGAAAACAAACAAAAAGGAAAGTTCAGTTTCAAAAGCCATTCCTGCCACTTCTGACACAACCCAAAAACGTGTCAAACTTGTTAGAAACTATGTTTTTCAGGTCTACTCTTCAAATGACTCGAAGTGGAAAGGAATTTTACCCACTCCAACACTTTTAAAATCAAATCAAAACAAATGGAAAGGAATTTTATCAAATCTACCTAGAGCAACTCAAAGATCTACACGTACGAAACCTCGTTCAAAACAAACTTTTCAGAATTTAAACGTCAAATCTTTCAAAAGTTACCCACCTCGGACCAATTTCAAGTCCAACTCACCCCATAAACCGCTGACCAAGCACAATGTCAGATTCAGTGACAAACCTTCTTTTTGCAAATGTCAGTGCAGCTGCCAAAAGTTTTTATCTCATGTCAAGTCAAATCAAAGTCATAAATCTCGTACTTTTCAAAAAACTTGTAACAATCCAAATCTGAACAATCACCCAGGACTCGGTCTGAAAGATGACAAAAGACCTATCCATGCAACCTCAGACCATACATCATTTAAGAATACATCAATCGTCCCTGGCTCCAAACTTGTTTGGATGCCGAAACTAACCGTTTAATTCTCAGGCTTTGTCCAAGGAGGAACAAGAAGAAGAAAGGTTAATTGACAGTGCCTGCTCCTTGCACATGACCGGAAGGTTAGAGTACCTTCTGGATTTCAGGCCTATATGCAATGGTGGAAATGTCACATTTGGCAACAATTCGAATGGTGTCATCCGAGGTTACGGTGTTCTCACTACGGGAAACTTTTTCCATTCAGAAGGTTGCTTATGTAGAAGATCTTAAACAAAATTTTATCAATGTTAGCCAACTATGTAAGGTAGGACATCGAGTTGAATTTGACAATCAATTGTGTTACATAATGACGAGTGATCGCAACACTTGCTTAATCAAATCTCGCTCCGAAGGCACGATGTATCCTCTAGATGTTTCTCTCATCATTGGTAAACCGCAGCTGTGCTTTCTATCTAAAGTTGTATCCGAAGTCTGTTGGCTATGGCACCGCAAGCTAGCTCATCTGAACTTTTGCTACATCAACAATCTCATCACAGGAGAACTAGTCCGTGGTCTCCCCATTCTCAAATTCTGCAACGATACTCTTTGTCCAAAGTGCGAATTCGGTAAACAATCAAAAGCAAGTCATCCTCTGATAATGGATTCTTTTATCTCTGAACCACTGGAGCTGTTGCACATCGATCTCTGCGGTCCTTCAACCGTAGCTAGTCTTCACCACAAAAAGTATATACTGGTTATTGTTGATGACTATACACGCTTCACATGGGTCTTTTTTCTCAGACTCAAATCAGAGACACCGCAAATCTTCATTAACTTCATCAAAGAAATCGAACTTCAAATCAAGCTTCCAGTCAGACGCATCCGCAGTGACAATGGAACTGAGATCACTAATCATCTTCTGAATAGTTTCCTAGTTTCCAAAGGCATCTCTCAGAATTTTTCAGCACCCTATACACCGCAACAAAATGGTGTAGTAGAGAGAAGGAACCACACACTCGTTGAAGCAGCCAGATCCATGCTTAACTTCGCCCAACTTCCTTTTTATTTCTCGGCCAAAGCAGTAGCAACCGCATGCTTTGTTCAAAACCAAAGTATTGTGTACAAGCGTCTCAATAAAACACCATATGAAGGGCTCAACAATCGCAAACCCAATGTTCGTTTCTTTCATATCTTTGGATGTAGATGCTTCGTGATCAACAATAGAGATCAACTCAACAAGTTTGCACCGAAGTCTGACGAAGGTATCTTCCTTGGTTATTCAACTAACAAGGTTGCATATCGAGTGCTCATCAGAAGAACAAGGTTGGTCATTGAAAGTTTTGATGTGAAATTTGATGACCCTCACATCCGCAGTGCACCTCCGTCCACCGAAACAACTGCAATCATGGAAAGTGACATTCCGGCCACTTCCGGACCTCTAAATCTAGTTGAAATCAACTATGATGATCTGTTTGATCCCATTGAAATGGCAAAACTATCCGAAGTCCTAGTGTCATCCGCAGCTCAACAACAACATGCCGACGTATCTGGACCATCTCTATCTGAAGTAATGTCGCTCAATACTTCCACCTCTCCGGTTGAGGGAGAAAAATCTACTCCAGATATTGTTGCAAATGTTGAGGTTCCAGTACCTAATGCTGCTTACATTCCTGCCCGAAGTGAAGCTTCTCCATCAAACGAACCTTCGGACGACTCAGATGACGAACTCATAGAGAATATTGACACTAGATCTGATCCTAGAATTGTCACTCTTTCATCCGCATTCTAGGGGGAACCTTCTTAGGTTCCAGAGGAACTCCCATCCGCAATCCAGGGGGAACCTCAACCTCTGCCAATTCCTCAAGAAAACTCTGGTCCAATAGATCAAGATGTTTCAGCAGGATGCTCTCAAATCTAGGGGGAACTACCATCTCCAACTGCAGATTCCTCTGACATCCAAAATATTCCTTCTACCGTAGATGTTGATCATCTGATGCCACATCTTCATGTATGGAGAAGAGACCATCCACCAAGTCAAATTATTGGCAACCTATCCGCAGGTATCCAAACTCGGTCATCCAAGGACTTATCTGATCACTGCCATTATGCAGCATTTATGTAGAACGATCAAAGAAGCTCTGCTTGAACCAGACTGGATAGCCGCAATGCAAGAAGAATTAGAAGAATTTGAAAGAAACAAAGTATGGCAACTTGTTCCTCTTCAACAAGGTCATACTATTGGTGGTACAAAATGGGTGTTTAAGAACAAACTAGACGAATCTGGCTCAGTCATCCGAAACAAGGCAAGACTTGTTGCCAAGGGCTACAGTCAATTAGAAGGAATTGACTACGATGAAACACATGCTCCGGTAGCACGCATGGAAGACATCCGGATCTTTCTAGCATACGCAACCCACAAAAATGTCAAGGTACACCAAATGGACGTTAAGAGTGCTTTCGTCAATGGTGAACTAAAAGAAGAAATTTATCTTCAGCAACCTCCAGGATTTGAAAATGATGAATTTCTAAACCACTGCTATAAGCTTGAAAAAGCAGTCTATGGCCTGAAACAAGCTCCAAGGGCTTGGTATGAGACACTCTCTGATTTTCTTGTCTCATCCAGGTACAAAAGAGGAGTGATTGATCCCACATTATTCAGAAAAGCAAATGGTGACCACCTTATGATGGTACAAATATATGTGGATGATATCATTTTCGGGACTACTAATCAAGGCATGGTAGATGAATTTGCAAAACTCATGACCAACAAATTCAAAATGAGCATGAATAGAGAGATCAACTTCTTTCCAGGTCTTCAAGTTAAACAAATTCAACAAGGAATTTTCATTCATAAAGAAAAATACACCACAGAACTTCTGAAGAAATACTCAATGGACAAATGCTCTTCTGCTAAGGTCCCTATGGCCTTCGGTTATAAGATCT
This sequence comes from Lactuca serriola, assembly GCF_051521515.1. Taxonomy (NCBI): domain Eukaryota; kingdom Viridiplantae; phylum Streptophyta; class Magnoliopsida; order Asterales; family Asteraceae; genus Lactuca; species Lactuca serriola. The sequence goes on along the minus strand of NC_136408.1, from coordinate 144,918,435 downwards.
CTGCTAATCTCTTTGGTGAATCTGTGAATCACAAGACTTATAGAGGTATCGTTGGTTCGCTGATGTACCTCACTGCAAGCAGACCTAGCATTGTCTTTGCAACTGGTGTATGTGCAAGTTACCAGGCTGATCCTAAAGTGTCTCACATGACCGCGACCAAACAAATTCTTCGGTATCTTAAAGGAAGCAAATCTATGGGCTTATGGTATCCCGCAAGCAATGACTTCAGTCTTCAAGCCTTCACCGATGCGGATCATGCAGGTTTTAAGCTAGATAGAAAAAGTACTTCAAGTGGATGTCAATTTCTACGAGGAAGACTTGTAAGCTGGTCTTCAGGAAAACAAACATGTGTATCTCTATCTACTGCAGAAGCAGAATATGTGGCCGCAGCCAGCTGCTGTTCCCAAGTTCTTTGGATGAAGACATAATTGCTAGACTACGGCTATAGAATGCTGCGGATACCAATTTACTGTGACTCTGAAAGTGCTATAGCTATCTCTCATAATCCTATTCAGCACTCCAAGACGAAACACATTGAGTTACGGTACCATTTCATCAAAGATCATATTCTGAAAGGTAATATTAAACTCATCTTTGTTCCTACTCATGAAGAGATTGCTGATGTTTTTACAAAAGCCCTTGACTCTACAAAACTCAATACATTCTTACAAATGTTGGGAATGATGAATCCGTACCCATAGTTCTTTTTGAAGTGTTAGCTACCGCAGACCATCATTGGTCTCCATTGCAGTTCTAACTGAGAATTACATATGATACATGGTTTTGATACCGCAATCTAGGTACCGCAACCATATCTCATACGTACCTCTCATGGGTCTTAATGTTCCTTTGTTTCTAATTTTTGTACAAGTTTTTGTCTCACAAATTCTCTGAAATCTTTCCTTGCTCATCCGCGATGGAGTTTTCAATCGCATTGATGAATTCATCCACAATCACCTCTAATAAATTCCAACAGATTCATTAACTCTTGAATCATTGTGTGCTATTTAATGATCCTTCATTAAATAAAATACAAACATTCCCTTTAGAAACTGTCACTTTACCTTTCTTGATAAACCCCGTATCAGACCTGTTTTAGGGATGATGACAAAAATAACGATTCCCAAATCAATCCTTTTTCAACTTGTCCTTTCCTCTCTCAACCACGTCCAATCAGTTACAACATTCTCTCTCATCAACCCATGATTACCTGACGTATTACCATGCGTCCAATCCGCCAATAAATGCAAACCCTTTTTTAAGATTTCTCAAATCTCTTCAAAACCCGTTTCATATTCGTGTGGCTGAGATTCAATCCTAGAATCATTGATTCCCCCCAAAACCCCATTCAACGTCTTACCCCCTTTTATCTTTTACCTAGGGTTAAAATCCTTTTACCCCCTTTATAAACCCACCTTCTTCTCTATAATCGTTTACGCTCTCTGTTAATCTATTATTCTCTCAACTCTCCAAGAACTCACAAAAAGCTCTCAAGAACTTCAATCTCACAACTCTCAATGGCGAAATCTGGTGCATCCAAGAAGCAATCCAAGGCTTCAGGCTCCATGAATCAAACCGGTTACACATTACCAACAATCGCTTCAAGCAACTTCAAAGCCATATTTGAAGATCATCAATCTTACAATGCTCCAACAAAACTGATGATCAAGCATCTCAAGAACCACATCCTATTTGGCCCGTTCGACGCATTCACTGATGTTGTTCCCATTTCTACACTCTTTAAGTGTGTTATGTCTGCATATAGACCACTTGAAAACCCCCACGAAGTGCATCATAACCTCATCAATGATTCCTTGGTCGTCTTGACCAAAGAAAAATTCTTAACCTCCATTAACCTGTTAATCCATCCCTCCATCAAAATCTCCACTCCATCCTTATCTGATATCACTACCGCACTCTACCAAATAGGTTATCAGAAACCGATCCGAGGGATTGGTGAGTTTAAGAAAAATCAACTGCCTGCGGTTTGGCAGTTTGTATGCCACTTTGTCATCCGCTGTCTGTCTGGCAGGACCGGAGGCATCGACAACATGGGACTCAAGCTCCTTGAACTCGTATGGAGCATCTTCACAGGCCATGATGTCAACTACGATCAAATTATTTGGGATGATTTCCTCTAGTACATTCCCAAAGAGCAACCAAAGGAAAATCCAACCGAGCTCACTTTTGCTCGATTTTGGTCTCTGTGTATTTTTGATCTGCATGCGGATGCTGGTCTTGACATAGGAAGTGAAATCAATTTCTTTGTCACCAAGGATCTCAAAAGGTATACTCCTTCCTCTGATCAAACTCTCTTTGGACCTATCCGCAGGCGCCCCACACACATTCTTACTCTGCTTGGTCTTGAGACTGCTTGTTGGGTCGTGTTTTGTATTAAGTGTTGCGTCTATTGGGCTCGTTAGCTAGTCCGTTTTTGTATCTCCGGTATGGGCATGTCCATCCGTGAGTATAGTAGGGTTTTATTATAAATATAGGTGCTTGCATGCATCTTAGGTTAACGATAGTAACGATAGAAAAGAAAGAATAGATTGATCAAAGAAGTATTTATTATCGTTCTTGTAACCCTAAATCCTCTACAGCGGAAGTTCTTAATCGAGCTCTGCTGAGGATTGTTTGAATTAATCATTCGACACATTGTGATTCAATCTTGTCTTGTTTATTGTTTTATGTTCTTCGTACTACCTGTTACAAAGATCTAATCGATCTTCAAGTTTGTTTTATAACTTATCAATTGGTATCAGAGCAGGAGGCTGTGTAATTCATACACTTCTTTTCTGTGAAAAAGGTTGCGATTAGGGTTATTCCACATTTACTGATATTTATTGAGCCGTCATCCCATAATTGACGCAACTCAACATTTATTTGTGTTGCCCTAATTTAATATATTACAAGTCTGATCTTTTAAACAGGTTTTTCGATCAAGAATGGACGAGTCACAATCTAATCCCATTAACATCTCAAACAACATTGGATCAACGACAAAGATTCCCATCCTTTACACCCAGGATTATGAGGTCTGGGCACATCACTTTGAAGATTATGTCATCAGATCTGAGGACAATGGATATCTGATATGGGAAGCAATCGTATCTGGACCATTCGCTCATTCAGCAACTTCAAGAATTATTAAAACTCAGAAGGAGTATAATGACCTTTTGAAAGATGTTAAAGATATTGCTCAAGAAGAAAAAGATAAATTTCAGTGCAATATTAAAGCATTGAGACTAATCAGATTCGCTCTTCAATCTGACACTTTCAGGCTGGTGAGTTCATGCAGCACTGCCAAAGAAATATGGGATAGGCTGTGAGAGTTATATACTGCGGACGAAGATCTCGAGCATTCCATTCAAACCTTGCTTTTGTCCGAATTTGGTGAATTCAAGCAGAGTCCTAAAGAAACTATAACTCAGACGTTCGATCGCTTCAATCATATTCTTAGTAATATGATTAAACATGATATTGAAAGGAAGTTGATTGAACAAAAGGTTACATTTTTGAACGGTCTCAGATCTGAGTGGATGGCGGTTGTGTCCACCGTTAAAGCGCATGAGCAATTCAAATCTTACTCTTTGGCGAAACTGGTAGGGATTTTGAAATCCCAAGAAAAGATTGTGTTACAGGAGAAAAATGTGGTTTCAAGCTTGGGAGCATTGGCCCTTCTGTCCAAAAGCAAAGCTATGATGGAAGATGAAGATCTCAACCTAGAGGATTATGACCTTACCTCTGAAGACTATGCAATGATGGTCTCAAACCCAAAGAGGTTCATCAAGAAAAGGTTCCCTACAAATAAGAACCGAAATTGGCAGGGAAGTTACAGTTCTGAAAAGGTTAGGGAAGAACCGAAGGTAGAAGAACCAAAGAAGGAACCGAAAGCTGAAGGAGATTCGGGTGTGAGCTGCTATTATTGTGGAGGAAAGAACCACTATGCCAAAGATTGTGTTCTCAAGAAAATGACAGAAAAGGATGAGGAGAAAGACGACGAAAACATGCTGTTGAAAAAGCTGGAAGAGATCAAAAGAAAGAAATCCACTACTAACCCCTCTATGAATGCTTTAATTGTGCAGGGTTCGGTAGCGGATGATGAGTTCGGTGGCGTGGAGGTCTGGTCAACCGATTCTGAAGATGATGAAGTCAGGAAGCCATCTCATGGAAAGGCCTATGTTGCGAAAGGTGAAGGGAGCGGTGGAAAGTGTTTAATGGTGTCAGACGTGTCTCAGATGAGGGGATACAACACAGATGGAGGGAATGAAGACACAAAGTAGCGAGAGGACTTGTGCTTCACAGCAAAACCTCTCAGCGTGCAGTTTAACGAGCTTGATGAATTAATCAAGAAGGTACAATCAATTTTTGTTTCATTCAAAGTCCCACAAAGCTCATATGAAAAAGAACTAAAAAATGTTAATTCAAGAATATCTCATCTAGACAGCAGTTTAACTCAAACACGGGTCACCAATTCTAACCTAACTGACCAAATAAGCAGGGTATCTTCAAAGAGTGAGGAACGGAGGATGTGGATCGAGCTAAAGGAGTCTGAGTTAATCAAATCCAAGGATGAAAAAATTTATTTACAAAGAGACAATTTAAAACTTTTAAAACAAGGAAATGTCTTTTGTTTAATTGCTAAGCGTCTTTACACTAATATCACTCAACTTCATTTAAACTGTGAAATAGGGCAGAAAATTCATCGCATGATTTTGCCCTTCCTTGAGTTTAAGGAGGATGAAATTGACGCTGAAGCATATAACTGTGAAAGTGTTATTTCGTCTGAGGATGTTAATCCGACATATATGTATGGTCTAGACAAAATCTAATCTTTCATAAAGTCCAAGGACCATAAAGACATGCTGAAAAATCTTTTAGATGAAAATGATAAACTAAAACTAAGAACCGAAACCATACAAAAGTTTGACTCATTGAATGCCAACCTGAGCTCATAAAATAAAATTGATGTTGAAAATGCATTTGAGCTTAATGAGGACGATGATATGAGTGAAATTTCTGTTGAAGACATAGTTGACTGTTTAGAGTTTGTCAAGAGCGAACCCAAAAACCACAAAAATCTTATTTCAGAAAATTCAGTGGAGTTTGCTCGTCTGTCCCAACAAAAGTCCCCGATCCTTGAAGAAAAGGTTGTTGTATATCAAAAGGTTAGGACGACTCCAAATCAAGTGTATAATGTCACAGGAGTAACCGAACATCAGACTGCTGAACTCACAGCCATTGTAAACGAAGACAATGCTGATGGTTGTGATGACTTCTTCTGGTCCGCTCCTATCGACAATGCTGACGAAACTGTTGGTCTGTCTGAACGGACGTCCTGGAAAACCAAAGGCAGATATGTACCAGATCCTCTGAACAAGCCCGATAACTTTGACATGCCAAGTACTAGTGGTACAAAAGATGTTCCTGAAGAAAAAGGAGATCTTGCAAAAGAAGTCACTCCTTCAAGCGAAACTTCGTCAGTTCAAAGTGAACCTGCTGACAGAAAGCAAAAACAAAAAGCGAATATCCATCGTCAGCCGAAGCAAGTGAGAAATCAAAAACAGCAAAGGAATCAGAGATACAAGAAGAATCTCTCTGAAAGAAAACAGTTCTGGCAATCTCAAAATGCCCATTTCTCTTGTCATGACAGAAGTTTAAAGTCATAGAAAAACACTGTTAGGTCACAAGAAAGTCATAACAACCGAAGAGAGAGGTTCGGTTATGAAGGTCAAAACAACCAAAGGTTCGGTTCAGAAAACACTATCTACCGAAAGCAGAGGTTCGGTTCCGAGAGCAAAAGAGACCAAAGATCTGGGTTCGGTCCCACTAATGATCAAAAACAAAAGGGTCACTTAGAATCTCAAGCCAAGAAATCATCTCAGTCTAATTTCTCTCGTTCTTCTTCTTCTAATTCTTCTAATTCCTCTCAACCTCTTTCTAAATTCAACTCTGATCACACTCAAAAACCTAAATCATCAACAGATATGAAAGGAAAATCAAAGTTTTCATCAGTTGAAACAAATCAAAATAATCCCAGAGTCCAGATACCTAAACCAGAATCCAAACCGAAAGAAACAAATCCCAATAAAATTAAGGTTTTCACCATTAAAAGGAAAGATGAAACAACGTTAATAAAAAGAACATATCTTGTTGACATCTCTCTTACTATTCCTGTTCCTGTGAAAGGCTCACGTGGACCCAATAAACTTTGGGTTCCTAAATCTGCTTAATTTTTGTAGGTTATTAGTGACGAGCAGTTTGACGAAGAATGGTATATTGACAGTGGCTGCTCACGTCACATTACAGGAAGGAAGGAAGAGCTGAGGGAATTTAGGTCTCTTTCAAACGGTGGAAATTTCAAGTTCGGGAACAACTCCTTTGCCACCATAAAAGGCTATGGAATGATTACAAATGGTGATTTTACGATTAGGAAGGTTGCATATGTTGAAGGACTACAACACAACCTCATCAGTGTATCTCAGCTTGTTGGAGGTACTGGTCTCAAGGTCTCATTCGATGATGAGGGTTCGGAAATAATTGAAAAGAAAACGAAAAGAGTAATTCTCAAATCGGAGCGCAAAGGCGAAATGTTTCCCCTGAACGTCAAACCCATCAAAGGGAATCCAGCTATCTGCTTGTTATCCAAAGCACAATCTAACGAAAGCTGGTTGTGGCACCGAAGGCTCTCTCATCTCAACTTCATGGATATCAACAAACTTGTCACAGGTGGTCATGTTCGAGGTCTTCCATTGCTCAAATTCGATCAAGAACATTTATGTGCTGCGTGTGAAATGGGGAAGCAGAGTCGTCAAAGTCACCCATCTATTGTAAACACTAAAGTTGTTGAACCATTAGAGTTAATTCACATTGACTTGTGTGGTCCATCATCTATCGAAAGCATCGGCGACAACAAGTATATTCTTGCCATCGTTGATTATTTCTCGCGTTTTACATGGGTGTTCTTTATGAAGCACAAATCTGAAGCGACTCTCAAGCCGAAGACGTTTATCAAACAGATTTAAGTACAGCTAAAGAAAGTCGTTCGCAACATCAGGAGCGATAATGGTCTAGAGTTCAAAAATAAAGATTTTGAAGAATTCTTGGCCGACAAAGGAACCAGTCACAACTTCTCAGCTCCCTACACCCCTCAACAAAACGGGATTGTTGAAAGACGAAACCGATCTTTGTGTGAGGCAGCACGAAGCATGCTAAGTTTTGCTTCTTTACCTTTATATTATTGGGCTGATGCTATTGCTGCTGCTTGTTTTACGCCAAACAGGTCATATCTCAATAAGCGATTCACTCTCACTCCTTATGAGATCATCAACAACAGGAAGCCAAATGTCAAATTTTTCCATGTATTCGGCTCACGATGCTTCATCTTCAATTCTAAAGAACATCATAACAAGTTCGATGTCAAAGCCGATGAAGGGATATTTCTGGGCTATTCTCTCACTTCTAAAGCCTACAGGGTATTAAACAAGCGCTCGAGGAAAATAGAAGAAACCTATTATGTGACTTTTGATGATAGCTATGTCAAAAAGCTTAAGGCCAAAGAAGACACAGTTGGAGAAATTTTTTCTCACACAGGCCAAGTCATAGCCTCGATTGTCAACCTATTTGAGAAGTTCGTCGAGTTATTTGATGAACCAGAGAAGGCAACTCTCTCAGAAGCGAGTGCAGCAGACAACAAAGTAGATCATCTAAAGCAACTCATCGAAGATACTGCAAAGAGAATGAATGAAGGTGGATCATGTTCTAACGACCCTCCACAGCACGATACTTCAGTTGAGGGGGAGGGCACATCTTCGTCATCACAGCCGAGCTCACATGTTGAGGGGGAGAACTATTCTCCAGCTGCTCCCGAAAACTCATTTGCACCCGAAAGTCCAGTGGTACCTGAAAACTCAACACCGCACGAAACTCCTATAGCTCCAAAAACTCAAGACACACCTGAAAGCTTATCTGTCGAGGGGGAGAATGCAGATATGTCTTACGACTATGATAGTCAATCTGAACTAGAAGAGATGGTAAACGTTGAATTGGATCCATCTTATGATACAAATTACCCTCCTCTTGTCAAATGGACCAGAGATCATCCTGTTTCTCAGGTTGTCGGTAATGTCTCTGAAAAGGTCCTGACCCGATCACAACTTAAGGCAAAACAAACTTCCTTATTTTCAAAAGTATAATTCTGTATGTTTAACTCCTTCGTCTCAAAAGTTGAACCAAAGACAGTTAACACTGCTCTTGATCACTCCGATTGGGTTCAAGCTATGCAAGACGAATTGAATGAATTCGAAAGGAATAAAGTTTGGCGCCTCATTCCAACTCCTCAAGATGCCTCAGTTGTTGGTCTCAAATGGGTCTTCAGAAACAAAATGGACAAGGAAGGCAACGTGATACGAAATAAAGCCCGTCTGGTAGTGAAAGGATACTGTCAGGAGGAAGGAATCGAATATGAAGAAACTTTCGCTCCTGTAGCTAGGCTGGAATCCGTTAGAATATTTCTTGCCTATGCTGCACACAAAAACTTTGAGGTCTACCAAATGGATGTCAAGTGCGCATTTCTAAATGGAGAACTTGAAGAAACGGTGTACATGGAGCAACCTCCTGGATTCGTCAATGAAAGGTACCCCAATCACTGTTACATTTTAGACAAATCCGTATATGGACTGAAACAAGCTCCGAGGGCCTGGTATGAAACACTAACCAAATTTTTAAAGATGTCAAAATTCAAACAAGGTTCGGTTGACCCAACCTTCTTTCGTAAGAAGGAAGGTAACCACCTTATGATTGTTCAAATTTATGTCGATGATATCATCTTCGGCTCAACGAATCCTGGCTTAACAACTGAATTCAGAAAGCTGATGGAGACTAAATTTGAAATGAGCTCAATGAGTCCAATTAACTTTTTCCTTGGTTTAAACATTAGACAGGGACCCGAAGGCATCTTTATTAATCAGGAAGCTTACACAAATACTCTCCTTGCAAAATTTGGCATGATGGGAGATTCAAAGGTTAAAGTTCCAATGGCGTTTGGCACCAAGCTTACTCCACCATTGGATAAGCCAGCAGTTGATATTACGTTATATCGCCAGATGATCGGTTCACTGATGTATCTTACTGCTAGCAGGCCTGATATCATGTTCTCTGTTTGTTACTGTGCTAGATTTCAGGCGAATCCACGTGAACCTCATATGCTTGCAGTGAAGAACATACTTCGTTATCTCAAGCGAACTACCTCTTTAGGCCTATGGTATCCATCCAACTCAGGCTTCTTCGTTCAAGCCTACTCAGATGCAGACCTTGGAGGCTATGGACTAGACAGGAAAAGCACCACGGGAGGCTGCCAATTCCTTGACGGGAAGTTGGTTAGCTAGCAATCAAAGAAACAAACTTGTGTGTCTTTGTCCACAGCTGAAGCGGAATACATTGCAGCTGCCTCGTGTACTTCTCAAGTGATTTGGATCCAAAGTCAACTCCGGGATTATGGACTCAATATGAAAAAGATCCCACTATATTGCGACTCAGAAAGTGCAATTAGGATCTGTCATAACCCAGTGCAACACTCGAAGACTAAGCACATAGCACTGAGGTATCACTTCATTAAAGATCATGTGGAAGATGGGAACGTTGAAATTCATTTTGTTCGAACCACTGATCAACTGGCTGACATCTTCACCAAAGCTCTTCCTGAAGCATCGTTCAACAAAATTCTACAAGGGCTAGGTATGATGGAATCGGAGTCAGTACCAAACATTACCTCTCAAACTCAAAAGTAAGAAGCGAAATAGACCGAACGTTCGGGTTCGGGTCTCGTACTAATGTACCGAAATGAACCGAACGCTCGGGTTCGGTTCCAAAGTTTTTCACAACCGAAATAAACCGAACGCTCGGGTTCGATTCCAAGTTTTTTTTTTCTCTGTAATTTTTTTTTCTTTTCTTTTATCTTATTTTTTCTTTCATCTTTTATTTATTCATAAAAACTCCAAAAAAAAAAAAAATTTAAATTCAAAAACTCCAAAAATATTTTGTTCTTTATTTTCTTTTTGGCTTTAATTTTATGTGTGTGTTCGTTTATGGGGAAATTATTAAATTAGCTAAGTGTCCCTAGAAACATGCTGTTGTATGTGTCCAAAGCCTCACCTGATTCTGAATAATAGGCCTTACTGACTTGGTATAAACAAACCTTGTCTTCCCAATTAGGCTTCCTTATTTATTCTAATCATCAGCTACCTAACTCTCTTCTCACATGAGATAAGAGTTTTCTGCTTGGTCCAGTTTTTCATAGCAGAGGTACTTTGTTCTCTTACACCATCTAAATTGCATTTCTCCATCACTTTCGTTTCACAAAAGTAACCCTTGAGACTCTCAGAAATTACCACTAAGGTTTATGGTTACACAATTTCTGTGTTTATGATCTTAGTTTCGTGTCACTACGATCTAAGTGAAACCCAAAATTCAATACCCAATACGAATTGACGGTGAACAATTAATTTGCTCTAGTTTTCACTAATGAATTGACGTACGTACCTCCTTGAAATCTCAAATTTTTCTTTTGTGTGATTCCTATGAAATTGTTAACACCCATAACATTTCTTCCCTTGGGATCCAGTTTTAAATTTTTGTTGAGATTTTTTTTAAAATGTCCTAGCCAAATTAAATTATCTCCAACCTACTTGTTCAATAGACTACACCGGTCTCACAAGTACTTCGTTCGATTTCTGTCTTATATCAAGACTAGGAATTTTGAATCGAAGCGATAGCCACCTTAATAAGCCTAGTTAAAAGAAGCCTTTCAACACTTCTTAATAAGTGTTTGATCGTTATTCAACGGGAAACCACACAAACACTCTAAGGTCTCTCTTGACTTTGAAGGAAGAGATTCGTGCCCGGGATCATTTGTTTCGTGTCTTAATTGACATCACATATTTTCCCAAAAATTTTGCTTTATTTCTTTTCTTTTACACCCTAAGCACGAAAATCTTTGATTTTCCAAAATTCAGGTTCTATTAATTACAAGGCATTTTACTTGGATTGGCAGTCGATTAAAGGCTGTGGTTGATTTTAATCCACGTGGCGGTATTTTTCAAAAGATGTCGTTACAATTTAAAGGGATAAGATGAAGACTTGCTGACTCAGGCGGGAGTCTAATCGATTTGATTTCAAACGGCGCAAAAGGGAAAGCGTGCGAATCGGAACCGTCTCATCTCCAAATGGTGCAGAAGGGGCGCGTGTGAATCTGAAACGGTTCATATCCAAACGGCGCTTGATGGGAGGCGTGTTCTTAGGGATCTAAGACTCGCTCTCATGCGTGATCATCGGCTACCCCAACTATCACGCATCAGTTAACTCAGGAAAACTCTTCGATTTTTAATTGACGATTTGGGAAGATCTTTCTCTCTCCTTACCCCAGAGTATAAAAGGCAACATCCTCCACCGTTTACCTCTTTACTGCAATTAAAATTCCCAGAGCGCAAGAAATCCCTGAACCTTCATTGTTCATCATCTTCTTCACTTTCTTCAAGCAATGGCAGATTCATCTTCTGTTCACGCAACATCCCACATACTGCCCATTCGCCCACAACAAAGCCTAATCATCGATTTATCCCCTCATGTTTACGATGCCTTCATGTTCCCCATTATCGAGTGTTTGAAGTTTTCGCCGATTGCTCCTGCACTTACAAGAGCTGAATCCGTTCCGATGGAGTTCTTGTTGCAGATCTTTGCGACTGCTCACTACGACAAGGTCGTTGACAGAATCTTCTTTGATATTTTTCAGCACAAGGCCTCAATTTCAAAGCAAAGATTTTGCTTGTTGTTAGGGTTTGAACCTGATTCCTCGAGGGTTAACCCTGAAATGATTCCAATGGGGCATTTGTTCAACATGTTTTACAACATGGGTTATACGGAGGTGCTTACTTCAGTCGCGAAGTTCAAGAAGTCGTGCCTACCGCCACAGTGAAATGGGATGTTCACTGTTCTATTCAAAGGGTTATCTGAAAGAAGCGTTGGATCTAATGGTGTCAGTCGGTTGTTTTTGTCTATAATGTATGGTGTATACAATGGCATCAACATGGATTATGGGTTTGTTCTATGGCAAAAACTCATCCAGAGTCTCTCCTCTACATCCAGGCATTCTGAAATTTCATACGCTAGGTTCTGGACTCTGATCACAAAATGGGTGATGGACAAGTACCACGTCCCCATTGCCGCTGGTGCTCCAATGTCTTCGATCGGTACCTTTCATACCACGAAGATCATTGTATCGGACGCTTCAAAGTTTCCATTCAATGGTTCAATTCCAGAAACTATGTATTGAGATGTTCCTGCTGACAGTCGGATTATCCAGACGTACAAAGGATTCAAGCGTTCTGGTCCGAGGGATCTTACTCTGGAGATGTTGAAGTCTATTCATGACACCGACAAGCCTGCTCCAAGAGGCAAGAAGGCTGATAAGGGAAAATAGGTGGCGAAAGGGGCTAAAGGCCCTTCTCCAAAGAAGAGGAAACCAACCAAGGTTGCTCAGTCTCCACAGCAGAAAAGGAGAAAAACTCAGCCGAAGCGAAAGATAATCATCGCTTCCTCCTCAAGCGAGTCTGAGGGTGAGAGTTCGGATTCTGACGATTCTCCACGAGGCAACACTCCACCCAGATCTCCTACCCCAGAAGTTCATGCCTCTACTTCTCCCATTAACTCTCCACCTAAAACCATTCCTATTTCTATTCCCCCCATAACTTCCACTACTTCAATACCACCCACTTCCATCCCAATACCAACACCAATATTCACCGAAGCAACCACAACATCCATTGCAGATGTTCGAGCCAATGTATCTGATACGGGGTTTCATACTGATGCACCCGAAATCACCCCAGCACCCGAAACCACAAAAGCATCCGAACCTACACCTATACCCGAAACAACCCAACCTGAACCTACCCATACTACTACACCACCAGCTTCACCACCACCACCTTCTCCTGGTCATGTTTCAGAGGGTGAAGAACCATTCCTTGGCGGGGAAGATATGACGTTTGACTCGGTCTACTATAGTCCGTTTCAAATACAGAGTGCTGACGATGACGACGCTCCTGTCACAAAATGACATCTCAAGGAGCTCCATGATAAAGTTGATTTACTCATCGCCTCCTCTTCCACTTCTCAGTCATCCCTTTCTGAAGATGCAGTTCAGAAGATTGTTGATGCTTTCTCAAAGGCTCAGCAGGATTCCATTGCTTCTGTCACCTCTGCCATCGATGCCTCGACACAAGCCTGTCAGGCTGCGACCGAAAAAGTCGATAAACTATTTTCTGATGCCTCTTCCCTGTTAAAGTCTTTACAGGAGAGTGCAAATGCCGCTAAGACTACATTGGAACCAATTGTTCAACAGCTCGTAACGTCAGTCTCTACTGAGTTGAAGTCATTCGCTTCGTTTCGTCAACTGCTTTTAGACGACAACTCAGCCTTTCGCACAACCTTTAACGAGCGTCTCTCGAAGCTACAAGAAGATTTGGCTGCTGAGAACTCTCTTATGGATGTTCTTGCCAAGAAGACCACTGATCTGAAGGTCAAGAGTGTTCAACTCTCCCACTCTCAACAGGAGATTGAATCTCTTCGGTCTGAAAGGGAGGTGATAAAGTCGTGTGTTTCGGATGTCCACTTTGCCATATCCAACATCCTCGAAGCACATAATCCCATCCTTAACTACACTGTGAGGCGTGATCTTGCGGAGAAGTTGTCTCCCGCCCTTGCCCTACTCAGCAAACTCGAAGGGCTACTTGATTTCGTGTCCATTCCGAAACAAGGGGGAGAGAAGGAATCTGTATCCCAACCACCTCATTCCTCAAAGGCAACTCACACTACCGAACCTCCTCCAGTAGGCCAAGCCTCCGGTTCGGGTGTGAAAGACAAAGGCAAAAATATTGCTGAGGAAGAAGAGGAAGAAGACAAAGAAACAATTGCCGACTTGTTGAAACGTAGAAGTCGACGCAATGAGGCTGATGTCAGTGCTCGTGTGGCAAAAGAGGTTGAAGAAGCTGAACGAAAACAGAAGGAAGCCCACGGCCTTCTTGAGAGTAGGAAAACTCTTTTTGCTGCCTGGACTCTCGAGAGGATGATAAAAGAAGCCATCGAAACTCCAAGTATCTTGTGCCTGGAACCTGTAATATCGCTTGATTGTTCCAATACTGTCGACTCTCAGTTTGACATGCCACTGACCCGAAAGGCGTTCATCTTTCATGCCTTCTCCAACGTTGCAGAGTTCCCTCATCCTCATCCACAGGTTGATCGGAACTTAATCGATTTCTATCTGAAGGCTGCTCAACCTCAGTATCAGACTTGAAGCGCTCAGAAGATTATCAACGTTCGGGTCTTGAAGCCGTATACTGAAGGGAACTTCATTAACATTCGGTTCAAGGTACTTCGGGGATCTGCCAAAACTGAACATGCCATTTCCCTTGCAGATCTTCCAAACCTCAATCCCCATGATTGAATAATCTTGCACAACATTCTTCTAACCAACGAAGCTGAATATGGTCCGATCATCGACCATCTCAAGAGGATGCTCGTGTGCTACATCATGGAAGTTGCGCTGATGTATCAGGAGATAGCAAGCGTATTTAAGAAGAAACCAAAAATATCTCCTGTTGGCTCTTCCAGTGATCTGAACCAAATGCAGATGGGTAGAATTGACTCAAGAAGGAATTCAGTCATGTTCACCAGAAACGAAGGACAGGAATGTCTTTTCGCATTGGCTGACAAACACCTTTACACCACTGCCTGCTTAGATCATGTTTTGGGGATCAACCACAGATGCAAGCAAAACTCAGCGGATGATGTCAAGTACTTCGATGACATGATACAATGGTACATTCGGTTCAGACAGACTATTCACGCTCTTATCACACGTTTGTTTGATACTGTAAAGAAGACACCCGCTGCTGGCCCGAAGAAGAAGTAGTCTTGCTCCAATTTGACGCAAAGGGGGAGATTGTTGGGTCGTGTTTTGTATTAAGTGTTGCGTCTATTGGGCTAGTTAGCTAGTCCGTTTTTGTATCTCCGGTATGGGCCTGTCCATCCGTGAGTATAGTTGGGTTTTATTATAAATATAGGTGCTTGCATGCATCTTAGGTTAACGATAGTAACGATAGAAAAGAAAGAATAGATTGATCAAAGAAGTTTTTATTATCATTCTTGTAACCCTAAATCCTCTACAGCGGAAGTTCTTAATCGAGCTCTGCTGAGGATTGTTTGAATTAATCATTCGACACATTGTGATTCAATCTTGTCTTGTTTATTGTTTTATGTTCTTCGTACTACCTTTTACAAAGATCTAATCGATCTTCAAGTTTGTTTTATAACTTATCACTGCTGATGTCTCAGATCATATTGAGGCTACAGAGGGTATTATCCCATACCCTACTACCCCACCTCTTCCTTCTACTACCATTCTTCCAGAGGGTACCGCAGCTCCCTCTGCCACTACACTTTCTAACATTTCTCAACGGAGAAGATCTGTAGCTTCTAAAAAGAAGGCTTCCACATCTAAGAAGAAAGCCCAAAAACAAACTTCACCTTCTAAGACACGAAAAGCCAAAACCACCACTGTATCAAGCAGTGATTCTGATGAAGATAATCAACCGATAGCAATCCTCAAGAAAAGAAAGACAACCGAACCCACGGGCCAAATGCGTGACCGGACTGATACTGCAGCCTCTGAACAGGCTCCAGTAGTCCTTGGGATGGCCGCACATCCATTCAATACCTCTATCGAATACCACTCAACCTCATCTTGTGAGATTGTTTCATCATCATCTTCATCTGAACGTGGAGACAACCCCCCAGTTGTATCTCAATTAGATAGAATTGGTAATCACCTTAAGGTCTCCAGGGCTTCCCGACTGCACATCTTTTCTTCTGAGCAGTTAGACTCCATCCTTTTGCAAGTATCCCAAACACTACAAACACCACTCCATCCGCAGCGCATATCTTTCGCCCATGCCAGAACTGGGCCGAGGCCAAACTTGACCACGGGTCAAGGAGACCAAGGAAGCCCAGGAAATCCTACTCTGCTTACATCTGTATCAGGTGGTTTAGGCACAGTGAGCACTAATGTGCAAGGATCCGTGAATCCAAGGGACACCTTGGTGCGAACACAAGGAATTGACGACGAAGACTCAAATGACTCTTGGAGTCGGTATCAGCCAACTACTGATGCTGAAATCAAGAAGTGTGCTGCTTTCAAAAGAGCAATCCAAGCCCGCAAGGAGTAGCAGGTCAAGCAACAAACAACAGAAGGAACAAGAAATCCTATCTGTGGCCAAGTACTAGGCAAATGCCATCAGCAATGCCCATACTGTTGCCACAATACAAAAGGTTCAAACCTGGATGGATCAAATGGCGGAAACCGTATTGAAAGCTCAAGCCTCAACCGCAGCCGCAGATACATCTAATGTTCCTCCTACTTCAACTCCTCTTCCACCTACCGCAGTCAATGCATCTCAAGACGAAGAGCCAGGTATTGAACTCAGCTCGGCCCCAACCTTTGGTTTTGACGATGAAGACATCCAAGAGGTCAACAAACCGAATCCTTCCAATGATGACCTAATGATGTTCGAGGAAGAAGAAGAATCCAGCGGTTCTCAGCACTCAACTTCTAAGCCAAATAAAAAGAAAAAGAAGAAAGCTACTATCACCAGAAAAGAATTCCTCAACCTTCAAGCCAAAGTTGATCAAATTTTGGTTACGGTTAAGCCTACCCAACCTCCACCAGAAGATACCCCAGGTCCGCAATCCCTAATTAAGCGCATCGAACTACTTGATACAAGAGAGTGTATGGCCGCCGAGTGCATCTCTCTCAAAGTCGAGATGGGGATTCGATCTCTCGACAACAACCGCAGGCCCGACCATCAAGATTTTATGGCCGCAGTGGAACGCCTCATTACTGAGGTAACCGCAATCAAACAAGGCTTACAAATAGCCATCATGGATCAAGTTGCCCAATCTCAAAGGGTGATAGAGGAAACTCATACTTCCTATGAGTCCACTATTTCTGTCCTTCATGCGACAATCGCCCGAATGCAGAAATCCCTTACATCAAATTTCCATGGCCCAGAGATACTGCAGCTCACAAAGGATATTCATAAGCTGCTCTTCAACTCTGCCATTCCAAACAACTCCCAACTGGCCGAATCGATGAATGCACACTTTGCTGAGGTCTGTGCTAAAGTCGATGGCCTCAAATAATGGCTTGAGGAAGCACCAGGGTTGCATTCCTCAAGAGGGGGAAGTCATAAAGAAGGCGATCGCTCAGATACATCAATTCGTCAAAGCCCTCCAATCACTACAAAGAAAAATCCCACACCGCAGCCTTCACCTCCACCATCTCAAAATATTCCATCTCCCCACTCATCACCCAAAAACACCCTCAACAGACCTGAGACTCCTCCTCACTTAAAGAACCTTGAGGAACATATGTCTTCAGAAAGTTCTACAGACTCTCCTGCTACTGCTCAAAGGAAATATGATTGGAAAGCTGCCAAGCTAGCCGAAATTATATGGAGAGAATGCAGTTTTAACACTATGATTGATGAATCGCTGATCAACTCATGGGTCAATCATCTCCGCAGGCTGCTTGATGAAGACTATACTCCTCATCTCACTTATGATGAACCACCATCCGATGGTTATTGGGATATTCCAATATCTCCTAATGCCAAGTATTTTGCTGTCTTTGAATCCTTCGACCGTAGTGTTCCTGATCACAAGCGACTGCCGATGGAATTTGAAAGACTCACTCGCTTCTATGCGAAGCATGGATCTTTGGTTGAAAATATATGGTCTAACGATAGACCATCCGCAGTGAAGAACTACAAGATGCGGAAGTTTATGAAAGCTGATTTTGCTCAATTAACTCTTACCAGAAGAGAGCATGACTACATCCGCACCCAGGCAGACTTCCCCTGCATGAACCCTGAAGAAATATTTCTTATTGCCAGAGTTTTTCAGAACAAGGCAGAGAAACATCCTAAGATGCAGATAGCTCTCAACAAATACAAATCCTTCCTTAAGGACACTGTCTGTGACTTTGCGAAGACTGATGCGGACATCCACTCCACCATCCTCAAGAAATTTGACCTTCCACCACTCGAACAAGTGCCAATGCTTACAGAAGGCTATGAAGAAAGATCTCTTGGCGCAACCAACTTCCCAGAACTTGGCATCATATTCAAACGGAAGACAGAAAATGTCAAATATTTCATTCCGATGAATGATATGCACCGCCTGCCCAAGAAGCAACTTGACATCTGCAAGACCGCAGTAGAAAGATCAAAGCACACTACTGCTGAAGTCAAGTTTGAGATCTCTAGAAGAATTACATGGCCAAAAAATGTTAGAAAATTTTGGTGGATTTTAATCAAGTTCCTCAAACTTGATAACTGAATCAAAGTTAAAGAGGTCACTTAGGGGGAAATTGTTGAATCATAAAAGTGACCCTCTTGAACTTAACTACCGCAACGGTTCAGTACCCGCAGCCAAATCAACAGCCGGAGTCAATTTCTACAACTGTAACCGCAATCATCATCCATCAGCAACCTTCTCAGCATCCGGAGTCTTCAAGTTTCTTTTCTATCCGCAGTCTTAGTTATTTCTTTTACTATGTAATGTACTCTATTGTCCAGCATGCCTTGCACGACTGCTTATAGAGTAGTTTGTTTCTTAACTCTATAAATAGAGACTCTTTCTTGTGTATTATGTACTTGTGATATATGTGAGTGTGAAAACTCTTAACTTCTCAATACACAAGATTTCTCCTTCAATCATCTTTCTCATCTTCATCATTTCTCTAGCTTATTACTCTTCACACTCAAACTGCTACTAGAACATAACCTCTCTTCGGAGCAAGTCTTCTAGACTTAATCACTAAACTTGATCTCGCTTACTAACTTGGAGTGATTGCATTCCTTGTTATGAATCAGTTTAAGTGTATTCTTGATATAACTATTATTATTTCTATTTCTTTACTTTCTGCAACTAACTGTCTAACTATCTAACTTTATTATTGTTGAGCTTTTAGATCCTTAGAGATTAACTATTCCGCAACTTACTTGTTCTAACGTTTGTTCAAGTGTGTCTCCAAGTTTTTCTCTCAATAGTATTCATTGGGGTTAGTGAAATATCTACCTTTCATTACCAGATCGGCATAGAGACTAATAGTTTAATGTATTATTGGTTAATACTTGCTCGACACATAGCCCACCAGTTGGATCTTCAATAGGGTCACCCAGATAGCTACCAATCATCATAGAATTGCCCAGGTGAGTTATCTAACTATACCATGTAGTACAGTATATATCCATATACATATTAGGATGGAGAGCTAATAGAGTAGAAAGTATAAATGTGTATGTATTAGTAGAATCTAAAGTGTAGTCTCTATATGCATACTTATTTGATATTAGAACTATCTAAGGGTTGATGGTGGAATGGTTAAAGATGCCGAGAACCGATAGACACACATAACATTAGTTATGGGATAATGGTGGAATGGTTGAAGAGGTCAGGAGCCTACGTGCCCATGTATCCCAAGATATATATTGGCAGACCGTGAGCCATTTTTTGTATGCATGTATATGTATTGTGGTGTATGGTATTTTTGGAGACTCACCGAGACTAGCACTTAACCAGACAATATTAAATGTTTTCAGGTACTCCATCAGATGATAATAAGAAGGGCGAATCTCAACTATACTCACGTGCATTTGTCACATGTTTGCTCACATTATAATCACGTTTAGATGTATTTTAATAAATAAAAATGAAAACTTTTCCATGAAAATCAGGATGTTAGATCAAAGTAGAGAAAGATTAAAATTGTTAATTTAGGTAAAGATGGTAGACTTGCAAATAAAACTTCTAACATTGTGTATAAAGAAGTTTTTAGAAATTTATAAATAGTTTGTAGATATTGTTTCTTATAACATATTTAATTATTATTTGTAATAAAACTTTATTGTTAGTTTTCATTTGTAGTTTGTTGTATTTTTTCATATATGTTTATTTCAACAACTTAATTATCTGATTTGCAATATACCAATTTTAATTACTTCACTTATTATGGTTGTTTTATTTTTATCATCAATTTAACATTCCATTAAACAATATTTTTATTTTTCATTAATTCACAAATTAAATCTGTCTCGCACATCTTGAAAAATAATTTCACATATTTATTTGAATCAATGATTATCAGTTTACACACAAAAAAACATAAATCTACTAATTAATAATTTATTGAAAGTAATTGCTTAATAATTAAGATTTTTTACTATAAACAATTAATATTTTTTGTAACCATGGTTCCTATGGGCTATAACATAGTGTGTGTGTGTGTATTTGTGTGTGTGTGTATATATATATATATATATATATATATATATATATATATATATATATATATATATATATCAAGAGAGAAAGAGAGAGAGAGAGTTCAATTAAGAAAAAAATATTGAGAATTAAGGAATCATTCACCGCAAATCATTTAATTAACTTCTAAAGCATAAAAATGTGGTGACAAACTTGTAAGTAATGAAAATTTAAAAAAAAAAAAAAAAAAAAAAAACCGTGAAGGACACTTATGTAATTATACCTGACATCAAATCATGCAGTAAACCATCATTTCTCTTTATCTCATCGAGTCGTTTCCCATAACATCTACAAACAATTTGAAAACTAATTCGTATCTTCATCTCAATCAAAAGAAAATTTCACACATCCACTTCATTGAAAATCCTAGAAATCAGTAGCGCAAACAAGAAATAGAGCAAAATGTCTTCCAATGAAAACATAAACGTAACCGCTTCTTTACTATTGACTATCAAGGCTAATCACCTGTGTTTTTTTGTTCTATTTTCGTTGATTTTTCTTGATTTATTAACTTATTAGTTGTTTTCTTGAATTTTTGGTAATCCTCCATCCTTATTTGTTGATTTACAATTAAAAATGTTATATTCATACTATTTTTTGTTTAATTTCACTTTACAATAGTTTTTTGTTCGATTTATAAATGATTTTTCATACTTATTTACGATTTTTCTATTAATATATGAACATATTTTCATATTTTGCTTTAAGTCATTTGTTCATTTAACAAATCTACTACTATACTGAGGCTTTACGTATTTCTCCTAATATTAACTACTTGTCCTTACAGCAACAACACCCCGTCTAAAGCTTTTATGTTAATGAAGAGAAAAAAAGAAGCAAAAAGGTAAATAAAATTGGTCTTCTATTAAGATGTGATTAATCTTATTCACATGCGATTAACAAAATTTGGATGTTATTCCACTTATCAGTTGCACTGCTCCAGCCTCTCTATTGTCTTGAAACAGTCTTTCCAGGTGAAACCATACATTTCTAGTGTAGGAGTTTTCTTTGAGAACAATTCGAAGGAGAGTTTGGGACATGGTTGTGTAGGAGTTTTCTTTGAGAACAATTTGAAGGAGAGTTTGGGATATGGTTATGTATATCCACATCAGCGCAAACGGCATCGATATTCTTCCAGTTATCATTTATGGCTTTAGCAGTAAGAGCATCATGCGTAACATCCACATGGTCAATAGTATCATATGCTTGATAGTGTGTTAGGAAGAGAGTCCTCCATGAGTCGTAGTTTAGGCACTCAAAATCAAGTACAAGAGTGATATGAAAGTTAATGTTTGTCATGGAAAATACTTTTTAGGGAAGAGGTGGATTATTAGTTTAACAGCCGGAATTCCAGGTATCT
Organism: Lactuca serriola; assembly: GCF_051521515.1. Taxonomy (NCBI): domain Eukaryota; kingdom Viridiplantae; phylum Streptophyta; class Magnoliopsida; order Asterales; family Asteraceae; genus Lactuca; species Lactuca serriola. The sequence continues at coordinate 144,896,639 of NC_136408.1, read as the reverse complement.
TTATTGTTTGATTATTTTTGTGTTTTGAGAGGGGACTCGGCGAGTTGGAGCTCAGACTCGCCGAGTAGGGTCGTGATTATGGACGCGGGATCCGTCTGGACTCGGCGAGTCCAGGATATGGACTCGGCGAGTCTGCGCTGTTTAATGAAACCCTAATTTCCCGGTCCTAAGCCCTATTTAAAGGACCTTATGGCCCTCATTTGCGGCCACCTTGAACCCTAAGATCCCCCATGCGACTGTGAGCCCTTGTGAGTGTAATTGGAGGCCATTGTTCACCATTTTGTGTGATATTGCAAGAAAGGAGGGAGAGGATCAAGCTTGAGGAGTTGGGGAGCTTGGATCTGTTGCTAATTCTTCAAGGGAGTCTTCTTGAGGTAAATTTCAGAGCCAAACTTCGTGTTTTGTGTTGATGTGTCAAATCTAGCGTTTCTTCTTGCATTTCTTGGCTTAAATTGGAAGTATGAAAGGTTCCATGGAGATATGGAACCTAGATCTGGGCCTTAGCAGGTCCAGGAGACCCCATATGACTAGCTTTATGTCCATCCTTTTAAGCTAGAAGCTAAGGTGGTCATATTAGAGGTTGTTTCCCCAAAATAAGCCTTGTACGCATTGCATGGCAACCAAGACTGAGACTTTACGTGACAAATAAGCTTGGGAAGGCCAGATCTATGAATGTATGGAACGGATCTGACCGCAAAAGCCAGTTTTAGCTGATGCATGGCATGGACTCGCCGAGTCTGATGAACAGACTCGACGAGTCGCTTGAAGATTGTCCTTGAGACCACCCAGTGTGTAGTCCTGACCGAGTTATGGACGACTCAGTGAGTCAAAGAGAGTTGGAAAGGTTTTGGCAGGTGGTCGAGTCAAGCTGGGACTCGCCGAGTTGTTCTTGAAACTCGGCGAGTTGAGTCGGAGTGGCCCCGCGATTCTTCCAGGTGGAACTCGTCGAGTCAGGGGGAGTACTCGACGTGTAAGAAGGGAATCCTTGGGAGTTGGCGAAAACGTCTAGACTCGCCGAGTTGCCCTGTGCACTCGCCGAGTCCAGTCAAGTTGACCATTGACCGTAGACCAGAGTTGACCTATGTTTGACTTCTTAGGGATAGTCAAACTTAGAAGATAAAAGGGTTAATAAGAGATGTATGATGTTATAGGGAGATTGTAGCTCGGCGGATCGAGCACGAGTGACTTCGGGATTTGCTAGCTATCGATATTCACAAGGTGAGTCTTCTCACTATACTATACCCGGAAGGGTTTGACTGTGTGACCGGAAGGTCGGATGTGATATGAGATATATGTGTTATATGTGATAAGTTAATTGTTATACGTGCTATGTATGTTTGTGGGCCAGAAGGCATTATGTTATGGGCCGGAAGGCGAATATGTTATGAGCCGGAAGGCGTTGTGATGTGGACCGTAAGGTTGGCGTGGGTAGGACCGGAAGGTTTACCCAGCAGGGACGGAAGTCCCCTGAGACACATGGACCGGAAGGTCAGGTCCTGGAAAGGCGTATGTGCGTAAGTTGTATTTTGGGGAACTCACTAAGCAATTATGCTTACAGTTGTTGTGTATGTGTTTCAGGTACTAGCGAGGACCGTGGGAAGGCGCCGACGTGATCTGTACACACTGAGAGATGATTTGGGATCTTGGGATTCATATGATTTGTATTCTGTTATGACACGTGGAATGTTTATGCCTTGTTTTGGATGAAAACACTTTATTTAAAAATGAAAAACTTGTTTGAAAATTTACGTTGTTACAATTAGTAGACATTTTTCCAAGAGAAAATGAAGGAAATAGGTGGTGGAAGTATAGTTCTAGTGATGCGGGTGAGGAGCCGTCCCTAATATGAATGGAAATGATATATAGTAGAAAAAAAGGATAATTTGCTCTGATACCATATTGAGCAATACTGGGAAAATATTTTTGTTGCCTTCAAATGAGATATACAACATATATAACAAATATAATTACAACAATACCTGGGCCTAGACTATAGCTAAGCTAATAATACTATGTATTGATACATTAACACTATGGCTAATAAAGAACTTTATCAAGCGAATCATGATTACATAAGTGAAGGATTTTCCATGTGATTAAGAAAAAAATTCAAGTGAATGAGGTTTCTTGTATGTCTTGATATCAGGTACTTGTTGTCCACCATATATTATTGTCGACCTGTAGTTGGTGTCTGGTTCAAGAGAAACGTGAAATAGGGTAATCATAGAGGAACACAATGAAAGGTCGACTAACTTAACTGCTGAAACTTGTGATATACTTTTCTTCATTTTTCATGTTTCTTCTCCAAACCATGGAAGAAGCTGCAACAAGGAAAAGGAAATAAATAAATGAATAAAACTAAAATTTAATAATTGTATTCAAATGCCAATATCATAAAAGAAAAAGAGAGTGACAATCTAGCTAAACACATCACCAGATATGGTACTGAAATCACTCCAAAATTACTCACCCCTTCCGCTTAACGGTAGCCAAAACAACACCAGTGGATGTTGTTTGGAGTCACAGTTTCATGGCAGGCAACAAAAGATAAGAGAGATATTGGTAACGATTGAACCATTTTGTACACCATTTCACATTTTTTGGAAGTTTTAAAACTATCTCTTAGGTAGTTGTTTTATAATACTTTTTTGTTTATCTCTTCATATCCCTGTTGATTTCTTCCTCTGTATCTGTCGCTCATCTCTCAAATTCCTTTCTCTTTTCCTTTTATCCGAGATTTGTGCATGGTGGATATTTTTGGAGCCTTTGGAGTCAAAAGGTTAAAGGTTGCAACACAGGGGAGTCTCACATTCTGGAATCTTAAAGGTTGTGAACTCATTGATATCAAGTTGAGCTTGTATGGGCAAAAGATGTAAAATTTAACAGATTGAAAGAGGTAATTGATTGTTTGGTAAAAAAAACCCAGATGATTTGAATTTTGTGGGATGTTTTGAAGTTGGGGAAGAGAGATAATTTTGTGGGATGTTTTGAAGTTGGGGAAGAGAGATAAGGATTAAGATGAGATAGGTGTGTTGTTTCATATACCCCTCTGTCTGAAATTTTTGTTCACATTTGACTTTTGTAGTTTTTCCATGTCAACTTTGACCATAAATAATTTTATCTGTGTTATATATTTTTTGATGAAAGTTATAACAATGAAAATACATTTAAAAACATTCTATTCATATATCTTGCCTAACAAATTATATACCAAAAAACAAATTATTTAAGGTCAAAGTCGAATAAAAGAGACTTAAAAAGTCAAACGTGGACAATAATTTTGTGATGAAGGGAGTACAAAGATGATAGTATAGAAGACATTATGCAGAAGATGAGAAGACTTTTGGCTTGAAAAACAAAGAAAGTAATCTTGCTAAATTTTTTATTTATATGCATTCTATTTTGTGAGGGTATTTTTGTCGGTTTCTATCAACTTTTATGAAAGATGATTAGTTTCTTACATACCAAAAATATGTATAAATAATTTGTTTTATTATTAAAATCAATCAAAATAACAACTTGTTCAATTACCTTATTCATTTAATTGATTTATCGTGTTTTTTATCGTCATATTAACTCCAATAACAATAATAATAATAAATTATTTTTTTTAACTAATTTGTTATATTTCTTGATTTATTGTTTATTTGAATATTACATAAATATTTGTTAAAACTTATTGAATCATTAACATTCATCATCTTGTCTAACTAGAAGAAAGAACTTATTTTGATTACTTACACGCACTCGATCATATTTCTGTAATGCGAATATTGCATTTGGTACGATACATATGTCTTTGGATGCATTGGTTGTCCTACATGAATGTTATTAATATATTGTTTGTGTAATAACAGATAGATCATAGTTACTGGATGTAGAGAATTAAACATTCATGAGATGAATATTTGACATGTTTGGCTGGTCAAATGAGAAAACTACATATGGTGTCCTCATGTAGATTCTCAAAACTGTTGTATGTACATTGATTTTGCCAAAATAGAAAAGCATTCCACAGGTTTAGTGCCAACAATTGGAGGGGCTAATAGAAACAAGAACATACCCAACCTAACAACCAGGAAAGCAAGGCCAATTGAATATGTTCATGATTCTTCGAAGACCAAGCCATTCCTTAACATTGTAGCCGATTATCCGATCTTCGAAGTCAGGATGTATGATTCTTTTTTTGTAACAAGTAAAGAATATTTTCGATTGTTGAGAAGAAAACAAAAGATGCTTCCATTATAAATTTTTGGTAAATATAAGTACATTAATGTTTTACTATTTTTTGAAAGAGAAATTTTAGTATTACTAGTTTACCATAACATGTTTGGTTTTCTTTTTTGTGTGATTCTTCATTCAATGGTTCGAACACATATGAATAAATGTGATTTCTTGGACCCTTGTAATATTCTACGGGAGGCATGCCAGAAAAACTCCAGAGGATGTCATTAGTTATCTTGTTGATTACATACGTCTTCACCACAAAAAATTGTTTCTCGTCACAACGTATTTGAAAAAGTATAATAAGTTGCTATCTTTTTTTTGGTTTGTTATTTATACTAAATGTTGAAAATTCTTGTATGCACTGGGTTTTCTTGGGGAATTAGATTTGCAATCGTATAGTCTATATATTGAATTCTCTTAGGAATCATATAGAAAACTCTGCTGACTACCATCACCTACTCAAAAAAAACATATGTACATATATGAAATTACTTACATCGTAGCATGAGATAAATCTTTTTATAATTTTGAATACACAACTTGTTTGTTTCTTTTAAGGTCTTTCATGAGGTATGAAAAAGACTATTCAACTCAATTTGGATTGGATGTTTGTTGAGGAAATAATTATTGTAGTTTCATTTTTTTATTAATGTTTTCTTTTTGCTACAATTTTTGTGAAATAAAACAGCTGAGTGGTGGTTTAGAGAGTGGACACTATGCAACACGATGGATGTTTGATTTTGTGATGACAAGACATTATGGATTTCCAAGTAAAGTACATTTTTAATCTTTTTTTACTTTCTCTATTGCAACAAAATTGTTGTTTTGTTAATCAAAACTTTTAATTTTATTTTTAATATAGTCTGGCAGCATTTGGGATGACAAAACTCCCTTTGAGGAAAAGATGTTTGTTGCTAATGTTGTTGCATGGGCTAGAGAGTTTTTGAATAACTATATGAAGGATGTGGTCCTCTAAAAAATCTTATATGGTTAGTTATTAAATTTTAAAACTTTCTAATGTTAGTTCAATTATCTTCTGTTGGAGTTTTTCTTACTTTTTTTCTTTGTTTTGTTTGTTTTTCAGTAATGATAAAGGAAAGAGCTACTACAGTTTATTTTTTGGACAATCTCTTTGTGATGTGATGACGTATGTTCTTTTTTAAATTTTCATGCAAGTTATATGATGTATGAAATTACCAAATCCAAGACTTATTTTATTACGCAGACAAATCTCTTTGTTTTATTATGTTTTTATCAATGGATATTATGGTTGGTTATTTAGCATGTCCATATAACGAAACTTTTTTATCTATACACTCTTTGTCATGAATTGATAGTCAAGAACTATTGTGTTGTTATTTTCATAATAAAAATTTTTAAAAATTTGATGTGCTAAAATGAACTAGAATTTTCTTATCTTGGAATGAGGCTCTAATTCTCATAAAATGGAGGCTAAAAGTCTTGTATCGTCTGGTTGTTTACATTGAACCATTATATAAGAAATTGGCTCTTAATATGTAATATGTCTCGGTTACATGAATTCAATCCAGGCTCTTTTGGTCACAAAAAGTGCCGATTTAAAACTAGGTTCTATTAATAATTTCTCACAGGACTCACCAGTATCTATCCCTCTTACAAAACCAAGCTATTTAACCTATTTAACCGGGTCCTTTAACCATTTTTGTAATGGTGGAAAGCTCTAAGATTCTGCATTGAAAGCCTAAATTTTACACATCTCATTTTCCTTACTAGTAATTCTTTTAACAACCACTCCTTCCAAATCGACCTAATGCCAGTCACAATAAGGAGTTTTGATGTTTCATTGGTATGGAAGTGTTAAGTCCTCACCATGCCGATATTTTATGTTACGAAAAGGTCGTTCGCATTAACCTACCAAGTAGCGAAACCCACGTCATCTATGGAGACAAACCCAACACGAATCTTCGAATCATCTCTTGCATCAAGGCTCAAAAGTATCTACATAAGGAGTATCATGCGTTCTTAGCCTACGTTGTTTTTGGGAAAAAGGAAGTGAAAGACATCAAGGATATTCAAAAAGTCTGTAACTTTCCCAGTGTATTCCCAGAAGGCCATCCAGGAGTACCGCCTATACGCCAAGTAGAGTTCAGAATTGACTTAATTCCTGGAGCCACCCCCATAGCCAAATCACCATATCGTCTAGTGCCAACAGAATTGCAGGAATTGTCCAGTCAACTGAATGAAATGACTATGAATGTGAAATTCGTTATCATCCAGGAAAGGCCAACTTAGTAGTAGATGCCCTAAGTCGAAAAGAATACTCAAGCCACCGGGTAAAATTGTTTACCATGACCATCCATTCACACCTGTTCACTCAGATCAAGGAGGTGCGGCTTGAAGCCTTGAAGCCCAAGAACATCGCAAGTGAAGACTTGTGAGGAATGGATAAAAATGTTGAGGTGAAAGGTGACAGGGCTCATTATCTCATGAACCGGATCTTGATACCAAAATTTAGTGGGTACAGAGACTTTGTCATGAACGACGATCACAAGACCAAATACTCTGTTCATCCTGGTTCAGACAAGATGTATCTGTACCTTAAGAAACTTTATTGGTGGCCAAACAAGAAGGAAGAAATCGCTACCTATGTGGGCAAGTGCATGATTTGTGTCAAGGTCAAGGTAGAATATCAATAGCCCTCGGGTTAGATTCAGCAACCGGATATACCCGAGTGGAAGTGGGAGGGATAACCAAGGACTTCATAACCAAGTTGCCCATGTCGAAGGGTGGACATGACACCATCTGGGTGATCGTCGATAAATTGACCAAATCTGCACACTTCCTGCCAATAAAGGAGACAGACAAGATGGAGAAACTAAAAAGGATGTACATCAAAGAGATTGTACAATTACATGGTGTGTCAATATCCAGACTCGACATGAGTACATCTTATTACCCTCAAACCAATGGGCAAAGCGAAAGAACCATCTAGAAGCTAGAAGACATGTTGAGAGCCTATGTGATAGACTTCGATAAAGCCTGGGATACCTACTTACCGCTCATCGAATTCTCATACAATAATAGTTATCACACTAGTGTTAAGGTTTCTCCATTCGAAGCCCTCTATGGGCGCAAGTGCAGATCACCTCTATACTAGGCTGAGGGGGGTGACACGCAACTACCAAGGGGACAAGTGCCTAATAGCACACTTACCAGCCCTAAGAACATACGGGAAACGATGAAGAAGATCGTTCAAATTCGGAAATGATTAAAGGCATCATGGGATCGAAAAAAGAGTTTTGCAGATAAACGATGCAAACCCTTGGAATTTCAGGTTGGTGACCACGTACTGTTGAAGGTCTCACCCTGGAAGGGAATGATATGTTTTGGAAAACATGGGGAACTAAATCCAAGGTATACTAGGCCGTTTGAGATCCTTGTCAGGATAGGCCCGGTAGCTTAAAAACTTCATCTACCACAGGAACTCAGTAACATACACGCCACCTTCCATGTGTCCAACTTGAAAAAGTGTCTATCTGATGAGACTCTTGTAATCCCACCTGATCAAATAAAGGCAAAAAAGAGACTACACTTCATCGAGGAACCTGTGGAAATCAAGGACAGCGAGGTCAAAACGATGAAACAAAGCCGCATACCCATAGTGAAGGTTGGTTGGAGTACCAAACGAGGGCCTGAATTTACCTGGGAGCGTGAGTACCAAATGAAACAGAAGTACCCACCTCTCTTCCCTAGCTCATGAGTAACCCCTCAAGTACTAATTTTGAGACGAAATTCCTTCTAACGGGGGGAACACATGACAACTGTCAATTTTGGATCCAACAAAAGTCAACAAGTCAACAAAAGTCAACTCGACCCGTATTAGAATTTTAAGTGAATCTTGATGTTTCCTAATGTACAACTTTCAAATACTAATGCAAAGTATGTCACTTTTCATCAATTATGGAATAAGAATCCTGTTTAGGATTAACAACGTGAAATTCGATAATACAAGTAAATATTATTTTGGTATAAATAATATCCACAACACAATATGCTAATACTTTTAGCAATGTTGAGACCTTTATAATAGTTCGAATTTTCGTGATTCAAATGTATTAATTATACATTGTTTTACCACACTTTTTATAAAGAATATTGTTTTTTATATAAATTACCACACTTCTATAAAATTTCCTAGAATCTTATAAAAAAGGAAGAAGAGTTGACTTGAAGACAAGATGTGCTCATCTTTTCCCAAAACCATCTTTATCCACCATACATTTAAGTATTACACCACATGCAACCATGAAACCATCACCTCACCCCACACCACCCACCCCCTGTCCCTCTCTTCTAACTTATGGTCGAGGGTTCCCAAACCCACCACCATATTCATCTTTCTTTATTCTTTCTCTCAAGAACATGTTCAAGTCTTCAAAAGATCAATTCCTCCAAGTCGGTTCTTAGATTTTTGGTAAGCATTTCCTTGTTAATCTAGTGCTTTTATACACATTCATACTAGTTTTGTGACTTTTACACATATTAACATGTGTTAAAACCCATATGATAATACCATCTTCAAATGTTCTTCAATCACCTTCAAGTGTTCTAAGCTTGAGGATCTTCATCTTCGTCTCTTTAACCAACCACAAACACACTCAAGGTGAGTTCATACCCCATATTTTTGAGATTTTCATGCTTTGGGGGGGGGGGGGGGGGATACAAGAAAATTTTGAATAATAACACAAATGTTTTCATGTTTCATTTCTATGTTGTGTGTAAAGTATTACCTTGCATGAAATGTGGCTATTACTAGTTTTTTAGAACATTTATTTGTGGTATGATAGTTTGATATGCAAAACTAAGAAAGACAAACATAAACCATGTTGTATGTCCATAAGAAAAAGTAATAAGTACAAAGCTACGAAGACCAAGGTTTTTACGGACAAAATATGGCCTTTCTAACAAAATTGGTTATAACCTAGTTATTATACCATTTTTGTGGAATATAACCCATAATATGTTGTTTTGGACATGTATTTTTAAACTAGACAAAATATCAAGGAGTTAGCTTTATGAAAAGAAAACTCAAAAATCTTTCATTTTATGTAAAAAATATGGATTTTGAAACAAAAGTGGTCATAACAAGTTTATGGCATCAATTTTGTGGGTACTAACTAAAAATATATGGTTTTAAAAATTTATAGTTAACTTGAGTTAAATAGCCCAAAAAGTTAAGAATAAGGTTTACAAAATAATATTTTACTAGTTACCGGTAAATGTCTTTAAAAAGGGCCAAAAACTAGAAATTGGCTTTATCGTACTAACTATTCTTATACTTGTGATAGATGTAAATTTATATGATATAATCTTTTAAAATATCTAGACATGTTTACTTAAATGTATTTATATATATGATTATATAAATGGACATAACAAAACATTTATAACAAACTATAGTTCGTATAGTTTATGGTTCACAAATACTACATTATCATTTTGGACGAAACATATAATTATTTAAAGGAATAATTATTTACACTATGTATTTACTATGGGAAGGAAATAATCCCACTTACAAAAAGGTTTTCATTACACTATATGTAAACATGTTGATACAATTTTGTGAGTCATTGTCTTCATGTACCTATCAGAGTACCTAAAAAAGTCTTGTATTATAACCAGAATTTCACGTAAGAGAGCGTAATACTTGTGTATAGATCTATATGGGACTGACAATCCCGCACCTAAGTTGCTAGCTACAGTTAGACCGGCAGGTCTAGGGTGACAAATGTTTAACGTCCTGATGCCCGAAGAACGTCGTAACAGGTCATCTATGTCTTTAGCACGGTTATAATAACTCACATGGGGTGTTAAGAATACATTTGGTTTACGGGGCTAACATACATTCAATTGGTTTTATGTTATGATAAAACTACATGATACTATTTTCCAGTACATCACTACTTACATTTTTGGTCATACGGTTTAAGACTTATAGCTCATTTTTAAAGAAAATATTGGATTTTCTGAAAGCGCACTCTATCATTTTACAAGGAAAAGTTACCGATTTTTCTCATGCAAAACTCTTATGAACTCACCAACTTAATTGTTGACACTTTTTCAAAACTACTTGTATTCTCAGGGAATCAGTAAACAAATAATCAAAGGGTTTTTGTTGTTGGGGTGTCACCGCTACAAATTAATTACTTTTGTCTTATGTATTCGGTACTGAATCAAACAATGTTTTGGATACTATGTAATCTTCTTAGTTATAATTATGATGATTCTATAGCTTTGATCACTATTATACATTATGTTATGATACTCTACATGAAGTAATCCACCTACAAACGTTTCCGTTGCTCTGGTTTGGGGGTATGACAACAAACAAATCTCAAACTAATGGTATTAATACTTTGGGAATTCGGATAGTTAATAAAAAGCTAAAAATGATATATTAAAACATGACATGATAAGTAGTATTTCATTTATTCAAAAAATGATACCATATCCTTAAAATCACTATTATTGTCAAGTTTGATGGCCAGAAAAATGTCTCAATATCTCTAATCTTCGTGCATGATTAAATATGAAGTCTTTTAAGGTAGGGGAGTTGTTGTAAGACCTTTGAAAATTATTCCATAATTATAAACTTCCAAAGCATTGTAACTATTAAGTCTTGGTAAGTTCTACTTTTAACCTTGCATGTTTATATTGTCCCATTTTGACCCTTGAGTTGTACACGGGGCGTACAACAACGTACACTTAGCGTACAAGCGATGAACCGAGTGTCACACCCTGAAAACCAAAGGTGGAAACATTTCCGGGGTTGAATCGACGTTGAGTATCAAATCCAATGCACATAGTAAAGCAGTAATCACAAAACATTACATTACATAATACTGTTTACATCTGTTTGAAAGTAAAGGTTACACAAGTGTTATATACATATATCATATGAACAAAAGTAAAGACGAGTCTTCGGAACGCTCCGTCTTCTCCAAAAGGTGGCGGTGTACCTGTCTAACGTTGACCTGAGAATACAAGCGGTTTGAAAATCAACATAAAGATGATGAGTTCATAAGCGGTTTAGTTTTGAAAATATCGAGTTTCCTTTGCTTTCTGAAAAAGTTGTTGTTCAAGAAAATCCCATATTTTCTTATGAAAACAGTTTGGTTATCCTTTGTTACAATTTCGAAAACGGTTGGTTATATCATTCCAGGAAAATCCCATATTTTCCTTATAGTTTTAGTTATTCGTTTGTTACTTTATCCGTTTATGTGTTGATGTGCTACCCAGGAAAATCCCATATTTTCCTATGTGTTGAGTTGTCTATTTGATTCTAAGTTCGTTACTAGCTGTTATGTGTCCCAGGAAAATCCCATATTTTCCTATGTGTTGAGTTGGTTCTTAGGTTTGATTTCGAAGTACTAGTAATTACCATGTGTATAGTATTAGTTAAGTATTCTAAACCCTTAATTATTCTACATTCGAATGACTATTATCTACTAACTTAGTTGTATTTTCGAATATTTGGAATCACACAGAAGCGTACGTTACAGTATTTTTGAAGTTCTGTTGAGTTACAAAAGAGTACATTCTTGTATTATCAAAGCTCTGTCGACATTTTGAGGCGGATATATTCGAAACTCAGTAGAGGTCCAGAGGCGTATTTTCGTATTTAATTCGAAACTCTGGAGACACTCAAGGGGTACACTAGTTGTATATTCGAAGTCTTGGTGTCATCCAAAGGAGTTAATTTGCATTTGTAGTCCTATTATGCTATTGGTTAGATTCTTATTCGTATTCGTTCTATCCTATTAGTTATATTCGTATTCACATTCGTATTCGTATTATGCTATTCGTTAGATTCGTAGCGTATTCGTTCTATCCTATTAGTTATATTCGTATTCACATTCGTATTCGTATTATGATATTGGTTAGATTCGTATTCGTATTCGTTCTATCCTATTAGTTATATTCGTATTCGCATTCTTATTTGTACTAACCTAATAGTTATATTCGTATTCGTTTAGTATTAATCTTAGTTATGATTAGTATGATTTCTTTTACAAAAAGTAATATTGATCAAAACACTTTTTAAAGAAATCTCGCTTTAGTCTAACTGTTTAACCTGCAATTCGAACCATTAGTTATCACAATTTTCATTATTAAAATCATACATGAAATAAAACATTTGAACTAAAAATATGTTTAAGTACAAGATTCCTTGTACTTTTGCTTGTATTCCCCCTGAAAATGTTGAAAACCATTCGAAAAAAACACATGAAAGACGGTAGGGGTATGAACTCACCAGTTGAGAAACACGTCAGATTGGATCCTAAACGTCAGTTCTAGGTTCGCGAACACACAAGCTTCCTATGGATTATGAAATGATACATATTTGTATTTAATTAGGACTTGATTAATTTATTTGCTAACGATATACACTTCTAGTTGCGGAAACACCCCATTTTGAGTGTTTGGAAGGATCCGGGTGGCGTCTACGGACGTGAAATGGTACTAGGGACTTAGGATTTGAGTTTACTCCCCAAGAGTAAACATTTTAGGGAGTTTACAACCATAAAACACATACATACATGAGTTCACGGCCGTGAACTCATGTTGGTGTGATTTTGAGTGTCTAATGGCTTGATTGGACTTGGGAAATGTTGGAATGGACTTCTAAAATGCCTTGGATTAATTTAAGGGGACTCATACCATGTTTAAGGGAGTTCACAGCTGTAAACTTGGAGTTTATGGCCGTAAACTCTCCCATGGTCTTGAATAATTGATTTAAGGCACTTAGGACAATCACATGTGATTCTAATAATTTTTCCAAGCATTGGGGTGATTTTAGGGCATCTTTTAACACATTTTTAGGAGTTTACGGCCTAAGGGTATGAGCTATGGCTGTAAACTCTTATATGTTGCATTTTGATATGTTTAAGACCCCCAAACTATTTTTAGATGGTCCTAGGATTTACCACAAGGCTATTGGTTGAGTTTCAAGGCATTTGGACATGTTAAAAGGAGTTTACTCTCTATTTTTGAGGGTTTTACGGCCTAAGCATGAGCCTTGGCCGTAAACTCCTATTTACTCCTCAAAAATTATGTTCATGATGTTCTAAGGCAAATACCATTATTCTAAAATTCATATCTAAGCCTTGTTTGAGTCTAGGAAGGGTTTAAGGGCTTAAAACCCTTTTAATTTAGTGTTTACGGCCTAGGCACCTTCCTGGGCCGTAAACTCATATGTAATGTCCCATTTCATGATTAAATCTCGAATTTGAAGGCCAAACATGATACACAATAAGTTAAGGAACATACCATGAAGATTAGAAGCCTTAAGCTTGTGATTTGGACCCTTAAACTTGGATTTAGGATAGAGGTTTTAGAGAGAGTAGATTGAGGAAGCAAAAGCTTCAAATGAAAGCTACAACACGTTTAAATAGGTCCCAAAACTTGGACACGATGGAATTCTACCCGATACCGGCACTAAACGGGGCTTTTGGTCGCACCCGATTAAGTTTCAGTAACTCGACGGGGACGTTTCTAAAATTTTTGGAATAAGCATTTTGGGCTAATTTCGTGAGTTCCTAACAGGTTTGGACACTCATTACCATCAATTAAACATATAAGTTTAATTAATTTAACCCAAAAACGACATCGGAACGAATTGATATACGGCGAGTTATACACGTAGCATGAGTTTTCGGTGATGAACAACTTCGGGTTGTTACATTATCCCCCCGTTAGAGGGAATTTCGTCCCGAAATTCAATGATTACGATACAAGACATGTATTTGAATGAGATACGGATGGATTTGCTGCTTCGGGTTTTCGCGCTCCCAAGTGACATCGGGTCTCCGCTTGACGTCTCAGCGAACCCTCACTTTCGGGACGCGTCTTGATTTCATTAAGTAGATACTTCTCAAAGACCGAGACGTGAAGTATCAAATGGGTGCTACTAAGTTCCGAGGGCAATCGAAGTTTGGAGGTTACGGAATCGATTTCAAAGGGTCGCGAAGGGTCTAATATACCATGAGGGAAGTATTTCACTTTTCTAAAGCATTCCATGTTTTCCCTAGGATAAGGCTTCCAACAGAAAACAAACTCCAACAAAAAGGTACATCTTCATGTGGCAGAGTAACTAAGGGTTTGATGATCCTGAAAGAGAAGTCTGGGACCTGTGGGTTATGGGCCCACGGGTATGGTTGCTTTGTTCACTACAAGATCAAGGAAAATGATTTGACTGAAGGGTACCACTACGAACTCATGGTGATCACATCAGGTCCTGGTCGCTGTATTGGATACATCATCTTCCGGAGGTTCGGCTATGAGGTAGCTCCAGGGAGTAGATTAATACGAGACTTGACTAGACGTTCGGAAAAGAATTCTCGAGGATTCATGGAAAGGCATCAGGGAAAAAGTTACAGACTTCCCGTTTTCCCGAATATCATAAGGACGGGGAATGGATGGAAAAAATTTATATGCTTTAATGAACGAAGAATATGAGAGTTGGGTCAAAGGAAAGATACGAACAGACGACCCTTTCGAAGACAAGACTAACCGCATGAATGAGACTAAGTCATTCCATGCCGAGTTTGCATCAAAGCTTTCCATGAAAGGTTTACCTTAAATCAAATGGAAAGGGATAACCATCCGAATTGAGGATACGATCTAAGGGTATGACGTTAACGCTTTCTTTCTCACTGTTTAGTCATCTCGACGGTGCACGTTTCGATTTTTAACGAAGGATTTAATTTAGAAAGATATTTGAATGAATGGTTACCAAATCCTTTCATCATTAGAATCGAAAAGGATTACGGGCACAAGATTTATCAAAAAGAAGTATACATGTGGCAACGGTGGGATCGGCGTCTGTCCTTTCTTGCCCCATAGTTAGGACTCTCCCGATGTTGCCAGACGTTACTGTCTTTGGACAGTTTCGCTTATAGTGCCCGACCTCTCCATAGCTGTAGCAGGTTTGACCGATACCAGCTCCGGAAGCTTGACTAGTTGATGGGGTTGGGGTTTTGTAGGTTCGTGTGAGGTGACCTTCCTGGCCACAGCTTCTACAAAACTTTGCACGACAAGGGCTAGGGATGCGATTGTGGTAGTTACATTGGTCACACCACGGGAGGGTACCGACATATCCGGTAATAGGTACTTGAGATGTGGAATTGACAATAGAAACAGCAGCAGGAATAGTGGCAGCGTGGACTGCCACTATTTGTTGTTTCTTCGAGGGTTCTGGGGAAGACTGACTCTTCTTCTTCTTTTTCCAAAACTTTCTTTTCTCGCCACTCTTTTCTGTTGGCCCAGGAGTGGTGTCTGCTTCATCTTGGTCATCATTTTGATCGATCAAAGTTTGTGCCAGACACTTGGCGCTGTCATAGGTATCTGGCTTTGCTGCTATAACGTTCCCTTTGGTCAGCTGAGTTAATCCCCAGATGAACCTTTCTACCTTTTTGCTTTCCGGGGTAACCATTCCCGGACAAAGAAGTGCCAAGTCATCAAACCTTGAAGTGTAAGAGGTGATATCGGAACCTTTCATATTCAGTTTCCATAGCTCATGTTCCAGCTTCTAGATTTCACCCCGAGGGCAATACTCTGCACGTAGTAGTTCCTTCATAACTTCCCATCCCATAGCATTGGCTACAGGTAAAGTCAGGGATTTGACTCGGCCGTTCCACCAAGTCAAAGCCTTATTGGTGAGCGTACAAGCGGCAAATTTCACCTTGTCGGATTCCGAACAGGCACAAATCTCGAAGATAGATTCGATTTTCTCTAACCACTGAGTTAGAGCAATGACACCTCCTGTGCCATCGAAGAATGTGGGTTTCGCATTCATAAAGTCTTTATAGGAACACTCCTTCCGGTGTCCCTGATTACCTTCTTGGTTTTGGTTTTGGGAACCACCTCCTGAACCATTGGGGTTTAGTTGAGGTAGGAGAGCTGATATGGTGGCAGAAATGGTTGCCTGAAGTGTTACTAAATCAATTGGAAGAGGAGGTGGTGGCGGTGGAGGGTTGTTGGTGTTCTTTGAGCTGGGTCTTTTTCTCGGAGGCATCTTGATCTAAAAAGATCATGAAAGAGAGGATCATAAGTCCTCTGAATTGAATCAAGAGATATGGATCAGGGGATATCTCATCAAGACAGATATAACATTATATTAAGCGATAAAGCAGGAAAGAGTGATCAAGGCAGAAAATTTTATCGCTAGAGGAATGATCAAGGACCAACACGTATACGAGGATTTCTACAAAGGATCGGCTCGAGAAATACTCCCATAGTATTTCATGGTTCGCTGCAGCGACAACACATTGTTTGGGATATTAGGTAAGTTTTAGCTATGCTGCGTACCACAGTCACTCCCAAGCACATGTTGGCCGTGTCTCGAATGAATATAGTTGGCCAGGCTATATTGATCCTAGACACGACTACATAACTGCCCAGGTTTAACCGCAGTGTACAACACCCATTTACTTATATTTTGTTCTACTTGTAGTTATGGATTTTGACGGTCGGTATACTTGTATACTTTAGAAAATACTTATATTCGTAGAGTACACTTTTAGTTCAGAGCACTTAGGCCCTTTAATGTTTATAGTCTTATACCATGTAAGCTTTGGTATACCAGTTCACTATAAAAAAGGGATCTGATACCAATCTGTCACACCCCGAAAACCAAAGGCGGAAACATTTACGGGGTTGACTCCACGTTGAGTATCAAATCCAATGCACATAGTAAAGCAGTAATCACAAAACATTACATTACATAATACTGTTTACATCTGTTTAAAAGTAAAGGTTATACAAGTGTTATATACATATATCATATGAACAAAAGTAAAGACGAGTCTTCGGAACGCTCCGTCTTCTCCAAAAGGTGGCGGTGTACCTATCTAACGCTGACCTGAGAATACAAGCGGTTTGAAAATCAGCATAAAGCTGGTGAGTTCATAAGCGGTTTAGTTTCGAAAAGATCGAGTTTCCTTTGCTTTCTTCAAAAGTTGTTCTTCAAAAAAATCCCATATTTTCTTATGAAAACAGTTTCGTTATCCTTTGTTACAATTTCGAAAACGGTTGGTTTTGTCATTCCAGGAAAATCCCATATTTTCCTTATAGTTTTAGTTATTCATTTGTTACTTTATCCGTTTATGTGTTGATGTGCTACCCAGGAAAATCCCATATTTTCCTATGTGTTGAGTTGTCTATTTGATTCTAAGTTCGTTACTAGCTGTTATGTTATCCCAGGAAAATCCCATATTTTCCTATGTGTTGAGTTGGTTCTTAGGTTTGATTTCAAAGTACTAATAATTACCATGTGTATAGTATTAGTTAAGTATTCTAAACCCTTAATTATTCTACATTCGAATGACTATTATCTACTAACTTAGTTGTATTTTCGAATATTTGGAATCACACAGAAGCGTACATTACAGTATTTTTGAAGTTCTGTTGAGTTCCAAAAGAGTACATTAGTTGTATAATCGAAGCTCTGTCGACATTTTGAGGCGGATATATTTGAAACTCAGTAGAGGTCCAGAGGCATATTTTCATATTTAATTCGAAACTCTGGAGACGCTCAAGGGGTACACTAGCTGTATATTCGAAGTCTTGGTGTCATCCAAAGGCGTTAATTTGCATTCGTAGTCCTATTATGCTATTGGTTAGATTCGTATTCGTTCTATCCTATTAGTTATATTCGTATTCGCATTCGTATTCGTATAGTACTATTGGTTAGATTCGTAGCGTATTCGTTCTATCCTATTAGTTATATTCGTATTCGCATTCGTATTCGTATTATGCTATTGGTTAGATTCGTATTCGTATTCGTTCTATCCTATTAGTTATATTCGTATTCACATTCTTATTCGTACTAACCTAATAGTTATATTCGTATTCGTTTAGTATTAATCTTAGTTATGATTAGTATGATTTCTTTTACAAAAAGTAATATTGATCAAAACACTTTTTAAAGAAATTTGGCTTTAGTCTAACTGTTTAACCTGCAATTCAAACCATTACTTATCACAATTTTCATTATTAAAATCATACATGAAATAAAACAGTTGAACTGAAAATACGTTTAAGTACAAGATTCGTTGTACTTTTGCTTGTATTCCCCCCTGAAAACGTTGAAAACCATTTGAAAAAAACACATGAAAGAGGGTATGGGGATGAACTCACCAGTTGAGAAATGCGTCAGATTGGATCCTAAACGTCAGTTCTAGGTTCGCGAACACACAAGCTTCCTATGGATTATGAAATGATACATATTTGTATTTAATTAGGACTTGATTAATTTATTTGCAAAGGACATACACTTCTAGTTGCGGAAACACCCCATTTTGAGTGTTTGGAAGGACCCGGGTGGCGTCTACGGATGTGAAATGGTACTAGGGACTTAGGATTTGGGTTTACTCCCTAAGAGTAAACATTTTAGGGAGTTTACAACCATAAAACACATACATACATGAGTTCACGGCCGTGAACTCATGTTGGTGTGATTTTTAGTGTCTAATAGCTTGATTGGACTTGGGAAATGTTGGAATGGACTTCTAAAATGCCTTGGATTAATTTAAGGGGACTCATTCCATGTTTAAGGGAGTTCACGGCTGTAAACTTGGAGTTTATGGCCGTAAACTCTCCCATGGTCCTGAATAACTGATTTAAGGCACTTAGGACAATCACATGTGATTCTAATAATTTTTCCAAGCATTGGGGTGATTTTAGGGCATCTTTTAACACATTTTTAGGAGTTTACGGCCTAAGGGTATGAGCTATGGCCGTAAACTCTTATATGTTGCATTTTGATATGTTTAAGACCCCCAAACTATTTTTAGATGGTCCTAGGATTTACCACAAGGCTATTGGTTGAGTTTCAAGGCATTTGGACATGTTAAAAGGAGTTTACTCTCTATTTTTGAGGGGTTTATGGCCTAAGCATGAGCATTGGCTGTAAACTCCTAGTTACTCCTCAAAAATTATGTTCATGATGTTATAAGGCAAATACCATTATTCTAAAATTCATATCTGAGCCTTGTTTGAGTCTAGGAAGGGTTTAAGGGCATAAAACCCTTTTAATTTAGTGTTTACGGCCTAGGCACCTTCCTGGGCCGTAAACTCATATGTAATGTCCCATTTCATGATTAAATCTCGAATTTGAAGGCCAAACATGATACACAATAAGTTAAGGAACATACCTTGAAGATTAGAAGCCTTAAGCTTGTGATTTGGACCCTTAAACTTGGATTTAGGAGAGAGGTTTTAGAGAGAGTAGAGTGAGGAAGCAAAAGCTTCAAATGAAAGCTTGAACACGTTTAAATAGGTCCCAAAACTTGGACACGATGGAATTCTACCTGATACCGACACTAAACGGGGCTTTTGGTCGCACCCGATTAAGTTTCAGTAACTCAGTGGGGACGTTTCTAAAATTTTTGGAAAAAGCATTTTGGGCTAATTTCGTGAGTTCCTAACAGGTTTGGACACTCATTAGCATTAATTAAACATATAATTTTAATTAATTTAACCCAAAAACAACATCGGAACGAATTGATATACGGCGAGTTATACAGGTAGCATGGGTTTTCGGCGATGAGCAACTTCAGGTTGTTACACCGAGTATGCGGCATGTGAGGGTGATCGGGGGTTCTAAATGTATACACGGGCGTACAGCTTCGTACGCGAGGCGTACACGAGGATTAATGAAAATCCTCATCCTTCCTTGTGTGTTCTTTGAGCTTAAAAATCCATTACAAGAGTATTCTGGTGCTTTTGAAGAAGTGTTCACTCTAGATGATTCATTGGTGAAGTTAAAGCTTTTAGATCTAGAACCTCATCAGATTTTGGCTCTCATTTGAGGTATTAAGTATTGAAGTTGGTGTTTATTTGCTAGATCTCTTTTAGGTTGGATTTATGGACCCTTTTGGTCCCATTGATAAAGTCTCATGAGTCCATGACATTTTTGGAGCTTAGAGTTGCCACTCTTAGTGTTATTTGGGATCTAGGATCATATAGTTGTTATTTTTAGGGTTGAAATCCACCCATGCATAAGTTAAGGCCATTTTCATAAAAGAAGAATGATATGCTTTGAGTTTGGATTCATTTGAGCCTTGTAAAGTCACCAAGTCAGTGACTTTATGGGTTTAGACGTTGATTACGACTTGGATCTGTGTTTTGGAACTTCGGTTTGTAGCATTAAGTGCTTAATAGCCAAAATAGCTTAATAGAGAAGTACATTGGTCATACAAGCTGGTATGCACAACGTACAGATCACGAAGGCAGTACACACTGCGTATAGCTGAGTACGCTCTGCATACTCAGTTAGAGTGGGCTTCGCGAATATGGGCCACGGTTTGGGTTATTTCTTGGACCTTATTGATTTGGGCCTTAGTGGGCCATTAGGAATCAAATTTTGGGCTAAGGATATAATTGGGCTTTAGAGTAAGGCCCATTTGAGGGGTGTGGGCCCATTTTGGAAAATTCGGCCATAAGTGGGTCATGAATGGGCCTCAGTAGATTACTTAGTGTTGGGCCTTTTAAATGATGTATTTGGGCCTTATCCATTGATCAAATTAGGCTAGGGTTAAAATGGTCATAATACCCCAAGAATGGATTGTTGGATATTAATTGGAACCCAAGTATTGATTGGGTGTTAATTTCTACTGATAGCTCAAGGAGTCGTCAGGAAAGCGGCTAGGGACTTCTTTCTGTGAGATTCAACATCTTATGTGAGTTTCCTCACTAGGCTATAGCGGGTATAAGGCACCAATGCCGGCCCTTAGTGGTTATGCTAGGATGCTAGGATTCTACGTGACCCTTGCATGTGTTATGTGCTGCTATGTATACCGAGCGGGGATTGATGCTAGGTGAGGCCTAAAGATTGAAACATATGCTAGAGTTTATGATTGATATGCATATTGGTATGATCATGTGATATTGACTGAATGTGTATTGCGGGCGAGGCCCAATGACAGGCGAGGCCTGAAAATAACAGATCTGTAAACCGAGCGTGGCTCGATTCCAGGCGAGGCACGATGTCAGGGAGGCCCGATGTCGGGTGGGGGCCAAGTATATGATTTATTATATATTGGTATGGGGTATTTTGGGGAATTCACTAAGCTTTGCTCTTACTGTCTTCATTTTCTGTTTTGGGTACTTCCGGTAGCAAAAGGAAGAGCTCGAGTTGACTACATCGCATACACCATTGGGATTCCACATATGTTACTTCACTCTAATTTTTTTAACATTTCATACATTGGATATTTTGAGATGAATGGATGATGTTTGAAAAATACTATTTTATCTATTTTAAAATTGAAAGTTTTGGGACCATATTATAGGATGTTACAAGTTGGTATCAGAGCCTTGGTTTTAGGGATTCGGGCATACTCTCGAGTGTGTCTAAACTCAAACTAAGGATTTGATAGAAATATTTTTAAAAGATTTTTTTTTTATAAAATAGATTTCTTAAAGGAGATAAAGGGTGTGTTGCATGCAATCGAACGGGCTTAAGTAAATTTTCCCAAATTAGCCATACCCGTTATTTGATATGCTTGAATTTGTGAATCACATGCTAGTTAAGGTTAAGCATCTGCTTAGTTTTTCATGATAGAGTGCTACGAGAGATGCCATTGTATGCCTGTTGTATGAGCTTGTAGACTTTCATGCTAGTACTGATC
Source organism: Lactuca serriola (assembly GCF_051521515.1). Taxonomy (NCBI): domain Eukaryota; kingdom Viridiplantae; phylum Streptophyta; class Magnoliopsida; order Asterales; family Asteraceae; genus Lactuca; species Lactuca serriola. The sequence continues at coordinate 144,874,737 of NC_136408.1, read as the reverse complement.
AGTCAGTGATAGGATGGCCTGATTAGCTTATACTTGAATCTAATACATGATGCATGCATGTTCTTTACTTTGTGCTTTGAGGAATTCTAGCAAGCTTCAGCTAACTAATAAATGAATATGCTAAGTTACATATCATGAGAACTAAATAATTTTAGAAGTTTAGGTTTTTAACTCAATTGTATAGCTCTTGTTTGAGTCCAACCATTATAGTGTGAGACCTCTCATTCAAGGAATTATCTAGTTTTAGTGATATGTAATAGTATTTGTGAGTTAGTTAGAAGGAGATAGCAGGAATTATTTCTGTAGCTGATGGCAGAGAGTGGTCAAAGTTGCGCTAGGAAAACCTAGGAGGAGATCCAGTGTTGGGAGCCTTATCTGTGAGGGATGGATAGATGGATTTGGAGTAACCTGGTTGAGTCAAGGCCATTCTTGAGGAAAGTACATATAGATGTGGAAGGTAGTATGAGCCTGTACTATTGAAAGCAGTGGATTCATACTCTATTCAAGGAGGGTTGCGATAAAATCCGGAGGCTCATAGGATTGTAATTCCCTAGTATTTTTCTGGTGTGTATTCTGATAGTTTTTGTGTTTTTTTTTCAGTATGTTGGTATTGCGAGGTAGACCAGTTGGCAATTCTAGTTCTAGGGAGGGTTCAAGCTTAGGATCCGGAGCGGGGCAGCTCGATGAGCAAAATAGGGAGTTTCACTCTTCAGAAATCACTCGTTATATTTTTTATTAGACTCCTGTGATCTTCGGCTTGGTGAAGGAGGGTATTTTAGAGTTACTCGAGGAGCGATTGAGCTCGTTTCGTTCTAAGATGATGGCTATAGTAGGAGCTCAATCTTTCACATTTAGGGAGTTTCGCGCTTGTGGAGCTCCAGAATATCATGGGGACAAGGAACCCATCGCGAGCAGGTGTTGGTTAGCAGATGCTGCTATTGATGGGATGCCATGGGATGATTTTTTGACCAAGTTTCGAGTTGAGTTTGCACCGATTATCGAGGTACAATAGTTGGCTTGAAAGTTCCATGATCTCTGCCAAACTACTGAGACTGTGACTGTGATCGTCGCCATCTTCTGGGAAAGGGCGCTTTTGGTTATGTGGTATATGGCGGATGAAGAGATGAAGAAGGGCGGTTATCATGTGATGCTGGGGAGCGACATCCGATAGTTTGTGAACCGAATCAACTGCAAGAAACTGGAGGATATGACCACTCGAGCCACATAGAGGGAGATTGACTCGGAGATGGAGAGACAGAGGAAACCAGATGACATAAAGACATCAGGGGGTTTGGGAAAGAGGCCCAAGGTATCAGATTCTAGATCAAGGGGTCATCAGGGTCATAGTCCACGAATGTGCGTATAGGAGTGGTAATGGTGGTGGTTCTGGCTGCTTCAAGTGTAGTCTGACATGTCATTATAGCAGGGATTGTTCTTCTACCACCACCCAGGGATCAAATCTGATTTTCTTTCATTGTAATCAGAGGGGACATAAGAAGGCCCATTGTCCGAGTTTGTCTGTAACAGGACCGATGTCAGCACCCGCTCTTGCTACCTTGACGATTAATGACAGTTGTTAGGGCCGGCAGATACGCCCGCGGTGAAGAGCAGGGATTTCTAGCTGACAGTAGAGGATGCACGTGCAACTCCTAATGTTTTGAAAGGTATGTATCTTCTACTTTTCTCTTTTTTTATAATGAATTATTGCTCATGTTTATGTGTTTTTTTTAGGACCGTTCCTTATGAATGGTATTTCTACTCTGGTATTGTTTTATTTGGGGGCTACCCGATCTTTTTTTGTCACTTGCGCTTAGCAAGAGATTTGCTAGAGCTCCGGGGAAGCTGGATCATCCTCTTGATGTGGAGATTATTGATGATAGGATGGTTAAGATTATGAGATTTCATCAGGATTGTACTCTCCAGTTGCTCAACGAGAAATATCCGGTTGATCTAGTCCCTACTCCTCTATGTGGGAACAAGGTCATCGTAGGCATGGATTGATTGAGCCTTAATGGGGCAGTGATTGATTGTGTGCATCACTTAGTGCGGGTTCGTACCACAAGTGGGGGAGAGTTGGTGATTCAGGGAGAGAGACTATAGTGTGGGGTGGTTATATGTTCTCTAGCGAGGACCATATGTTATCTACATTAGAGTTTCTTTGGCTTTGTCGCCTATGTCATGGCTACCTAGGATCTGGGTAAGGTGACCGTGGAGGATGTGTCAATCATGCAAGATTATCCAGATATGTTCCCAGAGGATTTGCCAGTAGTACGTCTGGAGAGGCAAGTGAAGTTCAGGATTGATTTGGTTCTAGGTGTGGCTCTGATAGCCAAGGCATCGTATCGGTTGGCTCCTCTTGAGATGCATAGTTATCTACACAGCTACAAGAGCTTTTAGACACGGTATTCATTAAGCCGAGCAGCTCACCTTGGGTTACCCTGATTCAGTTTGTGAAGAAGAAGGACGGGTTTCATCATATATGTATCGACTACTAGAAGTTGAATAAGGTAAAGCTGAAGAACAGTAATCCCCTCTCAAGGATTGATGATCTTTTCGACCAGCTTCAGGGTGCATCTTTGTTCTCCAAGATTGATCTGCGATAGGGTTATCATCAGATGAGGTTCCAGGATGAGGATGTGCAGAAGACAACTTTTCAGACTCGATATGGTCATTATGAGTTCATGGTGATGCCATTTGGTCTCACCAATGCTCCTGCCGTGTTCATGGATCTCATGAACCGTGTATGTAGACCAATGTTGGATCGGTCTGTGATAGTCTTTGTCAATTATATCTTGGTTTATTGCAAGACTCAGGAGCAGCATGAGGAGCATTTGAGAGAGCTACTGGAGACGTTGAGGAGAAAGAGAGAGACTCTTCGCAATGTGCTCCAAGGGTGAGTTCTGGTTGCGTGAGGTCTAGTTTCTGGGGCACCTTGTCAACCAGAAGGGCATTCTGGTCGATACAGCAAAGGTTGAGACCATGATGTAGTGGGAGGTTCCGACATCTCCATATGAGATTTAGAGTTTTCTTGGCATGACGGGTTACTATTTGAGATTCATCAAGAATTTCTCCAATATCGTTGTTCCATTAACTCAACTGACCAAGAAGTCAGTGGCTTTTCGTTGGGGACCCGAGCAACAGGCAACTTTTGAGACTCTTAGGTAGCAGTTGTGTAAGGATTTGATTTTGACCCTCCTGGAGGGTGTTGATGATTTTTTGGTTTATTGTGATGTCTCAATCATGGGTTTAGGCATGGTGTTGATGCAGCGGGGTCGTGTGATCACTTACGCTTCGAGGTAGTTGAAGCCTCATGATACAAATTACCCGACTCATGATTTAGAGTTAGGGGCTATGGTTTTCGCCCTCAATACTTAGAGGCATTACCTCTATGGGGTTTGTTCTACTATATACACAGACCACAAGAACCTGAGGTATTGGATGCACCAACCAAACCAGAATATGAAACATTATCATTGGTTGGATATGGTGAAGGATTATGATTGTGAGATCCTTATGGTGGCTGATGCCCTCATCCGTAAGGCGGTCGCGACTTTGATTCGTGGTTTATGCTTGAGGATGACAGTGATTACTCCATTGCTCGAACGGATTCGAGAGGCACAAGTTGAGGCTATGAAGAAAGAGCGCCAAAAGTGTGAGCGGGTTGTGGGTCAGGTTGCCTCCTTCGATTATGATAGTCATGGATTGTTAACCCTACATCGGCGGGTCTGGGTTCTGTATTGGGGAGGGGTGTGCCAGGTTTTGATGGAAGAGGCTCACAAGTCGAGGTTCTCCATTCATCGCGAGACAAAAAAGATGTATAGGGATCTTTGCCCTGATTATTGGTGGCCCTGCAAGAACTAGGATATAGCATGGTTTGTGGAGCGGTGCTTGACTTGCACGAAAGTCAAGGTCGAGCATCAGCGGCCTCACGAAAATATGAAGCCGTTGGAGATTCCCGTATGGAAATGGGAAGATATCACCATGGATTTCATCATGAAGCTTCCCAGGACCACGCGCGGTGTGGATTCTATCTGGGTCATCGTGGATCAGTTCACCAAGAGTGTGCATTTCATTCTGATCCAGGAGAGTATATCTATAGAGAAATTGGTTGAGATTTATGTCCGGGAGGTGCTGGGACATCATGGGGTGCCTGTATCGGTGTTTCTGATAGGGATGTTCATTTTACTTCCAGGTTCTGGAAGAAGTTCCATGTCGATATGGGTACTCGTCTTCATTTTAGTACAACATTTCATCTGCAAACGGATGGTCAGAGTAAGCAGACTATCCAGACTCTGGAGGACATGTTGCGAGCATGGATATTTAATTTTAGTGGGACTTGGGATATGCATCTTCCATTGGCGTAATTTTTGTATAACAACAATTATCACACAAGCATTGATCGATCTCGTTTTCAGATGCTCTACGGGAGGAAGTGCAGGAGCCCGATTTTTTAGGGCGAGGTTGGTCAACGAGTCATAGGGAGTACTGAGGTGGTGCTCAAGACCACGAGGACTAATGAAAACCCTAATTTTAAGGGTTGTCCACTATATAAGCATCTTTATGGACTTAAAACCCTCATTTCACCAGCCTCCTTGGCCCTTTTACCATACTTTCGAACCCTAATCCTTCCTTGTGTGTTCTTGGAGATTAGAAGGCCATTAGAAGAGTATTTTGGTGCTTTTGAAGAAGGTGTTCATGCTTGAAGATTCGTTGATGAAGTTAAAGTTCTTAGATCCAGAACCTTATCATCTTTTGGCTCTCATTTGAGGTATAAAGTCTTGAACTTGGTGTTTATTTTCTTAGATCTCTTTTGGGTTGGATTTATGGACCCTTTTGGTCCCATTGATAAAGTCTCATGAGTCCATGACATTTTTGGAGCATAGAGTTGCCACTCTTAATGTTGTTTGGGATCTAGGATCATAAAGTTGTCATTTTCAGTTTAAAATCCACCTATGCCTATGTTAAGGCCTTTTTCATGAAAGAAGAATGTTATACTTTGAGTTTGGATTCATTTAAGCCTTGTAAAGTCACCAAGTTAGTGACTTTATGGGTTTAGAGGTTGATTAGGACATCGATATGTGTTTCGGATCTTTACAATAAAGTATTAAGTGTTTCATAGCGAAAATGGCTTAATAGAGAAGTACGCTAGGCGTACAAGCTGGTACGCACAACGTACATGTCACGAAGCCAGTACGCGCTGCATACAGCTGAGTACGCCCTACATACTCAGTGAGAGAGGGCTTTGCGAATGTGGGCCTCAGTTTAGGTCGATTCTAGAACCTCATTGCTTTGGGCCTTAATGGGCCATCAGGAATCAGAATTTTGGACTAAGGATATAGTTGGGATTTAGGGTAAGGCCCATTTGAGGGTTTGGGCCCAATTTGGAAAGGTGGGCCAGAAGTGGGTCATTAATGGGCCTTGGTAGGTTACTTAGTGTTGGGCCTTTTAAATGATGGATTTGGGCCTTAGCCATCGATCAAATTAGGCTAGGGTTAAAATGGTCATATTACCCCAAGAATGGATTGTTGGATATTAATTAGAACCCAAGTATTGATTAGGTGTTATTTTCTACTGATAGCTCAAGGAGTCGTCAGGAAAGTGGCTAGGGATTTCTTTCTGTGAGATTCAACATCTTAGGTGAGTTTCCTCACTAGGATGTAGCGGGTATAAGGCACCAATGTCGGCCCTTGGTGGTTATGCTAGGATGCTAGGATTCTACATGACCCTTGCGTGTGTTATGTGCTGCTATGTATACCGAGCGGGGATTGATACTAGGTGAGGCCTAAAGATTGAAACATATGCTAGGGTTTATGATTGATATGTGTATTGGTATGATCATGTGATATTGACTGAATGTGTATTGTGGGAGGCCTGAAAACAACAAAGTTGTAAACTGAGCGTGGCTCGATGCCTGGCGAGGTCCGATGTCACGGAGGCCTGTGTCGGGTGGGGGCCCAGTATGTGATTTATTATGTATTGGTATGGGGTAGTTTGGGGAGTTCACTAAGCTTTGCTCTTACTGTTTTCATTTTATGTTTTAGGTTAACTTTGTATTTGAATAAATGTTGTTACTCGTCAGAAATGGCGAGAAATATTATTTCCCTTTATAGTTTGTACCAACAAGGTTACACATTTTGTTTTGATAATAAAATTGGTGCTACTGATGCTCTTTATAATAATGTGTTTTATTTTAAAGCATTACCTTGTGATGGTGTATATGAAACTATGTCGATTGTAGACAACTTAGGAAATATCATATTGATTCTTCGATGATCTTAGATAAAGCATCCTTGTGGAATTGTCGTCTTGGACATGTTAACAAGAAGCACATACGCCAACTCTAGAAGACTGGAGTTTTGGAATCATTTGACCTAAAGTCGGATGATTGTTGTGAGTCTTGTTTACTTGGAAAAATGACAAAGTCACTGTAACGACCCAAAAATCAAGGGTAAAAATTTCATTTTTAATATAACCCAAAAATAATTATCATTTATTCCAACCATTTCAAATGATCATTAAGTAAAACTTTTATCAGAGTTCATCCCAAAATCATTCATTGCGGAAATCATAGGTGTGTTCACTGCGATCAATCCGAGCACTTCCTTTCCAAAACGATGATACCTGAAACACTAAACAAAACCTGTAAGCACGAAGCTTAGTGAGTTTCCCAGAGCATACCACACACCACACATACACATATCATAGCAACATATCACATAGGCCATGCATACAAAGAACCAGCAAGAATGCCATGGGCTACCCTGGATGGTCTTTACCTGGACTACCATGGGCTACCCCACATGGTCTTACACCTAAGGCCATGGGCTACCCCACATGGTCTTTACTTGGACTGCCATGGGCTACCCCACATGGTCTTACACCCAAGTCTACGGGCTCCCCTTGGGGTCTTCATGCAAAATGTACGATCACAATACATATCAAGACACAGGGTAATTACACATATATCATAAACACGTAATGGGCCGGACTTGGTGCCGTATCCCCATGGGTATGGTGAGAAGACTCACTTTGAACTGCTGAAACACTGCCACTACCTTTCTGACTACTATCTGACAATCCCCGCACCGCTGCTCCTCTAGCGCCTCGAACTATCAATGCCACAAAACACTTAGCTCCAAAACAATATCCTTCTAAGGGTAAATTGACCATTTTACCCTTACCCCAATCTGGTCCATGACTAAGGTCCAAAACCACAACATGAATAGTCCAACACTAGACAAGCCACTCAAGCCCACTAGTGACCCACTAATGGCCCAATTTGCTACATTGGACCCATTCCCTTATTGGGCCTCACCCTAATCCCAAATTATATTCCTTGACCCATATAATATGATTTCTGAGGGCCCACTAAGGTCCAATTACCAAAACATGCCCCAAAACCACGGCCCAAAGCTAACGATCCAACAGACAGGGTTAGGCGGGGCGTAATTCAATTTACGCTTAGCATATAGGCTCGATGATGGTACGCTGGGTGTACCTGCACATACACTCAGCATAGTGCTCTGCTAAGTTATTTCCTTATTAAGTGCTTAACACTCCAATCCATGTGCTATAATCACAGATCCTAGTCCAATAAGATGTATTAAGATATAAAGTAGGCTACTTGGTGACTTGCAACCCACCAAATGAACCCAAACTTGAAATATAACATCATACTCCCATAAAGGTGGCTAGATCTCAAGAATGATCACAAATAGGTCCTAAAGGCTGAAACTTTACTGCATAAGGTACTCATATGATACTAAGGGTGGCAACCCTGGACTTAGAAACGTGCTAGAGTCACAAAGAAGCATTCTTGGAACCAAAAAGTCCATAAAATTGTACCAAGAGAGATCTAAGAGATTATTCATCAAGCTCAAAGCCTTTTACCATGAAGAGGTCTGAAATGAAACTCTTGTCCCAGATCTACAAGCTCTAGCTTCCAAGGTTCCTCCTTCCAAATATTCTTCCTTTCTCTTCAAAGCTAAAAACCACCAAGATGGGCTTTTCAAAGCCAAGACCTCTAAGAATGAAGGTTGGAACACTCTAAGGTTTCTTCTGAGGTTAGGGAGGCTGATATGGGGGCTAGGGTTGAAGCCATTATGTTCTATATATAGTGGCTCAACCCATATTAAGGTTTAATGAGCTTTAGCGTATGCTGGGCATACCTTCACGTACGTTGGGCGTACACCTCACACCCTGCGATGCAAATACTCGCTACGCTGGGCATAACCCATCTTACGCTGGGCGTACCCACGCATGTCCCAAAACATGTATGCCCCTTTCTTGTCAATTTTTCTCCATAACGGTCATAGTTGCCAATATCTTCAAAGTAAAACAACTCCTTCATTCTAGATCCATTCCCGATAAACTTTAGGTCCACGGAAAGGTGGCGAGAATCCCTACACTTCTAACAAGATACCCTGGTCCGAAACCATCTGGAATGAAAACCCATTGCCCCTAAAGACCGAAACGCCCTTACTCTTGATCTCGGGAATCCATAAATAATTACTTTTAGACCGGGGCGTCACAGTCACCCTTCACTGGTACTTGTGAGAGAGGTGAGGGCTTGTTAGACCTTATACACACAGATGTATGTGGACCCTTCAAATCAGCCACAAGGGATGCTAACCAGTACTATGTGACTTTTACTGATGATTATAGTAGATATGGATATATCTACTTAATCAAGCATAAGACAAAAACCTTTGAAATGTAGGATAGTCTCACAATTGACACCTCCTAGGACACCACAGCTGAATGGTGTTGCCGAGAGGCGTAATCGGACCTTATTGGACATGGTTCGTTCCATGATCAGTCGAGCTTCGTTACCAATCTCATTCTGGGGGTATGCCTTCGAGACTTCCACCCATATCCTCAATCTAGTCCCTACTAAGAAGGTTGCCAAAACACCTCACGAGATGTGGACTGGGAAGGTTCCCAATCTAGACCACATCAAGATTTGGGGTTGCGAAGCTTTTGTGAGGCGCGAGTCTTATGACAAGCTTGAACCTCGAAGTGAGAGGTGTATTTTCATCGGCTATTCACAAAGATCCTTAGGTTACCTCTTCTATAGGCCTAGTGAAAATGTGGTCTTTGTAGCAAGAAGGGGAGTCTTTCGTGAGAGAGAATTCATAAGCGAAGGAAACAGTGGGAGGCAAATTCACCTTGAAGAGCTTCAAGAGTCAAGTGGTGAAGGAACCTCAAACATTATCGACCATCCTGAGGAGGAAACTCCTGTTGAGATAATAGATTGAGTTCGTACCTCCGAGGCATTCCACTAGAATTAGGAACACACCATAATTTTATTATGGTTATCACATCACCACTGAAGGTGATACATTTATTAGTTATAGTACACTAATAGATTTGGATGAACCTGATAATTATAGGGAAGCCATGGTAGGCCCTGAGTCTGCTAAATGGAAGGCTATGGACAGCGAGATTCAGTCCATGTATGATGTAACGCCTATGTTTCTGGCTTGTCAACAATGTTGATGTCACAGTCTAGGTTAACCTTTGTAACTCGTTTTTAGATAATAGAAGTGTATTATTTGTTTTGTGCTTAATTGTGTGTCTTAATGTAATTAAGAATAAAAAATAAGCGTCAAAATAAAATGTTGGATAAATCTTATTTCTTTGTATATTGTTGTAGTAGTTGAAACAAGGTTTCCGAATATATAAAGAATGCCAAAATCCGAGTTATAACGAAGAAGTTATGACCTGTCGAAGTTTCGCGACAGAACCAACAACGCTGAATGACGTAAAAAGTGAAATTTACGTTAGAGCGATATTTAGCCTTAGTGATATAAATGAAAGTCGTAAAGTTCGTTAAACCGAGAGCGTGCATAAAAAGAACGCCCAAATCTGACTTCGTATGAGGAAGTTATGATTTTTCTAAGTTTCAACTTAGCAGTATGCATCCCGAATACTCGATTTGAGACCGAGCGATTTTTAGCCGAAACAATCTAAACGAGAATTGAAGATCTCGTTAATAGTAGTAAAACGATAAAAAGATAGACGAAAACGGACGTCCGATGAAGAAGTTATGAATTTATAACGGAGTTTTCTTGTCCCAGCCTACTAAAAATAAATAATAAAAATAAATTCAAAATTAGTCAACAGAGTCTAAACGAAAGTTGTAGAGCGTAGTCTCACCTACGCGTGCATATAAAGAACATCAAAAACGGAGTTCGTATGAAGAAGATATGAATTTTTGAAGTTTATTAAATAATTAATATATAAATTTAATTATTAATCCAATATTATCCAAAGGGGAGTCACCGGACTTATCCGGGTTACGCCCAGCGTACAGCGAAGCATGACGCGCCTCGCACTCGAGTTCTTCGGATACGTACATAGTGACGATTTCGGAGGAGTACACCCCGCGTAGAGCATTATGCCCAGCGTAATGCGAGGCCTCAGCCTCCTATAAAAGGCTTGCGAGGGCAGCCGACTCCATTTGCCAAATTATCTTCTCTTTCTCCCGTTTTGCATCGTTTTGCATGCCAGAAGTATCCCGGAGCCCCGGTATCAATCCTGAGCCCCGAATCAAGTTCCGAAGCCCCGAAGATCCTGAGAACTGCGATTCCCGAGCCGAAGCTCTGCCCACGAGAAACCAATTTTTGTGAAGATCTTCCAGATCTACCGAAGAATACTACTTCTGCAAGTCGTAGTGATGTCCGATCATCTTCTGATCAAGTGAGTGTGTATTTACTTTCTTCTAACGCATAATTATGAAGTATTTTATACGAAATACGTGCTATGTGTATAATTTTGTTGTTATGTGTGTGAATGTATATTCACTTTCTTCTATCTCATAGATTTGATTTATTCTCTATGAAATACGTGTTATGTGGGTGTGCCTCATCTGTTATGTGGAATATGTATTGAATGAGAATGCTATACAGGTTTTAAACTATGTATAAAAATATATATTTTTATCTACTAATATGTTGGGTAGAACATGGGTAGATAGTTGATGTGTGATAAACAGATGAGGGGCCTCGATGTTGTTGTTGTTGATCTAGTTATTCCGCGGTGTATGGATAACAACCACATACTCTTTCTAGATATTCCTGTGGAACGCTAGCAGTTTCATAACCTGTAGGTGTTGTGAACGATGTGTTCACCGGTGTACTCTATCCCCCTCATGGTTGCCTTTAGGATATCTATTGTTGAGGAACCCCTTTGCAGTAATGTCCGTCCCGATGAAAATCCTGGATTAGGTCCCTTGAGATAGATGTTGTTTTAGGGACGTAAAATGAGGATAACTAGAATGGGTAATCAGGTTATTGTTGGTTGGTGAAATTAAATATAATTATTTATTGTGGGTTGAGAACCCTATATGCTCACCAGGCTCCCAAGCCTAACCCACTCAGTTTTATTTGTATTACAGGAAGTGGCGCAAGGGCATAAGATGGATGAATCATCGAGTTTTTTTTTTTACAAGTCTGTATATGTATATATTTGTTGAATGACTTGTAATGTTATCGTTTAGGCTTTATGGTCTGTATCGAAACATGAATTCCCGAGTTTTGATTATATAATGAAAATGCATCTCTTGATGAAATGCTTTGATAAATATTATTTTATCATATTTTGTTTTGGGAACAAATGCCGCAACTCTTTTAAATCAAAAGGATTTACTCTGAAATTATTTTAAAAAGCATAAATGAAATCGGTCTTTTATGGCTGTGATTTTGGGGATGTTGCAGTTGGTATCAGAGCATTAGTTTAAGCGAACTACGAATTTGTAGGATTTCTAGACTTAAACTTAGAAGGCTAAGTGGAGGTTGTTAGATGTGTGTCTGTTATATTTCAGACACGAGCACTGGTTTATTTTAGGAAAGTTGCCTAAAAATGCTTTTATATGCTAAATGTTATATGTTGCCATATATGATATTATTTGTTCGGATCTATGGTCTGTTGCTGACCGGATCTGGAAACCTTATGTGTGTAGGATTCTAAATCTACGTCTACGTTATTAGAACTAACATGTAAACGTTTCGGAGTGATATGGAAGATCGTAATATCTATCATGAATGGAGATCTAAATTTCGCCTTATTCGTTGTATAGATGAAAAATGGTAAGAACGAGGAGTGGTGTTGGAAACGCGGATGAAAATAGGAATCAAACACCAGTGATTGAGCAAGCACCTGTTGTAGCAGCAGCACCAGAACCAATAGCAATGGCTGGGGTGCAAGCCATGGTTTGGGCTATGTTAGCCGAACAAAGGGAAGAAATGCGACGGATATTACATGAAATAAGGACAAACCAATCATACCTATTGAGGAACCCAAACTGATTCCCGAGAAATCGGAGGAAAGGAACAATAGTCGCATGGTGAGTCAAGTTGGGACTCAAGGAGAACGAAGGAACAACCCGGAAAGGAGAAAAAACAAGGATGGGCAAATATACAAGAATTTATTGGGCGCCAAGCCGCCAATTCTTTCTGGAAGCCCAAAGCCTGTTGAGATAATGGATTGGATCTCCGAAATGGAGATGGTATTTGAAAGTTGCGACTGTAGCAACAAACAGAAGACTGTCTTTGCAGTTAGACAACTGAAGACTGGAGTCTTGAGTTGGTGGAATTTGCTGGCAGATACTATGCCACGAGGAGAAGCCCGGAAAATGTCATGGGAGGAGTTCTTGGAACAGTTAAGGGTGCAATATTGTTCAGAGATAGATCTGATTGATCTGAACGATGAGTTCCAAAACTTGAAGAAGGGGAGGATGAGCATAGATGACTATGCTACTGCATTCACTGAGAAAATGAAGTTATTTATGTCCCTAGTGCCAACGGAAATCTCCAAGATTGAGAGGTTTGCTAATGGACTGCCTGCCGACTTTGGCCCGACAGTCAAGATGGCAATCACTCTAAAAACAGTTGTTCGAGCAGCTAAGAATGTGGAGGCCCAGCTGAAGGAAAAGGGTCTGGAAAGGATAGATGTTGGTGAGAAAAGGAAGTTCGATGGACCTTCAGGGTCCAACAAGAAAAGCAAGTTCTTGAAGTCTAGTTCGAGAGGAGGAGGAGGCGAAGCGAAATGGTGCGAAAAATGTAAGAAGAAGCGTCATGGAAAATGTGAGGTAGTGGCCACATGTTTTAAATATGGAAAGTCGGGGCACTATGCCAATGAATGCACCCTCACTAAGAAAGTTTGTTATGGTTGTGGTGAGGAGGGACACATGTCGAGGGACTGCCAGAAGAAGAAGGAGGCAGCTAGACCCAACATTCCGCCAAAGCCGAAGGCGAGAGCATTCCAGATGACACTGGAAGTTGGTAAAGATGAAGTTGATGTCGCTTCAGGTACCTTTCTCATAAACACATTGCCTGCCTAAATTTTATTTGATTCTGGAGCCAACTACTCCTTTATTTCGCATGAATTTGGTAGGAAACTAGCTTTGCATGTTGATAGACTAGATAATGACTTATTGGTCGAAGTTGCTAGCGGCAAGTTTGTACTTGTTAGCCATCGTATGAAAAACATCTTAATTGACTTGAATGGGAATAAGTTCCGCGAGGAATTATTGCCTATAGAACTTAATGGTTTCGACATCGTGTTGGGAATTTATTGGCTTAGCGCCAATGACGCCGAGATATTGTGCAAGAAGAAGATTGTAAAGGTAAACCCACCAGGGAAAGAGTCGTTTATGTTGTATGGAGATAAATGCAAAGTAAATTCTAGAATCATTTCATTGATGAAAGCCAGAAAGTGTTTGGCCAAAGGATGTACGTCGTAATTTGCATTTGTGATTGATGCAAAGAAGGAGAAAAAGGAGATGCAGAGCATTCTCGTCGTGTGTGATTATCCGGAAGTATTTCCCGAAGATCTTCCCGGATTACCGCCTGATAGACAAGTGGAGTTTGGAATAGATTTGTTACCAGGGACGATGCCAATAGCAAAAGCACCTTACCGATTAGCACCGACGGAGATGAAGGAGCTGATGATGCAACTTCAGGAGTTATTGGACAAAGGTTTCATTAGACCTAGTTCATCGTCCTGGGGAGCTCTGGTGTTATTCGTAAAGAAAAAAGACGGGAGCATGAGGATGTGCATTGATTACAGAGAGTTAAATAAAGCAACAATAAAGAATAGATACATATTGCCAAGGATTGATGGCCTGTTTGATCAATTGCAAGGTTCGAGCTATTTCTCGAAGATCGATCTTAGGTCAGGATATCATCAGCTGAAAGTAAGAGAGCAGGATATAGAGAAGACTGCATTCAAAACACGATATGGACACTATGAGTTTTTGGTTATGTCGTTTGGACTAACCAATGCTCCAGCAGCATTCATGGATTTAATGAACAGGGTTTGTAACCCGTTCCTTGATAAATCTGTGATAGTGTTCATAGATGACATTCTAATTTATTCGAAAAGCCAGGAGGAGCATGGTAGACACTTACGAGAAGTGTTAGAAGTATTGAAGAAAGAGAATTTGTATGCAAAGTTCTCCAAATTTGATTTTGGATTCGAGATGTCCAATTCTTGGGTCACGTGGTCAACCAAGAAGGGATAATGGTTGATCCAGCAAGATCGAAGCTGTAATGAAGTGGGAACAACCGAAATGTCCCATGAAGATCTGAAGCTTTTTAGGATTAGCCGGATATTACTGAAGGTTTATCCAAGGCTTTTCTTCAATCGCTAGTCCATTGACAGCTTTGACCCACAAAGGAGCTACTTATGCTTGGAGTGACAAGCATAAAGAAGCGTTCGAGAAGCCAAAGAAGAAACTATGTGAGGCACCGATACTTTCTCTACCCGATGGAGTTGAAGACTTCGTTGTTTATAGCGATGCGTCTGGGGTTGGATTGGGTTGTGTTTTGACCCAAAGAGATAAGGTGATCGCATATGCGTCTCGACAATTGAAAGAGCATGAAAAGAACTACCCGACTCATGATTTGGAGTTGGCATTGGTAGTTTTCGCTCTGAAGATACGGAGACATTACCTCTATGGCACGAAGTGCAAACTTTTCACTGGTCATAAGAGTCTCCAATATCTCTTTAATCAAAAAGAATTGAATATGAGGCAACGACGCTGGCTAGAGTTACTTAAGGACTACGACTGTGAGATACTTTACCACCCCAGTAAAGCAAATGTTGTCACTGATGCTCTCAGTCGGAAAGTCAATCTTGAAAGGAAAAGGCCAAGAGCATTGAGAATTGAAGTTGTCTCGACCATTGTGGAAAGTATAAAGAAAGCTCAAGGGGAAGCTTCTGACCGAAAGGAAGAACGTTTGGGAAAAATGTTGGTGTTCGGTATAAACAGTCATGGACTGAAGGTGTTCCAAGATCGGATTTGGATACCTAATACGGGAGGAGTCAGAGCTCTTCTGATGGAAGAACCTCACAAAACCATGTACTCGATTCATCCCGGTAGCACTAAAATGTATAGGGACCTGAAACGCTATTATTGGTGGCCGACGATGAAGCTTGATCTTGCAAAGTATGTGGCCGAGTGTGTGACTTGTGCGAGAGTCAAGACATAACATCAGAAACCATACGGGAGTTTAGAACCTTTGCCTGTACCTATGGGTAAGTGGGAAGACATTGCTATGGATTTTGTCACTAAACTACCCAGAACAAAGAATGGTCACGACATGATTTGGGTGGTCGTTGATCGGTTCACTAAGAGTGCACATTTCATAGCAGCCAAGGAGAAATGGTCTATGGAAAAGCTTGCGAATTCTTACGTGAAGGAAATTGTGAGGCTTCACGGTGTTCCGCTAACGATTGTGTCAGATCGTGATAGTCGTTTCACCTCAAGGTTTTGGAAAAGTCTACAAGAGGAGATGGGTACCAAGTTGTGTTTGAGTACAACTTACCATCCACAAACTGATGGTCAGAGCGAAAGAACGATACAAACACTTGAAGATATGCTGAGAGCGTGTACCCTAGAATTCCAAGGTAACTGGGATGAACATTTACCATTGGTAGAATTTTCCTACAATAATAGTTTCCACTCAAGCCTAATGATGGCACCTTATCAAGCTTTGTACGGACAGAAGTGCCGTACACCGTCTTGTTGGCTTGAGGCTGGGGAGAAGCAGTTTATTGGACCCGAGATTGTTCATCAAACCGCTGAAAAGTTGAAAATAATTAGGGAAAGAATGTTAGGAACTCAGGATCGTCAAAAGAGCTATGCTGACAACAAGCGAAGACCGATGACTTTTGAAGTTGGAGATTCGGTTTTGCTTAATGTCTCGCTATGGAAGAGACTTATAAGATTTGGTAAAAGGGGAAAATTAAGTCCAAGGTTTATTGGACCGTTTAAAGTTCTTCAGAGGATTGGGAACCAAGCTTACAAGCTTGAACTGCCAGAAGAACTGAATGGAATTCGTAACACTTTCCATGTGTGTTATTTGAGGAAGTTCACAGGAGAAGTTCCCGACATGATTCCACTTTCGGAGTTGAGAATCGATGAGAACAAAAGGTTGATTGAAGAACCAGAGGCAATCATTGACCGAAAGACTAAGAAGTTGCGAGGCAAGATGGTCGAGTTAGTGCTTGTCAGATGGAAACACACGAATGGGCCGAATCTCACCTGGGAGACGGAGAGTGACATGATAGGTCGTTATCCGCATTTTTTTGTTGATGTGTGATTCCGAGGACGGAATCATTCTAAGGTGGAGAGAATTCTAACGCCTATGTTTATGGGCTTGTCATTAATATTGATGTAATAGTCTAGGTTAACCTTTGTAACCCGCTTTGAGATAATATAAGTGTATTATGTGTTTTGTGCTTAATTGTGTGTCTTAATGTAATTAAGAATAAAAAATAAGCATCAAAATAAAATGTTAGATAAAGCTGATATCTATGTATAATGTTGTAGTAGTTGAAACGAGGTTTCCGAATATATAAAGAATGCCAAAATCTGAGTTATAACGAAGAAGTTATGACCTGTTGAAGTTTCGCGACAGAACCGGCAACGCTGAATGACGTAAAAAGTGAAATTTATGTTAAAGCGATATTTAGCCTTAGTGATCTAAACGAAAGTCGTAGAGTTCGTTAAACCGAGAGTGTGCATAAAAAGAACGCTCAAATTTGACTTCGTATGAGGAAGTTATGATTTTTCTAAGTTTCGACTTAGCAGTATGCAGCCCGAATACTTGATTTGAGACCGAGCGGTTTTTATCCAAAACAATCTAAACGAGAATCGAATATCTCGTTAATAGTAGTAAAACAGTAAAACGACAGACGAAAACGGACGTCGGATGAACAAGTTATGAATTTATAACAGAGTTTTCTAGTCCCGCCCTACTAAATATAAATAATAAAAATAAGTTCAAAATTAGCCGACGGAGTCTAAACGAAAGTTGTAGAGCGTAGTCTCACCTACGAGTGGATATAATGAACGTCGAAAACGGATTTCGTATAAAAAAGATATGAATTTTTGAAGTTTATTAAATAATTAATGTATAAATTTAATTATTAATCTGATACTATCCGAAGGGGAGTCACCAGACTTATCTAGGTTACACCCAGCGTACAGTGAAGCATGACGCGCCTCGCACTCGAGTTCTTCGGATACGTTAGCAGTGACGATTTCGTGTCACACCCCGAAACCGGTGGCGGAAACGTTCCGGGGCGGGGGACGTCATGTAGTATCACAACCAATGTACATAGTAAGCGTAGTAAACACAACCATTACGTTACATAGAAGTATTTACATTTGGTTGAAAACAAAGTTATACATGTTTATATATATACATTCCAAAATGAACAAAAGTTAAGACGTGACATCTAAACGCTTTGTCTTCTCCAAAATATCATGTGGTACCTGAATGCGGACCTGAGAATACAAGCAGTTTGAAAATCATCATAAAGCTGGTGAGTTCATAAGAGGTTTGTTTTCAGAAAATGAACAAGTTTCCTTTGGTTTATGAAAAGGTGGTTATCCAAGTAAATCCCATATTTTCTTATATGTAAAGTTTGGTTATCCGATTGTTATACGATCTGGTTATGTACAGTTTGTTATCCCAGGAAAAACCCTTATTTTTCTTAAAAGTTTGTAATCTAATATCGGTTCTGAATGTAATGTACAAGTATCTACCATACTTAAAGTGTTCGCGTGATGTTTCCTGAAAACCTGGTTATTCATGAAATGTATGATAGTTTTAATACATATATAAAACTATTGTGTGAAAAGTAAACTAATTCATAAGGTTATTAGTTTGCTAGATCCATTATTACCAACAAGTAATTCTCTGTTATCTAAATTGCGAGTTCCATAAGCATACGATAGACTATAAATGGCAATAAGTAGTCCATTTACATTTTATGACTTTCGTCACCCTTGAACCTTTCGGTTCGATTGTAGCTAGCAGCCATGTGCGGGGTTGTCAATCCCGTATAGATCTATACACTCAAGTCACGCTCTCCCTCCAAGAGATTCTGGTTATGGGAGCGGTCCTCCACTCGCGTATCTCTATGGAGTGTTTCCGAGGACGTGTCTCCAATTATTAAGATTAACAAATTTACAAGTAATAATGCGGAAAATCATGTTTGTGATTCTGGTTACAACGGGGGTCCTCCACTCGCGTATCTCTGTGGAGTGTTACCGAGGATGTGTTCTAATGTTCTAGGTTAATGATTCTTAACATAAATAAAGTGGAAAATCATTGGTGAAACATACAATATAACACTGCATAATCAGGTTTGCAATTAGTTTGAAAACTAACTCTGCAAGTCAAACAGTTGGTTTAAACGATTACCAGTGTTAAAAGTATATGAAATATGAAACATTTCAAATGAAATAATAACTTTAAGTACAAGATATTCTTGTACTTTTGCTTGTATTCCCCCCCGCCCCATGAAAACTTTGAAAACATGGAAAACGTAGGGGTATGAACTCACCAGACGAGAAACGTGTCGGTTGGATGCTAAGTGTCAGTTTGGGGCTTGAATACATGCGAAGTTCCTATGTAATATGAAGAGATACATAATTGTATCTAATTAGACTTTGAACCACTAATTAGATAAGACAATACATTCCGAGACACGAAAACACTTCATTTCAAGTGGTAGGAGTGACCCGGGTAGCATCTAAGGATGTGTAGGGCCTAGATAAGGCGTTTACTCTTCAAGAGTAATCCCTTAGGGGAGTTTACGGTCCAAAGACCATGTCCCCATGAGTTTACGGCCGTAAACTCATGGGTGGTGTGCTTTTGGAAATTTAAAGGTCTTACAATGCACAAAGGAAGGTTTTAGGGTTGATTCAATGGCTTAGGAAGTGATCGGGACTTGAATTGACCTTGGAAAAGGAGTTTACGGTTCTTGAATGAAACTTGGGAGTTTACAACCATAAACAAATCAGTTTACCACCGTAAACTCATGTTTGTCCATGAATTATGTGTTTTGGTGGTTGATGGTTAAGCATACAAGGTTCTAGACCCAAATATAAGTCATACAAGGTGTTTAGGGCACTTAAACACCCTAATGAAGGTGTTTACAGTTTTGGGAGACCTTCCCAAACTGTAAACTCAAATATGACTCATTTCTATATGTTTTGGTGCATCTCATGAAGGAATATAAGGTTCTAGACAGTCATGGAAGCTTTTGGAGGGGTTTAAGGGGCATTTTAACACCTTAAAAGGTGTTTAAGGTCCATGAAGATGTGTTTACGGTTCAAGAATGTTCTTGGATAGTAAACTCATGTTTACTACCCAAATCATATGATTTTGGTGTTCAAATCTCATGCATGCAAGTCCTTATGCCATATCTAAGCACTAGAAGGGACTTAGAAGGGTTTTGGGGCTTCAAAACCCCTTTAAGGGAGTTTACGGATTTGGGAGATGTTCCCAAACTGTAAACACTTGTTCTTGAGTGTTTTGGGTGATTTAAACATAGATTTGCTAGATAAACAAGCTTAGAAACACGCTAGGATAGATTACTTACCAAATTGAAGCTTGAAAGTGGTGTTTTTGGCCAAGTTTCAAGTTTTAGAGAGAGAGTAGAGAGAGAAAGTTGTGAGGTGGGTAAAAGTCTTTAAAGGATTTCCACTCAACCTTTATATAAGGGTTGGGTTTGAGACCCGATGGAAATGTACCCGATACTGCCGTTAAACGGGGTTTAAAATTTTACCCGATTAAATTGTCGTAATTACGACTTAGTCGTAACTAAAAATTTTCCAAATAATAATTTGGGGTGTTTTCAAGTGTTTTTATTGCGTTCGGACACTTATGATGTCAAAATAAAAGGTCCCAATTTAGTTAATTTAAACCAAAAGTTAACGGAAAAGTTGGAATACGAACGGTTTTATTAACGGCAACGGGTTAGAGTGACGGAATAAATTACGGGTTGTCACATTATCCCCCTGTTAGAGAAAATTTCGTCCCGAAATTTAAAAATTAAAATACAAATCATGGAATTGGAAAGAGATGAAGATATTTCTGTCTCATCGAGTCTTCGCGCTCCTAAGTGAATTCGGGTCCCCGCTTGGCATTCTAGCGAACCTTCACTATCGGGATGCGACTTTGTTTTGTACGTTTGATCTGTCGATCCATGATTTCGATGGGTTCTTCCACAATGTTCAGGTTTTTGTTGATCTCAATCTCGTCAAGAGGGATCACGAGGGTTTCATCGGATAGACAGTTTTTAAGATTAGAGACGTGGAAGACAGGATGGATGTTGCTAAGTTCTTGAGGTAGTCGGAGTTTCTAGGCTACGGGACTAATCCTAGCGAGGATCTCGAAAGGTCCTATGTACCTCGGGTTAAGCTTTCCGCGCTTTCCAAATCATATCATGCCTTTCCAGGGCGAGACCTTTAATAAGACACGATCTCCAACCTGGAATTCTAGAGGTTTCTGTCGTTTATCGGCGTAACTCTTCTATCTATCTCGTGATGCTTTCAGTCGTTCTTGGATCTGGATGATCTTCTCGGTGGTTTCATGGATCATTTTAGGACCAGTGAGAGCACTGTCGGGGACTCGACTTTTGGCTAGCTGCGTGTCTCCTACCTCGGCTCAGCACAGAGGGGATCTGCACTTGCGAACGTAGAGGGCTTCGAACGAGACAGCCTTGATACTAGTGTGGTAGCTGTTGTTATACGAGAACTTGATCAATGGTAAATGGATGTCCCACAACTTTCTGAAATCAAAGACACATGCTTTCAGCATGTCTTTGAGAGTCCGAATAATTCTCTCGCTCTGTCCGTCAGTCTAAGGATGATAAACTGTACTCATGTCCAGCTTGCTTCCATGACCTTTCTGAAGGGACTGCCAGAACCTTTAGGTAAACCAACAATCTCGATCGGAGATAATGGACACAGGCACACCGTGTAGTCGGACTATCTCTTGGATGTAGGTTCGCGTAAGTCTTTCCATCTTGAATGATTCTTTAATCGGAAGGAAGTGAGCGGATTTTGTCAAACGATCAAAAATTACCCAAATGGTATCATACCCACTCGGAGATTTGGGTAACTTGCTGATGAAATCCATGGTAATCATCTTCCATTTCCACTCAGTTATCTCAGGCTGCTGGAGCAGACCCGAGGGCTTCTGATACTCGACTTTTATCTTGGCGCAAGTCAGACACTTTCCCACGAAAGTTGCGATTTCGGCTTTCATGTTCGGCCACCAATATTGTTTCTTGAGATCCAGGTACATCTTGTCCGAACCTGGGTGAACAAAGTATTTGGTCTTGTGAGCTTCGTTCAAAACAACTTCCCTGAAACCTCCGAACTTTGGGGTCCAGATTCGATCCTTGAAACAATAGACTCTGTCACCTCTGATCTCGAGCTTCTTATCCATTCCCCTCAAGGCTTCATTCAACATGTTCTCTGGTTTTAAGCTTCCAACTGAGCTTCTCGGATCTGTGCAGATAAGTGGGAATGGATAGTCATTGTCAATGTCTTTGCCTTGTGGCTTGATCTCTCCTTTCGGCAAAGGGCATCTGCTACCACATTGGCCTTGCCGGGATGGTAGCACATTTCACACTCGTAATTACTGAGCAGCTCTACCCATCGTCGTTGCCTCATGTTTAAGTATTTCTGATTGAAGATGTGTTGCAGGCTCTTATGGTCAGTGAAGATCGTGCACTTGGTTCCATAGAGATAATGTCTCCAAATCTTCAGTGCGAAAACCACTGATCCTAACTCCCAAATCATGAGTCGTATAGTTAACTTCGTGTGCCTTCAGCTGTCTAGAGGCATAAGCAATAACTTTTCCTCTCTGCATAAGCACACAACCTAAGCCTTGATTGGACGCATCGCAATAAACAACGAAATCTTCTGTCCCTTCGGGCAGGGAGAGGATAGGTGCGCTGCACAAGGCTTGCTTTAACGTTTGGAATGCAGTTTCTTGCTTTTCACTCTAACAAAAGGGTATACGTTTCTGTGTCAGAGTAGTTAAGGGTTTGGCGATTCTGGAAAATTTTTGAATGAACCTGTGATAGTAGCCAGCGAGACCCAAGAATTGACGAATTTGTGTGGGCGTCTTCGGTGCTGACCAATTCTCTATCGCCTTATTTTGGACGGGTCCATGTGTATACCCTCTTCGCTTACCACGTGACCAAGGAAAGCTACTTTCCGAATCAAGAATCCACACTTGGAGAATTTTGCGTACAACTTCTCGAATCTAAGTCTTTCCAATACTAACCTCAAGTGTTTTTTGTGATCTTCCTCGCTTATGGAGTAGACAATTATGTCGTCAATTAACACGATGACGAACTTGTACAGAAAGGGACGACACACCCAGTTCATCAGGTCCATGAACATAGCTGGTGCATTGGTTAGACCGAAGGGCATCACTACGAACTCATAGTGTCCATATCAAGTCCTGAATGCCGTCTTGGAAACATCATTCTCGTGAACTCGAAGCTGATGGTACCCTGATTCTAGGTCTATCTTCGAGAAGTAACTGACTCCCTGAAGTTGATCGAAAAGGTCGTCTATTCGAGAAAGAGGATAATGGTTTTTCACGGTCAATTTGTTTAACTCATGGCAGTCTACGTACATCCGAAAGGATCCATGTTTCTTCTTCACAAATAATATCGGAGCTCCCCAGGGTGAGGAACTCGGTCTGATGAACCCTTTGCTGAGTACCTCATTAAGCTGACTGGATAACTCCTGCATTTCTACTGGAGCTAAGCGATACGGACACTTGGCTACCGGATTAGCTCAGGAATTAGGTCGATGCGAAACTCAACTTGACGTACGGGAGGAATTCCTGGAAGCTCTTCGGGAAAGACATCAGGAGAGTTGCAGACTTCGGGGATGCTCTCAAGGTCTTTAACTTTCTGTTTCTCATTGATTACATGGGGTATGAATGCATGGCACTCCTTTCGCAGAAGCTTCTGAGCTTTGATGCAGCAAATGATGCGAAGGTTGGAGCTAAGCTTATCACCATAAATCATGAGAGTCTGGTCAGAGGGGAGATTGAGACGGATGGCTTTTTCATAACAAAGGATATCAACATGATTGGGACTCAACCAATCCATGCCAATGATAACATCAAAGCTCTTTATGGAAACTGGCATTAGGTCAATGGGAAAAGAATGATCGTTCAGGGTAAGGGTACAACCCATGAATATATTGCTAGCACTTTCTTTCTTACCGTTAGCCATCTCGACGGTAAATGTTTCGGTTAATTGTTGGGGATTATGTTTAAGAAGGCGTTTGAATGAATGGCTAACAAAACTACGTTCAACACCAGAATCGAAAAGGATACTAGCATAAGAGTTGTCGAGAAGGAGCGTACACGAGACAACGGTGGGATCGGTGACTGCCTCCTCTCGTCCCAAAGCTAGGACTCTCCCAGTTTTACCAGCTGTTGTCGCTTTGGGGCAGTTCCTCTTAAAATGCCCGACTTTACCACATCCTTAGCAGGCCTGACTGAAACCTGCTCCGGAAGTCTGATTGGTTGATTGGGTTGCAGTTTTGCAGAATCGAATCGTATGCCCCTTTTTACCACAGTTGGAGCATGACAGATCACGGCAGGGGCCGGGGTTATGGTGGAAGTTACACTTATCGCATCGGGGAAGCGTACCAGCATACCTACTGGTAGGAGCTTGAGCTATGGAACCAACGACAGAAACAACAGCAGGAGCAATGGCAGCGCAGACTGCCACCGTTTGCTGCTTCTTAGAGGACTCCTGAGAAGGCTGAATCTTCTTCTTCTTCAAGAAATTCCTTTTCTCACCACTCCTCTTTGTCGGCTCCGGAGTGGTAGCTGCTTCCTCAATGCCATCACTGTGGTCGATCAAAGTCTATGCTAGACGTTTGGCGTTGTCGTAGGTGTCTGACTTCGCAGCTAAGACATTACCCTTGGTTGGCTGGGTCAGCCCCCAGATATATCCTTCAATCTTCTTACTCTCTGGGGTAACCATACCCGGCAGAGGAGCGCCAAGTCATCAAATCTTGAAGTGTAAGAGGCAATATCGGAACCCCTCATCTTTAGGTTCCAGAGTTCATGTTCTAGCTTCTCCATTTCTCCCCGAGGGTAGTACTCCGCAAGCAGAAGCTCTTTCATGACCTCTTAACCCATAGCATTGGCTACAGGTAGGGTTAGGGATTTGACTCGACCGTTCCACCAAGTCAGGGCTTTGTCGGTGAAAGTGTCAGCAGTGAACTTCACCTTATCATACTCAGAGCAGGCACACATTTCGAAAATAGATTCGATTTTCTCGAACCATCGAGTTAGAGTAATGACACCTCCATTGTCGTCAAAAGATGTGGGTTTTGTGTTCATAAAATCCTTGTAGGAACACTCCTTCCGGTGTCCCTGGCTACCTTCCTGGTTTTGGGGCTGAGTACCACCTCCTGGCCCGCCTGAACCACCGGGTTCATTTGTGACATGGCAACAGCCACAGCAGCAGCAACAGCTGCTTGGAACATGGCGGGATCAAATGGGAAGGGAGGTGGTGGTGGAGGAAGAGGATTGTTGTTCTTTGCGCTAGGTCTTTTCCTTGGAGGCATCTGAAGGGTTTTGAGCATTCTAACACTTCCTAAGTGTACATGCAACCCTAATAACCTTGGATCTATGTTTGTCTAATTATCATGCAAAGTTTAATTCCAAGGTTATATTCCTATCTAGCATACATGGGGAACAATTTTAACTTGAATCATAGATAGAATAACTTACCTTGTTGTTGCTTGTGTTCCTTGAGACCTTGTGAGCCTAGCACCCCAAGTGTGATGCCTCAAATGCTTCACACAACACCAAATGCTCTTGGAAAGACTCTTGAGATAACACACACTTCTCAAAATCGGCCAAGCCCTCTAGTTCCTTAGTAGTGCCGATTTTTGGTGGAGAATATGCTTCTTATATAGTGTTGACACATCTAGGGTTACACCATGTAAACCCTAATGTGTCATGACTCTTCATTTCCATGACCCATGGGTTTGTAACTCCCATGGAGCATCCATGGAGTATCCTATGGGTAGAGCCCAACTTGATAATCCATGGAGCCTCTTAGCCCACTATACAAGATATGGATGATTTACATAATCAACCCATATATTTAATTAGTTATCCTTTGATCACTTAATTAATTCCAAATTAATTCTTTGATCAACTAATCAAATAATATTATTAATATATATTAGAACTTATAATATATTAATAATCTCCAAGTGTTATTTCTCTCATTTAGTCTATCCAATTGCATGGTGCCATGCAACCCAAATGGACCATGCCGGGTCGGGTCAAGTACAAGCCCGAAATAGTTATGGACTTAGACACCTTATCCAACAGTCTCCCACTTGGATAAGTCTAATAACTATATCTCTAGTACTTCAGGAACCGACCGGCAATCGTAGCTCTTTCAAGGTTTCTCGGAACTGAGAAGATGATAGTACGCCATTTAAGATAAGTGATCATATAATCCTCCGTTCTAGATATCAGCCGGACAAATACATGGAACATAGTCTTGCTTATTGTCCAGCATTTGTTTCCCGATTTCCGATTTGTTTGACATAGAACTTAATTGAACACATCAACTTAGTTCTGACCGGGCCCGGTACATGGGTCAAAACAAAATCATCGAGGGGCCCAGATATCAGCTTCTAATCCAAGAAGGAACAGATAAACTTCGACTCATATGTTTGTTCTACCACTTATTGAATTACACACAAAAGTACGTTTTATAACATCGAGTTACCAATGCGGTTTCGTACAGTCAATGCATAACCAACTTGTAAGTAACAAATCATATCTCTAGGTTTGAAGACTTATATGATATTACTGTCTCACGATCACTCGAGATAGAATTCCATGAAGTGATTCCAGTGAGCGTGGGTTGAGTCCAATGCTCAGAACTTATGAGCACTCATGATTGTTGTAGCCTTGTCCAAGACCTCTACAACCAAACATGACAGTCTTGATTCATATCTACTTCCAACATATGACCGACTGTGGAGGTTTGAATAATATGTTATACCAAACAAAATTATTCTGGAAGTCAAAACATGCAAAAGAAATATAGTAAACGATCGACAAGAGATAGCAACACTTTACTCATAAATAAAACTTCTTTTATTCATCATCAAATGTCAATTACACTTTACAAATTTCTGGGTTATCTAACTACTAAAACTTATATCATCCTTCAGCCCTATGCTTCGAGCATGCTGAAGATGCTTAACCCTACTCAGTCCCTTCGTGAGGGGATCTGCTGGGTTCTCATCCGATGATACCCTCTTTGCCACGAGGAGTCCTTCTTCGATCCGATGTCTGATGAAATGGTATTTTTTGTCGATGTGTCTGGATCTCCCGTGATCCCTTGGTTCCTTAGCTAAGGCAACAGCACTTTCACTATCACAGAAAATTTCCATTGGCTCTTTAATAGCTGGTACAACTCCAAGGTCTCCAATGAAGTTCTTCAGCCATATCGCTTCCTTTGCTGCTTCGCTAGCTGCAATATACTCTGATTCACAAGTAGAATCTGCCACTGTCTCTTGCTTGGAACTCTTCCAAGAAATTGCTCCTCCGTTTAGGGTAAAGACCCAGCCCGACTGAGAGCGGAAATTATCCCTATCAGTCTGGAAGCTAGCATCACTATACCCTACAACTCTCAAGTTATCACTCCCACCGACGGTAAGAACCCAGTCCTTAGTCCTCCGTAGGTACTTGAGTATATTCTTTACCGCAGTCCAGTGTGCCTTGCCAGGGTTCGCCTGATACCTGCTAACCATGCTCAAGGCAAAAGCTACATCGGGTCGAGTACACGTCATAGCATACATGATCGATCCTACAGCCGAAGCGTAAGGTGTTCGACTCATTTCTGCTATCTCAGCCTCAGTGCTAGGGCTTTGTGTCTTACTCAATCTGGTGTTACTCTGGATGGGTAACTCTCCTTTCTTGGAATCCTGCATGCTGAATCGCTTCAGCACTTTATCCAAGTAGGTACTCTGACTAAGTCCAATTAGTCTTTTACTCCGATCTCTCAAGATCCTTATCCCTAAAATATAGGCAGCTTCACCAAGGTCCTTCATAGCGAAACACTTCCCAAGCCAGGACTTTACTTCCTGCAGAGTTGGAATGTCGTTTCCTATGAGTAGTATGTCATCCACATACAATACCAAAAAACTAACTATACTCCCACTAGCCTTGACATACACACAAGATTCATCTTCACTCCTAGAAAAGCCAAATTCCTTGACCTTTTCATCAAAGCAAAGATTCCATCTGCGAGGTGCTTGCTTCAATCCATAAATGGATTTCTCAAGCTTACACACTCTATTAGGGTACTCGTTGCTGACAAAACCCTCTGGCTGACTCATGTAAACATCTTCAGCCAACTTTCCATTAAGGAAAGCGGTTTTGACATCCATCTGCCATATTTCATAGTCATGAAATGCAGCTATGGCTAACAGAACCCGAATAGACTTAATCTTGGCTACCGGAGAAAAGGTCTCATCATAATCCACTCCAGGAATTTGAGAGAAGCCCTTTGCAACCAGTCTAGCCTTATAAGTGTGTACTTTACCATCCATGTCAGTCTTCTTCTTGAAGACCCATTTGCACCCTACTGTCTTACGACCTGGTACGTTTTCAACCAAGTTCCAAACTTGATTGTCATACATGGATTGTATCTCGCTATCCATAGCCTCTTTCCATTTAGCAGACTCGGGGCCTGCCATGGCTTCCTCGTAGCTGTTAGGGTCATCTTGACTTACTAGTGTCTCATCACTAATAAGTGTCTCACCTTCTGCAGTAATATGGAATCCATAGTAATGCTCAGGTGCACTCCTAACTCTCGTGGAACGTCTCAGAGGTACAGATTTGTCAATTTGCTCAACAGGAGTTTCCTCCTCAAGTTGAGGGCTAGAGTTTGAAGTTCCTTCACCGCTTGATTCTTGAATTTCTTCAAGATCAATTTGCCTCCCACTGTCTCCTTGGCTTATAAACTCTCTTTCTCGAAAGACTCCTCTTCTTGCTACAAAGACCACATTGTCACTAGGTCTGTAGAAGAGGTAACCAAAGGATCGCTGTGGGTAACCGATGAAAATACACCTCTCGCTTCGAGGTTCGAGCTTATCATGAGTCTCGCGTCTCACGAAAGCCTCGCAACCCCAAATCTTGATGTGGTCTAGTTTAGGTACTTTACCAGTCCACATCTCGTGAGGAGTTTTGGCAACTTTCTTTGTAGGGACTAGATTAAGAATATGGGCGGCAGTCTCTAAGGCATACCCCCAGAATGAGATTGGTAGCGAAGCTCGACTCATCATGGAACGAACCATATCCAACAGGGTTCGATTACGCCTCTCAGCCACACCATTCAACTGTGGTGTCCTGGGAGGTGTCAATTGTGAGACTATCCCACATTCCCTTAGATAGTCGAGGAACTCTGAACTAAGATACTCACCACCACGATCGGATCGAAGCATCTTAATATTCCTGCCCAATTGATTCTCGACTTCCTGTTTAAATTCCTTAAACCTCTCGAAAGTCTCTGACTTATGCTTGATCAAGTAGACATATCCATATCTACTATAATCATCAGTAAAAGTCAAATAATAACGATTAGCATCCCTTGTGGCATGTTTGAATGGTCCACACACATCCGTGTGTATAAGGTCCAACAAACCTTCACCCCTCTCACATGAACCTGTGAAGGGTGACTTTGTCATTTTTCCAAGTAAGCATGATTCGCAACTATCATCTGACTTTAGGTCAAACGACTCCAAGACTCCATCCTTTTGGAGTTGGCCTATGCGTTTCTTGCTTATATGTCCAAGACGACAATGCCATAAAGATGCTTTATCCAAGTTATTATTAGTAGAATCAATACACAAAACATTATTTCCCAAGTTATCTACAACAGATACAGCTTCATACACACCATCACAAGGTAATGCTTTAAAATAAAAGACATTATTATAGAAAACATCTATAGAACCAACTTCATTATTAAATGAAAAGGTAAACCCTTGTTTGTACAAAGCATGAAAGGAAATAATATTTCTTGCCATTCCTGGCGAATAACAACACTTATTCAAATCTAAACTAAACCCACTACTTAGCGATAAAGTATAAACTCCAATCTTGGTAACATGTATAGCTTTCCTATTCCCCATGATCAAGTTTATCCTTCCTTGCTCCACATCCTCACTTCTTCTTAGTCCCTGCAAGTCACAACAAATATGAATACCACAACAGGTATCAAGGACCCAAGAATTAGAATGGGGTGAGTTATTAGAAATGATAGTGTAAATACCTGCATGGTTGGGTTTAACTTTCCCATCCTTCACATCTTGCTGGTATTTTGGGCAGTTCCGCTTCCAATGAGCTTTTTCATGGCAATAGAAGCATTCAGCCTCTTTTGGGTCAGAAGAAGGAGTAATGAAACCTTTCTTGGTTCCACTTGAAGAAGAGCCATCAAGGGTCCGAACCTTGGTACCCTTAGAAGAGCTCTTTCTCTTCCTCCCTCGACTTTTCCCGATTGCCAAAACCAGAGTAGAGTTTTGAGTAGGAGTGATAGCAACCGACTTCCCCTTAAGACCTGATTCTGCGGTCTTGAGAAGTCCCTGAAGTTTGCTGAGGGTGACTTCTTCCTTGTTCATGTGATATGTCATGCGGAATTGATCATAGCACGATGGTAAGGAATGCAAAATAATATCTATTGCAAGATCCTCCGGGAAGTTCACATTAAGCTTCAGCAAACGATCCACATACCTTTGCATTTTCTGCATGTGGCTCGTGATGGATTCCCCATCCTTCATCATGGTTGTTATCATGGAGCAGATGATTTCATACCTCTCTTGTCGTGCACTTTGATGGTATCTTTCCATCAAATCTTGGTGCATTTCATAAAGGTAGAAATCCTCATAAGACTTTTGGAGTTCCGCTGTCATCGTGGCCATCATGATGCAAGCCACTTTCGTAGCATCCCTTTCATGTGCCCGAAATTCAGCGATCTCCTGAGGAGTTGCAGTGGACTCATCAATCTCCTTAAGCTCCTTGTCAAGGACATATTCTTTGTCCTCGTAGCGGGTAATCATCCTGATGTTTCTGATCCACTCATTGAAGTTGGATCCATCAAAGGTGACTTTCCCACACAAGTTCATAAGGGTAAAGGAGCCATTAGGATTAGAGCCAGAAGCATTGTTGGAAGACATCTGAAGAGAAGAGAACAAGATTAGTTTAGATATAAGAGAGTCCTTAATAAAACACCCAAATGTAATATTAAGGCTAGGATCCAATCACAATATAATATAACTTAGAAGAGGTATGCCGTAATCTAAGCTATATCATATTTGAAAGGTAGGTGAATGACGATTCACCAATTTCCACCACGAAAACCGCAATATTTTAGTATTAGGTTTTTTTTTTTTGAATGGTTCTTAGAAATTCCTAGATTCTTTGAGATTCAATGAACTTTTCAAAGGCATGTTTCAATCTCGAGTGTGCCCTCCAAGTTTTGTGACTGGGATACCGAGGATCACAAAACGAGGTGTGAAGTAACCATGCAAATCACTTGGTACCCTTAAAGTTTATCACTCAATCGATGTGCCGGTTAACCACACACGCTCCATCGATACTATAATAAACCCTAAGTCACCCTTTACCTACCTTGTTAAGTCCAAGTTAGTGTGCCGGTTAACCACACACGCTCCACCAACGACTTAATCAAAGTGTAAAGTGTAATTTCATGGAATAGCACCTTATTCACATTTTTTTCCTAAAGTAACTAAGATTGGGAATTTAATAAAACATTTAGTTACTTTATAATATTCATCATACTTTGAATGAGAATTAATAAGTCCTTGTCTTACCCGTTCGGCTAACGACCCTCCACCGATCAAGCAAGCGGTGGGTGAGAGTGGACACCCATTAAGTCACCATTTTATAGGCAACAACCTTATACCCACCTTATAGACCGGCTTCGTGAATGAGGTGTACTAGCGGTAAGACGACTTTGTTCTTATACATATATATATAATTATTAAATCATAATAATATAAGTATAAGGGTTGAATTTTAACTTTTAAAATTCTAAGGGTTGGAACTAAAGTTTTAACTTGACTTTACTTGTTCCAAAACTTGAGGGCTAGTTTTGTAAACTTTCAAAATTTTTCATTTCTTGTAACTTATGAGTTTAATAGAGTAATAAAATGAGGACTTTTCATTTTTCCTAACTCTTGTGTTCTTTTAATGGTTTTTAATCCAAGAGACTTTTGGTTTTCCATAACTTGAGGACAAGTTATGGACTCCATTAAAACACATTATGATCAAGAATTAAATTACCACATAGGTTACAAATAATTCCTATGATCATCTAAACATCATAAGAACAAGAATATGAATATGAACACTTTCAAGAATCAAAATCACATAAAACTTTGTAATTTTGATAATTAGTTGTTGTAAATGAATTAGCAAAAAAACATTACTCCATCTAAAACAAGTTTTCAAGTACCAAAACAGTTTTGAATAATGTTTCCAATCCATTTTCTAACAACGAAAGTCGAAATTCCGGTTTTTTTTTTTTATAATTATTTTTCGACTTTCTTCAACTTTTAAGCACAAATAATAAACAAACAAGCCTAGGCTCTGATACCACTGAAGGGTTTTGAGCATTCTAACACTTCCTAAGTGTACATGCAACCCTAATAACCTTGGATCTATGTTTGTCTAATTATCATGCAAAGTTTAATTCCAAGGTTATATTCCTATCTAGCATATATGGGGAACAATTTTAACTTGAATCATAGATAGAATAACTTACCTTGTTGTTGCTTGTGTTCCTTGAGACCTTGTGAGCCTAGCACCCCAAGTGTGATGCCTCAAATGCTTCACACAACACCAAATGCTCTTGGAAAGACTCTTGAGATAACACACACTTCTCAAAATCGGCCAAGCCCTCTAGTTCCTTAGTAGTGCCGATTTTTGGTGGAGAATATGCTTCTTATATAGTGTTGACACATCTAGGGTTACACCATGTAAACCCTAATGTGTCATGACTCTTCATTTCCATGACCCATGGGTTTGTAACTCCCATGGAGCATCCATGGAGTATCCTATGGGTAGAGCCCAACTTGATAATCCATGGAGCCTCTTAGCCCACTATACAAGATATGGATGATTTACATAATCAACCCATATATTTAATTAGTTATCCTTTGATCACTTAATTAATTCCAAATTAATTCTTTGATCAACTAATCAAATAATATTATTAATATATATTAGAACTTATAATATATTAATAATCTCCAAGTGTTATTTCTCTCATTTAGTCTATCCAATTGCATGGTGCCATGCAACCCAAATGGACCATGCCGGGTCGGGTCAAGTACAAGCCCGAAATAGTTATGGACTTAGACACCTTATCCAACAGCATCTTGATCTAAAATTGTCAGGAAGGAGAGGATCATAAGTCCTCTGAATTGAATCAAGAGATATGGAACAAGAGATATCTCATTATAACAGGTATAAAGGTCTAGTAAGCGATAAAATAGGAAAGAGTTATCAAAGCAGATAAACTATTGCTATGGAAAGAATGAGTAGCAATACTAGGAATGAATTTCTACATGTAGTAGGCTTTGGCTAAAATACTCCCATAGTATTTTATGATTCGCTGAAACGATGACTCATTGTTTGGATATTAGCTAAGTCTTAGGCATGCTGCACACCACAGTCACTCCCAACCACATGTTGACCGTGTCTCGAATGAATATAGTGTTGGGTTTTGAGCATTCTAACACTCCTATGGTGTACATGCAACCCTATAAACCTTGGATCTATGTTTTCTCTATTATACATGCAAATAAGAACTTGCCAAGGCTTTAATCCTAACTAGCATATTATGATGTTCTTAATCTACAAAGTACTAGTTAGAAGACATACCTTTTGATGTAGCTTGATGTCTTCAAGCTTTAAGAGCTTAGCCCCAATAGTGTGGAAGCCTCAAGTGGAATCACAAATCACCAAGACACCTTGGAAGACTTTAGAGAATATGAATACTTGGTTCTCTCTTAGTGAAATCGGCTAGCCCTCTTAGTGTATCACCACTAGTGCCAATTTCACCAACCAAATACATCTTTATATAGTATGGAGGATTAGGGTTAAACCCTAACACCCATGACCTTTCATTTCCTAGGATCCATGGGTTAAACACTCCATGGACTATCCATGAAAGCTTAGCCCAACCTAAATGAACTTGGCCCATTCCATATATATAAGAGTCCATATTTAATTAGTTCCTTTTGATCACTTAATTAATTATAAATTAATTCTTGATCAATACTAATTAAATAATATGATTCCATATTAATATATTAGAACTTATAATATATTAATATTAATCATAAACATACTATTCTCAAAAGATTATCCATATAAATTGTGTCGGTGAAGTGCAACCCAAATGGACCATGCCGGGTCGGGTCAAGTACATACCAAATATAGTTATGGACTTAGACATTAATCCAACAGTCTCCCACTTGGATAAGTCTAAAACTATTATTGCGTATGACTTCAAACCTAACTGGCAATCGTAGCTCTTAAAGCTGCTGTCGAACTCTGATCTTGTCAACGAACTTGTCCATTAGATAAGGGATCATATATTCCTCCATTCTAGATATCATATGGACTGAGACGTGGATTATAATCATTCTCTCTGTCCATTTGTTGTTTCCCGATTTCCGATTTATGACGACTGACTAATTGAACAAATCAAATCAGTCCTGGCCCGGCCGAGCACTTCCATTTGTCATCATCAAATCATCGAGGGGCCCACAGATATCGCTTTTAACCCGAAGGTAAAAGGAACGGATAAACTTCGACTCATATGGCTTGTTCTACTACTTGTTGAATCATACACAAAGGCACGTTTTATAGCACCGAGTTACCAAATGCGTTTTCGTGCAATCAATGTACTATCAACTCATAGTAACAACTCATATCTCTAGGTTTGAAGAATATAAGATATTATCATCTCATGATCACTCGTGATAAAATCCATGAAGTGATTCCAATGAGCGCGGGTTGAATCCAATACTCAGAACTTATGAGCACTCATGAGTGTTGTAGCCCTTTGTCCAACACCTTAGACCTCTACAAGCCAACCCATGACAGTCTTAATTCATATCTACTTCCAACATATGACCGACTGTGGATGGTTTGAATAACTTAGTCATTCCGGAAGAATAACCCAGTTTATTCGGGAAGTCAAAACATGCAAAATGAAACACAATAATAATTGAATCCAATATGGTATCAACCCTTTGAACATAAATAAAACACCTTTTATTTATCACCATATGATTACACATTATTCATTGTATACTGTTTCAGCTATCAACTGTATTATTGAATTTAAAACAATAGTTGTCCCATGCTGCAAGCATGTACACTATGTTTTCTTAAACACTAGTCATGCCACACACCAAGTATGCATACTATGTTTGTCTATGATCTTTACTTTGTGAACTAGATCAATTGAACATAACTTCAATGATTCTCTTTTCACACTCCCAAATCCTTACTGCAAATGCAAGAATTCCAAATTCATGCCATTTACTGAAATCTGTTAGATTCTCAACTTATATGCATTGATCCTCTTGTAATAATTATGTACAAAGTCATAAAGACTTGACAACAACCATTACAGAGTATTCCAAAGGAGATCAGCTCCTTGGAAACATCCTTCTTGCATTAAGTTTCCTAATCTTAAACAGATTGAAAATTCTAACTTTGAAACATTTCCAGATTCCATTTTGACTATCACTTCTGAACAAGAGTTAATTATCACTATACTTCCAACTGTCCTTGAGCAACCAATCTTTGGTAAACCTTAGATTGTCCTCGACAATTGTTTAATCCTTTTAGTCATATCTAGTTCTAAACCTTTTCCCTTCTTAATGCCCCAGGCATCTGGAAAATTTTAGAATGGATGAATATAGCACATGTAATCGATCCTATATCCGAAGCATATGGGACACGATTCATGATGTCTCACATAAAGACTAAACCAGTCTTTTGCTATAACATTTCCATTTCTATTTGCCAAGTTCTCATAATTCAGATTATGAAAAGGGATGCCGTAATCATAATCGAATTTTAGAACGCAAATAATGGACCCATATACAGAATTTCCTTATGTTGAGCCATTCCAACATGAAATTCATATATATCCTTGACTAAATGATTAAACCTCACGATCTAAACTTGTAGATTTGAGATGAAGTATAATTTCCTCTCCCTTAATTATAGCAAAACAACTCTTTCCCAATTGAAACTTTTGTTTTCTATAATTAACATTGCTAACTTGCAATACTTATCATAATTATCATGCTCCCACTAACATGATGATTATTAGCATAACACTTATGCTCCCACTAGCTTTGACATGTACTCAGAAATCAGCTGACATTCTTACCAAAGTTCAGATTTCTGACACTAGATTGTTTTGATAAAACTTTATCAAAATCATACACCTTCCCTTAGATAGCACACTTGTGTGTCTAAACAATTATGAAGAGGTATGCCGTAATCATAATGGTTAGACCTTTTTGCCACTTCTCACAAGTCCAGGTTAGTGTGCCGGTAAACCACACACGCTCCACTAACGACTTTGAGAATGCAAATATCACAATTGCTATCTAGCTAAAATCAACTTAGTGAAAGTGTTTCCTCACCATCATTTTCATGAATCGGAGAGAATCCTTATGACACTTAGATTTAATGGTGTATGTGTTCTTATCCAGGTGAATTGTCAAAATCATAGTCACAAGACAAGGATAATGACAAATCCAAACTCATATGGACTGAACTCAATCTTAATTTCTTGCCACCTGGCAGCTCAAGGGCCTGCCATTGCTTCCAAGTTGTTGTGCAACAAATGGAGAACTCTAAGAACTCATATGCAAAGCCAACTTTAATTGGAATGGGCACAGAATATGTCAACACGATAGGTTATAAACCTCAAGTCGTGTGCTAGTGAAGAACTTCAGGTTTATTCTTGATTAGTTCTTGAGACTTTCAAGACCTTTAAGACTCCCACTGTCCTCTTGACATATAAGACGCCCTTGTCAAACATCCAAGAGATAGTGCAGATTCTAATCAAGACCAACACTTCACACAATTGGCCTTAGTTGGTCTTTGTTTTATCCAAAACATCACAACTTACCAATTTCAAATGTACAAGAGTTTTAAACCTTCTTTAAGACATGTCACTCAAGTTACAATCTTAAAGTATAACTCTAAGAATTGTTTTTGGAACGAAGTATGAATCATCTTCTTGATTTAACCACTTCAACAATTCAAGTTCCCTCTTCTTAGTCATAAGAATGCACTAAGACTTCCTTAGAGAACTAATTTTGCTATGGTTTCTTAATCATTAAGATGATCACAAAACTGATACTAAAGTACTCTCCCATCTTTTCAGATTTGAGAAACTTTTATCCTTCTGCCTAATTTGATTCTTCTTATTCGCTCTGCCTTACATTGGAACCTTTTTTCCAATGTCTCAGAGTTACACTTAAGCATGTAAGTATAATCATATTTACTGAGCTTTAGTAAACTATGACGAATAGTCTTATCAAACTTTTATGGTGGACTTGACCAGTGCACAAGACTATGTACTCGATCCCTTAGTCCATTACTTGACTCACACATCCATGTGATCGAGTAATTAGTCTTAATTTTCCAATACATGAAAGTTCTCATTCATCATGCTATACAACTTGCATGATTCCAAGTTCCGGTCCAAATGAAACTTGAGTGACGAGAATCTTTCCTTATTTGGTAAATATAGACATTACCACAAATGAAAGCATCAACTTCATATTTCCACTCTTGCTCTTAATGGAATCACATAAGCAACAATTTTTCCTCAAATGCCATTGTAAGGATATTTTAAAATAAATAAAATAAAAATTTTCTTTTATTTTTAAACTTTGCGGAAAACTTATCCTTACAATTCATATGAAAACTTGTTGTTACCTATTCCTAAGCAATATCTCATAACTCCTAAGAGGTAGCTCAAGAATCCGATCTTCAAACTATGCGATAGAAATCCATCTACGCCATCAGATTCAGCATATTCTTTCTTTAAGTTTCTTCACTTTTCTTTGATTCTTAAAACATCACCATGTGACCCAGTCACATCATGTATCAAGAATCTCAGAATAGAAACTTAACAGAGTTAGATAGTGGACTTTACCTGAAGTAGAGTCAGACTTATTGACTTTAACATCCTTAGGTAAATTTTGGCAGCTTCGCAACCAATGCCCCTTTCTTTGGCAATACAAACATATGGACCCTTTGATAATGGTACACAAGACTATCACAGACTTAGCTTTTCTCTTTACCATTTGGTCAACCGAGTTGACTATGGCCGATCCCTTTCCATCGGGAAGAGAGAGCTTTACTAGATATCCAATGTCATCATTGTCAATGTCCATAAAGTTTTAGGAAGTTGATCTTAGCAAATAGATAAGATCATTAAGGGTCTTGTCATAGTCTGTTTCATAGGTGTCCCAAAGGAACTCACTATGTGACTTAGAAAGTGATTGAACCACCAACTTTCTCAAGACCTTGACACCCAACTCTCCCGGCTTGTCAATATGTGACTACATCTCAAGATGTGTTCATACCTAGACCTTGCCTTGCCAATAGGGCTTGAGTGACCTTAAACTTTTCAAGAACTTGTAGGTTGGGGAGAATAATTGGAGGAGGCGAAAGAAGTATGATTTCCATGGGACATCATCTTCATTTAGGAAAGCTTGTTTCAAGAGATTTGGAAAGATCATATATGTCTAAACCAGACATCTTTTGGGAGATATTCAAGATAGTTGATTTTAAAGTCCTTAATATGACACCCAATATGAAATATTAAGGCTAGGACCCAACAAACTATTTTATAACTCAGAAGAGGGATGCCGTAATCCAAGCTATAAAATATTTGAAGGTAGGTGAATGACGATTCACCAATTTCCACCAAGATAAACGAAATGTATTATTAGGTTTTAATTGGTTTTGAAACTCCTAGATCTTTGAGATTCATTGAACTGTTCAAAGGCATGTTTCAATCTCGAGTGTGCCCTTCAGGTTTTGTGACTGGGATGCCGAGGATCGCAAAACAAGGTGTGAAGTAACCATGCAAATTACTTGGTACCCTTAAGTGTTTACCCCTCAATCGATGTGCCGGTTAACCACACACACTCCACCGATACTATGATAAACATTAAGTTACCCTTTGCCTACCTTGTTAAATACGAGTTAGTGTGCCGGTTAACCACACACGCTCCACTAACCGACTTAAACAAAGTGCAAAGTGTAATTTCATGGATTAACACCTTATTCACATTTTCCTAAGTAACTAAGATTGGGTATTTATATGTGTTTAGTTACTTAGTATTTATCATTAATACTTTTAATGAAGGGAAAATTATAGTCCTGTCAAACCCGTTCGGCTAACGACCCTCCACCAGTCAAGCAAGCGGTGGGTGAGAGTGGACACCCATTAAGTTGCCATTTTATAGGCAACAACCTTATACCCACCTTATAGACCGGCTTCGTGAATGAGGCGTACTAGCGGTAAGACTGACTTTACTCTTATACATATATATATTATTAACTTATAATATTATAAAGTATAAGGGTTGAATTTTAACTTTTAAAATTCTAAGGGCTAACTTGGAATTAAAGTATTCATAAGAGAAAACTTTACAAATTCCAAAACTTGAGGGCAAGTTTTGAAAACTATTCAAAACTAATTAATTCCATAACTTATGTGTTTAAAGTAGTTTTAATCCAAAAACTCTTCAAGTTCCATAACTTGAGGACAAGTTATGGAAGACTTTAAACTAATAAAAGAATTAACTTTTCTTTATTTTATAACTTATGGAATTAATTAAGGTTACACCTTTTTTTATTTTATTTTATTTTATTAAATGAAGAGACTCTTGGTCTTCCATAACTTGAGGACAAGTTATGGAGTCATAAAACCATTTAATTAGAACTAGACTCTTCATTTTTGTAACCTTTGCCAATTTTTATGAGTTTTATGATTCTTAAATGTGACTTTTCATATAACTTGAGGACAAGTTACAAAAACACATTTTAGAATCAATTCTTAGATTAATTTGGATTAAAACCAACTATCACATAATATATTCATTAATCTAAATTCACTCATAAAACAAGGTAACACAAAAAACTTTTGGTGATCCATAACTTATTCTTAAGTTATGTAATCCTTTAAAACATTAACACCAAATTTTGTAACTCCATAAAAACTTTGAATCAATTTTTTTTAAAATCTTTTCATATCCATAACTTATGGAGGTTTCAAAAAATAAAACTCTTTAGATCAAACTTTTAAAACTAATAAAATAATCATATCATTTTATCTTTTATTAAATTTGACCTAATTCAACTCATAAAGCAAATTATTCAAATTCTACAAATAATTAGTTTTTCACAAGAACAAGTAATTATCTTAAAATTTGACGAACTTCATGTTTTTTTTTCTTTTTTTTCCAACTTTGAAAATAAAATATTTGCATCAATATAACAGAAAACAACCCGTGGCTCTGATACCACTGTTGGGTTTTGAGCATTCTAACACTCCTATGGTGTACATGCAACCCTATAAACCTTGGATCTATGTTTTCTCTATTATACATGCAAATAAGAACTTTCCAAGGCTTTAATCCTAACTAGCATATTATGATGTTCTTAATCTACAAAGTACTAGTTAGAAGACATACCTTTTGATGTAGCTTGATGTCTTCAAGATTTAAGAGCTTAGCCCCAATAGTGTGGAAGCCTCAAGTGGAATCACAAATCACCAAGACACCTTGGAAGACTTTAGAGAATATGAATATTTGGTTCTCTCTTAGTGAAATCGGCTAGCCCTCTTAGTGTATCACCACTAGTGCCAATTTCACCAACCAAAGACATCTTTATATAGTATGGAGGATTAGGGTTAAACCCTAACACCCATGACCTTTCATTTCCTAGGATCCATGGGTTAAACACTCCATGGACTATCCATGAAAGCTTAGCCCAATCTAAATGAACTTGGCCCATTCCATATATATAAGAGTCCATATTTAATTAGTTCCTTTTGATCACTTAATTAATTATAAATTAATTCTTGATCAATACTAATTAAATAATATGATTCCATATTAATATATTAGAACTTATAATATATTAATATTAATCATAAACATACTATTCTCAAAAGATTATCCATATAA
This sequence comes from Lactuca serriola, assembly GCF_051521515.1. Classification (NCBI taxonomy): domain Eukaryota; kingdom Viridiplantae; phylum Streptophyta; class Magnoliopsida; order Asterales; family Asteraceae; genus Lactuca; species Lactuca serriola. The sequence goes on along the minus strand of NC_136408.1, from coordinate 144,834,080 downwards.
ATTGTGTCGGTGAAGTGCAACCCAAATGGACCATGTCGGGTCGGGTCAAGTACATACCAAATATAGTTATGGACTTAGACATTAATCCAACATATAGTTGATCAGGCTATATTGACCCTAGACACGAATACATAACTACCCAGGTTTAACCGCAGCGTACAACACCCATTTACTTATGTTTTGTTCTACTCGTAGTTACGCATTCCGACGGTTAGGTATACTTGTATATTTTGAAAAATACTTATATTTTAAAGTATACTTTTAGTTCAGAGCACTTTGGCCCCTTAGTGTTTATAGTCTTATACCATGTATGGTTTGGTATACTAGTTCACTATAAACAAGGGCTCTGATACCAATCTGTCACACCCCGAAACCGATGGCAGAAACGTTCCGGGGCGGACGACGTCATGTAGGATCACAACCAATGTACATAGTAAGCGTAGTAAACACACCCATTACATTACATAGAAGTATTTACATTTGTTTGAAAACAAACTTATACATGTTTATATATAACATTCCAAAATGAAAAAAAGTTAAGACGTGACTTCTAAACGCTCCGTCTTCTCCAAAAATCATGTGGCACCTGTCTAATGCGGACCTGAGAATACAAGCAGTTTGAAAATCAGCATAAAGCTGGTGAGTTCATAAGAGGTTTGTTTTTTGAAAATGAACAAGTGTCCTTTGGTTTCTGAAAAGGTGGTTATTCAAGAAAATCCCTTATTTTCTTATATCTAAAGTTTGGTTATCCGATTGTTATACGATCTGGTTATGTACAGTTTGTCATCCCAGGAAAAACCCTTATTTTCCTTAAAAGTTTATAATCTGATATCGGTTCTGAATGTAATGTACAAGTATCTACCAAACTTAAAGTGTTCGTGTGATGTTTCCTGAAAACCTGGTTATTCATGAAATGTTTGATAGTTTTAATACGTATATAAAACTATTGTGTGAAAAGTAAACTAATTCATAAAGTTATTAGTTTGCAAAATCCATTATTATCAACAAGTAAATCTCTGTTATCTAAATTGTGAGTTCCATAACCATACGATAGACTATAAATGGCAATAAGTAGTCCATTTTCATTTTATGACTTTCGTCACCCTTGAACCTTTCGGTTCGACTGTAGCTAGCAGCCAGGTGCAAGGTTGTCGATCCCGTATAGATCTATACACTCAAGTCACGCTCTCCCTCCAAGAGATTCTGGTTACGGGGTCTTTCCTCCACTCGCGTATCTCTGTGGAGTGTTTCTGAGGATATGTCTCCAATTATTAAGATTAACAAATTTACAAGTAATAATGCGGAAAATCCTGTTTGTGATTCCTGTTACAACGGGGGTTCTCCACTCGCGTATCTCTGTGGAGTGTTACCGAGGACGTGTTCTAATGTTCTACGTTAATGATTTTTAACATAAATCAAGTGGAAAATCATTGGTGAAACATACAATATAAAACTGCATAATCAGGTTTGCAATTAGTTTGAAAACTAACTCTACAAGTCAAACAGTTGGTTAAAACGATTTCCAGTGTTAAAAGTATATCAAATATGAAACATTTCAAATCAAATAAAATCTTTAACTACTAGATATTCTTGTACTTTTGCTTCTATTCCTTCCTGAAAACTTTGAAAACATGGAAAACGTAGGGGTATGAACTCACTAGACGAGAAACGTGTTGGTTGGATGCTAAGTGTCAGTTCGGGGCTTGAATACACACGAGGTTCCTATGTAATATGAAGAGATACATAATTGTATCTAATTAGACTTTAAACCACTAATTAGATAATTAAATACACTCCAAGACGTGAAAACACTTCATTTCAAGTGCTAGGAGTGACCCGGGTAGCATCTAAGGATGTGTAGGGCCTAGATAAGGAGTTTACTATTCAAGAGTAAGCTCTTAGGGGAGTTTACGGTCCAAATACCATTTCCCCATGATTTTATGGCCGTAAACTCATGGGTGGTGTGCTTTTGGATGTTAAAAGGTCTTACAATGCACAAAGGAAGGTTGTAGGGTTAACTCCATGGCTTAGGAAGTGATCGAGACTTGAATTGACCTTGGAAAAAGGAGTTTATGGTTCTTGAATGACACTTGGGGAGTTTACTACCGTAAAAACATGAGTTTATAGCCGTAAACTCATGTTTGTCCATGAATCTTGTGTTTTGGTGGTTGATGGTTAAGCATACAAGGATCTAGACCCAAATATAAGTCATACAAGGTGTTTAGGGCACTTAAACGCCCTAATGAAGGTGTTTACGGTTTTGGGAGACCTTCCCAAACCATAAACTCAAATATGACTCATTTCTATTTGTTTTGGTGCATCTCATGAAGGAATATAAGGCTCTAGACACTCATGGAAGCTTTTGGAAGGGTTTAAGGGGCATTTTAACACCTTAAAAGGTGTTTAAGGTCCATGAAGATGTGTTTATGGTTCAAGAATGTTCTTGGATAGTAAACTCATGTTTACTACCCAAATCATATGATTTTGGTGTTCAAATCTCATGCATGCAAGTCCTTATGCCATATCTAAGCACTAGAAGGGACTTGGAAGGGTTTTGGGGCTTCAAAACCCCTTTAAGGGAGTTTACGGCTTTGGGAGATGTTCCCAAACCGTAAACACTTGTTCTTGAGTGTTTTGGGTGATTTAAACATAGTTTTGCTAGATAAACAAGCTTAGAAACACGCTAGGATAGATTACTTACCAAATTGAAGCTTGAAAGTGGTGTTTTTGGCCAAGTTTCAAGTTTTAGAGAGAGAGTAGAGAGAGAAAGTTGTGAGGTGGGTAAAAGTCTTTAAAGGATGTCCTCTCAACCTTTATATAAGGGTTGGGTTTGAGACCCGGTGGAAATCTACCTGATACCGACGTTAAACGGGGTTTAAAATTTTACCCGATTAAATTGCCGTAATTACGACTTAGTCGTAACTAAAAATTTTCCAAATAATAATTTGGGGCATTTTCACGTGTTTTTATTGCGTTCCGACACTTATGACGTCAAATTAAAAAGTCCCAATTTAATTAATTTAAACCAAAAGTTAACGGAAAAATTGTAATACGAACAAATTACGGGTTGTCACATTTCGGAGGAGTATGCCCTGCGTAGATCATTACGCCCAGCGTAATCCGAGGCCTCAACCTCCTATAAACGGCTTGTGAGGGCAGCCGACTCCATTTGTCAAATTCTCTTCTCTTTCTCCCGTTTTGCATCGTTTTGTGTGCTAGAAGTATCCCAAAGCCCCAATATCAATCTCGAGCCCGAAGCAAGTTCTGAAGCCCCGAAGATCCCGAGAAGTGCGATTCCCGTGCCGAAGCTCTGCCCGCGAGAAGCCAATTTTTGTGAAGATCTTCCATATCTACCGAAGAATACTACTTCTGCAAGTTGTAGTGCTGTCCGATCATCTTTTGATCAAATGAGTGTGTAGTTACTTTCTTCTAACGCATAATTATGAAGTATTTTATACGAAATACGTTTTATGTGTATAATTTTGTTGTTATGTGTGTGAATGTATATTCACTTTCTTCTATCTCATAGATCTGATTTATTCTCTATGAAATACGTGTTGTGTGGGTGTGCCTCATCTATTATGTGGAATATGTATTGAATGAGAATGCTATACAGGTTTTAAACTATGTATAAAAATATATATTTTTATCTACAAATATGTTGGGTAGAACATGGGTAGATATTTGATGTGTGATAAACAGATGAGAGGTCTCGATGTTGTTGTTATTGATCTAGTTATTCAGCGGAGTATGGATAACGACCACAAACTCTTTCTAGACAGTCCTGTGGAACGCTAGCAGGTTAATAACCTGTAGGTGTTGTGAACGATGATTTCACCATTGTACTCTATCCCCCTCATGGTTGCCTTTAGGATATCTATTGTTGAGGAAACCGCTTTCTAGTAATGTCCGTCCCGATGAAAATCCTAGATTAGGTCCCTTGAGATAGATGTTGTTTTAGGGACGTAAAGTGAGGATAACGGGAATGCGTAATCGGGTTATTGTTGGTTGGTGAAATTAAATATAATTATTTATTGTGGGTTGAGAACCCAATATGCTCACCAGGCTCCCAAGCCTGACCCACTCAATTTTATTTGTATTACAGGAAGTGGCACAAGGGCATAAGATGGATGAATCATCAAGTTGTTTTGTTTACAAGTCTGTATATGTATATATTTGTTGAATGACTTGTAATGTTATCGTTTATGCTTTTGGGTCTGTATCGGAACATGACATCCCGAGTTTTGATTATATAATGAAAATGCATCTCTTGAAGAAATGCTTTGATAAATATTATTTTATCATATTTTGCTTTGGGAAGAAATTCTGCAACTCTTTTAAATCAAAAGGATTTACTCTGAAATTATTTTAAAAAGCATAAATCAAATTGGTCTTTTCTGGCCGTGATTTTGGGGATGTTGCGGTTGGTATCAGAGCATTAGTTTAAGCGAACTACGAATTTGTAGGATTTCTAGACTTAAACTTAGAAGGCTAAGTGGAGGTTGTTAGATGTGTGTCTATTATATTTTAGACACGAGCATTAGTTTAAGCGAACTACGATATGTTTCTATATATGATATTATTTGTTCGGATCTATGGTCTATTGCCGACCGGATCTGGAAACCTTATGTGTGTAGGATTCTAAATGTACGTCTACGTTATTAGAAATAATATGAAAACGTTTCGGAGTGATATGGAAGATCGTAATATCTATCATGAATGAAGATCTAAATTTTACCTTATTCGAGGAGTGGCGTTGGAAACGCGGATAATGGATTGGATCTCCGAAATAGAGATGGTATTTGAAAGTTGCGATTGTAGCAATAAATAGAAGACTGGGTCTTTACCCTAAATAGATTGATTGGGTATAGTGATGCTAGTTTTCAGACTGACAGGGATAATTTCCGCTCTCAAGCAGGCTGGGTCTTTACCCTAAATAGAGGAGCAATTACTTGGAAAAGTTCCAAACAGGAGACAGTAGCTGATTCTACTTGTGAATCAGAGTACATAGTAGCGAGTGAAGCTGCGAAGGAGTCGATATGGCTGAAGAACTTCATTGCAGACCTTGGAGTTATGCCAGCTATACAAGAACCTATGGAAATTTTCTATGACAGCAATAGTGCGGTTACCTTAGCCATGGAGCCAAGAGATCATGGTAGATCCAAACACATTAACAGAAAATACCACCTCATAAGACACAAGATAAAAGAAGGACTCCTCGTGGCAAAGAGGGTATCGTCAGAAGAGAACCTGCAGATCCCCTCGCGAAGGGATTGACTAGGATTAGGCATTTGCAGCATGCAAGAAGCATCAGGCTGAGGGACAATATTAGTTTTAATAATTAGATTTCTGAAACTTGTAAAATGTAATTTGCATTTGATGATTAAATAAAAGTCGTTGTTTATTTATGAGTAAATCCTTTGTTGATCATTTACTGTTGTTTCAATCTTGCATGTTTTGACTTCCTGAGTAATTATTTTATTCAAACTCTCCACAGTCCGTCATATGTCGGAAGTAGATATGAATAAAGACTGTCATGAATCGGGCTTGTAAGATTTGTATAAGGTGTATTAGACATAGCAATGGTTGGTACAACATTCATGAGTGCTCATAAGTCCTAAGTATTGGATTAAATCCACGCTCGCTTGTATCACTTCATGGAATTAATCTCGAGTGATTGCGAGACGGTAATATCATATATATATATATATATATATATATATATATATATATATATATATATATATATATATATATATATATATATATATTTATATATATATATATATATATATATATATATATATATATATATCTTCAAACCTAGAGATATGAGTTGTTGACTATGAGTTAGTTCTCCATTGATTATACGAAAACGCATCAGTAACTTGATGTCATAAAACGTGCTTTTGTGCATAATTCTACAAGTAGTTAGTACAAGAATATGAGTCGAGGTTTATATGTTCCTTCTAGCAGTAGAAGCGATATCTAGGCCCCTCGATGATTTGGTTTTAACTTATGTGACAGGCTCGGTCAGAACCTAATTGATGTGTTCAATTTTGTTCGGTGTCAGAGAAATCAGAGATCGAGGAATATATGATTACTTATCTAAAATGGCGCTTCATAGTTCAGCAGAGTTTTAAAGAGCTATGATTGCTGGTTGGTTTCTGAAGTTATACTTGTGGCTATAGTTATCAGACTTATCCAAGTGAGAGACTGTTGGATAAGGTGTCTTAGTCCGTAACTATATTTGGTATTAACTTGACCCGACCTGGCATGGTCCATTTGGGTTGCACTTCACCTAACAACTTGTATGGATATACTTTTGAAAATAAGATGTTTATGATATATTAATATATTATTGGTTATAATATATTAATATGATATCAAAATTATTTAATTAGTATTGATCAAGAATTAATTTAGAATTAATTTAGTGAACAAAGTGGAGCTAATTAAATATGGACTCTTATTTATATATATATATATATATATATATATATATATATATATATATATATATATATATATATATATATATATATATATATATATATATATATATATATATATATATATATATATGGATTGGGCTAAGAGTTATTTAGGATAGGCTAAGAGTACATGGGGTCCATGGAGCTTTTAACCCATGGATCCTAGGTAAATGAAGAGGCATGTGTATTAGTGTTTAACCCTAATCCTACATACTTTATAAACGAGTCCTTGGTTCTAGAATTGCACTAGTGCGTGTGAGCATAAGAGTGAGCCGATTTCTACAAGTGTTCTTATGCTATCAAGAGCTTCCAATTTGTTTTGGTGATTTGTGACACCACTTGAGGCATCCACACTATTGGTGCTAGGCTCATAAACTCCAAGCAATCAACCACAAAAGAAAGATATGTTATTATACTTAAAGTTTTGTATTACAAGTACCCTATAACATGCTAGTTAGGTTGCGAACCTTGGAAATCAAATTTGCATGTATTTTAAAGAAAACATAGATCCAAGGTTTTTAGGGTTGCATGTACACCATAGGAGTGTTAGTATGCTCAAAACCCATCAGATGATGATAATGACGACGACAATGATGATGATGATGATGATGATGATGATGATGATGATGATGATGATGGAGTAGTAGTAGTATTCCTTATATCATCTATCACTACAAATGAAACCGCTCATGAATTTTGGACATTTAACCATAGTTCAACTAGTGAGGTTGGAAAATTCTTAGGTTCGCACGTTGACATGGGATTATTTCATCCTCCTGTCCATAGTTTCTTAAATTTGTAGGCCACACCCCAAGAGGGAAGGGGTAGTACATACTTAGAAAATGTTGTATCTCTAGTTCCTCCCAAGATGTGAGACTTTGAAAATGCTCATAAGGAAATGAATTTTGATTGTCGCAATAACAGAGCTAAAGATAAGTTAGGTGTGAAATGGGGAGAAAACCAAAAACTTTTTTCTGGAATAGGTTGTATACTATCACGATCACCTACTATCGCATCAGAAAGAGAGGATGTGTTCTCCTACACTATTGAAAGGATCAAGGATGTCATTGAATAACAACGGGTGATCAGTAATGTTCCCTAATTTATCTCTATATGAATTTGTCTTTTGGACATGTGTACATTTAGATGCTTCATCTTATAATTTACATGTTATTCAAGATTTAGTGATCTCAGATCGTTCTTGTATTGCTTACTCTTGGAACGCTTCTGTGAGTTGTTGATTCAAGTCAAAGGCACCCTAGTGCTAAAAAAACCTAATGAAGCTTAGAGGATACGGTTTCCAACATGAGGCAATCAACTTTGGTCGATTCATCGTAGTGTTTCTTGTATGAAACAACATCTTCATCAATAGACACTTCTAGAAGTTTTTGAACATCTGTGTGAAGAACATACTCCTTATTCTTATACTTCAAGTCGAACCTCAATGTACGGATCCAATCAAGGTAACTGGGTCTTGTCATTTTTCCCTATTTAGAATAAGCATAAGCAAGAATCTAGCATTCTGAGTTGGTAGAGGATGAGGAGGAAGAGGCGGAAAGTTGTCGTTATTGTTGGCACCTATCATCTAGAAAAGACAGTTTCAATTAGTTTGATACGATTAATGCTTAAAAATAGTTACCCTAAATAAAAATATTTAATAAGGATAGGATCCACATTTGATTTTATGATGTGTAATGGGTCACCATAAACACGTCACAAAGTTATTTGGGTAGGAAATACTATTTCCCAATTTCATTCTCTATGAAACTCCAAGATCTTTAAGATTCATTGACTATAAATGACATGTTACTCTCGAATTATGATCATCTCAAATTCTATGATGGGGTTGCCACAGATCATAGAACAAATAGTGAATCAACCATGCAAACATGTGTAGTCGCAACTCAAGTGATGCTTGAGATTTGCAAGTTCTACATCATTCTCAACTATAGTCACAAATTGGCATGTCAGGTAACAACATGGGCTACATCAAAAAATTATAAAGAGAATGTGCATATTCTATGTGTAACATAAGATTCAAGTTTTTTTTAATAAAAGTGGGGTTTTGTTTTATAATTGTAAGTTAATATCATTAACTAGAACACTTATCCTATCAAACTCTTTCAGTAACTCCACTCTCAAAATGCAAAGAAGCAGTGAAGGCGATAATTTATGAGCTTTTAAAATTTGACCTCATCATAAATCAAAGAGACCTCCTTAAACCTCTCTTACAACATCAAAGTGGTTGTGCCTGGTCATGGTTTGGCTGATAATCTAATAGCTAAACATGTGGGGGAACATGTTGTAAATAGTGTTATAAATATAGTAACCATAATATTATGTAATAAATTTAAACTTTTTGAATTTACGACTTACCTTTTAAATATTCGAACTTAAATCTCTATTAAATAATAATTAATGTTTTAATTCCAATTAAATTACAAATTTTAATTTTATTTAGAAAATATTTCAAAACTTAAATTAAACTAAATATTCAAATTAAAATTTAGATAATATTGTAACCCAAGAGGTATAATTAGTATTGATCAAGAAATAATTTAGAATTAATATAGTGATCAAAGTGGGGCTAATTAAATATGGACTCTTATTTATATATATATGGATTGTGCTAAGATTTATTTAGGATAGGCTAAGAGTACATGGGGTCCATGGATAGTCGAGCTTTTAACCCATGGATCCTAGGTAAATAAAGAGGCATGTGTATTAGTGTTTAACCCTAATCCTCCATACTTTATAAACGAGTCCTTGGTTCTAGAATTGGACTAGTGTGTGTGAGCATAAGAGTGAGCCGATTTCTACAAGTGTTCTTATTCTATCAAGAGCTTCCAATTTGTTTTGGTGATTTGTGACACCACTTGAGGCATCCACACTATTGGTGCTAGGCTCATAAACTCCAAGCAATCAACCACAAAAGAAAGATATATTATTGTACTTAAAGTTTTGTATTACAAGTACCCCATAACATGCTAGTTAGGTTGCGAACCTTGGAAATCAAATTTGCATGTATTTTAGAGAAAACATAGATCCAAGGTTTTTAGGGTTGCATGTACACCATAGGAGTGTTAGTATGCTCAAAACCCATCAGATGATGATAATGACGACGACGATGATGATGATGATGATGATGATGATTATGATGATGATGATGATGATGATGATGATGGAGTAGTAGTAGTATTCCTTATATCATCTATCATTACAAATGAAACCGCTTATGAATTTTGGACATTTAACCATAGTTCAACTAGTGAGGTTGGAAAATTCTTAGGTTCGCACGTTGACATGGGATTATTTCATCCTCCTGTCCATAGTTTCTTAAATTTGTAGGCCACACCCCAAGAGGGAAGGGGTAGTACATACTTAGAAAATGTTGTATCTCTAGTTCCTCCCAAGATGTGAGACTTTGAAAATGCTCATAAGGAAATGAATTTTGATTGTCGCAATAACAGAGCTAAAGATAAGTTAGGTGTGAAATGGGGAGAAAACCAAAAACTTTTTTCTGGAATAGGTTGTACACTATCACGATCACTTACTATCGCATCAGAAAGAGAGGATGTGTGCTCCTACACTATTGAAAGGATCAAGGATGTCATTGAATAACAACGGGTGATCAGTAATGTTCCCTAATTTATCTCTATATGAATTTGTCTTTTGGACATGTGTACATTTAGATGCTTCATCTTATAATTTACATGTTATTCAAGATTTAGTGATCTCAGATCGTTCTTGTATTGCTTACTCTTGGAACGTTTCTGTGAGTTGTTGATTCAAGTCAAAGGCACCCTAGTGCTAAAAAAACCTAATGAAGCTTAGAGGATACGGTTTCCAACATGAGGCAATCAACTTTGGTCGATTCATCGTAGTGTTTCTTGTATGAAACAACATCTTCATCAATAGACACTTCTAGAAGTTTTTGAACATCTGTGTGAAGAACATACTCCTTATTCTTATACTTCAAGTCGAACCTCAATGTACGGATCCAATCAAGGTAACTGGGTCTTGTCATTTTTCCCTATTTAGAATAAGCATAAGCAAGAATCTAGCATTCTGAGTTGGTAGAGGATGAGGAGGAAGAGGCGGAAAGTTGTCGTTATTGTTGGCACCTATCATCTAGAAAAGACAGTTTCAATTAGTTTGATACGATTAATGCTTAAAAATAGTTACCCTAAATAAAAATATTTAATAAGGATAGGATCCACATTTGATTTTATGATGTGTAATGGGTCACCATAAACACGTCACAAAGTTATTTGGGTAGGAAATACTATTTCCCAATTTCATTCTCTATGAAACTCCAAGATCTTTAAGATTCATTGACTATAAATGACATGTTACTCTCGAATTATGATCATCTCAAATTCTATGATGGGGTTGCCACAGATCATAGAACAAATAGTGAATCAACCATGCAAACATGTGTAGTCGCAACTCAAATGATGCTTGAGATTTGCAAGTTCTACATCATTCTCAACTATAGTCACAAATTGGCATGTCAGGTAACAACATGGGCTACATCAAAAAATTATAAAGAGAATGTGCATATTCTATGTGTAACATAAGATTCAAGTTTTTTTTTAATAAAAGTGGGGTTTTGTTTTATAATTGTAAGTTAATATCATTAACTAGAACACTTATCCTATCAAACTCTTTCAGTAACTCCACTCTCAAAATGCAAAGAAGCAGTGAAGGCGATAATTTATGAGCTTTTAAAATTTGACCTCATCATAAATCAAAGAGACCTCCTTAAACCTCTCTTACAACATCAAAGTGGTTGTGCCTGGTCATGGTTTGGCTGATAATCTAATAGCTAAACATGTGGGGGAACATGTTGTAAATAGTGTTATAAATATAGTAACCATAATATTATGTAATAAATTTAAACTTTTTGAATTTACGACTTACCTTTTAAATATTCGAACTTAAATCTCTATTAAATAATAATTAATGTTTTAATTCCAATTAAATTACAAATTTTAATTTTATTTAGAAAATATTTCAAAACTTAAATTAAACTAAATATTCAAATTAAAATTTAGATAATATTGTAACCCAAGAGGTATAATTAGTATTGATCAAGAAATAATTTAGAATTAATATAGTGATCAAAGTGGGGCTAATTAAATATGGACTCTTATTTATATATATATGGATTGTGCTAAGATTTATTTAGGATAGGCTAAGAGTACATGGCGTCCATGGATAGTCGAGCTTTTAACCCATGGATCCTAGGTAAATAAAGAGGCATGTGTATTAGTGTTTAACCCTAATCCTCCATACTTTATAAACGAGTCCTTGGTTCTAGAATTGGACTAGTGTGTGTGAGCATAAGAGTGAGCCGATTTCTACAAGTGTTCTTATTCTATCAAGAGCTTCCAATTTGTTTTGGTGATTTGTGACACCACTTGAGGCATCCACACTATTGGTGCTAGGCTCATAAACTCCAAGCAATCAACCACAAAAGAAAGATATATTATTGTACTTAAAGTTTTGTATTACAAGTACCCCATAACATGCTAGTTAGGTTGCGAACCTTGGAAATCAAATTTGCATGTATTTTAGAGAAAACATAGATCCAAGGTTTTTAGGGTTGCATGTACACCATAGGAGTGCTAGTATGCTCAAAACCCATCAGATGATGATAATGACGACGACGATGATGATGATGATGATGATGATGATGATGATGATGATGATGATGATGGAGTAGTAGTAGTATTCCTTATATCATCTATCACTACAAATGAAACCGCTCATGAATTTTGGACATTTAACCATAGTTCAACTAGTGAGGTTGGAAAATTCTTAGGTTCGCACGTTGACATGGGATTATTTCATCCTCCTGTCCATAGTTTCTTAAATTTGTAGGCCACACCCCAAGAGGGAAGGGGTAGTACATACTTAGAAAATGTTGTATCTCTAGTTCCTCCCAAGATGTGAGACTTTGAAAATGCTCATAAGGAAATGAATTTTGATTGTCGCAATAACAAAGCTAAAGATAAGTTAGGTGTGAAATGGGGAGAAAACCAAAAACTTTTTTCTGGAATAGGTTGTACACTATCACGATCACCTACTATCGCATCAGAAAGAGAGGATGTGTGCTCCTACACTATTGAAAGGATCAAGGATGTCATTGAATAACAACGGGTGATCAGTAATGTTCCCTAATTTATCTCTATATGAATTTGTCTTTTGGACATGTGTACATTTAGATGCTTCATCTTATAATTTACATGTTATTCAAGATTTAGTGATCTCAGATCGTTCTTGTATTGCTTACTCTTGGAACGCTTCTGTGAGTTGTTGATTCAAGTCAAAGGCACCCTAGTGCTAAAAAAACCTAATGAAGCTTAGAGGATACGGTTTCCAACATGAGGCAATCAACTTTGGTCGATTCATCGTAGTGTTTCTTGTATGAAACAACATCTTCATCAATAGACACTTCTAGAAGTTTTTGAACATCTGTGTGAAGAACATACTCCTTATTCTTATACTTCAAGTCGAACCTCAATGTACGGATCCAATCAAGGTAACTGGGTCTTGTCATTTTTCCCTATTTAGAATAAGCATAAGCAAGAATCTAGCATTCTGAGTTGGTAGAGGATGAGGAGGAAGAGGCGGAAAGTTGTCGTTATTGTTGGCACCTATCATCTAGAAAAGACAGTTTCAATTAGTTTGATACGATTAATGCTTAAAAATAGTTACCCTAAATAAAAATATTTAATAAGGATAGGATCCACATTTGATTTTATGATGTGTAATGGGTCACCATAAACACGTCACAAAGTTATTTGGGTAGGAAATACTATTTCCCAATTTCATTCTCTATGAAACTCCAAGATCTTTAAGATTCATTGACTATAAATGACATGTTACTCTCGAATTATGATCATCTCAAATTCTATGATGGGGTTGCCACAGATCATAGAACAAATAGTGAATCAACCATGCAAACATGTGTAGTCGCAACTCAAGTGATGCTTGAGATTTGCAAGTTCTACATCATTCTCAACTATAGTCACAAATTGGCATGTCAGGTAACAACATGGGCTACATCAAAAAATTATAAAGAGAATGTGCATATTCTATGTGTAACATAAGATTCAAGTTTTTTTTAATAAAAGTGGGGTTTTGTTTTATAATTGTAAGTTAATATCATTAACTAGAACACTTATCCTATCAAACTCTTTCAGTAACTCCACTCTCAAAATGCAAAGAAGCAGTGAAGGCGATAATTTATGAGCTTTTAAAATTTGACCTCATCATAAATCAAAGAGACCTCCTTAAACCTCTCTTACAACATCAAAGTGGTTGTGCCTGGTCATGGTTTGGCTGATAATCTAATAGCTAAACATGTGGGGGAACATGTTGTAAATAGTGTTATAAATATAGTAACCATAATATTATGTAATAAATTTAAACTTTTTGAATTTACGACTTACCTTTTAAATATTCGAACTTAAATCTCTATTAAATAATAATTAATGTTTTAATTCCAATTAAATTACAAATTTTAATTTTATTTAGAAAATATTTCAAAACTTAAATTAAACTAAATATTCAAATTAAAATTTAGATAATATTGTAACCCAAGAGGTATAATTAGTATTGATCAAGAAATAATTTAGAATTAATATAGTGATCAAAGTGGGGCTAATTAAATATGGACTCTTATTTATATATATATGGATTGTGCTAAGATTTATTTAGGATAGGCTAAGAGTACATGGGGTCCATGGATAGTCGAGCTTTTAACCCATGGATCCTAGGTAAATAAAGAGGCATGTGTATTAGTGTTTAACCCTAATCCTCCATACTTTATAAACAAGTCCTTGGTTCTAGAATTGGACTAGTGTGTGTGAGCATAAGAGTGAGCCGATTTCTACAAGTGTTCTTATTCTATCAAGAGCTTCCAATTTGTTTTGGTGATTTGTGACACCACTTGAGGCATCCACACTATTGGTGCTAGGCTCATAAACTCCAAGCAATCAACCACAAAAGAAAGATATATTATTGTACTTAAAGTTTTGTATTACAAGTACCCCATAACATGCTAGTTAGGTTGCGAACCTTGGAAATCAAATTTGCATGTATTTTAGAGAAAACATAGATCCAAGGTTTTTAGGGTTGCATGTACACCATAGGAGTGCTAGTATGCTCAAAACCCATCAGATGATGATAATGACGACGACGATGATGATGATGATGATGATGATGATGTTGATGATGATGATGATGATGATGATGATGGAGTAGTAGTAGTATTCCTTATATCATCTATCACTACAAATGAAACCGCTCATGAATTTTGGACATTTAACCATAGTTCAACTAGTGAGGTTGGAAAATTCTTAGGTTCGCACGTTGACATGGGATTATTTCATCCTCCTGTCCATAGTTTCTTAAATTTGTAGGCCACACCCCAAGAGGGAAGGGGTAGTACATACTTAGAAAATGTTGTATCTCTAGTTCCTCCCAAGATGTGAGACTTTGAAAATGCTCATAAGGAAATGAATTTTGATTGTCGCAATAACAAAGCTAAAGATAAGTTAGGTGTGAAATGGGGAGAAAACCAAAAACTTTTTTCTGGAATAGGTTGTATACTATCACGATCACCTACTATCGCATCAGAAAGAGAGGATGTGTTCTCCTACACTATTGAAAGGATCAAGGATGTCATTGAATAACAACGGGTGATCAGTAATGTTCCCTAATTTATCTCTATATGAATTTGTCTTTTGGACATGTGTACATTTAGATGCTTCATCTTATAATTTACATGTTATTCAAGATTTAGTGATCTCAGATCGTTCTTGTATTGCTTACTCTTGGAACACTTCTGTGAGTTGTTGATTCAAGTCAAAGGCACCCTAGTGCTAAAAAAACCTAATGAAGCTTAGAGGATACGGTTTCCAACATGAGGCAATCAACTTTGGTCGATTCATCGTAGTGTTTCTTGTATGAAACAACATCTTCATCAATAGACACTTCTAGAAGTTTTTGAACATCTGTGTGAAGAACATACTCCTTATTCTTATACTTCAAGTCGAACCTCAATGTACGGATCCAATCAAGGTAACTGGGTCTTGTCATTTTTCCCTATTTAGAATAAGCATAAGCAAGAATCTAGCATTCTGAGTTGGTAGAGGATGAGGAGGAAGAGGCGGAAAGTTGTCGTTATTGTTGGCACCTATCATCTAGAAAAGACAGTTTCAATTAGTTTGATACGATTAATGCTTAAAAATAGTTACCCTAAATAAAAATATTTAATAAGGATAGGATCCACATTTGATTTTATGATGTGTAATGGGTCACCATAAACACGTCACAAAGTTATTTGGGTAGGAAATACTATTTCCCAATTTCATTCTCTATGAAACTCCAAGATCTTTAAGATTCATTGACTATAAATGACATGTTACTCTCGAATTATGATCATCTCAAATTCTATGATGGGGTTGCCACAGATCATAGAACAAATAGTGAATCAACCATGCAAACATGTGTAGTCGCAACTCAAGTGATGCTTGAGATTTGCAAGTTCTACATCATTCTCAACTATAGTCACAAATTGGCATGTCAGGTAACAACATGGGCTACATCAAAAAATTATAAAGAGAATGTGCATATTCTATGTGTAACATAAGATTCAAGTTTTTTTTAATAAAAGTGGGGTTTTGTTATATAATTGTAAGTTAATATCATTAACTAGAACACTTATCCTATCAAACTCTTTCAGTAACTCCACTCTCAAAATGCAAAGAAGCAGTGAAGGCGATAATTTATGAGCTTTTAAAATTTGACCTCATCATAAATCAAAGAGACCTCCTTAAACCTCTCTTACAACATCAAAGTGGTTGTGCCTGGTCATGGTTTGGCTGATAATCTAATAGCTAAACATGTGGGGGAACATGTTGTAAATAGTGTTATAAATATAGTAACCATAATATTATGTAATAAATTTAAACTTTTTGAATTTACGACTTACCTTTTAAATATTCGAACTTAAATCTCTATTAAATAATAATTAATGTTTTAATTCCAATTAAATTACAAATTTTAATTTTATTTAGAAAATATTTCAAAACTTAAATTAAACTAAATATTCAAATTAAAATTTAGATAATATTGTAACCCAAGAGGTATAATTAGTATTGATCAAGAAATAATTTAGAATTAATATAGTGATCAAAGTGGGGCTAATTAAATATGGACTCTTATTTATATATATATGGATTGTGCTAAGATTTATTTAGGATAGGCTAAGAGTACATGGGGTCCATGGATAGTCGAGCTTTTAACCCATGGATCCTAGGTAAATAAAGAGGCATGTGTATTAGTGTTTAACCCTAATCCTCCATACTTTATAAACAAGTCCTTGGTTCTAGAATTGGACTAGTGTGTGTGAGCATAAGAGTGAGCCGATTTCTACAAGTGTTCTTATTCTATCAAGAGCTTCCAATTTGTTTTGGTGATTTGTGACACCACTTGAGGCATCCACACTATTGGTGCTAGGCTCATAAACTCCGAGCAATCAACCACAAAAGAAAGATATATTATTGTACTTAAAGTTTTGTATTACAAGTACCCCATAACATGCTAGTTAGGTTGCGAACCTTGGAAATCAAATTTGCATGTATTTTAGAGAAAACATAGATCCAAGGTTTTTAGGGTTGCATGTACACCATAGGAGTGTTAGTATGCTCAAAACCCATCAGATGATGATAATGACGACGACGATGATGATGATGATGATGATGATGATTATGATGATGATGATGATGATGATGATGGAGTAGTAGTAGTATTCCTTATATCATCTATCATTACAAATGAAACCGCTTATGAATTTTGGACATTTAACCATAGTTCAACTAGTGAGGTTGGAAAATTCTTAGGTTCGCACGTTGACATGGGATTATTTCATCCTCCTGTCCATAGTTTCTTAAATTTGTAGGCCACACCCCAAGAGGGAAGGGGTAGTACATACTTAGAAAATGTTGTATCTCTAGTTCCTCCCAAGATGTGAGACTTTGAAAATGCTCATAAGGAAATGAATTTTGATTGTCGCAATAACAAAGCTAAAGATAAGTTAGGTGTGAAATGGGGAGAAAACCAAAAACTTTTTTCTGGAATAGGTTGTACACTATCACGATCACCTACTATCGCATCAGAAAGAGAGGATGTGTGCTCCTACACTATTGAAAGGATCAAGGATGTCATTGAATAACAACGGGTGATCAGTAATGTTCCCTAATTTATCTCTATATGAATTTGTCTTTTGGACATGTGTACATTTAGATGCTTCATCTTATAATTTACATGTTATTCAAGATTTAGTGATCTCAGATCGTTCGTGTATTGCTTACTCTTGGAACGTTTCTGTGAGTTGTTGATTCAAGTCAAAGGCACCCTAGTGCTAAAAAACCTAATGAAGCTTAGAGGATACGGTTTCCAACATGAGGCAATCAAATTTGGTCGATTCATCATAGTGTTTCTTGTATGAAACAACATCTTTATCAATAGACACTTCTAGAAGTTTTTGAACATCTGTGTGAAGAACATACTCCTTATTCTTATACTTCAAGTCGAACCTCAATGTACGGATCCAATCAAGGTAACTGGGTCTTGTCATTTTTCCCTATTTAGAATAAGCATAAGCAAGAATCTAGCATTCTGAGTTGGTAGAGGATGAGGAGGAAGAGGCGGAAAGTTGTCGTTATTGTTGGCACCTATCATCTAGAAAAGACAGTTTCAATTAGTTTGATACGATTAATGCTTAAAAATAGTTACCCTAAATAAAAATATTTAATAAAGATAGGATCCACATTTGATTTTATGATGTGTAATGGGTCACCATAAACACGTCACAAAGTTATTTGGGTAGGAAATACTATTTCCCAATTTCATTCTCTATGAAACTCCAAGATCTTTAAGATTCATTGACTATAAATGACATGTTACTCTCGAATTATGATCATCTCAAATTCTATGATGGGGTTGCCACAGATCATAGAACAAATAGTGAATCAACCATGCAAACATGTGTAGTCGCAACTCAAATGATGCTTGAGATTTGCAAGTTCTACATCATTCTCAACTATAGTCACAAATTGGCATGTCAGGTAGCAACATGGGCTACATCAAAAAATTATAAAGAGAATGTGCATATTCTATGTGTAACATAAGATTCAAGTTTTTTTAATAAAAGTGGGGTTTTGTTTTATAATTGTAAGTTAATATCATTAACTAGAACACTTATCCTATCAAACTCTTTCAGTAACTCCACTCTCAAAATGCAAAGAAGCAATGAAGGCGATAATTTATGAGCTTTTAAAATTTGACCTCATCATAAATCAAAGAGACCTCCTTAAACCTCTCTTACAACATCAAAGTGGTTGTGCCTGGTCATGGTTCGGCTGATAATCTAATAGCTAAACATGTGGGGGAACATGTTGTAGATAGTGTTATAAATATAGTAACCATAATATTATGTAATAAATTTAAACTTTTTGAATTTACGACTTACCTTTTAAATATTCGAACTTAAATCTCTATTAAATAATAATTAATGTTTTAATTCCAATTAAATTACAAATTTTAATTTTATTTAGAAAATATTTCAAAACTTAAATTAAACTAAATATTCAAATTAAAATTTAGATAATATTGTAACCCAAGAGGTATAATTAGTATTGATCAAGAAATAATTTAGAATTAATATAGTGATCAAAGTGGGGCTAATTAAATATGGACTCTTATTTATATATATATGGATTGTGCTAAGATTTATTTAGGATAGGCTAAGAGTACATGGGGTCCATGGATAGTCGAGCTTTTAACCCATGGATTCTAGGTAAATAAAGAGGCATGTGTATTAGTGTTTAACCCTAATCCTCCATACTTTATAAACGAGTCCTTGGTTCTAGAATTGGACTAGTGTGTGTGAGCATAAGAGTGAGCCGATTTCTACAAGTGTTCTTATTCTATCAAGAGCTTCCAATTTGTTTTGGTGATTTGTGACACCACTTGAGGCATCCACACTATTGGTGCTAGGCTCATAAACTCCAAGCAATCAACCACAAAAGAAAGATATATTATTGTACTTAAAGTTTTGTATTACAAGTACCCCATAACATGCTAGTTAGGTTGCGAACCTTGGAAATCAAATTTGCATGTATTTTAGAGAAAACATAGATCCAAGGTTTTTAGGGTTGCATGTACACCATAGGAGTGTTAGTATGCTCAAAACCCATCAGATGATGATAATGACGACGACGATGATGATGATGATGATGATGATGATTATGATGATGATGATGATGATGATGATGATGGAGTAGTAGTAGTATTCCTTATATCATCTATCATTACAAATGAAACCGCTTATGAATTTTGGACATTTAACCATAGTTCAACTAGTGAGGTTGGAAAATTCTTAGGTTCGCACGTTGACATGGGATTATTTCATCCTCCTGTCCATAGTTTCTTAAATTTGTAGGCCACACCCCAAGAGGGAAGGGGTAGTACATACTTAGAAAATGTTGTATCTCTAGTTCCTCCCAAGATGTGAGACTTTGAAAATGCTCATAAGGAAATGAATTTTGATTGTCGCAATAACAAAGCTAAAGATAAGTTAGGTGTGAAATGGGGAGAAAACCAAAAACTTTTTTCTGGAATAGGTTGTACACTATCACGATCACCTACTATCGCATCAGAAAGAGAGGATGTGTGCTCCTACACTATTGAAAGGATCAAGGATGTCATTGAATAACAACGGGTGATCAGTAATGTTCCCTAATTTATCTCTATATGAATTTGTCTTTTGGACATGTGTACATTTAGATGCTTCATCTTATAATTTACATGTTATTCAAGATTTAGTGATCTCAGATCGTTCTTGTATTGCTTACTCTTGGAACGTTTCTGTGAGTTGTTGATTCAAGTCAAAGGCACCCTAGTGCTAAAAAACCTAATGAAGCTTAGAGGATACGGTTTCCAACATGAGGCAATCAAATTTCGTCGATTCATCATAGTGTTTCTTGTATGAAACAACATCTTCATCAATAGACACTTCTAGAAGTTTTTGAACATCTGTGTGAAGAACATACTCCTTATTCTTATACTTCAAGTCGAACCTCAATGTACGGATCCAATCAAGGTAACTGGGTCTTGTCATTTTTCCCTATTTAGAATAAGCATAAGCAAGAATCTAGCATTCTGAGTTGGTAGAGGATGAGGAGGAAGAGGCGGAAAGTTGTCGTTATTGTTGGCACCTATCATCTAGAAAAGACAGTTTCAATTAGTTTGATACGATTAATGCTTAAAAATAGTTACCCTAAATAAAAATATTTAATAAAGATAGGATCCACATTTGATTTTATGATGTGTAATGGGTCACCATAAACACGTCACAAAGTTATTTGGGTAGGAAATACTATTTCCCAATTTCATTCTCTATGAAACTCCAAGATCTTTAAGATTCATTGACTATAAATGACATGTTACTCTCGAATTATGATCATCTCAAATTCTATGATGGGGTTGCCACAGATCATAGAACAAATAGTGAATCAAGCATGCAAACATGTGTAGTCGCAACTCAAATGATGCTTGAGATTTGCAAGTTCTACATCATTCTCAACTATAGTCACAAATTGGCATGTCAGGTAACAACATGGGCTACATCAAAAAATTATAAAGAGAATGTGCATATTCTATGTGTAACATAAGATTCAAGTTTTTTTTAATAAAAGTGGGGTTTTGTTTTATAATTGTAAGTTAATATCATTAACTAGAACACTTATCCTATCAAACTCTTTCAGTAACTCCACTCTCAAAATGCAAAGAAGCAGTGAAGGCGATAATTTATGAGCTTTTAAAATTTGACCTCATCATAAATCAAAGAGACCTCCTTAAACCTCTCTTACAACATCAAAGTGGTTGTGCCTGGTCATGGTTCGGCTGATAATCTAATAGCTAAACATGTGGGGGAACATGTTGTAGATAGTGTTATAAATATAGTAACCATAATATTATGTAATAAATTTAAACTTTTTGAATTTACGACTTACCTTTTAAATATTCGAACTTAAATCTCTATTAAATAATAATTAATGTTTTAATTCCAATTAAATTACAAATTTTAATTTTATTTAGAAAATATTTCAAAACTTAAATTAAACTAAATATTCAAATTAAAATTTAGATAATATTGTAACCCAAGAGGTATAATTAGTATTGATCAAGAAATAATTTAGAATTAATATAGTGATCAATGTGGGGCTAATTAAATATGGACTCTTATTTATATATATATGGATTGTGCTAAGATTTATTTAGGATAGGCTAAGAGTACATGGGGTCCATGGATAGTCGAGCTTTTAACCCATGGATTCTAGGTAAATAAAGAGGCATGTGTATTAGTGTTTAACCCTAATCCTCCATACTTTATAAACGAGTCCTTGGTTCTAGAATTGGACTAGTGTGTGTGAGCATAAGAGTGAGCCGATTTCTACAAGTGTTCGTATTCTATCAAGAGCTTCCAATTTGTTTTGGTGATTTTTGACACCACTTGAGGCATCCACACTATTGGTGCTAGGCTCATAAACTCCAAGCAATCAACCACAAAAGAAAGATATATTATTGTACTTAAAGTTTTGTATTACAAGTACCCCATAACATGCTAGTTAGGTTGCGAACCTTGGAAATCAAATTTGCATGTATTTTAGAGAAAACATAGATCCAAGGTTTTTAGGGTTGCATGTACACCATAGGAGTGTTAGTATGCTCAAAACCCATCAGATGATGATAATGACGACGACGATGATGATGATGATGATGATGATTATGATGATGATGATGATGATGATGATGATGGAGTAGTAGTAGTATTCCTTATATCATCTATCATTACAAATGAAACCGCTTATGAATTTTGGACATTTAACCATAGTTCAACTAGTGAGGTTGGAAAATTCTTAGGTTCGCACGTTGACATGGGATTATTTCATCCTCCTGTCCATAGTTTCTTAAATTTGTAGGCCACACCCCAAGAGGGAAGGGGTAGTACATACTTAGAAAATGTTGTATCTCTAGTTCCTCCCAAGATGTGAGACTTTAAAAATGCTCATAAGGAAATGAATTTTGATTGTCGCAATAACAAAGCTAAAGATAAGTTAGGTGTGAAATGGGGAGAAAACCAAAAACTTTTTTCTGGAATAGGTTGTACACTATCACGATCACCTACTATCGCATCAGAAAGAAAGGATGTGTGCTCCTACACTATTGAAAGGATCAAGGATGTCATTGAATAACAACGGGTGATCAGTAATGTTCCCTAATTTATCTCTATATGAATTTGTCTTTTGGACATGTGTACATTTAGATGCTTCATCTTATAATTTACATGTTATTCAAGATTTAGTGATCTCAGATCGTTCTTGTATTGCTTACTCTTGGAACGCTTCTGTGAGTTGTTGATTCAAGTCAAAGGCACCCTAGTGCTAAAAAAACCTAATGAAGCTTAGAGGATACGGTTTCCAACATGAGGCAATCAACTTTGGTCGATTCATCGTAGTGTTTCTTGTATGAAACAACATCTTCATCAATAGACACTTCTAGAAGTTTTTGAACATCTGTGTGAAGAACATACTCCTTATTCTTATACTTCAAGTCGAACCTCAATGTACGGATCCAATCAAGGTAACTGGGTCTTGTCATTTTTCCCTATTTAGAATAAGCATAAGCAAGAATCTAGCATTCTGAGTTGGTAGAGGATGAGGAGGAAGAGGCGGAAAGTTGTCGTTATTGTTGGCACCTATCATCTAGAAAAGACAGTTTCAATTAGTTTGATACGATTAATGCTTAAAAATAGTTACCCTAAATAAAAATATTTAATAAAGATAGGATCCACATTTGATTTTATGATGTGTAATGGGTCACCATAAACACGTCACAAAGTTATTTGGGTAGGAAATACTATTTCCCAATTTCATTCTCTATGAAACTCCAAGATCTTTAAGATTCATTGACTATAAATGACATGTTACTCTCGAATTATGATCATCTCAAATTCTATGATGGGGTTGCCACAGATCATAGAACAAATAGTGAATCAAGCATGCAAACATGTGTAGTCGCAACTCAAATGATGCTTGAGATTTGCAAGTTCTACATCATTCTCAACTATAGTCACAAATTGGCATGTCAGGTAACAACATGGGCTACATCAAAAAATTATAAAGAGAATGTGCATATTCTATGTGTAACATAAGATTCAAGTTTTTTTTAATAAAAGTGGGGTTTTGTTTTATAATTGTAAGTTAATATCATTAACTAGAACACTTATCCTATCAAACTCTTTCAGTAACTCCACTCTCAAAATGCAAAGAAGCAGTGAAGGCGATAATTTATGAGCTTTTAAAATTTGACCTCATCATAAATCAAAGAGACCTCCTTAAACCTCTCTTACAACATCAAAGTGGTTGTGCCTGGTCATGGTTCGGCTGATAATCTAATAGCTAAACATGTGGGGGAACATGTTGTAGATAGTGTTATAAATATAGTAACCATAATATTATGTAATAAATTTAAACTTTTTGAATTTACGACTTACCTTTTAAATATTCGAACTTAAATCTCTATTAAATAATAATTAATGTTTTAATTCCAATTAAATTACAAATTTTAATTTTATTTAGAAAATATTTCAAAACTTAAATTAAACTAAATATTCAAATTAAAATTTAGATAATATTGTAACCCAAGAGGTATAATTAGTATTGATCAAGAAATAATTTAGAATTAATATAGTGATCAAAGTGGGGCTAATTAAATATGGACTCTTATTTATATATATATGGATTGTGCTAAGATTTATTTAGGATAGGCTAAGAGTACATGGGGTCCATGGATAGTCGAGCTTTTAACCCATGGATTCTAGGTAAATAAAGAGGCATGTGTATTAGTGTTTAACCCTAATCCTCCATACTTTATAAACGAGTCCTTGGTTCTAGAATTGGACTAGTGTGTGTGAGCATAAGAGTGAGCCGATTTCTACAAGTGTTCTTATTCTATCAAGAGCTTCCAATTTGTTTTGGTGATTTGTGACACCACTTGAGGCATCCACACTATTGGTGCTAGGCTCATAAACTCCAAGCAATCAACCACAAAAGAAAGATATATTATTGTACTTAAAGTTTTGTATTACAAGTACCCCATAACATGCTAGTTAGGTTGCGAACCTTGGAAATCAAATTTGCATGTATTTTAGAGAAAACATAGATCCAAGGTTTTTAGGGTTGCATGTACACCATAGGAGTGTTAGTATGCTCAAAACCCATCAGATGATGATAATGACGACGACGATGATGATGATGATGATGATGATGATTATGATGATGATGATGATGATGATGATGATGGAGTAGTAGTAGTATTCCTTATATCATCTATCATTACAAATGAAACCGCTTATGAATTTTGGACATTTAACCATAGTTCAACTAGTGAGGTTGGAAAATTCTTAGGTTCGCACGTTGACATGGGATTATTTCATCCTCCTGTCCATAGTTTCTTAAATTTGTAGGCCACACCCCAAGAGGGAAGGGGTAGTACATACTTAGAAAATGTTGTATCTCTAGTTCCTCCCAAGATGTGAGACTTTAAAAATGCTCATAAGGAAATGAATTTTGATTGTCGCAATAACAAAGCTAAAGATAAGTTAGGTGTGAAATGGGGAGAAAACCAAAAACTTTTTTCTGGAATAGGTTGTACACTATCACGATCACCTACTATCGCATCAGAAAGAGAGGATGTGTGCTCCTACACTATTGAAAGGATCAAGGATGTCATTGAATAACAACGGGTGATCAGTAATGTTCCCTAATTTATCTCTATATGAATTTGTCTTTTGGACATGTGTACATTTAGATGCTTCATCTTATAATTTACATGTTATTCAAGATTTAGTGATCTCAAATCGTTCTTGTATTGCTTACTCTTGGAACGCTTCTGTGAGTTGTTGATTCAAGTCAAAGGCACCCTAGTGCTAAAAAAACCTAATGAAGCTTAGAGGATACGGTTTCCAACATGAGGCAATCAACTTTGGTCGATTCATCGTAGTGTTTCTTGTATGAAACAACATCTTCATCAATAGACACTTCTAGAAGTTTTTGAACATCTGTGTGAAGAACATACTCCTTATTCTTATACTTCAAGTCGAACCTCAATGTACGGATCCAATCAAGGTAACTGGGTCTTGTCATTTTTCCCTATTTAGAATAAGCATAAGCAAGAATCTAGCATTCTGAGTTGGTAGAGGATGAGGAGGAAGAGGCGGAAAGTTGTCGTTATTGTTGGCACCTATCATCTAGAAAAGACAGTTTCAATTAGTTTGATACGATTAATGCTTAAAAATAGTTACCCTAAATAAAAATATTTAATAAGGATAGGATCCACATTTGATTTTATGATGTGTAATGGGTCACCATAAACACGTCACAAAGTTATTTGGGTAGGAAATACTATTTCCCAATTTCATTCTCTATGAAACTCCAAGATCTTTAAGATTCATTGACTATAAATGACATGTTACTCTCGAATTATGATCATCTCAAATTCTATGATGGGGTTGCCACAGATCATAGAACAAATAGTGAATCAACCATGCAAACATGTGTAGTCGCAACTCAAGTGATGCTTGAGATTTGCAAGTTCTACATCATTCTCAACTATAGTCACAAATTGGCATGTCAGGTAACAACATGGGCTACATCAAAAAATTATAAAGAGAATGTGCATATTCTATGTGTAACATAAGATTCAAGTTTTTTTTAATAAAAGTGGGGTTTTGTTTTATAATTGTAAGTTAATATCATTAACTAGAACACTTATCCTATCAAACTCTTTCAGTAACTCCACTCTCAAAATGCAAAGAAGCAGTGAAGGCGATAATTTATGAGCTTTTAAAATTTGACCTCATCATAAATCAAAGAGACCTCCTTAAACCTCTCTTACAACATCAAAGTGGTTGTGCCTGGTCATGGTTCGGCTGATAATCTAATAGCTAAACATGTGGGGGAACATGTTGTAGATAGTGTTATAAATATAGTAACCATAATATTATGTAATAAATTTAAACTTTTTGAATTTACGACTTACCTTTTAAATATTCGAACTTAAATCTCTATTAAATAATAATTAATGTTTTAATTCCAATTAAATTACAAATTTTAATTTTATTTAGAAAATATTTCAAAACTTAAATTAAACTAAATATTCAAATTAAAATTTAGATAATATTGTAACCCAAGAGGTATAATTAGTATTGATCAAGAAATAATTTAGAATTAATATAGTGATCAAAGTGGGGCTAATTAAATATGGACTCTTATTTATATATATATGGATTGTGCTAAGATTTATTTAGGATAGGCTAAGAGTACATGGGGTCCATGGATAGTCGAGCTTTTAACCCATGGATTCTAGGTAAATAAAGAGGCATGTGTATTAGTGTTTAACCCTAATCCTCCATACTTTATAAACGAGTCCTTGGTTCTAGAATTGGACTAGTGTGTGTGAGCATAAGAGTGAGCCGATTTCTACAAGTGTTCTTATTCTATCAAGAGCTTCCAATTTGTTTTGGTGATTTGTGACACCACTTGAGGCATCCACACTATTGGTGCTAGGCTCATAAACTCCAAGCAATCAACCACAAAAGAAAGATATATTATTGTACTTAAAGTTTTGTATTACAAGTACCCCATAACATGCTAGTTAGGTTGCGAACCTTGGAAATCAAATTTGCATGTATTTTAGAGAAAACATAGATCCAAGGTTTTTAGGGTTGCATGTACACCATAGGAGTGTTAGTATGCTCAAAACCCATCAGATGATGATAATGACGACGACGATGATGATGATGATGATGATGATGATGATTATGATGATGATGATGATGATGATGATGATGATGGAGTAGTAGTAGTATTCCTTATATCATCTATCATTACAAATGAAACCGCTTATGAATTTTGGACATTTAACCATAGTTCAACTAGTGAGGTTGGAAAATTCTTAGGTTCGCACGTTGACATGGGATTATTTCATCCTCCTGTCCATAGTTTCTTAAATTTGTAGGCCACACCCCAAGAGGGAAGGGGTAGTACATACATAGAAAATGTTGTATCTCTAGTTCCTCCCAAGATGTGAGACTTTGAAAATGCTCATAAGGAAATGAATTTTGATTGTCGCAATAACAGAGCTAAAGATAAGTTAGGTGTGAAATGGGGAGAAAACCAAAAACTTTTTTCTGGAATAGGTTGTATACTATCACGATCACCTACTATCGCATCAGAAAGAGAGGATGTGTTCTCCTACACTATTGAAAGGATCAAGGATGTCATTGAATAACAACGGGTGATCAGTAATGTTCCCTAATTTATCTCTATATGAATTTGTCTTTTGGACATGTGTACATTTAGATGCTTCATCTTATAATTTACATGTTATTCAAGATTTAGTGATCTCAGATCGTTCTTGTATTGCTTACTCTTGGAACGCTTCTGTGAGTTGTTGATTCAAGTCAAAGGCACCCTAGTGCTAAAAAAACCTAATGAAGCTTAGAGGATACGGTTTCCAACATGAGGCAATCAACTTTGGTCGATTCATCGTAGTGTTTCTTGTATGAAACAACATCTTCATCAATAGACACTTCTAGAAGTTTTTGAACATCTGTGTGAAGAACATACTCCTTATTCTTATACTTCAAGTCGAACCTCAATGTACGGATCCAATCAAGGTAACTGGGTCTTGTCATTTTTCCCTATTTAGAATAAGCATAAGCAAGAATCTAGCATTCTGAGTTGGTAGAGGATGAGGAGGAAGAGGCGGAAAGTTGTCGTTATTGTTGGCACCTATCATCTAGAAAAGACAGTTTCAATTAGTTTGATACGATTAATGCTTAAAAATAGTTACCCTAAATAAAAATATTTAATAAGGATAGGATCCACATTTGATTTTATGATGTGTAATGGGTCACCATAAACACGTCACAAAGTTATTTGGGTAGGAAATACTATTTCTGTCACACCCCGCTAAAGCGGAAACGCAAGGTATGACAGTGATAACGGTTTCAATGCAAAAGATAAAGATACATCACCATAGCAATATTTAAAAGTTACAACCCATAGCTTCAAACGAAACAGAATACAAGTTTTTTCAAAATAACATTGTTCAAAATATAACTTCATAATAGCTTCAACACGATGCAGCATGCTCTATGATGATGAATCTTTACATTCACTTACTAATGATTTCCTGAAAAAGCATGTAAAACGAGCGTCAACTATGAAAATAGTTGGTGAGTATCACAAGTTTATAAAAGCAAGCTTGAAATAATGCTTTTCGTAAGTACAAGTACATTGCTTTAATGATACAAAGATGATTGCTTATTAAGGAATACAAGTTTATTGCTATAACGAGAAACGCGTTTGTATGTGTATGAGCAAACAATGAGTCTCAACCAAACCTATGACTGAAGCCCTATCGAGATCTATGCTTATCGTTCCATAGATGAATATGGTATCATGCACTCCAGCGATTCGGGCGAGTGAGGAGTTGTCAATTCCTAATAGCGCTATCCATAATGACCATTGGCTCAAAGAGTTAATGGTTAGAGATAAGGGAAGGGACTTAGTACGATAAGTTCTCATGTTCCGTGTTGCATAGACATACATAAAGAAACATAGCAATACAATAGCAATCATGTTTGATACAAATCAATTTAAATACAACATGCAAACAATAGTTTTTCTGGACATGCTTTTCCACCCCAAAACATAAAAACTGAAAATAGGGGAGTGCGTGAATACTCACGATGTTTTGTGTAGACACAAGCAGTACTTCGGGATGCACCAACGTCTTACTACCGGGATCCTACGACATCAAACACACGCACTAGTGAGTTTCCATGTCGATATCTAATGCTAATATACTAAATTCTACATATAGGGAAATGCCAATTTATGTTTTAGTATTGGATTTTATATCAATTAGTTACACTTTTTCTGAAGTAATGAAATTCTATATATCGGGCGATTAATTACAACCTTGGAATATAAACTTTCCAAATTTTTAAGTCCTTATTACAACATAAATTCACGAAAATAGCATTCGAGGGATAAAAATTCTCAAACTTTTTATTTAACTGCTATTACACAATACAATGCTGGGAAAAATATAAAAATGGATTTTCAAGCTGTTTAATTATATTTTATGATTTAAGGGCATTTATTCCAATAAAAATTGAAATAAATAGAAAACAGTTTCCGAAATTAGCCAAGCTTTTTATTTAATTGTTATTATACATAACTACACTGGGAAAAATATAAAAGATATTTTTCAGTGGTTATTTGTATTTTTCCTTGTTTTATTTCTTTAAATAGTCATTAATTAAAGAAATAATATTAAACAGTTAAAATAAATCACCATAAATTTTTGTAACATCATTTACAGTATAAATATCCTGGGAAAAATATAAAAAGTGGTTTTCATAATGTATAAACCGGTTTTGGGTATTTATGTATATTTAAGTGTATTTTAGTGCAATTAACTTTAGAAAATAAGAGAAAAATAGTTTACAGTAGAGAAAAATATTCAAAATTTTTATGTAACCTCCTACTGTATAATATTATATCCTGGTAAATTTTCATGAATTTTGGATAATCAGAACTATTTTTCCCATTTTTAGACCATTATAATTACCAAGAATTGGTAAAAATAGTAAGACATGATGAAAAATCTTGAAATTATTTTCTGAAGTCACCCATAACAGTTAAGGTATGCGAAAATTGTTAGATACAATTTTCATATCCTCTAAGGTGGTTTTGTAATTTATCATGTCCTAAATAAAAGAAAATTAGAAATCGTATTAAACAGTAACAAAAATTTCTGAAATTTGGTGAGGGGTCATTATTCCCCATAAGTATCATCCATGAATTTATTTAGGATTTATTGACCTCTGGAAGTATTTTATATGATTTATGCCCTTGGTTTTAGCAATAACTCTAATAAATCAAAGAAATAACAAAAGCTCTTGAAATTTTCCAGATTATCTCATGCATGCAAGGGCTTTCAAAAGGAAAAATGTAAAAAAATGTATTCAGAAGAGAAATGAGGGTAATGATTCCAAACAATTTAAGAAAAGTTGCATGCAATAATGCATGAAGTGTAGATGTGGCTGAAGTTCATGAATTTGTGTAGCCCATTCTGTGAGGTTTTAAGCCACGAAATTTCAACCATCATTCACTAGATATGTTAAGTTTCTAAGGTATTTTTCCTCAGATTTATGGTTGGGTTTAAGGCCATTGTTTAAGCAAGATAAAAATAGTGATCACAGAAAAAGAGCTGTATGCGCAACCTTTTTGTAAAATCTGCCAAAAATCGGATATTTAATATTTTACAGTAAGACCAGTTGGGTTTGAAAGTTAATTCGTGGAACTAACCAATACAAAAAGAATATCATGATTTGGTTAAGAAATGACTGAGTTATGACTGTTCAAAGTCGAACAAAGTAATCTGGCAGATTGCATGTTTGCTTGTGTGCATTATTAAGGTATTTCAACAAGAACATCATGCATGTCTTTGGTAAGGCCCGATTTCTAATACATGCATGGAATGAATGAGCATCCAAGATGTACTAGAAATGGTTTAAATGCTTTTGTTCATGCATGAACACAAAAGAAATGGAGAAGAACATGAAATATTAGGTTTTGATGTCACATGATCATATGTGCATCTTTTCCACTCCTTGCATGGGTTTGATCCCGGATTTTCACCATCTTTAACACATGCATTGTGTTATGGTGAGAATCTACAAACCACAAGGGGAGAATAAAGATTTCTAGCCATGGAAAGGCATAGAATCCGAAAAGTAGAGAAGATTAAGAAGAAAAGAAGTTTAACCATGAACTATGGAAGAAGATGTTGTTGTTTACCTTGGTTTTGACCTTGAGAGAAGTAGGAACACTTCAAGGGCTTCACAATCTCGAAATTTTGCAGAGAAATGAGAGGATTTTCGTGAGTTTAGAGAGAGGGAAGAAGAGAGTGAAGTGTGTGAAGAGAGTGAAGTGAGAGAGTGAAGAGGGAAGAGGTGGAGTAAAGGTTTAAGCTTAATGATTGTGTTTTGGGGAAGAGAGAGGGCATGGGGAGAGGTGATGGCCGGTTTTTGCATGCATTTTGGCCTCCTCTCTCCTAAATTTTAAACTTTATAAAATTCCCTCCTAAATCTTTATAAAAATCCTAATTTTATAAAAGTGTTTATTAAGCAAATTTGGATTTATTTAAAATCTTGTTTTCAACAAATAAATTATGATTAATACTTGGTTATTTAATTTCTATTTCATTGACTATAATTCATAATTTGATTAATAAAAATTTGATATTAGGAAGTTTATAGCCAAATTTTATAAAGTTTTTAAGCTTTATAATTTATAACTTTGGATTTTTGGCTCTTTAGGGTTTTTGGAATATTGTTTGATATTCAACAACATGTTGAAGTATAATTAGAATGTTTTAATTTATTTTTAGAGTTTTATACCCTATTTCAATTATAACAAAGCTTGAGGCTTTATTAATTATAGTATAGGCATTTCCTATTGTAGCTAAGCGACTTACTAGAATTGTAAGTATCAAGTATATTAGTCCTAGACCTCAGTTGGATCCTAGTTTATGCAAGATTTTTGACCTAATCTATACTACTAGGTCATGGCATGTTGTGCATGAATGGTTTTTATAGAGATGCATGAGTCCGAGAATGACCTGAATTGGCAGTTGTCACAGTATCCCCCACTAAAAAAAGAATTTCGTCCCGAAATTCATTCTATGTCATCGCTTGTCATCGCAAGGGAATAGTTGCGGATACTTTTCCTTTATGTAGTCCTCGCGCTCCCAGGTGTACTCCGGACCGCGTTTTGAGTTCCATCGAACTTTCACAATCGGGATCTTACTCCGCTTAAGTTGTTTTACCTCCCTGTCAAGGATTTCTATCGGTTCCTCAATGAAGCTCAGCTTATCATTGATCTTAATTTCCTCCAGGGGTACTATCAATGTTTCGTCGACTAGACATTTCTTAAGGTTGGAGACGTGGAATGTGTCGTGAATGGCGCTTAACTCTTGGGGCAATTGGAGTTTATACGCTACTGGACCAATCCTTTCAAGGATTTCAAAGGGTCCAACATATCTCGGGCTTAGTTTTCCTTTCTTACCAAAACGCACAAGCCCTTTCCAAGGCGACACTTTTAAAAGTACCTTGTCTCCTACTTGGAATTCTAATGGTTTTCGACGATTATCCGCATAACTTTTCTGACGATCTCTAGCAGCTTTAAGCTTATCCTTGATGATAGCAATCTTGTCAGATGTTTCCTGGATAAGTTCGACTCTAGTCAACTGTCTGTCTCCGATTTCTGTCCAGCATAAGGGCGAACGACACTTGCGTCCATACAATGCTTCATATGGAGCACATTGGATACTCGTGTGGTAACTGTTATTGTAGGAAAACTCAATTAGAGGTAAATGAGTATCCCAATTTCCTTTGAACTCAATGACACACGCTCGTAGCATGTCTTCCAATGTTTGTATTGTTCTCTCTGTTTGCCCATCTGTCTGAGGGTGGTAAGCTGTGCTCAAATCTATCTTGGTTCCTAGTGCCCTCTGTAACATCCACCAAAATCGAGATGTAAAACGACTATCTCTATCGGAAATGATAGATAGGGGTACACCATGCAGAGAAACAATTTTGTCGATGTAGATTTGGGCCAATTTTTCCATCTTGAAATCTTCTCGAATGGGGAGAAAGTGAGCAGATTTCGTCAGTCGATCCACTATAACCCAAATTGAGTCATGACCTCTAGCAGTTCTAGGGAGTTTGGTAACGAAATCCATAGATATTTGCTCCCATTTCCATTGGGGAATTTCAGGTTGTTGCAACAACCCGGATGGTTTCTGATGTTCAGCTTTGACTATTGAGCATGTCAAACACTTCCCAACGTACAAGGCAATATCCTTTTTCATTCCAGGCCACCAATAGTACTCTTTAAGATCCTTGTACATCTTATCTGCTCCAGGGTGGATGGAGTATTTAGATCGATGAGACTCCTCTAGTACCATGTCTCTCAGGTTATTAACCCTTGGAATCCAGACCCTGTCTTTAAAATAACGAACTCCATCAGGTTTGGTTTCAAATCTTTCTTCCAAACCATGTAAAGTTTCGCCGGGAAGATTTTCCTTGCATAACGCTTTCTCCTGGGCATTAATGATTTGAGATTTCAAGCTTGTCTGAATTACCATTCCCAAAGCTCTCACATGGGAAGGTTTCACTCTTTCTTTCCTACTAAGAGCGTCGGCTACTACGTTAGCCTTTCCTGGGTGATATCGTATCTCACAATCATAATCACTAAACAACTCTACCCATCTTCTCTGCCGCATGTTTAACATTTTCTGATCCAGGATATGCTGAAGGCTTTTGTGATCAGTATAAATGGTGCACTTGGTTCCGTACAAATAATGCCTCCATATCTTAAGGGCGAAAACTATTGCTCCTAGTTCTAGATCATGGGTGGTATAATTCTTCTCGTGCGGTTTGAGTTGTCTGGAAGCATATGCAATGACCTTATCTTTTTGCATTAGCACACATCCTAATCCTTGATGAGACGCATCACAATACACCACAAAGTTCTCTGATCCTTCTGGTAAAGCCAGAATTGGTGCATTGCACAGCTTGTTTTTCAGGATTTGAAACGCCTCTTCGTGTTTCTCTTCCCAGAGAAATTTTCTATCCTTTTGGGTCAAAGATGTTAATGGTTGAGCAATCCTAGAGAAATTCTCAATGAAGCGTCTGTAGTACCCAGCTAATCCTAGGAATTGTCATATTTCTGTCGAGGTTTTGGGGGCCTCCCATTTCTTGATTGCCTCTATCTTAGCTGGATCTACATGGATTCCTCTTTCGCCGATCACATGACCAAGAAAATGTACTTCCCGAATCCAAAATTCACACTTAGTGAACTTGGCATACAATTTCTGTTCCTTCAATAGCTCCAACACTAGCTTTAGATGTCTATTGTGATCTTCTTTGGTCCGCGAGTAAACAAGTATGTCATCGATAAATACAATTACAAACCTGTCTAGGTATGGTCTACAGACCCTATTCATCAAATCCATGAATACAGCGGGTGCGTTCGTTAGTCCAAAAGGCATGACTAAGAACTCATAATGTCCATAACGGGTTCTAAATGCTGTTTTGTGAATGTCCTCTTCGTGAATTCTTAGCTGATGATACCCTGACCGAAGGTCGATTTTTGAGAAGTAGGAAGCGCCCTGCAACTGATCGAACAAGTCATCTATTCTAGGGAGGGGATATCGATTCTTGATTGTCAACTTGTTCAATTCTCTGTAATCAATGCACATTCGGAACGAACCATCTTTCTTTTTGACGAATAACACTGGGGCTCCCCAAGGTGAAGAACTTGGTCGAATAAACCCTTTGTCTAGAAGTTCTTGAAGTTGTCCGGATAGTTCTTGCATCTCGGATGGTGCAAGGCGATATGGTGCTTTTGCTACCGGTGCCGCTCCGGGAATTAAGTCTATCCGAAATTCGACCTGTCTATAAGGGGGTAGACCGGGCAATTCCTCCGGAAATACTTCGGGATAGTTTTGAACCACCGGAATCTCCTTGAGTTGCTTAGCTTCTGGTTCTCTTTCTAGCACGTGGGCCATGAATGCAATACAATTCTTCTTCAGGTACTTGTGAACCTTCACGCTTGATACTATGTTTAAACTTCTTCCTGGCTTCTCACCGTGTATGATAAGGGTTTCTCCATTAGGGAGAGGCACTCTAATGACTTTCTCATAACAACCAATGTCCGCTCTATTTTTGGATAACCAATCCATCCCTACTATCACATCAAAACTACCTAGCTCTATAGGAATTAGGTCAATGCTAAAGAGTTTATCAGCTAAATTCAAAGTACAACCAGGAATTATATCACTAGCCCTAATTTCATACCCATCAGCAAGTTCAATAGCATAAGCATTCCTCATCTTTACCGATTTCAAGCCAATTAACGGTCTAAATGCTAAAGAAACAAAACTCCTATCTGCTCCCGCATCGAATATTACTGATGCAAAATGGTTGTTCAGGAGGAACGTACCTGTTATCACTTCAGGGTTCTGACGAGCTTCTTCTGCACCAATCACAAAGGCTACACCTCTTGGCTGTCCAACTTGATTTCCTTGAAAGTTTTGCCTGGCTTGGCCTTGTCTATTATTACCAGGTCCATTGTTCAGTTTGGGGCATGCTCTACGGAGATGATCAGTACTCCCGCACTCGTAACATGTCCTTTTTCCCTCCTTATTCACCTTACAATACTTCGAGTAATGGCCTGTTTGCTTACAGTTTTGGCACACCGGGCAAGCTCCCTTGTGATGGAAGTTACACTTATTGCACTTCGGAAGTGGTCCTGAGTATTGCTTTCTCTCCTGCACTTCCATGACTCCCTGTTCCCGAGTTTTCACTGGCTCTTGCTCCTGGGCTCTTACCATAAAGTTTCTTGAGACTTTCTGCTTCCTCCCTGACTTGCCTCCATACTTCTTCTCTCCCTGATCCGCTGGCTTCCTCTTGCTACTAGAGTTTTCCTTTGCCGATGCTCCCATCCTTATCACATCATAATCAGTAATAGCCCACCAAGCACATAATATGCTATCATCGCATGACCTGCCTCTCGTCTAGCAGCACTAGCAGTGTTAGCAGTCTCCATCGAATGCTGATACAGGATTTCCATTCCTGCCAAGACTTCATCCAAAACTTCTCGATGCCCAGCTATCACAGCGAGACTGTGACGTAGGCCCGCTGC
Source organism: Lactuca serriola (assembly GCF_051521515.1). Lineage (NCBI taxonomy): Eukaryota > Viridiplantae > Streptophyta > Magnoliopsida > Asterales > Asteraceae > Lactuca > Lactuca serriola. The sequence continues at coordinate 144,797,659 of NC_136408.1, read as the reverse complement.
TATCGACTGCAATCTCCGGGACTCCTCAGGGGTCATACCTGGCTGTCTGACAGGTATCCCTATGACTTGCTGAGGTGAGGGTGCTCTCGGTCCTGCATCGCTGGGTCCTGCTCCGCTAGGTCCTGCCGTGCCATGTCCTGCTGTGCTGGCGGGTATCCTTCCTGGAATGGGAACACTCTTCCTCGCCGTCCTCCGAATGCGAAGTCCATAAAGCGGTGGTTGTGGCAACACCGATGTCGGTGATGCCTCGCGTCGTTGACTCGGGGCGTTGTCATTGCTGATCTCCACCGAGTTCCCTATATCTTCCGTATCCTCTGATGGGTCTTCTTCTACCGAGGCGGGGGGATTACGTCGAGGGATAACAGTGACGTAGCCGGATTCATCGGCTGAGGCGGTAGCGCGGGAAGATGACAATGTTGACATAATGGACTGTGACATAGTTTCAATGAGATATGAAATAAATGACAATGCATGCCTATAATATGCAATGCTTACACACACCAAAATTAACCTTTTGAAATTTTGAAATAAAGTTTTCTCAAATATTTTTGTTGAACATATTCCCCTTATAATTAGCTCAAGCTTTGTATAAATCTTTTCTTAATTAAACATAGGTGATCAGGCTATGTTTAATCGAGGTCCAATAATACAACTCCCGACCTAATTATATTAGTAATATGTTTGATGTAAAAAGAATTTATTTGTAAGTTTTAGTTATAGGTTGTGTTTTCTTAAAGAAAAACCGATGTTCTCTATAACTTTAGCTCTGATACCACTTCTGTCACACCCCGCTAAAGCGGAAACGCAAGGTATGACAGTGATAACGGTTTCAATGCAAAAGATAAAGATACATCACCATAGCAATATTTAAAAGTTACAACCCATAGCTTCAAACGAAACAGAATACAAGTTTTTTCAAAATAACATTGTTCAAAATATAACTTCATAATAGCTTCAACACGATGCAGCATGCTCTATGATGATGAATCTTTACATTCACTTACTAATGATTTCCTGAAAAAGCATGTAAAACGAGCGTCAACTATGAAAATAGTTGGTGAGTATCACAAGTTTATAAAAGCAAGCTTGAAATAATGCTTTTCGTAAGTACAAGTACATTGCTTTAATGATACAAAGATGATTGCTTATTAAGGAATACAAGTTTATTGCTATAACGAGAAACGCGTTTGTATGTGTATGAGCAAACAATGAGTCTCAACCAAACCTATGACTGAAGCCCTATCGAGATCTATGCTTATCGTTCCATAGATGAATATGGTATCATGCACTCCAGCGATTCGGGCGAGTGAGGAGTTGTCAATTCCTAATAGCGCTATCCATAATGACCATTGGCTCAAAGAGTTAATGGTTAGAGATAAGGGAAGGGACTTAGTACGATAAGTTCTCATGTTCCGTGTTGCATAGACATACATAAAGAAACATAGCAATACAATAGCAATCATGTTTGATACAAATCAATTTAAATACAACATGCAAACAATAGTTTTTCTGGACATGCTTTTCCACCCCAAAACATAAAAACTGAAAATAGGGGAGTGCGTGAATACTCACGATGTTTTGTGTAGACACAAGCAGTACTTCGGGATGCACCAACGTCTTACTACCGGGATCCTACGACATCAAACACACGCACTAGTGAGTTTCCATGTCGATATCTAATGCTAATATACTAAATTCTACATATAGGGAAATGCCAATTTATGTTTTAGTATTGGATTTTATATCAATTAGTTACACTTTTTCTGAAGTAATGAAATTCTATATATCGGGCGATTAATTACAACCTTGGAATATAAACTTTCCAAATTTTTAAGTCCTTATTACAACATAAATTCACGAAAATAGCATTCGAGGGATAAAAATTCTCAAACTTTTTATTTAACTGCTATTACACAATACAATGCTGGGAAAAATATAAAAATGGATTTTCAAGCTGTTTAATTATATTTTATGATTTAAGGGCATTTATTCCAATAAAAATTGAAATAAATAGAAAACAGTTTCCGAAATTAGCCAAGCTTTTTATTTAATTGTTATTATACATAACTACACTGGGAAAAATATAAAAGATATTTTTCAGTGGTTATTTGTATTTTTCCTTGTTTTATTTCTTTAAATAGTCATTAATTAAAGAAATAATATTAAACAGTTAAAATAAATCACCATAAATTTTTGTAACATCATTTACAGTATAAATATCCTGGGAAAAATATAAAAAGTGGTTTTCATAATGTATAAACCGGTTTTGGGTATTTATGTATATTTAAGTGTATTTTAGTGCAATTAACTTTAGAAAATAAGAGAAAAATAGTTTACAGTAGAGAAAAATATTCAAAATTTTTATGTAACCTCCTACTGTATAATATTATATCCTGGTAAATTTTCATGAATTTTGGATAATCAGAACTATTTTTCCCATTTTTAGACCATTATAATTACCAAGAATTGGTAAAAATAGTAAGACATGATGAAAAATCTTGAAATTATTTTCTGAAGTCACCCATAACAGTTAAGGTATGCGAAAATTGTTAGATACAATTTTCATATCCTCTAAGGTGGTTTTGTAATTTATCATGTCCTAAATAAAAGAAAATTAGAAATCGTATTAAACAGTAACAAAAATTTCTGAAATTTGGTGAGGGGTCATTATTCCCCATAAGTATCATCCATGAATTTATTTAGGATTTATTGACCTCTGGAAGTATTTTATATGATTTATGCCCTTGGTTTTAGCAATAACTCTAATAAATCAAAGAAATAACAAAAGCTCTTGAAATTTTCCAGATTATCTCATGCATGCAAGGGCTTTCAAAAGGAAAAATGTAAAAAAATGTATTCAGAAGAGAAATGAGGGTAATGATTCCAAACAATTTAAGAAAAGTTGCATGCAATAATGCATGAAGTGTAGATGTGGCTGAAGTTCATGAATTTGTGTAGCCCATTCTGTGAGGTTTTAAGCCACGAAATTTCAACCATCATTCACTAGATATGTTAAGTTTCTAAGGTATTTTTCCTCAGATTTATGGTTGGGTTTAAGGCCATTGTTTAAGCAAGATAAAAATAGTGATCACAGAAAAAGAGCTGTATGCGCAACCTTTTTGTAAAATCTGCCAAAAATCGGATATTTAATATTTTACAGTAAGACCAGTTGGGTTTGAAAGTTAATTCGTGGAACTAACCAATACAAAAAGAATATCATGATTTGGTTAAGAAATGACTGAGTTATGACTGTTCAAAGTCGAACAAAGTAATCTGGCAGATTGCATGTTTGCTTGTGTGCATTATTAAGGTATTTCAACAAGAACATCATGCATGTCTTTGGTAAGGCCCGATTTCTAATACATGCATGGAATGAATGAGCATCCAAGATGTACTAGAAATGGTTTAAATGCTTTTGTTCATGCATGAACACAAAAGAAATGGAGAAGAACATGAAATATTAGGTTTTGATGTCACATGATCATATGTGCATCTTTTCCACTCCTTGCATGGGTTTGATCCCGGATTTTCACCATCTTTAACACATGCATTGTGTTATGGTGAGAATCTACAAACCACAAGGGGAGAATAAAGATTTCTAGCCATGGAAAGGCATAGAATCCGAAAAGTAGAGAAGATTAAGAAGAAAAGAAGTTTAACCATGAACTATGGAAGAAGATGTTGTTGTTTACCTTGGTTTTGACCTTGAGAGAAGTAGGAACACTTCAAGGGCTTCACAATCTCGAAATTTTGCAGAGAAATGAGAGGATTTTCGTGAGTTTAGAGAGAGGGAAGAAGAGAGTGAAGTGTGTGAAGAGAGTGAAGTGAGAGAGTGAAGAGGGAAGAGGTGGAGTAAAGGTTTAAGCTTAATGATTGTGTTTTGGGGAAGAGAGAGGGCATGGGGAGAGGTGATGGCCGGTTTTTGCATGCATTTTGGCCTCCTCTCTCCTAAATTTTAAACTTTATAAAATTCCCTCCTAAATCTTTATAAAAATCCTAATTTTATAAAAGTGTTTATTAAGCAAATTTGGATTTATTTAAAATCTTGTTTTCAACAAATAAATTATGATTAATACTTGGTTATTTAATTTCTATTTCATTGACTATAATTCATAATTTGATTAATAAAAATTTGATATTAGGAAGTTTATAGCCAAATTTTATAAAGTTTTTAAGCTTTATAATTTATAACTTTGGATTTTTGGCTCTTTAGGGTTTTTGGAATATTGTTTGATATTCAACAACATGTTGAAGTATAATTAGAATGTTTTAATTTATTTTTAGAGTTTTATACCCTATTTCAATTATAACAAAGCTTGAGGCTTTATTAATTATAGTATTGGCATTTCCTATTGTAGCTAAGCGACTTACTAGAATTGTAAGTATCAAGTATATTAGTCCTAGACCTCAGTTGGATCCTAGTTTATGCAAGATTTTTGACCTAATCTATACTACTAGGTCATGGCATGTTGTGCATGAATGGTTTTTATAGAGATGCATGAGTCCGAGAATGACCTGAATTGGCAGTTGTCACAATTTCCCAATTTCATTCTCTATGAAACTCCAAGATCTTTAAGATTCATTGACTATAAATGACATGTTACTCTCGAATTATGATCATCTCAAATTCTATGATGGGGTTGCCACAGATCATAGAACAAATAGTGAATCAACCATGCAAACATGTGTAGTCGCAACTCAAGTGATGCTTGAGATTTGCAAGTTCTACATCATTCTCAACTATAGTCACAAATTGGCATGTCAGGTAACAACATGGGCTACATCAAAAAATTATAAAGAGAATGTGCATATTCTATGTGTAACATAAGATTCAAGTTTTTTTTAATAAAAGTGGGGTTTTGTTTTATAATTGTAAGTTAATATCATTAACTAGAACACTTATCCTATCAAACTCTTTCAGTAACTCCACTCTCAAAATGCAAAGAAGCAGTGAAGGCGATAATTTATGAGCTTTTAAAATTTGACCTCATCATAAATCAAAGAGACCTCCTTAAACCTCACTTACAACATCAAAGTGGTTGTGCCTGGTCATGGTTTGGCTGATAATCTAATAGCTAAACATGTGGGGGAACATGTTGTAAATAGTGTTATAAATATAGTAACCATAATATTATGTAATAAATTTAAACTTTTTGAATTTACGACTTACCTTTTAAATATTCGAACTTAAATCTCTATTAAATAATAATTAATGTTTTAATTCCAATTAAATTACAAATTTTAATTTTATTTAGAAAATATTTCAAAACTTAAATTAAACTAAATATTCAAATTAAAATTTAGATAATATTGTAACCCAAGAGGTATAATTAGTATTGATCAAGAAATAATTTAGAATTAATATAGTGATCAAAGTGGGGCTAATTAAATATGGACTCTTATTTATATATATATGGATTGTGCTAAGATTTATTTAGGATAGGCTAAGAGTACATGGGGTCCATGGATAGTAGAGCTTTTAACCCATGGATCCTAGGTAAATAAAGAGGCATGTGTATTAGTGTTTAACCCTAATCCTCCATACTTTATAAACGAGTCCTTGGTTCTAGAATTGGACTAGTGTGTGTGAGCATAAGAGTGAGCCGATTTCTACAAGTGTTCTTATTCTATCAAGAGCTTCCAATTTGTTTTGGTGATTTGTGACACCACTTGAGGCATCCACACTATTGGTGCTAGGCTCATAAACTCCAAGCAATCAACCACAAAAGAAAGATATATTATTGTACTTAAAGTTTTGTATTACAAGTACCCCATAACATGCTAGTTAGGTTGCGAACCTTGGAAATCAAATTTGCATGTATTTTAGAGAAAACATAGATCCAAGGTTTTTAGGGTTGCATGTACACCATAGGAGTGTTAGTATGCTCAAAACCCATCAGATGATGATAATGACGACGACGATGATGATGATGATGATGATGATGATGATTATGATGATGATGATGATGATGATGATGATGGAGTAGTAGTAGTATTCCTTATATCATCTATCATTACAAATGAAACCGCTTATGAATTTTGGACATTTAACCATAGTTCAACTAGTGAGGTTGGAAAATTCTTAGGTTCGCACGTTGACATGGGATTATTTCATCCTCCTGTCCATAGTTTCTTAAATTTGTAGGCCACACCCCAAGAGGGAAGGGGTAGTACATACTTAGAAAATGTTGTATCTCTAGTTCCTCCCAAGATGTGAGACTTTGAAAATGCTCATAAGGAAATGAATTTTGATTGTCGCAATAACAAAGCTAAAGATAAGTTAGGTGTGAAATGGGGAGAAAACCAAAAACTTTTTTCTGGAATAGGTTGTACACTATCACGATCACCTACTATCGCATCAGAAAGAGAGGATGTGTGCTCCTACACTATTGAAAGGATCAAGGATGTCATTGAATAACAACGGGTGATCAGTAATGTTCCCTAATTTATCTCTATATGAATTTGTCTTTTGGACATGTGTACATTTAGATGCTTCATCTTATAATTTACATGTTATTCAAGATTTAGTGATCTCAGATCGTTCTTGTATTGCTTACTCTTAGAACGTTTCTGTGAGTTGTTGATTCAAGTCAAAGGCACCCTAGTGCTAAAAAAACCTAATGAAGCTTAGAGGATACGGTTTCCAACATGAGGCAATCAACTTTGGTCGATTCATCATAGTGTTTCTTGTATGAAACAACATCTTCATCAATAGACACTTCTAGAAGTTTTTGAACATCTGTGTGAAGAACATACTCCTTATTCTTATACTTCAAGTCGAACCTCAATGTACGGATCCAATCAAGGTAACTGGGTCTTGTCATTTTTCCCTATTTAGAATAAGCATAAGCAAGAATCTAGCATTCTGAGTTGGTAGAGGATGAGGAGGAAGAGGCGGAAAGTTGTCGTTATTGTTGGCACCTATCATCTAGAAAAGACAGTTTCAATTAGTTTGATACGATTAATGCTTAAAAATAGTTACCCTAAATAAAAATATTTAATAAAGATAGGATCCACATTTGATTTTATGATGTGTAATGGGTCACCATAAACACGTCACAAAGTTATTTGGGTAGGAAATACTATTTCCCAATTTCATTCTCTATGAAACTCCAAGATCTTTAAGATTCATTGACTATAAATGACATGTTACTCTCGAATTATGATCATCTCAAATTCTATGATGGGGTTGCCACAGATCATAGAACAAATAGTGAATCAACCATGCAAACATGTGTAGTCGCAACTCAAATGATGCTTGAGATTTGCAAGTTCTACATCATTCTCAACTATAGTCACAAATTGGCATGTCAGGTAACAACATGGGCTACATCAAAAAATTATAAAGAGAATGTGCATATTCTATGTGTAACATAAGATTCAAGTTTTTTTTAATAAAAGTGTGGTTTTGTTTTATAATTGTAAGTTAATATCATTAACTAGAACACTTATCCTATCAAACTCTTTCAGTAACTCCACTCTCAAAATGCAAAGAAGCAGTGAAGGCGATAATTTATGAGCTTTTAAAATTTGACCTCATCATAAATCAAAGAGACCTCCTTAAACCTCTCTTACAACATCAAAGTGGTTGTGCCTGGTCATGGTTTGGCTGATAATCTAATAGCTAAACATGTGGGGGAACATGTTGTAAATAGTGTTATAAATATAGTAACCATAATATTATGTAATAAATTTAAACTTTTTGAATTTACGACTTACCTTTTAAATATTCGAACTTAAATCTCTATTAAATAATAATTAATGTTTTAATTCCAATTAAATTACAAATTTTAATTTTATTTAGAAAATATTTCAAAACTTAAATTAAACTAAATATTCAAATTAAAATTTAGATAATATTGTAACCCAAGAGGTATAATTAGTATTGATCAAGAAATAATTTAGAATTAATATAGTGATCAAAGTGGGGCTAATTAAATATGGACTCTTATTTATATATATATGGATTGTGCTAAGATTTATTTAGGATAGGCTAAGAGTACATGGGGTCCATGGATAGTCGAGCTTTTAACCCATGGATCCTAGGTAAATAAAGAGGCATGTGTATTAGTGTTTAACCCTAATCCTCCATACTTTATAAACGAGTCCTTGGTTCTAGAATTGGACTAGTGTGTGTGAGCATAAGAGTGAGCCGATTTCTACAAGTGTTCTTATTCTATCAAGAGCTTCCAATTTGTTTTGGTGATTTGTGACACCACTTGAGGCATCCACACTATTGGTGCTAGGCTCATAAACTCCAAGCAATCAACCACAAAAGAAAGATATATTATTGTACTTAAAGTTTTGTATTACAAGTACCCCATAACATGCTAGTTAGGTTGCGAACCTTGGAAATCAAATTTGCATTTATTTTAGAGAAAACATAGATCCAAGGTTTTTAGGGTTGCATGTACACCATAGGAGTGTTAGTATGCTCAAAACCCATCAGATGATGATAATGACGACAACGATGATGATGATGATAATGATGATGATTATGATGATGATGATGATGATGATGATGATGGAGTAGTAGCAGTATTCCTTATATCATCTATCATTACAAATGAAACCGCTTATGAATTTTGGACATTTAACCATAGTTCAACTAGTGAGGTTGGAAAATTCTTAGGTTCGCACGTTGACATGGGATTATTTCATCCTCCTGTCCATAGTTTCTTAAATTTGTAGGCCACACCCCAAGAGGGAAGGGGTAGTACATACATAGAAAATGTTGTATCTCTAGTTCCTCCCAAGATGTGAGACTTTGAAAATGCTCATAAGGAAATGAATTTTGATTGTCGCAATAACAAAGCTAAAGATAAGTTAGGTGTGAAATGGGGAGAAAACCAAAAACTTTTTTCTGGAATAGGTTGTACACTATCACGATCACCTACTATCGCATCAGAAAGAGAGGATGTGTGCTCGTACACTATTGAAAGGATCAAGGATGTCATTGAATAACAACGGGTGATCAGTAATGTTCCCTAATTTATCTCTATATGAATTTGTCTTTTGGACATGTGTACATTTAGATGCTTCATCTTATAATTTACATGTTATTCAAGATTTAGTGATCTCAGATCGTTCTTGTATTGCTTACTCTTGGAACGTTTCTGTGAGTTGTTGATTCAAGTCAAAGGCACCCTAGTGCTAAAAAACCTAATGAAGCCTAGAGGATACGGTTTCCAACATGAGGCAATCAACTTTGGTCGATTCATCATAGTGTTTCTTGTATGAAACAACATCTTCATCAATAGACACTTCTAGAAGTTTTTGAACATCTGTGTGAAGAACATACTCCTTATTCTTATACTTCAAGTCGAACCTCAATGTACGGATCCAATCAAGGTAACTGGGTCTTGTCATTTTTCCCTATTTAGAATAAGCATAAGCAAGAATCTAGCATTCTGAGTTGGTAGAGGATGAGGAGGAAGAGGCGGAAAGTTGTCGTTATTGTTGGCACCTATCATCTAGAAAAGACAGTTTCAATTAGTTTGATACGATTAATGCTTAAAAATAGTTACCCTAAATAAAAATATTTAATAAAGATAGGATCCACATTTGATTTTATGATGTGTAATGGGTCACCATAAACACGTCACGAAGTTATTTGGGTAGGAAATACTATTTCCCAATTTCATTCTCTATGAAACTCCAAGATCTTTAAGATTCATTGACTATAAATGACATGTTACTCTCGAATTATGATCATCTCAAATTCTATGATGGGGTTGCCACAGATCATAGAACAAATAGTGAATCAACCATGCAAACATGTGTAGTCGCAACTCAAATGATGCTTGAGATTTGCAAGTTCTACATCATTCTCAACTATAGTCACAAATTGGCATGTCAGGTAACAACATGGGCTACATCAAAAAATTATAAAGAGAATGTGCATATTCTATGTGTAACATAAGATTCAAGTTTTTTTTAATAAAAGTGGGGTTTTGTTTTATAATTGTAAGTTAATATCATTAACTAGAACACTTATCCTATCAAACTCTTTCAGTAACTCCACTCTCAAAATGCAAAGAAGCAGTGAAGGCGATAATTTATGAGCTTTTAAAATTTGACCTCATCATAAATCAAAGAGACCTCCTTAAACCTCTCTTACAACATCAAAGTGGTTGTGCCTGGTCATGGTTCGGCTGATAATCTAATAGCTAAACATGTGGGGGAACATGTTGTAGATAGTGTTATAAATATAGTAACCATAATATTATGTAATAAATTTAAACTTTTTGAATTTACGACTTACCTTTTAAATATTCGAACTTAAATCTCTATTAAATAATAATTAATGTTTTAATTCCAATTAAATTACAAATTTTAATTTTATTTAGAAAATATTTCAAAACTTAAATTAAACTAAATATTCAAATTAAAATTTAGATAATATTGTAACCCAAGAGGTATAGTTAGTATTGATCAAGAAATAATTTAGAATTAATATAGTGATCAAAGTGGGGCTAATTAAATATGGACTCTTATTTATATATATATGGATTGTGCTAAGATTTATTTAGGATAGGCTAAGAGTACATGGGGTCCATGGATAGTCGAGCTTTTAACCCATGGATCCTAGGTAAATAAAGAGGCATGTGTATTAGTGTTTAACCCTAATCCTCCATACTTTATAAACGATTCCTTGGTTCTAGAATTGGACTAGTGTGTGTGAGCATAAGAGTGAGCCGATTTCTACAAGTGTTCTTATTCTATCAAGAGCTTCCAATTTGTTTTGGTGATTTGTGACACCACTTGAGGCATCCACACTATTGGTGCTAGGCTCATAAACTCCAAGCAATCAACCACAAAAGAAAGATATATTATTGTACTTAAAGTTTTGTATTACAAGTACCCCATAACATGCTAGTTAGGTTGCGAACCTTGGAAATCAAATTTGCATGTATTTTAGAGAAAACATAGATCCAAGGTTTTTAGGGTTGCATGTACACCATAGGAGTGTTAGTATGCTCAAAACCCATCAGATGATGATAATGACGACGATGATGATGATGATGATGATGATGATGATGATGATGATTATGATGATGATGATGATGATGATGATGATGGAGTAGTAGTAGTATTCCTTATATCATCTATCATTACAAATGAAACCGCTTATGAATTTTGGACATTTAACCATAGTTCAACTAGTGAGGTTGGAAAATTCTTAGGTTCGCACGTTGACATGGGATTATTTCATCCTCCTGTCCATAGTTTCTTAAATTTGTAGGCCACACCCCAAGAGGGAAGGGGTAGTACATACTTAGAAAATGTTGTATCTCTAGTTCCTCCCAAGATGTGAGACTTTGAAAATGCTCATAAGGAAATGAATTTTGATTGTCGCAATAACAGAGCTAAAGATAAGTTAGGTGTGAAATGGGGAGAAAACCAAAAACTTTTTTCTGGAATAGGTTGTATACTATCACGATCACCTACTATCGCATCAGAAAGAGAGGATGTGTTCTCCTACACTATTGAAAGGATCAAGGATGTCATTGAATAACAACGGGTGATCAGTAATGTTCCCTAATTTATCTCTATATGAATTTGTCTTTTGGACATGTGTACATTTAGATGCTTCATCTTATAATTTACATGTTATTCAAGATTTAGTGATCTCAGATCGTTCTTGTATTGCTTACTCTTGGAACGCTTCTGTGAGTTGTTGATTCAAGTCAAAGGCACCCTAGTGCTAAAAAAACCTAATGAAGCTTAGAGGATACGGTTTCCAACATGAGGCAATCAACTTTGGTCGATTCATCGTAGTGTTTCTTGTATGAAACAACATCTTCATCAATAGACACTTCTAGAAGTTTTTGAACATCTGTGTGAAGAACATACTCCTTATTCTTATACTTCAAGTCGAACCTCAATGTACGGATCCAATCAAGGTAACTGGGTCTTGTCATTTTTCCCTATTTAGAATAAGCATAAGCAAGAATCTAGCATTCTGAGTTGGTAGAGGATGAGGAGGAAGAGGCGGAAAGTTGTCGTTATTGTTGGCACCTATCATCTAGAAAAGACAGTTTCAATTAGTTTGATACGATTAATGCTTAAAAATAGTTACCCTAAATAAAAATATTTAATAAGGATAGGATCCACATTTGATTTTATGATGTGTAATGGGTCACCATAAACACGTCACAAAGTTATTTGGGTAGGAAATACTATTTCCCAATTTCATTCTCTATGAAACTCCAAGATCTTTAAGATTCATTGACTATAAATGACATGTTACTCTCGAATTATGATCATCTCAAATTCTATGATGGGGTTGCCACAGATCATAGAACAAATAGTGAATCAACCATGCAAACATGTGTAGTCGCAACTCAAATGATGCTTGAGATTTGCAAGTTCTACATCATTCTCAACTATAGTCACAAATTGGCATGTCAGGTAACAACATGGGCTACATCAAAAAATTATAAAGAGAATGTGCATATTCTATGTGTAACATAAGATTCAAGTTTTTTTTAATAAAAGTGGGGTTTTGTTTTATAATTGTAAGTTAATATCATTAACTAGAACACTTATCCTATCAAACTCTTTCAGTAACTCCACTCTCAAAATGCAAAGAAGCAGTGAAGGCGATAATTTATGAGCTTTTAAAATTTGACCTCATCATAAATCAAAGAGACCTCCTTAAACCTCTCTTACAACATCAAAGTGGTTGTGCCTGGTCATGGTTCGGCTGATAATCTAATAGCTAAACATGTGGGGGAACATGTTGTAAATAGTGTTATAAATATAGTAACCATAATATTATGTAATAAATTTAAACTTTTTGAATTTACGACTTACCTTTTAAATATTCGAACTTAAATCTCTATTAAATAATAATTAATGTTTTAATTCCAATTAAATTACAAATTTTAATTTTATTTAGAAAATATTTCAAAACTTAAATTAAACTAAATATTCAAATTAAAATTTAGATAATATTGTAACCCAAGAGGTATAATTAGTATTGATCAAGAAATAATTTAGAATTAATATAGTGATCAAAGTGGGGCTAATTAAATATGGACTCTTATTTATATATATATGGATTGTGCTAAGATTTATTTAGGATAGGCTAAGAGTACATGGGGTCCATGGATAGTCGAGCTTTTAACCCATGGATTCTAGGTAAATAAAGAGGCATGTGTATTAGTGTTTAACCCTAATCCTCCATACTTTATAAACGAGTCCTTGGTTCTAGAATTGGACTAGTGTGTGTGAGCATAAGAGTGAGCCGATTTCTACAAGTGTTCTTATTCTATCAAGAGCTTCCAATTTGTTTTGGTGATTTGTGACACCACTTGAGGCATCCACACTATTGGTGCTAGGCTCATAAACTCCAAGCAATCAACCACAAAAGAAAGATATATTATTGTACTTAAAGTTTTGTATTACAAGTACCCCATAACATGCTAGTTAGGTTGCGAACCTTGGAAATCAAATTTGCATGTATTTTAGAGAAAACATAGATCCAAGGTTTTTAGGGTTGCATGTACACCATAGGAGTGTTAGTATGCTCAAAACCCATCAGATGATGATAATGACGACGACGATGATGATGATGATGATGATGATGATGATTATGATGATGATGATGATGATGATGATGATGATGGAGTAGTAGTAGTATTCCTTATATCATCTATCATTACAAATGAAACCGCTTATGAATTTTGGACATTTAACCATAGTTCAACTAGTGAGGTTGGAAAATTCTTAGGTTCGCACGTTGACATGGGATTATTTCATCCTCCTGTCCATAGTTTCTTAAATTTGTAGGCCACACCCCAAGAGGGAAGGGGTAGTACATACTTAGAAAATGTTGTATCTCTAGTTCCTCCCAAGATGTGAGACTTTGAAAATGCTCATAAGGAAATGTATTTTCATTTTCGCAATAACAGAGCTAAAGATAAGTTAGGTGTGAAATGGGGAGAAAACCAAAAACTTTTTTCTGGAATAGGTTGTACACTATCACGATCACCTACTATCGCATCAGAAAGAGAGGATGTGTGCTCCTACACTATTGAAAGGATCAAGGATGTCATTAAATAACAACGGGTGATCAGTAATGTTCCCTAATTTATCTCTATATGAATTTGTCTTTTGGACATGTGTACATTTAGATGCTTCATCTTATAACTTACATGTTATTCAAGATTTAGTGATCTCAGATCGTTCTTGTATTGCTTACTCTTGGAACGTTTCTGTGAGTTGTTGATTCAAGTCAAAGGCACCCTAGTGCTAAAAAACCTAATGAAGCTTAGAGGATACGATTTCCAACATGAGGAAATCAACTTTGGTCGATTCATCGTAGTGTTTCTTGTATGAAACAACATCTTCATCAATAGACACTTCTAGAAGTTTTGGTACATCTGTGTGAAGAACATACTCCTTATTCTTATACCTCAATGTACGGATCCAATCAAGGTAATTGGATCTTGTCCTTTTTCCCTATTTAGAAATAGCATAAGCAAGAAGCTAGCATTCTGAGTTGGTAGAGGAGGAGGAGGAAGAGGCAGAAAGTTGTCGTTATTGTTGGAACCTATCATCTACAAAAGACAGTTTCAATTAGTTTGATACGATTAATGCTTAAAAATAGTTACCCTATATAAAAATATTTAATAAGGATAGGATCCACATTTGATTTTATGATGTGTAATGGGTCACCATAAACACATCACAAAGTTATTTGGGTAGGAAATACTATTTCCCAATTTCATTCTCTATGAAACTCCAAGATCTTTAAGATTCATTGACTATAAATGACATGTTACTCTCGAATTATGATCATCTCAAATTATATGATGGGGTTGCCACAGATCATAGAACAAATAGTGAATCAACCATGCAAACATGTGTAGTCGCAACTCAAGTGATGCTTGAGATTTGCAAGTTCTACATCATTCTCAACTATAGTCTCAAATTAGCGTGTCAGGTAACAACATGGGCTACATCAAAAAATTATAAAGAGAATGTGCATATTCTATGTGTAACATAAGATTCAAGTTTTTTTTTTAAATAAAAGTGGGGTTTTGTTTTATAATTGTAAGTTAATATCATTAACTAGAACACTTATCCTATCAAACTCTTTCAGTAACTCCACTCTCAAAATGCAAAGAAGCAGTGAAGGCGATAATTTATGAGCTTTTAAAATATGACATCATCATAAATCAAAGAAACCTCCTTAAACCTCTCTTTAACATCAAAGTGGTTGTGCCTGGTCATGGTTCGACTGATAATCTATTAGCTAAACATGTGGGGGAACATGTTGTAAATAGTGTTATAAATATAGTAACCATAATATTATGTAATAAATTTAATCTTTTTAAATTTACGACTTACCTTTTAAATATTTGAACTTAAATCTCTATTAAATAATATTTAATGTTTTAATTCAAATTAAATTACAAATTTTAATTTTATTTAAAAAATATTTCAAAACTTAAATTAAACTAAATATTCAAATTAAAATTTAAATAATATTGTAACCCAAGAGGTTTATCCAATAATTGAAAAATCATCAGATTTGCATTATTTGTGGAACAGGTTAAAAAAAAACTTATCCACCAAGCAAGGGATTAACTCTATTTTGAAAATTATGTCTTAGATATAAATTCTTATTATATTATATTTTAAAATTTTGAATTTTATAAACAATTAAAAAAAGCTACGAGCCCTAATTTTCAAAATTAAGCAAATATGATTTAACCAAATTACTTGGGTTTTAAGCAGTACTATAACAATAACCTAATGGCTCTTATACCACTAATGAGTTTTCTATCATTATATACACACTATTTATGGCAGCATAAGCAATATAAATCCATATGTATACACGCACGCTCAAGGATCTAGGTTTATTCTAATTTATAAATCTACTTATGAAAAAAAAACAATGAAAGAATTGCTAACCTCTTGACGCTCTTGATCTTCTTGATATTCTGGATGACTCCTTGGCTGACATCTGGTCACAGCCACCTTTTCATTGGATGTAGAGGACCCAATAGTCGGAAACCCTTTCTTTCATAGCCAAGGCTCTAAGAGAGTAAGAAAAATAAACTAAGAGGAAGGTCAATCTAACAAACCCTAGAAGGGCTAGGAATCGACCGCTAAGAAAAGGGAGTAAGGAAAATGACAAAAAATCAAGCCAATGTGCAAGGAGAATTAGAATCCCTAGAAACCTACTTATATCCTTGGATCTTTGCATTAGTTTCATATCCCATCCCATGTGGTACGGAGTGAATTTCGAAATTCAACTCCTTTTCCATGTAGGATATAGTGGTTTTCCACTTTTCCTTTATCCTTAAGAGTTCTGGAATATTCCAATTAATTAGTATTTAACAAATTAATATCAACCTATTTAAATGATTAAAAATATTTAATTTATTACCAAAATAATTTCCAATTAATTTATTAAACTTTAATAAATTAACAAACTTATTTTCTAGTATTCCTTTTGCTCAATTAGGTCATGTGGGTAACCCGAAAGGACTTTCTTATTACTAGAAATATTACAAATAGTTAATGACCGTTGACACTTTTTCCAATATTATGATCGTGCGAGTTGTTAGTGCCCTAAGAACATCCCCATTAGCATTGAAACCTTCGAGCACACTACCAACGACAAATCAATGAAATGTTTCCACCTTAAAAAATTAGTCATAAATGTTGGCATCACAAATGATGGGCCATGTATAAGGTAAAAGTAAAAAAGGATAAAGGGACTCTCTTTCTCTCTCTTTCTCTCTCTCTCTCTCTCTCTCTCTCTCCTATTCACTATCATTCTCACACACCCTCGTTCTCATTTGTGACTTGACAACCAGACGGTGCTTTTGGAATCTCCTCCTGGAATACTTCTAACATTTTTTGGTGTTTCAGGTGAACGATAGGAAGTAGAACTCAATCCCAATGACCAATTTACATTAGTAGTGTCATCGACAAGGAATATGTCCTTGATAAGGAGCTTAAGGTTATCAATGAGTCCACTGCTACTATTGAGGAGCTTTCAGAGTACACTGCACATGAGAGGGATGCTACCAAAGTGTCATGCATCATGTTGGCTACCATGACTCCCAAACTCCAGAAATCCTATGATCATTTCTACCCATATGAGATGCACCTAAATCTAATGGATAGGTACCATGAGAGCGCGCGTCAAGAAAGGGATGAAATCATCTCCTCCATGATAATGGTCAGGATGAAAGATGGTGAACCCATCACCAGTCAGTTACATAAAATGCAAAGGTTCATGGACCGATTACTGAAGCTGAATGTGGACTTCCCTGAGGACTTGGCGATTGATATCAATTTGCATTCCTTACCTCCAAGTTATGACCAGTTTCGTATGACTTATCATATCAACAAGGAGGAAGTTACACTTAGCAAACTTCAACGACTTTTAAGGACCGTTGAATGTGGCCTTAAAGGTAAGTCGGCTGTTACTTCTACTCCTACTCCTACAGCAGCCCCTGTTCTAGAAATTGGGCAGGGAAAGGGGAAGAAGAGGAAGACCCCTTCGAAGGGTACCAAGGGAAAGTCCCTTGAAGGCTCATCTTCATGTAGGACCAAGAAAGGTCTCATTCCTCCTTCTTAAAACCCAAAGGAAGCACAATGCTTTTACTGCCATGAAAAGGGGCACTGGAAGCGAAGCTGCCCCAAATACATGAAGGATGTGAAATATGGGAAAGTTAAACCCACCCATGCAGGTATTTATACTATATTTTCTGGTAACTCATTACATGCTAACTCTTCGGTGCTTGATACAGGTTGTGGTATTCACATTTGTACTGATTTGCAGGGCCAAAGAAGTAGTGAAGAAGTGGAGCATGGGAAGATTAACCTAATCTTGGGCAATAGGAAATCATCACATGTGACCAAGATTGGAGTTTATTTTTTATTGCTTAATAATGGGTTAACTTTAGATTTGAGTAAATGTTGTTGCTCGTCAGAAATGGCAAGAAATATTATTTCCCTTCATAGTTTGTACAAACAAGGTTTCACATTTTGTTTTGATAATAAAATTGGTGCTATTGATGCTTTTTATAATAATGTGTTTTATTTTAAAGCATTACCTTGTCACGGTGTATATGAAACTATGTCGATTGTATACAACTTAAGAAATAATATATATCATACTGATTCTTCTATGAGCTTAGATAAAGCATCCTTGTGGCATTGTCGTCTTGGACATGTTAACAAGAAGCTCATAGGCCAACTCCTGAAGGCTAGAGTTTTAGAATCATTTGAACTAAAGTCGGATGATAGTTGCGAGTCTTGTTTACTTGGAAAAATGACAAAGTCACCCTTCACTGGTACTTGTGAGAGAGGTGAGGGCTTGTTGGACCTTATTCACACAGATGTGTGTGGACCCTTCAAATCAGCCACCAGGGATGCTAACCAGTACTATGTGACTTTTACTGATGATTATAGTAGATATGGATATATCTACTTAATCAAGCAAAAGTCAGAAACCTTTGAAAAATTCAAAGTGTTCAAGTAGGAAGTTGAGAATCAGTTGGGCGGGAATATCAAGATGCTCCGATCCGATCGGGAAGGAGAGTATCTTAGTATTGAGTTCCTTGACTATCTTAAGGAATGTGGGATAGTCTCAATTTTGAAACCTCCTTGGACACCACAGCTGAACGGTGTTGCTGAGAGCCGTAATCGGACCTTATTGGACATGTTTCGTTGCATGATGAGTCGAGCTTCGTTACCAATCTCATTCTGGGGGTTTGCCTTAGAGACTGCCTCCCATATCCTCAATCTAGTCCCTACTAAGAAGGTTTCCAAAACACCTCACGAGATGTGGACTGGGAAAGTTCCCAATCTAGACCACATCAGGATTTGGGGTTGCGAAGCTTTTGTGAGGCGTGAGTCTCATGACAAGCTTGAACCTCGACGTGAGATGTGTATTTTCATCGGCTATTCACAAAGATCCTTTGGTTACCTCTTCTACAGGCCTAGTGAAAATGTGGTCTTTGTAGCAAGAAGGGGAGCCTTTCGTGAGAGAGAATTCATAAGCCATGGAAATAGTGGGAGACAAATTGACCTTAAAGAGCTTCAAGAGTCAAGTGGTGAAGGAACCTCATACACTATCGGCCAACATGAGGAGGAAACTCCTGTTGAGACGATAGATGAGTTCGTACCTCCGAGGCGTTCCACTAGAGTTAGGAACACATCTGAGTTTTATTATGGTTATCACATCACCACTGAAGGTGATACATTTATTAGTGATAGTACACTAATAGATTTGGATGAACCTAATAATTAGAGGGAAGCCACGGCGTGCCCTGAGTCTACTAAATGGAAGGAGGCTATGGACAATGAGATTTTGTCCATGTATTACAATCAAGTGTGGAACTTCGTTGACAATGTACCAGGTCGTAACACAGTTGGGTGCAAATGGATCTTCCAAAAGAAGACCGACATGGATGGGATGGTACACACCTACAAAGCAAGACTGGTGGCAAAGGGCTTTACTGAAACTCCAGGAGTTGACTATCATGAGACCTTTTCACCAGTAGCAAAGATTAAGTCTATTAGAGTTTTGTTGGCCATAGTTGCATTTCATGATTATGAAATATGGAAAATGGATGTTAAAACCGCTTTCCTTAATAGAAAGTCGGCTGAGGATGTTTACATGGCTCATCCAGAGGGGTTTGTCGATGCAAAGTACCCTAATAGGGTGTTTAAGCTTGAGAAATCCATTTATGGATTGAAACAAGCATCTTGTTGTTGGAATCTTTCCTTCGATGAGAAAGTCAAAGAGTTTGGTTTTTCGAGGAATGAAGATGAGTCCTGTGTGTATGTTAGGGCTAGTGGGAGTATAGTTAGATTTATGGTGTTGTATGTGGATGACATACTACTCATAAGAAGTTACATCCCAACTTTGCAGGAGGTTAACTCCTGGCTTGGGAAGTGTTTCGCTATGAAGAATCTTGGAGAAGTTGCCTATATCCTAGGGATAAGGATAATGAGAAACAGGAGTAAGAGACTAATTGGACTTAGTCAGAGTACCTACTTGGATAAGGTGTTGAAAACATGCATCATGTATAATTCCAAGAAAGGGGACTTGCCCATCCAGCACAATGCCAAGCTGAATAAGACTCAGAGTCCGAGTACAGAGGCTAAGATAGCAGATATGAGTCAATTTCCATATGCTTCGGCTGTTGGCTCAATCAGGTATGCTATCACTTGTACTCGCCCTGATGTAGCCTTTGCTTTGGGCATGGTTAGCGGATTTCAGGGAAATCCTGGCATGGTGCACTGGACCGTGGTAAAGAGTATTCTCAAGTACCTACGAAGGACTAAGGATTGGGTCCTTACCCTTGGTGGGAGTGATAACTTGAGAGTGATTGGGTATAGTGATGCTAGTTTTCAGACTAACTGGGATAATTTCCTCTCTCAGTCAGGCTAGGTCATTACCCTAAATGGAGGAGCAATTCCATGGAAAAGTTCCAAACAGGAGATAGTAGCTGATTCTGCTTGTGAATCAGAGTACATGGCAGCGAGTGAAGCCATGAAGGAGGTGATATGGCTGAAGAAATTCATTGGAGACCCTGGAATTATGCCAGCTGTATAAGACCCTATGTGTATTTTCTGTGATAGAAATAGTGCAGTCACCTTAGGAAAGGAGCCAAGAGATCACGGTAGATCCAGACACATTGACAGAAAATACCACTTCATCAGACACAAAATAGAAGAAGTACACCTCGTGGCAAAGAGGGTATCGTTAGAAGAGAACCCTGCAGATCCCCTCATGAAGGGACTGACTAGGGTTAGGCATTTGCAGCATGCAAGAAGCATCGGGCTGAGGGACGATATTAGTTTTAATAATTAGATTTCTGAAACTTGTAAAATGTAATTGGCATTTGATGATTAAATAAAAGTTGTTGTTTATTTATGAGTAAAGTGTAACTATCCTATGTTGATCGTTTACTATTGTTTCAATTTTGCATGTTTTGACTTACGGAATAATTATTTTATTCAAACTCTCCACAGTCAGTCATATGTCGAAAGTAGATATGACTCAAGATTGTCATGAATTTGGCTTATGAGATTTGTCTAATGTGCATTAGACATAGCAATTGTTGCTACAACATTCATGAGTGCTCATAAGTCCTGAGTATTGGATTTAACATATGCTCGCTTTTATGACTTCATGGAATTTATCTCGAGTGATCGCGACACGGTAATATCATATATATATATATATATATATATATATATATATATATATATATATATATATATCTTCAAACCTAGAGATATGAGTTTTTGACTATGAGTTGGTTATCCATTGATTGTATGAAAACGCATTACTAACTTGATGTCATAAAACGTGCTTTTGTGCATAATTCAACAAGTAGTTTGTAATAGCATATGATTCGAGCTTTATATGATCCGTCCAGCAAAAGAAGTGATATCTGGGCCCCTCGATGATTTGGTTTTGACTTATGTGCCGGGCCCGGTCAGAACCTAATCGATGTGTTCAATTTGGTTCTATGTCAGACAAATCAGAGATCGAGAAACAAATGCTGGACAATAAGTTAGACTATGTTCCATGTATTTGTCCGGCTGATATGTTGAGAACAGAGGAATATATGATCACTTATCTAAAATGGCGCTTCATAGTTCAACAGAGTTTTAAAGAGCTACGATTGTTGGTTGGTTTCTGAAGTTATACTTGCAACTATAGCTTTCAGACTTATCCAAGTGGGAGACTGTTGGATAAGGTGACTAAGTCTGTAACTATATTTGATATCAACTTGACCCGACCCGGCATGGCCCATTTGGGTTGCACTTCACCTAACAACTTGTATGGATATATTTTTGAGAATAAGATGTTTATGATATATTAATATATTATTGGTTATAATATATTAATATGATATCATACTTATTTAATTAGTATTGATCAATAATTAATTTAGTAATCAAAATGGAGCTAAATAAATATGGACGCTTATTTATATATACGGATTGGGCTAAAATTTATTTAGGGTGGGCTAAGAGTATATGGGATCCATGGATAACCCATGGAGGTTTTTACCTATGGATCCTAGGTAAATGAAGAGTCATGGGTATTAGGGTTTAACCCTGATCCTCCATACTATATAAATGAGTCCTTGGTTCTAGATATGGACTAGTGTGTGTGAGCATAAGAGTGAGCCAATTTCTTCAAGTGTTCTTATTCTCTCAAGAGCTTCCAATTTGTTTTGGTGAATTGTGACACCACTTGAGGCATCCACACTATTGGTGCTAGGCTCATAATCTCCAAGCAATCAACCACAAAAGAAAGGTATGTTTTTCTACTTAAAGGTTTGTATTACAAGTACCCCATAACATGCTAGTTAGGTTGTGAACCTTGGAAATCAAATTTGCATGTATTTTAGAGAAAACATAGATTCAAGGTTTCTAGGGTTGCTTGTAGACCATAGGAGTGTTAGTGTGCTCAAAACTCATCAGTGGTATCAGAGCCTAGGCTTGTTTCTTTGATACTTAATGCAATCTTGTTGAAAAAGCTCAAAAAGTCTGCACTCTGCAGCATGAACTCGTCGAGTCCATGGGGGGACTCGACGAGTCCATGTGTAAACTCATCCTACTCGTCGAGTAGGTTCTTGCACTCAATGAGTAGGAGCCCCAGAATGCAGTTTTTCGACTTTTGTTGCTGGAAATTGACTAGAAACATTAGCCTAAACTGTTTTGGTGTTTTTAAACTTATTTTAGATGGTGTAATGTTTATGCTAATCCATTTACAATGGCTAACATCAAAGTTCCATGTTTTATATGTGTTAATATGATTCTTGAAATTTTGATATGAATGTTCATGTTCTTATGAGTTTTAGAAGATCATAGGAATTATGTGTAATTTGCTTTTAGTGTAATTCATGATCTTAATGGCTAATGATGGAATCCATAACTTGTCCTCAAGTTATGGATAACCAAAAGTCACTTCTTTAAAAGTGTCATTAAAGAATAAGAGGTTACATAAAATGAAGAGTCTTCTTTTTATGGACCATTAAAACTCATAAGTTATGAAATGAAAAGTCTTGAATAGTTTCAATACTTGCCCTAAAGTCTTGGAATTTGTAAAGTCTCACACATTAATACATTAATTCCAAATAGATCCTTGGAATTTTAAAAGTTTAAAATTCAACCCTTATACTTCTTTAATATTAAATGTTTAATTATATATATATATATATATATATATATATATATATATATATATATATATATATATATATATATAAGAATAAGTCAGTCTTACCATAAGTAGGCCTCATTCACAAAGCCGGTCTATAAGGGGGGTATAAGGTTGTTGCCTATAAAATGGCAGCTTAATGGATGTCCACTCTCACCCACCGCTTCCTTGACTAGTGGAGGATCGTTATCCGAACGGGTAGGATAGGACCTTAATCCTCATTAAAATTATAATGAAATTATAAAGTAACTAAACCTTTATTAATTCCTAATCTTAGTTACTTTAGGAAATTGTGAAATAGGTGATAACCCATGAAATTACACTTTGTACCTTACCAAGTCGTTAGTGGAGCGTGTGTGGTTAACCGATACACTAACATGGAATAGTAAGAGTGGCAAAGGGTGACTTAAGTTTTATCATAGATCAGTGAAGCGCGTGTGGTTAACTGACACATCGATTAGGTGTTAAAATTAAGGGTACGAAGTCAATTTGCATGATTATTCACACCTTTTTTGTGATCCTCAGCATCTCAGTCACAAACTTGAGAGGGCACAATCGAGATTTAAACATGCCATTGAAAGTTCAATTTATCTAAAAGATCTAGTATTTCCAAATCCAATTAAAACATAATAATTCATTTCGTTTATCATGGTGGAAATTGGTAAATCGTCATTTACCTGCCTTCACATATTTCATAGCTTGGATTACAGCATCCCTCTTCCAAGTAATGAAATAGTTTGTAGGGTCCTAGCCTTAATATTTCATTTGGGTGACTTATTAAGGATTCTTCATCTAATTAAACGTGTCCTTCATTCTTTCAGATGTCTTTCAACATTACCACTGGCTCAAACCCTATAGGCTCCTTTTCCCTCATGAACTTGTGTGGGAAAGTCACTTTTGATGGGTCTAACTTCAATGAATGGATTAGAAACATCAGGATGATTACCCGCTATTAGAACAAGGAATATGTCATTGATAAGGAGCTTAAGGTTATCAATGAGTCCACTGCTACTCCTGAGGAGGTTGGAGAGTACACTGCACATGAGAGGGATGCTACCAAAGTGTCCCGCATCATGTTGGCTACCATGACTCCCAAACTCCAAAAATTCTTTGAAGATTTCTACCCATATGAGATGCACCAAGATCTGATGGATAGGTACCATCAGAGCGCGCGTCAAGAATGGGATGAAATCATCTCCTCCATGATAACGGTCAGGATGAAGGATGGTGAACCCATCACCGGTCAGTTGCAGAAAATGCAAAGGTTCGTGGACCGATTGCTGAAGCTGAATGTGGACTTCCCTGAGGACTTGGCGATTGATATCATTTTCCATTCCTTACCTCCAAGTTATGACCAGTTTCGTATGACTTATCATATTAACAAGGAGGAAGTTACATTAGCAAACTTCAAGGAATTTTAAGGACCGTTGAATGTGGCCTTAAAGGTAAGTCGGTTGTTACTTCTACTCCTACTCCTACAACAGCCCCTGTTCTGGAAATTGGGCAGGGAAAGGGGGAGAAGAAGAAGACCCCTTCGAACGGTACCAAGGGAAAGTCCCTTGAAGGCTCCTCTTCATGTAGGACCAAGAAAGGTCTCATTCCTTCTTCTTCAAACCCAAAGGAAGCACAATGCTTTTACTGCCATGAAAAGGGGCACTGGAAGCGAAGCTACCCCAAATACATGCAAGATGTGAAGGATGGGAAAGCTAAACCCACCCATGCAGGTATTTATACTATATTGTATGGGAACTCATTAAATGCTAACTCTTGGGTGCTTGATACAGGTTGTGGTATTCACATTTTGTACTGATTTGCAGGGCCTAAGAAGTAGTGAAAAAGTGGAGCATGGGAAGATAAACCTAATCATGGGCAATAGAAAAGCATCGCATGTGACCAAGATTGGAGTTTATTTTTTATTGCTTAATAATGGGTTAACTTTAGATTTGAATAAATGTTGTTACTCGTCAGAAATAGCGAGAAATATTATTTCCATTCATAGTTTGTACAAACAAGGTTTCACATTTTTTTTGATAATAAAATTGGTGCTATTGATGCTTTTTATAATAATGTGCTTTATTTTAAAGCATTACCTTGTCATGGTGTACATGAAATTGTGTCTGTTGTAGACAACTTAAGAAATAATATATATCATACTGATTCTTCGATGAGCTTAGATAAAGCATCCTTGTGGCATTGTCGTCTTGGACATGTTAACAAGAAGCTCATAGGCCAACTCCAGAAGGCAAGAGTTTTGGAATCATTTGACCTAAAGTCGGATGATAGTTGCGAGTCATGTTTACATGGAAAAATGACAAATTCACCCTTCACTGGTACTTGTGAGAGAGGTGAGGGCTTGTTGGACCTTATACACACAGATGTGTGTGGACCCTTCAAATCAGCCACAAGGGATGCTAACCAGTACTATGTGACTTTTACTGATGATTATAGTAGATATGGATATATTTAGTTAATTAAGCATAAGTCAGAAACCTTTGAAAAACTCAAAGAGTTCAAGTAAGAAGTCGAGAATCAGTTTGGCAGGAATATCAAGACGCTCCGATCCGATCGGGAAAAAGAGTATCTTAGTATTGAGTTCCTTGACTATCTTAAGGAATGTGGGATAGTCTCACAATTGACACCTCCTTGGACACCACAGTTGAATGGTGTTGCCGAGAGGCGTAATCAGACCTTATTGGAGATGGTTCGTTCCATGATGAGTCGAGCTTCATTACCAATCTCATTATGGGGGTATGCCTTAGAGACTGCCGCCCATATCCTCAATCTAGTCCCTACTAAGAAGGTTGCCAAAACACCTCACGAGATGTGGACTGGGAAAGTTCCCAATCTAGACCACATCAAGATTTGGGGTTGCAAAGCTTTGGTGAGGCGCGAGTCTCATAACAAGCTTGAACCTCAAAGTGCGAGGTGTATTTTCATCGGCTATTCACAAAGATCCTTTGGTTACCTCTTCTACAGGCCTAGTGAAAATGTGGTCTTTATAGCAAGAAGGGGAGTCTTTCGTGAGAGAGAATTCATAAGCCAAGGAAACAGCGGGAGGCAAATTGTCCTTGAAGAGCTTCAAGAGTCAGGTGGTAAAGGAACCTCAAACACTATCGACCAACCTGAGGAGGAAACTCCTGTTGAGACAATAGATGAGTCCGTACCTCCGAGGCATTCCACTAGAGTTAGGAACACACCTTAATTTTATCATGGTTATCACATCACCACTGAAGGTGATACATTTATTAGTTATAGTACACTAATAGATTTGTATGAACCCAATAATTATAGGGTAGCCATGGCAGGCCCTGAGTCTGCTAAATGGAAGGAGGCTATGGACAGCGAGATTCAGTCCATGTATGACAATCAAGTGTGGATCTTGGTTGACAATGTACCAGGTCGTAAGACAGTTGGGTGCAAATGGATCTTCAAAAAGAAGACTGACGTGGATGGGATGGTACACACCTACAAAGAAAGAATGGTGGCAAAGGGCTTTACTCAAACTCCAGGAGTTGACTATCATGAGAACTTTTCACCAGTAGCAAAGATTAAGTCTATTGGAGTTTTGCTGGCCATAACTGCATTTCATGATTATGAAATATGGAAAATGGATGTCAAAACTGCTATCCTTAATGAAAAGTTGGCTGAGGATGTTTACATGGCTCAGCCAGAGGGGTTTGTCGATGCAAAGTACCCTAATAGGGTGTGTAAGCTTGAGAAATCCATTTATGGATTGAAACAAGCATCTCGTAGATTGAATCTTTGCTTTGATGAGAAAGTCAGTGAGTTTGGTTTTTCGAGGAACGAAGATGAGTCATGTGTGTATGTTAGGGCTAGTAGGAGTATAATTAGCTTTTTGGTGTTGTATGTGGATGACATAGTACTCATAGGAAATGACATCCCAACTTTGCAGGAGGTTAAGTCCTGGCTTGGGAAGTGTTTCGCTATGAAGGATCTTGGAGAAGCTGCCTATATCCTAGGGATAAGGATAATGAGAGACAGGAGTAAGAGACTAATTGGACTTAGTCAGAGTAACTACTTGGATAAGGTGTTGAAAAGATTCAACATGCAGAATTCCATGAAAGGGGACTTGCCCATCCAGCACAATTTCAAACTGAGTAAGACTCAGAGTCGGAGTACAAAGGCTGAGATACCTGAGATGAGTCAATTTCCATATGCTTGCATTGTTGGCTCGATCATGTATGCTATGACTTGTACTCTCCCTGATGTAGCCTTTGCTTTGAGCATGGTTAGCAGATTTCAGGGAAATCCTGGGATGGCGCACTGGACCGCGGTAAAGAATATTCTTAAGTACCTACGAAGGACTAAGGATTTGGTCCTTACCATTGGTGGGAGTGATGACTTGAGAGTGATTAGGTATGGAGATGCTAGTTTTCAGACTGACAGGGATAATTTCCGCTCTCAGGCAGGCTGCATCTTTACCCTGAAGAGTGGAGCAATTACTTGGAAAAGTTCCAAACAGGAGACAGTAGCTGATTCTGCTTGTGAATCAGAGTACATAGCAGCGAGTGAAGCTGTGAAGGAAGCGATATGGCTGAAGAACTTCATTGGAGACCTTGGAGTTATGCTAGCTATACAAGAACCTATAGAAATTTTCTGTGACAGCAATAGTGCGATTACCTTAGCCAAGGAGCCAAGAGATCACGGTAGATCCAGACACACTGACAGAAAATACAACCTCATAAGACACAAGATAAAAGAAGGACTCCTCGTGGCAAAGAGGGTATCGTCAGAAGAGTACCCTGTGATCCCATCGCGAAGGGATTGACTAGGGTTAGGCCTTTGCAGCATGCAAGAAGCATCAGGCTGAGGGACGATATTAGTTTTAATAATTAGATTTCTGAAACTTGTAAAATGTAATTGGCATTTGATGATTAAATAAAAGTTGTTGTCAATTTATGAGTAAATCCTATGTTGATCGTTTACTATTGTTTCAATTTTCCATGTTTTGAATTGCAGAATAATTATTTTATTCAAACTCTCCACAGTCGGTCATATGTCGTAAGTAGATATGAATCAAGACTGTCATGAATCTTGCTTGTAAGATTTGTATAAGGTGCATTAGACATAGCAATGTTTGGTACAACATTCATGAGTGCTCATAAGTCCTGAGTATTGGATTAAACCCACGCTCGCTTGTATCACTTCATGGAATTTATCTCAAGTGATCGCGAGACGGTAATATATATATATATATATATATATATATATATATATATATATATATATATATATATATATCTTCAAACCTAGAGATATGAGTTGTTGCTATGAGTTGGTTATCCATTGATTGTACAAAAATGCATCAGTAACTTGATGTCATAAAACGACCTTTTGTGCATAATTCCTCAAGTAGTTAGTACATGCATATGAGTCGAGGTTTATTTGTTCCTTCTAGCAGTAGAAGCAATATCTGGGTCCCCCAATGCTTTGGTTTTAACTTATGTGACAGGCCCGGTCAGAACTTAATTGATTTGTTCAATTTTGTTCTACGTCAGACAAATCAGAGATCGAGAAAAAAATGTTAGACAATAAGTTAGATCATGTTCCATGTGTTTGTCCGGCTGATATCTTGAGAACAGAGGAATATATGATTACTTATCTAAAATGGCGCTTCATAGTTTAGCAGAGTTTTAAAGAGCAACGATTGTTGGTTAGTTTCTGAAGCTATACTTGTGACTACAGTTATCAGACTTATCCAAGTGAGAGACTGTTGGATAAGGTGTCTAAGTCCGTAACTATATTTGGTATCAACTTGACCCGACCCGGCATGGTCCATTTGGGTTGCACTTCACCTAACAACTTGTATGGATATACTTTTGAAAATAAGATGTTTATGATATATTAGTATATTATTGGTTATAATATATTAATATGATATCATAATTATTTAATTAGTATTGATCAAGAATTAATTTACAATTAATTTAGTGATCAAATGGAGCTAATTAAATATGGACTCTTATTTATATATATGGATTGGGCTAACATTTATTTAGGATAGGCTAAGAGTACATGGGGTATAGTCCATGGAGCTTTTAACCCATAGATCTTAGGTAAATGAAGAGACATGTGTATTAGTGTTTAACCCTAATCCTCCATACTTTATAAACGAGTCATTGGTTCTAGTATTGGACTAGTGTGTGTGAGCATAAGAGTGAGTCGATTACTACAAGTGTTCTTATTCTATCAAGAGCTTCCAATTTTTTTTGGTGATTTGTGACACCACTTGAGGCATCCACACTATTGGTGCTAGGCTCATAAACTCCAAGCAATCAACCACAAAAGAAAGATATGTTATTGTACTTAAAGTTTTGTATTACAAGTACCCCATAACATGCTAGTTAGGTTCTGAACCTTAGAAATCAAATTTGCATGTATTTTAGAGAAAACATAGATCCAAGGTTCGTAGGGTTGCATGTACACCATAGGAGTGTTAGTATGCTTAAAACCCATCAGATGAGGATAATGACGAAGATGATGATGATGATGATGATGATGATGATGATGGAGTAGTAGTAGTATTCCTTATATCCTTTATCACTACAATTGAAACCGCTCATGAATTTTGGACATTTAACCACAGTTCAACTAGTGAGGTTGGAAAATTCTTAGGTTCGCACGTTGACATGGGATTATCTAATCCTCCTGTCCATAGTTTCTTAAATTTGTAGGTCACACCCCAAGAGGAAAGGAGTAGTCCATACTTAGAAAATGTTGTATCTCTAGTTTCTCCCAAGATGTGAGAGTTTGAAAATGCTCATAAGGAAATGACTTTCGATTGTCGCAATAACAAATCTAAAGATAAGTTAGGTGTGAAATGGGGAGAAAACCAAAAACTTTTTTCTGGAATAGGCTGTACACTATCACGATCACCTACTATCGCATCAGAAAGAGAGGATGTGTGCTCCTACACTATTGAAAGGATCAAGGATGTCATTGAATAACATTGGGTGATCAGTAAGATTTCCTAATTTATCTCTATATGAATTTGTCTTTTGGACATGTGTACATTTAGATGCTTCACCTTATAATTTACATGTTATGCAAGATTTAGTGATCTCGGATCGTTCTTGTATTGCTTACTCTTTGAACGTTTCCGTGAATTGTTGATTCATGTCAAAGACACCCCAGTGCTCAAAAATCTAATGAAGCTTAGAGGACATGGTTTCTAACCTGAGGCAATCAACTTTGGTCGATTTATCGTAGTGTTTGTTTTATGAAACAACATCTTCATCAATAAACACTTCTAGAAGTTTTGGAACATCCGTGTCAAGAACATACTCCTTATTCTTATACCTCAAGTTGAACCTCAATGTACGGATCCAATCAAGGTAATTGGATCTTGTCATTTTTCCCTATTTAGAACTAGCATAAGCAAGAAGCTAGCATTCTGAGTTGGTAGAGGAGGAGGAGGAAGATGCAAAAAGTTGTCGTTATTGTTGGAACCTATCATCTACAAAAGACAGTTTCAATTAGTTTGATACGATTAATGCTTAAAAATAGTTACCCTAAATAGAAATATTTAATAAGGATAGGATCCACATTTGATTTTATGATGTGTAATGTGTCACCATAAACACATCACAAAGTTATTTGGGTAGGAAATACAATTTCCCAATTTCATTCTCTATGAAACTCCAAGATCTTTAAGATTCATTGACTATAAATGACATGTTACTCTCGAATTATGATCATCTCAAATTCTATGATGGGGTTGCCACAGATCATAGAACAAATAGTGAATCAACCATGCAAACATGTGTAGTCGCAACTCAAGTGATGCTTGAGATTTGAAAGTTCTACATCATTCTCAACTATAGTCACAAATTGGCGTGTCAGGTAACAACATGGGCTACATCAACAGATTATAAATAGAATGTGCATATTCTATGGGTAACATAAGGTTCATGTTTTTTTTTAATAAAAATGGGGTTTTGTTTTATAATTGTAAGTTAGTATCATTAACTAGAACACTTATCCTATCAAACTCTTTCAGTAACTCCACTCTCAAAAGGCAAAGAAGCAGTGAGAGCGATAATTTATGAGCTTTTAAAATTTGACCTCATCATAAATCAAAGAGACCTCCTTAAACCTCTCTTATAACATCAGACTGGTTGTGCCTGGTCAAGGTTCGACTGATAATGTATTAGTTAAACATGTGGGGGAACATGTTGTAAATAGGGTTATAAATATAGTAACCATAATATTATGTAATAAATTTAAACTTTTTAAATTTACGACGTATCTTTTAAATATTCGAACTTAAATCTCTATTAAATAATACTTAATGTTTTAATTCAAATTAAATTATAAATTTTAATTTTATTTAAAAAACATTTCAAAACTTAAATTAAACTCAATATTCAAATTAAAATTTAAATAATATTGTAGCCCAAGAGGTTTATCCAATAATTGAAAAATCATCAGATTTGCATTACTTGTGGAACTGGTTAAAAAAAACTTATCCACCAAACAAGGGATTAACTCTATTTTGAAAATTATGTCTTAGATATAAATTCTTATTATATTATAGAAATCTACTTATGAAAAAAAAATGAAAGATGAAAGAATTACTAACCTCTTGATGCTCTTGATCTTCTTGATCTTCTGGAAGACTCCTTGGCTGACATCTGGTCACAGCGACCTTTTCATTGGATGTAGAGGACCCAATAGTCGGAAACCCTTTCTTTCATAGCCAAGGCTCTAAGAGAGTAAGAAAAATAAACAAAGAGGAAGGTCAATCTAACAAACCCTAGAAGGGTTAGGAATCGACCACTAACAAAAGGGAGTAAGGAAAATGACGAAAAATCAAGCCAATGTGCAATGAGAATGAGAATCCCTAGCAACCTACTTATATCCTTGGATCTTTGCATTAGTTTCATATCCCATCCCATGTGGGATGGAGTGAATTTCGAAATTCACCTCCTTTTCCATGTAGGATAGAGTGAGTTTCGACTTTTCCTTTATCCTTAAGAGTTCTGGAATACTCCAATTAACTAGTAATTAACAAATTAATATCAACCTATCTAAATGATTAAAACTATTTAATTTATTACCAAAATAATTTCCAATTAATTTATTAAACATTAATAAATTAACAAACTTATTTTCTCGTATTCCTTTTGCTCAATTAGGTCATGTAGGTAACCCGAAAGGACTTTGTTATTAGTAGAAATATTACAAATAGTTAATGACCTTAGACACTTTTTCCAATATTACGATCGTGCGAGGTGTTAGTGCCCTAAGAACATCCCCATTAGCATTGAAACCCTCGAGCACACTACCAACGACAAATCAATGAAATGTTTCCACCTTAAAAAATTAGTCATAAAGGCTGGCATCACAAATGATGGGCCATGTATAAGGTAAAAGAAAAAAGGATAAAGGGGCTCTCTTTCTCTGTCTCTCTCTCTCTCTCCCATTCACTATCACTCTCTCACACCCTCGTTCCCATTTGCGACTTGACAACCAGACGGTGCTTTTGGAATCTCCTCCTGGAATACTTCTAACATTTTTTAGTGTTTCAGGCGTATGATAAGAAGTAGAACTCAATCACAATGACCAATTTACATTAGTAGTGTCATCAACAAGATCGTTGATAGAAGAAATAGATTCATCATCCCACTCGAATTGATTCAAGAAGGCGAGAACCAACTAATACCTTCTTCATGTATCTCAATGGAAATACCCAGAAATGGTATTCTCCATAAAAATAGTATTCTAGCTTATTTCGATGATCCTCGATATATAAGAAATAGATCAGGACTTACTAAATATGAGACTCGAGAACTAAATTCAATAGTAAAGCACTGTCTCAACAATCTGATAAATGGGAAACCTGACATAACTAAAGGAAGGAAGTTAGTTTAGCCCAATTCAACCAATATATTATTAGGAACTCCGGTGGAAGCCACACCACCAACAATCCTTCGTACCTTACCCCTAAGATCCTCAAACATATATTAGCCACTACACCAACACTTACAATTACACCATAACCAAAGAACAAACAACCACTTATTAACCACCACCAAACTTCTTACCTTCTGAATCAAACCCTACTTTGATGGATGAAAGTGCAATGATGCAATCCTACTTGGAATATACAATGTTTGAAGTTCAATACCAAAAGACAAAAGACACTCTAGCTTCTTGTAGCCACGTAGGCTCAAACACGGTTGTACCGTTGTAATAACCCTACCCCAATGGTTTGTGTTGTGTGAAGTTTTAGGCAACGGTACCCATTATGACGAGACATGTAACATAAAATATGCAAGGAACTAATCTTGGTTGAAGTTTATGTGTGTTGCTGAGATACGTGTAATAACACACGTATATGAGAGTATAGAGGTTGTTTTTGAAATGGGAGTTGATCATCGAAGAAAAGAGTCCGAACACCATTGTTGATTTTTCGTAGCATTCGTTATGGTTTCCCATTTTGTTGGGTTGTATACCGGCAAGAAAAACTCATGTGAATGCCATTAATGTCACAAAATTAAACTGTTTGTTACCAATTTGTTAGTCATTCTAACATTAAAAGTTTGAATATTAGATTTGATTTGGGTCTTGTTATAGGCATGAAAGTGTAAGGATATGGAAAAAAAAAAAAAAACACTTCTGACTTTTTTCTTAGAGGATGCACCATACAAAATGCGAAAACTTATAAATAAATATGACATAATATTTAATACTAATATGGCTTTGCAAAGGTGATATCAAAACATCATAATGAATATTTTAAAATGGAAACAATGCAATAGTTTGTGATAAACCAAAAAACAACCGAGCATGTTTTCCTAATCGACATGCAAATGTGATATCGAAACGTCATAATGAATATTTTTAAATGGAAACAATGCAGTAGTTTATGATAAACCAAAAGACAATCGAACATGTTTTCCTAATTGACATGCATGAAATAATAAAGGGGAATCCTTATTATTACAACAAATGAAACGATTTGAAATTAAATGTTTGAAAACGTCTCGGTTGGAATAAACAAGTCTTTGGTGCCATGTGGATGAATTCATCATGAGGAATGCTTGATGTTCCGATCAGTTAAGAATAAAGGTCGCTCGTTGTCACATCCAATAGGGATTCGATGAGACCAATAGTCCTTTATAGAAAAAACAAAATCGTTAAATTCAATAAAATGTGTATTATCTCTAGTAAATTGACGTACAAAAATCAGATTTTTAATGATTTGAGGGGTTATACGAAAATGATAATGACAAGGAGTTGTGTTACCCATGTTAGTAACTAGAATTCAAGATCCGTCACCAAGCAATACCAAAAACGAATTGCCCTTAATGCTAAAAGATTAAAGTATACTTGATTCAACTTGAAGATGATATGTTGCCCCCGAAATCCATGTACCAGTTAGCATTCCGGGGGTCCTGTAAATGACTAAATTCATTGTATCGGCTTGAGGTAAAGTTGTATCTTGTGCATCATTTTCTGGAAATTGGAACCCTGCCAAATGCCAATTAGAAGAAAGATGCTATCCAGCAAAAAAAACGCATGTGTGGGCTGAACTAAAAACCGAACTATTGGGCCAAGAATGTTGTTGCTTTCGTTAGGCCCCAATGTTAGGCTGTTGCTGCCTATCTCTTACGCTTCAGTTTACTTTAACAATAATGCAAATTTCTTTCTCTAGCTACTCTTCCTTTTGTTCCTCTATTCTCGCTCTTACGAAACAAAGCATTAGATTCGTTAATTTTAAGTTAACTCTTCAAAGTTCACCAAACCTCTAACAATATATACTTCTTTTTGCTGTCAATTAAAATACATAAATGAATCATGTTCAGATTAGAAGAAAAGAAAATCTTTGGTCTAATTGTAACCCTGAATGCGCAAAGTTATTGCCTTAAATGGTTAATAAATGTTTCCTTTAAAGTGGTTTTGATGGTAAACCATGATAAGTTGCATTTAATCAAAAGCATCACCAATAGGAGATAACATGGTTTGATCATTGACGCATTACCAACGGCTCTAAGGGGTTGGTGATTACTTTAACATCTTCTTCCTTTTTCTTTCTTCACGGTTGATATTGATGGTGTTGGGTGGTGGTCCAACTTATGCCTACCAAACATTGGCTCTGACATATAATCAACACCATGGACATCATGCATTGCTCAAGCCTTCATTTATTTATTTAGTTAGCCGCATAAGCTTCCATTGTTTAATAGTGGAAGCACCTTTCCAACTTTTGAGAGCCTTTTGATAACCTTAGTGCTCGTTGTCACTGACGGTGTAATCGTTTGTGGAATCGAACACGACAAGATTTAGGTTCTACTTAAAAAAATTATGACAACACAAAATTTTGTTCTATATGTGACAATAAACTTCAAATTTTCAAGTTCTTTGGGGCAGTTAACTTTGTTCAAGTGTATTTGCAAGATAGGAAACAAAAGTTTAGAGGGTGATGGTGGAACGAGACATATAGTTTGGGTTACATGTAATTAAATCATGTCACTTTACTACAACAATAGGGTAAATTATTAGAAGAGGTTCCATGTGGCCAATGTGAATTAACCGGTTATACTTTTCATAATATCTTGGAATATGTGACCTTCACATTTTTTACATGATGTACTAAGCACTTCAGTTATATTTTTACTAGGGACATTGTCATCATTGATATATAATAGATAATTAAATGACAAATAATAACGATAACTAATAAATAATTAAATATTTAAATACGTTAGTCGTGAAATGACAAATATCGAATTAATAGATAACTACCATTAATTGAATATACATTTTTTTATAAAATGTGCTTATATAAAGTTTACTTATGTCATGTTTGAACCAAGGAAAAAGAAGAATACTCTCATTAAAAAAGAGTTAACTAATTATGAAAATAACTTATAGAGGTAAACCGGTAGAATAATAAACTAAAAAGAGTTGGTAGTAGTATATTGTAAAATTACAAAAATAAAATAAAATAAAATAAATCATTTTAAACCAAAAAACTAATGAAATAATTTTATACATATAATTGTTTTAAAGGTAAATCTAATTAGATTTCTAAATTACTCATTAAATTTTATCTATTATCATAATGAGACTTAAACCCCCAACATTAACAAATGAGGACAATATATGATACCTGTCGTTGGACTAGAAGTTATTTGGTATATAATTTTATCAATTAGGGTGGGCATATATGTATAAGACAACAAAAAAAGAATATATGGTAATACATAATTCTTTATTCATTTTCCAAAAACATCATATTAGTATAAAAAATAGACTTTTTTTCTTCAAAAATTTTCACTTGGTTTTGTTAGTATTTTTAACATTTAAGCTTATTTTTCACCGAAAAAAAAAAAAAAAAAATATATATATATATATATATATATATATATATATATATATATATATATAAAAGTGTATAATTTTTGTTACTCTAAAAATAAACATTCATATTGATGCATATAAAAATATTATTTTTCTGGAAACTTCTCAGATTCACGCTGTAAACGTTAAAAACTAAAGTATATACTTCAGATTCACAATATAAATAAACTCACTTGTGGATTTTACAAAAATATTTTTCAAGAAGATAAACCTAATTTGTTTTGTTGTTTTTTTAATGTTTAGATTTACTTTTTATCGGAGAAACAAAATACATATATAAAAAATCATAATTTTTATACTTTCAAATAGACATTCTTGTTGGTGTATAAAAAAATATTTTTTTTCCGACGTATTAACTTAGATTCACGTTGTTAATGCTGAAAATTAAATTATATTTAGTTCAGATTCATAGTGTGAATAATAGTCACTTAAATTCGTATGGAGAAACTTGAATATTGAATTTTATAAAGTTTATATTCACAATGTGAATAATTTTACTCGTGAATTTTACAAAACTAATTTATGAGTAATTAAAATGTTAAAATATTATAAAATTACAAGGAAATATACTTTGATTAACATGTAATTTTGCTAAATTAATTTGTGAATGTTCAAATCGTTGAAATAATAAGGGGTCGTTTGATAGTTGCTTATTGAGTTAATGCTGACTGAGTTAGAATTTCTGACTTAGTCCACATCTACTGAAATCATGTTGTTTGATTAAATCTGTAACTGACAGTGATTAATGATGAAAAATGACCATATTACCCTTTGATGGAAAATTTTATATAGCATAAAAAATAACAACGAATTTTATTCTTGATTCCAAAAAAAACAATGAATTTTGATCGAACCATCAAATTGACTGAATACTCCAAAATAGGACTGAAATATTTTTTTATTGTTTTTACCCATTTATCTCCTTAATCTTATGCAAAAATAACATTAGCTTCTTATAAATTTCCTAAATATAAAAGTACGAAAGATAATTTAATTTATTTATGAAACCCATAAAAGAAATGCTACTTGACATACTTGATAACTAAAATTCTAAATACCAAAGAATCCATAAGTAAATGATAGAAAATCAAATTAATAATCAACCCATAGTAACACAAAATTATTAAAATTAAAGTTTTAGATCAGTGTTCATCTCCATAATTACATACAAACCAATAAAACTTGGAATAATCAATCATCAAATTTTCAATTTCGAAGATACAAACTTGAGCTAATTGATTGTCAATTTTCAATTACAATGTTACGTACTTGATTAATCACAATTCTAGATAGGTTATAACACCAGTAATTAAATCTCCCAAACAAAATACTTATGTTTCTATTAGATAGATATAAACGCCTGCAATCAAATCTCAATCTTACCTTTAATATGAAAATTCGATTTACAGAGCAACAAATAAACTCAGTGAACCTCTTCACGTTGCTTCTAACATCTCTTCATATCTTCTTATTTCAAAAGAAGAACTTCTTGAGGTATTTCTAAGCTTGGTTTCCAATAACCCAAAATATGGTCCCAGAAAACGTATCAGTCCAAGTATACTTCAATTAAGGTTGTGGTGGCTAACTGGCTGGAAGAGAGGCTGCTTCATGCAGCTTTGTATTGATGAAGGATGAGAGAACATTATAGAATTGATTTGAAAAAGGTCTAAAATCGCAGCTCTGGCCGGAGATGACATTGTGCTGGAAATATAGCGTCGATCTGGCCGAAGGACGTATGAAATCGTTGGAGGGAGCTAATCGTGATGTTATCTATCCTGATGTGTGTTATTCTTTAAGTCACAGAGGAAGCGGGCGCCAATAGTCTTTTTTTAGTCAACCATAGTTTTCACTTTACCGAGTCAGAACCTTCGGTGAGTTATGGTGACCGAATCAACACTTTTGAGCTTTACCAAACGGGCCGACCTGACTGAGTCACAGACATAGTGAGGTCACTATCTAACGGACCCTAATCATGAATGTTAAAAATTGATATATGCAATTCATTCACAGTGTGATCTGACCAAATCTAAATGAGAAAAAAATTTATATCGTTATAGATGACAAAAAATAGTTTTTTAGTATATTTGGGATAAAAAATAAACCTAAATATTAAAAAAAAAAAAAAAAAAAAACAATAAAACAAGATGAGTTTTTTTCGAAGACAATATCATTGCTTGTAGAAATTTCTCCCTTAGCCATATATTGAGACGTCGGAGACAAAGAGTAATTTAAGAGTAAAATATAGAATGTAATGTGCTCCTTAGCCATATATTGAGATGTCGGAGACTTAAGAGTAAAATATAGAATATGTATTTGTTGTCCTAATAAAAAAAGCATTTGATTGGTAACCGTTAACTAACCAAACCAATAAGCTTGAGCAAAGTAAAATCAAAGAAACCTTGACTAAACCAAAAATTTTAACAATGGAGATCAAATGAAAGAAATTGAGACATTTCTTGTTTTGTAATAGTCGGGGTAATATCATTATTACTAGCAAGACGTTAAAATAAGAATAGATTACCAAAAAAAAAAAAACATTAACAACTGTAGGGTCAAAATATCTTGTAATATGTCGAAATCTGTGTAATAGTTTATTTCGTATGTATTTGCTAAGGCGTCTTAGTTGTCGAAGTGTAATGTCTATGTCTTAGTATTTTTTTGTATTTTAGTCTCCTATAAATAAGAGTTGAACATAGAGTTGATAGGTAGAGAGTTTTTCACAAACTTGCTTCTTGTCATTTTTTGTACTCGTGTTCGTGAAAGTAATATGAGCTGAACCAGATCTTATTTACTCATTGTGTTCATATTACGTTGATTACTCTGATTTGATTTTTGTACTCGATTAAACACTTCTACAATTGGTATCAGAGCAGGAATCATTACTGCTTAGATCTGATTTTCAGTTGAATCTCTAGTTTTTGAGTCGTGAGTTTGTCTCAAAAGTTTCTGCACTATTTGATTCATAAAATCATCTCTGATCTACAGTTTTGATTTGATTATGCGTTTGAATTGTGTAATCGAGTAATCGATTTTAAGTTTCTGATCAATTCAGTAATTCAAATTCAAATTTCATCAAGTTTTTCTGAAAAATCTCATCCGTACATTCATGGCGAATTTCAACATGAACACGATGACTTCATTCTCTCATCTGTTAAGATCTTCTACGAAGATTCCTATGCTGATTCTGGAGTATTATGATCAGTGGGCTGAACGTATGGAGGATTATCTGAATGGTTTGGACGAGGAACTCTGGAGCCGCATCGCATGAATTGCTCAACCTCTGGTGAATGTTCAAAACATTTGATCATCTGGTTCAACATCTGTTGTTACTGATCAATCCAAAAAGCTGAAGAACAATGAAAAGCATTGTTTGAGGGAATTGCGAGGTGCATTACCTCCTGTTGTTTACAATTACATTCATGGTTGTAAAACTGCAAAGGATATCTGGAATACTCTTAAAGAAAAATATCAGGGAAGCAAGAAAACGAAGATAAATTTTGTTAAGCAATGCCTTGTGGAGCTTAAAGATTTCAGACAAAAAGAGACTGAAACAATTGAAGTTTACTATGATCGTCTTAATGAACTGATCTATAGGTGCAATCGTTATGGAATCACAAGGTCCTCTATGGAGTTCAATCTCACGTTTGTGATGGGACTCCGTGAGGAATTGAAGAGTGTAAGCATGATGGTGAAGAATCAACAAAGCTTTCATACTTCATCTCTGAATGATTTGTATAATCAGTTGAAAACTCATGAAATTGAAGTGAACGAGATGGCCGAAGAGTCGAAACTTAGCTTGGGAGGTCCTTTAGCTCTTGTTTCGAAAATGTCTGAGAAAGAGGCTGTGTAGAAGGTTGATTCTGATGATGAGGCAATTGTTTTTACTCAAACAACAAAGTCAAAAAGTTTTTCAAGAAACCGTTTAATCCTAAGGTGAAGCAGAGTGAGGTGAAATGAAGTTTCATTAATAAATTTGTGGGAGAGGAGAAGAAGAAATTTGAGAAAAGTGATGTGAAGGCTATTGAAGTCAAAGTTGAGAAGAAACTCAAGGGTAATTCAGGAATTGATTGTCATTATTACAACGGAGCAAATCATTTGGCAAATGATTGCATGCTTCGTAAGAAGGAGGAGAAAGAGAATAAGGTCAAGTACAAAGCATACTATGCTGAGAAGTTGGAAGAGGTGCGTACAAAAGCGAAAAACTTGCCCTTGGTTGCTAGAGGTGAGTGTGATTAAAAGGGCACATATCATAACTGGTCTTTAGGATCTGATGATGCAGAGATGTGTAGTCCAACACATGGTGCCATGTTTGCACAATTTGAAGAGGAGGAGAACGAAAAGGTGACCGGTCGATGTTTCATGACCAAATCTGGGGACAAATCACTTATGAAAACTAAGGTACGTGCTATTCTTAAATCTTTTAACATTCCTTTACAAGATTATGATTCTGAAATAATTGCTTTCGATGATAATGTTGCTTACCTTGATTCAATTGTGGTGCATGCTACTAACGAAGCTAAGAAACTAAATGTTCAATTGCTAGAGACCCATAAATTGCTAGATTCGAAGAAAATAAAAATAGAATGTTTAGAATTACAGATTACGAATATAACGTGCGATAGGGACTCTTTGAACAGTGATGTAAAATTGTTATTAGCCCAACGCAGCATTTATTGTAATTCTGCTAAAAGACTTTATGCTAAACTTACTGCTTTGCATCATTCATCTAATATTAGCAAGAAACAACATAGGAAGTTGTTAACTTTTCTAGCATATGAAAGAGAGAAGGTAGATAACATTTCGTATGATTGTGAGAAAACAATTGTTGAGTTTGATAAAATTCATGATGATAGATATGCTTATGGAATTGTAAAAATTGACAAATATTTGGATTCAGATGAATTGGTTAATATTGTGAATGATACTTTGACCAAAACTGAGCAAATCAAAATTTTGAAAATGACTGAGAATTCAACATCTGATTCTCAATCTAATTTTGCTGATATTGAAGATAATATAAGCGAAATTAGTGATATTGAGGATGTTGGATGTTCTCAGTTGTCTGTCATTAATGTTACATCAAAATCTAAAGGAAAAGAAAAACTTAAGGATTCTTTGGTTAAGATTGACACTAACAAACCCTCAACTTTGAAAGCTTGTGATTTTGATCATGTGGATGTAAGAGATAGTCAGACTGATAGCAGTGATGATGAAAATGATGAAGAAATTCCACACAAAAACATCTCATCAAACAAAGATTCGAAAGAAACAGCAATTCCATGAATTGTTGTTGATTAAGTGTATGGTGACACTGAGATATTCGACAAAATGATGACTGAAAATGGTGCTCATTATCTCGAAACCAATACAGTGGTGTATCCAAAGTTCAAATGCTCAGACGAAGTTGTTTTTCCAAATCAAGTGTTTATGACAACAGGAAATCTCGATAACATAAAATCTGCGATTGTCAAATTGGTTGAAGAAGATAACAAACATGCATCTGAGGAAGGATTCTTTGAAAATCAAAGTAGTGTCAAAAATAATCTCATAAAGAATACATATACGTTCAAAGACAAAACCTCAATGCAAATGGGTTGAGAAACAAAAAGTTGTGAAAGAAGTTTCACAACCAGTTTTTGTGAAAAATGAAAAGGTTGTCAAATTAAATTCAAAATAATTCAAAGATCAAATTGACAAATTTTTAAAAGAAAATGAAGTCTCAAAAAGACAAACTCGAAAGAAAATATTTTGGCAAACCGTTGAGTCTCGAAAGAAACAAAATGATTTGACATTTAAAAGATCTTAAAACACAAAGTCTAAATCTAATAAGACTATGTCTTCATCATCTTCTTTAGACAAAAAGAAAAATCTCGCTCAATCAAATAAATCAAAGTCTGAATTTTATCCAAAAACAAATTTTTTGAAAGCTCAAAATAAAACATTTTCCACAAATGTCAATAATACTTCAAAGAAATTTCAAAATCAACCTTCAACAAATCGATTTTCTTCTAATCAACCACAAAGATTTTATCAAAATCAAAACTTCAAACATACTTCTTTTCCAAATCAACCAAAGCATTTTCAAAATCGATTTTCTCAAAATGCAAATGATGAAAACAAGATTAATAGTCGATATGTTCAGACATTTCGTCCTAAATCAAATGTTGATTTCATTCCACAAAAACAGAATTTTCCGAATCCATCTGCAAAACAAACCACTAAAGTTTCATACATAAAAGGTTCCTCTGAGGTTGAAACAATGAATAATTGGCTTGAGAAGAAAGGTAAAAGTATCAATCGGGAAAATTTTCTCAACAAAAAATTTGTGAAGCTTATGAGAAGTATGTGAATACTTCGTCAACTGAAAGTTCATCTTTGAAAGAATTGAATGTTTCGGTAAAGGCTTGGAAACCAGTTTCGAAAGAAAAGAATGATCATGCACAATCTGAGAAGATGAAGGCCTGTGTTAGTGACAATCCTATACCATCGAAAACTTATGTGTCGATTCCTTTACCTAATGATGTGGACTTAATTGATAGTCTCAAATCAAAAGTTCGTGATTGGGTCATAGGTTTTTCATTTCATTCTGTTTTTAAAATTAATTTCCAAGGACCCAAACAGCCTTGAGTACCTAAATTTTTTCATTGATTGCAGGTTTTATGTGACAAGCAATATAATGAGAAATGGTACATCGATAGTGGTTGCTCACGTCACATGACTGGAAGAAAGGAGAATTTAAGAGATTATAGAAGTTTGGAAAATGTTGGTGTTGTGAAGTTCGGGAACAATCACAAATGTCAAGTGAAAGGACACGACAAACTAACGAATGGACAGTTCACTGTAAATCGTGTTGCTTATGTCGAAGGTCTTCAACATAATTTGATAAGTGTTTCACAACTCGTTGTGGGCACTGGAAATCAAGTTGTGTTTAACGAAGAAGGAAGTATTATCTCAAATGTTGAAACAAAAGAAGTATTGTTAAAATCCATGATATGGTGATATGTTCACTCTTGACATAAAACCTATTGTTGGGAAACCTTCAGTTTGTTTACTTTCGAAAGCTC
This sequence comes from Lactuca serriola, assembly GCF_051521515.1. Lineage (NCBI taxonomy): Eukaryota > Viridiplantae > Streptophyta > Magnoliopsida > Asterales > Asteraceae > Lactuca > Lactuca serriola. The sequence continues at coordinate 144,753,982 of NC_136408.1, read as the reverse complement.
CATCTGATGTTAGTTGGTTGTGGCATCGTCGTTTATCACATTTGAACTTTCGAAATTTGAATAAGTTGGTTGTTGATGATGTTGTTCGAGGGTTACCAGTATTAGAATTTGACAATGATACTTTATGTGCAGCCTGCGAACAAGGAAAACAGCATAGGAAAGGACATACAATTGTGATAGATTCAAAAATTGTTGAACCATTGCAACTTCTTCATATTGACCTTTGTGGACCATCAACTGTTGAAACTCTCAACAAGAAACGATATATTTTGGTTATTGCTGATGATTTTTCATGATCTACTTGGGTGTATTTTCTCAGGTTAAAATCTGAAGTCGCTCAAACAATGATTGATTTTATCAAGAAAATTGAGACAAGTCTGACAAAGAATGTTCGAAAAATCAAAAGTGATAATGGTTCTGAGTTCAAAAATAATGTGTTGGATTCATTCTTAACTGAAAAAGGAATTTTGCATAATTTTTCATCACCATATACACCACAACAAAATGGTGTGGTTGAACGAAGGAATAGGTCTCTATGTGAAGATGCAAGAACAATGTTGACATATGCGAATCTTCCACAATATCTATGGGCAGAAGCAGTTTCGACAGCATGTTTTACTCAGAATCATTCTTTTATTCATCTTCGTTTCAATATCACTCCGTATGAAATTCTAAATAACCGAAAAATCAAATGTTAAATTCTTCCATGTGTTTGGTTGCAGGTGCTTTATCATGAATCTCAAGGATAATCTTTTGAAATTTCAAGCTAAGGCTGATGAAGGAATATTTTTGGGATATTCACGTAATTCGGTTGCATACAGAGTATTGAATAAGCGAACAAGAAAAAGTCAAAGAAACATTTAATCTCACTTTTTATGATTATTATGTGAAACAAGTTGAAAAATATTTCGAAGAAAAACCAATTCTTAATGAATCAAATGATGAGTCAGAAATTTCTATTTCGTCTGATTTTGATTATGATTTAATTTTTGGTGTTCCAGATAGGGCTGCAGATGCTAAAGTCAATGTTGAAGATAAACAAATCCCTGAATCTTCGAAACATTTTGATGATTCGATCATCACAACATCTTCAAATGTTAATGGAGAAAGTATGCTAGATGCACAAGTGGAGGGGGAGCACTTGTCTCACCTTCAAATGTTGAGGGGGAGCATTCTTTCGAGGGGGAGAATGAAAGTTTCGAGGGGGGGGGGGCATCAGAATGATAATAATGACAAAAATGAACATAATGACGACGATACAATAATTCTTGATTAGAATGATGAGTTTCACGAAACTAATGATAATATTTCTGTTGCAGGTTCCGAAAATGAAGAAATATACGAAGATGCACATTTGGACTTTGATCCAGCATTTCCACCACTAGAAAAATGGACAACAAATCATCCAAAAGAAAAAGTCATTGGAAATCCACAAGATGGAGTTTTGACTAGAGCTTAGATTCGTGCAAAGAATGAGGTATTGAATACTCATCAAGAATTTTGCATGTTTAATATTTTCATTTCGAAAATCAAACCAAAGACAGTTAAGGCTGCAATGGAACAATCAGATTGGGTTGTTGCAATGCAATCTGAATTAGCTGAGTTCGAAACAAACAACATTTGGAGGTTAATTCCTAAACCTGAAAATGTTTCGATTGTTAGATTAAAATGGATTTTCAAAAGCAAAACTGAGAAGGATGGAAATATTGTTCGAAATTAAGCACGATTAGTTGTTAAAGGATACTCAAAACAAGAAGGCATTGACTATGAGGAAACTTTTGCCCCTATCGCAAGACTCAAGGCTGTTCGAATATTTTTAGCTTATGCAGCTCACAAAGATTTTGATGTCTAACAAATGGATGTGAAGTGTGCTTTTCTTAATGGTGAACTCGAACAAACAGTGTATATTGAACAACCTCCAGGTTTCGTAAATGAAAAGCATTCTGATCATGTTTATATTTTAGATAAAGCAGTATATGGGTTAAAACAAGCACCAAGAGCCTGGTATGCAACTCTTACCACATTCTTAAAACAGGCAAAATTTAAACAAGGGTCAGTTGACCCCACGTTATTTTGAAAGAAAGTTGGGAATCATCTAATGCTTGTTCAAATTTATGTCGATGATATTATTTTAGGCTCTACCGACCCTTCTTTGTCTAATGAATTCAAATGTTTGATTAAAAGCCAATTTGAAATTAGCATGATGGGAAAAATCAATAATTTTCTTGGATTAAATATTATTCAAAGCAGAGAAGGAATTTTCATCAATCAGTAAAAATATACCAGGAATTTTCTCGAAAAGTTTGGAATGACAAATAGTACGATGTTAAGAGTTCCAATGGCGGTTGGAACAAGGCTAACACCTTCGTTAGACACACCTACAATAGGTTCATTGATTTATCTTACAACAAATCGACTTGATATCTTGTTTTCTGTATGTAATTGTGATAGGTATCAATCGAATCCAAGAGAACCACACTTGACTGTAGTGAAAAATGTTTTTCGTTATCTCAAGGGAACAATTTCGTTAGGATTGTAGTATTCTTCAAAATCAGGATTTTTAATCCAAGCGTTTTTAGATTCAGATCTGGGAGGATGTACACTTGATCGAAAAAGTGCATGTGGAGGATGTCAATTTTTGGATGGGAAGCTTGTAAGTTGGCAATCGAAAAAGAAAACTTGTGTTGCAATGTCCACTGCTGAAGCTGAGTATATTGCTACTGCTGCCTGCACTTCGCAAGTCATATGGATCCAAAGTCAATATTGTGATTATGCAATCAATATGAAAAAGATTCCATTGTAATGTGATTCACAAAGTGCTATATGCATTTGTCATAATCACCAAACATATTTCACTTCGTTATCACTTCATAAAAGATCATTTTGAAGAAGGCAATATTGAAGTTCATTTTGTAAAAACGGCTGATCATGAAACGACCCAAAATTTTTTGTTTAAATAATACTAAGGGTATCAACGATTTATAATATATCATGAATACGTCATAAGTCCCAAAAGTTATAATAGATGTATCATGACAAAAGGACTGTATCAACATAACATAGTCCTGGATCTTCCTTCCCTTCTATGGACCTTCTTTTCCTTCCCAAAGCTTCTAAGCAGAACTGGGGCGTTACAACTCTCCCCCGCTTATCTTAGACTTCGTCCTCGAAGTTTGCTGCTGCTGTTGCAAAAAACAACTCTGGGTAATGCTGCCTTATCTCCCCCTCGGACTCCCACATCCACTCTGAACCCTTTCGGTGCTGCCACTGCACCTTCACTAGCTGAACCACCTTGTTCCTCAAGGTCTTCGTCTTCCGATCTAAGATCACAACTGGTCTCTCGATATAATTCAGGTTGCTATCAACCTGAATATCCTCCAAGGGAACAACTACTGACTCGTCCACCAAACACTTTCACAACTGAGAAACATGGAAAGTGTTGTGGATCAGGCTAAGCTCTGCCGGAAGATCCAACCGATAAGCAACCTGACCCACTCGGGCCAAAACCTTAAAAGGGCCAATGAACCTAGGACCCAACTTGCCCCTCTTCCGAAACCTAATAACACCCTTCCAGGGTGATACCTTCAGGAGGGCCATGTCGTCCACCTGAAACTCTAAGTCTGAACGCCTCCTGTCGACATAACTCTTCTGCCTACTCTGTGCAACCTGTAGTCTGCTACGAACCTGCTGGATCAACTCTGTGGCCTTGAGCACCACTTCAGTGCTCCCAATGACTCGCTGACCGACCTCGCCCCAACAAATCAGGGTCCTGCACTTCCTTTTGTATAGCATCTCGAAAGGAGGGCGGTCAATGCTAGAGTGGTAACTGTTGTTATATTAAAATTCCGCTACTGGAGGATACGTATCCTAACTACCACCGAAGTCTACAACACATGCCCGGAGCATGTCCTCGAGGCTCTGAATTGTCCTCTCGCTCTGTCCGTCTGTCTGAGGGTGGAAAGCGGTGCTAAAATGAAGACGAGTCCCCATCTCGTCATGAAACCGTTTCCAAAATCTGGAAGTAAAACAGACGTCTCGGACTGACACTACCGAAACAGGCACTCCGTGTCGTGCTACTACCTCACGCACATAGATGTCGGCTAGCTTCTTAGCCTATATGCTCTCCTGGATCGGTATAAAGTGTGCGCTCTTAGTCAGCTGATCCACTATGACCCAAATTGAATCCACTCCCTGCGCGGTCCTGGGGAGCTTAGTGATAAAATTCATGGTAATTTCCTCCCATTTCCATATGGGAATGTCTAACGACTCCATCTTTCCGTGGGGTCTTTGTTGCTCTACTTCGACCTTCCTGTAGTTCAGGCATCTCTCCGCATACCAGGCGACATCCCGCTTCATGTAGGGCCACCAATAATCGGGTCGAAGATCCTTGTACATCTTCTCCGCACCTGGGTGGATGGAAAATCGAGACTTATGGGCCTCGTCCATCAACACCTACCGTACTCCGCCCCAGTATAGTACCCAAACCCTCCCATGAAGGGTCAACAATCCCCGGCTGTCATAATCCAAAGATGCCATTCGGTCCATGATCTTCTCACACTTCTGCCTGTCCTCCTTGAGGCCCTCGATCTGTGCCTTCCTGATCCGCTTCAACATCGAAGTAATCACTGTCATCCTCAAGCATATATCCCTGATCGGGGCCACTGCCGTCTTGCGGCTTAAGGCATCGGCCACTACGTTGGCCTTCCCCGGGTGATAAAGGATCTCGCAATCGTAATCCTTCACCACATCTAACCACCGACGCTGCCTCATGTTAAGATTCGGCTGGTCAATGAGGTATCTCAGACTCTTGTGATCCGTGAAGATGGTACAACGGACCCCATAGAGGTAGTGTCTCCAAATCTTGAGGGCGAACACCACTTCCCTTAACTCCAAATCGTGCGTCGGATAGTTAGCCTCATGAGTCTTTAACTGTCTGGAGGCGCAAGCTATCACATGCCCCCGCTGCATCAACAATGCTCCCATGCCTAAGATCAAGGCATCACAGTACACTACAAAATCATCCACTCCCTCTGGCAGGGTAAGAATCGGTGCCTCACACAATCACTGCCGGAGGGTCTCAAACGCCGCCTGCTGCTCAGGCCCCCAATTAAACACCACTGATTTCTTGGTCAGTCGGGTGAGTGGTACTGCTATCTTGGAGAAATCCTAAATGAATCTCCTATAGTACCCTGCCAAACCTAGGAAGCTCCAAATCTCTGATGTAGACTTCGGGACCTCCCACTGCATCACGGCCTCTATCTTGGCCGGATTTACCAATATACCCTTCTGGTTGATGAGGTGTCCAAGAAACTGCACCTCGCGCAACCAGAACTCGCACTTGGAGAACTTCGCAAAAATTTTCTCCCTCCTCAAGACCTCTAGCATCTCCCTCAGGTGCTCCTCATGTTGTTCCTCTATCTTGGAATAAACCAAGATGTCACCGATGAATACAATCACAGACCAATCCAACATTGGCCTGTACACGCAGTTCATGAGGTCCATGAATGCGGCTGGAGCGTTGGTGAGCCTAAATGGCATCACCGTAAACTCATAATGACTATAACGGGTCCTAAAAGCTGTCTTCCGAACATCTTCACCCTGACCCGCATCTGATGATAACTGGAGCGCAGATTAATCTTGGAAAACCAAGATGCTCCTTGAAGCTGATCGAACAAGTCATCTATCCTTGGGAGTGGATAACGGTTCTTCATCGTTACCTTGTTCAACTCCCGGTAATCTATGCACATACGGTGCGACGCATCCTTCTTCTTCACAAACAAGATCGGGGCTCCCCATGGCGAACTACTCAGTCTAATGATACCCTTGTTTATCAGCTCCTGCAGCTGCGTAGACAACTCCTGCATCTCTGGAGGAGCCAACCGATACGGTGCCTTGGCTATCGGAGCCGCACCCAGAACCAGGTCAATCCTGAACTCAACCTGTCTCTCCAAAGGTATCCCAGACAATTCCTCTGGGAGCACGTCTGGGTACTCTCGCACCACTGCTACATCATCTACTATCAACGTACCCTTATCCCAGGTATCCATCACATATGCGACATAACCTACGCAACCCTGCTGGAAGTAGCGCCTCGCTCTAGCTGCTGAACAAAGAATCGGTCCATGCTGTGGCCTTTCGCCTTGAATCACTAATTCTCCCCCGCTGGGAGTGCGAACCCTCACTAGCTGCAACTTGTAATCAATCACCGCTCCATTGGGGCTTAGCCAATCCATGCTTACTATGACCTTGTTCCCTCGCAAAGGAATAGGGATCAGGTCCACCGAAAACTGTTCATCGAATAACTGCAGCGAGCATGCCGTATGCACCCTCGCGACCCTGACGGTCCTATCATCGGCTATCTCCACCTCGAGTGGACAATCCAGCTCCCTAGGAGCTCTGCTAAACCTCTTGCTAAGCGCAAGGGACACAAACGATTAGGTATCCCCCGAATCAAACAACACTGTAGTTGAAATGTCGTTCACTAAGAACGACCCTATACATAAACATATAACCTTAGAAACAATTAATAAGAAATGCAGAGATAAAAGGAAAATACGTACACATCACCACATCAGGAGTCGTTCGCGCCTCCTCTGTTGTCATCTGAAAAGCTCTACTCCTCGCCACTAGCACCTCGGCCCGGCCCTGACGACCGTCCGTAATCCTCAATGTAGCACGGGCAGGTGCTAACACCTACCCTGTTGCTGCTAAGCTCGGGCACTGGGACTTTTTATGTCCCCTCTGATTGCAATGGAAGCAAATCAGATCTGATGTTGTGGTGGTGGTGGTAGAAGTTGTACAATCTCTGCTCATATGCCCAGTCCGACCGCACTTGTAGCAGTCGGAACTCTCTGCGTTGCTTGCCCCATCATGCAATCTCCCACATTTGCCACATCGACTGTGGCTCTGCTAACCTCTGGACCTATGATCTGAAACCTTGGGCTTCTTGCCCGAACTCCCTGTACCCGAAGCCGTCTTCGTCTTCCTCTTCTTCTCCATCTCAAGATCAATCTCTCTCTCTCTCTCTCTCTCTCTCTCTCTCTCTCACTCACTCGCCCTCGCAATCATATCATCCAGCGTCTTGCAGTTGGATCGACTCACAAACTGGCGGATATCACTCCGTAACATCTCATGATAACGGGCCTTCTTCATTTCCTTGTTAGCTGCGTACTGAGGAACAAGAAGAGCCCTCTCCCTGAACTTGGCAGTAATCTCCGCCACTATCTCTGTAGTCTGGGTAAGGTCCCGAAACTCTCTGGCTAACTGCTGCACCTCAATAACCGATGCGAAATCAGATTTGAACTTGGTGGTAAAATCAGCCCAAGTCATAGTATCAAGTGCTGAGTCATCCCCGATACCATGCCCAACCTCCTCCCACCAGTCACATGCCCTGTCCTTCAGGAGAAAGGATGCTAATCTGACCTTGTCCGCCTCGGGACATCTGCTAGTGCGGAACGCGTTAGCAACATCTGCCAACCACCTAGTAATCGCAGTGGGCTCCCGCGCCCCATGGTAGTCTGGAGCTCCACAAGCCGGGACTCCTTGAAGGTGAGTGTGCGCAACCCCATCATGGCCGCCATCTCAGCACGGAATGCGCTCAACTTCTCATCCATCAACTCCAAGATACCCTCCTTGATCGAACCGAAGATCACAGGAGTCTGCTCAAGTATGATACGGGTAACCTCTGATGTGAAAAACTCCCTAGTCTGCTCATCCAATTGCTCGGCCCCCGAGCCTGATCCTGATCCCTCCCCGGCACCTGAGCTGCCGACTGCTAGCCGAGGGCGTTAAACCACCATTCTGAAAACACATCACGATAAACGTCAGAAACACTGATATATCTCGAGGGATCGCTATTACTTCCGGTTTCCTGGTCTCGCCTCGGTCTTCCTTGATTCAAGTACAGATCCTCTACTTCCAGTAGTATCACATCTATCCGTACATTCCTCAAGAATCGCCTCGACTCCACCAAGTCACTACTACTTCTACTGATCTCTGCTACTCTCATCCTAGGCTTGCCCTAGGGGAAATCTCTGACTCAACAAAAATGAGTCCTCAGCTGCTGAAGGCCTCCTTGTAATGCCAATTAGTCATCACCTGAATACCATCACATGTGACGAGGCTCAGATAATCCTTCGAGTAAAGGACTCATTCCCACAATGGTTGGACTCAAACAAGAGCTGCGCAGTAGGGCCAAATCCAGCACTCTGAGATTATTCAACCCTGATCTCATGTGATGTGTCGTATTAACCTAATAGATGATTCCCATCATTTGAAGTCCCACAAAGCACAAAGCAAGCAGCATTCGGACACATGAAACTAGTCAAGAAACTATATTCTCATAACAAGAAACTGTACTAGCATACAATGCTAAGCTTGTACCGTCAGGCATAACCTAAACAAGTTATCCAACTGCTATCTACTCAATACTAGCATGCAGTTCTCATAAAGCTGAAACACATATAGTAGGCACATAAGGCATCCTCCTAGATCCTTAGTCCTATTATGGCATGTTGTTCTACTGAAATTAAAACTAATAATCATCACATAAACTTGTATGGGTAATTTGGGAGTACTTACTTGAGCTCGGCTGACCGCATGCACCACACCCTTTTTCTCGTTTTCAAAACTCTTTTCTTTTTAAGTCTCTTTCTCGAAAATTCTTTTGAATATATTTTTCTTTCGAAAATCTTTTTACTATTTCCTATGTTTGAGTTCAGTCACACCCGTAAGTGTGCCTGAATCCCTCAAACCAAGGCTCTGATACTAACTTGAAACGACCCAAAATTTTTCGTTTAAATAATACTAAGGTTATCAATGATTTATAATATATCATGAAATCGTACGTCATAAATCCCAAAATTTATAATAGATGTGCCATGACGAAAGTACTATATCAACATAACATAATATCTGAAATAAACTCCCAGGACAAAAGCTGAAACTGTGGTGTGTGCAATGCCATCATCCCGAGCCCTCACCTTTGCTTGCGGAAGTACCTGAAACCAAAACCGAAACTATAAGCACAAAGCTTAGTGAGCTCCCCCAGACTACCACATACCATACAATCATATAAACACATATTGGGCCTTGGCCACTGCATCGGACCAAAGTCCGGAAACTGCATCAGACCGAAGTTCGGAACTAACCAGGGTCTTGGCCTCTGCATCGGACCGAAGTCCGGAACTGACTGGGGCCTTGTCCCCGGCATCGGACCGAAGTCCGGAACTAACTGCATCGGATTAAAATCCAGAACTGACTGGGACCTTGTCCCTTACATCGGATCGAAGTCCGGAAACTGACTGAGCATAACATAGCATAGCTTAAACATTTCAACTAGCATAAACACATATACTGAACACTGCATCGGACCAATGTCCGGAACACATAACACAAAGACATGCTTGAATCACAAAGACATCAAGCACACTGAACTTCTGCATCAAACCGAAGTCCGAAACTGACTGCTAACTAGACGGGCCAGCATTGTGGCCGTAGACCCGTTCCTACTGGAAGGAAAACTCACCTTGTAGTGCTGACTGCTGTGATGCTAACTCTAAAAGTGGTTGACCGCCGCTCCGGAACTGCCCGACTAAACGAAGAACAGATGTAAGCTAACTCCTGGATCTTCCTTCCCTTCTATGGACCTTCTTTTCCTTGCCAAAGCTTCCAAGCAGAAATGGGGCGTTACAGATCAGCTTGCTAATATTTTTACAAAAGCATTGGACGAAAAATCGTTTGTAAGATTTTTGGGAGGACTTGGAATGATTGAAGGAAGTTCAGTTCCACGAGTAAAGTAATGAGAAAACAAAAGTGTTGATTCAGAGGTACTGAATAACTTTACTAAAGAATTCCATTCATTGTTCAGAGGTTACTGTTCACATTCAGCACTTCGACACGCTTCGAATTCGACATCTAGCGCAATTTGTTTTGGAGTAAAAAATTTTCGTTAGTTTTTAAAATATTTTTCGTTAATTAGTGTCATAGTTTTCTTTTCGAAAAATCAAAACACCAAAAAGATTTTCTTTTGTTTAGTCTTTTAAATTTCGAAAAATCAAAAACTCCAAAAAGATTTTTTTTTGTTTTGTCTTTATATTGTTGATTCTTTTCTTTTTCGATAAATCAAAGACAACAAAAATACTTTTGTTTTCATGTTGTTTGTTGCAGATATCAATGATGATTCATGTTGGGTTGATGCTTGCAGTTCTAGGGTCACGTAATTTTTTGAAAATTTTGCACTAGTTAGGTTGTCCCTAGAAGCATGCTGCTGCATGTCGACCTAAGCCTCCATTGACTCATTGTGTGTTCCACGAAAGCCTTAATGAAATTTTTCATTACGAAAATTTCTTCCCAATCAGGATTATATTCATATTAGTCTACTGAGCTACCTTACTCTTCTCAAATGAGTTAGGAGTTTACTGTTTGGTTCAAAAATAACAAAGGTACAATTCGATTAATTCTCAAACCAATCTTTTTCAACCTAACATTCTTACACTTTCACACACAAAGACATATGTCCTCGAGATCTCTGATCAAACCAATCAGGATTTAGACATATATAATTTTATGTGTTAATGATCTAACATCATGAGACCGTGATGGAAGTGAAACCCACATATGGAACTCATTTTAAGGAATTGGCTGGGAACTGTTTTCCAGACTTAACGAGACATTTGTTTCTGAACCAATTTTTGAAACCTCAAATCATATTCAATTCTTTTGAGTGGTCTTGATCAAATATTCGAATCACACAATATTTGTTACCCAACAGGATCCAACACACAATTTTTTTTCTTGAATATGATTTCCGTGTGAGTGTCATTTGCTTTCCAAGTCACATTACAAATTAATCCAAAGCATACTTGTCACTGACTACACTGGTCAAACAAGTAATTTTCTATTACAATTACTCACCTTATGTATAGGTTGATATGTAACAAAATTTTTAAGCCACCCACAAAGCCTTATAAAAGAAGCCCTTCGATACTTCTCTATAAGTATTCGATTGTAATTCACAGGAAAATACACAAGCTGTTGATTATCTCTCTTGATGATTAACGAAGCAACCTTTGCCCGGGGTTTTATTGCCTTTGTGTCGAAATTTTATTTTTTGACATCACAAATTCCAAAATTTTTGTTAATTTGCTTCTTATCTTATTCTTTTGGAACATTGCACTCATGAAATCCTTGATGTTCTGAGTAACACCAACTCAGGCTAATGATTTCGACAGTCTGACACATGACTTCGCTTTTCATCCTAAAAGTAAAAGAGCCTTACCTTCGTACTGAAGAATAGTGATGGTTACAATTCTATTGGGATAAACGAACAGACTATTTGACAAGACGCCTTGTATTCTTTCCGGTTTTCAAGGAGATGTGATAGTTACTTTTTCAAGCATGGCTACTTTATCGGAATAGTGGTGCGATTTTCAAGGTGCCACGTCAGATCTCATTTAATGCTGATCCCGCTTCACGTTCAAATTTGAGGGTTACATATAAAAGGGGATTCAAGGGTTCTTTATCAGTTTACGCTTTCAAAAGAAAAATCCCAAATTGTCTCAGACATCATTACTTGTTCTTCAAAGCTTCAAACCCTAATCATGGAGAATCCTGCTAATGTTGTTGCTCCATCCCAGACCACTGATGATGCATCTTCTCAACCAATCATGAAGATTCAAAGCACTAACTATCAAGTCGAGGGGGATGTTTCTCTGTACCCTGAAGAACTCAAGATGTTGATCGTGGCTTTGAAGAATTATGTCTTGTCTACTGCTATGTTCAATATGTTTGCTGTTCCATTATCCTGGCTTTCATTAGTAGGATCTACTGCAAACTATAGCAAAGCGATGGATGTTATCACCTTCATTTTGGTAAATGAAAAGAAGATGTAATGACGTGAATTTTCAAAACAAATTTTCATTTTTAATCATAAAATCTTCATAATACATTTCATAAAACATCATTTATTTAGTTTACAAAACATAACTCCGTGTTTAATTAATTAATAATCCAGGATCCTGGAAACATAATTCTTACTCTGGTGTGTACAATCAAGCCGATGCCGTCCCGCGATCCTGGGAAAAACCTGAAACACATATCACATAACATGGTAAGCACGAAGTTAAGTGACTTCCGCAAAATACCACATACACATATTGGCCACTCGAGGCTATAACTCTGGTAGACCTGCCGACCCTACCCATGATGACCTTCCGGTCCTACTCTATTGAGCCTCCGACCCAACTCTGTTGACCTTCCGATCCAAACCATGTCGACCTTCCGGTACGAACCAGGTAATCTCATAGCATAGCATATCACATAAAACATGTATCACATATCGCGTATAAGCACATAAGACATTTCGGTCACACATAATTACCACTCTAGGTAAAGTATACTGAGAAGACTCAGCTCGGCTAGCAGGTAACCGACAAGCACTTGGAAATCCTGGACTAGCCTCTTCTTAACACATAAGACAAGCATTTCAATCATTATCCGCTTTATTACTCATTTACTCCTTAAGTTCCCTTTTTCCCCTTCTTACCCTCGGGATGGGTAAAAGTCTATTTTACCCCTCCTTGGTCTCTTCTTCCCCTTATTGACCCGCTCAGGAAGTCAACAGAAAACCAGACTGAGTCAACAGTCAGCAAAGTTCCAGATTGGACTACAACTGGGCTTGACACTAGTTCATGAGGATGAGAAGATGGGCTATTTTTTACACTTGGAACCAAGGGTTTAATTTCATGTTCTTTATCAACATCTTTTGTTCTTCCTAGGGTTCACTCAGATCACTGAGTTGACTCCCAACTCGATGAGCTAACACTGGGTCAAGGCTACAAGGTCAATCCCGCTATAACTCATCGAGTCATCCCATGGACTCGGCGAGTTGCTCCATCGGATTTCTCATTCAGCCATCTGAGGTCAGATCTGTAACTCTAACTCATAGATCTGACCTCCTAATACTCAAAAGTTACATAGGCCCGATCTTGGTATCCATGCATAGCATATTTCGCTCTATATGCCAATTAGACTCCATTAAAGCTTCCTAACTTCAAAACCTCATGTTTGCACAACAATGGCTTGCTACTTTCTGACTTTCTGGATCTTACAAGATCCAGATCTATGCCGTGCTCAGAAGAGGGGGTTTGATGCACCCAAAACCCCACCAAAAGTGATAAGAGCACTAATTTCTCATACTCAAAGGATCTATTCAATAAAATAGGAAAGGTAAGGACTTCATACCTTGATCTAAAGTTGAAGATGGGGATGAAATAGATCCAGAAGCTCTCTTCTGGATCCTTGTAACACCCTTGATCTTCTCCCCAAGGAATGACCTCCAATGAGCCTCTTTCCTTCTCTTGCTCACCAATGACTCTAGGGTTTCTCTCAAGTGACGAATGACACTAATGGGGGTGTCAAGGAGGCTATAATTGCCTTTAAATAGGCCCAGGCCTGAGAGAATTAGGGTTTCTGCCAACAGCACTAACTCGACGAGTCATCTCTCCGACTCGTGGAGTCCATTCGTTAACCACGTCACTAAGTTGTGACCCTACTTGACGAGTTAAGGCACCAACTCATCGAGTCCCTCCAAAATCCTCGAATTAAATACTTAAAACAATATACCTAGTAAACCGGATGGTACAATTCTCCCCCACTTGAATTAGATTCCGCCCTCGAAATTGCTCCTTAACCACACATAGACTGAATCCAATAACCCGAAAGGCACTACCGAAAGGATCTCATACCACACCGATATCTTTTTTCCATTGACACCTGAATCCACACATAAATTCCCAAGTCCGAAACAAAACTAACCCTTCTGCCACTAAGATACCCCTTTCTGACCTTCCCAAAATTTGGAAACTCTAATGGCCTGGCCTGCTACCAGACCGCCCACTCAAGTTATTACTATGTTATCCGCTCCTCGAACATTAGACCCTGGTAACTCACTGCTCCTCTGATTCTCACAAGACAAAATCCAACAATCGGCTACCTATCACTCACCCAAACGTACCAAACAATCTGAATCACGCCCCAAGGAACGAAAGGGTTCACATCCCACCAGGGGCTCATCCACTGAACTACTATCAGAACCCATCCAAACAATAAACTTTCAACATACTGTTCTCAGACACAAGAAGAATAATCATGCTCGCTCAGAAGTCCTCAAACATCTAAAATCGTAATCCTTCACTTTCTCCCAGATATCTCTTTTATCATTTAGCACCTGGTCTACTCTCGACCCCACAGTTGGACCTCCAAAGGATAGCCACTACATGCCTCAAAACGTCTCGTCACCTTCCTTCCCACAACAACTATCTCGGCCCATTATGACACACAAGTCACGAAATTCTCTTCACCCCAAGTGAATACTACAATCCCAACTGAAAATCGACTCACCCCCAACCTCTGTTGTCTAGTGCTCATTAGTTCCATGCATCTCGCGATACCTCCCAAACCAAGCACTGAACTACACCGGTCTAAGACATCATATGAAAACCAATACCCTTCAACATGGAACCTATCTCTGAATCTGGAATCTCATCTCGCCTACCCAACGCACCACCAAAGCCAAACTCAAACTTAAGAGTCTGGTCCGAACCAGAATTGGAACCACTCGTCCCAATGAACCACTCAACTCATGACTCATGAACCGCAGCCTAGGCGTACCTCACTTTATCCAATTCCTTCTGATTGCGATGCCCACACCCTACTCAGAATAAAATCATTCCCGATCATTGAGGAGACCCCTATGTCTTTCCTAATCTGGCCACCAGGCTCCCGAATACTCAATCCAATAAGGCTACTCAAGCCTAAGAACTCTCCTACATCATGCTTTGACTAACGAATATCGCAGCTTCCCACGACACCACGACACTCTCTCACTGGCTAGTGAGTACTATGGATCGCCGTAATATCACCACACCCTCTTACTGATTGGTGAAAGCAATGGCTCCCCTCAGTTTTCACAGCATTCACCCTCTGTGTAACGCCCCGTTTATTTAAATAAATTGATAAATGTAATTCCCGGATTAATTTGTGAAGAATTTTGATAATTGAGGGTTGTTTAGTAAATTACATAGTTGATTTGAGAAGAATTTCAGAAGTCAGGGTGTGTTTGGTAAAATTGGATTAAAGTTGAAAATATATTATGAAGGCAGGGGATAAACTGTAAGTGTTGGATTCAATTTGAGAATAAATCATGGGAGAGGGGCTGTTTAGTAACTATTGGACTTAAATTGGAAAGGTTTTAGATGGTTGGGGGCTGAATGGTAATTTATTGAACGGATTTGAAAGGAATTTGTGGGAAAAAGACTGATTGTGTGCAAATAGAATAAAGTTTAAATGGAGTCGGGGTTTAAAACCCGTCACCACCTTTCATCACCCTGGTCGCATACATGAAACCCTAAACCTACAAAAACGTTCTAGCCGTCATGTGAGATCTTCAGCCGCCACTCCCGCTACCCTCTCGTTTTCCAACCGACGAAGTATCAATCCACCGCCGCCACTTCTTCTTCCTCTCATATGTTCGTCGTCGGGTGTGTTGTAGCCTCCACCATCCTTTGTCAGCCAAGTCCAGCTGCCATGAGAACTCCTAGGCCGCCGATTCCCATCAATTTGAGCCCACCGTTCGCATGCTGCCTCGCCGGTGTGAGCCACGATGACCCCCGCTACCGAAGACTGAGTGTGAAGCCGAGTTCAGCCGTCATTTCTTTCTCCTTGTGCGTATTCCGACCAGTCAAGAATCGGGGACGAGTTTTAGGCCGCTATTGGTGTCAAGTTGTTGTTGTGCCGTCGATTATGTGTTGTCGCCGCTACTAGCTACCAATGTTGTCACTCCCGTTGACGTGCTTTAGGATCCTCAAGGATGTTTGTGTATGTGTTAAATTACTGTCATCGGAAAAGTGCTTGTGAGGACCGCCCCTCGCTAGGTGTTGTTGCCTGCCGCTGCCATTAGCTTCTCCGCCGCCTTGAGCCGCCGGTGGGTGGCTGTGTAGTCATTTTGTGACCATTCAGCGGATGTGTGAGCATGTATTTTTGATTAGTGCATGTTTTGTCTAGCCAGAAAATCAGGGTTAACCACTGCCACCACTGTGAGGTGGTGGCTGTTGCCAAGCACCACCGCCAGCCAACTTGGTGTGTGTGTGTGTGATTAGTTTAATGTGTGTGTATGCTTAATTGAGATTAGCTTTGTAAAATGTAACTTGAATTTTGGATTAATGAAAAGAATCAAAACCACCATAAGGTGGTGGCCGCCGCCTTGAGCAGTCTTTGACCACCACTACCTGAGGTGGTAGTGGGTGGTGCCCTGCTAGCAAATCCTAATGGACCTAACCAAAACCCTAATGGGCTTATGGATTAGTTTTGGGCCTATTGGGCCATGTTTGGGTGGAAAACCCTAATTGTGAGTATTTGGGCCTTAGACTTATTGGGCCCACTTGTGGGGCATTAGGATTGGATTGTGAATTAAGCCCAAATTCTTCCATGCCATTTATCTTGTGGGGTAAAGGAATTTATGGATCAAGTCCTTAATTGGCTAATTGAGAAAATCCTAATATTTGAGAATTTATCAGGTCACACACGAGAATTATTTAATAAGTGAAATATTAAATAATAATCATTGGCAGAAATTAATCTAAGCAATAATGGACTTAATGGATTAAGTCCTTAGTGTATTAAGTCCTTAGTGGGTTAAGCCCTTAATGGGTTAAGTGAGAAACACTTAACCTTAATCGTCATTTTATGAGAAACCCTAATTTCACTTGGGAATATTATTGGGCCATAGTTTGGGCCTAGAGAGTTGTATGATATTGGGCCCTTAAAATGGGACATGTTGGACTAGACTGGATAATTGGCCTTAAGGGAAGCCCATGTAGAGGTTTGGGCCCAATTTGGAAAATTGGGCCATATGTTGGGCTTTGATCCCTAGTTAACTTTGGGCTTATGGATTGGACGATAACCCAAGCTTGGGGTAATGTAGAAATTATCCAAAGTATGTAATTATAGTTATGTAGTGGTACCCAATTATTAATTGGGTGTTATTTTGATATGACAGATCGAGAATCTGTCATCTAGCAGTTGGGGTCGAGTCTACGGGACTTCAGCAGTGTGGGATTGAGTCTGCGGGACTTCAGCAGTGTGAGGTGAGTTTCCTTCCAGTAGGAACGGGTCTACGGCCACAATGTCGGCCTGTTTAGTTAGCAGTAGTTACGGACTACAGTCCGATGGAGTAGTTCAGTATGCTTGGTGTCTTTATGATACATACATGGTATGAGTTATGTGTTCTGGACTATGGTCCAATGTAGTATGCAGTATATGTGTTCATATTATATGCTATGATTATGTTATTCTTTTCAGTTAGGTCCGGACCTCGGTCCGATGCAATAGTTAGAGTGCTTGATGTCTTTGTGATTCAAGCATGTTTTGTGTTATGTGCTCCGGACTCTGGTCTGATGCAGTATGCAGTGTATGTGTTCATGCTAGTTGATATGTTTATGCTATGTTTAGTCAGTTTCCGGACATTGGTTCGTTGTAGGGGACGAGGTCCCATTCAGTTCCGAACTTTGGTCAGATGCAGTTAGTTCCGGACTTCGGTCCATTGCAGGGGACGGGGTCCCAGTCAGTTTCGGACTTCGGTCTGATGCAGTTAGTTCCGGACTTCGGTCCGATGCAGGGGACGGGGTCCCAGTCAGTTCCGAACTTCGGTTTGATGTAGTTTCCAGACTTCGGTCTGATGTAGTGGGCGAGGCCCAATATGTGTTTATATGTTATTGTATGGTATGTGGTAGTTTGGGGGAGCTCACTAAGCTTCGTGCTTACAGTTTTAGTTTTGGTTTCAAGTACTCAGTTTTCAAAAGAGGAGCTCAGGAAGATTGCAGTGCACACATCATTTGTTCAACCTGGGATGTTTATACTCTGATATGCATGACAGTTGTTATATTATTCTGAGATATATTGTTGTGATTTTTCTATGACGTATGATGACTATGGTTTTATTACTGATTTAAAATGAAATTTTCAGACTGTATTTTTGGGATGTTTCACTCTGTTTTGTGAATACTACGGCTCCCCACAACATCGCCACACTATCTCGCTATCTGGTGGATACTACGGCTCCCCGTAGTATCACCACACCCCTTGCACTAACTCATGGAAACTGCAGCTCCCCGCAGTCTTACAGCACTTGCTCTTACCACTTCACAATCTCTTTCTCAGGCCGACGCCCTACTGGGTCCACTTACTCATGCTCCGCGGACCAACATAGATAGGTGCTCACACTTATCCAAATAATGCATCACAATTTCTGACGGCAACCGTCACGACCAAACCCCTTTTCTCGCTGGAATCCATATTCTTAAATAACCTCACTTGCTGCCATTAGCCAAAGGGCTCCCACTAGAACCATAGATACTTGATACACCACTTGTCGTCTCAAACTCAAGACCCCAATTAATCTGAAATTCAAGGCATTAAGCTCAGATATCTCGGTACACTATCACAGAACCTCATGATGACTCGCCTCATCCACTGATCTCCTACTTACAACATTGTACTCTGATACGCAACGCATCCCTGCATAATTCTTTCCACCACTGATCTTCCTGTCACACAACCTGAAATTTTGGAATATTCCCATTCTCAATTTGAAACACGGAGAAATGGCCAATGACTTAGAAAATGTTGACGACAATCCGAAACTCCCTGCTCTAATGCTTAGAACTCATGCAAGCACACTCATAATGAACCGGAAGTTGGTTACCTAATCAACTCTTCCCTTCCCAACTGTATATACTATCCCATACATTGCACCAGAAATTCTCAACTGCCGAACTAACCTTACAAGCCAACCCCCTCGAATTCACTATTATAACCTTGAAGAATTCCTAACCACCACAACGTCTCTGACCAACAGCCACCTGCCGTGGAGACACTCATCCTTTCTCGAACACGCAAAACATGCATTACCTTGCTATGCACCTCACCTCGACCACCAATAACCCTGGTCTCATGAATCCGTTCTGCAGGTCTCTATATCCAATTCTCTAACTGCTCTTGAACAAATATGTGACCCCTTCAATAAAATAACTGGTTCTCCCCTACTTAGGGTTCAACCCATCACCGAGTGGCACATTAACAATCCATCCCACATACTGTTTCTACCAGTAACATCGCACCTACTCTTGGAAGGTTCTACGCAACGCTCGATGATCTCCCCGGTAGAGATCAAGCAACTCCAATACCTCGAATCTCAGATGAAATCCTCAGAAATTTCTCATCATGACTGCCTCTAGTCATTCAAAATCTCATACCATCCCACTACCGTACATCTCACTGTCCAGTAGTAACCCTGGCTCTTAGTCTGGATATAATGAACTATCATACTCCTCATCTTCGACTCGTCAACCAACGTTCCATCACGTGAGTTATCATAAGATCAGAGACCTCATTTCCACACTCGATACCCATCATGGACAATAAGAGCCACTGCCCCGATATACTCCTCTTGATCGTCCGTCGCTGCAGCTAACATGTGCCCTATTATAGTCAAATAGAGTATCCTTATCCTTGACTAACTCAGTCCCCACTGGCAACCTGCTCATGCTATATCATTACCTCGCGGCAGACATACATCCCAAATACTCTGGTGGAAGATCACCATCAATGCTAACCCGCAGGGTTTACTCCCAAACTCAGAATCCGAAATCTCATCACCTCTTATGTTTCCCACATGAAACGGAAATATCACTACTCAGGTCACATAAGGTGACATCTCCACTATCGGCTGATTTCTCAACTCAAGCCGCAATCCACCATAAACTCCATCTCTACTTATCCTTAAGTCTTGCGACTTCATTTGACATCTCACCAAAAATACCTTGGAATTATCTCGACTTCCCTCACAGGGGGATGCTTCTTTGAAACTCGTTCAACATGGCCCTCTGGCCTCATACTCTATCACATCCGATCTCTACCTAATCAATCATGACGGGATAACTGGAAAAACAAAAGCATTATCTGCTACGAATCATGGTACTCGACCCATGACATCACCTCTCGGTCTGCTACTTAAAACCTCTGGAGTACTCCCTGCATCGAGTATGGTTCCTCTTCTTTCAGTAGTACGGGCCCATACTATCTGTCTCATCTACCCATACTTTATACACTGACCATCCCAGAGCTCTTATGTAGCTCCTCAACCTTCTCAATCACTAATCCCGTCACGCGCGCTCGCTCCCTAGAAAAATCCTCTACTCTGTCAGCGCACTCATCTTACCATGGTCACCTCCTAGGCTCTTCCTAGGTCCTCACACTTCTCTGCCATCAGCTGCCGAAGAACTCCTAATGATGCCAGCCATCTACCTCCTGAATATCGTCATATTCACTTGGTAGTTGAATCCTATAACCGAGAGTTCCACAAAGCACGAAGCAAGAAGAATTCGGGCATCGAATAATCTCTACTATCACGTAAAACCCCTCTAGGCTGTTATCCTACTTGCTCTCCTCATACTCGTAGGATATTACCGAACTCAAGCAACTTCACCCCACGCGGGCATCTGACTACCCTCTCAGTATACTCCACAAATGCTCATCTAAGTTTCTCTCCTAGATTACTCCTCTACTCAAATCCCTCTCTAAAAAAGATTCATGCTGGATACTCTTACTCAGCACATACTCGAAAGCTCATCACAGATAACAGCAACTCCTAGGCTAAGGCATCACAAATTAGGCCACTCTAATCCTAAAATATGAAATACCTAGCCTATCTCTAGCATGCATAATATCTCATAACATATCTCATAAATATCTTATAATACAAAAGTAAGGGTATTTTGGGAAATCACCATTCGGGCTCTGGCTGATTGTACACACTGTTCTTTCTTGTATTCTCTTAGAAACTGTTGTTCGCTTTAGAAAAATCATTTCTTTGAAATATTTTCTCAAATCCTCAGTTTGAGTCCAGATTTACTCAAAGATGCATTTGAATCCCTCAAACCGAGGCTCAGATACCAACTTGTAACGACGTAAATTTTCAAAACAAAATTTTCATTTTTAATCATATAATCTTCATAATACATTTCATAAAACATCATTTATTTAGTTTACAAAACATAACTCCATGTTTAATCAATTAATAATCCAGGATCCTCAAAACATAATTCTTTCTCTGGTGTGTACAATCAAGTCGGTGTCGTCCTGCGATCCTGGGAAAAACCTGAAACACATATCACATAACACGGTAAGCATGAAGCTTAGTGAGTTCCCCAAAATACCACATGCACATATTAGCCACTCGAGGCTATAACTCTGGTAGACCTTCCGGCCCTACCCATGATGACCTTTCGGTCCTACTCTGTTGACCTTCCGGCCCAACTCTGTTGACCTTTTGGTCCTACTCTGTTGACCTTCCGGCCCAACCCTTCTGACCTTCCGGTCCTACTCTGTTGACCTTCCGGTCCAAACCCTGTCGACCTCCCGGTCCAAACCAGGAAAACTCATAAATAGCATATCACATAAAACATGTACCACATATTACGTATAAGCACATAAGACCTTCCGGTCACACATAATTACCACTCTAGGTAAAGTATATTGAGATGACTCACCTTGGCTAGCAGGTGACCAACAAGCACTCGGAAATCTTGGACTAGCCTCCGCCTAACACATAAGACAAGCATTTCAATCATTATCCACTTCATTACTTATTTACTCCTTAAGTCCTATTTTTCCCCTTCTTACCCTCAGTATGGGTAAAAGTCTATTTTAGCCCTCCTTGGTACCTCTTGCCCCTTATTGACCCGCTCAGGATGTCAAAAAAAAAAACCAGAATGAGTCAACAGTCCAGGTTGACCTGACTCGCCGAGTGCACACCTGTGACTCACCGAGTCCACTCATATTCTCCATGTTCTTCCTAGGGTTCACTCCGATCACTAAGTTGACTCCCAACTCGATGAGCTAACACTGGGTCAAGGATACAAGGTCAATCCCGCTATTACCCGTCGAGTCATCCCATGGACTCGGCGAGTTGCTCCATCAGATTTCTCATTCAGCCATTTGAGGTCAGATCTGTAACTCTAACTCATAGATCTGACCTCCTAATACTCAAAAGTCACGTATAGGTCCAATCTTGATATCCATGCATATCATATTTCACTCTATATGCCATTTAGACTTCATTAAAGCTTCCTAACTTCAAAACCTCATGTTTTCACAACAATGGCTTCCTACTTTCTGACTCTCTGGATCTTAAAAGGTCTAGATCTATGGCGTACTCAGAAAAGGGGGTTTGATGCACCCAAAACCCCACCAAAAGTGATATGAGCCCTAATTTCTCATACTCAAAGGATCTATTTAATAAAATAGGAAAGGTAAGGACTTCATACCTTGATCTGAAGCTGAAGATGGGGATGAAATAGATCCAAAATCTCTCTTTTTGATCCTTGCAACACCCTTGATCTTCTCCCCAAGGAATGACCTCCAATGAGCCTCTTTCCTTCTCTTGCTCACCAATGACTCTAGGGTTTCTCTCAAGTGACGAATGACACTGATGGGGGGTGTCAAGGAGGCTATAAGTGCCTTTAAATAGGCCCAGGCCCGAGAGAATTAGGGTTTCTGTCAACAGCGCTAACTCGGCAAGTTAACTCTCCGACTCGTCGAATCCACTCATTAACCATGTCACTAAGTCACTGTCTCACCCCGAAACCGACGGTGGAAACATTCTGCGGCGGAGGACGTCATGCGTAGTATCACAACCATTACACATAGTAAGCATAGTAAACATAACCATTACATTACATATGAATATTTACATTTGTTTGAAAGTGGAGAAATACATAGTTTATATATACATTAGTATAACAAAAGTATAGACGAGACTTCTATATGCACCGTCTTCTCCAAAAGTAAGCGAGATACATGTCTAACGTGAACCTGAGAATACAAGCAGTTTTAGAAATATCAGCATAAAGCTGGTGATTTCATAAGCAATTGATTTTTGGTAAAAGAAAACGTTCCTTTGATTTCATGAAAAGTTGTTATCCAAGAAAATCCCATATTTTCTTATACAAGAAGTTTTGTTATCCGTTTGTTAAATAGCCTGTCTATGAAAAGTTAAGTTATCCCAGGAAAAACCCTTATTTTCCTTATAAGTTAATGGTTGGTTATCGATCCGGAATGAAGTGTACAAGTATCTACCATACTTGTTTAGTTAGGCAAAGTTTCCTTGAATGTCGGGTTAATCTTGGTAAAGTACATTAGTTTTAACACATATATAAAACTAATAAGTAGGTAGTGAACTAATTCCTAAGGGTATCACTGATACCCTCTAGTAATCAAAACTGTTATTACTCTGAGGTTAGTTCACTAGGTTCATTATTACTAAAAGTAAATCTCCATTATCTAAGTTGTGAGTTCCATAACCATACAATAAACTGGATACGGCTTGTAACAAGGCTAGTAT
The DNA here is from genome assembly GCF_051521515.1 of Lactuca serriola. Classification (NCBI taxonomy): domain Eukaryota; kingdom Viridiplantae; phylum Streptophyta; class Magnoliopsida; order Asterales; family Asteraceae; genus Lactuca; species Lactuca serriola. Next base: position 144,730,524 of record NC_136408.1, on the reverse strand, counting down.
CATTTTATGACTTTGTCACCCATAGACCTGCTGGTCCCACGGTAGCTAGCAACAAGGTGCGAGATAGTCATTCCCATATAGATCTATACACACAAGTCACGTTCTCCCTCCAGGAGATTCTGGTTACAGGGTTAGTCCTACACTCTCAAATCCGGGGAAGTGTTACCAAGGACAGTCACCAATCTTAAGAATAACGAATTTACAAGTAATAATATGGAAAATCCCATTTTATGATTGGCATGAATCCTTTGTGAAATATAAAATATAACATTTTATAATGAGTTTCACAAATTTCCTTTTTTTTAGTTTGAAAACTAACTCTACAAGTTAATCACTTAATTAGTTGGTAAAAACGGTTTTCTGTGTTAAAAGCGTAAAGAACATATAAGTATTTCATACGGAATAATAGGTTTTCAGTACAATTTCCCTTGTACTTTTGCTTGTATTCACCCCCCCCCCCCCTTGAAAACATGAAAAACTCGGAAAAAGGTAGGGGTATGAACTCACCTGACGCGGGTGTGTCGGGTAGGACGCTAGGTGTCAATTTAGGACTTGAACGCACGCAAGGATCCGATGTAACATGAAGTGATACATAATTTTATCTAATTATCTATTTAATCACTAATTAAACAAGTAAATACACTCTAATGCGTGGAAACACTTTATTTCAAGTGTTAGGAATGATACGGGTTGCATCTAAGGAGTGTATGGCCTCGTTAAGGAGTTTATTCTTCAAGTGTAAGCCCTTAGGGGTGTTTATGGTTTCAAGACCATATCCCCATGATTTTACGGCCGTAAACTCATGGGAGTGTTGTTATTGGGTGCTCAAAGGTCTTATGCTTCACAAAAAAGAGTTCTAGGGTTGATTCAAGGGCTATGGAAGTGTTTGGGGCTTGAAATGGACCTTTTATGGAGTTAACGGTCTTTGGACCACTCCCTTGGGAGTTTACGGCTGTAAACACATGAGTCTACGGTCGTAAACTCATGTTTATCCATTTCTCTTCTGCTTTGGTGGTTCTAGGCTATGCAAGCAAGGTTCTAGTCACTTATACAAGTATTGGAAGGTGTTAAGGGAACTTAAACACCTTTAGAAGGTGTTTACGGTTTTGGGAGACCTTCCCAAACCGTAAACTCATCTTTGTCCCTTCAATTCATGTTTTGGGGTTCTTAAATCATTCATGCAAGTCTCTAGGCCATTAGCTAAGCATTGGAAGGGTTTTGGGGCATAAAAACCCCCTTTTAGGGTGTTTACGGTTTTGGGATGTTCCCAAACCGTAAACACATGTTCTTGAGGTTTTTGGATGATCAAATCACGAATTTGCAAGTATGTTAGGCTAAACAACAAGCTAGGAAGGTTAACTTACAGTTGTGAAGATTGAAGGGGCGTTTCTAGATCGAATCCCGAGTTGTAGAGAGAGAGTAGAAAGAGAAAGCTCTAAGGTGTGTGAAAAAGGTTCAAATGGAGACCTCTCAACCCTTATATAGGGTTGAGTTCACGGCCAGGTGGGGATCCACCCAATCCCGACATCAAACGGAGTTTAAGATTATATCGGATTAAATGGCCGTAACCCGACTTAGTCGTGAACTAGAAATTTTTCCGAAAGAATTCGAGGGTATTTCACGTAATTTTATTGCTTTCAGACGCATATGAAACATCCAACAATAACCCAAATGGATTTACTTAAATCAAAAGTTAACGGAAATTTTTTAATAATAATAAACTTTATTAATGGAAGTGGGTTACATTGACGGAATAAATTCTGGGTTGTCACAATTGCGACCCTACTTGACGAGTTGAGGCACCAACTCGTCGAGTCCCTCTAAAATACTTGAATTAAATACTTAAAACAATATACCTGGTAAACCGGATGTTACAGAAGATCCGTCTTACCAAGAAGCTTTTCTGTCAAATTCTTGGTATTCCTAATTCTCCACCCTACACTAATCTTTCTTATGCTCAAATTATTTACATGTTTAATGAGATGGGTCATCAACCCCCACTCACCAAGATCAGTGATTTCAAGAAGTCAAGTCTTCCAACTGTTTGGAATTTTTTGTTTGGAATTTTTCTTTGATGCTTGACTGGTCGAAGTGTTGGTCTGGATAAAGGAAGGATGGAGTTATTTGTCATGGTTACAAGACTTTATTATGATGGTTTAATATTCTACTCAAATACGAATGTCTATGCTAAAGAAGGAATGTGGTCCAAGGAATCTCTTGTGCTAAATATTAGAGTCTCATTCTTCAGTATGTCTATGCTAAAGAAGGAATTGAAGTGCCTACTGATGAAGAGAAAGCTGAGTTCTTGAAGTATCATTTTCCAAAGGAGGTGAAAGATGATGCAGAAGTTTTTCCTAACATTGCAAGGATTCCTGATGCAATGTTGAAATGTGTTGATCCGGTGAATCCAGTGTTACTGGAGTATTTGAAGTCTGTTAATCCTGATGTTCAAATAGGAATGTTATTGTCGACAATAGATGAAGGTCCTTCCAAAAAATCTCGAAAATCCAAGAAGGATTCTAAGTCTACTCCTGAGAAGCCAGTACAAGAACCCAAACCTAAGAAACCTTTGAAGAAACAATCTAATGAAGAGGAGCATGTTTCGTTAGCAGAGACAATGGTTATTGAGCCTAATGTTGTTGAGACTGAAAAATAAGTAATTTCACTAAAGACTGGAGTTTATAAACGAATTAAGAAAAAATCTCATGGTTCACGAAAGTCCACGGAAAGGTCATCAAGTTTTTCTATGAAAGTTGTCTGCAAACCTCATGTGACACGGCAAGGAGTGACTATTCGTGAAGTTCAAGCTCCAGTCTCTCCATTGTCAAAGAAACGAATTGCTGAGGATATGGCGAAGAATATTTCCAAGAAGATTAAAAAGAGGAAATTGGTTCTTCAAAAAGAATCTTTTGATGATGACAAGGTTCCTGAAACTCCTGAAGTTAATCTTTCCAATCCAGTTTCGACTCCTGAGAAGACTCAAGTCATACCACCCGAAGTTTTGTTAACCAAGTGAGTTCCTAAGGAGGTTCAAACTTCAGACATCACTACACACATATCTGATACGGATGTAAATGTCAATATGGGTGAAGGAGATTCGACTAAGGAGCTTCCACTATCAACACAAGGTATTCCTGAACACTCAACTATGGATTCGTCTGTTTCTTTACCATCCTTTATAATACCTGTTTAAAACGCTACCAATTCACCCACTTTTAACCATGTTACCAATCATCCATTTGCTACTCTTTTCTTATCCCAATCCACTGATTCACCCAAAACTGTTTATGAACCTGAAATTGATACTGACGAAGGAGGATTTGGAGGAAATTTTGAGGAAATTGAGTTTGATCCTGAGGAAGAGGACATTCTAGATCACATGTTGTTGTTTGGAAAACAATTTAAGATTCTGAATAAGAAGTTGAATGCAATTCTTCAGTCTCAAGCCGATACAGGGGGAAGTCAGTATGTATCTTGTGCTGAAATTGATGAGATGTTAAAATCTTCTGAAGCCAGGTTGTTTGATAAATTTTTTGGGATAATTCAAGAAACTGAGTTTTATGGGAGAAGTTACAAAGTTCAAGCATATGGCTAAAGAACGACATGTGTTGTTTGTGCAAGATGTAAAGAAAGTTCGAGAAGATGTAAATTTCAAAATTCAAGAACTGAGAGAAGATACGGTGAAAGAAATAGCAGTTGCACAACAAGATTATGCGTTAAATCAGCAGGTTGACATAATTGCTGATGTGGTCACAAAGTTTGTCAAGTTGTATGAGATGTTGAGTCCACAAATTACTCAACTTTCAACTCAGGAAAGTCAGAGTTTAGCTGAGATCACTTCTAAGTTAAAATATTTGAAGGCTTTAATGTTGAAGTCTACTTCTTGTTAGCTGATTACCCCAGAGTTCTTGTCTCAGAAGTTTACACAGTTTGAAGCCATTCTGCATAAACAATTGGCCCCTTTGTCAAAAATTTCAAATATTTTGCCAACAGATGCCCCTCCTGTTTTCACAGGGGTGCAAGGGGGAGAAAGGAAGGTTGGTGAAAGTTCATACGAAGAAGTGAAGGTTGTTGGAAAGGTTTTCCCAACAAAAATTCCAACAACAAAGACAATTGTTTCGATAGCTGGTCTGGTGAGTTTGACAATGGTAACTACAAAGCCAATCGCAAAAGGCATAGTGATCCGGTCTTCTGGTGTAGGGGGAAGTAGTTCAAAACCAAAGGATGTTGTTCAAAATCCTGGGAATCAAGACAAATGGAAAACGATTATTGTTGAGAAATCAAAAGATGAAAAGAAAGTTGAAGTTGAAGTTGAAATGGAGAAGCAAAGGGTCATACAAAGTATTATGAGACTTCGTGAAAGTGATCCACCTGGAATGGATAAGGAAGATGAAAGCAAGCATTACAATTACGAAACTATCGAAGCGAAAGTTGCATTTAACCATATGTATGCTTTTCAGAAGAAGCCCAAGCAAAGCTATGTGGTTACTAACACTGATATGTGTCAACTTGATTTTCCAGTAAATGAGTTGATGTTTATCATGGCTCAATACAAGATCGCTGAAAAGTTTGATAACAATGATGATTATACTCATATGAAACTAAGGTTTCATGCTGTTCTTGGAAAAGATACATAAGAGATATGGTCATTGGTGAAAATCAAGAAGGTTGTGAGCATAACAAAAGATATGTTGTTCGAAAATATGATACAGAATTTTCAGTATCATGTTGTAAGGGAGAACAATAAAGTTTGTAGTTTCTCAGTTGCTGATTTTCCGCTAATGAACTTGTATGAGCTTATACAAGTTGCATTACTTTTGAAAGACAAGAATGTTTCGCATCTTCAAGGAACAGATCCAGAAGTTTTTAGACTTGGTCTTGCTCACATCAAATTATTCATAGATAATTACTATGAGTGTTTGGCTTTGACTAATGTGGAGTTGGCTACAACAATGGGGAATGAAGTAAATATTCCTATGGAAGTTTTGAAGACCCAAGTAGAGTTGAAGAAATATGTTGATGGGGAAATTTGCTTAAAACCTTTTGGATTGGTGTTTGCTAGAAAAGACAAGAACGGCAAAGCAAAAAGGTTTTTATTTCAAGCATGCGAAGTGGAAAGATATACCACGTCCAAATATTCGAACTTCATTGTTCATATGAATAATTGCTCAAAGAATAATCAAGGGGATAAAAAGGAGTTGAAGAAGATCTTATCGTGGTATACTGAGATTCAAAGAGTGATGCTTTTTGCTACATAGATTCTCTCACCTTGAGAAGTTCGACATGAATATAAAGGGGGAGATTGTAGGGTCGAAATATCTTATAATATGTCGAAATCTGTGTAATAGTTTATTTCGTATGTATTTGCTGAGGCGCCTTAGTTGTCGAAGCGTAATGTCAATGACTTAGTTTTTTTTTGTACGTTCAGTCTCCTATAAATAGGAGTTGAACATAGAGTTGATAGGTAGAGAGTTTTTCACAAACTTGCTTCTTGTGATTTTTTGTACTCTTGTTCGTGAAAGTAATCTGAGCTGAACCAGATCTTATTCACTCCTTGTGTTCATATTACGTTGATTACTCTGATTTGATTTTTGTACTCGATTAAACACTTCTATAACAATATTTATAATTGAGTTGTACAACCAATCAATCTCATGGCGTAGGCAGAAAGAAATATGAGGGTTGCACAGTTTCTTTAAGGGTTGAACTACTAAGAAAAACTCATTTTTTACGATAATTTCCGTCATAAAATCCGTCACTAAAAGGGTTTCACCGGCATTTACACAAAATTTACACTTATTAGGACATTGTGACGAATTTTTAATAGATTTGTGACGGATTTTCAACCATATTGTGATGGCTTTCTGACAGATTTTTACAAATTCAAACTAAATTTTTGCATTTGACGTTAAAATTTAAGGGATTGCTCGTGTCATCCGCGAAGACTAAGTAGTTTCCCCCATTTACCAGTCTAGTTAATTTTGACTTTATTACTCATATTAAAAAATAAATCAAAAAAAGATCAAGTGACAATCTTATACAGCTAAGTAGCTTTTTTTGGTTTAATTTTTTTCAAAAATTGTTGGATTTCGATAACTCTGAATGACAGATAAGGTCGTTAGAAGAACATAACCAAATCATTTTTCTATTGATATTCAAAATGGTTACATGGTTAACACAATAAAATAAATCAGAAAAAGTAGCAAACGAAGCGAAAGAAAAGAAGTCGGTATCATACCTACGACCAATTTAATTTCATATAGAGCATGATAAGGAGCAAAAATAGGGTCGTAAACAAACTAAATGAACACAAATGAGACTCGTTCATGTTTATTTGGATATATATAACCGAACTAACAAACGGACACAAACTATAAACAAATATATTTTCTTGTTTGTGTTTGTTTGTTTATAGATCATATTGTCTGTGTTTGTTTATTAATATGTCAAACAAATATAAATAACATAAATATTCAAACATATAACCATAAATAATTAAATGAATTAACTTAAATGGTAGAATACAAAACATTCAAAATCAAGAAGGAACTTAAATATAAAAATGAAATATCATCTTAATCCAAACATCCAAAATCAAGAAAGAACTTAAATATAAAAATGAAATATCATCTTAATCAAACTATATTCCCGAAAAAAAGTAAATGAAAACTTATAAACAAACATAAACGAATGTATTTGAACAACGAGAGCATTGTTCATATTAGTATGTTTAATTAAAAAATAATAAAACCATATTCATGTTTGGTTGTTTATATATCAAATGAACATAACGGAGCATTTTGCTAAACTGTATATAAACCTTTCATCAAACGTTTGGTTCATTTACATCTCTATGTAAAAGTAATGAAAAAAAGAATTTTGACATCCTAAGAAAACAACCATTAACTAAATAAAGTTTCTTTTCACATTACATGCAACAAGAATTTGAAGAATTCATCTAGAAGATTATAACATTAACCGTTAAAGCTTTGTCTGATCTAAAGACATAGAGACATGATGCCCAAAACTAATGCACGATTTGGGGTAAATTATTGAGGTTTGGTCGAAGACAAAAACACCATTTGTAAAAAGAGCTCAAGCGAATAATAATTATAACAAACATAGAAAAAGAAAAAAAAAAAAAAAAAAAAAGTGGGAGAATACTTAATTGAGATATTGACAAAAAACTTACTAAAAAGTAACCCTTAGTGCATAATTATCAGGTTAATTTAACATTTGTATGTTTGTGCAACGACTCCATGTTCTTGGGAGACACAAGTCTCTCTCTCTCTCTCTCTCTCTCTCTCTCTCTCTCTCTCTCTCTCTCTCTCTCTCTCTCTCTCTCTCTCTCTCTCTCTCTCTCTCTCTCTCTCTCTCTCTCTCTCTCTCTATATATATATATATATATATATATATATATATATATATATATATATATATTATTTTCGGAACCTTAATTACCTAAAAAAATTAAAAAATAATAAAAAAAATTACCGTTTTTTTAAATACGTGAAATATTGTAATAGAATATTATACTGTAAATATTCTAATTTAATTTTTAGAATATTAGAATATTTTACTAGATTTGTCAGACATGTAGAATATTCTAATATTCTACTAGAATATTTAAAAAAAGATATGTTATTTTTTTTAATTTTTTTTTGTAAAATATAAATTCCGAAAATAATATTTAAAAAAAAAATCGAAATTTTTTAATTATTTTGCATTTTAAAAATGTTTTTTTATCTGCCAAATGAGTGTTAGGATTGCGTCTTACGGTCTAATAAAATTAGGTCGTCTCACATAAACTGTAACAACCCGAAGTTGTTCATCGCCGAAAACTCATTCTACTCGTAATAACTCGTCATAAATCGAAATGTCCCGATATCATTTTTGGGTTTAGTTAACTAAATTTATATGTTTATTTTAATTCAATGAGTGTCCAAACCATTTAGGAACACATGAATCTAGCCCAAAATTATTTATTTCATAAGTTTTAGAAATGTCCCCGCCGGGTGACGGAGACTTAATCGGGTGCGACCTAAAGTCTCGTTTAAGGCCGGTATCGGGTAGAATTTCATCGTGTCCAAGTTTTAGGAACTATATAAACGTGTTAAACCTTTCATTTGAAGCTTTTTGCTTCTCTCTCTACTCTCTCTCTCTCTAACCTCTCTCCTAAATCCAAAGATTAAGGGTCCAAAACTCAATTTTAAGGCCTCAAATCCCTAAGGTACCTTCCTAGCCTTAATCTATAGCATATTTGGCTTCTAAATTCGACATTTAATCATGAAATGGGTCACAATATATGAGTTTACGGCCCAAGAGGCTGCCTAGGCTGTAAACACCAATTTGAAGGGTTTTAAGCCCTTAAACTCCTTCCTAAACTCATTTGGACTTTAGATATGGCTAAAGGACTTCAAGATATGGACTTAGAACATTTAAAACATGGATTTTATTGGATTTGAAGGAGTTTACGGCCAAGGCACAAGCTTGGGCCGTAAACTCATATTTAAGGGGTTTTCTTGACCTTAAACCCTTCCAAATCACTAGTATAGCTTAGATATGATTTATAGAATATTGGTTTTAGCATTTGGACACTTGAAACATGATTTTTGGGGGACTTATGTGATTTTACGGCCAAGGCATGTGCTTGGGCCGTAAACTCCTCAAAACATGGCATAAATTCAATTCTAAGGTGTTAGAAAGCCATCCAACACCACCAAAAGCCTTGGAATAAATCATAGGACCAACCAAAAATAGTTTAAGGACCTTAAACACATTATTTGAGGAATTTCCATGAGTTTACGGCCAAGGCTTGTGCTTGGGCCGTAAACTCCTTGATTCATGGTGTTAGAATGCCAACTAAACACCCCTAAAGCCCTTAGATGAATTTTAGAAGCCCTTCCATGCAAGTTTTTAGCCTTAAAACACCTTGTATCACCCTATAGAAGAGTTTACGGCCATGAGGGGGGTCTCATAGGCCGTAAACTCCAAAAACCCCTCAAATGTCCCATACAAACTCATGTTAGGCCTTGGAAAAATTCTACCAATCACATGTGATTTGTTCTAGCTCCATTTAACACAATTTTCATGAGAAAATAGGAGTTTACGGCCATGAAGCCATGCTAGGCCATAAACTCCCATAATTGGGTCTATTTGATGTTTTAAAATCATTTCAAGTCCTTAAACCAAGTCTAGAAATTATCCCTTAAGTGTTTGAAGTAATTTAGCACCATAAACCACCGCCACCATGAGTTTACGGCCGTAAACTCATGGGGAATGGGTGTTTTAGACCAAAAACCCTTATATTAGTTTACTCATGGGGAGTAAACTCAAGTCCCAAGTCCCTAGTCTCATTTCACGTCCTTAAACGCCACCCGGGTCCCTCCAAACACTTGTATCGGAGTGTTTTCGCGACTTGAAGCAAGTGTCCCTAACATATAAATAAACTAAGTCCTAATTAGATACAAATGTGTATCTTTACATTATAATTAGGAACCTCGTGTATTTACAAGCCCCATATCAACTCCTAGCATCCAAATCGACTCATTTCTCGTCCGGTGAGTTCATACCCCTACGCCTTTTTCCGTGTTTTTCAATGTTTTCAAGGGGGGAATACAAGCAAAACTATAACTATTTTCGAATTATAACATTAATATGTTTCAAATAATATCTGGCAAATTTATAAACACTTTTACTCCTTATGTATTATGTTGAGCATAAGGAATGATTTATCAATTACAACTAAATGGATTTTAGTTAAGAAAATAATCAAACTAATCAAATTATTATGGGAATAATTTGGGGTTCTATATTTCTATTTATATCATGTACTGATATCTGTTTAAAGTTATTAGATAAACTATGTCTGATTCAGTTTATCTCCGTATCATTTGAATGTTTTGCCAGATAATTTCATTGTATGTATCTATTTTCACTGTATCATGTCTTAAAATCTTTGTATGTTTGATATCGTATGAGAATCCTGTGAATAGTTTAATACTAGTTTGTGAGATAGTTACTACCCTTTATGGATGATCAGTAAATCCTCCCCGGAAGTGTAACCAGAGTCTCCTGGAGAGAGAGCGAGGAATTTGTGAATAGATCTATTCGGGACTGACAATCCCACACCTTAACTGCTAGCTACAGTTAGGCGGGCATGCCTGGGGTGACAAATTTTGTATATCATTCGACGTCTGACTAACGTCAAGGAGGTCTCGTTGTCGTATCAGCATGGTTACCCGACTCATAATACGTATTAATATAAACTTATTCACAACTAGCATTTTGTTTAGAATCTATATCTTGTTCGGGATGATAGTCCCATGGTCTTGTATCTATATCTCGTTCGGGATGGTAATCCCATGGTTTTAAATCTAAATCTTGTACGGGATGATAATCCCATGGTTTTATGTCTATATCTCGTTCGGGATGATAATCCCATGATCTTATGTCTATAACTCGTTCGGGATGATAATCCCATGGTTTTGTAACTAACTCTTATACGGGATGATAATCCCATGATTTTATCAATCTATCTTATATCTATTTTCGGGATAGTGAACCCATGGTCTTTATCGAACTATCTTATAACTGGTTCGGGATGTTAGTCCCAAGGTTTTCAAAATACTTTCTATCTACAGTTCGTCTAAATTATAGTTTTGTATATTAAACTATACTCTGTGTTATTTCAATCAATCTTGCATTTAGGAAAATATGGGATTTTCCTGGGGTTAACTTAAAACGTGTAACTGAACTGTAATGAAAGTTAACGAAACTATTTAACATAAGAAAATATGGGATTTTTTTGGATCACAAACCTTTTCGGAAACCTAAAGGAAACCGATCCATTTTCACAAAACAAAACCGCTTATGAACTCACCAGCTTTATGCTGATTTTCAAACTGCTTGGATTCTCAGGTCCAAGTTAGACAGGTACCAGGCGACATCTTTTGGTGAAGACGGAATGCTCCGAAGGCTCGTCTCGTTTTTTTTAAATGATATATGTATAACTTTTGTACAATTTACTTTTGAACCAAATGTAAACTTTCATATATATGTAATGTAATGGTTGTTTACTGTGATTACTATGTACATTGGATTTGATACTGAACGTGGAGTCAACCCCGGGAACGTTTCCGCCTTTGGTTTTCGGGGTGTGACATAAACCTAACTATATATATATATATATATATATATATATATATATATATATAGAGAGAGAGAGAGAGAGAGAGAGAGAGAGAGAGAACTCGGTTCAAGTATTCTAACTAATTATTATGCGGATATCGTATGCTATGAGAATGATAAAGAAAATATGTTCTTTGATAATATAAATACGTTCAATCTTACATAACTATTGTCATTAATACACATTCTCACTAATTAAATCGTCTATAAGATTATTATACACTTATTATTATTATTCTCATTTCTGTCAGAATATTTTATTGGGTCGTATTATGTCAGAATGATAATGAGTGAAAAAAGTGGAAAATACAACAAATTAGCTGACCACGGGGTCGGGAGGGCCCTTGGGTAAACAACTAGGTTAAGTAAATTAGGAAAAGGGTTTTCTATTCGTATTTTTCGCCAGTGAATCCGTCTTCCAAATCCGTACACATCTTCCATTTTTTGAAGATCTTATTCGATTTCAACGTTGAATGCGATTGTGGTGAAGTTGATTCGGTAGTTGAATATAAAAACAATTGATTGTTCAACATATCACAGAATGAGGACTCTTCAATCAAAGTCAAAAATGAAGGGCAACAAGTTCAGCAACACCTTTGAAGAAGCTATTAACATTGACGACGATAATTTTGTAAACATTCATTTAGGTATGGCTCATTGATGCTCAAATGCAACTGTAAATTAGTTTTTGTTTTGAATACGACGACTGTTTGCTTTGCTTTTTTAAAAGCAAATATAATATGCGCAAAATAGTTAGAAATGTAGATACATAATGTTTGTAGTTAGTTTCTTTGTTGAAGATGATGATTCACGTATTCCAAATTTTGTTGTTGATTTTTTTAGGGTTTTGTTGAAGACGATGATTGTTATACTTGTGTGTTTGAAGTTTTGTGTCTTGTTAATAATGATATTATAATCGTAATACAATTAAGAATGTTGGTGTGGTTGTATCATGGAATCTAATTAGAAGGATGGCTAGTTTTTTAAGTGTTTTATATATTAAATAATAAATAGTCTAATTTTTTAACAATTTTTCATTGTCATATGTTGCAAGAGGTTCTAGTGGGGTGATGCTTAGTAGGGAACCATTAGCAAAGAAGAAGGTGAAAACGCGTTTTGAAAAAGGTACTTCTTCAGTAAGTGATGTTGTGTTAGATTTGTATTTGATTGACTGCGTGATGTTGTTTTGTTTTTTATGTGAGGAATATTATATGATTAGCCACATGTTTTCAATATTGAACACATTGTATAATATTTTAATAGAAAGTATATATTAGTACTAAAGTGTTCTTATATGAATATACAGTATGTGTCAAAGTATGCAATGCTTCCACATGTATTCAGTAGTGAAAACATTTGGATATTGAATACATTATGTAAGAATTCAATACATCATATATTTCTTGGATTAAATATTCTGAACTGAAGTTTTATCATCAGTGTTATGGTTTATGTTATTGTGTATTATTTCAAAATAAAAGTATTCTAAAAAAATAATGTGCATTGTGTATTAAATTATTCATATCAGAATGCATTGTGTATTTAATAGTTTAATTTAGTATTCAATACAGATTACATTACTTATGTAATGCTTCAATACATAATACACAATTTGTGCGATAGTGTGCAATGCTTCCACATGGATTCAATATTGAAAAGATTTTGATATTGAATACTTTATGTAATAACTCAATACATCGTATATTTCTTGGATAAAATATTCTGCACTGAAAACATATAAAAAACAAATATGCATGATTCTTTTTGGTGTAGTATTATCCCAATCATGCATTGAATATTGACATGACTAACATTATTTGATTAACACATTCTGTGTGTTAGTATGTAATATTTTGCAATATTATGTTAGGGTTCGATTTAGTATTCAATAAAGAACACATTATGTAATCATTCAATACATCATATATTACTTGGATTAAATATTTTGACTTGAAAACATATAAAAAATAAATATGCATGATTCTTATTGTTGTAGTATTGTCCCTAAGCATGCATTGAATCTTGACATGACTAACAGTATTTGATGAATGTATGTAATGTTTCATAAAATCATTTTTTAGTTTGATGTAGTAGTCAATACAGAATACATTATGTTGGTTATGCTTCATTACATATTACAATAGTGTACACACATATAATATTGTGTAATATTTAAGGTAGAAAACATTAAAAAAATCATATGCATGATTCTTATTGGTGTTGTGTTATCCTGATCATGCGTATGTTATTTTATGTTTGTTGTAGGTGTATCAAGTGTTAGTGTAAGTAAGAAAAAGAGAAGGAAATATGAACATTATGAATATAGTGAAGTTGATGTTGATGTTAATGTAAGAAGAAGTGGTAGGAAAAAAACTAAAGTCATAAAAATTGAAGTTTTAAAGGAAGCTGATAAGAAGAAAGGAATGAAGAAAAGAAAATCAAAAAGAAAGAATGTAGTAGAAAATGAAGATGCAGATGTTGAGGACGACACAACTCGAGAGTTGAAAAAATAAGTTGTCATATGTCTCCAAAATCAATGTATATGGCAGTGAAGGGAATGTCATACAGTCAGAAAGAAATGGTGAGACGAATGGGTTTTAGTGCATTCCTTGATATAAAGTTAGATTGAATACCTTCTAGATTGGTTTACTACTTGGTGGACAAATTCAGAGCAAAAACATCAATGATTAAGACTAAGAAAGGGGAAATACTTATTACAAGAAAAACGGTCGAAGAGATGTTTGGTTTTCCAAGTGAAGGTTTAGACTACAACCAGTCGGTGGAATGCGATAAAATAGATACAATTGTAGAAGCATGGAAAAGTCAATATCCAAGAGGAAAGTTCAATAATGGAAACTATGTGAAGAGGATTAGACAATAAGATGTGGCAGATGACATGTTCAAGCTTAATTTCCTGACATTATTCATAAACACATTTGTAGAGACAGAAATGAGTGGGGTAAGCCGTATTAATTGTCTGGAGAAATTAGCAAGGTATGAAGATATTCAAAAGATTGATTGGTGCAAGTATATAGTGGAATGTTTAGAAAAGGCAAAATGCAAATGGAGGCCAAATGACGCAAATTGTTATTACACAGGTCTAGGCACTCTCATGCTGGTAAGTACTTGTAATTATGTGCATTTAGTTTTGTATTATTTTTTAATTATGTAATGAAAATAATTTAAGATAACTTATTAATTGTGCTGTTACAGCATACGCATGCGGACAAAGTAGTTTTGAATGGCTATAATCTCCGCAGATCAAGGCAATTGATAAAACAGACTGACTCAGTGGATTTGGAAATGTCGGAGAAGCATGGATTGAGAATTGGAAAATTTGGAACATTGGAGTTTCATGGAGATGGGGAAGTAGATCTTATTGATGTAAATGGTGATGAGATAAGGTGGTAATTTATTTTAATATTTATGTCATGTATTTTCTGTAATAAATAATATTATACATATGAAAAAAGTGTAACTCGTTTTAATAACAATGACAGTTAGGGGTGGAATAAATTGAAATGCTATATTGTAGGCTCTGTAATAATAAGAAAAAAATTAAGGAAACAATTAAGAAGGGGATAGAAGATGATGCAAATTATGATGTGGTAAAAGAGTAGTCACGTAAGGTGACCCAACTTTTTAATGAAAATACTGTGGAACATGTAGATAATAGCTCGCCCACAAATGAAGCGACAATGAAAAAGCCCCTTAAAGTTGCAGTCGATTCTGAGCAAAGTAATTTTGTGAAAGGAAGTAGTTTTGTGAAAGAAAGTAGTCTGATATGCAATGTTCAGTCTACTGGAAGGAATAACGAGAAGACAAAGTTTATGGATGGGTGCGACTCGCCTTTCGTGCTCTTTCTGGAATATAAAGGAAATACATCATTGGATAGTCTAGTTGTTCTGACTCCTGATTTTTTTGAATATGTCTGATGAAATTCTGGAAAGGAGCATGAGAAAGAAAAAGGATTTTTGCAAAGATTACATACCATCATTCGATTTGAGAATAGCACAACTAAATAAGGAAGATAAAAGTATGGATGTTAAGGAAGGAAGCAAGGCATTAATTAGATATACAAAAAAAATTGTAGCGGAAGACAAACTGAAGAAAAGAATTGGAAACGATCTTATGGAAAGTGAAATGGTGCATGTTGATGATTTCAAAAATGGAAAAGGTAAAAGGAAGGGGAAACTTGGACAATTAGTGTGTTCACCATATGTAGATCGGATAATGAACGCGGATGAGGTGGTTAAAGATGATGAAAATGTTGTGGCTCAAAGCATAATAGCATGGGGGAAAGATAAAGGGTAAGAATGTACATTTTATGTGACTCAATTAACATGATTTTTTTTTGTCATGACATTTTTATTGTGTTATGTTTAAATGGCAAGGAAATTATATGGAAAACTATTGAAGGTCATGGAATGCATTTGGAAGCTGCACGTACATTAGCTATGAGAGCAAAAGTGCATACCAATGCAATAGACGCGTGGGCTGCTTTCCTTAACAAAACTGAAGAACTTAAGTCAGAGGCTTCATACTCTAGGATGTACTTCACATTCGACATGATTGTAAGTTTTTAAGAATAATATGTGTGTTGTATGTCGTATCCCACTATGAATTGTAATATGGTAGGTATCTTGTTATGATAAAACAGACAAATTACATGGTTAATGAAGTTGTAGATGAGGAGCTGAGGTGCAATAAATTCATAATTATGTTTGTAGTTGTGATTAATGACATATCGGACTAACCAAATTTGAAAATGGTGGACTTGGTATGGAATTGTTAAATTTTACAATATTTAGACATGATTGGTATCACACATTTATGTTGAACTGATGTTGATATTGGTTAAACATAGGTTTTCATATCAATTGTTGTTGATGACAGTTACTACCTAGTGTGTTTTTGCTTGAAAAGGGTTGCATTTTATATCTTTCATCACATCAAGAGGTCGGGGACAATTGAGTCTGCATATGGGAATAGACCACGAATCCTGGTTACATCTGTTGTTTACTTAATGAATTCATATATAGATCATGATTAGTGTTGTTATATATTTATTATAATATGAATTATTATTTAATTTGACATGCAAAAAACTTTCTTTTGTCGTTATCTGAATAATGTTGAACACAAAAAAGCAAATGTGTTACTTAAAAAAGAAGTTGTTGTTATAAAAATGAAGTGTCAAAGGAATATAGTTGGTGTTGACTGTGGAATTTTCCTTATGCGACACATGGAAACATACATGGGAGAAGCGGCACATAAAAGGGATTGCGGTCTATGTGTTGATAATAAAATTCAAGAAAAGATGTTAGGACGGTTAAGGTATAAGTATCTGGATAAGTTGATGATGTCAGATTTTAATGTTATGAAGCAAACATTCTTGAAGCATTATGCAGCTGTAAAAAAAATGGATGGGTTTGAAAGGATGAAGTTGATTGAAGAAAAGAAGAAGGAAATCGCAGGCATGCTGTAGTAGAATGATCTGTGAAGAAGATGATGTTTTTTAATTAGGCTTTTTAGTAATATAAAACCTGATGATCATTTATGAAGTTTGAAGTGTTTTGTTATGTTGGTTTTTTGGATTATGGTAATTTTGTTTTGATTATTATGTGATGAACGTATTTTAAGTAAAACTATGTGATGGTTTATTTAATGTGTGAAAAAATGGTTATTATTAGAACTGTGAACCTGGATTTTTCTTATCTTCCATATGTAATATATGGCATAATGCACTTAGCAAAGGTCACACATTTATAAGAAATATGAGTCATGTAATTTCTAAATCTATGGGTTTGTGGTGCATTTTTGTTGAATATATGGATGTTAAAATGAAATACATGTTGTGAGTAAATTAAAGTTTTTTGAAACATCAAATTCCTATTAGATTAACATAGTTTGTAAGACTTAATTTGAATTATGAATTGTGAAAAGAATGGCTATAAAAGTTGACGTTAGAATAATATAACACCTCTTCACGTATAAACTTCTGAAATGAATATCTAACATAATTCTAAGTTGAATTAGGTATTAAGCAGTGTTATCAACAAATACATAATTCATAATACATATTTTTTTAAGTGCATCTGATGATTATTTTCTGTATGAAAATAAAGTATTTTTGTTTACTGAATTTATAAATATGTATAATGGAGATAAAAATTATATATTGATTTTACTAAATATGAATTTAGTAATTAAACATATTTTTGGTTATAATCATGTGAAAAATTTTGTTTTTATAAATTGTAACACCCGAAATCAGAAAGGCCAAGAAAGAAAAGAAAACCCTAAGCCAAAGGGTCAACTCGTCGAGTCTAGGGAGGAACTCGACGAGTCGGAGCGGGATCCAGGGGATCGATTAAGTAACCGACTCGGCGAGTCTGCAAAGAGGACTCGGCAAGTCCGGTCTGAAGAAGGGAACCCTAAGTCCGGGACTTTGTGCACTATTTAAGCATCTCATTCTCTCCCTTAGGGTTCCTTGTAGCCTCTCTTATTCAGAATACGAAACCCTAAGCCTCCATTGTTGCACATTCAAGCTTTCTTGCCATTTTGGGTGATTTGAAGGAAGAAGGTAGAAGGGAACCATTGGGGATTCAAGGAGTGGCAGTAGATCCAGAGTTTGTGGGATTTTTCAGAGCATTTGAAGGTAATGAGTCACTACCTTCACTCTTTTGCATATAGATCAACCTTTAACATGAGATTTGGGGTTTTAAGGGCAAGTTTAAGAACCATTTCGAGTTAGAAGCCCATATCTGAAGTTGCTACTTCAGATCTAAGTGTATCTTGGCCTAGAGAATCATAAAGCATCAGTCTATGGGTTGATTGTAAAGCCTCCTTGTCTTAAACCCTATTTTATAGTGTTTTGAGCCTAGATCTCCTTAGCTACACGTAAAGTTTCCCACTTTACGTGAGGAATAGGTTTTAGAAGTGTGGATCTGCAGTTTAGAGTCCATGCATGACTCAAAAGCCTCTGAATGTTTGAAGAACTGAATAGACTCGGCGAGTCCTTCGAGTGGACTCGGTGAGTAGTATGAAGATGGAGATGAACTCAGCGAGTTGGATGAACAACTCGGCGAGTCTGTTCTTGGACTCGGCGAGTCAAGTCGCGAAACCCCAAACCCTTCAAGTTAAGACTCGGATCAATGAGTTGAGTGGGGACCCAGTGAGTTGGACAGGTTAGGACTCGGAAACCAGTAGACTCGGCGAGTCATGGTCGGACTCGGCGAGTCGAGTCACGAATGAAAGGGGTTTCTGAGCTTATGAACTCGGCGAGTCAGTAGGCTGACTCGGTGAGTAGGGTCAACCTGGAAGGTTGACTTTGACCAGGACTTTGACTTTGACAAGAGTTGACTTAGTTGATTTTGGAGGACTGTCAGACTAAGTGTTATATTTATATTGTTGGCACGAAGAGCTAGAGGAGCAGCGCCTCAGAGGGTTGTCGGTTAGCAGCCATAGGGTTATCAACAGAGCTCAGTAGTTCAGGTGAGTTTCCTTCCAGTAAGAACGGGTCTACGGCCACAATGCCAACCCGTTTAGCTAGTAGTAGTTTCCGGACTTTGGTCCGATGCAGTAGTTAGTATGTTTGATGCCTTCGTGGCTCAGACAGGATTTTTGTGTTATGTGTTTCGGGCTACGGCCCGATGCAGTATGCAGTATATGTGTTCATGCTAGTTGATATGTTTATGTTATGATATGTTCAGTTAGTTCCGGACTTCGGTCCGATGCAGTTAGTCCGGACTTCCGTCTGATGCAGGGGACAAGGTCCCATTCAGTTTCCGGACTTCGGTCTGATGCAGGGGTGAAGGCCCCAGTTAGTCCGGAATTCGGTCCGATGTAGGGGACAAGGTCCCAGTCAGTTTCCGGACATCGGTCTGATGCAGGGGGCAAGGCCCCAGTTAGTCCGGACCTCGGTCCGATGCAATGGGCAAGGCCCAGTATGTGCTTTATATGTTATTGTATGGTATGTGGTAGTTTCGGGAAGCTCACTAAGCTTCGTGCTTACGGTTTCAGTTTTTGGTTTCAGGTACTCGGTTTTCAAAAGAGGAGCTCAGAGAGGTTGCAGTGCACCCACCATAGTCAGTTAGCCTGGGAATGTTTTACTCTGAAATTATGTTATGACTTATGATATGGTTTTTATAATGTGGTTTTAGTAATGTTTTCAAAGAAATTTTAGTTGTGAAAATTAGGTCGTTACAAGTTGGTATCAGAGCCTTGGTTTGAGGGATTCGGACACACTTGAAAGTGTGTCTGGACTCAAACTAAGGGAGTGGTAAAAAGGTTTTCAAAAGAACAATATTTTTTGAAAACAATTTTGGTAAAAAGGAGTTGAGAAAAGAAAAGAGTTTTAGAAAAAGCGAAAGGAATATTTAGAAAGATATTAACTTGAAAAAGAGAAAAGGGTGTGGTGCATGTAATCAGCCGAGCTCAAGTAAGTACTCCCAAATTACCCATACAAGTTTATGATTATCAGTTTCAGCTTCAGTTTTAGTTCCAGTTTCAGTTTCAGTTTCAGTTTCAGTAGAACAGCATGCTAGTAATCTTTTCTTTAAACATCATATGTATCCACACCTTGCTCGAATAACCATTGGAGATCATCAACCAAAGGTTCAAAAATAAAGCATCAATGTCATTTCTCGTGGATCCCTATATTACAACCGCAAGCATGATAAACTTTCTTTTCATACACAACCATGGAGGAAGGTTGTATATGACGGTTAAAACTGGCCATACACTATGTAACCTATTTCCTCTTTTGACATCAATCCTATTAGTGGATATTCCTAGCCGTATATTTCTTGGATCTTAAGAAATTTTGAGGAACTTTTCCTCTATGGTACGCCATGCCGGTGACTCTGCGGGGTGACATAAAACACCCTCTATTAGTTTCCTTATAGTTTGTCATCTTAAATCTTGAGACATACTTTGTCTCTCAAATAGTTAGTGGAGTCTTGGTATGATTGGAAAGTACAAAATTACTTTGTATGGAACGTTTTCATATACTTTCTTTGTCTTTTCATCCACCTTCCATATTGTTGTCCTACAAGATCGACACACAGTTAATTTATCGTCCTCCTTATAGTAAATAAGGAAGTTATTGATACATACATGTATTTTTTGGTATGCCGGTCCCATAAATTTCAAAAAAATTTGGCCTCATAAGTGTTTTCCACCAATTCGTTACCTTTAGGTAGCATCTTTTTAAGCAATACTAGTAGTTTCATAAAGAACTTATCGGAACATCCGTGTTTACCCTTCAACTGGAGTAGTTCAATTATTGCAGACACTTTTGTAAAATTAGGACATCCTTAGTAAAGTAGCTTCTCTGCGTCTGCTAGTAGTTGTTGAAACTTGATAGGGTCATGGTCTTCAAAATTATCTATAACCATTTCTTTTGTATGTGGTCCATCCGTTGGAATTTCTAAAGCAAAATTAGGGTTCTCACCAAACTCGGTTTTTGCATTAACAGGCTTTGAGGCACTTGTTATTGGATCATCCTTTTCACCCTGTTTATTCTAGTTTGTGTAGTCTTCATGAATGCTACTGCTGAATAAATGGATCTTCACTTCCTCCGATGTAAAGTCCAACCAGTTTACACATATTTTACAAGGACAAGCATTTTAATACGTCGACCATCAACTCATGGGTCGATGTTCCTCATCTCGCGGATGTTGTGTATTGCATAATCGATAAACATCGATGATCCTTTGAATTAAGGTTCACTGGTCCTCCTTATTCTCATCCAAGGTTTGTCCATCATTAGAGTACAATTGAACTGAAAGAAAGTTTGAAACTAGGGTTTGACTCAAGCGATTTGCTTAATCTCTTTGATGCGTGTTAGATTCACAAAAATAAAACCCTTGTAAATAATGAATCTAATTCATTTTCATTAATTAATAATGTGTGTTTTAAAAGGAATAAAATATAAATTGGTTCTAATGTTGTTAACTGGTTTTGGTTAATCTGTAGGCGTGGTTTTTGAATTTGTGTTTTGACAATACTACCCTTACAGATAAACTATGAAACAATGTAACTATAATGGTAACTTGGTCAGCACATTATGCTTATACTTATAGGTGCCATTATGTCAGAAGTTGTCACCATGTCGTTTTAGTTCCTCAATCAACTTCTTTCTATATTTGGTCCTAATAAATTAAAACAGTTTCGGTCATTTTCCCAAAAACACTATAATATAGCAATCTTTTTCCAAGCCAGATAACGCAAAGCAATGGCTACATCCACCTCAAGAACAATATCAACAAGATCACAAACAATAAGATCACGTGACGAAGTACCAAAGGATGCTATTACTAATATAATGGTGATTCTGGGGAGCAACTCATCTATTGGTGTCATCAAATGCAAGAGGGTGTAAGTTTCTTTGATAGCCTTTGTATTATATGTTTCAATTTTGTGTGTACATTAAGCATTTGAAGTTTAATTTTTGTATAAACTTCGCATTTGAGTTTTATTTAAATGTGTGTACAGTATGTAGTCCCCAACACTTCAGTGATTGTTGTGAGATGGATGAAGAGTACAGGACCATGGAGACCGATAGTTTATTGAAAGGAAGGTTTTAGGGGATAATTAACCAGTTTCTAGTCTTATAAAATGCAGATCCCAGGGGAACCCTAACTTTAAATTTGTTGATGGAATGGTATCTTTTTTAATCTATGTTATTCTACATTGTTTATTAATTTATTTTCATTGGTCTTAATTTATTACACACGTTTTTATTTTCTTTCAAAACAATTATTTTAATCTTGGTGATGATGTTGGAAAGCAGATGCTTGAAGAGGCATCCAGGGCGGGACAAAGAGATGCTACATTTTCCATAGGGATGCTTATGTTGGCAGAGGGCGAACGTATGAAAAAACAAGCTCTGCAGTTGTTGAGTGATGTGTTCCCTTATTCATCACCAATAACTCAGATTGTTAAACAAACCATGAGGAAGGTTGACTGATTTCTATCTAGGGACACAATAAGGGAAACTAGATTCCATGGCTACCTTCTGATATGTACACAATATCACTCTAGAAGGGATCAAGGTTTTCTCATGGGAACAAATGGTAGTTTGAGTATGATGTTTTTTTGTAAGAATTATGTTTCATGAGATTTTGTAGGATTTTTTGGAAGGAGTATGGGGGTTAGGCTTTAAGTAGTTGTACAATGTTTATTTAAAACCACTTCTTTTCGTGTTTAATTTGAATGTATAAAACTTGTAATATAACATGTTTTGTGGTAATCAATCATATTTTCTTGGTTATATTCATATTGCTATTTTTCGTAATTAATATTACATTTGAATCTATATAATAATAACCATATCTATTTGTGAATTTAACTACATATATACATATAATTAAGTATGAACTTCCGTTTCATTTGTGACTTTATATAGTTTTTATGTGTGTTTGACCATTAATTAGAGAACACAATTATAACAACTTATTTTTTAGTTTTTAAAAACTTGGGGGAAATTCAAAATTCCAAAACTTATATCGGGGTAAAACGAAATGTTTACTCTTAAAAAAGCTATTAAGAGTGAAAAAAGAAAATTCTTAAACTTCAGGGGGTATAAAGAAAAAAATACGAAAACCTAATCAACTACAAAAGATATCACAAGGGTAAAATGAAAAAAAAGAAAAAAAAGAAGAAGGACATAAATTAAGTTTAAAAGTATGTCATCAGTTAGTCGTAACATGACACTATAACCCATTGCACGTGACCCATGACCCATATGTCATCCGTTTGTCTTAACATGACACTATAAGCCACTACCATCCAATGCACATGACACATGACCCATATATGTAATCTATTGGTCTTAACATGACACTATAAGCCACTACCATTCAATGAACATGCCATATGACCCATATATGTTATGCGTTGGTCTTAACATGACACTGTAAACCACTAGAACCCAATGCACACGACCCATGACCCATATATATCATCTATTGGTCATAAGATGACACTATAATCTAATACATATGATCCATGATCAATATGTCACTATTGGTCGTAACATGACACTATAACCCAATGAACATGAACAATGACCCATATGTCATACATGGGACTTTACCATGATACTATAAGCAACTACCACATGAACAATGACCCACATGTCATCCATGGGTCTTATCGTGACACTATAAGCAACTACCACATGACCCATGATGCATACACCATCAATGGGTCTTAATGTGAACCATAACCCGTACTTCATCAACGGGTCTTATCATCTTTAATAAATTGGTATTGAATAGTTTCTTATGTATTCAATAAGACACACAAAGATTCTTGCTCCCATAGTTCCGAAGAAACTTCACTTGGCTTGTCAGTGAATAGTGCCTCCCCGTACTCATGAATGGGGGCTTACAACTTAGGGTTAATTTAGGGTTTAGGGTTTATTAGGGCTTAGGATTTCAGATTTTTTTATATATTTTTATATTAATTATAGCTTTACAAAATGTAAATATTTCATAAAATTTATTATATTTTTTAAATGTACATCTATTAGTTATATATTTTTATATTACAATGTTAATATTTATAAAAGTGGTAATTGCTAATTATGCCTTGGAGCCAAATTTCGGATGAAAGTTTTGAATTCAACACTAATTGACGATCCAGTTTCCTAATTTTATGATCCTCAATCTATTGTATCATCAGTTGGCGATCAAAATATCTACTTTCTTCACTTTCTCTGCCAAAAAAATTCAAGAACACTCTCCAAGTTAGCAGACGCCAACCAAAGTTTCAAGATTTTTCGACGAAAATTTTGAATTTAGCACACCATGCTGATCATGAACCTACTTATTATTTCTTCTGAAACAAGATTTCTTCATAATCTTTCTACACCATTAATAGATATTCGACCCTTTCCTAAAACACTAACCAAATAGTATTATTTTGTTTTACTAATCTATCTTGTTAATAATCATGGAACCTTTAGCCAATAATGTCAGACATTACAACATCCAAGGATCTGGACTATAACTCAAAGGTGGATGTTGAAGATATGGCTGGAAATGATGACATAGTGGCGAAAAATGTAGTTAAGAGAGGCATAACCAGGCTACATAAGTTTCACAATGAGCATGGTAAAGAAGTAAATATCCCTCTCTACAATGTCCCAAAAAGTAAGACCAAAAAGTTTTGTTTTTAAATTAAATAAAACTCTAATAAAAGACATCATCATAAACCAAAGTGGAACAAATTGTATCAAGTACATCATGAAACATCATAGTAACCATAAATGTGGAACGAGGTGGTGTGTGCACTACAATCATCCCGTGCTCTTCCTTTTCGAACGAGGTGTACCTGAAACATAAATTGAAAACCATAAGCACAAAGCTTAGTGATTTCCCTAAAATACCACATACCATACATAATAAACACATAATGGGCCCCACCCGACATCGGGCCCTGCCGGCAACGGGCCCCGCCTGGCATCGAGCCCCACTCGGTATACAAATCTGTCAGTCATCAGGCCCCGTCCGGTATACATACAACATATAAACATATAATCATACAAAGACATGCAATAATCACAAAAGATAATAGCATACAAGATAGTCATCGAGCCCTGCCCGGTAAGCATACAAGCACATAACACAAGCAAGAGTCACATAGACATTCTAGCATCCTAACATAATAAACCATGGATCCAAATTAGTGCCTTCGTCTTGCAAAACACAGTGAGGAAACACACCTCTAGCTGCTAAATCATCCGAATGAATTTCTGACAGTTGGCTCAGAAAATCCCCATGCTATTAAAATCAATAACATCAAATTATTAACTGCATTCTGACCCATCACCAAAAGTCTATGCTATTTGGCCCATAAATAAGGTAAAACAATATTTTGCCCGTTATCTAACTCGGCCTAAAGCCAAGGCCTAACTCAAGTATTCAAAAGGCCCAAATCCTAAAGCCTAATTCCTGGCCCAATCTTCTAAATTGGGCCCAAAACCCAATATGGACCTAATATCCAAGGAAGCCCAACATGGTAGCCCCAAGCCCAAAAAAAAGGTCTAACGGCCAAACCAGGCTCAAACTTACAAACCTAAACTATGGCCCAAAACCGAGGATGTCAAGCCCAAAATTCCAAATGTTGAGTACGTGGGGCGTATGCAACTTGTACGCTTAGCGTACTCTATCTGGGGCTGATACGCGCAACATACCAGTTGGGTACGCCAAACGTACTCCCTAGTTTTCCAACCTACTCCATTAAGCACTTAATCGATTGGGGTATCAAGCCAAACTCTCAAATCTGGTCCTAAAGGGGAACTTATCATGTAAAGTTGGCAACTTTACACTCATGCATGGCTGAATGGGACTCAAACGCTAAAAAAGAGCTTAATAAAGGTCTTAATATATGCATGGATCAAAATACTCTATAAATTTGACATTTTTATGAACATGGGGACTGAATGGAGCTAAGATCTAGCCTCCGTTGCTTTTGGAGTAGATCAAAAGCTCATCTTTGCTTTAAAAGACCCAAAAATGCCCAAGAAACACCACAAAGTAGATCTAACATAAATGATCATCAAGGTGTGATCTTTTTACCTCAAAGATCTTGAAAATGAGAAGGTAAACCTAGATCCACAAGCTCAATCCACTCCTCCAAGTGTTCCTCTTCTTCTTCTCCTTCACAAATCACTACCAAACATTCTTTAAATCTCAAAACTCACCAAATCAATCTAGGGTTTCGATCTCATCTCAAAAGGGGATGGATACTGGGCTACAATGTCCAAGATATGAGTTTAAGTTGTTTAAATAGAGTACAAACCCTGAAAATTAGGGTTTGTACTAGCCTTATGTACGCTATGCATACTCCATGTACACCCTGCGTACATGGGTGGAATCCGCGACCAACAATGGGTTAGTACACTAAGTGTACTCATAGAGTACGCCCCGTGTAATAGCAAGGGACCAAATCAATAACAAATTTGCATGAAGTGTTGAAAGAGAAAGTTACTGAAACTTGAATGTTACACTCTCACAATCAGTGACATGGGTCGAATATCCGGGACAAACAAAGTAGTGTTTGATAACTTTTTGGGAGACCTAGTTCGTGAACATATAGGTTTAAAAGTTCTTTCCTGGAAGAAAGTGGAGTTACTAGCAAGACACAACCTACGGAGTGAAATCATGATATTTAACACATTATTTAACATTGTCCTTAATTATAAATATATGTATTTATATTATTTCCAACCATTAACAGCATTGTGTTACATTTTGCAGCGATATTTTGATCTTCACAACACATTTAGAAAGTCAATAATATAGCATCTTTGTCAACTTTTAAAGAATTATAGAAGGAAACTTCGAGGAAGATACATATTGCCTAACAAAGAAACACCTTCAAAACCTAAGCCAACGAAGGAAGTCCCTACAAAGTATACATCAATTATTGAGGACTTACATTGAGCTGCTTTTGTAACACATACAAACTCTAAGGCATACATGGTTAAAGTCATTTCTATAGATTTGATTAATTTTAGTCCATATATATATATATATATATATATATATATATATATATATATATATATATATATATATATATATATATTTCATAGTATTGTGTTGGCATGTAAACATTGCATTTTTGATTTTCGATTGTGGTTAGGTGAAGTCAGAGGCAACAAAAAAAGTGTGTGAGAAGTTTCTTTATAACAATACGATGGAAAGAGGTGGATACATACATGTGAAAGAGGAGATGGTAACAAAAATGGTTCTTTTTGTTACAAGCAACATACTTTCATTTATGTTCGTTTAACTTTATTAATTGCCTGTTTAATGATTATTGTTGGGTTTTGAGCAAACTAACACTCCTAAGGTGTCCATGTAATACTAGAAACCTTGGATCTATGTTTGACTATGATACATGCAAAATTATGTTTCCAAGGTTCATAACCTATCTAGCATGGCATGGGGTACTTTTAACATAAAAGAACTAGAAGAATTGCATACCTTTGGTTGTGAGTTGATTCCTTTGGAGTTTGAGAGCCAAACACCAATAATGTGAATCCCTCAAATGGAAATCACAAAACACCACAAAGCTGGAAAATTTTATGAGAGAGTGTGTCTTTGCTGTAGAAATTTGCCACTCTTATGCACACACACTTAGTGTCATTTCTGTTGGATAAGGTGTCTAAGTCCATAACTTATTTGGTATATACTTGACTCGACCGGCATGGTCCATTTGGGTTGCATCTCATTCAAACTATGTATGGATAATTTTATGAGAGTTATACACATATGTTTATTAATATATTATAAGTTATAATATATTAATATGAAGTTATGTTATTTAATTAGTCTTAGTCTTAAATTAATTATGAATTAATTTAGAGATTAAAAGGAAGACTAATTAGATTATGGGCTATTGGTTTTATATGGTGTGGGCTAACACTCATTTGTTAATGGGATAGGCTTGGATGGAAGTCCATGGATGATCCATGGAGCTTTTAACCCATGGATCCTTGGAAAGGAAAGGTCATGGGTTATTAGGGTTTCACCCTAACCATGCACACTATATAAGCATGCTTATGGAGCATGAAAAGCCAACTAGTGAACTAGTGTGTGTGAGCTTGTGTGTGGCCGAAATATACAAGTGTGTATACTCTCTCAAAGTTTTCCAAGAGTTTGTGGTGTTTTGTGATTCCATTTGAGGCATTCACACTATTGGTGCTTGGCCCTCAAACTCCCTAAGAACCAAACTCGTCAAAAAGGTATGTAATCTCTTCTAACTCTTTTATGTTGAAATGTTCCCCATGCCATGTTAGATAGGTTATAAACCTTGGAAAATTATTATTTTGCATGTATTTAGACAAACATAGATCCAAGGTTTATTAGGGTTGCATGCACACTTAGGAAGTGTTAGATTGCTTAAAACCCAACAGTGGTGTCAGAGCATAGGCTTGCTTGTTTGATACTTGATGCAAAATAGTTGGAAAAGTCGAAAAACTTGTTGTCTGACTGATGAACTCGCCGAGTCCATGGGGGGACTCGTCGAGTCCATGTGTATCTTCAACCTACTCGCCGAGTAGGTTTATGCACTCGACGAGTAGGAGCGACAGAGTGCAGATTTTCGACTTTTGCTGCTGGAAATGGACTAGAAACATTACCCTAAACTGTTTTGGTGTTTTAAAACTTGTTTTAGTTGGTGTAATGGTTGTTCTAATCCATTTACAATAGCATATATCAAAATTCCATGATTTTATGTGTTCATATAGTTCTTGAAATTTTGATGATCATGTTCATGTTCTTATGAATTTAGAAGATGATAGGAATTATTTGCTGAATTGTTTAGAATTAATTCTTGATCATTTATGTGTTTTAAAGGAATCCATAATTTGTCCTCAAGTTATGGATATCCAAAGGTCACTTTCTTTAACACACACATTTAAACACATAAGTTACATGAAAGTGAAGAGTCTTCATTTTTATGAACCTTTAATTCATAAGTTATGAAATGAAAAGTTTTGGATAGTTACAAAACTTGTCCTTAAGTTTTGGAATTTGTAAAGTTTCACACACTTAAATAAACTTTAGTTCCAACCCTTAGAGTTTTAATAGTTAAAATTCAACCCTTATACTATTTATAACATTAATGGTTAATTATTATATATGTATAAGAATAAGTCGTTCTATCGTTAGTAGGCCTCATTCACGAAGCCGGTCTATAAGGTGGGTATAAGGTTGTTGCCTATAAAATGGTGACTTAATGGGTGTCCATTCTCACCCACCGCTTGCTTGACTGGTGGAGGGTCGTTAGCCGAATGGGTAGGACAATGACTTTAAATCCTCATTAAAAGTATAATGATTATTATAAAGTAACTAAACCTTTTTAATTCCCAATCTTAGTTATTTTAGGAAAAATGTGAACATGGTGCTAGTCCATGGAATTCACACTTTGTACCTTACCAAGTCGTTGGTGGAGCGTGTGTGGTTAACCGGCACACTAACTTGGACTAGTAAGGATCACGAAGGGTGACTTAATGTTTGTCATAGATCAATGGAGCGTGTGTGGTTAACCGACACATTGATTAGGTGATAATATTAAGGGTACCAAATGAATTAGCATGGTTATTCACACCTTGTTTTGTGATCCTCGGCATCCCAGTCACAAAACTTGAAGGGCACAATCGAGATTGAAACATGCCATTGAAAAGTTCAATGAATCTCAAAAGAATCTAGGAATTTCAAATCCAATTAAAACCTAATAATACATTTTGTTTTTCATGGTGGAAATTGGTGAATCGTCATTCACCTACCTTTCAAATATATTATTACTTAGATTACGGCATCCCTCTTCTAAGTATAATATATTGTGATTGGGACCTAGCCTTAATATTACATTTGGGTGTCTTATTAAGGATCCTATATATCTAATCTAAACTTGCTTTCTTCTTTCAGATGTCTTCCAACACTAATGCTTTAGGCTCTAACCCAACTGGTTCTTTCTCTCTCATGAATCTTTGTGGGAGGGTCATCTTTGATGGTTCCAACTTCATGGATTGGATTAGGAACATCAGGATGGTTATTCGTTATGAGGACAAGGAATATGTCCTCGATAAGGAGTTAAAAGAACTTGATGAGTCTACTGCTACTCCTGAGGAGATCGTTGAATTCAGGACACATGAGAGAGATGCTACTAAGGTGGCATGTATCATGATGGCCATGATGACAACTGATCTCCAAAAGTCATATGAAGATTACTACCCTTTTGAGATGCACCAGGACTTGATGGAAAGGTACCATCAGAGTGCTTGTCAGGAGCGGTATGAAATAATCTCCTCCATAATAACTACCCGCATGAAGGACGGTGATTCCGTCACGGCCCACATGCAAAAGATGCAAAGGTATGTGGACCGCTTGCTGAAGCTGAATGTGAACATCCCTGAGGAGTTGGCAATTGACATCATTTTGCACTCCTTACCTTCTTGTTATGACTATTTTCGTATGACATATCATATGAACAAGGAGGAAGTTACCCTCAGCAAGCTTCAAGGACTCTTGAAGACCGCTGAATCCGGTCTTAAGGGAAAGGCGGTTGTTACCTCTCCTACTTCTACTCCAACATCTACCCCTGTTTTAGCTATCGGGCAAGGCAAAGGGAAAAAGAGGAAGCACCCTTCGAAGGGTACCAAGGGAAAGTCTCCTGAAGGCTCCTCATCGAAGACCAAGAGCAGTTCTGTCACTCCTTCTGCCATTCCCAAGGATGTTGAATGCTTTTATTGCCATGAAAAGGCACACTAGAAGCGAAACTGCCCTAAGTACTTGCAGGATTTAAAGGATGGGAAAGTGAAACCCACCCATGCAGGTATTTACACTATATTGTCTAATTACTCAACATATTCTAACTCTTGGGTGATTGATACAGGATGTGGTATTCACATATTTTCGGATTTGCAGGGCCTAAGAAGAAGTGAGGATGTGGAGCATTGGAAGATAAACTTGATCATGGGGAATAGGAAGGCTTCACCTGTTTCCAAGAATGGAGTTTATACTTTGTTGCTTAATAATGGGTTAAAATTAGATTTGAATAAATTTGTGTACTCGTCTGAAATGGCGAGGAATATTATTTCTTTTCATGCTTTGTACAAACAAGGTTTTACCTTTTCGTTTGATAATGAATGTGGTGGTATTAATGCTTTCTATAAAAATGTGTTTTATTTTAAAGCGTTACCTTGTGATGGTGTGTATGAAACTGTGTTGATTGTAGACAACTTAGGAAATAATGTGTTGTATATTGATTCTTCTACTAGCCTAGATAAAGCATCATTGTGGCATTGTCGTCTTGGACATGTAAGCAAGAAACGCATAGGCCAACTCCAAAAGAGTGGAGTTTTGGAGTCATTCGACCTTAAATCGGATGATAGTTGTGAATCTTGTCTACTTGGAAAGATGACAAAATCACCCTTCACTGGAACTTGTGAAAGGGGTGAGGGTTTGTTAGACCTAATACATACTAATGTATGTGGGCCATTCAAAACCGCCACAAAGGATGCTAATCGGTATTATGTGACTTTTACTGATGATTTTAGTAGATATGGGTATGTCTACTTAATCAAACATAAGTCAGAAACCTTTGAAAGGTTTAAGGAATTCAAACAGGAAGTAGAAAATCAATTGGGCAGGAACATTAAGATGCTTCGATCCGATCGAGGTGGTGAGTATCTTAGTACCGAGTTCCTTGACTATCTTAAGGAGTGTGGGATTGTCTCACAATTGACTCCTCCCAGGACACCACAGCTGAATGGTGTAGCTGAGAGGCGTAATCGAACCTTGTTGGACATGGTTCGCTCTATGATGAGTCGAGTTTCGCTACCAATCTCTTTTTGGAGGTATGCCTTAGAGACTGCCGCCCATATCCTTAATCTAGTCCCTACAAAGAAGGTTACCAAAACACCTCATGAGATGTGGACTAGGAAGGTTCCCAATTTGGACCACATCAAGATTTGGGGTTGCGAGGCTTTCATGAGGCGTGAGACTCATGATAAGCTCGAACCCCGAAGTGAAAGGTGTATTTTCATCGGCTACCCACATAAATCTTTTGGTTACCTCTTCTACAGACCCAGTGAGAATGTGGTCTTTGTAGCAAGAAGAGGAGTCTTTCGTGAGAGAGAATTTATAAGCCAAGGAGACAGTGGGAGGCAAATTGATCTTGAAGAAATTCAAGAAGCAATTGGTGAAGGAACCTCAGACACTAGCAATCAACCTGAGGAGGAAACTCCTGTTGAGCAAGCTGACATCTCTGTACCTCCGAGGCGTTCCACACGGGTTAGGAACACACCTTCATTTTATTATGGCTTTCATATTACTACGGAAGGTGATACGTTTATCAGTGATAGTACACTGGTAAATTTGGATGAACCTAGCAGTGTTAAGGAAGCCATGGCAGGCCCGGAGTCTGCTAAATGGAAGGAGGCTATGGACAGCGAGATACAGTCCATGTATGACAATCAAGTTTGGAACTTGGTTGATAATGTACCAGGCCGTAAAACAGTCGGGTGCAAATGGATCTTCAAGAAGAAGACCGACATGGAAGGAAAAGTGCATACTTATAAGGCTCGACTGGTTGCGAAGGGTTTTACTCAGACTCAGGGTATTGATTATGATGAAACCTTCTCGCCGGTAGCAAAGATTAAGTCCATTAGGGTTATGCTAGCCATTGCAGCATTTCATGATTATGAAATATGGCAAATGGATGTCAAAACCGCTTTCCTTAACGGAAAGTTGGCTGAGGATGTGTACATGAATCAGCCAGAGGGTTTTGTCAGTGCAGAGTACCCCAATAGAGTATGCAAGCTTGAGAAATCCATTTATGGATTAAAACAAGCATCTCGTAGCTGGAATCTTTGTTTCGATGAGAAGGTAAAAGAGTTTGGCTTCTTGAGAAGCGAAGATGAGTCTTGCGTGTATGTCAGAGTTAGTGGGAGTATAGTTAGCTTCTTGGTACTGTATGTGGATGACATACTACTTATAGGAAATGACATCCCAACCTTGTAGGAGGTTAAGTCCTGGCTTGGGAAGTGCTTTTCTATGAAGGACCATGGGGAGGCTGCCTATATCCTAGGGATAAGGATATTAAGACAATGGAGTAAAAGACTAATTGGACTTGGTCAGAGTACTTACTTGGATAAAGTGTTGAAAAGGTTCAACATGCAGAATTCCAAGAAAGGAGATTTGTCGATCCAAAACAATTCCAAATTGAGTAAGACTCAGAGTCCGAGTACAAAGGCAGAGATAGCTGAGATAAGTCAATTAGCGTATGCTTCCGCTGTTGGCTCGATCATGTATGCTATGACTTGTACTCGCCCTGATGTGGCTTTTGCTTTGAGCATGGTCAGTAGATATCAGGGGAATCCTGGCAAGGCTCATTGGACTATGGTAAAGAATATTCTCAAGTACCTACGAAGGACTAAGGAGTGGGCCCTTACCCTTGGTGGGAGTGATGACTTGAGGGTACTGGGGTATAGTGATGCTAGCTTTCAGACTGACAGGGATAACTTCCGCTCTCAGTCGGGCTGGATCTTTACCTTAAATGGAGGGGCAATTTCTTGGAAGAGTTCCAAGCAGGAGATGGTGGCTGATTCGACTTGTGAATCAGAGTATATAGCAGCGAGTGAAGCAGCGAAGGAGGCGATATGGCTGAAGAACTTCATCGGATACCTTGGAGTTGTACCAGCTATTAAGGAACCTATGGAGATTTTCTGTGACAACAATAGTGCGGTTGCCTTAGCCAAGGAACCAAGAGATCATGGCAGATCCCAACACATTGACATAAAATATCACTTCATAAGACACAAGATTGAAGGACTCCTCGTGGCAAGGAGAATATCGTCGAATGAGAATCCTGCAGATCCCCTTACGAAGGGACTGACGAGGGTTAAACATTTTTAGCATGCGAGGCGCATCGGGCTGAGGGACGATATTAGTTTTACAGATTAGATAGTTTTCCTGAAACTTGTAAAATGTAATCGACGTTTGATGATGAATAAAATTTGTGATTTATTTATGAGTAAAGTGTTACTATCATTGTCAATTATTTACTATTGTTTCAGTTTTGCATGTTTTGACTTCCAGAATAATTAATTTATTCAAACCTCCACAATCGATCATACGTCGGAAGTAGGTATGAATCAAGATTGTCATGAATTGGGTTTGTAGATGGCTAAAGGTGTTTAGACATGGCAATGGTTGCTGCAACATTCATGAGTACTAATAAGTTATGAGTATTGGTATAAACCCACGCTCACTTGTATCACTTCATGGAATTTATCTCGAGTGATCGTGAGACGATAATATCATATAAATCTTCAAACCTAGAGATATGAGTTGTTACCTATGAGTTAGTTGTGCATTGATTGCACGTAAACGCATCAGTAACTTGATGTTATAAAACGTGCCTTTGTGTACAATTCAACAAGTAGTAGAACAAGCATATGAGTCGAAGTTTATCTGTTCCTTCTAGAAATAGAAGCGATATCTGGGCCCCTCGATGATTTTGTGTTGACCTATGTACCGGGCCTGGTCAGAACTAAACTGATGTGTTCAGCGAAGTTCTTTGTCAAACAAATCGGAAATCGAGAAACAACTGCCAAACAATAAGCAAGACATAGTTCCATGTGTTTGTCCGGCTGATATCATGAGAACAGAGGATTATATGATCACTTGTCTTAAAATGGCGCTTCATAGTTCAACGGAGTTTTCGAGAGCTACGATTGCTGGTTGGTTCCTGAAGTTATATAGGCAAATACAGTTATTAGACTTATCCAAGTGGGAGTCTGTTGGATAAGGTGTCTAAGTCCATAACTTATTTGGCATATACTTGACCCGACCGGCATGGTCCATTTGGGTTGCATCTCATCCAAACTATGTATGGATAATTTTATGAGAGTTATACACATATGTTTATTAATATATTATAAGTTATAATATATTAATATGAAGTTATGTTATTTAATTAGTCTTAGTCTTAAATTAATTATGAATTAATTTAGAGATTAAAAGGAAGACTAATTAGATTATGGGCTATTGGTTTTATATGGTGTGGGCTAACACTAATTTGTTAATGGGCTAGGCTTGGATGGAAGTCCATGGATGATCCATGGAGCTTTTAACCCATGGATCCTTGGAAAGGAAAGGTCATGGGTTATTAGGGTTTCACCCTAACCATGCACACTATATAAGCATGCTTATGGAGCATGAAAAGCCAACTAGTGAACTAGTGTGTGTGTGAGCTTGTGTGTGGCCGAAATATACAAGTGTGTATACTCTCTCAAAGTTTTCCAAGAGTTTGTGGTGTTTTGTGATTCCATTTGAGGCATTCACACTATTGGTGCTTGGCCCTCAAACTCCTTAAGAACCAAACTCATCAAAAAGTTATGTAATCTCTTATAACTCTTTTTATGTTGAAATGTTCCCCATGCCATGTTAGATAGGTTATAAACCTTGGAAAATTATTATTTTGCATGTATTTAAACAAACATAGATCCAAGGTTTATTAGGGTTGCATGCACACTTAGGAAGTGTTAGATTGCTCAAAACCCAACAATTTCAAGCATCACAAGCCTCTTTATATAATGTAAATGATTAGGGTAAACCCTAAAAACCCATGTCTTTTCCTTTTCCAAGGATCCATGGGTTAAAAGCTCCATGGATCATCCATGGACTCCCATGCAAGCTTAGCCCATTTCCTAATGAGTGTTAGCCCACACTATATAAATATAATAGCCCATGTTTAATTAGTGACATTTAGATCACTAAATTAATTCTTAATTAATTTAAGATCAATACTAATTAAATAATATGATTTCATATTAATATATTATAACTTATAATATATTAATAAATCATGAACATACTATTCTCATAAATATTATCCATATAAATAGTTCGAGTGAAGTGCAACCCAAATGGACCATGCCGGGTTGGGTCAAGTATATACCAAATAAGTTATGGACTTAGACATCTTATCCAACAATCTCCCACTTCGATAAGTCTGATAACAGTATTTGCCTATATTACTTCAGGAACCAACCGACAATCGTAGCTCTCGAAAACTCTGTTGAACTATGAAGCGCCATTTTAGATAAGTGATCATATAATCCTCTGCTCTCATTATATCAGCCGAACAAATACATGGAACATTGTCTTTCTTATTGTCTAGCAGTTTGTTTCCCTATTTTCCGATTCGTTTGACAAAGAACTTAATCGAACACATCAACTTCGTTCTGACCGGGCCTGGTACATACGTAAAAAAAAATCATCGAGGGGCCCATATATCTCTTCTAATCCAAGAAGGAACAGATAAACTTCAACTCATATGCTTGTTCTACTACTTGTTGAATCATACACAAAGGCACGTATTATAACATCAAGTTACTGATGTGTTTTCGTGCAATCAATGCACAACCAAATCATAGACAACATCTCATATATCTAGGTTTGAAGACTTATATGACATTACCGTCTCAATATCACTCGAGATAAATTCCATGAAGTGATACAAGTGAGTGTCGGTTTATTCCAATACTCATAACTTATGAGCACTCATGAATGTTGTAGCAACCATTGCTATGTCTAAACACATTTAGCCTCAATCCCAATTCATGACAATCTTGATTGATACCTACTTCCGACGTATGACCGACTGTGGAATGTTTGAATAAATTTTTTATTCTGGAAGTCAAAACATGCAAAACTGAAACAATAGTAAATAATTGACAATGATAGCAACATCCTACTCCTAAATAAATCACAACTTTTATTTATCATCAAATGTCGATTACATTTTACAATTTTTAGAAATAACTATCTAATCTGTAAAACTAATATCATCCCTCATCCCGATGCGCCTCGCATGCTGCAAATGCTTAAACCTCGTCAGACCCTTCGTAAGGGGATCCGCAAGGTTCTCATCCAACGATACCCTCTTTGCCACGAGGAGTCCTTCTTCTATATTGTGTCTTATGAAGTGATATTTTATGTCAATATGTTGGGATCTTCCATGATCTCTTGGTTCCTTGGCTAAGGCAACCGCACTATTGCTGTCACAGAAAATCTCCATAGGCTCCTTAATAGTTGGTACAACTCCAAGGTCTCCGATGAAGTTCTTCATCCATATCGCCTCCTTTGCCGCTTCACTTGCTGCTATGTACTCTGATTCACAAGTCGAATCCGCTACCATCTCCTGTTTGGAACTCTTCCAAGTGATTGCTCCTCCATTTAGGGTAAAGACCCAGCCCAACTGAGAGCGGAAGTTATCCCTGTCAGTCTGAAAGCTAGCATCACTATACCCCAGTACCCTCAAGTCATCACTCCCACCAAGGGTAAGGGCCCACTCCTTAGTCCTTCGTAGGTACTTGAGAATATTCTTTACCATAGTCCAATGAGCCTTGCCAGGATTCCCCTGATATCTACTGACCATGCTCAAAGCAAAAGCCACATCAAGGCGAGTACAAGTCATAGCATACATGATCGAGCCAACAGCCGAAGCATACGCTAATTGACTTATCTCATCTATCTCTGCCTCTGTACTTGGACTCTGAGTCTTACTCAATTTGGCATTGTTTTGGATCGACAAATCTCCTTTCTTGGAATTCTGCATGTTGAACCTTTTCAACACTTTATCCAAGTAAGTACTCTGACCAAGTACAATTAGTCTTTTACTCCATTGTCTTAATATCCTTATCCCTAGGATATAGGCAACCTCCCCATGGTCTTTCATAGAAAAGCGCTTCCCAAGCCAGGATTTCACTTCCTGCAAAGTTGGGACATCATTTCCTATGAGTAGTATGTCATCCACATACAGTACCAAAAAGATGACTATACTCCCACTGGCTCTGACATACACGCATGACTCATCTTCGCTTCTCGAGAAACCAAACTCTTTGACCTTTTCATCAAAACATAGATTCCAGCTACAAGATGCTTGTTTCAATCCATAAATAGATCTCTCAAGCTTGCACACCCTATTAGGATATTCTAGACTGACAAAACCCTTTGGCTGAAGCATGTAAACATCCTCAGCCAGCTTCCCATTAAGGAAATCGGTTTTAACATCCATTTGCCATATTTCATAATCATGAAATGCAGCAATGGCCAACATAATCCTAATATAATTAATATTCGCTACTTGTGAGAAGGTTTCATCATAATTAATACCCTGAGTCTGAGTAAAACCTTCTGCAACCACTCGCGCTTTATAAGTGTACACCTTTACATCCATGTCGGTCTTCTTCTTGAAGATCTATTTGCACCCGACTGTCTTACGGCCTGGTAGATTGTCAACCAAGTTCCATACTTGATTGTCATACATGGACTGTATCTCGCTGTCCATGGCCTCCTTCCATTTAGCAGACTCTAAGCCTGCCATGGCTTCCTTAAACTTGTTAGGTTCATTCAAATTTAGCAGTGTACTATCACTGATAAATGTATCACCTTCCGTAGTAATATGGAATCCATAATAAAAGTCAAGTGTGCTCCTAACCCTTATGGAACGCCTTGGAGGTACAGACTCGTCAACTAGCTCAACAGGAGTTTCTTCCTCAGATTGATTGCTAGTGTCGGAGGTTCCTTCACCACTTGACTCTTGAATTTCTTCAAGATCAATTTACCTCCCACTGTTTCCTTGGCTTATAAATTCTTTCTCTCGAAAGACTCCACTTCTTGCCACAAAGACCATATTCTCACTGGGTATGTAGAAGAGGTAACCAAAAGAATTTCGTGGGTAGCCGATGAAAATACACCTTTCACTTCGAGGTTCGAGCTTATCCAAATTCTCGCGTCTCAAGAAAGCCTCACAACCCCAAATCTTGATGAGATCTAGATTGGGAACTCTCCCAGTCCACATCTCATGAGGTGTTTTGGTAACCTTCTTTGTAGGGACTTGATTAAGGATATGGGCAGAAGTCTCTAAGGCATACCCCCAAAAAGAGATTGGTAACGAAACTCGACTCATCATGGAACGAAACATGTCCAACAAGGTCCGATTACGCCTCTCCGCTACACCATTCAGTTGTGGTGTCCTGGGAGGTGTCAATTGTGAGACAATCCCACATTCCTTAAGATAGTTAAGGAACTCTGTACTAAGATACTCACCACCTCGATCGGATCGTAGCATCTTAATGTTCGTGCCGAATTGATTCTCTACTTACTGTTTAAACTCTTTAAACCTTTCAAAAGTCTCTGACTTGTGCTTGATTAAGTAGACATAACCATATCTACTGTAATCATAAGTAAAAGTCACATAATAATGATTAGCATCCCTTGTGGTGGTTTGAAATGGTCCACATACATCAGTATGTATAATGTCCAACAAACCCTCACCCCTTGCACAAGTGCCAGTAAAGGGTGATTTTGTCATTTTTCCAAGAAAACAAGATTCACAACTATCATCTGACTTTAAGTCAAATGACTCCAAGACTCCATCCTTTTGGAGTTGGCCTATGCATTTCTTGTTTACATGTCCAAGATGAGAATGCCACAATGATGCTTTATCCAAGCTAGTAGACGAATCAATATACAACACATTATTTCCTAGGTTATCTACAACCGACATAGTTTCATACACACCATCACAAGGTAATGCTTTAAAATAAACAACATTATTAAAGAAAGCATTAATACCACCACATTCATTATCAAATGAAATGGTAAAACCTTGTTTTTACAAACCATGAAAAGAAATAACATTTCTCGCCATTTCAGATGAGTACATACATTTATTCAAATCTAACTTTCACCCACTACTTAGCAACAATGTATAAACTCCAATCTTGTAAATAGGCGAAGCCTTCCTATTTCCCATAATCAAGTTTATCTTCCCGTGCTCCACATCCTCACTTCTTCTTAGGCCCTGCAAATCAGAACATAGGTGAATACCACATCTTGTATCAAGCACCCAAGAGTTAAAATATGGTGAGTTATTAGACAATATTGTGTAAATACCTGTATGGGTGGGTTTCACTTTCCCGTCCTTGAGATCCTGCAAGTATTTAGGGTAGTTTCGCTTCTAGTGCCCCTTATTCTGACAGTAGAAGCAATCAGCATCTTTAGGGATGGCAGAAGGAGTGACAGAACCACTTTTGGTTCCAGATGAGGAGCCTTCAAGAGACTTTCCCTTGGTACCCTTCGAAGGGGTCTTCCTGTTTTTTCCTTTTCCCTGCCCTATAGCCAAAATAGGGGTTGTTGTAGGAGTAGGAGTAGGAACAACTGACTTACCTTTAAGACCACTTTCGGCAGTCTTCAAGAGCCCCTAAAGCTTGCTGAGTATGACCTCCTCCTTGTTCATGTGCTAGGTCATTCTGAATTTATCATAACAAGGAGGTAAAGAGTGCAAAATGATGTCAATTTCCATCTCCTATGGGAAGTTCACATTCAGTTTCAGCAGACGGTCCATAAATCTTTGCATCTTTTGCATGTAGACCATGATGGGTTCACCATCCTTCATTCTAGTTATTATCATGAAGGAGATAATCTCATACCGCTCTTGACGAGCACTTTGATGGTAGCGGTCCATCAAATCCTAGTGCATCTGAAAGGGGTAGAAGTCCTCATAGGACTTCCAGAGTTCGACTGTCATAGTGGCCATCGTGATGCATGTCACCTTGGTGGCATCTCTCTTATGAGCCCTAAAGTCAGCGATCTCCTCAGGAGTAGCAGTGGACTCATCGATTTCCTTGAGCTCCTTGTTGAGGACATATTCCTTGTCCTCATAGCGTGTGACCATCCTGATGTTTCATCCAATCATTGAAGTTTGAACCATCAAAGATGACTCTCCAACAAAGGTTCATGAGAGAGAAAGAGCCGGTAGGGTTAGAGCCCGAAGCATTGTTTTTGGAAGATATCTGAAAAGAACAGGGACAAGTTTAGATTAGATATATAGAGTCCTTAATAAGAAACCTAAGTGTAATATTAAGGCTAAGACCCAACAGAATATGTTGTAACTTAGAAGAGGGATGTCGTAATCTAAGCTATAACATATTTGAAGGTAGGTGAATGACAATTCACCAATTTCCACCATGAAAACGAAATAAGATATTAGGTTTAATTGGTTCAAGAAATTCCTAGATTCTTTTGTGATTCACTGAACTTTTCAATGGCATG
Source organism: Lactuca serriola (assembly GCF_051521515.1). Classification (NCBI taxonomy): domain Eukaryota; kingdom Viridiplantae; phylum Streptophyta; class Magnoliopsida; order Asterales; family Asteraceae; genus Lactuca; species Lactuca serriola. Next base: position 144,689,683 of record NC_136408.1, on the reverse strand, counting down.
TTTCAATCTCGATTGTGCCCTTCAAGTTTTCTGACTGTGATGCCGAGGATCACAAAACAAGGTGTGAATAACCATGCAAATTCACTTGGTACCCTTAATATTATCACCTAATCGTTGTGTCGGTTACCCACACACGCTCCACCGATCTATGATAAACATTAAGTCACCCTTTGTTATCCTTACTAGTCAAAGTTAGTGTGTCGGTTACCCACACGCGCTCCACCAACGACTTGGTAAGGTACAAAGTGTGAATTTCATGGGTTAGCACCATATTCACATTTTCCTAAAGTAACTAAGATTGGGAATTATAAAAATATTTAGTTACTTTATAATAATCATTATATTTTTAATGAGAATTAAAGTCATTGTCTTACCCGTTCGGCTAACGACCCTCCACCGATCAAGGAAGCGGTGGGTAAGAATGAACACCCATTAAGCTGCCATTTTATAGGCAACAACGTTATACCCCCCTTATAAACCGGCTTCGTGAATGAGGCCTAATAACGGTAAAATGACTTAATCTTATATATATATATATATATATATATATATATATATATATATATATATATATATATATATATGTATGTATATATATATATATATATATATATATATATATATATATATATATATATATAATTAACCATTAATGTTATAATAGTATAAGGGTGGAATTTTAACTTTTAAAACACTAAGGGTTGGAATTAAAGTTTATTAAAGTGTGTGCAACTTTACAAATTCCAAAACTTGATGGCAAGTTTTGAAACTATTCAAAACTCTTCATTTCATAACTTATGAGTTAATGGTTCATAAAAATGAAGACTCTTCATTTTTATGTAACTTATGTGTTATAAATGTGTGTTTAAAGAAAGTGACCTTTGGAAATCCATAACTTGAGGACAAATTATGGACTCCATTAAAACACATAAATGATCAAGAATTCATCATAAACAAATTTAGCAAATAATTCATATCATCTTCTAACCTCATCAGAACATGAACATGAATATCAAAATTTCAAGAATCATATGAACACATTCAAAGCATGGAATTTTGATATAAGCCATTGTAAATGGATTATCACAAACATTACGCCATCTAAAACAAGTTTTAAAACACCAAAACAGTTTAGGGTAATGTTTCTACTCCATTTCCCGCAGCAAAATCGAAAAAACTGCACTCTGCATGAAAACTCGTCGAGTGCGTGAACTGACTCGCCGAGTTGGTTGAAGATTCACTTGCACTCTTCGAGTCCCCCCATGGACTCAGTGAGTCCCCTGTGCAGACAGCACAAAAATCAATTTTTTCAACTATTTTACATCAAGTATCAAACAAACAAGCCTAGGCTCTGATACCACTTTTGGGTTTTGAGCAAACTAACACTCCGAAGGTGTTCATGCAACCCTAGAAACCTTGGATCTATGTTTGACTATGATACATGCAAAATTATTTTTCCAAGGTTCATAACCTATCTAGCATAGCATGGGGTACTTTTAACATAAAAGAACTAGAAGAATTAGATACCTTTGGTTGTGAGTTGATTCCTTTGGAGTTTGAGAGCCAAGAACATATAATGTTAATACCTCAAATGGAAATCACAAAACACCACAAACCTGGAAAACTTTATGAGAGAGTACATCTTTGCTCTAGAAATTTCCCACTCTTATGCACACACACTTAGTGTCATTTCAAGCATCACAAGCCTCTTTATATAGTGTAGATGATTAGGATAAACCCTAATAACCCATGTTTTTTCCTTTTCCAAGGATCCATGGGTTAAAAGCTCCATGGATCATCCATGGACTCCCATGCAAGCTTAGCCCATTTCCTAATGAGTGTTAGCCCACACTATATAAATATAATAGTCCATGTTTAATTAGTCACTTTTTGATCACTAAATTAATTCTTAATTAATTTAAGATCAATACTAATTAAGTAATATTATTTCATATTAATATATTATAACTTATAATATATTAATAAATCATGAAGATACTATTCTCATAAATATTATCCATATAAATAGTTAGGGTGAAGTGCAACCCAAATAGACCATGCAGGGTCTAGTCAAGTATATACCAAATAAGTTATGGAATTAGACACCTTATCCAACAATTATAAGATCAAAGCCAGAGAAATTGAACCAGGTGAAGAACCCTCTTGTTGTATGATGTTGTTGAAAGGGAGCCTAAATAATGATGGAAATTTTTAAAATGATAAGCTCAGAGATAAACTAGTAAGTTTGACTGCAAATTTTGTTTTTATTTCAACAAGGTTTAATTTATATGTAACTACTTTAATATTTCCTTACTTTGTGTAGAAAACAACTAACGACCAGATCAAAAACGATACCTTACATATTGACCATGACACTGATCCCATGATAGTTGTGTTTGGAAAGAACAAGGGTGGTTATGCAAGAAGGGTGGGAAGTCGAGTGACATACAACATGTATTTTGATCTTCCTCGAACCAAATCATCAGACGCAAGAGTTTCATTCCGTGAACGTCAACTTGAAGTTCCGAGACGAGATCATGAAAATGAGAGACGTAAACATGAAGAGAAACATAGACGAGAGCGTAAAGCAAAAGGCAAAGAAATCAAGGACTTGAAAGCAAAGATGACCCAAACACAGGGAATGGTTTCTCTTTTGTTGAGTCAATTAGCTACCCAAGGGGTGAACTTAGATCCAAATGGACATGTAACATCATTGGTAAGTATTAAAACTTTTTTAGTTACATGCTTTTAATTAATTATTTCTGCCTGTCATAGAAAGTTTAAATATATAAGTATCTTGTTTCACATGTTTTATATATACATAGGACATTCTAAAGTCTATGACGGGTATAAATACACCGGAACAACAACAAAACACGTCTCTAAGTTCAAAGTCTCAATCGTAACAGAATGTGTCTCCAATAGTAATTCCAAAAGTATATATATATATCCATGAACATGTTCATATATTATTTACTGTGATTCCTTTCTGATGAATATATGCCAATATAGGTTATTTGATAGGAAATGAGATGTAAACTGTGACACAACAATACAACACAAATAATTGCTATTAGTAAAGTATACATCACAGATGGAAAGCAAATGCTTCATCACAAACCAATCCCAAAATCATGCCACAACAGTGTAAATTCAAGAATCGCTGGTGGATGCAAGATGCATACCAGACACAGGAAATAACGATTTCAAAACCGTTAAGGATGCAGTATGTTGTTTTGTGGCATGGCAAAAGGATCAGGTCGTTTTAATTGATAAAGAAAAGTTACACATATGTATATGTTTTATCAACCTACATCTGTATTATATTCCTTCATGATTTATTTAATGTTTGATACGTTGGTCTTTCACTGAAATACACTTTTTCAAGATTATTAAATTTGTCCACTCATTTTAACATACGAGGCCACTCGTTGCATAATTGTAAGTGATGAAATTCCTCCAAAAAAAACCAATGGTTGTGTCACCAAATATACAAAAGGCGACATAAACATCATATTCATGTGGCAATTGGATGGATTAACGTCACTCAAAATACACTTTTTCTAGATTATTAATACATTTGGTCACTCTTCTTAACACCTTAGACCACTCATTACTTAATTTTAAGTGACAACACCCCCCCCCCCCCCCAAAAAAAAAAAACCAATAGTTGTGTCACCGAATATACATAAGGCTACACAAACATCATATTCATGTGGAAATTATATGGACTAGTGTCACTCAAAATACATTTTTTCATGACTTTTGAAACCATATGGTCACTCATTTTCTGCCTCTTTTTAAATGGATACGGCCACTAAATCGTTACTGTGACCGTATGTACTTTATGTCACTCGACCTTCGGTCACACATGTAGTGAAAACGAATGTGTGGCTGTATGCATATAGTCACTCATTTTTCAACTAACGGAAGCCCGTTTTTGTACAAATGCTAATCCTTTCCTTATATGCTTACTTTGTTAGACAAGGCTTTTTAAGCCTTTTAAAGTTTCAACAATTAAGATAGGCCCAAAGCAATAATTAGTATATATAAAACCCATTTATTAATTATTAAATAAAAGTCTTCTATTTTATTCTTCAATAAGAATAAATAACCACCTATTTATTTAAGCTGGCAAACAATATAGTTTATTAAGTAATGATTTATTAATTATTTGGATCTTTTAGGTCTTTAAGTGTGTGGACACAAAGCCTCACATATAATCAATAGTATAGTTAATCTATATACTTCTTACATATAATCCCAAAAGTCCTTAATATACACAACTTCTATTATGTCCCTTTACCTTTTCTATTTGGATTTAGCTAGATTGTAGATTATTTATCATCTTCTTTAGTTTCCAGTTTCCTATAGTTTTCTGCGTACATATGTTATGGCCTTAGATATAACTACTATTTTATTATTTCAGTACTGGCCTCCTTATACCATTTATATTTCCTCTTTTATTATCTTCACCATAGTATAATTAAAATAAATATATTTAACCTAACCGTAGCTTGGACCTCCTCGTTACACCAACATGATTATCTATGCTTATTGACCTTCCTTAACACCATCCCAACTATGAATTTAGCTCTCTCTCTCTCTCTCTCTCTCTCTCTCTCTGATGGTACAAGCCACACTATTTTATAATTGCACCTTTTATATGGTTTGCACCAACTTCTACTTCCAAGATAAAAATATCCCAAAAATCCTTGACTTTTGAGCCTTCTAAGTCGTTTTAAAGAATCTTATGTCAAATTCCTTTCTTTCTCCTTGTACTTTCCCTTTGAAAAGTTGATCCACCAACAAATATCTATATTGCACTGCACAACTATATCCTAATATCACCTTTAGATTTTTACATACCCTTATGTCACACTTATGCAACAAGAGGTAGTCTCTTTGGGTTATATGCACCCATTTAGAAACGTAATCAAATAAACATCCACTTTTTTAAAGAAGGAATTTCAAACCACGAGATTATGAACCATCGAAAACTAAAGAAGTGAATGTTCATCATTGTTCCTAGTACCAAAACATTGCCTACATGTATGCTTGGGGTTCATATTAATCTCTGTTCACATATGTATATTAAAGTCACATTAAAACCAAATATTGATCCTCTAGTATCCTTCTAAGCATATCATTCAACACATACCAAAACTCCTTTTCTTTTACTTGTCTAACTGATATATGGACTATAATCACACAACATGTTCATGTCCTTACTCTATTATTGTATTGATGAACAAGATCCTATCACAACTTCTTAAAACTTATACTAAATTATATCTGAGCTTTGTAGAAAAGAAGGCACGTACACATTGGTATTCTTTAATCCCAAATACAACAAGTTATACCGATTACAAACTCTAGCTTTCACCCGTTTCACTTTACCTATTAGATACAAGTTATGTCTTTCATCTATTTCCATAAAACCCCCATCAATCCAAAAATTTTAAATTCAAAGAACCTACATCCATATACATATACTTAGCCTAGTAATCCCGACTCTACTATCCCCCTATACACCCTTGTTTCTATATTAAACATCCCCAACCTCAGGAACCTACATTTCCTTACAATGTTTGATTTTTAAAGTGAGTAATTATAGATTACTACTAAAGGTATTATGGTCATCTTGAACTTTTCCTCATGAAAAACAATTTAATTCCATCCTATTTTTGATGGAATGGACTTTCCATCATTTGATCGAAAGTTTGCCACTTTTAGGAATCCAATTGTTTTCGAACGACCATATATTATAAATTTAAAGCCAACACGTAGCGGCAGAAGACAAAGTACAAAAAACAAACAAAAAATTAGACAGTTACAAAAAAGATTGATAAAACGTCAAGCCATATATATGGCATATGAGAACTGGGAGTTGAGGTAATTTATGAGATAATTTTGCGCTTAGCTGTAAAGCAACCACCGAAACATGTTTGGAAATCATGGAGTTACCTATAGTCTTCATAGAAAGACTAAAACAATACCATTGGAACACAAATCAGTCACCTTGTTGATTTGTAGTGCACTTCACAACACACATATATGAACCGTTTGAAAGCCTTCTGAAATCCTTAAACCTTGTTGTTGTAACACCCCATATTTAAAAATATTAAGCTATGTTTTAATCCAAACAAACAAAGTTTAATAAAACAAAACATCAGAGATTAAACAAGTACTTTCAAAAAAAATCTCGTGGGTGTTACTAACATTGTATCGAATAAACAATAACAAGCAAACCAAGATTTACGTGGCATTAGAAAGAAATACGTAAGACAAAATGTCATTAGAAAGAAAACGTAAGACAAAATGTCTCATGAGTTACGTGAGTTTTAGACCACAAAATATTTTCAATCATTTCATAAACAAAATAACATTTCACACATAACATACCATATCTTATCATGAGTTTCATTTCTTATTTTATCTTTTCATTATCTTTTTATGCATTTTCATTTTACAAGAGCGATGTGGAAAAAACAACATCAACCCACGAAGGCATCATTTCCAAGACCTACGTGGAAAGAACAAAGCAATCCACCAAGGCATCGTTTCTAAGACCAAGTCGGGAGGAACAAATCAATCCTCCAATGCATCATTCATATAGGACATCTACTTCATGAAGGGGATGCACCACCCTAGTAGATTCCTCTAGACCTCTTATGACGCATCATGGTTTAGACGGGTTTCACATTACCTTTCTTTTACTTTGTTTCCTTTTTCTTTTAACATTATCATATAATCATTAAGCATTCCAAATAGACATACTTTAGTTATCAAATTTTTTTTTCCATAAGATAGCTTAACATTTATCCATGTGCCTAAAATTGGGAAAAGTTCACATTTACACTGTCACACCCCAAAACCGGAACGGCGGAAACGTTCGGGGGTGGAGGATGTCATGTACAGTATCATAACCATGCATAATAGTAAACAAGCAACAACATCATTCATTGCATTAATAATATAATTTAATACAAGTGTGTTCTGTATAGTTATAAGACTCCAAAATATGTAATCAAAATAATGACGAGTCTTGAGTATGCTTCGTATTCTCAAAACCTGGTCATCGGTACCTGTCTACTATCGACCTGAGAATACAAGTTATTTTGAAAGCGTAGATCAGCATTTAAGTTGGTGAGTTCATAAGTATTTTAGTGTCAAATATTGTATAAGTTTTGTACAAATGTTTGTAAATGTTTGATGTAAATGATTGTATACTTCCTAGAAAATCCTATATTTTCTACTAAGTTGAAATGTAGTCTTCTACCAAGACCTGACTGTTTTGTATGTTTGTTTCTCTTAAAAATGATGTAATGTAGTCTTCTACCAAGACCAGACTATTTTGTATGTTTGTTTCTCTTAAAAAGGATGTAATGTAGTCTTCTACCAAGACCCGACTGTTTTGTATCTTTTCCCAAGTTTATGACTATTTTTAGTAGAAAATAGTTTGGATTACCTTTTATGTGGGAATATCACTATATGAATGTAATGGGAAAAATGAAAGTGTACAGTAATGTTGTATAAAATACCTACTAACACACTAAATACCTTAAAAACCAGTTTGTTAATTAAGGTTAAGATGTGATGTGGTAGCAACCATGCTAATTGACAAGTAGTTAACACGACGACCTGTTGGCGCCGATAGTAATTTGACATTTGTCACCCCTTGGCATGTATTTCGGACTGTAGCTAACAGTTGGGATGTAGGATTGTCAGTCCCATATAGATCTATAAACACAATGCCCGCTCTCCCTCCAGTAGACTCCGGTTACCAAACTCGACCTAACAAGTATATTGCTAAGCCGTGAAGTAGTCTCACATTAATGTGATCTTGTTTTTGTTATTGTATGTTTGAACTGTCTCATGTATGAACTGATTTGTGTAAGTTTCAATGTTTTGGAAATTGTAAGATGTATTTCTCTAAACTATACATATTATAGTTTACTAGTAAGCTTTGTAATTGAATGACTGAACATGTATGAATACCTTTGCTACCCAAAGGTATTGAACTGATTGACAGGAATTTTATATCTACATAGAGATACATAATATATAAGTAAGATTTAAATGACATTCGGACAAACAGCCGATACCCTAAGTCCACATCCAAACAAGGAAAAGGAAATAAAGCGAGTTGTTAGTCCTAAGCCCTTTAAATATTATTTATATAACTATATCTATATAGACATGCTTTTTACAATATATATAAGTTTAAAAAGGAGTTTTGTGAAACATGTAAAGAGTTTAACATTTGGAAAGTACTAATGACCCGACGTCAGTTTATAAAGTGGTTTGAAACAGTTTGAAGTATAAGAAATCCTTTGTTTGATAGTTATAAATCACATGTGATTGATTATATAACTATAATGTTTTCTACTTGTATTCCCCCCCCCCCCCCCATAAAAGCATTTAAAACTAATAAAAGGTAAGTTAAGGGGTATGAACTCACCTGTAGTGAGTGATTTGGATGAAAGACTGATATTGGATGCTAAGTGTGCAAAGTGATATGCGGAGCACAAACAGAGCCTATTAAGCATATAATAACACATATATGTATATAATTAGTGTATATAATAACTAATCATGATAGGGAACAACCTTAAGGACTAGGAAACACTTGGATTTAAGTGCTACAATCACATATGATTACATTAAGGGGGTTTATGACCACACTAGTGTGTTTACGGCCATGGTGTTTACGGCCAAGGGGGTTTACAGCCAAAAAGTCTATGATTCTAAGGGATGTTTACAGTCCTATCTAGCATCCATTAATGGTTCAAGGTCCTCTGCTTGGACTTAAGAAGAGTTTGTGGCCAAGGTATGTCCAAAACAAGGGTTTACGGCCACAAGGAGTTTACGGTCGTAAACTCTTGATGAAATCTTGTCAAAATGGTTGATTTAAGGATGTAAATCAAGAGCTTCTAATAGATATCAAGTATATGGAAAGGATACTTACGATTTGGAAGCTAAAAGAGGTGAATATTGCCCAAAGAACTAGTGTGTGTTCTTGGTGTTCTTGTTGTTCTTGAAGATCTAACCCCAAAAAGAGATGAATTCATGGATGAAATCATGGAGTTTCACTAGATTAAGCAAGGTGTCAACTAGTAAATGGAAGAATCACTTACATTTTGAAGATCAAGATGAATATCCTTATGATAGTTGAGAGAGAATTCAAGTGTTCTTGAGGTCAAAGTTCAAGTAATGGTATGAACTGGCCAAATGCTCAAACTAGAGGGACCATAAGTGAAAAACATTTGAGGAAATAAGATGCAGGAATACTTCCCCCATTCTTGCTAGACGTATTTTGCAAGGAAGAGAGAGCTCTAATGATGATTTCTTAATTTCTTGACATTTAGGGCTTGATGCAAGAGGACAATTAGGCAATCAAGCAATAGAGAAAGGCAACCAAGGCTACCAATATCGGTTTTAGTAAGATTTGATGATTATGGTTTTGATTTCTAACCCCCATTTGGGTGGTTTTGATGATTCCAATGTCAAACCAATCATTCCATTGATGGTTTTGATGATTTGGGTAAAAAGTTCTGTGAACCATTGAAAAACCAAATTAGGAACATTGCAATTAGTGATGAAATGAGATTAGATTCTATGGCCTAGATGATATTTGAGAGTAACAAATCTAATTAGAATGCTCAAATTCATCCATGATGGTAGAATCATGTATATGCTAGAACTGGAATGAAATTAAGTGAAATGTGGTCAAAACAATGGAATCTTTTGTTTGTGAGCATTTGATGAGTATATGATACACATAAACATGATTTGGTACTAATAATATGTTTTGAATGCAAGAAGTATCATATTCCTTCACTTTTCTTCATTTGGAAAGAGTTTAACATTTGGAAAGAGTTTTGTGAAAGATGTAAAGAGTTTAACATTTGGAAAGTATTAATGACTTGACGTCAGTTTATAAAGTGATTTGAAACAGTTTGAAGTATAAGAAAATCCTTTGTTTGATAGTTATAAATCACATGTGACTGATTATATAACTATAATGTTTTCTACTTGTATTCCCCCCCCCCCCATAAAAGAATTTAAAACTAATAAAAGGTAAGTTAAGGGTTCAAGGTCCTCTTCTTGGACTTAAGAAGAGTTTGTGGACAAGGTATGTCTGAAACAAGGGTTTACGACCACAAGAAGGAGTTTACGGCTGTAAACTCTTGATGTTCTTGTCAAAATGGTTGATTTAAGGATGTAAATCAAGAGCTTCTAATAGATATCAAGTATATGGAAAGGATACATACGATTTGGAAGCTAAAAGAGGTGAATATTGCCCAAAGAACTAGTGTGTGTTCTTGGTGTTCTTGTTGTTTTTGAAGATCTAACCCTAAAAAGAGATGAATTCACATATGAAATCATGGAGTTTCACTAGATTAAGCAAGGTGTCAACTAGTAAATGGAAGAATCACTTACATTTTGAAGATCAAGATGAAGATCCTTATGATACTTGAGAGAGAATTCGAGTGTTCTTGAGGTGAAAGTGTAAGAAATGGAGAAAAGTGAAGGAATATGATACTTATGGGCATGAGTTCGTTTACGGCCGCAAACTCATGGGTTGTGGTCGTAAACTCCTCATGATGGAGTTTATGGCTTGTTTGATGGTTTTGAACTTCAGTAGATACATCCTAACACTCATTCTTTGAATATATTAGGCTTAGAACACTAAGACAGACCCTTAACAAAGCTAAAAGATAGCAGAAATAGTCTGACTTTTGATTGAATTGAAAGGACTTACAAGATAGAAATTTCGGGTTGTCACATACACACCTAGTTCTCTGATGTAGGTTGCTACCCTCTTTCAAGCTCCTTTCCATAAGTAACACTCCCTTTAAGTACTTCCTATACAATACAAGTAAAGGCCGATAAAATTGCCAAAATACCCTTCATATTTTCTATTACTATATTTGATTGCTTTAACTCATTCCTTATGTAAAACTATGAAGGTAGGCAAAAACCATGTGTAAATCCGAGTCCATATGAAAAAGTTATGAAAAAAAAATACTAAAATGCAGGTTTTTGGTCGAGCTAGTCACTTTGATGTCTACGCGCGGGCTGCATGCCTGGCTACGCGGGTCGCATCCCATAGCACCCCAAGCACCCCAAAAAACTCAGTTTTTTAGTCTTAAACTTGCTTAGATGGTTATGGTCTTTTAGGTAACCATTTGTAACACTTTTAAAGGTTTCCAAGCACTACTAGAGAGTGTTTCATCATATCAAAACATTCAACTTAATTCATTAAGTCCTCAATCAAAATGCTAAGGACATAATGCTTTCAACACTCAAATAAAAGGGTTAAGAGCTCAAGTTGATCAAGAACACTCTTTAACCAATAGGACTCATTCCCAAATCACCTAATACATCATTAGGTCTTGTCAAATGTTTAACATTACACAAATATCATGTTAATTCCTTAATGGAGTTATAGAATGTCCAATTCCATTCCAACTTTCCCATTTTGCCCTTATGGCCAATAACTCCATATTTTCAACTAGGAGTCAATCAAGTCTTCATGTTCTTGCATTCAAATCATATTATTAGTACCAAATCATGTTCGTGTGTATCATATACTCATCAAATGCTCACAAACAAAAGATTCCATTGTTTTCACCACATTTCACTTAATTTCATTCCAATTCTAGCATATACATGATTCTACCATCATGGATGAATTTGAGCATTCTAATTAGATTTGTTACTCTCAAATATCATCTAGGCCATAGAATCCAATCTCATTTCATCACCAATTGCAATGTTTTTAATTTGTTTTTCCTAAGGTTTATAGAACTTTTTACCCAAATCATCAAAACCATCAATGGAATGATTGGTTTGAGATTAGAATCGTCTAAACCAACCAAAGGGGGTTAGAAATCAAAACCATAATCATCAAATCTTACTAAAACCGATATTAGTAGCCTTGATGTCTTTTCTCCTTTGCTTGATTGCCTAATTCTCCTCTTGCATCAAGCCCTAAATGTCAAGAAATGAAGAAATCATCATTAGAGCTCTCTCTTCCTTGCAAAATACGTCTAGCAAGAATGGGGGAAGTATTCTTGCATCTTATTTCCTCAAATGTTTTTCACTTACGGTCCCTCTAGTTTGAGCATTTGGCCAGTTCATACCATTACTTGCATTTTCCCAACTCAAACATGTTATTTGACATATTTTAACCTCTAACATCATTATTTTCTTTTATTTTAAATTAAATTTTAGGATGTTATAGTTGTAGAGTCCACACACATGCATATGAATTGGTTGAATAATGCCTGAATCATTGAGGCACATATCATAGATATCCTTCAGTTACGAACAAGAACCCTTAATAACATCGAACTTTGACCTATCCATCATATCATTTTGTTTTTTGAAGAATCGTTTCCAAGTCCAATACTCTAATCGCCATGCTTATGATTTGAATGTAGGAACCATGCCTGATAACCTATCGATGTACCATTAAGAAATTGCAACATACCTGCAAAAATTTAGTCATCTAATACAATGAATAAAATGGACACCAAGACAAATGTTATCCTCCCCCTTTATGGTGTCTACCCAAGATCCCTCCCTTAGTCCCTTTATCCCACACATTTTCAGCATGAGGAAAGACAAAAAAAACACACAAGAAGGAAAGCCTAGTTTACAGGGAACTTTCTATTATTTGTCTACCCTGCAGAAATACACACACCAATCTCACGTCCAAGCCTAATACTCCAACCCCAACCCCATGATTGAGTTACCTGTTACCTTCACTTATTGGTCGGAGCACCATTCCACCCATCTAAGTTTTACTCATTTTACTTTTAGAGTTTATCCATAAGTGGCTCAACGTTTGGATTCCATTTCAAAGACCTCTATGTGATTTTACCATATTCAAATGAACTTTGGAATTTACCATATTCAAAGACCTCTATGTGATTTTACCATATTCAAATGAACTTTGGAATTTCCAGACCATCCATATAACGACTAACATGACAACTTCTTGTAATTGAATTTCCAGACCTTCCATACAACGACTAACATGACAACTTCTTGTAGTTGTGCAAGTTTGATGGTGGTTCTTAACAAATCTTGAACCAAACATGAGAATGTATGGAGAAAAAGTATTATATTCCCCACTTATAGACCTAAGTAACCCCAATAAACCAAAAGTGATGAAACAAAACTTCGCACCACCATTATACACCTCGTAAACATAAATAAGATCTTATCTTTGAAAAACATATCATCATTTCGATCAAACAAGACCATCAATCCACTGAAACTAGGCTTCAAACTATATTAATTCTCATTTATTCCGGCTTACACAGATTAAAATACAAATACTTGAATCAAATAATTTATAATAAAAACTAATCAATCATCTGTGGTAACTTTTACAAATTTATACACCATCCAATTTAACGACACTTGTATTTAAAAGAAAAAAAATATAATCCCAATAACAAAACATATGAATAAAACACACTATATCAAAGAATTGGCACTGCAAACACTCAAAAACGGGATCAGTGCTTCAAAAACCTTCAACTGCCACCACAACAACGACATCATTAGACCGATTTGATCATCCTCGTACTTTGAACCGACGAGTTGGAATCATCTGTCTTAACTCCATCCTGATAATATGGAATCCACCAAACTCTTATACTCTTGTCGAGACTACCACTATAGAGCAAAAACCCGCTACCAACACTATTTGGTGAAGCTTGTAAACATTTAATTGGACCTCCATGCCCTTTGACCACACCAATCTTGGTCAACCCTTTGATTTCTCTTTTCCATATACATATACTTTTATCGGTTGAACCACTACACAAGATCTCACCTTTTATGCACATACACAGAATGGCCATGTTATGTGCTTTCACCTCACATACGGACTTCCAACTATCAAAATCTTTACTTCCTAACCACCCCATTATATACCCATCTGACCCACCGCCGTAAACCACCGTGCCATCGTCGGAAACCACCACCGAGTTTATGGATATGTCCTTATGACCCTCCAAGATACCCTTTAATGAATGCGAACTTTTGGGTTCTGTTCTTCCCCATGCTTTAATCTTCCCATCTGCAGAAGCTGAGTACACAATCCCTTTACTGGAGATTAAAGAGTTTATAGCGTCATCATGCGCTTTTATCGATTCCAAACACTTTAAGTCGGAGATCCTCCACACCTTCAAAGTTTTATCCCAAGAACCCGAGTAAATCAACCCATCATGAACCGATAAACATGATATACTATCAGCATGTTCGATCCATAACCGCTTATGATGCCGTCTTGTTTGAACATAATTACTTTGTTTCATGAATTTTCCTAAGTAATCCTTCGTGGTTGGAAGAGTGTCAACAAGTCTGAAAATGTTTTCAGAGCTTCTTGAAACTTTCCATACTCTAATCCTTGAATCTTGATGGGCTGTGAAGACCTTGTTTCCGGCAGTTACCAACGCCTTGACGGAGCCATCTCCTTGTCCGAACTTGGTGAACTGGCGGAGGTCCGGCTGTTGCCATACAATAATGTCTTTTCCATGGGAGGCGCTGAGGATGAATTCGCCGCATATAGCTAGGGATGAAACTGATCCGTCATGGCCGGTGAGGGTGGAGAGAGATCGGTATGAGGAGCAGGAGGAAGGTGTTTTGGGGAGGTTGTAGGGAATGAAGCGGTGGGATGTCGCCGGACTTTCGTCGGCGTCGCTGCTTGTATTGCTGCTGCTACTGGTGGTGGTGGTTGATAGGAGAGGAGTTGATAGAAAGTCTATTGAGATTGGAAGATTCATCGTGGGTTTCCACAGATGAGAAGGCTTACCGTTGAGTTGAAGAATAGAAGTTGAAATGAAGAGTAGAGACAGGAAACAGACATATATATAAAGCAAAATGTTTCAGAATTTTCTGTGGGTTATAAGTTTCTATTTACCCCCTCATGTTTTATGTCAGACATATCTCGTCCCATAAGTTTAGTTTCTTAATAATAATAACCCTTTTGTACTAATAACTTAGCTCATTTCTTAATGATGAAAGAGGAAAAACAAAATTGAACAATAACCTTTTATTATAGAAAAACTTAGATCACTTCACAAAACCCATTTGGTGATTATCATCCTAATTCTCTTCTATTATTAAATCTATAATATAATATTCGTTAAACATTTAAAAGGGTAAACAAGTGTCTATGATTATAAGAAAAAATATTTTAAAAACTAAACAAAACATCTTACTTTTTGTAATCAATTATACAACGTGGTGTATTGATTAAAAGTACGAGCATATGGGTGGTTTGAGTGTAAGCAAAATAAAGAATATCCTATAAACAAATAAATAATTAAACTTTTGTATAAGAAGTCCGATTTGCGGACTTGGAATATTAGCTAATTTTAATAGGATCAATAAAGCAAAAGATGGGTTTCTTGGGGTAGAAAAGGGAAAAAGTTAGCGTATTTTAATGTTTTATTTGGGGCACAACGGCTACTTTTGACAACTGTGAAAGACTTGTTCAAACTGGTCCGTTGGACCGCGAGCGTGGGGCCCATTCGTTGGGTTTCTTTTTTCTCACATTTGGCCGTTAGAAAAACAATAAAGCCCGGGAGACGCTTGGCCTGGCGGTGCGCTCCTGCCTCCAAACGTGCAAGTGGTGTTTTCTCTATTAATATTTTATTAAAATAATTATTACAAATAAAATAATCTTATATATATAATTTAAATATCCATAATAATTATATAAGATTTAGTTATCGATATCAAAACAGTAATAAAATTTCTAATTGGTTTCATCTAAATTATTATGCTTTTGTTTGGGTGTATTATTATTATCCTTTCAAAACGTGAAAATGTTCCATTTGGTTTGTTTAATTAAAAATGATTTTACCTTTTTGTAGAAAGCAAATATATTACATGGTAAAACCCAATAAAAAATGAAGAAAAGAATGTGGAATATAAAATGAATCACAATAACGACAGTAAATTAGGTTGGAGTTATTTCATTAGTCTCAATGATTTTTAGTAATATTCTAAATGATGTGCGGCAAAGTTAAACATCTAAGTTTACAAGTGATGGTGAATCGTATTATTTTTCAAGTCGTAAGTGAAGTCGATAATTTTTTATACATAAAGGATATAATCACAAACTTATAGATTTATATCAAGAGTTTGGAAGTATTATATCAAAACTTAATAACAAAAAGTTAACAAATTTTGATGGTTCCCTGCGATATATATATATATATATATATATATATATATATATATATATATATATATATATATATATATATATATATATATATATATATATATATATATATATTTATTTGGAAAAGCTAAAACTACTGCGCGATATGACGCACCTAGACAAGCCATGATGAACATCACATCTAACAACTATGTTAGGAGTGTTTTCTTGACCGTAGAGTCATGCTTCACTGCCATGACGTGCCTTTAGAACCTTAATTTTTAGAGACAATTACAATAATATGGAAAATCCGAAAGTTATGTACAACAGGATTCTAACACCAATTCATGGGAAAAATAATAATTTCTAAACACTAATACTATCATTGGGATATGATCCATGTCTCCTGACTGTTTGTGATAACATGTTAATTTTGTATGATATAGCAAACTAGCGACAATATCTAGTAAAGAAGTCTTATTTGTACATTAGGCATGTTTAGGATGTGTTTTATGGTGAAAGAAATAAGGTGCGGACATCCTTTCTTCTCTCCAAAGATTGACCAAAATCATCATCATTATTATTATTATTATTATTATTATTATTATTATTATTATTATAATATATATATATATATATATATATATATATATATATATATATATATATATATACATACGTTCAAATGTTTCTACCAACTATTGTGTGCCTAAATACATCAATCAGAATTCAAGAAATAATAAATCATTAAAGGGTATTTTGGACCTTTTGTACTTTTAATTAAGTAAAATCATTTAATTGAAATCCTGCAACTAAAAAAATAAAATAAAATATATTTGACGTAGTCTCTCTCTCTCTCTCTCTCTCTCTCTCTCTTATATCCTCTCTTATATTTCCTACGTTTCTTCTTTTTCACCTACTGGGAGGATGAAATCAAAATGAGGAGACTGTTACCTTCGTTTAAGATGCCAAGAGACACCCCCCTAGGGATTGCTCCTGATTTGCCTGCATCCCCACTAAAGAGAAGAAAATCAGCGACTTCCCACCACCGATTGCAACCCTTCCTTGCAATCGATTAAGGGTCACCGGCCATTTTTTAACTGTTTTTCTCTTTCTTTCTTCTCCGATCAATAGAGGACCGAAGACTTTCCCTCCCCGCGTGATTATTGTCGGATAGAAGAAGGAGCAGCCTTCGCTGCCACTTGACGACAACACTGCTGCCTCCGTTCCTTTGCTTTCCACGATTAATGGATGACAGAGATGAAGATAGTGAACCAAGGGAAGCCTGCCGGAGATTAGATCTCCCTTCCTTGCGATTTGTTCAACCACCGGCGAACCCATTGGAGCTGCATTTAGGGGCTTTGTCATGGAAGTTTTTCTAACACTATATGTAAGTGTTTTATTTTCCCTAATTTTATTTACCTATTTGATACTATATTCTTGATTTTTTTAGATCCATCATATAAAGATGGTGAAGTCTTTAGTAAATGATTCACTTGCTCAACCTGAATTTTACCAGTACATCAAAAAATCAGATGGTGAAGTCATCCGACCTCAAGTACATAGAATTTTAGAATAGTTTCATATAACATATAAAACAATTACTTTATCATGTTTGTATTCTATCTGGTAGAATTTGATATTTGAAAAAAACATTGGTGAAAATTTTATCTCTTATCTTCCGCATGAACATGAAGCACCAAAGGACTAATCTTCAATTATGTAACGTCCGTGTTTCTAGGCTAGGCATTAATATTGACATAATGGTTTTGGTTAACCTTTGTAACTCATTTAGAAGAAATGAAAAGAAATTATGTGAATTTTATGTGAGTTATGTGTTTTATGCTTAATTATTAGGATTTAAATAATTAAGAATAAAAATTAGCGTCAAAAATTAAATTTTAGATAAATCTGATATCTATTAAGAAACTTGTAGTGGGCATGGCAAGGATTACGGATATATAAAGAATGCCAAAATCCAAGTTATAACGAAGAAGTTATGACTTGTCGAAGTTTCACGATAAACCGGCACGGTGCTGAATGTCGTAAAAAGTGAGTTTTTGATAAACCACTTTTTAGCCTTAGTAATCCAAACAAAACTCGTAGTGCTCGTTAAACCGAGGAATTTCGCACATGTGGACTTCGGCCACGTGTCCTCGCTTCGCATCCGACGCGTGTCTGGAAATTGGCCGAGTCACCGAAGCCACCTGGCGAGGCGTGTCATGTTCTTCTCGATTC
The DNA here is from genome assembly GCF_051521515.1 of Lactuca serriola. Classification (NCBI taxonomy): domain Eukaryota; kingdom Viridiplantae; phylum Streptophyta; class Magnoliopsida; order Asterales; family Asteraceae; genus Lactuca; species Lactuca serriola. The sequence goes on along the minus strand of NC_136408.1, from coordinate 144,671,247 downwards.
CGAGGTTTGGTCCACTAAGAAAGCGACACGTACCCTCTTTCACAATATTGAGCCTTCGCATGAAGGCACGGATACCCCCTACTTCGGACCTTGACCTCGGTCCAGTAAGAAGCTGCCAGCAAGCTTTCGCACATGCAGCCACGTGCACACCCTCCCCTGCGAGCCTCGGATCTTCGCCACCTGGAGGCTTCTCACTCGTCCAATCAGAAGCTCCTCCCTATAAATAGAAGGCTGCGAATCTTTTCATATATATTTAAGAAATTGCCATTTTTAGCCCATTTTCCCATATTTTCTTTATCTTAACATTCCCCAAAGCCCCAATATCGATTATAACCCCCAGAATACACCACGAATTGCCCGTGAAGCCTAGAAAATCTATCTTTTCAGTTTCGAAGCCCGACCAATGCAGAGCCCGGTTTCTCAATAAAACTCTCGGTTTTATTAGAAACGATCTTTTTAGGAAACGAATTGTTGCCCCGATTATCATTAAATCAGGTGAGTGTGTAGTTACTTTCACCTTACACATAGATATGAAGTATTTTATATAAAATACGTGTTGTGTGAATATTTATTGTTTGTTTATTTGAGTTGGATGTTGAAGGAGTGATTTATACATGTTTTTAAATAATTTAAACTGTATATGTATTTTTATCTATAAAAATGTTGGGTAAAACATGGGTAGATGAAATAATGGGTGTGTGATGAAAGGTGAGTTGGATAAATGAGATGATCTGTGATATAGATCACAAGTTGAGGGTGAGTGGTGAAAGGAGATCATAAGTTGAGGGTGAGTGGTGAAATATGAGATAAGCCCTTACCCAAACGGTGACCCCCATCATTCAGCAGAGTAGGGATGATAACCATGGACTATTCTAGACGGTCTGTGGAACACTAGCAGGCTAGCAATCTGTAGGTGTGTGAACTATACGTTCATCAGGAGTACTCTAAAAAAACCATTGACATGTATGACAGGGGTGAATAATGTCAATAAATAAGAGCTATGAATTTAGCCCCTGTTGTATAAACCCAGGTGATGGTGTGACCTTGTGCCTATTCCTTAGGATGAATCCTTAAGAAGGAGTGATAGTTGAATCTCAGGGTAAACCCTTAAGAAATTAATAAGATAATGGGGTTGGGGTAATTTGGTGGATTGATTGATGTTTAAGTACGATAAATTTATTTATTGTGGGTTGAAAACCCTATATGCTCACCAGGCTTCCAAGCCTGACCCACTCAGCTTTTTATGATTACAGGTAGTGGACCCCAAGCATAGTCAGATGATGATGATGAGTGATTTTGGATTATAGGCTAGTAGTTATAAATAAATGTTGTAAGGCTTATAATGTCTTGTTTATGCTTTTGATTTGTATCGGAACATGACATCTCGAGGTTTTGATATAAAAGGAAATTATGTATTTCTTAAAGAAAGGTTTTGACAAACTTTTATCTTGTTTTGTTTTGGGGACCAATTCCGCAACATCTTTTAAAAAGATTTCTCTGATTTTATTTTAAAAATCATAAATTAAATCGGTCTTTTCTGGCCGAGAAATTAGGGGATGTCATAGTTGGTATCAGAGCATTAGTTTAAGCGAACTAAGAAATTATAGGATTTCTAGACTTAAACATGGAATGCTAAGTGATGATTATGAGATGAGTGTCTACCATATTTTAGACACGAGCACTAGTTAATTTTAGGAAAGATGCCTAAAATGCTTTTATGTGCTAAATGCTATATGTTTGCCATATATGCCATTGATTGTTCGGATCTATTGTCTGTTGCTGACTGGATCTGGAAACCTTATGTGTGTAGGATTCTAAACGTATGACTACGATATTAGAACTAACATATAAACGTTTCGGGGTAATAAAAAGATTTAACACCTATCGAAAATAAAGATCTAAATTCACCTACGAATGGTGTATAGATCGAAATGGCAAGTACTCAAAGTGGATTCGGAAATGATAATCCATAGCCTGAGCCAATCACGATGAGTAGGGTGTAGGCAATGGTGTGTACGATGTTGGATGAACAGATGGAAGAAACAAAACGTTTACTTCAACAAAGTAAGGATGAACTTACTATGCCAGTACGTCAGGCATCTGTTCTTGAGGCAACTATTAGGGTTTCTAAGTCTATTGAAGAAATGATCAATGACAGGACCGCCAACAAGATTGAAGTTGGCAAGAAGAGGAAATTGGAGGGGTCTTCAAGGACCAATAAGAGCAACACCTTCTCAAACTCCGACAGAAGAGGAGGTAAAGGAAAATGATGCGAGAAGTGCAAAAAGAAGCACTTTGGGAAATGTAGCGAAGAGGTGCCCTGCTACAAGTGTGGAAAGACTGGGCATTATGCCAATCATTGTATGATTCTCAATAGGGTGTGTTATGTATGTAAGGAAGAAGGCCATATTTCTAAGGACTATCCGAAGAAAAAATGAAGTAACAAGGCCAAGTGCACCACCAACACCAAGGGAATTTCAGAATATCCTTGACGAAGCAATTAATAATGCTAGGAAGTAGAAGTAAAGAGTTGATACCCGAAGATCAAGTTACGAAGTAGTAATGTGAATAGTAACAAGTGGTTTAGCCTATTAGAGGCATAGTATAGGGTAAACTTGAACCTTTGTGTAATCGTTTCAAGGAAATAATATAAACCCTGGTTTTGTCATCTAATGAATGGAATGGTTGGTGTAAATTTTGAAGTTGTCCCAATTGTATGGAATTTCCATCACCAACCAAGTTGAAGCAGAATTGATGATTGAAGATACACATGGAATAAGTCCTAGTAGAGTCTAGGAAAATTTTATGATTAATTGGACACATTCGTATGTGTTAAATTGTTTTGGGATTTTAGGACCTGCGGAATGCGAGACCGTACTTGGGACGAGTATGACTAAGTGTGAATAGTAGTAGAGATCTATACTACTGGAAGCACAGGACTCACGCTTGGATCAGGGAAAGTCATAAGGTTACTAAGAAACTCGTAATTGATTCTGTCTTATTATAGTATGTTGTTACCATCGTTTCGGTAATGACTAAGAAGATGATTGTAATTCCGACCCTAATGGTCATATCAAATTGAGTCCGACTACGATGAGTTTATTATGTGGTTCAGAGAACCAAGTTCGATGTAGCATTTGACTTAAGCCAGAAGATTGAAGTGAAAGATGATCAAAGCGATCAATAGAAGTATCGCACTCATTGTTAAAGAAGTTGGTAGTTAGAAATGATACATGTTGAACTGTGATTGTATCACATTAGAACATGAAGGAAGGTATAGTTTGCTTTGAAATTTGTCCCTAGGAGATCTGAGTCTAAGTAGTCCAATATACAATGAGAGATCATTAGAAAATGACCCATCCGTCTGTTACAATAAATGAAGGAAAGTAGTTATTGCAAGAAGAAGAAGGAGTCTTCAATAAGGATTTATTTTGTAACTCGAAGGTTACGATTGAAAGTCCTACGGAGATCTGAAGCTTTTTAGGATTTGTCGGATATTACCGAAGGTTTATCCAAGGCTTTTCTTCGATCGTGACTCCCTTGACATCTTTGATCCACAAAGGAGCTGTTTATACATGGAATGAGAAGCATAAGGAAGTTTTGAGAAGTTAAAGAAGAAGTTGTGTGAAGCACTGATTCTTTCGTTACCTGAAGGATTTGATGACTTCAGAGTTTATAGTGATGCCTCTAAAGTTGGGTTAGGGTGTGTTCTAACCCAAAAGGATAAAGTGATAGTGTGTGCATCGAGGCAATTGAAAGAGCATGAAAAGAACTACCCCACTCATGATCTGGAGTGGGCAGAGGTAGTATTTGCCTTGAAGGTATGGAGAAGGAATTGAACATGAGGCAACGACGTTGGCTAGAGTTACTCAAGGACTACGACTGTAAGATACTTTACCACCCTGGTAAAGCAAATGTTGTTGCTAATGCTCCCAGTCGGAAGGTAAATCTTGAAAAGAAAAGGCCAAGAGCGTTGAGAATTGAAGTTGTCTCGATAATTGTGAAAGCTCAAGAGGAAGCTTTAGAGAGAAATGACCGAAAGGAGGAACGTTTGGGCAAAACGTTGGTGTTTGATACAAACAGTCAAGGACTAAAGGTATTCAAAGATAGGAATTGGGTCCCTAAGGCGGGAGGAGTAAGAGATCTTCTGATGGAAGAAGCTCACAAAACCATGTACTCGATTCATCCCGACAGTACGAAAATGTATAGGGATCTAAAACCCTATTGCTGGTGGCCGAAGATGAAGCTCGATGTTGCAAAGTATGTGGTCGAGTGTGTAACATGTGCTAGGGTTAAGGCATAACATCAGAAACCGTATGGGAGTTTAGAACCTTTGCCTATACCCATGGGCAAATGGGAAGACATCACTATGGATTTTGTGAGTAAACTACCCAGAACAAGGAACGGTCACCACATGATTTAGGTGGTCGTTGATCGCTTCACTAAGAGTGTGCATTTCATAGTAGCCAACGAGAAATGGTCTATGGATAAACTTTCGAATTCTTACGTCAAGGAAATTTTGAAGTTTCACGGTGTTCCGTTAACGATTGTATCCGATCGTGACAGCCGTTTTAGCTCAAGGTGTTGGAGGAGTCTGTAAGAGGAATTGGGTACCAAGTTGTGTTTGGATAAAACTTACTATCCCATACTGATGGTCAGAGCGAATAAACGATTCAAACGTTGAAGGATATGCTGAGAGCATGTACCCTATAATTCCAAGGTAACTGGGATGAACATTTACCTTTAGTAGATTTTTTCTAGGGTAATAGTTTCCACTCAAGCATCAAGATGGCACCTTATCACGCTTTGTATGGGGAAAAGTGTTGAATGTCGTCATGTTGACTGGAAGCTGAGGAAAAGTAGTTTATAGGACTTGAAATAGTCCATTAGACTACTGAATAGTTGAAAGTGATTAGGTAAAGGATGTTAGCTGCTCAAAAGAGCTATGTTAACAAGAAAAGACAACCGGTGTCATTCGAAGTTGGAGATTCGGTTTTACTTAAAGTCTCGTCGTGGAAGGGACTTATAAGGTTTGGTAGAAGGGGAAAGTTGAGTCCAAGGTTTATTGGACCATTTAAAAGTTCTTCAGAGGAACGGGAATCAAGCTTACAAGCTAGAATTACCGGAAGAACTAGAGGATATTAACAATACCTTTCATGTGTGTTATTTGAGGTAGTTCACGGGAGGTGTGCCCGACATAATTCCCATTTCTGAATTAAGGTTGGATGAGAGCAAGAGGTTAATTGGAGAACCTGAGGTAATCGTTGACCGTAAGACTAAGAAGTTGTAACGTAAGATAGTCGATTTAGTTCTTTTGCATTAGAAACATATAAATGGGCCAAATCCCACTTGGGAAACAGAGAGTGACATGGTGAGTTGCTACCCGTAGTTGTTTGTCATTGTGTGATTCTGGGGACGAAATCATCCTAAGGGGGAGAGAGTTGTAACGCCCATGTTTCTAGGCTAGGCATTAATATTGACATAATGGTCTAGGTTAACCTTTGTAACTCATTTTGAAGGAATGAAAAGGAATTATGTGAATTTTATGTGAATTATGTGTTTTATGCTTAATTATTAGGATTTAATTAATTAAGAATAAAACTGAGCGTCAAAAAATAAATTTTAGATAAAGCCGATATCTATTAACAAATTTGTAGTGGGCGTGACAAGGATTATGGATATATAAAGAATGCCGAAATCCGAGTTATAACGAAGAAGTTATGACCTGTCGAAGTTTCACGATAAACCGGCACGGTGCTGAATGTCGTAAAAAGTGAGTTTTTGATAAACCACTTTTTAGCCTTAGTAATCTAAACAAAACTCGTAGTGGTCGTTAAACCGAGGAATTTCACACATGTGGACTTCGACCACGTGTCCTCGCTTCGCATCCGACACATGTCTGGAAATTGGCTGACTCACCGAAGCCACTTGACGAGGCGTGTCATGTTCTTCTCGAGTCCGAGGTTTGGTCCACTAAGAAGGCCACATGTACCCTCTTTCACGTGACCGAGCCCTCGCATGAAGCCACGAACACCACCTACTTCGGACCTAGACCTCGGTCCAGTAAGAAGCTCCCAACAAGCCTTCGCACGCGCAGCCCACGTGCGAGCCCTCCCCTGCAAGCCTCGGATCTTCGCCACTTGGAGGCTTCTCACTCGTCCAATCAGAAGCTCCTCCCTATAAATAGAAGGCTGCAAGCCTTCTTGGATATTTTTAAGAAATCGCCATTTTAGGCCCTTTTTCCATAATTTCTTCATCTTAAAAGTCCCCAAAGCCCCAATATCGATTATAACCCCCGAAATACGCCACGAAGTGCCCATGAAGCCCGAAAAATTTATCTTTTCGGTTTCGAAGCCTGACCAATGCAGAGCCCGGTTTCTCAATAAAACTCCCGGTTTTATTAGAAACGATCATTTTAGGAAACGAATTGCTGCCCGATTTTCATTAAATCAGGTGAGTGTGTAGTTACTTTCACCTTACACATAGATATGAAGTATTTTATATAAAATACGTACTGTGTGAATATTTATTGTTTGTTTATTTGAGTTGGATGTTGAAGGAGTGATTTATACATGTTTTTAAATAATTTAAACTGTATACGTATTTTTATCTATAAAAATGTTGGGTAAAACATGGGTAGATGAAATAATGGGTGTGTGATGAAAGGTGAGTTGGATAAATGAGATGATCTGTGATATAGATCACAAGTTGAGGGTGAGTGGTGAAAGGAGATCATAAGTTGAGGGTGAGTAGTGAAATATGAGATAAGCCCTTACCCAAACAGTGAACCTCGTCATTCAGTAGAGTAGGGATGACAACCGTGGACTATTCTAGATGGTATATGGACCACAAGCAGGCTTGCATCCTGTAGGTGTGTGAACTACACGTTCATCAAGAGTACTCTAAAAAAACCCTTGACATGTATGACAGGGTTGAATACTGTCAATAAATAAGAGCTATGAATTTAGCCCCTGTTTTATAAACCCAGGTGATGATGTGACCTTGTGCCTATTCCTTAGGATGAATCCTTAGGAAAGAGTGATAGTTGAATTTTAGGGTAAACCCTTAAGAAATTAATAAGATAATGGGGTTGGGGTAATGTGGTGGATTGATTGTGTTGGATTAGGTGTCTAAGCCCATAACTATTATTGGTATGTATTCAACCCGAGAGTAGCATGGTCCATTTGGGTTGCATATCATCAGGAGAATTTGTTAGGATGGACTTTTGAGAGGAATTTAATTATTGTTTATTAATATATTATAAGTTATAATATATTAATATGAAATCATATGTTTTAATTAGTGTTGATCAAGAATTAATTTGGAATTAATTTAGTGGTCAAAAGAGACTAATTAAATCTATGGGGACTAATTATGGTAATTAGTTATATTTATATGTGTTGGGCTTATGATCAATGTTGGACCAAGTTTATGCATGGATACATAAAGAGTTGGGCCACATGGATCATGGATCATAACACCCATGGGTATGGATTTGAGTTATACCCATGACTCTTGGAATCCAACATATAAATGTGCTACTTCATGACCAAAACGTGTATACTTCTTTTCTTAGTGAACTATGGAGGTTTTTGGTGCATGGAATTCTCTCTCAAGTCCTACCTGATGGGTTTTAGCCATAAGAACTTTCCTATGTGCGCATGCAAAACCCTAATGCTTGGATCTAATTAGGTTAAACAAGAACATTAAAACAGATCTAGAATCATACCTTTGAGTTCCTTGTTGATCTTGAGGTCTTGGAGCTTCTAGAGTCACAAATGTCACTCCTCTAATGGCTTACAAACACCAATAGCAATAAGAATGATTTAGGAGAGAGGAGAGGGAAGGAATTCGACCAGAGTTCTCTTGCTTAATCAGAAGTGTCGAATTCCCTATGCCATGGGGTCTATTTATACTTGTAGACTCCTTAAGGATTACAGATAAGTCCCTATCAGATAATCTTCTCTTAAGGCTATCCAAATCCATTCCTAGATAAGCATATGGACGATTTTAGCTTTCCTAAAGCTCTTAGAATCCGTCCAAAGTATATCCAAATGGATTTACAGTCTAAAGCTTAACTATCAAACAATTGACAGTTTATACCCCTTTATTTAATTAATCTCTTTAAGTCACCAAATTAATTCTAATTAATTCTATGACTTATATTAATCAAATAACAATATATTATTCATTATATTATTCCCATAATATATTAATAATATTTATTCTCTCTTAATAAATCATCCTATCAAGTTGCTATGGTGAAGGCAACCCAAAAGGACCATGCACAACCGGATATAGTTACAGCCTTAGACACTATTCCAACAGTCTCCCACTTGGATAAGTCTAGTAACTATACAAGTACAATTCGGTTTGCAATCGTAGCTCTCAAAGACGCTGTCAACTCTGATCTAATCAATCTTGTCCTTTAGATAAGGGAACGTACAGTCCTCTGTTAGATATCATGCTGACAATCCTATGGAATGGTTAGTCAAGCATTTAGGTTTCTCGATCTCTGATTTATTTGACATAGAACTTAATCGAACACATCAATTCAGTTCTGACCGGGCCCGGCACATAAGTCAAATCAAATCATCGAGCGGCCGAGATATCGCTTTTACCTTCTTAGATAAAAGTTACAGATAAACTTCGACTTATATGCATTTACTTATTCATTTACCAATTATACACAACAATACGTTTTATAACACCAAGTTACTGATGCGTTTTCGTATTATCAATGTACAATCAATTAACAAATAATAAACCATATATCTAGGTTTTAAGACTATATGATATTATCGTCTTGCGATCACCCTTTTATATCTTATTCCATAAGGTGATTCCAGCAAGCGCGGGTTTATTCCAATGCTCAAAACTAGTTCATAAGCACTCATGAACGTTGCAGCAATCCTTTGCTATGTCTAACACCATTTAGACATTCTACACACCAATTCACGACAATCTTCTTTCATATCTACTTCCAACATATGAACGATTGTGGACATTTAAATAATTCGATTATTCCTAATAACCTCAATTATTCTGGAAGTCAAAACATGCAAAATGAAACAATAGCTAAACAATTAACATAAGATAGTAACATTACTCATAAATAAAACTCCTTTATTTAATCATCAAATGTCAATTACATTTATCTATTACACGTTTCTAATACTATCTAATCTATGCTAATATCATCCTTCAGCCTAATACTCCTAGCATGCTGCAAGTGCTTAACCCTACTCAGTCCCTTCGTAAGCGGAGCTGCTGGGTTATCTTCTGATGATATCCTCTTAACTACGAGTTGTCCTTCTTCTACACGATGTCTAATGAAGTGATACTTTCTGTCGATATGTCTTGATCTACCATGATCCCTCGGTTCCTTGGTTAAGGCAACCGCACCTTCGTTATCACAGAAAATCTCCATTGGCTCCTTTATGGCAGATACGACTCCGAGATCACCGATGAAGTTCTTTAGCCATATTGCCTCCTTCGACGCTTCGCTTGCTGCGATGTACTCTGATTCGCACGTTGAATCAGCTACGGTTTCCTGCTTGGAACTTTTCCATGTCACTGCTCCTCCATTTAGGGTAAAGACCCATCCCGACTGCGAACGGTAGTTGTCCCTGTCGGTTTGAAAACTGGCGTCACTATACCCTCGCACCTTCAAGTCATCACTTCCTCCGAGGACTAAGAACCATTCCTTCGTCCTCCGAAGGTACTTAAGGATATTTTTCACCGCTATCCAATGGGCTTTGCCAGGATTCCCTTGATATCTGCTAACCATGCTCAAAGCGAAGGCTACATCAGGGCGAGTACAAGTCATAACGTACATGATTGAGCCAACTGCGGAAGCGTATGGTACTCGGCTCATTTCTGCTATCTCAGCTTCGGTACTCGGACTTTGAGTCTTACTCAACTTGGCATTACTTTGTATCGGTAGTTCTCCCTTCTTTGAGTTTTCCATACTAAAACGTTTTAGTACCTTCTCTAAGTAAGTATTCTGACTAAGTCCAATTAGTCTCTTACTTCTTTCTCTTATTATCCTTATTCCCAAAATGTAAGAAGCCTCTCCGAGGTCCTTCATAGCGAAACACTTCCCGAGCCAGGACTTTACCTCCTGCAGAGTCGGAATGTCGTTTCCTATGAGTAATATGTCATCGACATATAGAACGAGGAAGCTTACTATACTCCCACTGGCTTTGACATATACACAAGATTCGTCTTCGCTTCGTACAAATCCAAACTCTTTGACTTTCTCATCGAAACAAAGATTCCATCTGCGAGATGCTTGCTTAAGTCCATAAATGGACTTCTCAAGCTTACACACTCTATCTGGATGCTTCGGATCCACAAACCCCTCTGGCTGAGCCATGTAAACATCCTCAGCCAACTTTCCGTTAAGGAAAGCGGTCTTGACATCCATTTGCCAAATCTCATAATCATGAAATGCGGCAATCGCTAACATCACTCTAATAGATTTAATCTTCGCAACTGGTGAGAAGGTCTCATCATAGTCAACTCCGGGAGTTTGAGTAAAGCCCTTCGCGACCAATCGCGCTTTATATGTGTGTACGTTCCCATCCATGTCGGTCTTCTTCTTGAAGATCCATTTGCACCCAACGGTCTTACGTCCGGGTACGTAATCAACCAAATTCCAAACTTGGTTATCATACATGGATTGGATCTCGCTATCCATTGCCTCTTTCCACTTTACAGACTCCGGGCCTGCCATGGCTTCCTTGTAGCTATTAGGTTCATCAAGATTTACTAGTGTACCATCACTAATATACGTGTCCCCTTCGGTAGTAATATGAAAGCCATAAAACTGGGGATGAACTCTAACTCTATCGGAACGCCTAAGAGGTAAGGATTCGTCAATTGGTTCAACCGGAGTTTCCTCCTCGGGTTGAGTGCCAGCGGTAAAGGTTCCTTCATCCATCGATTCTTGAATTTCTTCAAGTTCGATTTGCCTCCCACTGTTTCCTTGGCTTATGAGTTCTCGCTCTCGGAAAACTCCTCTCCTCGCAACGAAGACAACATTGTCCTTCGGTCTATAGAAGAGATATCCAAAGGATGTCTGCGGGTAGCTGATGAAAATACATCGCTCACTTCGGGGTTCAAGCTTGTCGTGAGTATCTCGTCTTACGAAAGCCTCGCAACCCCAAACCTTGATATGTGCCAACGAGGGAGCTTTCCCTGTCCACATCTCGTGAGGTGTTTTGGTAACCTTCTTAGTAGGGACTCGGTTAAGGATATGGGCGGCAGTCTCTAAGGCATACCCCCAAAAAGAGATCGGTAGTGAAGCACGACTCATCATAGAGCGAACCATATCCAATAAGGTTCGATTACGCCTTTCTGCCACACCATTCAACTGCGGTGTCCTAGGAGGCGTCAATTGCGAAACTATTCCACACTCCTTGAGATAATCGTGGAATTCAAGACTTAGGTACTCTCCTCCTCGATCGGATCGAAGCATCTTGATTTTCCTGCCCAATTGATTCTCCACTTCATTCTTGAACTCTTTGAACTTTTCAAAGGTGTCTGACTTTTGCTTCATTAAGTAGATATACCCATATCTACTATAGTCATCGGTAAAAGTCACATAGAAGCGGTTCCCATCCTTCGTGGTTGATCTAAATGGTCCACATACATCGGTATGTATTAAGTCCAATAGACCCTCGCCCCTTTCACAAGTACTCGTGAAGGGCGACTTAGTCATCTTTCCAAGCAAACAAGACTCGCATGTGTCATCTTCCCTAAGGTCGAATGACTCCAACACTCCATCCTTTTGGAGTTGGGCTATGCGTTTCTTGTTGATATGTCCAAGACGACTATGCCATAGGGATGCTTTATCCATACTAGTGGATGAATCAATATTCAAAACATCATTTCCAAAGTCATCAACAATCATAACAGTTTCATATATTCCATTACATGGTATAGCTTCAAAGTAAAAAACACCATTTAGATAAGCCAAAATAGAACCATTCTCATTATTAAAAGAAAATCTAAATCCTTGTCTAAATAAACCATGAAATGAAATGATGTTTCTTGCCATTTCTGGCGAATAGCAACAATTGTTCAAATCTAAAACTAAACTATTCCTAAGCACTAAGGAATACACTCCAATCTTGGTTACAGGCGACGATCTTCTGTTCCCCATGATTAGATTGATCCTTCCTTGCTCCACATCCCTACTTCTTTTTAGTCCCTGCACATTAGAACAAATGTGATAACCACAACCGGTATCAAGAACCCAAGAAATAGCATGATTAGAATCGTTAGATTTGATTGTATATATACCTGCGAAAGATGGCTTGATCTTTCCTTCTTTGATTGCTTGCAGGTAATCCGGGCAGCTTCTCTTCCAATGTCCTATCTTGTGGCAGTGGTGACACTCTGCCTCCTTCGGGTTAGAGCAGGGCTTGGCGGGATCAACTTTGGTCCCACTAGAAGAGGCACCATCTCGGGCTTTCACCTTGCGATAGTTCTTCGATGAAGCTTTCCTCTTCTTTCCCTTCCCTTGTCCAATAGCCAAGACAGGAGCAGCGGGCGGATTGGGAGTAGGTGCAACAGACTTGTCTTTAAAGTTGCTCTCAGCAACCCTCAAGAGACCTTGGAGCTTGCTTAGGGTGACCTCTTCTTTGTTCATGTGGTAGGTCATCCTAAATTGGTTGTACATCGGAGGTAAAGAGTGAAGCACCATGTCGATCGCCAAATCCTCACCGAAGTCAACATTTAACTTGCGAAGGCGGTCGACATACCTTTGCATCTTTTGCAAGTGCACGGTAAGAGATTCTCCATGACCCATCTTTGCGGAAATCATGTTAGTGAAAATCTCGTACCTCTCTTGTCTCGCGTTTTGGTGATACCTCTCCAATAAGTCTTGGTGCATCTCGTACGGGTACATGTCCTCGTAGGACTTTTGGAATTCGGAGTTCATGGTGGCGATCATGATGCAATGTACCTTCGTTGCATCTCGCTCATGAGTTTCAAATGCGGTGATTTCAGCTGGAGTAGCGATTTCGGTGTTGATTTTCTCGAGCTTCTCATCAAGGACATACTCTTTGTCCTCATAGCGAGCAATGGTGCGAATGTATCTTATCCATTCGCTAAAGTTCGTTCCATCGAAGGTGACCTTTTGGCAAAGGCTCATCAATGTGAAAGAACTAGCAGCAGCGTTGTTTGCGTTCGACATCTATAATTAGAAAAGGACAAAGATAGATTAGAATAAGAATCCCTAATTATCACCCAATAAGAAAATTAGGGCTAGGATCCAACAATAACATTTACATACTAGAAAAGGGATGCCGTAATCTAACATGCAAATAAATTGAAGGTAAGTGAATGACGATTCACTAATTCTCCATCACGAAACTTAAACTATTAGTCCTAAGTGTTTTTGAGAATTCCTAGGTTCGGATGAGATTCATTGAAACTATTCAATGGCATGTTTAAATCTCGATATGCCCCTCTTGTTTGTGACTGGGATGCCGAGGATCACAAAGCGGGTGTGAATTACCATGCAAATTCACATGGCGCCTTCATTGTAACAATCACCTATTCGATGTGCCGGTAAACCACACACGCTCCATCGAACTATGATATACAATGAATCACCCTTTGCCACCTTCGCTTAGAACCAATTAGTGTGCCGGTAAACCACACACGCTCCACTAACATCTTAGCAAGGTGCAAAGTGTAATTTCATGGGATTGCATCAATTCACTTTTCCTAAAGTAACTAGGATTGGGAAATTTTAAAATATGTGTAGTTACTTTGTATTTCTTATTATACTTTTAATGAGAGGATGAGGTTGCCCTATCCTACCCGTTCGGCTAACGACCCTCCACCAATCAAGCAAGCGGTGGGTGTGAGTGTACACCCATTAAGCGCCATTTTATAGGCCGCAACCTTATACCCACCTTATAGATCGGCTTCGTGAATGAGGCCTACTAACGGTAAGACTAGCATTTAGTTATACATATATATATTATTCTAGTAATATCATATTAGTATAGGGTTGTATTTTAAACTTTTAAAATCTAGGGTTTGAAATTTAAGTTGTCTAAATTAAAGCTTTTAATCACAAAAGTAAATTTCAAAACATGAGGGTAGGTTTTAAACATTTAAAACATGGAGGATCAAATAACAAATAATTCCAATTAACAATTAATATCCTAATTATCTATATTTGATTTATTCAAGATTTCTTTTTAAGATAATTACCAAAATAATCAAAATAATCAATTAATTATCATATAAGGAAATTAAATATTTAATTAGTTGATAATTACCTTTAACTAGATCAAGATAATAGTTATATTTATCAGAAAAACGAATTAATATTGATCTAATTAGTTTATGGTAAGTTAAGATAAGATAAACACAAAGAAATCCCGAATCTGGCCATTCCTGACGCCTGGACTCGCCGAGTGCACAAATGGACTCGCCGAGTCAGGCCTACTCGCCGAGTCCACTTTGAGACTCGCCGAGTCCATGACTCAGAAACCAAAAAAATCGAATTTTGCAGGTTTGTTTCAGTTAATCAAGCAACAATTTACAGAAAACCAAGCTAGGCTCTGATACCACTGATGGGTTTTAGCCATAAGAACTTTCCTATGTGCGCATGCAAAACCCTAATGCTTGGATCTAATTAGGTTAAACAAGAACATTAAAACAGATCTAGAATCATACCTTTGAGTTCCTTGTTGATCTTAAGGTCTTGGAGCTTCTAGAGTCACAAATGTCACTCCTCTAATGGCTTACAAACACCAATAGCAATAAGAATGATTTAGGAGAGAGGAGAGGGAAGGAATTCGACCAGAGTTCTCTTGCTTAATCAGAAGTGTCGAATTCCCTATGCCATGGGGTCTATTTATACTTGTAGACTCCTTAAGGATTACAGATAAGTCCCTATCAGATAATCTTCTCTTAAGGCTATCCAAATCCATTCCTAGATAAGCATATGGACGATTTTAGCTTTCCTAAAGCTCTTAGAATCCGTCCAAAGTATATCCAAATGGATTTACAGTCTAAAGCTTAACTATCAAACAATTGACAGTTTATACCCCTTTATTTAATTAATCTCTTTAAGTCACCAAATTAATTCTAATTAATTCTATGACTTATATTAATCAAATAACAATATATTATTCATTATATTATTCCCATAATATATTAATAATATTTATTCTCTCTTAATAAATCATCCTATCAAGTTGCTATGGTGAAGGCAACCCAAAAGGACCATGCACAACCGGATATAGTTACAGCCTTAGACACTATTCCAACACTACCTTTGTGCATTATGTGTTGTGACTTCATTTGAGGCTTCCACACTATTGGGGCTAAGCTCTTTAAGGCCAAATACACCAAGACTTCAAGCTCCATCAAAAGGTATGTCATGCTAACTAGTATATTATGTCTTTATATTAAATGCATGCTAGTTGTAAGCTTAATACCTTGGAAACCATTTGCATGTATAATTAGTGAAAACATAGATCCAAGGTATTTAGGGTTTTATGTGCACCATAGGATGTTGTAGTATACTAAAACCCAACAGTGGTATCAGATCCAAGGCTTGTTTTCATGTTATACTTGCTAAAATGGTTGAAAATTAGAAAATTTTAGCTTTCTAGGCACTGGACTCGCTGAGTCCACTGATGAACTCGCCGAGTCCATGAAGAAAATCATCCTACTCGTCGAGTAGGTTCAAACACTCGACGAGTAGGAGCCCCAGACAACATATTTTCGAGTTTTTTTGGCTGGAAATGGACTAGAAACATTACCCTAAGCTGTTTGTGAACTTATAAACCTATTTTTGGTGTGGTAATGTTCATACTAATCCAATTTCAAAGATAATTGTCAATAGATTCATGTTTTGTATTAGTTTAATGATTAAGCTAATTACTTGAAAAAGTTTGATTGAATTATCTTGTTCTTATGAGTTAGTTTAGATTAATAGAAAAATTATGTGATAATTTGTTTTCAATCCATATTATTCTTAAAGTTGCTCATGAAATGTGTTTTTTTGTAACTTGTCCTCAAATTATATGAAAAGTCACATTTATGATTTTTAAAACTCATAAGATTTCCATAAGTTAGGAAAAATGAAGAGACTTATTTTCTAGAATGATTTTAAAGTCTTCCATAACTTGTCCTCAAGTTATGGAACTTGAAGAGTTTATCCATTAAACTACTTTAAACTCATAGGTTATGAAAATGAAGAGTTTTTTTTCCTTAAATGTTTTTAAAGTCTTCCATAACTTGTCCTCAAGTTATGGAATTGAAAAGTTTTGAATTGTTCAAAACTTGCCCTCAAGTTTTGGAATTTGTAATGTTTCCCCCCATGAATACTTTATGTCACACCCCAAAACCAAGAACGGCGGAAACGTTCTGGGGCGGTGGACGTCATGTACAGTATCACAACAATGAAAAGTAGTAAAAAAGCAACAACATCAACCATTGCATTAATAATATAATTATTATACAAGTGTCCTGTCAAATTTTGATAAACACAAAAGCATAAATCAAAATGAAAGATGAGTCTTGAACAAGCTCCATCTTACTTTCTCCTTGCATCGGTACCTGTCTATGATGACCTGAGGATACAAGTAATTTTGAAAGAGAGTATCAGCTTTAAAGCTGGTGAGATCATAAGTTTTAATGTGTCTTAATTTGTAAAACTTGTAATTTAAGACTTGACATTGTTTTGAAAGAAAGCTCGTATAAGTATGAAAATGTTTGTAGAACAATTGTAAATGTTTGAAAAGCCCTAGAAATCCCTATGATTCCTACTATTATAAAAAGGAGTCTTCTACTAAGACCTAACTGCTCTAAATGTAGCCTTCTACCAAGACCCGACTGTGTTACTATTATTATTATTATAAGAAATTGTATCCTTTGGTACTAGGATACTGAAATATAATTCACCTCATTGGTTATGTGACTGAGTCACAAAATAAAGGTAATAATACAACTAACCTAAGTATTACCCTCTGGTACTAGGGTAACTAACAGTGTTAACTTAAGACATCCGTAGATGTACATTTACCTATGTTGCTAACAACTGGGTGTAGGAATAGTTAATCCCTTAAAGCATACCTGTAATGGTATCAACCGTTGAAGTCCGTGGATGTGCTTTTACCTCTATAGCTAACAGAGATTCTAGGAATGGTCAATCCCGCAATGCATCCTTTGGTACTAGGATATTAAATCCAATCTATCTCGTCGTTTATGTGATTGTATCACAAGGTAAAGATAAGAATGAGGATTTTATAACATAATCTATACATATAAAATGTAATGATAACTCGTCATATATTATCTATGTAAACATAATCATGTAAATGTAATCATGTAAATGTACTTATGTAAATGTACTCATGTAAATGTAATCATGTAAATGTACTCATGTAAATGTAATCATGTAAATGTAATCATGTAAATGTACTAGCTATAACATGTGTTCTCTCTCTATCTAGCAAGTATTGACTCATGAATGAACTGACTCATTGTATGATATCGTGTTCTAATAATAGTTCTAGTATCTTCCTAAACTACTCAAATGGTAGCTTACTAGTAATGTGACTTGTACGTATGAACATGGAAGTATACCCTTGCTACTCAAGGGTACTGAATAAACTAGAAGAACCTTTATGACTATATATGTACACATGATATATAACTAATATTTAAACGACCTTTGGACGGGTACCCGATATCCCACCAGACCACATCTCAAGCGCGAAAAGGAAATAAGGTGGATAGCCTTCCTAAGTCTTTTAAACATTACTCATATAAATATACATATATAGGCATGCAATTTATAATATAAAAGCATAAAGTAAGTTTTGTAAAACCTTTGAACATAATTATTATCTTAAGAAAATATTTACTTGATGTCAATCAATAAAACAGTTTGAAGTAATAACAGTTTGAAGTAACACAGTTTGAAGTAAAAGCAGTTTGAAGTAAAACGTTTTGATAACAGCTTGGAGTAAAACAGATCGGAGTAAAATGGTTTGTAATAGGATCATACAGTGTGTAATGAACCGTTTAATAAGGATTTTTAAACATATAAAACATTTAAGAAAATCATTTGAGGAGCCTGTTTGGTAAGAATGGTTAAAGTGAAGTGAATCATTTGAATGCTGCATATTAATCACATGTGATTGATATAATAACTAGCATAATTCTACTTATTAATCACATGTGATTGATACAATAATTAGCATGATTCTACTTGTATCCCCCCCATAAAACATTTAAAAACATTTACAACATTAGTTAAGGGGTATGAACTCACCTGTAGTAAGTGGATCGGAAAGAAGTGTCGGATAAGTGCTTGGTGTCAAGTGAAGATTTAGACACGCACAAAGATCCTAATAACATATAAGGATATATGTATATACATAATTAGTCTTTAAACAACTAATAAACAAAGTTAAAACACTCTAGGACATGTTAAACACTTTATACAAGTGTTAAAAGTCTCAAGGGTTGCATCTAAGTGCTGTAGGGAAAGGCTAGTGTGTTTGGGGTTCAAGGGTAACTCTTAAAATGAGTTTACTCCCTAAGGATCAACACCCCTTGAGTTTACGGTCGTAAACTCTTGAGTTTACGGCTGTAAACTCCAAATCTTTTGACCATTTGGTGATTTGAAGTCTTCTAGGCTATTCCAAGCATTCCTACTTCACGAATTAGCCTTAGGAAGTGTTGTGTGGCATCAAAACACTCCTAAATGGAGTTTTAGGTATAAGGACCATTTCTCATGAGTTTACTACCTTAAACTCATGAGTTTACTACCTTAAACTCCTAAGTTTATGGTATTTGGGGTTTTCAAGTCCTTAGTTCAATGATGGCACTAGTCTAGGTTAGATTTAGCCATAAGAACCAACTATGGGACTTTAAATGGACATTTACCCACTTTTTGGGGTGTTTATGGTTTTGGAACATCCCTAAACCATAAACACATGAAAATGAAAGATTTTGGTGGATTTTGGGTGACAAACTCATAAAGGATGAATCTAGACAAGTCCTTAAGGCATAATGAAGCATCTAAGCACCTTAACACACCATTTTGGCCCTATACTTGGTGTTTACGGTTTTGGGACCTCCCAAAACCGTGAACACATTTATTTTGGTGTTCTTGGGACTTTTCAAGGCTTAAATACAAGGAGGAAATGTTTAAACATGTCAAGGATGTTCTATACATCAACTAGGGCTTAGATTTGGGACTTATGCACACTTTGGTGCATTTTAGGGTGTTTACGGCCCAAGAACATTCTTGGACCGTGAACACTCATATCCTTGTGTTCTTGACATATTTCCTTGGTATAAACATGCATAGCTAGCTTAAAATGACTCTAGGATAGAAGTACTTACATTGGGAAGCTTGAATTGAGCTAAAACGCCAAGAACACTTAGTGTGTGTTCTTGGAGTTCTTGGTGTTTTGGAAAAACTAATCAAAACACATAAATGAACGGATTAGAGGATGTACAATCACTAGATTAAGTGATATACCAACTTGAAAGGCTAGAAACACTTACTAGATTGAAGATTTGGAATTAAATCTTGGTTGATACTTGAGAGAAAACTTGGAGTTTACTCTTTTTCACTTTTGGGGAGTAAACACAAATGAGGAGTAAACTCATGTATAAGCATGAGTTTACGGATTTTTGGATGATTTTTTGACCCAAACATAAAAGTTTGGTCGGGTGTTTCTATTACGCGAAGTGTTTGCGGTTTTCAAAAATCAAAACCCGAGACGACACTTTCTTACACCCGTTCGCTTAAAAATAATATTAAAATAATCAAACGAACTTTATTTTTCTTAAAAATTAGAAATAATGACATTGACTTATGATACGAAGTGGTTGACTTTTAGGGTTTGACCGAATGTAAATTTCGGGTTGTCACATCATCCCCCTGTTAAGGGAATTTCGTCCCGAAATTAGAATTTAGGTAAGGAAGTAGGTATGAAGGATCGATTCGGGAGGAGGAAACTTCCTAATCGATTGGTTCTAGCACTCCTAAGTGAAATCGGGTCCTCGGTTGGTATCCCAACGAACCTTCACTAACGGGCGACTGCGTTGTTTCGTCCGCTTGAACTCTTGGTCGAGGGTCACTACGGGTCTAATACGAAGGCAAGGATCTCGACGAGTGAACTTATAAGAGTCCTAATGGAAAGGTACGGTTTCACGATTGAGACGCGAAGGGAAAAATGTACGTTACTACGTTCGCGGAGTAGGTCTAGTTTGCGAGGTACAGGACCGATTCTGGTAAGAATCTCGGAGGTCCTATCTATTTTGGATTTAGCTTTCCATGCAATATGAAGCGTATTAAGCCATTCCCAGAGTGAGACTTCCTAAAGAACTTGGTCTCTAATTTGGAATCTCCAAGGTTTCCTTTTCTTGTTTTACTTTCCAGTAAAGGCCCACCCCTTGCTGGGTCAAAGTCGAAAGGGTTTCTGCAGTTTGAAAGGAGTTCTGAATGAACTATGAAAATAGGTATGTAAGACCTAGAATTTGGCGAATGCCTGTCGGTGTCTCTGGTGTCGACAAATTCTCTACGGTTTTGACAAATTGTAAGAGTACTCAAAATTTCCCACAACACTAATAGTGTGTCATAGAAATTTGACTCTTCAATTTCAAAACTCGTGCTTAGAGAACTTCGCGAAAAGTACCTCTGAAGGTAATGTTTCCATGGGTTTCTTCTTACTACAAGGGTAGATAAGTAAGTCATTTTATGGCGTAATAACGAACTGATCCAAGTAAGAAAGACGTACCCTATTCATTTAGCTCATGAAAACTATGGGCGTAATGGTCCTATCCGAAGAGTATCACTATGGACTCGAAGTGTCCGCATCGAGTTCGGAAGATAGTCTTCCGGACATCCTTCCCTAACACTCGAACTGGTGATATTTGGATCTCAGATCCATTTTTGAAAGTAATTCTGTCCTTGCATTTGCTCAACCATGTCATCTATGCGAGGCAGAGATAACGATTTCTAATGAAGAATCTTGACGGAGTCCTCGATTTCCGAGGCACATATGATGTAATCCGTTGATCTCTGGGAGAATAAGGCTGGGGTTCTTCAAGGTGAGAAGCCTAGTCTTCAAATTCTCTTTCTGTGTGGTTTGCTAAGTTGTCTGCACTGTTCTTGTGTCTCCGTAGGTGTTTAAACTATAGGGTGATCTGTTTACGGGAGTCGTACTGGGTTCTAAGTTTGTTCGCATGACGATGCGATTACTCGTAGGCTTAAGCAGTTCTCCGTCCTGAAGTTCATAGTAGAATTCATACGTGGTTCACAATCACCATTTCGTGTATACGAATCATATATAATTAAGATTGAAAAGGTAGTCGAATAACTGATTAAGCTCACATCCCATCGGGGAAAAGAATTTAAAGTGGAATCATCAATTCTAAACCTGTAGAACCTTGATTATATATCACTCTTATGCATACATTCCTCAGTGATAGATCAACCGCATGAATCCCTGGATTAAACTTGACGTACTGCACGAGTGGTACTTCGGGGGTTTCTTCGGAAGGAAAGGAACTATGAGGTACTCCTGGCATGAGTACTTTGGTGTTCTGATATGACGGTTTCGCTAAAAAGATGTTTACTGATAAGGAGATGTACGTATGAAGCTGTTTTTGTGAGGATCAAATTGAATCGAGTCATATGATAATGTCGGAATCATACAAAAACTTAAAGACATTAGATTTGAACATAAAACGTTTACAGACAAAAACAACCGTGCAACCATGAACAGAGTTATAGTACTTTAGATTTACTACCAGACTATTTCTGCGAATAAGATATACTACAAAAGACAAGTATACGCAGCATAAGCATCCTTATACCGACAGGATCCCGTAAAAGATAAGACTCTAGTTGCACTAGTTTTAAACATGTTTTTGATCATACAAATACTGACGATTTGGAGGGAACCTATACTATATTAGGGTCCTTAACCGTCTCTTTCCATTCTGCGATCAAACTCCTTCGGGTTCGTTGTTGTCCTTCTCTGCTGGACAGTCCCTCTTGAAGTGTCCCATGACGCCACATAGATGGCATATCTGAGAGGTTTCGACATTGGTGGTTGATGTAATGTGTTGAATCTGGATCCTACAGCAGCTAGTAGTATGTCCATTCCTGTTGCACTTAAAACAGTGTAACGGACGGCAACTACCCAGATGATGAAAGCTACACTCATAGCATTTTGGTAGGTTTCAGGCATGTTTCCTGGCTGGTGTAGGGACAATTGGGACACCAGAAGGAATGGTAGTAGGAGGTGCAGATGTAGTAGCTGTGAAGGTCGTTACTGGTGGTTGTTTCTTATTCGCCCCTCGAAGCGATTTGTCCTTCTTTTTAGCCCAAAACTTCTGTTTGTTACTCTTGGTCCTGGCACTCGGGGTATCGTGGTAGTTTGTTGCTCGTCGAGGTACTAGATTGTCACCTGGATTGGCATTGTTGTTAACAGCTCCGCTAACATTTGCATCATTAGCGTGAAGGTGGGTCAGAATAGCTGACACGACAGCCGAGACTGCAGCTTGAAAGGTGTCCGCATCAATCTGAAGGGTTGGTGCTTGGTTGATGGGTTGATCATTTTTCTTTGGCGACATGATTATCCCTATGACGCAGTCCTTGTACTAAGTGAGAGTAAGTTCGTAAAATGGTCTCAAGACGTTTGTCGTTCAATTTAGGGTATCGATGGTCGATGGATACATGATTCAACCACTAAAAGAGACTTGGAAATGTCTCCGAAGTTAAATTACTATATTCCAATGACTTGACTAAAGTATGTTTCAGATGGACTCAAATGAAAGTATGATAAGAGTACTTAAATAAGGCCTGACATAGAAGTTAGCTGACTGTCCATATCTTTGATAATCATGACGTAAAAGTTCGGGAAAATGACCTAGTAAAAGATCTTACATCATATCCAGAGAGGATAGTCCTTGACAGTATAAAGAACTAACCAAAAGTACTTACGGTACACGATAATTTCATAGAAAATGCCACTTCGGGCATAGACAGAAAAAAATTCCTTTTAACAAGGAAAAATAAAGTAAAACATCTATTACTGGCGATAGTAATCCCTGTGGTGAACTCTTAGTTCAGCCAGTTGACGTTCCATATCAAGCAGGTATCTTTCGTATACCATCTGATGTACTCGGAGCTCAATGACTTCGGCTCGGGTTTCAGCTAGTGCTTGTAGCAGGGTTCGTGGTTTCTCTCAGATCTCTTGCGAGCATCTTCTAGACGAATGGTGTGGAGGGTATGCATTCTCGCATTGGCGACAACTTCAGTGATCTGATGTAGGGCTGTCCTGCCTTGAATCTCATTTCGAGCCACTCTGTGGACCAAGATTGGCAAGACTCTGTCTGCTGAGCCCCCATTGCTCAAGTCATAAAAGCTTCGGTCACCATCAAATGGCATGGCCTGATCTTGTCCTTGGCTCCATGTTTCCAAACATTCCACCCATGGAGGCGTTGGGCCATGAAAAGCCGGATGAGGGTTAGGAATTTGAACAGGAGCTGCCTGGAGTAGATCTTCAACCTCGGGTTCGGAATTAGCATCATCCGAAAGGTCTTCATCCTGGTGATTATTCACAGGGATAGGATGATCATTTTCTAGCTCTTCTTCAAACCATCTAGCAATAACTTCGTTCGGAAGGAACAGATTGCCGTGGGGATGGAGTCCGGCCATGTTATCTACGCGAGATTTGGGGTAAGAAAATAATTATCTTGATAAATAATTATTTAGAAAATCTTCATCAGTTACATCGCTATTTGTGAAGTGCATACCAGTTATATGTAATCGAGACAGGATAGGCCTTCGAATAAGTGACCTTAACTCCATATTCACACAGAATAGGGGTGAGGTAAAATTTTCACAGATTCTCAGTCTATGACATCCTAATTACATATAGTCATAGTGTATCCACTTAGCAACTATCAACTTAGTAATGAAGATCCCGTTTTAGTTCTCAAGTATAAAGTACTTATAGTAACACCAAATACTCCTATAGTATTTTAAATTTTTAATGTTATGTTCTATTGTTCTCATTGTGGTAGGGTTGGTAAGATTTTAGCATTTTTGCAACCACACAATTAAACTTAGGCACATGCTAGTCAACTCTCGGATAATATAGGTGATCAGGCTATATCTTCCCAGTTTTGACCATATATCTCTAAGCCCACTTGTGTTGCCCAACAATCGTAATTCTTTTGTACCGTCCTAGTGACACTGATTTTAGTATGAATGCAGCACGTATACTTACTTAAGTATTTTAATATTTAAAGTATAAACTCTGGGTCAGAGTATTTAAAAACCCTTATGTATTTATAGTTAGTATATCTTTTATGGGTTGATATACTTAATTCACTATAAACAATGCTCTGATACCTATCTGTCACACCCCAAAACCAAGAACGGCGGAAACGTTCTGGGGCGGAGGACGTCATGTACAATATCACAACAATGAAAAGTAGTAAACAAGCAACAACATCATCCATTGCATTAATAATATAATTATTATACAAGTGTCCTGTCAAATTTTGATAAACACAAAAGCATAAATCAAAATGAAAGATGAGTCTTGAACAAACTCCATCTTCCTTTCTCCTTCCATCAGTACCTGTCTATGATGACCTGAGGATACAAGTAATTTTGAAAGAGAGTATTAGCTTTAAAGCTGGTGAGATCATAAGTTTTAATGTGTCTTAATTTGTAAAACTTGTAATTTAAGACTTGACATTGTTTTGAAAGAAAGCTCGTATAAGTATGAAAATGTTTGTAGAACAACTGTGAATGTTTGAAAAGCCCTAGAAATCCCTATGATTCCTACTATTATAAAATAGAGTCTTCTACTAAGCCCTAACTTCTCTAAATGTAGCCTTCTACCAAGACCCGACTGTGTTACTATTAACCGTTGACATCCGTGGATGTGCTTTTACCTCTGTAGCTAACAGAGATTCTAGGAATGGTCAATCCCGCAACGTATCCTTTGGTACTAGGATATTAAGTCCAATCTATCTCGTCGATTATGTGATTGTATCACAAGGTAAAGATAAGAATGAGGATTATATAACATAATCTATACATATAAAATGTAATGATAACTCGTCATATATTATCTATGTAAACATAATCATGTAAATGTACTTATGTAAATGTACTCATGTAAATGTAATCATGTAAATGTACTCATGTAAATGTAATGATATAAATGTAATCATGTAAATGTAATCATGTAACTGTACTAGCTGTAACATGTGTTCTCTCTCTATCTAGCAAGTATTGACTAATGAATGAACTGACTCATTGTATGATATCGTGTTCTAATAATAGTTCTAGTATCTTCCTAAACTACTCAAATGGTAGCTTACTAGTAATGTAACTTGTACGTATGAACATGGAAGTATACCCTTGCTACTCAAGGGTACCGAATAAACTGGAAGAACCTTTATGACTATATATGTACACATGATATATAACTAATATTTAAACGACCTTCGGACGGGTACCCGATATCCCACCAGACCATATCTCAAGCGCGAAAAGGAAATAGAGTGGATAGCCTTCCTAAGTCTTTTAAACATTACTCATATAAATATACATATATAGGCATCCAATTTATAATATAAAAGCATAAAGTAAGTTTTGTAAAACCTTTGAACATAATTATTATCTTAAGAAAAGATTTACTTGATGTCAATCAATAAAACAGTTTGAAGTAAAAACAGTTTGAAGTAAGACAGTTTGAAGTAAAAGCAGTTTGAAGTAAAACGTTTTGATAACAGCTTGGAGTAAAACAGATCGGAGTAAAATGGTTTGCAATAGGATCATACAGTGTGTAATGAACCATTTAATAAGGATTTTTAAACATATAAAACATTTAAGAAAATCATTTGAGGAGCCTGTTTGGTAAGAATGGTTAAAGTGAAGTGAATCATTTGAATATTGCTTATTAATCACATGTGATTGATATAATAACTAGCATAATTCTACTTATTAATCACATGTGATTGATACAATAATTAGCATGATTCTACTTGTATCCCCCCCATAAAACATTTAAAAACATTTAAAACATTAGTTAAGGGGTATGAACTCACTTGTAGTAAGTGGATCGGAAAGAAGTGTCGGATAAGTGCTTGGTGTCAAGTGAAGATTTAGACACGCACAAAGATCCTAATAACATATAAGGATATATGTATATACATAATTAGTCTTTAAACAACTAATAAACAAAGTTAAAACACTCTAGGACATGTTAAACACTTTTTATAAGTGTTAAAAGTCTCAAGAGTTGCATCTAAGTGGTGTAGGAAAGGCTAGTGTGTTTGGGGTTCAAGGGTAACTCTTAAAATGAGTTTACTCCCTAAGGATCAACACCCCTTGAGTTTACGGTCGTAAACTCTTGAGTTTACGGCTGTAAACTCCAAATCTTTTGACCATTTGGTGATTTGAAGTCTTCTAGGCTATTCCAAGCATTCCTACTTCACGAATTAGCCTTAGGAAGTGTTGTGTGGCATCAAAACACTCCTAAATGGAGTTTTAAGTCTAAGGACCATTTATCATGAGTTTACTACCTTAAACTCATGAGTTTACTGCCTTAAACTCCTAAGTTTATGGTATTTGGGGTTTTCAAGTCCTTAGTTCAATGATGGCACTAGTCTAGGTTAGATTTAGCCATAAGAACCAACTATGGGACTTTAAATGGACATTTACCCACTTTTTGGGGTGTTTACGGTTTTGGAACATCCCTAAACCGTAAACACATTAAAATGGAAGATTTTGGTGGATTTTGGGTGACAAACTCATAAAGGATGAATCTAGACAAGTCCTTAAGGCATAATGAAGCATCTAAGCACCTTAACACACCATTTTGGCCCTATACTTGGTGTTTACGGTTTTGGGACCTCACAAAACCGTGAACACATTTATTTTGGTGTTCTTGGGACTTTTCAAGGCTTAAATACAAGGAGGAAAGGTTTAAACATGTCAAGGATGTTCTATACATCAACTAGGGCTTAGATTTGGGACTTATGCACACTTTGGTGCATTTTAGGGTGTTTACAGCCCAAGAACATTCTTGGACCGTGAACACTCATATCCTTGTGTTCTTGACATATTTCCTTGGTATAAACATGCATAGCTAGCTTAAAATGACTCTAGGATAGAAGTACTTACATTGGGAAGCTTGAATTGAGCTAAAACGCCAAGAACACTTAGTGTGTGTTCTTGGTGCTCTTGGTGTTTTGGAAAAACTAATCAAAACACATAAATGAATGGATTAAAGGATGTAAAATCACTAGATTAAGTGATATACCAACTTGAAAGGCTAGAAACACTTACTAGATTGAAGATTTGGAATTAAATCTTGGATGATACTTGAGAGAAAACTTGGAGTTTACTCTTTTTCACTTTTGGGGAGTAAACACAAATGAGGAGTAAACTCATGTATAAGCATGAGTTTACGGATTTCATGATGATTTTTCGACCCAAACATAAAAGTTTGGTCAGGTATTTCTATTACGAGAAGTGTTTGCGGTTTTCAAAAATCAAAACCCAAGACGACACTTTCTTACACCCATTCGCTTAAAAATAATATTAAAATAATCAAACGAACTTTATTTTTCTTAAAAATAAGAAATAATGACATTGACTTATGACACGAAGTGGTTGACTTTTAGGGTTTGACCGAATGGAAATTTTGGGTTGTCACACTTTAGTTCCAAGTTAAACCTTTAGAATTTTAATAGTTTAAAATCAACCCTTATACTATTATAATATTATAGGTTTAATATTATATATATATATATATATATATATATATATATATATATATATATATATATATATATATATATATGTATAAGAGTAAAAGTCAGTCTTACTGATAGTAGGCCTCATTCACGAAGCCGATCTATAAGGGGGTATTAGGTTACTGCCTATCAAATGGCAGTTTAATGAGTGTCCACTCTCACCCACCGCTTCCTTGACTGGTGGAGGGTCATTAGCCGAACGGGTTTGACAGGACTATAATTCTCCCTTCATTAAAAGTATTAATGATAAAAATTAAGTAACTAAACCTTTTATAAATACCCAATCTTAGTTACTTAGGAAAATGTGAATTTGGTGCTAACCCATGAAATTCACACTTTGTAACTTACCAAGTCGTTGGTGGAGCGTGTGTGGGTAACCGACACACTAACTTGGACTAGTTAGGATAACAAAGGGTGCCATAATGTTTATCATAGATCGGTGGAGTGTGTGTGGGTTACCGGCACATCGATTAGGTGATAATATTAGGGGTACCAAGTGAGTTTGCATGGTTATTCACACCTTGTTTTGTGATACTCGGCATCCCAATCATAAAATTTGAGAGGGCACAATCAAGATTGAAACATGCCATTGAAAAGTTTAATGAATCTCAAAAGATCTAGGAGTTTCAAAACCAATTAAAACATATTAATACATTTCGTTTATCTTAGTGGAAATTGGTGAATCGTCATTCACCTACCTTCAAATATTTTATAGCTTGGATTAAGGCATCCCTCTTCTAAGTTATAAAAGTATTGTGCTGGATCCTAGCCTTAATATTTCATATTGGGTGTTATATTAAGGACTTTAAATCAACTATCTTGAATATCTCCCAAAAGATGTCTGGTTTAGACATTTATGATCTTCCTAAATCTCTTGAAACATGCTTTCCTAAATGAAGATGATGTCCCATGGAAATCATACTTCTTTCACCTCCTCCAATTATTCTCCCTAACCAACAAGTTCTTGAAAAATTTAAGGTCACTCAAGCCCTATTGGCAAGCAAAGGTCTATGTGTGATCACATCTTGGAGATGTAGTCACATATTGACAAGCCAGGAGAGTTGGGTGTCAAAGTCTAGAGGAGGTTGATGATCAATCACTTTCTAAGTCACATAGTGACTTCCTTTGGGATTACTATGAAACTAACTATGGCATGACCCTTTATGATTTTATCTGTTTGCTTGGTGCTGCTGAATCAGAAATGATTTGAGGTCTAGTAAAGCAAATTTGATTAGAATATCAACTTCCTAAACCTTCTATTTCCAAAGGAAGGGGAATTGGTTGCGAAGCTACCTAATTTACATGAACAAACATAGGATGTTAAAGTCAAAAAGGTTTGACTCTACTTCGGGTAAAATCCACTATCTAACTCTATTAAGTTCCTATTCCGAGATTCTTATTACATCATGTGACTAAATCACATGTTGATGTTTGAAGAATCAAAGAAAAGAGTGGAAGCTTAAAAGAAGTATATGCTAATTCTGATCGCAAAGATGGATTTCGACCGCATGGTTCAGTGATCAGAATTTTGAGCTATTGGTTAAGAGTTATGATATATTGCTTAGGAATAGATAACAATAAGGTTTTCATATGCATTGTAAGGATAAGTTTTTCCGCAAGTTTTAAAATAAAAGGAAATTTTTAATTTTATTTATTTTAAATATCCTTACAATGACATTTATGAGAAATGGTTGTTTACATGATTCCATTGATAGCAATAATGGAAAGTGGATTGATTCTTTCGGTTGTGGTAGTGTCATAATTTACCAAATAAGGAATGATTCTCATCACCCAAGTTTCAATTGGACCGGAACTTGGAATCATACAAGTTGTATGATGAATGAGAATTTTCATCTTTGGAAAATTAAGTCAAGTGAAAGGACTAAGGTATCGAGTACACATTTGTGTGCACTGGTCAAGTCCACCACAGAGATCGATAAGACTATTCGTCAAGATTTACTAAAGTTTAGTAAATATGGTTATACTTACAAGTTTAAGTATAATTCTAAGACATTGGAAAAGTTCCAAATGTATGGCAGAGCGAATAAGAATAATCAAATTAGGTAGAAAGATAAAAGTTTCTCAAATCTGAAAAGATGGGGGAGTACTTCAGTATCAAGTTATATGATCATCTTAAAGATTAAGAGATGTGACTACCCGAAATTTTCATTCGGTCAAACCCTAACAGTCAATCACTTCAATTTATAGGTCAATTACATTATTACTTATTTTTGGAAAATTTAAAGTTCCTTTGATTATTTTAATATTATTGTTTAAACGAACGGGTGAAAGAAAGTGCCGTCTCGGATTTTGAAATTTAAAAACCGCAAACACCTCGTGTCTTAGAAGTTCACGGCCAAACTTTTAAGTTTGAGTCAAAAATCATCCAAAAATCGTAAACTCATGCATAAACATGATTTTACTCCCCAAGACTAGTCATTCTTGTGTTTACTCCCCAATCACCAAAAGAGTAAACTCCAAAATATCCTCTCAAGTATCATCCAAGTTTTTATTCAAAATCTTCAATCTAGTAAGTGTTTCTAGCCCTTTCAAGTTAGTATATCACTTAATCTAGTGATTGTACATCCTTTAATCCATCCATTTTTGTCTTATTCTTTGAACAATCGGAATTTCGTACTCCTGTTGGATCCTCCCTATCTCCTGATCGAGCTTGTTTTGATTAGTTTTCCAAAAACACCAAGAACACCAAGAACACACACTAAGTGTTCTTGGACTTTTAGCTCAGTTTAAGCTTCCTTATGTAAGTACTTCTATCCTAGAGTCATGTAAAGCTAGCTATGCATGTTTATACCAAGGAAAAGTCCCAAGAACACCAAGATAAAGGTGTTCACGGTTTTGGGAGGTCCCAAAACTGTAAACACCAAAAATAGGGCCAAAATGGTGTGTTAAGGTGCCTAGATGCTTCACAATGCCTTAGGGACTTGTCTAGATTCATCCTTGAAGAGTTTATCACACAAAAAGCACCAAAACTTTCAATTTTTATGTGTTTACGGTTTGGGGATGTCCCAAAACAGTAAACACCCCAAAAAGTGTTTAAAAGTCCCATAAATGTCCCATAGTTGTTCCTTATGTCTAAATCCAACCTAGACTAGTGCCATGATTGAGCTAAGGACTTGAAAACCCCCAAAATACCAAATTTATGAGTTTAAGGTAGTAAACTCATGAGTTTAAGGTAGTAAACTCATGGAGAAATGGTCCTTAGACCGTAAACTCCATTTAGTAGTGTTTTGATGCCACACAACACTTCCTAAGGCTAAATCATGAAGTAGGAATGCTTGGAATAGCTTAGAAGACTTCAATTCAACAAATGGTCA
Source organism: Lactuca serriola (assembly GCF_051521515.1). NCBI lineage: Eukaryota > Viridiplantae > Streptophyta > Magnoliopsida > Asterales > Asteraceae > Lactuca > Lactuca serriola. The sequence goes on along the minus strand of NC_136408.1, from coordinate 144,640,060 downwards.
AAAGGTTAGGAGTTTATGACCGTAAACTCAAGAGTTTACGACCGTAAACTCAAGGGGTGTTGGTCCTTAGGGAGTAAACTCATTTTAGGAGTGTTCCTTGAACCCCAAACACACTAGCCTTTCCCTACAACACTTAGATGGACTCCTGAACACTTATAACACTTATACAAAGTGTTTGTCATGTCCTAGAGTGTCTTGACTTGTTTATTAGTTGTTTACAGACTAATTGTTTATATACATATGTCCTCATATTTAATTAGGAACTTTGTGCGTGTCTAAGTCTTCACTTGACACCAAGCACTTATCCGACACATCCTTTCGATCCACTCGCAACAGGTGAGTTCATACCCCTTAATCAATGTTTTGAATGTTTTTAAATACATTATGGGGGGATACAAGTAGAATCATGCTAGTTATTATATCAATCATATGTGATTAATAAGCAGCATTCAAATGATTGGCTACTCATTAGCCGTTTTACCAAACAGTTTCCTTCAAATGTTTTTCATAAACACTTTATATGTTTAAAACTCCTTATTAAATTGTACATTTTACTCTGTATGTTTCATTTCAAACTCATTTACAATTGTGTTTCAAACAAATGTTTCTTTATACTTAAACTATTTTTATCAAACTCATGCCTTCAAACCATTTTATAGATTGACATCAAGTCGATCTTTTCTTAGATAATAATTATGTTAAAAGGTTTTACAAAACTTATTTTATGCTTTTATATTATCAATTGCATGCCTATATATGTATAGATATATAAGAAATGTTTAAAAGACTTAGGAAGGCTATCCACCCTATTTCCTTTTCGCGCTTGAGATGTGGTCTGGTGGGACATCGGGTATCTGTCCGAAGGTTGTTTAAATATTAGTTATATATCATATGTACATATATAGTCATAAAGGTCCTTCCAGTTCATTTAATGCCTTTGGGTAGCAAGGGTATACATCTGTGTTCATACGTACCAGTTTCATTACTAGTAAGCAACCATATGGGTAGTTTAGGAAGATACTAGAACTATTACTAGAACGCGATATCATACAATGAGTCAGTTCATTCATGAGTTAATACTTGCTAGATAGAGAGAACATACATTACAGCTAGTACTCATAGTACATTACTATACCTGCTAGATAGAGAGAGAACACTCATTAGAGCCAACACATATAGAACGATTAACAATACATTACATATACATGAATACGTTAACATAATTGTGATCCACTGTATCGGAGCATGCCTTTAATGTCATGGCCCTAGCTGTAGCCAGAGTCTCTTGGAGGGAGAGCGTGAGTTTGCGTATTGATCTATACTGGATTGACTATCCTACACCTTGCTGCTAGCTACAGCCGGACCTGCAGGTCTGCTGGTGCCAAACGTCATACCTTTTTACGACCTACATTTGTCGTGTTACTTATTCGATAGTATGGTACAATTAATTACATGATACCTTAATATAAATCCGGTTTAAGGTAGTTAGTACAACAGTAGTTCCTATAATACAACACTACGGTACTACATTAATTTACCCTTTACATATATTTAGTGATCATTTCACTTAAACATTAATGTACAAACTATATTTTGTTAATGATAGTTATACTTGGGAAAATTACACACTTTTACAAGAAACGAACATATTAAACAGTTAAGTCTTAGTAGAAGACTACATTTAGAACAGTTAGGTCTTGGTAGAAGACTCCCTTTTAGTATAGTAGGAATCATAGGGATTTCTAGGGTTTTTCAAACATTTACAGTTGTTTTACAAACATTCTTATACTTACACAAACTCTCTTTCAAAACATTTTCCAGTCTTTCATTACATGTCAAACAAATACTTACATACAAATTAAGACACATTAATACTTATGATCTCACCAACTTTAAAGCTGATACTCTCTTTCAAAATAACTTGTATCCTCAGGTCAACAGTAGACATGTACCGATGCAAGGTTTAGAGAAGGTGGAGCTCGTTCAAGACTCATCTTTGATTTTGTTTATACTTTAGTGTCTATTATAATTTGACAGAACACTTGTATTAAAATTATATTATTAATGCAATGGATGATGTCGTTGCTTGTTTACTACTTTTCATTGTTGTGATACTGTACATGACATCCTCCGTCCCAGAATGTTTCCGCCGTTCTTGGTTTTGGGGTGTGACAGATTGGTGTCAGAGCATTGTTTATAGTGAATTAAGTATATCAACCCATAAAAGATATACTAACTATAAATACATAGGGATTAAAAATACTATGACCAAGAGTTTATACTTTAAATAATAAAATATTTATTTATGTATACATGCCTGCATTCATACTAAAATCAGTGTCACTAGGATAGTACAAAAGAATTACGATTGTTGGGCAATACAGGTGGACTTAGAGACATATAGTCAAATCTGGGAAGATATAGCTTAATCAACTATATTATACGAGGGTTGACTAGCATGTTCCTAAGTGTAGTTGTGTGGTTGCAACAAGTCTAAAATCTTACCAACAATACCACAAGGAGAACAGTAGAACATAACATTAAACTTAAAATACTATAGGGGTATTTGGTGTTACTATAAGTACTTTATACTTGAGAACTAAAACGGGATCTTCATTACTAAGTTAGTTGCTAAGTGGATGCACTAATGCTATATGTAATTAGGATGTTATAGACTTCGAATCTGTGAAAATTTTACTTTACCCCTATTCTGTGTGAATTTGGAGTTAAGGTCACTTATTCGAAGGCCTATCATGTTTCGATTACATATAACTGGTATGCACTTCACAAATAGTGATGTAACTAATGAAGATTTTCTAAATAATTATTTAGATAGTTCGTCTAATAATTATTTTCTTACCCTAATTCTTGCATAGATTACATGGCTGGACTCCATCCCCACGGCAACTAGTATCTTCCGAATGAAGTCATTGCTGGTTGGTTTGGAGAAGAACCAGAGAATGATCATCCTATCCCTATGAATGATCACCATGATGAAGACCTTTCGGACGGTGCTAACTCTGAACCCGAGGTTGAGAACCTACCCCAGGCAGCTCCCGTTCCAATTCCTAACCCTTGTCCGAATTTTCATGGTCCGATGCCTGAATGGGTGGAATGCTTGGAAACATGGAGCCAAGGACAAGATCAGCCCATGCCATTTAATGGTGATCGAAGATTTTATGACTTAAGCATTGGGGCTCAGCAGACAGAATCTTGCCAATCTTGGTCCGTAGAGTGGCCTGAAATGAGATTCAAGGCAGGACAACCCTACATCAAATAACCGAAGTTGTCGCCGCTGCGAGAATGCATTCCCTCCGCACCATTCATCTAGAAGATGCTCATGAGGGATCTGAGTGAAACCATGAAACTCTACTGCAAGCACTGGCTGAATCACAAGCCGAAGTCATAGAGCTCCGAGTACGCCAGAGGGTGTACGAAAGACACCTACTTGATGTGGAATGTCAACTGGCTGAACTACGATTTCACCAGAGGGATGACCGTCGCCAATAGTAGATGTTTTACTTTATTTTCCTTGTTAAAAGGAATCGTTTTTCTATCTATGCCTGATGTAGCATTTTCTATGAAACTATCTTGTACTGTAAGTACTTTTGGTTAGGTCTTTATGCTGTCAAGGACTATCTTCTCTGGATATGATGTAAGACCTTTTACAAGGTCATTCTCTCGAACTTGTACGTCATGAATATCAAAGATATTGGCAGTCGGCTAACTTCTGTGTCATTCTTTATTCATCTACTCTTATCATGCTTTCCTTAGAGTCTATCTGAAACATGCATTAGTCAAGTCATTAGACTATAGTAATTTAACTTCAGAGACATTTCCAAATCCCTTTCAGTGGTTGGATCATGTTATTCACCCACCAACGATACCTCGGCTTGAATGACAAACGTCTTGAGACCATTCTACGAACTTACTTCTACCCATTACTAGGACTGCATCATAGGTATGTAGGTCAAACCTTCGCGAACATACTTCCAATCCGTATTAGGACTACATCATAGGGATGTAGGTCAAACCTACGAGAACATACTTCTATTCTTTACATAAACAGTCGAACTACGTATAGGTTTAACCATGCTCGCTCACAAATTCATTTTCTTTCCATGAAACAGAACCATGTCGCCAAAGAAAAACGATCAACCCCTCAACCAAACACCAACTCTTCAGATTGATGCAGCTAACTTTAAAGCTGCAGTCTTGGCTGCCGTGTCAACAATTCTGACCCACCTTAATGCTAACAACGCAAATGTTAGCGGGATTGTTAACAACAATTCCAATCCGGGTAACAATCAAACACCTCAATGAACAGCAAACTACCACGACACCCCGAGTTCCGAGACGAAGAGTAACAAACGGAAGTTTTGGGCCAAAAAGAAGGACAAATCGCTTCGAGGGGCGAACAAGAAACAACCACCGGTAACAACCCTCACAGCCACGACATCGGTACCTCCTACTACCCTCCCTTCGGGTATACCAGTTGTCCCTAACCCAGCCAGACAATACGCTGCAAATCTACCAAAATGAATCAAATGCAGTTATCACCACCATGGACCTTGTTGGGAGATACAGTGCTCAAACTGTAACAAAAAGGGGCACACCATACGTTACTGCAAGTGACTACTAAGGCCGATCAACCAGGTGCCCAACACCAGTGTGAACTAGGCTTGCTACGGTTGTGGCCAGGTGGGTAACTACAAAAGGAACTGCCGAGAGGTAGCAAATGCTGGCACAGACGGAAGTATGCTACCGACCACCGCCGCAGGAGAGAATACTCCGGACCCACGTTAATGTAATTTAGGCGTTTCGGTGTAACAAACTTATAACCCATCCAAAACTAATGCAACTAGAGTCTTATCTTTTGCGAGATCTCGTCAGTATAGGGATGCTCGTGCTGCGTGTACTTGTCTTTTGTAGTATACCTTATTCGCAGCAATGGTCTTGTAGTAGTCTAAAGTACTGTAACTCTGTTGATGGTTGCACGATTGTGTTTTGTCTGTAAATGCCTTATGTTCAAATCTAATGTCTTTAAGTTTCCGTATGATTCCGACATTATCATACGACTTGATTCAATTTGATCCTCACAAAAACAGCTTCATACGTACATCTCTTTTTCAGTAAACGTCTTTTTAGCGAAACCGTCATTTTAGAACACCGAAGTACTCATGCGAGGAGTACCTCATAGTTCTTCTCTTTTCTAAAGAAATCCCCGATGTACCACTCGTGCAGTACGTCAAGTTCAATCCAAGGATTCATACGGTTGATCTATCACTAAGAAATGTATACATAAGGGTAATATATAATCAAGGTTCTACAGGTTTAGAATTGATGATTCCACTTTAACTTCTTTTTCCCCGATGGGATATGAGCTTAAAAAAGAATCAGTTATTCGACTACCTTTTCAATCTTAATTATATACGACTCGTATACACAATATACTGATCGTTGAACCAAGTATGAATTCTACTATGAACTTCAGGACGGAGAACTGCCCAAGTCTACGAGTAATCGCATCGTCATGTGAACAAACTTAGAACCCAGTACGACTCCTGTAAATAGATCACCATATAGTCTAAACAACTACGGAGATACAAGAACGGTACGGACAACTTAAAGAACTACACAAAAATAGAATAAGAAGACTAGGCTTCTCACCTTGGAGAACTCCGGTCTTATTCTTCAAGAAGTCGACGGATGACATCATATGTACCTCGGCTATCGAGGACTCCGTCAAGGTTTTCCATTAGAAATCGTTGTCTCTGCCTCGTATAGATGAATCGGTTGAGCAAACGCAAGGAACGAGTTACTTTTCAGAAATGGACCGAGATCCGAATATCACCAGTTTGAGTGTGAGGGAAGGATGTCCGGAAGACTACCTTCCAAACTCGATGCGGACACTTCGAGTCCGTAGTGATACACCTCGGATAGGACCAATACGCCTGAAGCATTCATGAGTTTAATGAATAAAGTCCGTCTTTCTTACTTGGATCAATTTGTCATTTCTCCATGTAATGACTTACTTATCTACCCTCGTAGTAAGAAGGAACCCACGGAAACATTACCCTCAGAGAAACTTTTCGCAATGATCTCTGAACACGAATTTTGGAATTTAAGAGTCAAAATTTCCTAAGACACACTATTAGTGATGTGGAAATTCTTGAGACTCTGTCAATTTATCGAAACCGTTGAGAATTTGTCGACATCAGGGACGCCAACAGGAATTTGACAAATTCTAGGTCTTACAGACCTACTGTCATAGTTCATCCAGAACTCCTCGCAAGTCACAGAAACCCTTATGACTTTTACCCAACAGAGGGTGGCCCTTGACTGGGAAGTTAATCAAGAAAAAGAAACCTTGGAGATTCTAGGTGAGAGACCAAGTCCTTTAGGAAAACTCACTCAGAGAATGGCTTAATGCACTTTGTAAAGCGTGGAAAGCTAAATCCAACATAATCAGGACCTCTGAGATTCTTACAAGAATCGGTCCTGTACCTCGCAAACTAGACCTACTCCGTGAACTCAGTAACGTACATTATACCCTTCACGTCTCGATTTTGAAACCATACCTTTCCGTTAGGACTCTTGTAAGTCCACTCATCGAGATCCTCGCCTTCGTATTAGAACCGTAGTGACCCTCGACCGAGTGGTCAAGCGGACGAAGCAATGTCGTTGCCATTTAGTGAAGGTTCGTTGGGATACCAACCGAGGACCCAAATTCAATTATGAGCACGAGAGCCAATCGATTAGGATGTCGCTACCTCTCGACTCGATCATTCGTGCCTACTTCCTTACCTAAATTCTAATTTCGGGACGAAATTCCCTTTAACAGGGGGATGATGTGACAACCCGAAATTTTCATTTGGTCAAACCCTAACAGTCAATCACTTCGATTTATAGGTCAATTACATTATTACTTATTTTTGGAAAATTTAAAGTTCGTTTGATTATTTTAATATTATTCTTTAAACGAACGAGTGAAAGAAAGTGCCGTCTCGGGTTTTGAAATTTAAAAACTGCAAACACCTCGTGTCTTAGAAGTTCGCGGCCAAACTTTTAAGTTCGAGTCGAAAAATCATCCCAAAATCATAAACTCATGCATAAACATGATTTTACTCCCCAAGACTAGTCATTCTTGTGTTTACTCCCCAATCACCAAAAGAGTAAACTCCAAAATATCCTCTCAAGTATCATCCAAGTTTTTATTCAAAATCTTTAATCTAGTAAGTGTTTCTAGCCCTTTCAAGTTAGTATATCACTTAATCTAGTGATTGTACATCCTTTAATCCATCCATTTTTGTGTTTTGATTAGTTTTCCAAAAACACCAAGAACACACACTAAGTGTTCTTGGACTTTTAGCACAATTCAAGCTTCCTTATGTAAGTACTTCTATTCTAGAGTCATTTAAAGCTAGCTATGCATGTTTATACCAAGGAAAAGTCCCAAGAACACCAAGATAAAGGTGTTCACGGTTTTGGGAGGTCCCAAAACTGTAAACACCAAAAATAGGGCCAAAATGGTGTGTTAAGGTGCCTAGATGCTTCACAATGCCTTAGGGACTTGTCTAGATTCATCCTTGAAGAGTTTATCACACAAAAAGCACCAAAACTTTCAATTTTTATGTGTTTATGGTTTGGGGATGTCCCAAAACAGTAAACACCCCAAAAAGTGTTTAAAAGTCCCATAAATGTCCCATAGTTGTTCCTTATGTCTAAATCCAACCTAGACTAGTGCCATGATTGAGCTAAGGACTTGAAAACCCCCAAAATACCAAATTTATGAGTTTAAGGTAGTAAACTCATGAGTTTAAGGTAGTAAACTCATGAGTTTAAGGTAGTAAACTCATGGAGAAATGGTCCTTAGACCGTAAACTCCATTTAGTAGTGTTTTGATGCCACACAACACTTCCTAAGGCTAAATCATGAAGTAGGAATGCTTGGAATAGCTTAGAAGACTTCAATTCAACAAATGGTCAAAAGGTTAGGAGTTTACGACCGTAAACTCAAGAGTTTACGACCGTAAACTCAAGGGGTGTTGGTCCTTAGGGAGTAAACTCATTTTAGGAGTGTTCCTTGAACCCCAAACACACTAGCCTTTCCCTACAACACTTAGATGGACTCCTGAACACTTATAACACTTATACAAAGTGTTTGTCATGTCCTAGAGTGTCTTGACTTGTTTATTAGTTGTTTACAGACTAATTGTTTATATACATATGTCCTCATATTTAATTAGGAACTTTGTGCGTGTCTAAGTCTTCACTTGACACCAAGCACTTATCCGACACATCCTTTCGATCCACTCGCAACAGGTGAGTTCATACCCCTTAATCAATGTTTTGAATGTTTTTAAATACATTATGGGGGGATACAAGTAGAATCATGCTAGTTATTATATCAATCATATGTGATTATTAAGCAGCATTCAAATGATTGGCTACTCATTAGCCGTTTTACCAAACAGTTTCCTTCAAATGTTTTTCATAAAAACTTTATATGTTTAAAACTCCTTATTAAATTGTACATTTTACTCTGTATGTTTCATTTCAAACTCATTTACAATTATGTTTCAAACAAATGTATCTTTATACTTAAACTGTTTTATCAAACCCATGCCTTCAAACCATTCTATAGATTGACATCAAGTCGATCTTTTTTCTTAGATAATTATTATGTTCAATGGTTTTAAAAAACTTATTTTATGCTTTTATATTATCAATTGCATGCCTATATATGTATAGATATATAAGAAATGTTTAAAAGACTTAGGAAGGCTATCCACCCTAATTCCTTTTCGCACTTGAGATGTGGTTTGGTGGGACATCGGGTATCCGTCTGAAGGTTGTTTAAATATTAGTTATATATCATATGTACATATATAGTCATAAAGGTCCTTCCAGTTCATCCAATGCCCTTGAGTAGCAAGGGTATACATCCATGTTCATACGTACCAGTTTCATTACTAGTAAGCTACCATATGGGTAGTTTAGGAAGACACTAGAACTATTAGTAGAACGCAATATCATACAATGAGTTAGTTCATTCATGAGTCAATACTTGCTAGATAGAGAGAACATGCATTATAGCTAGTACTCATTGTACATTCCTATACCTGCTAGATAGAGAGAGAACACACATTACAGCTAGCACACATAAAACGATTAACAATACATTACATATACATGAATACGTTAACATAATTGTGATCCACTGTATCGGAGCATGCCTTTAATGTCATGGCCCTAGTTGTAGCCAGAGTCTCTTGGAGGGAGAGCATGAGTTTGCATATTAATCTATACTGGATTGACTATCCTACACCTTGCTGCTAGCTACAGCCGGACCTGCAGGTCTGCGGGTGCCAAACGTCATACCTTTTTACGACCTACATTTTTCGTGTTACTTAGTCGATAGTATGGTACAATTAATCACATGATACCTTAATATAAATCCGGTTTAAGGTAGTTAGTACAGCAGTAGTTCCTATAATACAACACTACAGTACTACATTAATTTACCCTTTACATATATTTAGTGATCATTTCACTTAAACACTAATGTGCAAACTATATTTTGTTAATGATAGTTACACTTGGGAAAATTACACACTTTTACAAGAAACGAACATATAAAACATTTAAATCTTAGTAGAAGACTATATTTAGAATAGTTAGGTCTTGCTAGAAGACTCCCTTTTAGTATAGTAGGAATCATAGGGATTTCTAGGGTATTTCTAACGTTTACAGTTGTTTTACAAACATTCTCATACTTACACGAACTCTCTTTCAAAACATTTTCCGGTGTTTCATTACATGTCAAACAAATACTTACATACAAATTAAGACACATTAATACTTATGATCTCACCAGCTTTAAAGCTGATACTCTCTTTCAAAATAACTTGTATCCTCAGGTCAACATTAGACAGGTACCGATGCAAGGTTTAGAGAAGATGGAGCTCATTCAAGACTCATCTTTCATTTTGTTTATACTTTAGTGTCTATTATAATTTGACAGAACACTTGTATTAAAATTATATTATTATTGCAATGGATGATGTTGTTGCTTGTTTACTACTTTTAATTGTTGTGATACTGTACATGACGTCCTCCGCCCTAGAACGTTTCCGCCGTTCTTGGTTTTGGGGTGTGACAAGAGACCTTATCACAATTCATCCTCTAAGTGCATTCTGATAGTTAAGAAGAGGATCTATGAATTGTTGGAATGGTTAAATCAAGAAGATGAGTCATACTTCATTCCAAAAACAAAGTCTTAGAGTCATACTCCAAGATTGTAACTTGAGTGACATATGTTGAAGAAGGTTTATTAACACTAGTCAAATGTAAGAGTAAAATGTTTTCTACTCTTGTACATTTGAAATTGGTAAGTTGTGATGTTTTGGATAAAACAGAGATCAACCTAGGCCAATTGTGTGAAGTGTTTCTCTTGATTAGAATCCAAACTATCTCTTGAATATCTAACAAGAAAGTCTTATATGTTAAGAGGACAGTGGTAGTCTTAATGGTCTTGAAAATTTCAAGATCTAATCAAGAATAAAAAAACAGTAGTTTAACACTAGCACACGACGTGAGGTTTATAACCTATCGTGTTGACATATTTCTATTTTTGTGCCCATTCCAGTTAAAGTTGGCTTTGCATATGAGTTCTTCGAGTTCTCAATTGGTTGCATATCAACTTGGAAGCAATGGCAGGCCCTTGGGCTTCCAGGTGGCAAGAATTTAAGATTGTACAAGTTCAATCCATATGGGTTAGGATTTGTCACTAACCTTGTCTTGTGATTATAGTTTTGACAAAATTCACATGGAAAGGAACACATACACCAAAAAAACAAATTGTCATAAGGTTTCTCTCCGATTCTTGAAAATGATGGTGAGGTAACGTTTTCACTAAGTAGATTTTTAGTAGATAGAAATTGTGACATTTGCATTCTCAAAGTCGTTAGTGGAGCGTGTGTGGGTAACCGTCACACTAACATAGTCTTGTGAGAAACGACAAAGGTCTAAACAATTGAGACTATGATTACAACATCCCTTTTATTGTTCTTAAAATTGTTTAGACACACCTGTGAGCTATCTAAGATAAGGTGTATGATATTGATAAAGATTTATCAAAGCAATCTAGTATCAGAAATCTGAACTTTGGTAAGAAAGTCAATAAAGTATTGATTTCTAGAAGTCCAGCTGATTTCTGAGTACATGTCAAAGCTAGTGGGAGCATAAGTGTTATGCTAATAATCATCATGCTGGTGGGAGCATGATAATTATGATAAAGGTTTCAAGTTAGCAATGTTAATTATAGAAAACAAAAGGTTTCAATTGGGAAAGAGTTGTTTTGCTATAATTAAGGGAGATGAAATTATACTTTCATCTCACATCTAAAAGCTTAGATTGGCGTTTTAATCGTATTTAGTCAAGTATATATATGAATGTTGTGTTGGAATGGCTCAACATAAGAAAATTCTATATATGGGTCCATTATTTGCGTTCTAAAATTCAATTATGATTATGGTATCCATTTTCATAATCTGAATTATGAGAACTTGGCAAATTGAAATGGAAATATTATAGCAAAAGACCAGTTTAGTATTTATGTGAGACATCATGAATCGTGTCCCATATGCTTCAGATATAGGATCGATTACATGTGCTATATTCATCCTTTCTAAAATTTTCCAAATGTATGGGGCATTAAGAAGGGAAAAGGTCTAGAACTGGATATGACTAAAAGGATTAAACAATTGTTGAGGACAATCTAAGGTTTAACAAGGATTGGTTGCTCAAAGGACAGTTGGAAGTATAGTGTTAATTGTTGGAAGGACCATATTGACATATTTTGGAAAAAGGCAACTCTTGTTCAGAAGTGATAGTCAACAGGGGAATATGGAAATGATCCCATAGGTGGAAGTTGTTCAATAAATCTGTATAAGATTAGAAAACTTAATGCAAGAAGGATGTTTCCAAGGAGTTGATTTCCTTTGGAATGCTCTGTAATCTTTGTTGTCAAGTCTTTGTGACTTTGTGCATAATTATTACAAATGGATCAATGCATATAAGTTTAGAATCTAACAGATTTCAGTAAATGGCATGAATTTAGAATTCTTGCATTTGCAGTAAGGATTTGGGACTGTGAAATGAGAATCATTGGAGTTATGTTCAATTGGTCTATTTCGTAAAATAAAGATCATAGACAAACATAGTATGCATACTTGGTGTGTGGCATTACTATTGTTTAGAAAACATAGTGTACATGCTTGGAGCATGCGACAACTATTGTTTTAATTCAAGAATAAAGTTGATAGCTGAAACAGTATGCAATGAATAATGTGTAATCCTATGGTAATAAATAAAACGTGTTTTATTTATATTCATAAGTTCTAAGACCATATTGGATTAAATTATTCTTGTGTTTCATTTTGCATGTTTTGACTTCCAGAATAACTAGGTCGTTCTTCCTGATTGACTAAGTTATTCAAACCATCCACAGTCGGTCATATGTTGGAAGTAGATATGAGTCAAGACTGTCATGTGCCGGCTTGTAGAGGTCTAAGTTGTTGGACAAAGTGGTGCTACAACACTCATGAGTGCTCATAAGTTCTGAGTATTGGATTCAACCCACGCTCATTTGAATCACTTCATGGATTTTATCACGAGTGATCATGAGACGATAATATCATATATTCTTCAAATGTAGAGCTATGACTTGTTGCCTATGAGTTGGTTATACATTGATTGCACGTAAACGCATTTGGTAACTCGATGTTATAAAACGTGTCTTTGTGTATGATTCAACAAGTAGTAGAATAAGCATATGAGTCGAAGTTTATCCATTACTTTTACCTTTGGAGGGAAAAAAGCGATATCTGTGGGCCCCTAGATGATTTGGTGATGAAAAACGTAAGTGCTTGGCCGGGCCTGGACTGATTTGATTTGTTCAATTAGTCAGTCCTCATAAATAGGAAATCGGGAAACAACAAATGGACAGAGAGAATGATTATAATCCATGTCTCAGTCCATATGATATCTAGAATGGAGGAATATATGATCCTTTATCTAATGGACATGTCATTGATTTTTTCAGAGTTCGACATCGACTTTAAGAGCTACGATTGCTAGTCGGGATTTGGAGTGATACGTAAGAATAGTTTTAGACTTATCCAAGAGGGAGACTATTGGATTAGGTGTGTAAGCACATAACTATTATTGGTATGTATTCAATCTGAGAGTAGCATGGTCCGTTTGGGTTGCATATCATCAGTACAATTTGTTAGGATGTACTTTTGAGAGGAAGTTAATAATGGTTTATTAATATATTATAAGTTATAATATATCAATATGAAATCATATCTTTTAATTAGTGTTGATCAAGAATAATTTGGAATTAAATTTAATGGTCAAAAGAGATTAATTAAATCTATGGGGACTAATTATGGTAATTAGTTATATTTATATGTGTTGGGCTTATGATCCATGTTGGAACAAGTTTATATATGGATACATAGAGAGTTGGGCCACATGGATCATTGATCATAACACCCATGGGTATGGATTTGGGTTATACCCATGACTCTTGGAATCCAACATTAAAATGTGCTACTTCATGACCAAAACGTGTACACTTCTTTTCTTAGTGAACTATGGAGGTCTTTGGTGCATGGAATTCTCTCTCAAGTCCTACCTTTGTCCATGATGTGTTGTGACTTCATTTGAGGCTTCCACACTATTGGGGCTAAGCTCTTTAAGGCCAAATACACCAAGACTTGAAGCTCCATCAAAAGGTATGTCATGCTAACTAGTATATTATGTTTTTATGTTAAATGCATGCTAGTTGTAAGATTAATACCTTGGAAACCATTTGCATGTATAATTAGTGAAAACATAGATCCAAGGTATTTACGGTTGTATGTGCGCCATAGGATGTTGTAGTATACTAAAACCCAACAGATTGATGTTTAAGTACGATAAATTTATTTATTGTGGGTTGAAAACCCTATATGCTCACCAGGCTTCCAAGCCTGACCCACTCAGCATTTTATGATTACTGGTAGTGGACCCCGAGCATAGTCAGATGGTGATGATGAGTGATTTTGGATTATAGGACAATAGTTGTAAATAAATGTTGTAAGGCTTATAACGTCTTGTTTATGATTTTGATCTGTATCGGAACATGACATCCCGAGGTTTTGATATAAAAGGAAACTATATATTCTTAAAGAAAGGTTTTGACAAACTTTTATCATGTTTTGTTTTGGGGACCAATTCCGCAGCATCTTTTAAAAAGATTTCTGTGATTTTATTTTAAAAAGCATAAATTAAATTGGTCATTTTTGCAAGAACTTTTTACCAATACGAACGAGTTTGTTCGTTTTCTAGTCAAAGCTGGTCCAGGAAGTGAAGAATTTGAAAATTGTGATATTTTTTCGATTTTCCACATTTGAAGCGAAACGATACATTTCAAGGGGAGTTTTGTATGGATAATTCCAAATTGAGCGCTTTCTCATTCCCATTTGGATTTTACAATCATCTTTGGATTATAGAAGGGGAAGAGATTAGTAATATGAGAATTTGAAATCAAAAGTTTTTGATTTTTAATATTAGGAAAACTGGAAAACCGATGTGACCTCTTGAGAAAGAGAGGTTTATGAAGAGATTCGAATTGGAAACTCTGAAGTAATTTGGGCTTTTCCTAGTTTCATGAAGGGTTTGGACATAATGAAGATTTTTGGGGTGTGTTTTTATGCTCAAATTTGGGTACTTGATTCAAGGAGATTTGGATACTCCAAATTACCTTTTGATGTTCGGATTGTCATGTCTCACATTCTAGAACCTTTATTGGGAAATCATTAAAGACTTGAAGATTTGATGCTCACTTCTGCATTTTTCACGCTTGAGGTTTCATTCGTAAAGTTGCTCTTTTTGGAGATTGAAGCTTAGTCATCCATTCCTAGTTTTGAGGGGAGAATGTTGGGTACAAAGTTCTCCATTAAAATGAATAGTGAAGACTTGGCTTTAGAAGACTCACTTGCACATGTAGGGTTGGAGCCTTATCACATATAAGAGAGATGGAGATTGATATATATATATATATATATACATACATACATACATACATATATATATATATATATATATATATATATGTATATATATACATACATATATATATATATATATATATATATATAGAGAGAGAGAGAGAGAGTTATTAGTACCTCTAAAAATAGTGGGTTTTCATACTGCTATTAGAGTTTGCTTAAGAGATGTAACATTGAAAATGTTAGTGTATGTTAACTATGTAGATTTAGATCTAGATCCAGTTTTGTAAAACCTTTCAGAATAAATACATCTCTTAGACACCCAAATCACCATGTTCATTTTGTTCTTTACAATTCCGTATGTCAAATCAAATGCTCATAATCTTCTACATTTTTGGTTTTAATTCTCCACAAAGAAAAAACTATAATATTTGTATAAAGTATGTTGTGATCACTTTTTGTTCATATTTTTTTTATCCCTTCTTTCTTTGTATTATATCCATGCCATGTGTTCTTGGATTTTATTCACAAATTGCTTTCTAAAAAATGCTAAAAATTGCAACGAAAGCTTTATAATTCGAATAAACTTAAAACTATTTTAACCCATCAAGGATCCTTTTTCATTTATAAAAAGATTAAACCATATTTAGAATGAAATGAATTAAACCATTTTGTAGACTTTGACTCCTCAATGGGAGGCTTGGAAGTTGATTTAAGATGGAAAGAGAGACCTAAAGTAGAGCTCATGTGTATGTATCCACCAAACAAGTGTTAGTCACCAAAAATGTGAGTCTTCTTTTGTATTAAGTACTTCTTAAGCCATTAAGATCTAATATAATATTAGACTTCAAGATAAGCACTCATAAGCCACTAAAGCACAGAGATAGAGGAGAGGGAAGCCCGCAACTTTTAATAGAGAAAGATAGGGAAAAGATCAAGGATATATATAAGCCTTTCTTCTCTTCATATATTTACATGCATGAACCATGGACTATACCTTCATTAAGTACACATGTAAGGAAATTAAGGATGTATGGCAGTGTAAGAGAATGAAACACAAGCAACCTTCTGTTCCCTTTTGGAGTCCATGGGTTTTAGCTAGATAATAGGATGGTTATATAACTTATACATCATCTCATTAACTAGCATGTTCATATGTTATGTTACATTATATAAATGAAATATAACTAGTAAAAAATAATGTACACAACATATAAATCACACCTTATGAGTTATTAGTTCTTTTCTCTCTAGGAAAATATTATATTCATAAAATTATAATCTTCCAATTAAATACAAGAGTTGATAATATTTATTAGTGTCTACTTGCTATAAGATGTGACCCTACAGAACATGTGTTATTAGAAAGTATCATTTTATAATGATTCTTAAGCATATTGATCTTTCATGTATATCCATATCACACTTGTAATTTATTTGTTACACTACACACCCTGTTGCATGTTAATATTTGTAGTTAGTTATAGGCATTCTTGTAAGGTCAAATCTTAGAATCTGATGATTGTGAAATTGACTCCACATTGATCATTAGTCAACATGTCACACATTGTATAGAACTTACCAGGTTCAATGTTAAGTTTCCTTATGCATGAAGTTTTATATTCGTAATATTAGTGATTAGGATCTTATTAATGTATAGTTTTGTTAAAATCCTCAGTATGTAGGTTTTCCATGTATTAAATATTTTATCCTAGTATACAAGTTATGCTAAGGTTCATTGTACAACCACCACTTTGTACATTCTCTCTTTGTGATATATTTATTAAGAAAAACATTAATCAAAATAAGTATTTTATTAAGACTTTGTGAATTTATATTTTTTTAGTTTGTTTGTTGATTATCTTAGGATCCAACAACTGGTACGAAAGCGAGTTCTTTGATCTTAACAAACAATGTCAAATCCTTCAAATTCCTCCTCATTCATTTTATCCTCACTAAACAAGATCCCTCCCTTTGATGAAAAGAACTTTACTATGTGGAAGAGCAAATCCATGGAGGTTTTAGAAACCATGGATTACAACATGCTAAGCATCATTGAAAACGGTCCTCATAAACCCAAGTTTTTTGATCCGCCAAAAGATGGTAGTTCTTTAGAGATGAAACTGACTCCACAACACTCATGGTCTAAAGATGACAAAATGTTGATAAATTTGGATGTACGTGCAAGAGCTGCTATTAGAGCCTCTTTTCCATGTGAGATCTATCGCTTGGTGTAGAATTGTATTTCTACAAAGGAGATGCTTGACACCACGACTATCACATATGAAGGTACTCCTGAAGTAAGAGTAACTCAAGAGAACACACTCAATAGGAAGTATGAGCAATTCTTTGCTTACAAGAATGAACCTATAACCAACACTTTTATCATTTTAACTGTCTTATTAATGACATGTGGATATTTAACATCATTAAGCATAATAGTATTCTTGTTTATAAGTTTATTGATTCACTAGATAATAAAGGGGAACATCACATTAATGTTCTAAAAAATAGTGAGAAGATCAAGATTGTGGATCTGTAAAGTCTTTTTGGCAATCTAAGGAACAATGAAGAAACCAAGATTCAAAGAAAGGAAATCATGCATGATAATGCAAAAGATAAATTTGTTGCTCTCTTCTCAAAGAAATCATGTTTTTCCCTTGATAGTTCAGTGACAATAGTAATGACGTTGACACTGATGAAGAAGAATACCAGAACTTTTTAGACTTGCATCAAAAACTATAATGATCATTAAATAATTCAACAAGTTTAAATAGGATAGAAAGATGAATGGTCTAAGGAAGTTTCAATTAGGTAAATTTGGTTCATCGGGACAAAGAAAGTTTGATGCTGGTAGTTCAAAAAGGTTATCTGTTGAGAATAAGGATCATTGGAAGTTCTTCAACTGTGGTGACACTGATCACTTTGCTAAGGACTATAAAACAAAGGAAAACGATTTCAAGACTGAATCATATGAAGCAAACTAAAAGTGCTTGGTTCATTCCTTAAAGAAGATAATTTTGGAATCAAAGTTTCTTGTCCCTAAAGTAGAAAAATGGATTGAAAAGGATGAGTCATCAGAGGATGAAGTCGATGGAAAAGATGTGCGTTTTATGGCTAGTATTAATGCGTCATTCATTGAAGAATCAAGCATCAACTCAATTATTTTTGAGGCTGATCTCGTATAGGCTACGAAGGATTACACTACGCAAAATCGGGACTCATCTCCAGTGTAGCAGGTTCACAAATATGTAAACTATTTTGATAATGAAAACCTATGATGTTTGATTATTTTCTTCATGTATTAAAGAAAACTAACTAAGAAAAACTTGCACTTAAAAAGGAAAATCATTTTTAAACATTGATCTCATTCATCGTGGGAAAGCCCTACCACAAGTAAATTATGATCTTAAAGATTTAACTATCTCATATCAGGAACTCAACCACGAATGAGACGCTGCTCAAGAGATCACCCAAAACATTCAAAAATCATAAAAAAAAAACAGGTTTTATCTCACACTAGGACCACTAAAATCATAAATGATCAGATTCCTTATCACGGTGAAAAATAATTGGTGATTGTTAGGTGCATTTTGTGCACCTGTTTTGCACACCTTTTCATCCCTTTTATGCATCAACTTAGTATAGCTTATTTCATACTATGTGTATTTCAATTAAAAGTCATGTTAGTTGCTAGAACAACCTTATTTGCACACTTCGATGGTATTTTCAGGTGATCGAGAGGTGGAAACGCATTTTGGGAGGTGTCAGGAAGCACGGGTGTACACATCAGGATGATCGGATGCGAAACGAAGAAAGTTGAAAAATCAAGTTTTCACGCGGAAGCATAGATGAACATAGGTCGTGTTGGAATTCCACTATAAAAAATGGGCATGGGTCGTGTTTGACAAAGAATGAGCCATTGACTTTGCTGAACAAAGGACATGTTGGTCCATTTATGCAAATTTGAGCATGGTACTTTAGAAGAAGTCTCGAGGATGGCTAGTCATTTTCTACACGACACAGGCTGTGTTGATTTACCCTATTTCAATACGGGTCGTGTTCGGCCCAATAACTGCCTTTTAGCAGTCTCTCCTTTGTACTCTATCTCGGGATTTTAGATCATTTTAGTCACACTCTTCATTTCCAGAGCACTTGTAGAAGGGAATTTCAAGTAGTACTACAAGGCTTTGATTGTAATCATTTAAAAACATTTTTTTCATTAGATTTGTAAGTCTCGTTGTAGATTATTTCATATTTTTCTGAATTTTTTGGTTGTTCTAGTCATGTGTGGCCTAAACCCTAGTTTCTCCAACTTTATGTCTTGAATTCTTAGTTGTGATTTCAATCACACTCTTGATGTTTGCTTTCAATTTCTATCTAGTGAAATTGCTTTTGTTTTAATCGAATGTTTAATTCTAATTACAATTCTTATTGGCCATTTGAATTAGGGTTTGGTTATTTAAGTTATCTAATTGCAAAATCCGTAATTATTTTGTGAATTGGTCAAGTAACCAGCACTAAATTGATTTCCATTGAATGAGTTTAGTGTCAATCATATTCACACACTCTTACGCCCCCGAGCTTGTGAGGACTATTAGGTGTTGTTAGGAACATTCACATCAAACTTAATGCAATCTTTCAATCTAATTCTAGGAGCTTGTTTAGGTCAGGTTAGTAAGTTTAGTGTTAATCAAGGAGCTTATTTTTGGTTAATTAATATGGTGAATGTAAAGTGTTATAGCTTTTTAACTCTTTTAGGTGCCAATTTTTGTAGAATTAAGTAAATATCATGTCATCTTTGGATCACATTGCTAATTTGTCATACATAAAGTTTGAGCCTTTCATAAATTCTGAATATATTTTAATTAGTTAATCATTTAAATATTTCTTCATTCATTTACTTGAATTATTTCACAACCCCCTCCCTTACTTTTGGTAACCGAAGTACCTTACACAAAAGGATATAGACTTTATCCATGTGTCTTGGTGGGTCGACCTTATCCTGTACTACCTTTTTAGTGCAATATAGGAGTGTTCTTTTGGAGTATATTTTACCCCTATCATTTTTTTGGGTTTGACACATCCTAACACTGGTCAATTTTAAGAAGTTGTTAACATCTTTGAACAAATTGATACATAACCAAGTTTTCCATCAAGTGAAGAACTTGTTCATGAATATAAGGTTAAATTTTTTTGCATTATTTCCTCTAAAAGGCAAGAACTTATAAATAAACATTCTAAGATTGATAATGATGGTTTAACCTTTTGTGTTACTCTAGTGACCACTATTGATCCGTCGATTGAACCCCTATGTCTATAGTATGTAAATCCAAGTACATCAAATTTAATGAACTTCCTTATCTTAAGTAGTGAAGTTCACTCTGTAATTAATGTTATTTTTGAATCTCAAATTTGTACCATCATCGAATTTGACACTGATCTTCATTGAATATGTGAAAATTCTACACATTGCAGTTTCTCTTTATCAGGGAGTTAAGACGTTGAAGCCACATCTAGTAGTTATCCAAAAGAAAGTAATAAGCCACACTTTTCTATAATACAAAATAAGGAATGTTGTAGATATGTTGACCCTTCTCATAAATTTACAAGTTGTACTTTGTGGAAAGTGAAAAAAAGAAAGGATGTGATTTCTATAAGAAATAAAAAGTGGATCTATAAAGAAAATTCTCTTCTCTGGAAAACAAAATTAAACCCATCTCAAAATGGGTTCAAATAGGAATCTAACTTTACATGAAAGTAATGCAGGGTCATGAGCATATTTGGTATCTCAACAATGGATGCTCAAGACATATGACATGATTTAAGTCTCTCATGGAAGACTATGTTAAGAAAGATGGTCCTAAAGTAACTTACAGAGACAATGGAAAAGAACACACTAAAGGCCATAGAAGGATTAAGTGGAAATCAATTCAATTTTAAAATGTATCCTATAGCAAGGGTATAAAGCATAATCTCACCTCTATCATCCAACTGTATGCCTTTGATTATGATGTTCACTTCAACAAGAAAGAAGGACGAGTTATTGATTCCAATAACATCGTTTCTCTCACTGCTAATAAATTTATGAAATCTACATCTTGGACATGTTTTCGGATGACAACTCTCTTACACGTTTCTTGTCTCATGCACAATCACATCCCAACTGGCTTTGGCACAAAATATTAACTTATCTCAACTTTAATGTCATCTCAAAGATTGCATATGATTAACTTGTCAGATGGATTCTGAAGATGAAGTTCATAAAGGATAAAATGTGTTCATTGTGTGAAAAGGGTAAACAGAAAAAAAAATATTCATTCGGGCCAAATTAATATTCCTCAGTTATTACCCCTTTAAGTCTTCTTCACACAGATCTATTTAGCTAGTTCCTATTTCTACACTTGGTGATAAGAAATACTCCCTCGTTCTAGTTGATGAATATTCAATCTTCACTTCGGTAATGTTTCTAAGGAATTCAAGTGATGCTACTAAAGATATCATTTCACAAATAAAGCTTTGTGAAGTTCAGTTTGATCTGAAAATGAAACAACTTAGAAGGGATCATGGCACAGAGTTTAAAAATCAGATCATGGAGTCCTTTTGAACTAAAAACAGGATTTCTCAAACATCCCATTTGTTCGTACCCATGAACAAATGGTGTCAATGAAAGAAGAAATTAGTCTCTTATTGAATCTTGTATGATCGTGGTTCATGTTTGCATTTCCTTATCATTTTGGGAAAAAGTTTTGAATACTGGTTGCATGGGAGTGGAATGGAGCACCTTGGTGCATGGATGTGTCATCTATGATCAAGGTGCACCACTCTAGGCATTGATGCGCCACTTTGGTGCAAAAGGGAACCATTTAAAAGGATTATGCGCCATTGGGAAATAATGTGTGCCACTTATGAAGGAGGATGCACCACTTAGAAGCATCATGCATTATTTGTGAGGAGGGTGCTCCATTATTGGAGGTTATGCGCCACCTGTTGCATAAGATTTGTCATCATCATGCCAGATGTGCCATCTTGGTGCAAGGTGCACCATTTGGTTCCTTGATAGTCCATGGTATCCCTTGCTAATCCACAAATTCTATGAAGTTCTCTATGATGCTTAAGATTGTTCAAGGATGCTTAGAAGTTGAAGATGCTAAAAGGCATAAATGATCATGAGACACCATGATGGATGATGCGCCATTAGTGTTCACGATGCATCATATGTGCATCATGTTGCTCCACTATATGTGCGTTGTTTCTTCTCATCTGTTTTTTGTCATGGACGAATGTTATAGAAGTTGATGCATGATATATTATGATTGTTTGATACTATTCATGTTACTATAGGTAAATAGGGTTGGACCATTTGGGTTTTAGGTTTGATCCCTTCAGTATAAATAGGGATGCATGCTAGCCATTTGAAGTTTCTTGTATTCTAGAGTGATAGATGAATCTCTGCTGAATTATACTTGTAACCTCTATTTGAGAAATCATAAAAAAATACTCCTCTCCTGCATGTGGACGTAGTGTCTCACCCCCGGACCACAGACGGTGGAAACGTACGAGGGCGGCTGACTTCATGTTTAAATATCACAACCACGAATACAATAAATCAAAGTACATGCAACCATTCATACATATAATTGGAAAGGTTACATAGCGTTCAAGTATTACATGTTTCAAAAATGATTATAGTATAAAATGGTGTGTTATTTTATTAGAACACCGAAGCATTTTGTCTTCAAAATGCCTGCGGGTGCACTTTTCTCAGTGATGACCTGAGTATACAAGTAGTTTTGAAAGAGTGTCAACAATAAATTTGGTGTGTGCATAAGCTTTTTAGTAGTATTTATTTTCGAAAATTTTCATTTGTAAAGTGTGTTGTATGTTCAAGAAAATCCCATATTTCCTATAAAAATATGATGCGCAATCCCAGTATCCAGACTACGGTACACACAAAATCTTTAGCTGACAATACATATAATGCGCAGTCCAAATTCCAGACTGCAGTGTAAAGGAAGATCCATAAGTTGTTTGATTTTAAAGTAGTCTTTAAAATAGCATAAAATCATGTTGAAAACTGATCTTCCGTAAACCTTAGGTCTCGTTAACTCCCTATTCGAGTCACTATAACCATGCTTAAGACTTAGTGACCTGATACGACGCTCTTCGGACATCGTAGAAATGTTATGACATTTGTCACCCCTAGCCTGCCAGCCAAGCTGTTGCAACTAGCTTGGATGCGGGGCGTCACTCCCGATATAGATGTATACACAACTATCACGCCCTTCAACCCGGAGACTCTGGTTATAACTGTTAGGTAGCATAGCATTTTGTATATTGCGTCTATTGGGCTCGGTTAATAGTCCATGTTTTGATCTCCGGTTTGGGCCTGTCCAACCGTGAGCTGATAGGGTTTAGTATATAATAATATGTTTGCATGCATATTAGTAAAAGCGATAGATAACATTTTACGAGAGATTACAGATTTCTTTCATCGTTCTTGTAAACCCTAATCCTCTACAGTAGAAGTTCTTTATCGAGCTCTTCTGAGGATTGATTATTAATCATTTGACATCATCGATCCATTCTAGTGTTCTTGCTGTTTACTTGTTTATTTCTTTACCTGTTTTATAGATCTAATCGATCTTCAAGTTAGTTTTTAGCTTATCAATTGGTATCAGAGCAGGAGACTGTGTAATCGATACACTTCTTTTCTGTGAAAAAGGTTTCGATTAGGGTTATTCCGCATTTACTGATATTTATTGAGCCGTCATCTCATAATTGACGTATCTCGATATTTATTGTTTTTCCCTAATTTGATTTATTACAAGTCTGATCTTTGAACAGGTTATTAGATCAATTATGGATGAGTCGCAATCTAATCCTATTAATATTTCGAACAACATTGGATCAACAACGAAGATTCCCATCCTGTACACCCATGATTATGAAGTCTGGGCGCATCACTTTGAAGACTATGTTATAGGATCTGAGGATAATGGATACCTCATCTGGGAAGCAATCGTTTCTGGACCCTTTTCTCATTCAGCAACTTCAAGGATTATTAAAACTTAAAAGGAGTATAATGATCTTCTGAAAGATGTCAAAGATATTGCGCAAGACGAAAAAGATAAATTTCAGTGCATTATCAAAGCGTTGAGATTGATCAGATTTGCTCTTCAATCAGACACTTTTAGGCTGGTGAGTTCATGCACGACTGCAAAAGAAATATGGGACAGGTTACGAGAATTATACTCTACAGACGAAGATCTTGAACACTCCATTCAAACCTTACTCTTGTCCGAGTTTGGTGAATTCAAGCAAGGAGCCGAAGAAACTGTGACCCAAACGTTCGATCGCTTCAATCATCTTCTTAGAAAGATGATCAAACACGACATCAAAAGGAAGCTTATTGAGCAGAAGGTTACGTTTCTGAATGGACTCAGATCCGAGTGGAGAGCAGTTGTGTCCACAGTTAAAGCGCACGAGCAATTTAAATCCTACTCTTTGGCGAAACTGGTGGGCATCCTGAAATCTCAAGAGAAGATCGTGTTACAGGAGAAGAATGTGGTTTCAAGCCTGGGTTCGTTGGCCCTCCTGTCCAAAAGTAAAGTTGTGATGGATAAAGAAGACATCAACTTAGAAGATTATGACCTCACTTCTGAGGACTATGCTATGATGGTGTCAAACCCCAAGAGGTTCATCAAGAAGAGATTCCCCATCAACAAAAACCGAAATTGGCAGGGGAGCTACAGTTCTGAAAAGGTTAAAGATGAATCGAAGGCTGAAGAATCAAAGAAGGAACCGAAGGCTCAGGGTGATTCTGGAGTAAGCTGCTATTATTGTGGAGGAAAGAACCACTATGCAAAAGACTGCGTCCTCAAGAAGATGGCAGAAAAGGCTGATGATAAGGATGAGGAACCTGTGCTGCAGAAAAGGTTGGATGAAATTAGGAAGAAGAAATCTACTACTAACCCTTCTATGAATGCATTAATTGTGCAGGGTTCGGTAGCTAATGATGAGTTCGGTGGCGTGGAGGTCTGGTCATCCGACTCCAAAGATGATGAGGTGAGGAAGCCTTCTCATGGAAAGGCTTATGTGGCGAAAGAAGAGAGCAGTGGAGGAAGGTGCTTGATCGTGTCCGACGTATCTCAGATGAGGGGATACAACACAGATGGTGGGAAGGAAGACACGAAGGAGCAACAGGATATGTGCTTTACAGCTAAACCGCTCAACGTGCAGTTCAATGAGCTTGACAAACTGATCAAGAAGGTACAATCCATCTTTGTCTCATTTAAAGTCCCACAATGCTCATACGAAAAAGAACTAAAAAAGTGTTAATTCAAGAATCTCTCATCTAGATAGTAGCTTAACTCAAACTCGAGTCACCAATTCTAACCTAACTGACCAATTAAGCAGGGTGTCTTCAAAGAGTGAGGAACGGCGCATGTGGATCGAACTGAAGGAGTCTGAATTAATCAAAACAAAAGATGAAAACATTTATTTACAAAGAGACAATTTAAAGCTTTTAAAACAGCGAAATGTGTTTTGTCTGATTGCTAACCATCTTTACTCTAATATTACTCAGCTTCATTTGGATTGTGAAATAGGACAAAATATTCATCGCATGATTTTACCCTTCCTTGAGTTTAAGGAGGATGAAATTGATGCTGAAGCGTATAATTGTGAGAGTGTTATTTCATCTGAGGACGTTAATCCGACCTATATGTATGGACTGGACAAAATCAAATCTTTTATTAAGTCCAAGGACCATAAAGACATGCTTAAAAACCTTTTGGATGAAAATGATAAACTGAAACTGAGAACCGAAACCATACAAAAATTTGACTCCTTAAACTCCAACTTGAGCTCAGAAAATAAAATTGATGTTGAAAATGCATCTGAGTTTAATGAGGATGACAATATGAGTGAAATTTCTGTAGAGGACACAATTGACTGTTCAGAATTTATCAAAAGCGAACCCAAAAACCACAAGAATCTTATTTCAGAAAATTCAGTGGAGTTTGCTCGTATGTCCCAACAAAAGTCCCCGATTCTTACAGAGAAGGCAGTAGTATACCAAAAAGTAAGAACTACTCCAAATAAGGTGTACAAGGTCACAGGCGTAACCGAACATGAGACTGCTGAACTCACAGCTATTGTAAACGAAGACAATGTTGACGGCTGTGATAAGTTCTTCTGGTCTGCTCCTATTGATAATGCTGATGAGACGGTAGGCTTATCTGAAAGGACCTCATGGAAAAGCAAAGGCAGATACGTACTAGAACCCTTGAATAAACCTGATAACTTCGATGTGCCAAGTACTAGCGGTACGAAAGACATTCCTCAAGAAAAAGGAATTCCTACAAAAGAAGTCACATCTTCAAGTGAAACTTCATCAGTTCAGAATGAACAAGCTAAAGAAAAACCGAAACCGAAAGCTAACATCCATCATCAACCGAAACAGATGAGAAATCAAAAACGTCAAAGGAATCATAGATACAGGAAGAATCTCTCTGAAAGAAAACAGTTTTGGCGGTCCCATAATGCCTATTTCTCTCATCAAGACAAGAACTTAAAGTAAGAAAAAAAACCTGTTAAAATGCAAGAGAAAAACATCAACCGAAAGTAAAGGTTCGGTTCAGAAAATGATTGCAACCGAAAGCAAAGGTTCGGTTCAGAAAATGATTCCAACCGAAAGCAAAGGTTCGATCAGAAAATGATTCCAACCGAAAGCAAAAGTTCGGTTCAGAGAATGACATCAACCGAAAGCTTAGGTTCGGTTCTCAGAACAAAAGAGATCAAAACTTTAAGGTTGGTTCCACTGATGATCTAAAGCAAAAGAGTCACTTAGATTCTCCAACCAAGAAGTCATCTCAATCTAAGATCTCTCATTCTAACTCCTCCAATTCTTCTAATACTTCTAATTCTTCTAAACCTGATTCCAAATTCCACTCCGTTCATTCTCAAAAATCTCAATCATCAGATGAACATAAAGGAAAACAGAAGGTCTCTTCAATTGAACAAGAGTCAAAACCAAAAGCAACGAATCCCAATAAAATTAAAGTTTTTACCATCAAAAAGAAAGATGAAACAACACTAATAAAACGAACATATCTTTTTGACATCTCTCTTACTATTCCTGTACCTGTGAAAGGCTCACGAGGACCCAAGAAACTTTGAGTTCCTAAATCTGCTTAGATTTTGCAGGTTATCAGTGACGAGCAGTTTGACGAAGAATGGTATATTGACAGTAGCTGCTCGCGTCACATGACAGGGAGGAAAGAAGAGCTAAGGGAATACAGGTCCCTTTCAAATGGTGAAAACGTCAAGTTCGGGAACAACTCCTTCGGCACCATAAAAGGATATGGAATGATTACAAACGGTGATTTCACGATAAGGAAGGTTGCATACGTGGAAGGACTACAACACAACCTCATCAGTGTATCTCAGCTTGTTGGAGGTACCGGTCTCAAAGTCTCATTCGACGATGAGGGTTCTAAAATAATTGAGAAGAAGACGAAAAGAGTTATTCTCAAATCGGATCGTAAAGGTGAAATGTTTCCCCTAAACCTCAAACCCATCAAAGGAAACCCAGCTATCTGCCTGTTATCAAAAGCACAATCTGACGAAAACTGGTTGTGGCACCGAAGACTCTCTCATCTTAACTTTAAGGATATCAACAAACTTGTCACTGGAGGTCATGTTCGAGGTCTTCCACTGCTCAAGTACGATAGAGATCATTTGTGTGCTGCATGCGAAATGGGGAAGCAGAGTCGTCAAAGTCATCCATCTATAATAAACACTAAAGTTGTTGAACGACTTGAATTACTTCATATTGATTTATGTGGTCCATCATCTATCGAAAGCATCGGCGGTAGCAAGTACATTCTTGTTATTATAGATGATTTTTCGCGTTTTACATGGGTGTTCTTTCTGAAGCTTAAATCTGAAGCGACTCACAAGCTAAAGGTGTTCATCAAGCAGATTGAAGTACAGCTGAAGAAGGTCGTTCGCAAGATCAGGAGCGACAATGGATTGGAGTTCAAAAATAAAGAATTCGAAGAATTCTTGGCAGAAAGAGGAACCAGTCACAACTTCTCAGCTCCCTACACACCTCAACAGAACGGAATTGTCGAAAGACGAAACCGCTCTTTGTGTGAAGCAGCCCGAACTATGCTAAGTTTCGCTTCCTTACCTTTATATTTTTGGGCTGATGCTATTTCTGCGGCTTGTTTTACACAGAACAGGTCATATCTCAACAAGCGATTCACGCTCACTCCTTATGAGATCCTCAACAACAGGAAGCCAAATGTGAAGTTTTTTCATGTGTTCGGTTCACGATGTTTCATCTTTAATTCTAAAGAACACCGCAACAAGTTTGATGTCAAAGCCGACGAAGGGATATTTCTGGGCTATTCTCTCACTTCTAAAGCATACAGGGTATTAAACAAGCGTTCGAGGAAAATAGAAGAAACTTACTACATGACTTTCGATGCTAGCTATGTCAAAAAGCTAAAGGCCAATGAAGACACAGCTGGAGAAATCTTTCCTCAAACTGGCCAAGTCACAGCCTCGATCGCTAATCTATTCGAAAAGTTCATGGAGCTATTTGATGAAACAGAGAAGGCCACTCTCTCCGAAGCCAGCGTAGCAGACAACAAGGTAGATCATATGAAGCAAATTGTCGAAGATGCTGCAAGAAGAATGAATGAAGGAGGATTCAGTTCTGACGAACCTCCACCACACAATGCTTCAGTCGAGGGGGAGGATTCGCCACCATCATCACAGCCAAGCTCACATGTTGAGGAGGAGCTAAGGTCTCAAACTGCTCCCGAAAGAACTTCATCAACCGAAAGTGCCTCACCATCCGAAGGTGCATCATCGCCCGAAAGCTCCGCACCACAAGAAACCTCTGTAGCTCAAGATTCTCAAGACATTCCTGAAAGCTCATCTATCGAGGGGGAGCAAGCCGATATGTCTTACGACACTGAAAGCCACTCCGAACCAGAAGAAATGATAAACGCTGAATTAGATCCAACCTTTGATCCAAACTACCCTCCTCTCACTAAATGGACCAGAGATCATCCTATATCTCAAGTTGTTGGTGATGTATCTGAAAAAGTTCTGACTCGATCACAACTCAAGGCAAAACAGACTTCCTTGTTCTCAAAAGTAGAATTCTGCATGTTTAACTCCTTCGTATCAAAAGTTGAACCAAAGACAGTTAACACTGCTCTTGATCACTCCGATTGGGTTCAAGCTATGCAAGATGAACTGAACGAATTCGAAAGGAACAAAGTCTGGCGCCTCATTCCAACTCCTCCAGATGCCTCAGTTGTTGGTCTCAAATGGGTCTTTAGGAACAAAATGGACAAAGAAGGGAACGTAATTCGAAACAAAGCTCGTCTGGTTGTGAAAGGATACTGTCAGGAGGAAGGGATTGACTATGAAGAGACATTCGCTCCTGTAGCTAGGCTGGAATCAGTTAGAATATTTCCCGCCTATGCTGCACACAAAAACATCGAAGTCTACCAAATGGACGTCAAATGTTCATTTCTCAATGGAGAACTCGAAGAAACTGTGTACGTGGAGCAACCTCCTGGATTCGTGAATGAGAAGTATCCTAGTCATTGTTACATTTTGGATAAAGCCGTGTATGGACTAAAACAAGCTCCAAGAGCCTGGTATGAAACACTAACCAAATTTTTAAAGTTGTCCAAATTCAAACAAGGTTCGGTTGACCCAACCTTCTTTCGTAAGAAGGAAGGTAACCACCTTATGATTGTTCAAATTTACGTCGATGATATCATCTTTGGCTCAACGAATCCTAGCTTAACTGCTGAATTCAGAAAGCTGATGGAGACTAAATTTGAAATGAGCTCAATGGGTCCTATTAACTTTTTCCTTGGTTTAAACATTAGACAGGGACCCGAAGGCATCTTTATCAATCAGGAAGCTTACACGAAGACTCTCCTTGCAAAGTTTGGCATGATGGGAGATTCAAAAGTCAAAGTTCCAATGGCGTTCGGCACCAAGCTCACTCCATCCTTGGATAAACCGGCTGTTGATATTACGCTTTATCGCCAGATGATCGGTTCTCTGATGTATCTTACTGCTAGCAGGCCTGACATAATGTTCTCTGTTTGTTACTATGCTAGATTTCAGGCCAACCCACGCGAACCTCACATGCTTGCAGTGAAGAACATTCTACGATATCTCAAGCGAACTACCTCTTTAGGTCTATGGTATCCTTCCAACTCAAGCTTCTTCGTTCAAGCCTACTCAGATGCAGACCTTGGAGGATGTGGACTAGACAGGAAAAGCACCACTGGCGGCTGCCAATTCCTTGACGGAAAGTTGGTTAGCTAGCAATCAAAGAAACAAACGTGCGTGTCTTTGTCTACAGCTGAAGCAGAATACATTGCAGCTGCATCCTGCACTACTCAAGTGATTTGGATCCAGAGTCAACTCCGAGACTATGGACTCAATATGAAAAAGATCCCACTATATTGTGACTCTGAAAGTGCCATTAGGATCTGTCATAACCCAGTGCAACACTCCAAGACTAAGCACATAGCATTGAGGTATCACTTCATCAAAGATCATGTGGAAGATGGAAACGTTGAAGTACACTTTGTTAGAACCACTGATGAACTGGCCGATGTCTTTACCAAAGCTCTTCCTGAAGCGTCATTCAACAAAATTCTACAAGGGCTAGGTATGATGGAATCAGAGTCAGTACCACAAACTACCTCTCAAACTCAAACGTAAGAAGCGAAATATACCGAACGTTCGTGTAACACCGTGATTTCCAAAAACAAAAATTTTCATTTAAATAATCAATTTAATATTAAAACACTTGTTTAAAATCTTATTCACGTTCGAATTCCAAAACATAGTTTCGTTTTCGTTATGATAGAAGACCAGGATCCTCCAAAACACAACTCTTTCTTCGGTGTGTACAATCGAACCGTTGCCATCCCGCGTTACTGTAAGATCCTGAAACAACATAACATAAACAACGTAAGCACGAAGCTTAGTGAGTTCCCCAATATACCTTACGCACATACGCCTTCCGGCCCTGACCTTCCGGTCCCCTGCACAATGCCTTCCGGCCCATGAGATAATCGCCTTCCGGCCCATAAGATATTTGCCTTCCGGCCCATAAGATAATTGCCTTCCGGCCCATAAGATAATTGCCTTCCGGCCCATACACATATATAACACATAACACAAATACTCTAACACATAAAGCACATATATCATATATCAACCCTGCCTTCCGGCCCGTAACATACTCTAACACATAAAGCACCTACATCCTATGTCATACCTGACCTTTCTGTCACATAATACTTTGCCTTCCGGCCCATATATAAACATGTATATCACGCGTAGCAGCTAACTTTCCGTTTATAGCATATAAACATAACACATAACATACTTGACCTTCCGGTCACACAATCAAACCCTTCCGGGTACAGTATAGTGAGAAAACTCACCTCGCGGATGCTGGAAGATAACAACTCCTGAAATCCCTTGCACTTGATCCTCCGAGCTACAAGCTCCCTGTAACATCATATATCTCTTCATTAATGCTTCTATCTTCCATGCTAACTGACCCTAAGAAATCACACCGGTCAACTCTGGTCAACGGCCATCTCGACTGGACTCGGCGAGTACCCTGGCGACTCGGCGAGTCTAGTCGTCCTCACAAATTCCTGAATGTTCCCTTTCTACTCGTCGAGTATCCCTCTTGACTCGACGAGGTCCTCGTGGAAGAATCGCGGGGCCACCCCGACTCTACTCGCCGAGTCTGAAGAACAAACTCGGCGAGTCCCAGTGAATCTTCAAGCTACTCGCCGAGTCTGCTCATCCGACTCGGCGAGTCCACGCCATGCAGTCGATCGAACTGCTTCCTGAGATACATATATTCCCGAAAACACACTCATGGGACTTCTGGACCTCTAATCATCCTATTACCAGGGTATAAACTTTTGTATAACAACATAACAATCCATCTAGACTCCAAATGGGTTTCACAAACCCTAAATCCATGCACACATTCACATAACAGGAAATAATCCGAAAGATTACCTGAATCATGCACTCTCAGTGTCCCCAAGCCTCAAAACGTGATTCCCTTGCTGTCCCATTAGCCAAAACCTTCTCCTTCTTGGACAATAACTTCCTCAAATCACCAATGATCTTCAATCTTTGTTCTGGATGCCCACAACCGATTTAGGACCCTTCTCAGTCGGCCAAAAAGGCGAACAATGGAGGCATAGGATCCCTTATATACTTCCCAACTGAACGGCTAGGGTTTTCCACTGAACAGCGTCGACTCGCCGAGTCCATACCTGGACTCGTCGAGTCCAGTCGCGAACCCGCGACCAAATCTGCGACCCTACTCGGCGAGTTTGGATCCAACTCGCCGAGTCTCCCCTTTAAAACACCCCAAAATGCAATTTAACAATACTTGAGATTTTGGGCTGTTACAATTCTCCCCCACTAGAACTAGACTTCGCCCTCGAAGCCTCGCTCTGAAAATAGTTCTGGCTGCTGCTCCCGCATCTCACGTTTCGGCTTCCCTAGACACTACCGATCTCTCCCGAGGCCGTTACTGAACCAATACCAGAGGTACCTCCTTGTTCCTCAGAACCTTGATCTTCCGATCTCCGACGGCCACTGGCCTCTCGACGTAACACAGGCTCGTATCCACCTAATCGTTCTCTAGTAGAACCACTGCTGACTCATCTACTATACACCTCTTCACTTGCGACACATAAAAGTGTCATGGATCCATCCCAATTCCGTTGGCAGCTCCAACCGATAGGCCACCTTTCCTATCTTCGCACCTTCACGCAAAGACCCAACATACCGGGGCCCCCACTTACCCCTCTTCCTGGAATACGAAGTCGCCGACGTGAAACACATGCTCGCGACGGCGTCTGTCTACATCACCTTCCTGTCAACTCTAAACAATCTTTAACCTCTGATTAATCTGATGTATCTGCTCTGTCGACCAAAACATGATCGATGCACTGTCCACCACTTCCTGCTACCGAGAATTACCCAGGACGCGACTCTGCTCTAAATCTCAATGATCACGCGACTCATAAGGCTTATGAAACTCTGAATCACCGGTTCCCCGATCCTAAGCCCACCCTATCCATATCGGAACAACTGAGGGACCCATTCTCAATCTTATGGTAACTCTCACGAGTTCTCTTCCTGCAAACACCTACCCTGGCTGCATTAGCCCCAACATACCTTTCCCTTCCCTCACTTAGTGAAACCCGCTTGACAACCT
The DNA here is from genome assembly GCF_051521515.1 of Lactuca serriola. Classification (NCBI taxonomy): domain Eukaryota; kingdom Viridiplantae; phylum Streptophyta; class Magnoliopsida; order Asterales; family Asteraceae; genus Lactuca; species Lactuca serriola. The sequence goes on along the minus strand of NC_136408.1, from coordinate 144,606,683 downwards.
TGACACCACTCCCCGTATCACACATGCACTGGATCTGCTCGCAAGGACTCTCGAGTCCATGCATTACCTTTCCTCCACGAACGAGGTTCCGACATCACCTTCCATGCAACAGCTCAAAGGGCGGCATACTAATGCACTAAAGATGGCTGTTAATATGGAACAACTCAACCAATGGTAATTACGTACCGCGGCTTCCTCCGACAGCTAATACACATGCCCGAAACATGTCTTCGAACGTCCGCATCGTTCGCCCTCTCTAAAGTGTCCTCAGATGTCATCATAATAAGCTCCTTCTTCCATATTCCTCTTCAAGGCTAAGTACCAGGTCAACTTTTGGCTCCACCTCTGAGCCCCCAACGGTCACCCCTATCGCGATCCAAATATTCCACTGACTTTTCTCCCCGTGACCACTATCCCGACCCAGATGGTTCCTACTTCACTGCCGCAAACACGATGCTCGAAACCATACCTGAAATACTCTAACCATAATTCTGCTCTGCAGCTTTCACTTTCGTGAACTTGCACCCCTTCGGAGTTACACACCTTCCTCTTTTCTTTTTTCCAAGGAACCCTCTTGGCCATAATGCCACTCCAACCGGTGCCACGGTGCTCGCCCCAAGCGACACCACCCTTTTTGCGTAACCGCTATCCACATGCTCTGGTTCTCATTGCAGGGGCTCTCCATCTCATGCACTCTCCCCACTCATCAAGATCACTGCCTCAGCTAAACAAGATCACTAACCCGGGGCCAGACCTTCCAATGCCATCACACTGCAACCTACACAATCCGCAATCTCAAACTGATCCAGCAATACCAACAGAGTCTCCAGCATGACTGGACCGACTCTCATAACACATACTAGCCACTCGAGGCTATGTCCCTGTGGGTCCGTACACCCAACTCTGCAAACCCTCGGTTCTAACTCTGGAACCTTCCAGTTCCCGCTCTAGAAACATGCACAACATAATCCCGTGGGATTAATGCAGTACAACCCATCACGTATCTTAAACATACCAATACCCTGATCACATAGCCCCGGTCACTTACTCAAGCTTGATCCTGACCTTCTCTCAGGCCTCCACAATAGAATGCCCTAGGTCTGTATCCCGTTCTGCATCCCCGACACTCGCTCTCGTCGGCCTATACTCTGCGCTGACAACCACTGTTGAATCCCAACAGCTAAGCACCCTCACATACTCATCGATCTCCCGGAGAATTTTCTAATTCTCCCCCACTAAAGCACTGACTAACTGCCACCGATCGTCATTAACGATCTTACCGAACAATCCTGCACAAGAGAACATTTACACACTGACTGCTTCCCACAAACACAAGCAACCCTCAGCAACACACACATCCTCCCTGATCAACCCACTCACAAGAATCTAGTCCTTCAATCATCCACTCCATGACTGTAGATGCTACCCAACAATCAACCCAGTGCCGCATCTCCCCTAACAACCCCCACGGACGATAACCAAAGGAATCCTCGACATCAACCCATAACCAAACTCACAATCTGCCCAAAGGATGAACACCACATCGAAGACCGTACAAGACTACTGACACTAAAACACCAATTATAACCATACCAAACCTTCAGGGAATAACGTATGCCAAAGCGAAAACCTGGAGCACCAATCCATAACCATGCCAGACCCGCGAAACAACGAATACCGCATCGAAAACCATACCAGATACCAGCACAACCAATACGCCAAATCAATGCAAGACAATTAAGACATCATGAAAACATCATACCCGCAGCTGCCTCCGGCACCGCTCCGTCTCCCTCTGTCGCACGCAGATAAACACGACCCTGAGCCCTCTGGGGCTCCGCTCCATCTTGTCCTCCTCCATCCCGAATTGGCACTGACTGCCATCAATCCCGTGCACAGTGCCCCTCCTTTCCGTACTTTGCGGCATGCACCACCGGACCCGCAAGCTCCGATGTAACCCCTTTTTACTCGATCATCGACACCTAAGGTCTCATGCTTTCCTACTGCATCTATATACTCCACTTATTACCACTCCTGACAATTCTTGCTTCCTTACATACTGCACCCGGTTCTCCCCCACTAGGGTTCGAACCAACGCCAATTAATATACAATCAACCCACGACTATCCTTCGCCAGCGAAATCGTACATGCCCCAGTAACGTGCTGTGCAACACCCGATAGTCCCTCCCCTTATGGAGTCAAACAATCCCCTATACTCTGAACCTCTAGCTGACTCTCCAAGAACTTCTCATCGCAGCTGCCTCTAATCGTTCCAAATCCCATACTGATCTAATACCAAGCACCTGCACCGCTTGATAACATATCTGGCTCGCAGACTGCACCGCAGCGTCATCTTTCCTCTCATCTCAACTCGTCAATCCGTATCCAACGTCGGATTTGTCCCAAGAACAGGGACTTACTCTCAACATAGACGACAACTCTCCACACTGCAAAACTCGCATGAACTCTTCACTGCTACCACTATAACCCAACCTGTTATTCTCAATTAGGTGTGGTGTGGTTCTCGACTACCTCAGCCCCAACTGACTGTCTGTTCACGGTAAATCTCTGTCTCGCGGTACACCCGCTACCTGATGCTCTGAGGGAAGTCATTATCGATAACTACCTGCAGGGTGTACTCCCAAATCCAGAATTGAAACACCAGACCTCTCGCGTCTTGCACACGAGCATAAATGACACTACCCACCCAAAAGGTGACCTCTCCTCTGTCGTCTGATTGCTCAACTCAACTGAAATTTTCCCCTGTCTTTGACTCTTACCCAAAATACTCTGGTAAGCACTCGCCTTTCCCCTCGAGGAATGCCTCCCCGTACTCAATCATGGTCTACAGGCTTGAAACCCATAGCGTCCAATCTCCACCTCATCGGTCATAACCGGATAACAAGATAGCCACAAGCATCATCCACCACGAACCATGGTACTCATCCCATGACATCCCTCCTTGACATGCTTCGGTGTAGGGTACCTGAACCCTAGCACCACTCCCAATCCGCTCCAACGTATAGCACTCGGACCACAACATCTATCTCAATCTGTTCCGATGTATGGTGCCCGGACCATAACATCACTCTGTATCCGCTCCGATGTATGGTATCCGAACCATAACATCACCCCTCAATCTGTTCCTTAGGACCTTTAGGATGCCCCCTGTATCAAGTATGGGTCCTCTGCTTTCAGTAGTACGGGCCCATACTACCTGCCACATCTACCCATACTTTCCACACGGACCATCCCAGAGTTCCTAAGTAGCTGATAAACCTGCTCTTTTCCACCAATCCCATCTCGCATGCTCGCTCCCCAGCGAAATCCTCTACTCTACCCGCGCACCCATCTTGGCTAGGTTTAATCTCTAGCCCATTCCGCCGTCCTCCCACTTCTTTGCTATCAGCTGCTGAAGAGCTCCTAATGATGCCAAACATCTACCTCCTGAGTATCGTCACACTCACTTAGTAGCTGTCTCCCATCATCGAGAACTCCACAAAGCACGAAGCAAGCAGCATTCGAGCATCGAAGCATGCATAGGACTCCCTAGCTGTGATAGCTCCGCCTTCTCGGCTCGTCCTCGGAAGTACCACTGTACTCTGTAGCTCTACCCCTCGTGCGTTCTAATTAGATACCCTCACTCATCACATACACACAAAAGCATGACACACATATAACAGCAAACCCTAGACTAAGGCATCACAAATCAGGCCACTCTAGTCCTAAGATGTGAAATACCTAGCCTGTCTCTAGCATGCAATAATGTCTCATAAAGTGCATAATAAATATTTCATAACACAGAAGTAAGGGTATTTTGGGAAATCACCGTTTGGCCCTGGCTGATTGTACACACTGCTCTTTCTTGCTTTCAGACAGAGGGGTATATGAAACAACACACCTATCTCATCTTCATCCTTATCTCTCTTCCCCAACTTCAAAACATCCCACAAAATTATCTCTCTTCCCCAACTTCAAAACATCCCACAAAATTCAAATCATCTGGGTTTTTTTTTACCAAACAGTTAATTACCTCTTTCAATCTGTTAAATTTTACATATTTTGCCCATACAAGCTCAACTTGATATCAATGAGTTCACAACCTTTAAGATTCCAGAATGTGAGACTACCCTGTGTTGTAACCTTTAACCTTTTGACTCCAAAGGCTCCAGAAATATCCACCATGCACAAATCTCGGATAATGGATATCGGCACCCCATGCATCCTTACCACTTCTTTTATGTAGATTTGTGTTAACCTTTCCATCTTGAATGACTCTTTTATTGGTAGGAAATGGGCGGATTTGGTTAACCGATCGACAATCACCCATATAGCGTCCAATCCATCTGTTGTATTGGGTAATTTGGTTAAGAAATCCATGGTAATCCCTTCCCATTTCCACTCAGGTATTACTAGCTGTTGTAACAATCCTGGTAGCTTCTGATATTCCACTTAAACTTTGGCACAAGTGAGACACTTGCCCACATAAGTGGCAATCTATGCTTTCATGTTCGGCCACCAATAATGTTGCTTAATGTACAGGTACATCTTTTCGGAACGTAAATCTCTGAATCCTGCAAATTTTGGGGCCCAGATATGTTTCATGAAGCTGTAAGCTCCGTCCTCTTTGACTTCAAGATTCTTATTCATTCCATGCAGTGCTTCATTTGCAGATTTCTTTGGCTTCAATCCCTCTAATTGAGCTTCCTTTATTTGTAAAGTTAGATGGGAGTGGATGGTTATTGTTATTGTTTTCACCCGGTGACCCGAGTATTCTTGCCTGCTTAAGGCATTGGCCACCACGTTGTCCTTGCTTGAGTGGTACTTGATCTCACATTCGTAATCACTTAGCAGTTCAACCCACCTTTGCTACCTCATGTTTGGCTCCTTTTGATTTAGAATGTGTTGGAGGCTTTTGTGGTCCGTGAAGATGGTGCACGTTATACCATAAAGGTAGTGCCTCCAAATTTTTAGGGTGAATCCCACAGCTCCCAGCTCGAGATCATGGGTGGTGTAATTTACCTCGTGTGTCATTCAATTGTCTGGACGCATAAGCTATCATTTTTCCGCGCAGCATAAGAACACAGCCTAACCCCTGATTTGAAGTGTTGCAATATACTATGAAGTCTTCGGTTCCTTACGGCAAAGATAATACCGGAGCACTATAGAGGGCTCGTTGAAGGGTTTGGAAGGCAGCTTCTTGTTTGTCAGTCCAGTTGAAGGGTACGCCTTTTTGGGTTAAAGTGGTGAAGGGCTTGGAAATCTTGGAGAAGTTTTGAATAAACCTTCGGTAGTAGCTTGTAAGGCCCAAGAATTGCTTGATTTCTGTTGGCTTTTTCGGGATTGTCCAGCCTTCAATAGTTTTGATCTTGGAAGCATCCACATCAATTCCTTCCTCACTGACTAAATGACCCAAGAAATTCACATCAATTCCTTCAGTGCGTGACGAAGGTTATGGTTCTTAGTCGTAGGCATAAGAACTCAAGGAAGTGACATGGTATCATGGGAGGTTATTTGGATCTTTAGACTCGTTAAGCTCTCAAGAGTATTCTTCGGGATTTCAGGAGTTGGGTAATCATTGAGACTAGCTAGTAATGGGATGCTAGTGTTGGTAAGTGCAGGTCATAGGCAGTTCATGCTATATGAGGTTTGATGGGTTGGAAATCCATCAAAATTATTGTAACACCGTGATTTCCAAAAACAAAAATTTTCATTTAAATAATCAATTTAATATTAAAACACTTGTTTAAAATCTTATTCACGTTCGAATTCCAAAACATAGTTTCGTTTTCGTTATGATAGAAGACCAGGATCCTCCAAAACACAACTCTTTCTTCGGTGTGTACAATCGAACCGTTGCCATCCCGCGTTACTGTAAGATCCTGAAACAACATAACATAAACAACGTAAGCACGAAGCTTAGTGAGTTCCCCAATATACCTTACGCACATACGCCTTCCGGCCCTGACCTTCCGGTCCCCTGCACAATGCCTTCCGGCCCATGAGATAATCGCCTTCCGGCCCATAAGATATTTGCCTTCCGGCCCATAAGATAATTGCCTTCCGGCCCATAAGATAATTGCCTTCCGGCCCATACACATATATAACACATAACACAAATACTCTAACACATAAAGCACATATATCATATATCAACCCTGCCTTCCGGCCCGTAACATACTCTAACACATAAAGCACCTACATCCTATGTCATACCTGACCTTTCTGTCACATAATACTTTGCCTTCCGGCCCATATATAAACATGTATATCACGCGTAGCAGCTAACTTTCCGTTTATAGCATATAAACATAACACATAACATACTTGACCTTCCGGTCACACAATCAAACCCTTCCGGGTACAGTATAGTGAGAAAACTCACCTCGCGGATGCTGGAAGATAACAACTCCTGAAATCCCTTGCACTTGATCCTCCGAGCTACAAGCTCCCTGTAACATCATATATCTCTTCATTAATGCTTCTATCTTCCATGCTAACTGACCCTAAGAAATCACACCGGTCAACTCTGGTCAACGGCCATCTCGACTGGACTCGGCGAGTACCCTGGCGACTCGGCGAGTCTAGTCGTCCTCACAAATTCCTGAATGTTCCCTTTCTACTCGTCGAGTATCCCTCTTGACTCGACGAGGTCCTCGTGGAAGAATCGCGGGGCCACCCCGACTCTACTCGCCGAGTCTGAAGAACAAACTCGGCGAGTCCCAGTGAATCTTCAAGCTACTCGCCGAGTCTGCTCATCCGACTCGGCGAGTCCACGCCATGCAGTCGATCGAACTGCTTCCTGAGATACATATATTCCCGAAAACACACTCATGGGACTTCTGGACCTCTAATCATCCTATTACCAGGGTATAAACTTTTGTATAACAACATAACAATCCATCTAGACTCCAAATGGGTTTCACAAACCCTAAATCCATGCACACATTCACATAACAGGAAATAATCCGAAAGATTACCTGAATCATGCACTCTCAGTGTCCCCAAGCCTCAAAACGTGATTCCCTTGCTGTCCCATTAGCCAAAACCTTCTCCTTCTTGGACAATAACTTCCTCAAATCACCAATGATCTTCAATCTTTGTTCTGGATGCCCAAAACCGATTTAGGACCCTTCTCAGTCGGCCAAAAAGGCGAACAATGGAGGCATAGGATCCCTTATATACTTCCCAACTGAACGGCTAGGGTTTTCCACTGAACAGCGTCGACTCACCAAGTCCATACCTGGACTCGTCGAGTCCAGTCGCGAACCCGCGACCAAATCTGCGACCCTACTCGGCGAGTCTGGATCCAACTCGCCGAGTCTCCCCTTTAAAACACCCCAAAATGCAATTTAACAATACTTGAGATTTTGGGCTGTTACAGTTCGGGTTCGGTTGAATAATCTGGCTTTCGCTCATCAACTAAAGGTAGCTTTCTTGGTTGTAAATTTCATGTATAATTGTTTCTATTTCATTTCTTTTATTGTCAAAAGTATTTCCTTTCTGAAAATCTAATTTCTTCGGTAACCGAAATAGACCGAACGTTCAGGTTCGGTTTTTCAAAATTTTTCAAAACCGAAACCTACCGAAGGTTCGGGTTCGGTTTTTCAAAATTTTTAAAAACCGAAACTAACCGAAGGTTCAGGTTCGGTCTTTCAAAATTTTTAAAAACCGAATCCAACCTTACGCTCGGGTTCGGTTTTCCAAAATTTTTCCAAACCGAAACCAACCGAACGCTCGGGTTCGGTTTTTCAAAATTTTTCAAAACCGAACGCTCGGGTTCGGGTTCGGTTTTTCAAAATTTTTCACAACCGAAATCAACCGAACGCTCGGGTTCGGTTCCAATGTTCCAAAGTTTTTTTTCAAAGCTTATTTTCTTTTATTTTCTTTCTCAGTCTTTTTATTTTTTTTATATATCAAAAATTCCAAAAATATTTCTTTTCTTCTAATATCAAAATCTCCAAAAATATTTTGTTCTTTATTTGCTTTTTGTCTTTAATTTTATTTTTTATGTGTGGCTGTTAATGGGGAAATTGTTGAATTAGTTAAGTGTCCCTAGAAGCATGCTGCTGTATGTGCCCAAAGCCTCATCAGATTCTGAATAATAGCCTTAATGACTTGGTATACACAAACCTTGTCTTCCCAATTAGGCTACCACACTTATTCTAATCGTGAGCTACCTAACTCTCTTCTCACATGAGATAAGAGTTTTCTGCTTGGTCCTACTTTTCGTAGCAGAGGTACTTTGGTTTCTTACACCATCTCTATTATGTTTCTCCATTAAATTCGTTTCACCAACGTAACCCTTGAGACACTCAGAAATTACCACTGAGGTTTATGGTTACTCAAAAACTGTGTTTATGATCTTAGTTTCATGCCACTACGAGCTGAGTGAAACCCAAAATTCAATACCAAATCTGAATTGACGGTGAACAATTAATTTGATCTAGTTTTCACTAATGAATTGACGGACGTATCTTCATGAAATCTCAAATTTTATTTTTTGTGTGATTCCTATGAAATTGTTAAACACCTTAACATTTCTTCCCTTGGGATCCAGTTTTAATTTTTTTTTCTGAGATTTTATATTTTCCAAGCCACTTTGAAATTTATTCCTACCTACTTGTTCAACAGACTACACTGGTCTCACAAATACCTTGTTCACTTTCTATCTTCTTTCAAGATTAGGACTGTTGAATCAAAGCTAAAACCACCCTAACAAGCCTAATTAAAAGAAGCCTTTCAACACTTCTTAATAAGTGTTTGATCGTTATTCAACGGGAAACCATACAAACACTTTAAAGTCTCTCATGACTTTGAAGGAAGAGATTCGTGCCTGGGATCATTTGTTTCGTGTCTTAATTGACATCACAATTTTCCTAAAAAGTATTGATTTATTTCTTTTCTTTTTCACTCTAAGCATGAAAATCTTTGATTTTCCAAAATTCTGGTTCTAATAATTACAGGCTGTTTCATTGGATTGGTGATTAATTATAAGTCGTGGTCAATTTTAATCTACGTGGGCGTATTATGCAAAAGATGCCGTTACTCTTTAAAGGGATAATATGAAGAGTTGCTGACTCAGGCGGGAGTTTCATTGATTTGATTTCAAACGGCGGAACAGGGAACGCATGCGGATTTGAAACGTTTAATCTCCAAATGACGTCGCAGACACGTGTGCGAATTCGAAACGGTTCTTCACTGGCGCAGAAAGTAAGCGTGTGAATTTGAAACGGTTTATCAGAAACGACGCTTAATGGGAGGCGTGTTCTTCGGAATCTGACACTCTCTCTCATGCGTGATCATCGGTTCCAGAACTGTCACGCATCTGTCACTCCGAAAAACTCTTGGTATTTCGATAGAAGATTTGGGAAGATCTTTCTCTCACCTAAAACCCTAGTATAAAAAGGCGTTGGCATCTACCATTTACCTCTTTACTGCAATCAGAATTCCCTGAACCCTAACTCTTCATCATCTTCTTCCCTCTCTTCAACAATGGCAGATTCATCCTCCGTTCACGCTACTTCTCACATCCTGCCCGTTCGCCCTCAACAGTGTCTCATCATTGACTTAACCCCTCAGGCCTATGATTCCTACATGTTCCCAATCATCGAGTGCTTGAAATATTCACCCATTGCACCTGCACTTTCAAGGGTAGAGTCTATACCCATGGAGTTTCTCTCACAGATGTACGCGACGGCGCATTACGATAAAGTTGTCGACAGGATCTTCTTCGAAGTTGCTCATCACAAAGCCTGAATTTCCAAGCAACGATTTGGCTCATTGCTAGGGTTTGAAGCTGACCCTTCAAGAGTTAATCCAGAGACTATTCCGATGGGGCATCTCTTCAATATGTTCTACAATATGGGGTACACGGAGGTGCTTACCTCCATCGCAAAGTTCAAAAAGTCATGTTTACCGCCACAGTGGAACTGAATGTTCACTGTGCTATTCAAGGGTCTTTCAGAACGGAGCTCTGGTTCAGATGGCTCCAGTCGACTATTCCTGTCCATTCTGTACGGAGTTTACAATGGTGTCAATGTTGACTATGGGTTGGTTCTCTGGCAACAACTCATTCAAAGCTTATCCTCTTCTTCACGACATTCTGAGGTGTCGTATGCGAGGTTTTGGACCCTGATAACGAAGTGGATTATGGACAAGTACAGCATTCCCACTGTCGCCGGCGCACCGATGTCTTCGATTGGTACGTTCCACACCACGAAGATCATCGTCTCCGATGCCTCAAAATTCCCTTTCAATGGTTCCATTCCGGAGACCATGTACGCTGATGTTCCTGCTAACAGCAGGATCATCCGGACCTACAAGGAGTTCAAGCAGTCTGGTCCTAGGGATCTCACGCCAGAGATGCTAAAGTCCATTCACGATGCCGATAAGCCTGCTCCGAGAGGCAAAAAGGCAGAAAAAGGGAAACAGGTGGCGAAAGGGGCTAAAGGCCCTTCTCCTAAAAAGAGAAAACTCATTAAAGCTGCTCAGTCCCCGCAGCAGAAGAGGCGGAAGACTCAACCAAAGCAAAAGTTGATTATCGCTTCCTCTTCAAGTGAATCGGAGGGTGAGAGTTCGGATTCTGACGGCTCTCCAAGAGGCAACACACCTCCAAGAGGCAACACCCCACCCTGATCTCCTACCCCGGAGATTCCAAACCCTCCTTCTCCAATTTCCTCTCCTCCTTAAACTATTCCTACTTCCATTCCCACCATAAACCCCTTTACCCATATTCCAAACACTTCCATCCCAATGCCATCACCCATCTTCACCGATGCTACAACCACATCCACTGCAAAAGGTTACGACCAACGTATCTGATACAGGGGTTCATACCGATGCAACCGAACCACCACCAGTAACCGAACCCATACACACAACCGAAACTACCCCTACCCAAACACAACCCGAAGCTACCCATACCACTACACCACCAGCTTCACCACTACCACCATCTCCCGGTCATGCCTCTGACGGAGATAACCCTTTCCTTGGAGTGGAAAATATGACATTTGATTCGGTCTATTATAGTCCGTTTCAAGTGCAAAGCGACGATGATGAGGATGCTCCAGTAACGAAGAAACATCTTAAGGAGCTTCATGACAAGGTCGACTTGCTCATTGCCTCTTCCTCTACTTCACACTCATCTCTCTCTGAAGCTGCTCTTCAGAAGATTGCTGATGCCTTCTCTAGGGCTCAACAAGATTCCGTTGCTTCTGCCACTACCGCCATAGATGCCTCGACGAAAGCTTGTGAGGCTGCGACCAAAAAAGTCGATAAACTATTCTCTGATGCCTCTACCCTGTTACAATCTTTACAGGAGAGTGATGCTGCTACCAAGACAACGTTGGAACCAATTGTTCAACAGTTGGCCACGTTCGTCTCTATAGAGTTGAAGTCCTTCGCCACCCTTCGTGAATCTTTGACAGACGACAACTCTGCCTTCCGTACATCTATTGACGAGCGCCTCTCTAAACTCCAAGAAGATCTGGCCGCTGAAAACTCGTTGATGGATGTTCTGGCAAGAAAGACCACTGCCCTAAAGGTCAAGAGTGCTGAACTTTCCAATTCTCAACAACAAATTGACGCTCTTCGATCCGAACGGGAAGTTATCAAGACGTGTGTTTCGGATGTACACTCAGCTATATCCAACATCCTAGAAGTGCACGATCCGATCCTGAACCATTCTGTGAGGCGAACCCTTGTAGAGAAACTCGCTCCTGCCCTGGATCTGCTCAGTAAAATAGAAGGGCTACCTAGTTTCGTGTCCACTCCGAAACAAGGGGGAGAAAAGGAGTCCGGATCACAACCCACTCATTCCTCAAAAGCAACTCACACAACCGAACCTCCTCCTGCAGGTCAAGCCTCTGGTTCGGGTGTGAAGGATAAAGGCTAGAAACTTGCTGAGGAAGAAGAGGATGAAGACAATGAAACCATTGCCGACTTGTTGCACCGTAAAAGTCGACGCAATGTGTCTGATGATAGTGCTCGCCTTGCTAGAGAAGCTGAAGAAGCTGAGCGAAAGCAGAAGGAAGCACATGACCTTCTCGAGAGCAGGAAGACTCTTTTCCCTGCTTGGACTCTCGAGAGAATGATTAAGGAGGCAATCGATACTCCGAGTATCTTATGGCTTGAACCGGTAATCTCCTTTGACTGCTACAACTCTGTCGACTCTCAGTTCGACATGCCCTTAACCCGAAAGGCGTTCATTTTTCACGCCTTCGCCAACGTTGCTGAGATTCCTCATCCTCATCTGGAGGTTGATCAGGAATTGATTGACTTCTATCTGAAGGCTGCTCAACCCCAGTACCAAACCTGGAGCGCTCAGAAGATAAACAACGTTCGGGTTCTGAAGCCATACACTGAAGGGAGATTTATCAACGTTTGGTTCAAAGTGCTTAGAGGATCTGCAAAAACCGAACATGCCATATCATTAGCAGATCTACCGAACCTCAACCCCATGACTGGATTGTTCTGCATAACATCCTTCTAACTAATGAAGCTGAATATGGTCCGATAATTGACCATCTTAAGAGGATGTTGGTGTGCTATATCATGGAGGTCGCCCTGATGGATCAAGAGATTGCAAATGTCTTCAAGAAGAAACCGAAGATATCTCCTGTTGGCTCGGCCAGTGATCTGAACCAGATGAAGATGGGAAAAATTGACCCAAGGCGAAACTCCGTCATGTTTACTAGGAGTGAAGGACAGAAGTGTCTCTTTGCCTTAGCTGATAAACATCTTTATACCACTGCTTGTCTCGAGCATGTGCTGGCGATCATCCACAGGTGCAAGGAAAATACAGCGGCTGATATCAAATACTTTGACGATATGATACAGTGGTATATCCGATTCAGACAAACAATCCTCGCGCTCATCTCTCGTCTGTTTGAGACTGTAAAGAAGAAGGTTCCTGCTTCCGTTGGCCCAAGTAAGAAGACAAAGTGATCTCGCTCCAATTTGACGCAAAGGGGGAGATTGTTAGGTAGCATAGCATTTTGTATATTGCGTCTATTGGCCTCGGTTAATAGTCCATGTTTTGATCTCCGGTTTGGGCCTATCCAACCGTGAGCTGATAGGGTTTAGTATATAATAATATGTTTGCATGCATATTAGTAAGAGCGATAGATAACATTTTACGAGAGATTACAGATTTCTTTCATCGTTCTTGTAAACCCTAATCCTCTACAGTAGAAGTTCTTTATCGAGCTCTTCTGAGGATTGATTATTAATCATTCGACATCTTCGATCCATTCTAGTGTTCTTGCTATTTACTTGTTTATTTCTTTACCTGTTTTATAGATCTAATCGATCTTCAAGTTAGTTTTTAGCTTATCAATAACTTGTCAGGATTTTTCCAGTACTCAAAGAGTACTAGTGAAGAGGATGTCTCACAATTTACATTAACGTGGTTATGTGTAGTGTAAGCAGAAACTGAGTTTCCATAGTGTAAGTGGCATCAGTTGGTATTCGTATCCGTAAGGTAAGTTGTACCAAATTATATTTAAATCGAAATGTGTAAAAATCCATAAAGCATACTTGTGTGTAGTTTATCAAGTGTGTTTGTTGTCTTTGAACAATAGAATCCATTCTAGCCTTAAAAGTGCTTCGTAAGGTTTAGTGAAATTTAGTAAATGCATGTACAAAAACATAAAACACATAGATAAACACCTTGCTCTGCGTATTACAAGGTGTAAAAAGGGTTGAGAGTTTATTTTTGTAAAACAAAAACTCAAAATCTTGTTTGGTGAATGTAACTTGTATTCTCCCCCAAATAAATCTGGAAAATAATGAAAATAGAGGGGGTATGAACTCAGTTTGAGAGATTATTTTAAGATAGTCGGGAAGGAAAAAGAGTTTCTTGAGTTTAAACGGTTGGAAAGAGGGAGCTTTTTGGCGACGTAAATCTTGACAACTTTGTGAAGATCTTCAAGTTTTTGGATAGAGAATAAAGGTAAAGTAAGGTGTGTTTTTGGCAAACGATTAGGGGGTTTTATAGCTGGATTTAAAATCTTAATGAGTGGGTTTGGGAAGGTGAATCTAATGGAGTGTTGGGGAAAAGATTTTTATTTGAGCAAGGCACTTAGGAAATAGTGCCCTAGTGATTATAGGGTGGTTATGGGGATTAGGTTGTGTCATAACTTTTTAGGGAAAGTCAACCGTCCTTTGAAAGCGTCTTTTTATTTATTGAAATATTTTAAATCAAGATTTTATAATGATAAAATTAAAATTTGGCGGATGATAGATATGAGATGATGTCTTTAAAGTTGGGGTTTGTTTATCTTGAGTTGTTCAGGGATCCGGGATTGGCTATGGGTCCAAGGTCGGTGTGTGTACATGCCTGCGGATGGGTTATACACTTGGAGTTATAAATAAAAGTCATAATAAAAGAAATAAGGTTGGGGAGTATTTTAGGTCGGCCGTAGTGAGTTGGGTCCATCGTGGTCTTTAAATTGGCATTAAGTTCTTGCCCCAAGATACACTTGGGTTACCGCAGTCGGGACCGAAAGGAGTTTTTCAATCTTCTAGTGACTCCGGTGTTTGAGGGGTTTTCAAGGTCGTGTTCATATTTGTTTGTAGGGATAGGCCCCGCAACGCAACACTTCCCATCCCGGTCTAATTGGATGCGGTAGTTGTACGTCCCCTTTAGTTACATTATGGGTAAATCCTTTTGTTTGTTTCACGTATTTATCTCACAAAGTTTTTTACCATAGGGAAGATAATGAACTGTATTTATAATGTTATGCCTGAACAAAATGGTTGCAGGTTTATTCTTACTAGATAATTACATATTTTTAGTTCTTCGGCTCCCTGACTCCTTGTTTTCGTTGGGCTCGGTTTTTGAATTTTGATCCGCAGTCGACTGTTGTTACATTATCCCCCCATTAGAGGGAATTTTGTCCTAAAATTTGTACTTAGAAGGAATTCTTCAACAATCGGGGATTAGATTCGGGTACTTTTGCCGCATTTGGTCTTCACGTTCCCAGGTGAATTCAGGTCCTCGTTTAGCGTTCCATCAGACCTTCACGATGGGGATGCGACTTTGCTTGATTCTTTTGATTTCTCTATCCATGATCTCCACCGTCTATTCTATGAAGTGAAGGTTCTCGTTGATTTCTATCTCGTCAAAAGGAATAGCAAGAGTTTCGTCGGTTAAACACTTCTTCAAGTTGGTCACATAGAAGACGGGGTGGATGTTTTGCAGATCTTGGGGTAAACGCTGTTTGTACACCACCACGCCAATCCGTGCGAGGATCTCGAATGGCCCTATGTACCGTGGGTTCAGCTTCCCTCACCTTCTGAAGCGTATCATCCCTTTCCACGGTGAGACCTTTAAGAGAACAATGTCACCTAGTTGGAATTCTAAGGGCTTACGTCACACATCGACGTAACTCTTCTGTCGGTCGCCGGACACTTTCAACCTTTCCTTGATTTGAATTATCTTCTCCGTAGTCTCTCTTATAATTTTCGGGCCAGTGAGGGAGTTGTCCGGTACTTGTCTTCGGGCTAGTTGGGTATTGCCCACTTCGGCGCAATATAACGGGGATCTACACTTGTGGCCATAAAAGGCTTCGAACGGGGCAACTTTGATGCTAGTGTGATAGTTGTTGTTATAGGAGAAATCAACTAAGGGTTAGTGGGTATCCCACGATTTACTGAAATCCATCACACATACCCTTATCATATCCTCCAAGGTTTGGATGGTCCTCTCGCTTTGCCCGTCGGTTTGTGGGTGGTATGTGGTGCTCAAGTCGAGCCTAGTCTCTAAGGATTTCTGTAGGGATTGCCAAAGCCATGAAGTGAACCGGTTATCTCTGTCGAAAGTAATAGATAAAGGTACGCCGTGCAACCGTACAACCTCTTTAATGTACATTCTAATCAGCCTTTCCATTTTATCAGACTCCTTCATGGGTAGGAAGTGTGCGAATTTTGTTAATCTATCGACGATTACCCAAATGGTTTCTAGACAACCCGTACTCTTAGGTAACTTGGTCATCAAATCCATGGTGATCTGTTCCCATTTCCATTCTCGCATTTCAGGTTGTTGGAGCATACCTGATGGCTTCTGGTATTCTATCTTGACCTTGGCAGAAGTTAAACATCTATTCACGAAGTCAACGATTTCGGCTTTCATGTTCGGCCACCAGTACATCTTCTTAAGATCCATGTACTTTTTATCCAATCTGGGGTGTATGGAATAGCGAGTCTTGTACGCCTTAGTCATGACCACGTCTCTAAACCCACCGAATTTCGGTATCCAAATTCGGTCTACAAGGTAGTATGCATCGTTCCTCTTGACCTCTAGGTTTTTATCCATTCCCCTCAGGTTCTCACTCGCCACATTCCCTGGTTCTAGAGCTCCCAGTTGCACTTCCTTAATTTGTGTGGATAAGTGGGAGTGGATGATGATGGTCAACGACCTCACTCGACGGCCCGAGTACTCTTTTCTTCTTAGTGCGTCTGCCACTACGTTGGCCTTTCCTGGATGGTAACGAATTTCACATTCGTAATCATTTAGCAACTCTACCCATCGTCATTGTCGCATGTTGAGTTCGTTTGGATCGAGGATGTGTTGAAGGCTTTTGTGATCAGTATAGATCATGCACTTCGTAACGTAGAGGTAGCGTCTCCAAATCTTCAAGGTGAACACCACCGCACCTAGCTCTAGGTCATGTGTAGTGTAGTTAACCTCATGTGTCTTAAGTTGTCTTGATGCATAGGCGATGACTTTTCCTCTTAGCATGAGTACACATCCGAGGCCTTGATTAGAAGCGTCGCAATATACTACGAAGTCCTCGGTTCCTTCTGGGAGAGACAAGATTGGTGCGCTGCATAAGGCTCTTTTTTGTTTTTGGAAGGCAATCTCTTGCTCTTTGCCCCAGTCGAATCGTACATTCTTTTGGGTCTGGGTGGTCATAGGTTTGGCGATTCGGGAGAAGTTCTGTATGAACCTGCGGTAGTATCCTGCAAGTCCCAAAATTTGCCTGATTTCGGTTGGCGTTCTAGGTGTGACCAAGTCTCGATTTCTTTGATCTTTAGGAATCCTACTTCTCAGATCCAAAATTCACACTTGGAAAATTTCGCGTACAACTTTTCTGATCTAAGGGTCCCTAGTATGCATCGTAGATGCTGATAGTGTTCTTCTTCACTTTGTGAGTAGACCAGGATGTCGTCAATGAAAACGATTACGAATTTTTCTACGTAGGGTCAACATACCTGGTTCATTAAGTCCATGAACACCGCGGGTGCGTTTTCACAATCCAAAGGGCATCACCATAAACTCGTAGTGACTGTAGCGGGTTCGGAATGCGGTTTTAGGAACACCCTCTTCTTGAACCCGCAACTGGTGATAGCCAGACCTTAAATCGATTTTTGAGAAATAGCTCACCCCTTGAAGTTGGTCGAACAAATCGTCGATTCGGGGTAGGGGATATCGGTTCTTGATTGTAAGCTTGTTCAGCTCTCGGTAATCGATGCACATGCGAAACGATTCATCCTTTTTCTTTACAAAAAGGACCGGGGCTCCCCAGGGTGAGAAGCTTGGTCGGATGAATCCTTCATCTCAGCCGGTGCGAGACAATAAGGCGCTTTGGCTACGGGAGTAGCGCCAGGTACCAGATCGATTCGAAATTCGACTTGTCATGCAGGCGGCACTCTAGGTAGGTCTTCGTGGAAAAAATCAGCGAAATCACAAAATTCTAGAATGTCTTTAAGGTCCATTACTTTTTTTTGTATCCACGATGTGGGCTAACAAGGCACGATACTCCTTACGGAGGTATTTTTGGGATTTGACGCACGACATGAGTTGGAGTTTCGTACTGCGCAAATGACAATTTTCGAAAATAAATACTACTAAAAAGATTATGCACTCACCAACTTTATTGTTGACACTCTTTCAAAACTACTGGTATTCTCAGGTTATCATTGAGAAATGTGCATCCGTAGGTCCTTCGGCTCCTTGACTTGTTGTTTTCGTTGGGCTCGGTTTTTGAATTTTGATCTGCAGTCGACTGTTGTCACATGTAGGTCACCTTCACCGAACCATGTAAAAATCGTGTCTTGTGTGCTCTTGGTACTGCTTGTTTTCCGCTTTACTTCCTAACAAGTGGTATCCGTGTAACACCGTAATTTTTCAAAACTATAATTTTCATTTAAATTCGCTTAATTCTTAAAACACTTTTCGTAAAAATCTCATTTTGTTTAAATTACAAAACATAACTCCATAATCAATTAATTAATAATCCAGGATCCTCTAAAAGTTAACTCTTCCTCTGGTGTGTACAATCGAGTCGGTGCCGTCCCGTGATCCTAAGAAAACCTGAAACACATAGCACAAAACACTGTAAGCACGAAGCTTAGTGAGTTCCCCAAAATACCACATATAACAGATATTAGCCACTCGAGGCTATAACTCTGTGGACCCTCCAGTCCTAACTCTGTGGACCCTCTGGTCCTAACTCTGTGAACCTTCCGGTTCTAACTCTGTGAACCTTCCAGTTCCAACTCTGTAAACTCTGGAACATACACGGCATGAATCACATAGAAATAATGCAGTGTATCACAATCACATAATAGCATACAAGATACTATGTCATGTAACTCTAATTACCACTCTAGGTAAAGTATAGTGAGAAGACCCACCTGAAAGCAAAAAGCAGTTATCCTTACACTTGAATCTCGAACTCGCCACCGCCTAACACATAAGGAAAATATCTCTAATTAAACCAAAAATTTCTCTTTCCCTCTCTAATTGGGTAATGGGTAAAAGACCATTTTACCCATCTATGATCTCTATTACTTATGTTGACCAAAACCGCAAAGTCAACAAAAGTCAACTAAAGTCAACGGTCAACTCTGACCAGACTCGTCGAGTGCACAAGAGTGACTTGGCGGGTCCATGCGTGTCACCCGACTCCTCTAAGGCCTCACTCGACTCGTCGAGTGAACCTTTCACTCGACGGGTTTCCACTGCATTCGAATCGTGGGGCAACCCGACTCGACTCGTCGAGTCTTCCCATGGACTCGGCGAGTTGCTCCCATGACAACACTCATTTGACCTTCCGAGGTCAGATCTATTCCTCTAATCCATAGATCTGGATTTCTTACGACCAATAACCACGTAAAGGTCGAATCTTGGTACACATGCAAGGCTCTCTATGCTTATTTTGGTGAAATCCTTCATATTATGACAACCCTATCTCATAACTCAAGGGAAAAGGCATAAAGCAGAATGGAAGAGACTCTCTGGACCTCTTATGGTCCAGATCTAGGAATCATTTCACCATGGGACCTCTCATACTCTAGATTCAAGCTAAATAAATGTCACACCCCGAAAACCCAAGGCGGAAACATTTCCGGGGTTGACTCCACGTTGAGTATCAAATCCAATGCACATAGTAAGTAAAGTAAAACAACCATTACATTACATAAGAAAAGTTTTACAGTTGTTTCAAAAGTAAAGTCTATACAGTTGTGTTACATAACATATGTATATATATATATATATATATATATATATATATATATATATATATATGAACAAAATGAAACGGGTCTTCTGAGTACTACGTCTTCTGACAAAAAGGATCTTTGGATACCTGTTTTAACGGTGACCTGAGAACACAAGCGGTTTGAAAATCAGCATAACGCTGGTGAGTTCATAAGCGGTTTTTGTTTGTGAAATTGTTCAAGTTTCCTTTCTGTTTCTGAAATGTTACGCACACCAATAAAATCCCATATTTTCTTAAAAAGGTTGGTTATTGTTTGTCAACATATAAAGTAAAGTTGTACACTGAAAAACATGTTTTCTCTTGCAAAGATGTATAGTTAGGTTATCTGGATTGACATAATGTTCTGGTTATGTACAAATGTATTCCCAGGAAAGTCCCATACTTTCCTGATTTGTATGTTATCAATTGTGAAAGATGTACAGTTATCCGGTTTGTTATCCTTTCTGGTTATGTAAACGTTTCCCCAGGAAAGTCCCATACTTTCCTGAATGTTGATTACCGTATGTAAATGATGTATTCTTGTTAGACCTGGTTATGTACAAGGTTTCCCAGGAAAGTCCCATACTTTCCTGAATGTT
Organism: Lactuca serriola; assembly: GCF_051521515.1. Taxonomy (NCBI): domain Eukaryota; kingdom Viridiplantae; phylum Streptophyta; class Magnoliopsida; order Asterales; family Asteraceae; genus Lactuca; species Lactuca serriola. The sequence goes on along the minus strand of NC_136408.1, from coordinate 144,586,590 downwards.
AGTTACTATATGTAAAAGATGTTTCCCGAATACGTGGTTATGTTCAATGTTTCCCCAGGAAAGTCCCATACTTTCCTGAATGTTGGTTTCCAATGTGAAAGATGTATGATAGGAAATGACACCTCCAGCGCCATTGAAGGATGTTGGTTTCGCGTTAATAAAATCTTTATAGGAACCCCCTTTTTGGTGTCCCTGGCTATCTTCGGGGTTCTAGGATTGGGGACCACCTCCTGAACCACCAGGGTTCATTTGTGACATGGCAGCCACCATTGCAGCAGTCAGGACTGTCTGGAGCGATGCAAGGTCAAATTGAGGAGGAGGTGGTGGCGAAGAAGGATTGTTGTTCTTTGAGCTGGGTCTTTTTCTGGGAGGCATCTTGATCTAATAAGATCAAGAAAGAGAGAGGATGATAAGTCCTCTACATTGAATCGATAGATATGGCAGTTATATGTTCCGAATAAGCGATAAAGCAGGAAAGAGTTATCAAAACAGATAATTTATCGCTAAGAATGATCACAGAACGAAACTAGAGTGAGGATTTCTATAGAGGATTGCGTTGAGAAATACTCCCATAATATTTCATGATTTGATTACGATAATGGTTCGATGTTAGGGATATTAGGGTAAGTTTTAGGCATGCCGCACACCACAGTCACTCCCAAGCACATGTTGGCCGTGTCTCGAATGAATATAGTTGGCCAGGCTATATTGACCCTAGACACGACTACATAACTGCCCAGGTTTAACCGTAGTACACAACACCCAATTACTTATGTTCTGTTCTACGGATCACGACGATTTGGTATACTTGTATACTTTTGAAATACTTGTAGTTTGAAGATACTTTTAATTCAGAGCACTTAGGCCCTTTAGTGTTTATAGTTTTATACCATGTAAGGTTTGGTATACTTCATTCACTATAAACAAGGTCTCTGATACCAATCTGTCACACCCCGAAAACCCAAGGCGGAAACATTTCCGGGGTTGACTCCACGTTGAGTATCAAATCCAATGCACATAGTAAGTAAAGTAAAACGACCATTACATTACATAAGAAAAGTTTTACAGTTGTTTCAAAAGTAAAGTTTGTACAGTTGTGTTACATAACATATATATATATATATATATATATATATATATATATATATATATATATATATATATATATATATGAACAAAATGAAACGGGTCTTCTGAGTACTCCGTCTTCTGACAAAAAGGATCTTCGGATACCTGTTCTAACGCTGACCTGAGAAAACAAGCGGTTTGAAAATCAGCATAACGCTGGTGAGTTCATAAGCGGTTTTTGTTTGTGAAATTGTTCAAGTTTCCTTTCCGTTTCTGAAATGTTACGCACACCAATAAAATCCCATATTTTCTTAAAAAGGTTGGTTATCGTTTGTCAATATATAAAGTAAAGTTGTACACTGAAAAACATGTTTTCTCTTGCAAAGATGTATAGTTAGGTTATCTGGATTGACATACTGTTCTGGTTTTGTCCCAATGTATTCCCAGGAAAGTCCCATACTTTCCTGATTTGTATATTATCAATTGTGAAAGATGTACAGTTATCCGGTTTGTTATCCTTTCTGGTTATGTAAACGTTTCCCCAGGAAAGTCCCATACTTTCCTGAATGTTGATTACCGTATGTAAATGATGTATTCTTGTTAGACCATGTTATGTACAAGGTTTCCCAGGAAAGTCCCATACTTTCCTGAATGTTAGTTACTATATGTAAAAGATGTTTTCCGAATACGTGGTTATGTTCAATGTTTCCCGAGGAAAGTCCCATACTTTCCTGAATGTTGGTTTCCAATGTGAAAGATGTATACTAGAGAACTGGTTATCTTGTGAATTGTATAAAGTTGTTCATTATTACCATAAGTAAATCTCTGTTATCCTAATTGCGAGTTCCATAACCATACGATGGAATAAACTTGTGGCAATAAGTAGTCCACATACTTATGACTTTCGTCACCCTTGAACCATTTCGGTTCGGCTGTAGCTAGCAGCCAGGTGTGGGGTAGTCAGCCCTGTATAGATCTATACACTCAAGTCACGCTCTCTAAATCCCAGAGATTCTGGTTACGGGTGTAGTCCTCCACTCGCGTATCTCTGTGGAGTGTTCGTCGAGGACGTGTTTCCAATCATACAGGATTAACAAATTTACTAGTCATAATATGATAGTCCTCCACTCGCGTATATATGTGGAGTGTTACCGAGGAAAAAACAGTGTACAGGTATTATGTTCAAATGTCTAATGTCATGCTTTATCTGATAAAATGTGGAAAGCCATTTGTGAAATATATGTAAAACATAACAGTTTAAAACCCATTTCACAAATATAGGTTTACGTGGTCTGCATGTTCTAACGGTTATCAGTTGTAGTAATCAGTGTTAAAAGCATATAAAATGTGAAACACACATTTGAAAACATGTTTTTTAGTATAAGTAATCCCTTGTACTTTGTTTGTGTTCCCCCCTGAAAACAATGAAAACATTGAAAAAGGGTAGGGGTATGAACTCACCAGACTCGGAATTGCAATGGTTTCTGACACTAGACGTGGGTTCGGGGCTTGATTATTCACGATGTCCCTATGTAAAATGAAATAATGTCCATATATATTCAATTAGGGATACATTCACTAATTATATGGAACATTACATTCCAACGAGGTTAAACACCTCAAAACGAGCGTTTGGAGTGACCCGGGTGACATCTACGGACGTGTATTCGTACTAGGGACTTGGGACTTGAGTTTACTCCCCAAGAGTAAACATTTAAGTGAGTTTACAACCACATATCACATACATACATCAGTTCACGGCCGTGAACTCATGTGGGTGTGGTTTTGAGGGTTTAATGGCTTATTTGGACTTGGGGATTGTTGGAATGACTTACTAAAATGCCTTGGAATAGATTGAATGAAATAATATCATTTAAAAGGGAGTTCACGGCCGTAAACTTGGAGTTTACGTCTGTAAACTCTCATAGGGTCAAAGATAATTGATTTGAGGCACAAGGAGCAATCACATGTGATTCTAATTAATTTTCCAAGGTTTGGTATCACTTTTGGGCATCAATTAACATCAATTTGGGAGTTTACAGCCCAAGTATACATACTATGGCCGTAAACTCTCCCATGTTCATGAATAATTAATTTATGGCACTTAAAACAATCACATGTGATTCTAGAAATTTTTCCAAGCCTTTGGGGTGAATTAGGGGCATCATTTGGCATGTTTATATGAGTTTACGGCCAAAGGGTATGTGCCTAGGCCGTAAACTCTTATATGTGTCATTTTGATACGATACAAACCCCCAAACTATTTTTAGATGGATCTAGGATTTACCACAAGGCTATTGGTTAAGTTACAAGGCATTTTGACATGTTTTAAGGTGTTAAATCCCCATTTTTGAGGAGTTTACGGCCTAAGCACATGCCTTGGCCATAAACTCTTGTTTGTCCCTCAAAATGCATGTTTAATGTGTTCCAAGTCCAGGTTTGTAAGCCTCAAGGTCATATCTAAGTCCCAACTATGATTTGGAAGGGTTAAATGGCTCAAAAACCCCATTATTGTGTGTTTACGGCCCAAGCTTCATCCTTGGCCGTAAACACATGTTCTAGGTCCTAACTCCTAATTTAAACATCAATTTGAAGGCTAAAGAGGTTAGATTACAACTTAGGGATGTTACCTCTTTGATTTGGAGCCTTAAATCTTTGTTTTTGGACCTTTGATTTGGATGAGGAGAGAGGTTAGAGAGAGAGTAGTGAGATGAAGCCAAAAGCTTCAAATGAAGGCTTAGAACACATTATATAGTGTCTAAGTTTTGGACACGGTGGAATTCTACCCGATACTTGTCACAACTAGAAATTTTGTGTCATGTAATCTCCACACTTAAGTTAAATGTAGAATCAAAAACTCAAAGAGCATGTATGATGCTTACTCTATGACATCTAATTTTCAAACAAGTACACCATACAAGTGCTACAAATAGTCAACAAGCAATTGGAAACCCTATAAGTTCTTATTAGGTCCATTTTGGGACTAGGACTTCCTTATTGGACTCATTGGGCCAATAAGACTCCAATTTGACTATCATGGGATTAGAACCTTCAAATGGGCTCTAATTGGACCCCCATCCATTTATTTCAACATTTTGGGCCATATTGGGCCTAGAATGAAATAAATAAAAAATTTTGAACCATGATTAACCTAAACTAGCCCAACAAAGTGTAAAAATCATATTATATTTTTTTTTTGGTTCAAAAATCATCCAACTTAACTTCTATATGGGCTTGAGGGCAATAAATCCCAAAAACCCTTTTTCCTTCCAAATTCTCGGCCCAAGGCCCAAATCCAAGAAGAAAAGGGGGGGGGGGGGTTGACTTCTTCATGCCACCTCACTTTTGTATGGGGGATATCCAAGCCTTTACACCCCAAACATCCATGCAAGTCTCATTTCTCCATGAAAACCACCCTCTTCTTCTCTCCCTCTCTCACTCTCGGCCGATTACACACACACACACAATTCTCTCACAACTCTCTCTCAAGAAAACTCCCTCCATTCTTCATCAAGGTCTCGAAAATTAGGAGGTTTTCAAGGGGATATTTCCACAAACTCTTCATCAAAGGTAAGGTTATGCTTGGATCTATGATCTAGATTCTTTGTTTTATCAAAAATCTCTTCCTAATCCATGCAAAAATCATAATCTTGCATCCTAGAATCACCTTAAGGCCGAGATCTTCATCATAGTGTGCTAGAGCCGAAAAATCACCTCAAACTTCTTCCAATCCTCTCCAAAACCGAAACCACACCCAAGGTGAGCTTCATACCCCCTTATTTTCGGTTTTTATAAGTTTTTGGGGGGGGATACAAGAAAATGTGTAGATCTATCATTATGTGTATGCCTTGTATGATTTCTATGTTTATTTACATACTTATGTGTGTTTATGGTGTTGAAACTAGTCAAAAGGATCTAAAAATCGAGATTTGTATTATGATGCATGAATCAAGTGCTAAAACATACCATTATACATAAGTCATTACTAGAAAAATAACCAAGTGGGTTTAGATTAACATCTTGGGCTAAAAATCACATTTTGGACTTAAAAGGCAAAAATATGAAATTTAAGGGCTCAAAATGTCAAAATACAAATTCTGGAGGTTAATATGTGTCAAAACAGTTTCATAAAGGAATTTTCCAGAAATTTACACTTTAGAATGATTAACAGGTAAATTTTTAAACTTAATGGGCTAAAAGAGAACTTTTCGGCCCAATAAGGCCCAATATGCGAAAATTTCAAAGTTGAGGGCTAAAAATGCAAATTTTCTGTAAAACAGGGGACTACTAGTGTCCCAAGTCCATTTCAAAAGTTAAAAATGCTTTTCACAATTAAAAGGGACCAAAAATGCAAAAATTCTCTATTTTGGGCCAAAAGTGTAAAATTTGCGAAAATGAAGGTTCCAGCTGAAAAAATTTCATTTTGGGGGACTAAAACTGTTTTTTAAAAAGCTTTGAGCTGAAAAAAAATACTTTTCCTACAAGTTTTGACACTAAAGTGCCAAGAAAAATGGCTTAGGGACTAAAATATAAATTATTTTATATAAGGGTCCAAAAGTGTAAATTCATTTAAAAAGAAGGGTCTGAAAAATGTAAAAGACTAATGTCTTAAACAATGAACCCGACACGATGAAATGATAGTACCTCGACTATTGGAAAATACATCTACAACACCAAAAATCGTTACCAAACGAATTGATTCGGTCTCGAATCAATAACAAATCCGAAACTACTAACGCGACGATACTTCAATACACACATGGAAATCTCGGAAACTCGATAGACACGCGGGAATACACCAGACGTCGATACATCGTCCTTGGACCCAAAAGTTTCAAATCATGCTTGTCGGGCCTAGCTAGCCCAATGACATGATCTTTAGGCCCGAAGGAAATCTGCTTACATGTAGTTGGGTCTAATACGACTTAATTCCGTGTAAAAGGACTTTCAATGGCAAACGTGCTGCTGGTCCCCAAGGGTCCTTCGGTACTGCTAGCAAAGTCGAGAATTCACCAATGCGATTCGGGCTATGGGCCCTTCGCATTCACGATAGTCTTGAACGACGTAGGGAAATACCGGGGCTTCGCACCCTCTTTTTCCCCTCGGTTGTGAGGCTACATGAGTCCGGGTGGTTGGGTTAAGTGAATTGTGCGAGCGACGCCTAAGGGATCGTTTGTACGGTTGTCAACTGGTAGTTTTCATTAATGTACGTTACAACAATTCACAATCCACAATTAATCCAACGTCTCCGGAGCTCAACGAATACACCTGTCGCAACGAAATTACAAAACATAAACTAGTTAAAGCAAAGTGATAGGAAAACGTCGGGTTTTCCTAGGTTTTTCAATTAATACACCTACAAACTACATACCGAGTCTTACAAATCGTACTCTTACATTTATGGAAACACACAAGCATACTTACGGATCTTCACACCTTTTACACTATACTATTTTAAGAAAATATCGGATTTTCTGGTGGTTTTCAAAACAATACAAAACATTGGATTTCAAACATTACTTATGAACTCACCAACATTTCATATGTTGACGTTTTTCAAAAATACTTGTATTGTCAGGTAACAGATAAAGTGAAGGAAGAATTGTACTCTATGACGTTTTGCTGTTATTTAATTAGTATCGAACAATTTACTTTTGGACATGTAATGTTATGGAACAATGTAACGAATGTAAACACTATCAGTTGTAATATTCCAATGCTTGGTGATGAATGATGTTATGTTTCATGTATATTCATTGTGATGGTATTCAATTGAGTCACAACAGCCCCCGGACGTTTCCGCCGTCTGGTTCGGGGGTGTGACAGGTTGGTATCAGAGCTCTGTTTATAGTGAACTAGCATATCTAACCATACATTGATATGCAACTATAAACCAAAAGAGGGACTAAATTAAATCTGAACAAAACAAGTAAAATACAACAATAAAACACCTTTGCTTGCATTAGGAACAAGGAACATAACACCGAACCAAACAAGATAATGCTAGTATCTCGGTTAAATCAAGACTGTTCTTAGTGGTACCAAGGAGTGGGTGTAGCCTGATCAACTACATTCCCTCTAAAGTATAACTAACACACGTTCTGAGAAGATCGTGATAGCTAGGGAACCTAAAACTATACCCCTTATCACCAAAAAGAGAGCGTCTGTTTAGCGTAAATCATAGTCATGAGAGTGACGATAGTTTATACTTTCCCTCAGTCGTCACGGAGGAAGATCAGCAGGGTATCCAGTTCCATCAAGTCCTAGTGGCTCACGGGATGCTTGAGGATGAACCGGAAGGGAATCCGGAGGAAGCACACGACGTCGGACATGACGAATACATAGACACTGACTACGAGTTTGGAGAGACCGACGATGACGTCGAGGAAGGGCAAGACCGGGACAAGGATCACATCACGTCGTGTGTGGATGAGGCGCCACCAAACCAACCCGTCCCACCAATGAACCCCCCAAGGGAGAACCGTTCCCTCGAAGCTGAGATCGCCGCACTACGACAACAGTTGTACACTATGGAGGCCCGGGCAGTGCGAGCTGAGCATGAGAAGGATGAAGTTATTGGAGACATGACGGAGATGGCTCAGTTGCTGGCACAACATTTCGGCATATGACCCCGCCGCTACGTAGGGTGCAACTCATCGCAACTAGGGATAGACTTGTCTTAGTAGGTCATTAGGAACTATGCTATGTACCTCGACTCTATGTTTAAGTGACTACACTACTCATAGAGTCGTTATGCTGTCGAACTAGTGTCACTCATGTATGCTCTTACGAGCAAATTTTCATGTATCAAATGCGGATAATATTAGTAAACTTTTATGTGCTTTGCTAAGATATTAGAAATTGCAATGTCTTAAGAATATATGATCGTATGCTAAATGGTAAGAGTGTTTAAGTTCGTATCATGCACCTAGTCAGTAGGGTCGCAACCTTCCAGAAACCCCCAAACACTCAAAGTCTTTCCGTTTCATGACAGAAAGATGCCTCGCCGAGCAACTCGCAGAAACCCCGAACCAATCCCACCTGAAGTTGACTCCACTGCATTCCAGGCGGCCGTGTCGGCTGCGGTCACCGCAGCTATGGCACAACTTCACCGAGGGAACAACGGAGGAGGCAACGGGCAAGGTTCCGGGAGTTCGAACAACGGGATGAATCAAGGACCCACCAAAACATGTACCTACAAGGACTTCACAAACGCCAAACCACGAACTTTTAACGGCACTGGAGGAGTGATCACTCTGAAGCGATGGATCGAGAAGGTGGAATCGGTATTCGAGATATGCGATTGTCCTGAGGAGATGAAAGTGAAGTTCGCAGCTTGCACTCTGGTCGACCAAGAGCTCACTTGGTGGAATGGACACATGGAAGCCATGACACTCCCTGTAGCCAACTCCATGCCGTGGTTGGAAATGAAGGAAATGTTGATGGCTGAATACTGTCCACGCGGTGAGATTCAGAAAATGAAGCAGGAGCTGTGGAACCTCACTGTGCAGAATACGAATATCGATGCCTACATATCGAGATTTAGTGAACTATCTCTGTTGTGCCCGGGTGTGATCACCTCGGAAGGAAAGAAGATTGGGCGATTCATTTGGGGACTAACATCACCAATCCAGGGAAACATGATAGCTGCAAATCTTGAAACATTTGACAGTGCAAAAAGATTGGCGAAGAAGTTGTATGACCATAACAACAAAAAGGGCGAGAAGCTAGCGGAGATTGAGGGCAAGAAGGAAGGTGATGGCAAGAAAGGGAAGAACAACAAGAGGAAGGGGCGTCAGGGCCCCGAGACCTCTAAGAAGCAGCAGACAGTGGCAGTTAATGCTGCCACCGCACCAGTTCCAGCCACACCACATGCTCCAGCCTCAGCTGCTTCAAATGCTTCCAGACCTTATTCTGGTAATCTTCCCAAGTGCAACAAGTGTGGTTTCCATCACAATGGAGAATGCAAGGAGTTTCATTGCACCAGTTGCAATCGAAGGGGACACACTGCAAGGTACTGCAGGACTTACCCTCCCCAGAACCAGCAACAGGGAAACAGCAACAACAACAAAAACAGCACCCGCAACAACAACAACATCACTACCGGCGGCAATAATGCAGGGCGTAACCACACCTGCTTCGGGTATGGGAGGACTGGGCATTTCTGTCGAGACTGCCCTAACAACAACAATCCCGGAAACGGAGGAACAGGAAGGATGCTGACCATGGGTCAGGGAGAAGCAATTCAGGACCCCGCAGTTGTGACCGATATGTTTCTCCTAAACCACACCTATGCATGCATCCTGTTTGACACCGGAGCGGAACGAAGTTTCGTAAGTAATAAGTTTAAGCATTTATTAAAACAACAACCCCAGAAGCTCAATGACACCTTTACGGTTGAAATGGCCAATGGGAAGACCGAATCCACCGGGGAAATCTACATCGGATGTACCCTAACCCTAAATCAACACGTCTTTCGAATAGACTTGATGCCCGTATCAATTAGGAGTTTCGATGTGATTATTGGCATGGACTGGTTAAGCCCCCATCATGCTGAAATTATGTGTCACGAGAAGGCCGTTCGCCTTCGCCTTCCCAATCATGAAACCCTAGTAATTTACGGAGACAAACCTAGCATGAACCTCCGCCTCGTCTCGTGCATCAAGGCACAAAAACATCTACGAAAGAACAATTTGGCGTTCATGCTCACATAGTGGATAAAACCAAAGAAGAGGTTAACGTTCAAGACATTCCCATAGCATGTGGATTTCCAGACGTGTTTCCTGAAGATCTTCCAGGAGTGCCCCCGGAGAGACAAGTAGAGTTCCGAATTGACCTCGTTGTAGGAGCAACTCCTCTCACTAAATCACCCTATCGGCTAGCTCCTGCTAAAATGCAGGAATTTTCCAGCCAACTCTACGAACTCTTGGATAAGGGATTCATCCGCCCTAGTTACTCGCCATGGGGAGCTCCAGTCCTCTTTGTCAAAAAGAAGAACGGATCTTTTAGAATGTGCATCGATTACAGAGAATTAAATAAACTCACTGTTAAGAATCGCTACCCACTCCCGTGAATCGATGATCTATTCGACCAGCTCCAAGGAGCTAGTTATTTTTCCAAGATAGATCTACGGTCCGGATAGCACCAACTCAAAGTATGGGAAGAGATATTCCGAAAACTGCTTTCCAAACTCGCTACGGACATTATGAATTTGTCGTAATGCCCTTCGGTCTGACAAATGCCCCTGCCGCATTTATGGACCTAATGAATCGAATCTGTCGACCATTCCTCGACAACTTTGTCATTGTTTTCATCGATGACATCCTCGTCTATTGTGACAACCCGATATTTCGAGACAATGTAATGTAAAACCAATCAAATTTAGGTCAAAATATAACTTTCCTAAAATCTTATTTGGGTTAAATAAAGTAGTAGGAATCGTATCAAGGTTTTCGTACATATAAAGAACCCTAAAATCCGAGTTATAACGAAGAAGTTATGACCAACCGAAGATTCTCGGCAAAACCGGCAACACCGATTAAACGAAAAACAAGAAGTTTCAATACAATAGTTTATAGCCTTAAGTATCTAAATGAAAGTTATAGATAACCTCAAACTGTGAGCGTACATAAAAAGAACGTCCAAATCTGACTTCGTATGAGGAAGTTATGATTTTTCCAAGATTCGGGTATAGTAGTAGACAACTAAAAACTCGAAATAGAGCTCGAGATACTTTTGACCAAAACAACCTAAATGAGAATCTAAGGTCTCAACATTAGTAGCGCAATGGCGAAAAGTCTGACGAAAACGGACACCGGATGAAGAAGTTATGGAATTTTAACGGACTTTTCGTGTCCCGGCCAGTTAAAAATAAATAATTAAAAATAAAGTCAGAATTTTCCGATGAAGTCTAAACAAGAGTTGTAGATCATGTTTTTAGCTACGCGTGCATATAAAGAACGTCGAAAACGGAGCTCGTACGCGAAAATTATGGATTTTACAAGTTCGGGGTCCAAAATCCGAGGCTGTCAGGCCCCCACGACGTGGCACAAGCTTGCCGCGACCCGGCAAGTGACTGAGGGCGTCCAATCAATGGAAGAGGATAGGTTTGACTCCCCACGACGTGGCACACCCCAAAAATGCCCCTATAAGTAGATTTCAAGGGCTCCGAGTTCCATTGTTCAGTTCCTTTCTTTCTCGCGCTGAAACTCTGCGTTTAAGCCCCCGAGACCCTCCCAAAGCCCCGGTTTTCACCTTCAAGTCCCGAAGGAAGGTTTTGTGTTCTCGAGATTCCCGAGATTCCCGAGAATCCCAAGATTTTCTCGCGTTTTCAACTCTTCCTGTCGAAGTTCTGCTCGATTCTTCTCTCGACTACTTTAAATCAACCACTTCAATCAAGTGAGTTCATACCCCTAATCAATATTTTAAATGATTTTAAATGCTTTAATGGGGGGGGGGGAATACAAGTAGAAACAAACATGTTATATTCTTATATATGTATTTTATAACTATGTTTGGCATTTAACGGATTTCACATGCTACAAAATGTGATGCATGAAATGGTTTTACATCTTAAAAACATATTATTACCAAATGTTTTACCTTTGAAATGTTAATTAAAATGACACCAAGCCATTGTTAATTCTTCTTCAAAACCCATAAGAGGTCTTACAAAACTATTTTTACATTCTTGAACTAAACTATGCATATACACTTATATTTCTTATATATGTATTGATGTTATAGTTTACATCTTTCATTTAGTTTCCCATACCCTTGAGTAGTAAGAGTGTATAAACCTACATGATCATCCAGTTATATTACAATAGATTATCATAGGGATAATTTGAAGATATCAAACATTACTTCTATTACAAGGAATCACACAAGAGTCAGTTCATTCGTGAGTCTATACTAGTACATTACCTGATATATGAGTACTTACAGATGTTTACCTGATACATGAATATGTTTACATATACATACATGTTACACGGACATACATACATGAATGCCATATAGGAACACTTTTACATAGGTGCATTATCCTGTATTCACTTACCTGGATACTTGTACTTAGAACTAAGAGGATAATTTATTAGTACTTTCTATGTAAATTATCTTTCCTATCCCGGTTCAATGGGATATCTAGGCGGGACTCACCATTCCGAACCCCACTGATTAGCACCAGTGGTCGATGACCATCTACGGAGGTCTAAGGTTACTACTTATATTAGGAAGATCGATTTGGGACTAACCCTTCCGCCCACCTGCTGCTGCTACAGAGGACAATTGGACAATCTTCGGATGTTCATTAGGTTATACATTTCGCTTAATGCGATGTTGTGTTGGTCCTAGTACCCAGTGACAACACATACAGTATTACATTTTTCCTGTTTACTTTATTTTGTGATACAATTCACATAAACGATGAGTTAGACTAAGCACTTTTAGTACTAGTGAAAACAAAGGAAAAACTATCATTTTACAAACAGAACATTCGGGTCTTGGTAGAAGACTACACGTCATACTTACAAAACATTCGGGTCTTGGTAGAAGACTACACTTCATACTTACAAAACATTCTGATCTTGGTAGAAGACTACACTTCTTACTTACAAAACATTCGGGTCTTGGTAGAAGACTACACGTCATACTTACAAAACATTCGGGTTTTGGTAAAAGACTACACTTCATACTTACAAAACATTCTGGTCTTGGTAGAAGACTACACTTCTTACTTACAAAACATTCGGGTCTTGGTAGAAGACTACACTTCATACTTACAAAACATTTGGGTCTTGGTAGAAGACTACACCTCATACGTACAGAACATCCGGGTCTTGGTAGAAGACTACATTTCATACTTATAGAAAATAAGGGTTTTTCTAGTGATTTCATACTTACCTCAACATTTTCATTTAAAGGTTTACATGGCTTTCATAACAGATTTTCACAAACAAGGCAATGACACTTATATACTTATGAATTCACCAGCTTTAAAGCTGATACTCGCTTTCAAAATTACTTGTATCCTCAGGTCATCATAGACAGGTACCGATGCAAGGAGAAAGGAAGATGGAGCTTGTTCAAGACTTATCTTTCATTTTGATTTATGCTTTAGTGTTCATCAAAATTTGACAGAATACAATTGTATAATAATTATTTTATTAATGCAATGGATGATGTTGTTGCTTGTTTACTACATTACATTGTTGTTGATATTATACATGACGTCCTCCGCCCCAGAACGTTTTCGCCGTTCTCGGTTTTGGGGTGTGACAGCTATTCTCGGAGCAAAGAAGAGCATGGCCAATATCTCCGACAAGTCCTAGAAACTCTGCGATCGGAAAAGCTATACGCCAAAATCTCCAAGTGTGAGTTCTGGCTCCGGAGTGTGAACTTCCTAGGTCATGCAGTCAGCCAAGATGGAATCCATGTGGATCCCTCTAAAGTCAAAGCTGTTGAAGGATGGGCAATCCCGACCACGCTTACGGAAATCCGTCAGTTCTTGGGTCTAGCAGGCTACTATAGGAGATTCATTCAAAACTTCTCTAAGATCGCCAAGCCACTTACCTCGCTTACACAAAAGGGCGTACCATTTAGATGGACAGACAAACAAGAGGTCGCATTCCGAACCCTGAAACAAGCTCTCTGTAGTGCCCCGGTACTATCGCTACCGGAGGGAACGGAAGATTTCGTGGTCTACTGTGACGCGTCAAATCAGGGATTAGGTTGCGTTCTCATGCAGCGTGGAAGGGTGAGAGCTTACGCATCTCGCCAACTAAAGACGCATGAAGTAAATTATACGACTCATGTCCTGGTATTGGGAGCCGTGGTCTTCGCCCTAAAAATTTGGAGGCACTACCTATACGGTACAAAGTGCACCATCTTCACAGACCACAAAAGTCTCCAGCACATCTTGAACCAGAAAGAGTTGAACATGAGGCGACGAAGATGGGTTGAATTATTAAACGATTACGAGTGTGAAATCAAGTACCACCCGGGCAAGGCCAACGTGGTAGCTGATGCATTAAGTCGGAAGGAGTACTCAAACCGTCGTACGAAAACTCTCTCTATAACCATCCAATCTCACTTAGCCACTCAAATTGCGGTAGCCCAGTCGGAGGCCATGAAAGCGGAAAATAGGGCAAGCGAAGCATTGCGCGGAATGGAGAAGAACCTAGAGGCAAAGGAGAATGGAGTATACTATTTTATGAACCGTATTTGGGTCCCTAAACTTGGAGGATTTAGGGAGGTAGTTATGAAGGAAGCTCACAAGACGTGATACTCCGTTCATCCTGGCTCAGACAAGATGAAATGGGAATACCAGAAGCCCTCAGGGTTATTACAGCAACCGGTAATTCCTGAGTGGAAATGGGAGGGGATTTCTATGGATTTCGTGACCAAGCTACCCAAAACGTCGGATGGACTAGACACCATATGGGTAATAATTGACCGACTGACGAAATCTGCCCATTTCCTGCCAATAAAAGAATCCTACAAGATGGAGAGATTGACACGTTTATACATTCGAGAATTCGTGAGACTCCACGGAGTGCCAATATCTATTACCTCGGATAGGGACAGTAGGTTCACTTCACGTTTTTTGCAATCACTCCATAAGGCATTGGGAACTCATCTTGACATGAGCACCGCTTATCATCCACAAACGGATGGTCAAAGCGAACGAACCATTCAAACACTCGAAGACATGCTTTGCGTATGCGTGATAGACTTTGGGAAGTCTTGGGATACCCACTTACCTTTAGTCGAATTCTCGTATAACAATAGTTATCATTCAAGCATCAAGGTGGCTCCTTTCGAAGCACTGTACGAGCGTAAGTGTAGATCGCCGTTATGTTGGGCTGAGGTGGGTGATACCCAACTAGCAAAAACACATACGTCGGACAAAGCACTAACGGGACTGGAGATCATTCGCGAAACCACGGAAAAGATCGTCCAAATCAGGGCCCGATTACAAGCATCGCGCGACCGACAAAAGTGCTATGTCGATAAACAACGAAAGCCCTTAGAGTTTCAGTTCGGTGATCGAGTACTATTGAAAGTCTTACCCTGGAAAGGGGTTATACGTTTCGGAAAATGGGGAAAACTGAACCCACGATACATTGGACCTTTCGAGATCGTCGCCCGAATAGGTCCAGTGGCATATAAGCTGCAGCTACCCACAGAGCTAAACAGTGTTCACCCTGTATTCCATGTCTCTAATCTAAAGAAGTGCCTATCGGATGAAACACTCGTCATTCCCCTTGACGAAATCGAAATCAGCGAGAATCTCCTGTTCGTGGAACAACCGGTTGAAATCATGGACAGGGAGGTGAAGCGTACTAAGCAAAGTTGCATCCCGATCGTGAAGGTACAGTGGAACGCGAAGCGTGAGCCAGAATTCACATGGGAGCGCGAAGACCAAATGAAGCAAAAGAACCCCCCACCTATTCTAGCATTCTCAAATCTAGCTTTCAAACAGAATTTCAGGACGAAATTCCCTCTAACGGGGGGATGATGTCACAACTAGAAATTTTGTGTCATGTAATCTCTACACTTAAGTTAAATGTAGAATCAAAGACTCAAAGAGGATGTATGATGCTTACTCTATGACATCTAATTTTCAAACAAGTACACTATACAAGTGCTACAAATAGTCAACAAGCAATTGGAAACCCTAGAAATTCTTGTTAGGTCCATTTTGGGAATAGGACTTCCTTATTGGACTCATTGGGCCAATAAGCCTCCAATTTGACTATCATGGGATTAGAACCTTCAAATGGGCTCTAATTGGACCCACATTCATTTATTTCAACATTTTGGGCCATATTGGGCCTAGAATGAAATAAATAAAAAAATTTGAACCATGATTAACCTAAACTAGGCCAACAAAGTGTAAAAATCATATTATATTTTTTTTTGGGTCAAAAATCATCCTACTTAACTTCTATATGGGATTGAGGGCAATAAAGCCCAAAAACCCTTTTTCCTTCCAAATTCTCGGCCCAAGGCCCAAATCCAAGAAAAAAAGGGGTGGTTGACTTCTTCATCCCACCTCACTTTTGTATGGGGGATATCCAAGCCTTTACACCCCAAACATCCATGCATGTCTCATTTCTCCATGCAAACCACCCTCTTCTTCTCTCCCTCTCTCACTTTCGGCCGATTACACACACACACACAATTCTCTCACAACTCTCTCTCAAGAAAACTCCCTCCATTCTTCATCAAGATCTCGAAAATTAGGAGGTTTTCAAGGGGATATTTCCACAAACTCTTCATCTAAGGTAAGGTTATGCTTGGATCTATGATCTAGATTCTTTTTTTTTATCAAAAATCTCTTCCTAATCCATGCAAAAATCATAATCTTGCATCCTAGAATCACCTCAAGGCCGAGATCTTCATCATAGTGTGCTAGAGCCGAAAAATCACCTCAAACTTCTTCCAATCCTCTCCAAAACCGAAACCACACCCAAGAGCTTCATACCCCCTTATTTTCAGTTTTTATAAGTTTTGTGGGGGGGGGGGGGGGATACAAGAAAATGTGTAGATCTATCATTATTTGTATGCCTTGTATGATTTCTATTTTTATTTACATACTTATGTGTGTTTATGGTGTTGAAACTAGTCAAAAGGATCTAAAAATCGAGATTTGTATTATGATGCATGAATCAAGTGCTAAAACATACCATTATACATAAGTCATTATTACAAAAATAACCAAGTGGGTTTAGATTAACATCTTGGGCTAAAAATCACATTTTGGATTTAAAGGCAAAAATATGAAATTTAAGGGCTCAAAATGTCAAAATACAAATTCTGGAGGTTAATATGTGTCAAAACAGTTTCATAAAGGAATTTTCCAGAAATTTACACTTTAGAATGATTAACAGGTAAATTTTTAAACTTAATGGGCTAAAAGAGAACTTTTCGGCCCAATAAGGCCCAATATGCGAAAATTTCAAAGTTGAGGGCTAAAAATGCAAATTTTCTGTAAAACAGGGGACTACTAGTGTCCCAAGTCCATTTCAAAAGTTAAAAATGCTTTTCACAATTAAAAGGGACCAAAAATGCAAAAATTCTCTATTTTGGGCCAAAAGTGTAAAATTTGCGAAAATGAAGGTTCCAGCCGAAAAAATTTCATTTTGGGGGACTAAAACTGTTTTTTAAAAAGCTTTGAGCTGAAAAAAAATACTTTTCCTACAAGTTTTGACACTAAAGTGCCAAGAAAAATGGCTTAGGGACTAAAATATAAATTATTTTATATAAGGGTCCAAAAGTGTAAATTCATTTAAAAAGAAGGGTCTGAAAAATGTAAAAGACTAATGTCTTAAACAATGAACCCGACACGATGAAATGCTAGTACCTCGACTATTGGAAAATACATCTACAACACCAAAAATCGTTACCAAACGAATTTATTCGGTCTCGAATCAATAACAAATCCGAAACTACTAACGCGACGATACTTCAATACACACATGGAAATCTCGGAAACTCGATAGACACGCGGGAATACACCAGACGTCGATACACCGTCCTTGGACCCAAAAGTTTCAAATCATGCTTGTCGGGCCTAGCTAGCCCAATGACATGATCTTTAGGCCCGAAGGAAATCTGCTTACATGTAGTTGGGTCTAATACGACTTAATTCCGTGTAAAAGGACTTTCAATGGCAAACGTGCTGCTGGTCCCCAAGGGTCCTTCGGTACTGCTAGCAAAGTCGAGAATTCACCAATGCGATTCGGGCTATGGGCCCTTCGCATTCACGATAGTCTTGAACGACGTAGGGAAATACCGGGGCTTCGCACCCTCTTTTTCCCCTCGGTTGTGAGGCTACATGAGTCCGGGTGGTTGGGTTAAGTGAATTGTGCGAGCGATGCCTAAGGGATCGTTTGTACGGTTGTCAACTGGTCGTTTTCATTAATGTACGTTACAACAATTCACAATCCACAATTAATCCAACGTCTCCGGAGCTCAACGAATACACCTGTCGCAACGAAATTACAAAACATAAACTAGTTAAAGCAAAGTGATAGGAAAACGTCGGGTTTTCCTAGGTTTTTCAATTAATACACCTACAAACTACATACCGAGTCTTACAAATCGTACTCTTACATTTATGGAAACTAACAAGCATACTTACGGATCTTCACACCTTTTACACTATACTATTTTTAGAAAATATCGGATTTTCTGGTGGTTTTCAAAACAATAAAAAACATTGGATTTCAAACATTACTTATGAACTCACCAAGATTTCATATATTGACGTTTTTCAAAAATACTTGTATTCTCAGGTAATAGATAAAGTGAAGGAAGAATTGTACTCTATGACGTTTTGCTGTTATTTAATTAGTATCGAACAATTTACTTTTGGACATGTAATGTTATGGAACAATGTAATGAATGTAAACACTATCAGTTGTAATATTCCAATGTTTGGTGATGAATGATATTATGTTTCATGTTTATTCATTGTGATGGTATTCCATTGAGTCACAACAGCCCCCGGACGTTTCCGTCGTCTGGTTCGGGGGTGTGACAATACTGGCGTTAGGCGAGGCTTTTGGTCGTACCCGATTAGGTTGCCGTAACCCGATATGGTAAATTCTAGAAATATTCCGATCACTAATATGGGGTGATTAAAATGATTTCTAAATGTATTAAGACACCCATTAAGTCATTTTAGATACGTAAAAGTTAATGACTTAATTAAACAAGGAAATCGGAATCGAATTTGGAAACGACGATTGGTTGCTTGAATTGAACTACGAAAGAGTTACAAGAAGTGGTACGGAAATTTCGGGTTGTTACATTATCCCCCCCCCCCCCCCCCCCCCCCGTTAAAGGGAATTTCGTCCCAAAATTTAAAGTTAAAACACGAGACAAGATACAAATCATGGATCTGGAAAGAGTTCTGGATACTTCTGTTTCATTGAGTCTTCCCGCTCCCAAGTGAATTCCGGTCCCCGCTTGGCATTCCAGCGAACCTTCAATAACGGGATGCGACTTTGCTTTGTACGTTTGACTTCTCGATCCATGATTTCGATCGGTTCCTCCACAAAGTTGAGGTTTTCATTGATCTCGATCTCGTCTATGGGAATCGTTAGGGTTTCATCGGATAGGCACTTTTTGAGATTTGAAACATGGAAGACAGGATGAATGTTACTGAGTTCGTGAGGTAAACGAAGTTTATAGGCAACCGGACCGATCCTGGAGAGGATCTCGAAGGGTCCAATGTATCTAGGGTTAAGTTTTCCACGTTTACCAAAACGTACAGTGCCTTTCCAAGGTGAGACTTTCAACAGGACACGGTCTCCAACCTGGAATTCTAGAGGTTTCCGACGGTTATCAGCGTAACTCTTTTGGCGATCTCGTGAAGCTTTTAGTCGGTCTCGGATTTGAATGATCCTTTCGGTGGTTTCGCGGATGATTTCTGCACCAGTGTGTAACGACCGAAAAATACAACCAATTTTAAATTTTTCAAAAACATCTTGATTCCATAAAATCTTTACAAAAAGTTTTTCAGTACAAAACATTTAACGTGTTCCTAGAATCACAACACTACGAAATCATGAGGAGCGGT
Source organism: Lactuca serriola (assembly GCF_051521515.1). NCBI lineage: Eukaryota > Viridiplantae > Streptophyta > Magnoliopsida > Asterales > Asteraceae > Lactuca > Lactuca serriola. The sequence continues at coordinate 144,566,927 of NC_136408.1, read as the reverse complement.
ACGATCACACCTTCGCCTTGCCACGATCACCTGAAGAACCTGAAAAACATAAAACCACAACTGTAAGCCCGAAAGCTTAGTGTGATATCCCCAAAATACCAACCACAAATACCATACATGCATATCATGCCACAACATAACTAATCACAGAACAGCCATGCACTCCGGGTCTACTGTGTGACTGGCCCGCCGCACCGGCCTACAGTCCACCTGGTCCACCCTCTGAGTCTATCCACATGTATCGAGTCTGCAATGTGATTGGTCCGCACGTTCCCGGGCCTTCAATCCACCTGGTCCACTCTCTGAGTCTACAGTACGACTGGTTCGCCCGCACTGGGCCTTAAGTCTGTCTGGTCCACTCTCTGAGCCTTCGGCACGTCTGGTCCGCCCCTTTGGGCCTACAGCCTATCCAGACCACTCGCTGGGCCTACGGGACAACCGATCCGCCCTGGGTATCTTGGCCTACTGCACACATCAGGACCCGCCTCAACCCAACTCCAGTCCAAACAACCATGTGCACATATATACATACAATCATAAAGCAAATCACAGTCCACAAGCAGATCAAACAGATCACATAACATATCAACATCCTAACCAGGATACCGACCTAACAGGTCACTAGCATATACCATCCTAACTCTCAGGATGCAAACATATCACAACAACAACATAACAATAACATAGCAACAACTACCCGGATCTCAATCCGATAAGGGCCGGCCTTGGTGCCTTAGACCCCATTGATATAGTGAGGATAACTCACCTCAAAACTGCCGGCCGAACAGATAACCCAAGCTGCTCCGATCACTGATACGATCTCCACCACTGGTCAACCACCAATGCACTGAACTCAAAACAATAATCAACAATTACTAAAATACCCTTGGAAACCACTGATCAACCCTTGGTCAAAGACAAGGTCAAAGTCAACCCCTGACTGACCCTACTCGCCGAGTCAACCCTATGACTTGCTGGGTTTCCATACTCAGAACTTTACTCAATCCGCGACCTAACTCGCCGAGTCACCCCGAGACTCGCCGAGTCCAACAACTCTGAGTCCACTCGCACACAACTCACCGAGTCATCCCTTGACTCACCGATTCTCGACTCAACCAGAGAATATCGAGACTCTTCGACAAGACTCGCCGAGTCTAAGGCTATCATCAACCTACTCGCTGAGTTGTTCATACAACTCGCCGAGTTCCAGGCCATCTGCATCCGACTCGCCGAGTTGTTCTTCCAACTCGTCGAGTTCCAGATCATCTTCAAGCAACTCATCGAGTACACCCATGTGACTCGTCGAGTACCACCGGTCTGAATCCATTCAAAAGCATTCCAGGCCATGCAATTGCTCCAAAACATATATCTAGCCTCCTACAACTCCTCCATCACGTAAAGTGGCAAACTTTACGTGAATCCAAAGAGATCTATGCATTTTGCACATTAGGGCTAAGGTTTGGGACAAGATAGCTTCATCCAACACTCAACACAGGGACTTTCATGCATTCCAACTCTTCTTCATTCCAGATCTGAGGTAGCAACCTCAGATCTAACCTCTAGACTCCAGTATAACTCAAGATAAGCTTCCCTCAAACCCCAAAATGAAGAAACAAGATAGCAATATCCTAAGAACGAGATATTACCTCAAAAGAACACCCCAACTCCAAGAAAACTCGAATCCAAGCAAAGCCCCTTGTTCCACACCTTCAAACTCTAAAAACTTTCTTCAACAAATACTTCTCCAAGCTCCAATCCACTCAATAATGGTGCTTCTCCGAGATTTAGGGTTTCTGGGACTCAAGGGGGTCATAAAGAGGCTGGGGAGGGAACATAATGCTCTTTATATAGGGATCAACCCCGAGAATTAGGGTTTTCTCCACTCAGCGCCTACTCGCAGAGTCCATCTCATTGACTCGCCGAGTCGGCTACTTAACACGCGACCTAGTCGTGACTCTACTCGCCGAGTCCATCCATGGCCTCGCCGAGTCACTCTTTCCCAATTAACACTTTTAGCCCTTCAACTCTACTCTTGCTATTTCGGGATGTTACAATTCTCCCCCACTTATATTAGGCTTCGTCCTCGAAGCCTACAACAATTCAACTCCAATGATACTCCCACAACGCACCACCTGGCCTTAACCGGATCAGGTCCCTCAAGGCATACCCATCGAAACTCGAACACACTTTCCCTTCCCTTACGGCGTCCTGACTACCGTCTCGAACCGGGGACTGGCTGTACCTTCTGATAATCACACCTAATAACCGAGTATTACCCAAGGTGCATCACTGCCCCAAATCTCAACAATCACTCGACCCATAAGGGCTAGAAAACCATGAAACATCGGATCCCCGATCCGAATCCCACTCTATCCATTCCGTAACGATGGAAAGACCCATTCTCTATCTCAGAGCAACTCCCATGAGTTCTCCTCTTGCAATCACATACACATGCTGAACTAGCTCTAGCACCCTCAGGTTAGGAAAACCCGATACACTGATGACATCCTCAAACATCCCCCAGGATGAACCACTAATACATACCCAATACCCTGATCAGAGTCACACTGAGAGTCCAAGACTCTCTCCCTGCATCCTTTCCGAGCCTCTTGGCTCTATACCTACGGAATTCCTTCCGCAACCTCAGCAGACATCCCAAACCGGATGAGCTTCTATTCCACTGCCGCAAACACGATGCTCAAAAACCATACTGGAAATACTCTAATCATAACTCTGCTCTGCCGCTTTCACTTCCGTGAACTTTCACCCCCTCTCGGAGTTACACGCCTCTCTCTCTTCCTTTACCAAGGAATCCACTTGGCCACGTTGTCACTCCGACAAGTGCCACGGTGCTCGCCCAACGCGACACCACCCTTTTTGCGTATCCGCTATCCATCCAACACACATATTCTGGCTCTCATCGCAGGGGCTCTCAAGCCCATGTACTATCTCAACTCATCAAGATCACTACCCGGGGCCAGACCTTCTGATGCAAACACACTGCGACATACCCAATCCATAACCTCAACTGATCCAACAATACCTGCAGAGTCTTTAGCATGACTGGACCACCTCACCAGGCCTTCAGCCCCTCTGGACCACTCTCAGAACCTTCAGCCAATCTGGACCGCTCCCGGTGCCTACAGTTTGGCTGGATCGTTCTCCGAGCCTTCGGCCTGACTGGTACGCCTACCGGCCTTCCGTCTATCCGGACCGCTCAACTAGCCCTCATTATTCCGAGCTATCACCCCCGGAAATCCTCCCATGCATACCGTTCTAGCCCTCTAGGGGTTCCGAACTCAAACTCCGTCAAACATACTCGATCCCGGCCTGCTTCCAGGCCTCCACAATCAAATTCCCTAGGTCTGTATCCCGCCCCGCATGCCCGACACTCGCTCCTATCAGCCTATACTCTGGGCTGACAGAACACTGCTAAATCCCAATAGCTAAGCACCCTCAAATACTCATCGACCTCCCGGAGAATTCTCCAATTCTCCCCCACTAATAGCACTGATTAACAACCACCGATCGCCATCACCGACCTTCCAGAACAACCCTGCACAAAGAAAACACTTTCACGCGTACTGCTTCCCACAAGCATAAACAACCTTAATGAGATCTCACATCAACACTAATTAACCCGCTCGAAAGAAACTCAAACTGCATCTAGCCACCCCTCAGAAAGCAGATGCTACCCGACCTTCTAACCCAAGTCGGGTTCCCGCTAACAACCCTCATGAATGATAACCAACAGACAACCCATAACCAAAACCACAACCCGCAAAATGATGAATACCGCATCGAAAACCACACAAGGATACCCGCTCAAAACAATACACCACAATAATCACAAGATAACAAGACATCAAGAAAGAAACATACCCGCAGTTGCATCCGACACTGCCCTGGCCTCCTCTGCTACAAGCTGAAAAGCACGACCCTGAGCCCTTGGGGGCTCCGCTCCACCCAGACCTCCACCTGTGATCCTCAAAGTGGCCGGTGCTGGAGCCTGCACCGATCCTGCAGCAAGCTATGGACAGTTGACCCTCAAATGTCCAACCTGATGACAAAGATAGCAAATCCTCAAATCCCGAACTGGCGCTAACTGCCGACAATCCCTCGCATAATGCCCCTCCTTTCCGCACTTGTGGCATGCACCACTGGACCTACAAGCTCTGGCGTGACTCCTCCCACACTTTCCACAAGCATGGCTGCTCAGATCCCCCACTCTAACATCAACGGTCTTGGACCGTTTCGGCGCCGGCTGCGACTGCACCGGAGCCTGCCTCAGCTCACGAAACTGCAACTCAATCTCTAACTCACGCCGCCTAGCAGCCTCCTGCAACTCCAACAATGTCTCGCACCTCTGCGCAGACACAAACTGCCTGATGTCCCTCTTGAGCATGCTCAGATATCGAGACATCTGAGCCTGCTCCGAAGCAAACTCTGGGCAAAACATCGCCCTCTTAGTGAACATCCTGTTGATCTCAGTCACCGACTCCGAATCCTGCTTCAGCTCAAGGAACTCCTGAGCCAATCTCTCCCTCTCAACTTGCGGAACATAACGAGTGATGAACATCTCTCTGAACTGATCCCATGAAACCGCAGCCCTCTGCGTATCCGAATATGACCCCGTGGTCAATCTCCAGCAATCCTTCGCCCCGAGCCTCAACAGGTTCAGAGCACACCTCACCCTCTGATCAGCAGGCCATAAACACGTGAAGAAACACCCCTCCACGTCTGACAACCATCCCAGAGCGACGATCGGGTCTGGAACTCCATCGAAGGTGGGAGGCTTCGTATTAGCGAAGTCCCGATACTGAAAGCCCCGACCAGCTCCTCCCCCTGCCGCCGCTACAGCCGCTGTAGCCGCCGCGGCAGCCGTCTCTGCGAGAGCCGCATAGTGCTCATCAAAATAGTCAACCATGGCGGTCTTAATCGACCCAAATAGCTCTGGCAACTCAGCCCGAAACAACTCAGCAATCTCATCACACAGGATCTCACGAATCCTCGCATCCAACTCGCTCGTGCTCATCTGACCGATAACCTCGGGGTGGCACCGATCCACCCGGAACTCTCTCTCTCCAACTCCCGATCCTGATCCGGATCCACTCTCATCATGACTCGGAATCTCCATACTGAAAAACACCACACAAAATCTCAGACTCTTCTCACAAACCTGGGATCCAACTCTCTCAACCCATCCCTAAAGATCATGGTTTCCCTGATACGCGTATGGGTCCTGTGCTTTCAGTAGTACGGGCCCATACTACCTTCCACACCTACCCATATTTGTATGAAGTACTACCACAACACCCTAGAGAAACATGCATAACAACGCTCAATCCTCACCACCAAAGGAACACGGAAAATATCCCATAAGGAACCCTAGGCTACAGGCATCACAAATCAGGCAACATATCATGAAATCCTGAAGATCCCTAGCCTATCACTAGCATGCTGTTCTATCAAAGCTCAAAACAAATAACATGCATGGTATTTTGGGGGTTACTTACTGGCTCCGGCTGATCGTACCTTCGCGTCCTCCCCTACTCATTTTTTTGAAAACCATTTTTAATTACTCTTCTGAAAACTCTCCTCGATTTGAGACTGGAGTCACACGAATGTTCCTCCAATTCACTCAAACCAAGGTTCTGATACCAACTTGTAACGACCGAAAAATACAACCAATTTTAAATTTTTCAAAAACATCTCGATTCCATAAAATCTTTACAAAAAGGTTTTCAATACAAAACATTTAACGTGTTCCCAGAATCACAACACTACAAAATCATGAGGAGTTGTACGATCACGCCTTCGCCTTGCCACGATCACCTGAAGAACCTGAAAAACATAAAAAACCACAACTGTAAGCCCGAAAGCTTAGTGAGATATCCCCAAAATACCAACCGCAAATACCATACACGCATATCATGCCACAACATAACTAATCACAGAACAGCCATGCACTCTGGGTCTACTTTGTGACTGGTCCGCCGCACCGGCCTACAGTCCACCTGGTCCACCCTCTGAGTCTATCCACATGCATCGAGTCTGCAGTGTGATTGGTCCGCCCGTTCCCAGGCCTTCAATCCACCTGGTCCACTCTCTGAGTCTACAGTATGACTGGTCCGCCCGCACCGGGCCTTCAGTTTGTCTGGTCCACTCTCTGAGCCTTCGGCACGTCTGGTCCGCCCTTTTGGGCCTACAGCCTATCCGGACCGCTCGCTGGGCCTACGGGACAACCGGCCCGCCCTGGGTATCTTGGCCTACTGCACACAGCAGGACCCACCTCAACCCAACTCCAGTCCAAACAACCATTTGCACATATATACATACAATCATAAAGCAAATCACATTCCACAAGCAGATCAAACAGATCACATAACATATCATCATCCTAACCAGGATACCGACCTAACAGGTCACTAGCATATCCCATCCTAACTCTCAGGATGCAAACATATCACAGCAACAACATAACAATAACATAGCAACAACTACCCGGATCTCAATCCGATAAGGGCCAGCCTTGGTGCCTTAGACCCCGTTGATATAGTGAGGATAACTCACCTCGAAACTGCCGACCGAACAGATAACCCAAGCTCCTCCGATCACTGATACGATCTCCACCACTAGTCAACCACCAATGCACTGAACTCAAAACAATAATCAACAATTACTAAAATACCCCTGGAAACCACTGATCAACCCTTGGTCAAAGACAAGGTCAAAGTCAACCCCTGACTGACCCTACTCGCCGAGTCAACCCTATGACTTGCCGAGTTTCCATACTCATAACTTTACTCAATCTGCGACCTAACTCGCCGAGTCACCCCGAGACTCGCCGAGTCCAACAACTCTGAGTCCACTCGCACACAACTCATCGAGTCATCCCTTGACTCACCGATTCTCGACTCAACCAGAGAATATCGGGACTCTTCGACAAGACTCGCCGAGTCCAAGAACAGACCCGCCGAGTCTATGGCTATCATCAACCTACTCGCCGAGTTGTTCATACAACTCGCCGAGTCCCAGGCCATCTGCATCCGACTCGCCGAGTTGTTCTTCCAACTCGTCGAGTTCCAGATCATCTTCAAGCAACTCGTCGAGTACACTCATGTGACTCGCCGACTACCACCGGTCTGAATCCATTCAGAAGCATTCCAGGCCATGCAATTGCTCCAAAACATAGATCTAGCCTCCTACAACTCCTCCATCACATAAAGTGGCAAACTTTACGTGAATCCAAAGAGATCTATGCATTTTGCACATTAGGGCTAAGGTTTGGGACAAGATAGCTTCATCCAACACTCAACACAGGGACTTTCATGCATTCCAACTCTTCTTCATTCCAGATCTGAGGTAGCAACATCAGATCTAACCTCTAGACTCCAATATAACTCAAGATAAGCTTCCCTTAAACCCCAAATGAAGAAACAAGATAGCAATATCCTAAGAACGAGATATTACCTCAAAAGAACGCCCCAACTGCAAGAAAACTCAAATCCAAGCTAAGCCCATTGTTCCACACCTTCAAACTCTCAAACTTTCTTCAACAAATACTTCTCCAAGCTCCAATCCACTCAAAAATGGTGCTTCTCCACGATTTAGGGTTTCTGGGACTCAAGGGGGTGATAAAGAGGTTGGGGAGGGAACATAATGCTCTTTATATAGGGCTCAACCCCGAGAATTAGGGTTTTCTCCACTCAGCGCCTACTCGCCGAGTCCATCTCATTGACTCGCTGAGTCGGCTACTTAACATGCGACCAAGTCGCGACTCTACTCGCCGAGTCCATCCATGGACTCGTCGAGTCACTCTTTCCCAATTAACACTTTTAGCCCTTCAACTCTACTCTTGCTATTTCGGGATGTTACACAGTGAGAGCACTGTCGGGGACTTGACTCCTGGCTAACTGTGTATCCCCCACCTCAGCCCAGCACAGAGGGGATCTGCACTTACGACCATATAGGGCTTCAAACGGATCAGCCCTAATGCTGGTGTGGTAACTGTTGTTGTATGAGAATTCGATCAAGGATAGATGTGTGTCCCACGACTTTCCAAAGTCAATGACACATGCCTTAAGCATGTCCTCCAGGGTTTGGATTGTTCTCTCACTCTGTCCATCGGTCTGAAGATGATACGCTGTGCTCATATCTAGTTTGGTTCCAAGGGCTTTCTAAAGGGACTGCCAGAATCTTGAGGTAAACCTGCTATCTCGATCGGAGATAATGGATGCAAGTACACCATGTAGTCGAACTACCTCCTGGATGTAGGTTTGCGCGAGTCTTTCCATTTTGTATGATTCTTTGATCGGAATGAAGTGAGTGAATTTTGTCAAACGATCGACAATTACCCAAATGGTATCGTACCTACTAGATCACTTGGGCAGTTTAGTGATGAAGTCCATAGTAATCATCTCCCATTTCCATTCGGGGATCTCGGGCTGTTGGAGCAGACCCGAGGGTTTCTGGTGTTCAACTTTGACTTTGGCGCAAGTCAGACACTTGCCCACGAACGTAGCTATCTCAGCTTTCATGTTTGGCCACCGATATTGTCTCTTGAGATCCAGGTACATCTTGTCCGAACCTGGGTGAACGGAGTATTTGGTTTTGTGTGCTTCCCCCATGACAATTTCCCTGAATCCTCCGGACTTTGGAATCCAGATCCAATCCATGAAACAATAGACTCCATCACCTCTGATCTCAAGTTTCTTTTCCATCCTCTCAAGGTTTCGATCAACACGTTCTCGGGTTTGAGGTCTTCTGACTGGGCTTCTCGGATTTGCATGGGTAAGTTGGAATGGATAGTCATCGTCTGGTTCTTCACTTTGTGGCCTGCACTTTCCTTTCGGCTAAGGGCATCTGCTACCACATTGGCCTTGCCGGGGTGGTAACGGATTTCACACTCATAATCACTGAGTAGTTCTACCCATCGCCGTTGCCTCATGTTCAAGTCTTTCTAATCAAAGATGTGATGCAGGCTCTTGTGATCAGTGAAGATTGTGCACTTGGTTCCGTAGAGATAATGTCTCCAAATCTTCAATGCAAAGACTATGGCTCCTAGTTCCAAGTCATGTGTGGTATACTTGACCTCGTGTGCTTTCAGCTGTCTTGAGGCATAAGTAATCACTTTTCCTCTTTGCATAAGCACACAGCCTAAACCTTGATTAGATGCATCGCAGTAGACAACGAAGTCCTCTGTCCCTTCGGGCAGGTACAGAACAGGCGCGCTGCATAAGGCTCTCTTCAACGTTTGGAATGCAGTTTCTTGTTTATCACTCCAACAAAAGGGTACACCTTTATGTGTTAGAGTGGTTAAGGGTCTGGCAATTTTGGAAAAATTCTGAATGATTCTCCGATAATAGCCAGCTAAACCCAAGAATTGACGAATTTATGTGGGTGTCTTCGGTGCCGACCAATTCTCTATCGCTTTAATCTTGGAAGGATCCACGTGAATACCCTCCTCGCTTACCACGTGACCGAGGAAAGTTACCTTCCGTATCCAGAATTCACACTTGGAGAATTTCCCGTATAGCTTCTCGAATCTAAGGGTCTCCAATACTAACCTCAAGTGTTGTTTGTGGTCTTCTTCGCTTCGGGAGTAGACGAGGATGTCGTCAATGAACACGATGACAAACTTGTCTAAGAAGGGAAAGCACACCAGGTTCATCAGGTCCATGAACACAGCCGGTGCATTGGTTAGACCGAAGGGCATCACTACGAACTCGTAGTGTCCATATCGAGTTCTAAAAGCTGTTTTGGAAACATCATTCTCCTGAACTCGTAACTGATGGTACCCTGACCGAAGGTCTATCTTTGAGAAGTAACTCGCTCCCTGAAGTTGATCGAAGAGGTCATCTATTCGCGGAAGAGGATATCGGTTCTTAATGGTCAACTTGTTCAGCTCACGCTAGTTGATACACATCCGAAAGGATCCATCTTTCTTCTTGACAAACAATACCGGAGCTCCCCAGGGTGAAGAACTCGGTCTAATGAATCCTTTACTGAGCAACTCATTGAGTTGACTGGATAACTCCTGCATGTCTGCTGGAGCTAAACGATACGGAGATTTTGCTACGGGAGTAGCTCCAGGAATTAGGTCAATACGGAACTCGACCTGACGCTTGGGAGGAATTCCTGGAAGCTCTTCGGGAAACACATCAGGAAAGTTATAGACTTCGGGGATGCTCGCGAGGTCTTTAACTTCTTGTATCTCGTTGATTACATGGGCTAAGAATGCAATGCGCTCCTTTCATAGGAGCTTTCGAGCTTTGATGCAGGAAATGATACGAAGATTGGAACTGGGTTTATCGCCATAGATTACGAGAGTCTGTCCCAAAGGAAGATTGAGATGGATGGCTTTTTCGTAACAAAGGATATCAGCATGATTGGGACTCAACCAATCCATGCTAATGATAACATCAAAGCTCTTAATGGAGACTGGCATGAGATCTATAGGAAATGAGTGATCATTTAGGGTAAGCGTACAACCTATGAATACATCGTTAGTGCTTTCTTTCTCACCATTAGCCATCTCGACGGTAAACGTTTCAGTTAGTGGTTGAGGATTATGTTTTAGGTTATGTTTGAATGCATGACTAACAAAACTCCTTTCAGCACCCGAGTCGAAAAGAATACTAGCATATGAGTTGTCGAGAAGGAACGTACCCGAAACAACAGTGGGCTTGGCGACTGCTTCCTCCCGTCCCATGGTTAGAACCCTTCCGGTGTTATCAGCAGTTGACTTCTTGGGTTAGTTTCTTTTAAAGTGCCCAACATCTCCACAGTTGTAGCAAGCTTGACCAACGCCTGCTCCAGTTGATTGGTTGGCTGATTGGGCCGGAGTTTTGCAAAATCGAACTGTGTGCCCCTTCTTACCACAGTTGGTACAGGATAGTTCTCGGCAGGGGCCAGGATTGTGATGGTATTTGCACTTGTCACACAAAGGAACATTACCAGCATATCTACTGGTAGGAGTTGGAGCTGTGGATCCCACAACAGAAGCAGCAGCAACGGGGGTAGCAGCAGACTGTAGCTGTTTCTTGGAAGATCCTTGGGAACATTGACCCTTCTTCTTCTTCCAAAATTTTCTCTTTTCACCACTCCTTTGAGTCGGCTCAGAAGTGGTAGTGACTCTTCGTCGGTTGGGATAACCCCCAAATGAACCTTTCGATCTTTTTGTTTTCAGGAGTGACTAATCCTGGGCAGAGAAGTGCGAGATCATCGAATCGGGAAGTGTATGCAGCAATGTCGGAACCTTTCATCTTTAGGTTCCAGAGCTCGTGCTCTAGTTTCTGCATTTCACCACGGGGACAGTACTCGGCTATGAGGAGTTCTTTCATGGCTTCCCAGCCCATGGCATTGGCTACGGGGAGGGTCAGAGAATTTGACTTTATCGGACTCCGCACAGGCACAGGCTGCGAATTTGACTTTATCGACGAAGGTATAGGCTGTGAATTTGACTTTATCGGGCTCCGCACAGGCACAGATTTTAAAAATAGATTCGATTTTCTCGAACCAGCGGGACAAGGAAATGACACCTCCAGCGCCATTGAAGGATGTTGGTTTCGCGTTCATAAAATATTTATAGGAACCCCCTTTTTGGTGTCCCTGGCTATCTTCGAGGTTCTGGGATTGGGGACCACCTCCTGAACCACCAGGGTTCATTTGTGACTTGGCTGCCACCATTGCAGCAGTCAGGACTGTCTGGAGCGATGCAAGGTCAAATTGAGGAGGAGGTGGTGGTGAAGAAGGATTGTTGTTCTTTGAGCTGGGTCTTTTTCTGGGAGGCATCTTGATCTAATAAGATCAAGAAAGAGAGAGGATGATAATTCCTCTACATTGAATCGATAGATATGGCAGTTATATGTTCCGAATAAGCGATAAAGCAGGAAAGAGTTATCAAAATCAAGAAAGAGAGAGGATGATAATTCCTCTACATTGAATCGATAGATATGGCAGTTATATGTTCCGAATAAGCGATAAAGCAGGAAAGAGTTATCAAAACAGATAATTTATCGCTAAGAATGATCACAGAACGCCACTAGAGTGAGGATTTCTATAGAGGATTGGGTCGAGAAATACTCCCATAGTATTTCATGATTTGATTACGACAATGGTTCGATGTTTGGGATATTAGGGTAAGTTTTAGGCATGCCACACACCACAGTCACTCCCAAGCACATGTTGGCCGTGTCTCGAATGAATATAGTTGGCCAGGCTATATTGACCCTAGACATGACTACATAACTGCCCAGGTTTAACCGTAGTACACAACACCCAATTACTTATGTTCTGTTCTACTTGTGGTTACGGGTCACGACGATTCGGTATACTTGTATACTTTTGAAAATACTTGTAGTTTGAAGATACTTTTAATTCAGAGCACTTAGGCCCTTTAGTGCTTATAGTTTTATACCATGTAAGATTTGGTATACTTCATTCACTATAAACAAGGTCTCTAATACCAATCTGTCACACCCCGAAAACCTAAGGCGGAAACATTTCCGGGGTTGACTCCACGTTGAGTATCAAATCCAATGCACATAGTAAGTAAAGTAAAACGACCATTACATTACATAAGAAAAGTTTTTCAGTTGTTTCAAAAGTAAAGTTTGTACAGTTGTGTTACATAACATATATATATATATATATATATATATATATATATATATATATATATATATATATATATATGAACAAAATGAAACGGGTCTTCTGAGTACTCCGTCTTCTGACAAAAAGGATCTTCGGATACCTGTTCTAACGCTGACCTGAGAACACAAGCAGTTTGAAAATCAGCATAACGCTGGTGAGTTCATAAGCGGTTTTTGTTTGTGAAACTGTTCAAGTTTCCTTTCCGTTTCTGAAATGTTTCGTACACCAATAAAATCCCATATTTTCTTAAAAAGGTTGGTTATCGTTTGTCAACATATAAAGTAAAGTTGTACACTGAAAAACATGTTTTCTCTTGCAAAGATGTATAGTTAGGTTATCTGGATTGACATACCGTTCTGGTTATGTACCAATGTATTCCCAGGAAAGTCCCATACTTTCCTGATTTGTATGTTATCAATTGTGAAAGATGTACAGTTATCCGGTTTGTTATCCTTTCTGGTTATGTAAACGTTTCCCCAGGAAAGTCCCATACTTTCCTGAATGTTGATTACCGTATGTAAATGATGTATTCTTGTTAGGCCTGGTTATGTACAAGGTTTCCCAGGAAAGTCCCATACTTTCCTGAATGTTAGTTACTATATGTAAAAGATGTTTTCCGAATACGTGGTTATTTTCAATGTTTCCCCAGGAAAGTCCCATACTTTCCTGAATGTTGGTTTCCAATGTGAAAGATGTATGATAGAGAACTGGTTATCTTGTGAATTGTATAAAGTTGTTCATTATTACCATAAGTAAATCTTTGTTATCCTAATTGCGAGTTCCATAACCATACGATGGACTAAACTTGTGGCAATAAGTAGTCCACATACTTATGACTTTCGTCACCCTTGAACCATTTCGGTTCGGCTGTACCTAGCAGCCAGGTGTGGGGTAGTCAGCCCCGTATAGATCTATACACTCAAGTCACGCTCTCTAAATCCCAGAGATTCTGGTTACGGGTGTAGTTCTCCACTCACGTATCTCTGTGGAGTGTTCGTCGAGGACGTGTCTCCAATCATACAGGATTAACAAATTTACTAGTCATAATATGATAGTCCTCCACTCGCGTATATATGTGGAGTGTTACCGAGGACAAAACAGTGTACATGTATTATGTTCAAATGTCTAATGTCATGCTTTTAACTGATAAAATGTGGAAAGCCATTTGTGAAATATATGTAAAACATAACAGTTTAAAACCCATTTCACAAATATAGGTTTACATGGTCTGCATGTTCAAACGGTTATTAGTTGTAGTAATCGGTGTTAAAAGCATATAAAATGTGAAACACACATTTGAAAACATTTTTTTGAGTACAAGTAATCCCTTGTACTTTGCTTGTGTCCCCCCCCCCCCTGAAAACAATGAAAATAGTGAAAAAGGGTAGGGGTATGAACTCACCAGACTCGGAATTGCAACGGTTTCTAACACTAGACGTGGGTTCGGGGCTTGATTATTCGCGATGTCCCTATGTAAAATGAAATAATGTCCATATATATTCAATTAGGGATACATTCACTAATTATATGGAACATTACATTCCAACGAGGTTAAACACCTCAAAACGAGCGTTTGGAGTGACCCGGGTGACATCTACGGACGTGTATTGGTACTAGGGACTTGGGACTTGAGTTTACTCTCCAAGAGTAAACATTTAAGTGAGTTTACAACCACATATCACATACATACATGAGTTCACGGCCGTGAACTCATGTGGGTGTGGTTTTGAGGGTTTAATGGCTTATTTGGACTTGGGGATTGTTGGAATGACTTACTAAAATGCCTTGGAATAGATTCAATGAAATAATATCATTTAAAAGGGAGTTCACGGCCATAAACTTGGAGTTTACGTCTGTAAACTCTCCTAGGGTCAAAGATAATTGATTTGAGGCACAAGGAGCAATCACATGTGATTCTAATTAATTTTCCAAGGTTTGGTATCACTTTTGGGCATCAATTAACATCAAATTGGGAGTTTACGGCCCAAGTATACATACTATGGCCGTAAACTCTCCCATGTTCACGAATAATTAATTTATGGCACTTAAAACAATCACATGTGATTCTAGAAATTTTTCCAAGCCTTTGGGGTGAATTAGGGGCATCATTTGGCATGTTTATATGAGTTTACGGCCAAAGGGTATATTCCTAGGCCATAAACTCTTATATGTGTCATTTTGATATGATACAAACCCCCAAACTATTTTTAGATGGATCTAGGATTTACCACAAGGCTATTGGTTAAGTTACAAGGCATTTTGACATGTTTTAAGGTGTTAAATCCCCATTTTTGAGGAGTTTACGGGCCAAGCACATGCCTTGGCCGTAAACTCTTGTTTGTACCTCAAAATGCATGTTTAATGTGTTCCAAGTCCAGGTTTGTAAGCCTCAAGGTCATATCTAAGTCCCAACTATGATTTGGAAGGGTTAAATGGCTCAAAAACCCCATTATTGTGTGTTTACGGCCCAAGCTTCATCCTTCGCCGTAAACACATGTTCCAGGTCCTAAATCCTAATTTAAATATCAATTTGAAGGCTAAAGAGGTTAGATAACAAGTTAGGGATGTTACCTCTTTGATTTGGAGCCTTAAATCTTTGTTTTTGTCCTTTGATTTGGATGAGGAGAGTGTTTAGAGAGAGAGTAGTGAGATGAAGCCAAAAGCATCAAATGAAGGCTTAGAAAACATTATATAGTGTCTAAGTTTTGGACACGGTGGAATTCTACCCGATACCGGCGTTAGGCGAGGCTTTTGGTCGTACCCGATTAGGTTGCCGTAACCCGATATGGTAAATTCTAGAAATATTTCAATCACTAATATGGGGTGATTAAAATGATTTCTAAATGTATTAAGAAACCCATTAAGTCATTTTATATACGTACAAGTTAATGACTTAATTAAACAAGGAAATCGGAATCGAATTTGGAAACGACGATTGGTTGCTTGAATTGAACTACGAAAGAGTTACAAGAAGTGGTACGGAAATTTCGGGTTGTTACAATAAAGCATAAAGAAACCCTAGATTCATGAAATCTACTAAACAAACGCAGATGGACATGAATCCTTACCTCTCACAGCAGCTCTGAACAGAATGATGGAAGAGTTGAGTCCCACAAGACAGCCCAACTCGAAATCCATCCTTCCCTTTGCTAATACACTCCAAAGGATGATGAATTAGCCCTCCACTTGCACTACAAGCTTCCTCTCTGCTCTCTATGGTTTCTCAGGGTGTGGTAGCCGCAAATGAAGGCCATAAGGACCTTTAAATAGGTCCCAAACCCGAGAAATTAGGGTTTCTCTTTCCAGCACCTACTCGGCGAGTCCCTCCTCTTACTCGTCGAGTCCACTTATTAAATCCGCATGAGAAACCCAACTTGACTCGGCGAGTTGGATCCTCAAATCGTCGAGTCTCTCATTTAATCAAAAGATTAACCTTCACAATAATAACCTGGAAAATCTGGATGTTACAATTCTGCACCACTTGAATTAGATTTTTCCCTCGAAATCATTCCTTAACCACACATAGATTAAATCATTAACCCGAAAGCCACTACCGAAATGATCTTCATAGCACACTGATGTCTTTCTCTTTGGACACCCGAAACCACATAGAACCTCCAAAACCAAAGTTTAAGCCAACTCTTTCGCCACTAAAATATTCCTTCCCAATAACTGGAAACTCTAGTGGCCTGACCCGCCGCCATACCGCCTACTTGAGCGATCACCATGATTTTTGCTCCTCGAATATCAACCCATTTTCTTCACTGGCTCTCTGATTCTCATAAGACCACATCCAACAACCGGCTATCTCTCCTCCAAGCCGATCATGCTAAATCATACGATTCACGCCACACGAAATAAAGGGCTCACACTCCACCGTTGCACATCTACTAGACGGCTATCAGAAACCATCCGAACAAGGAATCCCCAACACTCTGCCCTTAGACACAAAACTATAACCATGCTCGCTCAAAAGTGTCTTTAAACATTGCATTCATAAACCTCAACTCCAAATTACATATCTCTTTTAACATCACACGAGGTTTGACCTCAACCCAATAGTTGAAACTCCATGGTTACCCATAACATGATCCAAAATGTCTCACCGAGTTCCTTCTAGCATCAACTATCTCGGCCCAGTGACACACAAGTCACAAAATCCTCTTTACTCTAAACGGATACTTTACTCTCAACCGGAATCGTCTTATGTACCCAATGTATTTCCTGTGCTCTCGAACTGGCACTACTCAGGTCTAAGATATTGGTGACAACAATAACCCCCCTCTTGACACGGAATCCATCTCTAAATCCGAAACTCAACCTGCCTACCTGACGCACCACCAGAGCCAAACTCAACTTGAGAGTTTGGTCTGCCCCAAAATTGGAACTACTCATCCCAACGAAACACTCACCTCATAACTCATGACTCGCAACTTGTCCACAAACCACCACTCAATTCGGAATATAGCAATTTCCGAAAAAAACGGAGACCCCAGTCTCGCCCCTGGTACAACCACCAGGCTCCAAAACCCAATACTAGGGCTACTCAAGCCTAAAACTCTTCTACATCATACTCTGATTGGAGATCACTTCATCATCACACTCTCTTATCGTCTAGTGAGTACTATTGCTCCCTGCAGCATCATGATGACCTCTCGGCGACTAGAGAGTACTACGGCTCCTCATAGCATCACAATAGCCTCTAACTAGTGAGTACTACGGCTCCCCGTAGCATCACAACACCATCTGACTAGTGAATACTACGGCTCCCTATAGTATCACAACTCCCTCTCTCTGACTTGTGAATACTACAGCTCCCCGTAGCATCACAACACCCTCTGACTAGTGAATACTACGGCTCCCCGTAGTATCACAACTCCCTTTCTTTAACTTGTGAGTACTACGTCTCCCCGTAGCATCACAATACCCTCCGACTAGTGAATACTACGGCTCCCCGTAGTATCACAACTCCCTCTCTCTGACTTGTGAGTACTACGGCTCCCTGTAGCATCACAACACCCTCTCTCATCACCCTATAATCTCATTCTCACTACAACACCACACTACGTCCACTGACTCATGCTCCGCAGACTATCATAGATAGCTACACACACTTGACCCAAATATGCATCACAGACTCCGACGGCGACCGCCATAACAAAATACCTTCCCCTGCTAAGATCCATAATCTTAAATAATCCCTCTTGATGGAAATACTCGAAAGGCTCCCACTGGAACCATAGATACTTAATTCACCACTTGCCGCCTCAAATTCACGACTCTAATATAATTCGGAATTCAGGACATCATACTCGGATACCTCGGAACACCATCACAGAACATCGCAATGTCCTACTTCAACCACCAATCCCATACTTACGACATCATACACAGATACTTCCATGCATTCCCTCAGGATATCATAACTATCCTTCATTTCACACAACGCGCAACTTTGGAATATGCCAACTCCCAATCGAAACACTGATGAATCGACAACGACTCAGAACATGATGACAACCATCCGAAACTCCCTCCTTTATTGGTCAAAACACATTCAAGAATACACTGACCGACCTTGAGGTTGGTCGCCCAATCAACTTCTTTCCTTCCCATACTGCATATAATAGCCCATACTCTGAACCAAAAATTCGCAACCGCCGATCTAACCTCGCAAGCCAACCACCTCAATTTCACCATTTTAACCTTGAAGGATTCTTAACCACCACAAGGTCTCTGACCAACGGCCAATTTCCGTGGAGACACTCATCCTTTCTCAAACACGTACCACATGCACTACCTCGCTCTGCACCTCTCCTTGACCACCAATAACTCTAGTCTTAGGAATTCGCACTGCAGGCCTCTCTATCCAGTTCTCTAATCGCTCTTGAACAATTCTCTGATCTCCTCAAAAGTACTCGGTTCTCCCCCACTTAGGGTTTGATGCATCACCAATTGGTTTGCCAACAATCTAACCCACAGGTTGTTTTTACCAATAACATCACACCTACTCTTGGAAGGTGATACGCAATGCTCGATGATCTCCCTGATGGAGATCAAGTAATTCCAAATTCTCCGAATCTCCGATGAAATCCTCAGAAACTTATCATCTTGACTACCTCTAGTAATTCAGAATCTCATACCATCCCACTACCGGACATCTCAACTGTCCATTCGTAACCCTGACTCTCAGTCTGAAAATAACGAACTACATATTCCTCATCCTCAACTCTTCAACCAACATTCCATCACATGGGTTGTAATAAGATTGGATTCCTCGTTACCACACTCGATACTCATCATAGACAATAAGAGCCACCGCCCCAATATCCTCTTCTTGATCATCTGCCGCTGCAGCTAATACATGCGCTACTATGCTAAGATAGGGTGTATCCTTGTCCTTGACCATCTCAGTCTCCGCTTACAACCTGCTTAGGCTCTAACATTACCTCTCCGCAGACATACTGCCCAAATACTCTAATGAAAGATTGTAACCAAAGCCACCCCACAGGTCTCACCCGTATCCTTGGAAACTGAAAATCTCAATACCTCTCCTATTTCCCACAAGAACAGAAATAACACTACTCAGGTCACAGAGAATGACATGTCCACCATCGGCTGATTGCTCAACTCATGCCACGATCCTCCATAACCGCCATCTCTACTCATCCTTGATTCTTGCGACTACATCTGACATCTTACCAAAAATACTTTGAAATGCTCTCGACCTCCCTCTCAAGGGATGCCTCTTCGGATTCAATCATGGCCCTCAGACCTAAAACCATATTGCGTCAAATCTCCACCTAACCAATCATGACCAGATAACCGGAGAACCACGAGCATCATTTGCTACAAACCATGGTACTCAACCTATGACGTCACTTCCCAATCCGCTATGATGCATGGTATCCGAACCATGACATCACTCCCCAATCTGCTTCGATGTATGGTACTTGAACCATAACATCACTCCTCAATCTGCAATGATGCTTGGTACTCGAACCATAACATCACTCCTCGATATGCTACGATGTATGGTACTCGAACCATAACATCACTCCTCAATCTGCTACGATGTATGGTACTCGAACCATAACATCACTCCTCAATCTGCTACGATGTATGGTACTCGAACCATAACATCACTCCTCAATCTGCTACTTAGAACATTTAGAATACTCCCTGTATCGAGTATAGGTCCTCTGCTTTTGGTAGTACGGGCCCATACTACCTGCCACATCTACCCATACTTTCCACACGGACCATCCCAGAGCTCCTAAGTAGCAGCTCGACCTTCTCGTTCACTAATCCCGTCATGCATGCTCGCTCCTCAGCGAAATGCTCTACTCTGCCAGCGTACTCATCTGACTAAGGCTACCCCCTCGGCTCTTCCTAGTTTCTCACACTTCTCCACCATCAGCTACTGAAGAACTCCTAATGATGCCAGCCATCTACCTCTTGAATATCGTCATACTCACTTAGTAGCTGACTCCCATCGTCGAGAGTTCCACAAAGCACAAAGCAAGCAGCATTCAGGCATCGAAGCATCTACTTTAGCACGTAAAACCTCCCTAGGTTATTATCCACTCGCTTTCCTCATACTCGAAGGATATCACCGAACTCTAACATCTTCGCCACACATGGCCTCTAGCTACCCTCTCGGCAGACTCCTCATATGCTCATATAGATACCTCTTCTAGATTACTCCTCTACTCGAATCCCCTAAAGGATTCATCCTGAATACTCTCGCTCATCTCATACTCAAAAGCACATCACATACAACAACAACTCCTAGGCTAAGGAATCACAAATCAGGCCACTCTAGTCCTAAGATATGAAATACCTAGGCTATCTTTAGCATGCATAATATCTCATAAAATGTATCATAAATATCTCATAACAAAAGTAAGGGTATTTTGGGAAATCACCGTTCGAGCTCTGGCTGATTCCACACACTACTATTTCTCGTTTTCTATTTCAACTCTTATTCGCTTCAGAAAAATCATTTCTTTGAAATTTTTTCTCAATTCCTCAGTTTGAGTCCAGATTTAATTGAAGGTGTGTCCGAATCCCTCAAACCAAGGCTCTTATACCAACTTGTAACACCGTAATTTTTCAAAACTAAAATTTTCATTTAAATTCGCTTAATTCTTAAAACACTTTTCGTAAAAATCTCATTTTGTTTAAATTACAAAACATAACTCCATAATCAATTAATTAATAATCGAGGATCCTCTAAAACATAACTCTTCCTCTAGTGTGTTCAATCGAGCCGGTGTCGTTCCGTAATCCTGAGAAAACCTGAAACACATAGCACAAAACACTGTAAGCACGAAGCTTAGTGAGTTCCCCAAAATACCACATATAACAGATATTAGCCACTCGAGGCTATAACTCTGTGGACCCTCCGGTCCTAACTCTGTGGACCCTCTGGTCCTAACTCTGTGAACCTTCCGGTTCTAACTCTGTGAACCTTCTGGTTCCAACTCTGTAAACTCTGGAACATACATGGCATGAATCACATAGAAATAATGCAGTGTATGACAATCACATAATAGAATACAAGATACTGGGTCATGTAACTCTAATTACCACTCTAGGTAAAGTATAGTGAGAAGACTCACCTGAAAGCAAAAAGCAGTTATCCTTACACTTGAATTTCGAACTCGCCACCGCCTAAAACATAAGGCAAATATCTCTAATTAAACCGACAATTTCTCTTTCCCTCTCTAATTGGGTAATGGGTAAAAGACCATTTTACCCCTCTATGATCTATATTACTTATGTTGACCAAAACCCCAAAGTCAACAAAAGTCAACTAAAGTCAACGGTCAACTCTGACCAGAGTCGTCGAGTGCACAAGAGTGACTTGGCGGGTCCATGCGTGTCACCTGACTCCTCTAAGGCCTCACTCGACTCGTCGAGTAAACCTTTCACTCGACGGGTTTCCACTACATTCGAATCGTGGGGCAACCCGACTCGACTTGTCGAGTCTTCCCATGGACTCGGTGAGTTGCTCCCATGACAACACTCATCTGACCTTCTAAGGTCAGATCTATTCCTCTAATCCATAGATATGGCTTTCTTACGACCAATAACCACGTAAAGGTCGAATCTTAGTACACATGCAAGGCTCTCTATGCTTATTTTGGTGAAATCCTTCATATTATGACAACCCTATCTCATAATTCCAAGGAAAAGGCATAAAGCAGAATGGAAGGGACTCTCTGGACCTCTTAAGGTCCAGATCTAGGAATCATTTCACCATGGGACCTCTCATACTCTAGATTCAAGCTAAATAAAGCATAAAGAAACCCTAGATTCATGAAATCTACTAAACAAACGCAGATGGACATGAATCCTTACCTCTCACAGCAGCTCTGAACGAAATGATGGAAGATTTGAGTCCCACAAGACAGCCCAACTTGAAATCCATCCTTCCCTTCGCTAAGACACTCCAAAGGATGATGAATTAGCCCTCCTCTTGCACTACAAGCTTCCTCTCTGCTCTCTATGGTTTCTCAGGGTGTGGTAGCTGCAAATGAAGGCCATAAGGACCTTTAAATAGGTCCCAAACCCGAGAAATTAGGGTTTCTCTACCCATCACCTACTCGGCGAGTCCCTCCTCTGACTTGTCGAGTCCACTCATTAAATCCACGTGAGAAACCCGACTCGACTTGGCGAGTTGGATCCTCAACTCGTCGAGTCTCTCATTTAATCAAAAGATTAACCTACACAATAATAACCCAGAAATTCTAGATGTTACAATCCGAGTTGCAGTTTGTGTTCCTATGATTAAATATGTTTAATCACAAGTTTGATTTGGAAATGTTCAATGGTTCAAATTACTTCACTTCATGGAAAGTGGAGATGAGAGTTGTTCTAGTTCAACAACGATATGCAGCGACACTCGAAAAAGGGGCATAACATCCAAAGAACATGTTGGTTGAAAAGCGGTGTACATTATGACAAAGCAACATAGTTACATTCTGTTGAGTTTCATAGATGAAGTACTAATGGAGGTCTTGGATCAAACTATTGCTTTTGGGCTTTGGGAGAAACTTTAGGACAAGTACCAGAACCACTCTCTGACGAACATGTAATATCAGAGGAAAAGTTTGTACACTCTCACAATGTCTGAAAGTACCCGAGTGAAAGATCATCTAGATAACTTCAATCACATCATCTTGGATCTACAAGGGGTTGATGGGAAAATTGAAGATGAAGATTATACACTCATTCTCGTCTGTTCTCTTCCGAACTCATATGATAATTTTGTTGATACCATGATTTATGGTTGGAAAAAAAAACACTATGAAAGATGTGAATGATTCTTTGATGTTTAAGGAACTAAAAAGAAAAGATTCAGTTGGAAAAGAGGTGTCTAGTAACGTTATGTTCACAGGGGGGGAGGAAGGACATATGAGAGGAAATGGGGAAAACAAAGGGAGATCATATTTAAAATAGATCTCTAAAGGTTAATCAAATGTTAAACGTTATAAATGTAAGGAGAAGGGGCACTTCAAGTGAAATTTTCTACAACTAAAGTATAGAAAGTTCAAGAGTGAATCAAGCAGCAATAACACTATCATTGTGGTTCAGGGAAGTTTTGGTGAAGGGGACGGTGGTGATGTACTAACTATAAGTAAATATCGTTATGCAGATGCTTGTGTCTTGGATTATGAAACGTCCTATCACATGACGTATAATCATGACTAGTTCGACTCTTCCAAAGAGTGAAATGGCATAGTCAAGATGGGTGATGATTGGGTAAGAAATATCAAGGGTAATGGCACTGTGCAAATCAAGATGCATGATGGTATGGTCAAAAGGTTAGATTCCTGGTATGTTTTGGAACTTAAGAAGAATCTAATTCCTCTTGGCACTTTGACTAAGAATGGGATGAGATATGCTGGTGAGGATAAGTAGTTAAAGTCTCCAAATGGGCTCTGGTCATAATGAAGGGAAAGATGAACCATGGAGGGATTTATATCTTGGAAGGCAGTACGGTTATGGAAATGATGGTTATTTCCCAATCCTTTAAAGAAGGTGATGACAAGATAGAGTTGTGGCATCATAGGTTTGATAGAATTTATAGGTTATAATTCAAAACATGAGGCGAAATAACTTAACCCTTAAGTTCACATGCAACCTATGTGGATCTAATTTTTCGTTATTGATAGCAATAATCAATGAATATCAAGAACCCTAAGGAGTCTCTACTATTATAATTATTGACAAGGGATTATGGTTTACATACCTTTTTATTATTATAGTAAATAATCAAATTAATTCCTTTCTTCAAATTCCTTGGAAAGTAGGAAACCAAAACATGATGCCTCTAATGGTTTGTACCAACACCTTAGTAGTTAGAACACTTGAGAAGAAAGGATGAAATTTCTAGCTCTAGCCTTTTTTAAAGGAGTGGACAAAAAATAGGATCCTAAGGGTCCTTTTTATAGTTGACATAAGAAGCCTTGGAAACCCTAATTTGAATATAATACTATTATTATTAGGTAATTACCTAACTTCCTAATTATCTTTAATAGATAATTATAGAACCCTAAAGGCTCTCTAAAACCCTCCCCTCCTGGGAATGTTCTGGAATCCCTTTTTTTTAAGTATTGAACAATTACAACTTAAGTCCGTGCACTTTTAATTAATCCAATTAATCCCATAATTAATTCCAAGAAAGGAAATCCTAGAATATGTTGACTCATACCTATGGGGTCCAACTCCATTAAATTTTCATGGTGGATGCTCATATTTTTTAACGTTTATTGACGATTACTAAAGGAAGGTTTAGGTGGACTTTCTAAAGACTAAAGATGAGGTGTTTGGAAATTTCAAGGAGTGGAATATTGTCGTTGAGAAAAGGACTAGAAAATAGATCAAGACTCTAAGGACTAATAACGGGTTGGAGTTTTGTAATGCTTCATTTGATAATTTCTACAAGACAGAAGGTATAGTGAGGCACCGCACTATACGATACACACCACAACAAAATAGAGTGGTAGAGTGGATGAACCAGACACTCATGCAATGTGCAAGGTGCATGCATATATTTGCTAACTTATATAAGTAATTCTAGGTGGAAGCAGATAATACTATTTGCTACTTGGTGAACAAATCACCATCAACTACTATATACTTGAAGATTCCTCAAGAGGTATGGTTCGGGAAACCTTTTGACTATTCTGGCTTATGTATATTTGGATGCCTCGTGTATGATCATGTGAATGATGGTAGACTTGATACAAGTGCAATGAAGTAAATATTTCTAGGATATGCGAGAATAGTAAAAGGTTATCGAATGTGGTGTGCAGAAGAAGGAAGAAATCCTGAATTTATCATGAGCAGAGATGTAACCTTTGATGAATTTTCCATGGATAACCATGGAGTATGTGATACAAGTCAAGCAGGTAATAAAGATCAGGGTGCTAACTAGGAGGTGGAGTTTGAGTCTCAAACTCCAAACAAATTTGTGATAAGTGATAAAGATCAGGGCGGCCGTGAACAGCCTAGACAAGATGAAAACCAAGAGCAACCCATGGGATCTTCTTCTAGTGGTTCTTATGTTGGAAGGGATGATTGGTCTGCAACTATAGCAAGGAGGAGATCAAATAGGGTTATTCGATAACCTGATAGATATGTGGGATGGGTCAACTCATGTGAACCTGATGCCATTTCATTTTCTTTGGCAACTTAAGAAGACATTGACATTAAGGAGACTCAATTGTATAAAGAGGCAATGGTGATTAATGAAGCATCAAATTAGTTGATGGCCATGAATGAAGAAATTCAATCATTAGAGAATGATGAAACATCGGATCTAGTTCCATTAGCAAAGGGAGAAAACCATTGGGATACACATGAATATTTAAGAAAAAGGATGGGATACCAGGAGTTAAACCATCTAGGTTAAAGGCAAGATTTTTGGCGAAAGGGTTTTCTCATAAAGAATGAATTGATTATCATGAGGTGTTCTCACCGTTCGTGAAGAACAAGACAATTCGGGTTCTTTTGACCTTCGTGAGTGTATTTGATATGGAGCTTGAACATCTTGATGTGAAAACTGCATTTCCTTATGGGAACTTAGAAGAGAAGATTTATATGTCACATCTAGAAGGGTTTCTAGATTCTAAGAAGGATCATGTATGTTTCCTGGAGAAATCTTAGTATAGTTTGAAACAGTATCCAAGTAAATGGTACAAGAGATTTGATTATTTAATGATCTCACATGGCTACACTCGAAACCAGTTTAACAACTATGTTTACTCAAAGAAATTTTCACCAGATTGCTACATATATATGTTGTTATATGTTGGTCGCCTGATCATTGCAACCAAGGACATGGCTTTAATAAATGACTTGAAGCCAACCCAGAAGAATGAGTTTGAGATGAAAAAATTTGGGAGCAACAAAGAAGGTACTTGGAATGGAGATTCAAAGGGATAGAACATCAGGGAGGTTGTGTATTTCTCAATAATAGTACAATGAGAAAGTAATGAAATCATTATATTGTGATCTGTCCAAACAAGTTAGAAATCCTTTGGCGGCTCACTTTAAACTTGGTCCGGATACTATGCCCAATGAAGAAAGAAAGTATATGAGCAGGGTTGCATACTCTAGTGTTGTTTTAAAGTCCCAAGTATGCAATGCTCAGTACCAAACCTGATTTGGCTCATTTAGTTACTGTAGTAAGCAGGTGTATGAGCAATCGAGGGAACGTTCATTAGGAAGCAATCAAGTGGATCCTGAAATACTTGAAGGGAATTTCATATATTTTCTTGGTGTACGAAGCTAATACGAAAAGTGACTTGGTTGGATATGCTAACTCTAATCATCATTGTGATTTATTAAAGTGTAGGTCACATACAGATTACAAACTGTCACACCCCCAAACCAATGATGGCGGAAACGTCCGGAGCTGGAGGACTTCATGTATAATATCGTAACAACCATTGTAATAGTGATTAAAGTAAACACAACCAACATAAACATAATTGAAAGAGTTACATCATTGTATGAGTTTACATGTTTCCAAATCAATTACATTATGTTGACAAAAATGAAATGTTTGACGCCTTAACGTCCCATCCTCAAAAGCACATGATTACCTGTTTAGTGATTTCCTGAGAATACAAGTAGTTTTTGAAAAATTGTTAACACAAAGGTTGGTGAGTTCATAAGCTTTTGAAGGTGATACTAGAATCCTTTCTTTGTAAAAGTAATGTTTGTTCAAGGAAAATCCCATATTTTCTTACGTAATGCATTGTAATCTTAAAAGTCAAGACTGAAATGTACAAGTATTTTACCATACTTAAGGAAATTTGTGCCAGTTTAAATCGACATAAACTTGTTAAATTTAGAAGTAAAACCCGTAAATCTTATGTTTGTTAATACCACATGTGAGTTATTATAACCATACTATGACTCGGGGCAGCCTCGTAATACGACGTTCTTCAGGCGTCGCAAGTTAAATGACACTTGTCACCTCAGACCTGCCGGTCTAGCTATTGCATGCAGCTCAGGTGTGGGTTTATCAGACCCAATATAGATGTATACACAACTATCACATTCTCCCTACAAGAGACTCTGGTTACAATTTACAGGACTTTTGATTTTGTTACATGGATGTAACACGAAGTGAATGTGTCACAAATTTATTCATTAACAGATTTACGTGAACTGAGAACCTTTGGTAAAGAGTTTGATATGTAATGAGACATAAAATATACCTATTATAGTTTATCCTAATCGTTTATAATGTAAGAGCAACATAAACTATACTTCCATTGTTTACCAAATATTTACATGCCATGGTTGTAAACCTTTTTTATAACGTTAAACTAATTATCAAGACAAAATGGCATGTAATGTAATAATATGTGATCACACAATGATATACACCTTGCTCAAGAAGTTAAAAGGTGGAATGAAATTGATAGCATTTTTCTGTTGTTAACATTTTCTATTGTTGTTCTTAGAAAATTTATAGAAAATTTATCAAAGGTCCAAATCAAAATCCGTAAATTTTGGATGTTTAGAAATTGAGTCTACTTTGTTCATAATCTTTATTATGATTTTTAGTGACCTCTAACTTGTGTGAAAAAGTCCATAATCATAGACTGGTCCAGATTCGTTCTTGAAATGATAGGCAGTTTTGTAAAAATTACCATAAATTGTAGAAAAATTGTATGGAGATGTGCAAGTAGCCATTTTAATGCTAAGAACTTGAAATATTTGCACCTAATACATTTTTTGGAAACTAAAATGTTTAAGTTTCCCAAAACAGTCCGTGAATGGAGTCCAACTTTTCTGATAAAAGTTGTTGGAAGAGTTTACCCCCCCCCCCCCCCCCCCGTAAAACTTAAAAAAACGTGAAAATATAGGGGTATAAACTCACCTTATGTGTTCTTAGTGGATGGATGTTGAAGGAGAGAAATGCTTAACTTAAGAACACTTAGAAAATGCCTTGAAGAATCGAGAACCTAGCATGAAGGTGACGATTTTGTGTAGATTTCTATGATTTTGAGTAGAAGGATGTGTAATAATCATAAGAAATATGATGATACTTACCAAATGAAGGGGAAAATCGTTGGAGTATGCCTTGAAGTTCTCGAAATTGAGAGAGAAAGATGAGAGAGTTTGGAGGGTGATTCTTGGTGTAAAATAAGAGAATGAATGAAGTGTGAGGAGAGATGATGAACGTTCCAGCTCTAAGAACGTGGGAAATGGCTGGAAATGATGAGAAAGTACATTGACATGACCTAGGTATGGTGGGAGGACTGTGGTTGCTCATGGGGTGGGTATGGGTGGTTGCTTGTGTCATAAACTAAAGAAAAGTCAACACTCCACCTCTTATACTTCCCCCACTCTTCTTGGATAAGATTTAACCCCAAAAACATGGTTTATATTAAATATGGGGCCTTATATGTTAAAATAAAGTTTTAGGTGAAAATCCCGCGTTAAAATGATGAAAAACGGGCTTAAAACGAAGTCACATTCGAAAACCAGGAAAAATTTGGCTTCAGGCGAGACCTCTCGGTCCTGGCCGAGGTTCAGTCCCTTCTGGTCATGGACCAAAGGAGAAATGGAGCGAAAGGTGTGAGAGTTTCGGCCCGAAGGTAGCTTCGGTTCTTCATGCGAGGTTTGGGCCCTAAGCCTTCGGGTTCGGTCCTGAGGCTTCGGGTTCGGGCCTGGGGCTTCGGGTTCGGGCCTGGGGTTTCGGTTCTCAGCAGTTCGGTCCTTAAGCGGACTTTCGGCTCTAAGAGGGTTCGGCCCTATAGAGTGTGTTTCGGGTCCTTAAGCCTATTTTAATCGTTCTTACCCCGTTTCAAGTCGTTTTTTACCCGATTAAGGGGCGGGATGGCCCAAATGATTACGAAAAGTTATGGGAACTTTTGAGAGAGATTTAGGAGAGATTTGGGACAGTGAGAGATAGAGTGAAAGAGATTTATAGAGGTTCCATTTATGACCTTTTTGAGTATCCGGCTTCGCAACGCAAGGTCCGTAAACCCTATTAACCCATGTTTTAGTGTCCTACACACTCCCGATGAGTGTGCGATAATGTTTTATCGCTTTGGTTCATTGTTTAGCGCTATCAAGGCTAAGGAAAATTAAACACACGAATTTTCCAAATCATGTTTTCTCATTAAAATAGCAAGTTGTACAGTAATTATATAACGTAAACCCTAATATACAAGGGTTAATTGAGTCGACCGGTTTGACTCGTTGACTTTGTTTGACTTTGACTTGACCCGAAATTGACTGTTATCACATCATCCCCCCGTTAGAGGGAATTTCGTCCCAAAATTTACATTCTGACTGGGACTTCAAGAGTTTGGTAACAGATGCGGGTATTTTTGTTTCATTTGATCTTCGCGTTCCCAGGTGAACTCGGGTCCTCTTTTAGCGTTCCAACGAACCTTCACTATGGGAATACGACTTTGTTTCATTCTTTTGACCTCCCAATCCATAATCACAACTAGTTCTTCCACGAAATGGAGATTCTCATTAACTTCAATTTCGTTGAGGTGTATCACGAGAGTCTCGTCGGATAGGCACTTTTTCAATTTTATACGTGGAAGGTAGGGTGTACGTTATTAAGTTCTTGTGGTTGTCGGAATTTGTATGCCACGGGACCAATCCTGGCAAGGATTTTAAACCGTTGATGTACCTTGGTTTTAGTTTCCCATGTTTACCAAATCGTATCAATCCTTTCCAAGGGGAAACTTTTAGAAGTACTCGATCACCGACATGGAATTCCAAGGGTTTGATTCGCTTATCCGCGTAACACTTTTGCCGATCTTGGAATGCTTTCAGTCTTTCCCGAATTTGAACAATCTTTTTTGTGGTCCCCCTTATGATTTCAGGACCAGTAAGGGTGCTATTAGTGACTTGGCACCTACCTAGCTGTGTGTCCCCTACTTCTGCCCAACACAGGGGTGATCGACATTTGCGACCATAAAGAGCTTCGAATGGGGCGACTTTGATGCTAGTGTGATAGTTGTTATTGTAGGATAATTCGATAAGTGGTAAATGGGTATCCCATGCTTTACCAAAATCTATCACACAAGCTCTCAACATGTCTTCTAGCGTTTGTATGGTAAGCTCGCTCTGTCCATCGGTTTGTAGGTGATAAGTTGTACTCATATCCAGCCTAGTCCCCAAGGATTTCTGAAGTGATTGCCAGAATCGCAAGGTATATCGACTATCCCGATATGAGATAATGGACTTTGGTACCCCATGTAATTTCACGATTTCCTTGATATACAACTTTGTTAGTTTCTCCATCTTGTCGGTCTCTTTCATTGGTAGAAAGTGGGCTGACTTGGTTAGTATGTCGACGATTACCCATATGGTATCAAGTCCACCTAATATTTTAGGCAGCTTGGTTATGAAGTCCATGGTTATTTGTTCCCACTTCCATTCCAGTATATCAGGCTATTACAAAAGTCCTGAGGGTTTCTGGTATTCCACCTTGGCCTTGGCGCAAGTCAGACACTTGCCCACATAAGTAGCAATCTCAGCTTTCATGTTCGGCCACCAGTACAACTTCTTGAGGTCTAGATACATCTTAACCGAACCTGGATGGATGGAATATCAAGTCTTGTGGGCTTCATTCATGACAACGTCTCGGAACCTGCCAAACTTCGATGTCCAGATTCGGTTCATGAGGTAGCGAGCTCCATCTTCCTTAATTTCTAGCTTTTTATCCATCCCTCCCAATGCCTCAACTGTCATGTTTTCTGGTTTCAAGGCTTCAAGTTGAGATTCCATGATTTGTGTGAACAGGTGTGAATGGGTTTTCATTGTTAATGACTTCACCCGGCGACCCGAATATTCCTTTCTGCTTAGGGCATCGACTACGACATTTGACTTGCCCGGATGATAGCGAATTTCACACTCGTAGTCGTTCAGCAGCTCTACCCATCTTCTTTGACACATGTTGAGCTCTTTTTGATTAAGGATATGCTGAAGACTTTTGTGATCGGTGAAGATCGTGCACTTTGTGCCGAAGAGGTGGTGCCTCCATATCTTTAGGGCGAACACTACTGCTCCCAGTTCAAGGTCATGCGTAGTATAATTAATCTCGTGTGTCTTAAGTTAATTTGACGTGTAAGAGATGACCTTCCCTCTCTGCATGAGCACACATCCAAGACCTTGATTTGAAGCATCGCAATACACCATGAAGTCATCGGTTCCTTCTGGGAGAGACAAGACCGGTGCGCTTCATAGGGCTTGTTTTAACGTTTAGAAGGCGGATTCTTGTTTATCTCCTCACTTAAACATCACACCTTTTTGATTCAAGGTATTGAGTGGTTTAGTGATCTTGGAGAAGCTTTGGATGAATCTTCGGTAGTATCTAGCGAGTCCTAAAAATTTTCGGATTTCTATCGGTGTCGTAGGTGTTGACCAGCTTTCGATCGCCTTGATTTTTGAGGGATCCACATGTATCCCTTTCTCGCTCACTACGTGGCCAAGGAATCCCACTTCTCGGAGCCAAAATTCGCACTTTGAAAATTTAGCATAAAGCTTCTCAGTTCTTAGAGTCTCCAGTACTAGTCGTAGATGTTGTTGTGCTCTTCTTCGCTTCACGAATAGACCAAGATATCGTCGATGAATACGATCACGAATTTGTATAAGAAAGGTCGACACACTCGGTTCATCAGATCCATGAATACCGCAGGTGCGTTTGTTAGTCCAAAGGGCATCACCACAAATTTGTAATGGTCGTAGTGCGTTCTGAAAGCTGTCTTAGGAATATCATCCTCTTGAACTCGCAATTGATGGTAACATGACCTCAAGTCGATTTTCGAAAAGTAGCTGGCTCCTTGAAGTTGGTCGAAGAGGTCGTCGATTCGGGGTAGGGGATATTGATTCTTGACAGTAAGCTTGTTTAACTCCCGATAGTCGATGCACGTGCGAAAGGATCCATCCTTCTTTTTCACAAATAGGACGGGTGCTCCCCAGGGTGTAAAGCTCGGTCTGATGAACCCCTTGCTTAGTAGTTGGTTCAATTGACTAGACAGTTCTTGCATTTCTGCCGGTGCGAGGTGATACGGAGCATTGGCTACGGGGGTAGCACCACGAACCAAGTCGATTTGGAATTCGACTTGTCGTACGAGCGGTACACCTGGTAGATCTTCTGGGAATACGTCAGGGAAGTTGCACACTTCCGGAATGTCTTTGATATCCTTCACCCCTTGTTTCTTATCTACAACAATGGCTAAGAAGGCGTGGTATTCCTTTCAAAGGTACTTTTGAGCCTTGACACAAGAAATGATTTGTAGATTTGTAATGGGTTTATCATCGTAGACCAGAAGGGTTTCGCCATTTGGCAGATTAAGGCGGATGGCCCTTTCGTAACATAAATGTTGCCATGATTTAGACTTAACCAATCCATACCAATGATGATGTAGAAACTTTTTATTGTGACCGGCATTAGATCGATTTTGAACGAATGGTTGTCTTGGGTTAGGGTACACCCTATGTAAATATCATTAGCGCACTCAACTTTTCCGTTTGCCATTTCTACGAAGTATGAATCTTTTAATGACTGGGATTTTGTTTAAGTAGATGTTTGAATTGGTGGCTCACGAAACTCCTTTCTGCCCCATAATCAAAAAGTACGCATGCATAAGAGTTATCAGGAGGAACGTACCAGTAACCACCGTGGGTTCCTCGACTGCTTCTCCATGCCCGAAAGCTAGGACTCTTCCTGCACCTCCAGCATTGGTGTTTCGTGCTTTTGGGCAGTTTCTTTTGAAGTGCCCTGCCTCTCCACAGCCGTAACAGGTTTGGCTTGCTCCGGTGTTGGCGGCCGGGGCGGATTGAGGGGCGGATTGGGCTGGCACTTTATAGAATCGAGCAGTGTGCCCCTTCCTGTTGCAATTATTGTAGTGCATTTCCCAACAAGCACCAATGTGGTGGAAGTTGCACATGTTGCACTTGGGAAGAGTTCCAGCGTATTGCTTCCGTGGGGCCGGAGTGGAGGGAGTAGTGGCAGCATGGATGGCAACATTTTGTTGTTTCTTTGCGGGGTCCTATGCCGGTTTCTTCTTGTTATGGTTCCAGAACTTCCTCTTGTTGTTCCCTCCTTTTGCTTGATCGGAGGTGGTTGACACCGTGACATGGCTGGCCCGATGATCGATGAGTTGTTGTGCCAACTCCTTGGCACTGTCAAAAGTGGTTGGTCTCGAGGCCAGCACACTATCTTGAATCTAGGATGATAAACCCCAGATATATCATTCCACCTTCTTGCTTTTCGGTGTAACCATCACCGGACAAACGAGTGCTAGATCATTGAATCGGGCAGTGTAAGCTGCAAGGTCAGAGCCCATCATCTTGAGATTCCATAGTTCTTGTTCTAGTATTTTCACCTCACCCCTTGGGTAATAATCCTTCAACATCATAGTTTTCAAGTCTTCCCAACTTAACAAATTAGCCACGGAGAGTGTCAGCGATTTATCGTGGCCGTTCCACCAAGTGAGGGCCCTGCCGGAGAAGGTGCAGGCTGCAAATTTGACTTTGTCTGTTTCGGGGCATGCACAGATCTCGAAGACATATTCATTCTTCTCGAACCACTACATCAAAGCAATGACGTCCCCGCTTTCATTGAAATAATCGGGTTTGCCATTTGTGAAGTCCTTATAGGAACATTCTCTCGAACGCCCTTAGCTATCCCCTTGAGTAGAGATGTTAATACCGCTCCCTGTCCTCCTGGCACCGTCAGTGCTGATTTGAGACATAGCAGCCGCCACAGCGGCTGTAACCGCAGCCTGGAACATAACAGGATCATACTGGGGAGGCAGTGAGGGTGAATTTGTTTGCGTTCTCTCAGTGCGTCTACCAGATCTACGAGGTGGCATTTTTCTGTCATAGAATTTTCAAGACGAAGTGGGTGTAAGTCTTTTAGCAATGGGTATAAGTCTTTTAGCAATGGGTATAAGTCGAGTGTCGTGAAATTAGTTCATCAGTTTTTTAGTATAGTATTTCCCGAATTCCACATGTTTGCAAACAAATTTATAGTAGAGATCTATATAATAAACTCATGAATTTAGTAGTAATGACTTCAAATGGAGTCTTGTAATTTTTTTGTTTCATATCAGACCCACTCCTAAGATTCCCTTGTCGTGCCCCAATTGTGTATAATTAATTTTTGGGTTTAGGTCATTTTTGGTCACCTAACTTTTGGTTTTGTGCTCATTTGGTCACTTAACTATTTTTATGTTTTAAAAGGTCATTAAACTTTTGACTTTGTGTTCATTTAATCACTTAACTTTTGGTTTGGTCACATTTAGTCACCTAAGTTTTAGATTTGTGCTCATTTAGTCACCTAACTTTTAAAATTGTGCTCATTTAGTCACTAAACTTTTAAATTTTTTTATAAGTTTAGTGACTAAATGAGCAAAATTTTAAAAGGTTGGTGACTAAATGTGACCAAAACAAAAGTTAAGTGACTAAATGAGCACAAAGCCAAAAGTTTGATGAGCTTTAAAAACTTAAAAAGAGTTAAGTGACCAAATGAGCATAAAACCAAAAGTTAAGTGACCAAAGAAGACCTAAACCCTTAATTTTTTAATAAACTGTTGAACCTAATGAGTCTGCCCTAAGTCCACAACCAAACAAGGAACAGGTCCTAAGGCAGACTCACCATTTCTAGGCCGATCATTTCTTAATTACACATAACTTCTGGGAACACCTTAAGAATCTTTGAGTTATTAGTTGTAAGTTGTTTGTAATAGTAAGTAGTGAGGTCTAGTGCCAAACATCCAATGAAAATAAAATGCATGCCAAATTCATTGATAAACTTTTAGTACATATTGTTTTGGGGAAAATTTGACTTCACAAGGGTCCACATTACATCAATGTAAAGCATAATTTTTGGCAGCACAAAAGCCCTTTGACTAGTGCAATCACTTAATCGCGGGGTCAATCTATTCGCAAGAAAGAGTAGCACCAACGCATACTCGAAATCCTAGTTTTATACCAAAACATGAGCAGCGCAAGCACTACTCGCGGCGGGTGGCATCTGGTCCATGGTGGCCCTAAGATGAGGTCGAGGCTCCCTGAAGCTCCGTAATCCGGCGTTCGGCCGTGATCACTCTCTCCTCGAGAGCTGCGTGCCTCTCCTGGTACTCCCTTACCTCCACTCGAGCAGTGGTATGGTCCTCGATAAGTTGGTCCACTGGATAGAAGTCCCTCTCCAAATCCCTGGTGCGTGGATCGGTGGCTGTCATAACAGCGTTGAGATTCCGAACTTGATCTGCCATTTCCCTACTCTGGTTCCCCAAATTCGTGATATGCTGGACCATGACGGGGAGGGCTCTGTCAGCCAGTACCCCGTGGCTGAGGTCATAGTAGCCACACTGGTCGCCATATGGTGATCATTCGCGTTGTTGTCGGCTCCACCTCTCGATCACTGTTGCCTAACGGAGCTCAGGCCCGTTGCGGCCGAAACGGTTCGCAGGCACCCTGGTGATGTAAGGAGGGTTGAAGACTTCCTCTTCCGGTTCCTCTTATTCTTCTTCCTCATCAGATTCTTCTTCTCCATCTTCCATTTCATCTTCCTCCTCGGGTTCTTCTTCTTCGTCAATCTACTCAGGGCCTTCCTCGGGATCCTCCTCGATCATCTCCCCAGGTTCTGTCTCAAGCCATCCAGCGTTTCCCTCAATAGGGAAGTAAGGGTCTCTAGGTAAATGAAATCCGGCCATGTTGTCTGCGCAAGAATTAGGGTGTAAGAAGCATGTAATGGATAATAATAATAACACTGCGCTATATCCGCATAAAATACTCCTATAGTATTTTAAGTGTTTAGGTTTTGTTTTTTGAGCATTCTTTGTAGAGTGAAGTTAGGTCGTTAGATTTTTTGCCTATTACGACAATACCCTAGTATGTGCAAGTCACTTCTCGAACGAATATAGTTGATGAGGCTATATCCTTCCCGAAACTGATTACACATACCAAGGCATGCTCCTCTTCTTTTACTTTATGCTCCTCCTGGTTATGACACTATGCGACTATGTATGTATACTTTAAACAAGAAAACTATTTAATTTCTAAAAGTATAACCAATTAAAAAAAATGTTCAAATCAGATACTTTTAGTCCCAATTCTGTTTATAGTTTGTATATCTTATGTGGTCTGATATACTTAATTCACTATAAACCGTGCTCTGATACCAATCTGTCGCACCCCCAAACCAATTACATTATGTTGACAAAAATGTTTACAAATAAATTACATTATTGAAAGAGTTACATCATTATATGAGTTTACATGTTTCCAAATCAATTACATTATGTTGACAAAAATGAAATGTTTGACGCCTTAATGTCCCATCCTCAAAAGCACATGATTACCTGTTTAGTGATTTCCTGAGAATACAAGTAGTTTTGAAAAATTGTTAACACAAAGGTTGGTGAGTTCATAAGCTTTTGAAGGTGATACTAGAATCCTTTCTTTGTAAAAGTAATGTTTGTTCAAGGAAAATCCCATATTTTCTTACGTAATGCATTGTAATCTTAAAAGTCAAGACTGAAATGTACAAGTATTTTACCATACTTAAGGAAATTCGTGCCAATTTAAATTGACATAAATTTGTTAAATTTAGAAGTAAAACCCGTAAATCTTATGTTTGTTAATACCACATGTGAGTTATTATAACCATAATATGACTCGGGGCAGCCTCGTAATACGACGTTCTTCAGGCGTCGCAAGTTAAATGACACTTGTCACCTCAGACCTGCCGGTCTAGCTGTTGCATGCAGCTCAGGTGTAGGTTTGTCAGACCCAATATAGATGTATACACAACTATCACATTCTCCCTACAAGAGACTCTGGTTACAATTTTACAGGACTTTTGATTTTGTTACATGGATATAACACGAAGCGAATGTGTCACAAATTTATTCATTAACAGATTTATGTGAACTGAGAACCTTTGGTAAAGAGTTTGATATGTAATGAGACATAAAATATACCTATTATACTTTATCATAATCGTTTATAATGTAAGCGCAACATAAACTATACTTCCATAGTTTACCAAATATTTGCATGCCATGGTTGTAAACCTTGTTTATAACGTTAAACTAACTTTACCATTCTTGAGAAGGTAAAAATCTTTTTGCTTACTGATAGAGGTCTAATTATCAAGACAAAATGGCATGTAATGTAATAATATGTGATCACACAATGATCTACACCTTGCTCAACAAGTTACAAGGTGGAATGAAATTGATAGCATTTTTCTGTTGTTAACATTCTCTATTGTTGTTCTTAGAAAATTTATAGAAAATTTATCAAAGGTCCAAATCAAAATCCGTAAATTTTGGAAGTTTGGAAATTGAATCTAGGTTGTTCATAATCTTTATTATGATTTTTAGTGACCTCTAACTTGTGTGAAAAAGTCCATAATCACAGACTGGTCCAGATTCGTTCTTGAAATGATAGGCAGTTTTGTAAAAATTACCATAAATTGTAGAAAAATTGTATGCAGATGTGCAAGTAGCCATTTTAAATCTAAGAACTTGAAATATTTTCACCTAATACATTTTTTGAAAACTAAAATGTTTAAGTTTCCCAAAACAGTCCGTGAATGGAGTCCAACTTTTCTGATGAAAGTTGTTGGAAGAGTTGAGTTGTGTTCTTGTTGATTTAACTTGTATCCCCCCCCCCCCCCGGCCTAAAATTTAAGAAAACGTGAAAATATAGGGGTATGAACTCACCTTATGTGTTCTTAGTGGATGGATGTTGTGGGAGAGAAGTGTTTAACTCAAGAACACTTAGAAGATGCCTAGAAGAATCGAGAACCTAGCATGAAGGTGACGATGTTTGTGTAAGATTTCTATGATTTTTAGTAGAAGGATGTGTAATAATCATAAGAAATATGATCATACTTACCAAATGAAGGAGAAAAGCCTTGGAGTATGCCTTGAAGTTCTCAAAATTGAGAGAGAAAGATGAGAGAGTTTGGAGGGTGATTCTTGGTGTAAAATAAGAGAATGAATGAAGTGTGAGGAGAGATGATGGATGTTCCAGCTCTAAGAACGTGGGAAATGGCTGGAAATGATGAGAAAGTACATTGACATGACCTAGGTATGGTAGGAGGAGTGTGGCTGGTCATGGGGTGGGTATGGGTGGTTACTTGTGTCATAAACTAAAGAAAAGTCAACACTTCACCTCTTGTACTTCACCCACTCTTCTTGGATAAGATTTAACCCCAAAAACATGGTTTATATTAAATATGGGGCCTTATATGTTAAAATAAAGTTTTAGGTGAAATTCCCGCGTTAAAATGATGAATAACGGGCTTAAAATGAAGTCGTAGTCGAAAACCAGGAAAAATTTGGCTTCCTGCGAGACCTCTCGGTCCTGGCCGAGGTTCAATCCCTTCTGGTCATGGACCAAAGGAGAAATGGAGCGAAAGGTGTGAGAGTTTTGGCCCAAAGGTAGCTTCAGTACTTCATGAGAGGTTTGGGCCCTAAGGCTTCGGGTCCGGTCCTGAGGCTTCGGGTTCGGGCCTGGGGCTTCGGTTTCGGGCCTTGGGTTTCGGTTCTCAGCTGTTCGGTCCTTAAGGGGACTTTCGACTCTAATAGGGTTCGGCCCTATAGAGTGTGCTTCGGGTCCTTAAGCCTATTTTACTCGTTTTTACACCGTTTCAAGTTGTTTTTGACCCAATTAAGGGTCGGGATGGCCCAAATGATTACAAAAAGTTATGGGAACTTTTGAGAGAGATTTAGGATAGATTTGGGACAGTGAGAGATAGAGTGAAAGAGATTTAGAGAGTTTCCATTTATGACCTTTTTGAGTATCCGGCTTCACAACGCAAGGTCCGTAAACCCCGTTAAGCCATGTTTTAGTGTCCTACACACTCCCGATGAGTGTGCGATAATGTTTTATCGCTTTGGTTCATTGTTTAGCGCTATCAAGGCTAAGGAAAATTAAACACACGAATTTTCCAAATGATGTTTTCTCATTAAAATAGCGAGTTGTACAGTATTTACATAAAGTAAACCCTAATATACAAGGTTTAATTGAGTCGACCGGTCTGACTCGTTGACTTTGTTTGACTTTCACTTGACCCGAAATTGACTATTGTCACACAAATTCACTTTGTTCGTATATGCCATCAGTTGGAAGTCAATGTTACAAGATACCATCGCATGGGATAAATTTAAGAGTCTAAGTACATGTCTATGAAAGAAGGAATAAAGGAAGAGATATGGTTGCACAGGCTTATTCATAGTCTGGATCTAAAGGTGGAGAAGCCTAAATAAGCATTGAGTTTTGTAAAGAATCTTGTCTATCATGAGAAGACAAAGCACATTGATGTCAAGTTCAATTTCATTTGGGATACTCAGGAAGAAGAAAATTTTTCAATATTGAAGACTGATACCAAGGTGAACCTAGCTAATATGTTGACAAAGTTGTTACCCATGGAGAAGTTCAAGCTTTTCTTGGACTTGGTTGATGTATGCAGGTGGTAAGCGCCTTCGGGGCTTGATGGAAGGAAGGGAGAGGATGTTACTATTTAAGGTGGAGTTTCAAAGGATTCTCAATTCAGGGTGGGTATTTTTAAATGTGACTTGAGCATTTGGAATATTTTCATGGAGAATTTGAGTTCAATGGAGCACTTGGGACACATGGAAAATGTAACAAAGGAATAGATCAAGTGACAAAGTAACAATGGAGCACTTGGGGCTCATGGATCATCTGAAAAAGGAACGGATCAAGTGACAAAGTAACAGATCATCTAAAAATGGGTATGGAGCACCTGGAAGAGGTGTGGAGCACCTAAGAATGGAATGGTGCACCTTGGTGCATGGATGTGTCACTCAAGGTACGCTATAACACCCATTTTACAGAATACATTAGCTGAGGACTCAGAGGGATCAAAGCTAAGGTTTTCGGGAAAAACATTGTGCCACAACATGGAGAATGGAGTGTCGCGATGTGGCATTCCAATTTCAAGAACATGTGTTTTGATGGCCGCCACGACATGGCAACTTCTGTAGCCCAAGACCATGAGTTTTAGGATTTTTGTAATGATCAAGGTTCAGTTAATTACTCTTTTTC
Source organism: Lactuca serriola (assembly GCF_051521515.1). Lineage (NCBI taxonomy): Eukaryota > Viridiplantae > Streptophyta > Magnoliopsida > Asterales > Asteraceae > Lactuca > Lactuca serriola. The sequence continues at coordinate 144,526,679 of NC_136408.1, read as the reverse complement.
CCCTAGAATGAAATTTCTTTACAAAAGGGTCCCTACGTACGTTGGGCATACATAGGTGTATGCTTAGCGTACTGGGGGAAGTCGATCGCAGGTGTGCACCACGTACGCGGGGCGTCCGTGGCTCAGGACTAAAACCCTAATATTTGGACTTGTGACCTATATTAAACGTCCTTAAGTCATTTTCACCTTACCCTAACCAATCTCCATCACTCTTTAACGTCCCTAAAAACCTAAAATTCTTTGTGTGCGCCTCTTGAGCTTGTGAGTGCCTCAAATACCTCATTTTTGGTGTTCTAGCAAGGAGAAGGAAGTAGAAGCAAGACTTGGACGTGGAAAAGCTTTTGGATCCTACATTTGGAACTTATTCAAAAGCTTGTGGAGGTAAAAAGCTTAAACCTTGCCATCTCTTTTGCTATTTTGAGTTAGAATTTTGTTATGGAGTCCATTTTTGGTTCTTAGACGCTCTTTTGTGAGTTGTGCGACTCTATAGGCTAGGATTGTTATATCTAAGCTCCTTGAGCATGCTTGATGCATAAATTTGACATCTTGAAGGTTGTATTGAGACCATGCAAAAGTCAGGGACCTCATTACTAGTCAAAGCTGGGTGGCAGGCATAGAGAATGCCCAACGCATGAGCTTTTTCCCTGAGGAGGAAAAGGTGGGGTTCGCATCTTGTATGTTGACGGGCAAAGCATGAGACTGGTGGGAAGAGGTTGCCTAAACGGTGGGATCAGTGGGTGTGGCTGAGATGACTTGGGAGGAGTTTTTGAGGAGTTTTGATTAGGATTTTGCATCGGCCATTGAGGTGCAACATTAGGTGAGAGAATTCCAAGATCTGCAACAAATTAAAGAGACTGTGGCGAAGACTTACGCCATATTTTGGGAGAGAACTCTATTGGTTCCTCAGTACGCTGTGGATGAGGAGATGAAGAAGGCAAGGTATCATTCCATGTTGAGGGATGACATTTGTGTGTTTGTGAGCTTTTCAGGGTGCAAGACCTTGAATGACATGGTGGAGAAGGCTCGAGAATGGGAAATTGAGATGGAGCTCTGGACGAAGTAGAATTCGGAGCAGGTTTAGGCAGCAGTGGGTCAGGCTAAGAATCCTAAGACCTCAGATCCTCCCAGCAGGGGCCAGCAGGTTCGTGGCCGATGTGCCAAGTGTGACAAGCCACATAGTGGAGCCTGTTAGGTGGCAGGCTCGACATCTTATGCTTGTGGCCTACCAGGCCACATGAGTAGTGATTGCCCCAAGAAGGGTTTGATTTGTTTCCGCTGCAACCAGAACAACCATAAAAAGAACGATTGTACGAGGTTGACAGGAGGAGCAGTGGCAGTGCCTGGGGCCATTACAATGAGGATTATTGATGGCCGCCCGGTTAAGGCGGAGGCTCCTACAATGAAGAGTCGCACATTTCACCTGACCATAGAGGCCCGAGCAACACCAGATGTCGTGACTGATATGTGATCTATTCCTATATTATATATTTTATTGTTTATGATTAAATTTTTATGATCTTGTATAGGGACCTTTTTGGTCAATGGATTTTCGGCTCATGTTCTTTTTTATTCGGGGGCTACCTGATCATCTATATCTCTTACACTCAGCAAGAAGTTTCGGGATGCTCCGGGGACTTTGGATTTCCCACTCGAGGTGGAGATTGCGGATGATCGTACCGTGAGCGTTGTGAGGGTATTTCGAAGGAATGTTTTGAATATGTTCGGCAACAGGTTTCCTATTGATTTGTTCGTAATTCCTTTGAGATGATTGAAAGTAATCATCAGGATGAACTACTTGGGGCCCAATGGGGACATGATAGATTGCGAGCACTACCTGGTGAGAGTTCAAACCTCAAGTGGGGGAGAACTGGTTATTCATGGAGAGAGAGACTCATATGGGCCAACCCTCTGTTCGTCTACAAGGGCTAGGAGACTCCTTTTGCAGGGTTGTTTTGGGGTTTTGGCTTATGTCTCGGATATGAGGGTAAAGGCTATGTCAGAGATGAGCAGGTTGGGTGAGATTACCATGATGTATTTCCAGAGGAGTTACCTGGGGTGCCTCCCGAGAGATAAGTGGAGTTCCGTACTGATTTGGTGCCTAGTGCGGCTCCGATGGCCAAGTCGTCGTATCGTCTATCTCCGCCTGAGATGCAATAGTTGTGCACGCAGCTCTCGGAGCTGCTAGATAGGCGATTCATTCGTTTGAGTAGGTCCCCATGGGGAGCACCGATCCTGTTAGTGAAAAAGAAGGATGGGTTGCGGATGGGTCGCACAGGAAGTGCGTTGATTATCGGGAGCTGAATAAGCCGACGGTGAAGAACCGTAATCAAAATTTTCAAAAAAAAAAATCCCCGAACCGTTATCCTCTTCCGAAGATTTATGACATATTTGATCAGCTTTCAGGGTGCATCTTGGTTTTCCAAGATTGATCTTCGGTCGGGGTATCATCAGATGAGGATCACGGATAAGGATATACCGAAGACGGATTTCATAACTCGTTATGGTCGTTACGAGTTTGTGGTAGTGCCATTTGGGCTCACCAATGCACCAGTTACATTCATGGATCTCATGAATCGGGTTTGTAGGCCAATGATGGACCGGTCTATGATCATTTTTATTGATGATATCCTAATCTATTTTAAGACTAGGGGGCAGTGAGCAGGATTGGAGGGATGTGTTGGAGACCCTGAGGAGGTAGAGGCTATATGCTAAGTTTTCCAAATGTGAGTTTTGGTTGCATGAGGTGCAGTTTCCGGGGCACATCATCAACCAAGAGGGTATCTTGGTGGATCCGGCCAAGATTGAGGTGGTGATGCATTGGGAGGTTCCGAAGAATTAATACGAGATCCAAAGTTTCTTGGGTTTAGCGGGGTACTATAGAAGATTTATCTAGGATTTCTCCAAGATTGTCGTACATATGACCCGCTTAACCAAGAAGAGTGTGACCTTTTGGTGCGGTCCAGATCAACAATTGTTATTCGATACTTTGAGACAATAATTATGTGAGGCCCCGATTATGGCGCAACCCAAGGGATTAGATGATTTTGTGGTCTATTATGATGCTTCTATTTCTGGTTTGGGAGCTGTTCGGATGCAGAGGGGGCACGTGATTGCTTACGTCTCGAGGCAGCTGAAACCTGATGAGGCGAATTACCCCACTCATGAATTGGAATTGGGGGCGGTGGTGTTTACCCTAAAGATTGGGAGGCATTATTTGTATGGAGTCTGATGCACTATCTTCACCGATCACAAAAGTTTGAAATATTTGATGGATCAGTAGAATTTGAATATGAGGCAGAGAAAATGGTTAGATGTGGTAAAAGATTATGGCAATGACATTTTGTATCATCCGGGGAAGGCCAATGTAGTGGCCAATACTGTGACTCACAAGGCGACATGTTCTCTGATCCGAGATGTTTGCTTGAGGATGACGGTTATCTCACCTATAATGGATATGACCAAGGGGGCACAGGTAGAGGGATTGAAGAAGGAGAATTGAAAGACCAAGCGGATCAGGGGCCAGATTCCTTTATTTGTTCGAGACAGTCGGGGATTATTGACTCGGTGTAGCAGGGTTTGGGTTCTGGCATTTGGGGGAGTGAGGCAAAAGATTTTAGAGGATGCGCATAGGAACAAGTTTTTTATCCACCCAGGGGCCACGAAAATGTATCGACACCTGAGATTAAGTTGTTGGTGGCCCTACATGAAGCGGGAAGTTGCGTGGCTTGTTCAGCAGTGTTTGACCTACAGGAAGGTCAAAGCCGAGCATCAATGAACTCACGAAAAGTTTTAGCCACTACCTATCCCCCTGTGGAAATGGGAGGAGATCACCATGGATTTTATCACGAAATTACCTAGGACGGCACGGGGAGTTGATTCCATTTGGGTTATTGTGGATAGGTTAACCAAGAATGCTCATTTTATTCCAATTTCCTAGAGTATCTCTGCCGAGAAATTAGCAGATATTTATGAGCAGGAGGTGGTGGTCAAGCACAGAGTGCCGGTATCAGTGGTCTCGGGTCGTGATGTTCGATTCGCCTCCAAATTCTGGAGGAAGTTTCACTAGGAGTTGGGTACTCAGCTACTTTTCAGCACAACTTACCACCCCCAGATTGATGGTCAGAGCGAGCGGACGATCCAGACGCTTGAGGATATGCATCGGGCATGTGTTTTAGACTTCGGAGGGTGTTGGGAAACTTACCTTCCACTAGAAAAGTTCTCATACAACAACAATTATCATGCTAGTATTGACCATCTCCCGTTTGAGTTGTTGTAACGCACGTGTTTCTAGGCTATGCATTAATAATGATGTAATAGTCTAGGCTAGCCTTTGTAACATGTTTTGAAATAATAAGAATGTATTATTTGAGTGTTAGGTGTTTTATGCTTAATTGTGTGACTTAATTAAATTAAGGATAAAATAAGTGTAATATTAAAATGTTAGATATGACCGATATCGACACATGAAAACGTAGTGGTCGTGACGAGGTTTTCGAATATATAAAGACTGCCAAAATTTGAGTTATAACGAAGAAGTTATCACTTGTAGAAATTTTGCGACAGAACCAGTACAACACTGCGTGACGTAAATAGTGAAATCTTGATAGAGCGATATTTAGCCTTAGTGATCTAAAAGAAATTCGGAGATTACGTTAAACCGAGAGCGTGCATAATAAGAACTTCCAAATCTGACTTCGTATGAGCAAGTTCTGATTTTTCGAAGTTTCGACTTAGCAATATGCAGCCCAAAGTTCGAATATAAGATCAAGCGATAATTAACCAAAACTTTCTAAATGAGAATCTAAGATCTCATCGATAGTATTGCAACGACGAAAAAACAGACGAAAACAGAAGTCAGACAAAGGAGTTATGGATTTCTAACAGAGTTTTCCTGTTCCGGCCTACTAAAAATATTATTATAAATATATAATAAAAATAAAATCAAAATTAGCTAACGGAGTCTAAATGAGAGTTGTAGAGCATAATCTCACCTACGCGTGCATATAAAGAACATCAAAACCGAAGTTCGTATGCGAAAGATATAAATTTCTGAAGTTCGGGGCGCGAACCCCAAAGTTGTGTCAGAGTTCACGATGTGAACACGGTGTTCACGACGTGAACAGGGTCTGGACGCCTTCCAGAGTAAGTGTGCTGATGACGAACGCAATGAACTATGCCTAACTGAACTCATGACGTGAATTTTGAGATTCACGACGTGAAATCAGAAAAATGGCCCTATAAATAGAATCCGAAGGGCCGCCGACCAAGGTTGCTAATCCCTTCAGTCTTTCACTCCCGATACCCTCTCTGGTCATCTTGAAGTACCATAGAAGCCCCAGAATCATCCCGAGACCTGAAGCAAGTCCCAAAGCCCGAAGATCCCGAGAAGAAAAGAATTTCTGAGCCGAAGCTCTGCCTGCGAGAAGCTCGGTGTGTGAAGATCTTCCAGTTTCACCGAAGAACACTACTTTTAAAGCCGTAGTGCTGTCCGATCATCTTTTGATCAAGTGAGTGCATAGTCCTTTTCATATACCCGATTAAAATACAAGTATTGAATGTATTAGATATTCGATATAGGTTAGTGTGTAGCTGCTTTCTGCTAACATACGTATATGAAATATTCTCTATGAAATATGTGCTATGTGATTATATGTTATCTGTTTATTTGGAATTAATATCGAATGAATATCTTATCAGTTTTAAGTGGCATATGAATGTATATGTATATTTTTATCTACAAAACGTTGGGTAGAACTTGGGTAGATAGTTGCTATGTGATAAACTGATGAGAGACCTCGATGTGATTGTGATCTAGTCATTCTATAGAATATGGATAACAACCATGGACTTTTCTAGACAATTCAGTGGAACGCTGGCAGGCTCATAACCTGTAGGTGTAATGAACTTGGGTGTTCATTCGAGTATTCTATCGCGCTCATGGTTTCCTTTAGGATATCTATTGTTGAGGAAACCCCTTTGCAATAATGTCCGTACTGATTAAAATCCTAGATTAGGTCCCTGGTAATAGTGGTTGTCATAGGGACGTAAAGTGAGGATAACGGGAATGGGTAATCGGGTCGTTGTTGGTTGGTAAATTAAAATATAAATTATTTGTTATGGGGTGAAAACCGTATATGTTCACCAGGCTCCCAAGCTTGACCCACTTAGTTTCTTTGCATTACAGGTAGTGGCGCGAGAGCATAATTTGGGGCACTTGTGAAGATATTTTTTATAGACCTGTTGTTTATAACTGTTGTAAGGTATATGCTTTTCTGTTTATGCTTTTATGTCTGTATTGGAAGATGACATCCTGAGTTTTGTTATAATGAAAAGACATTTCTTTAATAAATGCTTTGAAAAATCTTATTTTATCATATATTGTTTTGGGAATAAATTCCCCAACTCTTTTAAATCAATGGATTGACTTTGAAATTATTTTAAAAGCATAAATGAAACCGGTCTTTTCTGGCTGAGATTTTGGGGAAGTCATAGTTGGTATCAGAGCATTAGTTTAAGTGAACTAGGAATTTGTAGGATTTGTAGACTTAAACTTATAATGCTAAGTGAAGTTTGTGAGATGCGCGTCTGTATATTTTAGACATGAGCACTAGTTTATTTTAGGAAAGTTGCCTAAAATGCTTTTATGTGCTAAATGTTATATGATTTCCATATATGAAATTATTTGTTCGGATCTACGATTTGTTGCCAACCGGATCTAGAAAACTTATGTGTTAAGGATTCTAAACGTATGACTATGATATTAGAACTAGCATGTAAGCATTTGGAGTAATAAGGATGATTTGAATATCTATCGTGAATGAGGATCTAATTTCACCTTATTCGGTGTATAGATCAAAAATGGTGAGGACAAGAAGCGGAGTTGGAAACGCTGACAAAATCAGGAATTAAATACCTGTGATAGAAAAAGTAGTTGTTGCAGCAGCAACACCTGGGCCAATGACTATGGCTCGAGTGCAAGTAATGATTCAAACTATGTTGGATCGTCAAATGGAAGAAATGAGACGTTTGCTTCGCTAGAATCATGAAGAATTGTCGATTCATGTGGAAGAGCCTGAAGTGAATGGAGGGCGGTCTGAAGGAGAAAACTTCAGTGGGGTTATTGGCCAAGCCAACCCACCAGTAAACAGATGCAATAACCAAGATAGAGGGAATGATGGACTGGGATGCAAGTACAAAGACTTTTTGACTTAAAAACCATCGACCTTCACTGGAAAGGAGGATCTGATCGGAGTGATGGATTGGATCTCAGAAATGGAGCTAGCCTTCATGACTTGTGGCTACAGAGGCAAGTTGCAGACCACGCTCGCAGAATGTTAGTTTAGGGGTGGAGCTGTTCGTTGGTGGAACACTCTGGGGAGGATCCTAATCCCTAATGAACCACTGAAATTGACTTCGGTAGAGTTCTTGCTGCAGTTTAAGCGTAAATTTTGCTCGGCCCAAAATCTGTTGGAATCGGAGAACAAGTTCCTGACATTGACCAAAGGCAGCATGTTATTTGATGATTACACTCACTCCTTCACCGACAAGATGGAGTTTGCTTTGCGCATCATCCCAGACGAGTTGACAAAGGTGGATCGGTATGCACAGGGGCTCCCATGGGAGTACACGGTGCCAGTATGTTAGGCACCTACTATGGAGGCAGCTATTTGGGCTGCCAAGTCTGTTAAGGATATGATCAAGGGGAGAACCGCCAGCAAGGTTCAGGTTGGCAAGAAGAGAAAGTTTGAACGAACTTTGAGTTCCAACAAGAAAATCATATTTTCGAATTCTGATTCAAAAAAGTTTGGAGGAAAATGAGGTCAAGCAAAATGGTGTGAAAAGTGCAAGAAAAAGCACTCTGGGAAAAGTGGCGAGGAAGACGGGGCATTACGCCAATGAGTGTCCATCCAACAAAAGGGTGTGTTTTGGGTGTAGCGAAGAGGGGCACGTTTTGAAAGACTATCCCAAGAAAAAGGAGGTAGCAAAACCCAACATTCCACTAAAGCCGAAAGCGAGAGCCTTTCAGATGACACTCGAGGCAATGAAGGACGAAGCTGATGTCGCTTCAGGTACCTTTCTCATAAATGAATTGCCTGCCCAAATTTTATTTGATTCTGGAACCAACTACTCCTTTATATCGCATGAATTTGGTAGAAAACTAGCTTTTCCTATTGATAGACTAGATAATGCTTTATTAGTCGAAGTTGCTAGTGGCAAGTTTATACCTGTTAGCCATCGCATGAGAAACATCTTCATCGACTTAAATGGGAATAAGTTCCATGAGGAATTATTGCCTATCGAACTAAACGATTTCGACATCGTGTTGGGAATGGATTAGCTTAGCGCCAATGACACCGAGATATTGTGCAGAAAGAAAATAGTGAAAGTAAACCCACAAGGGAAAGAGTCATTTATGGTGTATACGGACAAACGTAGAGTAATTTCTGGGATCATTTCGCTAATGACAACCAGAAAGTGTTTAGCCAAAGGATGTACATCATATTTGGCATTCGTGGTTGATGCAAAGAAGGAGAAGAAGGAGGTGCAGAGTATTCTAGTGGTGTGTGATTAACCCGAAGTATTCCCTGAAGATCTTCCTGGATTACCGCTTGATAGACAAATGGAGTTCAGAATAGACTTGTTACCAAGAACGAAACCAATAGCAAAAGCACTGTAACGATTAGCACCAACAGAGATGAAGGAGCTGAAGATGCAACTTCAGGAGTTATTGGACAAACGTTTCATTAGACCTAGTTCACCGCCCTGGGGAGCTCTAATGCTATTCGTAAAGAAGAAAGACAGGAGTATGAGAATGTGCATCGATTACAAAGAGTTGAACAAGGCGACAATAAAGAATATATATCCGTTGCCAAGGTTTGATGACATGTTCGATCAGCTGCAAGGCTGAAGTTATTTTTCAAAGATTTACCTGAGGTCAGGATATCATCAGCTGAAGGTGAAAGAGAAGGATATAGAGAAGACTGCATTCAGAACAAGATATAGACACTACAAGTTTTTGGTTATGTCATTTGGACTAACCAATGCTCTAGAAGCATTCATGGATTTAATGAACATGGTTTGTAATTCGTTCCTTGATAAATATGGGATAGTGTTCATTAATGACGTTCTGATTTACACGAAAAGCCAAGAAGAGCATGGCAGACAGATGTGACAAGTCTTGGAAGTCTTGAAGAAGGAGAAGTTGTAGGCTAAGTTCTCCAAATGTGATTTTTGGATTCGAGAAGTACAATTCTTAGGTCACGTGGTCAACCAAGAAGGTATAATGGTTGATCCAGCGAAGATCAAAGCTGTGATGAAGTGGGAAAAACCGAAAATTCCCACGGAGATCTAAAGCTTTTTGGGATTAGCCAGATATTACCAAAGGTTTATCCAAGGCTTTTCTTCGATCGCTAGTCCATTAACAGCTTTGACCCACAAAGGAGCTACTTATACTTGGAGTGATAAGCACAAAGAAGCATTTGAGTTGCTAAAGAAGAAGCTATGTGAGGCACCGATTTTATCTCTACCCGAAGGAGTTGAAGACTTCGCTATTTATAACGATTCTTCTGGGTTGGTTTGGGTTGTGTTTTGACCCAAAGAGATAAGGTGATCGTGTATGCATCTCGACAGTTGAAGGAGCATGAAAAGAACTACCCCACTCAGGATTTGGAGTTGGCAGCAGTAATTTTCACTGTAAAGATATGGAGGCATTACCTCTATGGCAGAAAGTGCAAATTGTTCACTGATCATAAGAGTCTTCAATATCTCTTTAATCAGAAAGAATTAAACATGAGGCAGCGATGCTGGCTAGAATTACTTAAGGATTACGACTGTGAGATACTTTACCACCCCGGTAAACCAAATGTTGTCGCTGATGCTATCAGTCGGAAATTCAATCTTGAAAGAAAAAGGATAATAGTGTTGAGAATAGAAGTTGTCTCGACAATTGTGGAGAGTATAAAGAAAGATCAAGAAGAAGCTTCAGAGAAGAATGGCCGAAAGGAGAAACGTTTGGTTAAAACATTGGTGTTCGGTACAAACAGTCATGGACTAAAGGTATTCCAAGACCGGATTTGGGTACCTAAGACTGGAGGAATAAGAGATCTTCTGAGGAAGAAGCTCACAAGACCATGTATTCGATTCATCCCAGTAGCACTAAAATGTATAGGGACCTAAAACCCGATTACTGGTGGCCGACGATGAAGCTCGATATTGCAAAATATGTGGCTAAGTGTGTGACCTGTGCAAGAGTCAAGGCACAACATTAGAAACCGTATGGGAGTTTAGAACCTTTACCTGTGCCTATGGGTAAATGGGAAGATGTCACACCCCCGAACCAGACGGTGGAAACGTCCGAGGGCTGTCGTGACTTAATTGAATACCATAACATTGAATATATATGAAACATAACATCATTCATCACCATGCATTAATATAGTACAACCGGTAAAGTTTACACTGAGTACATTGTTTTAATATTACATTCCCAAAAATAAATTGTTCGATCGTAGATAAACAAACTGCAAGCCATCACTGAATACGTTTTCTTCGGTTTACTTGTTACCTGAGAATACAAGTATTTTGAAAAACGTCAACATATGAAATGTTGGTGAGTTCATAAGCGGTATTTGAAAAGAAACGTTTTGTATTATTTTGAAAACCACCAGAAAATCCGATATTTTCTGAAAAGAGTTTCTGAAAAAGTTTGTGAAGATCCATAAGTATGTTGTTTGTTTCTATATTTGTAAAAAGTGTTCATTAAACTTGTATACATTTCGAAACTGTATGTATTGAAAAACCCTAGGAAAACCCGATGTTTTCCTAACACTTTGAATTCCATGTAGTTGTTGTACCATCGCGGCATGTGAAGTCATTGATTCCAGGCGACGTCGGATTATTGCGCATTATGAATTATTATAAACACACGTTACGCAAACGACCAGTTTACAATTAGACAAACGATCCCGTAGGCGTCGTCCGTACTATTCACGTAATCCAACCGCCCTGGCTTCTTGTAGTCCCGCATCCGAAGAGAAAGAGGGCACGAAGACCTCGATAACTCTATTAGTCGGTTGGGGATAAAATGAGTGCGAAGGGCCCTTGGCCCAACTCGCATGTGAATAACTGACTTTACTAGCACTACCAAAGGACCCTTGGGGACCAATAGTGTAAAAGCCATTGAAAGTCCTTTTACGCTGTGTTGGATCATGTAAGACCCAACAACTCGTAAGGTTGAAGTCTTCGGGCCTAAAGATCAGGTCATTGGGCTAGCTAGGCCCAACAAACAAGATTTTACACTTTGGGGCCCAAAGATGGTGCGTCGACGTCTGTGCACTCTCACGTGTATATTGAATTCCCAAATGTTACTTGTATGAATCGAGTTATCGTCGTGTTAGTAGTTTCGGGTTGTTATTGATTCGAGACCGAATCAATTCGTTTAACAACGATTTTTGGTATTGTTGTGTATTGTAATTCGTCGGTAGCTGTAGTGCCATTATTTAATCACAACGGATGTATTGAATTAACATTGAGAATTTTCTGTTTTCAGCACCTCTTTATTTGGTAAATTTACTTTTTCAACCTTTGGAATAAATAAGTTTCCGGTTTAGTCCTTAAACCAATTTTCTTGTCATTTAACACCAAAACTTATTGCAATTGACATTTTTCAGCATATTTTTAGTTGAAAACAGTTTTAATCCCTGAAAATATAGTTTTCTCGGTTGTAACCCCTCTTTTTCGCAGTTTTTACATTTTGGCCCAAATTGGAAAATTTTTGCAACTTTGGTCCTTTTAAATTATGAAAAGCATTTTCAACCTTAGAAAAGGATTTGGAACACTAATAGTCCACTGTTTTACTAAAAAATACAGTTTTAGCCCCTCAAAACAGGAAATTTCGCATATTGGGCCCTATTGGGCCAAAAATGTCATTTTTAGCCCATTAAGCTTGAAATTTATATTTTTAATCCTCCAAAAGAATATATTTCCAGAAAGCACTTTATTGAAACTGTTTTAACTACTCTCATCCATCAAAATTCGCAATATGTCAATTTGGGCCCTTTAACTTTATTTTTTTTTTTTACATTTTGTGTCCAAAAAATGATTTTTTAGCCCAAAGAAGATGTTATTAAACCACTTAGCTATTTTTCTTGGAATACTTTGTATGTTGTGATATAGTTTATGCTAGTATCATTTAACATAAATTACATCTCGATTTTTAGGAGTATATGGCTAGATCCAACATCATAATCGCACAAAAACACACATATAAGCATAGAAATCATACAAGGCATACAAAACACATATAGATCTACACATTCACTTGTATCCCCCCCCCCCCATAAAACTTATAAAACAGAAAAATAGGGAGTATGAAGCTCACCTTAGGGTGTGGTTTCGGTTTTTGAAGAAGAGATGGAAGAAAGTTTGGTGATTTTTGGCCCTAGCACCCCTTGATGAAGATTTCAACCTTGAGGTGGTTCTAGGATGCAAGATCATGATTTTTGCATGGATTAGGAAGAGATTTTTGATTAAAACAAAGAATCTAAGTCATAGATCCAAACATAATCTTACCTTAGATGAAGAGTTTGTGGAAATATCCCCTTGAAAACCTCCTAATTTTCGAGATCTTCGTGAAGGATGGAGGGAGTTTTCTTGAGAGAGAGTTGTGAGAGAATTGCGTGTGTGTGTGTGTTTCGGCCGAGAGTGAGAGAGGGAGAGAAGAAATGAACTTTGAGGTGATGTGTTCCTAGAAGTATGAGATGTTGCATGGAGATATGTGGGATATAAGTGAGGTGGCATGCATTAAGTCAACTCTTCTTCAATTCTTCTTGGATTTGGGCCTTGGGCCGAGAATTTTGAAGGAAAAGGAAAATTTGGGCTTTAATGTCCTCAAGCCCATGTAGAAGTTAGGTTGGATGAGTTTTAACCTAAAAGAAATATAATATGATTTTTACACTTTGTTGGGCTATTTTAGGTTAATCATGGTTCAAAACTTTTAATTTATTTCATTCTAGGCCCAATATGGCCCAAAATGTTGAAATAAATGAATGTGGGTCCAATTAGAGCCCAATTAAGGGTTCTAAGCCCATGATAGTCAAATTGGAAGCTTATTGGTCCATTTGGGTCCAATAAGGAAGTCCTAGTCCAAAATGGACCTAAACAATAACTTTTAGGGTTTCCAATTGTTTGTTGACTATTTGTAGTACTTGTATGATGTATTTGATTGAAGTTTTTGAAGCATCACACATGCTCTTGAGTTTTTGGTTCAACATTTTACTTAAGTATAGTTATTACAAGACACAAAATTTCCGGTTGCGACAGAAGACATCACTATGGATTTTGTCACTAAACTGCCCAGAACAAAGAGTGGTCACAACATGATTTGGGTGGTCGTTGATCGATTCACTAAGAGTATGCATTTCATAGTAGCCAATGAGAAATGGTCTATGGATAAGCTTACGAATTCTTACATGAAGGATATTGTGAGGCTTTATGGTGTTCCGTTAACGATTGTGTCGGATCCTCACAGCCATTTTACATCGCAATTTTGGAAAAGTCTACAAGAGGAACTAGGTACCAAGTTGTGTTTGAGTACAGCTTACCATCCACAGACTGATGGTCAGAGTGAATGAACGATACAAACGGTTGAAGATATGCTGAGAGCATGTACCCTGGAATTCCAAGATAACTGGGATGAACATTTACCTTTGGTAGAATTATCCTACAATAATGGTTTCCACTCGAACATAAAGATGGCACCTTATCAAGCTTTGTACGGACAGAAGTGTCGTACGCCGTCTTGTTGGATTGAGGCTGGGGAAAAGCAGTTTATGGGACTGGAGATAGTCCATCAAACTGCTGAAAAATTGAAAATAATCAGAGAGAGAATTTTAGCAGCTCAGGATCATCAAAAGAGCTATGCTGACAAGAAAAGAAGACCGATGACTTTTGAAGTTGGAGATTTGGTTTTACTTAAAGTCTGGCCGTGGAAGGGACTTATAAGATTTGGTAAAAGGGAAAGTGAAGTCCAGGTTTATTGGATCGTTTAAAGTTCTTCAGAGGATTGGGAACCAAGCTTACAAGCTCGAATTACCCGAAGAACTGAATGGAATTCACAACACTTTCCATGTGTGTTATTTGAGGAAGTTCACAGGAGAAGTTCCCGACATGATTCCACTTTCGGAATTAAGAATTGATGAGAACAAGAGGTTGATTGAGGAACCGGAGGCAATCGTTGACCGTGAGACTAAGAAGTTGCAATGCAATATGGTCGAATTAGTGCTTGTCCGTTGGAAACATACGAACGAGCCAAATCTCACCTGGGAGACAGAGAGTCACATGAGGAGTCGCTATCCGCATTTGTTTGTTGATGTATGCTTCCGGGGACGGGATTATCCTAATGAGGAGAGAATTGTAACGCCCAAGTTTCCAGGCTAGGCATTAATGACAATGTAATAGTTTACGTTAGCCTTTGTAACATGTTTTGAAATAATAAGAATGTATCATTTGAGTGTTAGGTGTTTTATGCTTAATTGTGTGACTTAATTGAATTAAGGATAAAATAAGCGTAATATTAAAATGTTAGATATGACCGATATCGATACATGATGATGTAGTGGTTGTGAGAAGGTTTCTGAATATATAAAGAATGCGGAAATTCGAGTTACCACAAAGAAGTTATGACCAGTCGAAGTTTCGCGACAGAACCGATACAACATTACGTGACGTAAATAGTGAAATCTCGATAGAGCGATATTTAGCCTTAGAGAACTAAACAAAAGTCGTAGATTACGTTAAACATAGAGCGTGCATAAAGAGAACATCCAAACCTAACTTTGTATGAGCAAGTTATGATTTTTCGAAGTTTCGACTTAGCAGTATGCAGCCCAAAGTTCGAATATGAGATCGAGCGATAATTAGCCAAAACTTTCTAAATGAGAATTGAAGATTTCATCGATAGTAGTGCAACGACGGAAAGACAGACGAAAACAGACGTCAGACAAAGGAGTTATGGATTTTTCCTGTCCCGGCCTACTAAAAATAATATAATAAAAATAAATCAAAATTAGCCAACGGAGTCTAAATGAGAGTTGTAGAGCATAATATCACCTACGCGTTCATATAAAGAATGTCAAAAACAGAGTTTGTATGCGAAAAATATAAATTTCTGAAGTTCGGGGCACGAACCCCAAAGTTGTGTCAGAGTTCACGACATGAACATTGTGTTCACAACGTGAACAGGGTCTGGACACCTTCCAGAGCAAGTGGGTTGATGACGAACGCAATGACCTATGCCTGACTGAACTCATGACGTGAATTTTGAAATTCACAACATGAATTCAGAAAAATGGCCCTATAAATAGAAACCAAATGGCAGCCGACCAAGGTTGCTAATCCCTTCAGTCTTTCACTCCCGATACCCTCTCTGGTCATCTTGAAGTACCCTAGAAGCTCCGGTATCATCCCAAGACCCGAAGCAAGTCCTGAAGCCCAAAGATCCTGAGAAGAAAAGAATTTCTGAGCCGAAGCTCTGCCTGCAAGAAGCTCGGTGTGTGAAGATCTTCCAGTTTCACCGAAGAATACTACTTTTAAAGTCGTAGTGTTGTCTGATCATCTTCTGATCAAGTGAGTGCATAGTCCCTTTCATATACCCGATTAAAATACAAGTATTAAATGTATTAGATATACGATATAGGTTAGTGTGTAGTTGCTTTCTGCTAACACACGTATATGAAATATTCTTTATGAAATATGTGCTATGTGATTATATGTTATCTGTTTATTTTGAATTAATATCTTATCAGTTTTAAGTGGCATATGAACACATATGTATATTTTTATCTACAAAATGTTGGGTAGAACTTGGGTAGATAGTTACTATGTGATAAACTAATGAGAGGCCTCGGTGTGACTGTGATATATAGTCATTCAGCAGAATATGGATGATGACCACAAACTGTTCTAGACAGTTCAGTGAAACAATGGCAGGCTCATAACCTGTAGGTGTAATGAACTTGGGTGTTCATTCGAGTATTCTATTCCCCTCATGTTTCCCTTTAGGATATCTATTGTTGAGGAAACCCCTTTGCAGTAATGTCCGTCCTGGTGAAAATCATAGATTAGGTCCCTGGTAATAGTGGTTGTCAAAGGAACGTAAAGTGAGGATAACGGGAATGGGTAATCGGGTTATTGTTGGTTGGTGAATTAAAATATAAATTATTCATTGTGGGGTGAAAACCCTATATGCTCACCAGGCTCCCAAGCCTGACTCACTCATTTTCTTTGTATTACAAGTTGTAGCACGAGAGCATAAGTTGGGGAACTTATGCAGATATTTTGTTTATAGACCTGTTGTTGTTTATAAATGTTGTAAGGTCTATGCTTTTCTGTTAATGCTTTTGTGTCTGTATTGGAACAAGACATCCCGAGTTTTGTTATAATGAAAATACATTTCTTTAAGAAATGCTTTGATAAATCTTATTTTATCATATATTGTTTTGGGAACAAATTTTGCAACTCTTTTAAATTAATGGATTCACTCTAAAATTATTATAAAAGCACAAATGAAACCGGTTTTTCTGGCCGAGATTTTGGGGATGTCATAGTTGTTGTATGGTCTGAGGTGTAGAACACCTTTTGGTTGGGGGAGATTGAGCACCAAGTCATGGGAAGCACCAAAATGGTGCTTAAGACCACCGAGTTGATTCAGCAAGTGTGCGACAGGCTACGAGTCGTGCAGAGCCATCAGAAAAGTTATGTTGACCAGCATTGTTCAGATCTCAAGTTTCAGGTGGGAGACTTTGTTTTTCTAAAGGTGTCACCTTGGAAGGTTGTCATCCGGTTTTGGAAAAGGGGCGAGCTAGCGCCCCGATTCATTGGTGCATTTAGGATTTTTTTCTCGGGTTGGCATGGTTTCTTGTCGGCTAGATCTTCTTGATGAGCTCGGTCAAATCCATAACGCTTTCCATGTGTCTCAGGTCTAGAAGTGTGTAGCAGATGAGGCTGCAATTATTTCTTTGGATAATATTGGATCGATAGGAGCTTGAACTATGTAGAGAAGTCAATTGCAGTTTTAGATAGAAAAACTAAATCCATTCGGAAGAAAGTGGTGAACCTAGTTAAGGTGCAATGGCAGCACCAGAGGAGCTCCGAATGGATTTCAGAGTCAGAGGACGAGATGAGAGAGCATTAGCCATACTTATTCTCTTCAACAGACTTCGAGGACGAAGTCTAGTCCAAGTGGGGAGATTTGTAATGATCAAGATTCAAGTAATTACTCTTTTTCCTCTGGAACGAAATTTATGTACAAAAGGGTCCTTACATACGTTGGGCATACATAGGCGTACGATCAGTGTACTGGTGGAAGTTGGTCACGGGTGTGCACCACGTACGTGGGGCATACCAAGCAGTACGTGGGTTGTACATGTCTTAGGACTAAAATCCTAATATTCTAACTTGTGACCTATTTAAACGTACATAAGTAATTTAGACCTTACCCTAACATGCCTCCATCACTCTCTAACGTCCCTAAAACCCTAAAATCATTTGAGTGTGCCTCTTGTGTTTGTGAGTGCCTTAAATACCTCCTTTTTCATGTTCTAGCAAGGAGAAGGAACTAGAAGCAAGCCTTGGACGTCGAAAAGCTTTTGGATCCTGCTTTTGGAGCTCATTGGGAAGCTTGTGGAGGTAAAAGGCTCAAATCTTGCCATCTCCTTTGCTGGTTTGAGTTAGGGCTTTGTTATGAAGTCTGTAACGCCTGCATCTTCGTCTAGTCAATTTAGAGACAATAAGTGTTAAAATTAACTTTTTGATAGAAGATTATTTAGAATAAATAATCTTAACTAAGTTATAGTATATGTCCCAAGGGTTCTGTACATATAAATAACACTGAAATCCGAGTTATAACGAATAAGTTATGACATGTTGAAGTTTTACGGCTAAACCCGCACAACACCATGTAACGTAAAAAGTGAAATTTTGATAAACTACTTTTTAGCCTTAGAAATATAAACGAATGTCTTAGTATATGTTAAACTGAGAATGTACATAAAAAGAACGTCCAAATCTAACTTCGTTTGAGGAAGTTATGATTTTTCTAAGATTTAGCATAACAGTGCACAGCCCGGAAATTGAATTTTAGATCAATCAATTTTTAGCCAATACAACCTAAATGAGAATTGAATATCTCATTAATTGGATCCCAACGATATAATGATAGTCGAAAACGGAGTCCACATGTAGAAGTTATGAATTTTACATGGTCGTTATCAGTGTAATCTTCTCAGACTATTAAATTTAAAATCAGTCGAGAATTAGTTGATGGGGTCAAAAGGAATGTTGTAGATCTCGTCGATACCTATGCGTTCATATAAAGAAGGTAAAAAACAGAGGTCGTATGCGCAAGTTACGGATTTTAGAAGATAAATAGTTTTTGGAGTATTCTGCGAGTGACACGTGGCGCGATCCGATCCACTGCTTCCTCGCCACAGCTTGCCACCAGATGGTGACACGTGGCATGGAAACAGCCCGCGTTTAAAAAGTGAACTCTAAGCGTTCGTCGATCAGATATCCTATAAATAGAAGACACAAATAACTCCATTCTTTACACCTTTGTCACGCAGTTTCTCCCAAACACTCCCAAACCCTCAAGGCTTTTTGTCACACCCCAAAACCGGAACGGCGGAAACGTTCTGAAGTGGATGATGTCATGTCAAGTATCACAACATATGCAATATAGTAATCAAAGTACAACAACCATTGCATTAATAGTAATAGTTTTACATAAGTTACATTGTATAGAAACATCAAAGTAATACAAGTAATAATATAGGTGCAGCTTGGTACTAGGATGACTTCACCAAAAGCTCCTAGGGTGTATCGGTCTATCGCTATCCTGAGAATACAAGTTATTTTGAAAGCGAGTATCAGCATTTTTATAAATGTTTGTGAGTTCATAAGTATTTAGTGTCATTTGTGTAAGTAAGCATTTTATTCAAAATAACTTTATAAAAAGTAGTAGTTTAGAATCTAGGGTGTATTAGAGTCCTTTCCAGAAAATCTTATATTTTATAAATAAAAGTAGTCTTCTACCAAGACTTGACAGAGTTATGTTTTAAAGAGTAATTTTCCCCGAAATACTATCATTACCAAAATACGGTATTTGATTTTTAATGAAAGTAGGAGGATGTCACTAGTAAAAATACTAGGGGAAAATAACATATGCCTCAGCAAAAAATACTGCTGACTAAGGCAAAAGAAATCATAAACTCCAGGAGAGTATCGAATGAATGATACACCTGGCTCAGTCTAACAAAAGGAAACACAGACCCCAGACGGTATCAAATGTACGATACGGCTAGCAAGGTCTAAAACAAAGAAACACAGACCCCAGACAGTATCAAATGAAAGATAAAGCTAGCAAGGTCTAAAACAAAGAAACACAGACCCCAAACAGTATCAAATGAAAGATACAGCTAGCAAGGTCTAAAACAAAGAAACACCAACCCCAGACAGTATCAAATGAAAGATACAGCTAGCAAGGTCTGAAACAAAGGGAAATCTTAAGTGGGTTGTTTCAACAATACAGTGTTAAATTCTCGTTACCTTAAGGCCATGAATTATAAGGTAAACATGGAGATACTCATAACCATACTGATTGACACTAGAGTACTTGACGTCCTGCAAGCGTCGGAATAAATGTGACATTTGTCACCCCTTGGCTTGGTAGGTCGTGGACTGTAGCTAGCAGTCAGGGTGCGGGAGTGTCGTTCCCATATAGATCTATACACACAATGCCCGCTCTCCTTACAGGAGACTCTGGTTACCAACTCGACGACGGGAAGATCCGTGTCTTGAAGATGCATCTCGTATACTAAATTCTATTAGAGGCGCTGGTGAAATGATATAGACTCGTGTATGAACTGACTCCTGTGGAATTCCCGTACTAGAAAGAGTGAATAGAACCTCCTAACTATTCCTATAATAGTTACTAGTGTCTCTGGTCTATGAATGATGAATGGAAGAATGCCCTTGCTACCCAAGGGAAATGAATTGGCCGATGTAAACCTTTATGTTTATACATGTATACATGATACATAATTAATGTATAAACGAACTTCAGACGGATATCCAATACCCACCAGACCACATCCCAACAAGGAAAAGGAAATAGGGCGAACTAGCCTTCCTAAGTCCTTTAAACATTATTTATATAACTATACAAGTACAGGCATGCATTTAAAAAAGTAGAAGAATATAAGCATAGAAGAAAACTTTGACGAAAACTTTGGAAAACCTTTACACTTAAGAAAATTGTGACTTGATATCCTTTTGTAAAATAAGCTTGAAGACCTTTGGAAATCCTTTGAAAACCTTTCATAAACAAGTTTTGAATATAATTTTGATAAAACGATATAAGTAAAGAAAACCTTTGTTTAAAATACTGCTGTAACTGGTTTTGAAGTAAAACATACAGCGCGAGAGACAATTTGAGAAAAGATTTAAACAAGTAAAGACGTTTTGGAAAACCACCTATAGTATTATACTTGGTAAAACAGTTGAAAGTGTGATAAATCCTTTTGCATGTGGGTTATCAATCCCATATGATTGATATGATAACTAGCATGTTTCAACTTGTATTCTCCCCCCCCCCCCATAAAAGCATGTAAAACATTTAAAGGTTAATTCAGGGGTATGAACTCACCTGTTGTAAGTGGATCGGGCGGAGGTGCCGGTTGGGTGCTCGGTGTCAACTGAAGATTTGAACACACTTAGTGACCTATTAACATATGATGACATATGTTTACATAAAATTAGTAATTATAATACTAATTAAACACGTAAACACATCCTAATGTGCGGAAAACACTTTGGTCAAGTGCTAGGTGGCTATTGGGTTGCAAATAGGGGAGTGTATGGGCTAGATAGGGAGTTTACTCTTCAAGAGTAAACTCTTTATAGAGTTTACGGCCCTAAGACCATATCCCCATGAGTTTACAGCTATAAACTCATGGGTGGTGTGTTCTTTGATGCTTCAAGGTATTATCTCACTCATAGAATCATGCTAGAGTTGAGTCAAGGGCTAAGGAAGTGATTGGGGCTCAAAATGGACACAATAGGGAGTTTACGGTTCATTGACCACTCCTTGAGGAGTTTCCGGCCATAAACACATGAGTTTACAGTCGTAAACTCATGTTTGACCATTTTTTTGTTGTTTGGTAGTTCTAACTCATGCACGCAAGGTTCTAGTCACTTATATGAGCATAGGAAGGTGTTAAAGGCACTTAAACACCTTGGAAAAGTGTTTACGGTCTATGAAGATGTTCTTGGGGAGTTTACTACCTTAAACACATGAGTTACAAGGCTCTAGGCTCTAGGCACTCATGGAAGCTTTTGGAGGTGTTTGAAGTGTAGTTTAACACCCAAAAAGGTGTTTATGGTCCTTGAAGATGGTTTTACGGTCCAAGAATGTTCTTAGACCGTAAACTCATGTTTACTCCCCATTTGTTACGATTTTGGTGTTCTAAGTCCTTTCATGCAAGCCTCTAAGTCATTGCTAAGCATTAGAAGTGGTTTTGAAGGGTTTTTGGGCACCAAAACCCTCTTTCAAGGTGTTTACGGTTTTGGGATGCTCCCAAGACCATAAACTCTTGTTCTTGGGGTTTTTGGATGTTTAAGCCACGAATTTGCAAGTTAGATGAGACAAACAACAAGCTAGGAAGGTTAACTTATCGATTTGAAGCTCGAAGGGGCAATTTTTGACCAAAACCCGATTTGTAGAGAGAGAAAGTGTCTAAGGTGGGAAAAAGGTGGGGATGAAACCCACTCATCCCTTATATAAGGTGGAGTTTATGGCCTGTTTGGGGGTTCACCCAACACCAACCGCGAACGGGGTTTCTCACGACTACCGTTAAACACGGAAATTTTAAAATTATACCTCCTTAATTTTGGTTCGCTTGACGAATATTATTTAAAATAGTCCAACGGGTTTAAATCCGACCAAAAATATTTTAGGATAAATTTGACTAATTTTTGACGTACTTAATTTCGACGTTAAAACTAACGGAAATTTTTGGGTTGTCACACTTTTCCCTAGCACCTCATAGGTGTTAAAAGCGAGTCCTAGAGTGCCAGAAAGCCCTGAGAAGAAGAGCTTTCGGCTAAGAATTTTTGTCCGCGCAGAGCCCGGTTCTTCACTAAACCCCCTTGTAAGTGAGTTATGCTTACCATACTTTAAGTATAACTTATGTTTAAGTTCATTATCATTATTATGAACCTATAAACAAGATTTTGGGGGAGAATACATGTGCTAAGTATTATAAATGTTAGTATAATATCGTTTAACTGCTCACAGTACGGGGAATTTGGTTTGAAGGGCCACTTGGGTGGTTGGATTTCAGAACGGCTTAATTGTTAAAATGGTCTTGCCTTTCGGTGTTTCATTTCTGGCCCATGTCTGTACATAGTAGTTGAAAAGTATTGTTTAACATTTATATAATACAAAAAAAACAATATTACCCGTAGACCTTGAGTTAATGATAAATCTAGAATAATAATTAGTCGTAATAAGTATTAGACTAAAATCTAGTGATAATGATACTAGGTTTCGTCGAAGAAAAATAAAATTGTGAGAAGCGAAGCACTGACCGAGTTTGGAGTTATCAGTTTAACAAGTGAGTGCATAGTTACTTTCATCTTACACATAGATATGAAGTATTTAATAATAATATGTGCTATATATGCTTATTTTTTGTGTTCCTGATATCTATGCTAAATGAACGATTTATACATATTTTACTTGATTTAATCTGTATATGTATTTTTATACCTATAAGTATATTGGGTAAAGATTGGTAGATGAAAGATGAGAGATGAAAACTGATATAGATGATGAGAGGTGAAAGATGATGAGAAGTCTTGACCCAAGCGATGATCCAGTCATCTAGCAGAGTATACATGACGACCACGAACTATTCTAGACAGTCTAGTGGCATGCAAGCAGGCTCACAACCTGTAGGTGTTGCGAACAGTATGTTCACTAGATGTACTCTAAAAAACCCTGACAACTATGGACTTAGTGCCATACAAATAAACTTTGGCAACTATGGACTTAGTGCCTTATGAATGGATGTTGGCAACTATGGATTTAGTGCCCTATAGATAAACACTGGCAGCTATGTACTTAGTGCCTAATAGATAACATCGGCAGCTATGGACTTAGTGTATGTTAGATAAACCCTGGCAGCGATAGACTTCGTGCCTATTCCTTAGGAAAATCCTTAGGAATTAATGAATGAAGAATAGATGATTCTTAAGGAAGATTCTTAAGAATAAGGAAGATAATGGGGATGGGAAGTTGGTTAATTGTTTGATGATTAAACATAACAATTATATTATTGTGGGTTGAAAATCCTATGTAATCAGTAGGTTTCCCAACCTAACCCACTTAGTTTATTTGTATCACAAGTATCGATATGAAGATGCATTACACTGAAACATTAAAGGAGATGTAATTCATTAGTGTAAATGAATGTAAGGTCTGTTTATGCTTATGTTTCTATATTTACGATGACATCCCAATGTTTTAAAATACATTTCTTCGGAAATGCTTTGATAATATTATTATCATGTTTTTTGGGGGAAAAATTTCGCAATACTACTTTTCAAAAACGATACTCTGATTTCTAAATAAGCATAAATAAAATATTAAAAAATGCCCGTGAATTTGGGGATGTCACAAAGTCTATTTTTTGTTCTTAGACCCTTTTTTGTTAGTTGTGCAGCTCTAGAGGCTAAGATTGTTAGATCTAAGCTCCTTGATGCATAAAGCTACCATCTTGAAGGTTGTATATAGACCATGCATGAGTATCAGGTCTAAAATATGGTCATAATGGGAGAAATGAAGTATTGGGGAGCCATGTGGCATGTAAGGGCATAAAGTTGCCAACTTTATGCCCTGGGACATCTTAATAGACTCATATCTAAATTTGGACGTTGAAACCTTAAGCATTAATCACTTAATATACTTTTGTGCTTGGTTTGATTGTACGTTGGGCTTAAGGTTGTGTCGCAGTGCATACGGCTAAAGGGTTGAGTACGCTAAGCGTACTGATGTGGTACGTTGGGCGTACGCACCATAGGAGAGTTGTGCTTGCAAGCTTATTAGGCCCTATTCAGCCTTGGGCCTTGTCGCATTCAGACTTATTGGACTTTTGTTATTGTTGGGGGCATTTATGTCATCTTTGGGACTTATTGGGCCATGTGGCCCATTGTAGTTTAGACTTTGACCTTGGGCCCATCAATGTAGGTTAAACATTTGGGCTTTGATGGTGGGAATTAGATTAAGATGTTGAGTCTTCTTCTAAGTTGTGACTCAAATCTAATTAGGGTGTTTTGTATATTTGTTTAGTGTGAGATTTTGGGCTAGTATTCGGGTAGCTTTTGTGTTCTATAGACTGAGGTGAGTCTTCTCACTATACCAATGGGTTGAAGGCACAAATGTCGACCTATTACTTGATGCGAAATGTCTATAAATGATTATGTAATGGTTTTTTATTTGGTTTGTATTGATTTACGTTAAGACCATGAGGGGAGCCTATGACACTTAGTAAGACCATGAGGAGGAGCCCATGGCACTTGGGTAGAAGACCATGGGGGTAGCCTATGGCATCCCAGTTAAAGACCATGGAGGGAGTCCATGGTAGTTTTATGTGTATATGTGCATGGCATTATATGATTATGTGAGTTGTGTATTTCAGGAAACTCACTAAGAGTGTGCTTACAGTTTTGTTGGGTGTTTTAGATACTTCTGGTTCTAAGGGAAGGGGCCCCGCTTGACGGCATAATGTGCACTCTCCAGTATTCCGCACTATTTTTTTTGATACTCTAATCTTTTAACCAATATGTTATGTAATGGAATTTTGGATAACAAACATGAATGTGATTTCTTAGTAATAAATGAAAATTTTTACCTACGTTTTTGTGTTGTTACAGTTTTCACCTATTTAAGCACCTAATCTCAAGGATTACGGCATCTTCTTCAGCCTCCAAAGACTCATTATGAAACCCTATCCTCTATACATGTTTGAGAGTCTATTTTCTTGATTTGGAGATTAGTCTTTGGATTTTGGTGAGGCTTGAGGAAGGAGGAAGTTCACTTTAGTGAAATTAAGTAAGGATCTGGATTGGATCCACCACTCTCTTCTAATTGCTGAGCTATTTGAGGCATAAAGTTCAAAGCTTAACATTTCTTCTACTAGATTCAAGTTTGAGGTTATTTTGGGTGGTTTTGGTCCCTTCCATTGATGTACTTGGAGTTTGAGGAACTCCAAAGCTTCTTATGGTCCATTTGTGGTCTCTAAGCTCCTGATAATTGAGAAAGAAGTTATGGTTAGAGTTACTTAGTGACTATGTTCAAGATTTGGTCTCAGTAAGGACTTATTAGACTTAGAAGTGTAGATATTGCTTTTAGGTGAGGTCCTAATGGATAAAATTGGAAACTTTATCCATTAATTCGTTAGAAAGGACTAGATCCAAAAGTTTTGGGTTTAGATCTATAAAGATTAAGCTCTTAAAGAAGAAAACGGTATTCTGCAGAAACCATGACGTGACCATGGGCTTGCCACGATATGGTGGAATCCTTCTTGTTCACAATTTTGTCTTGCCATGCCCACGACGTGGCTTAGAGGTCTGTACGTCATGATGAGTGTTGACTTAGTTCACCATTGAGTTTTGACTAGTTTGACTTTGGGTCAAACTTTAAGGACTTGGGTTATTGTTTAAGGATTTATCTGTATTTGGTGCTAGTTAGTTCGTAGGAGTGATGCAGGGAGTGAAGGTGCTGTTGTATCTCCTTGGGTCTTCAATTCACATGAGTTTCCTCACTATACAATATGTTGCAGTGTATATCCTTGTATGTCAAGATATATGGGTAGTGATATGATGTTTAGAGTACCAGTAGGTCGGTAATCGTCTAATGGAGAGCCCTAGGGGCTATATCTAGTCACGTAGGATAGCATGAGAACTTTTGATCTAGCCTTTCTTGATTGTTCTTTGTTTGGTTATAGCACTAGAGTATGATCACCTTTTTGAATGTCTATCTCACCTATGATTACATATAATTGTGCATACCTTGGAGATGTATCGGTTGTGGCGTAGTGTATTGTATGATACTTTGCATGCAGTAGTGCGCTGTTAGACACGTAGGCTAGTGTAGATAGTTGTTAAGAGCTTTTGTGTTTTTGTGTCAATGTGCTCCATTTGGAAGGATGGTGCGCCATTAGGGAACAAGGTGCACCACTTGTTAATGAGGACGTGCCACTTAGAAGTCTCATATGCCATTTGTGATAAGGGTGCTCCATTCTTGGAGGAGATGTCTCAACCCTTACACAAGATGCTTCATTATCATGCTATATGTGCCATCTTGGTGCAAGGTACGCCATTTGGTTTCTTGATGAGCCATGGTATCCCTTGATGAGCCACTTATGCTAAGTCCTGTATGTTGCTCAAGATTTTTCAAATATGCTCAGAAGTTGAAGATCCTTAAGGAATACATCATGATGGGCCACCATCATGTTCCATTATGGCTCATGGTGCTCCATCATGTGCGTTGTTGATGCTCAAGTGTTGTTTTTCATGGATGAATGTTCCAAAAGTTGTTGCATGGAAAATTATGATTGGTTAACACCATTCATGGGCCAATGGGCATCTTCCATTAGAGTTTTAGGTCTGATCCCTTCAATATAAATAGGGATGTCTGCTAGTCATTTGAAGTGTCTTGTATTCTAGAGTGATTGGTGAATCTCTGTTTTATTGTACTTGTAACCACTGTTTGAGAACTCATAAATAAAGAAAATTCCAATCTTGCCTATGGACATTTGTCACCTTCACTAAACCACGTAAATATTATGTCTTGTGTGCTTTTGGTTTTGATTTTTTTCCGCTTTACTTCCTAACATTGTTCCATTATCGTAAAGCGCCATAGGAAAATGCATTATGAGATGTTAAAGAGGAGGAAGCATGATATTTCTTATTTTCATGTTTTTGGTTGTGTGTGTTTTATTCTTCATTAGAAGAGTCGATTTCCAAAACAGAAGCTAAAGATGATGAAGGGATTTTCGTACGTTGCTCCTCGATCTCAAATGATTTCAGGGCTTACAATCTACAAAGAAAGTAGGTGGAAGAGTCCATTCATGTCAAGTTAGATGAAGAATCATACCATGCCAGCTCTGAAGATCATTACTCTTCCATCCTCAATGAACTTACTACATCAACCTTCTCCTTCGAATTGTCTAAAGAGCATACTCCATTTGTTTCCTCACTTTCTGAGGTTCCTTCTTCAGTAACAGTTGTTTCTGAGCCTAATGGACATTTATCCCCTAACCCTGGTTATCATTTTGATCACTTTGTCCCTGATATATCTGATCCGTCTGAATCATCGATTCTTGAACCATCCAGTTTTCCCTCTGTTAAATAGAACCCTACTTCACAAAATCATTGGTAGTGATATTATTTTTATAAAATGAGGGGTGTTTGGATAGAGCTTCTATCATAGTGCAGTAGAGGATGGCAGATAGTGTTGATTCAGGTAGTTTTTCAAGCTTAAAGTGGAGTAGGCATTTTTTTAAGCCTATTAACTATTGGGGTAGGTAGAGGTGCCTCTGTGTTTTCTGTTTTTGGTATTCTCATTGTTATAGTCATCTGCGAACATCATTTATATGTGGGTCAGTGGGTGTGTGATCGTGTGTTGTCATGAGTTTCTTTTTATTAAAAGGGTAGAGGTAAAAATAGATTAACTCATGGTTGTAACACCTATTATTATTTCTAAATGTTTTTTTTAAACTTTGTGTTTTTATTATTGATTGGGGTTGTTTTGGTGTGTTTCTTTTTCCGTGTGTGACGTATACATCTCATGTCGGTGGCTTATCATGAAATATTGCATTAATTAGGTCTTTTGTCTTTTGATGGTATACTTGTTTCAGAACATTAATCAATTTCATGTGTTTTGGTGTTACTGTTTTTACTGCTAAAGGGTCATTATCCAGAGAGTTAATTCATGCTTGTGAGATTAAGGTGAGGGTGAGGGTGATTATGATCCAGGGGTGGTGGTGGTATAAGAAATATTTCATTCAGGTTAGAATTTAGAAAACGTCTTTCAAAATCAAAAACTATTTTTTTTTTTGTCTTTAGAGATGAGAAATTAAATATCCTTCTACTTTTGTTCCTACAAATACTCCTACTCAGTTAAATGATGACATGTGTCACTTTAATATACTAAAATATCATTAAATGAGCATTAAATGTGACACGTGTAATCATTTAATTGAGAAGGAAGATTTGTAGGAGCAAAAAGTAGGAGGATATTTAATTTCTCTTAGGAGATTATTGGCGCTCGTTTGTGGTTTTCTCGTGGTGTTATAGCGGTTCTTGGTACTCTTTAGCTTTGAAGATAATATATGTGGAGGTTTGAAATAAGGGGCTTTACTTCTTTTGTTTCCGGATGTTCTGGAGATAGGTGGAGAGTATAATACCATGTTAGGTTTGATTTGTAAAGTTCATTGTCTATATTGACCAATTTCTTATAAAAAGTGTATTGTTGCTACTGTGTTGGGATTCTCTAGTGAGAGATGGAGAGTACAATGTCATATTAGGTTAGACAATAGATAGTAAAAGTGCATTGTCTTTATTTCTTATTGTTGGAGTATTGCTAATAATGGATTTGGATGTTCTACTGGAGTATTGTTGCTAATGCTTTCTAGTGGTTTGGTGAGAGATGGAATGTATCTGGTTAAATTAGAATTGTTTTGTTAAATATCATTGTTTTTATTGGCCCTAATTCTTATAGGAGGTGCATTCTAATTATTGTCTTTGGAAGTTTTGGTGGGAGATGGAAAGTACACTGTCTTTATCAGCCCCTCCCTTTTGGTTGTATCAAAATTTCTTCAAGTGCTTTGTTACGGCTGAGATATAATTTGGTTCAAAATTGGTTTTGGTGTTACTTATCTCGTTTTGTAAATATATATGTTGTCTTTGTGCCATTGCGACTTTGTTTTTCTGTCTTTTCATGGTTTCATGTTCTACTTTGCTAGCTTTTTTTTTTTTTTTATGGTTTCATGTTTTAATTTGTCAACTTCCTGCAGGTCATTTTTATTTTATAAAATTTTCTTCGTTCTTTAAAAAAATTAATAATAATAATAACTCTACTTTATGTATATAATAAACCGTTTAGAAGGGACTACAATCATGTGATTTAAACAAATCTTACGGTTGATATAATAAAGATACGATTATCTAAGTTACGCTATGATGTACATAACAATTAAACTAATAATTTAATCATTTTGCCCAAATTATTCTATGCCAAATGATATTCATTCGGCCCAAATATGCTCGGCTACAATAAATCGATTTAGCAAAAAAATTCCGAATTTGCCCATTGGGACATGTAACTAAGCCAAGTCAAAAGTTTGATTCGTTTTTCATTTAATATATTAACCTATGATGTTGAAAATATTAATCTATATACCTATTTTGATTAAATTTATATATGCAATGAAAACCGAAATCAATGTCATTTTAAACTCAATTTTCGACTAAAAATACTAAAATAGTGTCACGGTAATTGTAATAAATTTATGTATGCACTCAAAACCCAAATCAATGTTAGTTTAAACTCAATTTTCGATAAAAATCCTAAAATAGTATAACGGTAACTGTAATAACTCAAAAAGTATTGCAGAAATCGATCTTGACGACCGATTAATCGTTTAACGGTCTTGAACCGATTACGATTAAGGTCATTGGTGGAAATTAGTCAAATGCGGTCTTAACAGTCCTCGGTAGACGGGAAATATTTAAAAAATTCAATTTCTTTAATTTTCAAATATTACATCAAGTTTTTAAATTTTCAAATATTCAAGTTGTCAAAATTTTAAATTTTTAAATATTTTATCAAATTTCAAAATTTTAAATTTTCAAATAACTATATTTTTAGGATGTAATAATTTTTTAAATAATCTCTGTTCTAATAAAAAAATAATTTTATTCTCCTTTTAACATGTGACACATTTTTAAACCTTCTAATTAATGCATATTTTATTCTCATTTTGTCATGTGTCATCCTATTATGTCTCTCTAAATTAATGCATGTTACTTATCATCCTACTATGTCTCCTAAGTAATGCATGTCACTTGTCAACATATTAATTCTTCATTTCAAATTTCAAATTTTAAATTCTCTATTTTAATTCTATTAAATTAATAATATTATAATAAAAATTAAAATAAAATTAATACAAATTATAAAGTGATATAATTTCACATATTTATTTAAATCAATGATTAAATTTTATATAACTAAAAAAATCTTTTAATTAATAATTTATTTAAAATAATTGATTAATAATTTTAAGTTTTTATTATAAAAGTTTAATTAATTTTGTAACCGTGGTTCTCACGGGTTATAAACTAGTTTTATTAATAATTTCACGAACTTGATAATTATATAAGATATGTATTTCAAAATATTAATATTAATGAGTTAATAATAGCAGTTACAAGGAAATTATGGGAATTAAGTTTATAACCGTCATCTTTAATTTCTACGTAAATTCATGTTTGAAAACTTGGCCATTATAAATAGCTCAAGAAATCAAGCAAAACCCCACTAGACTTGTGAAAAATCATTAAGTTTATTAGAAAACTAACAATGATATTGTAATTTTATGGATACTAAAACTTAAATACAAAAGTAATAGTATAAACTATTCTAATTCTTCCAATAGTATATGGCTATATTAGATGTTTATTGTCTGCAATTTATTAAAATATTGAAAGGGGTAAGCGAATACGCTTAGTGAGTTCAATAATAAATACAATATAACGTTATGCCATATATATACTTCAATATGGCAGAAGCAAATAGGAACAACAAAGATATATGTGAAATCATGTGACAGACTTTTATATCAATCAAAGACTTGATTCAAAGATATACATTCAATATTCGATATATATCAATAAAGTTTAACCCAAATGACACAGAAGACATACAAATTTTTTATTATCATTTTGCTAGCATATACAGGCTTTTAGCCCTACCTAGCCCATTACCAATATTAAAAGTTATACGAATCATGCTTTACATGGTCAAAGTCACAAAGCCAATAGCAAAAATAATACAAGACATGCTCCACATGATCAAATGTATACTATCAATTACGAGACATGCTCTACATGGTCAAAGACTCAAAGTCAATACCAGAATATCACAGGAAAGCACCTTGCACATATAACACATAACATACAATTGTTCCTATATATTGAATTCACCTTAAAATAATCAGGGGTTAAGAAAGTAATTTGAACAACACTTCGTTCCTATTAAATAGTTTTCTTCATTAAAAACCAAGAGATTTATTGAAAACCGGGCCTTGCGATGGTAGAGCTTCAAACCAAAAAAATAAATTTCTCAGGCTCTCCTGGCACTTCGGGACGTGTTTCGGGTATTGGAAACGATATCGGGGCTTCGGGGGAAGTCAAAATAGCTAAAATATTGATTTAGGGGTCAAAAGTGGCAAAAGTCCAAAATTACTCGGGAAGGCTCGCAACCTTCCTTTTATAGTGGTGAGATATGAAGCCTTCAGCCGAGAGAGGGACGAGTCAGCAAAGACGTGGCAGCGAGGGAGGAAGGATACGCGGCTCGTGCGAGGCTCGGACACACGAAGGGCACGCGTCGGACGGGGATTGGACCTCGCTTCGGACATGCAATGCGTCGAACCAGAGCTGCAACACGCGTCAGATGGTTATCTGCTGCGTCATCGGCGTCGGACACATGGCGAATTCCGAACAAGGGTGACGTGGCTGGCTCCAATCCATGCGAAATTCTCGGAAATTGCAACCAAACCATCTAAAATCCATAACTTTCGCATATGGGCTCCGTTTTTTACGTTCTTTTTATGCACGCGTAGGCGGGAATATATTCTACAACTTTCGTTTTGATCACTAAGGCTAAAAAGTAGTTTATCGAAAACTCACTTTTTACGCGAAATAGTGTTTGTCGGATTTGTCACGGATCTTCGATTAGTCATAACTTCTTCGTTATAACTCGGATTTCGACGAGGTTTTTGCCTAAATGTTTCTAACGAGATTCTTTACAACATTAAATAATAAAATTTTACTTACTTCAAATTTTATATTTTCGCTAAATTCCACTATTTGACATTTAATTGGAATCTCATAAGACTTCCAATATTTTATGAGTGATTCTAAACATACTTTTACTTCAATTCTAGTAAAAACTATTCATTAGAACTCAACATTCAATATTATATAATATTTCATAATATTATTCACTTTTAATAATTTACAATACACGATAACAGAATGTGTATGTTACAAAAAGCAAAAAACTAGTATTGTGTTTTGTATAATTTATGAGTTTAAAGTAGTATTGTGAGGATTTATTCATGTAACCTTGTACTTTTAAAACACCATTTATTATCAACATAAATGTGCTTTTACAAAAACATCCAAATCATTTTCAAATTTTATAGTTTTCAGTGTTACAAAACAATATCAATAACTTTAGTAAACGAGAAAAGGATTCTATAACCTTCTCTGGTAGTCCATCTGAAAGTACTCTTTATCTCGACTTACATACCTAAGTACATAGCTCAAATGATGTCCAACCTAGCTGAGTTATGCATCGGGGTTTATACTCATGTGGGGCGTGAGGTTGAAAGTTCGATTCCCTTAAACTACATCATGTGGTGCTACATGCGAGGATTTTTTCCCTGAAAATCCCTACAGGGCTGGGTTTTCCATGTAAAGGAGCTTAAACCCAGGGTGATCGTTGAAATATTGCAAGTAAGCTTCCACTTAATTCGTTCGCCGTTTCTAAAAAAAAAAGTTTAAATACTCGTGAGCTACATGGGTTGAGTACATAACACAAACTACGTAAGTCCGAAGAATAATGAGCTGCGTGGGTTTTGACTCAAACTCAATAACTTTTGAAGTTTTTGGAATGAATTGATTTATTTTTCAACAGAAGAAAAATGCCTATTTATAGGCTGATTACAGAGGATATCCTAACTGTACAATCAATGTTAATTCCTATAAATCAGGGATTCTACCTAACATTCAGGGATTTACAATAACTAAGATTATTCAGTAATTAATACACATAAATCTACACTCCCCCTCAAGTTGGGTTACGTATGTCAAACATTCCCAGCTTGCATACTAGTTTATCGAAGACATTCCTTGGAAGGGCCTTGGTGAGAATATCAGCTATTTGAAGTCTTGATGGAGTATAAATGGTTTGAATTGTAGCATTTTCAATCTTCTCAGTGATGAAATGTCGATCTATCTCAACATGTTTTGTCTTGTCATGATGGACAGGATTCTTAGCAATGTTAATTGCAGCTTGATTATCACAAAACATTTTTATAGAACCTCCTGTAAAGAGTCCTAATTCCACCAGTAGTCTTTTTAGCCATATTCCTTCACAAATACCTAAAGCCAATGCTCTCAACTCTGATTCTGCTGTACTTCTAGACACCACAGATTGTTTCTTGCTTCTCCATGTCACTAGATTACCCCAAACATAAGAGCAGTATCCTGAAGTACTCCTTCCATGAGTTGCACCTCCAGCCCAATCTGCACCGGTATAGATGTTAATCTCTTTGGTGCTATTTTTCTTGAATAGTAGACCTTTTCCTGGATTCATCTTGAGGTACCTAAGAATTCTCGTAACAGCCTCCATGTGTTCTTCAGTAGGATTGTTCATAAACTGGCTGACAACACTAACTGCGAAACCAATGTCAGGCCGTGTATGTGATAGGTAGATGTCAGGCCGTGTATGTGATAGGTAGATCAAACGTCCCACTAATCGTTGGTATCTGCCCCTATCTGTAGGTGGGCTGTCAATTACTGATCCAACCTTTTTGTTGGAGACCATAGGAGTTGAGGCTGGTTTGCATCCAAGCATCCCTGTTTCTTTTAGTAAATCTAGGACATACTTACGTTGGGAAATAAAGATACCGAGTTTTGATCGAGCAATTTCCATGCCCAAAAAATATCTAAGATTTCCAAGATCTTTGATCTCGAATTCCCTAGATAAGAAGTGTTTCAATCTTTCTATCTCTTCCACATAATCACCGGTCAGAATGATGTCATCCACATAAACAATTAGGATAGATATCCTTTTATCGGATGAAAATCTGACAAATAAAGTGTGTCAGCTTGACATTGAGTGTACCCATTTTGAATGATTGACTTGGTAAATCTTCCAAACCATGCTCGTGGGGATTGTTTAAGACCATATAGGGACTTCTTTAGTTTGCAAACCTTTTCTCTGTTCAAGGAGTTCTCGAAGCCCGGTGGAATATTCATATAAACTTCTTCTTCAAGGTCACTGTTCAAGAATGCGTTTTTTTATGTCGAGTTGATGTAGGGCCCAATCTTTATTTGCATCAAGGGATAGCAGTACACGAACAATATTAAGCTTAGCAACAGAAGCAAATGTCTCTTGATAGTCAATCCCGTAGGATTGAGTGAATCCTTTAGCAACAAGGCGAGCTTTAAATCTCTCAATGCTCCCATCAACCTTGTGTTTAACAAAGAAAACCCACTTGCAACCAACTGTTTTCTTTCCAGGTGGTAAATTGGTAAGTGTCCATGTATTGTTTTTCACCAGAGCATTAATCTCATTTTGTACAACTTCTTTCCATTGAGAATCAGCCAATGCCTCTTGAATTGTGTGAGGAATTTGTATGCTATCAACAGCAGAGACGAAGGCTTGATAGGATGGTGACAATGTTTTATCGGACACAAAGTTGCCAATTGGATGTTCTGTACATGCACGAACCCCTTTTCGCAAAGCAATAGGTATATCTAAATCATCGTTGTGATCAACATTATCATGTTTAGAATTACCTGATTGACCTGGTTCAGATTCGTGGTAGTCTTCAAGATGTGTTGTGTGCTCTATGTCTTTGCCTGGTTGCTTCCTTCGTGTATACACAAGAATTTCTTTTTCTTTTCCAGTTGGTTCTTGGCAAGGAGATAGAGCCATGAATGGAGGATGGGAAGAGTTTTCCATGGCTGGATTTGAAATAAAAGGACTCTCATCGTGAACACCAGAGGGTTGAGTATGGGAACTTTGATCGGTATCTGGAGATAAAGTATCGACACTAGGAATAGAGTCCCAAAGATGAGATTCGTTTATATTCTCCCCCTGAAGCTCAGATTTGTAGTAGGAATGATTTTCAAAGAAAGTAACATCCATACAGTTGTATATTTTTCGTGTTGCAGGAGAATAACATTTGTAACCCTTTTGATGCGATGAATACCCAATAAAGATACACTTAATAGATTTGGGATCTAACTTGCTACAACTCTGAGATTGATTGTGTACAAATGCAATGCAGCCAAAAACTTTAGGATCAAGAAGACTGATGAATTTTGTATGAGGAAATAACTTCAGGACAGATTGACATGGAGTTTGCAAGTTAAGAACCCGTGAGGGCATTCGGTTTATAAGGTAAGTGGCTGTGAGAACAGCTTCACCCCAAAAGTCTTTAGGAACTTGAGTAGAAAACATGAGAGATCGAGCAACTTCAAGGAGATGCCGATTTTTTCTTTCAGCAATTCCATTTTGCTGAGGGGTGTCTACGCAGGAGCTTAAGTGTAGGATGCCGTCTTGAGTGAGATAAGGGCTAAGAATAGAGTTGAAGAATTCTTTGCCGTTATCCGTCTTAAGGATTTGAATCTTGGTGTGAAATTGAGTTTGAATCATAGAATGAAAGTTTTTAAAATTTCACCCACTTCTGATTTGGAATTCATGAGATACACCCAAGTTAACCTAGTGTGATCGTCGATAAAAGAGACAAACCATTTTTGTCCGGTTATAGTCTTAACTCGTGAGGGACCCCACACATCGCTATGAATTAATAAAAATGGTTTGGAAGGTGTGTAGGGTATACTATGATAAGTGTTTCGAGTATGTTTTGCGAGTTGGCAAATTTCACAGCAAAGAGAGTCGGGACTTTTATTAATAAACAATGAGGGAAACATTTTTGACAAATACCAAAAATTCAAATGACCGAGACGATAGTGCCACAGCATGATATCACTATCTTTATTGGAACGAGACTGGTTATTTAAAGAGAACAAGCTAAATTGTTGAGATGTCCTGACAGAAAGAGCGTCATCTTGTAAGACATAGAGCCCATAACACGTCTTAGCACTGCCAATCATCCTCCCCGAAACCAGGTCCTGAAACACACAAATATCTGGGTAAAACTTAGCCACACAATTGAGTTCACGTGTAATTTTATGAATAGATAGTAAATTATATTCCAATTTGGGTACATAAAGAACAAATTTGAGGGTTAGATTTGGGTTTATTTTGACTGAACCCACACCCGCAACTTTGGAGGATGTTCCATCTACAATTTTTACTGTGTGATGTTTTGAACTTGCATGAAACTCAGAAACAATGCTCGGATTTCCTGTCATATGATCTGATGCTCCAGAATCAAGAATCCAAGGGTTAATATGCTTTTTACTGACCATAAGGGCTAGTGAATGGTTACCTTTAGTGGTCAACAACCCTATACCGGGAGTGGTGTTTGGTTGAATGGACTGACTTAAAATTTTCTAAAGTGCCTCCAATTGTTCTTTGGTGAAAGGAGATGAGTTTGATGTGTCCCCTTTTCCTTCAACAACACTTGAAGGAGTAATGTCCACATTTCCATGAGTTTCTTTGTCTTTCCATGATTTTGGTTTCCAATCAGCAGGTTTTCCATGAAGTTTCCAACATGTTTCTCGATATTGTCCAGATTTACGACAATGTTCACACCATGGTCGTCCCTTCTGTTGTCCCCGGGCAGCAAGAGCAGATGAATCTTGAGTTGATGGATTAGGGGAAGCACCAAGCATGACCTTTTTCCTACTCTCTTCCTGTCGAACCTCTGAGAATGCTTCCTTAACATGAGGAAGAGGCTTGATACTCATGATCCTACTCCTGACTGCATCAAGTTCTTTATTGAGTCCATGAAGAAACTTGAAAGTTCGCCTTTTCTCAACGATATTCCGGTATAGAGTAGTGTCATCAGTACACTTCCAGGAATAGGTTTCAAATAGATCTAGCTGCTGCCAATACCGAGTAAGAGTGTTAAAGTATTGTGTGACAGAGGTGTCGTCTTGGCGGAGGTTATAGAGGGCGGCTTCAATTTCGAAAAGTTCTGATGTATTTTCAGAACTGGAGTAGGATTCTTTGACAGCATCCCAAAGTTCTTTTGCAGTCGGATATAGAAGAAAGTTTTCTCCTATATCATTATTCATAGAATTAATCAGCCATGACTAAATCATGTGATTATCAACCTTCCATGTTTTGTACTTTGGATCATCTGATTTTGGAGTCTCAATCTCTCCAGTAAGATATTCCTCCTTTCCTTTTCCACCAATATACATCATCACAGATTGTGACCATTGAAGAAAGTTATGGCCATTAAACTTGTGACTGGTAACAAGAGATACGACTTCATTACCGTGAGAGGATGAACCAGAGATGTTGAGGTTATTGATGGTAGAAGGATGCGAAGAAGCATCTAATGTGAGACTGCTTTTTTCATGAGCCATGAGTTCTGTTGAAGAAAGAGAAAGCTAGAACAAAGATTGTTGGAAGAGATGAAGGTGAAAAAGAGGCTTCTAATGCTCTGATACCATGAAGTTTTTGGAATGAACTGATTTATTTTTCAACGGAAGAAAAATGCCTATTTATAGGCTGATTATAGAGGATATCCTAGCTGTACAATCAATGTTAATTCCTGTAAATCAGGGATTCTACCTAACATTCAGGGATTTACAATAACTAAGATTATTCAGTAATTAATACACATAAATCTACAACTTTTAAAATGAGTTTACTTGTTGTGTACACAAAGACTTTACCACACACAGTCCTAACACATACGATAATATAAGAACAAATCAGTCGGAAGCCAGCGGCAACCCTTATGGATCGCATCTAAGTCCTAATTTCCTAGGAACCATAGTTTCGAGAGACGGATCCATGTCGAT
Source organism: Lactuca serriola (assembly GCF_051521515.1). NCBI lineage: Eukaryota > Viridiplantae > Streptophyta > Magnoliopsida > Asterales > Asteraceae > Lactuca > Lactuca serriola. The sequence continues at coordinate 144,488,597 of NC_136408.1, read as the reverse complement.
TACTATGTATATGGAGTCCTCCATGGTAATCCCATAAAAACCTAAGACCGAAAACCATGTCAATGTTGGATTAGTGTCTAAGTCCATAAATATAATTGGTATATACTTGACCCGACCCGGCATGGTACATTTGGGTTACATGGCATCATGCATTTGGATAGACTAAAATGAGAGAAATAACACTTAAGGTTTATTAATATATTATAAGTTCTAATATATTAATAAGATTATTTAATTAGTATTGATCAAGAATTAATATAGAATTAATTAAGTGATCAAAAGAAGACTAATTAAATATATGGGTTGATTGTGTAAATCATCCATACTTATATAGTGGGCTAATGCTCCATGGATTATCAAGTTGGGATAAAACCCATAGGATGCTCCATGGATGCTCCATGGTGTATTTGAACCCATGGATCCAAGGAAATGGAAAGCCATGGCAATTAGGGTTTACCCTAATTGTGACTAACTATATAAGATCTTATTATTGAAGAAATCGGGCACTAGTGAAACAAGTGAGGGCAAACCGATTTTTGAAGTGTTCTATTTTCTATCTAGGTTATTCCAAATGAATTTGATGTTGTGTGAACCATTTGAGGTGTCACATTTGGGGCACTAGGCTCTTAAGCTACATGGAATCAAGCACCAACAAAGAGGTATGTCCTTCTACTAGATTTTATATTATTTGTACTTCATAATATGCTAGTTAGGATAAATACCTTGGAAATTGATATTTCATGTATAATAGAGAAAAAATAGATCCAAAGTATTTAGGGTTGCATGTACACCATAGGAGTGTTAGAATGCTCAAAACCCAATAGTGGTATCAGAGCCTAGGCTTGTTTTCACTTATACTTGCAAAATTGGCTTGAAAAAGCAAAGTTTTGTGTTGTTTAGACTGGGGACTCGACGATTCCAAGGCAAAACTCATCAAACTCCCCAATTTTGTTCATACACTCGACGAGTTGGACCCCCAAACAACATATCTTCGAGTTTTGGTGCTGGAATTGGTCTAGAATCATTACCTTTGACTGTTTTGGACTTATAAAACATATTTTTTAATGTGGTAATGATTTTGCTAAACCAATTTTAATGCTATAATCAAAGTTTCAAGTTTTATATGTGTTTATGTAATTCTTGAAAAATTGTTGATTATGAATGTTCATGCTTATGAGTTTTGTTAGATCATAGAAATTATGTGCAAATTGTTTGTTAGTATAATTCATGATCTTGATGAAATTGTATGGACTCCATAACTTGTCCTCAAGCTATGGATTACCAAAAGGTTTTTTTGTGTTGCATTTTTTTATGAGTATTTTGATTGATGAAAATTATTATTTGTTAGTTGCTTTCAATCCATATTAATCTAAAAGAAGTTCATAAAATGTGTTTTTGTAACTTGTCATCAAAGTTACATGAAAGGTCGCATTTATGAATCTTAAAGCTCATAAAAGTTCCATAGGTTACACAAAAAATGAAGAGTCTTTTCATTAAATTGTTTTGATGACTCCATAACTTGTCCTGAAGTTATGGATGTTTAAAGAGTCACTTCATTAAAATTGTCATTAAAGAATGAGAGGTTACATGAAAATGAAGAGTCTTCATTTTAATGAACCATTAAACTCATAAGTTATGAATTGAAGAGTCTTGAAATAGTTTCAAAACCTGCCCTCAAGTTTTAGAATTTGTAAATTTACGCCCTCATCTATACTTTAATTCCAAATTGAACCCTAGAGTTTTAAAAGTTTAAAATTCAACCCTTATACTATTATTATCATTTTTAATTATATAGATATGTATAAGATAAAGTCAATCTTACCATTAGTAGGCCCCATTCATGAAGCGGTCTATAAGGGGGGTATAAGGTTACTGCCTATAAAATGGCAGTTTAATGGGTGTCCACTCTCACCCACCGCTTCCTTTACTGGTGGAGGGTCGTTAGCCGAACGGGTAGGATATGACTATAATTCTCCCTTCATTAAAAGTATAATGATAAATACTAAGTAACTAAACACTTATTAATTCCCAATCTTAGTTACTTAGGAAAATGTGAAATAGGTGCTAACCCATGAAATTACATTTTGTACCTTACCAAGTCGTTAGTGGAGCGTGTGTGGTTAACCGGCACACTAATAAGGACTATTAAGAGTGGAAAAGGGTAACTTGAATTTATTATAGATTGGTGGAGCGTGTGTGGTTAACCGGCACATCGATTAGGTGATAAATTTAAGGGTACCAAGTCAATTTGCATGGTTATTCACACCTTGTTTGTGATCCTCAGCATCCCAACCACAAACTTGAGAGGGCACAATCGAGATTCAAACATGCCATTGAAAGTTCAATGTATCTCAAAAGATCTAGGAGTTTCAAATCCAATTAAAACTTAATTATATTTCGTTTTTCATGGTGGAATTTGGTAAATTGTCATTTACCTACCTTTCACTATTTTATAACTCGGATTACGGCATCCCTCTTGCGGTTATAAATAGGTTGTTGGGTCCTAGCCTTAATATTTCATATTGGGTGTTATATTAAGGACTTTAAATCAACTAACTTGAATTTCTCCCTTATAGATGTCTAGTTTAGACAACTACGGTCTTCCCAAGTCTTTAGGAACAAGCTTCCTAATGAAGATGATATCCCAAAAGGCAATCAAGGTGAAAGACTAATCCCTTTATTGAGCACTAATGGGACTAGAAATCATACTTCACTTCCTCCACCTCCTCCAATAATTCTCCCTATCCCACAAGTTTTAAGACTTCATAAGTTCTAAGTCACTCAATCCCTATTGGCAAACAAAGTCTATATGTGCTTAGGTCTTGGAGATTAAGTCAAATATTGACAAGCCGGTAGAGTTGGGTGTCGAAGTCTCGAGGTAGCTGGCTGTTGACTTGGTTCTTCGGTCACTCCCTGATGACAGATCACGACATGGCCCTTAATAATCTTACCTATTTGCTTAGTGATGCTGAATCAACAATGATTTAGAGCATTGGTAAAATAAATTAGATTGGAAGATCTACTTCCCAACTTTCATGGACATTAACAATGATAACACTAGAAGTCCAGAAAAACTTTCTCTTCCCAATGGAAAGGGATCGGCCATGGTCAAGTCGTTTGAGCCAATAGTAAAGAGAACAGCTAAGTCTTTGATAGTCTCGTGTACCATTTCCAAAAGAGTCCATAGATTTCTTTTGCTAGTAAAAAGGGCATTGGTTGCAAAGCTGCCGAATTTACCTGAAGCCTCATAAGAATGTTAAAGTCAAATGTTTGACTCTACTTCAGGTAAAGTCCGTTATCTAACTCTATTAAGTCTCTTTGGAGATTCTTAATACATGATGTAATCTAATTGCATTTTGATGCTTTTTGAAGAATCAAAGGAAGCTTAAAGAAAAAGTGTGCAGATTCTAATCGCATGGATCGATGACTAGAATTTTGAGCCACTGCATAAGAGTTATGAGATATTGCTTAGGAATAGATAACAACAAAGTTTTCATATGAATTTGCATTGTAAGGATAAGTTTTTCCGCAAGCTTTAAAATAAAAGAAAAATTTTGATTTTATTTATTTTAAGTATCCTTACAAAGGCATTTGTGAAAAATTGTTGTTAATATGTTTCCATTGATAAGCAATATTGGAAAATGAATTTGATTCTTTCGTTTGTGGTAGTGTCATAATTTATCAAATAAGGAAAGATTCTCATCACCCAAGTTTCAGTTGGATAGAAACTTGGAATCATGCAAATTGTATTTTGTGATGAATGAGAATTATCATCTTTGGTAAATTAAGACTAATACCTTGTTCACATTCGCATGTGACTCAAGCGAAGGACTAAAGGATCGAGTACATTAGGTTGTGCACTAGTCAGGTCCACCACAAAGATTGATAAGATTATTCGTTATAATTTACTAAAGTTTAGTAAAGATGATTATGCTTACAAGTTTAAGTGTAATTCTGAAACATTGGAAAATTTTCAATGTATGGCAGAATGAATAAAAAGAATCAAATAAGGCAGAAAGATAAAAGTTTCTCCAATCTGAAGAGATGGGAGAGTACTTGTGTATCTTGTTTTATGATTATCTTAGTGAATATGGAACCATATCACAATTGATTCTCTAAGGACACCTTAGTGTATTTGTTGGCTAAGGAGAGGAATCATGAATTGTGGAAATAGTTTAAATCAAAAGATAAATCATAATTCATTCCAGAATCAAGTCTTACAGTTATACTCTAAGATTGTAACTTGAGTGACATAATCTTTAGAAAGTTCATAACACTTGTTAAATGTAGAGTAAGATGTTTCCTATTTTTGTACATTTGGGATTGGTAAATTGTGATGTTTTGGATAAAACAAAGACCAACTAAGACCAACTGTGAGAAGTGTTTAACTTGATAAGAATTCGCACTAACTCTTGAATATTTGTTTTGTCAAGGAATGGTTCTTGACAAAGAGAATCTTATATGTCAAGAGGACAGTGGGAGTATTGAGATAGTTTCAAGAACTAATCAAGATTTTTGTTAATCACTAGCCCATGACTTGAGGTCTGTAACCTATCGTGTTGACATATTCTTATTTCTATGTCTATTCCAGTAAAAGTTGATTATGCTTGTGAGTTCTATGAGTTCTCAATTGTTTGCATAACAACCCGGAAGCAATGGTGGGTATTGTGCTACCAGGTGGCAAGAAATTAAGATTGAACAAGTTCAATCCATTTGAATTTGGTTTTGTCACTAACCTTGTCTTGTGATTATGGTTGTGACAAATTCACATGGATAGGAACACTTACACTATAAAAATCTAAGTGTCATATGGTTTCTCTCCGATTCATGAAAATGATGGTGAGGAAACTCTTTCACTAAGTAGATTTTGAGTAGATAGCAATTATGAGAATGACAAAAGGTCTAAACATTATGATTACGGCATCCCTCTTCATAATTGTTTAGACACACAAGTGAGCTATCTAAGGAAAGGTGTATGATTTTGATAAAGTATTATCAAAGCAATCTCGTATCAGAAATCTGAACTTTGGTAAGAAAGTCAATAAAGTATTGATTTCTAGAAGTCCGGTTAATCTCTTGATACATGTCAAAGCTAGTGGGAACATAAGTGTTATGCTAGTAAGATAATAATCATTATGCTAGTGGGAGCATGATTATTATGTGAAGTGTTGCAAGTTAGCAATATTAATTATAGAAAACAAAATTTTCTATTCGCCTTGAAAAAGATGTTTTGCTATAATTAAGGGAGAGGATTTTATACTTCATTCCAATTCTACAAGATTAGAATGAGATTTTAATCTACTTTAGTCAATGATATATAAGAATGTTATGTTGGAATGGTTCAACATAAGGAAATCCTATATATGTTGCGTTCTCAAAATTCGATTATGATTACGACATGCCTCTTCATAGTTCGAATTGTGAGAATATGGCAAATAAAAATTTTTATAGCATGAATCGTGTCCCATATGCTTCGGATATAGGATCGATTGCATGTGCTATAATATTTATCCATTCTAAATTTTCCTAATGCTTAGGGAATTAAGAGGGGAAATAGGATTAGAACCGGATATGACTAAAATGATTAAGCAATTGTCAAGGAAAAATTGAGGTTTACCAAAGATTGGTTACTCATGGACAATTGGAAGTATAGAGTAAGGACCATATTGACATATTTTGAAAAGATACAACTCTTGTTCAAAAGTGATGGTCAAAATGGGAATATGGAATTGTTTCCATAGATGGAAGTTATTTTTTGAATCTGTGTAAGATTAAAGAACTTAATGCAAAGAATGATGTTCAAAGGAATGTACTTTGAATTTGATACTTCATTTCCATGGAATTGCTTTCCATTGGAATACTCTTTAATGTCTGTTACCAAATCTTTGTGACTTTGTGCATAGTCATTACAAGGGGATCATTGCATATAAGTTTAGAATCTAACAGATTATAGTAAATGGCAAGACTTTGGTATTCTTACATTTACAAGAAGGATTGGAATTGTGAAATAAACATCATTGAAATATTGTCAATCGATCTATTTCACAAAGAGAAGACCATATGTAAACATAGTGTGCATACTTGGAGTATGGCATAGCTATTGTTTGGGCGAACATAGTACGCATGCTTGGTGCATGACATGACTATTGTTTCAATTCAAGTATTAAGTTGATAAATTAAAACAATGAATAATGAGTAATCAATATGGTGCTTAGATAAAAGGGTTTTTTTATTTACACTCAAGAGTTTGGGACCATATAGGATTAAGTATTATTCTTGTGTTTCACTTTGCATGTTTTGACTTCCAGAATAACTAGGTCATTCTTCCAGAATGACTAAGGTATTCAAACTCTCCACAGTCAGTCATACTTTGGAAGTAGGTATTGATTTAAGACTGTCACAAATTTGGCTGGTATGATTTGTCTAATGTGCATTAGATATAGCAATGGTTGCTACAATATTCATGAGTGCTCATAAGTTCTGAGTATTGGATTAAACCCACGCTCATTTAAATCACTTCATGGATTTTATCACGAGTGAATCATGAGACGATAATATATTATATTCTTCAAACCTAAATATATGAGTTGTTGACTATGAATTGGTTATACATTGATTGCACAAAAACACATTGGTAACTCGATGTTATAAAACGTGCCTTTGTGTATGATTCAACAAGTAGTACAACAAGCATATGAGTCGAAGTTTATCCATTCATTTTACCATTAAAGGAATAAAAAGCGATATTTGTGTGCCCCTAGATGATTTAGTGATAACAAAATGAAAGTGCTCGGCCAGGCCTGAACTAATTTGATTTGTTTAATTAGTCAGTCGTCATAAATAAAAAATGGGGAAGCAACAAATGGACAGATAGAATGATTATAATCCATGTCTCAGTCCATATGATATCTAGAATGGAGGAATATATGATCACTTATCTAATGGACGCGTCATTGATTTGTTCAGAGTTCGACAACGGCTTTTGAGAGCTACGATTGCTAGTCGGGTTATGAAGTCATACTTGCAATAGTAGTTTTAGACTTATCCAAGTGGGAGACTGTTGGATTAGAGTCTAAGTCCATAACCATAATTGGTATATACATGACCCGACCCGGCATGGTCCATTTGGGTTGCATGGCATCATGCATTTGGATAGACTAAAATGAGAGAAATAACACTTAAGGTTTATTAATATATTATAAGTTCTAATATATTTATAAGATTATTTAATTTGTATTGATCAAGAATTAATCTAGAATTAATTAATTGATCAAAAGAAGACTAATTAAATATATGGGTTGATTGTGTAAATCATCCATACGTATATAGTGGGCTAATGCTCCATGGATTATCAAGTTGGGATAAAACCCATATGATGCTCCATGGATGCTCCATGGTGTATTTGAACCCATGGATCCAAGGAAATGGAAAGTCATGACAGTTAGGGTTTACCCTAATTGTGACTAACTATATAATGATCTTATTATTGAAGAAATCGGGCACTAGTGAAACAAGTGAGGGCAAACCGATTTTTGAAGTGTTCTATTTTCTCTATAAGTTATTGCAAATGCATTTGATGTTGTGTGAACCATTTGAGGTGTCACATTTGGGGCACTAGGCTCTTAAGCTACATGGAATCAAGCACCAACAAAGAGGTATGTCATTCTACTAGATTTTATAATATTTGTACTTCATAATATGCTAGTTAGGATAAATACCTTGGAAATGGAAATTTGCATGTATAATAGAGAAAACATAGATCCAAGGTATTTAGGGTTGCATGTACACCATAGGAGTGTTAGAATGCTCAAAACCCAACAGTCAATAATTATCTAGGAGGAGTTCTCCACACTAGCTGACACAAGCTTCCATTCATAAATACATAATGCAATCTAATTCTTTCACAAATTTCTCTATATAGAGCACCAAACTTTTCATTATATTTACGTTCTCTCCGAAAGTCACCTTTGGTACACAGAATTGGGAGGAAAGAAATAAAATCTATTGCATTTCTCTTGTTTGGTATGTATTAAAAGGAAGAGAAAGGGAAAAGAATAAATTTGGTTTCCATCAAATTAATTCTCTATTAATTAATAGAGAATAGGTGGGAGCCCTACCAACTACATCGCGGGTTTTATTTAAGCTTCGTATAATCATATATGGAATTCTCCAGCGATTGTTTTTGGATTCGGCCTTGTTCTTCTCTTTTGCATTTGGTTTATGTGTGACATTCCCATTTTCACGGCCAGAAAAGACCGATTTTGTTTATGATTTATAAAAATCAGAGTACTTCTTTTAATAAAAATGTTGCGGAATTTGTTCCCAGAAAAACACGATAAATACGTTAGCAAAATATTTCTGAAGAAATGTATTTTATTAAATTTAAAACGTTTGGGATGTCATCATCAATACAGAAACATAAGCATAAACACAACTTACATTTATTTATACTAGTGATCAACATCTCTTTAATCCTCAGTGTAATGTGACTTCATATCAACACCTGTGATATAAATAAACTGAGTAGGTTAGGTTGGGGAACCTGGTGAGTACATAGGGTTTTCAACCCACAATAATATAATTATTATGTTTAACAATCAAACAATCAACCCAATTACCCGTCCCCATTATCTTCATTACTCTTAAAGATCTACCCTAAGAATTAGCTATTCGTCGTTCATTCATTCCGAAGGATTATCCTAAGGAATCGGCAAGAAATCCATCGTTGCCACAGTTTACACAATGGGCACTAAGTCTGCATAGTCGCTAGGGTTTAGGCATCAAGTCTGCATGATCACCAAGGTTTAGGCACCAAGTCTGCATGGTCACCAAGGTTTAGGCACCAAGTCTGCATGGTCACCAAGGTTTAGAGTACACCGGGTGAACACATCGTTCACAACACCTACAGGTTGCGAGCCTGCTAGTGTTTCACTGGACTATCTAGAATAGTCTGTGGTCGTCATCCATACTCTGCTGAATAACAGGGCCAACATTTGGGAAAAAAGGCTTCTCACATAGTCCACCTCTCACCCTCACCTTGTGGTCTATAACACCTCTCATCTCATCATTCAACTCATATTCCATCTATTATATCTACCCATGTTTACCCCAACATTATCGTACATATAAAATACATATATACAGTTTAAATCATTTAAAACATGTATAAAATCGTTCATCCAGCATAGACAGCAAGTATTCAGATAATATGCACACTGTGACATCCCCAAAATCTCGGCCAGAAAAGACCGATTTTCATTTATGCTTTTAAATATTTTCAGAGTAAATCCTTTTGATTTGAAAGAGTTGCGGAATTTGTTCCCAAAAACAAAACATGATAAAACATTGTTTACCGAAGCATTTCATAAAAGAAATGTATTTTCATTATAATCAAAACTCGGGGTGTCATGTTCCGATACAGACCAATAAGCATAAACGAATACATTACAAGTCATATAACAAATATAAACATATGCAGACTTGTAAACAAAACAACTTGATGGTTCATCCATCTCATGCCCTTCCGCCACTACCTGTAATACAATTTAAAACTGAGTGGGTCAGGCTTGGGAGCCTGGTGAGCATATAGGGTTTTCAACCCACAATAAATATCATATTTAATTTTCACCAACCAACAATAACCCAATTACCCATTCCCGTTATTCTCACTTTAATGTCCCTAAAACAACTAACATAAGGGACCTAGTCTAAGAATATTTCATCGGGGCGACAACACATGCTTCGGGGGTACCTCAGCAATATAAGTCAAATAAGGCAACCATGAGGGGGATGGAGTACAGCGAATGAACACCCAAGTTCATTAACACCTACAGGTGGCGAACCTGCTAATGTTTCCACAAGACTGTCTAGAATAGCCAGTGGTCGTCATCTAAACTCCGCTAGATGACTCAATCAAACAACAACGAGGCCTCTCATCTGTTTATTACACACCAACTGTCTACCCATGTTCTACCCAACATATTAGTAGATAAAAATATACATTTGTATACATAGTTTAAAGAAAACCTGTATAGCATGCTTTAATCAACACATATATCACATAACAGATGAGGCACACCCACACATAACACGTATCTCATAAAGAAATAAGCAGATCTATAAGATAGAAGAGAGTGAATACTCATTCACACATAACACAACCAAATATATACACATAGCACGTATTTTTATATAAAATACTTCGTATTATTGTATTAGAAGAAAATAACTACACACTCACTTGATCAGAAGATGATCCGACAGCACTACGGCTTATAGAAGTAGTAATCCACAGCAGATCTGGAAGATCTTCACAAAAATCTAACTTCTCGCGGGCAGAGCTTCGACTCGGGAACCGCATTTCTCGGGATCTTCGGGGTCTCGGGACTTGCCTCGGGGCTAGAGTATGATACCGGGACTTCGGGATAGCTTCGGCACGAAAAACGATGCAAAAGACTAGAGAGAAGAGAAGAAATTGAACAACAAAGAAGGCTGTCTTCGGATCCTTTATATAGAGGCTGGAGCCTCGGAGTACGCGGGGCGTACTGCGTTACGCGGGGCGTACTGCCCAAAACGTCATTGCTTACGTATCCGAAGTGCTCGAGTGCGAGTGTCGACATCCCTCGGAGTACGCGGGGCGTACTCGAGTACGCGGGGCGTACCTCGGATCAGATCGGTGACTCCTTCGGATAATGCTTCCGAATTTTGATTTAAATTTAAATACAAAATGATTAATAAACTTCGGAAATTCATAACTTCTTCATACGAACTCCGTTTTCGTCGTTCTTTACATCCACGGAATGGTGAGACCATGCTCTACGACTTTCGTTTAGACTCCGTCGGCTAATTTTGACTTTATTTTTATTAATTATTTTTAATAGGCCGGGACAGAAACTTTCGTTATAAATTCATAACTTCTTCGTTTGACGTCCGTTCTCGCCTAACTTTTTATCGTTTCAATACCAACAATGAGATCTTCGATTCTCATTTAGATTGCTTCGGCTAACAACCGCTCGATCTCAAATCGAGTAAAACAGGCTGTATATCGCTAAGCCGGAACTTCAATAAATCATAACTTCCTCATACGAAGTCAGATTTGGGCGTTCTATATATATTCGGAAACCTCGTTTCAATTACTACAACATTAACCAAAGATATTAAGTTTATTTTACACTTAAATTTTGACGCTTATTTTTATTCTTAATTAATCAAACCACATAATTAAGCAATTAAGCACAAAACACATAATACTCAAATAATACACTTTTATTATTTCAAAACGGGTTACAAAGGTCAACCTAGACTATTACATTGCTACAAATGGCAAGCCGAAACACAGGCGTTACAATTCTCTCCACCTTAGAATGATTCCGTCCCCGGAATCACACATCAACAAACAAATGCGGATAGCGACTCAACATGTCACTCTCCGTCTCCCAGGTGAGATTCGGCCCATTCGTGTGTTTCCATCGGACAAGCACTAACCCAACCATTTTGCGTCGCAACTTCTTAGTCTTTCGGTCAACAATTGCCTCTGGTTCTTCAATCAACCTTTTGTTCTCATCAATTCTCAATTCAGAAATTGGAATTATATCGGGAACTTCTCCCGTGAACTTCCTCAAATAACACACATGAAAGGTGTTGTGAATTCCATTCAGTTCTTCGGGTAATTCGAGCTTGTAAGCTTGGTTCCCAACCCTCTGAAGAACTTTAAAAGGTCCAATAAACCTTGGACTCAACTTTCCCCTTTTACCAAATCTTATAAGTCCCTTCCACGGCGAGACTTTAAGCAAAACCGAATCTCCAACCTCAAAAGTCATCGGTCTTCGCTTCTTGTCAGCATAGCTCTTTTGACGATCTTGAGCTGCTAACATTCTTTCCCTAATTATTTTCAACTTTTCAGCAGTTTGATGAACCATCTCCGGTCCCATAAACTGCTTTTCCCCAGCCTCAAGCCAACAAGACGGCGTACGACACTTCTGTCCATACAAGCTTGATAAGGTGCCATCTTAATGCTCGAGTGAAAACTATTATTATAGGAAAATTCTACCAACGGTAAATGTTCATCACAATTACCTAGGAATTCCAAGGTACATGCTCTCAGCATATCTTCAAGTGTTTGTATTGTTCTTTCACTCTGACCATCAGTCTGCGGATGGTAAGCTGTGCTTAAACATAACTTGGTACCCATTTCCTCTTGTAGACTTTTCCAAAACCTTGAGGTGAAACGGCTATCACGATCCGATACAATCGTTAACGGAACACCGTGAAGCCTCACAATTTCCTTCATGTAAGAATTCGCAATCTTTTCCATAGACCATTTCTCCCTGGCCGCTATGAAATGCGCACTCTTAGTGAATCGATCAACGACCACCCAAATCATGTCGTGACCATTCTTTGTTTTGGGCAGTTTAGTGACAAAATCCATAGCAATGTCTTCCCACTTACCCATAGGCATAGGCAAAGGTTCTAAACTCCCGTACGGTTTCTGATGTTGTGTCTTGACTCTCGCACAAGTCACACACTCGGCCACATACTTTGCAACATCAAGCTTCATCGTCGGCCACCAGTAGTAGGGTTTCAGGTCCCTATACATTTTAGTGCTACCCGGATGAATCGAGTACATGGTCTTGTGAGCTTCTTCCATCAGAAGATCCCTAATTCCTCCTGACTTAGGTACCCAAATACGATCTTGGAATACCTTCAGTCCATGACCGTTAGTACCAAACACCAACGTTTTACCCAAACGTTCCTCCTTTCGGTCATTTTTCTCAGAAGCTTCCTCTTGAGCTTTCTTTATACTTTCCACAATAGTCGAGACAACTTCAATTCTCAACGCTCTTGGCCTCTTCCTTTCAAGATTGACCTTCCGACTGAGAGCATCAGCAACAACATTAGCTTTACCGGGGTGGTAAAGTATCTCGCAGTCGTAGTCTTTAAGTAATTCTAGCCAGCGTCGTTGCCTCATATTCAATTCTTTCTGATTAAAGAGGTATTGGAGACTCTTATGATCAGTGAAAAGTTTGCACTTCGTGCCATAGAGGTAATGCCTCCATATTTTCAGAGCGAAAACTACCGCTGCCAACTCCAAATCATGAGTCGGGTAATTCTTTTCATGCTCTTTCAACTGTCGAGACGCATATGCTATCACCTTTTCTCTTTGGGTCAAAACACAACCCAATCCAACACCAGACCCATCGCTATAAACAGCGAAGTCTTCAACTCCATCGGGTAGAGAAAGTATCGGTGCCTCGCATAGCTTCTTCTTTAACTTCTCGAATGCTTCTTTATGCTTCTCACTCCAAGAATAAGTAGCTCCTTTGTGGGTCAAAGCTGTTAATGGAGTAGCAATCGAAGAAAAACCTTGGATAAACCTTCGATAATATCCGGCTAATCCTAAAAAGCTTCGAATCTCCGTGGGACTTTTCGGTTGTTCCCACTTCGTCACAGCTTCGATCTTCGCTGGATCAACCATTATCCCTTCTTGGTTGACCACGTGACCCAAGAATTGGACCTCACGAATCCAAAAATCACATTTGGAGAACTTCGCATAAAGCTTCTCCTTCTTCAAAACTTCTAACACTTCTCGCAAGTGCCTGCCATGCTCCTCCTGGCTTTTCGAGTAAATCAGAATGTCGTCTATAAACACTATCACGGATTTATCAAGGAAAGAATTACAAACCCTATTCATCAAATCCATGAACGCTGCCGGAGCATTGGTTAGTCCAAACGACATAACCAAGAACTCGTAGTGTCCATATCTAGTTCTGAATGCAGTCTTCTCGATATCTTGCTCTCTTACTTTCAGCTGATGATATCCTGACCTAAGATCGATCTTTGAGAAATAGCTCGAACCTTGCAATTGATCAAACAGGTCATCAATCCTCGGCAACGGATATCTATTCTTTATTGTTGCCTTGTTCAGCTCTCTATAATCGATGCACATTCTCATACTTCCATCTTTCTTCTTCACAAATAACACCGGAGCTCCCCAGGGCGATGAACTAGGTCTAATGAAACCTTTGTCCAATAACTCTTGAAGTTGCATCATCAGCTCCTTCATCTCCGTCGGTGCTAATCGATAAGGTGCTTTTGCTATTGGCGTGGTTCCTGGTAACAAGTCTATTCTGAACTCCACTTGTCTATCAGGTGGTAATCCAGGAAGATCTTCGGGAAATACTTCCGGATAATCACACACCACTGGAATGCTCTGCATCGCCTTCTTTTCCTTCTTAGCATCAATCATGAATGCTAAATATGATGTACATCCCTTGGTCAAACACTTTCTGGCTTTCATTAGAGAAATGATTCCAGAATCCACTCTGCGTTTGTCCCCATACACCATAAACGAATCTTTTCCAGGCGGGTTTACTTTAACTATCTTCTTCTTGCACAAAATTTCGGCATCATTGGCGCTAAGCCAATCCATTCCCAACACGATGTCGAAACCATTTAGTTCGATAGGCGATAATTCCTCGTGAAACTTATTCCCATTCAGATCAATTAAGATGCTTTTCATACGATGATTAACAAGTACAAACTTGCCACTAGCTACTTTGACTAATAAAGCATCATCTAGTCTATCAATAGGCAACGCTAGCTTTCTACCAAACTCATGCGAAATAAAGGAGTAGTTGGCTCCAGAATCAAACAAAATTTGAGCAGGTAAATCATTTACGAGAAAGGTACCTGAAGCGACATCAGCTTCATCCTTCGCAGCTTCCAGTGTCATCTGGAATGCTCTCGCCTTTGGCTTTGGTGGAATGTTGGGCCTAGCTGCCTCCTTCTTCTTCGGACAGTCTTTCAAAATATGCCCCTCTTCATTACACCCAAAACACATCCTTTTGTTGTTCGGACATTCATTGGCAAAATGTCCAACCTTTCCACACTTGTAGCAGGTCACATCCTCGCTACATTTCCCAAAGTGCCTTTTCTTACACTTATCACACCACTTTGCTTCGCCTCCTTTTCCTCCAAACTTTTTCGAATCAGATTTCGAGAATTTGCTCTTCTTACTGGAACCAGATGTTCCTTCAAACTTCCTTTTCTCACCAACCTCAACCTTGACGGTGGTTCTCCCCTTGATCATGTTCTCCACAGACTTGGCAGCCCAGATAGCTGCCTCTAGAGTAAGTGCCTGACGTACCAGCACCTCGTACTCCCATGGAAGTCCCTTCGCATACCGATCCACCTTTGTCAGCTCGTCTGGAACGATACGCAAGGCAAACCCCATCTTATCGGGGAAGTTATTGGTGTACTCATCAACTGACATGCTACCTTTCGTCAATGTCAAAAACGTATTCTCCAACTCCAACAGATTTTGAGCCGAACAAAACTTGCGCTTGAACTGCACCAAGAATTCTGCCCATGTCAATTGCAGTGGCTCATTAGGGCTTAAGGTCTTCCCTAGAGTGTTCCACCAACGAACGGCTCCACCTCGGAATTGACGCACGGCATAGATAGTTTGCAACTTACCTCTGCAGCCACACGTCATGAAGGCTAGCTCCATTTCGGAGATCCAATCCATAACCCCAATCGGATCCTCCTTTCCATTGAAGGTCGATGGTTTACAAGTCAAAAAGTCCTTGTACTTGCATCCCATTCCATCATTCCTTCCATCATGGTTATCTTGCCTAATTATCGGTGGGTTGGTTGGACCAACAGACCCACTGAAGTTTCCACCTTCCGAGTGCCCTTCATTCAGTTCAGGCTCTTCCACACGAATCGACAGTTCTTCACGATTTTGTTGAAGCAACCGTCTAGTTTCATCCATCTGACGATCCAACATCGTCTGAATCATCAATTGCACACCAGCCATGGTTATTGGCTCAGGTGCTGCTGCTACGACAGGTATTGGCTCAATCATTGGAGGTTGATTCCTGTTTTCGTCAGCATTTCCAACTCCACTTCTTGTTCTCACCATTTTGATCTACACACCGAATAAGGTGAAATTAGATCCTCAATCATGATAGATATTCAAATCATCCTTATCACTCCGAAACGTTTACATGCTAGTTCTAATATCGTAGACGTACGCTTAGAATCCTACACACATAAGGTTTCTAGATCCGGTCGGCAACAGACCATAGATCCGAACAAATAATATCATATATGGCAACATATAACATTTAGCACATAAAGCATTTTAGGCAACTTTCCTAAAATAAACCAGTGCTCGTGTCTAAATCACAACAGACACACATCTCAAAACTCACTTAGCATTCTAAGTTTAAGTCTAGAAATCCTACAAATTCCTAGTTCACTTAAACTAATGCTCTGATACCAACTGTGACATCCCCAAAATCTCGGCCAGAAAAGACCGATTTTCATTTATGCTTTTAAATATTTTCAGAGTAAATCCTTTTGATTTGAAAGAGTTGCGGAATTTGTTCCCAAAAACAAAACATGATAAAACATTGTTTACCGAAGCATTTCATAAAAGAAATGTATTTTCATTATAATCAAAACTCGGGGTGTCATGTTCCGATACAGACCAATAAGCATAAACGAATACATTACAAGTCATATAACAAATATAAACATATGCAGACTTGTAAACAAAACAACTTGATGGTTCATCCATCTCATGCCCTTCTGCCACTACCTGTAATACAATTTAAAACTGAGTGGGTCAGGCTTGGGAGCCTGGTGAGCATATAGGGTTTTCAACCCACAATAAATATCATATTTAATTTTCACCAACCAACAATAACCCAATTACCCATTCCCGTTATTCTCACTTTAATGTCCCTAAAACAACTAACATAAGGGACCTAGTCTAAGAATATTTCATCGGGGCGACAACACATGCTTCGGGGGTACCTCAGCAATATAAGTCAAATAAGGCAACCATGAGGGGGATGGAGTACAGCGAATGAACACCCAAGTTCATTAACACCTACAGGTGGCGAACCTGCTAATGTTTCCACAAGACTGTCTAGAATAGCCAGTGGTCGTCATCTAAACTCCGCTAGATGACTCAATCAAACAACAACGAGGCCTCTCATCTGTTTATTACACACCAACTGTCTACCCATGTTCTACCCAACATATTAGTAGATAAAAATATACATTTGTATACATAGTTTAAAGAAAACCTGTATAGCATGCTTTAATCAACACATATATCACATAACAGATGAGGCACACCCACACATAACACGTATCTCATAAAGAAATAAGCAGATCTATAAGATAGAAGAGAGTGAATACTCATTCACACATAACACAACCAAATATATACACATAGCACGTATTTTTATATAAAATACTTCGTATTATTGTATTAGAAGAAAATAACTACACACTCACTTGATCAGAAGATGATCCGACAGCACTACGGCTTATAGAAGTAGTAATCCACAGCAGATCTGGAAGATCTTCACAAAAATCGAACTTCTCGCGGGCAGAGCTTCGACTCGGGAACCGCACTTCTCGGGATCTTCGGGGTCTCGGGACTTGCCTCGGGGCTAGAGTATGATACCGGGACTTCGGGATAGCTTCGGCACGAAAAACAATGCAAAAGACTAGAGAGAAGAGAAGAAATTGAACAACAAAGAAGGCTGTCTTCGGATCCTTTATATAGAGGCTGGAGCCTCGGAGTACGCGGGGCGTACTGCGTTACGCGGGGCGTACTGCCCAAAACGTCATTGCTTACGTATCCGAAGTGCTCGAGTGCGAGTGTCGACATCCCTCGGAGTACGCGGGGCGTACTCGAGTACGCGGGGCGTACCTCGGATCAGATCGGTGACTCCTTCGGATAATGCTTCCGAATTTTGATTTAAATTTAAATACAAAATGATTAATAAACTTCGGAAATTCATAACTTCTTCATACGAACTCCGTTTTCGTCGTTCTTTATATCCACGGAATGGTGAGACCATGCTCTACGACTTTCGTTTAGACTCCGTCGGCTAATTTAGACTTTATTTTTATTAATTATTTTTAATAGGCCGGGACAGAAACTTTCGTTATAAATTCATAACTTCTTCGTTTGACGTCCGTTCTCGCCTAACTTTTTATCGTTTCAATACCAACAATGAGATCTTCGATTCTCATTTAGATTGCTTCGGCTAACAACCGCTCGATCTCAAATCGAGTAAAACAGGTTGTATATCGCTAAGCCGGAACTTCAATAAATCATAACTTCCTCATACGAAGTCAGATTTGGGCGTTCTATATATATTCGGAAACCTCGTTTCAATTACTACAACATTAACCAAAGATATTAAGTTTATTTTACACTTAAATTTTGACGCTTATTTTTATTCTTAATTAATCAAACCACATAATTAAGCAATTAAGCACAAAACACATAATACTCAAATAATACACTTTTATTATTTCAAAACGGGTTACAAAGGTCAACCTAGACTATTACATTGCTACAAATGGAAAGCCCGAAACACAGGCGTTACACACACATAGCACGTAATTTACATAAAATACTTCATATCTATGTGTAAGATAAAAGTAACTATGCACTCACTTGAAAGGTGGTGAGTCGGCACTCGGACAGCACTTCGTTACTCTTAAAACAATTTTTCTTCGATAAATCTAGTATCAATTCCACTAGGGTTTAGTCTAACGTCAACCGTGACTAATTAATAGTCTAGCTATTATTATTATTATTATTATTATTATTATTATTATTATTATTATTATTATATAAGTGTTAAATAACACTCAATATAACTCATAATAATAGCCCAAATAATTATTTTAAGGACCTAATAACATTACTATAATTATTTGAAAACTATATTAAAAATTGCGTAAGCGTAGCTCACTTACAGCGGATTTTAAACAAAACCGGGCTTTATTTGGAGCAGCGTTTCGAAACCGAAAGACTTTTTTTCTCGGGACTCTGGGAGCCTCGGGGCTTCTTTTGGGTGCTAGGGAGGTTCCATAGGGCTTAGGGGGGTTAGGGTAGGCTAGAGAGAGAAAGAAGTTAGAGAGAGAAGTGAGAAAGGTGCAAGAAATGACGCTGCCTCGGCCCCCTTTTATAGTTGCGAGGGCCTCGCTACGCTGGGCGTTCAGAAGATCTACGCGGGGCCTAGCTTCGGATAAGGCTGCTAGGTGGTGACCTCCGGGTGGTGCGACGTGGCGAAGTCTCGGACCGCACAAGAGCGAGTTACACTGGGCGTACTTCGTTTCGGACGCGGGGCGTAATGAGAAGGGGCTACGTGGCCTCATCCGGTGCGAGGCTTGCTTCAGCGATGGACGACCCTGATGCCGCCACGTCATCGATCTTGGTCCAGCTTCGCATTTTTTCTTTCCGACTTCTAAAAATCATAACTCTTGCATATGAGTCTCGTTTTTGACGTTCTTTATATCCACGCGGAGGTGGGAACGTACTCTACAACTTTCGTTTAGACTCCGTTGGCTAATTTTGACTTTATTCTAAACGTTATATTATTAACAGGCCGGGATAGGATTGGTCCGTTAAAAATTAATAACTTCTTCATCTGACGTCTGTTTTCTCCCATCTTTTTCTCGTTACGCTACTCTTAGCGAGATCTTCGATTGTCGGCTAAAACCCGCTCGATCTAATATTCGAATTTTGGGTTGTACACTTTTAAAACGAAACTTTGAAAAATCATAACTTCCTCATACGAAGTCAGATTTGGGCGTTCTTTTTATGGACGCTCTCGGTTTAACGTATTCTACGACTTGCGGTTAGATCGCTAAGGCTAAATCTTGCTCTATCTTAAATTCACTATTTACACCTCCTGATATCGTGCCGGTTCCGTCGTGAAACTTCGACGGGTCATAACCTCTTCATTATAACTCGGATTTCGACTCTCTTTATATGTACGGAAACCTTGTAACATATACTACAACTTGGTTGTGATTATTTATTCTTAATAATATTTTGTCGAAAAGTCATTTTCGACCCCTATTATCTCTAAATTGACTAGCCCGGATCTACGGGCGTTACAATTATCTCCCCCTTCAGATGATTACGTCTCGGAATCATCAACGAAACAGGGCTCGTATAATGATTCCATACGTCATCTCTTCATCCTATGTAATAATTATAACTTCTATATTCCTTCAAGTCTATCTCTTAGACTTATTGACTGTAAGCAGTACTCGATCGTGCACCTGCTCTCCACCTTAGGTTAGACTCCAAATTATGACCTATGCACGTTTAGACTCAGGTCTCTTAGATTTAAATTCTAAAACAAACTATGCCGTCCTTCATGTTCTAATGTGATATAATCACACTTTAACATGTAGCATTTCTATCTACCAACTTCTTTAACAACGAGCGCGATACTTCTATTGATCGCTTTGATTTCAATTGTTTGGTTTAAGTCAGACGCTACATCAAACTTGGTTCTCTGAATCACGTAACCTACTCATCATAGTCAGACTCAATGTGATATGACCACTAGGGTCGGGATAACAACAATTTTCTTAGTCATTACCGAAACAATGCTAACGACATACTTGAATAAAACGAAATCAATTAATAGCTTCTTGGTAACCTTGTGACTTTCACTGATCCAAGTGTGAGGCGTGTGCTTCCGGTAGTATAAGCCTCTACTACCTTTCACACCTACTCATACTCGTCGCAAGTATTGTCTCGTAGTTTATCCAAGTCACCATGCAAGAAAATCACATAACAGCTTAACACATCAAATATCAAAACGGAGGTTTTTATTATTCCTTGAAACTATTACATAGGTGGTCAAGTTCACCCTAGACTATGCCTCTAATAGGCTACATCATACGATACTATGGCTACTGTATAACTTGATCTTCGGATATGAAGTCCTCATCCTTGATTCCTCGCATGGTTTTCTGCTTCGTCGAGGATCATGTGGAATGCCCTTGGCCTTGGTGGTGTGTTTGGCCTTGCTGCCTCGTTTTTCTTTGGGCGGTCCCTAGTAATATGCCCTTCTTTGTTACATCCATAGCACACCTTTTTGTTGGACGCACACTTGCTGGCGTAATGCCCTGTCTTTCCACATTTGTAGCAAGTCACCTCCTTGCCACATTTCCCGAAGTGCTTCTTTTTACACTTCTCACACCACTTGGTTTCACCTCCTCCTCCTTCTTCGGTCTTTGAGAATTTGCTTTCTTTGTAGAATTTTGAAGATCCTTCATGCTTCCTTTTCTCGCCAACTTCAGCTCTCTCCAGACCCTTTTCCCTAATCTGGGTCTCAACATTCCTGACTGCCCAGATGGCTCCTTTCAAGGTGGTTTCTTCCTTGACCATTGGTCTAAAGTCTGCTGGTAACCCATGGGCAAACTTGTTGACCTTGGAGAGCTCAGTTGGAACTAGATAAGGAACAAGCTTCATTTTCTCCGTAAAACTTGCAGCATACTCGATGACACTCATCTTTCCCTTCTTTACATTCTGAAACTCGGTGTTGATCTCCAGAAGATACTGCTCAGAGCAGTACTGCATCTTTAACTACACCAGAAAATCTTCCCACGACATCTTGCTCGCTTCTCCTTTGGGCATCGAATCAGCTAGTAGCTTCCACCAGCTTAGTACTCCATATTTCAACAGAGGAACCGCGAGAGCGGTCTTTTGCCTATTGCTACACTCGCAACTCTCAATCATCGTCTCCATCTCGGAGATCCAGTTCATTACTTCCACTGGCGTCGGGCCTCCGGATAGACTCGGTGGTTTGGATGCCATCAAATCCTAGTATTTGCATCCACGTCCGTAATTTCCTCCATCCTGGTGGTTTCGCGTAACTATCGGTGGGTTGGCTTAACCAACAGTCCCACTGTAGTTTCCTCCTTCTGACTGCCCATCATTTAGCTCGGGCTGTTCAATTGGTACCATAAGTTCTTCTCGGTTTTGTTGTATTAAACGCCTTCTTTCCTCCATTTGACGATCCAACATCATTTGGATCATCGCTTGTACTCCGGCCGTCGTTATGGGCTAAGGTGCCACTTCTTTGACAACAGGTATTTGTTGTATCACTGGAGATTGAGGGGGTTGGTTCCTATTTCCATTTGCGTTTACATTTCCGCTACGGGTCCTTGCCATCTTGATCTATACACCGAATAAGGTGAATCTAGATCTTTATTTAGGATAGACGTTTAAATCATCCTTATCACTCCGAAACGTTTACGTGCTAGTTCTAATATCGTAGTTAAACGCTTAGAATCCTAAACACATAAGGTTTCTAGATCCGGTCGGCAATAGACCATAGATCCGATCAAACTATAGCATAAAGCATAACAAATCATTTAGCACGTAAAAGCAATTTATGCATCATTCCTAAAATAAGCTAGTGCTCACACCTCACCATCATCACTTAGAATTCTAAGTTTAAGTCTAGAAATAAATCCAGATTCCTAGTTCGCTTAAACTAATGCTCTCATACCAACTGTGACATCCCCATTTTCACGGCCAGAAAAGACCGATTTTGTTTATACTTTATAAAAATCAGAGTACTTCTTTTCATAAAAATGTTGCGAAATTTGTTCCCAGAAAAACACGATAAATACGTTATCAAAATATTTTCGAAGAAATGTTTTATTGATTTTCAAACGTTTGGGATGTCATCGTCAATACAGAAACATAAGCCTAAACAGAACTTACATTTATTTACACTAGTGATCTACATCTCTTTAATCTCTCAGAAATAAACTGTGATATAAATAAACTGAGTGGGTCAGGTTGGGAAACCTAGTGAGTACATAGGGTTTTCAACCTACAATAATATAATTATTATGTTTAGCAATCAAACAATCAACTCAATTACCCATCCCCATTATCTTCTTTACTAGTAAGGATCTACCCTAAGAATTAGTTATTCCTCGTTCAATCATTCCTAAGGATTATCCTAAGGAATCAGCAAGAAATCCATCGTTGCCACAGTTTACACAACTTGCACTAACTCTGCATAGTCGCCAGGGTTTAGGCATCAAGTCTGCATGATCACCAAGGTTTAGGCACCAAGTCTGCATGGTCACCAAGCTTTAGGCACCAAGTCTGCATGGTCACCAAGGTTTAGAGTACACCGGGTGAACACATCGTTCACAACACCTACAGGTTGCGAGCCTGCTACTGTTCCACTGGACTGTCTAGATTAGTCTGTGGTCGTCATCCATACTCTGCTGAATAACGGGGCAAACATTTGGGAAAAAAGGCTTCTCACATCGTCCACCTCTCACCCTCACCTCGTGGTCTATAACACCTATCATCTCATCATTCAACTCATATTCCATCTATTATATCTACCCATGTTTACCCCAACATTATCGTAGATATAAAATACATATATACAGTTTAAATCATTTAAAACATGTATAAAATCGTTCATCCAGCATAGACAACAAGTATTCAGATAATATGCACACATAGCACGTAATTTACATAAAATACTTCGTATCTATGTGTAAGATTAAAGTAACTATGCACTCACTTGAATGGTGGTGAGTCGGCACTCGGACAGCACTTCGTTACTCTTAAAACAATTTTCCTTTGATAAAACCTAGTATCAATTCTACTAGGGTTTAGTCTAACGTCAACCGTGACTAATTAATAGTCTAGCTATTATTATTATTATTATTATTATTATTATTATTATTATTATTATTATTATTATTATATAAGTGTTGAATAACACTCAATAGAACTCATAATAATAGCCCAAATAATTATTTTAAGGACCTAATAACATTACTATAATTATTTGAAAGCTATATTAAAAATTGCGTAAGCGTAGCTCACTTACAGCGGATTTTAAACAAAACCGGGCTTTATTTGGAGCAGCGTTTCGAAACCGAAAGACCTTTTTTCTCGGGACTCTAGGAGCCTCGGGGCTTCCTTTGGGTGCTAGGGCGGTTCCATAGGGCTTAGGGGGGTTAGGGTAGGCTAGAGAGAGAAAGAAGTTAGAGAGAGAAGTGAGAAAGGTGCAAGAAATGAGGCTGCCTCGGCCCCCTTTTATAGCTGCGAGGGCCTCGCTACGCTGGGCGTTTAGAAGATCTACGTTGGGCGTTCAGAAGATCTACGCTGGGCGTTCAGAAGATCTACGCGGGGCGTAGTTTCGGATAAGGCTGGCAGGTGGTGACCTTCGGGTGGTGCGACGTGGCGAAGTCTCGGACCGCACATGAGCAAGGTACGTTGGGCGTACTTCGTTTTGGACGCGGGGCGTAATGCGAAGGGGCTACGTGGCCTCATCCGATGCGAGGCTTGCTTCAGCGATGGACGACCCTGATGCCGTCACGTCATCGATCTTGCTCCAGCTTCGCAATTTTTCCTTCCGACTTCTAAAAATCATAACTCTCACATACAAGTTCCATTTTTGACGTTCTTTATATCCACACGAAAGTGGGAACGTACTCTACAATTTTCATTTAGACTCCGTTGGCTAATTTTGACTTTATTTTAAAGTTATATTATTAGCAGGCTGGGACATGATTGGTCCGTTTTCTCCCATCTTTTTCTCGTTATGCTACTCTTAGTGAGATCTTGATTATCGTTTAGGTCATGTCGGCTGAAAACCGCTCGGTCTAATATTCGAAGTTCGAGTTGTACACTGCTAAGCCGAAACTTCGAAAAACCATAACTTCCTCATACGAAGTCAGATTTGGGCGTTCTTTTTATGGACGCTCTCAGTTTAATGTATTCTACGACTTTCGTTTAGATTGTTAAGGCTTAATCTCTCTTTATCGTAAATTCACTATTTACGCTTTCCGATATCGTGTCGGGTCTGTCGCGAAACTTCGACGGGTCATAACTTCTTCGTTATAACTCGAATTTTGACTCTCTTTATATGTACGGAAACCTTGTAACATATACTACAACTTGGTTGAGATTATTTATTCTTAATAATATTTTGTCGAAAAGTCATTTTCGACCCCTATTATCTCTAAATTGACTAGTCCGGATCTACGGGCGATACATTATGCCCTCATAATCTTATTTTTTTGTTGCTTCTTCTTGGTTGATTTTCAACAAATTTCCAATTTAAAGTATTAATCACTTTATTGAATCTCAATTCAAGTTCAATTCATGTTGTTCTTGTTATTCGTGATGTGTGAAATTGAATCTACTTTGTTTGCTAACTTCATATTAATTTAATTTTTGTTTGGTCAATGAACTTGAATCAGGTTTGTTTGAGAACTTCACATTAATTTGATTTTTTGTTTGGTCTTCTTTGTTTTCTTTATATGTCTAATATTGGTGTTGCTAGATTTGGCTATTTTTTTAAATCTTTTCAAGAGATAAATATATGTAGTGATATATTGATATTAATAATAAGCTAAAGGTATTGCATAGCGTTCTTCACATAAGACCCATGATAGATAGATGGATGCATTAGTCCATTTGTTATTGCCTTTATATTTTACAACATTGTTTCACCATCGTAAATATATCCCTCAAAAAGATAGATTCCACTAGGGTTTGTCTTTATGTGAATTGGAGTATGGTGGTCTAACAAAGAACTATTCCACTATATTAATAAATAGAAAAAAAATTAATCAACCCCTCACAAAATCAAAGCTAAAAAACATAGCCACAGGTGTAACAATTGGTAAAAATTAGTCATAATTTGGTGGTAAAACCAGCATGAACCACTATGTATTGAGAACTAGTTGTGTGTGATTTTATGTTTATAATGTATATTAAAGGTATTATATTCATGATTACTTTCAGAACATATGAAACTACTCAAACCATCTATCGTTGAAGATTGAATAAAATATCACCAGAAATCAAATCTATTTGTGACGCCAAAAATAAATCATTGCATTAGATATATTTGAGAATTATGGATAAGAAAATTTATAAGATTACATTCTCCTGATTCCGTGAATATTAAGAACGTCTAAAACGGAGATCATATGAAGAAGTTACGTCTCTTTTAAGTTGTAAAAATATGTACTTATCTGATTTTCCTAAAACGACCTGTGTACTGCTTTGTTTGGAATAGTTATGAATTTCATAAACTATTTTTGAGAACGTTTTTGAACTCAGACTATGTTCTTTTATTTTATTTCATTTTCATTACATTTTTATTCTCGACCAGAATCATATTTGTAAAATCTTTTGAATCTAGAGCATTTAATCAAGAAACCTTAAACACTATTTCCACGAGTTTGGTATATCGCAATTTAATTCCATCTATGTTTCTGGAATCACAACGACTGAGAAAATAAGCAGGCACTTTCAGAAAATTTTTACAAAATGAGATGATGACATAAAAATCGAGAAACGGGATTACATTTGACTATTACCCAAAATATCCTTCAAAACTCAAGTGAATAGTTCAATAATACAACCTTAGCTTCAAATGCAAGTTACACTCTTCTTTCTATAATAATTCACTCTACTCTCTCTAAGGGGCTGGTTTTTTTTCTTTTTTTTTCTTGTTAAGATCTTCGTAACCACTTTTGTCTGCATCGTGCAGACATATGCCCTCGCAGAGTGTTTCTTTTTGGAAGTGCGCAGATCAAAAAACGTTTGTGCGAGGTCTTCGTGACACAGACATGGACTACTGTCTTTAAAGGTCTTCAGACCCCATTTTAACCTAAACAAAAAAAATGGGCCACCGTGCAATTTTTTTCTTACTTTTTTTTTTTTTTGCTGAAAATGCATTTTTAATGTTTATGATATGAAATTAAGTTTGAAAAATTAATGTATTTCAACTGCAGTCCTTAAAAACAAACAATCTTCTTATTGTAGATTGCAGACATTTGGTCTACCTCTTCTGCCGCAGAGGCTTGCAGATGTGGTCCAGACATTTTGGCTTAAAAAAACAAACAACACCTAAACCTCTCATATTTCTCTCTCCCTCTAACGGTGGAAGAAGGCACCCCCTGGAAAAGGAGTTTTTCGACCACCAAAGGGGAAGCAGCCCCCTTTTCCTATCGTTATACAGCACCCAAAATACCCTGATGACAATTTCCAAGCAACATCAGTCGAGCAAACCCTTTCCTTCATGTTTTCTGGCAGATCAGACAAGAAGAAACGACGAGGAGCTTGGACGACCAAAGCATCGGTGATGCTTCTTTCTTCAACCATTACCCATCTACCCCATTGCAACAAATTTGATCTTTTGATCTGTGGCTACAAGCGATGAAGACGAAACCATAAGGGGTGTCGGAGATCGGCTTCCCCCCTTCCTCCTTCCGTTTCATGATGGAAAAACCACTACTAAACCATCGATCCAACCCTATTGTTACTTCCGATTGTGTTCTCCTTATCGATCAGATGAAGGCAGAGGACCAAAGTCCTTCCTTCTCCTTCGTGTGTTGTTGTCGAATCAGGAAGGGAAGAAACAACAACGCCCTGCTCCCGAGTTCAACTTAAGGAGAGAAAAGAAAGGAAATGGGAGGAAGTGAGAGGGAAGTAAGAGAGATTGGTGCTCCCGAGTTTCATTAAAGTAAGGTTTGATGGAATGACAAGCACAGGCCAGAGTTCACTTGGGAGTACGAGGACTAACCAAATAGGAAGTGCCCTCATACCTCCACCCGATTGTTCATGATTACTTCCTTGCCTAAACTTGAATTTCAGGATGAAATTCCCTCGAACGGGGGGATGATGTGACAACCCGAAATTTATTCCGTCATTTTTAACCCCTCCTTCCATTAATAAGCCTCGCTTTATTAAACTGTTCGTTAACCTTTTGGACTGGTTAATTAATTTGGGACTTTTTAAATGACTTAGTAAGGGTTGAAACAAATTAGAAACACCCTTATTAATCCCTTGAAAAGTTTTAGTTTCAACCAAGTCAAAATACGACCATTTAATTGGGTGCGACCAAAAGCCCCGTTTAACGTCAGTATTGGGTAGATTTCCACTGAGCCACAAGCTCAGCCCCTATATAGGGGGAGAGGACTCCATTCACACTCTTTCCACTCTCTTTACACTCTCTCTCTACAACTTGTTTTCGAGCCAAAAACGCCCATTCCGAGCCCCAAACTAGTAAGTAATCTATCCTAACTTGTTGTGTAGCTTAGTTAACATACAAATTCGTGTTTAAGACATCAAATAGGGGCAAATCCATGTGTTTACGGCCCAAGAACATTCTTGGACCGTGAACACCCTTAAGTGGGGTTTTTAAGCCCCAAAACCCCTCTAAACTACCCCTAGGGCTTAGATATGAGTTGTGGACTTACACCTTCAAGCTTAGAACACTAAAACCTTGCATTTTGGAGAGTAAACATGAGTTTACGGCCCAAGAATAGTCTTGGACCGTAAACCCCTCTCAAGGGTCGTGAACACCTTTTAAGGTGTTAGAAATGCCCTCAAACACCTCCTATGGCCTTGGAAAATGTCTAGAAGCAACCACCACTGAATTGAAGGCATTAAACATCAAAGAATCATTGGACATAGGAGTTTACGGCCGTAAACCCCCCTAGGATTGGTCCATGGGCCGTAAACTCCCAAAAGGTGGCCAAATGATGCCCTAACACCCCCATTTGACTTGGAATAATGCTTAGAACTTTATACTCTATCATTTAAGGCTTAGGTCTATGAAGGAAATGACCAAGTGAGATTTTACGGCCGTAAAATCCTTGTTTAGGGCTATGAACTCCTTAAATGGTCCATTTGTTGCCTTAAACCCATTCATATGCCTTATATTTGGACTTAGCCTAATTCTATGAGTGAGATAAGACCATTTAGCATCCTAGAACACCCCCACCATGAGTTTACGGCCGTAAACTCAAGGGGAGTTGGTCTTAGGGCCGTGAACTCTATAAAGAGTTTACTCTTGAAGAGTAAACTCCCTATCTAGGCCATACATTCCCTTAGATGTTACCCGAGACACCCCTAGCACTTAACCAAAGTGTTTTCCGCACTTTAGGATGCGTAGACGTGTTTAATTAGTATTATATTTACTAATTGTATGTAAACATATGTCATCATATGTTTATAGGTCACTATGTGTGTTCAAGTCTTTACTTGACACCGAGCACCCAACCGGCACTTTCGTTCGATCCACTTACAACAGGTGAGTTCATACCCCTGAACTAACCTTTTAAATTTCTTTACATGCTTTTATGGGGGGGATACAAGTTAAAACATGCTAGTTATAATATCAATCATATGTGATTAATAACCCGCATGCACAAGGATTTATTACACTTTCAGTTGTTTTATTAAGTATGATACTATAAATGGTTTTACAAAACGTCTTTACTTGTTTAAGTCTTTTCTCAAATTGTCTCTCGCACTGTATGTTTTACTTCAAAACCAGTTACAACAGTATTTTAAACAAAGGCTTTCTTTACTTATATTGTCTTATCAAAGTTATATTCAAAACTTGTTTATGAAAGGTTTTCAAGGATTTCAAAAGGTCTTCAAGCTTATTTCATAAAAGGTTAACTAGTCACAATTTTCTTAAGTTTAAAGGTTTTCCAAAGTTTTCGTCAAAGTTTTCTTCTATGCTTCTCTACTTTTGCTTCGTTAAATGCTTCTACTTCGTTATGGTTCTACTTCGTTAGATGCTTCTACTTCTTTAAATGCTACTACTTCGTTAAGTGCTTTTACTTCGTTAATGTTACTACTTCGTTAAATGCTTCTACATCATTAAATGCATACCTGTATTTGTATAGTTATATAAATAATGTTTAAAAGACTTAGGAAGGCTAGTTCGCCCTATTTCCTTTTCCTCGTTGGGATGTGGTCTGGTGGGTATCGGATATCCGTCCGAAGGTCGTTTAAACATTAGTTATATATCATGTATACATATATGGACATAAAAGCTCTATATCTCTCTCTCTCTCTCTCTCTCAACTATTACATCGCCTTGAGTAGTAAAGGCCTCTCTCTATTATTCATGTTCCTGGAACCCTAGTAACTATTATAGGAATAGTTAGGAGACTCTATCTCTCACTCTATCTTTCTCTCTCTCTCTCTCTCTCTCTCTCTCTTACTTTAGAATGTGACACACTATTTCCCTCTATGGCACTTCATTGCACCAACGTCGTGTAACCAGAGTCTCCGGGAAGGAGAGCGAACATCATGTGTATAGATCTATACGGGACCGACAGTCCCACACTCTGACTACTAGCTACCGTCTACGCCGGTAACGACCATGGGTGACATAAAGCCACTACTACTACTGCCATTACCTCTACGTGTGACTTGGAGGGTCATCGGATACTCTATCGTCGATCAGCATGGTTACATACGAGTTCACATTCACCCTTTGTTTTAGACCTTGCTAGTTGTATCTTTCATGTGATACTGTCTGGGGTCTGTGTTTCTTTGTTTTAGACCTTGCTAGCTGTATCTTTCATTTGATACTATCTGGGGTCTGTGTTTCCTTGTTTCAGACCTTCCTAGCTGTATCATACATTTGATACCGTCTGGGGCTGTGTTTCCTTTAGTTAGACTGAGCCAGGCGTATCATTCATTTGATACTCTCCTGGAGTCTATGATTTCTTTTGCCTTAGTCAGCAGTACTTTCGGCTGAGGCATGTGTTATTTTCCTTAATGTTTTTACTAGTAATATACTCCTACTTTCTTTAAAGTCAAATACCGTATTTTGGGTAATGATAGTATTTCAGGGAAAATTTCTCTTTAAAACACAACACTGTCGAGTCTTGGTTGAAGACTGCTTTTATTTAGAAAAGATAGGATTTTCTGGAAAGGACGCTAATACATCGTAGATTCTAAACTACTACTTTTTATAAAGTTATTTTGAATAAAATGCTTACTTACACAAATGACACTAAATACTTATGAACTCACCAGCATTTATAAAAATGCTGATACTCGCTTTCAAAACAACTTGTATTCTTAGGTCAGCAATAGACAAGTACACCGAGGAGCTTTTGGTGAAGACAGTTTAGTACCGAGCTGCAACTGTATTAGTTCTGTATTACTTTGATGTTTCTATACAATGTAACTTATGTAAAACTATTACTATTAATGCAATGGTTGTTGTACTTTGATTACTATACTACATATGTTGTGATACTTGACATGATGTTATCCACCCCAGAACGTTCCGCCGTTCCGGTTTTGGGGTGTGACAGATTGGTATCAGAGCATTGTTTATATATCAATTCATAAAAGATATACAGCCTATAAATACATAGGGATAAAACACTCTGAGCAAGAATTATACTTTAAAATATAACCATATTTTACCAAAGTATAAGAACATCCAGAATCTAAACACTCGAACAAAGTATCACAAGGAGAACAAGAATAAAAGTCTTCGGATGTTGAGCATTACCGTCAAACCTGGGCAGTTATGTAATCGTGAGATGGAATAAATGTAACCTGATCAACTACATTTATTCGAGATGCGATGAACGTGTGCTTGGGAGTGATAGTGGTGTTCCAACAGGTCTGAAACTTACCAACTAGGAATGCTAGAGCCAAACATAAAGTTTAAAATACTATGGGAGTATTTTGGAATACTAAAAGACTCACATTAATCCCAGAATCATATTCAGAAGATATGACACAAACAAGAAATTAAAATACCATCGGGGTATTTTAGGATCCATAAATAACCTTGTGTGAAGAACTAAAAAGATCCTTATTGATATACCTACAATTACAGAGGGTATACTCCCAAGGTTATATATAATAAGGATCCCATAGGCTAAGAATGTGTGCTTTTCGCTCTACTTCCTTTTCCTCGTTGGGATGTGGATATAGAGTAGTATCGCATATTCGAAGGCCTATTGGATCTAAGCTATATATGATTTGTATACCCTATGTAATCGTAGCATGACTCGCTATGGATCACCCAGTGAAATGTTAATAATCTCTTAGGATTCTTTAGACATTTCCATTCTCGCACGAACCCTGTAGAAAACCCTATCCACTTCAGTACTCGGCGGAAGAGTTGATTTAGACCCCGAAGAGGTTCATTGAGAAGATTTCCAGTTCGGAAATTAATGAACTAGGTCGAGACTATTGAAACCACAAAGTGCCTATATCTTTTTAGGGACATCGGTGAGAAATTCGCCTAAACTTCCGAGATTTCCAATCATCCATCATGAAGTGATGACACCTAGAGTCAGTATCGGAAGTAAGACGGAGTAGAAATTCAATATGTCTATACAAGAAGAAAACCCTAGGTAATTACCCGAAGGAAAACCAACGTCGGTCCCAGTCAAAGATACGAGGTAGACAGAGGAAGCCAATACATGGAACTCGAGAGGTGTCTTTTCCTCGTGTTTGACATGCTAATACACCTATAAAACAATACAATTTAGTGAGTTAGTGATTACACTACTCACACTATGTGTTAGGTAAATCGCCTTTTCTCGTTGCGTGTAATACGATTAGAGCGAATCCCCACACCTCTATTGAGGGTGTTTAGCCATAAGTCTTCATGAGCATTTCATCCTGCGGTTTTCGTTCCGAACTGTTCTCAGATCTTTCCAAGCCAGAGAGTGAACCTTTCCAAGTATAAAGGTAACTTAGTAGGAACGAATCCCATCTTATGGCTTTTTCCAATACTCATACTCCTACCTTGAATACCCGAACTACATCATAGGGATGTAGGTCGACACTCATACAACCAATATCCGAGGCACGGGAAAAATTTATGCCTAATATAGCAAGGATAGATACGTCCAGGGTTAACCGTCATCCCTCACCAGCTTGTGTTCTTTCTGTGAAACCGACTCTCCTACTCGATGAGGCTACGTTCCAAGCTGTAGTCTTGGCAGCCGTAGGAGCTGTCATGGCTCAACTGAATGCTAATAACGACAATGCTAGCAAGAGCCCTATCAGAAATTCCGATCCTAGTAATGGACAGCAGCAACCAACACCTGCATACCCAGCCACCCAAGAACCTCAACCAACTCCTCCGAAGAGAAAGTTTAAGAACGAGGAATGAAGTACCTCAGCTTAAGGACCTTTCGTAAGGCAACGAGCTGAGACAGTCAATACCCCTACCAACCCTTCCATCCCAACACCTACAAGACCGTACCTAGGAAACCTCCCCCACTGCAGCAAGTGCAGCTACCATCATCATGGTATCTGTCGAGAACTCTTCTGTGCTAGGTGCAACAGGAAGGGGCACACCTCTCGTACCTACAGAGCCCCAGTTAAGTTCATTACATCAACCACCAATATGATGACCAATCCAGTTTTCCGTCTATGTGGTGAGATTGGACACTTCAAGAAGGATTGCCCAACTGAAAGAAAAGACAAGGACACAGGAGGAGTCTGACTCTAATGCTTAGGGAGAGGCATCAAGGAATCCGGTAGATTTTTGGCACGTCTCTCAATCTCAGATAACTAACCGAAGACATTAAAAGGCTAATTCTAAATGTAAATACTCTCCCGTTAAGGCGAAAGTCGCAGCACTATTATAAAATTTAAAATTTCATCAGGTAAAACTATAATGGCTAGATATATACGTTACGACCATGTATAATTGAGACGGATAGACCTAGAGTGAGTGAATGTCGCCTCATTTCCTGTTCCTCGTTTGGTTGTGGATTTAGGGCGGAGTCGCTCAGTCAACAGTCCTCCCCACCTTAATTATACATGACTAGTATATGTTAGGCGATTATAGAAAGGCCTTGTGAGAATCCATTCATGAAAGGTACTCTACTCAGAAACACTCAGGACCCTCTATAGTTCTGCGTCAACTCTATCGGTCCAAGTATTCGCGACAGTGATACACGGGACGAAACCCGAGACGCCTAGAGCTTGTGTGCCCGTTCAGCACATGACCCTATCGACTCTCATTCTATATCATGTCGAAGTATGCCAACTTCGACGCCTTTATCAATCATGGTTTGACTTTGTGCAACCATGTGTAACTCCCTAGTGCTGTGTAAAAAGAACTTTCACCGTAGCCATTTCGGCAAATAAAGGTTCTTCCGAACCTAAACATAATGAAAATAATAAAGACTAATGCGATCCGTCAGTCGTCACTCTTATTTCAAACCTTCCGAAGTACCAAGGAGAAGGGTACCGTGTGCTTTTAACCAACCCTTCTTAGACAGAAAGAAACCGAAGCGAAAGACACTGCAGGCATTCCAGAAGATGATAACCACCCGAAGCATACTCCGTAGATCCCCCAGAAAGACCCTTCGCACCTCACAATCAGGTTCGTGAATCAAGAGGATAGAACTCAGGGGACTGACGACTATAACTGAGTATATGCATAAGGGTGGTATATAATTGAGATCAAAAAGATTTAAGATGTGTGCTTCCTCCCTACTCCGTGTTCCTCGTTAGGTTGTAGGTCTGGGGTGGAGTCGCACAACTGAACATCCTGCCGACCTCAATTATATACGAATTGCATACACCATGTATTAGTGGTTAAGCCAAGTATGAACTCTACCACGAACCTCACAGTAAAACCCTTCATCCAATTCCATAGAATAGGAGCTAGAGTCAAGAGAACCACGGCGGGTTGAGCTGCTATAATGACCACAAATTCGAAATTCGTTGTTGTCCCGGTTAAGCCAACATAGTAGCTAACTTTTGACAACCCAAAATTATTTACGTCATTATAACCCGTTTCCGTTAATGGAAAATTCTATTTTATAAAACGTTCTGTTAAATTAGGGTCGACAAATAAATAAATGTTTTATTTATTTGTGTTTTATGTCAATATCGTCGTAATAAAATAAATAAAAACAAGTTAATTACATTTCCATTTAATTGGAAAAATTTATTTTATATACGACTATTTAACCGGGTAAAAAGCTTAAACCTCGTTAAACATAAGTATCGGGTAGTCGTATACCGGGTACAACACCCAAACCTTATATAAAGGAGAGTGAACACTCCATAGAAACCTTTTACCACACTAGACGCATTTTCTCTCTCTACTCTCTCTCTCTCTTCAAGTTCGTTTTCGCCTCAAAACCACGAGTGTCCGCCTCCAAAACGTAAGTTCTACTACCCTAACTTCTTCTAGACATCATTGATTGGGGTTTTAACCCAAAAATCGATCATAAAGGCTGTAAAGGAGGAGTTTACGGCCTAAGAACCTCCTTAGGCCGTAAACCCCTAAAAGGTTGTCAAAAGTCCTAAATTTCTTCCCTTTAAGCTTGGAAACTAGTTTTGGACCTAACCTAGAAGTGATTGAACCATAAATCATCCATTTTTAGGGCTTGGAAGTGGTTTTACGGTCCAAGCATATGCTTAGACCGTAAACACCCTCTAAGCATGAAAACCAGGCCCAAAACACTTCCAAACCACATTTAGGCTTAAGATATGGCTTAGGGACTTGCTATTTCGGACTTAGAACACCTGAACATCAATATAGGAGGGGTAAACTAGAGTTTACGACCCAAGCATATGCTTAGGCCGTAAACTCCCCTAAATCATGCCAAATAAGAGTTTAAGTCCCTTAAAGAGCCTTATACCCTCACAAGAACATGTTAGGATTGAGCCAAAAGCCTTGGAATCAAAGATTGTAGGTGTACAAGAGTTTACTACCTTAAACCATGGGGTTTACGGCCGTAAACTCCCAAGGAGTGGTCTTTGGACCGTAAACTCCAAGGGAGTACACTCTTGGAACCTTAAACACCCCTATAGCCTTGTATATTACCTTAGAACCACTTCTAGAACCGCATGAGACTTGAAAACACTCAAAAACACTCCTCCCATGAGTTTACGGCCGTAAACTCATGGGGGATGTGGTCTCCCAACCGTTAACTCACTTAAGGTGAGTTTTAGGAGAGTAAACTCCATGGTGAGGTCTTATACTCTCTCCTTGGAACCCATTAGCCTTCTAGCACTCAACCATAAGACCTTCAATCACATTAGGATGTCTATATGTGTATAATTAGAGTCTTAATCACTAATTACTTGTATACATATGTCTTAATATGTTACTAGGGTCATCAAGGGTGTACAAGTCTCTACTTGACACCAAACGCTCACCCGACACTTCCACCCGATCTACTCATTGCAGGTGAGTTCATACCCCTTAATGAACCTTTTTAAATGTTTTTACATGTTTGGGGGGGGATACAAGTATAAATTCTACAAGTTTTATTATTAAATCATATGTGATTCACAAATTATCATCAAAAAGGGATTTTCTACACTTTTAGCTGCTTTCCAATAAAACTGTTTTAGTTGATTATCTGTAACATCCCAAAATACGAGCCAAAAATTTCATTTTTTTAAAACATGCACTTAGCAAAACATTAGGACTAAAACGTTCAACGATCATATCATTTCATAAAAGATGTTGCATGTCTGGAAAACATTTTTATAAAACATAAAAGTGTCAGAGTACAAATCCCCAGGTGATATCATAATGCGGAATATAAAGCATGTGTGTGATGTACCGCTACCACGCCAACTCCTTCCCCTTCGAAGAAGAGGTACCTGAAACCAAAACTGAAAACTGTAAGCACGAAGCTTAGTGAGTTCCCCCATAATACCTCATACCATACAAACATACAATGAACAGCTAGGAGATACGGGCCTCGCCCACACTCATGAAGATACGGGCCTCGCCCACACTCCGCTAGTTGGGAGATACGGGCCTCGCCCACACTCCACTATCTAGGAGATACGGGCCTCGCCCACACTCCACTCTCGGAGAGATACGGGCCTCGCCCATACTCAGTCGCTAACCCATAATATACAAGTATCACACAGACAACGAGTATAGACAACTCTATCATACTGGCATATATCATAATCAACTCAACCACGAGATACGGGCTCGGCCCACACTCTAATACTAACATCTCGTCTATACGGGCCGGCCTTGGTGCCTTAGACCCGTTACTACTGAGAGGAAACTCACCTCAAAGTAACTGTTGATCTGTGTGGGAACTGACTGTCTGCTGCTACTGCCACTCCGGAAATCCTCAGGCTATAATTCCCACAAAACCCTTAGTCAAATACTGCTAACCGACTTCAGGGTAAAATGACCTTTTACCCCTAATCAACTAAGAGTCCAAGTCAAATTCAACTGCCAGTTGACCTGACTCACCGAGTTGGCTTGCCAACTCGCCGAGTCCCTTTCCCTTAGTCTGACCATAAATCCGTCTCTACTCATCGAGTTAGGCGTTGACTCGACTAGTTTTCCTTCTATACTCAAGGCCACTATTCCTTCATCCTACTCGCCGAGTTGTATGAACAACTCGCCGAGTTCATCTTCATCCAAAGAACACTCTATGTTGAGACTCGCCGAGTTGTTCTTGAGGCAAGAAGATTGCCTTGAACTCGCCGAGTTACTTCACGAGTGAGTCTAGCTTCCGACCCACTGAGTCCTATCCAACGACTCACCACTCCACCCCGTAAACACGAAAAGGGGGAAAACTCAGGGACTCGCGACTCGACTCGCCAAGTCAAATGAACGACTCGCCGAGTCGACCACATGCAAATACTATACATGCGATTCTGCTTGAATCCAGCTCATGCTATTCATAGATCTGGGTTTCTAGGGCATGAATAACACGTAAAGTTTCCAACTTTACGTGTAAATAATCACCAATGAAGGTTTTGGGGTTCAAAATGCACCAAAAGAGTAGATCTAGGGCTTTCATGCAATATGGCTCCATAAAGGCAGTAGATCTAAGCTCCTGGAGCTCAATCCTACCCAGATCTAGAGGCTAACAATTTAAGACAAACCATAAGGCACAATCAAGCTTGGAGAAAAACTCAAGAAGGACTTTCATGGAGCTAAAAGGGACTATAAGCATGAAAACAGAGGGAAATCGAGTTATACCTCAAGGAAAACACTGAGATAGCTCAAAGATGCCCGGTCTCCTCCTCTTCTTCTTGATCTACACTGCTTCCCTCTCCAAATCTTCAAGAAGACACACTAAAATGCTTCAAACTCACAATGAACAAGGTTTGAACGAAGTATAAAGCTCTGAGGGTGAAGGGGGCGAGCTTGGTGGCGGATAAGAGGGTTTAAATAGGGTGCAAACCCTTGAAATTTAGGGTTTCATCAGACAGTAGGGACTCGCCGAGTCCAGAATATGCACTTGCCGAGTCGCCAACTTAAACGTGTTTCGGATTCCGTCTCTACTCAGCGAGTCGGACTTACAACTCGCCGAGTCCAAGGCTAAAAATGAAAAACCAGGAACCAGGAACCAGGTGCTACATTATCAAATGCATTTTAAGATTAAATTGTTATTAAACTGCTTTTAAAACTGTGTTTAAATTACTTTTCTTTTTAAAATATATCTACACTAATATATTTATATAAGTAAGACTTAAAGGGATTAGGACCGATAGCTCGCCTTATTTCCTGTTCTTGTTTGATGTGGTCCTAGGGTATCGGTTATCTGTCCGACTATCATTGATTTCTTAGTTATATATCATATATATTAGTGTTAGATATGAATGTCTTCATCCCATACGATACCTTTGTTATTCAAAGGCCGGAAATCATACACTCTAGTTAGCTATAATAGGTATAGCTAAGACTACTACTCGTTACCTCTACTACTGCTATACTCACTATAACGGCTATTACGACAAGTTAATACACGTATAAGAAAAACACTCTAAGAAATTATACAAAAGACTATTGTACTATAATACTGAAGAATACACGAATCCAGATTATAACTCACTAACCCTCTATAAGACACTCTACTGTGCTTACACCATGTGACCAGGGCTTTCGGTTGGAAGGCAACACTATATGTATAGATCTATATGGGGCAGACACTATTACATCCTGACTGCTAGCTATGATCCAAGCCGACTAGGCTCAAGGGTGGCACTACATCACTACACTACGCATGACCGGGAAGGTCATCGGGTTCTCTATTACTACTTCAGTCTGGTCACCTGAGGGGTTACCCCTTTATCCAACATAATACACTAAGACTTAAGCCTAAGCTAACATCACGAAGTAAGTAAATATCTATTACTAATGGAAGTTTGCACCACTACTACTGTTAACAGGCATAATTTCTCTTCACCTATGTTACTCACAAGGTTTATTACTATACTTTTACAACTGAAGGTTTTCTATGAAAATACTTACACACAACCCAAAGGATTTAACTTAAAAAGTACTTTTCTGGAAAATATAGGATTTTCTAGGGATTTCTACTACTTATAAACATAAATTTCAGTTTTATTCTATAAGTTTGGAAACACTCTTATACAACAAAGACACTAAATTCTTATGAACTCACTAGCTTTATGCTGATACTCATTTTCAAAATAACTTGTATCCTCAGGTCAAAGATAGATAGGTACAGGTGCAGCTTTTGGAGAAGATGGAGCACATACAAGACCCATCTTTTATTTTGTTATACATTTTAGTGTCTATGAAACTTTACAGAACACGTTTGTAATTAAATTTACTATATATATGCAATGGTTGTTGTCGCTTGTTTTTACTATTATGCAATTGTCATGATACTGTACATGACGTCCTCCACACCAGAACGTATTCCGCCGTTATCGGTTTTGGGGTGTGACACTAACACCCTCGGTTGGTAAAGAAATCTGAGTCGTAAGAGTCAAGGACATTGACTATGACCATCCATTCATGCTTAATTCCCCGAATTAAGCATCTCAGCGAATATCCTGGAACCCTGGAAGCTGCGATAAGTTAAACTCTGAGAAGAGTGGATGAGAAGATTTGAAGTTCCGAGTGGTGGAACCCTATACTCACTAGATTTGACCTAGATCGAGAAAACTCAGAACCACAGGAAGAGTAGTTGCAGAAGATGTTCGCACTACTCAGGCACTTCGTCCACCCCATTACTGTCGAGAAGTGCCCAGGACACTCCGCCCCCCCCCCCCTCACGTGGAGGGAGTCACCGTCGCCCTGTAGACGATAGACTGCATTCTCCGAAGTAAACACTAGAATGCCGAGAACCACAGGATAACCTCCACAGCCAAGAATACTTGATTACAGTGCGAAAGTAGGTTGCGTTAAGCCCTATAACCCAGATCCCGAAGAGATTATAGACTTGACATCAGTCTAGGTGTTAGTCGATGGGTTATACAAGAGCATGCGCTTTCTGCAACTGGAATAAACCGTCACCTTAGAGAATACGGCATGTATTAGAGATTCACTGAACTAATAGGTGTTCCACGAATACTATCTCGCGCAGAAATAGTAGAACCACCTCCCGAGATAGTCCAACACTTCAGAAAATCTCAAAGGATTGAGTTAGCCTGGAGCAGAGCCTGTTGTTCATGAAACAGCAAGGCAAGTAAGAGCATGATCCTTTCCCGTTAAGGATCATATTGGGAAAGTGCTAACTAGACGATTATGTAAAGTTTAAAAACTTTCTAAGCACTCGTCTGGTGAAACCCTATCTCCCCGACCCTGAGGGTTTCCGTTAGAAACATCTCAAGAATCAGAAGTGCAGGTTCATTTTGCACCAAGATTGAGATAGACACTCTGCAGCAAACAAATACCCATAGACATGCAATCCATCCGATGATCCGGAAAACCCTCTGAAAGCCAAACAGTAGAAACATGAATCCAAGGACAACCCGAGCTTTCTAAGAACCAACCTGAAGAACTACACTTCCAGTATGAGAGAGAACGTTTGGAACTTCGGAATGGCGATCACGCCAGTGATGATCTCGCCATAGAAGTACACTATGTTCTAAGTACAGAAAAGCTCTACCCTTCCGAGAGCTTAGGACCATCCACGATTCTTCACAAAAATTGGTCCAACCCTCGTCAGACCACTACTACTTTCGGAAACTCCATAAGTTTCACCCCGAATCGATCCACCTCTTGGACTTGAAAAGTGATTGTCGACGCCACTCTTGGTATCCCACTCATCTTGATAGAAACCATCGAGAACCCTAACTTCGTAGACGAACCTGTAGGAAATCGCTAACTGCACGAGACGAAATCCGCATCCCGTAAGTGAAGGTTTGTTGAAATGACAAGCACAGGCCAGAGTTCACATGGGAGTACGAGGACTAACCGAATAGGAAGTGCCCTCATACCTCCACCCGATTGTTTGTGACAATAGTCAAATTCGGGTCAAGTCTAAGCCGGACAAGGTCAACGAGTCAAACCGGTCAACTCAATTAAAACCTTGTATAATAGGGTTTGTATTATGTAATTTCTGTATAACTCACTATCTTAATGAGAAAACATCACTTGGAAAGTTCGTGTGTTTAAATTTCTTTAACTTTAGTGCTAAACAATAAACAAGAACAATAAAACAATGTTGCATACTCATAGGGAGTGTGTAAGATCCTAAAACATGGCATAACGGGGTTTACGGACCTTGCATTTCGAAGCCGGACACTCACATTCATCACACACGAAACCGCTCTCAATCGTTTTCACTCTATCTCTTCTTATCGAGAATCTCTCCCAAATCTCTCTAAGAAAGTGAAATCTCTCCCAAATATCTCTATGTATGTGAAATCTCTCCAAGAATGTCAAATCTCTCCCAAATCTCTCTAAGTATGTGAAATCTCTCCCAAATATCTCTTTGTATGTGAAATCTCTCCAAGTATGTCAAATCTCTCCCAAATCTCTCTAAGTATGTGAAATCTCTCCCAAATATCTCTTTGTATGTGAAATCTCTCCAAGTATGTCAAATCTCTCCCAAATCTCTCTAAGTATGTGAAATCTCTCCCAAATATCTCTCTGTATTTGAAATCTCTCCAAGTATGTCAAATCTCTCCCAAATCTCTCTAAGAATATGAAATCTCTCCCAAATATCTCTTTGTATGTGGAATCTCTCTCAAATCTCTCTCGAAATCTCACCCAACTTTTTATAATCACTCGGGGCATCCCGACCCTCGAATTTGGCGAAAACAGCCCAAAAACGGAAGTCTACGCGAAAAACGGACCTAAGGAACCGAAACCCCTCTTAGGAACCGAAACCCCTCTTAGGAACCGAACCCTTCTGAGCCGAAGGCTGCTCAACCGAACCCGAACGTTCGGCACCTTTCGGTTTTGACATCTTCTCTTCTGATGACTAACCGAACCCTCCCTTCTGATGGCTTGTCGAACCTTCCCTTCTGAGGACCGAGGACCGAGCCCTCGCTTCTGACTTCGGACCGAGCTCCTTGCCCCTTCGTTTCCCTCTGTTCGTTTCCGGCTACAATCCTCAGCATGGACCGAGCCTCGGCCTAGAACCGAGAGGTCTCGCTGGGAACTCATTTTCCCCCGGTTTTCGCGTAGTTTTGCGTTTAAGGCCCGTTTTTAATTATTTCAACGCAGGATTTTCACCCAAAATCATATTTTAACATAATAAACCCTAAATATTCACAATTTAATCATATTTTCATAAAAATCTTTATTTAAATAATAAAAGCAAGTGGGTAAAGTACAAAGAGGTGGAGTGTTGACTTTGCTTTATTTTATGACACAAGCAACCACTCCCACACCCACTCTATGACCAGCCACACCTCCCCACCTTACCTAGGTCACATCAATGTCCTTTCCACTCAATCATCACTATTTCCCACGTTTTTGAGAGCTGAATATTCATCCTCTCTCCTCCCTTCTCTCATTTGCTCTCATTTCACAAGAAGAACAAACTCTTTTCTCTCTCACTTTCTCTCTCTAGAAATTCGAGATTTCCAGGGCTGATCTTGAGTTTTCCTCCACATTTGGTAAGCATAATCCATTCTCTTTATGATTATCTCAATTATTTCCACTCAAATCATGGATATCTTACACAAACTCCATTATATTTGTGTTAGAGCTTCGAATCTTCAAGGGATTCTTCAAGTGTTCTTGGGTTGAACACTTCTCTTCTTCAACACTTATCTACTGAAATCACTCCAGGTGAGTTCATACCCCTACATTTTTATGTTTTCTTAAGTTTTTAGGGGGGGAATACAAGTTAAAACACCAAGAACATAACTAAATTTTTCTAACAGCTTTCATCAGAAAAGTTGGACTCCATTCACGGACTGTTTTGGACAACTTAAACATTTTTGTTTGAAAAACTGTTTTAGATGTAAGTAGTTCCAGTTCTTAGCTTTAAAATGACTACTTGCACATCTCCATACGATCTTTCTACAATTTATGGTGATTTTTACAAAACTGCCTATCATTTCAAACACCAATCCGGACCAGTCTGTGATTATGGACTTTTTCACCCAAGTTGGAGGTCATTAAAAATCATAATAAAAATTATGAGTAAACTAGACACATTTTGGGAACTCTCAGAATTTACGGATTTAGTTTTCAACTTCGTATGATTTTTCTATGACTTTTCAAAAACAGTGTAGAAAGGTTGAAAATTTGTTAACAGCTTATAACTTTCATAACACTTTGTATTATGTTGAGCAAAGTGTATAACGATAAGTTCTAAATATTGAATGTGTTACCTTGTTAGTTTATCATCATAAACTGAAATATAGTCATTCATGATAAGATTATTCATTTATTTAGAACACGTATATTAAACTATAATGAGCATAGTTTATGGATTCATAGCATTAAAGCATTCATAAAAGAATTCTTATACATTACAAACGTTTTGGATAAACTATAATAGGTATAGTTTATGTATCATCTACTTCTCAAACTTATTTACCAAAGGTTTTCAGTTTAGTTCACGTAAATCTGTTAATGAATAAATTTGTGAGTCATTCCCTTCGGGTTACTTCCAAAGTAACAAAGTCGAAAAGTCCTGTAAATTGTAACCAGAGTCTCTTGTAGGGAGAACGTGATAGTTGTGTATAGATCTATATTGGGTTTGACAAACCCACACCAGAGCTGCTTGCAACAGCTAGACTGGCAGGTCTGTGGTGACAAGTGTCATTTAACGGCGACGTCTGAAGAACGTCGCATTACGAGGCCGTCTATGTCAAGTATGGTTATAATAACTCACGGAAAGTATTAACAAACTTAAGAATTTACGAGAATTTCACTAATATCACACGC
Organism: Lactuca serriola; assembly: GCF_051521515.1. NCBI lineage: Eukaryota > Viridiplantae > Streptophyta > Magnoliopsida > Asterales > Asteraceae > Lactuca > Lactuca serriola. The sequence continues at coordinate 144,444,858 of NC_136408.1, read as the reverse complement.
GATTATACCGAAATATACTCACGTTATTTTCTGTAAATAAGGAAGATTACTCATACGTTTCAGTATTTTGGTACAAGACTACAGCATTCATTTTAAGGAAAATATCAGATTTTTTCTAGAACGGCTATGCAATTACGAGACAAGCTATTTCATAATTATATACAAAAAAACTTATGAACTCACCAACCATTGTGTTGACATTTTTTTTTATTTAAACTATTTGTATTCTCAGGAAATCGCTAAACAGGTAACAAAGTACTTTTGAGGATGGGACGTTGAGGCGTCAAACTTATCATATTTTGTCAACATATTGTAATTGATTTTGAAACATGTAATTCATACAATGATGTAACTCTTTCAATTATATATATGTTGCTTGTGTTTACTTTCATCACTATTGCCATTGTTGTTATGATACTACACATGAAGTCCTCCACCCCCGGACGTTTCCGCCATCCTTGGGTTGGGGGTGTGACATTGTTCATGATTACTTCCTTACCTAATCTTGAATTTCAGGACGAAATTCCCTCTAACGGGGGGATGATGTGACAACCCGAAATTTATTCCGTCATTTTTAACCCCTCCTTCCGTTAATAAGCCTCGCTTTATTAAACTGTCCGTTAACCTTTTGGACTGGTTAATTAATTTTGGACTTTTTAAATGACTTAGTAAGGGTTGAAACAAATTAGAAACACCCTCATTAATCCCTTGAAAAGTTTTAGTTTCAACCAAGTCAAAATACGACCATTTAATCGGGTACGACCAAAAGCCCCGTTTAACGTCAGTCTCGGGTAGATTTCCACTGAGCCACAAGCTCAACCCCTATATAAGGGGGAGTGGACTCCATTCACACTCTTTCCACTCTCTCTCTACAACTTGTTTTCGAGCCAAAAACGCCCATTCCGAGCCCCAAAATAGTAAGTAATCTATCCTAACTTGTTGTGTAGCTTAGTTAACATACAAATTCGTGTTTAAGACATCAAATAGGGGAAAATCCATGTGTTTACAACCCAAGAACATTCTTAGACCGTGAACACCCTTAAGTGGGGTTTTTAAGCCCCAAAATCCCTCTAAACTACCCCTAGGGCTTAGATATGACTTGTGGACTTACACCTTCAAGCTTAGAACACTAAAACCTTGCATTTTGGATAGTAAACATGAGTTTACAGCCCAAGAACAGTCATGGACCGTAAACCCCTCTCAAGGGTCGTGAACACCTTTTAAGGTGTTAGAAATGCCCTCAAACACCTCCTATGGCCTTGGAAAATGTCTAGAAGCAACCACCACTGAAGTAAAGGCATTAAACATCAAAGAATCATTGGACATAGGAGTTTACGGCCGTAAACCCCCCTAGGATTGGTCCATGGGCCGTAAACTCCCAAAAGGTGGCCAAATGATGCCCTAACACCCCCATTTGACTTGGAATAATGCTTAGAACTTTATACTTTATCATTTAAGGCTTAGGTCTATGAAGGAAATGACCAAGTGAGAGTTTACGGCCGTAAACTCCTTGTTTAGGGCCGTAAACTCCTTAAATGGTCCATTTGTTGCCTTAAACCCATTCATATGCCTTATATTTGGACTTAGCCTAATTCTATGAGTGAGATAAGACCATTTAGCATCCTAGAACACGCCCACCATGAGTTTACGGCCGTAAACTCATGGGGAGTTGGTCTTAGGGCCATGAACTCTATAAAGAGTTTACTCTTGAAGAATAAACTCCCTATCTAGGCCATACACTCCCTTAGATGTTACCCGGGACACCCCTAACATTTAACCAAAGTGTTTTCCGCACTTTAGGATGCGTAGACGTGTTTAATTAGTATTATATTTACTAATTGTATGTAAACATATGTCATCATATGTTTATAGGTCACTATGTGTGTTCAAGTCTTTACTTGACACCGAGCACCCAACCGGCACTTTCGTTCGATCCACTTACAACAGGTGAGTTCATACCCCTGAACTAACCTTTTAAATGTCTTTACATGCTTTTATGGGGGGGATACAAGTTAAAACATGCTAGTTATAATATCAATCATATGTGATTAATAACCCGCATGCACAAGGATTTATTACACTTTCAGTTGTTTTACTAAGTATGATACTATAAATGGTTTTACAAAACGTCTTTACTTGTTTAAGTCTTTTCTCAAATTGTCTCTCGCACTGTATGTTTTACTTCAAAACCAGTTACAACAGTATTTTAAACAAAGGCTTTCTTTACTTATATTGTCTTATCAAAGTTATATTCAAAACTTTTTTATGAAAGGTTTTCAAGGATTTCCAAAGGTCTTCAAGCTTATTTCACAAAAGGTTAACAAGTCACAATTTTCTTAAGTTTAAAGGTTTTCCAAAGTTTTCGTCAAAGTTTTCTTCTATGCTTCTCTACTTTTGCTTCGTTAAATGCTTCTACTTCGTTAGATGCTTCTACTTCTTTAAATGCTACTACTTCGTTAAGTGCTTTTACTTCGTTAATGCTACTACTTCGTTAAATGCTTCTACGTCCTTAAATGCATGTCTGTATTTGTATAGTTATATAAATAATGTTTAAAAGACTTAGGAAGGCTAGTTCGCCCTATTTCCTTTTCCTCGTTGGGATGTGGTCTGGTGGGTATCGGATATCCGTCTGAAGGTCGTTTAAACATTAGTTATATATCATGTATACATATATGGACATAAAAGCTCTCTATCTCTCTCTTTCTCTCTCTCTCTCTCTCTCTCTCTCTCGATTATTACATCGCCTTGGGTAGTAAAGGCCTCTCTCTATTATTCATGTTCCTGGAACCCTAGTAACTATTATAGGAATAGTTTAGAGACTCTATCCCTCACTCTATCTCTCTCTATCTCTCTCTCTCTCTTTTACTTTAGAATGTGACACACTATTTCCCTCTACGGTGCTTCATTGCACCAATGTCGTGTAACCAGAGTCTCCGGGAAGGAGAGCGAACATCATGTGTATAGATCTATACGGGACTGACACTCCCACACTCTGACTACTAGTTACAGTCCGCGCCGGTAAGGCCCATGGGTGACATAAAGCCACTACTACTACTGCCACTACCTCTACGCGTGACCTTGAGGGTCATCGGATACTCTATCTTCGATCAGCATGGTTACATACTGTTGGATTAATGTCTAAGTCCATAACTATAATTGGTAAGACTTGACCCGACCCGGCATGGTCCATTTGGGTTGCATACCATCATGCACTTGGATAGACTATAATGAGAGAAATAAGACACTTATGGTTATTAATATATTATAAGTTTTAGTATATTAATAATAAGAATAATAAGATTATTTAATTAGTATTGATCAAGAATTAATCTAGGATTAATTAAGTGATCAAAAGAAGACTAATTAAATATATGGGTTGATTGTGTAAATCATCCATACTTGTATAGTGGGCTAATGCTCCATGGATAATCAAGTTGGGCTAAAACCCATAGGATGGTCCATGGATGCTCCATGGTGTATTTGTACCCATGGATCATGGAAATGAAAGGCCATGTCAATTAGGGTTTACATGGTGTAACCCTAACTATATAAGCTTTTTATTCTTGACCAAAATCGGCCACTAGTGTGTGAAGTGAAAGGGCTAGCCGATTTCATGAGTTGTAGAATTCTCTCAAGCTATTCTAAGTGTTTTGATGATTGTGATTCCATTTGAGGCTTCCACACTATTGGGGCTACGCACTCAAGCTTCATGAAGACTTTCTACATCAAAAAAAAGGTATGTATTCTATCTTGTTACATTCATTGTTTTGTATGCTAGATTAGGATAATATCTTGGAAGTTCTTATTTGCATGTATAATAGAGAAAACATAGATCCAAGGTATTTAGGGTTGCATGTACACTTAGGAGTGTTAGAATGCTCAAAACCCAACAGTGGTATCAGATCCTAGGCTTGTTTTCATGTTATACCTGCAATAGAAGCTGAAAAAACGAATTTGGTGCTGTCTGATCATCTGACTCGGCGAGTCCATGCCTAAAATGTGATCAATTCGATCCAACTCGCCGAGTTGGTTCATGCACCCGACGAGTTGGACCCCCAGACAACATATTTTCGAGTTTTTTGGCTAGAAATGGACTAGGAACATTACCCTAAGTTGTTTTTGAACTTATAAACTTGTTTTTGATGTGGTAATGTTCATGCTAATCCATTTTCAAAGATAATTGTCAATAGATTCATGTTTTGTATTAGTTTAAGGTTTAGACTAATTACATGGAAAAGTTTGATTTGAATTATCTTGTACTTATGAGTTGCTTAGATTAATAGAAAAGTTAATTGAAATAGTTGTTTTCAATCCATTTTAATCTAAGAGTTGAGTATAAAATGTGTTTGTGTAACTTGTCCTCAAGTTACATGAAGAGTCACATTAAAGACTCATAAAACTCATAAAAGTTGGCAATGGTTACAAAATGAAGAGTCTTGTGTCATTGAATAATTTTTTTTTTATGACTCCATAACTTGTCCTCAAGTTATGGAAGTTCAAGAGTCACTTCATTAAAGAAAAATATGTAACCATAATTAAATCCATAAGTTATAAAATAAAGAAAAGTTAGTTCTTTTATTAGTTTAAAGTCTTCCATAACTTGTCCTCAAGTTATGGAACTTGAAGAGTTTTTGGATTAAAACTACTTTAAACACATAAGTTATGAAATTAATTAGTTTTGAATAGTTTCAAAACTTGCCCTCAAGTTTTGGAATTTGTAAAGTTTTCTCTTATGAATACTTTAATTCCAAGTTAGCCCTTAGAATTTTAAAAGTTAAAATTCAACCCTTATACTTTATAATATTATAAGTTAATAATATATATATATATATATATATATATATATATATATATATATATATATATATATATATGTATAAGAGTAAAGTCAGTCTTACCGCTAGTACGCCTCATTCACGAAACCGGTCTATAAGGTGGGTATAAGGTTGTTGCCTATAAAATGGCAACTTAATGGGTGTCCACTCTCACCCACCGCTTGCTTGACTGGTGGAGGGTCGTTAGCCGAACGGGTTTGACAGGACTAGAATTCTTCCTTCATTAAAAGTATTAATGATAATACTAAGTAACTAAACTCTTAATAATACCCAATCTTAGTTACATAGGAAAAATGTGAATAAGCTGCTAATCCATGAAATTACACTTTGCACTTTGTTTAAGTCGGTTAGTGGAGCGTGTGTGGTTAACCGGCACACTAACGCGTATTTAACAAGGTAGGCAAAGGGTAACTTAATGTTTATCATAGTATCGATGGAGCGTGTGTGGTTAACCGGCACATCGATTGAGGGGTAAACACTTAAGGGTACCAAGTAATTTGCATGGTTACTTCACACCTTGTTTTGTGATCCTCGGCATCCCAGTCACAAAACCTGAAGGGCACACTCGAGATTGAAACATGCCTTTGAACAGTTCAATGAATCTCAAAGATCTAGGAGTTTCAAAACCAATTAAAACCTAATAATACATTTCGTTTATCTTGGTGGAAATTGGTGAATCGTCATTCACCTACCTTCAAATATTTTATAGCTTGGATTACGGCATACCTCTTCTAAGTTATAAAATAGTTTGTTGGGCCCTAGCCTTAATATTTCATATTGGGTGTCACATTAAGGACTTTAAATCAACTATCTTGAATATCTCCCAAAAGATGTCTGTAATAGACACCTATGATCTTCCCAAATCTCTTGAAACAAGGGTTCCTAAATGAAGATGATGTCCCTTGGAAATCATACTTCTTTCACCTCCTCCAACTATTCTACCTAACCCACATGTTCTTGAAAAGTTTAAGGTCACTCAAGCCCTATTGGCAAGGCAAGGTCTAGGTGTGATCACATCTTGGAGATGTAGTCACATATTGACAAGCCGGGAGAGTTGGGTGTCAAAGTCTTGAGAAAGTTGGTGGTTCAATCACTTTCTAAGTCACATAGTGAGTTCCTTTGGGACACCTATGAAACAGACTATGACAAGACCCTTAATGATCTTATCTATTCGTTAAGATCAACTTCCTTAAAACTTGATGGACATTGATAATAGTGACACAGGAAATCCAGAAAAGCATTCTCTTCCCAGTGGAAAGGGATCGGCCATAGTCAACTCGGTTGACCAAATGGTAAAGAGAAAAGCTAAGTCTGTGATAGTCCCGTGTACCTTTATCAAAGGGTCCATATGTTTATATTTCCAAAGAAAGGGGCATTGGTTGCGAAGCTACCAAATTTACCTAAGGATGTTAAAGTCAATAAGTTTGACTCTACTTAAGGTAAAGTCCACTATCTAACTCTGTTAAGTTTCTATTCTGAGATTCTTGATACATGATGTGACTGGGTCACATGGTGATGTTTTAAGAATCAAAGAAAAGTGAAGAAACTTAAAGAAAGAATATGTTGAATCTGATCGCATAGATGGATTTCTATCGCATAGTTTGAAGATCGGATTCTTGAGCTACTTCTCAGGAGTTATGAGAAATTGCTTAGGAATAGATAACAACAAGTTTTCATATGGATTGTAAGGATAAGTTTTCCGCAAAGTTTTAAAATAAAAGAAAATTTTTGATTTTATTTATTTTAAAATATCCTTACAATGGCATTTGGGGAAAATTTGTTGCTTATATGATTCCATTAAGAGCAAGAGTGGAAATATGAAATTGATTCTTTCATTTGTGGTAATGTCTATATTTACCAAATAAGGAAAGATTCTCATCACCCAAGTTTCAATTGGACCGGAACTTGGAATCATGGAAGTTGTATGGCATGATTAATGAGAACCTTCAAGTATTGGAAAATTAAGACTAATTACTTGTTCACATGGATGTGTGAGTCAAGTAAAGGGCTAAGGGATCGAGTACACATTCTTGTGCACTGATTAAGTCCAACACAAAAGTTTGATAAGACTATTCGTCATAAGTTTACTAAAGCTCAGTAAATATGATTATACTTACATGCTTAAGTGTAACTCTGAGACATTGGAAAAAGGTTCCAATGTAAGGCAGAGTGAATAAGAAGAATCAATCTAGGCAGAAAGATAAAAGTTTCTCAAATCTGAAAAGATGGGAGAGTACTTTAGTATCAGTTTTGTGATCATCATAATGATTAAGAAACCATATCACAATTATTTCTCTAAGGGAATCTTAGTGCATGCTTATGACTAAGAAGAGGGATCTTGAATTGTTGAAATGGCTAAATCAAGAAGATGAGTCATACTTAGTTCCAATACAAGTCTTAGAGTCATACTCCAAGATTGTCATTTGAGTGACATGTCTTAAAGAAGGTTTAAAACACTTGTCAAATGTAAGAGTAAAAGTTTTCTACTCTTGTACATTTGAAATTGGTAAGTTGTGATGTTTTGGATAAAACAAAGATCAACTTAGGCCAATTGTGTGAAGTGTTTGTCTTGATTAGAATCCACACTGTCTCTTGGATGTTTGACAAGGGAGTCTTATAGGTCAAGAGGATAGTGGGAGTCTTAAAGGTCTTGAAAGTCTCAAGAACTATTCAAGAATAGAACCTGAAGTTCTTCACTAGCACACGACTTGCGGTTTATAACCTATCGTGTTGACATATTCTGTGCCTATTCCAGTTAAAGTTGGCTTTGCATATGAGTTCTTAGAGTTCTCAATTTGTTGCACAACAACTTGGAAGCAATGGCTGGCCCTTGCGCTGCCAGGTGGCAAGAAATTAAGATTGAGTTCAATCCATATTAGTTTGGATTTGTTATTATCCTTGTCTTGTGACTATGGTTATGACAATTCACATGGATAAGAACACATACACCAGCAAATCTAAGTGTCATAAGGTTTCTCTCCGATTCATGAAAATGATGGTGAGGAAACACTTTCACTAAGTAGATTTTAGCTAGATAGCAATTGTGATATTTGCATTCTCAAAGTCGTTAGTGGAGCGTGTATGGTTTACCGGCACACTAACCTGGACTTGTGAGAAGTGGCAAAAAGGTCTAACCATTATGATTACGACATACCTCTTCATAATTGTTTAGATACACAAGTGTGCTATCTAAGGGAAGGTGTATGATTTTGATAAAGTTTTATCAAAACAATCTAGTATCAGAAATCTGAACTTTGGTAAGAAAGTCAATGAAGTATTGATTTCTAGAAGTCCAGCTGATTTCTAAGTACATGTCAAAGCTAGTGGGAGCATAAGTGTTATGCTAATAATCATCATGTTAGTGGGAGCATGATAATTATGCAAGTTAGAAATGTTAATTATAGAAAACAAAAGTTTCAATTGGGAAAAGTTGTTTTGCTATAATTAAGGGAGAGGAAATTATACTTCATCTCAAATCTATAAGCTTAGATCGTGAGGTTTTAATCATTTAGTCAAGGATATATATATATATATATATATATATATATATATATATATATATATATATATATATATATATATATGAATTTCATGTTGGAATGGCTCAACATAAGGAAATTATGTATATGAGTCCATTATTTAATGGACAAGTCGTTGACAAAGGTCAGAGTTCATCTACAAGGTCAGAGTTCGACAGAAGCTTTTGAGAGCTACGATTGCCAGTTGGTTCCTGAAGTCATACGCAATAATAGTTTTAGACTTATCCAAGTGGCAGACTGTTGGATTAATGTCTAAGTCTATAACTATAATTGGTAAGACTTGACCCGACCCGGCATGGTCTATTTGGCTTGCATACCATCATGCACTTGGATAGACTATAATGAGAGAAATAAGACACTTATGGTTATTAATATATTATAAGTTCTAGTATATTAATAATAAGAATAATAAGATTATTTAATTAGTATTGATCAAGAATTAATCTAGGATTAATTAAGTGATCAAAAGAAGACTAATTAAATATATGGGTTGATTGTGTAAATCATCCATACTTGTATAGTGGGCTAATGCTCCATGGATAATCAAGTTGGGCTAAAACCCATAGGATGGTCCATGGATGCTCCATGGTGTATTTGTACCCATGGATCATGGAAATGAAAGGCCATGTCAATTAGGGTTTACATGGTGTAACCCTAACTATATAAGCTTCTTATTCTTGACCAAAATCGGCCACTAGTGTGTGAAGTGAAAGGGCTAGCCGATTTCATGAGTTGTAGAATTCTCTAAAGCTATTCTAAGTGTTTTGATGATTGTGATTCCATTTGAGGCTTCCACACTATTGGGTCTATGCACTCAAGCTTCATGAAGACTTTCTACATCAAAAAAAAGGTATGTATTCTATCTTGTTACATTCATTGTTTTGTATGCTAGATTAGGATAATATCTTGGAAGTTCTTATTTGCATGTATAATAGAGAAAACATAGATCCAAGGTATTTAGGGTTGCATGTACACTTAGGAGTGTTAGAATGCTCAAAACCCAACGCATACGAGTTCACATTCACCCTTTGTTTTAGACCTTGCTAGCTATATTTTTCATTTGATATTGTCTGGGGTCTGTGTTTCTTTGTTTTAGACCTTGCTAGTTGTCTTTGTGATTGTAGCATAGAAGACCAAGGGGTGGCTCTTGGCACTTTTCTGTAAGACCGAGGAGGTTGGCCCCAGGCTTGGCAAGATAGACCACGTGCGGCCCGTGCCATACCAGCAAGACTATGTTTGGCACATAGCACCTTACTTGATTATGGATATGTTTAATATGTATGGCATGTATCGCCCAGTTGATATATATGGTATGTGGTATTTGGGGAACTCACTAAGCTTCTTGCTTACGATTTACAGTTTTGGTTTCAGGTATCTTCAGCTTCAAGAAAAAGGAGCTCGGGATGATCGCAGCGCACTCACCCATGATATTCCGCATTATTTGATCTTTGGGATTTGACTCTGATATTTGTTTTTAATGAAATGTTTTCAATGTCTAGAACAACGTTATTAAAGGTTTTCTTATATTAAAAATTAAATTTTTTGGCCTTGAATTTCGAGATGTTAAAGAATTGTAACATCCGGACATCCACGTATATTATTTATTTATTTATTTTGAGGACTATTTAGCAACTTGACGATTTGGTGCTATAACTCGACGAGTAAAGTTCCGTTGTGCCACGTGGGATTAATTATCTACTCGACAAGTCAGAGAGTCGACTTGCCAAGCAGACGCTGGGCAGTGAAACCCTAAATCCCCGGGTTTGGGGCCTATTTACGGGCACTTATAGCCTCATTTGCGGCTCATCAGTTGCCTAACCTTTCTGTGTGAAACCCTAATCGAGTGTAGTAAGCTAAGGGAGTCTCTAAGCTAATCTTGATGGATTTTCGTGCATCTTTGAGGAGGAAGAGGAGTTTGTTTAGCAAGGAACAAGAAGGAGTTGTTGGGGTTCAGTCCATTTCATCCAAAGCTTAAAGAGGAAGGTAAAAAGCTTGAATCTTTCCCCATTATTCGGTTAGATCTTATGAGTTGAGAAATTAGGGTTTTCATCACATTTTGTTTTGAGGCTTAGAGCAATCTAAATTATCAGAGGTTTAGACCTCATATATGGACCTTGTGAGGTCCCTAGAGCCCAAAGGTCCCAACTTTATTCATCCATATGAGGAGTATGCTGTTTAACACCATGTGAGAACATGTATTAGTGGATAGGAGCGAAACCACCATGCATGAGCGTAAAGATTGAAGCTTTAAATGACATTCGAGCTGTACGATGGTATATCTAGTGTTTGGAGTGATAGATCTGCCTTAAAACATTTAAATGAGAAATAAGATTGTAGAGACTTGCCGAGTCCATGAGCTGAATCGACGATTCGGTTAGGGTTTGTCCTGATGGGCTGGACCATGCGATAGCTCAGCGAGTTAGGGTTAACTCGATGAGCTAGGCCTTCGTGAGACTGGTGAGGAACGAGTGGACTCGACAAGTCACATGAGTGCACTCGGCGAGTCAAGTCAAGCCTGGACTATTGACTCGAGTTTGACTTCTATTGACTTTAGGGTTTGGTCAACATAAGTAATGGAGACCATGAAGGGGTAAAATGGTCTTTTACCATTCCAAGAGTTAGAGAGAATAAGAGAACAACCTTTGGTGTATTTGAGTATGAGTAGAGTATTGATTAGAGACAATTATCCAATATGTTAGGCAGAGGCTAGTTCGATATTCCCAAGTACGAGACTTTTACTTGCTAGCTCACAAGGTGAGTCTTCTCACTATACTTACCATGAGTGGCATCTTTGTGTGACTGAGTTGTTTATTGTGCTTAACTGTGTATCTTAATATTCTGCATTATTTCTTTGTGATTTATGTTGAGTATCATTTTTATGATCTTATTGAGTTAGGGTCGGAGAGTCCCACTGAGACACATGGACCGGAGGGTCTTATTGATTTATAGCCTAGAGTGGCTATTGAGTTGTGAGTGGTATTTTGGGGAACTCACTAATCTTTTTGCTTACTTGTTATGTGTTATGTTTTTCAGGTACTTCTCACGATCATGGGAAGGCGCCGGCTTGATTGTACACACATCAGAGATTGAGTTATGATTGAGAGGATGTTGGAGTTTCATATACAGTTTTTGGATATGAGATTTGGTGATTTGACATTGTGACATTTTGTGGCTTTATTATTGGAATAAATGTGTTTTAAAATTGAAAATTTTGGTTTGAAAATTTACAATGTTACAACATTTCAATAATGCTAATTTCACAATTCCAAATCCTTTTTGTAAATGTAAGAATACCCAATTCTTGTCATTTGCAATAATCTGTTATATTTTAGACTTATATGCAATGATCCTCTTGTAATGACCATGCACAAAAGTCACAGAGACTTGGCAGCAAACATTACAAAGTATTCCAATGGAGAGAAATTCTATGGAAACGAAGTCTCACATTCAACATACATTCCTTTGAACATCCTTCTTGCATTAAGTTTGCTAATCTTACACATATTTAAAGAATAACTTCCACTTATGGAAACATTTCCATATTCTCATTGGGACTATCACTCCTAAAAAAAGAGTTACCTCTTCTCAAAGTATGTCAATATGGTCCTTTCCAAAAATTTTAATATACTTCCAACTGCCCATAAGCAACCAATCTCTGGTAACCCTCAGATTATCCACTTCAATTGCTTAAACATTTTAGTCATATCTCTTGTTCTAGTCCCTTTTCCCTCTTAATGCCCTAGGCATTTGGAAAATTAGAAAAGATTTATATTATAGCATATGTAATCGATCCTATATCCAAAGCATATGGAATACGATTCATAATGGTTTACATAAAGACATGATACTTTACCAGTCTCTCGCTATAACATTTTCATATATAGAATTTCCTTATGTCAGATCTTTTCAACATAACATTCATATATATCCTTTGACTAAAATCGATTAAAATCTCAATCTAAGATTTTAGAATTGAAATGAAGTATTAATTTATCTCCCTTAATTATAGCAAGACAACTTTTCAAACCCTGCATCTTTGGAAATTGAAACTTTTGTTTTCTATAATTAACATTGCTAACTCATAACACTTAACGTAATAATTGTGCTCCCACTAACATAATAATTACATTCTTATTAGCATAACACTTATGCTCCCAGTAGCCTTGAAATGTACTCAGAAATCAGTTGGACTTCTAGAAATCAATACTTATTGACTTTCTTACCAAAGTTAACATTTCAGATATAAGATGCTTCGATAAGACTTTATCTAGGCTTCTCAAACTCATACACCTTTCCTTAGATACCTCGCATGTGTGTCTAAACAATTTTAGAACTTACAGCAATAAGTCGAAAATGTTTAGACCCTTGCCATTTCTCACAATTCGAACTGTGAAGAGGGATGCCATAATCATAATCAAATTTGAGAATGCAAATATCACAATTGCTAGCTATATAAAATCTACTTAGTGAAAGCGTTTCCTCACAATCATTTTCATGAATTGGAGAGAAACCTTATGAAACTTAGATTTTATTGTGTATGTGTTCCTATCCATATGAATTTCTCATAACCATAATCACAAGACAAGGTTAGTGACAAATCCAAACTCAAATGGACTGAACTTGTTCAATCTTAATTTCTTACCACCTGGCAGCACAAGTTCCTACCATTGCTTCCAAGTTGTTATGCAAACAATTGAGCACTCATAGGACTCACATTGCATAGTCAACTTTAACTGGAGTGGGCACAGAAACAAGAATATGTCAACACGATAGGTTACAAACCTCAAGTCGTTTGCTGGTGGTTAAAAATAGGCTTACTCTCGATTAGTTCTTCAAGCTATTCAAGATCCTTAAGACTCCCACTGGCCTCTTCGCATATAAAATTCACTTTGTCAAGGAACATTACTTGACAAACAAATATTCAAGAGTTAGTTCCGTTTCTTATTAATACAAACACTTCACACAATTGGTCGTTGTTGGTCTTTGTCTTATCCAAAACATCACAACTTACCAATTTCAAATGTACAAGAGTAAGAAACATTTTACTCAAGTTACAATCTTGGAGTATAACTCTAAGACTTGTTTTTGGAATAAAGTATGATTTGTCTTCTTGATTTAACCATTTCAACAATTCACGATTCCTCTTCATAGCCATACAATTGCACTAAGATGTCCTTACAGGATCAATTTTGATATGGTTTCATAATCACTAAGATAATCATAAAACACGATACTCAAGTACTCTCCCTTCTTCTCAGATTAGAGAAAATTTTATCTTTCTGCCTAATTTGATTATTCTTATTCGTTCCGCCATACATTGAAACTTTTTCAATGATTCAGAATTACACTTCTTGTAAGCATAACCATATTTACTAAACTTTAGTAAATCATAACGAATAGTTTTATCGCCCTTTGTGGTGGACCTGATCAGCGCACAACCAAGTGTACCCGGTCCCCTAGTCCTTCACTTGTCTCACATGTACATGTGAACAAGGAATTAGTCTTAATTTCCCAAAGATGAAGTTTTCATTCATCACACAATACAAGTTGCATGATTCCAAGTTTCTATCCAACTGAAACTTGGGTGATGAGAATCTTCCCTTATTTGGTAAATTATGACACTACCACAAATGAAAGAATCAAATCTATTTTCTAATATTGCTATCAATAGAAACATATAAGCAACAATTTTCACAAATGTCATTGTTAGGAAACTTAAAATAAGATAAATTTCAAAAATTTTCTTTATTTATAAAAATTGTGGAAAACTTATCCTTACAATGCAAATACATATGAAAACTATGTTGTTATTTATTCCTAAGCAATCTATCATAACTCTTAAGCACCAGCTCAAAATTCTGATCATCGAACCATAGGATTGAAATCCATCTCTTCACAATCAGAATCAGCCTAATCTTCCTGTAAGCTTCCTTTCATTTCTTCGATTCTACAAAACATCAAAATATAATTACATTACATCATGTATTAAGAATCTCCAAATAGGAAGTTAATAGAGTTAGACAGTGGACTTTACCTAAAGTAGAGTTAAACATTTTGACTTTACCATCCTTGCGATCTTTCAAGTAAATATGGCAGCTTCGCAACCAATGCCCCTTCTCTTGGCAATAGAAACACATGGAATATTTGGGAATGGTACATGGGACTATCTCAGACTTAGCCTTTCTCTTTACCATTCGGTCAAATGACTTGACCATGGTCGTTCCCTTTCCATTAGGAAGAGAATGATTTTCTAGACATCTAATGTTCCCATTGTCAATGTCCATGGAAGTTTGGGGAGTAGATCTTCTAATCAAATTTGCTTTACCAGTGCGCCAAATCATTGTTGATTCAGCAGCAACAAGCGAATAAGTAAGATCGATAAGGTTCATGACGTGATCTATCATATAGTAGTCCTTAATGAACTCACTATACGAATCAGGGAGTGACTGAAGAACCAAATCAATAGCCAGCTTCCTTGAGACATCGACTCCTAACATTCCCAGCCTGTCAATTTGTGACTTCATCTGCAAGACATGTGCACACACCGACCTTCCATCTTAGTGTTTGCTAGTCAATAGGGCTTAAGTGATCTTGAACTTTTCAAGTCTTTGAACTTATGCTTCAGGGAGAATTATTGGAGGAGGAGGAGGAAGTGAAGTTTCACTACATCACAAAGAAGGGATTAATCTTTCACCTTGATTGTCTTGTGGAATATCATCTTCATGAGGAAAGCTTTTTCCAAAATATTTGAGAAGACCATAGTTGTCTAACCTACACATCTATAATGGGAAAATTTTAAGTTAGTTGATTTAAGTCCTTAATATAACACCCAACATGAAATATTAAGGCTAGGATCCAACACAATATTCTACAATTCGGAAGAGGGATGCCGTAATCCAATTATACAATATTAGAAGGTAGGTAAATGCTGACGATTTACCAATTTCCACCATTAAAAATGAAATTGATTATTAAGTTTTAAAAGAATTGAAATTCCTATATTCTTTGAGATTCATTGAACTTTTCAATGGCATGTTTAAATCTCGATTGTGACCTTCAAGTTTGCGACTGGGATGTCGAGGATCACAAACAAGGTGTGAATAACCATGCAAATTAGCTTGGTACTCTCTATGTCATTTATCACCTAATCAATGTTACGATTAACCACACACGCTCCATTGATCTATAACAAACATCGAGCTACCCTTTGCCACCCTTGTAATTCCAATTTAGAGTGTCGGTTAACCACACACACTCCGCTAACGACTTGGCAAGGTGCAAAGTGAAATTTCATGGGTTAGCACCAAATTCACATTTTTCCTAAGCAACTAAAACTGGGAATTTATAAGTGTTTAGTTACTTGGTATTTTCATTATACTTTTAATGAGAATTAATGTCTTATCCTACTCGTTCGGATAACGACCCTCCACCAGTCAAGGAAGTGGTGGGTGAGAGTAGATACCCATTAAACCACCATTTTATAGGCAGTAACCTTATACCCCCTTATAGACCGACTTCGTGAATGAGACCTACTAATGGCAAGACTGACTCTTTAACTTATACATATATAATTATAAATTTTTAATTTTATATAGTATAAGTGTGTATTTTAAACTTTTAAAATACTAGATAGTTTAATCTATTAATAAATTATACTACTCTTAATTTAATTAAAATTAAACCATGTCATTATGGAATTATTAATTCTCTTTTAATTAAACACTTTAATTAATTTAATAAAGTCCATAAGGTGCAATTTGAACTACTCAAATACTTCAAGGTTCTTAATATAAAAATTCAAAATTAAAAACTATTTAATTAACTTTTTTAATTTATGAACCCAAGAGTTACATCTTTTTAATTACAAGATTTCTTAATTTGAGACTTTTCAAATACCAAAACTTGAGGGCAAGTTTTGTAACTCTTGAAAAACCTTTGATTTCCATAACTTATGAGTTTAATGTGGTTTTTATGGAAAAACTTTTCATGTTCCATAACTTGAGGACAAGTTATGGAGAACTTTAAAGAACATTTAGGTCAATATTTTAACCAATAAAATTATCATGTAATTTATCTACGATCTAGTTAAACTGATATGTCAAGACAATTCATATCAACAATTTACAAGAAATTAGCCTCTCATATAAACTAATACAAATCTTGAAATTTTGAAAATTATTTTTTAATTGGACAAGGATAATGACTACCATATCAACAAAATCAAATTTTATGAACTAAAATATTTTATGGTAATTATCCTAATCCAAAACACGCCAAAAATCCCGAAAACTGATGTCTGATCATCCAACTCGTCGAGCCCAACTATGGACTCGTCGAGTTCAAGACAAGATGCAACCTACTCGTCGAGTCCAAAAATGGACTCGTCAAGTACATGCTGACAGAACAATTTTTCAGCTTTGAAAAATAAGCAATGCATCAAATATAACATAAAACAATCCTAGGTTCTTATACAAATCTTGGGTTTTTGTATACTATAACATCCTATGGTGTACATACTACCCTAGATGCTTTGGATCTATGTTTTCTCTAATTATACATGCAATATTGTTTCCAAAGCATTAAGCCAACAAGTAGCATACACTTGACAAAAACAACATAGAATTAAGTTATGGAATTACCTCTTTGTTGTAGCTTCTAGTTTTGGTCTTTAAGAACTCAGCACCTCAAATGTGATGCCTCAAATGGTTCACAAACCCCATGAACACATGGAGGACTTTTGAGAGAGAATATGGAGCACTAAAATTCGGCTATGCTTCTCCAAGAATACATCTCTAATCAATTTTAGGCCAAAGGGTTGTCATATATATAGTGTAGGAATCCAAGAGTCATGGGTAAACCCTAATCCATACACTTGGGTTATGATCTATATTTCATTTGGGCTAACTCTTCATGGATACTTACATAAACTTAGCCCATCATGGATCAATAGCCCAAACAATATATATATATATATATATATATATATATATATATATATATATATATATATATATATATACACACACACATATATATATACATATATATATATATATATATATATATATATATATATATATATATATCATTGATTTACATGATCAGTCCCCGTCAATTTAATTAGTCTCTTTTGATCATTAAATTAATTCCAAATTAATTCTTGATCAATACTAATTAAATAACATGATTTCATATTAGTATATTAGAACTTATAAAATATTAATAAATCATAAATAACCTCTTCTCAAAAGTCCATCCTATCAAATTGCTCTGGTGAAGGCAACCCAAATGGACCATGCTACTCTCGGGTCAAGTGCATACCAATTATAATTATGGGCCTAGACACCTAATCCAACACTTCAGAAGTCCTACGAGGACTTCTGGCCTTTCGAGATCCACCAAGACTTGATGGAAATGTACTATCATAGAGCTCGACAAGAAAGGTATGAAATCATTGCCTCCATGATAACAACAAAAATAAAGGATGGAGAGTCCATCATGACCCACTTGCAAAAGATGCAAAGATATGTGGACCGCTTGCTAAAGTTGAATGTCAATTTCAACGAAGAGTTGGCTATCGACATTATCCTACACTCTTTACCTTCTTGTTATGATCAGTTCCGAATGGCTTATCACATAAACAAGGAGGAATTCACTCTAAGAAAACTTCAAGGCCTTATGAGAATTGCTAAAAGTAGTTTAAAAGGAAAGTCTGTTGTACCAACTCCTACTGTTGTTGACCCAGTCCTAGAAATTAGACATGGTAAAGGGAAGAAAAGGAAAGATCCTTCAAAGAATCCCAAGGGAAAGTGTCATGATGGATCTTCCTCTAGTGGGTCCAAAGGTGGTTCTGCTACTCCCTCATCCAATCCAAAGGAAGCAGAGTGCTTCCTTTATCATGAAAAAGGGCATTGGAAACGAAGCTGCCTTAAATACTTGCAGGACATTAAGGATGGGAAGATAAATCCCAGCTTTACAGGTATTTACACTATTCAATCTAACAACTCATCACATGCTAGTTCTTATTTGTAGGGTCTAAAAAGAGGTAGGGATGTGGAGCACGGGAAGATGAACTTGATCATGGGGAATATGAAAGTGTCGCCTGTCATGAAGATTGGAGTTTATTCTTTATTGCTTAGTAATCGGTTAGGTCTAGATTTGAAAAATTGTTGCTACTCGTCAGATATGGTGAGAAATATTATTTCTTTTCATGGTTTGTATAAACAAGGTTTTAGATTTTCATTTAACAATGAAAGCGGTTCTATTAATGCTTTTTATAATGGTAAATTTTATTTTGAAGCATTGCCTTGTAATGGTATATATGAAACTTTGATGGTTGTAGACAACTTAGGAAATAATCTATTACATATTGATTCGTCCAATTGTTTGGACAAGGCATGCTTGTGCCATTTCCGTCTTAGACATGTCAAAAAGAAGCGCATAGCCCAACTCCAAAAGGATGGAGTGTTGGAGTCATTTTACTTAAGGTCGGATGACACGTGCGAATCATGTTTGCTTGGAAAGATGACCAAGTCACCTTTCACTGGTACTTGTGAAAGAGATGAGGGTTTGTTGGATCTCATACACACCGATGTGTTTGGACCCTTTAGATATGCAACAAGGGATGCTAACCACTTCTATGTGACCTTCACCGACGATTATAGAAGATATGGCTATATCTACTTAATCAAGCACAAGCTGAAAACCTTTGAAAAGTTCAAAGAGTTTAAGCAAGAAGTGGAGAATTAGTTAGGAAGGAAGATAAAGATGCTCCGATCTGATCGAGGTGGTGAGTATCTTAGTATTGAGTTCCACGACTATCTTAAAGAATGTGAAATTGTTTCACAACTGACGCCACCTAGGACACCGCAGCTTAATGGTGTAGTTGAGAGGCGCAATCGAACCATGTTGGACATTGTTCATTCCATGATGAGTTGAGCTTCGTTACCTATCTCATTTTAGGGGTATGCCTTAGAGACTGCCTCTCATATCCTTAATCTATTCCCAACTCAGAAGGTTGCCAAAACACCTCACGAAATGTGGATATGGAAGGTTCCCTCGTTATAACATATCAAGGCTTGGGGTTGCGAGGCTTTTGTAAGAAGATAGACTCACGACAAGCTCGAACCTCATAGTGAGCATTATATTTTCATCGGCTACCCACAGAAATCCTTTGGATATTTTTTCTATAGACCTAGTGAGAACATGGTCTTCGTAGAACGAAAGGGTGTCTTCTGTGAAAGACAACTCATATGCTAAGAGAATAGTGGGAGGCAAATTGACCTTGAAGAGCTTCAAGAGTTAAGCGATGAAGGAACCTATAACACTAGCACTCAACCTGAGGATGAGACTCCCGTTGAACTAGTTGACGTGTCCTTACCTCTGAGACGTTCAAGTAGAGTTAGTGTTCCACCTGTGTTATATGGTTTCCATATAACAAGTGAAGGTGATACATTTATCAGTGATAGTACACTGGTAAATTTGGATGAACATAACAACTATAAGGAAGCCATGGCGGGCGAAGAGTCTGCAAAGTGGAAAGAGGCATTGGACTACAAGATTCAGTCCATGTATGACAATCAAGTTTGGAACTTGGTTGACAATAAACCGGGTTGCAAGTCAGTCGGGTGAAAATGGATCTTCAAGAAGAAGACCGACATGGATGAGAAAGTACACACATATAAGGCGTGATTGGCTATGAAGGGATTTACTCAAACTCCTAGAGTTAATTATTATGAGACCTTCTCACCAGTAGCAAAGATTAAAACTATAAGGGTTATGTTATCCATATATGTGTTTCATGATTATGAAATATGGCAGATGGATGTTAAAACCACTTTCCTTAATGGGAAGTTGGTTGAAGATGTTTACATGAGTCAGCCAGAGAGTTTTGTAGATGTGAAGTACCCTAATAGAGTGTATAAGCTTGAGAAATCCATTTATGGACTAAAGCAAGCATCTTGCAGATGGAATCTTTGTTTCGATGAGAAAGCCAAAGAGTTTGGATTTTTCGAGAAGCGAGGATGAGTCATGTGTGTATGTCAAGGCTAGTGGGAGTATATTTAGCTTCTTGGTATTGTATATGGATGACATACTACTCATAGGAAACGACGTCCCAACCTTACAGGAGGTTAAGTCCTGGCTTGGGAAGTGTTTCGATGTGAAGGCCCTCGGTGAAGATGCTTACGTTCTAGGGATAAGGATATTGAGAAATAGGAGTAAAGACTAATAGGACTTAGTGAAAGTATCTACTTAGACAAGGTGTTGAAACGTTTCAACATGAAGAATTCCAAGAAAGGAGAATTGCCTATCCAGAGCAATACCAAACTAAGTAAGACTCACAGTTCGAGTACCGATGCCGAAATAGCAGAAAATGAGTCGAGTACCATATGCTTCTGTCGTTGGCTCGATCATGTATTCTATGACATGTACTCGCCCTGATGTGGATTTTGATTTGAGCATTGTTAGTCGATATCAAGGGAATCCTGGTACAACTCACTGGATAGCAGTAAAGAACATTCTTAAGTACCTGTGGAGGACTAAGGATTGGTTCTTTACCCTCGGTGGGAGTGATTACTTGAGAGTGACAGTGTATAGTGATGCCAACTTTCAGACCGACAGAGATAATTTCTGCTCTCAGTCGGGCTGGGTATTTACCCTAAAAGGAGGAGCAGTGGCACAGAAAATTTCCAAACAGGAGACTATAGTTGATTCAACGTGCGAATCAGAGTACATAGCAGCAAACAAAGTGTCAAAGGAGGCAATACGGCTAAAGAACTTCATCGGAGACCTTGGAGTTGTACCGGCTGTAAAGGAGCCTATGGATATTTTTTGTGACAACGAGGGTGCGGTCGCCTTAACCAAGTAACCGAGGGATCATGGTAGATCCAAGCACATCGACATAAAATATCACTTCATAAGACATCGAGTAGAAGAGGGACTCCTCGTAGTGAAGAGGATATCGTCAGAGGATAACCCAGCAGATCCCCTTACGATGGGACTGAGTAGGGTTAAGCATTTTCAACATGCTAAGAGCATTGGCCTAAGAGACGATACTAGCTTTAGTGATTAGATAGGCAATAAGAAACTTGTAGTAAATAAATGTAATTGATATTTGATGATTAAATAATAAGGGTTTTGTTTGTAACTAAAGTTTATTGTCTTTTGTCAATTGGTTATTTTATGTTTCACTTTTTTGCTTGTTTTGACTTCCAGAATAATATGATTATTTGAACTATCCACAGTCGATCATACTTTGGAACTAATTTATGAAGTTAGACTGTCATGAATTGACTTGTAGATTGCCTAAGGTGTTTAGACATAGCAAAATTTTGCTACAACGTTCATGAGTGCTCCTGAAATAAGATTTGAGTATTGGATAAACTCAACGCTCACATGAATCACTTTATGGAATTTATCACGAGTTATTGTGAGACGATAATATCGCATAGTCTTCAAACCAAGATATATGAGTTGTTGATTACGAGTTGGTTGTGCATTGATAGTACGAAAACGCATCATTAACTTGATGTTATAAAACGTGTTGTTGTGTATAATTTAACCAGTAATTTGTACAAGCATATAATTCGAAGTTTATCTATTCCTTTTATCCTAAGAGGATTAAAAGTGATATCGTGGGCCCCTCGATGATTTTGTTTTGACTTATGTGCCGGCCCCGATCAAGACTCAATTGATATGTTCAATTAAGTTCTATGTCAAACAAATCAGAAATCGGGAAACAGACAGCTGGACAATGAGTATGAATTTATTCCATGTCTTTGTCCACATGATATCTTGTAGAACAGATGATTATATGATCCCTTATCTAAAGGACGCGTCATTGACTAGATCAGAGTTCGACAACAGCTTTTGAGAGCTAAAATTGCTGATCAGATTTTGAAGTTGCATTAGCAGTTATAGTTATTAGACTTATCCAAGTGGGAGACTGTTGGATTAGGTGTCTAATCCCATAACTATAATTGGTATGTACTTGACCCGATAGTAGCATGGTCCTTTTGGGTTGCCTTCACCGGAGCAATTTGAAAGGATGGATTTTTGAGAAAGAGGTTATTTGTGATTTATTAATATATTATATGAATAATATATTAATTGAGAAATTATTTAATTTAATTGGTATTGATCAAAAATTAATTTGGAATTAACTTTGTGATCAAAAGAGACTGATTAAATTTATAGGGACTGATTTGGTAAATCAGTAATACTGATAGTTTAGGCTAATGATCCATGTTGATTAGGGATGGACTAAATCTATGTGAGGGTCCATGAAGATTTAGTCTAAATGGCCTATCATATGGATTATTGGAATACTTAAAGG
Organism: Lactuca serriola; assembly: GCF_051521515.1. Taxonomy (NCBI): domain Eukaryota; kingdom Viridiplantae; phylum Streptophyta; class Magnoliopsida; order Asterales; family Asteraceae; genus Lactuca; species Lactuca serriola. Next base: position 144,422,149 of record NC_136408.1, on the reverse strand, counting down.
CTTAAGTAAATTAGGGTTTTATGTAAGAAACCCTAAGGATTCCACACTATAAATTGAACCCCTAGCCTTCCCAAAATCAGCCAATTATTTCCAAGGTGAAACCCTAGCCGATTTTGGTGCTTCCTAACCTCTCTCTCATAAGCCTCCATTTGTTCTTGGTGTTTGTGACTTATCTGAGGTATCACATTTGAGGTACTAAGCTCTTGAAACGCCAAGTTCTACAAGCTACAACAAAGAGATACTCATCTAACTTGTTTTATGTTGCAAATCTCAAAATTATATGCTAGTTAGGGTTTATGCTTTGGATAAATGAATATTACATGTATAACATGAGAAAACATAGACCCAAAGCATTAGGGTTGTATGTGCACCATGGAATTGTTATAGTGTGTGACAACCCGAAACTTATTCCGTCATCTTTAACCTCCTTTCGTTAATAAGCCTTGTTTTATTTAACTGTCTGTTAACCTTTTGGTAGAGGTTAATTAAATAAGGACTTTTATAATGACTAGGTAAGGGTTGAAACAAGTTAGAAACACCCCAAAATTTTCCTTTGAAAAATTTTAGTTTCAACCAAGTCAAGATGCAACCACTAAATCAGGTGCGACCAAAAGCCCCGTTTAACGGCAGTATCGGGTAGATTTCCACTGAGCCGTAAGCCCAACCCCTATATAAGGGGGAGTAAACTCCATTTCCACCTTTTTCACTCTCTCTCTATACTCTCTCTCTCTCTACAACTTGTTTTTGAGCCAAAAATCGTCCGTTTCGAGCCCCAAACTAGTAGGTAAACTATCCTAACTCGTTGTATAGCTTATCTAACATGCAAATTCGAGTTTAAAACATAACATAGGGCCAAGATTAGGTGTTTACGGCCCAAGAACACTCTTGGACCGTGAACACCATTTAATGGGGTTTTTAAGCCCCAAAACCCCTCCAAATTGTCCCTAAGGCTTAGATATGACTTGTAGGCTTATGGAATCAGACTTAGAACACCTTGAACTAGCATTTTGGGGAGTAAACATGAGTTTACTGCCCAAGAATATGCTTGGGCCGTAAACTCCCCTTCATGGAGAGTAAACTCATTCTCTAGTGTTAGAAATGCCCTAAAACACTTCCTATGGCCTTGGAAAAATGTCTAGAAGCAAACCCATTGAAGTAAAGGCTTAAAACTTCAATAAAAACAAGGGGATAGGAGTTTACGGCCGTGAACTCCCATAGAATTGGTCCATGGGCCGTAAACTCCCATTAAGTGCCCAAATGGTGCCCTAAACTCCCCATTTGACTTAGAAAAATGCATAGGATTTTACTCTCTATCATTTAAGCCCTTAAAACACTCAAGGAATATGTCCATAGGAGCTTATGGCTGTAAACTCCCTTGTTTAGGGCCGTAAACTCCCATTTGGTCCATGTAGGTGCCTTAAATCCATTCATACACTTTGTATCAGGACCTAGCAAAATTCCACAATTGATATAAGGCCTTTAAGCATCCTAGAACACCCTCACCATGAGTTTACGGCTGTAAACTCATGGGGAGTTGTCCCAGGGCCGTGAACTCTATATATAGAGTTTACTCTTGGAGAGTAAGCTCCCTTCTTAAGCCATTCAATCTCTTAGATGTTACCCGGGACACTCCAAACACTTAATCAAAGTGTTTTCCGCACCTTAGGATGCGTATACTTGTTTAAATGGGTATTATATGTACTAATTGTATGTAAACATATGTTATCATATGTTAATAGGTCACTAAGTGTGTTCAAGTCTTTACTTGACACCGAGCACCCAACCGGCACCTTCGTCGGATCCACTTACATCAGGTGAGTTCATACCCCTAAATTGACCTTTTTAAATGTTTTTACATGTTTTATGGGGGGGAATACAAGTTAAACATGCCAGTTATCATATCAATCACATGTGATTGATAACCCGCATGCACAAGGATTTACCATATTGTTAATTGTTTTACCGAGAATGACACTGTAAATGGTTTTCTAAAAACGTAGTTACTTGTTCAGCTTTTACTCATAATGTTTAATCAAAGTTTCATTTTAAACTTGTTTATGAAAGGTTTTCAAAGGATTTTTAAATATTTTCAAACTTATTCTACAAAGGAATACCAAGTCGTGATTTTCTTAATGTATAAAGGTTTTCCAAAGTTTTCGTCCATGTTTTTATACTCCTACTTGGTTAAGATACTACTGCTTCACTTCTGTTGAGTTAATACCTCCACTTCGTGATACACTTATACTTGAGAATGCCTCCACTTCGTGATACACTTATACTTGAGAACGTCTCCACTTCGTGATACACTTATACTTGAGAACGTCTCCACTTCGTGATACACTTATACTTGAGAATGTCTCCACTTCGTAATACACTTATACTTGAGAATGTTTCCACTTCGTGATACTCTTATACTTGTTATCGCTTCTACTTCACTTATATTGGTTAACGCTCCTACTGCACGATACGCTTATACTTCACGATTCACTTATACTTCACGATTCGATTACACTTCACGATTCGCTTATACTTCACGATTCGATTATACTTCACGATACGCTTCCACTTGTTAGACACTTAAACATAGTTAGATGTATGCATGTGCTTGTATAGATGCATATAAATAATGTTTGAAGGACTTAGGAAAGTTTGTTCGCCCTATTTCCTTTTCTTCGTTGAGATGTGGTCTGGTGGGATCGGATGTCCGTCCGAATGTCGTTTAATCATTAGTTATATATTATGTATACAAGCATAGACATATAGGTTTACATTAGTCAGTCCAGTTGTGAGTCTCTATCATTAGTCCAGTATTTTACATCAGATCTCACTACACGAGATACATCTTCGGTGCACGGCCTTCTCCGTTGTAAAGTTGGTAACCAGAGTCTCTTGTAGGGAGAGCGGACATTGTGTGTATAGATCTATACGGGATTGACACCCCGCACCCTGACTGCTAGCTATAGTCCACGGCCTACCAAGCCAAGGGGTGACAAATGTCATATTGATACCGACACTTGCAGGGCGTCAAGATTCTCTAGTGTCTATCAGTATGGGTATGAGTATCTCGGGGTTACCTTATAATTCATGGCTTTAAGGTAACGGGTTTTTGCACAGTACTCATTGTATTCACTGTGTTCACTGTTTTAGACCTTACTAGCTATATCTTTCATTTGATATTGTCTAGGGTCTATCTCTACTGTTTTGGGCCTTACTAGCTGTATCTTTCATTTGATACGGTCTAGGGTCTGTCTCTATTTTTAGACCTTTTTAGCTGTATCTTTCATTTGATACTGTCTGGGGTCTGTATACTCTATTTTGGACCTTACTAGCTGTATCTTTCATTTGATACTGTCTAGGGTCTGTCTCTATTTTTAAACCTTGTTAGTTGTATCTTTCATTTGATACTGTCTAGGGTCTGTGTCTCCTTTTGTTAGACTGAGCCAGGCGCGTCGTTCGTTTGATACTCTCCTGGAATCTATGATTCTTTTTGCCTTAGTCAGCAATCTTTACTGTTGAGGCATATGTTATTTTTCCTTGATATTCTCCGACCTTCTTAAAAAGCAAACCCCGTATTTCGATAATGAAAGTGTTTAAGGGAAACTACTTTTACCACATACTCTGACCAGTCTTGGTAGAAGACTGCTTTTAAATTAGAAAATATAGGATTTTCTGGAAATGACTCTATTTCACTGTATACTTGAAAACTACTGCTTGCACAAAGTTATTTGTATAAAATGACACTAACTACTTATGAACTCACCAGCATTTGTAAAAATGTTGATACTCGCTTTTCAAATAACTTGTATTCTCAGGTCAGCATTAGACAGGTACATTCCCGGAGCTTTTGATGAAGATAGCTTAGTACCAACCTGCACTTAGACTATTACTTGTATTACTTTGATGTATTGAAATGTAAACCGATGTAAAACTATTACTTTTAATGTAATGATTGTTGTACTTTGATTACTATACTTCATATGTTGTGATACTTGACATGACGTCATCCACCCCAGAACGTTTCCACCGTTCCGGTTTTGGGGTGTGACATAGTGCCCAAAACCCATCACCCATGGCTAAAGCATAACAATTTAACCTAAAAGAGAGATCTAAGCATCTGGCCATCAAGATAAGAACTTGATACCTCAAACTCCTTGCAAAATGGGTAGTGGTTCTGGATCCAAGACTTCTTTCTCCAAGCGTAGAACTTCAAGATCTTCTAACTCCTTCACAATGCACAAAATGAACACCAAACTTTCTTCCAAGGCTCAAATGCTTGACGATGGAGGCTACTACTCGATTTAGGATTTTGATAACAATGGAGGCTGAAAAGGAGGCCAAACAAAGGAACTTAGTGCCTTTAAATAAGTTGTAACACCCTAAAAATTAGGGTTTCCTTCCCAGCCGCCAACACAACGAGTTGAGACACCTCAACACGCCGTGTTGGTTCATTTAATCCTCGCGATTCTTTCACCCTAAACACACCGTGTTGGTTCCTCCAACACACCAAGTTCAGCTCGAATCAGGCTTATTCCCAACAATTACTTCTTAAAATGTCTAATTGTGGATAGGAAGTGATTCGAACAAAAATTTTATTTTCATACATAACAATTTATGTTTTATAGAGTTGTACAAAGTAACATTTTAAAACACAATTTTTAATGTATGAAAACAAATTATTATACATGTACAAATAAACTTCAATTACAAATAAATGTGTTCTTATTGTTTTGAGAAAACACTTCTAATAATAGTAATGGAGCACGTTAACTCAATGTATTCTTTTGATACACCACATTATAAAGAATACTAATATCCAACTTTAGGTTTGTGAGATAAAAAAGTTTAGCCAAAAGTATTCTTTGATGATTGGTACATAAATTTTTTTTGTCATACACAACAAATTATGTTTTATATAGTTGTACAATACAATCATATAAAACATAAATTGTTATGTATGGCTAAAAGTGTTATATACTACCCTTTACAGTTTACAATACACTGATTAGCGGGTCCTATAATTCTTTTATTTGTTTTCTTCTATAACAATTCGATAAAACATGCATGTTATTTAACAAATGACAGAAATGACTTATAATTTTTTTTTCTATTCATAAACTATCCAAGTTATAAAATGGTCCATATGCGCTTTATTGACAAAGCAAACTTATATCCTTTAATTTTTTTTGCACAATTTACAAATATGTAATGCATGCACTTCAAGTTTAATCTCTCAACTTTGTATAACTCATCAGTTGCAATCCCTCTATTTTGTAAAATAATATTTTACACCCTTTTATGTATTAAAATATTACTTTGACCCCTCACTACGAACATTATAAAATGTCATTTTTGCCACCTTCATTTTCTACACTTTCGACTTTATCTCACTTAATATATATAATCTGATTTTCTTTAAAACTTTTATTCGTCAACTTTAAAAAACCTATTTTTTTTCCTTTTTTTGTATGTGTTAATATAAATTAAAGGTAGTCAATGTTTGGACGTATTCAAATTTAGGTTTGTCTATAATTAGACTTATTATTATTATTATTATTATTTTATGTTTTTGTGTTTATTTTTATATACACTTCCTATGTATACATTGTGTCATATATAATACGTTTTTTTATTATTTGAACTTTCATTTATTAATTAAAATATATACGATTCATATGTATGGGTTCCTCAAATGCATTGTTGCCGCCGCAACAAGTGACCGGACAAATTATCTTATATGTATGATGATGCAACAAAGTGTGATATTTTATACTAGTTTAATCAATTTTGACTCATATTAGACAACAAAAACATATAAAACTATTTGGCAAAGTACAAACTTAATTCCTAGTTAATTATTGAGTAAATTACACAAATGGTCCCTATGGTTTGGGGTAATTTCCATGTTTGATCCCTAACTTTTTTTTAACTCAGAAAGTCCCTAATGTTTTTTTTTGTTACGCGCTTGGTTTCTACTGTTTCTTTTTTGTTACGCGTTTAGTCCTTGTCTTACCTAAAAAGACTATTATTTAAATAAGGAAAAATAGTGGGATAGCTAAGGTAAGATGAGAATGGTGGAGTTGGGGGTATTTTTATTTAAATAAATTAAAAAATTAATGGAAAATAGTTTTTTAGTTAAGAGAGAGACCAAGCATGTAACAAAAACAAACAGTATGGACCTTCCGAGTTAAAAAAAATAAGTTAGAGACCAAACACGCAAATTACCTAAACCATAGGGACCATTCGTGTAATTTGCTCTTAATTATTATGTTTTAATATTGAAAATGGTATTTGGTTCGGGTTCGGTATATGAAAAGAATACATACATTGAATAAGACTAATGGAGCACATTAATTATGTATTCTTTTGATATGATACTTTGTTTCATTAAGTCAATGTAGTGTTTTTATAAAACTACAATAGCTTTGCAAGATAAATGACAACCGCTACCTGAAGCAGTAATGAAAATGAGATTTGGTCCAATTTATGATGCTCACCATGTCTCTAATACTGATAGTACAATTTTTTTTAATGGGAAGAGTGTATCCAACCGAGTTACTTTTAGTTTTGTAACATATTTAAGTCATTGTTAACATATTAAAATAAAAGGTATGTTTACTTTATTAATACGAAATGATTATCCTTTCTAAACATTGATAATTGTAAAACCGGAAGAAAATATTTCGAATATACACAATAAAACTCCTCACCCTTTATTTCTTAAAAAACTTGAACCCATACAATTGTCATTGCCGTTAAAAAAAATTAAAAAAAAATAAATAAAAAAAAGCAATTTTCTTTATAAAACAAATAATAAAACAACTTTTATAAGAAAATAAAATTCTATTAATTATACCGAAAGAAATATATAAATCAAATAAATTCCATACAGAAAATGATTTCGTGATCAATAATTAGATAATTCATGAATCACTTAGTCAAATTCGATTTACAAGTTAGACCAACTATTAGTTGACAGAAGATGATAGAAGAAGAAATGAAACATAGGAATGATAGAATAAATACAATTACAAATGAAATAGAAAATTAGAAATAATGAAAAAATAAATAACGTCAGAAAATAAAAGTAAAATAATAATGCTGAATCATCATTAAAAATTTTGAAAATATTAAAAGTAAGATTAAGAGAGAAAATTAGTAGATGCCACATATCATTGTTTTATAGGAATAGGAAGATAAATAGAAATAAATATTAGCAGGATATTTAATTTCTTTAATAAAAAAAATAAAAAATAATAAAAAAAAAAAAAAAACTTATTGTATAACCGGGAAAAAATGAATAATTTCAAATAAATTTAATTAATTTCTAAAATGTTGGCAATGAAACTAGTAAATCTGAAAGTATTACAAATGTTGAAGAACAAAAACAATTATCAATGATTGAAAAAAATGATTTTTGTTGGTTTAATGTTGTTAACAAATTATTAACGAAATCCTAAAGTGTAATGACAATTAAAAATATGCAAAATCATCTTTTTTTTTATCGATTATTTTAGCCCAGTATCAAGGGTTGTATTTCCTCTTTAAAGTTAAGTGTCCAGGTCTATTAAGGAGTAATACAAAGAATATGTTAAATTTGTTTTTAAAACAAAAAATTATACTATGTGTACAAAAGAAAACGTGTTTTATTGATGGGAAATGCTAAAGCTCCATAAATTTTGATTAATATAAAAGATGTAAAAATATGATATAAATAATATAAGAAATATTTTTGCCATTGTCAATATGACTAAACTTTTTTACGGGTATTGAAGAGTGTCCGAAACAAAAAAATTGAACCTAAAACCCGACTAACCGTAATAATTTTCAAGTTAATAAAAATTGTTATTTTGACTTTTTTTCAGTTTGATTAACTGAGCCAATAAAAATACTGATTTTTCGGTTTTGTTACTGTTCCAATTTTTTAGGACGGATGTTTAATCACAAATTTTTATATTTTAAAAATATTGTTTAGGTTTGAAGTTTAATTGTTAATGTTAAATTTATTATTATAACATTTTTTTGGGAACTAGAAAATTTTTATTAAGAAAAAAAGAGAGGAAAGAGCCCTACCTAAGCAACTAGGAACTAGGAAGGGAAATAAAAATTTATAATTATAACTTAGCAATATCAATTAAGAATTGTGTCTAAAAAGTTAAAAATTTATTATGATTATATTATTAACAATTGTGTCTTAAAAGTTAAAACACAGTCGAAGTGAATACTTAATATCAATTAGTTTGTTACTTTTTAACAAAATAAACGAATATTATGTTATTTTTTTGTATACTATCGCTTTTAAGTTTTATATTTACAAAAGATCTTAAAAGAGTATCATTATTTCTAAAATTACTTTGAAAGTTAATTAATTTTGAAATACATTTTAAAATTAGCAACGGTTAATTGGTTAACCAAAAAACCAAACTGAAAAACTGGTTAACATGTATTTTCAGTTTAGGTTTAGATTTAGATTTAAGATATTAGTAAACTGTTGGTTTTGATTAACCATCCGATTTCAGTTCAATTAACTGATTGTTTTGTGGCTTTTCATTCGTTGTTCTTCAAGGTAGCAAGAAATAATTAGAATAAAACAATAAATCTTTTCTCTTTATTATTCAGAAGCTTTTTTCCTCGTTTTCACTAACACGAACTTGCTGTGTAAATTGGTGGAACACGACAAGTAAAAGCAAGGGGCCGAAACCAAAAGTCTAAAAAAATCCAAACATATATATTTATTATTGTCAATTATAATAAAAGATATTAGTCTATTAATCAACTATGGAACTTATTAAGGTATAACAAGAATTCCTTTGCTTTACATTATTTTTATTAACAAGAAAATCGGTATAATTCTAGAATAAGAATAAGATGGGAATAAAATGGTGATTTAAACATAAAATATTATACTATATCACGAAAAGCATTTATTTGACAACACATTGCATTGGCAAAAAACTGACAAAACCTAAAAGGGTATAAGTTCTGTCATTTACAACACATTTAATCGGACAAGCAAAGACTTTGATCTACTTTTTATGGGTTTATAAAAGTTTTATTTGAAGTTGATTGTTTGGCTTTATCTATTAGAATTTAGAAGAGTTTATTTATTTATTTATTTGATATTTTTATATAGTCCTGATTTCTCGAATATCAATTAAATTTTGATATCAAATGTTTTAATACCCTAGTAGCTTACCTTTTTCTCAATTTTGAAATAGTGTTAATACGTTCTTTTTTGGTTAAACATAATCCACACCCCATTTCAAACACATCATCAAGAATCAAACTCGTCAAGATTTTTAAGAAGTTATTGGAAAAAATGAATAATTTAAAGCATTATTATCAAGAATTATTTTGTTGATTCAATGTGCTTTTAAAAAATTTTCAACTATATACTACATGGCATGTTCCACCAAATTTTTTGTCATCGATTGTTTTGATCTATAACTATTATGACGAATTTTTTTCCCATCAATTGTTTCAATCTATATATTTACCATACGAATTAGAATATAAGGTAGGAATTCAAATTTTCTTAAACATATCAATAGACGCCTTATTAAAATTGCACCATATAATTATAATAACTTTATTTATTTGGTACAAAAAGCAACCAGCTTAAACACTGTTACGTCTCCAACATTCAAACTCTTTCACCATGCATGATGTATGCCACCACCTTTTCTACTTCAAGCTTCATGGCACAATATAACCTAAAACAAACACAAATAAAAAACAAGTCTCAATAAACGAACATGTTAATTAATGGTATCTTGAAAACTATTGGTGGAAAATCTTACTTCCACACTGGGATCCATGGGCGAGTGGTTTTCCACAAGCTTCAGCAATGAATGCAGCCTTCTCCATGCTGATAACACTCTCAACTTCAACTGTGATATGGTTGCAAACGCATGACAAATCTACGTTCTTCACAACACCACAACAACCACCAGATGGTTGAATCTTTGGGCCAGATTTTTGTACATATCTAGCACATTGCTCCATGAGCCCTTGCACATCACCTTGGCATTGAGCTGAGACAGAGTTATTGTTACCCAAGATTATAGCTAATGAACAAACGACAATAGCAAAATACATAAAATGAGAAGTGGAGATTGCCATTGGAGGGTGGTATTATGAGAGGAATGAAATGGTTTATGCTTGTAAGGGTTTTGAACTATTAATGGTGTTTTGTGGGGTTGAGAAATGGTGTATTTATAAGGGGTTTGAGAGGGTAAAATGGTAAAAACATGTTGGGGTTCTTATGTTACATGTTACATGCACCATCGTTTATTCATTTTGCATGTGAAGTGGTGGATTATGGTTTAGGAATGTTTTGTTTCGTGACCTTCTTTTAGTAATCATAGCTTTCTATGCGGTGCATTTTTGATACGTTATCTTGTTGTTTCCGTTACTCAATACTACGTTTTGATATAATCTTATCAAATTGATTTCGATATTTAAAATATATCTCAATCTAATCTAAACTAAAATATAATCCCAACCAATCAAATTACATTATCGTTTCCTTCAAAATATAAATATCAAACCGATGTAATTTAATAAAAGTTACTGAAGTGTTTTTCTCTAATTTATTCATTGTGGTTGGAATTTGTAAACACATCAACCACTTTTTTATGAAAATATGAAGTTTCGATTTTCGAAATCATTTTATCTTCTGAATCTATTAAACAATTTTTACCTATGTATTTATAAACAATTTCCAATTTCAAATATAGAGCTTCAGAATAATCGAAGTTTTTTTCCATATCATTTCTTCATTTTTATGAAAAACATTATGTTTGATAGTAATTATGAAAACAAAATCATAAATCTTACAAAATATAATCATATTATGTTTGATGTATAATTGATTGTTCATTGAAAATGAAGACTTGCATGAATTCTATAACTTATTAAAATGTAACTGTTAAATATAAACAACGATAATATCTTTAAAATCGTTTTTAGCTTCGTAACTAATGATTATATTTGATAAATTAAATAATTTTGTTTAGTTGGTTTTAATTTTTTTTTACTAAATTTTAAATATATATATATATATATATATATATATATATATATATATATATATATATATATATATATATAAAGTAATGACATTTTTTTACTAATTACCTTTGTCATATTGTTTTTCAACAGTTTAATAGTATTTACATATGGCTTCGATCATTACAAAAGATAAAAAATTGCTTAGTAAACTTTATATAAAATTTATGTATGTATATTTAAAAGAATTTATTAAAAGAATAATCTGTTAAAAATCTTATGATAATAAATTTGTTTTATGTATTATAACTAAAAAAAATTGTCGTTATTAATTTTAAATATCATATACAATGAAAAATGTTTAAAATATATATTTATGTATTCGTTTATTATATGTTGATAATAAATTAAATTTTAATCAGTAACAGAACCAATAATATAAATTTATAACCTTTTCTAAGAAAATAATCAAAATTATAAATTTATATCTACAATATAAAAGATGAAGATCTTTATAAAACAAGAGTTTATAAATATCAAACCAAGCATAAAAACCAAGGTTATTCTAAATGCACGAAAAAAACTCTATATACACGAACGTCACAAATGAATTTGTCAGCAAATGATTGATGTTCGATTTCGTTTTTAATATGGGTAATTCTAAAGACACAATAAATATCTATATGCACGAATAATTATTGCAAATCAGTCTTCCATCAATCAAATCTCATGTATATAAATCCCGAATATAATGGTATTTTAATTTTCAAAGAGGGTCCTCATGCTTTTATTTATCTTTCAAAATTTACCTTTTGTTTTACAAAATTTTATTTTAAACCTTTTACTTAATATGTTCCAATTATGTTTTCAAATTTTATCCTCATACTTTTATTTATCTTTCAAAATTTACCTTTTAAGGAATTACATAAAAACATAATCAAGTCAAATTTTGTCCTCATACTTTTGTTTTACAAGGAAACCGAGTCAATAATCTTATATATTTAATTATATGTAAACAATAAATTTAATATAGATTTACATGGTTTGTTAAAATTATTTTTTTTTTATGTAATTATTGTTAACCGATAATCTCATGATTGTTCCTATTGATAGCAATAAGGTTCACCGTGACCAATAACCAAACCAAACTGTCCAATACGCATCTTTATTAAAAATATATAATTAGAAAATATGTATTGTTTTCTATATACATTACAAAAAAATTTCGATTTAGATACGGAAAAATTTCATAGCAAAAACATGAAATTCAGTAGCTAAAGCCAAATAACTATGGAATTTGTGACGTAAATTTTCAATTAGACTCCGTATAAGTTTGCTAAATTAAAAAAAAAAAAAAACAATTTTTTTATTTATAGAGATCTTAATAATTATAAACAACAAAACATAAACTTGATTTTATTAATTATCAGATATTATAACTGTAGAATTGTTACAATTACTGTGTGTTGCAAATGGAAAAATGTATGAATTCAGGCGAGCAGCATAAACAGTTTCCCATCCAGCAGACCGTAATGATCTGTTGTGACGCCAAAGTGGCAAAATAGTATGCATTGGATATGCTCCATGTAAATCAACCTTCACATAATAATCACCTCTAATAAGAGCAATAACAACAACTCTATGAGTTGAGATGTCTTGGGGAACAAGCCATAGTGGAAAACATATTGATGGACTATCTTTGCTTAGAAAAATAACTATTACACTATACTTGTTAGCAATGAGAAAGCTAGTGACCGGCATAATCAACCAGCGATCTTTTGGTGCGAAATGTGATCCATTGAAATTCAATGAGTGATGTATGGTGTTTAAATCGTAATCAAAAACTTGTGCGTACTCAGCTGGGTGTGCTAACAACTCATTTTGTAAATCTAAGCGGATTTGACGCCAATTATCTTCACTATAACCGAGACACGCAGCTATTGCACGAAATCCACAATTTCCATCTCCCCTCACGTTTTATATGTTTGTGACATATGTACGGAATTTCATTCATAAGTGGATCTGAATTATACATTACTTGTTCTTGGTTGAAGTACGAGTTATGCATCGATTGTTCCTGATTAAAAGTTGAGTTGAACATTGGAGGTTCTCGGAACGAGTACGTACTGTGCCTATCCGGTTCCTAGTTTAGATCAAACAAATTAGACCGCATATAATCAGGCGTATAAGTAGAAATGTTGCGTCGATATGGATATTGAGTTGGTGGCGCTTGAGTCGGTTGATCTTGAGGTGGTGGATCTTGAGTTGGTGGGTCCTGGTTTAAATCGATATGGGTTTTCTTGAAAAGTTTCTTCTTTAAGGAGGGGCGCCCACGAGTATTTTTGTGAGTACCAGGTTTAGAAACTGAAGTTGTTGACGGCGTGATTAAGTTTAGTAACTTCCTTGCTAAACTTAACTTAACATGTTTTGATTGTTTTTCGTAATGAGCATTAAACATATTTACCTCAACTGCACAACCCAAATTGTCATCTTCTAACGATTTGCATTCTAATAAATCAAGTTTCTTCCAAAACTTATCGACTGAATGAAGCGGTACATAATGACCTTTTTTTAACAAATATTGTTTGTTCATGCGCACATGGAAGCCCATAACTTGTACGTACTTGACATCCACAATTTTCATAAACAAATTGTGACAACCCGAAATTTCCATTATGTACAAACCATATCAAGTCAATAGAAGTTAGAACAGTTACAGTGAATTTCCAGACTTTTGGGTATAAGTTTAAGTATTTCAGGGTTTACACTTAAGGAGATATCAGAAGAGTGGATGCACTAGGGTTTTGTGCAACTCTGTTATTCCAAAAATCTATGATATTAGAGTTCATTTCTTGAATAAAATATTTTCTGCCAAAAATCTCATGACTATATATAGGATTCTGAACCATATTTATTCATTAGTTACATTTCCAACTAGAGAAAAACCAAATTCTCTCTCACGGATCTTTGGGTTTTCATTCCAAATCGTGAGTACTTCTATCTAGTTGTATTATATAGCTTAGATTGTGCTTAATAACATCAAAATCATAACAAAACAACAAGATTTGTGAGTTTACCGCCCAACAACACCTTGGGGAGTAAACTCTTTTATAAGGGCCAAATGGTGCCTAGTCCTTCCTTAAGCAATGAAACTAGTTTGTACTTGTACACTAATGAGTTTAGGGATAGAAAACAACCTCAAAACACCAAGGAAATGGTGTTCACAGCCCAAGATCTTCTTGGACCGTGAACACTAAATCTAGGGCCAAAGTGTGCCCAATGTCCCTCCAAACTTTGGAACTAAACCTAGAGACTACCCATGGCTTGTTTAGACATCAAAAACATTAAGAATCAAGGGCTAAAAGTGAGTTCACGGCCAAGGATGTTCTTGGGCCGTGAACTCCATTTTAAGTTGCCAAAATGCCCTAAATGCCTTCATTAAGCCAAGAGACTAGCATAACACTTTACCTTGAGGTGTCTAGGACCCAAAACAATCAAAATACCAACACCCATGAGTGTTGACGGCCGCAAACACATGACCAAATGGTCCATGGGCCATAAACTCAAGTTAGGGGTGTTTTGATGCCGCAAACACTTCCTAAGGCTTAGGCTTGAAGTTAGAACGCTTCCTTATGACCTTTAGCACCCTCATAAACATAAATGGCCATGAGTTTACGGTAGTAAACTCATTAGGGCCGTGAACTCCTCAAAAACTCCAAAGATGGTGGTCTTTTTCATCCTAGGTTAGAGCTAATGTCCCTAAATCATTCCCTAGCCTTTAAACTTGCATTCCCACATGAGTAGCCATGAGTTTACGGTCGTAAACTCCATTGGGTCGTGAACTCATGGTAGTAAACTCATATGAGTGCCTTTATACCTTCCTATGTTGAATCACATGTGATTTCAACACTTGGTCAAGGTGTTTCCTAGTCCTGGAAGGTGTTTCCTTTCATATAGATGTTATAAACACTATATTCATGTCAATATGTGTCCTTATATGTCATTTAGGACTTATTGTGTCTCGGGACTTCATTCGTGGAACTTCTCATCCCTACACGCATACCCATTAGAACCACTCACAACAGGTGAGTTCATACCCCTTAATCAATATTTTAAATAATTTTAAATGCTTTAATGGGGGGGGGGGGGGGGGGGAATACAAGTAGAAAATAGTATGTTATTAAATCACTCGTATGTATTTTATAACTGTGTTTTCATCCAGCAGATTTCACATACTACAAAATGTGATGCATGAAATGGTTTTATATCTTAAAAATACCTTGATAGAAAAAGTATTACGTTTGAAATGTTTATTAAAATGACATCAAGTCATTGTTATTTATTGTTCAAAACTCTTAAATGTCTTACAAAACCATTTTTACCTTCTTGAACCAAACTATATCTATACACTTATGTTCTTATATATGTATTGATGTTATAGTTTTCATCCTTCATTTAGTTTCCCACACTCTTGTGTAACAAGGGTGTATAAACCTGTTTGGACAATCAATTACCTTCCTGTTAACTATTATAGGGACAGTTAGGAGATACAAAACAATATTCCTATTAGAAGGAATTACACCAGAGTCATTTTATTCATGAGTCTATACTATACATTACATGTTACATGAATACGTCTACATAGATACGCTTACATGAATACCTTACATGAATACTTCACATGACGTCCTCCACCCCGGAACGTTTCCACCGTTCTTGGTTTTGGGGTGTGACACAAATCCAAATTCTTTGGACCGCTCATATTCTTTGAAAATGATATCAAGTGCATAAATTGAAACGAAACAACACAATGGTTTTATATGTGGTATTCCGTAGTACCGATGTATAATAAAAATTTTGTTATGCGCAAGATTCGCTTTTATACCTGTGTATTGTGACTCAACAACAACAACAATACGCTTCAATGATTTGTCGATATCTGATCGCGATGTTTCGACATATCTTTTTAACTTGGCATGTTGACTTTCAACTCTATTAGTTGTGTGGTTGCCAAAGTTAAGAAACCCATCAGTTCATGCAGACACAAACTTTTCTTTGTGTATTGTCAACCATGTTTTGTTTACGATATATTTAATTATTTGTAAACGATTTAGATACGGAAAATTTTCATAACAAAAACATGAAATTCCGTAGCTAAAGCCAAATAACTATGGAATTTGCTATGTAAATTTTCAATTAGACTCTGTAGTTTTATTTCTTGTAGCAAACTGTTTAGCTACGAAATTATAATTTCATAGCAATTTTGCTATGATAGTTTCTACGACATCTATTCGTTACAATTTGAGTTCCATAGCATTTCCGTAGTATTATTTCATAGCAAATTCCGTAACAATTTTTCCGTAACCTATTCCGTAGTAATGTTTCCGTAGCATATTTCATAACGACGGATTTCAATTTTGTAGCTAACTAGCTACAAAATTTGTTTCCATAGCGATTTTTTAGCCAAGTAGCTACGAATATGAATTCTATAACAAGTTCCATAACGAACTAGTTACAACAAAAAATTATGTAGCATATTTTATAGTAAAATAGTTACGGGTTTTGATTTCGTAACAAGTATTCATGATTTAGCTACGGAATGCAATTCCGTAACCATTTTCGTAGCAAATTAGCTACGACCAACCATTTTGTAGCATATTTTATAGTAGAATAGCTATGGATCTTGATTCCGTAGTAACTTTACGTAACTATTTAGGATTTAGCTATAGAATGCAATTTCGTAACCGTTTCTGTAGCATTATAGCTACGACAAACCATTTCGTAGCATATTCCATACTAAAATTGCTACGGATTTTGATTCTGTAAATATTTTCTATAGCTATTCAGAATTTTTGTTGTATTATTATTATAAAGATAAAATGACAATATTTAAAAGTTAATGGGCCAATAATATAATATATATTATTGTTATAAGTTATAAGGTTTTAAATAAAAGTGATCGACAACTAAAATGGATTGGAACGAAGGATTACTTCGTTAAAGGGCAACATATGTTTTTTTTGAACGGCAGGCTAAAATTAGAAAAACTAGCCAGGGGCTAGGAGGTACAACCAGGAAAAGCATAAAAAAATAGCAATAAACATACGAACAGACAACAAATTCACGACCTAAGACAACATTCTAGAATTGGGTCGCAGCACCACTCGATCCATCTAAGCTTTTGCCCTCTCCTTTTCCTTGCATTGATCCATAGGTGAGAGTAGGCTTGTACCTCAAACGCCAGCTTCGTTCTTGAGATTGAGCTTGAGATTGTATTTGAGTTTACGGCATGTGCCTTGCTGTTTCTGAATCTCCAAATTACCCACATGAAGACTAGAACTATGGCTTCGTGGAACTCCTGCAGACTCTTGGTTCCATTAAGACGATGTTTACACTCCAGCAACTCCCGACAGGAGCTAGGGTAGGGGTCTAGAGCTTGCCACTTATAAGGTTTTAGATAAAAGTAGTTGACAAATGAAATGGATTTGACGTAGTCAAGGTAAAACTACTAAATTTTATGCGCTACACGAATTCATTCGTGTATTTAGGAGGACCCATTTTTAGTTTTTATTTCCATTTTTTAGTTTTTATTTTAGGAGGACCCATTTTTAGTTTTTATTTCCATTTTTTAGTTTTTATTTTACTGTTTTGTTTATTAATTTGTTTTATTAACTAAAGAGTAAATTATACGAATGGTCCCTATGGTTTTGGATAATTTGTATGTTACTTTTTAGTTTTTATTTTACTATTTTGTTTATTAATTTGTTTTATTAACTAAATAGTAAATTACACGAATGGTCCCTATGGTTTGGGATAATTTGTGCGTTTGGTCCCTAACTTATTTTTTTAACCCGGAAAGTCCCTATTGTTTGTTTTTGTTACGTTCTTGGTCCATGTTGTTTGTTTTTGTTACGAGATTGGTCCATGTCTTACCTAAAAAGACTATTATTTAAATAGGAAAAATTGTGAGATTGGTAAGTAAGGTGAAGGGGGTTGAGGTTGGGGTGTGTTTATTTTTATATTTTAAAAAATCAAGGGCAAAATAGTTTTTTAGGTAAAATAGGGACCAAGCGTGTAACAAAAACAAACAATATTGACATTCCGAGTTAAAAAAATAAGTTAGAGACCAAACGCGCAAATTATCCTAAACCATAGGGACCATTCGTGTAATTTACTCTTAACTAAACTTATTTTTTGTATATATAAAATAAAACACATGGTAATTATTATTATTTTCAAAATTGTCTCTTTTTAATGATTGAGAATTTTAATATATATATATATATATATATATATATATATATATATTAAAATAAAAAATATAATAAAGTATTAAAGTATGATCATCCCAACAAGGGTTTTATGAAGAGTTTAATACGTTAAAAAGTGGTACTATAACATTGTATGGAATAAAAATGCGTAGCTAGAATGTAATGAATTAGAAGTTCAATCCCGAACCATGTAATACCATGTCTTTTTTCTTTTCTTTTTCTTTAGTTTATATTGATTTTTTTTTAATTTTCTTTCTCAATTTATATTAAAAATAACATTTTTTTTTCAACAAACAAATTATATATATATTTTTTATTTATACATTATTTTATTTTATATTCAATAATTTAATTTATTAAGTTACTTTAATTTTTTATTCTAAACAATTAAAATATATATAAATCTTAAAAATATTTTAAAAAGATAACATCTTATTTATTATAATACAACATAGTGAAATTACATATTAATAAAAAGTTGCCAATAAATAAATTTGTAAATTTTAATTTCTAATTTGTAATCTTTAATTAAAATTTAGTAATAAAACGTTAATATACCTGTTTCATGGAATCAATACGTCGACGGTATCGCCTCTACCCGTTACGCGAAACTCGTGACTTTGTTATTAAAATTTATATTTCTTAAATAAAATGTCATTAAATATTTAATAGATATAACCAATAGTAAAAATAATATATTCAAAATTAAAATTAATAATATAATAAAATATAATATAATTAATTGGGAAAAAGTTAGAGTTATAAAACATAAAAAAAATTTATTGACTAATATATATTAAATGGTTTAGAAAAAAAAAATTCTAATATGATACATTTATATGGCGGATGGTTGATAGAAAATAAACTTATAAAATAAAATAAAACTTTTTTAACCATATAACAAAAAATAATAAAGTTTAAAGTAAATACTATAAAACATTAAGGGTGTATTTTGAAAAATCTTTGCAAATTGAGGGACAAGTTAATTTTATCTCGTCAAATGTCATATTGACCTTTATATACGAATCCTTCGTGCGTATAGGAGTACCCTTAGCTAGCCAGCTTCAGCTAGGAGCTAGGTGTGCATGTTACCTAGACATGCAGTAGTGGAGTTAGTTCTCATTTCCCTAGAGTAAATAGTCTACTACGCATTGCAACTTCTTTTATTTTTTTTTTCCAGTATGTACATGAGTGGTTACATCTTTTCAATTATCTGAACCTTTAATAAGTACATCCTCCTTAATAAATGAAGGTTTTTGTTTTGCCACATGTCAATTTTTCATGAGTTTTGACACTTGTTATTTTGTGGTATTTTGAATAAATGTTTTTTCCATTTGTCATTTTCTCATTTTTTTTTATCTTTCTTAATTAACACATCATATTTACATCTTAATTAATAATTACCTTAATTGAAAATAATCAATAAATTACAATATTACAACTCATATAATATTTAATATGTTTCTTTTTAAATTTCAAATTTAAATAAATTTTTGTTTAATTTTTTATTTTTATTTTATCCAACCCGTATAACATACGGGTCTCACAACTAGTTGTTTAATATAATATAAATTAACAAAGTTATTTTCCAAATAAAGCCATTCAATTACATAAACTATATATTTTTTAATAAATGCTAATTGTTATTTACAATTACAATGGTCTTTTAAATTAAAAAGAGATTAAATATATTACTTTTATGATAATATTTTAAATATACATTTTTAAGATCTAAATCTTTTAAGAGGTTATGTTAAAAAAAATTCTAACTAAATAAAAACATATGCATTAGTTTTAGTAGAAACAAACCACCAATAAAAATGTTTTGAGATTAGAGTTTTGTTACTTTGTACAAATTTACACATTCAAAAGATGTCGAAAATCTCCTATTACAAAATTTGCCTTCTTTCGAGGTGACAATTATTTAAAAAGAAAATTTAAAAAAAAAAGCAAAAAACTGATCCTTTTTATTAACTTATTTAACATAAGAACAAAAAAATTTACATTAATAAAACTAACACCTGACACCATAAACGTAAGACATAAAAAAAAATGTAGGTTACAAAGCCAAATATTTTTTGTGCAATATTAACAAAAGTCTCTTGGTAATATTATTTGTATCCAAATATGAGCAAGGAAAATATTAATTTTGTCTTAAAATATAAACTATTATTATAGAATGCAAAACATTAGTTTAAGGGAAAATGACTCTTGAGGGTAATTAACTTTTACGTTTGTATTCATTTGGTCTCTTTCCTTTTTTTTTGTATTCAATATACTATTGAACTTGTTGTTTGTGTTCACAATAACCCTTTTGACCGGCTTTTGACGTGATAGTCGGTCAAAGGGTTATGGTGAACATAAACAACAAGTTCGATGATATATTGAGTATAAAAAAAAGAAATTGACCAAATGAGAACAAACTCAACAAATAAGAATTGTGTCTTAAAAGTTAAAAATTTATTATGATTATATTTATTAACAATTGTGTCTTAAAAGTTAAAACACAGTCGAAGTGAATACGTAATAGGCTATACATAATATCAATTAGTTTGTTACTTTTAACAAAATAAACGAATATTATGTTAATTTTTTGTATACTATCGCTTTTAAGTTTTATATTTACAAAAGATATTAAAAGAGTATCATTATTTCTAAAATTACTTTTAAAGTTAATTAATTTTGAAATACATTTTAAAAATTAGCAACGGTTAACGTGTATTTTCAGTTTAAGTTTAGATTTAGATTTTAGATATTAGTAAACTGTTGGTTTTGATTAACCATCCGATTTCAGTTCAATTAACTGATTATTTTGTGGCTTTTCATTCGTTGTTCTTCAAGGTAGGAATAAATAATTGGAATAAAACAATAAATCTTTTCTCTTTATTATTCAGAAGCTTTTTTCCTCGTTTTCACTAACACGAACTTGCTGTGTAAATTGGTGGAACACGACAAGTAAAAGTAAGGGACCGAAACCAAAAGTCTAAAAAAATCCAAACGTATATATTTATTATTATCAATTATAATAAAAGATATCAGTCTATTAATCAATTAGGTGTGTGACTAATGTATTACATGAGTTTATTTAAAAAAAATTAAATATAAAATTTTAATAATTTGAAAAGTTTGAATTTATAAGAAAAATGAGAAAATTTTTGAATTATTAAAATTAATAAGACTTTATTGTATTGAATACATTATATACATAAACTATTTCTAATAAATACTTTACATATATATATATATATATATATATATATATTACCTTACATATTAAATGTGAAATTTTAATTTAATAAAATGAAAAATACAATAAAATGACAAGTGAAAAATAAAATTTTAAAATTTTAAAAAATATCATGTATCCAAATGAAGGAAAAGATAAAATGACAAGTGAAAAACAAAATTTTAAAATTTTAAAAAATATCACGTGTCCAAATGAAAGAAAAGATGATATGTTGCAAAAAAACCTTGACTATGAAACTTATTAAGTTACAACAAGAATTCCTTTGCTTTAGATTATTTTTATTAACAAGAAAATCAGTATAATTCTAGAATAAGAATAAGATGGGAATAAAATGGTGATTTAACCATAAAATATTATTCTATATCATGAAAAGCATTTATTTGACAACACATTGCATTGGCAAAAAGCAAAAGCTGACAAAAACTAAAAGGCTATAAGGTTCTGTCATTTACAACACATTTAATCCGACAAGCAAAGACTTTGATCTACTTTTTATGGGTTTATAAAAGTTTTATTTGAACTTGATTGTTTGGCTTTATCTATTAGAATTTAGAAGAGTTTATTTATTTATTTATTTGATATTTTTATATAGTCCTGATTTTTCGAATATCTCTTAAATTTTGATATCAAATGTTTTAATACCCTAGTAACTTACCTTTTTCTCAATTTTGAAATAGTGTTGGTACGTTCTTTTTTAACCTTCTTTTTTGGTTAAGCATAATCCACACCCTATTTCAAACACATCATCAAGATTTTTAGGAAGTTATTGGAAAAAATGAATAATTTAAAGCATTATTATCAAGAATTATTTTGTTGATTCAATGTGCTTTTAAAAAATTCTCAACTATATACTACATGGCATGTTCCACCACATTTTTTTGTCATCGTTTGTTTTGATCTATAACTATTATGACGAATTTTTTTCCCATCGATTGTTTCAATCTATATATTTACCATACAAATTAGAATATAGGGTAGGAATTCAAATTTTCTCAAACATATCCATAGATAATAACTTTATTTATTTGGTACAAAAAGCAACCAGCTTAAACACTGTTACGTCTCCAACATTCAAACTCTTTCACCATGCATGATGTATGCCACCACCTTTTCTACTTCAAGCTTCATGGCACAATATAACCTAAAACAAACACAAATAAAAAACAAGTCTCAATAAACGAACATGTTAATTAATGGTATCTTGAAAACTATTGGTGGAAAATCTTACTTCCACACTGGGATCCATGGGCGAGTGGTTTTCCACAAGCTTCAGCAATGAATGCAGCCTTCTCCATGCTGATAACACTCTCAACTTCAACTGTGATATGGTTGCAAACGCATGACAAATCTACGTTCTTCACAACACCACAACAACCACCAGATGGTTGAATCTTTGGGCCAGATTTTTGTACATATCTAGCACATTGCTCCATGAGCCCTTGCACATCACCTTGGCATTGAGCTGAGACAGAGTTATTGTTACCCAAGATTATAGCTAATGAACAAACGACAATAGCAAAATACATAAAATGAGAAGTGGAGATTGCCATTGGAGGGTGGTATTATGAGAGGAATGAAATGGTTTATGCTTGTAAGGGTTTTGAACTATTAATGGTGTTTTGTGGGGTTGAGAAATGGTGTATTTATAAGGGGTTTGAGAGGGTAAAATGGTAAAAACATGTTGGGGTTAATTCTTGTGTTACGTGTGAGAGCATTTAACCGTTTATAAATTACACCGTCGTTTTGCATGTTGGGGTTCTTGTCTAAACACGACCACCAAACACCGTTGATGTTAAGCATCACATTTATTTATTTCCATGCCACTATCAGAGATTGTAATATTTATGTTTTTTGTTTTTGGTATCTTAATTGTAAAGAATAGACAAATCAGACAATTTGTTGATGTTCATTGGTGTATACAAGAAATAGAATGTTTGGTTTATTTTGCTTATGAGTTATTAATCGGGATATGTTCATTGTGATTAAAATGATTTATCTTTTTGTTTTATGTTTAACAGTTTCAGATCTGGAAATATGTCTTAAATCAATACATTTTCTGTGTTTTTGAAAGCAAACTAAAGAGAGAAAGTGCTCTTGCTGTTTAAATGTGACTCAACATCAAAATAAAAGAGTTAGTTTTGTTAAAAGTTCAAGGAGAAATTTAGTTTTAAAATTTACAAAGTTTGGTAAACTCCTAATCTTTATATATAGATTAAAGCTATATAAGTTCTGCATTTGTTAAAAGTATACAGACTTAAGGGGATCGAGTTGTTAAAGTTTTATAAGAAATATTGATTTTACTAGCTGAGCATTTTTTGATTGTTAAAAATAAATAACAGAAAATTTAAGAAAAAATTGGTTAGATTGTATAAGAGTGACATATGTGAGTAAACTTAGCGAAGAAATATATTATGATTAAAATATCTTAATCACTTAAAGTTTTATGTATTTTATATAAATTAAACAATGAATGTATTTTAAATGAATCAGATAAAATAACATAATATAACTACTATTCAAATATTCAACTCTATTAATTTTTTTTTTAAATGTATCAAACAGTTTAACATGTTTAGTAAATTAGGTCTGAAAGATTTTAGTAATCTTGGGTTGTAAAAATGAGTAGAAAGAACGCTTAAACACTATACTACAAAATAAAAAATAAAAAAAAAAACCTATTAACTATTACCTATAAAAAAAATACTCACAAACTATACAATACAAAGTAAAAAAAATTATTAACTACTACCTATAAACAACATTAAGGTTTTTTACTTTTTAAAGTGGGCATTTACTTTATTATATTATCACTTTTTTATGTTTTAAAAGATGTCTTTATCATATCTTATTTGGATTTTGAAATTTATTAATATAAATTTTGATGTATTTATTTGAATTATTATTAACCAAATATTATTTTTTTAATTAAAGTTATGTGTAATCTATAAAATCATTTGATATATATAGCTACGATTTACATTTTTATATTTTATATTATTCTATAATATTTTATATTTTTTATTTACATACAATCTATAACATATTTGTTTAATTATTACAAATGAATTATAACATGTAAAACATTTCATTCTTTTTACTCTAATTTTATTTATTGTATTTCACATATTAAAAAAAAAGATAAAATGAACAGCTGAAAAAATGAATTTAGATTTACGAATGACCATTTGCTACATTTTCACCAAATAAAAGATTATGTAGACATTCATTTTTTATATTAAGTTGTATTTGAATTTAATTAAATTAATTAAATATTAAGTATATATAAAATATAAATTAAAAGCGTATTGGTTTTGGGAAGGGTCAATTCATAGTAAAAGTTTGATGCATGACTAAACCTGTAAAATTCTTTATAGACGCAGCTATAATTAAAGTAATTTGAAGTTTCACCTTTGGTACTTTTAGTTTCACTAATGTTTTAAAATTGACACCTTTAGCCGACTTTTATTGCATAAAATGATTTATATATAAATAGCAAGTTCTTTTATACAAAGTTTTAAAAACTCATTCAAACGGATCAGACCGGATAAGTGGGACCCAGAAAGGTCCAACAACAACTGATTTTATGTCAACCTTTCGAGGGGATCGAATCGGATGTTTATTCAAAAAACGGGTTGAAAATCAACAAAAAAAACCATTTATTGACTTCGAAATTTAGATTTCGCTTAGCCATTAAAAAAAATAACATATTTCCAAAACAAATTAAACAACTCAAGTGATTAGGTTAGCCGGAATGTACTACTCAAAGACCGATGCACACTACAACAAAATGTAGGAAAATTATTTCGTTTATATATGTATTTATGTAGGAAAATATAAAAAACTATAGAATTTGGGTTGGACCACGGTCGAACTAACTTAAGTTCACCAGACCGATTCAACTAAAAATCTGGTGCTTAAAACATATTTATATTACAAAACATTTATAGCAATTTTTGATTTTTATAATCTAATATCTTACATATATTATTCCTACTTTCAATAATTTTTATTAATTTTCTTATCAAGCTTTACATGTCATTTTTATCAACGAAACTCAAATACAAAATTTTACCTAATTTATCATCATGGCAAATTACATTGGCAAAATAAAAATAACAACTTGTTTCAGTTTTATTTTGTATACATAATAATCAAATAGGATGAAAAAAATTTATTATTTATCCCAATAAAATAAATAAAGTCATCAAATATTGATATCCTTGCCAAAAGGAAAAAAGAGTTTTTCAAAAGTCATGAAATTTTATCTTTTTGTAACGCTCAGTAATTCTTCAATGTATTATTTATGTATTGGATTAATTATTTTATATTGATTAGGCTTGGATCCATTGGATCCTTGCAAAGTGGGCTTAAGGGTGTCGTATGCTGGGCGTACCACCCTATGTATGCGCAGCATACTGATGTAAGTTGATCGTGCATGTCATGCACGTACGCGCAACGTACTGAAGAGTACATGCAGCGTATGTGTGCAGTCCCCAAAACCCTAAATTTTAGGGTTAATCACTATATAGAGAACATTATGCCCTAAAGCCCAGCCTCGCTCTCACCCTTAAGCATCTTCCACGAAACCCTAATCCATAGTTTGTGTGTTCTTGTTCTTGGAAGGCCTTTTGAGAGCATTTTGGTGTTTTGATCCATTCCCCAAAGAAGTGAATGGCAAGGCAAGGTGTTGGTGCAAAAGAGAAGTTGTAAATCTGGGATTATTGCTTTATTTCAGACCTTTTTAAGGTATAAAGTCCTGAACTTTATCCATAAGTGCTTAGATATCTTGTGTTGAGTTTTTGGACCTTTTTGGTTCCAATGATGAAGCTTTATTGCTCAAAACTGATTCCTAGGCTTAGGGTTGCTATCCTTGGTGCTATTTGAGTCCCCAAGTCAGAAAGTTATCATCTTGAAGGTCTTGATGTGTTCATGCATGAGTTTTGCCCATTTTCAATGAAGTAGGTTGTCATATTTCAAGTTTGGACCCATTTGGGGGCTTACAATCCCCCAAGTGATCGACTTTATGGATTAAGACGCTTTAATGGATTCAGATCTGTGTTTGGAGCTTTAGATCTTAAGGGGTTAAGCTATTTTGAGAATATGGCTTAACAATAGAATACACTGAGCGTACCAGCCCATACGCACAACATACAAGCAATGCAGCCTGTACGCTTAGCGTACAGATGACTACGCCCTACGCACTCAGTCGGAATGGGCTTCTATGAAAACCCGAATGTTTTGGATGAAGCAAAGTCTAAATTGTAACCTTGTTACAATAAAACCTTGAAAACTAAAAGGGAATAAGTATATATATACTTTGGTAATCATATTTAAGATAACCTCTTGAAAGCAAACAAGTTTTAACAAAGCAAAACTAGACAAATAGTTGGAATAGGAATCATAAATTAAGAACATTGTCTTATAGTATTTAGCTTAGTACCTCACCCACCCTAGAACACAACTCAACCGAAATCACCATAAGTGGATGACTCAAAACAGAAAACACACCCTAGGGTGAACCTATGACTGAAATCTCAATGCATAGAAAGCACTAAGGCCGAAAACTCCAAGGTTAAGTTCATTAAGTCCGAAATCCCCTTAAATCCAAATCACTAGGACCGAAATCCCTTAATGGGTGAAGCTTAGGACCAAAATCTCTTGGGGAATCAATGTGATTTCGGTTTAGAGGTCTAGATAAGGGGTTTGAGTTTGTGAACTGATGTTCCACCACTTTCCCATGCAAACTTTAACAATATCCTACATGAATACCCAACAAATATCTATGTTAATAACCAACAAATTTCCAAGTAAATGTCACATCAACCTTCTTCCTTATCTTGGATGAATTTATCTCCAAACTCCAACACTCCTTTTCTTTCTACTTTCTGTTAATCCCCATTCTCTGTCAAAAATAATTCCAAACTGCAAAGGAGTTAAATCTTCAAGCTATTTCTAGATCCTTGGTAGGTATTCTGTGAATACCTAGTAACTCAATACATTATCATGTCCATATCATCCTATTTACACACATTAAAATGTGATAAACCCTTAGGATAATATCACCTCCAAGGAAGTTCATCAAATCCATTCAAGAGTTTAGGCTTGAATCCTTCACTTCATTCCCTCTCGGTACCTACAAATCCACTCAAGGTAAGTTCATACCCCCACATTTTCAAGCTTTTTCATGTTTTTAGAGGGGAATACAAGTAAAATTTTGTTTATCACACAAATATTTACATGTTTTCATCTTTACGTTAAAGATAAGATATTATTTGCATAATCTATGCTATAAAATCATAAGAAATTTAAGACTTGTAAAACTACATGATTTTTGAAGGTTTTACTAAAATATAACTTTCATAACAATGAGAGTACATTCTAGTTAGTTACTATTTTGTGGGTTACAACCCAAAACATAATGTTTTGACTTTACATTTTGAAACTAGACAAGATAATTACTACATATTTATATAAATGGTTATATATAAATGCTCTTAACAAACAAACATGTTAAACTATAATAGGTATAGTTTATGGAACATACATACTATTTCACTAAGTTCGGGATACATTACGGAAACAAACCTATAAACTATATTAGGTATAGTTTATACGACATACATATGGTTTATTCATTACAAAAGGGATTTTCATTATTCTACACGTAACCTTCAATATAGCTTTGTGAGACACACTTCAAGTACTCATCTAAGTACCAACAAAAGACTTGACATTATAACCAGAGTCTCCGAGAGGGAGAGCGTGACACTTATGTGTGTGTGTGTGTGTATATATATATATATATATATATATATATATATATATATATATATATATATATATATATATACGGGACTGACAAATCCGCACCTAAACTGTTAGCTATAGTTAGGCCGGCAGGCTTGGGGTGACAAATGTCGTATGTTTGTCGACGCTTGAAGAACGTCGTATCAGGCCATCCTAAGTCATCAAGCATGGTTATAATAACTCACAATTTGGTATTAACAATACGATTAGTGTATGAATACATAAATAACTTCAGTTAGTTTTATTTAATAAGCAAGACTATAATACAATACTTTACAGTACAGATGGTGAATTCAGACACATACGTTAAAAAGGATTACATACAAATACAATTACAACATACTATTTTCTAGTACAGTGCAACTTACATTTTTGATAGGACCATTATCGTTCTCTCTATAATTCCTTAGTGTATGCGTTAGGGTTATATAAAATAAAGAAACAATAGGCAATCAAAAGTATGATTTCCGCTTTACTTCATGTTCCTTGTTTGGTTGTGGGCTTAGGGCAGAATCATTTAATCGACTGTCTGTTTGATCTTATTTATATATAACTCGTATACACTAAGTGATCATAGAAGGAACCAGTAAGGGTTACACTACTTACATGAATTTCATTCTTCACATCACAAATTTTAAGATAAGAAAACTTGTACATTTTTGGCCTTAAGGTCTAAGACAACATTTCATTTACAAAAGAAAATATTGAATTTTTTGGAATTATACAAATCATTTTACGCGAAAACGTTACAAATCCTCCTCACACAAAAACGCTTACGAACTCACCAAATAAATTATTGACATTATTTTTAAAATCACTTGTATTATCAGAAAACTAGTAGTCAGGTATTCAACCTTTCTTGAGGGTCGGCATCGTCATCTCATTGTTTTCTACTTTTCAGTATTTGTATTTAACTTCTGAACAAACAAAGTGTTGTAAACAATGTAAACTTGAATTCTCTATGTATGAATGTTTGTGTTGCTATGTTTCAATAATATTCAATTGTTATGATATTGTACATGAAGTAACTCCATCCGCCCCTAGACGTTTCCGCTGTTCTAGTTTGGGGGTGTGACAGCTTCACGCATGCAGGCCTCGGTTTGGGCTGGTTCTTGGACTTCTTAGCTTTGGGCTTTATTGGGTCATCAGAAATCAGTTTGGGCTAAAAATATGTTTGGGCTTAAAGGAAGGTCCATTTGAGGAGTTAGGTCCAATTTAGAAAATTGGGCCATTGGTGGGCCACTAGTGGGCTTAGGAAGGCTATCTAGTGATTAGGCCTTTGTGTATGGATTTGGGCCTAGTTCATGGACCAGTTTAGCTCAGGGATACAATGGTCATTTTATCTCAAGTTTCGATTAATGGATTTTGACTGAGTATTATTTTGGTAATGGTAAGCTCGGGAGTCGACAGAACAGCCGTTAGAGATTTCTTACCGTGAGATTCAGCATTCAGGTGAGTTTCCTCCTATTTGTGTAACATCCCAAAATTTAAGACCAAAATTTCTTTTTAATAAAACATTACTTTAAACAAAGCATCATTCCAAAACATAATTTGAGTATAAGTTTTCAAAAACACATGTTTATTATCAGAGTAAACGTTCCCAGGCTGACTACTCTATGGTGTGTGCCATGCGATCACCCCGAGCTCCTCCCTCCGCTACCGGAAGTACCTGAAAGCAAAACTGAAAACCGTAAGCACAAAGCTTAGTGAGTTCCCCACCTTACCACATACCATGCATAACCACATACTGCACATACTGGGCCACGCCCGCTATCCGGGGCCTCGCCCCCTACTACGGGCCTCGCCCGCTACAACGGCCCCGCCGCTCCAGGCCCCGTCTGGCTTCGAGCCTCGCTCGGATACAGATCTGTTTCTCTTAGGCCTCGCCTGTCACAGGGCCTCGCCCACTAACATATAATAGCACATAAACGTATCACGTAACATTACATAAGCTAAACATATACTAACAACCCTTGCTCTAAGGCCTCGCCTATCTCTGGGCCCCGCCCGAGTTCTGCTACTGATGAGTCATGGAACCTCGTCCATACTCCTGCTGATAGTGAGGTTCGAGCCCAGCCCACCCTCACTCCTTTCCTAACTTTGGGCCCCGCCCCTGCTCTGCTGCTACTGAGATATGGAACACCATCCACACTCTGCTATTGGTGAGATACGGGACCTCGCCCTCTCTCACCTCCCTACCAGGCACATACAAGTATCACATAGACAACAAGTATAAACTATCACATAAACTGCTCCTTGGGCACCCGCCCTCTGTCATTGGACCTCGTCCAAATATCATACTAGCGTACTGTGCCTAGGGCTAACCCCCGGGTCTTCTACTCGTAACTACATGGGCCGGCATTGTGGCCGTAGACCCATTCATACAAAGGGAAACTCACCTGATATTGCCGAACTGCCGCTGCTAACCCCTTCGACCGCTACCTGACCGCTAACTCCGAATTGCTGCTCCGCTAGCTCCCCGAGCTACCAACAACAACCCAACACTTAGTCTAACTGACTTCCAAAGGTTAACCAAGTCAACTCTGGTCAAAGTCGATGTCCTGGTCAAAGTCAACCCTCCAGGTCAACCCTACTCGCCGAGTCACCCTGCTGACTCGCCGAGTCCATAAATCCAGAGTCCTTCCACTCGCGACTCTACTCGCCGAGTCAGCCCCTGACTCGCCGAGTTTACTGATTCTCGATTCCTGTCCTGACCAACTCACTGAGTCCTGGCTCGACTCGCTGACTCGAGTCTTAACTCGAAGGGTTTGGGATCTCTCGACCTGACTCGCCGAGTCTAAGAACAGACTCGCCGAGCACACGACAAACTTCATCCAACTCGACGAGTTGTTCATCCAACTCGCCGAGTTCATGCCCATCTTCATCCGACTCGACGAGCTGTTCATCCCACTCGTCGAGTTCCTTATCATCTTCAAGCTACTCGCCGAGTCCACTCGAAGGACTCGTCGAGTCCACTAAGATCCACCTACATGCAGAGGACTTCCGAGTCATGCATGATCTTCAAACTATAGATCCACCCTCCCCAAGCCTATTTCCCACGTAAAGTTGCAACCTTTACGTGTAGAGAGTGAGATCTAGGCAAAATACATCCATAGCTAGGGTTTAGGACCAAGAAACTCCAATTTCCACCCCAATGGCTGATACTTTATGGGATTACATACCAAAATAAACATGGATCTGAGGTAGCAACCTCAGATCTGGACCTCAAGCTCAAGATTGGTCTTAAACATGGCTTAAAAGCCCCAAAACTCATAACCAAGGAAAATCTGGAGGAGAGAAACGACTTAATACCTTTCAATGCTCTGAAATGCTCCCCAAACTTCGGATCCAAGACCACTCCTTGATGCTTCAAAGATTCCCACTCCTTCTTCTTCCTTAAACCCACTCAAAAATGGCTAGAAGCTTGAGTGAACACAATGGGGGCTTAAGGTGCGGCGTTCTGGGTGCAAGAGACTGTAAAGGAGCCCTAGGAAGAAGATTAAGATGCTTAAATAGGCTCCAAGCCCCGGATTTAGGGTTTTCCTCGCACAAACCAGACTCGCCGAGTCCACTTGGCCGACTCGTCGAGTTGGTCACTTTCTTATCGACCCGGATCCCGCTCCGACTCGCCGAGTCCTTCCTTTGACTCGTCGAGTCCCTCTTAAATTTAGGGTTTCCTTTACTTTCTTGGCTTTCAAAATCCTGGATGTTACAACTCTCCCCCACTTAAACTGAACTTCGTCCTCGAAGTTTACCATGGCCCACCGCCTGCGATCTGCCTCCAATACCCAACACCAGCCGCCTACCTGCGTCGGTCTTCCACCGAATACTACACTGAACCCACAGGGGTTCTCCACTTCTTTCCTTGCGCAAATCCCTTGCCTTCCCAAGGCAAAGTCTCATTTCCGAATTTTCCTTTGACACTGTGAAGGTCCTATCCTTCACTAACTCCATCATCTCCCTGCTATTTCCAGGACGGGTCATCGCCGTCAGCACTTACTGACACTCCTTCGTGCCAACACTTGGTGTCGAGCACCCCTCGACTCAACTAACTGAAGTCCACCATACGCTGCATACTCGCACTGCCACCGACTGGCAATTCAACTATTCCCCGACTGACTTCCTGGTAAACCGGGACCGCCCTGGTCCCTACCAACCTATCAATGACTGGGTTACCGGTTCCCACCGATAGCTAGTCCCAACGCCATCCCTGGTCGCTCTCAACGACTTCCAAGGATACCTCGACCATCTATAACTGCTCAATCAGCCCTGCCATCCAGGCACTACAAACCTGGGATCCCCGATCCCTTAACCTGACACTAAAATCCCGACCAGGTCCCACCTGC
Source organism: Lactuca serriola (assembly GCF_051521515.1). Lineage (NCBI taxonomy): Eukaryota > Viridiplantae > Streptophyta > Magnoliopsida > Asterales > Asteraceae > Lactuca > Lactuca serriola. The sequence goes on along the minus strand of NC_136408.1, from coordinate 144,389,471 downwards.
GCTGCTAAAAACTCACGGGCCTTGCCCACAGGTCTCACCCAACCATACTACTGAGCAACCCTGCTCCCAGGTCTCACCTGCACCGCTAATCTCATACGGGCCTCGCCCACGGGTCTCACCCAACTATATACTGGAGCGGTCTCTCCCAAGGTCTCACCTCCCTAGAGCTATACAGGCAACTCCCCACTACTCTCATCCACTATCCATTCCTGATCCCTACCTGATCACTAGGAGATAAGGGCCTCGCCCCGACTCCGCTAACGAAACTACTAAGGAATGCTACGGCTTACCCGTAGTCTTACAACACTCCCTACCACTGACTGCTAATACGAAGGCACCCACGTGCCATCGACTTCTCAAGATCCTTATTCCGACTCCCGCGAGTCCTTCAGGCGATCCACAATCTGAATTCTCAATCATAACCAACCATACCATCCCACGCGCTAGCTGGTATGGAGTTTCTCGAACTCCCAACCCTGGAATCCTCAATCCATCAAACGTTGAACTACTTCTCTTTCCTCTCGGAGGTCACGTACTCGTTCTGGGTCTGCGTGCTCCTCTCTGGGCACATCCGGAGGATTCTCCCCCACTTCGATCCTGCTTACCCCTTGCTGCTCAGTATTCAAAGAAATCCTGATCCTTGCTACCATTCCATAACCCATCCACTGAGGAACCCAAGCCCGCCATAGCTAGGGCTTTAGCCAATCCATCCCAATCACTGCACCACTCTGAACTAGCGAAACGTACCAAATCCCTCCCAAGCATGCTACAGTTACTGCATCTTTCGAAACCTTCTTCAATAGAGCACAACCCCTAACTACCATACAAATATCCAAGGTATGCAGATGGCATATAACTCGACCACAATCGACCAACCAAAATAAAATACTCATACCGATAATGATGCAGAACCATAACAATGAAATCATGCACAAAATAAAGGAATTGAGAATGGAAATTGCATACCTGCAACGTCCGGCAATGCTCGCGTCTCCAAGGTCGTCATCTGGAAAGCCCTGCTCCCTGCCGCAGGTGCCTCTACCCGGCCTTGACGGCCATCCGTGATCCTCAAGGTCGCAGGGGCGGGTGCCATCACCCGTCCTGCTGAAGACAAACTGGGGCACTGGGCCTTCTTGTGGCCCCGCTGGTTGCAATGAAAACATATCATGTCTGATCCCTGCGCGGCGGTAACAGTACAATCCCTGCTAAAATGACCAGTCCGACCGCACTTGAAGCAGCCAGACTCACCACCGCTACCACTCCTGCACGCGCCCCCGTGCGCCCTGCCACACTTCCCGCACCGACTGCGGTCCTGATGATCCCTCGATCTCGAATCCGATCCCTTGGGCCTTTTGCCCGAACCCGCTGATACCTGAACCTCATCCGGCTTCCTTTTCCGGATCTGCTCCAAATCAATTTCCCTTTCCCTGGCCCGAGAAATCATATCTTCCAGCGTCTTACAGCTGGACCTGCTCACGAACTCCCTGATGTCGTCCCTCAACATCTCATGGTACCGAGCCTTCTTCATCTCCTCATCCGCTACATACTGTGGCACAAGAAGAGCCCTCTCCCTGAACTTGGCGGTGATCTCCGCCACAGTCTCAGTAGTCTGCGCCAAATCCTGAAACTCTCGTGCCAGCTGCTGCACCTCAATAATTGGCGAAAACTCCGCACTGAACCTAGCTGAAAAATCGCTCCAAGTCATCGCGTCCAACGCGGCATCATCCCCCAAAGCATGACCAATCTCCTCCCACCAATCCCTCGCTCTGTCCTTCAGAAGACAGGAGGCGAGTCTAACCTTGTCCCCCTCGGGACACTTGCTCGTACGAAAAGCGTTGGCAACATCAGCCAACCATCTGCTGCTAGCAATGGGGTCCCTAGCCCCATGATAGTCTGGTGCCCCGCAGGCTCTGAACTCTCGAAATGTCAAGGTACGCACTCCCATCAATGCCATCATCTCAGTACGGAAGGCTCCCAGCCTCTCCTCCAAGATCTCCAGTATGCCCTCCTTGACTGTGCCAAAGATCACAGGAGTCTGAGCTAGAATACTGCGCGTAACCTCATCTGATATCAACTCTCTCATCCGCTCCTCGAGCTGCTCGGTCCCTGAACCCGAGCTTGATCCCTCTCCGGCGCCTGATCCGCCCGCTGGTCTCTCTCGCAATGTCACCATGCTGAAAATATACCACAACCACTATCAGAATACTCATCACTGATACGAGACCAAACATGCCCTACCAGGTTCCCGGTCTTGTCTCTGCCCTTCCTGAATCGAGTACGGATCCTCTGCTTTCAGTAGTACGGGCCCATACTACCTTCCACATCTATCCGTACCTTCCTCAGGAATTGCTTTGACTCCACCAGGTCCCTTATCCACTAATACTGCTCCCAACTCTATCTCATCCTAGGCTTACCCTAGGGAAACCTCTGACTCAACTCAAACCAGACCTCAGCTGCTGAAGGTCTCCTTGTGTTGCCAATTAGCCATCACCTGAATACCATCACATGTGACTAGGCTCAGATAATCCTTCAAGTATAAGACTCGTTCCTACAACGGTTGGACTCAAACAAGAGCTGCGCAATAGGACCAAATCCAACACTCTGAGATTATTCAACCCTGATCACATGTGGCGTGTCGTATCCACCTAATGGCTAACTCCCATCACTCGGAATCCCACAATGCACAAAGCAAACAGCATTCGGTCAAGGGAAAATCTAACCATAACATACTCAAGCAATCATATCCACATAGCAAGAATCTGAACTAGCATGCAACACAAACTCATAAACTCAGGCATAACCTAAACGGCTATCCTACTACTGTCTAATCAGCACCATCATGCAGCTCAAAAGCACAAATAACAGGTACATAAGGCATCATCCCTAGATCCTTAGTCCTATTCTAGCATGATGTTCTACCAACTGATAATCATAACATAAACTTGTATGGGTATTTTGGGGTACTTACTTGAGCTCGGTTGATTGCATGCACCACACCTTTTTCTCTTTTCAAAGTTCTTTTCTTTCTGGATTCTTTTTGTTTTTCTAAAACTGTTTTTTCATTCTCCAAAATTCTTTTTACAAAAACTGTCTTTTCACATTTTGAAAACTTTTTATCCGACCCCTCAGTTTGAGTTCAGGCACACCCGAGAGTATGCCCGAATCCCTCAAACCAAGGCTCTGATACCAACTTGTAACATCCCAAAATTTAAGACCAAAATTTCTTTTTAATAAAACATTACTTTAAACAAAGCATCATTCCAAAACATAATTTGAGTATAAGTTTTCAAAAACACATGTTTATTATCAGAGTAAACGTTCCCAGGCTGACTACTCTATGGTGTGTGCCATGCGATCACCCCGAGCTCCTCCCTCCGCTACCGGAAGTACCTGAAAGCAAAACTGAAAACCGTAAGCACAAAGCTTAGTGAGTTCCCCACCTTACCACATACCATGCATAACCACATACTGCACATACTGGGCCACGCCCGCTATCCGGGGCCTCGCCCCCTACTACGGGCCTCGCCCGCTACAACGGCCCCGCCGCTCCAGGCCCCGTCTGGCTTCGAGCCTCGCTCGGATACAGATCTGTTTCTCTTAGGCCTCGCCTGTCACAGGGCCTCGCCCACTAACATATAATAGCACATAAACGTATCACGTAACATTACATAAGCTAAACATATACTAACAACCCTTGCTCTAAGGCCTCGCCTATCTCTGGGCCCCGCCCGAGTTCTGCTACTGATGAGTCATGGAACCTCGTCCATACTCCTGCTGATAGTGAGGTTCGAGCCCAGCCCACCCTCACTCCTTTCCTAACTTTGGGCCCCGCCCCTGCTCTGCTGCTACTGAGATATGGAACACCATCCACACTCTGCTATTGGTGAGATACGGGACCTCGCCCTCTCTCACCTCCCTACCAGGCACATACAAGTATCACATAGACAACAAGTATAAACTATCACATAAACTGCTCCTTGGGCACCCGCCCTCTGTCATTGGACCTCGTCCAAATATCATACTAGCGTACTGTGCCTAGGGCTAACCCCCGGGTCTTCTACTCGTAACTACATGGGCCGGCATTGTGGCCGTAGACCCATTCATACAAAGGGAAACTCACCTGATATTGCCGAACTGCCGCTGCTAACCCCTTCGACCGCTACCTGACCGCTAACTCCGAATTGCTGCTCCGCTAGCTCCCCGAGCTACCAACAACAACCCAACACTTAGTCTAACTGACTTCCAAAGGTTAACCAAGTCAACTCTGGTCAAAGTCGATGTCCTGGTCAAAGTCAACCCTCCAGGTCAACCCTACTCGCCGAGTCACCCTGCTGACTCGCCGAGTCCATAAATCCAGAGTCCTTCCACTCGCGACTCTACTCGCCGAGTCAGCCCCTGACTCGTCGAGTTTACTGATTCTCGATTCCTGTCCTGACCAACTCACTGAGTCCTGGCTCGACTCGCTGACTCGAGTCTTAACTCGAAGGGTTTGGGATCTCTCGACCTGACTCGCCGAGTCTAAGAACAGACTCGCCGAGCACACGACAAACTTCATCCAACTCGACGAGTTGTTCATCCAACTCGCCGAGTTCATGCCCAGACTCGACGAGCTGTTCATCCCACTCGTCGAGTTCCTTATCATCTTCAAGCTACTCGCCGAGTCCACTCGAAGGACTCGTCGAGTCCACTAAGATCCACCTACATGCAGAGGACTTCCGAGTCATGCATGAGCTTCAAACTATAGATCCACCCTCCCCAAGCCTATTTCCCACGTAAAGTTGCAACCTTTACGTGTAGAGAGTGAGATCTAGGCAAAATACATCCATAGCTAGGGTTTAGGACCAAGAAACTCCAATTTCCACCCCAATGGCTGATACTTTATGGGATTACATACCAAAATAAACATGGATCTGAGGTAGCAACCTCAGATCTGGACCTCAAGCTCAAGATTGGTCTTAAACATGGCTTAAAAGCCCCAAAACTCATAACCAAGGAAAATCTGGAGGAGAGAAACGACTTAATACCTTTCAATGCTCTGAAATGCTCCCCAAACTTCGGATCCAAGACCACTCCTTGATGCTTCAAAGATTCCCACTCCTTCTTCTTCCTTAAACCCACTCAAAAATGGCTAGAAGCTTGAGTGAACACAATGGGGGCTTAAGGTGCGGCGTTCTGGGTGCAAGAGACTGTAAAGGAGCCCTAGGAAGAAGATTAAGATGCTTAAATAGGCTCCAAGCCCCGGATTTAGGGTTTTCCTCGCACAGACCAGACTCGCCGAGTCCACTTGGCCGACTCGTCGAGTTGGTCACTTTCTTATCGACCCGGATCCCGCTCCGACTCGCCGAGTCCTTCCTTTGACTCGTCGAGTCCCTCTTAAATTTAGGGTTTCCTTTACTTTCTTGGCTTTCAAAATCCTGGATGTTACAATTTGAATGGGTCAAACGCACTAATGTCAGCCCGTATTTATGACTATATGTATTCTAAACTAAAATCCGATACCAAGCGGTGCCCGATTTATGTTTATATGTTTTCCAGGTTACGATCCGATGTCGGGCGGTGCCCGAGTAATGTTTTTATGCTTGATGTCTTCGTGATTCTTTCGTGTGTCTGTAATTATATGTTTCTGGATTACAGTCTGATGTTGGGCGGGGCCTGAGGAATGTCTGTATACTTATGTTATGTGATTATTCTATGTGTATTTGTTGATATGTTTATATGTATACCGAGCTTTGCTCGATGTCAGGCGGGGCCCACGACATGTTTATATGTGATTATGTGCTTATGTGTATGGTATGTAGTAGTTCGGGGAAAATCACTAAGCTTCGTGTTTATGGTTTTTAGTTTTGGTTTCAGGTACTTCCGGTAGCAAAGGGAAGAGCTCGGGATGATTGCATTGCACACACCATGATGTTTTAGCCTGAGATGTTTACTCTGATATTTTTGTTATGGATACTCTGATTGTGATGTTTTGGATACTTTGACTTATGTTTTGATGGATGTTTTCATAACTATGGTTTTATTTAATAATTAAAATGAAATTTTGGGTCATGAATTTTGGGATGTTACAGGTTGGTATCAAAGCCTTGGTTTGAGGGATTCGGGCACACTCCTGGGTGTGTCTGAACTCAAACTGAGGACTTGGTATGGAAATTTTCAAAATAAAATCATTTTTATAAAAAGGATTTAAAAAAGGGTGTGGTGCATGCAATCAGCTGAGCTCAAGTAAGTTCTCCCAAATTACCCATACATGTTTATGTTATGATATGAATTATGAATATATAAACTGCATGCTAGATTAGGGCTAAGTATCTAGGAAGGATGCCCTGTATGCTTACTGTATGAGCTTATTGAACTGCATGTTAGTAATGATTAGTCAGTGATATGATGGCCTGATTAGGATATGCTTGGTTTGATTACTCAATGATCGAATGCTACTTTCTTTGTGTTTTTAGGAGTTATAGCTATCTTTAACTAACTAGTAAATGAACACGCTAAGTTAAATATTACGCGGACTAAATAATTTCAGAAGGTTAGGTTTATCCCTTTTGCGTAGCTCTAGTTTGAGTCCAACCGTTGTGAGGAGAGACCTCTCATTTGAAGATTTATATGGTCTTTGTAATATGTAAAAGTATTCGCGAGCTAGTTAGGGAAAGGTAGCAGGGACTTCTTATGCAGCTAATGGCGGAGAGTGGGTCAAAGATTACCCTAGGGCAAGCCTAGGAAGAGATTAGCACGGAAAACAGTAGTAGTGAAAGGGACTTAGTGGAGTCAAGGCAATTTTTGAGGAAAGTACAGATAGATGTGGAAGGTAGTATGGGCTCGTACTACTAAAAGCAGAGGATCCATACTCGAGTCAAGGGGGCCGAGATGAACTCATGGAACTTGTAGTGTGTGTGTGTGTCACACCCCAAAACCAAGAACGGCGGAAACGTTCTAGGGCGGAGGACGTCATGTACAGTATCACAACAATGTAAAGTAGTAAACAAGCAACAACATCATCCATTGCATTAATAAAAGTATTATTATACAAGTGTGTTCTGTCAAATTTCGATAAACACTAAAGGATAAATCAAAATGAAAGATGAGTCTTCAACGAGCTCCATCTTCCCTAATCCTTGCATCGGTACCTGTCTATGATGACCTGAGGATACAAGTAATTTTGAAAGTGAGTATCAGCTTTGAAGCTGGTGAGATCATAAGTATTTTAGTGTCTAAATTGTATGTAAGAGTTTGTAAGCATTTATATGTAAACAAATTGTAAGTATATAAAAAAAGTAAATGAACTGTAAGTATGAAAATGTTTGTAAAACAACTGTAAACGTTTGAAAAACCCTAGAAATCCCTATGATTTCTACTATTATAACAGGGAGTCTTCTACCAAGACTTAACTGATCTCGATGTAGCCTTCTACCAAGGCATCTAGTGTCTGTGTGTGTCTCTAGTAAGAGTGTGTATTTTCCCAAGTCCAACTTTTATTAGCGAAAAATATAGTTTTCTACATTATCGTACGTCGTGTGAAATATTCACGAAGTGAATGTAATGGGAAAATGAAATAGTACTATGGTGTAGTACCGAACTACAACCGTACCAATTACCTTAAGTCTAAGGTAATACTTATGAGTACTGTAGCATTTGAAATAAATGACTACATCGGTACCCAACTGCCTTATTTGAGGGATAAGGTATAATGTGATGTCTAGATCCCAGACTATATGCTCCCCTATCAAAGGGATTTTGGGACCTACCCATGAACCATGAATGTATGCAAGCATGAGCATCCACATTACTATGATCATGTATACTCGATATAACGATCACAATTGCGTTGTGATTCATCGGTATAATTAGATCCTGAACTCGTTCCATGCTATAGCACCTAGTGATGTATGTCCTATGTATATGTAAGCGTACTCATGTAAGTGTGATCATGTAATTGTACTTATATAAGTGTGATCATGTAATAGTATAGTAGTTCACTATAATGTTCCACGTGTGCTAGCTTTAATGTGTGTTCTCTCTATCTAGCAAGTATAGTAATGTAATGTAATGTTATAGCTGTCATGTACGTGCTCTCTACCTAGCAACTATATTAATGATCTAGAAAGTATTGACTCATGAATGAACTGACTCATTGTATGATATTGTGTTCTAGTAATAGTTCTAGTATCTTCCTAAACTACCCCTATGGTAGTTTACTAGTAATCTAACTGGTAAGTATGAACATGGATGTATACCCTTGCTACCCAAGGGCATTGGATGAACTGGAAAGACCTTTTCTGACTATATATACACATGATATATAACTAATATTTAAACGACCTTCGAACGAGTACCCGATATCCCACCAGACCACATCTCAAGCGCGAAAAGGAAATAGGGTGGATAGTCTTCCTAAGTCTTTTAAACATTTCTTATATAACTATACATATAGAGGCATGCAATTTATAATATAAAAGCATAAATAAGTTTTGTAAAACATTTGAACATAATTATTATTTTAAGAAAAGATCGACTTCATGTCAATCTATAAAACAATTTGAAGGCATGGGTTTGATAAAACAGTTTAGTATAAAGAAACATGTGTTTGAAACACAATTGTAAATAAGTTTGAAATGTAATATACAGAGTAAAATGTACAGTGTAATATGGAGTTTAACACATATAAAATGTTTATAAAAATCATTTGAAGGAAACTGTTTGGTAAAACGGCTAATGTGTAGTAAATCATTTGAATGTTGCATATTAATCACATGTGATTGATATAATAACTAGCATGATTCTACTTGTATCCCCCCCCCCCATAAAACATTTAAAAATAGTTTATAACATTATTTAAGGGGTATGAACTCACCTGCAGTAAGTGACTAGAATTGAACGGACTGTTATCGTAAGGAAGGATCGGACAAGTGCTTGGTGTCAAGTGAAGACTTTAGACACACACAATGATCCTAATTACATATGAAGACATATGTACATAAATAATTTGTGATTAAAAAACTAATTATACAAGTATAAACATTTTAACGCGAGGAAAACACTTTTGGTCAAGTGCTAGGAGGCTAATGGGTTGCAACGAAGGAGTGCAAGGCCTCTAATGGGAGTTTAAGGTCTAATGACCACATGTTTTGGAGTTTACGGCCCAGGGGAGTAAACTCCTGGCCGTAAACTCTCAATGAGGTCCCTAAATGAAGCTTAGAATTACTACAACTCTAGTGGTGAATTGTTTCAAGGCTAAATCAAGTGTTTAGGCTTCCTATTATCTCCTTTAAGGAGTTTACGGCCCTGGGACCATATTCCCTTGGAGTTTACGACTGTAAACTCCCTTGGGAGGGTGTTTATGGTGTTTTCAAGTCTCTAACATTTCAAGGTTTTGATCTATGTTGGGTTCTAGGCATAAGGAAGGAGTTAGGGTGTCATTTGACCCCTTTATAGGGGTTTACGGCCCAAGAACTTGTCTTGGCTGTAAACTCCTTAATACTTGGATTCCTTGTGTTTTCTAGGCTTTAAACACTTTAGGGTACATGTCTAAAATCAAGTCTAAGCCTTAGGTGTCTTAAAAGCACCATTTTGAGCATGTTCTTTGGAGTTTACGGCCTAAGATATTCTTGGGTCGTGAACTCCCAAACTTGGGTGATTCTAGCTTGATTTCATGTCCCTAATACACTCCTATACAAGTCCAAGGCAGTAGTATATCACGGGGGACAATCTAGGCTTGGTTTCGGGAGTTTACCGCCCAAGAACACCTTGGGAAGTAAACTCCTAAATCGAATGATTTAGCTATGTAATCTATGTTATGAACACATTTAAAGCTTTCTAACACTACTAGAAAGAGTTACTCACAATTTGGGATAAAAACCCGAAGATCCGTGAGAGAGAATTTTGACTTTTCTCTAAATGGAATTCAACTAATGAACTAATTTGGTTCAGAATTCTATTTATAGTCCTGGGATTTTTGGCAGAAAATATTTTTATTCCTGGAGTGAACTCTAATATCCTAGAGTATTGGAATAACAGTGTTGCACAAAACCCTAGTGCAATCCACTCTCCTAATATCTCCTTAAGTGTAAATCTTGAAAACTGCCAAACTTATACTCGAAGTCTGAATTTTCACTGTAACTGTTCTACTTCTATTGGCTTGATATGGTTTGATCAGAATGGAAAATTTCAAGTTGTCACATCATCCCCCTGTTGAAGGGAATTTCGTCCCGAAATTAGAATTTAGGCAAGGAAGTATGTACGAATGATCAAGTCGTGAGGAGGAAAACTTCCTAATCGATTGGTTCTAGCGCTCCTAAGTGAAATCGGGTTCTCGGTTGGAATCCCAACGAACCTTCACTAACTGGCGACGGCGTTGCTTCGTCCACTTGACCTCTCAGTTGAGGGTCACTACGGTTCTAATACGAAGGCGAGGATCTCGACGAGTGGAGTTACAAGAGTCCTAACGGAAAGGTATGGTTTCACGATCGAGACGCGAAGAGTAGGATGTACGTTACTGAGTTCGCGGAGTAGGTCTAGTTTGTGCGAGGCACAGGACCGATTCTGATAAGAATCTCGGAGGTCCTAACTATATTGGATTTAGCTTTCCACGCGATACGAAGCGTATTAAGCCATTCCCAGAGTGAGTTCTCCTAAAGAACTTGGTCACTCACTTGGAATTCCAAAGGTTCCTTTTCTTGCTTAACTTCCCATTCAAAGGTCACCCCTTGCTGGGTCAAAGTCGTACGGGTTTCTGTAATTTGCGAGGAGTTCTGAATGAACTATGACAGTAGGTCGGTAAGACCTAGAATTTGGCGAATGACTGTCGGCGTCTCCGGTGTCGACAAATGCTCAAAGGTTTTGAAAAATTGAAAAAGTACTCAAAATTTCCCCCATTACTAACAATGTGTCATAGAAATTCGACTCTTCAATTTCAAAACTCGTGCCTAGAGAACTTCGCAAAAACTTCCTTTGAAGGTAATGTTTCCATGGGTTCCTTCTTACTACAAGGGTAGATAAGTAAGTCATTACATGGAGAAATGACGAGCTGATCCAAGTAAGAAAGACGTACCATATTCGTTTAGCTCATGAAAGCTATGGGCGTATTGGTCCTATCCGAAGGGTATCACTACGGACTCGAAGTGTCCGCATCGAGTTCGGAAGATAGCCTTCCGGACATCCTTCCCTAACACTCGAACTGGTGATATTCGGATCTCAGATCCATTTTTGAAAGTAATTATTTCCTTGCGTTTGCTCAACATTTCATCTATGCGAGGTAGAGATAACGATTTCTAATGAAAATCTTGACGGAGCCCTCGATATCCGAAGCACATACAATGCAATCCGTCGATCTCTGGGAGAATAAGACTGGGGGTTCTCCAGGGTGAGAAGCCTAGTCTTCTTATTCTATCGATGTGCAGTTCGTTAAGTTGTTTGTACTGTTTTGGTATTTCCGTAGGTGTTTAGACTATAGGGCGATTTGTTTACAAGAGTCGTACTGGGTTCTAAGTTTGTGCACATGATGATGTGATTACTCGTAGACTTAAGCAGTTCTCCATCCTGAAGTTCATATTAGAATTCATACATGGTTTCACAATCACAATTTCGGGTATGCGAGTCATATATAATTAAGATTGAAAAGGTAGTCGAATAACTGATTCTTCTTTAAGCTCACATCCCATCGGGGAAAAAGAAGTTAAAGTGGAATCATCAATTCTAAACCTGTAGAAGCTTGATTATATATCACTCTTATGTATACCTTCCTCGGTGATAGATCAATCGCATAAATCCTTGGATTAAACTTGACGTACTGCATGAGTGGTACTTCGGGGATTTCTTCGGAAAGAAAATAACTAAGAGGTACTCCTGGCATGAGTACTTCGGTGTTCTGATATGACGGCTTTGCTGGAAAAGTGATCTAGAAGAAAGAGATGTACGCATGAAGCTGTTTTCGTGAGGATCAAATTGAATCGAGTCGTATGATAATGTCGAAATCATACTGAAACTTAAAGACATTAGATTTGAACATAAGACGTTTTACAGACAAAACACAATCGTGCAACCATCAACAGAGTTACACTACTTTAGACGTACAACAAGACCATTGTTGCGAATAAGATATACTACAAAAGACAAGTATACGCAGCACGAGCATCCCTATAAAGACAGGATCTCGCAAAAGGTAAGACCCTAGTTGCACTAGTTCTGGATAGTCTATAAGTCTGTCACAACGAAACGCCTTAATTACATTAACGGAGGTTCCGGAGCAGGTTCTCCCGCAGCTGTGATCCTGAGAATCCTCCCATCTGCGCCAGAGTTCTTTGATATAGGGCAATCCTTCTTGACATGCCCTATCTCACCACATTGGTGGCATGACTGGCTAGTACTAGCTTTGGTGACGGGATTGCGGTGTTTAGCCAGTGTTATGTGGACACGAGTGCCTTCCTTGTTACTCCACTTTGAAAATTGCTTCCTAAAGCATTCGGCGTTATAACTACTCTCGTGTGTAGGGTTAGTCCAGATGAAAGGGACTTGAGTGATGGGTCGTGCCGGTACAGGAATGGTAGGGGTTTCCACTTGTTGTTGTTGCATGGCAAGTTTTTGGGATTTCTTGCGTTCCCTCTGAGCTTGACGCTTCTGTTTCTTCTTTTCGGTCTTACTACTTTGCAAGTCCATGGCTGTTGCCCTTTGTTGGTTTCCCGGTTTGGTACTACCATCAGAACTCTCGGCTCCTTTTTTAGTCTTGTTTGTGTTGCCTGAGTTGATGTGTGTAAGGAAAGTTGTCACAGCAGCTGCTACTGCAGCTTGTAATGTAGCGGCGTCAATATGAAGGATAGGGGTTTCGTTGCTTGGCTGATTGTTTCCTGATGACGACATGATTCTATAATACGAATGATAAGGATTTTTGTGAGCGATTCTGGTTGACCCTAGATGTACTTAGATTGTTCAAGAAAAGAGTAAGAGTATGTTCTCGAAAGTGTGACCTACATCCCTATGATGCAGTCCTAGTAATGGAATGGAAGTATGATCGCGAAGGTTTGACCTACATCCCTATGATGCAGTCCTAGTAATGAGTAGAAGTAAGTTCGTAGAATGGTCTCAAGACGTTTGTCGTTCAAGCCGAGGTATCGTGGGTTGGTGAATAACAAGATCCAACCACTGAAAGAGACTTGGAAATGTCTCCGGGGCTAAATTATTATAGTCCAATGACTTGACTAAATCATGTTTCAGATAGACCCCAATGAAAGTATGATAAGAGTACTTGAATGAAGAATGACACAGAAGTTAGCTGGCTGTCAATATCTTTGATATTCACGATGTACAGATTCAGGAAAATGACCTTGTAAAGGTCTTACATCATATCCACAGAGAAGATAGTTCTTGACAACATAAAGACCTAACTAAAGTACTTACGGTACAAGATAATTTCATAGAAAATGCCACATCGGGCATAGACAGAAAACACGATTCCTTTTTATAAGGAAAATAAAGTAAAGCGCCTGCTACTGGCGACGGTTATCCCTCTTGTGAACTCTCAGTTCAGCCAGTTGACGTTCCACGTCAAGTAGGTGTGTTTCGTACACTCTCTGGCATACTCGGAGCTCTATAACCTCGGCTCGTGATTCAGTCAGTGCTTGCAGCAGGGTTTCATGGTTTCTCTCTGATCTCTCGTGAGCGTCTTCTAGACGAATGGTGCGGAGGGTATGCATTCTCGCATCGGCGACAACTTCGGTAATCTGATGTAGGGTTGTCCTGCCTTGAATCTCCTTTCGGTCCACTCTGCGGACCAAGATTGGCAAGATTCTGTATGCTGAGCCCCCATTGTTCAGGTCGTCAAAACTTTGGTCGCCATTAAATGGCATGGGCTGATCTTGTCCTTGACTCCTTGTTTCCAAGCATTCCACCCACTCAAGGGGTCGGGCCATGAAAAGCCGGACGAGGGTTAGGAATTGGAAAGGGAGCTGCTTGGGGTAGGTTCTCAACCTCTGGTTCGGAATTAGCATCATCCGAAGGGTTTTCATCATGGTGATCATTCACAGGGACATGATGATCATTCTCTGGTTCTTCTTCAAGCCAACCATTTATGACCTCATTCGGAAGGTACTGGTTGCCATGGGGATGGAGTCCAACTATGTTTTCTATGCGAGAATTTAGGGTAAGAGAATAATTATTAGATGAACTATCTATATAATTATTTAGAAAACCTTCATTAGTTACATCGCTATTTGTGAAGTGCATACCAGCTATGTGTAATCTAAACAGGATACACCTTCAAATAAGTGACCTTAACTCCCTATTCACACAGAATAGGGGTGAAGTAAAAATTCCACAGATTCTAAGTCTATAACATCCTAATTACATATAGCCTTAGTGTATCCACTTAGCAACTATCAACTTAGTAATGAAGATCCCGTTTTAATTCTCAAGTATAAAGTACTTATAGTAACACCAAATACTCCTATAGTATTTTAATTTTAATGTTATGTTCTATTGTTCTCATTATGGTAGGGTTGGTAAGATTTTAGCATTGTTGCAACCACACAATTAAACTTAAGCACATGCTAGTCAACCCTCGGATAATATAGGTGATCAGGCTATATCTTCCCAGTTTTGACCATATGTCTCTAAGCCCACTTGTGTTGCACAACAATCGTAATTCTTTTGTACTATCCTAGTGACATTGATTTTAGTATGAATGCAGCACGTATACTTACTTAAATATTTTATTATTTAAAGTATAAACTCTTGGTCAGAGTACTTTTAATCCCTTATATATTTATAGTTAGTATATCTTTTATGGGTTGATATACTTAATTCACTATAAACAATGCTCTGATACCAATCTGTCACACCCCAAAACCAAGAACGGCGGAAACCTTCTAGGGCGGAGGACGTCATGTACAGTATCAAAACAATGTAAAGTAGTAAACAAGCAACAACATCATCCATTGCATTAATAAAAGTATTATTATACAAGTGTGTTCTGTCAAATTTCGATAAACACTAAAGGATAAATCAAAATGAAAGATGAGTCTTCAACGAGCTCCATCTTCCCTAATCCTTGCATCGGTACCTGTCTATGATGACCTGAGGATACAAGTAATTTTGAACGCGAGTATCAGCTTTGAAGCTGGTGAGATCATAAGTATTTTAGTGTCTAAATTGTATGTAAGAGTTTGTAAGCATTTTTATGTAAACAAATTGTAAGTATATAAAAAAGTAAATGAACTGTAAGTATGAAAATGTTTGTAAAACAACTGTAAACGTTTGAAAAACCCTAGAAATCCCTATGATTTCTACTATTATAACAGGGAGTCTTCTACCAAGACTTAACTGATCTCGATGTAGCCTTCTACCAAGGCATCTAGTGTCTGTGTGTGTCTCTAGTAAGAGTGTGTATTTTCCCAAGTCCGACTTTTATTAGCCAAAAATATAGTTTTCTACATTATCGTACGTCGTGTGAAATATTCACGAAGTGAATGTAATGGGAAAATGAAATAGTACTATGGTGTAGTACCGAACTACAACCGTACCAATTACCTTAAGTCTAAGGTAATACTTATGAGTACTGTAGCATTTGAAATAAATG
The DNA here is from genome assembly GCF_051521515.1 of Lactuca serriola. NCBI lineage: Eukaryota > Viridiplantae > Streptophyta > Magnoliopsida > Asterales > Asteraceae > Lactuca > Lactuca serriola. The sequence goes on along the minus strand of NC_136408.1, from coordinate 144,373,906 downwards.
ACTACATCGGTACCCAACTGCCTTATTTGAGGGATAAGGTATAATGTGATGTCTAGATCCCAGACTATATGCTCCCCTATCAAAGGGATTTTGGGACCTACCCATGAACCATGCATGTATGCAAGCATGAGCATCCACATTACTATGATCATGTATACTCGATATAACGATCACAATTGCGTTGTGATTCATCGGTATAATTAGATCCTGAACTCGTTCCATGCTATAGCACCTAGTGATGTATGTCCTATGTATATGTAAGCGTACTCATGTAAGTGTGATCATGTAATTGTACTTATATAAGTGTGATCATGTAATAGTATAGTAGTTCACTATAATGTTCCACGTGTGCTAGCTTTAATGTGTGTTCTCTCTATCTAGCAAGTATAGTAATGTAATGTAATGTTATAGCTGTCATGTACGTGCTCTCTACCTAGCAACTATATTAATGATCTAGAAAGTATTGACTCATGAATGAACTGACTCATTGTATGATATTGTGTTCTAGTAATAGTTCTAGTATCTTCCTAAACTACCCCTATGGTAGTTTACTAGTAATCTAACTGGTAAGTATGAACATGGATGTATACCCTTGCTACCCAAGGGCATTGGATGAACTGGAAAGACCTTTTATGACTATATATACACATGATATATAACTAATATTTAAACGACCTTCGAACGAGTACCCGATATCCCACCAGACCACATCTCAAGCGCGAAAAGGAAATAGGGTGGATAGTCTTCCTAAGTCTTTTAAACATTTCTTATATAACTATACATATAGAGGCATGCAATTTATAATATAAAAGCATAAATAAGTTTTGTAAAACATTTGAACATAATTATTATTTTAAGAAAAGATCGACTTCATGTCAATCTATAAAACAATTTGAAGGCATGGGTTTGATAAAACAGTTTAGTATAAAGAAACATGTGTTTGAAACACAATTGTAAATAAGTTTGAAATGTAATATACAGAGTAAAATGTACAGTGTAATATGGAGTTTAACACATATAAAATGTTTATAAAAATCATTTGAAGGAAACTGTTTGGTAAAACGGCTAATGTGTAGTAAATCATTTGAATGTTGCATATTAATCACATGTGATTGATATAATAACTAGCATGATTCTACTTGTATCCCCCCCCCCATAAAACATTTAAAAATAGTTTATAACATTATTTAAGGGGGTATGAACTCACCTGCAGTAAGTGACTAGAATTGAACGGACTGTTATCGTAAGGAAGGATCGGACAAGTGCTTGGTGTCAAGTGAAGACTTTAGACACACACAATGATCCTAATTACATATGAAGACATATGTACATAAATAATTTGTGATTAAAAAACTAATTATACAAGTATAAACATTTTAACGCGAGGAAAACACTTTTGGTCAAGTGCTAGGAGGCTAATGGGTTGCAACGAAGGAGTGCAAGGCCTCTAATGGGAGTTTAAGGTCTAATGACCACATGTTTTGGAGTTTACGGCCCAGGGGAGTAAACTCCTGGCCGTAAACTCTCAATGAGGTCCCTAAATGAAGCTTAGAATTACTACAACTCTAGTGGTGAATTGTTTCAAGGCTAAATCAAGTGTTTAGGCTTCCTATTAACTCCTTTAAGGAGTTTACGGCCCTGGGACCATATTCCCTTGGAGTTTACGACCGTAAACTCCCTTGGGAGGGTGTTTATGGTGTTTTCAAGTCTCTAACATTTCAAGGTTTTGATCTATGTTGGGTTCTAGGCATAAGGAAGGAGTTAGGGTGTCATTTGACCCCTTTATAGGGGTTTACGGCCCAAGAACTTGTCTTGGCTGTAAACTCCTTAATACTTGGATTCCTTGTGTTTTCTAGGCTTTAAACACTTTAGGGTACATGTCTAAAATCAAGTCTAAGCCTTAGGTGTCTTAAAAGCACCATTTTGAGCATGTTCTTTGGAGTTTACGGCCTAAGATATTCTTGGGCCGTGAACTCCCAAACTTGGGTGATTCTAGCTTGATTTCATGTCCCTAATACACTCCTATACAAGTCCAAGGCAGTAGTATATCACGGGGGACAATCTAGGCTTGGTTTCGGGAGTTTACCGCCCAAGAACACCTTGGGAAGTAAACTCCTAAATCGAATGATTTAGCTATGTAATCTATGTTATGAACACATTTAAAGCTTTCTAACACTACTAGAAAGAGTTACTCACAATTTGGGATAAAAACCCGAAGATCCGTGAGAGAGAATTTTGACTTTTCTCTAAATGGAATTCAACTAATGAACTAATTTGGTTCAGAATTCTATTTATAGTCCTGGGATTTTTGGCAGAAAATATTTTTATTCCTGGAGTGAACTCTAATATCCTAGAGTATTGGAATAACATTGTTGCACAAAACCCTAGTGCAATCCACTCTCCTAATATCTCCTTAAGTGTAAATCCTGAAAACTGCCAAACTTATACTCGAAGTCTGAATTTTCACTGTAACTGTTCTACTTCTATTGGCTTGATATGGTTTGATCAGAATGGAAAATTTCAAGTTGTCACAGTGTGATCCCATAAGTTATGATGAGTATTCTGATGATTGTTATGGTGTATTTTTAGTATGGTGATGCTATGCACTAGACTAATTGGCAGTTCTGGCGCCGATGAGGGATCAGGCTCAGGCTCTGGATCTGGGCAGCTCGATGATCAGATGAGGGGGTTTATTTCATCTGATATCACATTCAATATCATTGACCATACTCATGTGATCTTCGGTACGGTCAAGGAGGGTGTTTTGGAGATTTTGGATGAGAGGTTGGGTGCATTCCGCACTGAGATGGCAGCCATGATGGGGATGCACACCTTGACGTTCAGGGAGTTCCGAGATTGTGAAGCTCCATACTACCATGGGGCTAGGGACCTCATTGCTAGCAGCAGGTAGTTGGTGGATGTTGCCAATGCCTTTCGCACCGACCGTTGTCCCGAGGGGGACAAAGTCCGACTTGCTTCCTGCCTTCTGAAGGACAGGATGCGGGATTGGTGGGACGAGGTTAGACAATCTATTGGAGATGATATCGCTATCGATGCGATGACCTGGAGTGATTTCCCGACCAGGTTCATTGCGGAGTTTGCACCAGTGATTGAGGTGCAGCAGCTAGCACGGGAGTTCCAGGACCTCCAACAGACTACTGAGACGGTGGCCAAGATCACCGCCATGTTCTGGGAGAGTGCCCTTCTTATTCTGCAGTATGTGGCAGACGAGGAGATGAAGAAAGCCCGGTACCATGAGATGCTGAGGAGAGATATCCGACAGTTTGTTAGCCGATCCAACTACAAGACGCTGGAGGATATGATAGAGAGGGCTCGGGAGAGGGAGCTGGATTTGGAGATGGATAGGAAGAGGAAACCAAATGGGGTTCAGATAGGGAGTTTGGGCAAAAAGCCCAAGGTATCGAATCATAGACCGAGGACCCAGCAGGGACGCATCCGCTGTAGCAAGTGCGGCAAGATGCACGAGGGGGTGTGCAGGGCGGGTAGTTCGGGCTGCTTTAAGTGCGGTTGAACGGATCATGTCAGCAGGGATTGTACTGCTGCCACCATCACCACAACAATATCTGATCTGATTTGCTTCCAGTGCAATCAGAGGGGCCACAAGAGGTCCCAGTGCCCGAGTTTAGCAGCAGCAGGACAGGTGGCGATACCCGATCCTGCTACATTGAGGATTATCAATGGTCGTCAGGGCCAGACAGAGGCGCCTGTGGCGAAGAGAAGATCCTTCCAACTAACAACAGAGGAGTCACGTGCAGCTCCCGATGTTGTGATGGGTATGTATCTTCTCATTATCTCTTTATTTATATAGATTGTCGCTTTTGTTTATGTGTTTCGTTATAGGATCGTTCTTAGTGAACGACATATCTGCTCTGGTATTATTCGATTCGGGGGCTATCTGATCTTTTGTATCGCTCGTGCTTAGCAAGCGATTTGTTGGAGATCTGGGGGATCTATACTGTCCCCTTGATGTAGAGATTGCAGATGATAGGACCGCTCGAGTCTCGAGGGTTCATCTGGTATGTACACTGTAGTTGTTCGATGAGCAGTATGCCATGGATTTGGTCCCCATTCCCCTACGAGGGAATAAGGTTATCGTGGGTATGGACTGGTTGAGCCCCAATGGGGTAGTGATCAACTGCGAGCAGTAGCTAGTGTGAGTTCGGACCCCAAGTGGGGGAGGCTTGGTGATTCAAGGCGAGGGGTCGCAGTGTGGACCGAATATGTGTTCAGCAGCGAGGGCAAGATGCTACCTACAACAGGGTTGCACAGGTTATGTCGCCTATGTCATGGATACCCAGGATAAGGTTAAGGCGACCGTGGATGATGTACCGATCGTACGGGAGTACCCGGACGTGTTCCCGGAGGATTTGCCCAGGGTACCTCCGGAGAGGCAGGTAGAGTTCAGGATTGACCTAGTTCATTGTGTGGCTTCGTTAGCCAAGGCACCATATCGTTTGGCTCCCCCCGAAATGCAGGAGTTGTCTACACAGCTACAGGAGCTGTTAGACAAGGGATTTATCAGGCCGAGCAGTTCGCCATGGGGAGCCCCGACTCTGTTTGTGAAGAAGAAGGACATGTCACATCGGATGTGTATAGATTACCGGGAGTTGAACAAGGTAACAGTGAAGAACCGTTATCCCCTTCCGAGGATTGACGATTTATTTGACCATCTTCAGGGTGCATCTTGGTTCTTCAAGATTGATCTGCGATCGGGTTATCACCAGATGCGAGTCCGGGACGACGATGTGCAGAAGATAGCCTGTCGGACTTGCTATGGCCATTACGAGTTCATAGTGATGTCGTTTGGGCTCACGAATGCTCCTACCACGTTCATGGATCTCATGAACCGCACACTGTGATAGTTTTCATCGATGATATCTTGGTTTATTCCAAGACTCAGGAGCAGCACGAGGAGCACATGATGGAGGTGCTGGAGACTCTGAGGAGGGAGAGACTTTTCACAAAGTTCTCCAAGTGCAATTTTTGGTTGTGCGAGGTGCAGTTTCTGGGGTACCTTGTCAACCAGAAGGGTATTATGGTCGATCCAGCCAGGTAGAGGTCGTGATGTAGTGGGAGGTTCCGAGGTCTCCATCCGAGATTCAGAGTTTTCTTGGTTTGGCGGGTTATTATCGGAGATTCATCCAGGATTTCTCCAAGATTGTGTTGGATTAGATGTCTAAGCCCATAACTATTATTGTTATGTACTCGACCCGAGAGTAGCATGGTCCATTTGGGTTGCATAACACCAAGACAAATTGTTAGCATGGACTCTTGAGAGAAGGTTATATATGATTTGTTAATATATTATAAGTTATAATATATATTAATATGAAATCATATATTTTAATTAGTATTGATCAAGAGTTAATTTGGAATTAATTTAGTGATCAAAAGAGACTAATCAAATATGTGGGGACTAATTATGGTAATTAGTTATATTTATATGTGTTGGGCTTATGATCCATGTTGGACCAAGTTTATGTTTGGATACATAAAGAGTTGGGCCACATGAACCATGGATCATAAAACCCATGGGTATTGACTTGGGTTATACCCATGACCCTTGGAATCCTACATATAAATAGATGAGTACATAGCCAAAAACTACACACTTGTTCTTGGAGTTCATATGGACGGTTTTGGAGTATGAAGATTCCCTCTCAAGAGTCACCTTTATCCTAGGTGAGTTGTGATTCCATTTGAGGTGCAACACTTAGCGCACTAAGTTCCCAAAGGCCAAAGTCTTTCAAGCCACATTAAATCCATCAAGGTTTCAAGCTACATAAAAGGTATGTCACCTTAACTAGTATTTTATATTGTTTATGTCAATTGCATGCTAGTTATAAGCTTAAAGCTTTGGAAACCATTTGCATGTATAATTAGTGAAAACATAGATCCAAAGCTTCTAGGGTTGTATGTGTACCATAGGATGTTGTAGTATACAAAACCCAACGGCGGTATCAGAGACATGGGTTTTTTTCAATTATACTTGATGCAATTGCTGAAAAAATCGAAAATCTGGCTTTCTGGACGGTGGACTCGCCGATTCCACCGGGGGACTCGCGGAGTCCAAGAGTAAATTCATCCTACTCGTCGAGTAGGTTCATACACTCGACGAGTTGGAGGCCCAGAGTGTAGATTTTCGACTTTTAAGGCTAGAATTGAACTATAATCATTACCCTAAGCTGTTTTTGAACTTATAAACATATATTTGATGTGGTAATGATCATTCTAATCCAATTCAAAAGATAATTATCAAAAGTTTCATGTTTTGTATTAGTTTAATGGTTAGGCTAATTACATGAAAATTGTTTGATTTGAATTGTCTTGTTCATATGAGTTTAATCTAGATCATTGTTTTCTTGACATGTTTGGTTGTTTATTGGATTATCTATATGGCCTTTAATGGATTCCATAACTTGTCCTCAGGTTATGGAAAACCAGAAGTTTTTACTTTTAAAAGAATCATTAAATTCATAGGTTATAAACTTGAAGAGTCATTTTTCCATAAATTGTTTTATGACATCCATAACTTGTCCTCAAATTACGGATTTTCAAGAGTCTCTTCATTAAAGTCTTTAAAACCTATGTTAAACTCATATGTTATGAAAGTGAAAAGTTTTTGAATTGTTCAAAACTTTCCCTCAAGTTTTGGAATTTGTAAAGTTTCCCCCTCATGAATACTTTAATTCCAAATTGAACCCTAGAATTTTAAAGTTTAAAATTCAGCCCTTATACTATTATAATATTAATAGTTTATATATATATATATATATATATATATATATATATATATATATATATGTGTGTGTGTGTGTGTGTGTGTGTATAAGAACAAATTCAGCCTTACCGTTAGTAGGCCTCATTCATGAAGCCGGTCTATAAGGGGGGTATAAGGTTACTGCCTATAAAATGGCAGTTTAATGGGTGTCCACTCTCACCCACCGCTTTCTTGACTGGTGGAGGGTTGTTAGCCGAACGAGTAGGAAAGGCCTCTAATTCTCCCTTCATTAAAAGTATAATGATAAATATAAAGTAATTAAACTTTATTAAATTCCCAATCTTAGTTACTTTAGGAAAATGTGAATTGGGTGCTAACCCATGAAATTGTGCTTTGCACCTTGTTAAGTCGTTAGTGGAGCGTGTGTGGTTAACCGGCACGCTAATTTGGGACTAACAATGTGTGATAAAGGGTAGTTTGATGTTGATCATAGATCAATGGTGCGTGTGTGGTTAACTGGCACATTGATTAGGTGGTTGTAACATTGGGTGTACCAAGCTAATTTGCATGGTTATTCACTCCTTGTTTGTAATCCTTGGCATCCCAGTCACAAACTTGAAGGGCGCAATCGAGATTTAAACATGCCATTGAATAGTTCAATAAATCTCAAAGGATTTAGGAATTTCAATCCATTTAAGACCTAAAAAATTCTTTTTCTTTTTTCATGGTGGAAATTGGTAAATCATCGTTTACCTACCTTCAAATATTTTGTAGCTTGGATTACAACATCCTTCTTCCAAGTTATAAAATATTGTGTTGGGTCCTAGCCTTAATATTTCATATTGGGTGTTATATTAAGGACTTAATTCAACTAAACTTGAATTTCTCCCTCATAGATGTCTAGTTCAGACAATTGTGGTCTTCCATATCCTTTTGGATAAAGCCTTCCTAATGAAGATGATATCCCACATGACAATCAAGGTGAAAGATTAATCCCTTTGTTGTGCATTAATGGTACTAGAAGTCATGCTTCACTTCCTTTACCTCCTCCAATTATTCTCCCTAACCCACAAGTTCAATGACTTGAAAAGTTCAAGGTCACTCAAGCCCTATTAGCAAAGTTTATATGCACCCACATCTTGGAGATGAAGTCATATATAGACAGGCCGGGAGAGTTGGGTGTCAAAGTCTCAAGGAAGTTTACTATTGACTGGGTTCTTCAATCATTTCATAAGTCACATAGTAAGTTCCTTAAGGACTACTATGTGACAGACCATGACATGTCCCTTTATGATCTTACCTGTTTGCTTGATGTTGCTGAATCAACAATGATTTGAAGCACTGGTAAAGCAAATTTGATTGGAAGATCTACTTCCCAAACTTACTTGGACATTGACAATGGTAACATTGGAAGTCCATAAAAGTTTTTTCTTCCAAATGGAAAGGGATCGGCCACAGTCAACCCGGTTGACCTAATGGTAAAGAGAAAGGCTAAATCTGAGATAGTCCTGTGTACCATCCCAAAAGAGTCTATATGTTTCTTTTTCCAAGAGAAGGGGCATTGGTTGCGAAGCTGTCCAAATTTACCTGAAGGTCCATAAGGATGGTAAAGTCAAAATGTTTGACTCTACTTCAGGTAAGTCCACTATCTAACTCTATTAACTTCCTATTTGGAGATTCTTATTACATGATGTGACTAGGTCGCATCTTGATGTTTTGAAGAATTGAAGAAAATAAAGGAATCTTAAAAGAAGAGTAAGTTGATTCTAATCGTGAAGATGGATTTTGATCGCATGGTTCGGTGATCAGAATTTTGAGTTGTTGCTTAAGAGTTATGATAGATTGCTTAGGAATAGATAACAACATAGTTTTCATTTGTAATTGCATTGTAAGGAAAAGTTTTTTCCGTAGTTTTGTAAATAAAGATTTTTTTTTATTTTATTTATTTTAAGTTTCCTTACAATGGCATTTATGAAAAATTATTGTTTATATGATTCCATTAATAGCAATATTGGAAAATAGATTTGATTCTTTTGTTTGAGGTAGTGTCATAATTTACCAAATAAGGAAAGATTTTCATCACCCAAGTAGGGATGGCAATGGGTACGGGTATACCGGGTTTTGTGTTCCCCATCCTCATACCCGAATCCCCATCCCCATCCCCATCCCCATACCCGACCCCATCCCCATCATGTATTTAAAATCTATCCCCATCCCCATCCCCAATGGGGATCGGGGATCCTCAATGGGTAATCGGAGATTTTTACCCGTTACAAAGTTTTGAACTTCTATGAAAAATAAATCATAATTATATATTAACCAACAAAACAAAAACTAATAGAATTCATATAGAGCACTGTAATCAGTGAATGTCTTCAAAAACGAACAATAACATTCAAGCTTACAAATTAAACCATTTTTTTTTGCAAAAAAGACATAAAAAGTCTTCCCAAAATTATACGTTTGATTGTTAAAAAAACCTTACTTTGTCTACTAAACTTTTGCTTATCCATTATTAAAAATAAAATCATAAAATAATACTATATATATATATATATATACCCATCGGGGCCGGTTTCGGGTATGGGTATGGGTACCCGACAGGTAGAACCATCCCCATACCCATCCCCGCTTTTTGCATTCGGGTAATACCCATCCCCAGTCAACTCGGGGATTTACCCGATCAACTTGGGTTAGGGTTTCGGGTACCCATCGGGTACAGGTTTTTTTGCCATCTCTACACCCAAGTTTCAGTTGGATAGAAACTTGAAATCATGCAAATTGTATTGTATGATGAATGAGAATTTTTCATCTTTGGGAAATTAAGACTAATTCCTTGTTCACATGTATATGTGAGTCAAGTAAAGGACTAGAAGATCAGGTACACTTGGTTGTGCGCTGATCAGGTCCACCACAAAGAATGATAAGACTATTCGTCATGATTTACTAAAAGTTAGTAAATATGGTTATACTTGCAAGTTTAAGTATAATTCTGAAACATTGGAAAAGTTTCAATGTATAGCAGGATGAATAAGAAGAATCAAATTAGGCAGAAAGATAAAAGTTTGTCCATTCTGAATAGTGATGGGTTTTGGTCATAATACATCCTACGTGCTCATACAAACCCTAATGCTTGGATCTAGGTTTCTCTATTGTACATGCTTTGAATCCAAGACTATAAACCCTAATTCTAGCATATGGAAATCAATATTAACATATAATTAGGTTTATGATATTACCTTGATTGTTATGTAGCAATAACAATCCCAATTCCTCCTTGAACTGACTTTGGAAGGCTTAGAGTCACAAGTGTCACTCCTCTAATGGCTCACAAACACCATAAGCAAGAGGATGAAGAGGAGAGAGGATGGAGGCTGCCCAAAAAGTGTGAAAAACCCTAGAAGGTTGCTTGTCCACGTTTTTGAGCCTTAAGGGTTCTATATATAGTGAGGCAATTAGGGTTATCTAACAAGGAAACCCTAATTTGGATGCTTAAGCCCTAAGCAACCCATGGAGCCCTTTCTTAAAGCCTTAGACGACTTCATATGGGCTTTCCCCATAGAATTCGTCCACCTTATAATAAAAGGCAATCCATGGCCCAAATTGCAATTATCTTATAATTACAATTCCAGTCCCTTAAGTTTAATTAATATCTTTTAGTCACAAAACTAATTACCAATTAATTATTGACTAAGATTAATTAAACAATATGATTTCTCCTTTAATATATTATTCTCATAATATATTAATAAATCATATTTAATCCTTTCTCTCCATAATTCATCCTATCAAGTTGCTTCGGTGAAGGCAACCCAAAAGGACCATGCACCATCGGGTCAAGTACATACCAAAATAGTTATGGACTTAGACACTAATCCAACAGTCTCCCACTTGGATAAGTCTAATAACTATTATGCGTATGACTTCAGATCCTGATCTGCAATCGTAGCTTTCCAAAGCCGCTGTCAACTCTGATCATATCAAATACGTGTGTCCTTAGATAAGGGATCATATATTCCTCCATTCTAGATATCATATGAGACATGATTTCAAATCATTCTCTTTGTACTACTTCTCGATTTCTGATTTATGATGACAGACTAATTGAACAAATCAAATTAGCCCTAGCCTGGCCAAGCATTTACGTTTGTCATCACTAAACCATCGAGGGGCCCAAGGATATCGCCTTTATCCTACTTTGAACAAAAGGAGTGGATAAACTTTGATACAATGCTCGCTTGTACTCACGCACCGAATCACACACAACAATATGTTTTATAACACCAAGTTACTAGTGCGTTTACATATTATCAATGTGCAACCAATTCGCAAGATACAACTCACACATCTCGGTTTCAAGAATATAAGATGTTATCGTCTCACTAATTACTCGTGATACAATTCATGGAGTGATCCAAGTGAGCGTGGGTTTGATCCAATGCTCAAATCCTATTCATAAGCACTCATGAACGTTGTAGCAAACATTTGCTTATGTCTAATACTTTTCAAGACAATCCACACACCAATTCATGACAGTCTTCATTCATATCTACTTCCAACATATGAACGACTGTGGCCCATTCGAATAATTCGACTGTTCTTAACCAATTAAATTATTCTAGAAGTCAAAACATGCAAATGTGAAACACAAGAATAATACTAATCCCATATGGCCTCAAACCTTGGAGTATAAATAAAACGCCTTTTATTTATCACCATATTGATTACTCATTATTTGTCGTTTCGGGTAATCAACTTCTTACTTGAATTCCAACACTTGTCCCATACTCCTAGTATGCACACAATGTTTACCTATGGTTCTTACTTTGTGAAATAGATCACATTGAACACATTTTCAATCATTCTCATTTCACAACTCCAAATCCGTTTTTTCATAAGTTAAAGAATATCAAATTCTTGTTATTTATAGAATATGCTAGATTCTAACATTCTATGCAACTATCCTTTCGTAATGTCACTGTACCAAAGTCACAAAGACTATTGCCAATGATATTACAAAGTCCTCTATCGGAGATTGTTACAAGACAATTCCTTAGATATGATGTCTCTCACTCAAAGTACATTCCTTTGAACATCCTTTTGCATAAAAGTTTCTAATCTAGACATAGATTTTCAATATTCAATTCCCAATATGGACATGCTTCCATATTTTCCATATGACAACTCATTCTTAATAGAATCTTATCTATTCGTAATGATGTCGATATGGTCCATCCAATATGAGAACATTTTCATATCTTCCAATACTATACTTCCAACTACTCACAAGCGACCAATCCTCGTCGAACTTTGGATTGTCCTTTGATAGTTGTTTAATTATTTTAGTCAAAACCGATTCTAGTCCCTTTTCCCTCTAAATGCGCTAGACATTTGGAAAATTTTAGAATAGTCAATCATTACAGCATTCGCAATCGATCCTATACCCGAAGCGTATGGGACACGACGCATAATGTTTTATTTGCTATGTTCTCAAAATTCGAATTGTGAAGAGGAATGTCGTAATCATAATCGAAATTTTAAGAACACTCTATGTACCTTTGACTAAGTTTATTAACATTTCTCAACCTAATCCTTTAGATTTGAAATGAAGCATAATATTCTCTCCCTTAATTATAGCAAAACAACCTTTCAACTCTTACAACTTTGCAAAGTATGACTCTTGTTTTCTATAATTAATATTGCCAACTTTGCAATACGTGCCTTAATAATCATACAATCATAACATTTATGCTCCCACTATCATGATGATTATTGTAAAACATAACACTTATGCTCCCACTAGCTTCGACATGTATTCATAAACATCTTAACTTTCAGAAAAACAATACTTATTGAATTTCTTAAGTTTATGTTTCTAATACTTAGTGCTTTGATAATCTTTTATCAAGGCTTCTTGAACTTATACGCCTTTGCCTTCGATAGTTCATATGTGTGTGTAAACAATTGCCAAACCTCACAATTCAAATTATGGAAAGGGATGTCGTAACCATAATCGAATTTGAGAATGCAATTTTACAATCACTATCTTCTTAAGATCTTTCTTAGTGAAAGCATTTCCTCACAATCATTTTCATGAAGGAGGAAATCTTATGACACTTAGATTTAAATGGCGTATGTGTTCATATCCATGTGAATTTGTTAAAACCAAAGTTTACGACAAATTCAAACTCATATGGACCAAACTTTCTTAATCTTGATTTCTTGCCTTATGGTAGCACGACTGCCCACCATGTCTTCCAAGTAGTCAAACAGCTCACCTTTTCCTATCAATGTACCTTTCATCGATTAAGGTGCTTTGCCATTTATGCGTTCAAAATGAGAACTCATAGAACTCACATGCATAATTAACTCAATTGGAATAGCACAGAAACAATATAATGTCAACACGATAGGTTGTAAACCTCAACTCGTGTGCTAGTGATGATTGATAAGGTTTATTTGATTTGTTCTTGAAACCTTTCAAGACCATTAAGACTCCCACTGACTCCTTGACATATAAAATTCTCTTGTCAAAACATTTCTTGAAAAATAAATATTCAAGAGTTAGTGTAGCTTTTATCAAGACAAAACACTTCATAACTTTGGTCCTAGTTGGTCTTTGTCTTATCCAAGACATCACAACTTTCCATAATTGATGAATGTTATAAACCTTTTTAATACTTGTCACTCATTGTCACAATCTTAACTTTAAGACTTGTTTTGGAACGAAGTATGATTCACTTTTTGATTTAACCATTTCTTCAATTCTTGATTCCTCTTCTTAGACATACAATTGAACTAAGACTCACCTAGAGGATCAATTGAGATATGGTTCTTAATCATTAAGACCTATCATAAAGCATAAAAGGTACTCTCCCTTCTTCTTAGAATGGAGAAACTTTTATCTCTCTGCCTACTTGATTCTTGTTATTCGTTCTACTATTGATTTAAACTTTTTCAATCAATTCAGAATTACACTTAATCTTATAAGTATAATCATATTTACTAAACCTTTAGTAAATCATGACGAATATCTCGTTACTCTTATGGTGGACTTTGATCAACACACAACTTTGTGTACTCGATCTCCTAGTCCTTCACTTGACACTTTGTCAATGAATTAGTCTAATTTCCAAATACGAAATTTCTCATTCATCGTGCATCCACGTTGCATGATTCCAAGTTTCTGTCCAATTGAAACTTGGGCGATGAGAAACTCTCCCTATTTGGTAAATTCTCGACTTTCCATAATATAATAAGAACCAAATCCATTTGTTGTAGAAATATGCAAACACCAATTTTCATAACGATTTCATTGCAAGGAAATAAACAAACAAATAAATAAGTCAAACGAAAATTTATTTTATTTATAAAAGCAGCGGAAAACATTTGTCCTTACAATGCAAAATCCATTGAAAACAATGTATTTTAAAAGAAAATTTTCTAACAACTCTATCATAACTATCTAAGATCAAAATCTAATCTTCAAGTCCATGCGATCAAGATCCATTCCTTGTGATTAGATTCATCTTGCTCTTTCACCAAGCTTCCTTTCTTTTCACTGATCCTGTAAAACATTCAAATTCAATCTTATTACATTATGAATTAAGAAGGGAAAATTTCATATACGTCCTTACAAACATTAAGTATTACGTTTATATCCTTCCAAATTATATAATTACATATATATCCTTCTTATCCTATTAAACTCACATTTATATCCAAAATTATATGTTAATTCGATTTAAATCAATTTAATATTAAATTTTAATCTAAAATTCAAAAATACATATGATATTACTAAAATAGCCTTTTTGAATTGAATATTCATTTAACTATTTGATTTAGTTGATTTTCGTCGTCATCAAATTCAAGTGGCATTTTTCGCTTCTATATACCCTCCCAAAGCAGCCATTCTTTCTTGTCGGAGACTTTTATTCTCATCCCAATTCAACAATTCTAACCAGAATCCATCTTACAATACATCCTTTTCTCCCTCACTTCAGGCAATGTATTTAATCAGGGTTTAGCGCTTTAGGGTTTTTTCTTGTTGGATCGAAGAGAAAGGCTTATATGTGGATACAATGGAAAAAATTAGTAAATAGATGTGTCTAAAAGGCCAAATGGAACTGAAACTACTCCTAATTTGGGTGATTTCTGATTTCCAATCCCAAAAGAAAATCAAGAACAATTAGGAATCATCACCAAACAAGCATGCTTCTTTTTTCTTCTGTTGATTTCATCCTCAAACAATTGATACACAAGTGCTCCTTAATTCAAATTGGCATATTTATTTTCCAGTTGGTTTTGGTTCTTGTTTACTTCGCTCAATATTTGTCTCTATAATCATGAAAACCAATTTGAGTATCTTGAGTTTTGGATTGGCCTGCTTACTTGTTTTACTGATTTCGTATGATATTCTCAAAATAATTCATTTGTTTTCTTTTTAATTTATCAACATTAATCTTGAACGTCGAAGGGTGTTTTAAGAGCATCATCGTATCCTCACTTTTGCTTTCAATCGTATATGATTCAACCAAATACCTTGAGTGCTAAACGACTTAATTATGTTGTTTCTATCGAGTTTTTACCAGAGAAATGCATCTTCTTAATGTTTTTATTATGGAAATGGCTAATTTTCAATTACTTGATTTACTTACGATAGCCTGTGATAAAATCCTCAGTCCAATTCAAACTTGCAATTGTGATTATGATATCGGAACAAATTTTGGATTATTTGTTGATCATACAAATCAGGTGGTGGGAGAAGTTGGTGGCAAGCATCCTGAAACTATTATCAAGTGCAAATGGGCTTGAATTCATGAAATCAGTTGCAGATAAGAATCATGATCTTTTGAGGCCTTCAACTTGCTATTTCTCAATGTTTAAAGGTAAAAAAAAAACCAACATTTTCAATTAGGCAATTGACACTAATGGAGTCATCACATCTCCATCAGAATCATGACACCATAAAACAAAATGTTAAATTACCAAAATGAGAAAATGTTGATGCAGGCCCTATAACAAACAGTGATAATGACATATATAACCTCATTAGGGATGATGCAGATGACTTCCAACAAGGGATTTATGACAAACCTCTTCCTTTCTTTGGTTGTGGAGTTGGATGGTTTTCGTAAGTATCCTTTGTTTTTTCATCTTCTGGACTTCAAGCTACAAGTAGATTGCTACTTCTGAAAATCTCAGAACTAAAGGACAATCAAAGGATTTTTTTTCTTCAAAGGATGATGCGCTATTGCTGGTCTTTCGTCAAAGATTCTTTACATATTAGGCTATTTTAGTCTTTTTCCACCCTATTGCTTGTGGTTGTTCTTTATATTCATCTAATTTATGTATATTCTTGTTATCTCTGTATTGTAATTTTCCCGGCATCCTGCTGGTAATACTTAATGTAATTTAGCCATTTAAAAAGAAAGTTTGGTGTCGTTTCATTATTTACCCTGCACAATCATATATTTCATGTTGTTGTTTTAGGGTAACAATTCTTCCATATCTCCTAAAATATCAACCCAGTTACACAATTCATAAAACATGCCACATCGCACACTTTGATAACTTATTCCAAGGGCTGAGAAGAACAATGTCATCCTTGCAGATTTTCCTTATGGGAATAATTCTTGTACCAGCGATCAAGAAGAAACGACAACAATAGGTCTTCACGTCTTGGAGGTTTTTGTGATTCATGTGGTTAAAAGATTTTTATAATTCATGTGTTTGAGGTTTTTTAGTATTTAATTAGGTTTAATCCTAATTAAACTCATTTAGTTCTATTGTTTAATAATTTGGAATGGGTATTTTAGTACAGTCACCTTTTATTTTGACTTTTAAATATGTTTTTTGGTATTAAATTGATTTATACCTCATTAAATTATAAGATAGGATATATTTGTGAGTTGAATAGGTTGAGAATGATATATATGTAATTATTAACTTTGAAAGGATATAGACGTAATATTTAATATTAGGAAGGACGTATATGAAATTTTCCCAATTAAGAATTAATGAATAGGAACTTAATGGAGTTAGATAGTGGATTTTACCTGAAGCGCAGCCATACTCTTTGACTCTCCCATCTTCTGGACTCTTCAGGCTCTTCAGGCAGACTTGTATCCAACGCCCTTTCTTTTGGCAGTAAACGCAGGTCGGTTCTCCTAGAACGTCCTCGGAAGCATGGTCGGTTGACTTTTCCAACAAATACGCTCCATTGCTTCGCCAAATCATTTCTGATTCAGCAGCAATGAGCATGTAAGTTAGGTCAATGAGGTTGTCGTCATGATTCATCATATAATACTTTCTTTTGAACTCATTATATGATTCAGGAAGTGACTGCAAAACCCAATTCACAGCCAACTCATCTGGGAATGACACACCCAACATTATCAACCTATCAATGTGTGATTTCATTCCTAGAACGTGGGCACACACGGGTTTACCATCTTCATGTTTCATTTCCAATAGGGCTTTAGTGATATTGAACCTTTCAATTCTTCGATCTTGTGGGTTGGGGAGAACAATAGGAGGAGGAGGAGGAAGTGAAGCATGATTTCTCGTTCCTCGATTGAATCGTGGAATACCATCTTCATGTGGAATGCTTGTTCCATGGGATTTGGGAAGACCATAGTTGTCGAACTTTGACATCTACAAAATGGGAGAAAAACAAATTCAAGTTAGTTGATTGATTGAGTCCTTAGTAAATCACCCAAATGAAATACTAAGGCTAGGACCCAACACAATATTCTACAACTCGGGAGAGGGATGCCGTAACCCTAATTGCAGAATATTTGAAGGTAAGTGAATGACGATTCACTAATTTCCACCATGAAAAACGAAAAAGAAATTTAAGTTTTAAATCTATGAAAACTCCTAGATCCTTTGAGATTCATTGAACTTTCAATGGCACGTTTAAATCTCGATATGCCCCTCTAGTTTGTGACTGGGATGCCGAGGATCACAAAGCGGGTGTGAATAACCATGCAAACTTACATGGTGCCCTCACATGTTACAGTCACCTATTCGATGTGCTGGTAAACCACACACGCTCCACCGAACTATGACAAACATTGAGTCACCCTTTGCTACCTTTGCTTAGAACCATTTAGTGTGCCGGTAAACCACACACGCTCCACTAACGTCTTTGCAAGGGCACAAAGTGTAATTTCATGGAATTGCATCAATTCACTTTTGCCTAAGTAACTAAGATTGAGAATTTTATGAAAACATTTAGTTACTTTTATACTTCATTATACTTATAATGGAAGGTTTTGTCCTATCCTACCCGTTCGGCTAACGACCCTCCACTAGTCAAGGGTGCGGTGGGTAAGAGTGGATACCCATTCAATCGCCATTTTATAGACAATTTTCTTAAACACCCCTTATAGGCCAGCTTCGTGAATGAGGCCTACTAACGGTAAGACTGACTTTTACTCATACATATATATAATGTTAGACTTTTAATTTTATATATAGTATAGGGTGTATTTTATACTTTCAAAATACTAGGTGGTCTAATTTAACAATTATACTTTTAATTCAATTAAATTGTAAACCTAAACTTTTATGGATTTATTAAACCTCTTTTAATTATACACCTTAATTAATTAATAAAATCATAAGGGTGTGATTTGAATTTTTTCAAAACTATGCTAGGTTTTTAGAATTTAACATTCCTAATTAAACTTTTAATCAACTTTTAAATTCCAAAACTTGAGGGCAAGTTTTGAAACATTTCAACACATTAGGGTTTAGAATTTAAATATACATCAAAATTAAACTATTTAATCAAAATTTAAATTCCAAAACTTGAGGTCAAGTTTTGAAACCTTTTTCAAAACATTAGGGTTTTAACTATTTAAATTTCAAAACAACAAAACTTTTGGGTTCAAATTTAAACTATAAAACCTAAAGGGCAAAATATGAAACTTTTCATAACAACAAGGATCAAATAACAAATAATTCAAATTAACATTTAATCACATAATTATCCATATTTGATTTATTTAATGATTTCTTGCAAAACAATTTATCAATTTAGTCAAAATAATTAATCAATTATCTTATAAGGAAACAATTATCTTATTAATTGATAAATATCTTCAGTTAGATCAAAAATATAGTCAAATATATCATATAATCAGATTAATATTGATCTAACATGATAAGGTAACTATCCATAAGCAAAAACAGCAAGAAATCGCGAAATACCCTCCATCTGACGAGCTGACTCGGCAAGTCAGGCTTGGACTCGGCGAGTCTGCATGGACTCGGCGAGTTCAGCCATGGACTCGGCGAGTCCAGCCTCCAGAATCCAAAAAAAACGAATTTTCCAGTTACATCAAGCATCAATACAATTGAAACCAAGCTAGGCTCTGATACCACTGATGGGTTTTGGTCATAATACATCCTATGTGCTCATACAAACCCTAATGCTTGGATCTAGGTTTCTCTATTGTACATGCTTTGAATCCAAGACTATAAACCCTAATTCTAGCATATGGAAATCAATATTAACATATAATTAGGTTTATGATATTACCTTGATTGTTATGTAGCAATAACAATCCCAATTCCTCCTTGAACTGACTTTGGAAGGCTTAGAGTCACAAGTGTCACTCCTCTAATGGCTCACAAACACCATAAGCAAGAGGATGAAGAGGAGAGAGGATGGAGGCTGCCCAAAAAGTGTGAAAAACCCTAGAAGGTTGCTTGTCCACGTTTTTGAGCCTTAAGGGTTCTATATATAGTGAGGCAATTAGGGTTATCTAACAAGGAAACCCTAATTTGGATGCTTAAGCCCTAAGCAACCCATGGAGCCCTTTCTTAAAGCCTTGGACGACTTCATATGGGCTTTCCCCATAGAATTCGTCCACCTTATAATAAAAGGCAATCCATGGCCCAAATTGCAATTATCTTATAATTACAATTCCAGTCCCTTAAGTTTAATTAATATCTTTTAGTCACAAAACTAATTACCAATTAATTATTGACTAATATTAATTAAACAATATGATTTCTCATTTAATATATTATTCTCATAATATATTAATAAATCATATTTAATCCTTTCTCTCCATAATTCATCCTATCAAGTTGCTTCGGTGAAGGCAACCCATACACCATAAAATCTAAGTGACATAAGGTTTTGACAAATTCTCATTGATAGGAACACATACACCATAAAATCTAAGTGACATAAGGTTTCACTCCGATTCATGAAAATGATGGTGAGGAAACGCTTTCACTAAGTAGATTTTAAATAGTTAACAATTGTGATGATTGCATTCTCAAATTCAATTATGATTACGGCATCCCTTTTTATAATTCGAATTATGTGAAATGGCAAGAGATCTAAACATTATGATTACGACATCCCTCTTCATAATTGTTTAGACACACATGTGAGCTATCTAAAGAAAGGTGTATGAGTTTGAGAAGCCTAGATAGAGTCTTATCAAAGCATCTCATATCAGAAATCTGAACTTTGGTACAAAAGTCAATAAAGTATTGATTTCTAGAAGTCCAGCTGATTTCTGGATACATGTCAAAGCTAGTGGGATCATATGTGTTATGCTAATAATTATCATGTTAGTGGGAGCATGATTATTATGTTAAGTATTGCAAGTTAGCAATGTTAATTATAGAAAACAAAGTTTCAAATTTGCAAAAATACAGAATATGAAAAAGTTGTTTTGCTATAATTAAGGGAGAGAGAATTATATTTCATTCCAATTCTAAAAGCTTAGATTGTGAGATTTTAATCAAATTTAGTCAAGTATATATATGGATATTATTATGGAATGGTTCAACATAAGGAAATTCTATATATGAGAATATTATTTGCGTTCTAAAATTCGATTATGATTACAGCATCCCTCTTCATAATCTGAATTATGAGAACATGATAAATAGAAATGAAAATATTATAGCAAAAGACTGGTCTGATATAATGTCTTTATGTGATAACATACAAAATTACGATAAAACAATAAAATTTATTCACGACCAAATATTAATATAATATAGTATAACTATATTTTAACTTTTATAACAAAATTATTCTATAAATCGCTTATAACCCACAAAAAACTAATGTGTTTTTAAGACACAAAAGGTATTTTATTAACAAAAAAAATCCGCTAAGTTTAGCTTGCAAATGAACGAATTCCCTTAAAATCACAAATAACTTGTAAATGTTATTTACTTTTGTCATTTAAATTAAGAAACAATATTTTTTTGTAAATAAAAACAAACATATATGAAGGTTTGGTTTAAATGATAATAGAAGTTTTAATGTAAAATTAAACCTATTTTAACTTTATAACAAAATTATTCTATAAATCGCTTATAACCCACAATAAACTAACGTGTTTTTAAGACACAAAAGGTATTTTATTAACAAAAAAATCCGCTAAGTTTAGCTTGCTAATTAATGAATTCCCTTAAAATCACAAATAATTTGTAATGTTATTTACTTTTGTCATTTAAATTAAGAAACAATATTTTTTTGTAAATAAAAACAAACATAAATGAAGGTATGATTTAAATGATAATAGAAGTTTTAATGTAAAATTGAACCAAGATTTTATTTATAACCATAAACAATAACGTAAATTTATTATTCACAAAAGTAGTTTATTTTTCTTTTTAAATGATTACAACGACATATTATTATCTCTGAATATTATTAAAAGAGAACCTTTAATTCTAACTTGAAGAAATCAGGGTCATTGATTGAATTTCAATCTTATATTTTACACCATTGGATTATTTGTTGACATCATCTTTGTCAACCCTTTTATTTTTGTCCACAAATTTTATAAAACATATATTACGTTTTAAATTAGGAAGTCTATTAATCACAATTAGATATCATCAAAAATAAAAAAAAATTAAATTAGGAATTCTATTAATAACAGTTAAATCTCACCAAAAATAAAAAGAATTAAATTAGGAATTCTATTAATGACAATTAAATCTCACCAAAAATAAAATGAAAAAATGCCCCGTCTCATCCCTTATTACCAGTACCCCTACACTCTCTCCCTTTTTTCTTTACATAATTTATCTAACCTAAGTTTTGTAGAGAGGAAGAAAATGGGGAAAGAAGAAATAAAATATATGCCGACTTCGATCTGTGTAGACTAGTCTTGTGTTCGATCAACATTAAAGAAGGAGAAATGATTATAGAGATAAATTTCTTTGGATTCTAATTTAATTTGGTCGTAGTTTAGATCGATTTTGGGTACGTTTTAGATTATGTTTCTTTTATTCTGTTTCAACTATGAAGTTCTAATCTATAAAACCTTTCGATTTAAGTTTAAATCCATAATGGTTACATCTTTTGAATTTGCTTCGATTTTTGTTCTTATGATCTGTATTGTTGATTTTGATTTTTTAAGTTATAGATATGTGGAGAGCAAAATGATGGACACAGCAGCACCACTACCTCTCATCCATTGCTTCAATTTGGAAGATATGTCCACTAGGTAGTAAATTTGTATATGTCAATTTTCTTTTTTATTTTTACATTTTTGTATATTCATTTAGCCAACGATTTTTTGTGGCTTACCAGGTCATGAATGGAAGATATACTCGAGTCAATATCTATAATGCTTTACTCATTCAATCCCTTCCTGGATTTGGAGATGGAATTTAAACCCTTATACCATTGAGTGATCCACATATTCTACAACTTAGCAAAACCCAGTAGTGATATATGGTTTGATTTATTGTAAAAAACATCTTTAAAAATACAAAGTGGGCTCTTAGAAATAAGTTATTGCTTATCCTTTTTTAATATTATAAAAAAACATCTTTTAGACTCAATAGCAAAGAAAAGACAAAGTTTTAGTATACCATGTAAACAGATTACATCGATAAATCTTATTGGAAAATGTTTGGGATTGATTAATTTTGGTTAATTAGCAGGTTTTTTTTTGGTTAACTTGTGTTGTTTGGGCATGCCGAGAAGTATAGTAAGAACCTTGCACAACCTTATTCTTTCGTTTAATTGGTTTGAATCTTCTTATTGAGTTTACTTTCTCAATGATAAATAGGTACACCCTGCACTCTTGAAAATAGGGTTGGTAACATTGTGAGTATCAAGGTTTTCTCAGCAATAAGATAAGATATTAGTATAAAAATTGCAATATAAACCATTTTTAATTACATAATAATAACTAAACAAAGATATGTGAATGGTTATCTTTATAATTTAATTGCAATATATAACATAAAAATCGTATGAAATTTTCATTGTTCCATTCAATGCCTCACAAATATGTTTCTGGAATGGAATTACTTATTCCATTATCTTGCTTTTACGATTACCTATCCATTCCATTTCTTTGTTGTTCCATTCTTTGCAATCTCACATATCTCAAAAAAGTAATTCGGAAATCCATCATACAATAGAAAATGTTTTATAAACTCCTATAAGGGAAGATGAAAGATACGACTAAATGAGTGTATGGTGTTAATCTAGTTATGATGTTCTTTCATCTTTATTTGCATGTTTCTAACTTGTTTGTAGGATTGTCTATAAAATATTATTGTTATATTTGAAAGTTCATTTTACCATTTTCATCTTTTTGTGTGTATATTTTAATATTTCAAGTTTTTTTAAAGTATTTGAAGGACCGTTTCTGCCTGGGAGTGGAGTGAAGTCAAGGGCCCTAAAACTGGAGGGTAGTTGTATTTAGAGCCAATTAAATATTGAAGATTTTTGTTGGTATTAATTTCAATAATCATATGTACCCTCGAAGAGATATCATAACCATAGTTTATTTTATATAATGTTTTTTTTTGTATATTTATTAGATGTTGTACAAGTTATGTCTACAAGGTGTTGGTGTTTTTTTGTTGGCAAGTTATTACGCTATCTAACACCCCAATAATCTGTAATATTTTAATAAGATGGTGACAATTAGTATTTTTTTTCTTACAACTTCTCTTCATATTGATTATCCATTGTGGTTTGAGTTCTGAAATGCTGCCACTGAGAGGATTCCACATTGTGGGGCGTTGAAATTAATTATAAAATGAGGCATGATTTATATGCCTTTTTGGGTATTGATGGAAATGTTTAATATGACAATTTATGTAATATATAAATTTAAATGTTAATTAGTAGGTCATTAATATGACAATTTTTTAGGGAAAATTTGTTTTTAGTATTGAAATTTGCAAAAAAAGAAAGTTTATTAACGGCATTGTACTTAAAAAAATATATTATTTTAGAATACTTTTAGATGATATTGAAACGTTTCATGTTTTCCAACATTGAAGCTCATTTGTAGGACAATGTTCTGGAAGCGGATTTCATTAATAGCATTGAACTTTGCAAAAAAAAAAAAATCATTAATAGCATCGTACTTTTAAAAAAATAACTTTTTTTGGAATTATTTAACTGCAGGTAGATTCCTTGAATGCCTACCTTGATGAACATATGTGGAGAAATCTTTTTGGAAAAGGATAAAATCCTGATATGACAACCCGAACAAGAAAAAGAAAAACCCAGTTTTGACTAACCTAATTTATTCAAAATCTTTATTCATTTTAGTAGCTTACACATCATTTAGATGCTCTCAAAATAGCATATGAAATAACTTCGATATGTAATAAAGCTAAAATGTTATTTGACATGTTTTGTACTTTCTAATGATCATTACCAGGATACATTTGAAGGATTTTTTTTACCAAAAAGAATGTGACCAATATACAAAACAATGTTGCATATTCATAACCTAATGTTCTTAAGTTACTGTAATAAGGTCTTCCTGTAATAGTTGATTGACCCTACCCAACTATCCCATGCAAGTTAATGGATTTATGTTGTTCTAAATGTGTTAAAATGATTCACTTAGGTGTTACTCAACACATGGTTTGCAGACTATTCACATTGATTTCATGATTGAGAAGAACACATCACATCGACCAAGATCAGACTATCAACCATATTAGTGACCCCCACTGAGATTAGCAATCTAATTTGAGTAATCATCCAAAACAGACAATGAACTTTGAACTGTAATAAATCTAAAATCAATTCCTAAATTGTACATCAAACTTCCAACGTTAAACCTTGAACATTGTCAATTAATGTTATCAAGTTGATATGCATTTGATTATTTAGGTATATCGTAAATTGTTTAGCTTCCCCTGTTGAATTATGGCGTGAATGTACAGTTTTACGTTTAACCGCAAACATGAGGCTTTAGTTTGGTTGTCTGACTAATGATTTGGATGAGACAAAAGCATTTGATAAGTGGATTATTAAAACCAGAGAAGGTAATATTGGTGGCCCTAATGATGGTGAAGTTGAAGTTGAATTTCCAGAAGACGTTGTTGTTCGCTCTACAGGTGACCATATTCATTCAATTGTATCCACCATTTATCCATCATTTGAAAACCATCTTGATGATCCATTATATTTTCAAGATAAAGCTATTTTGGTACCTACAAATGAAGAATTTGATGCTACCAATGACTACATTTTAGGATTGATGAAAGATGAAGGGAAAACATATATAAGTTCAAACTCTTTATGTGAGATAAAGTTACCGGATTTTTTTGAGGAATCAATCTACTATTCAGTCGTGTTAAATGGTTTTAAGGCGTCTAGAATTTCCAACCATAAACTTACACTAAAATAGGTGTTCTAGTCATGTTACTTTGCAATATCGAACAAACCAAAGGACTATGTAATGGTACTAGGTTACATATTGTTAGGATTGGAAGACATGTCATTGAAGTCTGAATCATATATGCTAGATTTTTCAACGAGACTACTTATATACATTGCATGAAGTTAACTTCATCTAATAAAAGAATCTCATTCCGTATTTAGCGGAGACAATTCCCCATAGTTGTTTATTTTGTTATGGCCATTAACAAAAGTCAATGACAATAATTATCAAATGTTGGATTATACTTACGTAGGTTCGTCTTCACTCATTGTCAGTTATATGTGTTTTTGTTTCTCGTGTCACAAGTGAAAAAGGACTGAAAGTACTCATATATGATGAGGGTCGTCCGACTAATAAAACAAAAAGTTATGTCTACAAAGAGATCTTTCAACGATTATAGATATTCAAGTGTTTCATTGTTTTTTTTTCAGATATTTCAATGTTATCAATAATACTAAATCTGTTTCTATTACTTTATTTTTTTATAGTGACAACTTTTTTATACATTTATATGTATATTTTTATATGTTCTCCGCGTTTTACGCGGGTCATAATCTAGTTTTTAACCAAACCATCAACTTTCTTCTGTTTTTAACTTAAAAGACGAACATATTGTATTTTATAACCGATCAACAAGCTTTTATTTTTATTCAAAATATTAATATAATTTATTTGTAATAACACATACCAATGTAATGTTTATATTAAACCCAAAACATATATATTTCTCTTTTTAACCAAAAAACAAGAAAATTTTATTTTTTTCATGTTAAATAATTCGTAAAAAGGAAACTAATTATCGTTTGGAAATTATTTTTCACCGTTACATCGCATGGGTAACCTACTAGTATATATATATATATATATATATATATATATATATATATATATATATATATATATATATATATATATATATATATATATATTCAAAAAAGATAAAAAGAAAAGTTAGAAATTGATAACTTAAAATTTTTATTGTAATTTGAACCACCTGGTGAAAATATGCATGCGACTAAGTGGTGCTACAATTGAAGCTATGGCCTACTGTTTAATTACTAGTTCTTAGGTTTTGACTTTTCACATACAAATTGCATTCGAAATACACGCATAATTGATTGAAAAAAGTGATATATTAATACATTTGACTACTTTAATATATTAAAATTTTAATATATTAAATTGAATTTGCGTAATAAAGAGCGTTTATTTAAGATTTTACTTTTCAATTTACATTAAATGCCCCTACTCTTATATTCATTTCCAAATCAAACCTTATTTAAGATTTTACTTTTCAATTAATATATATATATATATATATATATATATATATATATATATATATATATATATATATATATATATATATATATATATATATATATATATATAGGTAGGTAGGTTCAATTGAGAAAATAAAAAAGATTGAGAATGGAGGAATCATTCTCAGCTACTCATTTAATTAGCCTCTAAACATTAAAGACACGGTGACAAACTTATAAATATGATATATAATAGCCTTCAATCACAAATACGTAAGTGTACAGAATTAGATAACAGTTGAAATTTATTCGTTTTGCGCTCCTTCAATCCAACCTTCAATTCTGCTTGAATACCAACATATCTTCAACATCTACGATTAATTATACTTCCAACATCATTAGAACAACATCATCGATAATCAACAAAAAATTCAATTCTTATAATTCATTCAACGTCGCTCATCAAATAAAACATCGAAATTCAGGTTAGAAAAAGATCAAATCATTTTTTGTTTGAAAATTTTCGTATATTTCTCTACCAATCTACTATTTTGTAAGATTTAAATAGTCAAAGTATCATATTTATCATATTTTTAAAAAAAGTTAACTTGTATGCACTCCAACTGTTTGATGAAATGCATAAACTAAATTACCATGTTATATATTCACATATGAATATGTTTTCTCACCTGAATCAATATGTGATTATTAAAACACAAAACAAATATGCAAGTCTGTATGTTATTCATATGTTAATAACATATAAAAATTATATATATTCCTGAAAACACCTTGTATATGAATATACTGTACAATATTCACATATGAATATACCAACTATTATTCATAAGTGAATATACGATCTAATATTCACAAGTGAATATACTATGTACTATTCTCATTTGATATACCATGTAATACTATATAATATTTACATATGAAAATATCATCTAATATTCATAAGTGAATATACCATCTAACATTCACAGGTGAATATACTATGTAATATTCACAAGTGAATGCATTGTCTAATATTTAAATGTGAATATACTGTGTTTAGTATATATGCTATATTCATATATGAATGATATATAAATTGTAAAAAAAATTAATCATAGTTTTTATTCATAAGTAAATAACGAATGTACTGTAGTAAAAACTGATTTATTTTTATTCACTTATGAATAACGATAGCTGAAAATATAAAAAAAATTATTTTATCTTAAAATTATATCAATATGGATGTCTATTTGTAGAGAATAAAAAATCATGAATTTTGGTATATTTAAAATCATTTTCGATAAAAATAGCTTCTTAAAAATAAAAAAAACGAAAAAACTATGTTTTTGTATATATTAAGGTAATGCTTAGCATAGTTTAAGGAAGCATGTTTTGTTCGAAAACACATGTGCATTACTTTCCCATTTCCGCCGGTACATTGGAGGCTTTTGCGGCAAAAATAAATGATTGGCTGAGAATGATTCCCCCATTCTCAACCTTTTTTTTCTCAATTGAACCCTCCTCCTCCTCTCTCTCTCTCTCTCTCTCTCTATATATATATATATATATATATATATATATATATATATATATAAGAAATGAATCTTAGGAATAGTAAACTTATCATTTTTTTTGGCAGAATTGGTTCCTGTACTATTGTTGGGCTTCAAAGTTAGAAATAGTAAATTTGGATGTTTTTTTGACAACTTTGCTTCTCATTCTTTAGTCATTTTGACACTTTTGGTCCTTGCAATCAATTACATTTTTAGGAACCTTTTAATATTTAAAGTTTGGCCACAAAACTTTAACGGTTTGACAACTTTGATCCATTTTCTAAAAACTTGCTAATTTCTACCCTTTTAATTCTTTAGACATTTTGACACTTCTGGTCCTTGCAGTTAAAACTTTTACATTTTTTTCATAAAAACATGAAAAAAAACGATCCGGGGCAAAGCTCGAGCTTTTCATCTTTACACTTTCTACGTTTGTCATATTTATCGATTCGGAAACAACATTGAAAGCTTCTGGCCCCCGCGTAGCGGGGGTAACCTTTCTAGTTATATATATTATGGAAATGATTCTTAGGAACTAAAAATTTCATCGACTATGGTTTTTGTCAGGCCGTGAGTAAGAAAGCCACTCGAAATTGGTTAGTTCTTCTTTCCCACTCCCTCAATTATCTATTTACATCATTCTTCTTTTTTGATTTCTAGGTCATGTAACTGTTGTTTCTATTTTATGCTTTTGTTCTTCTGTATTGTTATTTATTTATTGTTTGTTATATTTTTTCCTTCTTATTCCATGAAACTGTATCAGCAGGCTGAGGAAAGCAGCTGATGTGTTTTCCTCTTTATTTGTTTCTTTTGTGTTTCTTCAGTTTCATTATGTATGTACAGATCTTTGTTTTTCACTGTTTGCTATATGTTTTGATGTTATCTATTGACTTTCGATGAGGTGGTGGCCCATTATTACGAGTGCATACTTAACTTCATAAAATAAGGCCCAAGTTAAATCAACATATATATAAACATTTGCTATCAAATAACCAAATGATCAGTTGTGATGAGATCTTTCTTTTTCAGGATTTTGTTAATACATGGAAAAAGAGGTGTTCATTTCTTTTGAGACTTTGATTTTCTTATCTTTAATGTAAACCAAGACTTTCCTTACGACTTGAAATAATTCTTAAGTTGTTAATTGGCTGTTATAAGCTTATGACATACTTTGACTTAGTTATCAAACAATTGAATAGTAGAATATGTTTACCTCAATAATCTTAGTTAATTTCTTCTTGCTTTCTTAATTTTTGGTTGGCAGTTCACAAAATAGTCATGTCTTCTACTAATTTCAATTTGCTAGCACCAGTTAAAATTTTCAATTCTGGTTTTAAAACTGACAGAGTAGTTGCTTAAGTTGGTTAACGTGTTGTTTTGTTGCTTAATATATGTAAGAAGTTTTATAAGTTTTATTTGACTTTCGATTCATGTTGATGTCTAAACACCCCTGTGGATTTCTTGCATCGGGGATTTAAGCGTTTCAAAGGGTTTTCATTAAGTTACAGACACTTTTCATTGAAGAAAGCGTCCAACAGGTACTTTGTTATCATTTAATCATCCAATGTTAATTCAAGGCATATTTCCCTCTGATTGCTCTATTTGTCTCATCAGTGATTAAGATGGCGAATTTTTTAAGTATTAACCATGTGATTGTTGAAAATATATGAATATTTGAACTTTTACACTATACGGTATCTGATTAGGGAACAATTAGATTGTCTTCATTGGTATTTCCCAATTTGCATTTAAAAAATAAAAGAAATTTAGAAATTGTAATAATTTTCTTTTTCAGCTGAAATATTATGAGCAGAACTTGATGGGTTACTTAAGGAATAAGGTTTGCCCAATTCTTCATATGTCAAACGTGTAGTTGGCCAGTAGCATAAGTAATTTTAAAAAAAAAAAATAGCAATGCTTTAGGTAACTAACAACTATTTTGGAGTAACTTGACCAAATTAGAAACAAATCTTCATAGCAAAAAGTTGTTCTATCCATTTGTGTTGGACAAATTGAATGATTCCACCTTTTTCCCTGGCCAACAACTTTAAAGAGTGAAATTATTTGAGAAAATCATCTTGTGTTCTTTTTGGGAGAAATCCAATACCTTTGGTTGGTGTGACCCATGAATAATTAGACGATGGCTTCCAAATGGGTGGGTTGACTAATGAGTCGAAATGAGTCATTTTTAATACAGTGAAAACAGGTTGATCCGCCTTCACCTATTTCTTTTTTAAACATACCTATTAATGTTTTGAATATAAAAATGATAAATTCGTTAATTTTTAATAATGCAACTCATCTATGTCGTATCCTTCTTCTCCTGCTTCATATTATTTGTTTTCTTCTCTTGCTTCATTGTGACATCCTTATTGGTTTCTGTCTCACGTTACTGTTGAATTTCACGATTAGTAGTTCGTAGATGTGTTTTAGATAAGTTAGTGAATCCGATTGATCAAAATAAGTCTCAACAGTATACACCAATATTACCTCAGGTAATCGATTGTTTCATAAGATGGTAATGGAGGGTTTTGAGCCGAATAATGTAACCATTTGTTTTCGTTTCCGCCTCTCACCAGTTTCAGAACTATGACTGCTATCATGATTGGATGAATTATTTTTTCGTCAAATATTGAAATTTTCTGAATCCTATTTTCTCTAATTTTCTACTGTTGTTGAAAACATATAGGCAAAGTGATTGATTACAACAT
Organism: Lactuca serriola; assembly: GCF_051521515.1. Taxonomy (NCBI): domain Eukaryota; kingdom Viridiplantae; phylum Streptophyta; class Magnoliopsida; order Asterales; family Asteraceae; genus Lactuca; species Lactuca serriola. The sequence goes on along the minus strand of NC_136408.1, from coordinate 144,342,934 downwards.
AAACTGTTTTAAAGGTAGTCACTCCTGAAAGAATTTGTGTTGGGTCAACATTCAGTTTTCAGATGTTGATGTTATTTTTTTTTGCTTCTTTTGCTCTTTCCATTATCCTAACTGAAACATGATAACACTCATCAGTTGTTTCTTTAGTATATTTTCAAGCCACGTGTTTGTGAAAATTCAGATAAGCATTTTTTTATTCTGAACAATTTTTACCATGGTGTAACTAAGGAAACTTTGTGATTTGTTTGCAAATTGGTGGCCTGTTATAGGAGATTATCTTCTACTGTTACGCCAGGCTTCTTTTCTTTTTTATTTTATTTTTTAAATTTGGGCTTTTCAAAAAAAAATTCACACCTTTGGTAATCAAAAATGGATATGGCTTGAAAAAGATTTTAGAATAAATTCAAGTCAAAATTGGCAGCATTGCCCTCGCTTTGGCCCCTGCTCCGATCGTTGTTGTTCCTACTTCTGCTATTGGTGGTGGGAATTTGAATTCTTCAAACGATGGCAACAATAGAACCCCAAACGCAGATTCATCTGCTAAGAAAAAATAGAGGAAGGGAAGAGCCAATTAGATGCTTTAGGTAATCGAGCTTATTAATTTAATGTGTTTTTTGTTGAATTTCATGTTGATCATCTATAAGAAGCATCTGAATGCTTTAGGCTATGTTTAAGTTCATATTTTGTTGCAGGCGGATCCCCTGAAGAGAACTCATCGCACATGTATTGGAGTTTATATGTAAGGTTTTTCACTTTTGTGGTACAATCAAAATTTAATATGGTCTTTGAAGTTTCAAATTTGAATGTAAGGGTCTTCATTATTACTATATTTTATGATTTTCAGCTTAATGGAATGGTAGAGAAGCATGTTGATTTTATGGTCCACTTATTTGACAAGTAATATCTTTATGTCATGCAAGCTTATTTATTATTGTTATGTTTTCTCCATTGAAGATGATTTGTCCTTCTATTTTTTATTCCTAGGTGTATTTATTAAATAACAACATATCATCAGTCTTAAATGACATTAAAGCTTGGCAAATTGTCCTCTTTGGAAGGTAAGCTCAGTATTTTACTTTTTTGTCCGTTCACTTGCTAATGTAGTCATGTTTAATTCTTTCAAACTCTATGGATTGAAAACTTACTTTTATGTTAAAAAAATTTGGTACTTATTCACATGAAAAGTGACAATTAATTTGTCCAGTATATTACTTACATGTATTGCAAGTTGCAACCCAATGTTGAAAACTTGAGTCTTTGACATAACTTTTTTTTTTGTGTGTATTTATTGTTTTGCATGTTTATAATGTAGTTAATCTTTTTTCTGAAAAATCAAACATATTTGCTGTTAATTTTCAAATTTCAAATAATTTATTTGAACATATAAATTCATAATACCTATGTCTTACTTTTAACATTTAGGAACCTCTTTTGTATCATTTTTATGTTGCAGGCCCAATGAACATTTAATTTTGTTATGGAGGAGGTTTTGGAATTGATCCCGGTAAGTTTTTCCATGTAATTGAAATTTTTGCATAACTAGAATAGTTGAAGTTCAAAAAATTTAACAGTGATTAAATTTTATGAGATTTCAGATTTCTTATATAGCTTACTGATTTCTTATATATCTTACTGCTTTCTTATATAGCTTACTGTTGAAGTGAAGCTATCTGATCAAAATTGTAGTATTCTTGATCCAAGATTGCTATAAGTTTCCCTAATTTTTTTAGGTAATTTAATTTTTTTACATTTATTGAGAATTTTACAAGCTTTTATGCTATAAGATTTTCTTCAATTTTTGATGTTATCGTTTTCCTTATTTCTGATTAGTCTGATGTATTCTGAATTTTAATTCAAAATCTGATATGTGATTTCTGATTTTGAAAATCTAATATAAGATTTTGTTTTCTATAATTCTTTATAATGAGATTTTGAAATTCTCATATTGTAACTATGGTTTTGAAAATCTATAATAGTAAAATATGATGTATCTAAACTCCTGATTATGAAAATCTGAGGCATTTGAAATTCTGACATTGAAAACCTGATATTGGCATGCGAGTATATTTTTTGGTTTATCATGGTGTTTCAGGTTTCTTTGTGATTGTTTCAATTTGGATGGATCGCAGATGCTTCTGTGTTGAATTTTTTGCCCTTGTGATGATGGCTGCCTTGGTGGTTTTCTGATATGTTTATGGTTGCTCATGTGCTCTTGATTCAACAGACGAGATCTACACATTTTTGCGTGGAATGAATCTTACAAGTGGAGAATTCAGTATCGTATGAATTTTTAGTGTTGGAGAAATTGATAGCTGCATGGGATGTCGGTCTTAGTCTTAGATAATGATGTGATTTAATTTCATTGTGGAAAGTTGAACTGGATGGGAAGATGGATGGGGCTGTTGAAACCTGCTGTATAATCTCTTTCAATTTAGCAATGTAATTTTTTTTAATAGCATACAACACTTTGATATCTTTTCTTATTAACACATTGTCCTGTCAAAATTCTATCCAATTATTGGATTGTATTTTCAAAATTTTCTTATTATAACATTTACACATTTGTAAATTGACAAATCTCCTACAATGGCAACGTACTTTATTGTGGCTAACAACTTAGGCAACGTACTTTACTTTGACGCAAAAGCAACACTTTGTGCCCCACGCAACGCAGGGGGGAACTTTCTAGTTTACATTAAATTTTAGTTTGCCCTACTCTTATATATATATATATATATATATATATATATATATATATATATATATATATATATATATATACACACACACACACACACACACACACATATATATATATATATATATATATATATATATATATATATATATATAAAGGGATAATAAAAACATTAAGTACTATGAGAACGTAAAAACATTATTTTTATGTTATTATTTTGCATTGAATTTTATATCTACAACTTTTTGTCATTATTTAGCAATGAATAAATAAATAGTCACAGATTAAAACTAAAATTAAAATTCACTACAAAATCCACATAAATAAATTTATAATAGAATAATAACATTCATATGAATATATAAATAATCAAACGTTAATATTCATATTAGAATTATTTCAACAATACACATATATAACCTTCATTACAGAATAATAACATAAATATAGTGTTTTTACGTTCTCACACAATTTACTGTTTTTATTTGAACTTACTTCTATATATATATATATATATATATATATATATATATATATATATATATATATATATATATATATATATATATATATATATAAGAAAAAAAACCAAGATTTTGGAGTTATTATTTTGCTCTAGTATCAATACGTTTGAGGTTAAGAAATGATCTCTTGCATAATGGTTGACTAAAGAGTTCTTGTAAAAACATTAGATTTACTCCGTTAATAATGATAAGATTTTCATCTAATCTATAATTCTATGTTTATGCACACAAGGGAGGAGCCATATTCGATGAAAATCTCATGTACGGTTCTGTAACAGAGATTCTTTGAGTTGAATGACGACTGTAACGGATGTCAGCTCAATCTGGAGGAAATTATGCGGAAGCTTTACAAAATTTATGATTAAGCTATGTAAGTAGAAATTAATCCATATGACCGAAGTTATATACTCTATAGCATATGACTTATCCACAAAAGTAACAGATAACATACGAAAGCTTTGGAATATTATTTTCGAACGCTTTAACAAAACTCATTCTTACCACAAGCTTTCAATAATATGGTCGTGATATGTGATTATGTGCGACCAATATAAATGAGAAAAATTATCAATTTGAGAACGCATGAACAAAATTTTTAAACCTTAATTTAACAAGGTGACAATTTTGTAAATAATAAAAATGTCATGCAACATGAAACATTCAAAAAATTATGGGGTATTATAGTAACGATCACGTGATGACGTAAATTGATTGAATTGTGTTCATTACAGTGGTTCCCTCTCATTTCAACATATTCTTAATTCCTGATAATTTTTTCTACTCAAACCCTAGATATTATTTTGTCGATTGTTAACATTTTAATTGATTTTCTTTCAAAAATATATGGAGAGTTGATATATTTTAAATATTTATAAGATTTTCATTACGGGATAGTTTTTTAAGATTTATAAACATTTTGTATTTTTATTTTAAAATAAGTTAGATTGATATTATCATACATAATAATAAATAAAAGATAAAAGATAAACATCGTCCGTCAATGGTATAATCTTTAATATTATTAACATACATTTTATCTATATATTTCAAGTAAATAAAATAATATTTGAAATGAAAATAAAAAATATAAGGTTGTGTTTTGAAACTTTTATCTAAGTTAAAGGATGTAAAATAATAATAAAAAACAATAGAATTCATGTAACTGATCGGATTTGATTGCACAGAAATCAAAATCAAGAGAAAATGACAAAAATAGCCAATTACACTAATTGTATTACAAAAATAGCCAAAAAAATCGGGATTACATATTTAGCCACCCATTTTGCAGATGAGAAGGTCCCATCTGCGAAATGGGCATCTCATCTGCGAAAGTACAAGTGCCCGAAGCACAGTTGTGCTTCAGGCACTTGTACTTTCGCAGATGAGATGCCCATTTCGCAGATGGGACCTTCTCATCTGCGAAATGGGTGATTTTTAGGTATAAAAACGTTTTTTTTTTTTTTTTTTTTTTTTTTTTTTCATTTTCACCATTCTCTACACAAAAACTCTCTCTAACTTTGGGCTTCTCTCGGAATTTTGGCTAGTTTTTGAAGAAAATGGAGGATTATGTCAACAATCCCGCAAATATGGTTAGATTTAAACTCTTTTAATGTTTAAAGTTATTTTTTTTTTATCAATTGTTGTATTATTTAGTGTTAAAAAATGTAATTTTGTTGTGTTTGATAGTTTTAGTATATTTTTAGTATACTTGAAGTTTAAATGCAAGTAGAGACAAGTAGATAATGTTTACAATTTGTTATTTTTGTAGTTTTTTTAGTTGTTGTATAACCTGAAATCTTGTAAATTTTTATCCTATAATTGTTTATATAAACTGCAAAATAGTTGTTTGTATATATATTTGTCGTATAACATTTGTATAAGTTGAAAATTTGTCGTATATATATTGTTAGAAATTGTTTTTATTTGTCGTATAAGTTGAAAATTTTGTATAAAGTAGTCGTATAACTTGCAAAATTGTTAGTTTGGTTGTCGTTTTATTTTTAAATTTTTTTGTTTATATGGTTATATAATGTTAGTTTTAATTAGAAAGATAAAAATTATTTATATATTTGTCGTTTAAGTTGAAAATTTGTTTAAGTTGAAAATATGTTTAAGTTGAAAATATTTATATAATTATGTATCATATTGTTTTCTATCGTAAATATATTTGTTGTATAACTTGGAAAATTGTTTATATATGTGTATGTTATTGTTTTTTATCGGGGAAATATATATATTAGTAATTAAGAAAGTATTTGCAGTTCGTAATCATATATTTAAAAAAAAATATATTTTTTAGTTATCTAATTTGTTTTTGTATTTTTTTTTTGCAGCATGATTTTAGTTTAATGAATACGAAAGCCTTTGCGAACCTAAAAGGCTCTGGCGGTAACATATGGGAAGTCTTTGAAGTTTTAGATGATGCCCGACGTGCTATTTTCAGAAATACCGTCTTTGGCTATTTTATTGATGTCCCTCGTTTACAAGGGGACGCTTTATTGTTTCATAAAATGTTCCTTCATCAGATCCGGCCGGACCCTGTTTTATCTCCAGATGGAATAAAACGTTTATATTTTCGAGTAGGCAATACCAAAATGGTTTATGGGCCGGAAGAGTTTTGTTTGATTACCGGCTTCAATTTTGGGGAGTATCCAAAAAACATTGGGAGAAAAGGGTCGGAAAAATTAATAAGCAGTAAAAAAAGATGTTTACTGCGTGAACGGCTATTTCCGGACCATACTAATAGTTCGGTGAAAATCGGCGACCTGAAAAGTTTAATTTTAAATCAAACATTCCTAGCACTTGACGACCTTGATGCAGTTAGAGTATGTTTGATATACATTTTGTGTGAAGGTTTTTTGGGCAAAGAAGTTAACGATCGGGTGCCACAAGATTGGTTTTTTTTGGCTGAGAATTTGGATCTCTGGAATAGGTATATTTTCTTTACGTTAAAAGTTCTATTTTATTAAAGTTATAATTTATATAATAATCAATTTTGTTTTTTTTGTTTTGTTAGCTTCTCTTGGGGTAGCTATCTATGAGATTTTACTTTTGTTGACCTTGAGGATACGTGGAATAAGATACATCATTATTTATCACTTCCTCAGCGTGGTCAAACTTTAAAGTATTCCGTCTCAGGATTTACGGCTCCAATTAGGGTATAAAAATTTTCTTATATTTAAATTGTTTTATTGTTATATTTTTTATTTTAATTTTAACTTTTATTACTGTTATTGTACAAAATTGTAGATATGGATATATGAGATGATTCCGGCTGTTCGTGCATGTGGATTTGCATTGAGAAAAAATAAAGACTTGCCTCGGATGAAAAGATGGAGCGGAACAAAAAAATTGAAATGGGTTGACGTGAACAAGATTTGGTCAAAGATGCAGGTTTAAAAATATTTCGTTTATTATTAATAAAGTTGATTATTATAGTTTTATATGCATTTTTAATATGTTTAATTTTTTAGGAGGGGCTACCACCAAGACAAAACATGTTACCGGGTGATGGTGAGATGACATCTTTTTATTATATGTCATTTCAAGAGTATGTATATGGTGAAGGGAAAGCAGTTCCATCCCCAGTACGAGACCATTTTAGGAGACAAGACGAATCTTCGTCTAGTATGTCGTCCAGTGGTCGCTCTCATGGTAGAGGTCGGGGCAGTGGGAAACACAAGCTAGACGAGTTGTTGAAACGGGTACATGCACTGGAATAGCATGTGTTTATGAATCAACAAAAACCTACAGAGGTTTTTGTTGAAGAAGTGAATAATGAACAATTTTGGAACGATATTATTTTTGAGGAACCGACAGTGTCACAAAGAAATTATGATGAACAGGTTAGTTATATGCTACATTATTTATTAAATTTTATTAACATATATGAATACCTGTGTTCATATTTTATATTTGAAAATATAGGTTGTGCAAGATGAAGTGATGAATAAAAACAATACAACTCAAAATGTTTTTGGTGATACTCAAGACGACAAGGTTGTTATAGATGTTACCTTTACGATTTTAATAATTACTTTTTAATAAAGTGTATTTTGTTATTAAGTAAAAAGTTATATTTTTAATGTAGGTGTTGGAGGAGAGTACTCAGTATGCGGGGAACAAATTTGATGATGATGTGTGTGATGTAAACGATTATAGTGAAGTTAAAGAGGTTATTATATAGTTACATTAATATTAATATTTTGTTTATTTAGATATTATTGCTTATTAAATTATGTGTATTTCGTTATTAAGTATAAAGTATTATCTTTAATGTAGGAGTGGGAGGAGAGGAATGACAATACAGGGAACAAATTTGATGATGATGTGCCGGATGAAGACGAACTTATAATAATGGGAAATGTAGATTATTTTCATGATGATGATGATGACAAAGAAGTTACACCCGATAAACCTAGGAGTCGAAAACCATCACAATTTTTATGCACTCCTTACACCAAGGTATTCGTTTTATTTATAAACTGTTGATTTTATGTTTATGTGAATTATCTGAAAGATATACATTTAAACATTTGAATATTGTTTTTAGTTTCACACGACACCGAAACAAAAAAGAAGAACAAAAAAGAAGGTTGGTATGAAATCAACAAGCCCCGTTCCTCCTCCAGTTTTTGGTGTTGCTCATGACTTCTCCAGGTTGCGCCTGCAACCTTACGTAGCAGGCGGTGAGGATGTCATCCAAAATTATGTATTACATTCATACGATGTGCAACATCGTTTGTTTAATTTCGTGTTAGATAGAGATTTTTGGAGCTCATTGTTTGGGCATACACACGACGGATGGTTGGAGTCAGCGGTAAATAAATTGTTAATTAATTCTTTTAAAAGTTAATTGTTTTTTAGTCAATAACAAAAGTATCATGTGTGCAACATATAACCAATTGGTACTGACTTTTGATGGAGAGACGGTTTGAGAGCGACCGACATACAATAATGCCTCCAAATTTTTTTGTTTCTTATGCTTTGGAAGAAGGACAGGACTGGAGGGCGTTTATGGCTGGTATTGCTACATGGGATGTTGATACGGTAAACTTAATAGTTTATATTGAAAATAATATCGTTTTTTTGTTATGTTTTTGTATTGTGATGTTTTTGTATTGTGATGTAAATAAACATAATTTTATTTTCTGATCCTTATACAGGTCTTATTGCCGATTCATTCATCCCCTAATCATTGGCTATTTGGGGAACTACGATTAGCGTCAATGGAAGTGCATATTTATGACAGTCTTGGTAGAGGTGCTTATGAAAAATTCCAATCCGAAGGAATCTTTTCCAAATTTGAACGTCGGGTGGCAAATTATTTGGACAAGATTAAGTATTGGGCGCGGAGGAACATCCCAAGGATTCCATTGAATATGCAATTCATTTATGAAGAAAACGTTCCCCAACAAAGTAGTCATTTGGGAGATTGCGGTGTTTTTCTTTGTATGTTTATGGAGCAATTGGTTTCAGGTCAACCAATACGTGTTCTTATTGACCCAAAGAACGCAGCTTTAGAGTTCCGTCTCCGGATGGCAAAAATTATTTGGGGGTCTAGTCTTGCTCCTCTGTAGTTGGATTATATAAATGTATATACAAATTAATGTTGGATTTCATTATTAGTTTATCTTTAGAGTTTACTCAACGGATGACAAAAAATATAACGTTACGACAATTACAACAATTTAATGACCTACTAATTACTTATCAATAAATTCAACATAAGAACGACCACAACATTTGTTTTAACGTTACAAATACAACAACTTATTGACCTAACAACTTCAAAACCATAAAAACAATATTGAAAAGCTTACAACTTGTAAACAAGAACTGCCAAGAACAACACCCAACTACAAACCAACGCTATCTTTAACTTCTTATTTTCTGATTGAAAGAGCTTATTAGAGTTAGCTACTTTAGCTATTACCATAGAAGATTGGTCCTTCTCTTCATCAACCCAACTGATAAACCCGCATTTTGGTCCCTGTTAAATTTAATATCCACAGTAAGAAAATAAATTTGTGTCATGTAAACACGAGGGTTTAAATTTGAATGACGGTAAGAACATGATACCAAATACGGGCAAGCGTAGAACAATCTTCCTGGGTTTTTAGCTGTACCCGAAATCCTAACGATACGTTCTCCTCCACAATTGCAGTATGCCATTAGCCTTCTTATTCTTTTAAATCGGAGTTACTTTCTCAGTTAAATTTTTTCATAATGAGTGACACCCATTTATAGAATAAATCATATTACAGACAATTCTTTTTTACTATGAAATAAACTGGTTTGACTATGAATTCAAAAAGTTCAACTATGGAATGCAGACAAGTACATTCTGTAGTATTGTCATGTCGGTCAGTGAAATTTGACTATGAAATGAACTGGTTTGACTATGAATTCAAAAAGGTCAACTATAAAATGCAGACAAGTACATTCTGTAGTATTGTCATGTCGGTCAGTGAAATTTGACTATGAAATGAACTGGTTTGACTATGAATTCAAAATGTTCAACTACGAATTTAAAGGGTTAAACTATGAATTTTGATCAGTAGAGATACAATATCTTCTATTTATAATTCCATTTGTGTGATCATTGTAGAGCACAATTATCGGTATTGAAAATGAGTAGTCACAGCCAAAGAACCTTTTCTCAACTACCAATTTTCTTGCATAACCTTCAAAGAACAAATCCTAATACCTTCACAGCCATTAAGAAAACTGATAACAACCGCTTTCAATTCTGTTTTGTGGCTTTAGGTTGCGTGGTATAACATACTTCTTTTATTGAGTTATACAATATTTCATGGTAATGTATGTCGATTAGTTCTTACATAACACTAATATGTGTTCGTTTTTATGTAGATTCGTACCTTCCTTAGGTGCATGATACCGCTGATATATGTGGGTTATTTACCCCTTCTTGGGAACTTTCTGACAACAATGTACTTCGCAGTGGCTTTAGATGGAAATCATGAGCCACTACTCTTAGCACTTGGTTTGGGAACCTTACAGTGTGAAGAATCATGGAGATGGTTCATGATGAGGTTAAGAGATTGTTTAGGTGAGGACACAGAGGTTGGTTTCATAAGCAACATGTGTGATAACATAGACTTTGGTGTTGACAGTGCCTACCCGGATTCCTATCATGGATATTGTCCTAAAGATATAGCTCGAAAGATACGTGAGTCTATCGGACATAACAATACGGAAGTCAAATCGTTGTTTTGGAAGTCATGCAATGCATATAGCGTTGATGATTTTTACTTGTGTTTCGAAAGGTTGCAAAGTACATGTAGGCAACCACCTTTCTGCACCTTGCTTATGAGTCCAATTTACTGGCTTGACGATATACCGATTTCAAAATGGACAAGAGCATTTTTCCCAAAAATACGTTACAATGTTAAATCGATTGACGTCCCTGAAATTTTGCAAATTATATCCTCACGTGAGTTTCCTATAACAACGATAATTGAGTTAACCACCACGTCGATAAAATCAAAGTATGCTGAACGGGCCGAACTGGCTGGTAAGGGAGATTGTTATATTTTGTTTTTTTTATTGTGCTGCTATTTTTATTAAAATATCAAATTTTACAGGGAGGTTGTCTGGTGGGTTGACCCCTTACGTTGAGAGTAAGGTTCAAAAAAGTCTCAGCAAGTCTTACAATTGTAATGCAAAACGTTTGTATGGGGATACATTTGAAGTCCATGGCACTTTTGCCACCAGCAACGTACAACTTGAACGAAGGGTATGTAGTTGTGGTAAATGGCAAAAAAGCGGTATACCATGTGGCCACGCTATAGCATGTCTAAGAACCCGTACATCTGAGTCCATTCAGAGAATGGTTGAATACAAGTTCACTAATTATGTGTATCGAGTTGCATATGGATCTGAGTTGGTGAATGGTATACCATCATATGAGCATTGGGAAATACCAAATGAAACGGTGGTCTTGTTACCTCCCTCAATGCAGTAGTTATTCATGTAGCACATTTATGTTTTATGTAGTATTATGTATTAGTTTTTTATGTACTCCGTTTTTATTTTACTGCTGTGTTACGTATTAGTTATCCATGTACCCAGTTTATTTTTTATGTCGTATTATGTGTTAGTTATTTATGTACCCCGGTTTTATTTTATTGCTTTCTAAATATTGGCTATTGAGGGAACAACATACATTAAAAGAAATGGACGCTTATTAAATAGTAACGACTAGACACATACAACAACAAGCAACTTAAATAACGAAAAATAATTAACTTAACCAACATGCATATTAAAAATAAGGGACATTCTTTAAAACATTCCATGCATCTAAGTGGGTAAACTCGCTACCATCGTATTGAAAGCGGTATAGTTCCAAAGCCACCTGCCGTAGAATGTCTTCATCCGTATTTGCATGTTCGTTATCCAACTCGTTATAAATACGTTGAAATTGTTTCACCTTCATTTTCATATCCAGAAACTTCGCTTTGACATCTCTTCTTCTTCGATATTGAGTGCGGTTCATTAAATGGTGAAACAAATGACAGACACGAGACCAAAATGATCCAGCACGAACTTGTGGGGGACCCGGTGGAAAATCCACCTCTACAGTTGTAATCCAAGCTTGAACCAAAGCGACCTCCTCTGCGTTCCTCCATATATGTGGTGAGTCCATAATTGCAAGGAGGGAAGTAATAGAATACAATTACAACGGATATTGAAATCTATTTATAACGACTCCTTACTTTCCTGGTGCAATGAGTTGTCAACTCAAACAACAATGTATTGTGTTGTCATTCAACCGGGGATGAATTGTCAACTCGAACAGTGATCTGTTGTGTTATAAGTATAGTACACTGCATTCGTCAGTTAATTTTGACTATGAATTGCAGACATATTAGAAGTTTGAACTGCGATTTTGTGTAGAAACTACTATAAATTGACCCTAAGTTACATGCAAAACGTTATTAAATTAACCAATATAGTTGTTCAAATATTGTTTTTTACATTCTACCCTCTTTGTTTCAATCCAAATGACTTCTATATCATGGAGCAATGAAGAGTTCTTGGTTCTTACACATGCTTATATTCATGTGTACGAGACAAGCAAGTTGAATGATCCAATGTTTTGGAGCCGTCTAACAAATATTTTCAATGATGAAAACCGAATGGCTACAAGAAACGATCGTGACGAACTAGACATCTTAGCAAGATGGTATGAAATGAAAACCGAAGTTCTATTATTCAACGATCTTTATACCAAAATTGACGACACCCGTTTAAATGCTACTGAGGATGTCATCTTGGAAGCTGCTAAGGAGGAATACAAGTCATTAAGTAACGGGTTGGAATTCCAGTTTGAAGCCCCTTGGAATATTTTGAAATATATCCCGTTTGTTTAAAATCTATTTTAGTTTATTATTTGAGTACTAGGTTATTTTCATGTATTTCTTATGTATTTCGTATGTATTTTGTTTGTTTAAAATCTATTTTAGTTTATTATGTGAGTACTAGGTTATTTTCATGTATTTCATATGTAATTCGTATGTATTTCATATGTTTAAAATATATTTTAGTTTAGTATGTGAGAAACTCGTATGATTAAGTTGAGTTAATATATATATTTTAGTTTATTATGTGACAAACTCGTATGATTAACTTGAGTTAATAAATGGCCATTGCATTAGTTATCAAAATATATTAGAATACATTAGTAACAAGATTCCATGAACCATTAAAACATCACAACAATTACATGAAAAAAACGACATAATACGAACAAAGCATTAACGTAAAACACAAGTCCATGGCTTATTCTTAACACAAATTAGAGCGGTCTATTTGAAATACTGTTTATCTCTAACAACCTTCCAAACTTCCTCATATTCGAAGTCTCTGCCTTCATGCTCAAAGATGTAAAACTCTGTAACAACTTCCAAGAACTCTTCTTCGTCACGACAACGAACATTGTTATGTTTCGCATAACTACATGCTCGATTGAACCATGTCACTTCCTCCTTTACATCCGTCCACTTAGTAACAACATCTGATTTTTCTCTTTTTTGCCCTTCTCCCATCTCATGGTTAAACAAAGATGTGATGCGACTCCATTCATCACCAATTAGGCAATGCGGGGGAGCAAGTAACGGTTCACCATCCTTAACACTTAGCCAGCACCGTGTTAGAACTAACACCTCGTTTGTCGTCCATGGCCTTTCAGAATTGGAACCAGGTAATTCATTCGAAGAACTTGCTGCATTCGACGACATTTCTAATAATGGGAATTCGTTTCGTTTAGGTGATTTGGGTGTTTGGTTTATAGATCTTAAACATCTATTTATATAAATAAATAGACTATGAAATAATACTTTGACTACGAAATGGTTATATTTGGACTACGAATTTCAGCTTTATGCAGTGTTTTGTCATGTCAAACTGTCATTTATCTCTTGTCACTTAAGGGACCCACTGGGATGTGCAGGTTACTACAATGACTTGTCATTACTGTCTAGTATGTATAAATACCACTTATTGCTCCAGTTTAATACAACATTGATTTTATTATGAGTTCCTCACACAAATTCGAAATTTGCTCATGCAACGAAGTAGATTGTTACTACTGTGATTCGGTAGACCCTTTTTTTACACCCTCTTCAGCCGGGTCATATATGTCACATGAAAATTTTGAAGAATTAAAGAAGGCTGAAGCACAACAAGAAGAGGACAAAGAGTCATCCCGACTTCTCACTCAACTTGCTAATGATATAGGTTCGGAATGCAAACAAGCTGAAGAATGGATTGACCTCAATAAAAACAAAATCAAAGTGCATAAAGATTGGATAAAAAAGAGTAAGAAGGCAATCAAAACGACTGAAAAACGGCTTGCTGAGAAGGATGAGCAGTTGATACACATTATGGTAAAAAAGGATCGTTTCGAAGACAAAATGAGAATTAGGGATGACTATATAACAATGGAGAAAGAGAAGTACCTGTTGCAGTTCCCTGAGTTTAAAAATTAGTTATAAAGTTGTTGTAATATTATCATGAAACAGATTAGGTTGCCAAAAGATCGTTTGTTGTTTTTTTTTAAATAACATGTTGTAACTGTTAAAATAAATCTGCAAACTATATTTTATAATATAAAGGCTTCGTTCATTGTTATAATCAACAAACTTAACTAAAATATGAAAGCATAGCAATGTCTTGTAAGAGTTAATAAAAATATTACAATACATAATAAGCTAACAACTCGTCATTACTCTTAATTTCAAGGTTGTTTTATATCAAAATCAGCGTTATGGGTTTGTGAGCAACCCGCTGAACCACCAATATTATATGCCATTTCTGCAGTAGAAATTATGTGACCTGCTCTGCTACCAAACACCCTTCCAGTACAATTATTTCTCGTGTGTCCTAGTTGACCACATGTAGAACACTCTTTTATAATTGGACCCTCGCCTTGGGATGGAATGCGGTCTGTGTTTCTTGGCCTGCCTGGCTGACGTTTATCCATTATAGGTGGCTTAACAATCATCAAATCATCGGGGATCTCCCATTCGGATGGCTTCGGCAGAGGGTTTATTGATTCCTCATATGTTTTCCTCAGTGTTTCGGTAAAGTAAGCATTTAATGCAAACCTCGAGCAGTCTTGGTAATTGTTCACTGTTAAACATCTTATGACATGACCACAAGGTATCCCATCAAGTTGCCAATGCCTACATGTACATGTCATATGTTGAAAATCAACAATCACATTTTGTGCCCCCTTTTTGACCTCACATTTCGTATTTGAGATCATGCGAACATCCCATTTGGTAAAAAATTTCTTGTTTTCTTTTACAACTTCATCCGCCCAAGGGGTAAGTGTTGTTGTTGCTTCCGCTAAAAAAACAGCCAAAATGAAGAAGTTAAAATCAATAACATCGAAACTAATAAAACATTAATATTACAAATTTACGTAATACCTGCAAAGTTACGTCTTTGAAACCACCATTGTTGCATTGTAGCACGAAAAAAATCAATCAACATAAGTATTGGCATCTTACGTGCGTGTCTAGATAATGCATTTATAGACTCCGCACTGTTGGACGACATAAGATTGTATCGGTTCCCTTTAAAATGTGCCCTTGACCAGGTTTCTGGATTTATACTTTTTAAGTACTCCCATACTGGTTCTTTTGTCTTTTTCATAACATCCATGGTAGCATCAAAAACATCAACTGTGTACGCCCTACACGCCTCCCAAAAAATTCCTTTAACCGTCTTACTCTTGCCGAATCTAGATACTATGTTGAAATACAAATGGACACCACATATTCCATGATGAGCGTGAGGAAAAATGTTGGCAACGGATGTTGCTATAGATGGAGACCTATCAGATATAATTGTAAGCTCCTGCATATTTCCTATGCAATCACGTAGTTTTTGAAAAAACCATGTCCAAGAATCAGTACACTCATTTTTGCATATACCATATGCAACCGGTAATATTTGATTTTGTCCGTCCTTAGTAACTGCAAGTAGCATGGTACCTTTGAACTCGCCCTTTAGGTGAGCTCCATCTACTACTAGGGTCGGCTTACAAAAATTGACAAAAGCTCGTACCTACAATACATTGTATATCTATTCAAATACACCAAAATAAATATTAAAAAAAAATTAGGACATGATAATACTAACCGAGCAACCGAGTGCGACGTACAAAAACTCAAACCGATCATCAGCATCCGTTTTAATATGTGTGACAGTACCCGGATTATGTTTGGCCAAGTTGTGACAATACGCCGGAAGTTTGGTAAAAGAATCCTCTTTCGTACCCCTTAACGACAACAATGCATATTGCTTCGCACGCCATGCCTGATGGTATGAGATATTGATATTCAATTGAGCATTCATATCATTAACAATTTCTTTTCCCCGATAAACTCTACTATAGTCTTCAGCCAAAACATCAGCAACATATTCACCCAAAACATATTTGTTTGCTTGTCGATGATTAGGTTGCAACAATGTTGAAGAACATGTGTGTACATCAACAAATTTATTCACTTGGAAAAGTCCATCAGTATTTTTAATTGCTTTTGCTCTTAGTAACCAAGAACAATTTTTCGAAACACACACAACTTCATACCTTGATTTGGTGGATCTACTTGTCCTCGTCTGGAAACCTTCTCGAAGACATTTTTTTACCAATACACCGCTTTAAAAGTTCTTTGTTTTTAAATATACTCTCACATTGAATCTTTTGAAGATTAATGTCTACCATCTGTGTTGGGATATCTTCATTATTATCAACTGGCCATGCTGGTACAGGGGGCATACCGTGAAAAAGGTTATCGGGATACTTAGCTTTAACTTCATCACCCAACTCATCTCTATCGGAATTACTTTGTAGCTCGGTTATATCTAAACATACATCACCAACATCAACATAATGCCCGTAAACATGATTTTTTTCATTTTTTTGAGTTGAATTTTTTTTCTTTTTAGTTTTATCTACCACACGCCTATTCATAAGTTTAACTTCTTGTTCGGCAACATCATCACAACGACCACCAACATGATTAAGATATGTACCAACATCATCATCACCAACATACTTGTAATTCTCGGGATCCACATATTGAATTGGTGAATAACTAACATTAACATTTTCAGCAACACTGTGAAACTGAGGTACACTAGGAGTATTGAAAGTACCTATCGGATCGTTGCTCCCTTTAAAACTGCATAAATTACCAACAACTTCGTTTCCAATTTCACCGCCCCCATTAACCTCCTCAACTTCATCAACCACCACAAACACTTTCACAGCCCTTCCTCCACTACATTTGATTACGTTTATCAACATTCTAACATCCACGTCTTCAACTATAGCTATATAATAATTTAATTCAGGATGGTGGAAACGAAGACTAATTCTATATTTGTCTAACAAACCAATTTTGCTTCTTACCATAGATACAAAATCACTATAACTAATATACTCAGAAAATATCAAAGCAAATTCAGAAATACCTCCCTGTGGACATATGTATTCCAGATTAGTTCCATTAACTTGCCATCTCCCACCGGTTACAAGACAAACCAAATATTCAATCATTTTTTGAGCAAATTGTAGAGATAGAGAGTATTTCACAAACCAAATAACAACCAAAATGATATTTTTTCTACAAAAGTTTTTATATAGCAAAGCCCATTTCGTAGTCAAACCAATTCATTTCGTAGTCAACCTTAAAAAAAAAATAATAAAAATAAAAAATAAAAAAATTGCATCATTTCGCAGATAGGATCAGAGGATTTCGCAGATGGGACCTATTCCATCTGCGAAATTACCCCTATTTATACCGAAAAAATTTAAAAAAAAAAAAAATTCTCATCTGCGAAAGTACAAGTGCCTAAAGCACAGTTGTGCTTTAGGCACTTGTACTTTCGCAGATGAGAAGCCCATTTCGCAGATGGGACCTTCTCATCTGCGAAATGGGTGGCTATATATGTAATCTCGATTTTTTTTGGCTATTTTTGTAATGCAATTAGTGTAATTGGCTATTTTTGTCATTTTCTCATTTTTTAATGATTATTTATACGCGAATTTAATCGTGCTAAGGCCAGGCAGAGTGAAACGCGGGGAACCCCAAGGGAACGGTTCCCGCATGCAGCACACCGCACCGTGGGTGCGGGAAGAAGGGCGCGGAGAAAAAGTGGGGGAAGGAAATACGGTTCTCTCTCACTCTCTTCATATGATCGGCCCATTATTATTATTTTTTTTTTCTTTCCTCCAACACTTATAGTGTCGTTATATATATATATATATATATATATATATATATATATATATATATATATATATATATATATATATATATATATATATATATATATATATATATTCTTTGTTTTTTTTTTCTTTTTTCTTAACCTATATAAATACACAAACATTCCATCATTTTTTTTAACCCACAAACTATATCTTTCTAATTTTTTTTTCAAAATGTCATCCTCTTTATTATCCGATTCGACGGCTGTAGAGAAGGCTAAGTTTATCGGTTCCGTGATGACGAAAACGGTTGCATTTTATCAAAACCGACTAGGCGAAACATCACGTGCACGACTAAATCCAAGAAATCCGCCGTTGCGTAGAAATCACGAAGCCAGACACGATCGCCTTATAGAAGATTATTTTGCAGATGACGTCATCTACGCTGTAAAGTTTCGACGTCGGTTCCGGATGACGAAGGAACTATTCTTACGTATTGTTAGCGATTTGGAAGGTCGTTATCCATATTTCCAATGGAAAGCGGATGCAAGGGGAAAAAGACTTCTCTCCCATTAAAAAATGCACGACTTCTATTCGTCAGCTAGCGTACGTCATGGGTGCAGACAAATGGGACGAGTATTTTAGGATGTCAGAGCGTACCGTGCGGGAGTGTGTGTACAAGTTCTGCAAAGCGATCTGTTTGGTTTATGGGCAACGATATTTGCGCAAACCAACTATCAACGATGTCCACCAATTGTACACGGTGCATGAAGGCAAGCATGGATTCCCTGGAATGCTAGGTAGTATCGATTGCATGCATTGGAATTGGGGATTATGCCCCAACGCATGGCGTGGTCAGTACATGAGAGGTGACCACAAACAGCCGACGATCGTTCTAGAGGCTATCGCATCACATGATCTTTGGATATGGCACAGATTCTTTGGTCCAACTGGTGCAAACAATGACATCAATGTGCTAGACCAGTCGCCGGTATTCAACGATACCTACCTTGGAAAGTCACACGGTGTACCTTTTCAAGCAAATGGGGTGGCATATAAGCGTGGATACTATCTTAGTGACGGTATATATCCTCCCTTGTCTATTTTTGTGAAATCGTTTACATGTCCTAACCACCCGAAAAGGAAAAAGTTTAAAGAGGCGCAAGAGTCGGCTAGGAAGGATGTGGAGCGAGCATTTGGTGTACTTAAGAGACGTTGGCAAGTACTAGTAGTCGGGGCAAGGTCATATGAGGTGAAAATGTTACAACACGTAATGTATGCATGTATCATATTGCATAATATGATTCTTGAAGACGAAGGAAGAGCGATATGTCAATACAATGAAAATGAAGTTTTGCCAAATGTGGAAGGAGTAGCCGTTGGTACACAAGAGTACAGGGTGAATAGAAGAGAAGTACACAATCGCAACATTCATCAAGCCCTTGATTATAGGTTATAGGACACACGAAAGGAATAAAGAAATGGTTATTGAATCTCAAACTAACAATTAATTAACAACTCTTGATAAACTAACAGGAAAACAAATCTCTTCAGGTACTGTTGTTTAGATAAATTACACCTTAAAAGCATAGACAATTGCATACACAAATCTATTTATTCATGTTCACCGGTTCCTAGAATGATTAGATTCGCACTCACTATTACTAATCCTTCAGCAAACAAGTCAATTCAAACAGTGATCAGTTGATTAAACTAACATGCTTCCTAGTGTTCAGTTCGTATCAAGCAAGACTTGTAAATATAGTTAATTAAATTGGTCGTTCAATTAACCTCTTGTTGATGGTCATCAAACAAGGCTCACACGTTAACTTACTTATTTCCAAGTTAATCCTAGTTTCACATTCGTTATTCCTAGACTTATAATCTCGATGGTCATCAAAATCATAAGAGACAAGCAATCAAGCAGATGTTCATACAACTCAATTTACTTAATAATTAACAGCAAATAATTATCATTAACACATGAGGATCTTTTAACAAGCTTGGCAAGATAAATTAAACATAAACAAACCACTCAATATAGCAATTAGTCCAATAATCGAGGTTTCATTCAATCATAAACACAAAGTAAAAGGTTTTTACACCCAAATCAGAAACTAAATACATAATAGTAACACAGTGGAATGCTAAACATGGTCACGTTAACAACCCATATGATTACTGACATGTATCCGCTCTCTAATCCTTCCGATCCTCGCTCCCGTCAGCTTAACGGCCTTCCAGCCGCCTTCTAGACCCTCAAAACGGCTTAACAGAAGTTAATTATCGACTAAATTAGGTTAGAAGTCGAATCCCCCTTTCTGGTTAGCTGAAAATCACTTTTTATAACCCTTGTAACCGACTTACGTACGCTGGGCGTAAGTCGGATTACGTTGGGCGTAGTGAAGAATGATACGCAATGAAGTTATCCGGAAGCCAGCCATTACGCGGGGCGTAACATTAAAGTATGCGGGGCGTAATCGGCTCCTCCAGCATTTTTTCTTTCTTTTAGCCTCTAAGCCTGATTTCCGCTTCAGTCTTTTCTTTTGTGCTCCATCAACAACGAATAGCTGCAAATCATAATTCAAAGCATTATAAGTACTTTTTAGTTCTAAAAGAGAATAATAAAGGCTAAAATATTAAGATATGATGTATATATATATATATATATATATATATATATATATATATATATATATATATATATATAAATACACATATCAAAATACCCCACACTTAGCCTTTGCTTGCCCCCAAGCAAATTTACTTTTAATTTACCAATATCAAATAAAACAATCCATTTTAAACCCAGCCATTATCCCAAGACCGCAATGCATGTATTTGTGTCTATAAATCCTAAGAAACTTCTCATTCCTAAATACTCACAATCCTTATGAACATTTAGCCCTTAGTTTATACGACACTCATTTCTGCAACCCCCCGAATCAATCCTCAGAAACCTTTCTTAACCTCAAGGTATTTTTGTAAAGCTACCCAAGGATACATATCTAGAAATTACAACTTTTAGATACCACAATGGAGCTTTTGGAATTCTTCACTTCTTTGAATACTTGATCTTGATTTCTTTGAATTCACCACCTTTTGGATTTTTTTTGGTATCTTCAACTTTTTGAATCTTTGGAATTTTGATCTTTTGATCTTCACTTTAACTGCTCCAAAATTCTTTCACTTTTTGGTAATTTCTCTCTCTCTCTCTTTTTTTTCTTTTTTTTTTCACATGTATCTCACTTTTTATTTTACACTCAAAACCTACATGCTTAAGCAGGGGTGCTTAACTTCAACATTTATTGGTTAAATTATTAGTCTAAGTGCAATGATTAAATAAGCTTTCCTGGATAGATTTCAGGTTTAGGCTGCAAAACATATTATGCCATATAAACTACCAGATTACCTTTCATATCTCATGACTTTTCACTAGGAAATGGGAAGCCACAAATACACTATAATATGTGTTGGCTCAGGTTAACATTTGGGTTCTCATCAGATCATCCGATACAATATTAGCAAAAATTTAAATTATCACTAGATTTTACTAAACTAAACTATTATTTCAAGTTTAAAAATTTTTACATTTTCCTAATCTAGCAATTTTTAATTATTACTTTTTTTTAATTTAAATTACTTTTTCAACCCCCTACCCCACACTTATTTTATACAATGCCCTCATTGTATGCTAAAACTAATAAAAACAGTAAAAAGGGAGAAAAATGAACAGACTCCCCTGGGGTAGTAGTGGCGAGATCGAATGGGGCTTCTAAAAGTTGCTCCGAAAATCGTTGGAAGACTGGAAACTGGAACTGCTACTTCTGAATGTGTCGGTAAATAAAACCAAGAACGTTGTCTTCTAAAATGTGGTGCAAAAGATTGCAAGGAAATGCAATGTAAAGTAACCATGACGTGGGAAAGTGTCAACCACGTCGTCTCGTTGAGTGATGTGAAATCTCTATTATGAATAATAACATGGCCACAATGTGAAAATTGGTGGTCACGTCGTCATATCAAGAATGGCAGCCTCCTCTCGCGATGAAAAACTCCCTCTTGACATAGGAAAGTGTCAACCATGTCGTGGTAGCCGGGATGATACTTCTACCTCACGTAGAAAGAAAACTCTTTGGTGTGGGAACAGCTCATCCATACCATAGGAATCAAAATAGGGTAGAACGCCACTCTTCTAAATAATATACTCTCACAATATCGACTCGCACCCCACACTTATTAAAAAATCGTGGGTCTTGACCATAAACTCCAAACTCTCACACGGCTTTCTCTCTCGCAACAATCGGACCTAGCTGCTGAAGTTACTGCCAGCTTTCTAAGGGCGAAAATTCTGCAAAGATCTAAACAACCAAAGAGCATCAACATGGAAAACAAAAGTAAAACACCCTAAATTAAACTCAATTACATACCAAAGAAAAATATAAAAACTAATACTAAGCAAAACAAAAATAAACTAAAAAATATAAATAAAAAGGATAACTAAATCACTCGTCATCCCCGTCATCATGCTGCTGTGCCCCAGAAGTACCGGCTCCATCAGGTCGTGACTGGAATGGTGGAGGGAAAGGAACCGAGTACTGAAACCCCTGGTGGGCAAAGAATGCGGTCAACGCATCCCCGTACCACTGTTGTCGCCTCTCCATATGTGCAACGTGCTCACCCAGGCTCTGAACTCCCTCGTCAATGTGGTCAATGCGCTGAGCCAGGTAACACATATCAATCTTCGGCTCAGGTCCCTGCTGCACTCCCCGAGGAGCAGGTCTACGTCGATGGACCCGTCTCGGATGTGGCTCGACTGCACCCTCCTCGTCTGTCACGTCATCTGGTTGTACCCGCAAGACACCATCTCCGCCCCGCTTAAGTACACGCATCGACTCCAATAATTGAAGGCTCATCGACCTCATATCATGAAACACCATCGATCTCGTGATCTCACGCGTCAACAACTGATATGATCGAGCTAATCGCGTGATAAAATGCCCTCCGCAAATCGGGCTATCCTCCCAAAGTCCCCTGGCCCTCCTACCCAAATACGCGGCTAAAGCAACTGGAAGGTTTAGGTGCCTCCCTGGAGTAACAAGTGCCCATAAGAAATACAAGTCTGTCGAAGGCACTCTCTCACTGTTCTTATGGTGCGTGAGAGATAAGGAAATCAAACGGTGCAACAGTCTATATGTGGTAGACCGAATCATCCTTCCCCGTGCAGTAGATGGTGTATACACTCGCCCAGTAATCTCTGCCCAGAAAGTGTTTTCATTATAGTCGTCTGGCCGGCCCGTGAGACAATCAGCAAGGAATGTCGGGAAGTGGACACTCCTCGTCTCGTCTGCTGTTTATATCCCCACTCGAGTTGCAAGCTCTATGACACTGCACTCCCGGCTCACACCACCCAGTCTGAAGGAAAAGGCTGTCCTATCATCGGGTGTCTTCCTAGGGTCATAGGAAACTATAGCATAAAACTCCAGCAAAAATTCCCGATAAACAGGCTCCTGGATCCTGAACAATCGTGCCCATCCCTGACATACGAACAAATGCACTCCACTCACGTCTGAGTGTGTGTATTGCAAAAAATCCTGGATCAGCGCAGCAAGTCCAGTCTGGTTCGCCAATTCCCAGTCAAATGAAGGTGCTATGTCGATCTCCTTAGTGAGAAGCAAACTCAAATTGGTGACATATCGTGCCCGGGTTGCATCGTTTAGAGTTTGTGGAAATTGTAAGAAATGGTGATCGGTCACGTCCTCGGGTGGGTTGGTTCGTTGAGTTCTATGGGCCATAATCTGCACAAATAAGCACCAAATACAAAACCAAACAAAATAATCACAGCATTAACAGATTTTAAATAAAAAAAATAATGGTGTTGGCATAGGATGTACGCTAAGCGTACGTCCAGGAAATCGCATCTGTGTTCTGCTCGTTCAAAGGGCATAAGCTTCAGCAAAATACGCAGGGTAGTCAATAACCACAGGAAAGCCAAAACGCAGGACCAAACCTAGGCATAAGTCCAAGAATGCTAATCAATCCCTATTCGTTCTAAAATCATAACCCATATCAAAATTTTTAGTTTAACACATACGCAAGCAATACACAGTCCAGGGGTCAAACACATGGGGGGGGGGGGGCATACAATCGTGGACCATATCGAACATACAACTGTGAAATCGGGGCATACACAAGTTTAAGGGCCAAATCGAACATTCAAATATGTGGTCCTAGGCAGTAAAAAAAACGGGACCACCCTTAAGCACATGTCCAAGAATCCGAACCCGTTCCTGATCGTTCATTGTCTATTCGTGATTATCAAACATTTAACAATTATAAACAGGAAGACTTCGTAGGACCAGTCAAAATCGAGGAGTCTACAGGTCGTACGCTTGGCGTCCGTCCTCAAACTCAAATCGATGGTCTTTGGACGGGATTAAGACTAAACTATGTCCTAGGGTTTAGTCTATTGACCAAAATCGGCCTTATTCATTCCATAATTAAACATACAACTGTGAAATCGGCCCCCATTCAAGAAATAGATGAACCCTAGAATGCGAACAAAGGCAATATGCAGCTAAGTTCATCGATTTAAAAACAAATCAAAGACATAGAGTGTCCACATAACATACTTTTTTGTCGATTTTACAAGAAGAAGAAGAATCGGAGATATTGATGGAATAACTTGGCCATCTTAGTTCGTGTGTTCGAAGGAAGGAAATTTGAAAGAATAACAAGAAAAATTCAAAGGATTAAATGATAAAACCTGTCGACGATTTACGTTGGGCGTAAAGAAAAGTTACGCTGGGCGTAACCCCAACTCCGAGAAAAAGTCATCCGCGATCAATGGTTCATTACTTAATTTTTTTCTTTTTCCAACTAAGTAATTTGGGGACTTATAATTATTATTAATTAATTAATTTTTTTCTTTTTAATTGCTTCAACAACAGCCATGACTTTCCGATGAGTGACATATTAAACAAAAAATGAGACGTCATGATCACTTGTCCTTGTCGAGATCAAACAACAATGGTTGATTAAAACCTTTGCACGCAAGGATTGGTTTGTGAAAACAACCACTTTCGGGACCCGTTAGAATATTTCCTTTGTTTTCTCCGCACCTTTAACTAAAAGTAGAACAAGAAGTGACCTGACTAGTCAAGAACAGCAAGAGCTCAGTCTTCCACTTAACCACCATAACACGCCTTGCTATACTACGCCTCATGGATTGAGTTGGACAAATCAACAAAGTAGTAGGCTAAGCAGGTCAAGAATTCCCTAATCGCTTGCATTCTCTAAACCCATGCAAAAAGTAAAACCAAGCAATGTGTATGATCCCAAATTCCTGAAAATAACAACAAGAACCTTCCTGACAAGTGAAATGATATCATCAAAAATAAATCTAAAAGAAAAATAAAAACTAACTAAACTAACTATAAACAAATAACGAATAATCAAATAAACTAAATTAATTACAAGCTGTTCCCCGGCAACGGCGCCAAAAACTTGATGTGCACGAAAGTACCCACTAATTTTAATATTTATAACCTAACAAACTTAGACTAACTATGCACTTATAGGCAGTGTACCTAGTCAGATTACATTATAGCTTAGGTAAGTCGGGTGTCGATCACAGGGAACAGGGGTGAATTAATTTAAAATATTTGATTATAGGTTATAGGACACACGAAAGGAATAAAGAAATGGTTATTGAATCTCAAACTAACAGTTAATTAACAACTCTTGATAAACTAACAGGAAAACAAATCTTTTCAGGTACTGTGGTTTAGATAAATTACACCTTAAAAGCATAGACAATTACATACACAAATCTAATCATTCTAGGAATCGGTGAACATGAATAAATAGATTTGTGTATGCAATTGTCTATGCTTTTAAGGTGTAATTTATCTAAACCACAGTACCTGAAGAGATTTGTTTTCCTGTTAGTTTATCAAGATTTGTTAATTAATTGTTAGTTTGAGATTCAATAACCATTTCTTTATTCCTTTTGTGTGTCCTATAACGTATAATCAAATATTTTAATTTAATTCGCCCCCGTTCCCTGTGATCGACACCCGACTTACCTAAGCTATACTGTAATCTGACTAGGTACACTGCCTATAAGTGCATAGTTAGTCTAAGTTTGTTAGGTTATAAATATTAAAATTAGTGGGTACTTTCGTGCACATCAGTACGCCCAGCGTACCGGGTGGAGTCTGCATCCAAAGCCATCGCATGAGTACGTGCAGCGTACTGAGGCTTAGAACGAGGGTTTGGCTCTCTTAGGGTTTCACTCTCTGATAATGGTGGCTGGGGTGGAGGCCATATCATTCCTTTTATAGTCCTCATGATTTATTTAGGGTTTTAAATCTGATCTCACTACGCCCAACATAGTCTAAGGTACGCCTAACGTACCGGGTGGAGTCTGCGTCCAAAGCCATCTCATGAGTACACACAGCGTACTCCTCAGTATGCCCAGCGTACTCTCTTGCTACACTTTTCTTTTGTGGACTAAAGTTGAAAACTTGGAAAGAAGAAGGGTTAGGGAGATATACCCAATTTTCCAGATGTTACAATTCTCCCCCACTTGAATTAGATTTTGCCCCCGAAATCGCTCCTTAACCACACATAGCTCGAACCTATAATTCGAGAAACATCACTGCAAGAACCTCATATTCCACCGATATCTTTTCCATGGATGCCTGAATCCAAACGGGAACTCCCAATTCTGAAACCAACATCGACCCCTCAATCGCTGAGATACCCCTTTCTGACCTTCCCAAAATCGGGAAACTCTAGTGGCCTGGCCCGCCGCCAGACCGCCCACCCATGCTATCACCATGATATTCGCCCCTCGAACATCAAACCGTGATAACTCACTGCTCCTCTGATTTTCTCAAAACAAAATCCAACAATCGGCTACCGGTCACTCAAACCAATGTACCAACATTCTGAAACATGCCCCAAAGAATGAAAGGATTCACATCCCACCAGGTCTTATCCACTGGGCCACTATCAACACCCTGTTCTCAGACACGAGAAAATTCATGCCCACTCAGAAGTCCTCGAACATCCAAAATCGCAATCTTTCACTTTCTCCTAGATACCTCTTTTTAACATTTAGCACCAGGGTCGCTCCGACCCCACAGTTGGACCTCCAAGGGTTACCCCCAACGAATACTACAATCCCAACTGATGATCAACTCATCCCCGACCTCTGTCGTCTACTGATCATAGTCCCATGCATCTCGCTGTACCTCCTGTACCCAAGTACTGGCCTTCACAGGTCCAAAACATCAGATGACAACAATACCCATCAACATGGACCCCACCTCAGAATCCAGAATCTCATCTCGCTTACCCAACGCACCACCAGAGCCAAACTCAAACTCGAGAGTTCGGTCCGACCCATAGTTGGAACCACTCGTCCCAATGAGCCACTCAACTCATGACTCATGATCCGCATCTCATGCGTACCTCACTTATCCAATTCCTTCGGATTGCGATGTCCACACATCACTCAGAATATAATGATTCTCGATCAATAAGGAGACCCCGGTGTCGCCCCTAGTCCGATCACCAGGCTCCCAAAAACTCATAAATTAGGGCTACTCAAGCCTAAAACTCTTCTGTGTCACACCCCAAAACCTGAACGGCGGAAACGTTCGGGGGCGGAGGACGTCATGTACAGTATCATAACAATGCAAAGTAGTAAACAAGTAGCAACAACATCATCCATTGCACTAATAGTAAAGTTTTAATAAATGTGTGTTCTTTCATAGTTTTTAAGACATTAACCTGATGATCAAAATAAAATACAAGTCTTGATATAAGCTTCGTCTTCTCAAAACTTGGCATCGGTACCTGTCTACTGACGACCTGAGAATACAAGCTATTTTGAAAGCGTAGATCAACATTTAAGCTAGTGAGTTCATAAGTATTAAATGTCATTGTTTGTATAAGTATGATGAAAATGTTTGTAAAAGTGTAATGTAAAAGTTTGTAAGTATTTGTAAATGTTTGAAGATAACGTTTGTAAATATTCCTAGTAAATGTTTGTATACGTTTGAAAACCCCTAGAAAATCCTATATTTCCTACTAGTATAAAAGTAGTCTTCAACCAAGAACCAACTGTTTTGTATGACTGTTTCTCTATAAAAGTGGATGTTTTTCCTTAGTTTATAACTATCTTATCTCGAAAATAGCTTGCATTAACTTTCAAGTGGAACTGTCACAATATGAAAGTAATGGGAAAAGTAAGTACTCATGGGTCTTTTAAATTGAAAACCGGAAATACTTATTACCTTAAAAACCTATCCGTTTTATTTAGGTTATAATGTGATAAGTAGTCCCCATACTATACGTTCTGCCTACAAGAGATTCTGGGAAACAAAGGTGACTTCCGCAACGAATTGCTAGGTCGTAATATCCACATTAAAGTTACGTAATCATGTATACCCAATTTATTATCACCTTTTGTTTAGAACAATGCGTTAGTGATCATTGGTATAGTTAGATCTTGTAGTTGTCCCATGCTATAGCACCTTATTATGTTCTTGTATATGATAGTATTCTCTGTTATCATATTCTCTGTTATAGTATTCTCTATATATGATAGTATTCTCTGTATATGTACTTGTATATGATAGTATTCTCTATATATATATACTTGTATATGATATTATTCTTTGTATATGTACTTGTATATGATAGTATTCTCCTAAACTATACCTATTATAGTTTACTAGTAATTGTTGTATATGAGTACTGAACTGATTGAATAGAACTTTTATGTCCACATGTGTATACATAATATATAATTAATATTTAAACGACATTTGGACAAATAACCGATACCCTAAGGCCACATCCAAACAAGGAAAAGGAAATAAAGCGAGTTATCAGTCCTAAGTCCTTCAAACATTACTTACATAACTATACATATATAGGCATGCATTTTACAATATATAAGTTTAAAAGAAGTTTTGTAAAACATTTGAAGAGTTTAATAATAAATATTGATGACTTGATGTCAATTTATAAAACGATTTAAAAGTAGTTTGTTTGAGAACGCAGTTTAAAGTAATTGAAATCCATTGTTTGAAACATAGTTTAAAGTATATGAAATCCATTGTTTGAAACATAGTTTAAAGTATATGAAATCCATTGTTTGAAACATAGTTATAAATCACATGTGATTGATTCTATAACTACATGTTTTCTACTTGTATTCCCTCCCATAAAAGCATTTAAAATTATTTGAAAGGATATATTTAGGGGTATGAACTGTAGTGAGTGGTTTGGATGAAAGTGCTGGACAAGGTGCTAGGTGTCAAGTGAAGACTCGAACACACACAATGATCCTATTTAACATATAAAGACACATATATGTATCTAATTAGTGATTATAACACTAATTAAGCAAGTATATACACCCTAAAACATGGAAAACACTTTGATTCAAGTGTTATAAGATCATAGGGTTGCATCTAAGGGTTGTTTGGCATAGCTATTGAGTTGACGACCCACGGACCAACTCTCCATGAGTTTACGGCCTAGGGTTTTGCGGCCCTTATGGGTTTACGGCCGTAAACCCATGGTGACTTGTACCAATTCGATGTTTAAGGTCCTTAGCTCAAAGGGATGGTGTTCTAGGCCAAGTTCCAAGCCCTAGGAAGGAATTTTGGGCATCTTTGCACCCACTAATAGAGTTTACGGCCAATGGAGATTGCCTTGGCCGTAAACTCCCTTGGTTGATTGATTCTTGATGATTTCAAGCCCCTAACTCATTATACTAACTTATAAACATGTAATGAGGGTAAGGACTTATATTTTGAAGGCTAAGAATGGAAGTTTTCGGCCCAAAACACATAAGTGTTCTTGGTGTTCTTGAGGACCTTGAAGATCTAGAACAAAGATGGAATTTGTGGGTGGATTCAAAGGTGAACCAAGTAGAAAGGATGTAATCAACACAAAGATGGCAGAGATTGCTTACATATATGAAGATTGGAAGAGAATCTTGAAGATCCTTGGGAGAGAATGTCGAATTCTCTAGCTTAGAATGTGAAGAATGAATGGAAAATGGCCAAAAGTCATATATATACAAGGGGTTCACGGCCACTTGGAGTTTACGGCCATAAACCCAAGTGCCTGGCCGTGAACTCCTCTTTTGATGGTCTAATACTTGCTTGACAGGTTACAAGTTCATCTGACACACTCATTCACTTAATCCTTTGATGTATTAAAGCTCAGAACGTTCAAACGGACACCAAAAGTGCTAAAAGTTGGCAGAAGTAAGTTTGACTTTGATTTAACGCAGGGTTTGTACATGTAGAAATTTTAGGTTGTCACATTCTGTGTCATGCTCTGATCAAAGAGTGTTTCATCATAACAACCTCTCGCTGACTAGTGAGTACTACGGCTCCCCATAGCATCACAACAACCTCCTGCTGACTAGTGAGTACTACAACTCCCCATAGCATCACAACAACTTCCTGCTGACTAGTGAGTACTACGGCTCCCCGTAGCATCACAACACCATCTCTCTGACTAGTGAGTACTACAGCTCCCCGTAGCATCACAACACTCTCTCTCTGACTAGTGAGTACCACGGCTCCCCGTAGCATCACAACACCCTTGCTCTGACTAGTGAGTAGTACGGCTCCCCGCAACATCACAACAACCTTCCACTGGCCGATGGGTACTACGGCTCCTCGTAGTACCACAACACCCTTTCTGATTGACGAATACCACGAATTCCTGCAGCATCGGCACACCCTCTCGCTATCTAGTGGATACTACGGCTCCCCGTAGTATCACCGCACCCCTTTGCACTAACTCATTGAAATTGCAGCTCTCCGCAGTCTCACCACACTAGCTCTTACCACTTCACAATCCCATCCTCAGGTCGACGCCACACTACGATCATTAACTCATGCCCTGTGGACCAACCATAGATAGGTGCACGCACTTACCCGAATTATGCACCACTATAACTGACGACAATCGTCATAACAAAACACCTTTCCTTGCTGCAATCCATTGCCTTAGATAATCCCACTTGCTGTCATTAACCGAAAGGGCTCCCACTGGAATCGTGGATGCTTGACACACCACTTGCCGTCTCAACTCACGACCCAAAATTATCCGAAATACAAGGCATTAAACTCGAATACCTCCACACACCACCATAGAACCTCACGATGTCTTGCCTCAGCTACTGATCTTCCTGATATACAACCCGAAATTTCGGAATATTTCAAATTCTCACTTTGAAATAAGGAGGGATCGTCAACAACCCAGAACATGTTGACGGCAATCTGAAACTCCTTCCCATTTTGCTCATACCCATGCCAGAATACTCATAATGACCCTGAAATTGGTTGCCTAATCAACTCCTTCCCTTCCCAAACTGCATGACAACCCAAACATTGAACCAGCATTCCTCAACCAATGAACTAACCCTACGAGCTAACCACCTTGATTTCACCATTATAGAATTCCTATCCACCACAAGGTCTCCGACCAACGGCCACTTACCGTGGAGACACTCATCCTTTTTCAAACATACACCACCTGCATTATCTCGCTCTGCACCTCGCCTCGATCACCAATAACCCTGGACTCATGAATCCACACCACATGTCTCTATATCCAGATCTCTAACCGTTCTCGAACGAATCTCTGATCCCCTCAATAAAATCCTCGGTTCTCCCTCACTTAGGGTTCGAACCATCACCAATTGGCGCACCGACAATCTATCCCACATACTGTTTCCACCAATAACATCGCACCTACTCTTGGAAGGTGCTACACAACGCTCGATGATCTCCCCGACAGAGACCAAGCAACTCCAAATACCCGAATCTCAGATGAAATCCTCAGAACTTTCCATTATGACTGCCTCTAGTCATTCAGAATCTCACACCATTCCATCACAGGACCTCCCACTGTCCAGTATTAACCCTGACTCTTAGTCTGGAAATAATGAAATATCATACTACTCATCCTCGACTCCTCGTCCAACGCTCCGTCACGTCACTTATCATAAGAGCAGAAACCAAATTTCCACTCTTTATACCCATCAAAGACAATAAGAGTCACCACCTTGACATACTCCTCTTGGTCGTCCGACACTGCAGCTAACACATGCCCTACTATACTCAAATAGGGTGTATCCTGGTCCTTGACCATCTTAATCCCCACAGACGACCTGCTCAACCTATATCATTACCTCGCGACAGACCTACTGCCAGATACTCTGATTGGAAATCATTATCAATGCAATCCCACAAGGCTCACCCCCAAACTCAGAAACCGAAATCTCAACACCTCTTACCTCTCCCATGTGAAACAGAAATAACGCCACTCGGGTCACAGAAGGTGACAACTCCACTATCGACTGATTGCTCAACTCAGGCCGCAATCCTCAAAACGCCATCTCCACTCATCCTTGAGTCTTGCGACTCCATCTGACATTTCACCAAAAATCCCTTGGAATTATCTCGACTTCCCTCTCAAGGGATGCTTCGTTGAAACTCATTCATCATGGCCCTCTAGCCCCATACTCTATTGCATCCGATCTTAGCCCAATCAATCACGACGGAAAAACTGAAAAAACACAAGCACTATCTGCTACGAATCATGGTACCCGAACCATGATATCACCTCCCGATCTGCTACCAATCATGTTACTCGAACCATGACTTCACCTCTTAATCGCCCACCAATCATGGTACCCGAACCATGACATCACCTCTCAATCTGCTACCGATCATGGTACTCGAACCATGACTTCACCTCTCCATCGGCCACCAATCATGCTACCCGAACCATGACATCATCTCTCAATATGCTACCGATCATGGTACTCGAACCATGACTTCACCTCTCGATCTGCTACCGATCATAGTACTTGAACCATGACTTCACCTCTCGATCTGCTACCGATCATGGTACTCGAACCATGACATCACCTCTCGAGCTGCTACTCAGAACGTCTGGAATACTCCCTGCATCGAGTATGGGTCCTCTGCTTTCAGTAGTACGGGCCCATACTACCTGCCACATCTACCCACACTCTCTACATGGACCATCCCAGATTCCTTAAGTAGCTGCTCAACCTTCTCAATCACCAATCCCAATACGCGTTCTCGCTCCTCAGTGAAATGCTCTACTCTGACATCGTACTTATCTGACTAAGGTCACTTCCTAGGCTCTCACACTTCTCCACCATCAGCTGCTAAGAAACTCCTTATGATGCCAGTCATCTACCTCCAGAATATTGTCACATTCACTTGGTAGCTGGCTCCCATCATCAGGAATTCCATAAAGCACGAAGCAAGCAGCATTCGGGCATCGAATAAACACGTGAAACCCACTATAGGTGATAACTCCACTTGCTCTACTCATACTCAAAAGATATCACCGAACTCTGCAACTCTACCTCCATGGGTATCTAGATACTCTCTCGGTAGGCTCCACTAATGCTCATCTAGGTATCTCTCCTAGATTACTCCTCTACTCAAATCCCCTCTCTACAAGGATTCCCGCTGGATACTCTTACTCAGCACATACTCGAAAGCGCATCACAGATAACAGCAACTCCTAAGCTAAGGCAACACAAATCAGGCCACTCTAGTCCTAAACCTAGCCTATCTCTAGCATGCATAATATCTCATAATATCTCATAACACCTAAGGTAAGGGTATTTTGCGAAATCACCATTCGGGCTCTGGCTGATTATACACACTGCTCTTTCTTGTTTTCTCTTAGAAACTCTTGCTTGTTTTAGAAAAATCATTTATTTTGAAAATTTTCCTCAATTCCTCAGTTTAAGTCCAGATATACCCGAAGGTGCATTCGAATCCCTCAAACCAAGGCTCTGATACCAACTTGTAACGACATAAATTTCAAAACAAAATTTTCATTTAAAATCATATAAACTTCATATCACATTTCGTAAAAACTCATTTATTTGCTTTACAAAACACAACCCCTTGTTAGTTACTTAATAATCCAGGATCCTCGAAATATAATTCTTTCTCTGGTGTGTACAATCAAGCCGGTGCCATCCCGAGGTACTGAGAAAACCTAAAACACATAACACATAATATGGTAAGCACAAAGCTTAGTGAGTTCCCCAAAATACCACATACAACACATATTAGCCACTCGAGGCTATAACTCTGCATGACCCTCCGGTCAATGTGTCTCAGTGGGACCCTCCAGTCCCATAACTCTGTGGACCCTCTGGTCCTAACTCTGTGGACCTTCCGGTCCTAAGCTCGTTGGACCCTCCAGTCCGGTCTGCTTGAGCCTTCTGGCCTCATAAATCGTTGGACCCTCCGGTCCGGTCTATAAACTCCGCATAGCATAAATCACAAAGACATAATGCATAACATGCCACATACAACATAATACTCAATGTAAGCACATAAGACCTTCCGGTCGCACATAACTACCACTCAAGGTAAAGTATAGTGAGAAGACTCACCTCGGATAACTCGGGAAATCTCGAACTCGAATACTGATCTAACCTCCGCCTAATCACATAAAATAATTGCCTCTAATTAATAACAAATCTCGAGGCTAGACTAATCCCTTCTTATCATCTCTCAGAAGGTTAAATGACCATTTTACTCCTCCAATGGTCCAAAAGTCCAAATGTTGACCAAACCCTAAAAGTCAACGAAAGTCAACAGAGGCAGTATGCGGGGTGTAACAACCATGTACGCGGGGCGTACTCCGGCGATCCAGAATCGGGGATCCCAACCCCCTACGCGGCGCGTTCTGAGATTTACGCCCAATGTAAGTCTCGGTTTCATGTTCTTAATGCTTTTGGTCTGAATCAATTAAGATACAAGCTCATATTCCAGATCTAGACCTCCTACTGCCTCTTAACCCATAAAGTAGAAGCCTTAAAGCCTTTGGATGGCTGTAAAGGTCACCAATCTCTCCAAACTCTTAACCTCTTTCCTCATTAAGTCCTTAAATCATGCATGACTCAATATCAACGATCAAGATAGGATTTTTAGGAACCTGCAACACATTTTATACTGAAATGGGGCAGATCAAGGCTTATGGAGACCATTTACTCATAAAGTCTCCATCTTGGGACAAAACCCTAACATTTGGTCCATAATGCACAAATCCAAAATGAATAAGAAAGCTTTGAGCTTTTTACCTCCAAGTGATGCTCCAACCTCTGTAAAGCTCAGATCTAAAGCTTGCACTCCAACTCTAGCTTCTATAATGGCCTTCTCTTCTTCTTCACAAGCACACAATGACATTTCAAGATCAAGAACACACACACACAAGCTTAGAGCGAGGGTTTGGCTCTCTTAGGGTTTCACTCTCTGATAATGGTGGCTGGGGTGGAGGCCATAACATTCCTTTTATAGTCCTCATGATTTATTTAGGGTTTTAAATCTGAACTCACTACGCCCAGCGTAGTCTAAGGTACGCCCAGCGTACCGGGTGGAGTCCGCGTCCAAATCCATCTCATGAGTACGCGCAACGTACTCCTCAGTACGCCTAGCGTACTCTCTTGCTACACTTTTCTTTTATGGACTAAACTTGACAACTTGGAAATAAGAAGGCTTAGGGAGATATACCCAATTTTCCGGATGTTACAGAATCTTTGGGCCAAATTTTTGTACATACCTAGCACATTGCTCCATGAGCCCCTGCACATCGCCTTGGCATTGAGCTGAAACAGATTTATTGTTACCCAAGATTGTAACTAATGAACAAACGACAATAGCAAAATACACAAAATGGGAAGTGGGGATTGGCATTTGAGGGTGGTATGTATGAGAGGAATGAAATGGTTTATGCTTGTAAGTGTTGAACTTTTAATGGTGTTTTGTGTGAGGTTAAGAAATGGTGCATTTATAAGGGGTTTGAGAGGGTAAAATGGTAAAAACATGTTGGGTTGTGTAAAACAATAAAATCCCGTTAAACAGTAAAAATATTTAAACAAATTAAGCTAAATTCGTCCCTCCCTCTTCTTCTAAACTAAATTCGTTTCCCACATAACTTTGTTCCACTGTGCCACATAACCAAATAACCATTAATTAAACAAACCTATTTAACACAAAATCACAAAGTAATCAATCGAGAGTATCAAATCAAAGTGAATAAATTTACAAAGCAAAAATCACAATTCAGTAACCATTCAAATCACTTCATCATATAAAAACATCTTAATAAACCCATTTTAGTTTAGAAATAGAACACAACATAGATTTCAAAATATCAAAACCCATTTCTGAAAATGGAACAAAAAATCAAATGAAATCAGGGGATTTAACTTACAAAGTTTTCGACGACCGTGGCAGTTGGCAGATGGTGTCGTGTCAGCCGGTGGTGGGCGGTGCCGATGGCCGTGGAGTGCTAAATTCCGCCCATTTATGTTTCTTGTATTTTGGTATTCTAGCCTAGGTCAAAACTCAAAATGAAAGAATGGGAGTCGTGAATCGTGATCGAGAGAGAAAAGGGGGATTTTAAAATATGACGGCGGTATCGGCGTAACGCGTGATGGTCCGGGGATTCGGTGGTCCAACGGCGGCAACTTTGTGGTTCAGTGGTCCGGCGAAGCGACGATGAAATATAACTTATGATATTTAGTTTTTATATGTATAATTATTTGATGTATCGAATTCCTCCTATTTTAGAGCTATCGCCGGCGAAATATTTAATCAACTTTTTAATATTTTTGTTTTTTATTAATTTTTTCATCGGTTTTTAATTATATATAAATTACAAAATCATAAATTAAACCCATAAATTTTTTGAGTATTTTTCAGTAGATATAAATTATTATGAGAGAAATAACTATTTTAAATATTACATAATGTGAACCACTATATTATTACTCGTGCAGGACTAACAACGTAAAATTTATATACATATCTATTACTACAAGTAAACGTTTATTTTTAAATAGTAAAAAAAGTTAAATACTAAAAGAAATCTATAAAAAAAATATACATTGACATATCTTAAATAATTAGAAAAAAAAAGTTTTAAAGCAAGGTTAATAAACAGGCAAAAACAAAAGTCACTGGCATTCTTTGAAAAAAAAGGTAAACATGGTTTTTGTCTTGTTTTAATAAAAACTAATAGATATATAAAGAAATGATTGTCATTCCTTTAAAAAGCAAGGTCAAATAATAATTACTATCATTAATCTAAAAATAAAGCTAATAATAAAGATTGATGTTGTAGATTGGTGTGTCCAAAATAAACTCAAACCATTTTACTAAAGTCAAAACCACCTTTAGTTAAACGCCTAATCATTAACCGTTTCAAATTTTACACATAGTAATTTTTTACTTTTTAATTACGGTTAGAGATGACAATGGGTACGAGTATACCGGGTTTCGTGTTCCCCATCCCCATACCGGAATCCCTATCCCCATACTCATACCCGACCCCATCCCCATTGGGGATTAAAAATCTATCCCCATCCCCATCCCCAACCCCAATGGGGGATTAAAAATCTATCCTCATCCCCATCCCCAATGGAGATCGGGGATCCCCAATGGGTAATCAGAGATTTTTATCCGTTACAAAGTTTTGAACTTCTATGAAAAATAAATCATAATTATACATTAACCAACAAAACAAAAACTAATAGAATTCATATAGAGCACTATAATCAGTGAATGTCTTCAAAAACGAACAATAACATTCAAGCTTACAAATTAAACCATTTTTTATTGCAAAAAAAGACATAAAAAGTCTTCCCAAAATTATAAGTTTGATTGTTAAAAAACTTTACTTTGTCTACTAAACTTTTGCTTATCCATTATTAAAAATAAAAACATAAATAATACTATATATATATATATATATATATATATATATATATATATATATATATATATATATATATATATATATATATATATATATATATATAAAGTACCTATCGGGGCCGGTTTCGGGTACGGGTATGGGTACCCGACAGGTAGAACCATCCCCATACCCATCCCTGTTTTTTGCATTCGGGAAATACCCATCCCTGTTAGGGGGGTCAATTTATGACACGACACAACAATAATACACGAAACGAAACGAAATTGGGACGAAATCAAAATTCGAATTCGTGTTCGTGTCAAGATTAAAAAACACGATGTCATGTCGTGTCGTGTTCGTGTTCATAAATCGACACGAAAATGACACGATTAAGCATGTGGTTGTCGGGTTTTTCGTGTTTGTCGTTTTTATCGTGTTATATATCTTTAAGTATGAATGAAATACACTAATAGTTATGTAATATTATCTTTGTTGTGTCGTGTCGTGTTTTAATTGGTTCGTTTTCGTGTTAATGAAAAAAAACACGACATCGTGTTGTGTCGTGTTTGTGTTATACAAAACCTTGTCGTGTCTTGTCGTGTCAGACAAAAACACGACACGACTGCCCAATTTGATAGCCCTAATCCCCGTAGCCGTCCCCGGTCAACTCGGGAATTTACCCAATCAACTCCGGTTAGGGTTTCGGGTACCCATCGGGTACTGGTTTTTTTGCCATCTCTAATTACGGTGTGTATATATATGAAAAGAAAACACAACTCAGTGTTTTCATATGTATTAATGTCCCTAAACTTTTTCTTTATTCACAAATGGCCCTTAAAATTTATTTTTTATTCAGAAAGCATCCAAATTATAATTGTGTTTTCGTATACATCAATTGTCCCTAAAGTATTCACTTTTATTCACACATCATCCAAATTACAAAAACAGCCCGTAAACTATTTCCTCTCATTTTTCTTGTTGACAAACTCTTTGAAATTATTTCCTTTAATTTTTTAGTGTTCTAGAAAGTTATAAGTTTAGCCGATAAAATTTTAATGTTTACATCTATTTCACTATTATTTTAAAATATATTCGTTTTCAGTTTATTATCTTTATATTTTGGTACAATTTGTTGGGTAGAAATGTACGTTGGTCATCCACACTCCAAACATTAGGGTTTCGATTCTCCTAAATCCTCATTTTGTTTTCGAAATGCATTTTTTTTTTTAACTTTTATGTATTTTGTAATATCTATCTTAGTAGTTTATGGTAGACCAAAAATTGTTTTTCTTTTCATCGTATAACTGAAAATAGTTATATTATTTTATTCGATCGTGTTGATTTATGGTGACGCCAAAATGACAAATTGTTAGGCATTACATGGGATAACTAAAATATAGTTATATTATTTTTATTTGATCGTAGAAAGATTCATTTATAGTAAAATATAAGATAACTTAAAAGACCATCAATATAATATACTTATATCATTTTGATTTAATCGTAGTAAGATTTATTTACACCATACTCAACAAAAGAAATTAAGTTTTTGTTATTTATAGTAAAACATGGATAACTTAAATGACCATAAATGTACACATTGTTATATTATTTTTATTTGATCGTAAATATATTCATGTTATAATTTTATTATAAAGACACTTATATTAACAACAAAATACGTAATATTATGACATATATGTATGTTTGCCATTCAAAAAATGCTTTAAAACTTTTTAATAAGTTATTTTTAGTATGCTAATTTAAACATATTATTTTTGTCTAACATAGTTATGTACTTACGAAAAATAGTATATTACGTTTGTTTATATCAAAAGATTAAAAAAAATATAAAATCAAATCTCTCTCTCTCTCTCTCTCTCTCTCTATATATATATATATATATATATATATATATATATATATATATATATATATATATATATATAGGTAAAATTTTAAATAAAAACTCCCAACGATTAAGAACTCTAAGAACCATTAACTTTTACATTTTCTATTTGTTTTTTTCTAATATTTAATATTTATATTTTTTTAGGTGAAAAAACAATAACTCCTTCGGTTTATGTACTTGTTTCAAACTATACACATACTTTGTTCTATGTAAATACTTATAATTCTCTAGTCTTTTAAATTTTATTATATATGTATATCATTAGTTAGTATATATATATATATATATATATATATATATATATATATATATATATATATGTATATATATATAAATAAAAGTTATTTTGATAACCTAAATATGTACGAGAACCTGAGAATATGACATGTCGATTAGTTTCTCATGCTTCAAACGAAATGATAAAATAATGCACATAAACAATTATTTTTATTATTTATTAATTACAATTCATGGTTCATCTTTTTTTTTAACAGCAAAAACATTATTAATATTATAAAAAACACTAGATATGGGACACAAATTAGTACAATTACTAAGCACAAAAAAATTACAAAAGACAAAATGTTAACTGCAGAATATCACACCTCGAAAATGTTAGAAAAAACAAAAGTAAATAAATATGAATATATGCATATTAAAAATTATTAACACACATAAAGATGCTTGGATGTGAATAATAATAAACAATGAGACTCTTACAAAACAAGATATTAGTACACCCCAAAATATACAATTCAAAAGTTAAGGATCCACTTTGTAATTAATATAAAAAGACATTGGGTGTGAATAATAATAATAATAATAATAATAATAATAATAATAATAAATCATTAGTAAAGATTTATATTATACCGATTATGTTGTTGTGAAATATAATCAGAAATCATGTAAATAATATAAATAAGATGATGCTAGATGTTATATTTGAACATATATTCGATCAACAAGTTCGATTTATCTATTTCACAAAAAACAATAATTAAAAAAATAAAAGATAAAAAAACAATAACTAAGAAATAAAAACGTCAAGGTCTCGTATCTTAAGAATTAATACATTTTATTTAATACAAATATGTGATTATATTATTTTTCATTATTTATATTATCATAATATGTGAAATAAAAATCATACATGTAATATTATTTTGATTAAATAATATAAAACATTAGAATATAAAAAAATATGTAAAGGACTGTATATGTAAAATTTATTGATATATATATATATATATATATATATATATATATATATATATATATATATATATATATGAATTATTTATATTTAAAAATGTAAAAGTCGAAATTGAAATGAATGTATAATATGAATGACTATACATGTAAATTTTATTAATAGTAGTATTATAGTTAGGGGTGAGCGCGGTGCGGTTTGGTGCGGTTATTTGCTAAAACCTCACCACTAACCGCAAATGCGGTTAATTCATTTTCAAAACCGCATGGTGCGGTTATTTTTGTGGTGCGGTTAGACGGTTATTTTTACGGTGCGGTTTTGTTTTTTTTTTGTGTTGCGGTTATTAACCGCATAAATTTGGTGTCATTATTTTGTGTGGTTTTTAACCACAGTTTAGAGCTTAGACGGTTTTAAGAGTTCAAACATATTACTTGTAATAATATAAAAAACCTTAAGGTATAAGAAAATTAATTTAAATCACAAACAACTAATAACTTAAAAACATCAAACCAATAGTAAGTAATAATAAATATCTTAAAATTGTCTAATTTCACCATTTTTTAAAGTTAAACATAAAATACTTTTGTCTTCTAGTATTTATCTATCTTTCAACCATGAAATCTGTCGTATTTTTAATATTTAATATGTTAATAATTAATAAAAAAAAATTATATATAATATACACGGTGCGGTGCGGTTTTTTTTGCGGTTTTTGAAAACCAATAACCGCACCGCACCGCAAGTTTGCGGTTTTTGGAAAAAAGAAAACCTCACCATCGGTTTTTATTGCGGTTGCGGTTTATGCGCTTTTTGCGGTTAATTTTTATTGTGCGATTTTTGCTCACCCCTAATTATAATAACGTTTTTGCTTGATGACTTTTATCCGAATCAAAGTGGTTTTTGACTTTAGAAATGGTTTTGAGCCTAATAGTTTCAGGCCGGAGAGAAAATCACAAGAGTGGGACCTATGTTTTTTTGAGTGGGGACAGTTACTTCAAAATAATACTTTTTATTTTTTTTTAAATATTTTCCTGGTGGGGTCCACTTTTAAGTGGGGGCTATACATCCCACTTCCATGGAACTGAATCCGCTCCACCGCCTCACTCTATAATATTAATTTTTTTTTCATGGTTATTTGTGTGAAGAACCTAGGCATGTACAAAC
Organism: Lactuca serriola; assembly: GCF_051521515.1. Lineage (NCBI taxonomy): Eukaryota > Viridiplantae > Streptophyta > Magnoliopsida > Asterales > Asteraceae > Lactuca > Lactuca serriola. The sequence continues at coordinate 144,300,868 of NC_136408.1, read as the reverse complement.
TGGTTTTTTTTATAAACCGGACTGGTTCAGAAAACTGGTTCGATTTTGATCAACTTAGTCAAAACTGGTTCTTCCCGAAACCGGTTCGGTTCCAAACCGGTCCAGCCCCAAAAAAATCCGAACATATGTAAACCGGTTCGGTTTTATAGAAACTTGTTCAGAAAAAACCGGTTAAAAAACGGTTCGATGCATATAATGATTTTTTTTGGGCTAATAAGTGTAAAATAAGAATGAATTTTTATTTTAGATTCTATTGCTTTTATTGTGTTTAACCATAAAAAAAAAATGAGATTCATAGTAGGTTATTTGGGGGTGGAATGAATTGGGAAGGCATAAGCCTTTTGGCAATACTAATACACACACATATACACGTCCATATATATGACAAAAGGTTTGTTTCATTTTTTTTTCTTTTGTTTCTTGTTTAATAATAAACATATCTTTTTATGTATTAGCTTTTTTTTTGGTTTTAGATCTGATGTTTGTGTATATGTACAAAAACATAATGTATGTACAAAATTGTTCAACTTGAATAACACATTTTTTGGAGTAATTTTCAACCTTTTTTTTCATTTTTTTTTTGCTTTTTTATATTGAAAATACATAATACAACTTCAAACATAAAAACACAAAACATCCAAATTGTCAAACTAATACATCTTCAAATATAAAACATTTTTGTCATCGTAGTCTTCATTCCAAGTCCGTAGTCATTGTATTTATTCAGCATCTGCTATTTCATTGCGTAATCCTCTTTCATACTCGATCTTTTCTAGGGTGAGTGGCACCGACATTCTCATTGCTACTTCTTCCTCATGTACTCGTGCTTCGGCATGCAACGATGTGCCTTCTAGTACTTCAATGTCTTGTATCCGTTCAACGCTATCAAGGTAACATTTCAAGCAAATGCACACTTCCACCGACAAAGGGGTTAGTTTTGTTCTTCTTGGTGATATTACCCTGCTACTAACAGAAAAAGTCGATTCCAAAGCTATCGTAGAAGCTTGGGGCTTAGTAGATCACGGTTCATAGCGGCTAAAATCGGAAATTGAGTTTCCTTTCCTTTCCACCAAGCCAAAATATCAAAATTTTCAAACTCTTGAATACTCATTTGAGACAGGAAATAGGAACCAATGTACCTTCCGAGCTCGCTACAAGGGGTGTTAGACCGAGCTCGTTTGTAATTTTCATTCCTCAAAGTATTATAAAGCCTAATTGTTTCGTTATTTTGGTGAGAAGTGGATCTGAATGCCCCCGTATTTTGCATAATGTCATGAATGTTTCTTGAACCATATTTTGTTAAATAAACATCAAACAAATTTTGAAAAACTTTGATAAATTTTGAAACTTCCTTTGATACATAATCCATGCCATCATCCAATAAACCAAAAGCGTAACAAATCTTTTCAATTAAAGTCTCAACCCCCCAACATTTAGAGCCGGATTCAAAGCGGCGGAACAATTAATAATGGAAGGTATTTCTTGAAAATATTTTTTTAACTTTGCTTTCATCTGTTTCATCATATTAGCAAACATTGTGCTCCTCATTTCAAACTCATTTATTTTCGCACACATTAAAAATATTTGGTTTAAAACTAAATAACTTGTAGGATAATAAACCCCCGATAAAAAAGTAGTTGCTTTTTTAAAAACATCAAACATGTCCGTAACAAGTTTGATAGTATCCCAACTTGATTCCGGATAAGCCGTAACCTTATTACGGTCCGCAAGGTTGTCATGAAACATTTTTAAAGTATCTTTTTGACGTAAGGCACATTCAAACATTTTGAAAGTGGAGTTCCATCGGGTATTATTTTCCCAATTCGGACCTAAAAAGAGGGCATTGCATCGAAACAAAATTGCATATAATTATGATATCGAGCGTTACTAGAACTAAAAATATCTTTTAGCATTCTTTGAAACTATCTTTTATAGTTTCAATGCTAGTTAGTCCATCTTGCACAACCAAATTAATGATATGTGCAACACATCGACTATGAAAAAAGCATCATCGCAAATTGGTTTATATTTTAGTTTTAGTTGTCCAACCGCGATGTTGTTTGAAGCATTATCAAAAGATATAGAAAAAATCTTTCCTTCAAGTTTATAAGTTTTGATCACATAATCTAAAATTTTAAATAAATTTCTACCAGTGTGTGGGTACTCAAACAATTCAAACGTAATCGTATGCTTCATGATTACCTAATTAGTTGGATTAATCCAATGAGCGGTAACACAAAGGTACGCATCCGGTGAACCGTGAGGAGTCGTCCAAACATCACAAGTTAAATTCACACCGGTTTCTAAAGATTGAAATCCTAAAATCAATTCATTTTTTGAAAGTTTCCACATTTCAATACAATCACGTCTAATAGAAGTACGACTCACATGGCAATATCGTGGTTGGAGAGTATCTTGGACGAGCGAAGTCAATCGTTTGTTGTCGAAGTGGTCAAAAGGAAAGCATTCTTGAATCAGGAACTTCGTCATCCTATCCCGAACTTTAGCCAAATCGTAACTCCACAATGTTGCATCATTCGCCATTGTTGTTTGATTATGTCCCGACCCAAATTTCACCGCGGGGCATATTTTGGTTATATGAGTTTTCAATGTCGAATTCTCATCTTCATTAAAAAAAAGCACCACATTTCTTGCATCGCGCTTTTTTTATACCGTTCGACATTACACACAAATCATAGTTGCACCAAATAGCCGGATTTCTATTTGTTTCTTTGATGCTAACAACGGTAAGATTGTTTGATGAATCTCCAACACCAACGGAAACCGAATCCATTGTTTGAATTAAGAGCGTTTTTTGAACTAAGAGAGGTTTTTTGAGGTTTGGTTAAGGTAAAGTTGAGAGCTATATACTATAAGGAATGATTAATATGGTCAAAAAGGAGCCAAAATCGGGTCTTACACAGCCTCAAACGGCTATATAGCCGTTAGGAAGAAACAAAAAAATGGGCAGATTTCAAAAACCGGTTCAAAGGCGGTTCACCAACGGTAATATCGAAAACCAGTTCAAAACCGGTTCAGCAAACCGGTTCAGAAAAATCCGGTTCCAAACCGGTCTCAAAGATTGAAAAATCGAATTGGTTAAATCTGGCGGCTTGGTTCATCATCAGTTCGGTTCACTTGTGAACCGGTTTAAGACTAAACCGGTTTTCGATTCAGCTACCGGTTCGGTTCCTGAACCGGTTTTTTTTGCCCACGCCTAGATGAACCCTTGTTTTAATAGGGCTAGTGTAAGGAAAACATAATTTTATTTAGAGGAAACTACAATAAAAACGGTTCACCTAGTATGCACTTTTCTCTGGTTTGTGTTGAATTTTTTTTTTTCTTTTTCTTTTTATTTTTGGTCCTAAACATTTTTTTTCTTAATTTTATATTTATATTGCTTTTCATATTTATTGAATTATTACTAAATATTGTGATTATTATGTAATGGAGATGAAAAGGGAAAACAACTGATTAATATTCTTGAATAGTTAATTTGTATTTAGTCATTGTAATTTTTGAAGAAACTTAAGATTAATATTTTAATTTGGATGTTTAATGTTTTAATATGAATTATGGATTTTTGGAATATAAATTATCAATGTTTAATATATTTTATTTCTTGAACTAGATATATTATTTTTTTATTTGGGTTATCGGGTCATTTCGGTTTATTTGGTTATTCGGTTATTTTGGTCCAAAAACATAGTGTACTTGTTATTTCGGTCCTTTTGGGTTAATAATTGAGCCGAAACCCGTAATACCTAAACCGAACTGGTCCTATATTAGTACAATCGGTCCGGGTTTCAGTTCAAACTTTTCATCTAATTTGGGTTTCGGGTTATTCGGGTCGGTTCTGGCCCGAAGCACATCCCTAAGTATAGCTTATGATCCACGAACAAAGAAAATGAGGAATCAAATCAGTTCATACCTTCTGTTGATATCCATTTCGGATTATCTATACATCTTCAAAGATGATTAAGGCATCAACAAATATCTCCAGTTTCGCACCTCTCTTTCTTGTGTGTGACTACATGTTCCTTTTAGTTCCCGCCTCTAGAAATATCTATGACGCTCTTTTTTTTTCAACTGATCAGCAGGTTTGTGTCTACGAATCTCTCTATTTATACATATCACATGTGAAGGAAAAGTGGCAAAATGGGGGATTTATAGTAGTCGAGTGAAGCTTGGTTAGAAGGATCGGATGTCGTGTATTATTTTAGAGGTGCAAGAAGAAACCATAAAAAACTGTAAATATGGACTTAGGCTGTGTTTTGTGCGTCACAACTAGCTGATAAAATAGGTTTTTTTGAGCTTTTTTAAGCTATCATGTTTGGCAAGCCAAAAAATAGCTTGTAAGCTAGTTTTTTGAAAAACTATTTAAACTAGCTTTTTAAGAGTTTTTTTTTTAATTTTTTTTCCAAATATGTTCCTTAATTAATTATAGAAATATATTCTTTTAAATGTCTTTTTAAATCATTTTATATATTTCAGTTAGTTTTACGAAACAACATTTTTTATCAATTAGTTTTTCAGATATCATCTGATTTTTTATTTACCAGCTAGCTTTTCTAACTAATAGTTAGTCTGTCGAATAACTTTAAGAGGGTGGAGATGTAACGTAGGGTATATCCAAGAGTTGAAATGAAGAACCGGTTATCCACCGCTCCATGACCACGTTTCAACTTTTACATCCACGTGTTAACTTTTGAAGCTTCATGTCCATGCGTCAACTTTTTGAAGCTCTACAATTATTTTTCCCTTTGATTGTCCACAAAATCAGCATTCAAAATCAAAGATTATCAATGTAATCGGAATTATCTCTTTTCAGATTCTAATCGATAGTAAAGACTGTCGATTTCATATAGGCCTCAATATATAGCCATCGATTTCAAGTGTATTCCGATTGATTCATCTCTCCTATTCCCAATTTCTGAGTCATCGGCCTTCATTTGGTATGTTTTTCAATTCTTTCGCGATTTCTCCATTCAATATTTAGATCGTCCTCCTTCTCTCAGTGTAATCGACGACAACCTAATACCTAAATCAGTCTCTACTTCTTGAACCATGACCATAATACGAAGTGGTCATATGGTGTATCACAGCCGTCTGGTTAGATCTTTTTTTTTTTCCTTCGTTGTTCTTCGAAAACCATTTTAGGGTTCATGGCTTCAATTGATTTTGTGTATTTTTCTTGATGTGTGTTTTGGGCAATTTATATACAGTTGAATTTTGGTCGAAGAGCTTTGTCAACATTCAACCAAGGCGTTTATGGTTGCAAGCTTGTAATGCAATAGTTACACTATAAGTACATAGTTGGACATGGTTGGAGAAAGAGGATTTGATTTGCCTATTATTCCTCTTTGTTGAAAAAAAAAGGATGAACACATATATGCTACTGTAATTATAAAAAGTACAATGACTCATTCGCTTTAGATCACAATTCAAAGGTTTTAGTGTTGATTGGAGTTTTTCTTTGATTTTACATGTCGTCACAGTTAAGACTAATAAGGATTTTCACTTGAATGTTACAATTAAAGGTTTGTATTCAGTTGAGGCTAATTTATGAAATGTTTATTTGGACTGTGCATTTGGCTTATCAAGTTGAAAATTGTTATTGATTTTATAACCTTAATTTCAACACAATGGCTCAAGTTGAAGGCGAATCCGCTGAGACTACCTATGTTATATATGTAAGTCTCTCTTGAGCTAATAAAACTAAAGATTGAGTCAAATTTCGCTAATATTTATGATTTGTGTAATATTGAATCGTTTTATAAGTTTTTATTGTCTTAGTTGTTGGGCGTTTGATTGTATTGACTGTTTCGATTGATAAGGTGGAATGCAAAAGTAGGATTAATCAATTAAATTTACTGGGCACAAAATTGAGTAAGCGTAGATTTGTTGAAATGTAAATGTGTAGTAATGTAAATATGATAAACTATTCAAGTTTGAAACTACTTTGTTACATCTCTTACTATTAACCAAAAAACAAATGTTTTATATTTTTGATGTGATTTTGTTTATTTGAATCTAACTTCGATTCTCTTTTTAGATACTGATCTGATTATATTTTGATTCATATTATTTCATGTTTTGAATATGCGACTAAATTTTTTGAACAGCAGATGACATGAGTGAGTTGTATGGTGTTGAAAATAAATTATCCAAGCTTCTTGTGGTGCACAAATGAGTCCGTTTTACCCACCAAGATGTTAATGAAATGATATTTTTTTTTGTCCAAAGTTAACTTCCTTAGTTCAGCTTGCATGTATCAAAGTATGCTACCATTTGACAAATGCTCATATCTCTTGAAGTGGTTGTTGTTTTGATGTTATCTTTTGTTCATGGTTTGTCTAAGGTAGTACCATTCGTTACCTTTTAACAGTTGCTCATATTCTTCGAAGTTGTTGGTTGAATGATATCATACATTGGCTTACAATTTGGCTATCGTCTCAAAATTGATATCATACATTGGCTTACAATTTGGCTATTGTCTCAAAATGTCTGTTTCATAAGGTGTTTTATTACAGAGGGTGATTTCCCACGAATTGCCAATCACATTCACATGCCAAATATATACACGTACAAAAGATTGTTAATACAAAAAAGGCCTTGGGCCAATATAGGGCTAAACTAATAACAATAATATAACACATAAATATATACTAACATCCCCCCTCAGACGTAACGGGAGATGAAGAGCGAACGTTTAGACTGGATCTGAAGTCAAGGAATAGAGTGGATGGAAGGCCTTTGGTGAATATATCGGCATACTGAAATGTGGTAGGGATATGTAAAACCCGAATATCTCCAATGGCAACTTTGTCGCGGACAAAGTGAATATCAATCTCGATGTGTTTGGTGCGTTGATGTTGAACATGATTAGTAGACATGTAAACCGCACTCACATTATCACAATAGACAATTGTGGCTTTAGATGGTGAAAAATGGAGTTCTCTGAGCAAATTCCGAAGCCACGATGTTTCAGCAACAACATTGGCCACACCTCTATATTCGGTTTCAGCACTAAAGCGAGAGATGGTGGCCTGGCACTTGGATGACCATGAAATAATTTACTGCCAAGGAGCACACAGTAACCGGATGTGGATCGATGTGTAGTTGGACAACCCCCCAATCTGCATCAGAGTAAGCAATGAAATCACGAGACGGGGAGACATGTAGCTGAATACCATGGTCAATAGTGCCCCGGGGGTAACACAGAATGCGTTTAAGAGCATGAAGGTGTGGTTCCCGAGGATCGTGCATGTATAGGCGTATCTGCTGAATTGGAAAGGCAATGTCGGGGCGAGTAAACGTGAGATACTGAAGAGCCCCGACAAGACTTCTGAAAAGTGTAGGATCAGCAACCGGAGTACCAGACGAGTCCAACTTAGCATGAGTATCAGCAGGAGTGCGGCATAGATTACAAGACTGCATCTGAGCATCAAGAATATCCAAAGTATATTTCTTCTGGCTGAGGAACATGCCTGTGGTGTTGCGCTGAACTGAGATACCCAAGAAGTGGTTAAGATCTCCAAGGTCGGTCATGGAGAACTCCTGACTGAGAGAAGTAATGAGTCGTTGTAGGAGATCCTTGGAAGAGGCAGTAAGAACAATATCATCCACATACAAGAGAAGATATGCAAGAGAATGACCATCGCTATATATGAACAGAGATGAATCACAACGACTCTGAGTGAATCCGATCTGGGTAGCAAACTGAGCAAACCTATGATACCATGCACGAGGTGCCTGTTTGAGACCATATAGAGACTTTTGTAGGCGACATAAATAATCGTGGTGAGCCGGATCACGAAAACTAGGAGGTTGGTGCATGTAAACTGTCTCCTGAAGATGACTGAAGAAAAACATTCTTCACATCAAGCTGATGAACATGCCAATGCTGAGAAACAGCTAGACTAAGAACGGTTCGGATGGTAGCCGGTTTAACCACCGGACTAAAAGTCTCATCACAATCAATTCCTGGACGTTGACTTTTGGCATTGGCCACCAATCGGGCCTTGTACCTGCTGAGAGAGCCATCGGCATTTTGTTTCTTCTTAAATAACCAAATGGATCGAACGATATTAACCCTATGTGGTCGTGGAACAAGAGTCCACATGTTTTTCATTAACGCATCATATTCCTCTTGCATTGTTGAATGCCAGTGAGGATCATCGAGAGCATGTAAATAAGACCGGGGGAGGGACGATTCAGTTTCGGTAAGAAGATTGAGTCGAGTAATAGGTTTGTGTATGCCACGTTTCTCTCTTGTAGACATGGGATGAGAAGAAGTGGGTATGGGTTCGGTTGTGACAGGTGTTTCCGGGAGGGAGGGAGGAACAGTCGCAGAGGACCCGCCAGAGGCAACACTCGATGACGAAGAAGAGGTAGCATCAGTAGCAGTGGCGGAGGAGAGGTGCGAAAGTGCTGAGCGACAGGAGATGACGACTCAAGGTCATCGAGAAAGTCATATGAAGGCATTTCATTCGGAGTGAATGATCCAAAAGGGAAAACAGTCTCGTCAAATACGACATGCCGAGAGATGATAATCTTTTTAGACTCGAGATCATAGCATCGATATCCTCGGTGATGAGACGGGTAGCCTAAAAAAATGCAAGGAGAAGTGCGAGGGGCAAGTTTGTGAGTGAGGTTAAGATGAGGGTAACATAAGCAACCGAAGACTCTAAGGTGAGAATATGTTGGGTGTTTTTGAAACAACTTGAAATGTGGTGTGACATTATTAATGGATGTGGATGGAAGAATATTTAATAAGTGACATGCCATGTGAAGAGCTTCCGCCCAAAATGTGGGTGGAAGACGAGAGTGAAAAAGCAAGGTACAGACGATGTTGTTAATAGTTCTTAACATGCGTTCAGACTTACCGTTTTGTAGGGACGTGTAAGGGAATGAAAAGCGCATAGAAATACCATTAGTGTCACACCCCAAAACCGGAACGGCGGAAACGTTCTGGGGTGGATGACGTCATGTCAAGTATCACAACACATGCATTATAGTAATCAAAGTACAACAAAACATTGCATTAATAGTAATAGTTTTACATGGTTACATTACAATACATCAAGGTAATACCAGTAATAGAATAAATATAGCTGGTACTAAGCTATCTTCATCAGCAGCTCCGGGAATGTACCTGTCTAACGCTAACCTAAGAATACAAGTTATTTGAAAAGCGAGTATCAGCATTTTTACAAATGCTGGTGAGTTCATAAGCATTTAGTGACGTTTTCATTCAAATAACTTTAATAAAAGTAGTAGTTTAAGAGATTACAGTGTATTAGAGTTCTTTCCAGAAAATCCTATATTTTCTTTAATAAAAGTAGCCTTCTAGCAAGACTGGTCAATGTTGTGTGGTAAAAATTGGTTTTCCCTAAATTGCTATCATTATCAAAATATTGAATTTGATTATTGAGGAAAGCAAACGACATCAGGGAAAAACATATGCCTCAGCAGTAAGGACTGCTGACTAAGGCAAGGAATCATAGACTCCAGGAGAGTATCGAACGAACGACACGCCTGGTTCAGTCTAACAAGTAGAGACTCAGACCCCAGGGGGTACCATATGAAAGGTACGGCTGGTAAGGTCTAAAACAGTGAATACAGACCCCAGACAGTATCGAATGAAAGATATGTCTTGTAAGGTCAAAAACAGAGAAAACAGACCCCGGACAGTATCAAATGAAAGATACGTCTTGTAAGGTCAAAAACAGAGAAAACAGACCCCAGACAGTATCAAATGAAAGATGCGTCTTGTAAGGTCAAAACAGTGTGACTCTGAAAATGAGTTACCAGCATACAATGTAGATTGCCGGTGAAATACCGTTACCTTAAAGCCATGAATTATAAGGTAACCCGGGATACTCGTAACCATACTGACTAGAGTTCCAGACGCCCTACAAACATCTATAAGATGTGACATTTGTCACCCGTTGGCTTGGTAGGCCGGGACTGTAGCTAGCAGTCGGGGTGCGGGGTTGTCAATCCCGTATAGATCTATACACACAATGTCCGCTCTCCCTACAGGAAACTCTGGTTACCAACTAGACAACGGAGAAGGCCGTGTCCTGAAGATGCATCCCAAATAGTGGGTAGAGACTTCCAAATAGTGGGTAGTGTGTAAGTGCTGAACTAGAGGTAGAGACTTCCCAATAGTGGGTTTCTAATGTAAGTGTAGACTAGAGGTAGAGACTCTTAACTGAACTGACTAGAGAATTCCTATATGTCCATACTCATATACATAATATATAACTAATGAATCAAACGACCTTCGGACGGCCATCCGATCCCACCAGACCACATCTCAACGAAGAAAAGGAAATAGGGCGGACGAGCCTTCCTAAGTCTTTCAATCATTACTTATATGTACCTATATAAGCACGGACATACATCTAACTACGACTGAGTGTGTATCAAGTAGAAGTGATTCTTGTGAAGTAGGAGTGTCTAACAAGTGAAGTAGGAGCGGTCGCAAGTGAAGTAGGAGAGTCGAACAAGTATAAGCGTATCACGAAGTAGAGACGACAATAAGTGAAGTAAGAGCGTATCGAGTATAAGTGAAGTAGAGGCGATATCAAGTATAAGTGAAGTAGAATCGTATCACTAAGTAAGAGCGTGAATAAGTATAAGCGTCCATCAAGTATAAGTGTATCACGAAAGAAATGCGTTATCAAGTAGGAGTTTTAAATAAGTAAAAGCGAAGCTGCAGTAACAAACAAGTAAAAGTATACATCGGGAAAGTGAACTTTGATGAAAAACCTTTATACTCGAGGAAAATCAAAATTTGTATTCTTTTGTAAAAACATGTTTGAAAACCTTTGGAAATCTTTCATAAACTAGTTTAGAATGAATTTAGATAAAACAGTATAAGTAAAAGTTCGAAACAGTTTGAAAACCATTATAGTGTCCTACTTGTAAAAACAGTGTTAAGTGTGGTAAAACCTTGTGCATGCGGGTTATCAATCACATGTGATTGATATGATAATTGGCATGTTTAACTTGTATTCCCCCCTATAAAACATTTAAAAGCATTTAAAAGGTTCATTCAGGGGTATGAACTCACCTGGTGCAAGTAGGTCAGACGAAGGTGTCGTTTGGGCGTTCGGTGTCGCGTAAGGACTCGAACACACTCAATGACCTATATAACATATGATAACATATGTTCACATACAATTAGTATATTTAATACTAATTAAACAAATACACGCGCTCTAAGGAGCGGAAAACACTTTGGTTAAGTGTTTGGGCGTCCCGCGTAGAGTTTAAGGGTGTGTATGACTTACAAATGGAGTTTACCCTCCGAGAGTAAACCCTTAATACCATGTTTATGGCCCAGGGACTAATCACCATGAGTTTACGGCCGTAAACTCATGGGGGATGGGTTCTAGGGTGTTTAAGGCTTCTAGCTTATTCATGGGATTTTTCTAAGTACTTTTCATAAAAGGCATGAGTGGATTTGAGGATTCTAAGGGCATTATATCCGAGTTTACGGCCTAGGGACAACTCCAATGGGAGTTTACGGCCGTAAACTCTCATACCTTGGATTTAGTGAAGTTGTAAGCCCTAATTACCTTCCTAGCAATTTATAATGGAGTGTGAGGCCATTTGGGGGGATTAAAACTAACATTTGGGTATGTTTAGGGGTGTTTACGGCCCTGGTACACGCCTGGGCCGTAAACTCCTTTTGTCCCTCCATTTTGATGTGTTTAATTGTGCTAAACCCCCAATACTAAGTCCCTAAATTATGTATGAAGCCTAAAGGTGTTTTAGGAGTGTTTTTGGGGCAATTTTGCAAGGTTTAGAGGTGTTTACGGCCTAAGCTTGTGCTTGGGCCGTAAACTCTCTTTTATGCCTTAAATCATTGTGTTTTCATGCTCAAACACTCCTAGGCTAATCCCTTAATTTATTTCCAAGCCTTTAGGGACATTTTGGGGTCATTTTGGCCTCATTTTAGGTGTTTACGGCCTAAGGAGGAGCTTAGGCCGTGAACTCCTTTTCAACAGCTTAAATGGTCCAATTCTAAGCTATAAACACGAATCATAATGTTTAGAGTAAGCTAGGGTAAGTGGACTTACGATTTGGAAGCGTTTGGTTGCGGATTCGAGGCGATAACGAGTCTAGAGAGAGAGTATAGAGAGAGAGGGTGGAAAAGCTCCAAATGGAGTTTACTCCCCTTTATATATGGGTGGGAGTTGGAGCTCGGTGGAATTCTACCCAATACTGCCGTTATATAGAGCTTTTGGTCGCACCCGATTTAGTGGTCGTAATAATAAAAACTAACTTTTTCCAATTAAATGGAAATATATGTTATGTGTTTTTATTCCCTTTTATCACGACTTAACGGCATATTAAACATAAACAATAAAATGTTTATTTAATTGACGACCTCTAATTAACGGAACTTTTATAAACTGGAATATTCCATTAACGGTAACGGGGAAATGTAACGGAACAACTTGGGTTGTCACATCATCCCCACGTTAGAGGGAATTTCGTCCCGAAATTCAGGTCTAGGCAAGGAAGTAGGTATGAATGGCCAAGTAGAGGTAAGAGAGTACTTCCTATATGGTTGTCCTCGCATTCCCAAGTGATCTCTGGTCTGTGTTTGTCATTCCAACAGACCCTCACGTACGGGATGCGGATTCCGTCTCGTGTAGCTAGTGGGTTCCAACTGATGTATCTACAAGGTTAGGGTTCTCAATGGATTCTATCAAGATGAGTGAGGCACGAAGAGTGATGTCGGGAGATCACATATCAAGTCTAAGAAGTGGATCGATCGGGTGTGAAGCTTGCGGGGTATCCGAAGGTAGTAGCGGCCTGAAAAGGGTTGGACCAAGTCTCCATGAGGATCTCGGATGGTCCTGAGCTCTCGGAATGGTAGAGCTTTTCGGTACTTAGAACATAGTGTACTTCTATAACAAGATCATCACTGGCATGATCGCCATTTCGAAGTTCCTAACGTTCTCACTCGTACTGTGTGTGTAGTCCTTCAGGTTGGTTCTTAGAAAGCTCGAGTGGTCTTTGGTCTCGCGTTTCCTGTCAACTGGTTGATAGAGACTTTCTAGATCGTCGAGTGGGTTGCGTGACTATGGTTATTCGTTTGCTATAGAGTGTCTATCTCAAGCTTGTGCAAAAATGAATATGCACTAAGGGATCTTGAGATACGGAAACCCTGCAGGTCGGGGAGATAGGGTTTCACCAGACGAGCGTTGGACTATCTCAGGAGGTGGTTCTACTATCTTTGCGTGAGATGGTATTCGTGGAACACCTAATAGTCCAAGGATTCTCCAAGACTTTGGTTTATTCTAGTGCGGAAAGCGCATGTTCCTGCATAACCCTTCGACTAACACCAGGGCTGGTGTCGAGTCTATAATCTCTTCGGGATCTAGGTCACGAGGTTCAACGCAACTACTATCGCACTTTGATCAAGGATTCTTGGCCGCGAAGGTTATCCTGTGGTTCTCGGTATCCTAGTGTTCACTCCGGAGAATGTATTTTATCGTCTACAGGGCGACGACGATTTCCTCCATGCAAGAGGGTGAAGGATGATAGGCACTGCTTGTCTATAACTGGGTGGACGAGTGCCTGAGTAGTGCGAGCATCTACTGCAACTACTCTTCCGAAGGTTCTAAGTTTTCTCGGTCTAGGTCAAATCTAGTGAGTATAGAGTCTCATCGCTCGGACTTTAATCTTTTCATCCACTCTTCTCAGAGTTTAATTCATCGCAGTTTTCGGATTTCTGGGACATCCGCTGCGATACTCAAATCGGGGATTTGAGTGTGAATGGATGGTCGTAGTCGATGGTCTTGACTCTTACGACTTAGATTTCTTTACCAACCGAGGATGTTAGCTATTATGTTGGTTCACGCAGAATGACAACAACTTCGGATTTGTGGTCATTATAGTAGCTCAATCCGTAGGGTTCTCTTGACTCTAGTTCCCGCTCCATGGGATAGGGTGAAGGGTCTTTCTAGGGAATCTACTAGGTATGCTTCGGGTGGTTATCGTCTTCTGGAGTATCTGCAGTGTCGTTCACATCGGTGTCCATCTGTCTACGAGGGGTCGGTCAACAGCGCACGGTACTCTCTCTTAGGTACTTCGGAGGGTTTGAGATAAGAGAGACGATTAACGAATCGCATTAGATTTGATTATTTGTGTTAGGTTTAGGTTCGGGAGAACCTTTATTTGCCGATATGGCTACGGAGAAAGTTCTTTTTACACATCACTAAGAATGAACACATGGTTGCACGAAGTCAAACCATGATCAATAGAGTCGTCGAAGTTGGCACACTCCGACATGATATAAAGTGAAGATCGATAGAGTCATGTGCCGAACAGGCACACAAGTTCTAGGCGTCTCGGGTTTCGTCCTGTGTATCACTACCGTGGATACCTGGACCGATAGAGTCGATGCGGAACTATAGAGAGTTTTAAGTGTTTCCGAATAGAGTACCTTTTCATGAATGGATTCTCACGATGCATTTCTATAATCGCCTCACATATACTAGTCATGTATATTTAATGTGGGGAGAACTGTTGATTGAGCGACTCCGCCTTAAATCCACAACCCAACGAGGAACAGGAAATGAGGCGGCATTCACTCACTCTAGGTCTATCCATCTTAACTATACATGGTCGTAACGTATATGTTTAGCCATTATAGTTTTACCTAATGAATTTTAAATTTTATAACAGTGCTGCGACTTTCACCTTAATGGGGAAGTATTTACATTACGTATTAGTCTTTTAATGTTTTCGGTTTAGTTATCTGAGATCGAAAGACGTACCAAAAATCCATCGGGTTCCTTGATGCTTCTACCTAAGCATTAGTGTTAGACTTTTCCTGTGCTCTTGTCGTTTCTCCTGCAGCAGTAATCCTTAGTATCCTCCCGTCTGCGCCGGAGTTCTTTATTATTGGACAATCTTTTTTGAGGTGTCCCGTCTCACCGCACTGATGACATGGCTGGTTCGTACTTGTATTGGTGGTAGTGTTGGATTAGTGTCTAAGTCCATAACTATTTTGGTATGTACTTGACCCGATGGTGCATGGTCCTTTTGGGTTGCCTTCACCAAAGCAACTTGAATGGAGAAATAAATAAAGAGAGAGAGGTTATTATGATTTATTAATATGTTATAAGAATAATATATTAAAGGAGAAATCATATTAGTTTAATTAATATTGGTCAATAATTAATTAAGAATTAATTTTGTGATCAAGTGTAATTAATTAAACTAGAGGGGTTGAATTGTAATTATGTGATAGTTACAAAATAAGGTAAGGATTATCTTATATATATGGTGGACGAATTTGAAGTGATAATCACTTAGAATTCGACTATGATAAGGATTCAAGGATTATCTTATGGGTTGCTTGGTGGATAAGCAACTAGATAAGGATAATGACTGAAACTCTATCTTTACACCTATATAAACCCCCTAGGGATTAGGAATTCGTCTAAACCTTCCCAAGAGGTCCTAAGGACGAATTCTAACCTCCCTCCTCTCTCTTTATACCTTCTCCACTTGCTTATGGTGTTTGTAAGCCATTAGAGGAGTGACACTTGTGACTCTCAGCTTTCCAAGGTCAATTCAAGGAGGAATTGGATTGTTATTGCTATATAACAATCAAGGTATGTTCTTAAACCTAATTACATGTGAATTCTGATTTCCATATGCTAGAATTAGGGTTCAAAGTCTTGGATTCAAAGTATGTACAATAGAGAAACCTAGATCCAAGCTTTAGGGTTTGTATGAGCACATAGGATGTCTTATGACCAAAACCCATCAGTGGTATCAGAGCCTAGCTTGGTTTCAATTGTATTGATGCATTGTATAACTAAAAAAATTTGTTTTTTGGGTTTCTGGAGGCTGGACTCACCGAGTCCATGCAGACTCGCCGAGTCCAAGCCTGACTCGCCGAGTCAGCTCGTCAGATGGAGGGTACTTCGGGATTTCTTGCTGTTTTTGCTTATGGATAGTTACCTTATCATGTTAGATCATTATTAATCCGATTATATGATATATTTGACTATAATTTTGATCTAATTGAAGATATTTATCAATTAATAAGATATTTGTTTCCTTATAAGATAATTGATTAATTATTTTGAGCAAATTGATAAATTGTTTTGCAAGAAATCATTAAACAAATCAAATATGGATAATTATGTGATTAAATGTTAATTTGAATTATTTGTTATTTGATCATTGTTGTTATGAAAAGTTTCATATTTTGCCCTTTAGGTTTTATAGTTTAAATTTGAACCCAAAAGTTTTGTTGTTTTGAAATTCAAATAGTTGAAACCCTAATGTTTTGAAAAAGGTTTCAAAACTTGCCCTCAAGTTTTGGAATTTAAAAGTTGATTAAAAGTTTAATTAGGAATGTTAAATTCTAAAACTCTAGTGTAGTTTTGAAAAAAATTCAAATCACACCCTTATGGTTTTATTAATTAATTAAGGTGTATAATTAAAAGAGGTTTAATAAATCCATAAAATTTAAGGTCTACAATTTAATTGAATTAAAAGTATAATTGTTAAATTAGACCACCTAGTATTTTGAAAGTATAAAATACACCCTATACTATATATAACATTAAAAGTCTAACATTATATATATGTATGAGTAAAAGTCAGTCTTACCGTTAGTAGGCCTCATTCACGAAGCTGGTCTATAAGGGGTGTTTAAGGAAATTGCCTATAAAATGGCGATTGAATGGGTATCCACTCTTACCCACCGCACTCTTGACTAGTGGAGGGTCATTAGCCGAACGGGTAGGATGGGACAAAACCTTCCATTATAAGTATAATGAATTATTAAAGTAACTAAATGTTTTCATAAAATTCCCAATCTTAGTTACTTAGGCAAAAGTGAATTGATGCAATTCCATGAAATTACACTATGTGCCCTTGCGAAGACGTTAGTGGAGCGTGTGTGGTTTACCGGCACACTAAATGGGTCTAAGCAAAGGTAGCAAAGGGTGACTCAATGTTTGTCATAGTTCGGTGGAGCGTGTGTGGTTTACCGGCACATCGAATCGGTGACTGTAACATGTGAGGGCACCATGTAAGTTTGCATGGTTATTTACACCCGCTTTGTGATCCTCGGCATCCCAGTCACAAACAAGAGGGGCATATCGAGATTTAAACATGCCATTGAAAGTTCAATGAATCTCAAAGGATCTAGGAGTTTTCATAGATTTAAAACTTAAATTTCTTTTTCGTTTTTCATGGTGGAAATTAGTGAATCGTCATTCACTTACCTTCAAATGTTCTGCAATTAGGGTTACGACATCCCTCTCCCAAGTTGTAGAATATTGTGTTGGGTCCTAGCCTTAGTATCTCATTTGGGTGATTTACTAAGGACTCAATCTATCAACTAACTTGAATTCATTTTTCTCCCGTTTTGTAGATGTCAAAGTTCGACAACTATGGTCTTCCCAAATCCCGTGGAACAAGCATTCCACATGAAGATGACATTCCACGATTCGATCGAGGAACAAGAGATCATGCTTCACTTCCTCCTCCTCCTCCAATTATTCTCCCTAACCCACAAGTTCAAAGGCTTGAAAAGTTCAAGATCACTCAAGCCCTTTTGGCAAGTAAACATAAAGAAGGAAAGCCGGTGTGTGCACACATCCTAGGGATGAAGTCACACATTGATAGGTTAAGAATGTTGGGATCCGTTGTTTGTGAGGAAATGGCTGTTGATTGGGTTCTTCAGTCACTTCCTAACTCATATAGTGAGTTCGTAAGAGAGTACTATATGATGAAATACGATGTGACCCTTATAGATCTCACCTATATGCTTATTGCTGCTGAATCAGAAATGATTTGGCGCAATAGAAAAGCAATGTTGATTGGTGAATCTGCCTTTGAGACCTCTATGGATATAGACAATGGCAAGGAAAGACATGCTATGATCGAAAAGTTTGATCATATGAGAAAGGCAATGTCTGAAGTAGTTCCATGTGCTGTTCCAAAAGAATCGATTTGTTTTTTATTGCCAAGAGAAGGGGCATTGGAGACGAAGCAACCCTATTTACCTAAGAGATCTAAGAGATGGGAGAGTCGAAACGTATGGCTCTAATTTAGGTAAAATCCATTGACTAACTCTTTTAGGCTTCTATTCTAGATTCTTAATACATAATGTGATGAGATTACAATTGATGTTTTGTAGGATCGAAGAAAAGAAAGGAAGCTTAAGGGAAGAAGTGAGCAGAATCTAACCGTGAAGGAATGGATTTCGATCACGTTTCTCGAAGATTAGATTCTTGAGCTACTACTTAGAGTTAGAATTAGATTGCTAAGAAAGATGTATTAGCATAAGTTTTTCAATGAGTTGCATTGTAAGGACAAAATTTTCCGCAATAAAATAAATTTTGATTTTAAATTTTATTTATTTATCCTTACAATGGCGTGTATGAAAAATTGATGTTAAAATGTTTTCTATTATTAGCAATAATGGATTTGGTTCTTATTGTGTTATGGAAAGTCGAGAATTTACCAAATAGGGAGAGTTTCTCATCGCCCAAGTTTCAATTGGACAGAAACTTGGAATCATGCATCTTGGTTGCACGATGAATGAGAAATTTCATATTTGGAAATTAGACTAATTCATTGACAAAGTGTCAATTGAAGGACCAGGAGATCGAGTACACAAAGTAGTGTGTTGATCAAAGTCCACCATAAGAGTAACAAGATATTCGTCATGATTTACTACAGGTTTAGTAAATATGATTATACTTATAAGATTAAGTGTAATTATGAATTGATTGAAAAAATTTAAATCAATAGTAGAACGAATAACAAGAATCAAGTAGGCAGAAAGATAAAAGTTTCTCCATTCTAAGAAGATGGGAGAGTACCTTTTATGCTTTATGATAGGTCTTAATGATTAAGAACCATATCTCAATTGATCCTCTAAGTGAGTCTTAGTACAATTGTATGTCTAAGAAGAGGAATCAAGAATTGAAGAAATGGTTAAATCAATAAGTCAATCATACTTCGTTCCAATAACAAGTCTTAAACTTAAGATTGTGACATTGAGTGAAAGGTATCAAGAAGGTTTGTAACTTTCATTAAATGTGGAAAGTTGTGATGTCTTGGATAAGACAAAGACCAACTAGGACCAATTTATGAAGTGTTTTGATAAAAGCTACACTAACTCTTGAATATTTGTTTGTCAAGAAATGGTTTTTGACAAGAGAATCTTATATGTCAAGGAGTCAGTGGGAGTCTTAATGGACTTGAAAGGTTTCAAGAACAAATCAAATAAACCTTATCGATCATCACTAGCACACGAGTTGAGGTTTACAACCTATCGTGTTGACATTATTTTGATTATGTGCCAATCCAATCGAGTTAATTATGCATGTGAGTTCTATGAGTTCTCATTTTGAACGCATAAAAGGCAAAGCACCTTAATCAATGAAAGGTACATTGATAGGAAAGGGTGAGCTTCTTAACTACTTGGAAGACATGGTGGGCAGCTGTGCTACCATAAGGCAAGAAATCAAGATTAAGAAAGTTCGCTCCATATGAGTTTGAATTTTTCGTAAACTTGGTTTTAACAAATTCACATGGATAGGAACATATACATCGTTTAAATCTAAGTGTCATAAGATTTCCTCCTTCATGAAAATGATTGTGAGGAAATGCTTTCACTAAGAAAGATTTTAAGAAGATAGTGATTATAAAATTGCATTCTCGAATTCGATTATGGTTACGGTATCCCTTTCCATAATTTGAATTGTGAGGTTTGGCAATTAGTCTTAATTGTCTAGACACACATATGAACTATCGAAGGCAAAGGTGTATAAGTTCAAAAAGCCTTGATAAAAGATTATCAAAGCACTAAGTATTAGAAACATGAACTTAAGAAATTCAATAAGTATTGTTTTCTGAAAGTTAAGATGTTTATGAATACATGTCGAAGCTAGTGGGAGCATAAGTGTTATGTTTTATAATAATCATCATGATAGTGGGAGCATAAATGTTATGATTGTATGATTATTAAGGAAAGTATTGCAAGGTTAGCAATATTAATTATAGAAAACAAGAGTCATACTTTGCAAAGTTGTAAGACTTGAAAGGTTGTTTTGCTATAATTAAGGGAGAGAATATTATGCTTCATTTCAAATCTAAAGGATTAGGTTGAGAAATGTTAATAAATTTAGTCAAAGGTACATAGTGTGTTCTTAAAATTTTGATTATGATTACGGCATCCCTCTTCACAATTCGAATTTTGAGAACATAGCAAATAAAACATTATGCGTCGTGTCCCATACGCTTCGGGTATAGGATCGATTGCAAATGCTTTAATGTTTGACCATTCTAAAATTTTCCAAATGTCGAGCGCATTTAGAGGGAAAAGGGACTAGAATTGGTTTTGACTAAAACAATTAAACAACTATCAAAGGACAACCCAAAGTTCGACGAGGATTGGTCGCTTGTGAGTAGTTGGAAGTATAGTATTGGAAAATATGGAAATGTTTCCATATTGGATGGACCGTATCGACATCATTACGAATAGATAAGATTCTATTAAGAATGAGTTGTCATATGGAACATATGGAAGTGTGTCCATATTGGGAATTGAATATTGAGAAATCTATGACTAGATTAGAAACTTCTATGCAAAAGGATGTTCAAAGAATGTACTTTGAGTGAGAGACATCACGTCTATGGAATTGTCTTGTAACAATCTCCGATAGAGGACTTTGTAATATCATTGGCAATAGTCTTTGTGACTTTGGTGCAGTGACATTACGAAAGGATAGTTGCATAGAATGTTAGAATCTAGCATATTCTATAAGTAACAAGAATTTGATATTCTTTAACTTATAAAAAACGGATTTGGAGTTGTGAAATGAGAAGGATTGGAAATGTGTTCAATGTGATCTATTTCACAAAGTAAGAACCATAGGTAAGCATTGTGTGCATGTTAGGAGCATGGGACAAGTGTTGGAATTCAAGTAAGAAGTTGATTACCCGAAACGACAAATAATGAGTAATCGATATGGTGATAAATAAAAGGTGTTTTATTTATACTCAAAGGTTTGAGGCCATATGGGATTAGTATTATTCTTGTGTTTCACTTTGCATGTTTTGACTTCCAGAATAATTGAGTTTATTAAGAATAATCGAATTATTCGAACGGGCCGCAGTCGTTCATATGTTGGAAGTAGATATGAATGAAGACTGTCGTGAATTGGTGTGTGGATTGTCTAAAGAGCATTAGACATAAGCAAATGTTTGCTGCAACGTTCATGAGTGCTTATGAATATGATTTGAGCATTGGATTAAATCCACGCTCATTTGGATCACTCCATGAATTGTATCACGAGTGATTGGTGAGACGATAACATCTTATATTCTTGAACCGAGATGTGTAAGTTGTATCTTGCAAATCGGTTGCACATTGATAATATGTAAACGCACCAGTAACTTGGTGTTATAAAACATATTGTTGTGTGTGATTCGGTGCGTGAGTACAAGCAAACATTGTATCAAAGTTTATCCGTTCCTTTTATCCAAAGTAGGATAAAAGCGATATCTTTGGGCCCCTCGATGGTTTAGTGATGACAAACGTAAATGCTCGGCCGAGCTAGGGCTAATTTGATTTGTTCAATTAGTCATTCATCATAAATCGGAAATCGAGATATAGTACAAAGAGAATGATTTGAAATCATATCTTATATGATATCTAGAATGGAGGAATATATGATCCCTTATCTAAGGACACGCGTTTTTGATAGGATCAGAGTTGATAGCGGCTTTGGAAAGCTACGATTGCAGATCAGGATCTGAAGTCATACGCAGAATAGTTATTAGACTTATCCAAGTGGGAGACTGTTGGATTAGTGTCTAAGTCCATAACTATTTTGGTATGTACTTGACCCGATGGTGCATGGTCCTTTTGGGTTGCCTTCACCAAAGCAACTTGAATGGAGAAATAAATAAAGAGAGAGAGGTTATTATGATTTATTAATATGTTATAAGAATAATATATTAAAGGAGAAATCATATTTGTTTAATTAATATTGGTCAATAATTAATTAAGAATTAATTTTGTGATCAAGTGTAATTAATTAAACTAGAGGGGCTGAATTGTAATTATGTGATAGTTACAAAATAAGGTAAGGATTATCTTATATATATGGTGGACGAATTTGAAGTGATAATCACTTAGAATTCGACTATGATAAGGATTCAAGGATTATCTTATGGGTTGCTTGGTGGATAAGCAACTAGATAAGGATAATGACTGAAACTCTATCTTTACACCTATATAAACCCCCTAGGGCTTAGGAATTCGTCTAACCCTTTCCAAGAGGTCCTAAGGACGAATTCTAACCTCCCTCCTCTCTCTTTATACCTTCTCCACTTGCTTATGGTGTTTGTAAGCCATTAGAGGAGTGACACTTGTGACTCTCAGCTTTCTAAGGTCAATTCAAGGAGGAATTGGATTGTTATTGCTATATAACAATCAAGGTATGTTCTTAAACCTAATTACATGTGAATTCTGATTTCCATATGCTAGAATTAGGGTTCAAAGTCTTGGATTCAAAGTATGTACAATAGAGAAACCTAGATCCAAGCTTTAGGGTTTGTATGAGCACATAGGATGTCTTATGACCAAAACCCATCAGGTA
The DNA here is from genome assembly GCF_051521515.1 of Lactuca serriola. Lineage (NCBI taxonomy): Eukaryota > Viridiplantae > Streptophyta > Magnoliopsida > Asterales > Asteraceae > Lactuca > Lactuca serriola. The sequence continues at coordinate 144,278,195 of NC_136408.1, read as the reverse complement.
GGAGTGAGGTGCTTAGTCAGAGTTACGTGGACACGAGTGCTCTCCTCGTTTCTCCACTTCAAAAATTTCCCTTTAAAGAGTCCGCCCTTGACACCACTATTGGGTGTAGGGTTGGACCCGATGTCGGGGACTTGTGAAAGGGGTCGTGCTGGCGCTGGAGGGGTGGGAGTTTCCACTTGCTGTTGTTGCGCAGCAAGTTTGTGGAGTCGTTGGCGCTCCTTTCGAGTGTGACGATTCCGTTTCCTCCTCTCTGTTTTACCACTTTGCCTGCTCGGGACTGTCGTCATTGGTTGGCTTTCTAGGTTTGGTCTTGTAGGTGTTGGGATGGAAGGGTAAGTAGGGGTATTGACTGCCTCAGCTCATTGCCCTTCGGAAGGTCCTTGAGCCGAGGTACTTCCTTCCTCGTTTTTGAACTTTCTCTTTAGTGCGGCTGGTTGAGTTTCTTGAATGGTCGGGCATGGAAGTGTGGGTTGCTGCGGTCCATAGCTGGGATTGGAAATCCCCATAAGGCCCTCGCTAACATTAGCGTTGTTAGCATTCAGTTGAGCCATGGCAGCCGCAACGGCTGCCGAGACCGCAGCCCGGAAAGTAGCTTCATCAAACAGGAGAGTGGGTTCCTTGCTTGCGGACTGGTTATGCTTCTTCGGAGGCATGGTTTTTCCTACACGAAAAGGAACACAAGACAATGAGAGATGATGGTTAACCCTAGACATATCTGTCCTGACTGTATTAGGCATAACTTTTCCCGTGCCTCGGGTACTGGTTGTCTGAGTGTCGACCTACATCCCTATGATGTAGTCCTGGTAATCAAGGTAAGAGTGTGTGAGTATCGGAAAAGGCCATAAGATGCGAGTCGTTCCTACTAAGTTACCTTTATACTGGGAAAAGGTTTCACTCTCCGACCTGGAAAGATTTGAGAACGGTTCAGAACGAAGACCGCAGAAGGAAAGGCTCATGGAGGCTTATGGCTAAATAACCTCAACAAAGGTGCGGGGATCCGTTCTAATCGTGTAACTGGCAACGGGAAACGACGATTTACCTAACACATAGCGTGAGTAGTGTAACCACTAACTCACTAAATTGTATTATTTTATGGGTGTATTAGTGTGACGAACACGAGGGAAAGACAATTCTCGGATTCCATGCACTGGCTCCCGCTGTCTTCCTCGTATCTTTGACTAAAGTCGGCGTTGGTTTCCTTCGGGTAGTTACCTAGGGCTCTTTTCTCGTATGGACATATTGAATTTCTACTCCGCATTCCATCTGATTCCGACTCTGGGTGTCATCACTTCATGATGGATGACTGGAATCTCGGAAGTTTAGGTGAATCTCTCACCACTGTCCCTAAAAGATATAGGCACTTGGTGAATTCAATAGTCTCGAACCAGTTCATTTATTTCCGAACCGGAAATCTTCTCAATGAACTTCTTCGGGGCCGGAATCAACTCTTCTGTCAAGCACTGAAGTGGAAAGGTTTGTCTACAGGGTTTGCGCGAGAATGGAAATGTCTAAAGAATCCTAAGAGATTATTAACATTTCACTGTATGATCCATATCGAGTCCTGCTAAGATTACACAGGGTATACAAATCATATATAACTTAGATCCGATAGGCCTTCGAATATGTGACACTACCCACTATTTGGAAGTCTCTACCCACTATTTGGGATGCATCTTCAGGACACGGCCTTCTCCGTCGTCTAGTTGGTAACCGGAGTCTCCTGTTGTCACACCCCGAAAACCAAAGGCGGAAACATTTCCGGGGTTGACTCCACGTTGAGTATCAAATCCAATGCACATAGTAAAGCAGTAATCACAAAACATTACATTACATAATACTGTTTACAACTGTTTGAGAGTAAAGTTGTACAAGTGTTTTACATATGTAATATAAACAAAAGTAAAGACGAGTCTTCGGGACGCTCCGTCTTCTCCAAAAGGTTGCGGTGTACCTGTCTATCACTGACCTGAGAATACAAGCAGTTTGAAAATCAGCATAAAGCTGGTGAGTTCATAAGCGGTTTAGTTTTGAAAAGAACGAATTCCTTTACTTTCTGGAAAAGTTGTTGATCAAGAAAATCCCATATTTTCTTATGAAAACGGTTTGGTTATCCTTTGTTACAATTTTGAAAACGGTTGATTATGTCATTCCAGGAAAATCCCATATTTTCCTTATAGTTTTTGTTATTCGTTTGTTACTTTATCCGTTTATGTGTTGTTGTACTACTCAGGAAAATCCCATATTTTCCTATGTGTTGAGTTGTCTATTTGTATCTAGGTTCGTTACTGGTTGTTATGTTATCCCAAGAAAATCCCATATTTTCCTATGTGTGGTGGTTGGTTTCTTAAGTTTGATTTCGAAGTGATAGTAATTCCCATATGTGTTGTATTGGTTAAGTATTCTAAACCCTTAGTTATTCTACTTTAGAATGGCTATTATCTACTAATTTAGTTGTATTTTCGAATATTTGGAATCACACAGAAGCGTACATTACAGTATTTTCGAAGTTCTGCTGAGTTCCAAAAGAGTATATTAGCTGTGTATTCGAAGCTCTGTCGACATTCTGAGGCGGATATATTTGAAACTCAGTAGAGGTCCAGAGGCGTATTTACGTATTAAATTCGAAACTCTGGTGACACTCAAGGGGTACACTAACTGTATATTCGAAGTCTTAGTGTCAACCAAAGGCTTCATTTCGCATTCGTAGTCGTATTCACATTCGTAGTCGTATTCGTATTCGTAGACGTATTCGTACTCGTAGTCATATTCGTATTCGTAGTCATATTCGTATTGATCTTAAATATGATTAGTATGATTTCTTATTCAAAGAGAATATAGTTATAACACTTTTAAAAGAAATCTATATTTAACCTGCAATTCGAAACGTCAGTTATCACAAATCCTTGAAAATCAAGACATTTAGTAAGTGAACCATTGAGTTGAAAATCAGTTTAAGTACAAAATACATTTGTACTTTTTGCTTGTATCCCCCCCCCTTGAAAACATTGAAAAACTATTGAAAGCATGGAAAAAGGGTAGGGTATGAACTCACCGGACGCGAAAGTGTGTCGGTTTCGGATGCTAAACGTCAAATTGAGGCCTGATAACACGCGAGGTTCCTATGTAAAATGAAATGGCATACAAATATATCTAATTAGATTCACAAACTCTAATTAGATATGAAGTTACACTCCAACGAACGAAAACACCTCAAAACGGGTGTTTGGAGTGACCCGGGTGACATCTACGGACGGGAATTGAAGCGAGGAACTTGGGATTTGGGTTTACTCCCCAAGAGTAAACTTCCTAATGGGTTTTCAGCCTCTAAACACATAACCACATGAGTTCACGGCCGTGAACTCATGTCCAGGTGTTTTATGGTGCTTAATGGGTCACAAATGGCTATTGACACTTGGAAATGCTTGGAATAATTTTACCTAAGGCTTGGAATGAATTCAAATCACCAAATATAACACTTAAGGGAGTTTACGGCCTTGGCATGGAGCCTATGGCCGTAAACTCTCATATTCCCTTGAATATGTGTTTTTAAGGTCCCAAAGTTAATCACATGTGATTCTAAAAATTCCTACAAGCCTTGAAATGATTTTTGGGCACAATTTGACATCCTTTTTGGAGTTTACGGCCTTGGAGCACCTTCTATGGCCGTAAACTCTCAAATGAAGAGTTTTGATGTGTTTAAAGTCCTTAAACTATTTTTGGTTGGTTCTATGATTTATTCCAAGGCTTTTGGTGGTGTTGGATGGCTTTCTAACACCTTAGAAGTGAGTTTACGCCCATGTTTGAGGAGTTTACGGCCCAAGCACATGCCTTGGCCGTAAACTCATACAAACCCCTCAAAATTCATGTTTGAAGTGTTCTAGGTCCATAACTAATATTCTAAAAGTCGTATCCAAGTCTTGTTTGAGCCATGGAAGGGTTTAAGGGCTTAAAACCCTTTTAATTTAGTGTTTACGGCCTAGGCACCTTATTGGGCTATAAACTCTTAAACAAGGCTCTAAATCATGCTTCAAGGCATTCTAAGCTCATTCCATAAAGTCATTTAGCCATATTCAAGGTCTAATTGTGGTTTGGAAGGGTTTTGTTGCTCTAAAAACCCCATTTAAATGAGTTTACGGCCTAGGATAGTTCTAGGGCCGTAAACCCATGATAATGGTCCTAATCCATGGTTTAAACTCAAATTTGAAGGCTAGAGGAGTTGTATATCAATTTAGGGAAGTTACCTCAATGATTTGAAGCCTAAAACTTGAGATTTGGACCTTTAAATCTAGATTGAGGAGAGAGGTTAGAGTGATAGTTGTAGAATGAAGAAAAAGCTTCAAAATGAAGACTTGGATCACTTTAAATAGTGTCAAGTTCGGGACACGGTAGAATTTTACCCGATACCGGCGTTAGACGGGGCTTTTGGTCGCACCCGGCCAATTTGTCGTACCCCGATATGGTTGTTTTTAAACATGTTCCGATCACCAATACGAGGCGTTAAAATAAGTTCTAAGGGTATTTGGGCACTCATTAAGTCCTAAAATAAAATATTCAATAATGACTTAATAAAATGCCGAAATCGGAAACGGCGATTGGATGATTGGAACGAGTCGCAAAAAGGGTTACATTTAGGGATATGAATTTCGGGTTGTTACATTATCCCCCCGTTAGAGGGAATTTCGTCCCGAAATTCAATGATTAAGATCCAAGTCACGAATTGGAATGAGATACGTATGAATTTGTTGATTCGAAATTCAATGATTAACATCGGGTTTCTGCTTGACGTTTCAGCGAACCCTCACTATCGGGACGCGTCTTGGTTTTGTTGGGTAGATACTTCTCAAACACCGAGACGTGAAGTATCAGATGGGTGCTACTAAGTTCCGAGGGCAATCGAAGTTTGAAGGTTACGGAATCGATTCCTACAAGGATCGCGAAGGGTCTAATGTACCATGAGGGATGTATTTCGCTTTTCCAAAGCATTCCATGTTTTCCCTAGGATAAGGCTTCCAACAGAAAACAAATTTCAATGAGAAGGTACATCTTCATGTGGCAAAGTAACTAAGGGTTCGATGATCCTGAAAGAGAATTTTGGGACCTGTGGGTTATGGGCCCACGGTATGGCTGCTTTGTTTACTACAATATTGAGGAAAATGATTTGACTGAAGGGTACCACTACGAACTTGTGGTGATCACATCAGGTCCCGGTCGCTGTATTGGATACATCATCTTCCGGAGGTTCGGCTACGAGGTAGCTCCAGGAACTAGATTAGTACGAAACTTGACTAGACGTTCGGAAAAGAATTCTCGAGGATTCTTAGAAAGGCATCAGGGAAAAAGTTACAGACTTCTCGTTTTCCCAAATATCATACGGACGGGGAATGGATGGAAAAACTTTCTAAGCTTTTGATGCACGAAGAATATGAGAGTTGGGTCAAAGGAAAGTTACGAACAGATAACCGCATGAATGAGACTAAGTCATTCCATGCCGAGTTTGCATCAAAGTTTTCCATTAAAGGTTTACCTTTAGATCAAATGGAAAGGGATAACCATCCGAATTAAGGATACGATCTAAGGGTATGACGTTAACGCTTTCTTTCTCACTGGTTGGTCATCTCGACGGTGCACGTTTCGATTATTAACGAAGGATTTAATTTAGAAAGATATTTGAATGAATAGTTAGCAAATCCTTTCATCATTAGAATCGAAAAGGATTACGGGCACAAGATTTACCGAAAAGAAGTATACCTGTGGCAACGGTGGGATCGGCGGCTATCCTTTCTTGCCCCATAGTTAAGACTCTCCTGGTGTTGCCCGACGTTACTGTCTTTGGACAGTTTCGCTTATAGTGCCTGACCTCTCCACAGCTGTAGCAGGTTTGACCGATACCAGCTCCGGAAGCTTGACTAGTTGATGGGGTTGGGGTTTTGCAGGTTCGAGCGAGATGACCTTCCTGGCCACAATGTACATTTGAAATACTATTCCAAACCATTCAAATAGATGTAGTTATAACAATGTATTTACGAAAATGCACATCAAAACTACTGATTTATAACAAAGTACATTACATTAAACTTCCATTAACTTAATGTGTTACGCTTCATACAACAAAATGAAACCAAAAATCCCCATTCCATGACAATCCAAAACCCCCTGAATTAGTTAGATGCTTCCAAAAGAAACCAAAAACCCCCATCCTATTACCATCCAAATCCTTCAACCACCTTAAAGGTTAAAAAAAACCAAAAAAAGGAAGAAAAAAAAACATCCATGAACAGAACAACATCAGCTGGTAGTTCCACCTTTCTGCACTTGTAATCACAACCCTCTATTCTAATCGATTCATTGATCTTATCAAACCTTGAATCTCCACCAATGCCCTAGTACACATCGGAGGGTCAACCCAACTTACGAACCCACATCTTGAATAATTCAAAAATTGCCTTTCGGGGTTACCATCCATCCATGAGGTCACCTTCTTTGTTTCGATTCCACATCTACAAATCGTCATCTTCGACACTTGTAGAAGAGTTTTTCAATTGTATGCACAATAGAGTGAGAGTAGATGAGGGTGGGTGAGAGAACGATTTTCAAAATGATCAGACATGCATTTGGTAATAAAGAAGAGGGCACACGTGAAAAGAGCAATTTGCCCTTATATTATGTTAATAAAATAAAAGTTAACAGCGGGGTTCTAATGGTATGAGGGATAAGGACAAATTGTCAAAAATTTTGAAAGCATAGGGATCTTCTATGACGTTTCTAAACCACGGGGACTAAATTCGGATCTAGAAAAACCACAGGGTCCATTTATGGTGCTTTTTCATATATATATATATATATATATATATATATATATATATATATATATATATATATATATATATATATATATATATATATATATATATATATATATATATAAAATGGGCATTCGAAGTGATATATTAGAGATGAATAGAAGGTTCTAACATGAAGAAGTCTTAATTGTGGTAAGTTACATCGATCGTTCATCATGCATTCAAAAAGACACATTCCGTCCTTATTTTAAAAAATTAACTTGGACCTTCCTCATTTGATTTTACTTTACATGCTTCCTCTTGAAAGATGATTTTGTTGCAAAGTTAGTCCGTGCCATAACTTAAATTACCATAATACCTAATACCCTTGTGTTTTCATTTTCATTTAATTTGATGTTTATTTTTAATTAAAAAAATAGAGGCCCACTATCCATCACTCCCCCTTCACTTTCCCACCCTCTTCAATGTGTTACTGATCAAAGAGAGCTCACACAAACGCACATACACACATACTCGATGAGAGGGAAGAAGGAGACCTGCAACTCGCCAGCAAATCACTGACCACCATCTCTGAAATCCACTGAACGAGGCCTACATTCTCTTGACTGCCTTCTTTCTTACCTCTGACCACCATTGAGCCCTTCATCCTACATTTTCAGACTAGGTCAAGGTCTGATTTGCAAATACAGAAAAATCAAGCTTCAATTTGGAACTAGGTAAACAGAGAAGAAATGAAGGGTTATCAATCATCACTATATGCATCGTCGGGTCTACAACCATATCGCCAAAAAAAGAGTTTCATGTTGTATCTCCTCCTTCCCTTCATTAGATTCATGAAATTCCAAAATTACCTCTGAAAAAATGAGAGACGAGTAGCTGGATCTGAAACCCATCATCAATCTCCCCCTTTTTCATACCGAGGTTTCCAACGTTGGCGATTGAGACAAACGTGAGGTCAACTCCCATTTTAATTTTGAGTTTCAGGTGAGGTTGGGTTTGATTTTGTTTGTTTGATTTTGAGTTTTATCTTACGTTAGATTTTTGGTTTTGATTTTAATTTTCAGATTATTTGTTAGGTTTAGTTTCGATTTTCTGATTCCAACAAAGGTGGGCGGTAAGGACGGCTTGCTGGAAAATATAATTGCTTCTGGTGTTGGTGTTCTTAAGGGGGAGAACGAAGGAAGGGGATGGTGGTTTGTGTGTTTGGCGGAGAAATATATTTATTTATTATTATTTTTTTAAATTAAAAAGTGATAAAAGTGTAAAAGAAAATAAAAAAAAAATTATTAAGGACAAATTAGTTTTTTTTATGTCTAGAGAGAGTAATCGTGCAAGAAAAAACAAACTCTAATAGAGTCCGAATTAAATTTTTAAAAATAGAAACTAAACGTATATTTTGACACATGTCCAAGTAACGAATGATGTAATTTACCCTCTTTAACTAATACGTAATTTACCCTCTTAACTAATACGCCTCTCTAAATACAATACAACAATTGCCAACATTTTATGCCATAGAAAGATTTTATTGATTTAATCGAACCATATTTTTTTATTTGTTAAATTACATAATTCAACTGCTTTTACCTAAACGATTATTTGTGTATTATGGATGTGTTCGACAAAAACTAGCTAGTAGCGGATAGCTTGTAGCAGGTAGCAGGTAGCTTGTAGCTTGTAGCGTTTTGTTAAACGCTACATGAAGTAGCATTTGGATTTCGAGCGTTTTGATTAAACTAAACGCTAGAAGCTTGTTGTGTCAAACGAAACTTTCTGTTTTAAATGGAGCGTTTTGTCAAATGCTAGAAGCTAGAAGCTCTCAAATGCTCCAAAAAGCTCTGTGCCGAACACGCCCTATAAATGTTAACTACGGCAGTTAGATAAAATGTAATTTTGTTTTGGCATCTTAATATAATATGAAACAAACTTATTATATTTATCTTGAAAAAACCTTCAAATAATATATAATTTGTTATAGTTATTATTAGTATTATTATAATTATTAATTGTGTACTGGATATTATTTTCTTATAACTTTTATTAATACTATGTTATTGAAACCACTGATAAGAAAAAAAAAAAAATAATTAAAAATAGTTGTGAAACATAAGATCTGTATAAAATCTTATTAAATTAATAAGATATAAGTTTTTTTAGACTTTTATATTGTTATACAAAATTTATATTTTTTTTGAATATCCGATCTAAATTATGTATGCCTAGACATTTAATAAACATATGATTTTATAGAACGAATATAAATTTGAATAGAATGTAAGTGAAACAATCAATCATGTAAATGACATTGATATACAACAAATTAAATATAACAAAAATGTAATATTTTTTCTGGATGTTATTAAACATAACTTTTTATTTGAAAATTACGATTTCAATAAACTCTTATTGCTATTTATTATATGCATTTATATAAATGTTATTAAACATATTTTTTATTTGAAGTTAAATGAATTTAAAGGAAATTTTGAAGAATCTAGATGAGAAAATTAGTCTAATGAAAGCTCAATTAAAACATATGAACGACAATACGGTCAAATGAAATTGGAACAAATCTACCTATCTAATAAAAGAGTACCTTTTTGGTTAATGTTATTTCACATACAAGTTTAATTAACAATGTAACTGATGTGAATTATGAACATTGATTTGGCATGCGGAATTAAAGAACACACAAAGAACACGGTGATTTGGTTGTTTAAGAGATGCATTCGATTATGAAAGGTGTTACAAAAAGGATCTAGATCTAAATCTACATAATTAACACACACTAACAATCTCAATTTTACATCTCTCAAGCATACCTCTACAAGTGGTATGAACCCACCTTATATAGAGGTTTTTACATGTCTCTCTCTCTCTCTCTCTCTCTCTCTCTCTCTCTCTCTCTCTCTTTCTCTCTCTCATGTCACAAGGCAACTTTACCACATGCAAGAGGGTCTACAAAAGTCAAACCATTTACAAAGTCATACATGGATAACTTTGTACCCAACATTCTCCCCCTCAAAGTTAGGAATGGGTGAACTGCTTTAAATTTTCCAAAATCAAGCAACTTCACGAACCAAGCCTCAAGTGTGACACACGTAGAGATGAACTTCAAATCTTCAATTCTTCAATGATTTTTCAATTCGGGTTCTAGAATGTGAGACCATACAAGCCGAGCATCAACGGATAATTAGGAGTTTCTCAATCTCAAAATAATCACCCAAAAGTTCAGCATGAAAGCACACCCCAAAAATCTTCAATAAGTCCAAACCCATCATGAACCGAAATCACTTCCGAATCTCCAATCGAATTATTTCATAAACTTCAAATACTCGAGGTCACTTCGGTCTTCAAGTCTGCGTAATATGAAAAATTCAACTTTCGAATTTCCATATCTAAATATCCCACCCTTTTTATAATTGAAAAATGATTATAAAATCAAATAGGGAATGGGAAAGCGCTCAATTCGAATTTTTTATATAAAAAACTCCCCGTTAACACATGGCATAAACATTTTTATTCAATCCGGAAAATCCAAAACATCTTCAATTTTTAGCTTCGTTCACGGACCGCTTTTGACAAAATTTCACAAATTTGGGTAGAAATTGTCAATTTCAAAATTCTGCAGTGACCCAGTGCGCCCAAAACAGCCAAAAATGTGAAACTCTCCCCCATTTGCGAAACTGGGTAGAAAGCGTCAATTCTCATTAACTACAGGGGACTGTTTCGAAAAATATACCAATTTCTCAAAATTTTCTGCCAAATTGTGAAGTTGGATAAATATTGTCAAATCTTCGAAACTTCAGGGACCAACTTCGAAACTTCTACACAATTCTTCAAAATGTCGAAATTAAGTCCTTATTTGGAAATGGATATAAAAAGCCATGTCTTCGAAACCTTAAGGACCAATTTTGAAACATTCCATTTTCTTCTTCAATTCATTACCTAGTTCGTGATACCACATGACGAAGGTTGTGTTTGATATGTGTCTAACCGAGTCAGGTCAGACATTTTTGGCTGACTCGGTCAACTAAAATTGTTTGATAAATCAATTTTGAACATCTGAGTCGCTAAGAAACGTCTGACTCAGTAAGAAACGAAAAATTAGCTAACTGATAAAGGAAAATCGTCTTCCGATTGTGCCCTTGCTCTACCGTTCATCTTTCACACCCTTTTTCTTTCTCAAAATCGATCACTCTCCCACCAAATTCGCTTCTCTTTCTTGTTCTCTTCGATCGATCACAGGTTCTGTAGGTGAAACAGGAGCAAGCGTGTCTGATGGAGAGGGGGTTCAAGCGATGGAGGCTGATCACCGAGTTAGGGATTCTCGGTGGTATGAAGGCTGATGAATGACGATGAACATTTTTTTCAGTGGTATGAATCTTGCCCAGTTTATGATTTGCCATAGATTATCTTGGATTGATAATGGTAATTTGAAGTTCAACTCCTCGAATATTTTTCCCCTTTCTTCCTGTTCGATTTAAACTGTTGACCTGTTAATTTTTTAAGATATATCTTGTAGAGCTTGATTGTTAAAATTCTCTATTGGTAGCTTATTGATCTCAGATAAGATAGGACTTTTTCTATAGCTGATCTGAATTGGTTATAGTTTATCGTTTGTTGTTTTTGTTAAATTAAGCTCTATTTGTAATAATGTTGATGAATTCGTTAGGGATCATGGTATTGAAGTCAAATCAATCCATGGTGATGGTCCTAGAGGGATAGAAATTTTCCAAGATTAAGGCTTCAACTTCTGATGTTGATACCCCTCTGTCAATAAGTTCGTCACTTTCTCATACCATAACTGAATTTGAGGTATGATTCCTGACTTGAATATAATCAGATATCATAAATATCTTCAATCAATTAATTGATTTCATTCAAGTCATTTTCTATGCATTAGCATAGTTCAAGTAGCCGATTGTGGGCTAGAAGAATATTAATGAGTGATGCATCTACATTGAACTTGTGTAGCCCAAAGAGACTATCTTGGGGAAATTGATTTCGTTCAAGTCTTGATAAAAGTTATGTAAATTTATTAATTAGTTTCAACCAAGTTTTATAACTTTATACATTTTTGATGATTCAAAGATGTTTTTTTCTTTTTCAAAAAAAAACTTTATATCTTGGTGATGATTAAAATTAGTTGAATATTTATGTTTTAGGATGTTGATTTTCAACGAGTGTGAGGTAATATTTATATAACAAATACTAGTATGAAAATTTATATGTTTTTACAGTTATTCAGTTGTAACGACCCAAAAATCACAACTAAAAATTTCTTTAAAAACATTACTAAAATCATATTTATAAAAACTGTATCATAAGTCATAACATAATTTCTCGAGTATTAATTCAAAACATAATATCATTATCAGAGTCAAACATTCCCAGGCTAACTGACTATGGTGTGTGCACTGCAATCTCCCCGAGCTCCTCTTTTGAAAACTGAGTACCTGAAACCAAAACTGAAAACCGTAAGCACGAAGCTTAGTGAGCTCCCCCAATCTACCACATACCATGCAATAACATATAAAGCACATACTGGGCCTTGCCCACTGCATCGGACCGAGGTCCGGACTAACTGGGGCCTTGCCCCCTGGATCGGACCGAAGTCCGGAAACTGACTGGGACCTTGTCCCCTGCATCGGACCGAAGTCTGGACTAACTGGGACCTTGTCCCCTGCATCAGACCGAAGTCCGGACTAATTGGGGCCTTGCCCCCTGCATCGGACCGAAGTCCGGACTAACTGGGACCTTGTCCCCTGCATCGGACCGAAGTCCGGGCTAACTGGGGCCTTGCCCCCTGCATCGGACCGAAGTCCGGACTAACTGAACAGAACATAACATAAACATATCAACTAGCATGAACACACATATACTGCATACTACATCGGGCCGTAGCCCGGAACACACAACACATAATTCCTGTCTGAGCCACGAAGGCATCAAACATACTAACTACTGCATCAGATCAAAATCCGGAAACTACTACTAGCTAAACGGGCCGGCATTGTGGCCTTAGACCCGTTCCTATTGGAAGGAAACTCACTTGAGACTGCTGAACTGATGCTGCTAATCCTTTTGACTGCTACCTGACCTCTGACTCCGAACTGCTGCTCCACTAGCTCCTCGAGCTACCAATGTCAATGTAACACTTAGTCCAACTGACCTCCAAAGGTCAACTAGGTCAACTCTATTCAAGGTCAAAATCCTGGTCAAAGTCAACCTTCCAAGTCAACCCTACTCGCCGAGTCCACCTAATAACTCGCCGAGTTCATATGCTCAGGGTCTTTCTATTCGCGACTCGACTCGCCGAGTCAGTCCATGACTCGCCGAGTCAACTATTCCCGAGTCCTGACCTGTCCAACTCGCTGAGTCTCCACCCGACTCACTGATTCGAGTCTCAACTCGAAGGGTTTGGGGTTTCGCGACCTGACTCGCTGAGTCCAAGAATAGACTCGTCGAGTCCAAGGCAATCTTCAACCAACTCGCCGAGTTCTTGCCTAACTTCATCCGACTCGACGAGTTGTTCATCCCACTCGTCGAGTTCCTCCTCATCTTCAAGCCACTCGCCGAGTCCACTCGAAGGACTCGCCGAGTCTATTCAGTCCTTAATCCATGTAGGGGCTTTTCGAGCCAAACAGGGCTTCCAACTCATAGATCCATACTTCTAAGGCCTATCCCCCACGTAAAGTGGCAAACTTTACGTGTAGATCAAGAGATCTAGGCTTAAAACAATCCAAACTAGGGTTTAAGACAAAGAGGCTTCACTATCAACCCAAGAACAGATGCTTTATGACTTTCTAGGCCAAAATACACTCAGATCTGAAGTAGCAACTTCAAATCTAGGCTTCTAACTCGAAATAGTTCTTAAGCATGGCATAAAATCCCCAAATCACATAGCCAAGGTTGATCTATTAAACAAAAGAGGGAAGGTAACGATTTATTATCTTTAAATGCTCAGAAATGCTCCACCAACTCTGGATCCAAGGCCCCCTTCTTGCTCCACAATGACTATCTTCTCTCTCAAGCTCCAAAAGCTTCACCAAGGGTAGATCTTGCTCCAAAACGATTATGGCGGCTAGGGTTTAGTGTTCTGTGGTAGAGAGGCAGTAAAGGAACCCTAGGGGAGAGAATGAGACGTTTAAATAGGCTCCAAGTCCCAGATTTAGGGTTTTCCTTGCTCAGACCAGACTCGCCGAGTCACCTTGGCCGACTCGCTGAGTTGGTCGCTTACACCTCAACCCGGATCCCGTTCGGACTCGCCGAGTCCCTCCTTGGACTCGCCGAGTCTCCCCTTAAAATTGGGGTTTTCTTTCTTTTCTTGGCTTTCCAAACTTTGGGTGTTACATCAGTAATTTTATCTATCAATGTACAAAACATCAGGGTAAAATGGTCATTTTGTATGTGTCAGCACATTCAGTCAGATGTATAATCAAACAGCATGGTTTCTTACTGATTCAGAATTTATTACACAGACAGTTCTTTCCCAGTCAGCACTTTTTTCAGTCAGCAACTATCAAACAGGACCGAAGACTTCCCAACTCGTTATCAAACTTTTGAAAGTGAGCCATAAAAATCTTCGTTAGTCGATACCCATGTCACATCTCGTTGAGTGTCAAGTAAGCACCCCAAAACCTTCGACAGTAAGGCACACCCTTTCAACCATCGACTGAAAAACTTCGATATTCCGGCCCAGTTCCAAAACAGAATCATTCGTTCTCAGCCCACAATCCCAAATTTCGATTCTTCAATCCAATTAACCAAAGTGACGGCAATCAATTTCGTTTGATACCAAACAAAAATTAACTTCTCATTCTCAATACCCAATAAGACGACTCACAGGTCACAACGAACCTTTGCAAATTTGCAAAGTTGTGTTCGACATCTCTACTCCAAACAAGACCACAGATAGCGAACTCATTCCAAAACAATTGTTTAACCCTTAATCACGAATTCAATTTCGATTCTTGAGCAACGACTTCAATTCGTTTCCAGATCACATGACCATAAGTCAACATTGAGTTTGACCAAACGTCACTTTTGACCTTAAACACGAATTCACAATGTGGACTCCAAGTCAAACACGTTCGATCTCAACATTCCTTTTATTCTCAATTCAATTCAGTAGACATTTGACATCAACATTTACCACAAATACTTCCAATTTCGAAATCAATTTCAAGAACAAGAAATTACATCACAGCCTTTGACATCGAGAACAAGAACACATCAAATTTTCCAAATTAAACCCCAAATCAAATATGATTTCGACATTCATATCCCAAAAATAACTTGTACAAGCCAATTTCACCTTTCAATTCAACGAATCAACCCATAGAAGTCGAGTTTGACTTTTTCTGGGTTTGACTTTTTGAAGTCAAAGATCAATAAACATGAAATTGACGATTCTAATGTCCAGTTTCAGATAAAAAAGTATTCAATTAGTTGTTCTTCATCATATCCATGTTGTTCTTGACCATATTCATCCAAATCAAAAATCCAATTTTCGATTTCATAGTTTTAACTTGATCATAATCGATTTTGTGATTGAACACATTACATAAAATCGATTCACAAGTTCAATTTAACGATCAAAACAAATCAATTTTTAGGAATGATGATATGAAAACGAAACTCAAGAACAACATGATTAAAAATTGAGATATATGGAACCGATGGTACAACTAGGTAAAGCGTATGACAACGAACCATGAACATCAGCGAATTTATATCAAAATGATTTAATGAATTCTTGTGGACTTAGCTTTTTAAGACATTGGATCGAAAGAATTTTTGTGCTCATAGATTGTGAACAGTAAAATATTCGAAAATGGATCAAAAACAAATTATGGGCTCAATAACTATGAACAGTGACGTCGGATCCTAAACACTTGACTTTAAGATATTAAACAACCATGAACACTAATGAATGTAATATGATTTTGGACTAAATCTTGAATCAAACGAAAAATTGAAATTTGAGAATCAAATGGAACAAAAAAATATGAGATTGGATCGGGCTTTGATCAACTAAAGATTTTATTGGATCATAACATGTGGGTTTTTTTAAAAAAAAATTGACCCAATGAGTCAAAATGATCATGAATTCAAGAATGCAACGCACGAATCAAAGAGATTTAGAGAGATCCTTGAGAGACTCACCATAAACGTTCCAACTGTGATGAATGTGGCCAAATAGAAAACCATTTCTTCAAAAAAATCATGTTGATCTTCGAAGACCCGCTCTAATACCAATTGATGCGAATTATGAGCATTGAACACGGTGATTTAAGTGTTTAAGAGATGCATTCGATTATGAAAGGTGTTACAAAAAAGGATCTAGATCTAAATCTACATTATTAAATCACACTAACACTCTCAATTTTACATCTCTCAAGCACACCTCTACAAGTGGTATGAACCCACCTTATATAGAGGTGTTTACATGTATCTCTCTCTCTCTCTCTCATGTCACAATGCTACTTTACCAGATGCAAGTGGGTCTACAAAAGTTAAACCATTTACAAAGTCATACATGGATAACTTTGTACCCAACAATAACCTTTACGTATTTAAAATAAACTTGATTATAATTTTAAATCCGTCGGTTGTTATTAATCACGTTAATTATGCAACTAATACATTTGTTCATAACCCTAAATCTCACAACTTATGTCGCTGCAATCCAAAAATCTTGCCAAATCCTTTATACCCTGTTCCCGAGTTGCAAGTAACGAGGGAAGTCGAGAGAAAGGAGGGAATTGGAGAGAAAGAAGGATTCAATGGCGTCCTCGAGTTTATTTTTTGGAGTGATTTGGGAAGAAAGGAAGGAAATCAAAGGTATCTTTTCTCTCCTAATCTTCCTTCCAAATTGGTCAATGTCATGAACTAATCCGTATGAACAGTTGTATGAAAAGTTGCTACATGACCTTTCAAACATGGTCAATGTCGTGAACTAATCCGTATGAGTGAGCAGACTTTTAAGAAATTGTGCACTATCTTACAACAAGATGGTGCTCTTCAAGCTACTCAACGCATGTCCGTTGAAGAGCATGTTGCAAGATTTTTGCACATTGTCGGTAATGATTTTAGAATTCGATTTGTCTCTTGGCTATACCGTTGCTCTAAATCCACTACAAGTAGGTGATTCCGTAGAGTTCCCTGAGCAATTATATCACTAGAAAGTCATTAGCAACCAAAAGTTGATGTTGTACAAAAAAGAAATTCAAGAAAAAAAAACAACTTTATCCTTACTTCAAGAATTGTATAGGGGCAATTGATGGGACACATATTCGTGTCAAAGTACCTAACAAAGATGCCCTTAGATATCGTGATTGCAAGGGATACCCTACGATAAATGTCTTAGTTGCTTGTACATTTGATTTAACGTTTACGTACATTTTAGGTGGCTGGGAGGTACAAAGGGTAAATTACAAATGGTAAATTTTAATACCAAAATTACTCTATGTCTAATCTAATTTTTAATACATAAATAATTACAACTTATTTGTACACTGATACTATCTGGTAGATGCTGGTTCGCCTCATACAACTACACTAATGGCACCATATCGCAGTGTTAGGTATCATTTGAAAGAGTACTATGCTCGGGCCCCTGAGAATGCAAAAGAGTTGTTTAATCTCCGTCATGCTTCATTATGTAGCGCTATAGAACAGGAATTTTGTGTTCTAAAGAGAAGGTTTCCTATCATTCGAAGTACACAAGAAACTTTTTATTCTTGTGAAGCACAATCAAACATTTTCTTGGCATGTTGTATTTTATATAACTTTTTGTTAAAAGAATATCAAGACAAAAATCTTGAAAATGAGGTCCACAGGAGATGTTAAATGAACCAAGAGAAGAAGTGTGACATAATATACGAGAGACAAGTGAGGGTAATGCTACGTCAGAGCGAATGAGAAACTTAATTGCAAATCTAATGTGGACTGATTACTTACCAAATCCAAACCATGAGATAGATATGTCAATGTAGCTACTAGTTTTTTTTATTATAGCATTTCTATTTGATTTTGTACGGATCGTTAGTGTTTGACTTGATTTTATATGAATCGTTAGTGTTTGACTTTATTTGTGTTATTTATCTTTTAAACATGTTATATACTCATTACTTGTACACTTTCTAAGTATGTATTTTTTTTTGTTATCAATGCATGGTTTATTTATTTACGATGTTATGCAAGTCATAATGATCAAGGAAGAACAAGTTAGTAAGAAAGAACAAACAAAATGGACAGATTGGATGGAATATTGTTTTATTCAAGCTATGTTGACAAAACAAGAGAAAGGATTAATGATTAGTAGGAGTTTCATCCTACAAGCATACACCAATATGGTGGAGGAGCTTAATCAAAAGTTTGGGAAGAGTTTAAAAACAATCATTTAAAGAACCGTTTGAAAACTTTAAAATCAAGTTTTTCGCAATGGTATGACATGTTTCGCATAACTTCATTGAGTGGGTTCGGTTGGAATTCTGAAACACAACTAATTGAAGTGGACGAGGAAGTGGGCAACCTAATTAATGTAAGTTTTTATATTGCATGTTACTTAGATTGTATACTTTTATGTTATTTTTCTTACCATTATTTATATTTAGGATTGTGTGTTAAAGTCAAGGCCTGAGGCATGTTCATTGTGATGGGTTTTGGTCATAAGACATCCTATGTGCTCATACAAACCCTAAAGCTCGGATCTAGGTTTCTCTATTGTACATACTTTGAATCCAAGACTTTGAACCCTAATACTAGCATATGGAAATCAGAATTCACATGTAAATAGGTTTAAGAACATACCTTGATTGTTATATAGCAATAACAATCCAATTCCTCCTTGAATTGACCTTGGAAAGCTGAGAGTCACAAGTGTCACTCCTCTAATGGCTTACAAACACCATAAGCAAGTGGAGAAGGTATAAGGAGAGAGGAGGGAGGTTAGAATTCGTATTTGGGACCTCTTGGGAAGGGATACACGAATTCATAACCCTAGGGGTGTTTATATAGGTGTAGAGATAGGGTTTCAGTCATTATCCTTATCTAGTTGATTATCCATTAAGCAACCAATAAGATAATCCTTGAATCCTTATCATACTCGAATTCTAAGACTTTCCAACCTTAAATTCGTTCACCATACTTATAAGATAATTCTTACCTTATTTTGTAACTATCACATAATTACAATTCAGCCCCTCTAGTTTAATTAATTACACTTGATCACAAAATTAATTCTTAATTAATTATTGACCAATATTAATTAAACAAATATGATTTCTCCTTTAATATATTATTCTTATAACATATTAATAAATCATAATAACCTCTCTCTCTTTATTTATTTCTCCAATCAAGTTGCTTTGGTGAAGGCAACCCAAAAGGACCATGCACCATCGGGTCAAGTACATACCAAAATAGTTATGGACTTAGACACTAATCCAACAGTCTCCCACTTGGATAAGTCTAACAACTATTCTGCGTATGACTTCGGATCCCGATCTGCAATCGTAGCTTTCCAAAGCCGCTGTCAACTCTGATCATATCAAATACGCGTGTCCTTAGATAAGGGATCATATATTCCTCCATTCTAGATATCATATGAGATATGATTTCAAATCATTCTCTTTGTACTATATCTCGATTTCCGATTTATGACGACAGACTAATTGAACAAATCAAATTAGCCCTAGCCCGGCCGAGCATTTACGTTTGTCATCACTAAACCATCGAGGGGCCCAAAGATATCGCTTTTATCCTACTTTGGATAAAAGGAACGGATAAACTTTGATACAATTCTCGCTTGCACTCACGCACCGAATTACACACAACAATACGTTTTATAACACCAAGTTACTGGTGCGTTTACATATTATCAATGTGTAACCGATTTGCAAGATACAACTCACACATCTCGGTTTCAAGAATATAGGATGTTATCGTCTCACCAATCACTCGTGATACAATCCATGGAGTGATCCAAGTGAGCGTGGGTTTAATCCAATGCTCAAATCACATTCATAAGCATTCATGAACGTTGCAGCAAACTCTTGCTTATGTCTAATACTCTTTTAGACAATCCACATACCAATTCACGACAGTCATCATTCATATCTACTTCCAACATATGAACGACTGTGGCCCGTTCGAATAATTCGATTATTCTTAATAAATTCAATTATTCTGGAAGTCAAAACATGCAAATGTGAAACACAAGAATAATACTAATCCCATATGGCCTCAAACCTTTGAGTATAAATAAAACTCCTTTTATTTATCACCATATCGATTACTCATTATTTGTCGTTTCGGGTAATCAACTTCTTACTTGAATTCCAACACTTGTCCCATGCTCCTAGCATGCACACAGTGTTTACCTATGGTTCTTACTTTGTGAAATAGATCACATTGAACACATTTCCAATCCTTCTCATTTCACAACTCCAAATCCGTTTTTCATAAGTTAAAGAATATCAAATTCTTGTTACTTATAGAATATGCTAGATTCTAACATTCTATGCAACTTATCCTTTCGTAATGTCACTGCACCAAAGTCACAAGGACTATTGCCAATGATATTACAAAGTCCTCTATCGGAGATTGTTACAAGACAATTCCATAGACGTGATGTCTCTCACTCAAAGTACATTCTTTGATCATCCTTTTGCATAGAAGTTTCTAATCTCGTCATAGATTTCTCAATTCCCAATATGGACACACTTCCATATGTTCCATATGACAACTCATTCTTAATAGAATCTTATCTATTCGTAATGATGTCGATACGGTCCATCCAATATGGAAACATTTCCATATTTTCCAATACTATACTTCCAACTACTCACAAGCGACCAATCCTCATCGAACTTTGGGTTGTCCTTTGATAGTTGTTTAATTGTTTTAGTCAAAACCAATTCTAGTCCCTTTTCCCTCTAAATGCGCTCGACATTTGGAAAATTTAGAATGGTCAAACATTAAAGCATTTGCAATCGATCCTATACCCGAAGCGTATGGGACACGACGCATAATGTTTTATTTGCTATGTTCTCAAAATTCGAATTGTGAAAAGGGATGCCGTAATCATAATCGAAATTTTAAGAACACACTATGTACCTTTGACTAAATTTATTAACATTTCTCAACCTAATCCTTTAGATTTGAAATGAAGCATAATATTCTCTCCCTTAATTATAGCAAAACAACCTTTCAACTCTTACAACTTTGCAAAGCATGACTCTTGTTTTCTATAATTAATATTGCTAACCTTGCAATACTTTCCTTAATAATCATACAATCATAACTTTTATGCTCCCACTATCTTTGATGATTATTATAAAACATAACACTTATGCTCCCACTAGCTTCGACATGTATTCATAAACATCTTAACTTTCAGAAAACAATGCTTATTGAATTTCTTAAGTTCATGTTTCTAATACTTAGTGCTTTGATAATCTTTTATCAAGGATTCTTTATACACCTTTGCCTTCGATAGTTCATATGTGTGTCTAAACAATTAAGACTAATTGCCAAACCTCACAATTCAAATTATGGAAAGGGATGCCGTAACCATAATTGAATTCGAGAATGCAATTTTACAATCACTATCTTCTTAAAATCTTTCTTAGTGAAAGCATTTCCTCACAATCATTTTCATGAAGGAGGAAATCTTATGACACTTAGATTTTAAACGGTGTAAATGTTCCTATCCATGTAAATTTGTCAAAACCAACGTTTACGACAAATTCAAACTCATATGGGTCGAACTTTCTTAATTTTGATTTCTTGCCTCATGGTAGCACAGCTGCCCACCACGTCTTCCAAGTAGTTAAGCATCTCACCCTTTCTTATCAATGTACCTTTCATTGATTAAGGTGCCTTGCCTTTTATGCATTCAAGATGAGAACTCATAGAACTCATATGCATAATTAACTCAATTGGAATAGCACATAATCAAAATAATGTCAATACGATAGGTTGTCAACCTCAACTCGTGTGCTAGTGATGATTGGTAAGGTTTATTTGATTTGTTCTTGAAACTATTCAAGACCATTAAGACTCCCACTGACTCCTTGACATATACGATTCTTTTGTCAATAACCATTTCTTGACAAACAAATATTCAAGAGTTAGTGTAGCTTTTATCAAAACACTTCATAAATTGGTACTAGTTGGCCTTTGTCTTATTCAAGACATCACAACTTCCTACATTTGATGAATGTTATAAACCTTTAATACTTTTCACTCATTGTCACAATCTTAACTTTAAGACTTGTTATTGGAACGAAGTATGATTGACTTATTGATTTAACCATTTCTTCAATTCTTGATTCCTCTTCTTAGGCATACAACTGTACTAAGACTCACTTAGAGGATCAATTGAGATATGGTTCTTAATCACTAAGACATATCATAAAGCATAAAAGGTACTCTCCCATCTTCTTAGAATGGAGAAACTTTTATCTTTCTGCCTACTTGATTCTTCTTATTCGTTCTGCTATTGATCTAAACCCTTTAATCAATTCAGAATTACACTTAATCTTGTAAGTATAATCATATTTACTAAACCTTTAGTAAATCATGACGAATATCATTGTTACTCTTATGGTGGACTTTGATCAACACACAACTTTGTGTACTCGATCTCTTAGTCCTTCACTTGACACTTTGTCAATGAATTTGTCTAATTTCCATAAATAGCATAACTAAGAATCATATCCATTCGTTGTAGAAATATTCGAACATCAATTTTCATAACGATTTCATTGTAAGGAAATAAACAAATAAATACATAAGTCAAAATTTATTTTATTTATAAAAGCAGCGGAAAAAATTTGTCCTTACAATGCAAAATCCATTGAAAATTATGTATAAAAGAAAATTTCTAACAACTCTATCATAACTTTCTAAGCTCAAAATTTAATCTTCAAGTCCATGCGATCGAGATCCATCTCTTGTGATTAGATTCATCTTGCTCTCTTATCAAGCTTCCTTTCTTTTCACCGACCCTACAAAACACTCAAATGTAATCTTATTACATCATGTATCAATGAATAGGAACTTAATTGAGTTAGATAGTGGATATTTACCTAAAGCGCAGTCATACTTTTGACTCTCCCATCTCTTAGATCTCTTAGGTAATTAGGGCAACTTCGTCTCCAATGCCCCTTCTCTTGGCAATAAAAGCAAATTGACTCTTTTGGAATAACACATGGAACTACTTCAGACATTGCCTTTCTCTTATGATCAAACTTTTCGATCATTGTATGTCTTTCGTTGCCATTGTCTATATCCATAGAGGTCTTGAAGGTAGATTCACCAATCAACTTTGCTTTTCTATTGCGCCAAACCATTGCTGACTCGGCAGCAATAAGCATGTAGGTGAGATCTATAAGGGTCACGTCGTAGTTCATCATATAGTACTCTCTCACAAACTCACTATATGAGTTGGGAAGTGACTAAAGAACCCAATCAACAGCCATCTCTTCACTAACAACGGATCCCATCATTCTTAGTCTATCAATGCACGACTTCATCCCTAGGACGTGTGCACACACCGACTTTCCTTCTTTATGTTTACTTGCCAAAAGGGCTTGAGTGATATTGAACCTTTCAATTTTACAATCTTGTGGGTTAGGGAGAATAATTGGAGGAGGAGGAGGAAGTGAAGCATGATTTCTTGATCCTCGATCGAATCGTGGAATATCATCTTCATGTGGAATGCTTGTTCCACGGGATTTGGGAATACCATAGTTGTCGAACTTTGACATCTACAAAACGGGAGAAAACGAATTCAAGTTAGTTGATTGATTGAGTCCTTAGTAAATCACCCAAATGAGATACTAAGGCTAGGACCCAACACAATATTCTACAACTCGGGAGAGGGATGCCGTAACCCAAATTGCAGAACATTTGAAGGTAAGTGAATGACGATTCACTAATTTCCACCATGAAAAACGAAAAAGAATTTAAGTTTTAAATCTATGAAAACTCCTAGATCCTTTGAGATTCATTGAACTTTCAATGGCATGTTTAAATCTCGATATGCCCCTGTTGTTTGTGACTGGGATGCCGAGGATCACAAAGCGGGTGTGAATAACCATGCAAACTACATGGTGCCCTCACATGTTACGGTCACCCATTCGATGTGCCGGTAAACCACACACGCTCCACCGAACTATGACAAACATTGAGTCACCCTTTGCTACCTTTGCTTAGAACCATTTAGTGTGCCGGTTAACCACACACGCTCCACTAACGTCTTCGCAAGGGCACAAAGTGTAATTTCATGGAATTGCATCAATTCACTTTTGCCTAAGTAACTAAGATTGGGAATTTTGAAAAACATTTAGTTACTTTTATAATTTATTATACTTATAATGGAAGGTTTTGTCCTATCCTACCCGTTCGGCTAACGACCCTCCACTAGTCAAGAGTGCGGTGGGTAAGAGTGGATACCCATTCACTCGCCATTTTATAGGCAATTTCCTTAAACACCCCTTATAGACCAACTTCGTGAATGAGGCCTACTAACGGTAAGACTGACTTTTACTCATACATATATATAATGTTAGACTTTTAATGTTATATATAGTATAGGGTGTATTTTATACTTTCAAAATACTAGGTGGTCTAATTTAACAATTATACTTTTAATTCAATTAAATTGTAGACCTTAAATTTTATGGATTTATTAAACCTCTTTTAATTATACACCTTAATTAATTAATAAAACCATAAGGGTGTGATTTGAACTTTTTCAAAACAATACTTGAGTTTTAGAATTTAACATTCCTAATTAAACTTTTAATCAACTTTTAAATTCCAAAACTTGAGGGCAAGTTTTGAAACATTTCAACACATTAGGGATTAGAATTTAAATATGTATCAAAATTAAACTATTTAATCAAAATTTAAATTCCAAAACTTGAGGGCAAGTTTTGAAACCTTTTTCAAAACATTAGGGTTTCAACTATTTAAATTTCAAAACAACAAAACTTTTGGGGTTCAAATTTAAACTATAAGACCTAAAGGGCCAAATATGAAACTTTTCACAACAACAAGGATCAAATAACAAATAATTCAAATTAACATTTAATCACATAATTATCCATATTTGATGATTTCTTGCAAAACAATTTATCAATTTACTTAAAATAATTAATCAATTATCTTATAAGGAAACAATTATCTTATTAATTGATAAATATCTTCAATTAGATTAAAATTATAGTCAAATATATCATATAATCGGATTAATATTAATCTAACATGATAAGGTAATTATCCCAATGCAAAAACAGCAAGAAATCCCGAGATAAGCACTGTCTGACGCACCGACTCGCCGAGTCACCCTCTGGAACTCGCCGAGTAGGGCTGACTCGCCGAGTCCAAGAGTGACTCGCCGAGTCAGGTCGAACAGTGAGGCCCAAAACACGATTTTCAGTTACATCAAGCATCAATACAATAGAAACCAATCATGGCTCTGATACCACTGATGGGTTTTGGTCATAAGACATCCTATGTGCTCATACAAACCCTAAAGCTCGGATCTAGGTTTCTCTATTGTACATACTTTGAATCCAAGACTTTGAACCCTAATACTAGCATATGGAAATCAGAATTCACATGTAAATAGGTTTAAGAACATACCTTGATTGTTATATAGCAATAACAATCCAATTCCTCCTTGAATTGACCTTGGAAAGCTGAGAGTCACAAGTGTCACTCCTCTAATGGCTTACAAACACCATAAGCAAGTGGAGAAGGTATAAGGAGAGAGGAGGGAGGTTAGAATTCGTATTTGGGACCTCTTGGGAAGGGATACACGAATTCATAACCCTAGGGGTGTTTATATAGGTGTAGAGATAGGGTTTCAGTCATTATCCTTATCTAGTTGATTATCCATTAAGCAACCAATAAGATAATCCTTGAATCCTTATCATACTCGAATTCTAAGACTTTCCAACCTTAAATTCGTTCACCATACTTATAAGATAATTCTTACCTTATTTTGTAACTATCACATAATTACAATTCAGCCCCTCTAGTTTAATTAATTACACTTGATCACAAAATTAATTCTTAATTAATTATTGACCAATATTAATTAAACAAATATGATTTCTCCTTTAATATATTATTCTTATAACATATTAATAAATCATAATAACCTCTCTCTCTTTATTTATTTCTCCAATCAAGTTGCTTTGGTGAAGGCAACCCAAAAGGACCATGCACCATCGGGTCAAGTACATACCAAAATAGTTATGGACTTAGACACTAATCCAACACATTGAAGTCCAAAAAATACCAAACTACAATGAAATGATAGCTTTATTTGCGAGAGATAGAGCTTCAGAGGTGCATGCTGAAACCCCGAAAAAGAAGAATGCTCGATTGAACATGAATGGGGATATCAAAGTAGAAACAATTGAAGATGTAGATGAGTTACTAGCAAGAAATGACGTAACACTTGAGAAACAACAGAAAAATGATGATGATGATGATGACGATGACGACGACGACGACAATGATGATGATGACGATGATGATGATGATGATGATGATGATGAAGATGAACCTGAAGTTGAACTCAAATCGTTTGAAAATGTTATTATGAGTGCAGTTAAAGATGTGGCTTCTTCTATGAGGGAATGTAACAAAATCTTCAAAAACTCTCATCATCGAGTTTATATTGGTGATGAAATTTATAAAGAGTTAGAGCTAATGGATTTGGAACCCGATGAATTAGCAGAAGCTCTCATGTGTTTGTTGCAAAATCAATCTGATGTGGGGACATTATTTAGAGTTTCGTTTAAAATACGAAAAAGTTTGTAGGAAAAAAAAAATTATGGGTGCAAGTAAATGACTTACTTAGGATGATAGTTTTTTTTTTATTTTTTATCAGTTTGACTTCATATTTTTTGGTTTTTGGTTTGAGTTCATACATTGGAATTTGTTTGATTATTCTTGAACTGACTTTAAATTTGTTTTTTATGAATTTGTTCGATTATTCTTGCGTTGACTTCGTGTTATGCATCAGCTTATGCATTTTGGGTTTATTGACTGCTGTTCCACTTTATATTGGTTTTGTTTGAAAAAGTAATACAAATGAAGAACATACTAGAATTGTGATTAATAATGAATTATGCATTAATGATTTTTGTATAAATAATGATGTGAAAAAATCAGTAAAGAAGTCAACAGGTAGGCAACAGTTGGCAAAAAAAATTGTTTAGGCATAATTTTGTTTTCAAGAGAATCCTGTGGCATATATTTGAAATTATGGAAAAAATATGACAAGGGTATAATAGTCCACTTCTAGTTTTCATTTCTTTTCCCTCCAACTTAGGAAAACACAAAGAAAAATAATTTTAGTTTCCTTTCTCTCGAACTCGGGAACAAAAACATACACTTTTACTTTCCTTTCTTTTCCTTTCTTTTCTCTCCATATTTCCCGTCTTTTCTTTTCTTTTCTTTCCTTTAAATGAAACCCAGGAATAGGGTGTTAATCACCCGATCTTTTTTTTTTCTTTTTAAACATTAATCCTCTTGGTCCTCTCTTCCAATGGCTGTGACGGTTCCTCTGATTCAGTTTAGTTCAATTGTTTTGCGAGGAAGAATACATCTCCTCAAAATTGTCGGCTTAAGATATCTATCAAACCCTAATCGATTGAGTTCTCGATTGAGTTCTGAATTCAATTTTCGTAAAAACCTATCGAAATTGAAGGCGAGAATCACCAATGATTCTTCAAGAAAATAGGATTCTGAACAAGTTTATGGGTTTACTGATAATTTTCAGAAAGCCTTCGTTCATCATCTTCTTTATTTTTATTTTTATTTTTTCGAAATTAATGTTTAATATCTAGTTCAAGTTGGATGACTTGATTTTGGTTAGTTTGGACTTGAAGTTTGACACAAGAAGAGTTACGATGATATGGGAGCAATCTGTGTTGAAGGTATTGATATAGATTTGCCTGTTCAAACGATGTTTATATCGTCTTGAGTTACTTTATGTTACTTTAACTTTTTATAACATCTTATTTGATAAATCAAAAAAATAAATGTATATAAACTTACTTCAATCATTTAAAAACATGTTGTTTGTTTTACTTAATCTTTTGAAGGGTTAATTGCAAAAAATAGCAATGTAATTTCGTTATTTTGTTTAATAAAGGAATTTACCTTCATCTCTTTCTATTACATGATTGTACTTAACTTTTTCTTTTCTTTTAAAGGCATTATGTTTTGAAAAAGGGAAAATGACTTGATAGGGTAATAGACTTTTTGAAATGTACACATTTAGTCCTTATTCATTTTTTTTTTTTTTGTAAAATAAACCCTTATACTTTATTTTTTGTAACAATGCAATCCTTATGACCGGCTATACCCGGTATACCGGTCATATATGAATTTTCTTTTAGGAAAAATGACTTGATAGGGTAAGATATTTTTTGAATTGTACACATTTAGTCCTTATTCTTTTTTTTTGTAAAAAAAACCCTTATACTTTATTAATATGTACACATTAGGTCCTTTTCACCGGATTCTATAGGTTTTGCTGATGTGGAAGCACAAGTGACACTAAATAGCAATTAATTAGCTTAGTCACCGGAGGTGGGTGATCCTCCAGCAACAAGAAAAGGGCGGCAACCCTTCTCTTTCTCGTCTCTCTTCCTTCCGGTCGAACAGCAACAACCAAACACCCTTTGCCTGTTGTGTTTCTTCGATCTGTCTCTCTTTGCCTCCATCTTTGAGATATGTTGCCAGAAAAAGAAGAAAGAATCGACGAGGGGGCTACCAGAGCAGCTTCTCGCCGCCAACTACCGTCTCTACTTCCTCCTGCCTCCCCCTTCGACCTTGTTGTTTTTGTCATCATTCCTCCTTGTTATCAGTGATGTGTAGGAACACACAAAGGAGTCGCCGGAGATCGGGGTTCTCCCTCTTTTTTATGATGAATAAAAGTTGGAAAAATCTCGTTGTGGATATGTGGATGCCCATCTGGGTATTTCATTTCAACAAAATAAAAGAAAGAGAAAATGACTTGATAGGGTAATATATTTTTTGAAATGTACGTATTTAGTCCTTATTCTTTTTCTTTTGTAAAATAAACCCTTACACCTCAGCAAAACCTGTAGAATCCGATGAAAACGACCTAATGTGTACATATTAATAAAATATAAGGGTTTATTTTACAAGAAAAAAAGAATAAGGACTAAATGTGTATATTTCAAAAAGTATCTTACCCTATCAAGTCATTATCCTTTTGAAAAATCTACCTACTCGCAGTAGTATACTTTTAATTTTTATTATTAGGGCATATTACTTTGAAAAACATACCTACTTATTGCATTTTATTTATATTTTTTCTTATCTTGGCACTGTACTTTAAAGTGGGTTGTTGTGAAAAAAATATAAATGATTACTTTCAGGTTCTGGGCTCTATCTTATGGCATAAACAGGGCTCTATCTTATGGCATATACAAATAGAGTTCGACTCTGAATCATCATAGTAGTTTCAAGGAATCATGTTTGTGTTAGTGTTCTGACTTTTGTCTTAGGCTTGGAAAAATACTTCCAAGGGGGTGTTGTAAAGATTGGAATTTGATTGTTTTGACACTAAACATTGATTTTAATAAAAGAAAAAACCATTGAATTCTAATGAAATTTACCGACAATCTTTATGATTGGTCAAATGGGGTACTGTTATCCCTACCCCTTTTTTTCAAACTCTACCCCTTTAATCATTTATTTTATACCGATTTTAAATCATTTATTTTATACCAGTTTTTTCAAGATTTTAACAAATCCATAAAAAATATACTCCTTTTAACATTTCGAACAGTGTGTCCTGCAATTAAGAATATTAACCAATGCATGTGATGCATATTGTCGGTTTTAAAGACTCTGGGCATAGAAACATATACAAAAATTAAATTAAATACAATAATAAACATATAAATTACTCTTATATAAAATAAAAAGAAACTGTTAACATTAATCAAAATAATATTTTAACTATATACATTCATCACTCAAAACAAAAACAACGATCAACCCACTGCCGACGACCTTCCAGCGCTACTAACCGCCGTCGTCGGACACCAACCGTCAGAGTGAACTGGAACAAGATCTAGGGAGAGACCGAATGAAATAGACATACCGCATTCAACCCGCTGTTGTCGACCTACCACTGTCATGAACCACCATTGCTGAGAGAGAAGTCGACCACCTAACACCATCCCGGAAACCACTGAATACCATCCCAAAAATCTCGTCTGATCACCATAAACCACCGTTAAAGAGACCAACATGAACCACAAAATTTCTTGCTGCTTACCATCAGAGCGTCGGACCACCTTAAGCCTGGTCGGACCACCGACCTGAAAACTCGCCGGTGAAGCATTTTTCTCTCTTTTTGTTCTTAGCGACTAATAGGGTTTAGTACATAAGAAGTTTTTATACCCTCAAACTTGACAGTTACAACCCATAAGTTTTGAATATGCTCCATTGTGCACCTTATAACTTTAAATCTCTTACAATTCCTACTTATGTTTTCTTTAATAAAAGACGCTTTTAAAACAAAAAAAAAAAATTAGTTTATTTTACTTTTATTTTTTTATAACAGTTTTGTTAATAATTACACCAATTTTTTTAATAAAACATTTTACTTAGAATCAAATTGTTTTTTAATAAATTGTAATAACAATTTAACAAAATATTCGAAGTTTTTTAATTATATAAATAATATTTTATTAAATAGATTTAAAAATATTAATGATTTATATATTATAAAAGAGTATTTATCATTAATTTATGATTGGCTAAAATTATAGGTAAAAATAGTTAATTGGCTAATAATTATAGATAAAAAAAATAAAAAATAATGCAATCATAACGTAATTATAATATAATCATAAGTCAGTTACTACAAAAATCAAGATACAATGATTAGGGGTCGTGATAATTATAAAGGGGTAGGAATAAATAATCCGGTCAAATGGTGTAAGACCGACTGGTATGCTATCCACGAGCCGTTTCGTGGTTGAGGTGTCCACGAACCACGGACATGCACACCGTCCCGATGGG
Organism: Lactuca serriola; assembly: GCF_051521515.1. Classification (NCBI taxonomy): domain Eukaryota; kingdom Viridiplantae; phylum Streptophyta; class Magnoliopsida; order Asterales; family Asteraceae; genus Lactuca; species Lactuca serriola. Next base: position 144,247,290 of record NC_136408.1, on the reverse strand, counting down.
TCGTGGTAGTCCGTGGTCGTGGTAAATTGTGTTCGAGACAACGGATTCAAACGATGAATTTGATTGGGTGTTTGGTTTTTGGCCGTTGAACGGCTATTTTGGCCGTTTCTTTTTTTTTTTTTTTTTTCAAACTCAATTATAAATACATTTCTAATACCAAAACACATACACATACATACACATTCTATTACACCCATGGATCCCTCAATAAATATGGAATTTTTAAAAAGTTTTGACTCAGATGACAACGTAGAATTCGTCGAGACATTCTTCAATGTTGTGCAACACGTTCACGTCGAAGAAAGTTTGAATGCAGCGCGTACAAGGGCGGTCGTCAATCGTGATCGCCAAGCCGCACACGACTTATTGGTACGTGATTACTTTGCCGATAATTGTCTTTATAATGACGACTCGTTCGAACGTCGTTTTCGTCTGAATAAGGCTATATTTTTACGTATTAGTAATGCTTTAGAATCTCGTTATGATTTTTTCAAACAAAAACCCGACGCTAGAGGAAGAATGGGTTTTAGTAGTATACAAAAATGTGCGGCTGCTCTTAGGTATTTGGGATACGATATAGCATTTGATGCATCTAACGAATACTTGAAAGTATCCGAGAGGACCACAGTTGAATGTGTAGATTGGTTTTCTGCATGTGTTTATGAGGTTTTTCACGAAGAATATTTGCGTAAACCTACTCAACGTGATATTGAGAGATTATATTCGGCTCATGAAGAGAGGCATGGATTTCCTGGTATGCTTGGCAGTCTAGATTGTACGCATGTGGCTTGGGAAAAATGTCCAACTGCATGGCGTGGTCAGTTCACTCGAGGAGATATAGGTGAACCAACTATCATCCTAGAAGCTGTTGCATCTCAAGATTTGTGGATATGACATGCCTTTTTTGGAGTAGCGGGGTCTAACAACGACCTTAGTGTTCTTGGTCAGTCTCCACTTTTCAACGATATTTGGACCGGCAAAACACCTGATATGACGTTCACGGTAAACGGGCACGCGTACAAATATGGTTACTACCTTGGTGATGGGATATACCCGGATTATTCTACATTGATGAAGGCATACTCGGTTCCTCGAAGTGAAAAAGCAAAATTTTTTACAAAAAAATAGGAATCAGCGAGAAAGAATATCGAGAGGGCATTTGGAGTCCTTAAGCAAACATGGCATGTAGTGAAATATGCTACACGACTCTGGGATAAAGAAAGAATTAAACGAATGGTCCTAGCATGTATTATAATGCATAATATGATTATTGAAGATGAAGGTCGAGCGATTTGCACGTATGATCCGAACGACGTCGTCGTTCCAATTGAGGAGTTCGTATCCGGAACGAATGCTTTTTTGGAACGAGTTGTTGAAATTCGTAACAGTGAAACGTGTTTCAATCTTCGAGAAGATGTTGCGGAACATTTGTACCAACATAGCATGAACGACGATTAGGATTTTTATATGTACGTTTGTTCGTTTTCTTATTAATGTAATGTTTGTTTTCTAGATTAACTAAGTAATGTAGTTTAAAGTTGTTATTTTATTTTTATAATTAATGAAAAAATAGTTTTAAAAAAATGAATGCTTTTTACTTATAAAAAATGTAATTTTATTTTAATTTTTGAATTAAAAAAAAGTAATTTTATTGTATTTTTGAATTAAAAAAAAGTAATTTTATTGTATTTTTGAATTAAAAAAAATAAAAATAATGATGTGGAGTGGTGTGTTAGTGGTAAGTATCCCATGTTAGTGGTAGTGGAATGTGGTGCTGATATGGCACCCACCACATATGTGGTATGTGGTGGGTATAATCGGATGGTCTAATATTTTAAGCTTATGTTTTTTGACTTTTATGTTTAACTCTTTCATTAAATGTATGTTATGTCATTAAACCGAGACTTTTTATGGGTGTAGTCATACACTTTGTTTTGTAAAATACTTTTGAATTTATATTTAATTTCAAATTCCTTAGTGAATTTCTAAGGTAAATATAAAAACATTATTAAAGTAAAGATTATAATTTTATAACAAATTTTACCAACCAAATATATAGAATATTCTTAATGTTTTTAACCTGATTTACCAACATTTTTTTGGGATTTTATCTACCTCCCGTTTACTTATATAAATCCTTAAAGAAGAAAATGCCGTAATAAAATTATAGAAGCAAAACAAGTGTCGTAAAAAACAAAGATGAAAGGAATTTGATGGCTTGGAGAAAAACCAAAAGGTACTTTCTTCTAACCAAAACATTTTCTTTAAATCATTGTACATTTGTTTAACCTGAAATCGCAATGTATTTATATTTTAATCAAAAAAGGAGAGATGTTTAGTTTTACGGATAATGACTTGAAAGGGTAACGAACTTTCGATTTTGTTTACATTTAGTCACTAAATTTTTTTTTCATTATCTATTTGTCACTGAACTATTGAAACTATTCACATTTTACCCTTATGACCGGTTGTTACCAGTCATAACGGTAAAATGTGAACAATTTCAATAGTTCAGTGGCAAATAAAGAATGAAAAAAAATTTAGCGATTAAATGTGAACAAAGTTGAAAGTTCGTTTCCCTTTAAAAAAGTTTAATGACAAAATCTGAACAAACTTCCTCTTATATTATGTTTTAGCAAACTAGATTATGACCCGCGTAAAACGCGGTGGAACATATAAAAATACATATAAAGTTATAAAAAACCGACACAATAAAAAAATAAGATAAAGTAACATAAAGAGATTTCGTGTTATTGATTATATTGAAATGTCTTAAAAAAATAAAACGAAATATCTGATTATCTATAATCGTTGAAGGACCTCTTTGTAGACAGCATTTTTTGTGTTATTGGCTGGACGATCTTCCTCGTCATATATGAGTACCTTCAAGCATTTTTTACTTGTCACATGAGAAACAACTACATATAACTGACCATGAGTGAAGACGAGTCTACGGAAATACAATCCAAACAATTGATAATGATTACCACTCACTCTTGTTAAACACATATGACTCAACCAAGTAATATGGATGTTTAAAGGGATAAACTAATAGTTTCGAAAAAATACAATAGTACACAAATTTAAAATTAAAATTACTGCCATCAAAGAGTCTGTTTAAATAAAATACAAAGAAAATGAAATCTTACTTAAATCTAAATGACCATCTTGCTCCTTACTCATTGCAATACAAAAAAAAAATCCATGTTTTATATAATGTATTCATCAACTACACTTTTAGAGGACAATTCCATTAGCCTCCTATTCTTTTTCTTTTATTCACGAGGTACTATTAAAATACAAAAAACTATATTTCATCTTATTACATCATTTTATTTCATGAAATCCAATCAATTATAAAAATATGAGAAAACAATATTACTTGCCACAGTAAATGGTCAAATGTGAGGTGATGATTAGAAACAAAAACAAAAGTAGTAATCACCAAATGGAAACGAACATATGCACATATTTAACAAAAACAAAAAGATAAAAGATAAAAAAACAGAAAAAATAAGTTGAAGTAAATAGCAAATATGTCAAACTGACAGCAGTCAATAATTTAAAAGAGCAATATAAAAAAAAACATAGAATAACATTGTATTTATGATTCAGAAGTACACAACTATTCTTTTGTACGGACAAAATGGTCAACTGGACAATTTTCTTTCATGAAAATGATAAACTTTACAATTGAAAGGGGCAAATATGTCAAATTGATAGCAGTCAATAATTTAGAACAACAATACAAATATAAGAACAGAATAACAATGTATTTATTGTTCAGAAGTACATTGGTATTATGTTTATTTGTAGAAAATGAAAGTATCCTACTATGAAGGGATGTAAATTTGTTTTTCAGATTTGCCCTTTGTATGAATAGTACCGAATGTTGCATTATCGATTTTCCATGAAGGAAAAAGTGTGTGAAATTAAAACTCTTTTTAATTCAAAATGTTTAATTTAAATAAAAACAATAACATATTTGACAGAGACATTAAATAGTTGGAGGAAAACGAATACAATCAAAATAAATGGTTTTACTGGAAACACATCCATTGAAATAACTAAATAGATTAATGTGAAGATTGGGGTTTGAGTTCATGAAAGTATGCAGTGATTTGATAACATGAACTGAAAACGTGAAACAGAAAATGATAAGGCATAGAAGTACATACAGTTGATCGTCGATGACAAGGTTGGAGAAGTTTTTGCTCTATTTTCCTACAGAGTAAGTATGTCAACTGTTCCTGCATAAATCGAAGAATAAAAAGGTTAGAATTTTGTATTATGTATAGAAGATATATAACGATGAAAAATAGGAAGTAAATAAACTGAAATGTATTTTAAATTTAAACTTGAAATAGAAGATAACATACTTTATAAGTTCCTTTTTGAAGCGATATCATTTAACTTATGAAAAGTCATTTACTATGTATAATATCAATTAGAATCAATTAGAAAGATTAATATGGTAAACAATTAAATATTCCCAAACGTGAATAAAGATTCTATAATTATATACTATTTGAATTTTATTTGGGGAATATGATGTCAGCAATTTGATCTAATGGTAGAAAAATAAGATTGAAATACAATCGATGACTCTGATTGCTTCATTTGAGAATTAAGGGTTCTCTTTTAATAATATTTAGAGATTATTTATTTTTATTAAATTCTAGCAACATTTGCTGATGAAGAAATCTATGAAATAAAAAAACAAAACCCCGAAAATTATATTAAAAAAAAACGAAAAACTGAAACCGAAATAAAAAACCAATGGTTTGGTATTTTTCAAAATAAAAAATCAAAATTTTCAATCTGAATATGGTTTAACAAAAAAATAAAACATTCTCACCCATAGTGTCGTTTTAATTGTTGAATATATAACTCTTTTTTTTTTTCTAAAAAAATATATTTTTGTAAAGGTAATATGCATGGGGTGGTTTGGGCGCAACACTTCATAAAACATGTTAACGGTTTTACTTAACTTTATATATCTAGTTAAATAATCATAAATTTCAATAATTATTCAAACTTTTTAAGAAAATACAATCTCAAATATAAATCAATTGTCCGGATAAATTAAAAATGTCTAAATTCTAAACAACATGACTTTCATTTTTGATATTCTTTTTAATAGTAAATATATTAATATGATGTATGTCAATACATTGAGTATAACAACATATATAATGTATCAATGTATGTATGTATTATTTTATAAACAATGTATATGGTTTAGTGTATGTCAATTTATGTGTTGCATAATTTTATAACACAAAATTTATATATATATATATAATATTAGGATAATTTTTATACATATAATATTGCATAGTTTTATAACATAAAACTTATGAATATAATATTGGTTTCGTTTTTTGTTTTTGTTTTTTTTTTATACATTTTTCATCAACAAATGTTGTTAAAATTTAACAAAAATACATAATTTGCTAAACCATAATACAAGAAGAAATTTTGTTCACATTTAGTCATTGAACTTTTTTTAAAGGGAAATGAACTTTCAACTTTGTTCACATTTAGTCACTAAACTTGTTTCATTATCTATTTGCTACTGAATTGTTGAAACTGTTCAAATTTTACCCTTATGACCGGTTGTTACCGGTTATAAGGGTAAAATGTAAACAATTTTAATAGTTCAGTGGCAAATAGATAACGAAAAAAAATTTAATGACTAAATGTGGATAAAATCGAAAGTCTGTTACCCTATCAGGTCATTATCCCATAGTTTTAACAAAAACAACGTATGTTACTTTTGACATAGACAATTTTTTAAACCAAAATAAGTAGTAAGCTTTTATTTTTAACCAAACACGATAATGTAATATAATATTACATGTTTTTTAAAAGAAACTAACCACCAAATTAACTTACTCCCTCGAAAGAAAACCTATTCACTCCCCCCCCCCCCCCCCCCCCCCCCCAATCGAACATTCATTTCCATCGACATGGAAGATCATTGGGTTTTGATCTTTGTTCATTCATTTCCATTGACATGGAAGATCATTGGGTTAAGTTTTTTAATGTATGATAGGTTTAATAACAAGCATGAGTTGAGCTTTATAGGCATGTCTTTTGCATATGTGAGACATTGTATTATTTTTCTTTTGTGATTATATCTTTCAAGGTTTGTTTCAGTTTTTTATCCGAGCCTAAAGGTATCACTGCAAGAAATTTGGTCCTTTACCCGCACATGTTATGTGTTGGTAAAAGCATAAGATGTGTTAATAGTCAGCACTACCTACACATAAATTAAGTGTAACTATGTGTTGGCTCATGCCTGTTGAAATAGATCATTACCAACACATAGTTTATGTGTAGTTAAAGATTAATCTATACCTACACATGTATGTGTGGTTAAAAGTAGTAAGTATGTGTAGGTAAAGGTATTTTGATATGTTTTTGGATGTTAATGACATGGCTATTAACATGGAAGCTGACATGGTTGTTGATGTGGCATGCGACGTTGTCACACCCCCGAACCAGGCGGCGGAAACGTTCGGGAGCTGCCGTGACTCAATTGAATACCATAACATTGAATATATATGAAACGTAACAACATTCGTCACCATGCATTAATATAATACAACCAATAAAGTTTACATGAAGTACATTGTTTAAACATTACATTCCCAAAATAAATTGTTCGGTTCGTTAATAAGTAAACTGCAAGCCATCACTGAGTACATTTTCCTTGAATTCACTGGTTACCTGAGAATACAAGTATTTTGAAAAACGTCAACATGTGAAATGTTGGTGAGTTCATAAGCGGTATTTGAAAAACCATGTTTCGTATCGTTTGAAAACCACCAGAAAATCCGATATTTTCTGAAAAGAAATGCTTTTGAAAACGTTTGTGAAGATCCATAGGTATGCTTGTTTGTTTCTATACTTGTAAAAATTGTTCATTAAAATTGTATGCATTTCGAATCCGTATGTATTGAAAACCCTAGGAAAACCCGATGTTTTCCTAATTCTTTGAATTCCATGAATTTACATTGAAACCATTGCAACGCGTGTAGTATCAATCCCAGGCGACGTTGGATTATTTTTGAGCATGATTAATTACTACAAACACGCGTTACACAAACGACCAGTTTATAGCTATACTAACGATCCCGTAGGCGTCGTCCGTACTAATCATGTTATCCAACCGCCCTGACTACGTGTAGTCCCACATCCGAGGAGAAAGAGGACACGAAGACCCCGATGACTCCATTAACCGGTTGGGGATAAAAATGTACGAGGGGTCCCTGACCCACCTCGCATGAAATGTCGACTTTACTAGCAATACCAAAGGACCCTTGGGGACCAGTAGTATACAAGCCATTGAAAGTCCTTTTACGTTGTGTTAGATCGGTAAAACCCAACACTTCGTAAGGTAGAGGTCTTCGGGCCTTAAGATCAGGTCATTGGGCTAGCTAGGCCCAACAAACAAGATTTTACACTTTTGGGGCCCAAAGATGGTGCGTAGACGTCTGTGCACACTCGTATGTATATTGAATTCCCAAACGTTACTTGTATGAATCGTAGTATCGTCGTGTTAGTAGTTTCGGATTTTTATTGGTTCGAGACCGAACCAATTCGTTTAACAACGACTTTTGGTATTGTGGTGTATTGTATTTCGTCGATAGTCGCGGTGCCATTATTTGATCAATTTGTGTGTATTGAATTAGCCTTGAAAGTTTTCTGTTTTCAACCCCTCATTGTTTGTAAAATTTACTTTTTCAACCCTTTAATTAAATAACTTTCCGGTTTGGTCCTTGAATCATTTTTCTTGACATTTTAACACCAAAAATTATTGAAATTAATATTTTTCATTGAAAACAGTTTAAGTCCATGAAAATGCAGTTTTCTCGGTTATAACCCCTCTTTTTCGCAATTTTGACAATTTTGGCCAAATTGTAAAATTTTTGCAATTTTGGTCCTTTTTAAATTTAAAAAGCATTTTAAACCTTTGAAAAGGACTTGGAACACTAATAGTCCACTGTTGTACAGAAAAACACAGTTTTGGCCCTCCAAAACAGAAAATTTCGCATAATGGGCCCTATTGGGCCGAAAATGTCATTTTTAGCCCATTAAGCTTGAATTTTATGTTTTTAATCCTCCAACAAGTATATTTTCAGAAAATACATTATGGAAACTGTTTTGACTCATCTCCCCCATCAGATTTCGAAATATTTCAATTTGGGCCCTTTAACTTTATATTTTTAGCATTTTAAGTCCAAAAATTGAGTTTTTAGCCCAAAGAAAATGTTACCAAACCATTTAGCTATTTTTCTTAGAACACTTTGTATGTAGAAATATACTTGATGCTAGTATCATTTAACACAAGGCATATCTCGGTTTTGAGGGGTTTTATGGCTAGATCCAACATTATAACACACAAAAACACACATATAAGCATGGAAATCATACAAGGCATACAAAACCCATATAGATCTACACTTTCACTTGTATTCCCCCCCCCCTCCCACAAAACTCATAAAAACAGAAAATAGGGGGTATGAAGCTCACCTTGTTTGAAGCTTTCGGTTTTGAAGAGAAGATGGAAGAAAAATGAAGTGATTTTCGGCCCTAGCACCTTTCCTTGGTAGATCTCGAGTTTGGTGAATTCTAAGGTGCATGATCACAAGTTGGAATAGATTTAGAAGAGATTTTTGATGGGATGAAGTAGCTAGATCATGGATATAAGTAAAAACTTACCTAAGATGATGATTAACTTGAAAGATCCTCTTGAAAGCTTCTAAATTTCGAGATTTTTGAGTGGAGAGGGAGGAGTGTTCTTGAGGGAGTTTGAGAGATTTTTGTGAATGTGTGTGTGTTTGAGTATGGCCGAGAGCAAGAGAGAGAGGGAGAAGAAGAGACCTTGAGGTGATGTTTGCATGGAAGAATGAGATATAATGCATGGATATCCAATGAATAAAAATGAGGTGGCATCCAAAGTCAACACTTCTCCATCTCTTCTTGGATTTGGGCCTTGGGCCGAAAATTTTGAGGAAGAAAGGAAAAATTTTGGCCTTTTTCCCTTAATCCCAATATTAGAGTTAGTTAGGGTGTTCCTTGGCCTTATAGAACAAAATAGTGATTTTTACATTTTTGTTGGACTAGTTTGGGTTATTCATGGATCAAAGCTTTTAATTCATTTCATTCTAGGCCCAACATGGCCCAAAATGTTGAAATAAATTAGTGTGGGTCCAATTAGAGCCCAATTAGGGTTCTAAGCCCATGATAGTCAAATTGGAAGCTTATTGGTCCATTTGGATCCAATAAGGAAGTCCTAGTCCAAAATGGACTTAAACAAGGACTTCTAGGGTTTCCAATTGTTTGATGACTATTTGTAGTACTTGTATGATGTATTTGATTGAAGTTTTTGATGTCATAATAGTATGTGTCAACCATGTTCTTAAGTTTTTGATTCACATTAACTTGAGTGTATAGATTACAGGACACAAAATTTCCAGTTGTGACATCATCCCCCCGTTAGAGGGAATTTCGTCCCGAAATTCTGTTTGAAAGCTAGATTTGAGAATGCTAGAATAGGTGAGGGTACTTTTGCTTCATTTGATCTTCGCGTTCCCACGTGAATTCTGGCCCACGCTTTGCGTTCCACCGTACCTTCACGATCGGGATGCGACTTTGCTTAGTACGCTTCACCTCCCTGTCCATGATTTCGATTGGTTCTTTAACGAATAGGAGATTCTCATTGATTTCGATTTCGTCAAGAGGAATGACAAGGGTTTCATCTGATAGGCACTTCTTCAGGTTAGAGACATGAAACACGGGGTGTACACCGTTTAGCTCTGCGGGTAGTTGCAGTCTGTAGGCTACCGGACCTATTCGGGCGACGATTTCGAAAGGTCCAATGTATCGCGGGTTCAGCTTTCCCCGTTTTCCGAAACGTATAACCCCTTTCCATGGTGAGACTTTCAACAGTACTCGATCACCGACCTGGAATTCTAAGGGCTTTCGCCGTTTGTCGGCGTAGCTCTTTTGTCGGTCACGCGATGCTTGTAATCGAGTTCTGATCTGGACGATCTTTCCTGTGGTTTTGCGAATGATCTCCGGTCCCGTTAGTGCCCTGTCCGACGTATGTGTTCTTGCTAGCTGGGTATCACCTGCTTCAGCCCAACATAACGGTGATCTACATTTACGCCCGTACAGTGCTTCGAAAGGAGCCACCTTGATGCTCGAATGGTAACTATTGTTATATGAGAACTCGATCAACGGTAGGTGGGTATCCCAAGACTTCCCAAAGTCTATCACACATGCACAAAGCATGTCTTCAAGCGTTTGAATGGTTCGTTCGCTTTGGCCGTCCGTTTGTGGGTGATACGCGGTGCTCATGTCGAGATGAGTTCCCATTGCCTTGTGGAGTGATTGCCAAAAGCGCGATGTGAACCTACTGTCCCTATCCGAGATAATAGATTTTGGCACTCCATGGAGTCTTACGATTTCTCGTATGTACAACCGCGTCAGTCTCTCCATCTTGTAGGATTCTTTGATTGGCAGGAAATGGGCAGATTTCGTCAGTCGGTCGATTATTACCCATATGGTGTCCAGTCCGTCCAACGTCTTGGGTAGCTTGGTCACGAAATCCATAGAAATCCCCTCCCATTTCCACTCAGGGATTGCCGGTTCCTGTAACAATCCTGAAGGTTTCTGGTATTCCACCTTTACTTTGGCGCACGTAAGGAACTTACTAACATAGGTCGCGATTTCCGCCTTCACGTTAGGCCACCAATAGTGTTGTTTAATGTCCAAATACGTCTTGTCCGAACCGGGATGAATGGAGTATCGTGTCTTGTGGGCTTCGTTCATAACGGCCTCCCTAAATCCTCCGATTTTTGGGACCCAAATACGGTTCATGAAGTAGTATACCCCATTCTCCCTTGCTTCTAGGTTCTTTTCCATCCCGCGCAATGCCTCGCTAGCTCTATTTTCCATTTTCATAGCCTCTGACTGGACTGATGCAATTTGAGGGGCCAGATGAGATTGAATGGTTATCGAGTGTGTTTTCGTACGGCGATTAGAGTACTCCTTCCGACTTAATGCATCAGCTACCACGTTGGCCTTGCCTGGGTGGTACTTGATCTCGCATTCGTAGTCGTTTAGCAATTCCACCCATCTTCGTTGTCTCATGTTCAGCTCCTTCTGATTCAAGATGTGCTGGAGGCTCTTGTGATCCGTGAAGATGGTGCACTTTGTACCGTACAGGTAGTGCCTCCAAATTTTCAGAGCGAAGACCACGGCTCCCAGTTCTAGGTCATGGGTCGTGTAATTTACTTCGTGCGTCTTTAGTTGGCGGGACGCATATGCTATCACTCTTCCACGTTGCATGAGAACGCAACCTAAGCCCTGATTCGACGCGTCACAGTAGACCACAAAATCTTTCGTTCCTTCAGGTAGAGATAGTACAGGAGCGCTACAGAGGGCTTGCTTCAAAGTTCGAAACGCAATCTCTTGTCGGTCCGTCCATTTGAATGGCACACCCTTTTGCGTAAGCGAGGTAAGCGGCTTGGCAATCTTAGAGAAGTTTTGGATGAATCTCCTATAGTAGCCTGGTAGGCCTAAGAACTGACGAATTTTTGTGGGCGTGGTCGGAGTTGCCCATCCTTCCACAGCTTTGACCTTAGAGGGATCCACATGAATTCCGTCTTGGCTAACTACGTGGCCTAGGAAATTCACACTCCGGAGCCAGAACTCACACTTGGAGAGTTTGGCGTACAGTTTTTCCGATCGTAGAGTGTCTAAGACTTGTCGGAGATGTTGGCCATGCTCCTCTTTGCTTCGAGAATAAACGAGGATCTCATCGATAAACACAATGACGAAGTTGTCAAGGAACGGTCGACAGATTCGATTCATTAGGTCCATAAATGCGGCAGGTGCATTTGTTAGACCGAAGGGCATTACGACGAATTCATAATGTCCGTAGCGGGTTCGGAAAGCGGTTTTAGGAATATCCTCTTCCCGGACTTTGAGTTGGTGGTATCCGGACCGTAGATCTATTTTAGAAAAATAACTAGCTCCTTGGAGCTGGTCGAATAGATCATCGATTCGTGGGAGTGGGTAGCTGTTTTTAACAGTGAGTTTATTTAACTCTCTGTAATCGATGCACATTCTGAAAGATCCGTCCTTCTTTTTGACAAAGAGCACCGGAGCTCCCCATGGCGAGTAGCTAGGTCGGATAAATCCCTTGTCCAGAAGCTCACTGAGTTGGCTGGACAATTCCTGCATTTCAGCAGGAGCCAACCGATATGGTGATTTAGCGAGAGGAGTTGCTCCTGGAACGAGGTCGATTCGGAACTCAACCTGTCTCTCTGGGGGTACTCCTGGAAGATCTTCAGGAAACACGTCCGGAAATTCACACGCTACCGGAATATCTTGAATGTTAGTTTCTTCTTTGGTCTTGTCCACTATGTGAGCCAAGAACGCCAAATTGTTCTTTCGCAGATGTTTTTGTGCCTTGATGCACGAGATGAGACGAAGATTCGTACTGGGTTTGTCTCCATAAATTACTAGGGTTTCGTGATTTGGGAGACGAAGGCGAACGGCCTTCTCATGGCACATAATCTCAGCATGGTGGGGGCTTAACCAATCCATGCCGATAATCACATCGAAACTCCTAATTGACACTGGCATTAGGTCTATTCGAAAGACGTGTTGGTTAAGGGTTAGGGTACATCCGATGTAGATCTCCCCAGTGGATTCGGTTTTCCCATTGGCCATTTCCACCGTATAGGTTTCATTTAGCTTCTGGGGTTGTTGTTTTAATAAATGTTTAAACTTCTCGCTTACGAAACTTCGCTCCGCTCCGGTGTCAAATAAGATGCATGCATAAGTGTGGTTTAGGAGAAACGTACCGGTCACAACTGCGAGGTCCTGAAATGCCTCAGCCTGACCCATAGTCAGCATTCTTCCTGCTCCTCTGTTTCCTGAATTGTTGTTAGGGCAATCTCGGCAGAAATGCCCCGTCCTTCCACACCCGAAGCAGGTGTGGCTAGGCTCTGCATTGTTGCCGCCGGCATTGGTGTTGTTGTTATTACGGTGGTTGTTGTTGTTGTTGTGGTTGTTTCCCTGACTTTGGTTCTGAGGAAGGTAAGCCCTGCAGAACCTTGCAGTGTGTCCCCTTCGGTTGCAACTGGTGCAATGGAATTCCCTGCATTCGCCGTGATGGTGGAAACCCCACTTATTGCATTTAGGAAGATTACTGGAATAGGGTCTTGTAGCATTTGAAGCAGCTGAGGCTGGAGCATATGGTGCGGCTGGAACCGGTGCGATGACAGCGTTAACTGCCACTGTCTGCTGCTTTTTAGAGGTCTCGGGGCCCTGACGCCCCTTTCTCTTGTTGTTCTTCCCTTTCCTGCCATCACCCTCCTTTTTCTTCTCAGCCTCCACTGGCTTCTCGCCCTTCTTGTTGTTATGATCATATAACCTCTTCGCCAATCTCTTCGCACTGTCAAACGTTTCAGGGTTCGCAGCTATCACGTTCCCTTGAATGGGAGGTGTCAGTCCCCAGATGAATCGCTCAATCTTCTTTCCTTCAGATGTGATCATCCCCGGGCACAACAGAGATAGTTCGCTAAACCTCGGTATGTAGGCATCGATGTTCGCATTCTGCACAGTGAGATTCCATAACTCTTGCTCCATCTTCTGTATTTTGCCTCGGGGGCAGTACTCAGCCATTAACATTTCTTTCATTTCTGCCCATGGGATAGAGTTGGCAACAGGGAGCGTCATAGCTTCTACATGTCCGTTCCACCAAGTGAGTGCTTGGTCCACAAAAGTGCAGGCCGCGAACTTCACCTTCATCTGCTCGGGGCAATCGCATATCTCGAATACCGACTCTACCTTCTCGATCCATCGCTTCAGAGTGATTACCCCTCCAGTGCCGTTGAAAGTTCGTGGTTTAGCGTTTGTGAAGTCCTTGTAGGTGCATGTTTTAGTGGGTCCTTGATTGGTCCCGTTGTTCGAACTTCCGGACCCTTGCCCGTTGCCTCCTCCGTTGTTCCCTCGGTGAAGTTGTGCCATAGCTGCTGTGACCGCAGCAGACACGGCTGCCTGGAAAGCAGTGGTGTCAACTTCGGGCGGGGTTGGTTCGGGATTTCTGCGAGTAGGTCGGAGAGGCATCTTCTTGTCACGAAACGGAAAGATGTTGGGTGTACGTGGTTTCCGTGAGGTTGTGGTCCTACTGACTAGGTGTATGGCACGAACTTAAGTACTTCTATCATTTAGCATACAATCATAGATTCGCAACACATAGCAAAACACGTAAAAGTTCACTAATATTATCCTATGCCTCTTCCACTATTGCAGACTAAACAGACGTTCTCTTTTTGGTGATAAGGGGTATAGTTTTAGGTTCCCTAGCTATCCCGATCTCATCAAAACGTGTGTTAGTTATACTTTGGAGAGAATGTAGTTGATCAGGCTACATTCACTCCTTGGTACCACTAAGAACAGTCCCGAATTAACCGAGATACCAGCATTATTGTGTTTGATTCGGCGTTAGGTTCCTATTCCTAATGCAAGCAAGCGTGTTTTATTTACTTGTTTTGTTCAGAGTTATGTTAGTCCCTCTTTTTGGTTTATAGTTGCATATCAATGTGTGGCTCGACATGCTAGTTCACTATAAACAAAGCTCTGATACCAACCTGTCACACCCCCGAACCAGGCGGCGGAAACGTTCGGGAGCTGCCGTGACTCAATTGAATACCATAACATTGAATATATATGAAACGTAACAACATTCGTCACCATGCATTAATATAATACAACCAATAAAGTTTACATGAAGTACATTGTTTAAACATTACATTCCCAAAATAAATTGTTCGGTTCGTTAATAAGTAAACTGCAAGCCATCACTGAGTACAGTTTCCTTGAATTCACTGGTTACCTGAGAATACAAGTATTTTGAAAAACGTCAACATGTGAAATGTTGGTGAGTTCATAAGCGGTATTTGAAAAACCATGTTTCGTATCGTTTGAAAACCACCAGAAAATCCGATATTTTCTGAAAAGAAATGCTTTTGAAAACGTTTGTGAAGATCCATAGGTATGCTTGTTTGTTTCTATACTTGTAAAAATTGTTCATTAAAATTGTATGCATTTCGAATCCGTATGTATTGAAAACCCTAGGAAAACCCGATGTTTTCCTAATTCTTTCGAATCCGGAATTTTTTGGTAATTACTTACTACTTAGTGGGTTGAACTTTGAAAATTTTCATATTGATATCCCGACTTTGGGGGGCTGTAACTTATTGAATACGAAACCACAGTTAACAAAATTAGAGTCTAAAATCATGTACAAACTCTAAAATACACTCTGGAAAAACCCGTATGTCAATCCGAATTTAAACGAATGAGATATACTTGTGTTAATATTTTCATATAATACAAAGTACAAAAACAAATAGCTGAAAAGTTGAAAATTTTCAGTTTTGATATCCCGACTTTGGAGGACTGTAAATCATTGAATGTTAAACCAAAAATGACAAAATTATAGTCTAAACTCATGTACAAACTGTAAACTAGAAGTTGGACAAAACCACATGTCAATCCGACTTCAAACGAATTAGATATGCATGTTTTAAAACTTTCACCGAATACAAAAAAACTAAAAAACTAAAAACTTTCAGCTTTGGTATCTCAACTTTTGAGGACTGTAAGTCAATGAATATAAAACTAAAAATGACAAATTTATAGTCTAGAATCATGTACAAACTCTAAACTACATGTTGGAAAAAACCGTATGTCAATTGGAGTTGAAACGAATAAGATATGCATCTTGTAAACGTTTCACAAAAAGTGGTTCCAGGCCTAAAAGTGGTTCCGGTTCCAAAAACCGGTTCCGAATTTTAGACCCGGTTTACCCGGACCCAATGGACCCAAACCCGGATTACCCGGAACCCGGATAAAGCCAATTTTTAAACCCGGAACCGGACCCGGTTCTATATATTCCGGTTCTAACGGGTCCGGTTCCGGTTCCGGTCCGGTTTTCCGGTTCTAAATCTCATCCCTAACTACGTGTAGTCCCACATCCAAGGAGAAAGAGGACACGAAGACCCCGATGACTCCATTAACCGGTTGGGGATAAAAATGTACGAGGGGTCCCTGACCCACCTCGCATGAAATGTCGACTTTACTAGCAATACCAAAGGACCCTTGGGGACCAGTAGTATACAAGCCGTTGAAAGTCCTTTTACGTTGTGTTAGATCGGTAAAACCCAACACTTCGTAAGGTAGCGGTCTTCGTAAGGTAGCTAGGCCCAACAAACAAGATTTTACACTTTTGGGGCCCAAAGATGGTGCGTAGACGTCTGTGCACACTCGCATATATATTGAATTCCCAAACGTTACTTGTATGAATCGTAGTATCGTCGTGTTAGTAGTTTCGGATTTTTATTGGTTCGAGACCGAACCAATTCGTTTAACAACGACTTTTGGTATTGTGGTGTATTGTATTTCGTCGATAGTCGCGGTGCCATTATTTGATCAATTTGTGTGTATTGAATTAGCCTTGAAAGTTTTCTGTTTTCAACCCCTCATTGTTTGTAAAATTTACTTTTTCAACCCTTTAATTAAATAACTTTCCGGTTTGGTCCTTGAATCATTTTTCTTGACATTTTAACACCAAAAATTATTGAAATTAATATTTTTCATTGAAAACAGTTTAAGTCCATGAAAATGCAGTTTTCTCGGTTATAACCCCTCTTTTTCGCAATTTTGACAATTTTGGCCAAATTGTAAAATTTTTGCAATTTTGGTCCTTTTTAAATTTAAAAAGCATTTTAAACCTTTGAAAAGGACTTGGAACACTAATAGTCCACTGTTGTACAGAAAAAAACAGTTTTGGCTCTCCAAAACAGAAAATTTCGCATAATGGGCCCTATTGGGCCGAAAATGTCATTTTTAGCCCATTAAGCTTGAATTTTATGTTTTTAATCCTCCAACAAGTATATTTTCAGAAAATACATTATGGAAACTGTTTTGACTCATCTCCCCCATCAGATTTCGAAATATTTCAATTTGGGCCCTTTAACTTTATATTTTTAGCATTTTAAGTCCAAAAATTGAGTTTTTAGCCCAAAGAAAATGTTACCAAACCATTTAGCTATTTTTCTTGGAACACTTTGTATGTAGAAATATACTTGATGCTAGTATCATTTAACACAAGGCATATCTCGGTTTTGAGGGGTTTTATGGCTAGATCCAACATTATAACACACAAAAACACACATATAAGCATGGAAATCATACAAGGCATACAAAACCCATATAGATCTACACTTTCACTTGTATTCCCCCCCCCCCCCCCCCCCACAAAACTCATAAACACAGAAAATAGGGGGTATGAAGCTCACCTTGTTTGAAGCTTTCGGTTTTGAAGAGAAGATGGAAGAAAAATGAAGTGATTTTCGGCCCTAGCACCTTTCCTTGGTAGATCTCGAGTTTGGTGACTTCTAAGGTGCATGATCACAAGTTGGAATAGATTTAGAAGAGATTTTTGATGGGATGAAGTAGCTAGATCATGGATATAAGTAAAAACTTACCTAAGATGATGATTAACTTGAAAGATCCTCTTGAAAGCTTCTAAATTTCGAGATTTTTGAGTGGAGAGGGAGGAGTGTTCTTGAGGGAGTTTGAGAGATTTTTGTGAATGTGTGTGTGTTTGAGTATGGCCGAGAGCAAGAGAGAGAGGGAGAAGAAGAGACCTTGAGGTGATGTTTGCATGGAAGAATGAGATATAATGCATGGATATCCAATGAATAAAAATGAGGTGGCATCCAAAGTCAACACTTCTCCATCTCTTCTTGGATTTGGGCCTTGGGCCGAAAATTTTGAGGAAGAAAGGAAAAATTTTGGCCTTTTTCCCTTAAGCCCAAAATTAGAGTTAGTTAGGGTGTTCCTTGGCCTTATAGAACAAAATAGTGATTTTTACATTTTTGTTGGACTAGTTTGGGTTATTCATGGATCAAAGCTTTTAATTCATTTCATTCTAGGCCCAACATGGCCCAAAATGTTGAAATAAATTAGTGTGGGTCCAATTAGAGCCCGATTAGGGTTCTAAGCCCATGATAGTCAAATTGGAAGCTTATTGGTCCATTTGGATCCAATAAGGAAGTCCTAGTCCAAAATGGACTTAAACAAGGACTTCTAGGGTTTCCAATTGTTTGATGACTATTTGTAGTACTTGTATGATGTATTTGATTGAAGTTTTTGATGTCATAATAGTAGGTGTCAACCATGTTCTTAAGTTTTTGATTCACATTAACTTGAGTGTATAGATTACAGGACACAAAATTTCCAGTTGTGACAGACGTGGTCTACATGGATGTCATCGACTATAGGTGTCATAAAATATGTGTGGGTTATAGTTTTTTTGTGTGTAGGTAATATTAATATGTGTAGGTATTTCCTTTTTTATGTGTAGGTAAAAATATATTTATGTGGGTATTAAAGATGATATATATAGAAGTAATAAGTAATAACCTTTAAATATTGTACAAAATATACACAAACATATGTATAAATAGAAACATATGCGTTAAAAATATCATTATAGATTAAAAATTGTCTAACATAAAATTTGAAGCCATAAGAAAATTACAAGTCATAAAACTTGAAATACTTAAACTAACAAAAGACCACAAGACTGTCAACTGATGTTCAACACTTGGATGTACCACCATGATTCAAGTCCTTGTGCGTAAGTAGTGTTTCCTAAAAAAAATAAAATTCCATGAGAAAAGTTAGTATAAAAGTAAGTATAAATACGTGAAAACAAGTAAACATTTGAATAGTTATTAAATTTAACAAAAGAATGTGCACCTCTCTTAGCATTCCACCATACTTGAACCTCCTTCTGCTTCTTCCTATCCCTTCTGCATGAAAGCATGTGAATGTAAAACTGCTAAAGGTAAACCATTATAGTTGGATGTTATGATGAACAAATAAGTGAAATTACGTTGCTATTACAAGGAACTTACGTCAACATTAGTATCTAACATGTAATTTTAGTGCTGATGCCAAGTAATGGTCTGGGTTCTCTAGTAATTTTCCCAACCAAAAAGTTTACCTACTTCAACAGTTTTATAAACATCATGATTGATATCTGTTTATAAACCATAAAATTAGTTCCCAACTTTGACCGGACAAGTTTATGTAATTATGGTGTCACCCTTTGTCTTTATGAGATCAATAGACTTAGCAACCTGCAAAATATCTAAAATAAATATCCTTCAGTAATAATGTTTATATGGACTAATTGACCATTTGAGCAAGAACCTCTAGAAATCAAATGGTACAAGTTTTACTCACATCATCAACCGCAATGCCAAAATGACCAAAAATCAATAAAACATGTATGAAAAAATAAAATCCATGTACAAAATAACTTCTCTTGAGCATTCCATTGAACACCTCCTGTGTAGAATCCAGTTATCCTAACTTTACCTTGGCATATACAATCAAACACCAAACACGCTCATAACACCACAAATTATAAAGCTAAAATAACGTTAGTGATATTTCTAAAGCAAACTCATCAGTGACAGTGACTAGACCATAATTTCTACCCATTTGCATAAAACACTTACACAAGAAATTACATCTCCATAGATGCTTATAAATTTAAACAACCAACATAACGGGGAAGGAACAGGCGACGACGGTTGGTGTGCGAGAGGAAGAAGCAGGAGACAGGATTTAAAAAAATAAAATAAAAAACATTACGTACCTGGAACTGGAAAATCGATGACTTTGAGAATGTGGAGGGCGTCGCTCGTCGGGCTTGCGGTGGTGGCGTCGCCAACGGAGGGAGGTAGATTGGAGAGAAGGTGGGAGGGAGGAGAATGGGTGATGGTGTTTTACAATACGTGTGACATTGGCCTGTGACGGCGGTGGTGCGTGCGATGAAGACAATATGCGATGGTCGGAGGTGGTCCTCTGTGATGTCCGATGAGTTGAAGGGGAGAGGATGGAGGCGTGTGTTCTTTGATGGCCGGAAGAAAAGAGAGAATGCAGTGAAGAGGGTAGGGTTTTGAAGAAAAAAAGAGATATCGTGCTTCTTTATCTATGAAGGGAAATGGAGAATTTTGGTAAATGAGGGAATCGTTAGAGAATTTTGGGGGCGGGATGGTTTAAAAAGAGATATCAACAAGATAAAAACTAAACAATCAAAATATACATTTTTTAGAGAGTTTAAAATGAATATTTTTGTTTGTTAAGATGGCGACATTTCAACAATTTAAAAGTTCATAGTTCATTATCATAGATGTAAGGATAATATGGTTAGTTCAACTATTATAATAACTCTAAGTATATAAAATGATTATAAACTATTAAAAACATTATAAAAAATGATTTGAGCAAATATGATATTTTGAAGGTTTATGAAGGGTAAATATGATATTAAGAAATTAAGCTGGACAAATTGATATTTTAAGGTTTAAGAGGGCATATATGAAATTCTTCCTTTAAGAAAATAGGTGGAATAAATGATCGGTTGAAGTTTTTTGTATAATTTTTTTTGAAATATTTCAAATAGAACGAAGATAGTCAAAATACTCCATAATTCAAAATATTTTATTTAACTACTTGTTATAAATTAGTAAAAATTAATAAATTCACCATGTGCAAATTTCCTTATCATTAAAAAAAATAAAACCTTTACCAACACATTTATTCATCAATTACTCTTAACACATTAATTAATAAAAGTTATGTGTATGTAGTAGTTATAATTAGTTAAATATATATTATATTGTTAGTTACACATAAATTGTATGTGTAGATATTATTTTTCAACGTCATTAATTATATATAGATATTACTATATGTTAGTGGAAATTATTGAATTACCAACATAATCCAATCGTATATTTCATTTTCAAATATGCGGTTATTTGATTTGTGGCTTCATTATAAAATAATAATAATAATAATAATAATAATAATAATAATAATAATCTAATATATTTAGGTACACATAAATATATCACACAACCATTTAATATATAGCCATGTGTGTAAATAAATTATCTACACATAAAACACATGTGTGGATATTACTTTGCCATATCATTCATATAATATTAGTTATTATTATTAATTTATTTATTTACATACATATGTTTGAAATAAAATTATATGTTGGTACCAAATAAATCACCCACACATTCGTTCAATTTATACATATGTGTAGCCGTATTAGCTACACATAAGTAAAATTTTCAACTGGGAAAATTTCTCTACATATAAAATGTTACTATAAAGTATTATCTACACATATTAAATGTTATCTCATATGAAAATTTATTATTTTTAATTACCCATACATATGCAAAATATGCGTAGGTACATACGTACACATAATATGTGTGGATAAGTTATGTGTAGGTAAAGACCCCAATTTCTAAGCGCTTTTTATATTAACGTCGTTTTTAATGTCATAAAACCTCCAATGTTGTGATGTATGATGTATGTCTATGCTTAATTTGTGACATATAAATGTCATTTTCATGAATTAATTATGTTTTTTCACTATACTCTAATGTATATTACATCGTATAAAATCATGATTTAATAAAATATCTAAACTTACAAAACGTAAATTAGATATTCGTAACGATGTATATATTTATTTTAAAACAAAATTATAAAATAACTGACAAAACTTCTATCATTATAAATTAAATTTTTGTTTTTAATGATTTGATTAATCATTAAGATTTTGAATTATGAATAATGTTTTTCTTTCTTATACATAGTTTCTATGAGTTTAAACCTAGTAAAGGAAATAAAATCCTACTTATTTGGAGTGATTATATATATATATATATATATATATATATATATATATATATATATATATATATATATATAGGGAAAAGGGAATATACATTACAGCCCCACCTAAGCTTAGGTACTAAACCTCTTGAAAATACATTGTTTTACTATATAAAGATTACGGTTAATGGATTCACGATTAATACTTCAAGATGTAAATTTAAGATCGACACAATAGGGTTTAGAGTTTAGGGTTTAGGGTTTAGATTTAGGGTTTAGGGTTTAGGGTTTAGATTTAGGGTTTAGGTTTAGGGTTTAGGGTTTCAGGTTTAGATTTAGGGTTTAGTGTTTAGGTTTAGGGTTTAGATTTAGGGTTTAGGGTTTAGATTTAGGGTTTAAATTTAGGGTTTAGGGTTTAGGTTTAGGGTTTAGTAATGTTCACTTGGGTAAAGTAATAAACGATAATTGAGGAAAGAAAACAGGGATGATAAAACGATAATGAAAGAAAGAAATGTTGTGGTGGATGATATATTTACCAAGTGAAACCAAACCGGGTATATCTAGCATGTTAAAACGACATATTTTAGAAGTTTAGTACTTAAGCTTAGGTGAGGCTGTAATGTATATTCCCTATCCCCATATATATATATATATATATATATATATATATATATATATATATATATATATATATATATTCGCACGCATTAATTACTTTTGTGAAGGAGAATAAATTGTGGACATAACTTGAAACAGAAAAAGGACAATATGAACAATTCACGTTGCATTGAAAATGGATGTAGAATGGGACACATGAAAAATGTGTCTTTTATTAAGGGCGTGTTTGACACATAGCTTTCGAAAACGTCTGGAGTTCTTAGCTTTTATCATTTGACAAAACGCTCTACTTTAAACAAAACGTTCCAAATCTAAAAGCTACTTTATGTAGCGTTTAGCAAAACGTTACTGAGCTTTTGAAATCAATTTCCATAATTTCCCTTAAAAATATATTTATATATTTATTTATTTAACCAATTGTTCTTTTATGTAATTTTATATATTTCAAAAAGCTTGCTAAACACTCATATAACAAATAAAAGCTACAGTTTCCTACTACTAGCTACCCACTACACGCTACCAGCTACCTACTACCTGCTACCCGCATCCGGCTAATAGCTACTTTTGTCAAACACAACCTAAGTTGGGTAAATCCAAAGGAATCACTATGCCTTAATTTGTAAATCGTAGTCTAAATGGTTAGACAAAACTAAACAATTTCAAGTAATATTTTAAATTGTTATTCATGGTTAAATGAATCATATATATAAAAAATTTATAAAAACATGTAAAATTCAAATGTTCGTATCAAACTAAATTATCATTAAAAAATAACTAGAATATTAATTTAGCAATAATTGTTTTTACAACGTAACAATGTAACCATTTTACTAATTGATATTTACATTATATAATTTTTTTTACCATTTTATATGAACAATTACCTTTTTTATTATGTTAAGTTTGACATAATACGGTTAAAAATAATATTTTAAATTATAAATACAAAATAAAAAATATAACTAAATAAATATGTCAATCGAGTAAAGTAACAGTTAAAACTTAGAAACTAGGTTTTGTAATTAAACAGACAATTTTTTTTATAAGTATATTAAAACTAATTTTATTTAGAGAATTAAAATTGCAGGTTTTCACCAATAATCAAACAACTTAATATTAACAACAATCAAAATAATATTAAAATTGAAAAACATTATCAAAAAGGAAAACCAATTAACAAATAAAAGGAAAAGTAGAAACTAATTTTGATTTACTTAACTTAACACATTGTGGTTGTTTTATTAATCAATTTAACATATCATTATAAAATATTATTATTTTTTATTAATTCACAAATAAAAACTGTTTTGTATATCTTGAAAAATAATTTTATATATCTATTTGAATCAACGTATAAAAATATAAATCTTTTAATTAATAATTTATTAAAAATAACTGATTAATAATTATGAGTTTTTACTATAATTTTTTTTTTTTATTTTTGTAATCGTGGTTTCCATATACTACAACATAATTAGTAACCAAAGGGCTTCTAGCCTAGCGGTATCAGGTGATGCCCTCCCTCTTTGAGGTTAAAGGTTCAAGTCCCGTTGTAGACATAGGTGAAATTAGTCTGTAAGTTTTTTAGAAATTGTCAAAATTATAGCTTGTGAAATGGATTTTTATATTTTTTACGATCAACACATAATATACTAGGGGAGTTGGTTAACATAGTGGATCCTTTAATTCTACATCTTGTATAATTAAGAATATTCGATTTTTATTGTTTAAAATTTATAGTTCAATAACTTCATTAAATGAAGGGTTTTAGTGACTTCAATAACTAACTAATAATAAATAGACAAAATTACACAGATGGTCCCTGTGGTTGGCACGAGAGACCAAAGATAGTCCTTATGAGGAATTTTGGACGAGTATGGTCCCTGTGGTTCCAAATTGTTGCACGAATAGTCCTTATGACATACTCCGTTTAATTGTTGCCGTTTATCTAAATCACGTGACCCTCACACGAGGGTATTTTCGTCATTTGCTTATCCCTTCTCTCTCATGATCTGCAAAAGATAGTCCCTTTCCCTATAAAAATTAAACCCCCATCACTTCCTTCTTTAATTTATCGTCTCCTCTATTCTCTCTTCTCTCTTCTCTCTTCTGTGTGTTTGTAAGAAAATTTGCATAAGAATGGTAAATTGTTTTTGTGGAAGGCAAGCGGTGATAGTGACATCATGGACGGATCTCAACCCAGGGCGTAGGTTTTGGAAATGTCCTAGCAGTTGCGGTTTCATTGCATGGTTTGATGAGCCCATGTGTCGAAGGGCTGTGGCTGTCATTCCAGGTTTGCTAAGATCCAAGAACAAGCTACAAGAATCTCTGCTGCAAGCAAGTTTTGAAGCAAAAAAAGTGAAGATGATGCTAGTTTTTAGTTGGGTTTTCTTTTTCATGTATGTGTACAAAAGATGCTAATAGTATTAGTCTGGAGATGATGGTTCTTTTGCTTGTGGGTAGATAGATGATGGTTCTTTTGCTTGTGGGTAGAATCAGATAGTACTATTAATTTGAAGATGATTTCGTTTTTTTTTGTTTGTGATGTAAGAAATGTTCGTATGTATGAATGGAATGCTTTTTATTTGGGAAACTTTTAGTCTGCAACCATTGAAAAATATTGGTCTGTAACGTAATGAGTGTAAAATATTGGTTTGCAACTTAATGAACTATCCAGATCCATTAAAGTATAAAAAATGAAAGTGAAAGGTTTTTATAGGGTTTAGACCATTGTAGTATAATGTGTGAACCATTGTAAAGCCATAACAACATTAGAAATGTTCAAAAATAAAATGCAAACTTTTGCATAGTCATAAAGTTCATTACATAACCTTAAAGTGCAAAGTCATAATACCAAAAAAATATCAAAAGAGCTTGTAGACTAATGTATCATAACCAAAAGAACCATCTTAGTCTAGCACCCTGTGTGAACCATAATACCAACAAAAGATAAAGACACACAATAACCAACTTAGTCTGACCTTTCTAAGGTACCAAAACAAACAACACAAAAGACCTTTCTAAGGTTCCATAACAAACAACACAAAAGACAACAAATCAAACTTTTTCCTTCATTTTGGATTTATCCTTAAGTTTGGTTTTCTCCTTCATTTTGGGTTTCTCCTTTTTTCCATCTCCCTGCTTCTTTGCCTTGCTAAGCTTCTTGCCCCCTGCCACCACATTTCTAACTTCAGTTTGTCCCCCTTGTCCCTTGCAACTCCTAGAGTTGTGACCCTTGTTCTTGCATTTGCTACAAGTAACTGTAAGGAACTTCCTGGTCAAACTTTTACCTTGATTATTTGGTTCTTCAGTTTGAGCTCTCTTTCTCTTCTTTTTTGGTCTCCCCACCTGCATAATTAATAAATTATAAAACAATATAAACGTATACTAACTTGTAAATTGAAAATTATTTACCTGTGTAGTATGTTTGGGGGGTGTTAGTGTTGTGGGGCAATCTGACTTTGGCCACATACTTCTTCCATTGATTGGTTGAACTTTGTACTTGTACATTTCATTCCATGTGCTTAACCTATAACATGGATGTACCCACTCCTCAAGAGGTGGGACATTTTTTGCCCCATGCTCAACCTTATCCCAAATGGCACTAACAAGATGAGAGCATGGTATCCCAGTGATCTCTGTATGCCTGCAACTACAGTTCTTGTCCCTCCAATTAACCACAAATTGTTCCCCCATTGTCCCAGTAACTTGAGTCTTCTCAGCACCATTAAATATGCAAGTGTATTGAGAAGCATCTTTCTTGACTCCATCTAAAAGTTTTGTGGCTGTTGGGGTAAGAGGCCCTTGAGACTTATCTATCACATTTTGCACAATACAAATTCGTTTCATTAAGTATTCCCTAATATATTCTAAACATGTAATTATAGGTTTGTCTCGAGCATCTAACAACTTTGAGTTGAAAACTTCACATAAATTATTCAACAAAATATCTGTATGTGCTCTTCCTGTACAATGCAACAAAATATCTTATAAGAATCTGTCAAAGTGTAAATCTTCCTTGAATATGTCAAGGTGTCTAACTGTTATATAAGGGTAAATATACATGAAATATGTGCTCTGGCCCAATGTTTGGGTGGAATTTTCTTTAACCAATCACATGCCTTTGAATTGAACTTGTTAAAATCTTCCATGAATCTGTCAAAGTGTCTAACTGTTGTTGCTGTTGCACATTCCCATAAATGATCTCTGTGCTCCTTCCCCCTCCATTGTAGCTTCATGTTTTCGTGAATATGTCTTAAACAAAACCTGTGTTCAGCGCTAGGGAATAGGTTGGCAATGGCAGGTAAAATCCCCTAATAAACAAGTAACAAAAATGTTATTTTTTAAAGGTAGCAGACAAAATTACACAGATGTCATGAACAAGTATCATAAGAAGACTAACCTTTTGCCTGTCAGAAATAAATGTGAAGTTTGAATTTGTAGACAGCTCCAAATCTTCACCTAGACACTCTAGAAACCAACTCCATGAGCTTTTGTTCTCGGCTTCAACTATGGAATATGCTAGTGGGTAGATCCCATTATTGGAATCAAGACCCACAGCAGTGAGAACCTGTCCAGGGTAAGGTCCCTTCATGAAAGCCCCATCGAATCCTAAGAAATCTCTTAAATCTGCCTTAAAACCCAGTTTTAATGCACCTAAACAGACATAAATTCTCTTAAACATCCTAGTTTCCAAGTTTGCATTTGGTTCACTGTATACATCAATCTTCACAGTTGTTCCTGGGTTGCACTGTTGTAATTCTAGTACATAATCCCTGAGAAGGCTGTATTGCTTTTCATAATCTCCGTGAACATGTTTCTGTGCAAGATGTTTAGCCCTAAAGACCTTCATTCTTGACATCCCCACCTCGTATGTCTTTTGTAACTCTACACACAAAGCTTTGACTGGGATAGTTGGGTTTCCTTCCACTTGTTGAAGAATGGTGGTTGCAAGAAACTTAGAAGTACACGCTTTAATAGATCTTGACTGCACACATCTATGCTCATGAACCAAAGTTTTCACCATCCAATCGCTTTCTTCACCAGATCTAGAAATTAATACCACCCAAGGGCATGTTGCTTTTTGTGAACTTACTGTTTTGTCCTTGCATTTGATTCTACTTTTTGTCCATGGCCCACCTGTCATTTCTGGGACCACACCCCTGCATTTTGCCCTAATTCTTTGTTTATCATTTTTTGCAAAATAAATGTTTCTCCTAGTTCGAATTGAATGCATTTTAATGTAGTCCTTCGCTTATGATGAGGACTTAAATATTTGACCCAGATAGAATGCAGTTTCATGTACTACTCCTGATGAACACGTGGTTGGTTTGTTTAACCTTCTCATTAACTTCTTCCTCTCATCTTCTTCTACACCAGCTGATTCAAACAACTGTGTATCTATCACCTCCAAATCGTCATCAACTGTGACATCAGGTGCATTGAATGATTGGTGGTTATCTAGATTTGGAAAAGAATAAACACCACTGTGGAAGTCTTTCATATTCACTTCGACATCCTCCACCATATTAAGTTCATCCACTAAAAAGTCACTATCCTCGCTTATACTTCCATTGGTACTAGTCTCATCACTAATAGCATCTCCAATTTCTTCATTGTCCCCCATCTGTTGGTAATCATCGTCCCCCATCTGTTGGTAATCATTATGATCCATATAAAAGAAAGGATCAAAGTCTTCTGAAGGTCCAACATCTTGGGCTTTGTTAAGCTCCTCACTTGCAGGCTGAACTCCAACATCTTTCAATACATCTCTATCAAAATGTCCAAAAGGTACAACAGACCTATAAAAGTCATAGTTCTCATTCAAGTCCAATTTTCTACTACATGATCCTACCTCTGTACTTGTAAACTTTTTTCGATTGAGTTCTGGAGAAATAGGCTCATTGATTTCTTCCAATACGACCTTATTTGGAGACATAAAGTATGTATGGAGTCTAGTAGTTCCATGTTCAGTATACATCATAATCTCTTTATGATTAGCGACATGCTTACTTAACAAAAGTACGTCTGAGTCATTACCTAAAGGAAGTAACCCATAATCGATTTCAATCTCTGGAATCAAGAAGTGGTAGTAGATAGGCTCACCGTTGATATAACCTATCTCCTTCATCATATCGTCTAACTCATGTACGGAGAACACGTCCATGTCTATGTAGTCAACATAGTCAATACTCCCACCAACGTAACGTTTTCCTGGGTATTTTGTGAACATACCCCCATGGTGAATCTTGAATGTGCAAAAACTACTTAACTCAACTGAAAAACAAATAAATAATGATATGAGGAAAGAATGAAGTCTCAAAATTGAATGTGCATAAATTACTTAACAAAATTGGAAGTTGTTAACTGATCACTCACCATAAGCTTTGATCAGGTCAGGATTTTCTGAGAATTTTGAACGGACATTCCACAAAGTTAGAACCATCGCAAATGATGAAGATGAAAACCCTAGTTTCCGTTTGATGTTTTGCAGTGACGAAGATGATAAACCAGAGGAGAAAAGAAAGGGACGATTTCTTGGGGCAACGTAAATGGCGGCTGGATGTAAGGATCATTTATGTATATGATCATTTCGTGTAACAAAGCAAAAGAAGAAAATACCCTCGTGTGAGGGTCACGTGATTTAGATAAACGGCAACGATTAAACGGAGTATGTCATAAGGACTATTCGTGCAACAATTTGGAACCACAGGGACCATACTCGTCTAAAATTCCTCATAAGGACTATCTTTGGTCTCTCGTGCCAACCACAGGGACCATCTGTGTAATTTTGTCTAATAAATACTAAAGGGCTTTTAGTTTAGTGGTATCAGATGATGTCCTTTTTTTTTAGGTCGAAGGTTCAATTGTCATCGTGGATGTAGATGGACCTAGGTGTTAGTTTAAAAATAGATTATATATTATATTTGCTGGTTTAAAAAAAAACTAATAATAAATAGATTTTTTTAGAGTAACTATTCCAAAACCAAAATTTAGGGTCTCTGTGGGATATCTTTTTAGACATCTTTTGACTTTATCTTTTTTCAAAAAGCCAAAAAGTCGTTTGGAGAACTTTTTATTTTAACTTTTGGACAAGAGTAAATGATGAGGACCTGCAAAAAGACGGAAATTCCTGTCTTTTACACAAAGTCTTTTTCTAAAAAAGACTTTTAACGTTTAAAAGGAATCCCAAACATAGCCTTAATTTCACCTATATAAATTACAATGCTTGAACTTTCGATCTCAAAAAAACAATACCTCATTGATATCATATTTGGGCTTTGATTCCTATTTTTTTTCCTTTTCTAAAATGGTTAGAAATCAATTCCCTTTAATAAACATGTTAATATTGATACTTGTAATATTTAATTGCTTTGTATTTATAATTATGGGACAATAACAAGTGTCTTTCATGATAAAACGTTGATTCATTTGAATGCGTGAAGCGAAAGATGATATATTATATGCAATTTAAAAAATCATTATCCATTACATAAAAAATAGTTACAAATATCATGACATACGCAACTACATTGTCTCGTAACATATGTGATATCAGTATCGCGAATGGTTCCTTCAAAGCATTATCTTTCTCTAATTGATTTCCTCCTTGTTTTTCCAACAAATCTACATAATGGTTTCCATCTCTTCTTATATGAATAAAAGTACACTTTTGTTCGATCATAATTAATCCTTTCCGTACCTTAAATTTTAGATTTCATCGGATCATTTTTATCCAATTCTCCCACCCTAAGCATTAATGTATCTTGACAATCAGTCTCGATCAACATGTTTGAGAGGTTCTTGGTTTTCACTAAGCACAATCCTTTATGCATATTCCAAATTTCAGCCTCCAGACTCATATATAATTATCCTGTCATTTTCTGCATGTACTCACACAACCACCTTCCTTTACAATCTCTAAGGACCCAGACCTTTCGAACTGCCATTGATGATTTAATTTAAGAACATTAATAAATCCCTTTTGATCTAGGTGGATATCATCGATATCTTTTCTTTGTATGTGATATTCTCTTATTGTTGAAGAAGATGATGACGATATTGTTGATATAGGTGTCCAAGGTCATAACTCAATTTGGCAAAGTCAAAATGATTTGTTAATTTATCATATGATTAATTAATTAATTAGAAATATTTGGAATTAATTAATTATTAATCAGAATTAGTCTAGAATTAATTTAGGATTGATTGGAATTAATTAAAGGTGAAAGAGTTGAATTGTAATTATTCAACAGTTGAACAATAGGACAATTATAGAACCTACCAAGGTGGTTATGGGAGAGCCTTTAGGGTTTTTGGAAGCCTCTTGGTAGTTGATAATGAATTGATTTGAACTGGGAATAAATCTAATATTTAATTGTTCAAATTTGGATTTATCTGCAAGTTGCCTTAACTATAAATAGGACCCCATGGGCACCAAATTTCGTGGTTTTTGCTTCTAAGGATGAGAAATCTGAATTTCTCATCACCTATTTTCTGTGTAAGTGTTCTAAGGTGTTGGGTGTTATTAGAGACATCCATGCTATTAGATGTTCGCTTTCCATAGAGCTTTAGAAGACTTAAAGATCTAGTTTGTTATATTTGATTATAACAATGGTATATATACTACTCCTTTAGAATTTCAATTACAAGTAAGTTACTTTAATTGTTTCATAAGTATGTCCCTATAACTTAAGAAAAATTCCATAGATCCTTACGTTCCATGTGCCTATAAATTGCTTATTTGAAATTCCAATGTGCAAATATATTGTAACTGTAACCCAGAAAACCCATCAGGGTGTAGATGACAATTAGTTAGCGTTGGTATGAAATAACACCGATAATGTTTTCCATATTTTCTAGTGAATTGCAACTTGTAATCATTTGGAATTCTTCATGGCGTGGAAGGAATGTGTAAGGATGTAGATTGAACCTTGACAGTTGATGAGAAAATGGCCTCAAGGATCCCCAATAATCCTCCCAATAACAAAAATAAAGAAAATATTAGACACAAGAATATATGTGGTAAATCCAAAATTTGAGAAAAACTACAGGCCTCTAGAAAGAAATATCAAGCCTCCTCAAAAATATACTCACACTATCCAAAGTATTAAGTAACACTTTCTACACTCCAAAATAAGATATGAAAGAAAGAACCAAATACTTCATGTGTATTTTGGTTAGGATGCTTTGAAACCAAAGCCTTGGTTTTCTTTTATAAGCTTGACGACCTCCTAATCATTCATCCTTGTAGCAATATGGGATGAGAACCACTATTTATTTATCAAACAACTCAACAAATCTCCACCTTAGATAAATGAAAAAGAAATATGAAACCCCATAAAGGAACATCATATTCAATGGTCAATCATAATATTAAAGTCATAGAATTATAATAATCCCCCATAAACGAGTATCACCAATCAGAATAGACTATTCTAATAATTTCACCTCGGTACATATTGAGAAACTTGTTGAACATTTATGAATCAACTTCTCCGCTTGGCATACCTGGAAGTTCATCAACCATCAACATTAAGTTCACCACATGCCTCGTATTTACACTAATCTAATTCCGATGCATAAATTTGTGAAACCTACTAACAAAACTAGATCCCTTTTCATGGTAGCACGGGCATACCATAAAGATGAAATGACTTCAAACGAAATAATCAAAGTTAGTAACGATGGAGACATTACTAGCTGTATTGGAACCTTTTGTTGAATCCGCTCCACTTGGACAATTACTGTTGATGTAAGTCCCTAAACCGCCCGTGTATCAGTCAGATCCGTTTGATGGTGCGGAATCCCAATCAAACGGATGATGTCAGATCACAATAAAAGAGAAGAAGAAGAAGAATATGATGAATCTATATATGAATTGATTAGAATTATGATCCGGATACAAAAGATTCACACACACAATTTCTCTCTCTGGCCGTAAACTACTTCGTGTTCATCTATCTTTACTCCTCACCCTAACACCTCTATTTATACTTGAATATGGGCCGGACACACATGGGCCATAAATGAGTTTACGGCAGTAAGGTGTTTACGGCCGTAAACTCAGCCATAAACTAGGCCATAAAATCATAAAATATTACACAAAAATACAATTGCCCGGAAAAGTAAAGTATAAACCATATTTTGACCTAACAATCTCCCCCTTGGTTTATAGCTTGCTTTTCTTAATAGACCCAACAAGCTCCCCCTAAAAAGTAGCTGGCTTTCTTGATAATCTTCATTGGGAACTTGGCTTCAGCTTTAATCTTCAAATTCTTCACAGCATCAGGATGAACATATGAATCTTCAATGAATGACTTCATCTTGAGCACTTGAGGTTTTCTTCAGAATTTGGCATTGAACGCACGTCGGGTGAGGATGCTTGATGTACTGATTCTTGAAAGATAGCGCTTTCAGCTTGAGAATCTTCAGAGAGAACATCAGAGAGAACAAATCTTCTAGATCACTTCAGCAGGTACAACAATAGCAGCAGACTGATTGAGGAGGCTTCAATGCAATCCGTCACATATTCTTCAGTTTCAGCTTCACCTTGCTTCTGGGGTTGAAAGATTGAATGTCGAAAGAATAATCTTCATTTCTTGCTCCTTTGAATGCGAATTCTTCGATGTTCACGGACGAGGCTTTGGCTCAGAAATCTTCAACACAAACTCCACGGGTCTTATCTATACCTGAAATCACTTTTCAAGACAAAACAAAACTAAAAGAAAACTTAGCATACAAATTAAAACAGAAACAAAAATATATTTATTTATTTATTTTTTTTCTGAACAAGAAATAAAACAGAAGTAACACTATTTTTGGATTTTTTAATTTTTTTGATTTTTTTTCATTATTTTTAATTTTTAATTCTCCCCTAATATTTAAATTAAAAGAAACTATAATAAATTTAACAAAAATAAAAATGATATCTAACTTTAAGAGTGATTTGGGATCAAAGTTTTTAGACAACCTTTATCCACTTGTCGGTACCTTCCATATTCATATCTTTGTCTGGTCGATCGTCGGTATTGTTGTCCACCTAAACACGAAAAATTTGTGACTTATTTAGGACATACTATTTGTTACAAGACAAGGTAAACTTAAGTTCCTAGATATTATATCTGATCCTAATTTCTTAGATACTATATCTTAAGGACCATTCAACTGACGACGACCAGGGATATTGTTGTCCACCTAAATTGAGCAGCGAGATCTATAGAAAATCTTTGAGTGTTCAATTTTAATTGTACTGGAACGTGTTTCCCGCTTCCTGATATGCCCCAGCCATCAAGAACTTCCAGAGTACTCCTTACACCGGGTGAGCAGACAACCATTCAGAGAGAGAAGAGATTCAGAATTCTATTGCTAACTACTTCAGAGGGGTTGAGAAGAAGAAGGTTGCATATGCTGTGTACCAGGTCGGATTAGAAGTCGTGTAAAGGAGACAACATATGGCTAACAGATAAGAAGTATTTCACACACATATATATAGCCTGCAGAGAAATAGAGTTGCATATGTTGTGTACCAGGTCGGATTGGAAGTCACACAAAGGAGACAACATATGACTAACAGACGGAAAGAAAGAAAATGATATTCTACAGACCTAATTTATCGGAATTTACCAGTCGCCCCATCCAACCGGAATTAAGGACAGAATCCGCACATTGAGGAAAAGTTAAACCACGGTTCCAAGTACGGGTTCAATTAATGTGACGAGTAGATTCCCATATATATCTCCCTGCTCAACCTATCCGAGCGTCGTATTGTCAGGCTGAACGTATCTAACTAGGTCAAGATTTGTCAAGTCTATAAATTTCCTAAGTTCAACTCTCCCTAGTCAAGTCCATTTAAAATTTTTCGTGCCTACCGACGCATCAAGTCAAAGCATAGACCCTTCAACTTCGGGTACGTTACGCAGACTCAGGTTACCTATTATCACTTGATAATATCACTTCCCAAAACATCTCCTGCAAACACATTTCATTGACACCATATATTTTTTATTTTTTGATTTTCTGATGTTTTTTGGATTTTTGAAAATTTTCTAATTTTTGTTTTGTTTTTTTTATTTCTCCCCCTAAATTTGTGCATAGGAGAGAAACGAAAGTAAATGCGCAAATTTAAACTATCCTAAAACAAAAATTAGTCTTTAAAGCGAATCAGCTTAAGAAAAACTCCGTAGTACAGAGAAAAAAACGCTAACCGTAATTCACCGATTGAATCTGCATTCAGAAGGTATGAGAACAGCAAGCATAACCTCAGAACAAATCCAAAAATTCTTCATGTCTTTAAGCACAAACCCCATGTGATCCCTTCCTTTCTTCCTTTCCCGCAAAAGGACACATACTCTCAAACAAAGTTATGAGTGCTCCTATCATGTGCCAAGAGCAACCACTACCAACAAACCGAAGTCTGATGATATGCCTCCATAGCTGCTCCAGCACAAAGCAGGATCAGTTGGTCTTTGGAACCCAGTCCATTTTGAAACTGGGTCGACCTTTGTCATCCTTGCATGATACCCTCTCCCATGACATATCCTGCTTGTCACAAACAGAAGATATAGAAACGTTAGAAGCATTAGGAATTTTGGGAGTTTGAGCCTTCGGAACCCATTTGTAGTTGGGTTTAACCCATTTCTTTTTTGATCCGATGGGTGGCTCGGCACTTGATTTGGAACTTGAAGTCGGCTGCCGAGATAACTTTGACCTAACCGGTCTTGGCTTCACAGGAGCATCTCTTGGATTGGGCTTCTTGGCCGATATTCCCTTCTTGCCCTTGGGATTCAAATTCTTTGCCTTGTGGGTTGGATGCTTGGCCTTAGGAGTTGAATTCTTGGCCTTCTTGGCATTCCAATCGTCAATGTATGATCGTGATCTCGAGGGGTATCTTTTGGAGTGTCTCCCTCTTGACGCGTTCTGCCAGCCTTGTGCGTAATAGGGAACATACGCACGATTAGGAAAATTTCTGGCAATGTGTCCAGGTGTTCCACAGTGAAAACATGTCCTTTTCTTCACTGGGGAGTTGTCTCTTCCTGCCCCTGGTGGCGTATCCTTGCCTCGTTTTTTGTTGTTCCCACATGCACGCTTGCCACAAGAACTCTGTTGCATTGGAATTGGTGGCCTATATTTCTCAATGACAGGTTTGTTAGGAGCAACAAATTCTGAGTTCAAGGAGTCATTGGTTTGTTCAGTAGTGCTCTCCTTGTTCTCATCTTCTGCTACTTTACCTGCACATGAAGTAGTAACATTAGTATCTTCAAAATTAATAACTCCTCCTGACACAAATCCAACTCGTTTTCCATATTGAAGATGTGCCTCCCTGTCAATTTCGTTCTTTGTCATAGAGATGGATGTGTAGTTATGATTGAAAGGAGGAGGTACACTATCATACCCTAGACCCTTGTTTTGATTCCTTTTAAACTGCATGCTTTGGTCTATCATATTTGCAACCACCTCACTTGAGAAATCATATTTTCTAACATCAAGTTTGGCAGTTTCAAACTTTCCTTTCAAAGATTCAACTTCAGCCACTAGCTCAGCATTTTGTTTGACTACATAATCATAGTTTTCACATTTGTTACTGTAGTCTTCCTGAAGTTTCCTAAAGTCCTTGGTTTTAGCTTCTAATTCAGCCTTCAGGGGTTTCTGTCCTTTCCTGAGTTGATATCCTTCATATCTCAGGTCCTCAACTTCTCTTTTAAATAAATTAATTTGATCCCGAAGAAATTTAATCGTATCTTCACATGATTGAGAACATGAAACTTCAAATGAATGAGAACATGACACTTCATTGACCGGAATGTTTACAGAACTCTTTAAAGCGTCAAGCTCTTCAATTACTTCAGCAATACTAAGACGATTGAGATCTTTTGTCTTCTTGATGACAGCTACATTCATATCCCACGATTTTGGAAGTGAATTCAATAGCTTTTTGTTTATCTCGGACTTAGTCAAGAAGATCCCGGCTATATTCATCTCAGTAGTGAGTGTAGTAAACCGCTGCAACTGAGTTTCGAGCGTTTCTCCAGGGACGTAATCGAAAAAGTTGAAATTTTGTCTTAACATATCCTGACGACTTTCTTTCATGTTTTCAACTCCCTCATAGACCTTAAAATCAATAATAAAAAAAACTAGAAGCTAAAATAAAAATTAAACGTCAAATTTAAAAAGCCTTTTTTTTTAAAGTCAACCTTAAAAGTCAACTTTAAAAAATTCAAACTCAAAAGTCAAACTTAAAAGTCAAACCGAAAAGTTAAATTTGAAAATTTAAAAGTTAAACGAGAAAGTCAAAGTTTTTAAAGTCAAAGGTCAAATTTTCAAAGTCAAAGTCAAAAATAAAAGTCAAAATTTAAAAACTAAAATTTTTGGGTTGAAAAAGGATTTTAAAAATAAAATTTTTGAATTTTTGGGTTGATTTTGTGAAATTGCGAAAATGGGAACTGAGAAAGACAGGTTTTGAACTAAATTTCGAAGGGAAGTAATGTGAGGTAAGTCAGCTCAGTTGGTAAGTCGCTTGGTTCGTCAACAAGAGGTCCCGTGTTCGATTCCTGTCCGTTGCAAAGTCGCTCCTTCGTTTTTTAATTGAAGCTGCGATGCGAGCTGCTGCTTAGCCGGCCACTGAGCCGAGCCTTCAAGCCGCAAACGGAGCAGCAAAGGCCGAGTCGCAATTCGAGCCGAGAACTATTTTCGGAAACCCTAGCCGTAAATCCGAACCCCGCCGCCGGCCATGAACAGTTTCCGGCAGTAAGCTCCGGCCGAAAACCCTTTAACAATTACGTGAAAAACAGCGATTTTTCGACTTTGAAGCTCCAAAACTCAATAAAAAACCCCTTTTTATGAAAAACACAAAGAACAAACCCCCTTTATTTTTGCGAGATCTATCCAAAAACGCAAAAATATTTCGAAAATAAGATCAAATATTGCTCCAAATAGAGTTTACGGCCCAAGAACTCGGTGTTTATGGCCGTAAGCTTGGACCGTAAACACTAATTATTCAGATTCCAAACGAAACAATAAAACCTTTTGACTGATACAACTTGGCTCTGATACCAATTGTAAGTCCCTAAACTGCCCGTGTATCAGTCAGATCCGTTTGATGGTGCGGAATCCCAATCAAACGGATGATGTCAGATCACAATAAAAGAGAAGAAGAAGAAGAAGAATATGATGAATCTATATATGAATTGATTACAATTATGATCTGGATACAAAAGATTCACACACACAATTTCTTTCTCTGGCCGTAAACTACTTCGTGTTCATCTATCTTTACTCCTCACCCTAACACCTCTATATATACTTGAATATGGGCCGGACACACATGGGCCGTAAATGAGTTTACGGCCGTAAGGTGTTTACGGCCGTAAACTCAGCCATAAACTAGGCCATAAAATCATAAAATATTACACAAAAATACAATTGCCTAGAAAAGTAAAATATAAACCATATTTTGACCTAACACTTGACATGTCCATAATGTCCACATTTCCACTACAAAATAATATTTTATGACTTATTATTCTTCCTGTTTATGCACATCAAAATCGTTCCTTCTAACAAAGTATGGTTGTTCTTCTCGAGTCTTTCCTATCATACACAAAAAACTTCACCGAATTCTCGTTTCTGAAGTGAAATTAGACCAAGCTACAACCCATAATATAAGAAGAAATTTCAAAGTACCAAGAGACTAATCCACAGGACTAATATAGATTCACTTATGGTTGTGGAAGATCAGAAAAAGTTGCAACCACAAAGCATAATTGGAACCTCTGACACC
Organism: Lactuca serriola; assembly: GCF_051521515.1. NCBI lineage: Eukaryota > Viridiplantae > Streptophyta > Magnoliopsida > Asterales > Asteraceae > Lactuca > Lactuca serriola. The sequence goes on along the minus strand of NC_136408.1, from coordinate 144,209,078 downwards.
GAGAACTTCTCAAAACTCGAAGCTCTGATACCAATTGATGGGAAAATAGCCTTAAGGATCCCCAATAATTCTCATAATAAAAATAATAGAGAAAATTAGTCGACATAAGAATATATGTTGAAAACTTGAAAAGCAAAGAAAAACCATGAGCCTCCAAGGAGAAAGATCCACTATAAGATAATTTCTTAAAATCACGTGGACCAATCTTTCAAGCTTTCCCCAAATTATACTTACACTCTCCAAAGTGTAAATTAACACTTTTTACACTCTATAATAAAAGAAGAAAGAAGGAACTAAACACTTTAAGTGTATTTTAGTTAGGTTGATTTGAAACCAATGTTGTTGTCTTCTTTTATAAGCATGTAGATCTCCCAAGATTTCATCATTGTAGCAATGTGGGATGTGAACCACTATTCATTGATCGAAATACTCAACAAAACCTTGGTATCAGAACCGATAGGTTTTCTACATACTAACACACTGTTATGCGTAACAAAAAAATATAATAATTCCTTTGTGTTCATGCGAACTATAAGGATCTAAGCTTTATTCTATTATTAAAACTTCTAAAATTAATAAGAAAATTTCATACATCTTTAGAGGCTAGAAGTCTTTTTACTTGAGATCTAGCCCTTGCCACTGAAAGACCTACACTTTCATAATTGAAACATTATTACTCCAAAACATGCTACATGCATATTCATAAATAATATTTTACATTGATAATTTCGATTACAAACGACTAGATACAAACCGACTAAGTTTTAATAAGTTACAAAACTATCCAGGATATTAAAGTTTTTATACAAATGTAAACCTAAATACAAAAGTAATAATATAAACTATTCTAAATCTTCAAACAGTATATGACTATACTGGTTACTTATCTCCTGCAATTGTTAAACATTGAGAGGGTAAGCGGTGACACTTAGTGAGTTCAATAATAGATACAATATAACGTTATGCCATATATATACTTCAATATGGCAGAAGGAAAGAGGAACAATGAACAACAAAGACATATGTGAATCATGCGAAAAGCTTTCCATATCAATCAATGATTTAATTCAATGATATACAATCAATGAGACATAACAATTTCAATACTTGATATACATCAATAACACTTCGGCCCAAATGGCACAGAAGACATACAATTTTAGATTATCATTTTGCTAAAATATACAGGCTTTCAGCCCTACATAGCCCTATGCCAATAGCAGAAGTTATACGAGTCATGCTCTACATGGCCAAAGGCACAAAGCCAATACCAGAAGTGATACAAGACATGCTCTACATGGCCAAATGCATAAATCCGATACCAGAAGAATACGAGACATGCTCTACATGGCCAAAGGCTCAAAGCCAATACCAGAAATGATACGAGACATGCTCTACATGATCAATGATATAAAAATCAAGATAACGCAGGAAAGCACATAACACATATAACACATACCATACAATTGTTCCTATATATTGAACTCACCTTGAAATAACCGGGGGTTAAAATATTAATTTGGGCAGCTATTCGGCTCTAAATATGACTTTCTATGACGAAACCGGGGATTTTAGTTGAAAACTGGCCTTACACGGGCATAGTTTCGACTTGGAAATATAATTTTCTCGGGAACTTCGGAGTGTTGGGACTTGTTTCGGGTGTCGGGGATGATACCAGGACTTCGGGGGGGGGGGGGGGGGGTTAGGGTAAATTGGGAGAGAGTATAAGGTGTAAAGTGTGAAAGAAATGAGATTTCCTCAACAAAAATACGGTAGCCTCAGTTTCTATTTATAGGGCAGCGAAGCTGCTGATTACACTGGGCGTAAGTCCTCGATGCGTTAGGCGTACTGCGAGGTGGTGTTCTACGCGGGGCGTACATGCGAGGTGTCGGCTGATCGGAACAAGGGATCGGACGGGAAATCCAACATGATATGTGTTCGTCGGATCTAGTGCGCTGGGCGTAAGTACTGTACGTTGGGCGTACACTTCAGACTAGCCTCGAAATTTGTGCCATAACTTCAAAAATTCGTATCTTCTGCATACGAACTCCGTTTTTGACGTTCTTTATATCCACGTGTAGGTGAAATTATGCTCTACATCTTTCATTTAGACCCCGTCGTCTAATTTTGACTTCATTTTTATTATTATATTTTTAACAGGTAAGGACAGGAAAAGTCTGTTAAAATTTCTTAACTTCTTCATCCGACGTCCGTTTTCGTATATCTTTTTACCGTTGTACTACTATTGATGAGACTTCGATTCTTGTTTAGGTTGCATCAGCTAAAAATCACTAGATATTTATTTCTAGTTTTTAGCTGTCTACTACTATACCAAAACTTAGAAAAATCATAACTTCCTCATACGAAGTCAGATTTGGACGTTCTTTTTATGAAAATTCTCGGTTTAACGAGTACTAGGAATTTCATTTAGTCATAACTTCTTCGTTATAACTCGGATTTCGATGAGGTTTTCGCCTAAATGTTTCTAACGAGATTCTTTAAAACTTTCATTAACATTATTTTCACTTATTTCCAACTTCATATTTTCGTTAAATTTTAATATTTGACTTTTGACTGGAATCTTATAAGACTTCCAATACCTTCTGAGTGATTCTAAACATAGTTTTACTTCAATTCTAGTAAAAACTATCTTGTTAGAACTCAACGCTTAATATCATATAATATTATTCAATTTTAAAAATTATAAAACATGATAACTGAACGTGTATGTTACATCCACCGTTGATTCTATGTTAGGATCCAAAGAAAAATCCCTTTAATGATTCACACCCAAGAGCACCAAAAGAGAAAACCACCAAAACCATAGGATATGGGAGGCTAGGAATGAAACTTCAAAAACCATAAAAGTGTTAAAACTTTCTTCCAAGAGGGAAGATAGGCGATGGGGCTAATTTTTTCAAGAGAGAATGAGCGTCTAGGGTTTGATCCTTGGCTCCTTATTTATAGGCCCCGATTACTTATTTATATTTCTATATTTATACATAATTTTAGGCGTTATTTTAATACATTTTAAGCTATATTTTGGTTAAATGTAAAGATATTTGGTAACTATTGAGTTAAATTGTATTTTGCAGCCAAAAAGGACATTCTATAAGAAAAATGAGTGAAAACGACAAACATTGGAACTTGGAGGACTGGATCTGGAACTAGGAGCTTAAAGGAGCAAAACTTGAGTTAAATACACTCCCACAACATGGTGTTTTGAAGTCCACAATGTGGCTTCAAGAAAGATCTCTATTATATATGTGATAGAGAAGCTCACGATGTAACAACGTGAAATTTCAAACCAAAATTTTCATTTTTCAAACACAACATAACTCATATAATAGTTTTCAAAATCTCATAAGTGTCAAATGTCATCATAATAAAACATATCCTAGAATCTCAAAAACATAATCCTTTGCCAGTGTGTACAAATCATGTCGGTGCCTTCCCGCGGTCCTCAGAAGTACCTGAAACACATATAACATAAACGGTAAGCACGCATGCTTAATGAGTTCTCCAAAATACCACATACAACACATATTAGCCACTCGAGGCTATAGCTATATAAGACCTTCTGGTCCATGTGTCTCAGTGGACCTTCCGGCTCCACAACTCCGGTAGACCTTCCAGCCCTACCCTGATGACCTTCCGGTCCTACTTTGTTGACATTCCAGTCCAACCCAATCGACCTTCCAGCCCGATCATGCAACTCATGACATAACATATACATATCACATAGAGTCATACAAACATCATAGCACATAAGACCTTCCGGTCACACATAATTTGAAACGACCCAAAAATCACGACTAAAATTTTTCTTTAAAACATTACTAAGATCATTTTTATAAGGAAAAAGTATCAAAAACCATAACATAATTTCATTGTATTAATTCAAAACATAAACTGATTATAAGAGTTAAACATCCCAGGCTAGCTGACTATGGTGTGTGCACTTCAATCTCTCCGAGCTCCTCTTTTGAAAATTGAGTACCTGAAACCAAAAATTGAAACTATAAGCACGAAGCTTAGTGAGCTCCCCCAAACTACCACATACCATACAATAACATATAAAGCACATACTGGGCCTTGCCCACTGCATTGGACCGAGGTCCGGACTAACTGGGGCCTTGCCCCCTACATCGGACCGAAGTCAGGAAACTGACTTGGACCTTGTCCCCTGCATCGGACCGAAGTTTGGACTAACTGGGGTCTTGCCCCCTGCATCGGACCGAAGTCCGGAAGCTGACCGGGACCTTGTCCCCTGCATCGGACCGAAGTACGGACTAACTGGGGCCTTGCCCCTTGCATCGGACCAAAGTCTGAAAACTGACTGAATATAGCATAGCATAACATATCAACTAGAATGAACAAATATATTGCATACTACATCGGGCCGTAGCCCGGAACACATAACACATAACACATAAATCCTGTCTGAGCCACGAAGGTATCAAACATACTAACTACTGCATCAGACCAAAGTCCGGAAACTACTGCTAACTGAACGGGTCGACATTATGGCCGTAGACCCATTCCTACTGGAAGGAAACTCACCTGAACTGCTGAACTCTGCTGGTAACCCTCTGGCTGCTAACCGACAATCGTCTGGAGCGCTGCTCCTCTAACTCTCCGAGCTACCAAAATCAAAGTAACACTTAGTCCGACTGTCCTCCAAAAGTCAACTAACTCAACTCTTATCAAAGTCAAAGTCCTGGTCAAGGTCAACCTTCCAGGTTGACCCTACTCGCCGAGTCAGCCTACTGACTCACTGAGTTCACTGATTTTCGAGTTGTGTCCTGTCCAACTCACTGAGTCCCCACTCAAATCACAGATCTGAGTCTAGACTCGAAGGGTTTTGGGTTTCGCGACTTGACTCGCCGAGTCCAAGAACATACTTGCCGAGTCCAGGGCAATCTTCAACAGACTTGTCGAGTTGTTCATCCAACTCGTCGAGTTCGTCTCCATCTTCATACTACTCGCCGAGTCTACTCAAAGGACTCGCTGAGTCTATTCAGTCCTTAATCCATGCAGTGGCTTTTCGAGACCAACAGGGACTCCAACTCATAGATCCATACTTCTAAGGCCTATTCCTCACGTAAAGTGGCAAACTTTACGTGTAGATAAAGAGATCTATGCTTAAAACACTCCAAACTAGGGTTTAAGACAAAGAGGCTTCACTATCAACCCAAGGACATATGCTTTATGATTCTCTAGTCCAAGATACACTCAGATCTGAAGTAGAAACTTCAGATCTGGGCTTCTAACTCGAAATGGTTCTTAAACATGGCATAAAAGCCCCAAATCTCATAACCAAGGTTGATCTATATGCAAAATAGGGAAGGTAACGATTCATTACCTTCAAATGCTCTGGAGTGTTCCACCAACTCTGGATCCAAGGCGTCTTCTTGCACCACTATGACTATCTTCTCTTCCAAGCTCCAAATTACATCACCAAGGGTAGATCTTGCTCCAAAAACGATTATGGCGGCTAGGGTTTGGTGTTTTGGGTTAGAGAGGCAGTAAAGGAACCCTGGGGAAGAGAATAAGACATTTAAATAGGCTCCAAGTCTCGGATTTAAGGTTTTCCTTGCTCAGACCCAACTCGCTAAGTCCACGAGCCGACTCACCGAGTTGGTCACTTACTCGATCCCCCGGATCCCGCTCCGACTCGTCGAGTTCCTCCCTGGATTCGACGAGTCCACTCCTTTGACTTAGGGTATTCTTTCCTTTTCTTGGCCTTTCTGATCTTGGGTGTTACAATCTCCCCCACTTAAACTAAACTTCGTTCTCGAAGTTTGCTATGGCCAACTTCCTGCGAACTGCCTCCAACTCTCTGTCTGGGAAAAAAATTAACACCCTAACCCTTGTGGACTACCTCCGCAGGCCTTACGCCCAGTCATCCTGGATGACATAATCCTCACAGATAAAACTTCCCGAGTACTTATGTTGAAGCTCTAGGGGTTAACTCTTCTTTACCTTGTGCCTTCCCTGACCTTGCCAAGGCAACGTTCCATAACCAACTAGCTCCCCTATCACTGGGAAGGACCTATCCTTCCGAATTCATTACTCCCGACACCTTCAGTGCTGGTCACTACTTCCGGTACCTACTGAATGCTTTTTACTTTTATAACTTAATACTGAGCACCCGTCCCAGCGGATGGATCAGATAATCCTTCAAGTAAAAGGTTCATCCCTGCAACGCTTAAGAATCATACGAGAGCTGCACAACAAGGTCAAAACCTCCCTTCTGAGATTATCCAACACTGCTGTGAGAGGCGTAGTACCCTCAGTCAACTTTCTGCCTCTTACCATACTTCCCTTATCGCTACTACCACTGACTGAAAATTCTGTTGCCTCTCATCCGCCTACCGGATGCACTGAAACCACCTAGGTCCAACTAATCTGCCTGGACTTGCAGTCCGACACAAAATTAATACTTACCATAATACTGCAACTATCTGAAACACTGAACGGTCTGGAACACTGAACTGCCTGAAACACTGAACTGCCGGAACACTGAACTGCCTGAAACATTGAATTGCCGGAAACACTGAACTGCCTGAAACACAGAACTGTCGGAAACACTAAACTGCCCTATGGCTGTTTTCTAGAAAATCTCGAGACCTTCCTGGTTTCCAACCATTCATCGGTCATCTGCAACACCGATTTCCAACTCAACTGTGGAGCCTAAGGACTCCTTACCTAGTCACTCCCACGACTTCTGAATGAAACCTTTCATCAAAACTAGTTTCTGATGGGTTTTGGTCATAAGACATCCTATGTGCTCATACAAACCCTAATGCTTGGATCTAGGTTTCTCTATTGTGATGCTTTGAATCCAAGACTATAAACCCTAATTCTAGCATATGGAAATCAATATAAACATATAATTAGGTTTAAGATATTACCTTGATTGTTATGTAGTAATAACAATCCCAATTCCTCCTTGAATTGACTTTGGAAGGCTTAGAGTCACAAGTGTCACTCCTCTAATGGCTTACAAACACCATAAGCAAGTGGAGAAGGTATAAAGAGAGAGGAGAGAGGTAGGAATTCGTCCTTAGGACTTCTTGGGAAGGCTTAGACGAATTCATGAGCCTTAGGGGGTTTATATAGGTTTGGGATTAGGGTTTCAGTCCTTATCCTTATCTAGTTACTTGCCCATCAAGCAACCATAAGATAAGCCTTGAAAATCCCTATCTCTTGGACCTTGGACGATTTTAAGGATATCCTTATCCTTGAATTCGTCCATCCTTTAACAAGGATAACCATTTCCCTATTTTGCAACTATCACATAATTACAATTCAACCCCTCTAGTTTAATTAATTACACTTGATCACAAAATTAATTCTTAATTAATTATTGACCAATATTAATTAAACAAATATGATTTCTCCTTTAATATATTATTCTCATAACATATTAATAAATCATAATAACCTCTCTCTCTATTTATTTCTCCAATCAAGTTGCTTTGGTGAAGGCAACCCAAAAGGACCATGCACCATCGGGTCAAGTACATACCAAAATAGTTATGGACTTAGACACTAATCCAACAGTCTCCCACTTGGATAAGTCTAACAACTATTATGCGTATGACTTTGGATCCCGATCTGCAATCGTAGCTTTCCAAAGCCGCTGTCAACTCTGATCATATCAGATACGCGTGTCCTTAGATAAGGGATCATATATTCCTCCATTCTAGATATCATATGAGACATGATTTCAAATCATTCTCTTTGTACTACTTCTCGATTTCTGATTTATGACGACTGACTAATTGAACAAATCAAATTAGCCCTAGCCCGGCTGAGCATTTACGTTTGTCATCACTAAACCATCGAGGGGCCCAAAGATATCGCCCGTATCCTACTTTGAATAAAAGGAATGGATAAACTTTGATACAATGCTCGCTTGCACTACGCACCGAATCACACACAACAATATGTTTTATAACACAAAGTTACTAGTGCGTTTACATATTATCAATGTGCAATCGATTCGCAAGATACAACTCACACATCTCGGTTTCAAGAATATAAGATGTTATCATCTCACCAATCACTCGTGATACAATCCATGGAGAGATCCAAGTGAGCGTGGGTTTAATCCAATGCTCAAATCATATTCGTAAGCACTCATGAACGTTGCAGCAAACATTTGCTTATGTCTAATACTCTTCTAGACAATCCACACACCAATTCACAACAGTCTTCATTCATATCTACTTCCAACATATGAACGACTGTGGCCCGTTTGAATAATTCGATTATTCTTAATAAACTCAATTATTCTGGAAGTCAAAACATGCAAATGTGAAACACAAGAATAATACTAATCCCATATGGCCTCAAACCTTTGAGTATAAATAAAACGCCTTTTATTTATCACCATATTGATTACTCATTATTTGTCGTTTCGGGTAATCAACTTCTTACTTGAATTACAACACGTGTCCCATGCTCCTATCATGCACACAATGTTTTCCTATGGTTCTTACTTTGTGATATAGATCACATTGAACACATTTCCAATCATTCTCATTTCACAACTCCAAATCCATTTTTCATAAGTTTAAGAATATCAAATTCTTGCCACTTATAGTATATGCTAGATTCTAACATTTTATGCAACTTACCCTTTCGTAATGCCAATGCACCAAAGTCACAAAGACTATTGCCAATGATATTACAAAGTCCTCTATCGGAGATTGTTACAAGACAATTCCTTAGATATGATGTCTCTCACTCAAAGTACATTCCTTTGAACATCCTTTTGCATAAAAGTTTCTAATTTAGACATAGATTTTCAATATTCAATTCCCAATATGGACACGCTTCCATATTTTCCATATGACAACTCATTCTTAATAGAATCTTATCTATTCGTAATGATGTCAATATGGTCCATCCGGTATGGAGACATTTCCATAATTTCCATATGACAACTCATTCTTAATAGAATATTTTCTATTCATAATAATGTCGATATGGTCCATCCAATACCATGCTTCCAACTACTCACAAGCGACCAATCCTCGTCGAACTTTGGATTGTCCTTTGATAGTTGTTTAATTATTTTAGTCAAAACCGATTCTAGTCCCTTTTCCCTCTAAATGCGCTAGACATTTGGAAAATTTTAGAATGGTCAAACATTAAAGCATTCGCAATCGATCCTATACCCGAAGCGTATGGGACACGACGCATAATGTTTTATTTGCTATGTTCTCAAAATTCGAATTGTGAAGAGGAATGCCGTAATCATAATCAAAATTTTAAGAACACTCTATGTACCTTTGACTAAGTTTATTAACATTTCTCAACCTAATCCTTTAGATTTGAAATGAAGCATAATATTCTCTCCCTTAATTATAGCAAAACAACCTTTCAACCCTAACAACTTTGCAAAGTATGACTCTTGTTTTCTATAATTAATGTTACCAACTTTGTAATACGTGCCTTAATAATCATACAATCATAACATTTATGCTCCCACTATCATGATGATTATTATAAAACATAACACTTATGCTCCCACTAGCTTCGACATGTATTCATAAACATCTTAACTTTCAAAAATCAATACTTATTGAATTTTTTAAGTTCATGTTTCTAATACTTAATGCTTTGATAATCTTTTATCGAGGCTTTTTGAACTTATACACCTTTGCCTTCGATAGTTCATATGTGTGTCTAAACACTTAAGACTAATTGCCAAACCTCACAATTCAAATTATGGAAAGGGATACCGTAACCATAATTGAATTCGAGAATGCAATTTTACAATCACTATCTTCTTAAAATCTTTCGTAGTGAAAGCATTTCCTCACAATCATTTTCATGAAGGAAGAAATCTTATGACACTTAGATTTAAACGGTGTATGTGTTCCTATCCATGTGAATTTGTTAAAATCAAAGTTTACGACAAATTCAAACTCATATGGACCGAACTTTCTTAATCTTGATTTCTTGCCTTATGGTAGCACAGCTGCCCACCATGTCTTCCAAGTAGTTAAGCAGCTCACCCTTTCCTATCAATGTACCTTTCATTGATTAAGGTGCTTTGCCTTTTATGCGTTCAAAATGAGAACTCATAGAACTCTCATGCATAATTAACTCGATTGGATTGGCACAGAATCAAAATAACGTCATCACGATAGGTTGTAAACCTCAACTCGTGTGCTAGTGATGATTGATAAGGTTTATTTGATTTGTTCTCGAAACCTTTCAAGACCATTAAGACTCCCACTGACTCTTTGACATATAAGATTCTCTTGTCAAAACATTTCTTGACAAACAAATATTCAAGAGTTAGTGTAGGTTTTATCAAAACTCTTCATAAATTGGTCCTAGTTGGTCTTTGTCTTATCTAAGACATCATAACTTATCACATTTAATGAATATTTTAAACCTTCTTAATACTTTTCACTCATTGTCACAATCTTAACTCTAAGACTTGTTTTGGAACGAAGTATGATTGACTTCTTGATTTGACCATTTCTTCAATCTTTGATTCCTCTTCTTGGACATACTATTGTACCAAGACTCACTTAGAGGATCAATTGAGATATGGTTTTTAATCATTAAGACCTATCATAAAGCATATAAGGTACTCTCCCTTCTTCTTAGAATGGAGAAACTTTTATCTTTCTGCCTTCTTGATTCTTCTTATTCGTTTTGCTATTGATTTAAACTTTTTCAATCAATTCAGAATTACACTTAATCTTATAAGTATAATCATATTTACTAAACCTTTAGTAAATTATGACGAATATCTCGTTACTCTTATGGTGGATTTTGATCAACACACAACTTTGTGTACTCGATCTCCTAGTCCTTCACTTGACACTTTGTCAATGAATTAGTCTAATTTCCAAATATGAAATTTCACATTCATCGTGCAACCAAGTTGCATGATTCCAAGTTTCTATCCAATTGAAACTTGGGCGATGAGTAACTCTCCCTATTTGGTAAATTCTCGACTTTCCATAAATAACCAAATCCATTATTGCTAATAATAGAAACATTTTAGCATCAATTTTTCATACATGCCATTGTAAGGATAAATAAATAAAATTTAAAGTCAAAATTTATTTTATTGCTGAAAAATTTGTCCTTACAATGCAACTCATTAAAAAACTTATGCTAATACATCTTTCTTAGCAATCTAATTCTAACTCTAAGTAGTAGCTCAAGAATCTAATCTTCGAGAAACGCGATCGAAATCCATTCCTTCACGGTTAGATTCTGCTCACTTCTTCCCTTAAGCTTCCTTTCTTTTCTTCGATCCTACAAAAAACATCAATTGTAATCTTATCACATTATGTATTCAGAATCTAGAATGAAGCTTAAAAGAGTTAGTCAATGGATTTTACCTAAATTAGAGCCATACGTTTCGACTCTCCCATCTCTTAGATCTCTTAGGTAAATAGGGCAGCTTCGTCTCCAATGCCCCTTCTCTTGGCAATAAAAGCAAATCGACTCTTTTGGAACAGGACATGGAACTACTTCAGACATCGCCTTTCGCTTATGATCAAACTTTTCGATCATAGCATGTCTTTCGTTGCCATTGTCTATATCCATAGAGGTCTCGAAGGCAGATTCACCAATCAAATTTGCTTTTCTATTATGCCAAATCATTGCAGATTCAGCAGCAATAAGCATATAGGTGAGATCTATAAGGGTCACGTCGTAGTTCATCATATAGTACTCTCTTACGAACTCACTATATGAGTTGGGAAGTGACTGAAGAACCCAATCAACAGCCATTTCCTCACAGACAACGGATCCCATCATTCTTAACCTATCAATGTGTGACTTCATCCCTAGGACGTGTGCACACACCGACTTTCCTTCTTTATGTTTAATTGCCAAAAGGGCTTGAGTGAGCTTGAACTTTTCAAGCCTTCGAACTTGTGGGTTAGGGAGAATAATAGGAGGAGGAGGAGGAAGTGAAGCATGATTTCTTGTTCCTCGATCGAATCGTGGAATATCATCTTCATGTGGAATGCTTGTTCCACGGGATTTGGGAAGACCATAGTTGTCGAACTTTGACATCTACAAAACGGGAGAAAAACGAATTCAAGTTAGTTGATAGATTGAGTCCTTAGTAAATCACCCAAATGAAATACTAAGGCTAGGACCCAACACAATATTCTACAACTCGGGAGAGGGATGCCGTAACCCTAATTGCAGAGTATTTGAAGGTAAGTGAATGACGATTCACTAATTTCCACCATGAAAAACAAAAAAGAAATTTAAGTTTTAAATCTATGAAAACTCCTAGATCCTTTGAGATTCATTGAACTTTCAATGGCATGTTTAAATCTCAATATGCCCCTGTTGTTTGTGACTGGGATGCCGAGGATCACAAAGCGGGTGTGAATAACCATGCAAACTTACATGGTGCCCTCACATGTTACAGTCACCTATTCGATGTGCCGGTAAACCACACACGCTCCACCGAACTATGACAAACATTGAGTCACCCTTTGCTACCTTTGCTTAGAACCATTTAGTGTGCCGGTAAACCACACATGCTCCACTAACGTCTTCGCAAGGGCACAAAGTGTAATTTCATGGAGTTGCATCAATTCACTTTTGCCTAAGTAACTAAGATTGGGAATTTGTAAAACATTTAGTTACTTTTGTATATCATTATACTTATAATGGAAGGTTTTTGTCCCATCCTACCCATTCGGCTAACGACCCTCCACTAGTCAAGAGTGCGGTGGGTAAGAGTGGATACCCATTCAATCGCCATTTTATAGGCAATTTCCTTAAACACCCCTTATAGACCAGCTTCGTGAATGAGGCCTACTAACAGTAAGACTGACTTTTACTCATACATATATATAATGTTAGACTTTTAATGTTATATATATATATATATATATATATATATATATATATATATATATATATATATATAGTATAGGGTGTATTTTAACACTTTTAAAATACTATGTGGTTAAATTTAACAATTATACCTTTAATTCAATTAAATTGTAAACCTAAACTTTTATGGATTTATTAAACTTCTTTTAATTATACACCTTAATTATTAATAAAACCATAAGGGTGTGATTTGAATCTTTTCAAAACAATACTAGGGTTTTAGAATTTAACATTCCTAACTAAACTTTTAATCAACTTTTAAATTCCAAAACTTGAGGGCAAGTTTTGAAACATTTTTTTTCAAAACATTAGGATTTCAACTATTTAAATTTCAAAACTACAAAACTATTGGGTTCAAATTTAAACTATAAAACCTAAAGGGCAAAATATGAAACTTTTCATAACAACAAGGATCAAATAACAAATAATCTAAACTAACATTTAATTACATAATTATCCAAATTTGATTTGTTTAATGATTTCTTGCAAAACAATTTATCAATTTACTCAAAATAATTAATCAATTATCTTATAAGGAAACAATTATCTTATTAATTGATAAATATCTTCAATTAGATCAAAAATATAGTCAAATATATCATATAATCAGATTAATATTGATCTAACATGATAAGGTAACTATCCCAATGCAAAAACAGCAAGAAATCTCGAGATAAGCTCTATCTGACGAGTTGACTCGTCGAGTCACCTTGGACTCGGCGAGTTCATCTATGGACTCGGCGAGTCCAGCCTCCAAAACACCAAAAATCAAAATTTTCAGATATACAATGCATCAATACAATTGAAACCAAGCTAGGCTCTGATACCACTGATGGGTTTTGGTCATAAGACATCCTATGTGCTCATACAAACCCTAATGCTTGGATCTAGGTTTCTCTATTGTGATGCTTTGAATCCAAGACTATAAACCCTAATTCTAGCATATGGAAATCAATATTAACATATAATTAGGTTTAAGATATTACCTTGATTGTTATGTAGTAATAACAATCCCAATTCCTCCTTGAATTGACTTTGGAAGGCTTAGAGTCACAAGTGTCACTCCTCTAATGGCTTACAAACACCATAAGCAAGTGGAGAAGGTATAAAGAGAGAGGAGAGAGAGGTAGGAATTCGTCCTTAGGACTTCTTGGGAAGGATTAGACGAATTCATGAGCCTTAGGGGGTTTATATAGGTTTGGGATTAGGGTTTCAGTCCTTATCCTTATCTAGTTACTTGCCCATCAAGCAACCATAAGATAAGCCTTGAAAATCCCTATCTCTTGGACCTTGGACGATTTTAAGGATATCCTTATACTTGAATTCGTCCATCCTTTAACAAGGATAACCATTTCCCTATTTTGCAACTATCACATAATTACAATTCAGCCCCTCTAGTTTAATTAATTACACTTGATCACAAAATTAATTCTTAATTAATTATTGACCAATATTAATTAAACAAATATGATTTCTCCTTTAATATATTATTCTCATAACATATTAATAAATCATAATAACCTCTCTCTCTATTTATTTCTCCAATCAAGTTGCATTGGTGAAGGCAACCCAAAAGGACCATGCACCATCGGGTCAAGTACATACCAAAATAGTTATGGACTTAGACACTAATCCAACAGTTTCCACTAGTCATCCTGTCACTATGGACCTAACAACCTCCCGATCCAACCGACCGGGTCCATACGTCGAATCCTGACATCAAGAAATCCAAGACTATAATGATGGCTCCCAGACTAATGGTAGCCCTGAACATACACGAACCCCAACGGTTCACTGCTTCCCTGATCTCATAACTGTGCTGACGATCCATTTGTCGCATTGCTGGCTCAACCATGACTAAACCCTCTGGAAAATCCGAAATCCAACCCGTGGATTTCCATATCCTCACTGCTGCACCCAAACTGGCGGGTACTACTGCTTCCCTAGCGTCCAAACAACGCGCTCATGCTGTCTACTAACATGGAGAATGCTACGGCTACATCCGTAGACTTACAACTCCCTAATACTATCTACTGCTAGTGAATGATACTGCTACCCCCCGCAGACTTACAACTCCCTTATACTATCTACTGCTAGTGAATGATACTGCTACCCCATGCAGACTTACAACACTCTACTACTATCTGACTGCTTTACTAATCACTATTCCGAGGACATCCTAACTATCCCTAGTTCTGCTAGCAATTCCTCATCCTGACTTCTCAAAATAAGTCCTCAATCATCGAATGCTACATCAACCTTGACATCTTATATCCTTGATACAATTAGCATTTCGTCGACGAATTCTTCGACTTGGTTCCCAAACCAGCCGTCTACCAAACCGAATACATGAAATTACCTTTGGGAAGTTTCCAAACTTCCAACTCCTAAATCCGCACAACCCTGCATGCTGTCTCTGCCACTGACTACTAGCACGGAAGCATCTCTTGCTAACCATTCTCAAGATCCTCATTCATACTCAATAGAGTCCTATCGGCGGTCCTCCAACCTGGATTCCCAACCAGCTACTAACCATCTCGATTACATGAACTAACTGTTGGAAAGTTCCTCAAACTCCCAATCCTGAACTCCTTGATCCATCAATTGTTATGCTATTATCCTTTCTCCTCAGAGGTTGCGTACTCATTCTGGGTCAGCATGCTCTTACCCTCGTATACTCGGATGTGATAACCCGAAATTTACCCCCTCATTTTATCCTCTTTTCCGTTAATAAGACTCGCTTTATTAAGTGGTCTGTTAACCTTTTTGGATTAGGTTAATTAAATTGGGACTTTATTATGACTTCATAAGGGTTGGAACAAATTAGAAACACCCTCAATTTTCCCTTGAAAAATTTTAGTTTCAGTCAAGTCAAAATACGACCATTTAATCGGGTGCGACCAAAAGCCCCGTTTAACGTCAGTATTGGGAAGATTTCCACAGAGCCACAAGCTCAACCTCTATATAAGGGGGAGTGGACTCCATTTACACCCTTTTCACTCTCTCTCTTCACTCTCTCTCTACAAGTTGCTTTCGATCCAAAAACTGCCCATTTCGAGCCCCGAACTAGTAAGTGATCTACCCTAACTTGTTGTTTAGCTCATTTAACATGCAAATTCGTGTTTAAGACATCCAATAGGGGCCAAATCATGTGTTTACAGACCAAGATCACTCTTGCACCGTAAACACCCTTAAGTGGGGTTTTGAAGCCCCAAAACCCTGCTAAATCACCCCTAGGGCTTAGATATGACTTGTGGACTTACACCTTCGAGCTTAGAACACCAAAACCTTGTATTTTGAGGAGTAAAAATGAGTTTACGGACCAAGATCACTCTTGGACCATAAACCCCTCTTCAAGGGCCGTGAACACCTTTTAAGGTGTTAGAATTGCCCTCAAACACCTCCTATGGCTCGGGTAGATGTCTAGAATCAACCACAATTGAAGTAAGGGCTTTAAACATTAAAGAAACTATGGAAATAGGAGTTTACGACCGTAAACCCCCCAAGGATTGGTCCATGGGCCGTAAACTCCCTTAAAGAGGCCAAATGATGCCCTAACTTCCCTATATGGCTTGGAAAAATGCATAGAACTATATACCCTTTCATTTAAGACCTTAAAACATCCAAGAAAACACCACCCATGAGTTTACGACCATAAACTCATGGGGATATGGTCTTAGGGCCGTAAACTCTATAAAGAGTTTACTCTTGAAGAGTAAACTCCCTAGCTAGGCCATACACTCACTTATTGCAACCCAATAGCCTCCTAGCACTTGACCAAAGTGTTTTCTGCACATTAGGATGCTTAAACATGTTTAATTAGTATTATAAACACTAATTGTATGTAAACATATGTCATCATATGTTATTAGGTCATTAAGTGGGTTCAAGTCTTCACTTGACACCGAGCACCCTACCGACACCTCCGTCCGATCCACTTACAACAGGTGAGTTCATACCCTTGAATTAACATTTTAAATGGTTTTAACTGCTTTTATAGGGGGGGAATACAATTTGAACTGTACAGTTATTAATAAATCGCATGTGATTAATAACTGTATAGCAAATGGATTTCACATGTTAAACTGTTTCATCTAACAAAAGGTTTTCCCAATCTCGCTTTCAATTCTTGTTTAAGTATGAATATCTCTTTAAAAATTTTCATAAGTATTCGAAAGGTTTTCCGAACATTTTTTAAAGATTTTCCTTAGGTTTTCAAAGTTTATTTATAGAATGACATCAAGTCGCAATTTCTTGTTAAAGGTTTTCCGAAGGTTTTGTCAAAGTATCCCTCTACTCTTTTACTTCGTATCCTTCTATGCTTTTATTTCGTTAAATGCATGCCTATATTTGTATTGTTATATAAATAATGTTTAAAGGACTTAGGAAGACTGATGGGTTTTGGCCATAAGAACATCCTATGTGCTCATACAAACCCTAATGCTTGGATCTAGGTTTCTCTATTGTACATGCAAGTTATCCAAGACTATAAACCCTAAATCTAGCATATGATAATCAATATAACATATAAATAGGTTTTAGATCATACCTTGATTGTTATGTAGCAATAACAATCTCAAATCCTTCTTGAATTGACTTTAGAAAGCTTAGAGTCACAAATGTCACTCCTCTAATGGTTCACAAACACTAAGAGCAAGAGGATGAAGAGGAGAAGAGAAGGAGAGACCCAAAAGCCATCCAAAAACCCTAAGGAGTTACTTGACCACGTTTTTTTGGTGCTCTAGGGATCTTTAAATAGTGAAGCTATTAGGGTTATCAAACAAGGAAACCCTAATTTGGATGCTTAAGCCCTAAGCAACCCATGGACTCCTTTCCTTGAAGGCCTAGGACGATTTCTAACCCATAGAATTCGTCCACCCCTTTAATATGGAGTCCATTAGCTCAATATTCAACTATCAGACAATTGACAGTTCTAGTCCCCTTTATTTAATTAATGTCTTTTAGCCACAAAATTAATTCTTATTAATTCTTGACTAACATTAATTAAACAATATGATTTCTCCTTTAATATATTATTCTAATAATATATTAATAAATCATAATTAATCCTTTCTCTCCATAATTCATCCTATCAAGTTGCTTTGGTGAAGGCAACCCAAAAGTACCATGCACCATCAGGTCAAGTACATACCAAAATAGTTATGGACTTAGACACTAATCCATCAAAGGCTAGTTCGCCATGTTTCCTTTTCCTTGTTTGGATGTGGTCTGGTGGGTATCGGATATCCGTCCGAAGGTCGTTTAAACATTAGTTATATATCATGAATACACGTATAGACATTAAGGTTTACATCGACTAGTTCATTTCCCTTGGGTAGCAAGGGCATCCTTCCATTCATCATTCATAGATTCAGTGACACTAGTAACTATTATAGGAATAGTTAGGAGGTTCTATTTACTCTTTCTAGTACGAGAATTCCAAAGGAGTCAGTTCATTTGCGAGTCTATATCATTTCCCCAGCGCCTCTAATAGAATTCAGTATACAAGATGCATTTTCAGGACACGGATTTCCCCGTGGTCCAGTTGGTAACCAGAGTCTCCTGTAGGGAGAGCGGGCATTGTGTGTATAGATCTATACGGGACTGACACTCCCGCACCCTGACTGCTAGCTACAGTCCACGGCCTACCAAGCCAAGGGGTGACAAATGTCACATTATTATGATGCTTGTAGGGCGTTAGGTACTCTAGTGTCAATTAGTATGGTTACGAGTATCTCCATGTTTACCTTATAATTCATGGCCTTAAGGTAACGAGAATTTAACATTGTATTCTTGAAACAACTGTCACACCCCCAAACCAAGTATGGCGGAAACGTCCGGGGGTGGATGACTTCATGTATAGTATCGTCACAACAATGGTAATAATGAAGAAAGTAAACACAACCAACATATATATAATTGAAAGAGTTACATCGTTTTAGTGGTTACATGTTTCCAAATCAATTACAATATGTTGACAAAAATATAAAATGTTTGACGTCATAACGTCCCATACTCAAAAGCACTTGATTACCTGCTTAGTGATTGCCTGAGAATACAAGTAGTTTGAAAAAGTGTCAACACAAAGGTTGGTGAGTTCATAAGCATTTGTATGTATTTTTATGAAAAGTTTTCTCTTGTAAAAGTAGTGGTCGTTCCAAAAAAAAATCCAATATTTTTCTTTTAAAATGTTATGTGAGAGTGGTCTTAAACCCGGAGACGGAAGTGTTCAAGTAAATTTACTATACTAATAGTAAAATAATGCAAGTTTAAATCTACATAAACTCGTTTGATTTTGATGAATTCCCCGTAAATTCCTTGTTTGTTAATACTTAAAGTGAGTTATTATAACCATGCTATGACCTAGAGTGCCTGAAACGATGTTCTTCAGGCGTCGGAATTGGTATGACATTTGTCACATCAGACCTGCCGGTCTAACTGTTGCAAGCAGCTCTGGTGTGGGTTTGTCAGACCCAATATAGATCTATATACAACTATCACGCTCTCCCTCGAGGAGACTTTGGTTACAATACAAGACTTATTAATACTTTGAAGCAAATGTCTCACAAAAGTCATTAACGAATTTACATGTGATGTGATGAAAATCCCTTTTGTATAAATGTACCCTTTTTGTATTATGTGAACTTCGTGATGTATCATAAATTATACCTATTATAATTTATCAAACCAGGGGTATGTATGGTAATGTACATATTTTATCCTCATAATTGCTTATTCCATTGATGGTATGTAATGGATGAACTTTGTTAAACTATATGACATTTCTATACCTTAGTTTGCCAAAATCCAATCATTTAACTAATGTATGTATATAATTTAAGACAAAAATGTCACAAAATACGATAACATATAGTCATATAAGAGTATACACCTTGCTCAACATGTTACAAGGTGAAATAGAATTTATAGAGTTTTCCAGCCAATTAACAATTCTGTTACTGTTCAAAGAAAAATTATAGAAAATTCATACGAAGGCAAAAACTGGATCCGTAAATTCTGGGAGTTCACAAAATGTGTCTAGTTTGTTCATAATTTTTATTATGATTTTTAGACGGCTCAAACTCAAGAAAAAATGCTCATTTTCACAAACTGGTCCAGATTGGGAGCTACAGTGATAGGCTGTTTTGCAAAAATCATCATAAATTGTAGAAAAAATGTATGGAGACGTGCAAGTAGTCATTTTAAAGCTAAGAACGTGAACTATTTGCGCCTAATATAGTTTTGAAAACTAAAATGTTTAAGTTTCCCAAAACAGTCCGTGAATGGAGTCCAAATTTTCTGATGAAGGCTGTTAGAAAAGTTTAGATATGTTCTTGGTGTTTTAACTTGTATTCTCCCCATAAAAACTTAAGAAAACATGAAAATGGAAGGTTATGAACTCACCTTCTGAGATGTAAGTGAACGGATGTTGAAGGAGGGAAGTGTTCAACTCAAGAACATGTGAAAGATTGCTTGAAGAATCAAGAGTCTAGCACAATTTATGATGAAATCTCGAGTAAGAATCAAGGAGTTGAGTACTAGGAAGTGTAATAATCATGGGAAGGATGAAATTTACTTACCAAGAATGCAAGAAAACTTGGTGACCAGCCTTGGAAATCTCAAAATTTGATGGAGGAAGTTAGAGAGGAAAGTGGTGTTTGATCCTTAGTAAAATGGAAGCAATTGAGTGAAAATGAGGAGAGAGGAGATAAGTCCAGCTCTAAGGACGTGATGTTGACTGAATTTTGAGTGGAAGGGTACAAAGAAATGACAAGGTATGGTGAAGAGGGGTGTGGGTTAGTCATAGAGTGGGTATGGGAGGTTGCTTGTGTCATAGGCTAAAGAAAAGTCAACACTCATACTCTTGCATCCCTCTCACACTCCTTGGATGAGTTTGATCTCGACAACATGAATTTATAGTAAGAAATGAGGCCTTATAAGTTAAAATACAGTTTTGAGTGAAAATCCCGCTTTAAAATGATGAAAAACGGGCTAAAAATGAGGTTGTAGCTGAAAACCGGGAAAAATGGGGCCTCTTGCGAAGCTCTTAGGAATTGCCTAACAGGCTTCGGATATTAGGATCCTTGAGGCTTCGTGCCTCGGAACTTGGGGTCCTTGAGGCTAGAGGCTTCGGATCTTAGGGTCCTTGAGGCTAAGGCTTCGGATCTTAGGGTCCTTGAGGCTGAGGCTTCGGATCCTTGGTCCTTGAGGCTGAGGCTTCGGATCCTTGGTCCTTGAGGCTGAGGCTTCGGATCTTAGGGTCTGGAGGCTTTGCACTTCGCATGTTTGGATCTTGAGGCTTCGCATGTTTTGATCTTGAGGCTTCACATGTTTTGATCTTGAGGCTTCGCATGTTTTGATCTTTAGGCTTCGCATGTAAAAAGATCTTGAGGCTTCGCATGTTTGATCTTGAGGCTTCGCATGTTTGATCTTGAGGCTTCGCATGTTTGGAGCTGGAGGCTTCACATTTTGGGGCTGGAGGCTTTGCATTCTGGGTCCTTGTTTCTCGTTTTCACCCCTTTTAAAGCCATTTTTGACCCGGTTTAGGGTCGGGATGACCCCTATGATAGAAAAATTTTGAGGGGTGTAGTTTTTGAGAGAGATTCTCATACAAAGAGAGATTAGGGAGAGATTAGACATTCTTGGAGAGATTTCTCATACAAAGAGAGATTTGGGAGAGATTGGACATTCTTGGAGAGATTTCTCATACAAAGAGAGATTTGGGAGAGATTGGACATTCTTGGAGAGATTTCTCATACAAAGAGAGATTTGGGAGAGATTGGACATTCTTGGAGAGATTTCTCATACAAAGAGAGATTTGGGAGAGATTGGACATTCTTGGAGAGATTTAGATAGACTCTGATTTTGACCTTATTGAGTGATCAAGCTCACAACGTGAGATTCGTGAACCAAGTTAAGCCATATTTTAGTGCCCTACTAGCTCTTGATGAGATATACTATAGTGTTTTGTCAGTTTGGTTCATCGCTTAACATTGTTTTAAGTTTAAGGAAAACTAAATTTACAAGTTTTAAATTGAGGATTTCTCATTTGGATATCGAGCTGTACAACTTTCAACGTAAGGAAAACTCTAGTACACAAAGGCCATCTAAGTTGTCAGCTTTGTCTTGACCAGAATTTGACGGTTTTCACAACAACACTCTTAGGATTACTTCCATGTTTTAGACCTTGCTAGCTGTATCATTCATTTGATACTGTCTGGGGTCTGCGTTTCTTTGTTTTAGACCTTGCTAGTCGTATCATTCATTTGATACCGTATGGGGTCTGTGTTTCCCTTTGTTACACTGAGCCAGGGGTATCATTCATTCAATACTCTCCTGGAGTCTATGATTTCTTTTGCCTTAGTCAGCAGTATAACTGCTGAGGCATATGTTATTTTTCCCTAGTAATTGTATTCTCCTACTTTCTTTATAAGAAAAAATACCGTACTTTGGTAACGATAGCATCTAAGGGAAAATTACTCTTTAAACACAACTCTGTCGAGTCTTGGTAGAAGACTGCTTTTATTTAGAAAATATAGGATTTTCTCGAAAGGACGCTAATACACTATAGATTCTACACTACTACTTTTCATAAAGTTATTTTGAATAAAACGCTTATTTACACAAATGAAACTAAATACTCATGAACTCACCAGCATTTATAAAAATGCTGATACTCGCTTTCAAAATAAGTTGTATTCTCAAGTCAGCAATAGACAGGTACACCCGGGAGCTTTTGTGGAGCCAGCCTAGAACCAAGCTGCAACTATTTTAGTTTCTGTATTACTTTGATGTCACTATGAAATGTAAGCTATGTAAAATATTACTATTAATGCAATGGTTGTTGTACTTTGATTACTATACTGCATATGTTGTGATACTTGACATGACGTCATCCACCCCAGAACGTTACCGCCGTTCCGGTTTTGGGGTGTGATAGATTTGTATCAGAGCATTGTTTACAGTGAGCTCAGTATATCAATTCATAAAAGATATACATCCTATAAATACATTGGGATAAAACACTCTGACCAAGAATTATACTTTTAAATATAACCATATTTTACCAAAGTATAAGAACATTCAGAATCTAAACACTCGAACAAAAGTATCAAAAGAAGAACAAATAAAAGTCTTTGGATGTTGACCATTACCATCAAACCTGGGCATTTATGTAGTCGTAAGCTGGAATAAATGTAACCTGATCAACTAAATTTATTCGAGATGCGACCAACGTGTGCTTGGGAGTGATGGTGGTGTTGCAACGAATCTGAAACTTACCAACTAGGAATGCGAGAGCCAAACATAAAGTTTAAAATACTATGGGAGTATTTTGGAATACTAAAAGACTCACATTAATCCTAGAATCATATTCAGAAGTTAAGAATCAAACAAGAAATTAGAATACAATAGGGGTATTTTTGGATCCATAGATAACCTTGTGTGAAAAACTAAAAAGATCCTTATTGATATACCTATGATTACAGAGGGTATACTTCCAAGGTTATATATAGTAAGGATCCCATAGACTAAGAATGTGTGGTTTCGCTCTATTTCCTTTTCCTTGTTTGGATGTGGATATAGAGTAGTATCACATATTCGAAGGCCTATCGGATCTAAGCTATATATAATTTGTATACCCTATGTAATTTTAGCAGGACTCGATATGGATCACCCAGTGAAATGTTAATAATCTCTTAGGATTCTTTAGACATTTCCATTCTCGCACGAACCCTGTAGAAAACCCTATCCACTTCAGTATTCGACAGAAGAGTTGATTCAGACCCATAAGAGGTTCATTGAGAAGATTTCCAGTTCGGAAATAAATGAACTAGGTCAAGACTATTGAAATCACCAAGTGCCTATACCTTTTAGGGGCACCGGTGGGAAATCCACCTGAACTTCCAAGATTTCCAGTCATCCATCGTGAAGCGATGACACTCAGGCGCAGGATCAGAAGTAAGACATCGCTGACACTCAGAGTCAGAATCGGAAGTAAGACGGAGTAGAAGTTCAATATGTCTACATGAGAAGAGAACCCTAGGTAACTACCCGAAGAAAACCAATGCCGACCCCAGTCAAGGATAAGAGGTAGACAGAGGGAGCCAATACATGGAACCCGAGGAGTGTCTTTTCCTCGTTATAGTCGCGCTAATACACCCATAAAATAATACAATTTAGTGAGTTAGTGATTACACTACTCACATTATGTGTTAGGTAAATCGCCTTTTCCCGCCGCAAGTAATATGATTAGAGCGGATCCCCACACCTTTATTTAGAGTGTTTAGCCATAAGTTTGCACGAGCCCTTTTCCTTCGTGATCCTCGTTCCGAACTTCCCTCAAATCTTTCTAAGCCGGAGAGTGAACTTTTCCAGTATAAAGATAACTTTGTAGGAACGACACCCATCTTATGGCTTTCCGATACCCTTACTCCTACCTTGAATTCACGAACTACATCATAGGGATGTAGGTCGACACTTACATAACCAATATCCGCGGTGTGGGAAAAATTATACCTATTATAGTGAGGATAGATACGTCCAGGGTTAACCATCGTCTCTCATCAGCTTGTGTTCCTTTCCGTGTAGGAAAACCATGCCTCCAAAGAAGCGTAACCAGTCCGCTGGCAAGAAACCGACTCTCCTATTCGACGAAGCTACGTTCCAAGTTGCAGTCTCAGTAGTCGTAGCAGCTGTCATGGCTCATCTGAATGCTAACAACGCCAATGTTAGCAAGAGCCCTATCGGGATTCCTGATCCTAACAATGGACAGCAGAAACCATCTCCTACGTACCTAGCCCCCCAAGAACCTCAGGCAACCCCACTGAAGAGAAAGTTTAAGAACAAGGAGGGAAGTACCATGGCTCAATGATCTTCCGAAGGGCAGTAAGCTGAGTCAGTCAATACCCCTGCCAACCCTTCCATCCCGCCACCTAGGAGACCATACCTAGGAAACCTTCCGCACTGCAGCAAGTGTAGCTACCATCATCATGGAATATGCCGGGAACTCTGTTGTACCAGATGCAACATGAAGGGGGCATACCGCTCGCGTCTGCAGAACCCTGATTGAGTTCATTACACCAACCACCAATGTGGCGATCAATCCTATTTGCCATCTATGTGGTGAGATTGGGCACCTCAAGCAGGACTGCCCAACTGAAAGGAACGACAATGGCACAGGAGGAGTCTAACTCTAATGCCTAGGAAGAAGCATCAATGAACCCGGTAAAAGTTTGGTACATCTCTCAATCTCAGATAACTAACCGAAAACATTAACCGAAAACATTAAAAGGTTAATTCTAAAAGTAATTACTCTTCCGTTAAGGTGAAAGTCGCAGCACTGTTGTAAGAATTCAAAATTTTCATTAGGTAGAGCTATAATAGCTAGACATATACATCAAATCCATGTACAATTAAGATAGATAGACCTAGAGTGAGTGATGATGCCTCATTTATTGTTCCTTGTTTGGTTGTGGATTTAAGGCGGAGTCGCTCAGTCAACAGTCCTCCCCACCTAAATTATACATGACTAGTATATGTTAAGCGATTATAGAAAGACCTTGTGAGAATCCATTCATGAAAAGTACGTTATTCTGGAAACTCAGGACTCTCTACAGTTCCGCGTTGACTCTATTAGTCCAAGTATCCACGATAGTGATACACGGGATGAAACCCGAGACGCGTAGAACTTGTGTGCCCGTTCAACACATGACCTTATCAACTCTCATTCTATATCGTGTCGATGTTTGCCAACTTCGACGCCTCTATCAATCATGGTTCGACTTGGTGCAACCATGTGTAAATTCCTAGTGCTGCGTAAAGAGAACTTTCATTGTATCCTAAAACATCAAATAAAGGTCCTTCCGAACCTAATATGTAAACATAACGCGAGGCGTCAGTCGTCTCTCTTATCTAAAACCTTCTGAAGTACCCCTGAGTAGGATATCGTGCACTGTTTACCAACTCTTCCTTAGACAAATAGAACCCGAAGTGAAAGACACTGCAGGTAATTCAGAAGACGTTGGCCACCCGAAGCTTACTCCGTAGATCGCCCAGAAAGAACCTTAGCACCACACAATTAGGTTCGTGAATCAAGAGGAAGGGATTCATGGGACTGGAGTCGCACAACTGAACATCCAGTCGACCTCAATTATATACGGCTTGCGTACACCAAGTATTAGTGGTTAAGCCAAGTATGAGCTCCACCACGAACCTCATAGTAAAACCCTTCACCTTATCCCATAGAATAGAAACTAGAGTCAAGAGAACCACTGCGAGTTGAGCTACTGTAATGACCACAAATCCGAAATTTGTTGTCATCCCGGTTAAGCCAACATAGTAGCTAACACCCTCAATTGGGGAAGAAATCTGGGTCGTAAGAGTCAAGGACGTTAACTACGACCATCCATTCACGTTTTATCCCCCGAATTAAGCATGTCAGTGGGTATTTCGGAAATCCGGAAGCTGCGATAAGTTAAACTTTGAGAAGAGTGGATGAGGAGGCTAGAAGTTCCGAGTAATGGAACCCTATACTTCTAGACTTAACCTAAATCAAGAAAACTCAGAACCACCGGGGGAGTAGTTGCAGAAGATGATCGCCTTATTCAGGCTCTTCGTCCACCCCTTTTCTGACGAGTAGTGCTTAGGACACTCCGCCTCCTCACGTGGAAGAAGTCACCGTCACCCTGTAGACGATAGACTGCATTCTCCGAAGTGAATACTAGAATGCCAAGAACCACAAGATAGCCTCCGCAGCCAAGAATACTTGAATAAAGTACGAAAGTATGTTGCGTAAAGCCTTATAACCCAGATCCCGGTGAGATTATGGACTTGACACCAGTCTAGGTGTTAGTCGATGGGTTACACAAGAAAACGTAATTTCTGGAACTGGAATAAACCAACACCTTGGAGAATAGGGCATGTCTTAGAGATTCATTGGACTACTAGGTGTTCCAAGAATACTATCTCACACAGAAATAGTAGAACCACCTCCCGAGATAGTCCAACACTTCAGAAAATCTCTAAGGACCGAGTCAGCCCTGGGCAAAGATTGCTATTCATGAAACAACAAAGCAAGTAAGAGAATGATTCCTTCTTGTTAGGAATCATATTGTGAAAGCGTCAACTAGGCGATGATGAGAAGTTTAAAGACTTTCTGAACAATCATCTAGTCGAAACCCTATCTCACCGACCCTGAGAGTTTCCGTTAGAAACATCTCAAGAATCAGGAGTGCAAGTTCATTTTGCACAAGATTGAGATAGTCACACTGCAGCAAATAGATACCCGTAGAGATCCAATTCATCCAATGATCCAGGAAACCTCTGAAGGCCAGTCAGCAGGAAACATGAATCCGAGGATAACCTGAACCTTCTAAGAACCAACCTGGGAACTACACCCTCAGTAAGAGAGAACTTTTTAGAACTTCAGATTGGCAATCACGCCAGTGATGATCTCGCCATAGAAGTACACTATGTTCTAAGTACTGAAAAGCTCTACCTTTCCGAGAGCTTAGGACCATCCGAGATTCTTTACAAAATTGGTCTAACCCTCGTCAGACCACGACTACTCTCGGAAATTCCATTAGTTTCAACCCAAATCAATCCACTTCTTAGACTTGAAAAGTGTTTGCCCGACGTCACTCTTTGTATCCCACTCATCTCGATAGAAACCATTGGGAACCCTAACTTCATAGACGAACCGTAGAAATCGCTAACTGGACGAATCGAAATCCGCATCCCGTTAAGTGAAGGTTCGCTGGAACGCCAGGCGAAGACCGGAGTTCACATGGGAGCGCGAGGACCAGATGAACAGGAAGTACCCGCATCTCTTTACTTGATTGTTCATACGTACTTCCCTGCCTAAACTCTAATTTCAGGACGAAATTCCCTCTAACGAGGGGATGATGTGACAACCCGAAATTTACCCCGTCATTTTATCCTCTTTTCCGTTAATAAGACTCGCTTTATTAAATGGTCCGTTAACCTTTTTGGATTAGGTTAATTAAATTGGGACTTTATTATGACTTCATAAGGGTTGGAACAAATTAGAAACACCCTCAATTTTCCCTTGAAAAATTTTAGTTTCAGTCAAGTCAAAATACGACCATTTAATCGGGTGCGACCAAAAGCCCCGTTTAACGTCAGTATTGGGTAGATTTCCACAGAGCCACAAGCTCAACCCCTATATAAGGGGGAGTGGACTCCATTTACACCCTTTTCACTCTCTCTCTTCACTCTCTCTCTACAAGTTGCTTTCGATCCAAAAACTGCCCATTTCGAGCCCCAAACTAGTAAGTGATCTACCCTAACTTGTTGTTTAGCTCATTTAACATGCAAATTCGTGTTTAAGACATCCAATAGGGGCCAAATCATGTCTTTACGGACCAAGATCACTCTTGGACCGTAAACACCCTTAAGTGGGGTTTTGAAGCCCCAAAACCCTCATAAATCACCCCTAGGGCTTAGATATGACTTGTGGACTAACACCTTCGAGCTTAGAACACCAAAACCTTGTATTTTGAGGAGTAAACATGAGTTTACGGCCCAAGATCACTCTTGGACCGTAAACCCCTCTTCAAGGGCCGTGAACACCTTTTAAGGTGTTAGAATTGCCCTCAAACACCTCCTATGGCTCGGGTAGATGTCTAGAATCAACCACAATTGAAGTTTTAGCTTTAAACATTAAAGAAACTATGGGCATTGGAGTTTACGGCCGTAAACCCCCCAAGGATTGGTCCATGGGCCGTAAACTCCCTTAAAGAGGCCAAATGATGCCCTAACTTCCCTATATGGCTTGGAAAAATGCATAGAACTTTATACCCTTTCATTTAAGACATTAAAACATCCAAGAAAACACCACCCATGATTTTACGGCCGTAAACTCATGGGGATATGGTCTTAGGGCCGTAAACTCTATAAAGAGTTTACTCTTGAAGAGTAAACTCCCTAGCTAGGCCATACACTCACTTATTGCAACCCAATAGCCTCCTAGCACTTGACCAAAGTGTTTTCTGCACATTAGGATGCTTAAACATGTTTAATTAGTATTATAAACACTAATTGTATGTAAACATATGTCATCATATGTTATTAGGTCATTCAGTGGGTTCAAGTCTTCACTTGACACCGAGCACCCTACCGACACCTCCGTCCGAGCCACTTACAACAGGTGAGTTCATACCCTTGAATTAACCTTTTAAATGGTTTTAACTGCTTTTATAGGGGGGAATACAAGTTGAACTGTACAGTTATTAATAAATCCCATGTGATTAATAACTGTATAGCAAATGGATTTTACATGTTAAACTGTTTCATCTAACAAAAGGTTTTCCCAATCTCGCTTTCAGTTCTTGTTAAAGTATGAATATCTCTTTAAAAATTATCATAAGTATTCGAAAGGTTTTCCGAAGGTTTTTCAAAGATTTTCCTTAGGTTTTCAAAGTTGATTTATAGAATGAAATCAAGTCGCAATTTCTTGTTAAAGGTTTTCCAAAAGTTTTGTCAAAGTATCCCTTTACACTTTTACTTCGTATCCTTCGATGCATTTATTTTGTTAAATGCATGCCTATATTTGTATAGTTATAGAAATAATGTTTAAAGGACATAGGAAGGCTAGATCGCCCTGTTTCCTTTTCCTTGTTTTGATGTGGTCTGGTGGGTATCGGATATCCGTTCGAAGGTCGTTTAAACATTAGTTAAATAACATGAATACACGTATAGACATTAAGGTTTACATCGACCAGTTCATTTCCCTTGGGTAGCAAGCGCATCCTTCCATTCATCATTCATAGATTCAGTGACACTAGTAATTATTATAGGAATAGTTAGGAGGTTCTATTTACTCTTTCTAGTACGAGAATTCCAAAGGAGTCAGTTCATTCGCGAGTCTAAGTCATTTCCCCAACCCCTCTAATAGAATTCCGTATACGAGATGCATCTTCAGGACACGGATTTCCCCGTGGTCCAATTGGTAACCAGAGTCTCCTGTAGGGAGAGCAGGCATTGTGTGTGTAGATCTATATGGGACTGACACTCCCGCACCCTGACTGCTACCTACAGTCCACGGCCTACCAAGCCAAGGGGTGACAAATGTCACATTATTATGACGCTTGCAGGGCGTTAGGTACTCTAATGTCCATTAGTATGGTTACGAGTATCTCCATGTTTACCCTATAATTCATGGCCTTAAGGTAACGAGAATTTAACACTGTATTCTTGAAACAACACTCTTAGGATTACTTCCATGTTTTAGACCTTGCTAGCTGTATCATTCATTTGATACTGTCTGGGGTCTGCGTTTCTTTGTTATAGACCTTGCTTGCCGTATCGTTCATTTGGTACCGTCTGGGGTCTGTGTTTCCCTTTGTTACACTGAGCCAGGTGTATGGTTCATTCAATACTCTCCTGGAGTCTATGATTTCTTTTGCCTTAGTCAGCAGTATAACTGCTGAGGCATATGTTATTTTTCCCTAGTATTGATATTCTCCTACTTTCTTTAAAAGAAAATACCGAACTTTGGTAACGATAGCATCTAAGGGAAATTTACTCTTTAAACATAACTCTGTCGAGTCTTGGTAGAAGACTGCTTTTATTTAGAAAATATAGGATTTTCTCGAAAGGACGCTAATACACTGTAGATTCTAAATTACTACTTTTCATAAAGTTATTTTGAATAAAATGCTTATTTACACAAATGACACTAAATACTTATGAACTCACCAGCATTTATAAAAATGCTGATACTCGCTTTCAAAATAAGTTGTATTCTCAAGTCAGCAATAGACAGGTACACCCGGAAGCTTTTGTGGAGCCAACCTAGAACCAAGCTGCAACTATTTTAGTTTCTGTATTACTTTGATGTCAGTATGAAATGTAAACTATGTAAAATATTACTATTAATGCAATGGTTGTTGTACTTTGATTACTATACTGCATATGTTGTGATACTTGACATGACGTCATCCACCCCAGAACGTTTCCGCCGTTCCGGTTTTGGGGTGTTACAAATTTGTATCAGAGCATTGTTTACAGTGAGCTCAGTATATCAATTCATAAAAGATATACATCCTATAAATACATTGGGATAAAACACTCTGACCAAGAATTATACTTTTAAATATAACCATATTTTACCAAAGTATAAGAACATTCAGAATCTAAACACTCGAACAAAAGTATCAAAAGAAGAACAAATAAAAGTCTTTGGATGTTGACCATTACCATCAAACCTGGGCATTTATGTAGTCGTAAGCTGGAATAAATGTAACCTAATCAACTAAATTTATTCGAGATGCGACCAACGTGTGCTTGGGAGTGATGGTGGTGTTGCAACGAATCTGAAACTTACCAACTAGGAATGCGAGAGCCAAACATAAAGTTTAAAATACTATGGGAGTATTTTGGAATACTAAAAGACTCACATTAATCCTAGAATCATATTCAGAAGTTAAGAATCAAACAAGAAATTAGAATACAATAGGGGTATTTTAGGATCCATAGATAACCTTGTGTGAAAAACTAAAAAGATCCTTATTGATATACCTATGATTACAGAGGGTATACTTCCAAGGTTATATATAGTAAGGATCCCATAGACTAAGAATGTGTGGTTTCGCTCTATTTCCTTTTCCTTGTTTGGATGTGGATATAGAGTAGTATCACATATTCGAAGTCCTATCGGATCTAAGCTATATATAATTTGTATACCCTATGTAATTTTAGCAGGACTCGATATGGATCGCCCAGTGAAATGTTAATAATCTCTTAGGATTCTTTAGACATTTCCATTCTCTCACGAACCCTGTAGAAAACCCTATCCACTTCAGTATTCGACAGAAGAGTTGATTCAGACCCATAAGAGGTTCATTGAGAAGATTTCTAGTTTGGAAATAAATGAAGTAGGACGAGACTATGGAAATCACCAGGTGCCTATACCTTTTAGGGGCACCGGTGGGAAATCCACCTGAACTTCCAAGATTTCCAGTCATCCATCGTGAAGCGATGACACTCAGGCCCAGGATCAGAAGTAAGACATCGCTGACACTCAGAGTCAGAATCGGAAGTAAGACGGAGTAGAAGTTCAATATGTTTACATGAGAAGAGAACCCTAAGTAACTACCCGAAGAAAACCAATGCCGACCCCAGTCAAGGATAAGAGGTAGACAGAGGGAGCCAGTACATGGAACCCGAGGAGTGTCTTTTCCTCGTTATAGTCGCGCTAATACACCCATAAAATAATACAATTTAGTGAGTTAGTGATTACACTACTCACATTATGTGTTAGGTAAATCGCCTTTTCCCGCCGCAAGTAATATGATTAGAGCGGATCCCCACACCTTTATTGAGAGTGTTTAGCCATAAGTTTGCACGAGCCCTTTTCTTTCGTGATCCTCGTTCCGAACTTCCCTCAAATCTTTCCAAGCCAGAGAGTGAACTTTTCAAGTATAAAGATAACCTTGTAGGAATGACACCCATCTTATGGCTTTCCGATACCCTTACTCCTACCTTAAATTCACGAACTGCATCATAGGAATGTAGGTCGACACTCACATAACCAATATCCGTGGCGCAGGAAAAATTATATCTATTATAGTGAGGATAGATACGTCCAGGGTTAACCATCGTCTCTCATCAGCTTGTGTTCCTTTCCGTGTAGGAAAACCATGCCTCCGAAGAAGCGTAACCAGTCCGCTGGCATGAAACCGACTCTCCTATTCGATGAAGCTACGTTCCAAGTTGCAGTCTCAGCAACCGTAGCAGCTGTCATGGCTCATCTGAATGCTAACAACGCCAATGTTAGCAAGATCCCTATCGGGATTCCTGATCCGAGCAATGGACAGCAGAAACCAACTCCTACGTACCCAGCCCCCCAAGAACCTCAGCCAACCCTACTGAAGAGAAAGTTTAAGAACCAGGAGGGAAGTACCACGGCTCAATGATCCTCCGAAGGGCAACAAGCTGAGTCAGTCAATACCCTTGGCATCCCTTCCATCCCGCCACCTAGTAGACCATACCTAGGAAACCTTCCCCACTGCAGCAAGTGTAGCTACCATCATCATGGAATATGTCGCGAACTCTGTTGTACCAGATGCAACATGAAGGGGGCATACCGCTCGCGTCTGCAGAACCCTGATTGAGTTCATTACACCAACCATCGATGTGGCGATCAATCCAATTTGCCATCTATGTGGTGAGATTGGGCACCTCAAGCGGGATTGCCCAACTGAAAGGAACGACAATGGCGCAGGAGGAGTCTAACTCTAATGCCTAGGAAGAAGCGTCAATGAACCCGGTAAAAGTTTGGTACGTCTCTCAATCTCAGATAACTAACCGAAAACATTAAAAGGTTAATTCTAAAAGTAATTACTCTTCCGTTAAGGTGAAAGTCGCAGCACTGTTGTAAGAATTCAAAATTTTCATCAGGTAGAGCTATAATGGCTCGACATATACATCAAAGCCATGTACAATTAAGATAGATAGACCTAGAGTGAGTGATGCTGCCTCATTTCTTGTTCCTTGTTTAGTTGTGGATTTAAGGCGGAGTGGCTCAGTCAACAGTCCTCCCCACCTAAATTATACATGACTAGTATATGTTAGGCGATTATAGAAAGACCTTGTGAGAATCCATTCATGAAAAGTACGTTATTCCGGAAACTCAGGACCCTCTACAGTTCCGCATCGACTCTATTAGTCCAAGTATCCACGACAGTGATATACACCTAGAACTTGTGTGCCCGTTCAACACATGACCTTATCAACTCTCATTCTATATCGTGTCGATGTATGCCAACTTCGACGACTTTATTAATCATGGTTCGACTTGGTGCAACCATGTGTAAATTCCTAGTGCTGCGTAAAGAGAATTTCGCTGTATCCTAAAACATCAAATAAAGGTCCTTCCGAACCTAATATGTAAACATAACGCAAGCCGTCAGTCGTCTCTCTTATCTAAAACCTTCCGAAATACCCCTGAGTAGGATATCATGCGCTGTTAACCAACTCTTCCTTAGACAAATAGAACCCGAAGTGAAAGACACTATAGGTAATTTAGAAGACGTTAACCACCCGAAGCTTACTCCGTAGATCCCCCAGAATGACCCTTAGCACCTCACAATTAGGTTCGTGAATCAAGAGGAAGGGATTCATGGGACTGACTACTATAACTGAGTACATGCATAAGGGTGGTATATAATTGAGATCAAAAAGATTTAAGATGTGTGGTTCCTCCCTACTCCCTGTTCCTCGTTGTGTTGTGGGTTTAGGCTGGAGTCGCACAACTGAACATCCCGTCGACCTCAATTATATACGACTTGCGTACACCAAGTATTAGTGGTTAAGCCAAGTATGAGCTCCACCACGAACCTCATAGTAAAACCCTTCACCCTATCCCATAGAATAGAAACTAGAGTCAAGAGAACCACTGCGGGTTGAGCTACTGTAATGACCACAAATCCGAAATTTGTTGTCATCCCGGTTAAGCCAAGATAGTAGCTAACACCCTCAATTGGGGAAGAAATCTGGTTCGTAAGAGGCAAGGACGTTGACTACGACCATCCATTCACGCTTAGGACCATCCCAGATTCTTTACAAAATTTGTCAAACCCTCGTCAGACTACGACTACTTTTGGAAATTCCATAAGATTCACCCCAAATCAATTCACTTCTTAGACTTGAAAAGTGTTTGACCGACATCACTCTTTGTATCCCACTCATCTCGATAGAAACCATTAGGAACCCTAACTTCGTAGACGAACCGTAGAAATCCCTAACTGGACGAATCGAAATCCGCATCCCGTTAAGTGAAGGTTCGCTGGAAGGCCAGGCGAAGACCGGAGTTCACTTGGGAGCACGAGGACCAAACGAACAGGAAGTACCCGCATCTCTTTACTCGATTGTTCATACCTACTTCCCTGCCTAAACTCTAATTTCGGGACGAAATTCCCTCTAACGGGGGGATGAGGTGACAACCCGAAATTTACCCCGTCATTTTATCCTCGTTTACGTTAATAAGACTCGATTTATTAAATGGTCCGTTAACCTTTTTGGATTAGGTTAATTAAATTGGGACTTTATTATGACTTCATAAGGGTTGGAACAACTTAGAAACACCCTCAATTTTCCCTTGTAAAATTTTAGTTTCAGTCAAGTCAAAATACGACCATTTAATCGGGTGCGACCAAAAGCCCCGTTTAACGTCAGTATTGGGTAGATTTCCATAGAGCCACAAGCTCAACCCCTATATAATGGGGAGTGGACTCCATTTACACCCTTTTCACTCTCTCTCTTCACTCTCTCTCTACAAGTTGCTTTCGATCCAAAAACCGCCCATTTCGAGCCCCAAACTAGTAAGTGATCTACCCTAACTTGTTGTTTAGCTCATTTAACATGCAAATTCGTGTTTAAGACATCCAATAGGGGCCAAATCATGTGTTTATGGCCCAAGATCACTCTTGGACCGTAAACACCCTTAAGTGGGGTTTTGAAGCCCCAAAACCCTCTTAAATCACTCCTAGGGCTTAGATATGACTTGTGGACTTACACCTTCGAGCGTAGAACACCAAAACCTTGTATTTTGAGGAGTAAACATGAGTTTATGGCCCAAGATCACTCTTGGACCGTAAACCCCTCTTTAAGGGCCGTGAACACCTTTTAAGGTGTTAGAATTGCCCTCAAACACCTCCTATGGCTCGGGTAGATGTCTAGAATCAACCACCATTGAAGTTTTAGCTTTAAACATTAAAGAAACTATGGGCATTGGAGTTTACGGCCGTAAACCCCCCAAGGATTGGTCCATGGGCCGTAAACTCCCTTAAAGAGGCCAAATGATGCCCTAACTTCCCTATATGGCTTGGAAAAATGCATAGAACTTTATACCCTTTCATTTAAGACCTTAAAACATCCAAGAAAACACCACCTATGAGTTTACGGCCGTAAACTCATGGGGATATGGTCTTAGGGCCGTAAACTCTATAAAGAGTTTACTCTTGAAGGGTAAACTCCCTAGCTATGCCATACACTCCCTTATTGCAACCCAATAGCCTCCTAGTACTTGACCAAAGTGTTTTCTGTACATTAGGATGCTTATACATGTTTAATTAGTATTATAAACACTAATTGTATGTAAAAATATGTCATCATATGTTATTAGGTCATTAAGTGGGTTCAAGTCTTCACTTGACACCGAGCACCCTACCGACACCTCCGTCCGATCCACTTACAACAGGTGAGTTCATACCCTTGAATTAACCTTTTAAATGGTTTTAACTGCTTTTATAGGGGGGAATACAAGTTGAACTGGACAGTTATTAATAAATCTCATGTGATTAATAACTGTATAGCAAATGGATTTTACGTGTTAAGCTGTTTCATCTAACAAAAGGTTTTCCCAATCTCGCTTTCAATTCTTGTTAAAGTATGAATATCTCTTTAAAAATTATCATAAGTATTCGAAAGGTTTTCCAAAGGTTTTTCAAAGATTTTCCTTAGGTTTTCAAAGTTTATTTATAGAATGACATCAAGTCGCAATTTCTTGTTAAAGGTTTTCCAAAAGAGTTGTCAAAGTATCCCTCTACGCTTTTACTTCGTATCCTTCTATGCTTTTATTTCGTTAAATGCATGTCTATATTTGTATAGTTATATAAATAATGTTTAAAGGACTTAGGAAGGCTAGTTCGCCCTGTTTCCTTTTCCTTGATTGGATGTGGTCTGGTGGGCATGGGATATCCATCCGAAGGTCGTTTAAACATTAGTTATATATCATGAATACACGTATAGACATTAAGGTTTACATCGACCAGTTCATTTCCCTTGGGTAGCAAGGGCATCCTTCCATTCATCATTCATAGATTCAGTGACACTAGTAACTATTATAGGAATAGTTAGGAGGTTCTATTTACTCTTTCTAGTACGAGAATTCCAAAGGAGTCAGTTCATTCGCGAGTCTATATCATTTCCCCAGCGCCTCTAATAGAATTCAGTATACGAGATGCATCTTCAGGACACGGATTTCCCCGTGGTCCAGTTGGTAACCAGAGTCTCCTGTAGGGAGAGCAGGCATTGTGTGTATAGATCTATACGAGACTGACACTCCCGCACCCTGACTGCTAGCTACAGTCCACGACCTCCCAAGCTAAGGGGTGACAAATGTCACATTATTATGACGCTTGCAGGGCGTTAGGTACTCTAGTGTCAATTAGTATGGTTACGAGTATCTCCATGTTTACCTTATAATTCATAGCCATAAGGTAACGAGAATTTAACACTGTATTCTTGAAACAACACTCTTAGGATTAATTCCATGTTTTAGACCTTGCTAGTTGTATCATTCATTTGATACTGTCTGGGGTCTGCGTTTCTTTGTTTTAGACCTTGCTAGCCGTATCGTTCATTTGATACCATCTGGGGTCTGTGTTTCCCTTTGTTAGACTGAGCCAGGTGTATCGTTCATTCAATACTCTCCTGGAGTCTATGATTTCTTTTTCCTTAGTCAGCAGTATAACTACTAAGGCATATGTTATTTTTCCCTAGTATTGATATTCTCCTACTTTCTTTAAAAGCAAATACCGAACTTTGGTAACGATAACATCTAAGGGAAAATTACTGTTTAAACATAACTCTGTCGAGTCTTGGTAGAAGACTGCTTTTATTTAGAAAATATAGGATTTTCTCGAAAGGACGCTAATACACTGTAGATTCTAAATTACTACTTTTCATAAAGTTATTTTAAATAAAATGCCTATTTACACAAATGACACTAAATACTTATGAACTCACCAGCATTTATAAAAATGATGATACTCGCTTTCAAAATAACTTGTATTTTCAGGTCAGCAATAGACAGGTACACCTGGGAGCTTTTGTGAAGCCAACCTAGAACCAAGCTGCAACTATTTTAGTT
Source organism: Lactuca serriola (assembly GCF_051521515.1). Taxonomy (NCBI): domain Eukaryota; kingdom Viridiplantae; phylum Streptophyta; class Magnoliopsida; order Asterales; family Asteraceae; genus Lactuca; species Lactuca serriola. The sequence goes on along the minus strand of NC_136408.1, from coordinate 144,171,277 downwards.
TCTGTATTACTTTGATGTCACTATGAAATGTAAACTATGTAAAATATTACTATTAATGCCATGGTTGTTGTACTTTGATTACTATACTGCATATGTTGTGATACTTGACATGACGTCATCCACCCCAGAACGTTTCCGCCGTTCCGGTTTTGGGGTGTGACAGATTGGTATCAGAGCATTGTTTATAGTGAGCTCAGTATATCAATTCATAAAAGATATACATCCTATAAAGACGGAGTAGAAGTTCAATATGTCTACATGAGAAGAGAACCCTAGGTAACTACCCGAAGAAAACCAACGCCGACCCCAGTCAAGGATAAGAGGTAGATAGAGGGAGCTAGTACATGGAACCCGAGGAGTGTCTTTTCCTCGTTATATTCGTGCTAATACACCCATAAAATAATAAAATTTAGTGAGTTAGTGATTACGCTACTCACATTATGTGTTAGGTAAATCACCTTTTCCCGCCGCAAGTAATATGATTAGAGCGGATCCCCACACCTTTATTGAGAGTGTTTAGCCATAAGTTTGCACGAGCCCTTTTCTTTCGTGATCCTCGTTCCGAACTTCCCTCAAATCTTTCCAAGCCGGAGAGTGAACTTTTCCAGTATAAAGATAACTTTGTAGGAACGACACCCATCTTATGGCTTTCTGATACCCTTACTCCTACCTTGAATTCACGAACTGCATCATAGGAATGTAGGTCGACACTCACATAACCAATATCCGTGGCGCAGGAAAAATTATACCTATTATAGTGAGGATAGATACGTCCAGGGTTAACCATCGTCTCTCATCAGCTTATGTTCCTTTCCGTGTAGGAAAACCATGCCTCCGAAGAAGCGTAACCAGTCCGCTGGCATGAAACCGACTCTCCTATTCGATGAAGCTACGTTCCAAGTTGCAGTCTCAGCAGTCGTAGCAGCTGTCATGGCTCATCTGAATGCTAACAACGCCAATGTTAGCAAGAGCCCTATCGGGATTCCTGATCCTAGCAATGTACAGCAGAAACCAACTCCTACGTACCTAGCCCCCCAAGAACCTCAGCCAACCCCACTGAAGAGAAAGTTTAAGAACAAGGAGGGAAGTACCACGGCTCAATGATCCTCCGAAGGGCAACAAGCTGAGTCAGTAAATACCCTTGCCATCCCTTCCATCCCGCCACCTAGTAGACCATACCTAGGAAACCTTCCCCACTGCAGCAAGTGTAGCTACCATCATCATGGAATATGCCGGGAACTCTGTTGTACCAGATGCAACATGAAGGGGGCATACCGCTCGCATCTGCAGAACCCTGATTGAGTTCATTACACCAACCATCGATGTGGCGATCAATCCAATTTGCCATCTATGTGGTGAGATTGGGCATCTCAAGCGGGACTGCCCAACTGAAAGGAACGACAATGGTGCAGGAGGAGTCTAACTCTAATGCCTAGGAAGAAGCGTCAATGAACCCGGTAAAAGTTTGGTACGTCTCTCAATCTCAGATAACTAACCGAAAACATTAACCGAAAACATTAAAAGGTTAATTCTAAAAGTAATTACTCTTCCGTTAAGGTGAAAGTCGCAGCACTGTTGTAAGAATTCAAAATTTTCATCAGGTAGAGCTATAATGGCTCGACATATACATCAAAGCCATGTACAATTAAGATAGATAGACCTAGAGTGAGTGATGCTGCCTCATTTCTTGTTCCTTGTTTAGTTGTGGATTTAAAGCGGAGTGGCTCAGTCAACAGTCCTCCCCACCTAAATTATACATGACTAGTATATGTTAGGCGATTATAGAAAGACCTTGTGAGAATCCATTCATGAAAAGTATGTTATTCCGGAAACTCAGGACCCTCTACAGTTCCGCATCGACTCTATTAGTCCAAGTATCCACGACAGTGATATACGCCTAGAACTTGTGTGCCCGTTCAACACATGACCTTATCAACTCTCATTCTATATCGTGTCGATGTATGCCAACTTCGACGACTTTATCTATCATGGTTCGACTTGGTGCAACCATGTGTAAATTCCTAGTGCTGCGTAAAGAGAATTTCGCTGTATCCTAAAACATCAAATAAAGGTCCTTCCGAACCTAATATGTAAACATAACACAAGCCGTCAGTCGTCTCTCTTATCTAAAACCTTCCGAAATACCCCTGAGTAGGATATCATGCGCTGTTAACCAACTCTTCCTTAGACAAATAGAACCCGAAGTGAAAGACACTGTAGGTAATTCAGAAGACGTTAACCACCCGAAGCTTACTCCGTAGATCCCCCAGAATGACCCTTAGCACCTCACAATTAGGTTCGTGAATCAAGAGGAAGGGACTCATGGGACTGACTACTATAACTGCGTACATGCATAAGGGTGGTATATAATTGAGATCAAAAAGATTTAAGATGTGTGGTTCCTCCCTACTCCCTGTTCCTCATTGTGTTGTGGGTTTGGGCTGGAGTTGCACAACTGAGCATCTTGTCGACCTCAATTATATTCGACTTGCGTACACCAAGTATTAGTGGTTAAGCCAAGTATGAGCTCCACCACGAACCTTATAGTAAAACCCTTCACCCTATCCCATAGAATAGAAACTAGAGTCAAGAGAACCACTGCGAGTTGACCTACTGTAATGACCACAAATCCGAAATTTGTTGTCATCCTGGTTAAGCCAACATAGTAGCTAACACCCTCAATTGGGGAAGAAATCTGGGTCGTAAGAGTCAAGGACGTTGACTACGACCATCCATTCACGCTTAGGACCATCCCAGATTCTTTACAAAATTGGTGCAACCCTTGTCAGACCACGACTAGTTTCGGAAATTCCATAAGATTCACCCCAAATCAATCCACTTCTTAGACTTGAAAAGTGTTTGCCCGACGTCACTCTTTGTATCCCACTCATCTCGATAGAAACCATTGGGAACCCTAACTTCGTAGACGAACCGAATCGAAATCTGCATCCCGTTAAGTTAAGGTTCGTTGGAACGCCAGGCGAAGACCGGAGTTCACTTGGGAGCGCGAGGACCAAACGAACAGGAAGTACCCGCATCTCTTTACTCGATTGTTCATACCTACTTCCCTTCCTAAACTCTAATTTCGGAACGAAATTCCCTCTAACGGGGGGATGATGTGACAACCCGAAATTTACCCCGTCATTTTATCCTCTTTTACGTTAATAAGACTCGCTTTCTTAAATGGTCCGTTAACCTTTTTGGATTAGGTTAATTAAATTGGGACTTTATTATGACTTCATAAGGGTTGGAACAAATTAGAAACACCCTCAATTTTCCCTTGTAAAATTTTAGTTTCAGTCAAGTCAAAATACGACCATTTAATCGGGTGCGACCAAAAGGCCCGTTTAACGTCAGTATTGGGTAGATTTCCACAGAGCCACAAGCTCAACCCCTATATAAGGGGGAGTGGACTCCATTTAGACCTTTTTCACGCTCTCTTTTCACTCTCTCTCTACAAGTTGCTTTCGATCCAAAAACCGCCCATTTCGAGCCCCAAACTAGAAGTCATCTACCCTAACTTGTTGTTTAGCTCAGAAACTAAAACCGCCCATATCACTCCTAGGGCTTAGATATGACTTGTGGACTTACACCTTCGATCTTAGAACACCAAAACCTTGTATTTTGAGGAGTAAACATGAGTTTACGGCCCAAGATCACTCTTGGACCGTAAACCCCTCTTTAAGGGCCGTGAACACCTTTTAAGGTGTTAGAATTGCCCTCAAACACCTCCTACGGCTCGGGTAGATGTCTAGAATCAACCACAATTGAAGTTAGGGCTTTAAACATTAAAGAAACTATGGACATAGGAGTTTACGGCCGTAAACCCCCCAAGGATTGGTCCATGGGCCGTAAACTCCCTTAAAGAGGCCAAATGATGCCCTAACTTCCCTATATGGCTTGGAAAAATGCATAGAACTTTATACGCTTTCATTTAAGACCTTAAAACATCCAAGAAAACACCACCCATGATTTTACGGCCGTAAAATCATGAAGATATGGTCTTAGGACCGTAAACTATATAAAGAGTTTACTCTTGAAGAGTAAACTCCCTAGCTAGGCCATACACTCCCTTATTGCAACCCAATAGCCTCCTAGCACTTCACCAAAGTGTTTTCTGCACATTAGGATGTTTAAACATGTTTAATTAGTATTATAAACTCTAATTGTTTGTAAACATATGTCATCATATGTTATTAGGTCATTAAGTGGGTTCAAGTCTTCACTTGACACCGAGCACCCCACCGACACCTCCGTTTGATCCACTTACAACAGGTGAGTTCATACCCTTGAATTAACCTTTTAAATGGTTTTAACTGCTTTTATAGGGGGGAATACAAGTTAAACTGTACAATTATTAATAAATCTCATGTGATTAATAACTGTATAGCAAATGGATTTTACATGTTAAGCTGTTTCATCTAACAAAAGGTTTTCCCAATCTCGCTTTCAATTCTTGTTAAAGTATGAATATCTCTTTAAAAATTATCATAAGTATTCGAAAGGTTTTCCAAAGGTTTTTCAAAGATTTTCCTTAGGTTTTCAAAGTTTATTTATAGAATGACATTAAGTCGCAATTTCTTGTTAAAGGTTTTCCAAAAGTTTTGTCAAAGTATCCCTCTACGCTTTTACTTCGTATCCTTCTATGCTTTTATTTCGTTAAATGCATGCCTATATTTGTATAGTTATATAAATAATGTTTAAACGACTTAGGAAGGCTAGTTCGCCCTGTTTCCTTTTCCTTGATTGGATGTGGTCTGGTGGGCATGGGATATCCGTCCGAAGGTCGTTTAAACATTAGTTATATATCATGAATACACGTATAGACATTAAGGTTTACATCGACCAGTTCATTTCCCTTGGGTAGCAAGGGCATCCTTCCATTCATCATTCATAGATTCAGTGACACTAGTAACTATTATAGGAATAGTTAGGAGGTTCTATTTACTCTTTCTAGTACGAGAATTCCAAAGGAGTCAGTTCATTCGCGAGTCTATATCATTTCCCCAACGCCTCTAATAGAATTCAGTATACGAGATGCATCTTCAGGACACAGATTTCCCCGTGGTCCAGTTGGTAACCAGAGTCTCATGTAAGGAGAGCAGGCATTGTGTGTATAGATCTATACGAGACTGACACTCCCGCACCCTGACTGCTAGCTACAGTCCACGGCCTACCAAGCCAAGGGGTGACAAATGTCACATTATTATGACGCTTGCAGGGCGTTAGGTACTCTAATGTCCATTAGTATGGTTACGAGTATCTCCATGTTTACCTTATAATTCATGGCCTTAAGGTAACGAGAATTTAACACTGTATTCTTGAAACAACACTCTTAGGATTACTTCCATGTTTTAGACCTTGCTAGCTGTATCATTCAGTTGATACTGTCTGGGGTCTGCGTTTCTTTGTTATAGACCTTGCTTGCCGTATCGTTCATTTGATACCGTCTGGGGTCTGTGTTTCCCTTTGTTACACTGAGCCAGGTTTATGGTTCATTCAATACTCTCCTGGAGTCTATGATTTCTTTTGCCTTAGTCAGCAGTATAACTGCTGAGGCATATGTTATTTTTCCCTAGTATTGATATTCTCCTACTTTCTTTAAAAGCAAATACCGAACTTTGGTAACGATAGCATCTATGGGAAAATTACTCTTTAAATATAACTCTGTCGAGTCTTGGTAGAAGACTGCTTTTATTTAGAAAATATAGGATTTTCTCGAAAGGACGCTAATACACTGTAGATTCTAAATTACTACTTTTCATAAAGTTATTTTGAATAAAATGCTTATTTACACAAATGACACTAAATACTTATGAACTCACCAGCATTTATAAAAATGCTGATACTCTCTTTCAAAATAACTTGTATTTTCAGGTCAGCAATAGACAGGTACACCCGGGAGCTTTTGTGAAGCCAACCTAGAACCAAGTTGCAACTATTTTAGTTTCTGTATTACTTTGATGTCACTATGAAATTTAAACTATGTAAAATTATTACTATTAATGCAATGGTTGTTGTACTTTGATTACTATACTGCATATGTTGTGATACTTGACATGACGTCATCCACCCCGGAACATTTCCGACGTTCTGGTTTTGGGGTGTGACATCGGAGGGTTCTCCCCCACTTGGACCCGACTAACTCCTTACTGCTCACTGGTCAAAAGGATTCCCCAACCTTCCTTCCACTAAGGGCGATCTGCTGTCCGCTAACGTTTATCTCTGTCGGCACTCCATCTGACCTTTACCAGATCCGAAGCATTCTTGCTAACTAACCTAGCACCCTTCAGTCTTTTACTGTACTTGCTTTAGTGACTGCATCCTAAGAAACTACGTTTAGGGTGAATATCTCCAACTCACCTCCTTACTGACTGCTAGCTACTCCACTAGAAGCTTTAGATTGTCACTACTAAGGATATAACCGATCAGTACTCGAATGACACCTTCCAAAAGTAGTGAGACACTTCTGAATATTACACATACATGCGACAGTTACTATATCCGGAGTAGCATGCTCTAGATGGGACGACCTCCAACTATCATTCTAACATCCAAGGTATGCAAATGGCATATAACTCAATCACAAACATGTAATATGATACCCCAGCACATATGCTTATTAATATCGCTGTAGCAACATAACAATAGTATCATGAATAATAATTGACAGGAATATAAAAGATACATACCTCCAACACCCGGCGCTGCTCGAACCCTATCTACAATCAATCGGTACAATCTGCTTCGAGCCGTGGGCGTCCTTGTCCGGCCCTGGCAACCGCTGGTGGTACTCGAAGGTACAGGGGCAGGAGTTATAACCTGCTCTGCTGCATACACGCCTGGACGGTGGGCCTTCTTGTGGCCTCTCTGACCACAATGGAAACATATCGGGTTAAGTCCCTGGGTGATGGTAGTAGTATAATCCCTACTGAAATGACCCATCCGTCCGCACCTGAAGCAGCCCAAATCACCACCACTACCACACCTGCACGCACCCAAGTGCGTCCTACCCCACTTCCTGCATCGACTGCGACTCTGATGGTACCTTGATCTCCAATCCGATCCCTTGGGCGTTTTGCCCGAACCTGTGGCTACCTGTGTCCCATCTGTTTTCCTTTTCCTTTCGGACTCCATGCCCATCTCTCGCTCCTGAGCTACCCTATCGACCCCATCCATCATCTGAACAACTGCTGTCTGATCCTGGAGCTTTGCAGTCAACTTACCAGTGATCCTCAACTATCCAATCATCATGCGAATGGCTCACGATACCTCCTCAACTATCCAATCATGCAGAGGTCTCTCTTGAAGACAGGATGCCTCACTCACTCCTGTCCCCTGATGGCAAAAGCTAGAAATGGGATCTCCCTCCCTGATGGATCCCTGAACGTCATAAGAATCGGGCTCTAGACGAGCCCCACTTGGTTCTGAAGATATCCCGGCCCTAAAGGCCTCAAGATGACTGTTTATAAGCTCCACAATGGCCTCTCTAACCGAACCGAAAATCACTGGAGTCTGATCGATGATGTTGCCCATAATCTCTGCGGAAATGGAATCCGTCATCTGATCATCAAGCTGCCCGGCTCTAGAGCCCGAGCCAGATCCCTCCCTGGTACCTAAACTGCTAACTGGTATCTCGTGCAAAGTCATCATGCTGAAAATATAATACACTATTGATCAATATACACATCGCTGCTGAGGGATCTCTCACGCACTCTACTAGTTCCCTGGTTTTGTCTCTGCCCCTCTTGAATCGAGTACAGATCCTCTGCTTTCAGTAGTACGGGCCCATACTACATTCCACATCTATCCGTACTTTCCTCAGGAGTTACCCCAACTCCACCAAGTCCCTTTCTTCTACTACTAATCTCTGGTACTCTCATCCTAGGCTTGCCCTAGGGAAACTTCTAACTCATCCAGACCAGTCCTCAGCTGCTGAAAGCCCCTTCATAATGCCAGTTAGCCACCACATGGATACCATCACATGCAATGAGGCTCAGATAATCCTTCGAGTAAGGGACTTATCCCTACAACGGTTAGGACTCAGACAATAGCTACGCAATAGGGTCGAATCCAATCCTCTAAGATTATTCAACCCTGATTTCATGCGACTTAACGTATCCACCAAATAGCTAACTCCCATCACTCAAGGTCCCACAAAGCACAAAGCAAGAAGCATTCGGACAAAGGAAACTATTCAAGCAAATCTATTCTCATAACAAGAAACTGTACTAGCATATAATGCTAAGCTCACACTACCAGGCATAACCTAAATAGGCTATCCTACTACCGTCTACTCAATACTAGCATGCAATTCTCATAAAGGTGAAACACATAAAGCAGGCACATAAGGCATCCTCCTAGATCCTTAGTCCTATACTAGCATGCTGTTCTACTGAAACTGAGACTGAAACTGAACTAATAATCATAACATAAAATTGTATGGGTAATTTGGAGTACTTACTTAAGCTCGGCTGATTGCATGCACCACACCCTTTTTCTCTTTTCAAAGTTATTTTCTTTCTCAAATTCTTTTAGCTTTTTTCTAAAACTCTTTTCTTTTCTAAAAATCCATTTCTTTGATAACTGATTTCCTTTGAAAACTTTCTATACCAATTCCTCGGTTTGAGTTCAGACACACCTGTAAGTATGTCCGAATCCCTCAAACCAAGGCTCTGAATCCAACTTGAAACGACCCAAAAATAACGACTAAAATTTTTCTTTAAAACATTACTAAGATCATTTTTATAAGGAAAAAGTATCAAAAGCCATAACATACTTTCATTGTATTAATTCAAAACATAAACTGATTATCAGAGTTAAACATCCCAGGCTAGCTGACTATGGTGTGTGCACTGCAATCTCTCCGAGCTCCTCTTTTGAAAACTGAGTACCTGAAACCAAAAACTGAAACTGTAAGCACGAAGCTTAGTGAGCTCCACCAAACTACCACATACCATACAATAACATATAAAGCACATACTGGGCCTTGCCCACTACATCAAACCGAGGTCCGGACTAACTGGGGCCTTACCCCTGCATCGGACCGAAGTCCGGAAACAGACTCGGACCTTGTCCTCTGCATCAGACCGAAGTCTGGACAAACTGGGGCGTTGCCCCCTGCATCAGACCGAAGTTCGGAAACTAACTGGGACCTTGTCCCTTGCATCGGATCAAAGTTCGGACTAACTAGGGCCTTGCCCCCTGCATCGGACCGAAGTCCAGAAACTGACTAAACGTAGCATAGCATAACATATCAACTAGCATGAACACATATACTGCATACTGCATCGGGCCGTAGCCCGGAACACATAACACACAAATCCTATCTGAGCCACGAAGGCATCAAACATACTAACTACTCCATCAGACCAAAGTTCAGAAACTACTGCTAACTGAATGGGTCGGCATTGTGGCCGTAGACCCATTCCTACTAGAAGGAAACTCACCTGAACTGCTGAACTCTGCTGGTAACCCTCTGGCTGCTAACCGACAATCGTCTGGAACGCTGCTCGTCAAACTCTCCGAGCTACCAAAATCAAAGTAACACTTAGTCCGACTGTCCTCCAAAAGTCAACTAACTCAACTCTTATCGAAGTCAAAGTCCTGGTCAAGGTCAACCTTCTAGGTTGACCCTACTCGCCGAGTCAGCCTACTGACTTGCCGAGTTCATTGATTTCCGAGTTCTGTCCTGTCCAACTCACTGAGTCCCCACTCAACTCACCGATCTGAGTCTAGACTCGAAGGGTTTGGGGTTTCACGACTTGACACGCCGAGTCCAAGAACATACTCGCTGAGTCCAGCGCAATCTTCAACCGACTCGTCGAGTTGTTCATCCAACTCATCGAGTTCGTCTCCATCTTCATACTACTCGCCGAGTCTACTCAAAGGACTCGCTGATTCTATTCAGTCCTTAATCCATGCAGTGGCTTTTCGAGCCCAATAGGGACTCCAACTCATAGATCCATACTTCGAAGGCCTATTCCTCACGTAAAGTGGCAAACTTTACATGTAGATAAAGAGATCTATGCTTAAAACAGTCCAAACTAGGGTTTAAGACAAAGAGGCTTCACTATCAACCCAAGGGCAGATGCTTTATGATTCTCTAGGCCAAGATACACTCAGATCTGAAGTAGCAACTTCAGATCTGGGCTTCTAACTCGAAATGGTTCTTAAACATGGCATAAAAGCCCCAAATCTCATAACCAAGGTTGATCTATATGTAAAAGAGGGAAGGTAACGATTCATTACCTTCAAATGCCCTGGAATGTTCCACAAACTCTGGATCCAAGGCTTCTTCTCGCACCACTATGACTATCTTCTCTTCCAAGCTCCAAATTACTTCACCAAGGGTAGATCTTGCTCCAAAAACGATTATGGCGGTTAGGGTTTGGTGTTCTGGGTTACAGAGGCAGTAAAGGAACCCTGGGGAAGAGAATGAGACATTTAAATAGGCTCCAAGTCTCAGATTTAGGGTTTTCCTCGCTCAGACCCAACTCGCCGAGTCCACGAGCCGACTCGCCGAGTTGGTCACTTACTCGATCCCCGGATCCCGCTCCGACTCGTTGAGTTCCTCCCTTGAATCGACGAGTCCACTCCTTTGACTTAGGGTATTCTTTCCTTTTCTTGGCCTTTCTAATCTTTGGTGTTACATAATTACCACTCTAGGTAAGGTAAAGTGAGAAGACTCACCTCGTAAGATGTCTAGTAAACTCTCGTGCTCGATATCCTCGATCTAGCCTCTGCCTAGCACAATGGTAATAATTCTAATTAATACTCTCCTTACATCCTCATATGTAGAGAATGGACAGAAGACCATTATACCCCTCCCTGACCCTTCTTAGTCAGTTTGACCAAAACCGAAGGTCAACCGAAGTCACCTCCAGTCAACGGTCCAAATTGACTAGACTCGCTGAGTGCACTCGTGTGACTCGGCGAGTTCATGTGTATCCTCTGAATCCTTCGAAGGCTTCACTCGGCTCGTCGAGTTAACCTCCTAACTAAATGGGTCATACTGGCCACGAATCGCGGGGCAACCCGATCCGACTCGTCGAGTCGTCCCATGGACTCAGCGACTTTCCTCCATGACATTACTCATATGACCTTCTGAGGTCAGATCTGTTTCTCTAACCTATAGATATGGCCTTATAACACCCAAAAGTCATGTAAAGGTCTGAACTTGATGTCCATGCATGGTGTATTTTTCTCAATAACCATAATCCCTCCATTAATGGTTCCAAGCTTCAAGGTTCCATGTTTACTCTACCAAGGCTTCATATTTTCGGGCTCTCTGGACCTGGAAAGGTCCAGATCTGCAACACAAACTTGCAATATGGGTTTGATGCATTCAAGACCCCAATAATGAAGTGATTCAAGCCCTAATCCCCAAAAAGCAATTTACAAGATAGGGAAGAAAAGGGGTCGAAATGATACCTCACACTAAAGCCCCTTGTTGGAATAACTCAGCTCTACAACTTCCTTTGGTCCTTCTTGCTGGAACTCTTCTTTCCCCTTTGCAAAATCACACCACTAACAAAAGATAGCTCTTTCTCTCACTCTACACACTCAAGCTCGCTATGGTTCTCTCTTCTGGACAGGTAGCCCGCAAATGAAGGCCATAAGGATCTTTAAATAGGTTACAAGCCCAAAGATTTAGGGTTTCAGCCCACAGTGCAGACTCGTCGAGTCGACTCGCCGACTCATCGAGTCCATTCAATAATCCGAGTCACCAATCACGACCATAATTGATGAATTGAGGCACCAACTCGTCGAGTCACTCCTCATAACTCAAAATAAATACTCAAACTGTCATACGTGGAAATCCGTATTTACACACGACCTGAGCCATTGTTATTTACTCCATGACAAGTGTCCTAGAAGATTCCTATATGCGGAGAATCAAGTTTCCTTATCGAATAAAGATATGTACTGAATTCACGTCATGATATCCTATTGGTCATGACGTGAGGAGCATTTTATGGAAACTATATATATCATTTGTTAGATTAACTTGAAGAAGGATTGGAGAGAATTCGAAGCTTTCTAAGACAACTTTTGAGATAGAAAATCTACGAAAAGAAAGCATTGGAAGCAAAAGAGGATTGGAGATTAGAGATTTTGAAGATTGTAGCAAGAATTCACACAACACGTTCGATTTTCATTAGATTGATCATGTCTAGTTTAAATTCTTATGTTTTTATGTATTTATTTTCTTCAATGATGAGCTAAATCATTAGGCTTTCATTTAGTGTAGATGAACCTTAATAATATGTGTTAGTTTCGTTTAGCTTGTGTTTGATTATAAATACCTAGAATGTTAAAAGTTTAAATCTTTGTTGCTTAGATTCAAGTTATGTGTAGTTGAATGCCAATTTTAATTGCATGAAGTTGTCTACCTAGTTGTTTATGATCATTAAATTGCTAGAGGTCACCCTAAAATACGTGGAAGGTGTTATGGATCTGACTCAACTCCGCAGGTAGCTCCAAACGGTACACTACCTAGCCCACTCTAGCGGTCACCTTGAAAGGACTAATGTATCGGGGCCCCATCTTGCCCCTTTTCCTGAAACGAATCACCCCGTTCCAAGGGGATACCTTCAGGAGTACAAAGTCTCCAGCTTGGAACTCGAGCTTGGATCTTCGCCTGTCCGCGTAACTCTTCTGGCCACTCTGGGCTGTCAGTAGCCTCTGTCTGACCTGCTGAATCTGCTCATTCGTCTTAACCACTATCTCAGTGCTTCCCATCACTTGTTGCCCTATCTCTCCCCAACGGATGGGGGTCCTACACTTCCTCCCATATAACAACTCAAAGGGAGGCATACCAATACTCGAATGATGGCTTTGTTGTAAGAAAACTCAGCCAAAGGTAGGTATGTGTCCCAACTTCCACCGAAGTCCATAACACATGCTCGAAGCATATCCTCGAGTGTCTGAATCATCCGCCCACTCTGCCCGTCCGTCTGTGGGTGATAAGCAGTACTGATGTGCAATCTCGTACCCAACTCCTCATGAAACTTCTTCCAGAACCTGGAATTAAAACACACATCTCGGTTTGACACGATCGAGACCGGCACTCCATGCCGAGACACCACCTCTCTCACATATATCTCTACCAGTCTTTCTGCAGAAGAGCTCTCACTGATAGCAAGGAAGTGAGTGCTCTTCGTCAGTCGATCCACAATCACCCAGATTGCGTCGACTCCCCACACAGTCCTCTGCAACTTGGTAATAAAGTCCATAGTGATTTGTTCCCACTTTCATTGGGGAACCTCTAGTGGCTGCAACTTGCCATGCGGACGCTGGTGCTCGGCCTTAACCCGACGACAGGTCAAGCACCTCTCGACTACCCATGCAATATCCCTCTTCATATAGGGCCACCAGTAATCTCTCTTCAAGTCCAAATACATCATACTGGCCCCATGATGGATCTAAAATCTCAATCTATGTGCCTCCTCCATCAGTGTGCTACGAGCTCCGCCCGTATACGACACCTAAATCCGACCATGAAAGGTCATAAGCCCTCGACTATCTGTCACAAACTCAGATACCTGTCCAGTCACTCGCTCTCTCTTGCGGTTCTCCGGTCTTACGGCCTCCGTCTGGTCCTCTCGGATAGTGTCTAACACCGGAGTCATCACCGTCATTCTCATGCATATATCTCAAATTGGGGAATTCTCAGCCCTGCGGCTCAAGGCATCGTCTACAACGTTAGCCTTGCCCAGGTGGTACAGGATGTCACAGTCGTAATCCTTTACCACATCCAACCATCTCCTTTTGCGCATATTCAGGTTGGGCTGATCCATCAGATACTCCAAGCTCTTGTGGTCCGTGTATATGGTACACCGAACCCCATACAAATAATGGCGCCATATCTTGAGGGCGAATACCACTACCCCCAACTATAAATAGTGGGTGGGATACCTCGCCTCATGAGGCTTCAGGTGCCTCGATGCGTATGCTATCACGTGCCCTCTCTCCATAAGTATCACATCTAACCCTGATATAGATGCATCACAGTAAACCACAAAATCCTCCATTCCCTCAGGAAGGCTTAACACCGGGGCTTCGCATAATATCTGGCAAAGAGTCTCAAACGAGGTCTACTGCTCTGGACCCCAAGTAAAAGCAACGCCCTTTTGGGTCAATCTAGTGAGGGGAATGAAAATCTTGGAGAAATCTCTGATAAATATCCGATAGTAGCCATCCAACCCTAGAAAACTCCTGATCTCGGTGGGGGATCTCGGCACCTCCCAATTCATAATAGCCTCAGTATTGGCCGGATCGACCAATATCCCATTCTGATTAACGAGGTACCCCAAGAACTGGACTTCTCGTAACCAGAAATCACACTTGGAGAATTTGGCATAAAGCCTCTCCGATCTCAATACTCCAAGGATCTCTCTTAGATGCTCCTCATGCTTCTCTCTGGTTCTCGAATACGCCAAAATATCATTGATGAAAACAATCACCGATCGATCCAACATCGGCTTGCATACTCGGTTCATGAGATCCATGAACACTGCAGGTGCATTGGTGAGCCCAAAAGGCATCTTCACGAACTCGTAATGCCCATAACGATTCCTAAATGCTGTCTTCTGGATATCCTCATCACGCACCCTCATCTAATGATATCTAGACCTCAAGTCTATCTAGGAGAACCAAGATACACCCTGCAACTGATCGAACAGATCGTCGATCCTTGGTAGTGGATAACGGTTCTTGACCGTTAACTTGTTCAACTCTCGGTAATCAACGCACATCCGGTGTGAACCATCCTTTTTCTTGACAAAAAGGATCGACGCTCCCCACGGTGAGCTACTCGGCCGGATGAATCCCTTCCCCAACAACTCCTGAAGCTACAAGGATAACTCCTGCATCTCCAGTGGCGCAAGGCGATAGGGTGCCTTGGTAATAGGCGCCGCCCCCAGAATCAAATCAATATGGAACTCCACCTGCCTCTTTGGAGGCACACATGGTAACTTCTCGGAACATCACCGATAGAATTCGACCTCTCTGTGGCATCTCACGTGTCTATCACATATGCTACAAACCCTTTACAACCCTGCTGTAGGCTACGTCTCGCTTTGCCAGGTGAGCAAAATGCCGATCCACATCGGGTACCCTCGCCATACACTGTCAACATTCCTCCACTAGGGTCTCGTATTGTCACCAACTGATGCTCGCAGTCTATAACAGCTCCAAATCGACTGAACCAATCCATACCCACAATGACACAAACATCCCCCATCGCAATTGGGACCAGATCTATCGGGAACTCAACACCGAACATCTCGAGTACACATCCTTGAATAACATCAGTAGCCAGAACCGCGTGCTCATCAGCTATGGAAACTCGTAGAGGCCGACTCAACGCCTCCCGTCGGATGCTGATATGGCGGCTAAATGCTAAGGACACAAACAACCGACTCACACCCGAATCAAATAACACTAAGGAAGGTACAAAATTCACAACAAAAGTACCTACACATATCATACTATAAGCACATATACCTCAAATATAGCATAAGCATAAGAACACATACCGGTCACAACATCAGGTGCTATGCGGACCTCCTCCGCTGTCATCTAGAAAGGTCTCCAACGTGCCTTCGGTGCCTCGGCCTTCACTGGCCGACCCTTAGTAGCTCGTGCATAAGTAGGGGCAGATCCCTGTGTTGATCCCTGTAACAGATGCAGTGTAATGACCCAATTTTAAAAAGAAATTTTTCATTTTTAATTAATCAAACCAATCTCATAATCCATAGATTCCCAAAACATTTGTTTTCTAAATCACATTTATTACAACATTGTTGTTCTTTTTGAAAACATCAGAGGGTCCCAAACATGCTAAAAAGAGAGATAGAGTGACGCCACGCCATCACGCCTTGCCCTTGCCCTTAGGCTCCGAAGTACCTGAAACAATCAACAATGTGTAAGCGAAATGCTTAGTGAGTTTCCTAGGCATACCAAACACAGTCACATACACAAATCCTGATAGCAGATAAAGTTATAGACATACCACATAAATTATGTAATATGATTCAACAAAAATGTCATGGGCTACCTCACATGGTCTTTACCTAGGAATGCCATGGGCTACCCCACATGGTCTTATATCCAATGCCATGGGCTCCCCACATGGTCTTTAACTAGGAATGCCATGGGCTACCCCACATGGTCTTATATCCAATGCCACGGGCTCCCCACGGGGTCTTTCATGTCAATATAATAAGACATAACACATCCATTAATACAAGAATAGCACACGCATATCATGTTCACATAATGGAGCGGCCTTGGTGCCTTAGACCCATAGGTATGGTGACAAGAGTCACCTGTCATGAATGCTGAACTGACACTTTGTGACCAAAAATGCCCCCACGTGCTGCTCTAACTCAACTGCCTAAAAAGCGTCATACAATAACCAGTCATTACCCTAAAGTCAACCCAGATCAAATTCAGTCAATGTCAAGTCAACAAT
The DNA here is from genome assembly GCF_051521515.1 of Lactuca serriola. Classification (NCBI taxonomy): domain Eukaryota; kingdom Viridiplantae; phylum Streptophyta; class Magnoliopsida; order Asterales; family Asteraceae; genus Lactuca; species Lactuca serriola. The sequence goes on along the minus strand of NC_136408.1, from coordinate 144,154,797 downwards.
CCATGTTGACCCTAACTCGCCGAGTACTTCTTGTGACTCGCCGAGTTTCACGGAATATTACCCACTCGTCGAGTCACCGAGGTGAGTCGTCGAGTTCCTAAGGTTTGATTGAAATTCAAGGCCACCAGTCGAGTTTTCCCTTCTTGCAACTCGACAAGGTTACATGCATCCTCAGTTGGGGAAAACTTTAACTGACTCGCCGACTTGTTCCTGCCACTGATCGAGTCTACGTAGATCTTCATCGGACTCGCCGATCTGTTCATCCAACTCGTCGAGTCCAGGCCTATCTTCATATGACTCGCCGAGTCCCTACATACCTTAAGCCATACATACTCTTTTGAGCCATGCAGTGGCTCCAAATTACAGATCCAAGCTTCTAAGGCATGCTTTTCACGTAAAGTTGCAAACTTTACATGCATGCATGGCTAAAAAGGCTCTTAATGACAAATGCAATCTCACAATGGGGTTCACACTCAAGGAAAGCTTCATTCAAGGCCAAGCTTAGAGCTTTATGACTCTAGAACCCAAGGAGGGTCTAGATCTGAAGTTACAACTTCAGATCTAGCTCAAATCCCACATAAACCTCTCAATCAAGCCATAAAAACCCTAAATCTCAACTACAAGAGATCTAAAAGGAAAAGAAGTGAAGGTGGCAACTTAATACCTTCAATGATGCTAAACTAAGGTAGCTTTCTGTTTCCTTGCTCCTAGCCTCTTGCCCTCCAAGCTCTTCTCCTCAAAGATCCACTCACCAATGCTGAGAATCGGGATGTTACAACTCTCCCCCACTTAAATTAGGCTTCGTCCTCGAAGCCTTCCGATCCAAACAAATCTAGATAGAACCCCCGCATTTCTTCTTCCAATTCCCAAGTCCATTCGGAACCTTTTCGGTGCTGCCATTGCACCTTGACCAACTTCACCTCCTTATTCCGAAGCCTCTTCGTTTTCCTGTCTAAAATAGCAACATGCCTCTCTACATAATTCAGACTCCCATCCAACTATATGTCATCCATGGATATGACTGAGGACACGTCGGCAACACACTTCCAAAGCTGAGACACATGGAAGGTGTTGTGAATCCGACTAAGCTCCTCTGGGAGCTCTAAACGGTATGCCACATTGCCCACCCGGGCGATGAACCTGAACGGGCCTATGAATCGAGGCCCCAATTTACCCCTCTTACGGAACCGAATAATCCATTTCCAGGGTGACACCTTCAGCAAGACAAAGTCCCCTACCTGAAACTCGAGATCCGATCGTCGTTGATCAGCATAACTCTTCTGACGACTTTGTGCGACTCGCAACCGGTCGCGCGACTGCTGGCTCAGTCTGGTGCTCTCGAGTACCACCTATGTGCTCCCCATGACCCAATACCGAACCTCGTCCCAACATACTGGTGTTGGATAAGGTGTCTAAGTCCATAACTATTTCTGGTAAATACTTGACCTGACTCAGCATGGTCCATTTGGGTTGCATGGCATCATGCAATTGAATAAACTAAATGAGAGAATAATAACACATATGGATTATTAATATATTATAAGTTCTAATATATTAATAATATTGTTAATTAGTTTTGATCAAAGAATTAATTTAGAATTAATTAATTGATCAAAAGATAACTAATTAAATATATGGGTAGATTGTGTAAATCTTCCATATCTTATATAGTGGGCTAAGAGGCTCCATAGATTATCAAGTTGGGTTACACCCATAGGATGCTCCATGGAGGCTCCATGGAGTTAACCAATGGATCATGAAATGAAAAGTCATGTTACATTAGGGTTTACCTAATGCAACACACTATATAAACAAGTGTTATCTCCCCAAAATCGGCTACATCAAGAAACAAGAGGGCTAGGCCGATTTTGCTAAGTGTTGAAGTATTCTCTTAAAGTTTATTCTTTGCATTTGGTGTTGTGTGAAGCATTTGAGGCATCACACTTGAGGTGCTAGGCTCACAAGGTTTCAAGGAACACATTCAACAACAAGGTATGTAATTCTATCTTACATTCATAGAAAAATTGTTCCCCATGTATGCTAGATAGGATCATAACCTTGGAATTCAACCTTTCATGATAATTAGACAAACATAGATCCAAGGTTATTAGGGTTGCATGTACACTTAGGAAGTGTTAGAATGCTCAAAACCCATCGGTGGTATCAGAGCCTAGGCTTGTATGTTTGTTATTTGTGCAAAACTGCTTAAAAATCGATTTTTCTGCATTCTGCTCGTATGAACTCGCTGAGTCCATGGGGGGACTCGCCGAGTCCATGACCAAATGCATGCTACTCGTCGAGTCTGTTCGTGCACTCGACGAGTAGAGGCTGCAGTTTGCAGAATTTCGACTTTTGTTGCTAGAAATGGACTAGGAACATTACCCTAAACTGTTTTGGTGTTATAAAACTTATTTTAGATGGTATAATGTTCATGTTATTCCATTTACAATAACAATTATCAAGATTACAAAGTTTTTGTGTAATTTTTGATTCTTGAAAGTGTTCATAATCTTGATTCTTGAACTTATGATGTTTAGATGATCACAGGAATTTTTTTGTAACCTATGTGGTAGTTAATTCATGATCATAATGTGTTTTAATGGAGTCCATAACTTGTCTTCAAGTTATGGAAAACCAAAAGTCACTTTGTTTTAAAAACCATTAAAAGAACACATGAGTTATAAAAAATGAAGAGTCTTCATTTGAATACTCTATTAACTCATAAGTTACAAGAATTGAAAAGTTTTGAAAGTTTACAAAACTTGCCGTCAAGTTCTGGAACAAGTAAAGTCATGATTAAACTTTAGTTCCAACCCTTAGAATTTTAAAAGTTAAAATTCAATCCTTATACTTTATTAATATTATAAGTTAATAATATATATATATATATATATATATATATATATATATATATATATATATATATATATATATATATATATATATATATATATGTATGTATAAGATCAAGTCAACTTACCGTTAGTAGGCCTCATTCACGAAGCCGGTCTATAAGGGGGGTATAAGGTTGTTGCCTATAAAATGGTGACTTAATGGGTGTCCACTCTCACCCACCGCTTCCTTGATCGGTGGAGGGTCGTTAGCTGAATGGGTAGGACAATGACTTAAAAATCCTCATTAAAAGTGTGATGATTATTATAAAGTAACTAAATGTTTTATTAAAGTCCCAATGTTATTTACTTTAGGAAAAATGTGAATAAGGTGCTAATCCATGAAATTACACTTTACACTTTGTTTAAGTCGTTATTGGAGCGTGTGTGGTTAACCGGAACACTAACTTGGACTTAACAAGGTAGGTAAAGGGTGATTTAAGGTTTATTATAGGTTGGTGGAGCATGTGTGGTTAATCGGCACACCAATTGTGTAATAAACATTAAGGGTACCAAGTAATTTGCATTGTTACTTCACACCGCGTTTTGTGATCCTCGGCATCCCAGTCAGAAAACTTGGAGGGCACATCCGTGATTGAAACATGCCTTTGAAAAGTTCATTGAATCTCAAAAGAATCTAGGAATTTCTAAGAACCAAATAAAAAACTTAATATTTTTTATTTCATTTTCGTGGAAATTGGTGAATCGTCATTCACCTACCTTTCAAATATGTTATTACTTAGATTACTACATACCTCTTCTAAGTATAATATATTGTGATTGGGTCCTAGCCTTAATATTACATTTGGGTGTTTTATTAAGGACTATCTCTATTTCTAAACTAATCTATTCTTTCTTCTTTTTCAGATGTCTGCAAACAACGCTGCTTCTGGCTCAAATCCTAATGGCTCCTTTTCTCTAATGAACTTGTGCGGGAAGGTCACTTTCGATGGATCCAACTTTTAACGAGTGGATCAGAAACATCCGAATGATCACTCGCTATGAGGACAAAGAATAACTCCTTGAAAAGGAGCTTAAGGAGATTGATGAAACAGCTGCTACTTCTCAAGAGATCGCTGATTTTAGGGCACATGAAAGGGATGCTACCAAGGTAGCATGCATCATGATGGCCACTATGACCGCCGACCTCCAAAAGTCCTATGAGGACTTCTACCCTTTTGAAATGCACCAAGATTTGATGGAAAGATACCATCAAAGTGCACGATAAGAGAGGTATGACATCATCTCCTCCATGATAACAACTCGCATGAAGGATGGAGAACCCATCACGGGCCACATGCAGAAAATGCAAAGGTATGTGGACCGTTTGCAAAAGCTTAATGTGAACTTCCCCGAGGAGCTTGCAATAGATATCATTTTGCACTCCTTACCTTCGTGCTATGATCAATTCCGCATGACATATCACATGAACAAGGAAGAGGTCAGACTTAGCAAACTTCAAGGACTCTTAAAGACCGCGGAAAGTGGTCTTAAGGGTAAGGTGACTGTTACTACTCCTACTCCTACCAACTCCGCCCCTGTCTTGGCAATCAGGAAAGGGAAGGGTAAGAAGAGAAAGAGCCCCTCGAAGGGCACCAAGGGTAAGACCCTTGAAGGCTCCTCTTCTAACGGAGCCAAGAAAGGTTTCGTCACTCCTTCTTCAGACCCTAAAGAGGCTGAATGCTTCTATTGCCATGAAAAGGCACATTGGAAGCGGAACTGCCCAATGTACCAGCAAGATGTGAAGGATGGGAAAGTCAAACCCAACCATGCAGGTATTTACACTATTTTATCTAATAACTCACCCTATTCTAACTCTTAGGTCCTTGATACCGGTTGTGGTATTCATATTTGTTATGATTTGCAGGGACTAAGAAGAAATGAGAATGTGGAGCAAGGAAGAATAAACCTGATCATGGGTAATAGGAAAGTTGCACCTGTCACCAAGATGGCAGTTTATGCTTTATCGCTAAGTAGTGGGTTTAATTTAGATTTGAATAAATGTTGTTATTCGCCAGAAATGGCAAGAAATATTATTTCCTTTCATGCATTGTATAATCAAGGTTTTACCTTTTCGTTTGATAATGAAGTTGGTTCTATTGATGCTTTCTTTAATAATGTTCTTTATTTTAAAGCATTACCTTGTGATGCTGTGTATGAAACTATATCTGTTGTAGATAACTTAGGAAATAATGTGTTGTGTATTGATTCTATTAATAATAATAACTAGGATAAAGCATCATTATGGCATTGTCGTCTTGGCCATATAAGCAAGAAACGCATAGGCCAACTCCAAAAGGATGGAGTTTTGGAATCATTTGACCTAAAGTCAGATGATAGTTGCGAATCCTGCATAGATGGAAAAATAACAAAATCACCCTTCACTGGTTCTTGTGAGAGGTGTGAAGGTTTGTTGGACCTTGTACACACGGATGTGTGTGGGCCCTTCAAACATGCCACAAGGGATGCTAATCGTTATTATTTGAGTTTTACTGATGATTATAGTATATATGGATATGTCTACTTAATCAAGCATAAGTCAGAGACTTTTGAAAGGTTTAAGGAATTTAAACAGGAAGTCGAGAATCAATTGGGCAGGAACATTAAGATGCTTCGATCCGATCGAGGTGATGAATATCTTAGTGCTGAGTTCCTCGACTATCTAAGGGAATGTGGGATTGTCTCACAATTGACACCTCCCAGGACACCGCAGTTGAATGGTGTGGCTGAGAGGCGTAATCGAACCTTGTTGGGTATGGTTCGTTCCATGATGAGTCGAGCTTCGCTACCAATCTCATTCTGGGGGTATGCCTTAGAGATTTCCGCCCATATCCTTAATCTAGTCCCTACAAAGAAAGTTGCCAAAACTCCTCACGAGATGTGGACTAGTAAAGTACCTAAACTAGACCACATCATGATTTGGGTTGTGAGGCTTTCTTGAGACGCGAGACTCATGATAAGCTCGAACCCCGAAGCGAGAGGTGTATTTTCATCGGCTACCCACAAAAATCCTTTGGTTACCTTTTCTACAGACCTAGTTACAATGTGGTTTTTGTAGCAAGAAGAGGAGTCTTACGTGAGAGAGAGTTTATAAGCCAGGGAGACAGTGGGAGGAAAATTGACCTTGAAGAACTTCAAGAGTCAAGTGGTGAAGGAACATCAAACCCTAGCCCTCAACCTGAGGAGGAAACTCCTGTTGAGCCAATTGACGAGTCTGTACCTCTTAGGCGTTCCACAAGAGTTAGGAATGCACCTGAGCATTACTATGGGTTCCATATTACTGTAGAGGGTGATACACTTATTAGTGATGAGACACTAGTAAGTCTGGATGAATCTAATAGTTACGCGGAAGCCATGGCAGGCCCCGAGTCTGCCAAATGGAAAGAGGCAATGGACAGCGAGATACAATCCATGTATGACAATCAAGTTTGGAACTTGGTTGAGAATGTACCAGGTCGTAAGACTGCAGGGTGCAAATGGATCTTCAAGAAGAAGACCGACATGGATGGTAATGTACACACTTATAAGGCAAGGCTGGTTGTAAAGGGTTTTTCTCAAACTCCAGGAGTGGACTATGATGAGACCTTTTCTTCAGTAGCCAAGATTAAGTCTATTAGGGTTATGTTAGCCATAGTCGCATTTCATGACTATGAGATATGGCAAATGGATGTCAAAACCGCTTTCCTTAATGGAAAGTTGACTGAAGATGTATACATGAGTCAGCCAGAAGGTTCTGTCAGTAACGAGTACCCTAATAGAGTGTGTAAGCTTGAGAAATCCATTTATGGATTAAAGCAAGCACCTCGCAGCTGGAATCTTTGCTTTGATGAAAAGGTCAAGGAATTTGGCTTCTCTAGGAGTGAAGATGAATCTTGTGTATATGTCAAGGCTAGTGGGAGTATAGTTAGCTTTTTGGTATTGTATGTGGATGACATAATAATCACAGGAAATGACATCCCAACTTTGCAGGAAGTTAAGTCCTGGCTTGGGAAGTGTTTCTCTATGAAGGACCTAGGAGAAGCTGCCTATATTCTTGGGATAAGGATTTTGAGAGACCGGAGTAAAAGACTAATTGGACTTAGTCAAAGTACCTACTTGGACAAAGTGCTAAAGAGATTTAGCATGGAAAACTCCAAGAAAGGAGAGTTACCTATCCAGAGTAACGCCAGATGAGTAAATATCAGAGCCCAAGTACTGAGGCTGAGATAGCAGAAATGAGTCGAGTGCCTTATGCTTCGGCCGTGGGCTCGATCATGTATGCTATGACTTGTACTCGACCTGATGTAGCTTTTTCTTTGAGCATGGTTAGTAGGTATCAGGGGAACCCTGGCAAGGCACACTGGACTGTGGTAAAGAACATACTTAAGTACCTACGGAGGACTAAGGACTCGGTCCTTACCCTCGGTGGGAGTGATGACTTGAGAGTTGTAGGGTATTGTGATGCTGGTTTCCAGACCGATAGGGATAATTTCCGCTCTCAGTTAGGCTGGGTCTTTACCTTAAATGGAGGAGCAATCACTTGGAAGAGTTCCAAGCAGGAGACAGTGGCTAATTCCACTTGTGAATAATAGTATATAGCAGCAAGCGAGGCAGCAAACGAGGCTATATGGCTAAAGAACTTCATTGGAGACCTTGGAGTAGTACCAGCTATAAAGGAGCCTATGGAAATTTTCTGTGATAGTGAAAGTGCTGTTGCCTTAGCTAAGGAACCAAGGGATCACGGGAGATCCAGACACATCGACAGAAAATATCATTTCATAAGACATTGTATAGAAGAAGGAATCCTCATTGTAAAGAGGGTATCATCGGATGAGAACCATCAGATCCCCTCACGAAGGGACTGACTAGGGCTAAGCATCTTCAACATGCTCGGAGCATAGGGATAAAGGATGATATTAGTTTTAGTAGTTAGATAAATTATGAAATTTGTAAAGTGTAATTGACATTTGATGATAAATAATAGTTGGTTGTTTATTTATGAGTAAAGTGTTGCTATCTTTTGTCAATCTTTTACTATAATTTCTTTTGCATGTTTTGACTTCCAGAATATTATGTTGTGTTTTACATATTATTCAAATCTCCACAGTCGGTCATATGTTGGAAGTAGATATGAATTAAGACTGTCATGAAGTTGGTTGTAGGTGTCAAGTTTAAGGACAACACTTCATGAGTATTCATAAGTTCTGAGTATTGGAATCAACCCACGCTCACTGGAATCACTTCAAGGAATTTATCTCGAGTGATCGTGAGACGGTAATATCGTATAAGTCTTCAAACCTAGAGATATGATTTGTTGCCTATGAATTGGTTGTGCATTGATTGTACGAAAACGCATTGGTAACTCAATGTTATAAAATGTGCTTTTGTGTATGATTCAACTAGAGTAGAACAAACATATGAGTCGAAGTTTATCTGTTCCTTCTTGGATTAGAAGCTGATATCTGGGACCCTCGATGATTTTGTTTTGACCCATGTATCGGGCCCGGTCAGAACTAAATTGATGTGTTCGATTAAGTTCTTTGTCAAACAAATCGGAAATCGGGAAACAAATTGCTGGACAATAAGCAAGACATTGTTCCGTGTATTTGTCCGGCTGATATCTAGAACAAAGGATTATATGATCACTTATCTTAAATGGTGTATCAACATTTTCTCAGTTCCGAGAAACCTTGAAAGAGCTACGATTGCTGATTGGTTCTGAAGTATTGCAGTTATAGTTATTAGACGTATCCAAGTGGGAGACTGTTGGATAAGGTGTCTAAGTCCATAACTATTTCTAGTAAATACTTGACCCGACCCAGCATGGTCCATTTGGGTTGCATGGCATCATGCAATTGAATAAACTAAATTAGAGAATAATAACACATATGGAATATTAATATATTATAAGTTCTAATATATTAATAATATTGTTAATTAGTTTTGATCAAAGAATTAATTTAGAATTAATTAATTTTTCAAAAGATAACTAATTAAATATATGGGTAGATTGTGTAAATCTTCCATATCTTATATAGTGGGCTAAGAGGCTCCATGGATTATCAAGTAGGGTTACACCCATAGGATGCTCCATGGAGGCTCCATGGAGTTAACCCATGGATCATGAAATGAAGAGTCATGTTACAGTAGGGTTTACCTAATGCAACACACTATATAAACAAGTGTTATCTCCCCAAAATCGGCTACATCAAGAAACAAGAGGGATAGGCAGATTTTGTTAAGTGTTGAAGTATTCTCTTAAAGTTTATTCTTTGCATTTGGTGTTGTGTGAAGCATTTGAGGCATCACACTTGAGGTGCTAGGATCACAAGCTTTCAAGGAACACATTCAACAACAAGGTATGTAATTCTATCTTACATTCATAGAAAAATTGTTCCCCATGTATGCTAGATAGGATCATAACCTTGGAATTCAATCTTTCATGATAATTAGACAAACATAGATCCAAGGTTATTAGGGTTGCATGTACACCTAGGAAGTGTTAGAATGCTCAAAACCAATCAACTGGGGTCCTGCATCTCCGTCTATATAGCATCTCGAATGGAGCTCGGTCAATACTGGCATGATAACTGTTATTGTACGAAAACTCTACCAGTGTGAGATAAGTATCCCTACTTCCCCCAAAATCTAGTACACATGCTCAACATATCCTCCAGTGTCTGGGTTGTCCTCTCACTCTGGCTGTCGATCTGGGGGTGATATGCCGTACTGAAATGTAGCTGAGTACCCATTTCCCCGTGGAACTTTTTCCAAATTCTGGATGTAAACTGAACATCCCTATCCGAAATCACTGATACCTGCACTCCGTGCCTAGGCACCACATCTTAAACATAGATGTCTGCCAACTTCTTTGCAGATATACACTCGGAGATCGGAATGAAATGAGAACTCTTCGTCAGTCTATCCACGATCACCCATATGGCATCTACCCCCCTCGCTGTCCGTGGTAGCTTCGTAATAAAATCCGTAGTGATCTCTTCCCACTTCCACATGGGAATTGGGTAATGGTTGAACCTTGCCATGAGGTCGCTGATGCTCGGCCTAGACCTTCCTGCAGGTCAAGCGCCGCTCCACAAACTAGGTGATCTCCCGCTTCATGCAGAGCCACCAATAGCTCAGCCTCAAATCCTTATACATTTTTGTTGCACCTGGGTGTATAGAAAATTTGGACTTATGCGCCTCATCTAATAGCCTCTGTCTCACTCCCCGTAACATCGACACCCATACTCGGCCACACTTCGTCAACAAGCCGCGACTATCCTTAACAAACAAAGGATAATGTCCCCGAATTCTCTCCAATTTCCAGTTCTCTTTCTTCACCCCCTCGACCTATGCCTCTCGAATCATGTCTATCAAAGGTGGACCTACAGTCACCCTCATACAAATACCCCTGATCGATGACCTCGCCGCCTTGCGACTCAACGCATCGGCCACCACGTTGGCCTTCCATGGATGGTATTGGATCTCAAAATCATAATCCTTCATCACATCCAACTACCTCCTCTGCCGCATATTAAGGTTCTGCTGATCCATCAAATACTTTAGACTCTTGCGGTTGGTATAAATAATGAATCTCACCCCATACAAATAATGCCTCCAGATCTTGAGAGCAAACACCATTGCCCCCATCTCCAGGTCATGTGTGGGGAAATTTGACTCATGAGGCTTCAGCTGCCTCGAAGCATACACAATCACGTGCGCCCTCTGCATCAATACTGCACCCAACCCTGAAATCGATGCATCATAATATACCACAAAATCATCCAACCCCTCATGCAGTACTAAGATTGCAACCTCGCATAACCTCTGTCTCAGGGTCTCAAAAGCTCTCTGCTAATCCACATCCCATCAAAAAGCCACGTTCTTCTTGGTCAAACGGGTCAAGGGCACAACAATCTTGGAGAAATCCTGGATAAATCTCCATTAATAACCCGCTAAGCCCAAGAAGCTACGAATCTCTGAGGCATTCCTCGCTACTTCCCATCGCATCACAGCCTCCACCTTCGCTGGGTCAACCGAAATACCCTCTTGATTGATGACATGCCTCAAAAACTGCACTTCCCGTAACCAAAATTCACATTTGGAGAACTTCGTATAAAGCTTCTCCGTCCTCAAGGTCTCCAGCACCTCTCTCAAATGCTGCTCGTGCTGTTCCCTGGTCTTGGAGTAAACCAGGATATCATCAATAAAAATGATCACTGACTGATCCAACATCGGCCTGCACACCCGGTTCATGAGGTCCATGAACGCTGCTGGAGCATTGGTGAGCCCAAATGGCATCACCACGAACTCGTAATGCCCATAACGAGTCCTGAAAGATGTCTTCGGTATATCCTCACCCCGAATCCTCATCTGATGATACCCTGACCGAAGATCAATCTTGGAGAACCAAGATGCACCCTAAAGCTGATCAAACAAGTCGTCAATCCTAGGCAAGGGGTAGCAGTTCTTCACCGTCAGCTTATTCAGCTCCCTATAATCGATGCACATCCTGTGCGACCCATCTTTCTTTTTCACGACTAGGATTGGAGATCCCCACGGAGAACTACTCGGATGGATGAGCCCTTGGTCTAGTAGTTCTTGAAGCTGTGCAGATAATTCGTGCATCTCGGGTGGCGCCCACCGATATGGTGCCTTCGCTATTGGGGAGGCACCTGGCACCAAATCGATGTGAAATTCCACCTGCATTTCCGGAGGCAATCCGGGTAACTCTTCGTGGAAAACATCCCGAAAGTCTTTCACTACTGGCACACTATCAATATCCGCCACTGCCTCCACTCGCGTATCCGAAACATAAGCCAAAAATCCCATGCAGCCCTACTGTAAAAACCTCCTTGCCCTCGCAACTGAACAGAGGGTCGGGCCCTACAAGGCCCTCTCGCTGTGGATAACCAATTCTCCCCCCCCCCTTGGGGTTTGAACCCAAACCAACTGCCGCTCACAATCGATCATGGCCCCATTGGCCCCCAGCCAGTACATCCCTATAATCACCTTCAATCCCCGCAACAGTATGGGAGCTAAATCAACGTGAAACCTCTCGCCATGCACATTCAGGACACAGTCCTAACATACCCTTGCAACACTCATAATGTGATGATCTTCAATCTCCACCTCGAGCGGGGTATCCAGAGTCCCTGACGCATCTCGAAACTTCTTGCTAAGCGCAAGAGACATAAAAGATTGGGTAGCTCCCAAATCGAACAAGACATGGGCCGACATACCATTGACCAGAAAGGTCCCTATACAAGGCATAATACGCACATATTTAAGAATTTAACATACATAAGACAGAGAAGAATGAAAACATACCAGCCACGATGTCTGGCGCTGCCCGAGCCTCCTCGGTAGTCAGTTGAAATGCGCGACTCTTCACCGCCGAAGCTTCTGCCTTGACAGGGAGGCCATCGGTAATCCTCATAATGGCGGGGGCGAGCGCCACCACCGATCCTCCTCCTCATCCCTGCAACTTCGGACAATTGGCCTTTTTATGACCTGTCTGGTTGCAATGAAAACATATCAAGCCCTTCTTGGGGCAATCCTTACTCATGTGGCCCTGCTGGCCATAAGAGTAGCATCCTGACGTCCCAGCTGTCCGACAAGCCCCACTATGAAACCTCCCACACTTGGCACACCGGCCCCGACCCTTCTTGCGCTTACTCGAAGAATCAGAGGTCTTAGACTTCTTATCCTGAGCCCCCGCTGCCTGTACCTCCTCAATCTTCCACTTCTTGCGGGACTCCAACTCCATCTCCCTCTCACGGGCCTTCTCAACCATCTCTTTCAGGGTTTTGCACCCTGTAAAGCTCACAAATTCCTGAATATCATCCCTCAGCATAGAATAATATCGGGTCCTCCTCATGTGCTCATCTGTAGCATACTGGGGAATCAACAAAGCTCACTCTCGAAACTTGGCAGTGATCTCCGCCACAGTCTCAGTAGTCTGCTGCAGATCATGAAACTCCCTCACCATCCGTTGCACCTCAATAGGTGGTGCAAACTCCAGATCGAAACGTCGAACAAACTCAGCCCATGACATATCAGCCACACCGGCTGCTCCCACCTGACTAGTAACCTCGCCCCACCAATCTCGGGCCCTATCCCTCAGCATATAGGAAGCAAATCCAACCTTTGCTTCCTCCGGGCAAGAACTCGTGTGCTGAGCATTCTCAATGTCTGCTACCCAGCGTCTGCTCACAATGGGATCCCTGACCCCAGAAAACTCTGGAGCAACACATGCCTTGAACTCCTTAAACGAGGGGGTTCGAGCTCAACTCTGACCCGTAGAAACATCAAACCTGAATGCTCTAAGTCTCTCCTCCATGATCTTCATCATGCCCTCATTGACCGTCCCAAAGATGAGTAGGGTAGCGTCAAGGATGCCCCTCGTAACCTCGGCCGCAATTAGCTCACGCAGTCTCTCATCAATACCATCAGTAGGGCCGCCTGACCCAGCCCCGGATCCCGATCCCGATCCTGATCCCCTTGCTCCAAGTCGCGTCACCAGCATGCTGACTAGGAATACTATAAAACATAAATGATCAAGATACCCATAATGAGGGTACTTCTATACCGTTTTCCCTTGGAGTTCCCAGGTAGAGCACGGATTAGGGTACGGGTCCTGTGCTTCCAGTAGTATGGGCTTAATACTACCTTCCAGACCTACCTGTACCTTTCCCCACTGCGTTACCTAGTAATTCCGAACTATCCCAACACAAAACCACGACTCACAACTCTCGCATGAATCAAACTCTGACTGCCCTATGATTTTCATACTCATAACAATCAAACTAATCACAACAGGTTGCTTATGCATGCAAATTATACACATAAGGGATCAAATAGACTTTCGAATAAGAGATTCTACCCGAAGACCACATCCAAACAAGGAAAAGAAAATAAGGCTAAATCAATCATTCTGAGGCTATCAGCTCCCAACCGTATATAATTTTTAAAACATACACTTAGCAATTTCATATAATCGAGAAAGCTCACTATCAGTATAACATCGCTATTCAAATTCGGAAACTACTTACTTGGCTCGGCTGATCCCGTGCGTTCCACTCTCCTCTTTTTGGGTTTCTTTTAAAATCCTTTTTAAGTTACTTATGAAAACATTTTACCACTTCCTTAGTTTGAGTCCCGACACACCCAAGGATGTGTCCGAATCCCTCAAACCAAGGCTCTGATACCAACTTGTAACGACCCAATTTTTACAAAGAAATTTTTCATTTTTAATTAATCAAACCAATCTCATAATCCATAGATTCCCAAAACATTTGTTTTTTAAATCACATTTATTACAACATTGTTGTTCTTTTTGAAAACATCAGAGGGTCCCAAACATGATAAAAAGAGAGATAGAGTGCACGCCACGTCATCACACCTTGCCCTTACCCTTCGGCTCCGAAGTACCTGAAACAATCAACAACCTGTAAGCAAAATGCTTAGTGAGTTTCCCAGGCATACCAAACACAATCACATATACAAATCCTGATAGCAGATAAAGTTATAGACATCCCACATAAATTATGTAATATGATTCAGCAAAAATGTCATGGGCGACCTCACATGGGGTTTACCTAGGAATGCCATGGGCTACCACACATGGTCTTATATCCAATGCCATGGGCTACCCCACATGGTATTTACCTAGGAATGCCATGGGCTACCACACATGGTCTTATATCCAATGCCACGGGCTCCCCCTGGGGTCTTTCATGTCAATATAATAACACATAACACATCCATTAATACAAGAATAGCACACGCATATCATGTTCACATAATGGGCCGACCTTGGTGCCTTAGACCCATAGGTATGGTGAGAAGATTCACCTGTCACGAATGCTGAACTCACACTTTATGACCAAAAATGCCCCCACGTGCTGCTTTAACTCAACTACCTAAAAAGCGTCATACAATAACCAATCATTACCCCTAAAGTCAACCATGGTCAACTTCAGTTAAGGTCAAATCAACATTCCATGTTGACCCTAACTTGCCGAGTACTTCTAGTGACTCACTGAGTTTCTCGGAATATTACCCACTCGCCGAGTCACCGAGGTGACTCATTGAGTTCCTAAGGTCTGATCGAAATTCAAGGCCAGCAGTCGGGTTTTCCCTTCTTACAACTCGACAAGGTTACATGTATCCTTAGTTGGGGAAAACTTTAACTGACTCGCCAACTTGTTCCTGCAACTCGTCGAGTCTATGTAGATCTTCATCGGACTCGCCGAGCTGTTCATTCAACTCGTCGAGTCCATGCCTATCTTCATATGACTCGCAGAGTCATCCTTGCGACTCGCCGAGTCCCTATAGTCCTTAAGCCATACATACTCTTTTGAGCCATGCAGTGGCTCCAAATTACAGATCCAAGCTTCTAAGGCATGCTTTTCACGTAAAGTTGCAAACTTTACATGCATGCATGGCTAAAAAGGATTTTAAGGACAAACCTAATCTCACAATGGGGTTCACACTCAAGGAAAGCTTCATTCAAGGCCAAGCTCAGAGTGTTATGACTCTAGAACCCAAGGAGGGTCCAGATCTGAAGTTACAACTTCAGATCTAGCTCAAATCCCACATAAACCTCAGAATCAAGCCATAAAAACCCTAAATCTCAACTACAAGAGATCTAAAAGGAAAAGAAGTGAAGGTGGCGACTTAATACCTTCAATGATGCTAAAATGGGGTAGCTTTGTGTTTCCTTGCTCTTAGCCTCTTGCCCTACAAGCTCTTCTCCTCAAAGATCCAATCACCAAGGCTGAGAATCGGGACGTTACATGCGGGCACTCGGCCCTCTGGTGACCTGTCTGGTTGAAATGAAAGCAAACCATGAATCCCTTTAGGCAATCCTTGGCTATATGCCCCTCCTTGCCACATTTGTAGCAATCACCTGATCGACAAAATCCATCATGTCCCTTGCCACACTTCCCACAAGTGCGGCCCTTCTCGCCCCCAGATCTTATATCGACGGGCTTTGCCTGATTGGCTGTCGGTTGATACTGTACCGACCGCCTATCCCTCCTTTGAGTCTCGGCCTCCTCCTTGGCCTGAGTCTCCAGCTCGATCTCCCTCTTCTGAGCATTTTCTTGGAGCTCGGAAAATGTTCGGTATGTCGAGTTCGGCACGAACTCCCGAATGTCTCTCCTCAGTATGTGCAGATATCGGCTCATACATGCATTCTCAGTGGACACATGCTCAGGGCAGAACAACGCCCTCTCATGAAACATCCTCATGATCACTATCACATACTCCGTCCCCTGCTTGAGGGACAAGAACTCCTAGGTCAACCGTACCCTCTCCACCAGGGGAACGTAATCATCTCGAAACATAGCGGTGAACCTCTCCCAAGTCACCGCGGTAAGCTCTACAGTAGTGAAATCCGCCGTCACAAATTTCCACCAGTCCTTCGCTCCCAAGCGAAGCTGGTTCTGCGCGAACCGTACCCTCAGATGCTTCGGACATGAACATGTGTAGAAGCATCCCTTAATGTCATAAATCCAACTCATCGTGGCTATCGGATCCTGAGTCCCATCAAACTCTGGTGGCTTCGTGTTGCTGAACTCTCGGTGCTACAACGAGTCACCCCCCTGTGGCCTCGCGACAACGACAGCTGCGGTGGCTGCAGCAATGGCAGCCTCGGACAGAGCAGCATACCACTCGTCAAAAGTCTCAATCAGCATGGTCTTGATAGACCCAAACATCTCCAGTATCTCATCTTGAATGGCTGCGGCCACCTCCTCGTGAATCAACCTACGAATCTCCTCATCACTAGTACCACTGGTACCACGGCCTCCTAAGTTGTGGGACGTACCTACCATGATGCCTCTAAAATACAACATAAAATAATCAGAGACTCGATCGAGATTACTCACACTCGATCACCCGTTCCTACTTGTTCCTTAGCATCCTAAGGACTCTTACTTGGACTGCTCACCGATCCGGTGGTTCCAGTAGTACGGGCCCTATACTACCATCCACACCACATCAATATTCACCCCAAGTCCTCCTCCTAAGATTCCAGATCACAAGTACTCTACATCTTATCATGCACAGGCCACTTTCCAGTAGACCTCTCACAAGCTCCTCACTGCTACCTACTCACTCTCGAAGTAAGTCATAGTAGTAGTAACTCCTAAGCTAAGGCATCACAAATCAGGCCACTCTAGTCCTAGATATGAATGCCTAGCCTACTCTATAGCATGCATAACACATCACATAATATCTCATAACATATAACGTAAGGGTATTTTGGGAAATCACCGTTTGGACGCTGGCTGATTGTACACACTGCTCTTTTCGCTTTCTTGAAAATCTTTTACTTATCTTAGAAAATCGTTTCTTTTTGAAAACTTTTCTCAAATCCTCAGTTTGAGTTCATATATGGCCGAAGGTGTATCCGCATCCCTCAAACCAAGGCTCTGATACCAACTTGTAACAACGTGAAATTTCAAACCAAAATTTTCATTTTTCAAACACAACATAACTCATATAATAGTTTTTAAAATCTCATAAGTGTCAAATGTCATCATAATAAAACATATCCCAGAATCTCAAAAACATAATCCTTTGCCAGTGTGTAAAAATCATGTCTGTGCCTTTCCGCGGTCCTCAGAAGTACCTAAAACACATATCACATAAACGATAAGCACGCATGCTTAGTGAGTTCCCCAAAATACCACATACAACACATATTAGCCACGTGAGGCTATAGCTCTATAAGACCTTCCGATCCATGTGTCTCAGTGGACCTTCGGCTCCACAACTCCGGTAGACCTTCCGGCCCTACCATGATGACCTTCCGGTCCTGCTCTGTTAACCTTCCGGTCCAACCATGTTAACCTTCCGGTCCAACCCTGTCGACCTTCCGGCCTGGCCATGCAACTCATATCATAAAATATACGTATCACATAGAGTCATACAAACATCATAACATATAAGACCTTTCGGTCACACATAATTACCACTCTAGGTAATGTAAAATGATAAGGCTCACCTCGTAAGATGTCTAGTAAACACTCATGCTCGATATCCTCGATCTAGCCTCCACCTGGCACAATGGTAATAGTTCTAATTAATACTCTCCTTACATCCTCATTTCTAGAGAATGGGTAGAAGACCATTCTACCCCTCCCTGACCCTTCTTAATCAGTTTGACCAAACCCTAAGGTTAACCAAAGTAAACTCCGGTCAACGGTCCAAATTGAACAGACTCGCCGAGTGCACTCGTGTGACTCGGCAAGTTCAGGCGTATCCTCTGAATCCTTCTAAGGCTTCACTCGGCTCGTCAAGTTAACCTCCCAACTCAACGGGTCACACTAGTCACGAATCGCGGGGCAACCCGATCCGACTCGTCGATTCATCCCATGGACTCGGCGAGTTTCCTCCATGGCATTACTTATATGACCTTTTGAGGTCAGATATGTTTCTCTAACCTATAGATCCGGCCTTATAACACCCAAAAGTCACGTAAAGGTCTAAACTTGATGTCCATGCATGGTGTATTTTGCTCAATAACCATAATCCCTCCATTAATGGTTCCAAGCTTCAAGGTTCCATGTTTACTCTACTAAGGCTTCATACTTTCGGGCTCTCTGGACCTGGAAAGGTCCAGATCCGCAACACAAACTTGCAATAGGGGTTTGATGCATTCAAGACCCCAATAATGAAGTGATTCAAGCCCTCATCCCCAAAAAGGAATCAACAAGATACGGAAGAAAAGGGGTCGAAATGATACCTCACACTGAAGCCCCTTGCTAGAATAACTCAGCTCTACAACTTCCTTTGGTCCTTCTTGCTGGAACTCTTCTTTTCCCTTTGCAAAATCACACCAAAAACACAAGATAGCTCTTTCTCTCACTCTACACACTCAAGCTCGCTATGGTTCTCTCTTCTGGACAGGTAGTCGCAAATGAAGGCCATAAGGACCTTTAAATATGTCACAGGCCCAAAGATTTAGGGTTTCACCCTACAGCGCAGACTCGTCGAGTTGACTCTCCGACTCATCGAGTCCATTCATTAATCTGAGTCATCAATTACGATTATACTCGACGAGTTGAGGCGCCAACTCGTCAAGTCACTCCTCATAACTCAAAATAAATACTCAAATTGTCATACCTGGAAATCCGGATGTTACACACGACCTGAGCCATTGTTATTTACTTCATGAAAAGTGTCCCAGAAGATTCCTATATGCGGAGAATCAAGTTTCCTTATCGAATAAAGATATGTACTGAATTCACGTCATGACATCCTATTGGTCATGACGTGAGGAGCATTTTATGGAAACTATATATATCATTTGTTAGATTAACTTGAAGAAGGATTGGAGTGAATTCGAAGCTTTCTAAGATAATTTTTGAGACAGAAAATCTACGAAAATCAAATACTGGAAGCAAAAGAGGATTGGAGATTAAAGATTTTGAAGATTGTAGCAAGAATTCACACAACACATTCGGTTTGCATTAGATTGATCATGTCTAGTTTAAATTCTTCTATTTTTTATGTATTTATTTTCTTCAATGATGAGGTAAATCATTAGTCTTTCATTTAGTGTATATGAACCTTAATACTATGTGTTAGTTTCGTTTAGCTTGTGTTTGATTATAAATACCTAGAATGCTAAAAGTTTTAATCTTTGTTCCTTAGATTCAAGTTATGTGTAGTTGAATGACAATTTTAATTGCATGAAGTTGTCTACCTAGTTGTTTATGATCATTAAATTGCTAGTGCTAGGATTAACCAAATCCTAGATTAGGTAATAAAGGTAACCAATTTAACTGTGTCAGAAAACATAATTTTATCATAATTGTGTATAGTTATTTTTCTTGATCATAGATAATTAATCTTAGATAAATCACACAACCCAATAATCTTAAATAATCAATTTCGTGTTCACTTGTGTGTGGTCGTTGCATAGTAGTTCATGAATTGGTGAAAACATTAGGAGATCAGATCAGGGTTCTTAATAATATTTATATTGGTAACCAACTAAATTAATCCATTTCTTGAAACTAACCATAGGAATAGGGGGATCCAAATCTAAACGAAAGTGTCTTCATTCTCTTGATTACGATAGTCTTTAGTTAGTTGTTTGGTTAGTTTTAATTTAATTAAGTAGTTAACTTAATGAACTTGAAAAATCAGATAGAAACCCACAATTTAGTTACTATTTTAGATTAAGTTTTAGTAGTTATTTTATTAGATAAATACCATTCCATGAGTTTGATACCGAACTTACTTTTCTATATTATGAATTGACTAGGTACACTGCCAATAAGTGCAATAGTAGATAAGTTTTGTTATGATTATAAATTTAAAACTATTATCTGTGTACATTAAGTTTTTTTGGCATCATTGTCGGAGAACAACTTATTTTAGTTGTTAATCTAATTAATTTAGGTTAATCGATCCTTCTTTTGTGGTGGAAAAACCGTAAAAAGTTAATTTTGTACATTAAATAAAATTTTCTGATTTTAAAGTTTTCACGACGTGAATAGGTCTCTATTACGACGTGAGAATTGAAGTTGTTCAATTTTTCGTTTATTTGCTTTGTAGTTCATTTTTACGTTTTTCTTTTTTTTGTTTTAGTAATTTATGACCAGGGGAACACAACTTCTTATCATACCACCAATAGAAGAGCTAGGGTCTGCATTGCATAAGAAGAAAGATAAAAATGTTGACGAATCAAGTAGCAGTTTTCACTTGGACAAATTCGAAATCTTTGAAAAGACTCCAAACAAGAAAGGAACCGGGTACGAGCCAGGAACAGAAAGTGATTTAGAAGAAGAGGTAAAAAGCAAGTTAGAAGAAATGGTCGACCTAGTGGAGATGATGATGGAGGAGTACAAGAGGAGGCTACATAATGATAACGGTCCTGGTCTTGTTCCACCCACAATACCCGCTGCTACGAACTTTGAGCTCGAGGGACAAATTCTCGCAATGCTCAAGTACATTCCATTTCATAGAAAAGACTATGAAGATGCGTTCAAACATATTGGCGAAGGATTGGACATTGCAAATTACTTCAATGTTCCAAATGTTTCAAGGGATGTAATGCTACTAAGGATGCTTCTAGTGACATTTACAAGAGATGCAAAACTTTGGTGAAGTCCCTTGCTCCTATAACCGTTAGAACCTAGACCAAACTTCGTGAAGCATTCATATAACAATTAAGCTCTCCTTCAAAGATAGCTAAACTCAAAAAGAACATTGCTAATTTCCAACGGAATGATGACGAGTCGTTATATGAAGCTTCGGAGAGGTACAAGGGATTACTAAGAAATTGCCCTCAACACGATCTTAATGTGCAACAAGTGGTGTTTATAATCTAGTTTGGGGTAAACATGACCATAAGGCAACTCTTTGATTCTAAAGGAGCAATGAAGAAGAAAAATCATGCTACAATAAAGGAATTAATAGATGAATTCAGGAAACACTAAATAGAGTATCACAATCCTTGAAAAGATGTGACAAGAGGTAAAGGAAGTGGAGATGGATGAAACAAGAACTTAGTAGCTGTGATGGCGAAACTAGAAAATATGGACTAGAGGATGACACATTGTGATAATTGAAATGGAACACACTTGGCAAAATATTGTGATTTAGATGAAAACATGAACCACAAATCACAAGTATACTATTCTAATGGTGACCGTTATAATGAATATTGGAGGAAGCCAAAGAGGGAATGGTTGCCATATGAAGAATACAAGAAGGCTAAAGAAGAAAAGTATCAGCAAACCGGACGAGGATACTACCAAAAAGAATAACCAAAACCCAAGAAGAAACTAGATTTTAAGTCAATGCTCAATAGATTCATGGAAGCTTATGTGAATAGACAAGATGGTACTGATGCTATAATTAGAAACCATCAAGCATCCATTAAAAACATCGAGACTAAAATTAGGAAATTGACTAAACTCATGAACGAACGATTACCATATAAAAATCCCGATCCAAAACCACAACGTCACGTCATGTCCATAACCACTAAAGAAGACACCATCTTTGAGCCTCTAGTGATCTTAAATGAAGCCTTAAAGTAGCCCGATCCACGGCTAAAAGAAGCAAAGAACAAAGAAGAAAAACAAGTTGGTGCTCAGTACTCACGACGTAAGCTGGTCCTCGTCACGTCGTGGGCTCATCATAATCGAAAAAATAGTTCTTTTGTTAAGCCTTACCAGCCACTGTTACCTTATCCTTCTCCAACAAGGGCACATCCACTGGAACAAGAACATAGAAGATTCATCAACCAAGTGAAGGATATTCCAATTAATATCCCGTTTAATGAAGCAATAGCTAAGATGCCCGAGTATGCAAAATTCCTTCAAGATCTTCTTGACAATCGTCAACAACTAGAAAAGATGTCCATGTTTGTCCTTAATGAACAATGTTTAGCGGTTGTCATGGAAGGAATGCCAACAAAGATGGGAGATCTAGAATGCCTCACTTTGCCATGTTAATTTGGAAATGCTACAAAGACATTTGCTTTACCCGATTTTGGAGCTATCATTAATTTGATGCCTTGCTCTTTTAATCAAAAGCTTGACCTTCCACAATTGAAGACCACAAGAATGGCAATCCATATGGAAAATCATTCAGTAAATTATATTCAAGGCATAGTTGAAGAATTATTGGTTAAAATTGAAAAAATCGTTTTTCCAATTGATTTTGTGGTCATAGATATGAAAGTGGATGAAAAGGTACCAATTATACTTTGACGTCCACTACTCAACTGTTGGGTTTTAATTCAAAAATAGTTTCATAAACTAGAAAAATATGGCAACGGAAGTCTTAAAATTTTGAACATAACATAACAGTTGTAAGTTGTAGAAAGATTTAAACACCAACCAAAGAAGAGGTGAAGAAATGACAACCTTTGTAGTTCTTTAGGTCCTCTTGGGAGGCTTGGAAGTTTATGAAGAATGTGGAACCTTTGAGACACCAACAATGACTCATCTTGATGTAGATGCTAGTCCATAAACTCTTAAACCCTTAAGCTATAAGTTCATAACCAATATGAACTTAAAGAGGGATGAAGATGCAAGTAACTTCAAGAAAAGATGAAGAAAAGAGATAGATAGATAGATAGATAGATAGATAGATAGAGAGAGAGAGAGAGAGTAACCTCAAGAAGAGGTTACGGTTTTGAGAGTATGAATCAAGCCAGAAATGAAAGCTTTAAGTCTTGTATTTAGAGTAGAAACAATTCCTACTTTTTGAAAAATCTGATCAAAAGACCATGCCCTTATTTAAATAGTCAAAGAACCTTTCTCTCATTTAAATTACCAAAAGGTCATAATCTTATTTAAATAATCACATAACAATTCTCTCATTTAAATAATCAAAAGCCCATAACTCTTTTCTTTTTCTCTAATTTTCTAAAATTATATACAAAAAGAGAAGTGTTGTTTAAATTTTATAAACTCAAGTTTTATAAAATATAAACATTGTCTTTTGAGTAAAAGACAAAAGGGTTTCAACTAGTCCATAAAGTTGTACATAACATATTAATTCATACCATGTAAATTATATATAATGTTACTTGCTGAAGAAAATTATTATTTCCTAGAAATAAATAATTTCCATTTTAATTATAAGAGTTTATTGAATATTTACTAAAGAAAATTTCTAATAAATAATCAATTGTATCAAGTTGTTATTAGTATGACCCATTAGTATCATATGTTAACTGGCAATAGCACTTTAATATGACTCTTGAGCATACTAGACCTTTTAATCTCCAACTTGCGCAAGATTCATATTAGACTGATATAGACAGTGGTGAACGTCTAGCAACATTTCACTGTCCCTAACAATATATGACTTTATGCTATTCTATCAACGACTAATTCCCTAAAATCTTAAAGCTACAACTGGTTTATAAGGTAAGTTTATCAGTTATGACTTTGCTACAAACATCATGTTGAACATGAAATACAGATCATGATCAATCTCATTAGTTGTTCAACTTTTGGTAAGGCGCCTTAGATGTCTAACTCTCAACACATAAGAGGAACAAATCCCATCTTGACCACATAAGCCTCTTGCATAGTTCACACCATACCTGAAAATGGCTTTTATAACTACCCAGTTAAGGAACAACATTTGACTATATCAAAGCATAGTACTCCCTGCAATTAAGTCCCATTATGTATCTTAGATATTAAGGATACCAAGGTAATACCTTTTTAATCATGTATCATTCATGATAGTGATCCATGAGATGATCTTGATGTGGGTCAGTTCAATACTAGTTCTCTGACAAGTACCAATGAAATTTGATTGCAATGACATGCCTACTTTCATCTAGTGAGAGTCAACCAATCTAATTCATACTAGACTTACTTTATAACTGCTCCCACAATTATAACCAACTATGAACCTTTAGAATAATAACATTATTCATAGATTAAACATGCTAATATTGAACACAACAATTATTAATGTGATGACTATATCCCAATATATCATAACTTTATCTAATAGTTTTTGTTATAATGTTCCAATATCAAAATACTGAATCTAAATCAAAATCCCATTTCTAGAATAATAAAGTCTTATAGCTGAAGTGTGATCATTCATACTTAGCTCAAAAGAATGACTTTATTAACGTATCTGACAAAATTTAATTTGTGTGAATTATGTGAATACTATCATCTCCATACTTAACTTTACTCGAAGTATAGTTAAATATCATGGAGAATATGATTAGTGTTTTTTTCGTGACATAGAGTCTCTTAGCTTGCATAAGTATACTCTTGAGATCCTTGAATGATAGAAATCAAAATAGTTTTTCAATGATCCTATTCAACCAATCATATTTGAATTCAACTTCTAAAGTAGTGTATTCTTATTTTGTAGTAGACTGTGCCATTATGTTTTTCTTGGACCTCATTCCAAATGGACTTACCCTTCATTCCATAATGATGTCAAAATCCAATTATAATTTATAATTATTTATATCTGTTTAGAAATTAACATCTTTTGTAGCTCTTTCCATAAGGATCTTTTCTAAACTGATTGTTTCATATACGTTCTCTTAGTTCTTCTAAAGTAGTCTTAGAATGCTTTCTTAGTCATCTAGTGAACTAACCATGTTTTCAATTAGTGTCCTATAACATGCTTACATCATGAACAAATACCATGTCCTATGTATAATATGGTGTAAATGATGAATTCATTTGCCAGGCAAATAGGATATAAATCATTTCATCTAGTTCAAACCTATGAGCTATGTACTTTTGAGGCTAACTCAAAATGGTGCCATATGACAATGCCAAGAATTCTCCAAAAGAATCTTGTGTCTTGATCCCTTTCAAGATATTTCCAATATATGTATAAGGGCATGACACTTTTAACATCCATTTTGTCTATCCCTTATAGATTTTACATTCCAAGAATGTATCTTCTCCTTCCTAAGTCTTTTATTTTAGAAACACTTTCCGAGTCAAGGTGAAAACAACTTTGCTTAGTAAGAATGTGATTTCTAATGAGTATGTATTATTCATACAAGATTAGGAATTTCACTATGCTCCAACTAGTTCTTAGTAAACACACATGTTCTATTCATTTTGATATAAAAACATACCTTGTGGTTTTTCACAAAATGATGATTATAACATTTAGATGTTAGCTTTATATCCACAAGTGGATCTAGAGCTCTACACATTTTGTTAGGATAACTTGGATTAAGAAAACCTCCAAGCTAATCTATATAAATATCTTCCAGTAGATGTCTATTAAGGAAAGCGGTCTTTCTTGAAATCTATTTACTATATCTCATATTAAGAATATGAATTTATAGCAAATAATATCCTTGTTAATCTAATCATAGCTACCTGTGAAAAAGGTTTGATCACAGTCAATGTCATGAGTATGATGAGGACCATAGTCAATGACATGAGTATGAGAAATTCCCTTTACCACAAGTCTTGCTTTAAATGTGTAAGGTTATCCGTGTAAGTTATTATTTCTAGAAGAATCATTTACTCCTTCTAGCCTTGCTATAGGGATAAATTTTAATCAAGCCCATTCTTGATTATCATACATGGATTGCATCTCATGTTCATGACTCTAAGTCATTTATCAAATTCGAGATCTGACATAGCATATTGGTATTTGATGGATTTTCCAGAAACCATCAATAAAATTTCATCAATGATTGATTCCACATTTCTCAAGTCATAGATGAATTCTACCATTAATGCGAACAATTTGTGTTTGTGAATAGCTATTATTCAATTTTAACAATCCTTGTTAAAACTAGTGCCAACTATTAACTACATAAGGTTATGGTTCTTGAGCAACTTCAAGTTCCAGGTACCTCCTACTTGCTTTGTCATTAGAATCTTGCTTTCCACTAACTTAGCTTTCACAAAAATAAAAGAACTTATTCTTGGTGGGTTTTCATATGATAATCTAAGAGCATTTAGAGTATTAAACAAATATGTATTTAGTAGATTTTGGGTTTATAAGCTTTATTCCAACATCGGCTTAAAATCCATAAAACATTAAGTAAGATGAGGATGGAGCTCTTCCATTCTAAATCTTATAATGTGTTTAATCTACTTATTAGTTTGTATTTCTATTCAAGATAAAATTAATAGTGATAGTAGTATTATCCCAAAGAGAGTAAAGGAGGATATTTCTATCGATTAGAAAGTTAATCATACCAAGTAAGATTTAGTTCATCCTTTATTATCATTAAGGCCTTAGATGGTTTTTACCGGTTTGTATCTCAACTTTTGAAATCTTCAACAAATATTTCACAATTATGCTTTACCACGTAAAATATAAATAAAACTACTATAGTTGTTAATAACGTTGATTTGGTATCTTGTGCTTAATCTAAGACATTCATTAGAAAGGAAGTTATACACCAAAGTGTATAGTTCCGTAATTATTTTCTATACAATTTAGTGAAAATACCATTAGGAATCCTTTACATATAAATAAGGTTCACATATGTCAAATAAACTACATTATTTTCCTTAAAGATCCTTTTTTTGAAGTTGGAATATGTGAATGTCATTTATATAATAAAGATAACAATATCAAAGATGAGCTGGACTTAAAACAAGTTTAAGTCAAAAGTTCTTGCATATAGAACTTAATTTTATTTATAATAATGTTGATATTTACTTCACAATTCTAGTAAGAGATCTAGTCTCATAAATAGATGTTAATCATTTTAGAATATGAATATTATCGTTATGGAAAACGATTGAGTAAATTATCAAACATTTGAATAAAATAACCGAGACATAAATTTAGACATGCTAAATTAAAACATACATTGTTCCAAAACAAATATTGTTTTACATTACAAGTAATTTATGTTCTAAACATAAATAATAGACTACACTTTGAGAGTGTAGATCCACCTTGATTGTGCTCAGCTTGGTTACTTTTTAGTAAATTTTGCAAGCCGTTTACAAATATTAGATTAAGATTTATGTGCCATGTACCAAAGTTTTATATGAAAAGTATGAGTTCTATCTAGTACGTACTAGAAGTACTAGTCTCTTGCTGACTTTCTATCCAAATAAGAGGAGTAAATCCTCTTCCAGTGTCCAGTTTCTTCACAAAAGAAACAAGATCCATCTATGTGGGCTTTAGTAGATTTATTGGGCTTAAAGGTGTTCACTCCATAAAACATGGACCTCTTAGATCACACTAGTTGACTCTTTTAGCCTTGCATTATTCCAACGTTTATACTAGCTTTAAATAAAATGTCAATGTATTTACTAGAATATTGCTTGACCTGTTATATCATCAGATATATGTTTAAATTATCTACGACTTCCTATAAGTCATGAATAACTATTCCGAGCTTGATTCTAGAAGCATCTTTAGCATCACGGTGATGCCTTTACTAGGTATCATGTTCAGGTTTATTTGCTCAAAGCAAATAGTTTAGGACTAGGACCTTTAAGTGTATACAATTTAATATCTCTTGCGAGATTGTCTCATACGACATGAACCCATTCATTGAAGTTGTATCAATTGAATGGTATTGTTTCATTTAGTCATTAAAGAAAATGACAATTCCTGATAGTGAGAATGAATTATTTAACTACAAAATTCTAACAAAATTCATGTAGTATTCTCGATATTTAATCTTCAATAATTAACACCCTTTTCGTTTGGAAAAACATTAATTATCAAAGTCTAGCATCCAAGCTGCAAAACAAATAAATGGTTAGGTATCCTTTATCTCATCCATTTGAATTCAACCTGGTAGATATCGATTATCAATTATATCTTGCTAAATAATTCCTAGATTTATGGGATCTCTAATAACAAATTTAATTTAGACATGTTTTATCTCATCTATGCCTCGGAACTCTCTTGCTTAGGTATCCTTTATCACAAAGGTTTTCGATCAAATCACCCAACTTGAAAAACTTGTGTAATCGGCCTATAACTTGGTTATAGAAATCGCGAAGACACCGACCATGAAAAGAAAACACTAAGCGGTTAGGTATCATTTATCCCACTAGTGCATACAAGAGATGTGCGAGTGTTCTTCAAAATGATTGCATAGATTTGAGGTTCGTAAAGAAACGATCCTTATATGTTTTTATAATTCTAGTTTAAAAAAATATGATATCATGCTTATTACATGCATATAATAAACCATGGTATCAATTTTCAAAAGAAAATCACTTTTAAAGGTTCTATATAAAAAGCTAGTTTTTATATAATTTGACGTAATTCAGTTTTATTAACCATTATTATGTTTGAGTGCATTTGAACCTTTAATATCTTTAATAAAACTTAATTTTATTACTTATATATTTGAAGTTCGTATAAGTTAAAAAAATCATCATTTTAAAACTTATAATGGAGTATTTTAAAAATTGATGTTATTAACGATTTTATAAAACCGGGTTTATTTTTAAAATAATAACTTGTTACATCTTATGTGATGTGTACTTTATCCAAAATTATTTTAGCATGTGAAAAACTAATTTATTAACCACACATGATAATTGCATAAAATAAACAACACAAACATGCATAAAAAGATATGTGTGTAAACATAGCCAACTAATGACATTTTGTGAGCCAACACAAAAATGCCAAGTCCATTCCTAAAGGGACATTTAAGGAGACAAAAAATCTTCTTGTAATGTTGTTGTAGAAGCTCCCACTTGATTAAACACCAATTGCTTGCAAAGGATTGAAAAAACTTCTTGAATACTAAATTCAATAATTGTCGCTAAAAGTCTAACAGCCCTTTGTAAACAACATTAGTGACTCTTTTCTAAAAATGTCATTGAAAATCCTGCACACCTTTTAGACTCGAAAATTGCTTTTTTGTCTTCGAGAAAATGGTTCCAAATTCATTTTTTGTTACATTTTTGTACAAATAAATCATTTCTACAAAATAATCTATCAATTTACAAAAATAAACACGAAAACTAATCTATTTAATTATTACGTACGATATGAATAAATAAATTATTACAACCATTTTAAAACAAAAACAACAAACACAACAATCATAATGGTCATTGCCTAGTTTATGCACATAATATACATCAACATACAAATAAAACAACATTTGTTTTTCTAAGACAACTTGAAATAACAAAAGATGCATGAAACATTTGTCACATAAAAATATAACAATTATAAAGTTGTCATAGAAAATAAGTATGAACTTATTTTTTATACAAAAACAATTTATCTATATTCTTCAAAAACTAAGATTTCCAAAAATCAAAAAATCTAACCAAACTTGAAAGGTGGATCTGATACCAATTGTTGGGTTTTAGTTCAAAAATAGTTTCATAAACTAGAAAAACATGGCAACGGAAGTCTTAACATTTTGAACATAACATAACAATTTTACACCCACCAAGGATCTTCGTGCAAGTTGTAGAAAGATTTAAACACCAACCAAATAGGAGGTGAAGAAATGACAACCTTTGTAGTTCTTTGGGTTCTCTTGGGTGGCTTGGAAGTTGATGAAGAATGTGGAACCTTTGAGACATCAACAATGACTCAACTTGATGTAGATGCTAGTCCATAAACTCTTAAACCCTTAAGTTTTAAGTTCATAACAAATATGAACTAAAAGAGGGCATGAAGATGCAAGTAACTTCAAGAAAAGATGAAGAAAAGAGAGAAAGAGAGAGAGAGAGAGAGAGAGAGAGAGAGAGAGAAACCTCAAGAAGGAGGTTACAATTTTGAGAGTATGAATGAAGCCACAAATGAAAGCTTTAAGTCTTGTATTTATAGTATAAACAAATTTTATTTTATGAATAAACTAATCAAAAGGCCATGCCCTTATTTAAATAATCAAAGAACCATTCTCTCGTTTAAATAATCAAAATGTCATACTCTTATTTAAATAATCAAAGAACCATTCTCTTATTTAAATAATCAAAAGCCCACAAATCTTTTCTTTATCTCTAATTTTCAAAAGTTATATACAAAAAAGAAAAGAGTTGTTTCAATATTAGAAACTCAAGTTTTATAAAATATAAACTTTTTCTTTTAAGTAAAAGACAAAAGGGTTTCAACTAGTCCAGAAAGTTGTACATAACTTATTAATTCATACCATATGAATTATATATAATGTTACTTGCTAATGAAAATTATTATTTCCTAGAAATAAATAATTTCCATTTTAATTATAAGAGTTTATTGAATATTTATTAAAATCAATTTCTAATAAATAATCAATTGTATCAAGTTGTTGTTAATGTGACCCATTAGTATCATATGCTAATTAGCAATATCACTTTAATATGACTCTTGAGCATACTAGATGTAACACCGTAATTTTTCAAAACAAAAATTTCATTTAAAATCACTTAATCCTTGTAACACATTTCGTAAAATCTCATTTGTTTAAATTAAAAAACATAACTCCATGTTTAATTAAATAATCCAGGATCCTAGAAAACATAACTCTTCCTCTGGTGTGTACAATCAAGCCGGTGCCGTCCTGAGATACTGATAAAACCTGAAACACATAACACATAACATGGTAAGCACGAAGCTTACTGAGTTCCCCAAAATACGACATAAAACACATATTAGCCACTCGAGGCTATAACTCTATGGACCCTTTGGTCCTAACACTGTGGACCCTCTGGTCCTAACTCTGTGGACCTTCCGGTCCTAACTCTGTAAACTCTGGAACACACATAGCATAGATCACTAAGAAACAATGCAGTGCATCACAATCATATAAACAATATACAAAATACTCTGGCATATAACTCTAATTACCAGTCTAGGTAAAGTACAGTGAGAAGACTCACCTGACAAGCAGCTAGTAAATAACCTCGCACCCGAATCTCGAACTAGCCTCCGCCTATCACAAGGAATGAATATCTCTTATCATAACTCTTTTCAAGATTCAGATAATTGAAGGCGGTTCTTTCTCTTTCTAACTCTCTAAAGTGGTTAAAAGACCATTTTACCCCTACAAGGTCTCTATTACTTATGTTGAGCAAAACCCCAAAGTCAACAAAAGTGAAACTCAAGTCAACAGTCTGCATTTGACCCTACTCGTCGAGTGCACCCTTGCGACTCGTCGAGTCCCCTCGCATCAACTGAACTCTACCTAGGACTCACTTAGCTCGCCGAGTTGACCCCCATCTTGGTGAGCCAACACTGGGTTAAGGCTACTCGGTCAAACCCGCTACGAGTCGTCGAGTCATCTCATGGACTCGACGATTTGACTCCAACAAATTTCTCATCCAACCATCTAAGGTCAGATCTGCAACCCAAACTCATAGATCTAGCCTCCTACTACCCAAAATCCACATAAAGGTCTAAACTTGAGGCTCATGCATGGTGTATTTTGCTCTATACACCATTTTGACTCCATTGAAGCTCCATAGCTTCAAAGCTCCAAAGTTAATCATTCATGGCTGCCTACTTTCTGGATCTCTGGACCTCACAAGGTCCAGATCTACAAATGAATCAAAAAAGGTTTTGGATGCACCTAAAACCCCATCAATATGGATACAAGCCCAAACTTAACAACCAAGGAAATCTACTCAAACACAAGGAAGGCAAGAGTTGTACCAGATTTAAAGCTTGAAATGAAGATGAGACTGATCCACCAACTCTCCTCTGAGATCCTTGCAACACCCTTGATCTTCTTCTCAAAAAAATGACTTCGAAATATCCTCTTTCCTCTCTAACTCACAAATAACTATAGAGTTTCTATCAAGGGACGATGACACTGATGGGAAGGGGCCAAGGAGCCTATAAGAGCCTTTAAATAGGTCCCAAACCCCCGAAAATTAGGGTTTCTCTGCCCAGCACCTACTCGGCGAGTCCCTCCTCTGGATCGTCGAGTCCACTCATTAAATACAGAGGAGAAACCCGACTAGACTCGGCGAGTTGCACCCTCAACTCATCAAGTCTTCTCCTTCAATTTCAAAATTAACCAACACAATAATATCCCTGAAAATCCGGATGTTACAGTTCTCCCCTACTTGAATTAGATTTTGCCCTCGAAATCGCTCCTCATCCACATAGACCAAACTAATCACCTGAAACGCACCACCGAAAAGGGCTCATGCTAAACTGATATCCTTCACCGTGGACACCAGAAACCACACAGAAACTCCCAACTCCAGAACTAAACATATTCTTCTGCCGCTAATAAACTCCTTCCCAATATCCGTAACTCTAGTGGCCTGACTTGCCGTCAGACCGCCTACTCAAGCGATTGCCAAGATATTCGCTCCGTGAATATCAAACCATGGTAACTCACTGATCCTCTGATTCTCACAAGACTAAATCCAACAATTGGCTACTGCTCACTCATACCAACATGCTAAATGATCTGAATCACACCCCAAGAAACGGAAGGGTCGACACCCCATCAGGGCTCATCCGCTAAACTGCTATCAGAACCCATCCGAACAAAGAATCCTCAATACTCTGCCCTCAGACACAAGAGATTAACCATGCTCGCTCAGAAGTGTCCTTAGACATCACAATCATAAGCCCCAACTTCGTTCCTCATACCCCCTTTTAATACTGAGCAGCAGGTCAACATCTGCCTCCACAGTTGAACCTCCAAAGGTCACCCATAACATATCTCGAAATGTCTCACTGACTTCCTTCTCACAACAGCTATCTCAGCCCAGTGCCACACAAGTCACGAAGTTCTTTTTACCCCAACGGATACCAAAATCCCACTAAATCGTTTCACCCTTGACCACTGTCGAACACTACTCCCTAGATACATGCGCCTCGCGGTACCTCCCGCACCAACGAAGTGACCCAATCCGGTCTAAACATCGGATGACAAACAATATTCCTTAAAATGGAAGCCATCTAAGAATTTGGAGTCTCATTTCACCTACTCAATGCACCACTAGAGTCAAACTCAAAATCAAGAGTCTGGTCTGATCCAGAATTGGAACCACTCGTCCCAATGAAGCATCCAACTCATGACTCATGATTCGTAACCCGCGCGTATACCACTTTTCCAATTCCTTTATGTTGCGACAGCCACATCTCAATTTAGAACATAACGATTCCCGAAAAATATGGAGACCCCAGTCTCGCCCCTGTTTTGACCACCAGGCTCCCAAAAACTCAAATATTAGGGCTACCCAAGCCTAAAACTCTTCTGCGTCATGCTCTGATCAAAGAGTAATTCATCATAACAATCTCTTGCTGACTAGCGAGTACTACCGATCCCCATAGCATCACCACACTCTCTCTCTGACTAATGAGTACTACGGCTTCAAGTAGCATCACAACACTCTCTCTGACTAGTGAGTACTACGTCTCCCCATAGCATCACAACTCCCTCTCTCTAACTGGTGAGTACTACGGCTACCCGTAGCATCACAAGACCCTCTCTCATATCCCCTCAATCTCATTCTTACGAAAACACCACAGTACGTCCACTAACTCACGCTC
Source organism: Lactuca serriola (assembly GCF_051521515.1). Taxonomy (NCBI): domain Eukaryota; kingdom Viridiplantae; phylum Streptophyta; class Magnoliopsida; order Asterales; family Asteraceae; genus Lactuca; species Lactuca serriola. Next base: position 144,120,991 of record NC_136408.1, on the reverse strand, counting down.
CGCGGACTAACATAGATAGATACACACACTTGTCCCAAATATGCATCATAGATTCTGACGGCAACCGCCATAACAAAACACCTTTCCCTACTAAAATCCAAATTCTTAAATAATCCCTCTTGATGACAATACCCGAAGGGCTCCCATTAGAGTCGTAGATACTTGATACACCACTTGCCGTCTCAAACTCAGGACTCTGAAAATAATTCTGAAATCAGGACATTATACCCGGATACCTCGAAACACCATCACAGAACATCACGATGTCCTGCCTCAACCACTGATCTCCTACTCATGGCATCATACACATATACCTCAATGCATTCTAACTATCCTTCATTTCACACAACACACAACTTCGGAGTATTCCAACCCCTAATTAAGACATGGGAGAATCGTTAATGACTCGGAACATATTGGCGACAATCCGAAACTCCAACACTAAAGCAAACATACTCATAACGGTTCGGAAGTTGGTTGCCTAATCAGCCTCTGCCCTTCCCAACTGCATATACCGTCCCCTACATTGCACCATACCTTCTCAACCACCAAACTAACCTTACGATCTAGCCCCCTTCGAATTTATCATGATCACCATAAGGTCTTCGACTAACAATCACTTGTTGTCGAGACGCTCATCCGTTCTCAACATGTACCACAAGTATTACCTTGCTCTGCACCCCACCTTGTCCACCAATAACCATGTTCTCATGAATATGTACCGCATATTTCTATATCCAGTTCTCTACCTGTTTTGAACAAATATCCGATCCCTTTAATAAAATACCAGGTTCTCCCCCAATTAGGGTTAGAACCATCACCAATTGGCGTTCCAACACTCTATCCCACATACCGTCTCCACCAGTAACATCGCACCTAATCCTGTAAGGTGCTACGCAACGCTCGATGATCTTCATGACAGAGATCATACAATACAAATGCCCCGAACCTCAGATGAAATCCTCAGAACTTCCCATCATAACTGCGTTTAGTCATTCCGAATCTTACACCATCCCATCACGGGACCTCACAACTGTCCAGTATTAACCCTAACTCTTACTCTAGAAATAACGAACTATCATACTCCTCATCATCGACTCCTCAACCAACGTTCCATCACGTCACTTATCATAAGAGTAGAAACCACATTTTCACTCTCGATACCCATCAAGGATAGTAAGGGCCACCGCCCTGATACACTCCTCTTGATTGTCCAGCGTTGCGGCTAACACATCCCCTATTATACTCAAAGAGGGTGTATCCTGGTCCTTGACCATCTCAATTACCGCTGACACCATGCTCAAGCTATATCATTACCTCGTGGCAGACCTACTGCCAAATAGTCTGATTGAAGATCATCATCAGTGCAATCCCACAGGGCTCACCCCCAAACTCAGAAACCAACATTTCAACACCTCTAACGTCTCCCACAGGAAACGTAAATTTTAACGACCAAAATTTTCATACAATTTAAACTTTTCAAAAGCATCCATTTTCATTAAAACATTACAAAAAGGTTTTCAATACATTAATCATCAGAGTATTCCAGGATCTCTTTACAAAACATAAACATGTGGAGCGGTACGATTACACCTTCGCCTTGCCACGGTCTCCTGAAGAACCTGAAAAACATTAAACCACAACTGTAAGGCCGAAAGCTTAGTGAGATACCCCCAAAATACTAACCACACATACCATACACATATCACATATCATAAACAGAACAGACATGCACATCGGGTCTACTGTGTGACTAGTCCGCCACATCAGGCCTTCATTCCACCGTGTCCACCCTCCGAGTCCAGCCATATCCATCGAGTCTACAGTGTGGTTGGTCCGCCCGCACTGGGCCTTCAACCCACCTGGTCCACTCTCTGAGTCTACAATATGACTAGTCCGCCCGCACCGGGCCTTCAGTCGGCCTGGTCTACTCTCTCACCGAGCCTCGGTACGGCTGGTCCGCCCTCTTGGGGCGTACAGCCTATCTAGACCGCTCGCTTGGTATGTTGGCCTACAGCACAAAGCAGGACTCGCCTCAACCCACCCTCAGTCAAACAACCATGCGCACATAACATATAATCATATAGCAATTCACAACAACCATACCGATCTAACAGATCAACTAGCATAGCACATCCCTCCCAGGATACCGACCTAATCGGTCACTAACATAGCATCATCCTACATACCAGGATTCTAGCTCTACCAGGCCTCTAACAGATACCATCCTAACTACCAGGATGCAACATATAGCAAAGCATAACATAACACGATACCCGGATTACCATCCGATAAAAGGGCCGGCCTTGGTGCCTTAGACCCTGTTGATATAGTGAGGATAACTCACCTCGCAACTGCCGCCTGAAGAGATAAGGTCACACTGCTCCAACCTTTGGCACGAACTCCAACACTGTTCAACACCAAAACACTAAACTCAATACACACCAGAAATAACCAAAATATCCCTGAAAGACAACTGGTCGACTCATGGTCAAGTCAAGGTCAACTCTTCTGACTGACTCTACTCGCCGAGTCACCCCGATGACTCGCCGAGTTCCCTTACTTAGAAAACTCCCAAAATCACGACTCAACTTGCCGAGTCACCTCGAGACTCGCCGAGTTTCCCCAACTCAGAGTCCACTCGCACGCAAATCACCGAGTCATCCCTTGACTCACTGATCCACGGCTCCACCAGAAAATATTGGGACTCCACGACCAGACTCGCCGAGTCCAAGAACAGACTCGTCGAGTCCAAGGCTATCGTCAACCAACTCGCCGAGTTGTTCTTCTAACTCGTCGAGCTCCCGCCTATCTTCAAGCAACTCGTCGAGTACACCCATGTGACTCCCCGAGTACCACTAGATCTGAATCCATGCAGAGGCTTTCCAAGCCATGCAGATACTCTAAACCATAGATCTACTCTTCTACAAGCCATCCATCACTTAAAGTGGCAAACTTTACGTGAATCCAAAGAGATCTAGGCATTATACACAGTAGGGTTTGGGTTTGGGACCAAATAGCTCCACCAATCAATCAAGAACAGGGACTTTCATGCACTCTACACCTTCTCCATTCCAGATTTGATGTAGCAACCTCAGATCTACTCTCCAAACTCATAGTATCCCAAGAAATGGTTTCCATAAAATCCCAAAATCATAGATCTAGATAATAACAGCTTAAATAACGAAATAGTACCTCAAATGGAAGCTCCAACAGATGATTAAGACAGATCCTTGCAAAGCCCCTTACTCCAAGCCTCTTATCTTCAAATTAAAAGCACCAAAGAACCTCCACCAAGCTCTATTTTACTCAACAATGGGGGTCTCCTCATGAATTAGGGTTTCTGGAACTCAAAGGATGGTAAAGAGGCTGGGAAGAGGATATTATGTTCCTTATATAGGGCTCAACCCCGGGATTTAGGGTTTTCTCCACTTAGCACCAACTCGCCGAGTCCAGCCGCCGACTCGCCGAGTTGGCAACTTAACACGCGACCAGAATCGCGACTCTACTCGCCGAGTCTACCCCTGGACACGTCGAGTTGCCTATAAAAATTAAACTTTGAACCCTGAACTTACACTTCTAAACTTGGGATGTTACATAAATAGCACCACTCGGGTCACATAAGGTGACATCTCCACTATCGAGTGATTGCTCAACTCAGGCTGTAATCCTCAAAAACGCCATCTCCCCTTATCCTTGAGTCTTGCGACTCCATCTGGCATTCACCAAAAATCCCTTGGAATTATCTCGACAATCCTCTCAAGGAATGCTTCATTGAAACTTGCTCATCATGGACCTCTGGCCCTACACTCTATCGCATGCGATCTCAGTCCCATCAATATGATGGAATAACTGGAAAAAGGCGTAAGCATTATCTGCTACGAATCATGGTACCCAAACCATGACATCACTTCTCAATCTGCTACCAATCATGGTACTCGAACCATGCCATCACCTCTCAATCTGCTTCCAATCATGGTACTCATGGTACCCAAACCATGACATCACCTCTCAATCTGCTACCAATCATGGTACCCGAACCACGACATCACCTCTCAATCTGCTACCAACCATGGTACCCAAACGATGACATCACCTCTCAATCTGCTACCAATCATGGTACCCGAACCATGACATCACCTCTCAATCTGCTACCAATCATGGTACCTGAACCATTACATCACCTCACAATCTGCTACCAATCATGGTACCCGAACCATGACATCACCTCTCAATCTGCTACTTAGAATCCTCCGATATGCTCCCTGCATCGAGTATGGGTCCTATGCTTTCAGTAGTACGGGCCCATACTACCTGCCACATCTACCCATACTTTCCACACGAACCATCCCAGAGTCCCTAAGTAGTTGTTCAACCTTCTTGATCGTCTATCTCATTACGTGTGCTCGCTCCCCAACGAAATGCTCTACTCTGTCAGCGCACTCATCTGACCATGATCACCCCTAGGCTCTTCCTACGTCCTCACACTTCTCTGCCATCAATTGCCGAAGAAATCCTAATGATGCCAACAATCTAACTCCTGAATATCATCATATTCACTTGGTAGCTAACTCCCATCATCGAGAGTTCCACAAAGCACGAAACAAGCAACATTCGGGCATCGAATAACCTCTATTAGTACATAAAACCTCTCTAGGCTATTATCCTACCTGCCCTCCTCATACTCGTAGGATATCACCAAACTCAAGCAACTTCACCCCATGCGGGCCTATGACTACCCTCTCAATAGATTCCACGAATGCTCATGTAGGTATCTCTCCTAGATTACTCCTCTACTCAGTCCCTCTCTCAAAAGGATTCCCTCTAGATACTCTTACTCAACACATACTCGAAAGCATAACACAGATAACAACAACTCCTATGCTAAGGCATCACAAATCAGGTCACTCTAGTCCTAAAATATGAAATACCTAGCCTATCTCTATCATGCACAATATCTCATAGAATATCTCATAGCACAAAAGTAAGGGTATTTTGGGAAATCACCGTTCGGGCTCTGGCTGATTGTTCACATTGCTCCTTCTCGTTTTCTCTTAGAAACTCTTGCTCGTTTTAGAAAAATCTTTTCTTTTGAAAATTCTTTCTTAAATCCTCAGTTTGAAACTAGATTTACCCGAAGATGCATCCGAATCCCTCAAACCAAAGCTCTGATACCAACATGTAAGACCGTAATTTTTCAAAACAAAAATTTCTTTTAAAATCACTTAATCCTTGTAACACATTTCGTAAAGTCTCATTTGTTTAAATTACAAAACATAACTCCATGTTTAATTAAATAATCCAGGATCCTCGAAAACATAACTCTTCCTCTGGTGTGTACAATCAAGCCGGTGCTGTCCCGAGATAGTGATAAAACCTGAAACACATAACACATAACACGGTAAGCACGAAGCTTAGTGAGTTCCCCAAAATACCAAATACAACATATATTAGCCACTCGAGGCTATAACTCTATGGACCCTCTGGTCCTAACTTTGTGGACTCTCTAGTACTAACTCTGTGGACCTTCTGGTCCTAACTATGTAAACTCTGGAACACACATAACATAGATCACAAAGAAATAATGAAGTGCATCAGAATCATATAAACAACATACAAGATACTCTGGCATATAACTCTAATTACCACTCTAGGTAAAGTACAGTGAGAAGACTCACCTGACAAGCAGCTAGTAAATAACCTCGCACCCATATCTCGAACTAGCCTCCGCCTATCACAAGGAATGGATATCTCTTAACATAGCTCTTTTCACGACTCAGATAATCGAAGGCGGTTCTTTCTCTTTCTAACTCCCTAAAGTGAGTAAAAGACCATTTTACCCCTCCAAGGTCTCTATTACTTTTGTTGACCAAACCCCCAAAGTCAACAAAAGTCAAAATCAAGTCAACAGTTTGCATTTGACCCTACTCGTCGAGTGCACCCTTGCGAATCGTTGAGTCCCCTCGCATCAACTGAACTCTACCTAGGACTCACTCAGCTCGCCGAGTTGACCCCCAACTTGGTGAGCCAACACTGGGTTAAGGCTACTCGGTCAAACCCGCTACGACTCGTCGAGTCATCTCATGGACTCGGCGAGTTGACTCCAAGAGATTTCTCATCCAGCCATCTGAGGTCAGATCTGCAACCGAAACTCATAGATCTAGCCTCCTACTACCCAAAAGCCACGTAAAGGTCTAAACTTGAGGCTCATGCATGGTGTATTTTGCTCTATGCACCATTTTGACTCCATTGAAGCTCCATAGCTTCAAAGCTCCAAAGTTACTCATTCATGGCTACCTACTTTCTGGATCTCTGGACCTCACAAGGTCCATATCTATAAATGAATCGAAAAAGGGTTTGGATGCACCCAAAACCCCCTCAATATGGATACAAGCCCTAACTTAATAACCAAGGAAATCTACTCAAACACAAGGGAGGCAAGAGTTGTACCAGATCTGAAGCTTGAAATGAAGATGAGACTGATCCACCAACTCTCATCTGAGATCCTTGCAACACCCTTGATTTTCTTCTCAAAGAAATGACCACCAAATTTCCTCTTTCCTCTCTAACTCACAAATAACTCTAGAGTTTCTCTCAAGGGACGAAGACACTGATGGGAAGGGGCCAAGGAGGCTATAAGAGCCTTTAAATAGGTCCCAAACCCCTGGAAATTAGGGTTTCTCTGCCCAGCACCTACTCGGCGAGTCCCTCCTCTGACTCGTCGAGTCCACTCATTAAATCCACGGGAGAAACCTGACTCGACTCGGCGAGTTGCACCCTCAACTCGTCGAGTCTTCTCCTTCAATTTCAAGATTAACCAACACAATAATATCCCTGAAAATCCGGATGTTACACTAGACCTTTCAACAACACCGTGAGAGCCTTGCTCAACATTCGAGATTCAAAGATTATGTTATGAGTGGGGAGAAAGAAGATTACATTCGGCGTTGATGAAAAATTCAAGAATGCAAAGGCACAAAATGAAGTATTCCTTATGGATGGGGTGAATAAAAACAATGAGCTTGAAGAATTAGAAAAATTAATGGAAGAAGAAGTACAAACAAGGGAAAAGCCAAAACCAAAGGAAGAAGTCAAACTTACAAAGCCAAGGGCGTCCACTCAAATGGTTTTTGAAGTCTCTGCCTTTACCACACCAAAAGCTCAAGCCCAGGAGGAACATAAAGATGAAGAACTTAGTCCAAGTGATAATGTTAAGCATCAAGAAAGTAAGGAAACCAAGGTTAACGAAATGGAAGGGACAAGAAGGAACCCGCTAAAGATAGAAAGAAGAGCACCATAGATGAAAAATCTCAAGGATTCAAGAGAAAACACTATGCATGCGACAACCCAATAAAGAAACAGAATTCAAAGAAAGCTTACAGAAAACGGGTTGCAGCTTTCAAAAGGAAACGCCTTGAGATGGAAGAAAACAGGGAGATTCTGCTCCTAACCAACACAACGTAGTGCAGAAGTGAATCCGGCTCACGACTCCATCAAAGATGTGCTTCTCAGGAGGTAACCTGAGCTTAGTTGGCATTTTCTTTCCTTTTTTCTTTTAGTTTTATTTGTTTTGTTTTGGTTTTTTTTCTAGGATTATTCATTTATTTATATTCTATTTTAAAAATCAAGTGTTGGATCTAATTTGTGAGTGGTAAAACTTTTAAAAGAAAAAAATGGATTTTTGTCAATGTTTAGAACCCACGACATGGCCATTCAATGCCACGACTTGGGGATTCAAAAAGTCTCGTTTTTGTTTGCAATTTAGATTCTCACAATGTGAGACTTAAATATTCACGACATGAATTTCATGGGTACCAGACTCAACCTTTATACCCAAACAAAAACCATTTGACTCATTCGTTTAACACCACTTATGACGTGAACTTCTCCAGTGGTCCTCCATTTGGATTTTCAGTTGCAAGGATTTATTCCTTCTCATTTTCTTGTTCCTTCTGCGTCAAAGGTATTATTTTTATGCTAAAAAATCCTTAATTTGTATGAGTTCATGCCTCTTACAACCTAGGGCTCGATTTAGGGTTCTTAGTGTCAAATTCATGCATTTTTCTGAGAAATTGCGGTTGCATGTGTGATTATTAGCCTTAGATTAACTGCTAGACTAAACCCTTTGTGTTAACTTGACTTTATTTGGCCAGAACAACAAGCGATTTCAATATTGTTGTCGAACAGTAGCGAGGCGAATTATCCAACCTTTACCTGTTTTAAGAATTTCTAACCGACCTTCCGCATTAGATTTTAAACAACTACACCAACCGATTGGGGTGGCTACACAATAGAGAATTTTCTATTTCACCGATAATAGATTCAGCTACGCTAAGTGAAATTGAAATCTTGGAGAGACTAAACCCGTATCTTACAAAGTTGATTATGGGGAATGGCGTTTCTATTACTTGAAATGGTTGGAGGAACTTATTTTTCATCAAGTATCCGGTCTAAAAGGAGCTATGTGTCGAATTCTTTTCAACCGTCACTTTTGAAGGAAACACAGTAGATCCATAATACGCGAGTGCACTAGTATTCAGACTTGGCGGTTAATAACCGGGAATGCAATCTAGCTGAGTTGGCATGGAGGATGGGTTTGTATGAACATGAACCCGTGTCACCTCAATTTGATATTTTTTTCGGTCTCCTGAACAAAATTATTCCGAAGGGGTCAATGGTTATGGGGTTTGGATGATAATTACAAAAGGAAATTTCAACTCAGGTATATCTCAAGAAATTCACATCCGGTCTCCCATTCACCGTCTCATCCACTTCCTTGTTATGTTCTCGATAAATTACAAGAAATATGGTGATAAAGTTATGAGCCTCAATCTATTCTTTCTTTGGAGTATATTGGCCCCGGAGTTTGCTACAACATCCCTAATTTTCTAGCTTAATATTTATGGGAAAAGGCATTTAGTTTAATGGCAGGAATCCTAATCGTGGGTGGACATTTCGAGAACTGGTTAGCAAAATATTAAGGTGTATCTATCCCATGGTTGACTTGTACGTTGACAAAAATCGAGGGAAATGATCTTCCTTTGAGTTATTTAGAGTCAATGAATGTTATAGTGAAAATATGAGGATTTTATGGTATACCCTTGGATGATGAGGTGAGAGCAATGGATAATGTAACACCGTAAATTTCAAAACAATTTTTCATTTAAAATAGTTGTTTAATTCTTAAAAACACTTTTCGTAAAATCTCGTTTTTGATCGAATTACAAAACATAACTCCATTTTCACTTGCATAATAAACCAAGATCCTCAAAACATGTCTCTTTCTCTGGTGTATACAATCGATCCGGTGTCGTCCCGTGATCCTGAGAGAAACCTGAAACACATAACACAAAACACTATAAGCACGAAGCTTAGTGAGTTCCCCAAAATACCACATATAACACATACTAGCCACTCGAGGCTATAACTCTGTGGGCCCTTGAGCCCTAACTCTGTGGAACTTCTGGTCCTAACTCTGTGAACCTTCCGGTTCTAACTCTGTGGACCTTCTGGCCCTAACTCTACTAAACACACAACATAAATCACATAGAAGTAATGCAGTGCAACACATAAAGAAATAACATACAATAACTCTGTCACATAACTCTAATACCACTCAAAGTAAAGTATAGTGAGAAGACTCACCTGGCAAGCAGAACACAGATATCTCTACATTTGAATCCCAGACTCGCCACCTCCTAACACATAAGGCAAATATCTCTAGTTAATACTCGAAGTCTCAACTCTAATTAAACCGACGATTACTCTTTCTCTGTTTAATCGGGTAGTGGGTAAAAAACCATTTTACCCCTCCAAGGTCTCTATTACTTATGTTGACCAAACCCCAAAGTCAATAGAAGTCAACTCAAGTCAATGGTCAACTCTTACCAGACTCGTCGAGTACATAAGGACGACTCGACGAGTCCATGCGTGTCTTCTGTCTCCTCCAGAGCCTCACTCGACTCGTCGAGTGAACCTTCCACTCGACGGGTTTCCACTGGATTCGAATCGCGGGCAACCTGACTCGACTCGTTGAGTCTTCCCATGGACTCGGCGAGTTGCTCCCATGACCACACTCATTTGGCCTTCTGAGGTCAGATCCGATCCTCTAATCCCTAGATCTGGCTTCCCTATGACCAATAACCACGTAAAGGTCGAGGCTTGACATACATGCAAAGCTTACAAGGCTTTCCTTGGAGAAATGGCTCTTAAACTGGCATCAAAGTTTCATTCCCTCAATGAACCAACATAAAGCATACAAAATAAGGCTCTATGGACCTCTATGGGTCCAGATCTGGGACCTCTCACGCAAAGGGACCCTATACCCCATACTACAAGCCATAGAAAGGTGTAGAAAACCCTAAAATCACCAATCTTACCCAAAACAGAAAAGGGAAAGGATTTGATACCTCTACAGTGAAGATACAAGCTCATGAACTTTGAATCAACAACTCCCTTGACCTCCCTTTGTTGGAAATGACTTCTCCTTGCACAATCACATCAAGAATGCTCAAAAATGCCTTTATCTCCTTCATTCTTCGCTCAAGCTCTCTAGGGTATGTCTCTCTGGTCTAGCAGCCGCACAAGAGGGCCATAAGGTCCTTTAAATAGGTCTCAAACCCGGACAATTAGGGTTTTCCTTAACAGCACCGACTCGGCGAGTCCAAATACGTGACTCGTCGAGTCCCTTCATTAAACATGTCACCAAGTCGCGATCCTACTCGACGAGTTGAGGCCTCAACTCGCCGAGTCTCTTCATATCCCAAATTAAAATACTCAAATTTCCAAGCCTAGATATCCGGATGTTACAATTCTCCCCCACTTGAATTAGATTTCGCCCTCGAAATCATTCCTTAACCACTTATAGATTGAAATCATCAACTCGAAATGCACTACCGAAAAGATCTTCATACTACACTAATATCTTTCTTTATAGACACCCGAAACCATATAGAACCTCCAAATCAGAATTTAAACTAAATCTTTCGTTGCTAAATTATCCCTTCCAATACTCGGAAACTCTAGTGGCCTCACCCACCGCCAGACCGCCTACTCAATCGATCACCATGATATTCGCTCTTCAAATATCAACCCTGTTTACTCACCGGATCTCTGATTCTCATAAGACCACATCTAACAACTGGTTATCACCCCTCCAAACCTATCATGCTAACTCATACGAATCACACCCCACGAAAAGATTCACACTCCACCGGGCTCATCTATTAAACTGCTATCAGAAACCATCAGAACGAAGAATCCACAACACTCTGCCCTTTGTCACACCCCCAAACTAAGGATGGCGGAAACGCCCGGGGGTGGAGGACTTCATGTATAGTATCATAACAACGAGTATAATAGTGATCAATGCAATACAACCAATCAAAAATATAATAGAAAACGTTTTACATGATTTCAAGTGTTACATATTTCGATGACTGAATGCAACACTCCTCCTAAATATCTTACCACTAGATATTTTATTCTTAGGCAAGGATTTTCCCCAAAATAAAATAAAAATGTGAATATTTGGGTTTTATTATGTTAAAATACGAGTTGGGTTAAAATCCCGCATTAAAATCTCGAAAAACGGGCTTAAAACGAAGTTTGGGCGAAAAACCGGCAATCTGGACCGAACCTGCGAGGTTCGGCTCTAAAGGAATGAGAATCGAGAGGAAGGGAGAAGGAACTAAGAGGAAGGGAGAAGGGACCGAGGGTGCGAGGGGGAGGAGCCGAGAGTCCGAGGTTCGGCTCAGTCTGCTGAGCTTCGGTCCGAGGGAGCCTTTGGTCAACCGAGGTTCAGCTCGGTTCTGCATCAACAGGGCGCGGTCCTCTTGGCTTCTGACAGATCGCTTCTGACAAGGTATCGGATCCTAAGAAGGGCTCGACTCCTTAAGAGGGGTCGACTCCTAAAAGGGTCGGCTCCTAAGAGGAGTTTCGGCTCCTTAAGTCTGTTTTTCGCGCATACTTGCGTTTTCGAGCTGACTTTGGCCAAGTTAAGGGTCGGGATGCCCCGAGTGATTGTAAAAAGGTTTGAGAGAGATTTTGAGAGAGATTTGGCATTCTTGGAGAGATTTCACATACTTGGAGAGGTTTGGGAGAGATTTGCCATTCTTGGAGAGATTTCACAACCAGAGAGAGATTTGGGAGGGATTTCACACTCTCGGAGAGATTTCTCATATGGAGAGAGTTTTGGGAGAGATTCCACAATCTTTGAGAGATTTGGGAGAGATTTGACATACTTGGAGAGATTTCGCATACAGAGAGAGTTTTGGGAGAGATTCCACAATCTTGGAGAGATTTGGGAGAGATTTCACACTCTTAAAGATTTCGAATACGGAGAGAGTTTTGGGAGAGATTCCACAATCTTGGAGAGATTTCGCATACGGATAGAGTTTTGGGAGAGATTCCACATACTTAGAGATATTTGGGAGAGGTTTCACATACTTAGAGAGAATTGGGAGAGGTTTCACATACTTAGAGAGTTTTGGGAGAGGTTTCACATACTTAGAGAGATTTGGGAGAGATTTCACATACTTAGAGATATTTAGGAGAGGTTTCACATACTTAGAGAGTTTTGGGAGAGGTTTCACATACTGTGAGAGATTTGGGAGAGGTTTCACATACTTAGAGAGATTTCGCATACGGAGAGAGTTTTGGGAGAGGTTTCACATACTTAGAGAGATGTGGGAGAGGTTTCAGATAGAGAGAGATAGAGCAAGAGAGATTTAGAGAGACTTTGATTGTAACCTTTTTGAGTGTCCGACTTCGCAATGCAAGGGCCGTAAACCTCGTTAAGCTTCGTTATGATTGTTATATGCCTTCGAGGGTTAAGGAATAATGTTTTATCGAGTAGATTCATCACTTACCCCGATTAGGGTAAACAATTTCCGGACACGTGAAAACTCTAAGTGATACTTTGTATTAAGATTGCGAGTTGCTCAATAGAACATAATGGAAACCCTAATATACAAGGGTTAGGTGAGTTGACCGTTTGACTTGCTGACTTTATTTGACTTTAACTTGACCAGAAATTGACAGTTGTCACATCATCCCTCCGTTAGAATGAATTTCGTCCCGAAATTTGCGTTTCGACTGGGACATCAAGAATTTGGAGGAAGGATGGGGGAATTTTCGTTGCATCTAGTCTTCACGTTCCTATATGAACTCGGGTCCTCGCTTGGGGTTCCAAAGGACCTTCACGATAGGAATGCGACTTTGATTCGTTCTCTTGATTTCCTGATCTGAGACTTCAACCGGTTCTTCTACGAAGTGGAGACTCTCGGTGGTTTTGGTTTTGTCGAGTGGTATTACGAGAGTCTCGTCGAATCGACACTACTTCATGTTTGACATGTGGGAGGCCGTTGGTACGTTATTAAGTTCCTCTGGCAGTTGAAGTTTGTATACCACTGGGGCAATCCTGGCAAGGATTTCGAAGGCCCGGTGTACCTTGGGTTTAGATTTCCATGTTTACCGAAACGTATCGTTCCCTTTCATGGTGAGACCCTTGGTAGTATTCGACCACCAAATCCTGGAATTGCAAGTGCTTGTGTGGCTCATCTGCGCAACCCTCTTGTCGATCTTGAGACGTTTTCAGACTTTCTAGAATTTGTGCGATCTTTTCCGTTATCTCTGTTGGGTAGCAGATTCGTTTATGTGTTGCGTCTTTGGGCTCGGTTAATAGTCCATTCGTTTGTACTCCGGTTTGGGCCTGTCCAACCGTGAGCTGTTAGGTTTACTATATAATAATATGCTTGCATGCATATTAGGTTAACGATCTAGAGTACGATTGATAGAAGACGATAGCATTACAAAGTTCTTTCTTTATCATTCCTGTAAACCTTCTAACCCTCTACAGTTGATGTTCTTTATCAAGCTCTTATGAGGGTTGTTTTATAATCATTCGACTCGTTTGATTCATTCTTGAGTTGTTTACTGCTTTCGTGTTCTTGCTGTTTGTTCTTTATATTACCTGTTTAAGATCTAATCGATCTTCAAGTTTAGTTTTAAACGTATCAATTGGTATCAGAGCAGGAAGCTGTGTAATCGATACACTTCTTTTCTGTGAAAAAGGTTTCAATTAGGGTTTTCCGCAATTATTGATATTTATTGAGCCGTCATCTCATTATTGACGTATCCTGATATTTATTATTTTGCCCTAATCTGATTTATTACAAGTCTGATCATTAAACAGGTTATTCGATCGTTATGGACGAGTCGCAATCGAATCCCATCAATATCTCTAACAGCATTGGATCTACCACGAAGATTCCCATCCTGTACACCCATGATTATGAAGTCTGGGCGCATCACTTTGAAGATTATGTTATAGGATCTGAGGATAATGGATACCTCATCTGGGAAGAAATTGTTAATGGACCGTTTTCTCACTCTGCAACTTCAAGGATTATTAAAACTCAAAAGGAGTATAATGATCTCCTGAAGGATGTTAAAGATATTACACAAGATGAAAAAGATAAATTTCAGTGCAATATCAAGGCGTTAAGATTGATCAGATTCGCCCTTCAGTCCGACACTTTTAGGCTGGTGAGTTCATGCACGACGGCAAAAGAGATTTGGGACAGGCTACGTGAATTGTACTCTATAGAAGAGACTCTTGAACACTCCATCCAAACCTTACTCTTGTCTGAGTTTGGAGAATTCAGGCAGGGAGCCGAAGAAACTATGACCCAAACGTTCGACCGCTTCAATCATCTTCTTAGCAAGATGACCAAACATGACATTGAAAGGAAGCTTATTGAGCAGAAGGTTACGTTCTTAAATGGTCTTATATCAGAGTGGAGAGCAGTTGTGTCCACAGTAAAAGCCCACGAGCAATTTAAATCATATTCCTTGGCAAAACTGGTGGGCATTCTCAAATCTCAGGAGAAGATTGTGTTGAAGGAGAAGAATGTGGTCTCAAGCCTAGGTTCGTTGGCCCTCTTGTCAAAAAGTAAAGCTGTGATGGAGGACGAAGACCTAAACTTGGAGGAGTATGACCTCACATCTGAGGATTATGCTATGATGGTGTCTAACCCCAAGAGGTTCATCAAGAAGAGATTCCCCAACAACAAAAACTGAAACTGGATGGGGAGTTATAGTTCAGAAAAGGTTAAAGATGAACCGAAGGTTGAAGAGTCTAAGAAGGAATCGAAGGCAGAAGGTGATTCTGGAGTAAGCTGTTACTACTGTGGAGGGAAAAACCACTATGCAAAGGATTGTGTCCTCAGAAAGATGGCTGAAAAGGATGAGGATAAGGATGAAGAAGCTCTGCTGCAGAAAAAACTTGATGAGATCAGGAAGAAGAAATCTACCGCTAACCCTTCTATGAATGCTCTAATTGTGCAGGGTTCGGTTGCTGATGACGAGTTCGGTGGCGTGGAGATTTGGTCAACCAACTCTGAAGATGATGAAGTGAGAAAGCCTTCTCATGGAAAGGCTTGTGTGGCAAAAGAGGAAAGCAGTGGAGGAAGGTGCTTGATGGTGTCTGACGTATCTCAGATGAGGGGATACAACACTGATCGTGGGAGCAATGAACCGAAGGAGCAACAGGATATGTGCTTTATAGCCAAACCGCTTAGCGTACAGTTCAACGAGCTCGATGAACTGATCAAGAAGGTACAATCGGTTTTTGTCTCATTTAAAGTTCCATAATGCTCATATGAAAAAGAACTAAAAAGTGTTAATTCACGAATCTCTCATCTAGATAGTAGTTTAACTCAAACTCGAGTCACCAATTCTAACCTAACTGATCAATTAAGCAGGGTGTCTTCGAAGAGTGAGGAACGGCGCATGTGGATCGAATTGAAGGAGTCGGAATTAGTCAAAATAAAAGATGAAAACATTTATTTACAAAGAGACAATTTAAAGCTTTTGAAACAGCGAAATGTTTTTTGTTTGATTGCTAAACGTCTTTACACTAATATTACTCAGCATCATTTGGATTGTGAAATAGGACAAAAGATTCATCGCATGATTTTGCCCTTCCTTGAGTTTAAGGAGGATGAAATTGATGCCGAAGCATATAATTGTGAGAGTGTGATATCATCTGAGGACGTTAATCCGACCTATATGTATGGACTGGACAAAATAGAATCTTTCATTAAATCCAAGGACCATAAGGACATGCTCAAAAACCTTTTGGATGAAAATGATAGACTGAAACTGAGAACCGAAACCATACAAAAATTTGACTCTTTAAACGCCAACTTAAGCTCAGAAAACAAAATTGATGTTGAAAATGCATCTGAGCTCAATGAGGATGACAATATGAGTGAAATTTCTGTAGAGGACACGGTTGACTGCTCAGAATTTGTGAAAAGCGAACCTGAAAACCACAAGAATCTAATTTCAGAAAATTCAGTGGAGTTCGCTCGGTTGTCCCAACAAAAGTCCCCGATCCTTGCAGAGAAGGCCGTTGTATATCAAAAGGTTAGGACCACTCCAAATCAAGTGTACAAGGTCATAGGAGTAACCGAACATCAGACTGCTGAACTCAGAACAATTGTAAACGAAGACAATGCTGATGGTTGTGATGAGTTTTTCTGGTCAGCTCCAATCGATAATGATGATGAAACGGTAGGCTTATCTGAAAGGACCTCATGGAAAAGTAAAGGTAGATACGTGCCAGAACCCTTGAACAAGCCAGATAATTTTGATATGCCAAGTACTAGTGGTACGAAAGACATTCCTCAAGAAAATGGAAGTTCGGCAAAAGAAGACACTCCCTCTAGTGAAACTTCCTCAGCTCAAAGTGAACCAGCCAAAGAAAAACCGAAACCAAAAGCCAACATCCATCATCAACCGAAGCAGATGAGAAATCAGAAACGTCAAAGGAATCAGAGATACAGGAAGAATCTCTCTGAAAGAAAATAGTTCTGGCAATCCCAGAATGCTTATTTCTCACATCAAGACAAGAACCTAAAGTATGAGAAAAATCATGTTGAAACGCATGTGAACCACAACAACCGAAAGCAGAGGTTCGGTTCAGAAAAGAATATCAACCGAAAGCAAAGGTTCGGTTCTGAGAATGACTCCAACCGAAAGCAAAGGTTCGGTTCAGAGAACGATACCAACCGAAAGCAAAGGTTCGGTTCTGAAATCAAAAGAGATCAAAACTCTAAGGTCAGTCCCACCAATGATCAAAAGCAAAAGGGTTACCTAGAATATCCAGCCAAGAAGTCATCTCAATCTAAACTCTCTCATTCTCACTCATCTAATTATTCTAATTCTTCCAATTCATCTCCACCTCGCTCTGAATTCCATTCTGTTCCTTCTCAAAAATCTCAATCATCAGCTGAACAAAAAGGTAAACAGAAGGTTTCAGCATCCAAACCAGAGTCTCAACCGAACGCACCTAATCCTAATAAAATCAAAGTTTTTACCATCAAAAAGAAAGATGAAACAACACTAATAAAACGAACATATCTTTTTGACATCTCTCTTACTATTCACGTACCTATGAAAAACTCACGTGGACCCAAGAAACTTTGGGTTCCTAAATCTGCTTAAATTTTGCAGGTTATCAGTGACGAGCAGTTTGACGAAGAAAAGTACATCGATAGTGGCTGCTCGCGTCACATGACAGGGAGGAAAGAATAGCTAAGGGAATACAGGTCTCTTTCAACTGGTGGAAACGTCAAGTTTGGAAACAACTCCTTCGGCACCATAAAGGGATACAGAATGATTACTAACGGTGATTTCACGATAAGAAAGGTTGCATACATGGAAGGACTACAACACAACCTCATCAGTGTATCTCAGCTTGTTGGAGGTACCGGTCTCAAAGTCTCATTCGACGATGAGGGTTCTGAAATTATTGAGAAGAAGACGAAGAAAGTTATTCTCAAATCGGAGCGTAAGGGTGAAATGTTTCCTCTAAACCTCAAACCCATCAAAGGAAACCCAGCTATATGCCTGTTATCAAAAGCACAATCTTACGAAAGCTGGTTGTGGCACCGAAGGCTCTCTCATCTCAACTTTAAAGACATCAACAAACTTGTCACTGGAGGTCATGTTCGAGGTCTTCCACTGCTCAAGTTCGACAGAGATCATTTGTGTGCTGCATGCGAAATGGGGAAGCAGAGTCTTCAAAGTCATCCATTTATAATAAACACTAAAGTTGTTGAACCACTTGAATTACTTCATATTGATTTATGTGGTCCATCATCTATCGAAAGCATCGGTGATAGCAAGTATATTCTTATTATTGTTGATGACTTTTCGCGGTTTACATGGGTGTTCTTTCTAAAGCTTAAATCTGAAGCGACTCATAAGCTGAAACTGTTCATCAAGCAGATTGAAGTACAGCTAAAGAAGGTCGTTCGCAACATCAGGAGCGACAATGGTCTGGAATTCAAAAATAGAGAATTTGAAGAATTCCTGGCAGAAAAGGGAATAAGTCACAACTTCTCAGCTCCCTACACACCTCAACAGAACGGAATTGTCGAAAGACGAAACCGATCTTTGTGTGAAGCTGCCCGAACCATGCTAAGTTTCGCTTCCTTACCTCTTTATTTTTGGGCTGATGCTATTTCTGCTGCTTGTTTTACATAGAATAGGTCATATCTCAAGAAGCGATTCACGCTCACACCTTATGAGATTCTCAACAACGGGAAGCCCAATGTGAAATTTTTCCATGTGTTCGGCTCACGGTGTTTCATCTTTAACTCTAAGGAACACCGCAACAAGTTCGATGTCAAAGCCGACGAGGGAATCTTTCTGGGCTATTCTCTCACTTCCAAAGCGTACAGGGTATTAAACAAGCGTTCGAGGAAAATCGAAGAGACTTATTACGTGACTTTCGATGATAGCTATGTCAAAAAGCTACAGGCCAAAGAAGACACAGCTGGGGAAATCTTTCCTCAAACTAGCCAAGTCACAGTCTCGATCGCTAATCTATTCGAGAAGTTTATGGAGTTATTTGACGAACCAGAGAAAGCCACTCTCTCAGAAGTAGGCGCAGCAGACAACAAGGTAGACCATATGAAGCAAATTGTCGAAGAAGCTGCCAGGAGAATGAATGAAGGAGGATCAAGTTCTGACGAACCTCCATCAAACAATGCTTCAGTCGAGGGGGACGATCAACCATCATCAACTCAGCTGACCTCACATGTCGAGGGGGAGCCAAGGTCTCCAACTGCTCCTGAAAGCACTTCACCAACCGAAAATGCTTCACCATCAACGCCTGAAAGCCCAGCACCACAAGAAACCTCTGAACCTCAAGGTTCTCAAACCATTCCTGAAAGCTCATCTATCGAGGGGGAGCAAGCTGATATGTCATACGACTACGAAAGCCAGTCCGAGCCGGAAGAAATGATAAATGTTGAATTAGATCCTACCTTTGATCCTCATTACCCACCTCTCACCAAATGGACAAGAGATCATCCTGTCTCTCAAGTTGTTGGTGATGTCTCTGAAAAGGTTCTGACCCGATCACAACTAAAGGCAAAACAAACATCCTTATTTTCCAAAGTTGAATTCTGCATGTTTAACTCATTCGTATCAAAAGTTGAACCGAAGACAGTTAATACTGCTCTCAATTACTCCGATTGGGTTCAAGCAATGCAAGAAGAACTAAACGAATTTGAAAGGAACAAAGTCTGGCGCCTCATTCCAACTCCTCCAGATGCCTCGGTTGTTGGTCTCAAATGGGTCTTCAGGAACAAAATGGACAAGGAAGGGAACGTCATAAGGAAAAAAGCTCATCTGGTAGTAAAAGGATATTGTCAGGAGGAAGGGATTGATTATGAAGTGACTTTCGCTCCTGTAGCTAGGCTGGAATCCGTAAGAATATTTCTTTCTTATGCTGCCCACAAAAACTTTGAAGTTTTCCAAATGGACGTCAAGTGTGCATTTCTTAATGGAGAACTCGAAGAAACAGTGTACGTAGAGCAACCTCCTGGTATGAAACGCTAACTAAATTCTTAAAGATGTCCAAATTCAAACAAGGTTCGGTTGACCCAACCTTCTTTCGCAAAAAGGAAGGTAACCACCTTATGATCGTTCAAATTTATGTCGATGATATCATCTTTGGCTCAACGAATCCTAGCCTAACAACTGAATTCAAAAAGCTGATGGAGACTAAATTTGAAATGAGCTCAATGGGTCCTATTAACTTTTTCCTTGGTTTAAATATTAGACAGGGACCCGAAGGCATCTTTATCAATCAGGAAGCTTACACGAAGACTCTCTTAGCAAAATTTGGCATGATGGGAGATTCCAAAGTCAAAGTCCCAATGGCATTCGACACCAAGCTCACTCCATCCCTGGACAAACCGGCTGTTGATATCACGCTTTATCGTCAAATGATAGGCTCTCTGATGTATCTTACTGCTAGCAGGCCTGACATCATGTTTTCTGTGTGTTACTATGCTAGATTTCAGGCAAATCCATGCGAACCTCACATGCTTGCAGTGAAGAATATTCTAAGATATCTCAAGCGAACTGCTTCCTTAGGTCTATGGTATCCCTCTAACTCAGGCGTCTTCGTTCAAGCCTATTCCGATGCAGACCTTGGAGGATGTGGACTCGACAGAAAAAGCACCACTGGTGGCTGCCAATTCCTTGACGGGAAGTTGGTTAGCTGGCAATCAAAGAAACAAACGTGCGTGTCTTTGTCTACTGCCGAAGCTGAATACATAGCAGCTACATCCTGCACCTCTCAAGTGATTTGGATCCAGAGTCAACTTCGAGACTATGGACTCAATATGAAGAAGATCCCACTATATTGTGACTCTGAAAGTTCAATTAGGATCTGTCATAACCCAGTGCAACACTCCAAAACCAAACACATAGCACTGAGGTATCACTTCATCAAAGATCATGTGGAAGATGGAAATGTTGAAGTACACTTTGTTAGAACCACTGATCAACTGGCCGATGTCTTTACCAAAGCTCTTCCTGAAGCATCATTCAATAGAATTTTACAAGGGCTAGGTATGATGGAATCAGAGTCAGTACCTCAAACTACCTCTCAACCTCAAACGTAAGAAGCAAAATTGACCGAACGTTCGGGTTCGGTTGAATCATCTGCATTCGCTCATCACTTCAAAGGTAGTTTTCTTGGTTGTAAATTAAATGTACAAAGTTATTTATATTATTGTCAAAAGTATTTTCTTATTGCAATCCTAAACTCCCTGGTTTTCTAGAATTTTTTTCAAAACCGAAACCTACCGAAGGTTCGGGTTCGGTTTTTCAAAATTTTCCAAAACCGAAACCTACCGAAGGTTCGGGTTCGGTTTTTCAAAATTTTCCAAAACCGAAACCAACCGAACGCTCGGGTTCGGTTTTTCAAAATTTTCCAAAACCGAAACCAACCGAACGCTCGGGTTCGGTTTTTCAAACTTTTCCAAAACCGAAACCAACCGAACGCTCGGGTTCGGTTTTTCAAAATTTTTCTCAAACGAAACCAACCGAACGTTCGGGTTCAGTTACCAATTTTTCCAAAGTTTTTTTATGTTTTTCTTTTCTTTTCCAAAGTTTTTTTTTCTTTACTCCTTTTATTTTTTCTTCTTTCTTATTTTTTTATATATATCAAAAACTCCAAAAATATTTTTTATCTTTCATTTTATTTGTGTGTTTGTTGATTATGGGGATAAAATTATTGGATTAGTTAAGTGTCCCTAGAAGCATGCTGCTGTATGTGTCCCAAGCCTCATAAGATTTTGAAAAATAGCCTTAATGACTTGGTATACACAAACCTTGTCTTCCCAATTAGGCTACCATATTTATTCTAATCGTGAGCTACCTCACTCTCGTCTCACATGAGATAAGAGTTTTCTGCTTTGTCCTTGTTTTCGCAGCAAAGGTACTTTAATTTCTTACACCATCTCCATTATATTTCTCCATTACATTCGTTTCATCAACGTAACCCTTGAGACTCTCAGAAATTACCACTGAGGTTTATGGTTATACAACAACTGTGTTTATGATCTTAGTTTCATGCCACTACGAGCTGAGTGAAACCCAAAATTCAACACCAAATCTGAATTGAAGGTGAACAATTAATTTGCTCAAGTTTTCACCTAAGAATTGACGGATGTATCTTGATGAAATCTCAAATTTTTATTTTGTGTGATTCCTATGAAATTGTTAAACACCATAACATTTCTTCCCTTGGGATTCAGTTTTTAATTTTTTTGTTGAGATTTTATATTTTCAAAGCCACTTTCAAATTTATTCCTACCTACTTGTTCAACAGACTGCACCGGTCTCACAAGTACTCTGTTCACTTTCTATCTTATTTCAAGATTAGGACTGTTGAATCAAATATAAAGCCACCCTAAGGAGCCTAATTAAAAAGAAGCCTTTCAACACTTATTAATAAGTGTTTGATCGTTATTCAACGGGAAACCACACTAACACTTTAAGGTCTCTCTTGACTTTGAAGGAAGAGATTCGTGCCCGGGATCATTTGTTTCGTGTCATTATTGACATCACATTTATTCCTAAAAAGAGTTGCTTTATTTCTTTTCTTTTTACACTCTTAGCACGAAAATCTTTGATTCTCCAAAATTCTGGTACTAATAATTACAGGCTGTTTTATTGCATCGGTGGTTAATTATAAAGACTTGGTCAAAAATCATCCACGTGGGAGTATTATTCAAAAGATGTCATTTCAGGGATAAGATGAAGGGTTGTTGACTCAGGCAGGAGTCTAACGGATTAAAATTCAAACGGCGGTAAAAAAAAAGGGACGCATGCGAATTTGAAATGACCATTCTTTAACTGACGTCGTGGACGCGTGTGCGAATCTGAAGCGGTTTCTCTCTAGCACAAAAGGCGCGTGTGGATTTGAAACAGTTTCTTCAGAAACGGCGCTTGTTGGGCGGCGTGTTACAAGGAATCTGACACTCTCTCTCATGCGTGATCATCGCAAACCTTAACTGTCACGCATCTCTCTCCTTACACCCACTATAAAAGGCAGTCTCCTCTCCCATTTACCTCTTTATTGCATCCGAATTCTCAAGAGAGCAAAAATTCCCTAAAACCCTTATTGTTCATCTTCTTCTTCCCAACTTCAACAATGGCAGAATCATCGTCTGTTCATGCTACCTAACACATCCTTCCCATTCGCCCTCAACAGTGTTTGGTGATCGATTTAACTCCTCAGTCGTACGACTCCTACATGTTTCCGATCATCGAGTGCCTGAAGTACTCGCCAATCGCTCCTGCACTTTCTAGGGTTGAATCTGTGCCCATGGAGCTCCTATCGCAGGTGTATGCGACTGCACATTACGATAAAGCAGTCGATAGGGTTTTCTTCGAGGTTTCTGATCACAAGACCTCGATTTCAAAGCAACGATTTGGCGCATTGCTAGGGTTTGCTGCTGACCCTTCAAGGATTAATCCGGAGACGATTCCGATTGGGCATCTCTACAGCATTTTCTATAATATGGGGTACATGGAGGCGCTCTCCTCCGTCGCAAAGTTTAAGAAATATTGTCTGCCGCCATAGTGGAACGGCATGTTCACTGTCCTCTTCAAGGGTTTATCAGAACGAAGCTCAGGTTCAGACGGCTCCAGTCAACTCTTCTTGTCGATCATGTACGACATTTACAACAGAATCAACGTCGACTATGGGTTGGTTCTCTGGCAACAACTCATCCAAAGCCTCTCTTCTTCTTCACGACATTCTGAGGTGTCATATGCACAGTTTTGGACTCTCATCACCAAGTGGGCGATGGATAAGTTCGATGTCCCCACTGTTGCCGGTGCATCGATGTCTTCGATCGGTACTTTTCATACCACGAAGATTATCGTTTCAGATGCATCAAAATTCCCCTTCATTGGTTCTATTCCGGAGACAATGTATGCTGATGTCCCAGGTGAAAGCAGAATCATCCGGACTATCAAGGAGTTTAAGCAATCTGGACCGAGGGAACTCACTCAGGAGATGCTCAAGTCCATCCATGATGCTGATAAGCCTGTTCATAGAGGCAAAAGAGCAGACAAAGGGAAGCAAGTGACCAAAGGGGCTAAAGGTCCTTCTCCCAGGAAGAGAAAACCAACAAAAGCTGCACAGTCCCGGCAGCCGAAGAGGCGAAAGACTCAACCGAAGCGAAAGCTTATAATCGCTTCCTCTTCGAGTGAATCAGAAGGTGAGAGTTCGGATTCGGACGGCTCTCAAAGAGGCGAAACCCCTCCAAGAGGCAACACTCCACCCCGATCACCTACCCCAGATATGGAAATCCATATCTCACCAATTCCCTCTCCCACTCAAACAATCCCTACTTCCATTCCCACCATAAACCCCTCTTCCAGCATTCCTCAAACCTCTTTCCCTATACCACCACCCATTTTCACCGATACAACAACAACAACAACTGCAAAGGTTACAACCAACGTATCTGATACGGGGGTTCATACCGATGCAACCGAACCACCACCTGTAACCGAACCCCAACATACAACCGAAATCCAACCACCACCCGAAACTACCCCCACTCACACTCAACCTGAACCCACTCATACCACAACACCCCCAGCTTCACCACCCCCAACATCTCCAGGTCATGCCTCTGATGGAGATAACCCTTTCCTTGGAGGGGAAAATATGACCTTCGATTCGGTCTACTTTAGTCCGTTTCAGGTCCAAAGCGACGATGACGAGGAAGCTCCAGTTACAAAGAAGCACCTAAAGGAGCTGCATGAGAAGGTTGATCTGCTTATTGCCTCATCTTCTAACTCTCAATCCTCTCTCTCTGAAGCCGCACTTCAGAAGATTGTTGATGCCTTCTCAAGGGCTCAACATGATTCAGTCGCTTCAACCACTGCAGCAATTGACGCCTCAACGAAAGCTTGTGAGGCGGCGACCGAAAAAGTCGATAAACTATTCTCAGATGCCCCTGCCTTGTTACAATCTCTACAGGAGAGTGCTGCTGCAACCAAGACAACGCTGGAACCGATTGTTCAACAATTGGCCACGTTCGTCTCAACAGAGTTAAAGTCGTTCGCTACCCTTCGCCAATCAATCAGTGACGAAAACTCTGCCCTTCGGACATCTATCGATGAGCGTCTCTCTAAACTCCAGGAGGATCTTGCCTACGATAACTCGTTGATGGATGCTCTCGCAAGGAAGACCACTTCCCTCAAGGTCAAGAGTGCTCAACTTTCAAGTTCACAAAAACAACTTGACGCTCTTCGATCCGAACGGGAAGTGATAAGGACGTGTGTTTCGGATGTTCACTCAGCAATATCCAACATCCTGGAAGCACACGATCCTATTCTGAACCACACTGTGAGGCGAACCCTTGCAGAAAAACTCGCCCCTACCCTGGATCTTCTCAGCGAAATAGAAGGGCTGCCTAGTTTCGTGTACACTCCGAAACAAGGGGGGGAAAAGGAGTTCGGATCTCAACCACCTCCTTCCTCAAAAGCTGCTCACACAACCGAACCTCCTCCTACAGGTCAAGCTTCAGGTTCGGGTGTGAAGAATAAAGGAAAGAAGATAGCTGAGGAAGAAGAGGAAGACGATCAAGAAACCATTGCTGACATGCTGAAACGCAAAAACAGTCGCAATGTTGATGATGACAACATTCGTGTGGCGCGAGAAGTTGAAGAAGCCGAACGCAAAAAGAAAGAAGCCCACGATCTCCTCGAGAGCAGGAAGACTCTTTTCCTTGCTTGGACTCGAGAGAGAATCATAAAGGAGGCTATCGATACTCCGAGCATCCTATGGCTCGAACCGGTGATCTCTTTCGACTGCTACAATTCTGTCGACTCGCAGTTCGACATGCCCTTAAATCGAAAGGCGTTTATCTTCCACGCCTTCGCCAACGTTGCCGAAGTTCCTCATCCTCATTCTGAGGTTGATCGTGAACTGATCGAATTCTATCTGAAGGCCGCTCAACCATAGTACCAAACATGGAGCACTCAGAAGATCGTTAACGTTCGGGTACTAAAGCCTTACACTGAAGGGAGATTCATCAACGTTCGGTTCAGGGTGATCAGAGGGTCTGTAAGAACCGAACATCTCATATCCTTAGCAGATCTACCGAACCTCAACCCCCATGACTGGATCGTTCTGCACAACATCCTCTTGACGAATGAAGCTGAATATGGTCCGATTATAGACCATCTCAAAAGGATGTTAGTTTGCTATATCATGGAGGTCGCCTTGATGGACCAGGAGATAGCCACAGTCTTCAAGAAGAAACCAAAGATCTCTCCTGTTGGCTCGGCCAGTGATCTCAATCAGATGAAGATGGGAAAGATTGACCCAAGGCGAAACTCGGTCATGTTCACTAGGGCTGAAGGACAGAAATGTCTCTTTGCCTTAGCGGATAAACATTTTTATACTACTGCTTGTCTTGAGCACGTGCTGGGGATCATCCATCGGTGTAAAGAGAATACAGCGGATGATATCAAATACTTCAACGATATGATACAGTGGTACATCCGATTCAGACAGACGATACTTGCCCTTATCTCGCGTCTGTTTCAGACTGTAAAGAAGAAGGTTCCTGCTGCTGCTGGCCCAAGCAAGAAGTGAAGATCTCGCTCCAATTCACGCAAAGGGGGAGATTGTTGGGTAGCAGATTCGTTTATGTGTTGCGTCTTTGGGCTCGGTTAATAGTCCATTCGTTTGTACTCCGGTTTGGGCATGTCCAACCGTGAGCTGTTAGGTTTACTATATAATAATATGCTTGCATGCATATTAGGTTAACGATCTAGAGTACGATTGATAGAAGACGATAGCATTACAAAGTTCTTTCTTTATCGTTCCTGTAAACCTTCTAACCCTCTACAGTTGATGTTCTTTATCGAGCTCTTCTGAGGGTTGTTTTATAATCATTCGACTCGTTTGATTCATTCTTGAGTTGTTTACTGCTTTCGTGTTCTTGCTGTTTGTTCTTTATATTACCTGTTTAAGATCTAATCGATCTTCAAGTTTAGTTTTAAACGTATCAATCTCCCTTATGATTCCAAGGCCAGTGAGGGTTCTGTTAGGGACACATCCCTTCGCTAGCTATGTACCTCTCATTTCTGCCCAACGCAGTGGTGATCTGCCCCTGTGGCTATAGATAGCTTCATATGAAGCGGCATTGATGTTAGGGTGATAGTTGTTGTAGTGTGAAAGTTCATTGGGTGATAAGTGGGTATTCCCACGCTTTACCAAGTCAATCACCCAAGCCATTAGCATGTCTTTTATGGTTTGAACAAGTTCTCTTCCTCTGCTCGTCGATTTGTAGGTGGTAGGCCATGCTAAAGTCTATCCTACCCCCCGTAGGGGCTGCCATAATCGTGAAATAAGTCTACCATCTCTGTCGGGGGGGGGGGGGGTAATGGATGTTGACACATCATGCAGTCGTAACATCACTTTGATGTATTTCCTAGTCGACTTCCCCCTCATGTCGGTTTCTTTGATTGGTAGGATGTGAGTGGAATTTGTCAATCTATCCGTGATCACTCAAACAGTACCGAGATTGCCTCTTTGACTTGGGTAGCTTGGTTGTGAAATTCCTGACTATCCGCTTCCACTTCCTTTTGGTTATCATTGGTCGTTGTAGGATCTAGAAGGCTTCTGTTGTTCTTCCTAAGTCTTGGCACAAGTCCAATACTTGTCCATATGTGTAGCGATGACAGCTTTCCCATTCGGCCACTGACGTTAGTCCTTGAGTTTTAGATACTTCTTGTCCGAATCTAGAGGAATGGAGTAGTGAGTTCTAATGTGCCCTGTTCATGACGTCTTTTCTGGTTCTATCAACTTTAGCGTCCACATCCAGTTCATGGGATAACATGAGCTGCCACTCTTGGCTCTTAGATCCTTGTGAATGGTGAAGATTATACACTTCGCGACATGAAGAAAGTGTCTCCAGATCTCTAGGTCGAACACTACCTCCCCTAGCTCGAGGTCATACATAATCTAGTCGACCTCGTACTTCTTCAGTTTTCTTGCGGTGTTAGTACTGACTTCTGATTATTACATAGGGCATGCCATTGTATTTGGAGGGCGGCTTCTTACTTCTCTCCTTATGTGGTTTTTGGTTCTTGTTTATCGCTCCAGTGGGTTTTTACCCTCTCGTCTGCTGTCTAGGTCGGTAGGGAACGTATGGGTTCAATTTGTGTGGTTAGAATAAATTGAATGGTAGAACATTCACTGGCTCTCCTGGGTAGTCTCGCCCCGAAGTTCATGGTAGAACTCATGCCTGGTCCATCTATCATAATCTCGTGCGTAGGGGTCGTATATAGCTGAGTTTCGTCGAACAGTCGGATGACATAATACTCCTCTCTTGGGTACTTCGGGGTTTCGTAACGAGGGATGACCCGGAGGTCTGGGTCGGATTCGTGCTTATGAGAGTCGAGGGTTTCGATATTCCGAAAATTAGGTGAGGGGTCGTTTCGTAGAACATTTGATTGGGAAGGGTGAGGACTAAACCAATCCAAATCGAACGACGTTATCTAAACCTTCTTAGTAAATCATGGTGTTAAGTTACATTCGGATGAGATATTTGTTAGGGAGATAGGGTTTCCTTTGTTTCTTGTTAGTGTGTTCTGTGTTGATCGGTATTAGTATCACTACAGACGATTCTCACTGCAGTAACTAGCATTGATAGTATATGTGTTTTGGTAGTTAGCGATGATGCTTCATATTATGATCCCTAACAGGTCTCTCGATGATCGCTCGATACGCATAACTGTTTTGATTAAACTAAATGAGAGAATATTTTGAATATTTTTAGAACGACGGTAATTTTAGCAAACATACCAAATTCATTACAAACATATGGTACTTAAACGATTTTGTCGTTGGAAACATTACAAAAGTCCTAATAAGGTTCCTTGTTGCTTCTGCCGATTCGGTCGTCACACTCCTCCGGCTTCTCCGTCATTCTTCTCGGTTGGACAGTCCCTCTTGAAGTGTCCCTTTTTCACCGCATAGGTAGCATACTGGACTTACACTAGTATTGTTGGTTGGAGCAATGTGCTAGGTCGGGGCCCTGCAGAAGCGGACGGTATGTCCCTTCCTGTTGCAGTTGATGCATTGTAGAATCCGGCAAGCTCCGGTGTGATGGTAGTTACACTTGTTACACTTTGGAAGTGTTCCCATATATTGTCTGACCGATGCTTGAGTGACTGATGTCGAGGCATGCGTTGTGACTCTTGTCGTAATTACCGGGGTAGTCACGGATTGTTGTCTTTTGGCGAGTCTTTAAGATTGGTTGCGCTCCTTTTTGTTCCAAAACTTTCACTTCTTGTTCGTAGGTTTGTGGTCTGGGGTATTTCCATTGGTGGACACCCGCTGGGTTCTTGATTGTTATCGTTGTTGGTATTTCTGACACCACTTCCGTGCCTGATGGCATGATTAGCATTGAATTGTGCCATGACTGTTGCTACAGCTGCTGTGACTGCGGCTTGAAAAGTAGCAGAGTCTATCTGCAGGGTTGGCGCCTTGCTAGTTGGTTGGTTTCCTCTTGGTGAAGACATAGTTCTGTTTCATAATGGAAAAGACGACTTCGTGAGTGGGAATGATTTCCTCAAGTGCATTCTTATAATTTATATTCTCATATATAAATTTTTGCACGTTGTTGTACTATTCTTAGTGTTCCCATTAAACATTCCTGAGATGGAGTTACGGAAATGGGTAGAAGAAGGTTTTGTACATGCGTTGAGCTTTACTTGTCTTAGGGTCATCTGGGTCCAAACCCACTTAGCTGAGGAGTTTTAATGGGAACCGGTGTATTAACACTGGTATGATCGCACCCTATAGTTCTACGAAGAGAGTACCTTTCAATCAAGATGTTTAAAAAGGTGAGACGATAATGAGTCGTTAGAGAGGGCTATGCGTTGCGAGTTATTTAACTAAGTTTATCTTATTTCTATGTGTTTTGTATTTCAATTCTTATAGTGTTCTGAAAACAATTCATAATGAAAGTTTATAAACCAGTGAATTTTGGTGGTTCTAAATCCAAATGAAATCTTGTAATGTGATCCAAGCCAAGTTCTTATTACGGTCACTTGATGTTTGCTTAGCTGTATGAATAAAACCTAATAGACTCTCGAGTCTAATGGATTATGATAAGTCCGTTTTGTTAATGTGATTCTAGAAATTTTGGTGTCATAGAAAATTTTGACTTCGGTACAAATCTATGCGAGATCATTGAAAGGAATACTTTTGACAGCCATTAAATCCCCTGATTAGTATGAAAACTTAAATCGTCGGGTTGAGCTCTCACATACAATAGAGTAGCACCATTGCATACTCATGAACCTAATCTACAAGGTCTTGTGAGCAGTGTGAATTCTTTTCATGGCAATTCGTCTCTTGTGATGTCTGATACATGGTCGATGCTCCTCGCAATTCTGCCAAATTGACGCTTGGTTGCAACCATTCGCTCTTTGAGTGTTGAGTGTCTATCCCGATAATCTTTTGCCTCTGCTCGAGTGGTGATAAGGTCTTTCAAGTAGTTGTTTTCTATAATAGTAGTCTCTTTTCAAGCCTCGGGTACGTGAGGTGGTAGTGTCTGTAGTAGCACGCAGTTTCTGAACTTGATTTGTTGTCTCTCTGTTTCGATCCCCGATGTTTGCGGTCAGCCGGGTCTTTGCCGGGAGGGCTCTGTCAGTCGGTCCCCCATGGTTGAGGTCGTAGCAACCTTGTTGGTCTCCAAACGGTGATCATTGTCATTGCTGTTGACTAAAACCCTCGATCACAGTTGGCCAACGGAGCACATGTCCGATGATTTCGAAACGGTTCACGGGAACCATGGCTATATATGGTGAGTTGACCGCCTCCGGTTCCTTCTTCTGATTCTTCTTTGTCTTCATCGAATACCCCGTTGGGATCCTCATCGGGTTCTTTCTCTAGCTATCCACCAATCCCCAACAGGGAGTACACGGGCCATCTGGTAAGTAGAATCTGGTCATGCTATACGTACGAGAATAGGAGGGGTTGGAAGCATATAGTAGTCGTATTCCTAGAAATACATATAGGGATTTGATCCTCATTAGTTGCTTCTATAATGACATAGTGCATACTAATTACATATAACAAAGATATGATAGACCTTCGAATAAGTGATCCTACCCTAGGTCCACATCCAAACAAGGAAAAGGAAGTAAGGCAATGACCACAGATTCTAAGTCTATGATTTCTAAATTATATATAACTTTAGAGTATCCACTTAGTGACTATGGTCCTAATAATAAAGATCTTATTTAGTTTTCACATAAGTTAAAGTTTTTACAAATACTCCTATAGTATTTTAAATGTTATGTTTGGTTCTTAGTAACTTTCTTGTATGGGAAGTTTTCAGGCTTGTTGCTCACTACGACCATACCCTAGCATACATTAGTCACACCTCGGATGAATATAGTTGATCATGCTATATTCATCCCAAGTCTGATTACATACCCCAAGGTCTACTCGTAGTGTCCAACTCCTCGTTTAACTTTTGTATCGTCCTAGATATGATACTATACTAGTATGTATGTATGCACTCATACTTTTAACAAGAAACTATTTCATTTCTAAAAGTATAATTGTTTTGAAAATGTTTAAATCAGAGACTTTAGTCCCAATGCATTTATAGTTTGTATATCTTATGTGGTTCGATATACTTAGTTCACTATAAACAATGCTCTGATACCAATCTGTCACATCCCCAAACCAAGGATGCAGGAAATGCCCGAGGGTGGAGGACTTCATGTATAGTATCATAACAATGAGTATAATAGTGATTAAAGCAATACAACCAATCATAAATATAATAGAAAAAGTTTTACATGATTTCAAGTGTTACATATTTCGATGACTGAATGCAACATTATGTAAAAATAGTTGTTTAAAGTCGTAGCGTTCCATCCTCAAAAGTTTGTAGTTACCTGGTTTCACTAATTCCTGAGAATACAAGAAGTTTGAAAAAGTGTCAACACAAAGGTTGGTGAGTTCATAAGCTTCTTGGAAGAAGAGTTTGAAAACCGTTCTTTGTAATGAGATGTATGTTACCAAGAAAAATCCTATATTTTCCTTATAAAAGTGATATGTAAAAGTAGTCTTAAAACACAAAGACCGAAGTGTACAAGTAAAATCCATACTTATTGTTATGAAGGTGGCTTTAAATCAACATAAAACCATGAAAGGGATGTATATACAAGTATGTTTCCATACTTAAAGAAATCCATGCAAGTTTAAATCGACATAAACTCGTTATATTTAGAAGTAAAAACTCGTTAAATTATTAGAAGAACCCGTAAATATTTTGTTCGTTAATACCACATGAGAGTTATTGTAACCATACTTGACGATGGATGGCCTCGTATTTACGACGTTCTTCAAACGTCGCCGTTAAATGACACTTGTCAGCTTAGACCTGCCGGTCTAGCTGTTGCAAGCAGCCCAGGTGTGGGTTTGTCAAACCCAATATAGATCTATATACAACTATCATGTTCTCCCTACAAGAGACTTTGGCTACAATTTACAGGACTTTACGACTTTGTTACTTTGAAAGTAACCCGAAGGGAATGTCTCACAAATTTATTCATTAACGGATTTACGTGAACCGGAAAAACCTTGGTTATGAATTTACCCTTTTTGAAACGTATGAATTTACCCTTTTTGAAACGTATTAATTATGTAATGTATCATAAACTATACCTATTATAGTTTATCAAACCAGGATTAGTAATGGTAATGTATGTAACTATATTTAACATAGTTTATTCAAATATTGGTATGTAAAGGATGTGTTTTGATGTAAAACAATTTGTCCTTTCTATGCTTTATCTAGCAAAAATCCATTTGTTTATTGATGTATGTCTATATATTAAGACAAAATGTCACATATTGCAATAACATATAATCACATAAGAATATACCCCTTGCTCAAGAACTTACAAGGTGAAATGAAATTTTCAATGTATTTCTGCCAAATAGCAATTCTGTTACTGTTCATAGACAAATTATAGAAAAATCATACGAAGTCGAAAACTGAATCCGTAAGTTCTGAGAGTTCACAAAATTTGTCTAGTTTATTCATAAATTTTATTATGATTTTTAGATGCCTCTAACTTGAGCAAACATGCTCATTTTCACAGACTGGTCCGGATGAGAAGCTACAATGATAGGCAGTTTTGTAAAAATCACCATAAATTGTAGAAAATCGTATGGAGATGTGCAAGTAGTCATTTTAAAGACAAGAACTTGAAATATTTGCATCCAATACATTTTTGAAAACTAAAATGTTTCAGTTGTCCAAAACAGTCCGTGAATGGAGTCCAAATTTTCTGATGAAAGTTGTTAGAAAAGTTTAGTTATGTTCTTGGTGTTTTAACTTGTATTCTCCCCCTAAAAACTTAAGAAAACATGAAAATATAGGGTATGAACTCACCTTGAGTGATTTCAGTAGATGGATGATGGAGAAAAGAAGTGCTCAACTCAAGAACACTTCGAGGATTGCTTGAAGATTCAAAGATCTAACACAAATATGATGGAGTTTGTGTAAGATATCTATGATTTGTGTAGAAGGAAGTGTAATAATCATATGGAGGATGATGAAACTTACCAAATGTGGAGGAAAAGACTTGGATTATGCCTTGAATCTCG
This sequence comes from Lactuca serriola, assembly GCF_051521515.1. Taxonomy (NCBI): domain Eukaryota; kingdom Viridiplantae; phylum Streptophyta; class Magnoliopsida; order Asterales; family Asteraceae; genus Lactuca; species Lactuca serriola. The sequence goes on along the minus strand of NC_136408.1, from coordinate 144,087,447 downwards.
AATTTTAGAGAGAGAAAGTGAGAGAGAATGGAACTTGTTCTTTAGGTGATGAATGAGTGAAATGAGAGGAGAGAGGAGGGTTTCCTGCTTTTGTCTAAGAGTGTGGCTGAGGAAATGGTGGGAAAATGATTGTGACATGACCAGGTATGGTGGAGAGAGGGGTGGGTTGGTCATGGAGTGGGTATGGGTGGTTGCTTGTTTCACACACTAAGGTAAAGTCAACACTCCTCCTAAATATCTTACCACTAGATATTTTATTCTTAGGAAAGGATTTTCCCCAAAATAAAATAAAAATGTGAATATTTGGGTTTTATTATGTTAAAATACGAGTTTGGGTGAAAATCCCGCGTTAAAATCTCGAAAAACGGGCTTAAAACGAAGTTTGGGCGAAAAACTGGCAATCTGGACCGAACATGCGAGGTTCGGCTCTAAAGGAATGAGAACCGAGAGGAAGGGAGAAGGAACCGAAAGGAAGGGAGAAGGGACCAAGGGTGCGAGGGGGAGGAGCCGAGAGTCCGACGTTCGGCTCGGTCTACTGAGCTTCGGTCGGAGGGAGCCTTTGGTCAACCGAGGTTCGACTCGGTTCTTCATCAGCCGGGCTCGGTCCTCTTGGCTTCTGACAGATCGCTTCTGACAAGGTATCGGCTCCTAAGAAGGGCTCGGCTCCTTAAGAAGGTCGGCTCCTAAGAGGGTCGACTCCTAAGAGGAGTTTCGGCTCCTTAAGGCTGTTTTTCGCACAGACTTGCGTTTTTGAGCTGACTTTGGCCAAGTTAAGGGTCGGGATGCCCCGAGTGATTGTAAAAAGGTTTGAGAGAGATTTTGAGAGAGATTTGGGAGAGATTTGTCGTTCTTGGAGAGATTTCACATACTTGGAGAGGTTTGGGAGAGATTTGCCGTTCTTGGAGAGATTTCACATCCGGAGAGAGATTTGGGAGAGATTTCACACTCTTGGAGAGATTTCTCATACAGAGAGAGTTTTGGGAGAAATTCCACAATCTTGGAGAGAGTTGGGAGAGATTTGACATACTTGGAGAGATTTCGCATACAGAGAGAGTTTTGGGAGAGATTCCACAATCTTGGAGAGATTTGGGAGAAATTTCACACTCTTGGAGAGATTTCGCATACGGAGACAGTTTTCGGAGAGATTCCCCAATCTTGGAGAGATTTCGCATACGGATAGAGTTTTAGGAGAGATTCCACATACTTAGAGATATTTGGGAGAGGTTTCACATACTTAGAGAGATTTGGGGGAGGTTTCACATACTTAGAGATATTTGGGAGAGGTTTCACATACTTAGACAGTTTTGGGAGAGGTTTCACATACTTAGAGAGATTTGGGAGAGGTTTCACATACTTAGAGATATGTGGGAGAGGTTTCACATACTTAGAGAGTTTTGGGAGAGGTTTCACATACTGGGAGAGATTTGGGAGAGGTTTCACATACTTAGAAAGATTTCGCATACAGAGAGAGTTTTAGGAGAGGTTTCACATACTTAGAGAGATGTGGGAGAGGTTTCACATACTTAGAAAGATTTCGCATACGGAGAGAGTTTTGGGAGAGGTTTCACATACTTAGAGAGATGTGGGAGAGGTTTCAGATAGAGAGAGATAGAGCGAGAGAGATTTAGAGAGACTTCGATTGTAACCTTTTTGAGTGTCCGGCTTCGCAATGCAAGGGCCGTAAACCTCGTTAAGCTTCGTTATGATTGTTATATGCCTTCGAGGGTTAAGGAATAATGTTTTCTCGAGTAGTTTCATCACTTACCCCGATTAGGGTAAACAATTTCCGGACACGTGAAAACTCTAAGTGATACTTTGTATTAAGATTGCGAGTTGCTCAATAGACATAATGGAAACCCTAATATACAAGGGTTAGGTGAGTTGACCGGTTTGACTTGCTGACTTTATTTGACTTTGACTTGACCAGAAATTGACGGTTGTCACACCCTTAGACACAAAAGCATAACCATGCTCTCTCAGAAATGTCCTCAAACATCACATACATAAGTCTCAGCTCCAAATTCCATATCTCTTTTAACACCACACGAGGTCTGACCTCAACCCCATAGTTGAACCTCCCTGGTTACCCATAGCATGATCCAAAATGTCTCACTAAATTCCTCCTTGCCTCAACTATTTCGGCCCAGTGACACACAAGTCACAAAATCCTCAAACGAAAACTACGATCCAACTGAAGATCGACTTAACCCCAACCTCTGCTGTCTACTGCGCATATCTCCACGCTTCTCGCGGTATCTCCCGCACTCGGTTACTGACCTATACAGGTTAAGACATCCAATGACAATAATCCCCTCATCCATGAATTCACCTCAGAATCCTAGAATTTTCATCTCGTTTACCCATGCACCATCAATGCCAAACTCAACTCGAGAGTTTTGTCCGACCCAAAGTTGGGACCTCGCTCCCCAATGAGGCACTCACCTCATGAATCAACCTATGCCCCGCGTGAATACCACTTTTCAGATTCCCTCTTGCTGCGACAATCACACTAAAAAAAAATATAATGATTCCCTGACAGAGACGGAGACTCCAATCTCACACCTGGTCCAACCACCAGATTCCAAAAACTCAATACAAGGGTCACTCAAGCCTAAAACCCTTCTGCATCATACTCTGGTCGGAGAACACTTCATCATCACACCCTCTTGCCGTCTAGTGAGTACTATGAATCCCTGCAACATCACGATAACCTATCGATGACTAGTGAGTACTACGGCTCCCCGTAGTATCACAACACCCTATGACTAGTGAATACTACGGCTCACCGTAGTATCACAACACCCTATGACTAGTGAATACTACGGCTCCCCTTAGTATCACAACACCCTCTAACTAGTGAGTACTACAGCTCCCCGTAGTATTACCGCTCTCTTTCTGACTTGTGAGCGCTATGACTCCCCGTAGCATCACAACACCACACTACATCCACTAACTCAAGCTCCACAGTCTATCATAAATAGCTACACATACTCGACCCAAATATGCATCACCGATTCTGACGGCAACCGACATAACAAAATACCTTCCTCTGCGGAGATCCACCTTCTTAAATAATTTATCTTAATGTCAATACTCGAAGGGCTCCTACTGGAACCGTAGATACATGATACACCACTAGTCATCTCAACTAAAGATTCTAAATAACTCCGAAATCAGGACATTATACCCGGATACCATGAAACACCATTTCAGAACATCATAAAGTCCTGCCTCAACCACTAATCTCCTAATCCCAGCATCATACAGATACAAAAATACATTCCCGCTGAACCTCATAATTAATTCTTCACCTTGCCCAATGCGCAACCTCGGTGTATCCAAATTCTCAATTGGAACACAGAGAAAGCGCTAACGCTTCAGAACATGCTGATGACCCTTCTAAAATGATTTCCTTTACTTCTCAAAACCCTTGACACAATACACATGCCGGCTCAGGAGTTGGCCGCTCGGTCATCTCTATCTACCCCCAAAGACATATAACAATCCATACTTCGACCCATAAATTCTCAACTGTCAAAACCACCCTTACGAATCTACCACCTTATACCTCCCTGGCCACCACCCGGTTCCCGACCATTGGCCACCCGTCGTGGAGACACTCACCCTTTCTCAAACAAGTACTACCTGCATTATCTTGCTCTGAACCTCTCTTCGATCACCAGTAACCCTGATCTTAGGAATCCGCACCGCAGGTTTCTGAATCCCACTTTCTAACCGCTCTTTGAACAAATCTCTGCTCCCCTCAATAAGATACCCGGTTCTCCCCCACTTAGGGTTTGAACCATCACCATTTGGTGCACGAACCATCCCACAGACTGTTTCCACTAGCAACATCGCACCTGCCCTTGGAAGGTGTTACGCAACGCCCGATAATCTCCTTTAAGAGATCCAGCAACCCCAAATACTCTGGATCTCAGATGAAACCTCAGGAACTTCTCATCACAACCGCCTCTAGTCGTTCAAAGTCCCATACCATCCCAATACCGAGTATCTCAACTGTCCAGTAATATCATTGACTCTTAGACTAAACAATAAATCCTCATACTTCTCAACCTCGACTTCCCAATCCACGTTCCAACACATGAATCATCACGAGGATAGGGACTCCCTTTCCCTACTTAATACCCATCATAGATAGAAGAGCCAACGCCCTGATATACTCGTCTGAATTACCCGCTGATACCGCTACCATACACCCTACTATACTCAAATAGGGTGCAACGTGGTCCTTGACCACTTCAGTCCCACTCGACTACAAGCTCATGATGTATCCTTACCTCGTGGCAGACATGTTTCCTGATACTCTGGTGGAAAATCGTCATAAATGACAAACCGCAGGGTTTTACTCTAAAGCCCAAAACCGAAATCTCACTCCTCTTATGTTTCCCAAAAGAAACGGAAATAGCACCACTCAGGTCACAGAAGGTGACATCCCTTCTATCGGCTGGTTGCTCAACTCAGACTGAAATCCCCCCCCCCCCCCATAAACGCCATCTCTAATTATCCTCGAGTCTTGCGACTACATCTGACATCTTACCAAAATACTTGAAATGCTCTTGACCTCCCTCTTAAAGGATGCCTCTTCGGACTCAATCATGACCCTTAGGCCTAAAACCCCATCACGTCCAATCTCCACCTAATCAATCATGACCGGATAACCGGAGAACCATAAACGTCATTCCCTACGAACCATGGTACTCAACCCATGACATCTCTTCTCAATCTGCTACAATGCATGGTACGCGAACCATGACATCACTTCTCAATCTGCTCCAATTTATGGTACTCGAACCACAACATCACTCCTCAATCTGCTCCGATACATGATACCCGAACCATGACATCACTCCTCAATCTGCTCCGATGCATGGTACCCGAATCATGACATCACTCCTCAATCTGCTCTGATGCATGGTACTCGAACCATAACATCACTCCTCAATCTGCTACTTAGATCCCCTAGTCTACTCCCTGTTTCAAGCATGGGTCCTCTGCTTTCGGTAGTATGGGCCCATACTACCTGCCACATCTACCCATACTTTCCACATGGACCATCCCAAAGTTCCTAAGTAGCTGCTCAACTCTCACTACCCCGTCACGCGTGCTCACTCCCCAGCGAAATGCTCTACTTTAACAGCATGCTCATCTGACTAAGATCACTCCCCATGCTCTTCCCAGGTTCTCATACTTCTCCGCCATCAGCTGTTGAAGATCTCCTAACGATGCAAGCCATCTACCTCCTGAATATCTTCATATTCACTTACTAGCTGCCTCCCATCATCGAGAGTCCCACAAAGCATGAAGCAAGCAGCATTCGAGCATTGAAGTACCTCCTCCAACACATAAAACCTCTCTAGGTTATTATCCACCTGCCCTCATCATACTCGAAGGATATAACCGAACTCAAACAACTTCACCCCACGTGGGCATCTAGCCACCCTCTCGGCAGGCTCCTCCAATGCTCATAAAGATACCTCCTCTAGATTACTCCTCTACTCGAATCCCCTAAAAGGGTTCCTACTGGACACTCTTACTCATCACATACTCAAAGTACATCACAAGTAATAGCAACTCCTAGGCTAAGGCATCACCAATCAGGCCACTCTAGTCCTAAAATATGAAATACCTAGTCTGTCTCTAGCATGTATAATATCTCATAACACAAAAGTAAGGGTATTTTGGGAAATCATCGTTCGGGCCCTAGCTGATTGTACACACTGCTCTTTCTCGTTTCCTCTTTGAACTCTTATTCGCTTTTTAAAAAAAATCATTTCTTTGAAAACTATTCTTAATTCCTCAGTGTGAGTCCAGAGTTACCCGAAGGTGCATATGAATCCCTCAAAACAAGGCTCTGATAACAACTTGTAACACCGTAAATTTCAAAACAAATTTTCATTTAAAATAGTCGTTTAATTCTTAAAAACACTTTTCGTAAAATCTCGTTTCTGATCGAATTACAAAACATAACTCCATTTTTACTTGCATAATAAACCAGGATCCTCAAAACATGTCTCTTTCTATGGTGTGTACAATCGAGCCGGTGTCGTCCCGTGATCCAGAGAGAAACCTGAAACGCATAACACAAAACACTATAAGCACGAAGCTTAGTGAGTTCCCCAAAATACCACATATAACACATACTAGCCACTCTAGGCTATAACTCTGTGGGCCCTTGAGCCCTAAATCTGTGGACCCTCTGGTCCTAACTCCGTGAACCTTCCGGTTCTAGCTCTGTGGACCTTCTGGCCCTAACTCTGATAAACACACAGCATAAATCACATAGAAGTAATGTAGTGCAACACATAACGAAATAGCATACAATAACTCTGTAACATAACTCTAATACCACTCAAGGTAAAGTATAGTGAGAAGACTCACCTGGCAAGCAGAACGCAGATATCTCTACATTTGAATCCCGGACTCGCCACCGCCTAACACATAAGGCAGATATCTCTAGTTAACACTCGAAGTCTCAACTCTAATTAAACCGGCGATTACTCTTTCTCTCTTTAATCGGGTAGTGGGTAAAAGATCATTTTACCCCTCCAAGGTCTCTATTATTTATGTTGACCAAACCCTAAAGTCAACAGAAGTCAACTCAAGTCAACGGTCAACTCTGACCAGAATCTTCGAGTACATAAGGATGACTCGGCGAGTCCATGCGTGTCTTCTGACTCCTCCAAAGCCTCACTCGACTCGTCGAGTGAACCTTCCACTCGACGGGTTTCCACTGGATTCGAATCGCGGGCAACCCGACTCGACTCGTTAGGTCTTCCCATGGACTCGGCGAGTTGCTCCCATGACCACACTCATCTGGCCTTCTGAGGTCAGATCTGATCCTCTAATCCTATGATCTGGCTTCCCTACGACCAATAACCACGTAAAGGTCGAGGCTTGACATACATGCAAAGCTTACAAGGATTTCCTTGGAGAAATGGCTCTTAAAATGGCATCAAAGTTTCATTCCCTCAATAAACCAACGTAAAGCATACATAATAAGGCTCTATAGACCTCTATGGGTCCAGATCTGGGACCTCTCACGCAAAGGGACCCTATACCCCACACTACAAGCCATAGAAAGGTGTAGAAAACCCTAAAATCACCAATCTTACCCAATACAGAAAAGGGAAAGGATTTGATACCTCTACAGTGAAGATACAAGCTCAAGAACTTTGAATCAACAACTCACTTGACCTCCCTTAGTTGGAAATGACTTCTCCTTGCACAATCACATCAAGAATGCTCCAAAATGGCTTTATCTCCTTCATTCTTCGCTCAAGCTCTCTAGGGTATCTCTCTTTGGTATAGCAGCCACACAAGAGGGCCATAAGGTCCTTTAAATAGGTCTCAAACCTGGACAATTAGGGTTTTCGTTAGCAGCACCGACTCGGCGAGTCCAAATACCCGACTCGTCGAGTCCCTTCATTAAACAGGTCACCAAGTCGCGATCCTACTCAACGAGTTGAGGCCTCAACTCACCGAGTCTCTTCATATCCCAAAATAAAATACTCAAATTTCCAAGCCTGGATATCCGAATTTTACAGATAATATGGAAGAGCAACCGAGACCGAGGGGAAGAAGAAACATAAGGGCAGGGGGTGAGCAAGGATAACCGCAATAACAAGACGTACCAATAGGAGGAGTTCCAGCCGACCCATTTCAAAACTGGGTTGATTATTATTTGGATAATCAAGCATTGGATGGGATTTATTCACATTTTCACTTTGAACGCCTACCACTTATGCCACCAAATGCTCCTTACATACAAAAATGGAAAGAAATATGGGCATTCGGTAACTTTGGGGTCGAAATGAGCGGAGCATGGGGGACGAAGACAATTAAATCTATGGGGACTAATTATGATAATTAGTTATATTTATAAATTTTGGGCTTATGATCCATGTTGGACCAAGTTTATGTATGGATACATAAAGAGCTGGGCCACATGAACCATGGATCATAAAACCCATGGGTATGGAGTATGGGCTATACCCATGACCCTTGGAATCCTACATATAAATAGGTTACTCCATAGCCAAAATCACCACTTCTTTTCTTAGAGAAATATCGAGGTGTTTTGGTTCATGGAATTCTCTCTCAAGAGCCACCTTTGTCCTAGGTGTGCTGTGATTCCATTTGAGGCATTTCATACTATTGGTGCTAAGCTCTTAAGGCGAAATACATCAAGACTTCAAGCCACATAAAAGGTATGTTTCCCTAACTAGTATATTATATGGTTTATGTCAAATGCATGAAGTTATAGGTTTAATGCCTTGGAAACCATTTGGATGTATAATTAGTGAAAAACATAGATTCAAGGTATTTAGCATTGTATGTGGACCATAGAAGTGTTAGAATGCTCATAACCCTATAGTGGTATCAGAGCCATGGGTTGTTTTCTATTATATTTGATGCAAATGTATTTTTTTCTAGTTGAAGAAACAAAAGAAAAAAAAACATGAAGTTTGTCAAATTTTATGATAATTACTTGATTTTATGAAAAACTAATTATTTGTAAAATTTGAGTCACTTTACTTCAAGAGTTGAATTAGGTAAATTTATTAAAAGAAAGAATGATATGATTATTTTATTTGTTTTAAAAGTTTGATCTAAATGGTTTTAAGGAGTTACAAATTTTGTCATAAAATTTTGGAACTCAAAAGTCTTTCTTTTAAAGTTATGATCTTCAGAGTTTTGAAACTTCCATAAGTTATGGATGTGAAATGTCTCATTTATTAACTCTTTAGGTTATGAATTCCAAGAGTCTTCAAAGGATAATTTTCAAAGTTTCAAGATTTGTATTAGTTTATATGATTATCTAATTTCTTTAAAATTGTTGATGTGAATTATCTTTACTTATGAGTTTAATCTAGATCATAGAATAATTATTTGATTATTGTGTTAATTGGAATATTTGATCTTAATGGTTTTTATGAACTCCATAACTTGTCCTCAAGTTATGGAAAGTGAAGAGTTTTTCTTTTTAAAGTGTCATTAAGTCTCATAGGTTATGAAAATAGAAGAGTCTATTTTTAATGTCATCATTAAATGATTTAATGTCTTCCATAACTCGTCCTCAAGTTATGAAACTTGAATTGTTTTTTTTCATTAAACCTTAATTAAACTCATAGGTTATGAATCATCCAAGAGTTTTGAAAGGGTTCAAAACTTGTCCTCAAGTTTTGGAATTTGTAAAGTTACCCCCCATGTATACTTTAATTCCAAACTAGACCTTAGAATTTTAAAAGTTTAAAAGTCAACCCTTATACTATTATTATAATTTTAAATATATCGATATGTATAAGATAATGTCAATCTTACCATTAGTAGGCCTCATTCTCAAAGCCGTTCTATAAGGGGGTATAAGGTTACTGCCTATAAAATGGAAGTTTAATGGGTGTCCACTCTCACCCACCGATTCCTTGATTGGTGGAGGGTCGTTAGCCGAACGGGTAGGACAAGGACTACAATTCTCCCTTCATTAAAAGTATTCATGATAAATACTAAGTAACTAAACCTTTTATAAATTCCCAATCTTAGTTACTTAGGAAAATTTGAAATGGTGCTAACCCATGAAATTACACTTTGCACCTTTGTTAAGTCGTTAGTGGAGCGTGTGTGGTTAACCGGCACACTAACATGGGACTGACAATGTGTGGCGAAGGGTAACTTAAGTTTATCATAGATTGGTGGAGCATGTGTGGTTAACCGGCACATCAATTAGGTGATAAAATTGAGGGTACCAAGTTAATTTGCATGGTTATTCACACCTTGTTTGTGATCCTCGGCATCCCAGTCACAAACTTGAGAGGGCACAATCGAGATTTAAAACATGCCATTGAAAGTTCAATGTATCTCAAAAGATCTAGGAATTTCAAATCCAATTAAAACTTAATTATATTTGGTTTTCATGGTGGAAATTGGTAAATCGTCATTTACCTAACTTCAACTATTTTATAGCTTGGATTACGACATCCCTCTTCAGGTTGTAGATGTCTAATTCAGACACCTATGATCTTCCCAAATCTCAAAAGATCTATGATCTAGGACTTTAAATCAACTATCTTGAATATCTCCCATTGTAGATGTCTAATTCAGACATCTATGATCTTCCCAAATCTCTTGGAACTTCACTTCCTCCACCCCCTCCAATTACTCTCCATAACCCACAAGTTCAAGGTCACTCAAGCCCTATTGGCAAGCAAGGTCTATGTGTGATCACATCTTGGAGATGAAGTCACATATTGACAAGTCGGGATAGTTGGGTGTCAAAGTCTTGAGAAAGTTGGATGTTCCATCACTTTCAAAGTCACATACTATGACATGACCCTTAATCATGTTAACTATTTGCTTGGTGCTGCTGAATCAGTAATGATTTGGAGGACTAGTAAAACAAATTTGATTAGAAGATCAACTTCCTAAACCTTTAATGGACATTGACAATGGCAACATTGGATATCCAGAAAAAGCTTTCTCTTCCCAATGGAAAGCGATCGGCCATAGTAAAATCGGTTGACCAAATGGTAAAGAGAAAGGCTAAGTCTGAGATAGTCCCGTGTACCATTCCCAAAGAGTCCATATGTGTCTATTGCCAAAGGAAAGGGCATTGGTTGCGAAGCTACCATATTTACCTGAAGGATCATAAGGTTGGTACAGTCAAAGAGTTTGACTATATTCGGGTAAAGTCCACTATCTAACTCTATTAAGTTCTTATTTAAGATTCTTATACATGATGTGACCAGATCACATTTTGATGTTTTGTAGAATCGAAGAGAGGAAGCTTAAAGGAAGAATATGTTGATTCTGATCGCGAAGATGGATTTCGATCTCATGGTTCGGTGATCAAAATTTTGAGCTATTGATTAGGAGTTATGATATATTGCTTAGGAATAGATAACAAAAAGTTTTCATATGCATTTGCAGTGTAAGATAAGTTTTTCCGCAATGTTTTAAAATAAAGAAAAGGTTTTAATTTTATTTATTTTAAAATATCCTTACAGTGGCATTTGTGAAGAATTGTTGTGTATATGGTTCCATTAATAGCTATAATGGAAATATGTATTTGGTTCTTTCATTTGCAGTAGTGTCTTAATTTACCAAATAAGGAAAGATTCTCATCACCCAAGTTTCAATTGGACCGAAACTTGGAATCATGCAAGTTGTATAGTTTGATGTATGAGAATTCTCAGCTTTGGAAAATTAAGACTAATTCCTTGTTGACATGTATATGTGATTCAAGTGAAGGACAAAGGGATCGGGTACACTTGGGTGTGTGCTGATCAGGTCCACCACAAAGACTATTCGTCATGATTTACTAAAGCTTAGTAAATATGGTTATGCTTACAAGTTTAAGTGTAATTCTGAAACATTAGAAAAGTTTCAATGTAAGGCAGAATGAATAAGAAGAATCAAATTAGACAGGAAGATAAAAGTTTCTCAAATCTGAAAAGATGGGAGAGTACTTGAGTATCTTGTTTTATGACTATCTTAGTGATTATGATATCACAATTGATTCTCTAAGGAGACCTTAGTGCATTTGTTTGACTAAGGAGAGGAATCATGAATTGTTGAAATGATTAAATTAAAAGATAAATCATACTTCGCTCCAAGATCAAATCTTAGAGTCATACTCTAAGATTGTAAATTGAGTGACATAATCTTAAGAAAGGTTTAAAACACTTGTCAAATGTAGAGTAAAATGTTTTCTTACTCTAGTATATTTGAAATTGGTAAGTTGTGATGTTTTGGATAACACAAAGACCAACTAAGACCAATTGTGCGAAGTGTTTAACTTGATAAGAATCCGCACTAACTCTTGAATATTTGTTTTGTCAAGTAATGGTTCTAGAAACAAGGATCTTATATGTCAAGAGGACAGTGGGAGTCTTAAAGATCTTGGAAAAGTTCATGAACTAATCAAGAGTATTGTTAATCGCTAGCACACAACTTGAGGTTTGTAACCCATTGTGTTGACATATTTCTATTTCTATGCCCATTCCAGTTTAAGTTGACTATGCTTGTGAGTTCTGTAAGTTCTCAATTGTTTGCAAAACAACTTGGAAGAAACGGTAGGCCCTTATGCTACCAGGTGGCAAGAAAATGAGATTGAACAAGTTCAATCCCTATTAGGTTGGATTTGTCACTAACCTTGTCTTGTGATTATGGTTATGACAAATTCATATGTATAGGAACACATACACCATAAAAAATCTAAGTGTCATAAGGTTTCTCTCTGATTCATGAAAATGATGGTGAGGAAACACTTTCACTAAGTAGATTTTAAGTAGATAGTAATTGTGATATTTGCATTCTCAAAGTCGTTAGTGGAGCGTGTGTAGCTAACCGGCACACTAACATGGACTTATGAGAAATGGAAAAGGTCTAAAAAATTGAGACTATGATTACTACAACCCTTTTCATAGTTCTGAAATTGTTTAGACACACATGTGTGCTATCTAAGGAAAGGTGTATGATTTTGATAAAGTTTTATCAAAGCATCTTGTATCAGAAATCTGAACTTTGGTAAGAAAGTCAATAAAGTATTGATTTCTAGAAGTCCAGCTGACTTCTGAATATATGTCAAAGCTAGTGGGAGCATAAATGTTATGCTAATAATGATCATGTTAGTGGGAGCATGATAATTATGATAAGTGTTGCAAGTTAGCAATGTTAATTATAGAAAAACAAAAAGTTTAATTGGGAAAAGTTGTTTTGCTATTATTAAGGGAGAAGAAAGTATACTTCGTTTGAATTCTAAAAGCTTAGGTTGAGGTTTTAATCATCTTTAGTCAAGGATATATATATATATATATATATATATATATATATATATATATATATATATATATATATATATATATATATATATGAATGTTATGTTGGAATGGTTCAACATACGGATATTGTATATATGGGTCCATTATTTGTGTTCTAAAATTCGATTATAGTTACGACATCCCTTTTCATAATCTGAATTATGAGAACTTGGAAAATAGAAATAGAAATATAATAGCAAAAGACTGGTCTAGTATCATGTCTTTATGTGAGACATCATGAATCGTGTCCCATATGCTTCGGATATAGGATCGATTGCATGTGCTATAATATTCATCCTTTCTAAATTTTCCAAATGCTCAGGGAATTAAGAGGGGAAAAGTCTAGAATTTGATATGACTAAAATGATTAAGCTGTTGTTGAGGACAATCTAAGGTTTACCAAAGATTGGTTGCTCAGGGACAGTTGGAAGTATAGTGTTAAATTTTGGAAGGACCATATCAACATATTCTGAAAGGAGGCAACTCTTGTTCAGAAGTGATAGTAAAAATGGGAATATGGAAATGTTTCCATAGGTGGAAGTTATTCTTTAAATCTGTGTAAGATTAGAAAACTTAATGCAAGAAGGATGTTCAAAGCAATGTACTTTTAATTTGAGATTTCGTTTCCGTGGAATTGCTCTCCAGAGGAATACTTTGTAATGTCTGTTGCCGAGTCTTTGTGACTCTTGTGCACAATCATTGCAAGAGGATCAGTACATATAAGTTTAAAATCTAACGGATTCTGGTAAGTGATAGGAATTTGGAATTCTACATTTACAATAAGGTTTTGGGATTGTGAAATGAGAATCATTGGAATTATGTTCAATCCATCTATTTCACAAAGTAAGGATCATAGACAAACTTAGTGTGCATACTTGGTGTATGGCATGACTATTGTTTGGACAAAACATAGTGTGCATGATTGGAGCATGGCATGACTATTGTTTTGATTCAAGTATAAAGTTGATTATTTGAAATAGTATGCAATGAATAATGTGTAATCATTATGGTGATAAATAAAAGGTGTTCTATTTATACTCATAAGTTCTGAGACCATATTAGATTCGATTATTCTTGTGTTTCACTTTGCATGTTGTGACTTCCAGAATAGCTAGGTTATTCTTTCCGAATGACTAAGTTATTTAAACTCTCCACAGTCAGTCATATGTTGGAAGTAGGTATGAGTTAAGACTATCATGAATCGGGTTTGTAGATGTCTAAGATGTTAGACATAGTAAGAGTTGCTACAACATTCATGAATACTCCTGGAATAGAGATTCGAGTATTGGATTTAACCCACGCTCATTTGAATCACTTCGTGGATTTTATCACGAGTCAGTCAAGAGACGATAATATCTTATATTCTTCAAACCTAGAGATATGAGTTGTTACTATGAGTTGGTTATACATTGATTGCACTAAAACACATTGGTGACTCGAAGTTATAAAACGTGCCTTTGTGTATAATTCAATAAGTAGTTAGTACAAGCATATGAGTCGATGTTTATCCATTCCTTTTACCCTTAATGGGATAAAAGCGATATCTATGGGCCCTTCGGTGATTTAGTGATGACACCCCTAAGTCTTTGGCCAAGCCTGGACTGATTTGATTTGTTCAATTAGCCATTCGTCATAAATCGGAAATCGGGAAACAACAGATGGATAGAGAGAATGATTATAATCCATGTCTCGGTCCATATGGTATGTAGAATGGAGGAATATATGGTCCCTTATCTAATGGACGCGTCATTGATTTGTTCAGAGTTCGACAGCGGCTTTAAGAGCTACGATTGCTAGTAGGGATTTTGGAGTCGTACTTGAAATAATAGTTTTAGACTTATCTAAGTGGGAGACTGTTCGATTAGATGTCTAAGCCCATAACTATTATTGGTATCTACTTGACCCGAGAGTAGCATGGTTCATTTGGGTTGCATATCGTCAGGACAAATTGTTAGGATGGACTTTTGAGAGAAGAGCTTATATATAATTTATTAATATATTATAAGTTATAACATATTAATATGAAATCATATGTTTTAATTAGTATTGATCAAGAATTAATTTAGTGATCAAAAGAGACTAATTAAATCTATGGGGACTAATTATGATAATTAGTTATATTTATATGTGTTGGGCTTATGATCCATGTTGGACCAAGTTTATGTATGGATACATAAAGAGTTGGGCCACATGAACCATGGATCATAAAACCCATAGGTATGGATTATGGGTTATACCCATGATCCTTGGAATCCTACATATAAATAGGTTACCCCATAGCCAAAATCACCACTTCTTTTCTTAGAGAAACATGGAGGTCTTTTGGTGCACAAAATTCTTTCTCAAGAGCCACCTTTGTCCTAGGTGTGTTGTGATTCCATTTAAGGCATTTCATACTATTGGTGCTAAGCTCTTAAGGAGAAATACATCAAGACTTCAAGCCACATAAAAGGTATGTTTCCCTAACTAGTATATTATATGGTTTATGTTAAATGCATGCTAGTTATAAGTTTAATGCCTTGGAAACCATTTGCATGTATAATTAGTGAAAACATAGATCCAAGGTATTTAGGGTTGTATGTGGACCATAGGAGTGTTAGAATGCTCATAGCCGTATAATTGGTTCATTTTTTTCAGCATATTCACGAGCAGCAGAAGTCCAGTTCCATCTATATATTCAAGATGTTTCAAGCTATCCCACAAACAATAATATTCGATCTCGACACTACTACTCTAGGGGAGTCTATTCCATTTTCTCCTTTTTGTTATTGCTTTTTATTTCATTCATTGTTTTAAGCATACAATGAGGGCATTTTATGAAATAAGTGTGGGGTAGGTAAGTGTGGGGTAGGGGGTCGAAAAAGATTTTCAGGCATAGAAGCAATTTAGGAAAAAATGCTACAAATTTAAAAAAATTACTAGGCTTACAAAAATAGTCTAATAAATCTAGTCATTTTAATATTATAATATTATTACATTTGAGGTAGCTTTCTAGTATTATGTGGGATAATTCGATAAAACCCCTAAGATTTAGTTGAACCAATATGTTACAATGTATTTGTGGCTTCCTAGTCTTAGAGAAATCGTGAAACAAAAAAGCAACCTTATGTAGTTTGAGGAACATAATATGTTTCACATTTGTTTTTTAGAAATGTATCTAGGAGAGCTTATATAGTAATTGCACTTTAGAGTAATACCTTTAATCAATAAGGATTGAAGTTAAGTTCCCTTGTTTAAGCATATCTTTTTCTTTTTAGAATTTTTAGTTTTGAGTGAAAAGAAGCAAGTTATAAAAAAAGGGACAAAAAACAGAAAAAAAAACATTGAAAAGTTTGAATAAATAAGGGTTTACAAAGTTTTGAAGATCAAGAAAAAATATGAAGAAACGATTCAAAAGTTCCAATTATTGAAAACTCAATTTGAAGAAATTAAGAATAAGGAAAAAATTGTCAAAAGGCAAAGTTATATTATTTAAGTTGTAATTTTCCTTGTTAGGTTATTTTGCCATATGTATCTTGGGAGTAATTAAGTTTTCTGGGGATGGATTCAGATGGATGCATAAAATGAACGTCGTTCAAAATACATGGAAGCATTTATGAGGATTGTAAGTATTTAGGGCTTGGGAGGTAATTATGATTTAGACACAAATACATGCATTGAGATGACATGTAATTAGTAGGTTTAATTTGGATTGTCTTGTGCGATATTAGAGGGCAAGATTCTATGTGATATATTTAATAAAGTTTTGCTTAAGTGCAAACAAAAGATAAGTGTGGGGTATTTTGATATTGTCATATTTATACATATATTTCAGCATTATTTTAAGACTTTTTAAGCTATATTTTGGTTAAATGCGAAGATATTTGGTACTTATTGAGTTAAATTGATTTTTGCAGCTAGAAAACACATTCTTGAAGAAAAAAGACTGAAAATGACAACATTTGGATACTTGGAGGATTGTAGCGTGAACTAGGAGCTTAAAGGAGCAAAACTTGAGTTAAATATATTTCCCACGACGTGGTGTTTTGAAGTCTACGGTGTTGCATCAAGAAGGATCTTAATTATATACATGATAAAGAAGCTCACGACATGAGCCCTCGTTATTCACGTCATGACAAGTGTCCCAGAAGATTCCTATATGCAGAGAAGTAAGTTTCCTTGTTAAATACACATATATACTATATTCACGTCGTGACACCATATTGGTCACAACATGAGGAGTGTTTTATGGATACTATATATATATCTTTTGTTATATCGACTTGAAGACAGATTGGAGAGGATTCAGAGGTGGCTTTTAAGACAGAAAAGCTGCGAAAATTAAACCTTGGAAGGAGAAGAAGATTGGAGATTAAGGGTTTTGATGAATGTAGCAAGAATTCACACAACACATTCGCTTTTGTATTAGATTGATCATGTCTAGTTTAAATTCTTATGTTTTATGAGTTTAGTTTCTGCAATGATGAGCTAAATCATTTGGCTTTCCTTTAGAGCAGATGAACCTTAATACCATGTGTTAGTTTCTCATTTCGTGGATTTTATGAAGTTGGTTTAGCTTGTATTTGATTATCAATACCTAGCTTGTTAACATTTTTAATCTTTGTTGCTTAGATTCAAGTTATGTGTAGTTGAATGACCATTTTAATTGCATGAACTTGTCTACCTAATTGTTTATGATCATTAAATTTCTAGGGCTTGGATTAACCAAATCTTGGATTAGGTAATAAAGGTAACAACTTTAACTATGTTAGAGAACATAATTTAATCATAATTGTGTTTGGTTATTTGTCTTGATCATTAATAATTAATATTAGATATATCAAATAGCCTAATAATCTTAAATAATCAATTATGTGTTTAGTTGTGTACAATCTCTGCACAATAGTTCATGAATTGGTGAAAACATTAGGAGATCGGATCAAGATTCTTAATAATAGTTATATTGGTAACCAAGTGAATTAATCCATGTCTTGAAACTAACCATAGGAAAAAGGGGATCCAAAGCTAAAGGAAAGTGGCTTCATTCTCTTGATTACAATTGTCTTTAGTTAGTTGTTGGCTTAGTTTTGAGTTAATTAAGTAGTTAAGTTAATCTCAACTTGAAAAATCAGAAAAAAAACACAATTTTAGTTATTGTTTTAGATTAATTTTTTGTAGTTAATTTGTTAGTTAAATACTATTCATTGAGTTCGATACCCCCACTTACTTTTCTGTATTATAAACTGACTATGTATATCTGTGCACATCACTTATTATCAAAGCAACTCCAAAACCCTGATAGGGCTTATTTGAATTTGTCCCATATCCCTTGAAATTGGGGAATGTTCCAATTAATTAAACCTTTTACTTAATTAACATTTAGTCCTTCTAATTTGTTAAATTTCTAATTAGTTCCAAAATAGTTTCTAATTAATTTATCGTAACATGATAAATCAACAAACCTATTTCTCTAAAATTATTTTTGTCTTTTAATTGCTCAATTAGGTATTCAGCGCAAACCAAAAGGACTCTGCTATTATTATAGATATTATTAATGATTATGACTTTGGACACTCTTTCCAAAAAACAACTTCCATGTAGTTTTCCCACTTTTCCGGTGGACTGCGAAGCCTAGATTGGCGGACATGGGCGATATCTTTAAATTCTAGTGAAGTGTGATGGTGAAAATTTTCTGATCATGAAATAAGAAGAGGGAAGTAATGATAAGAATGGGTTGTGTTGGTCTAAATAAGGATGTTTTGATGAATAATTTTGGAAAGAAAACATGTTACAGCCTCATTGCAATCCGAAGCTGAACCATGAGACATATGTGTTCATAACATGCTTGGTTAAGTTGTTTATTTAATGAATTAAGTGTTTTATAGATTTCCCTATGCCATTAAAGTGTGACAGTATTTCAACAATAGACATTGCCTCTAACCCTATTTTCCATGAAAGGACTAAGCACATAGAGCTTGGTTGAGATTTTTTAATTGAAAACGTTCATGTTGGTCTTAATCGTTTATTGTATGTACCTACCATTGATTAGTTAGTTATCACCAAATTCATATGGATTGTTGATGGCTCAATCAGCAGTCATATGGACTGAAGATGTGTACAATCAACAGCCATATGGATTGCTGATGAGGAACGTCAGTGCATATGATTGATGATTGTGCTCATCAACACTTCATATGATTGTTGATTGTGCTCATCAACAGTCATACGAAAAAAATCGTCAAATCATTTTTTTAGCTTAGATATAGCTTATACGCACCATTTGGAGAAGATTGATGTTTTGGTGTTGAAAAATGATGACCTGATTATGAGTTCGCAAGTTCTCACAAATCTTTTGGTTCTCAAAAGAACTTGGCTCTTTCTCTCTCTCTCTCTCTCTCTCTCTCTCTCTCTTTCTCTATCTCTCTCTCTCTCTCTCTCTATATATATATATATATATATATATATATATATACACACACACGTATTTTGGTAGCATGTTCATAATCACTACAAAAAATATCAAAACTTTCTCATGATTATAACTATCCTCCCAAAAGGTCAAAACTACCAAGATGATGAGTAGTAATTATTTTAAGATGACAAAGACGACACTTTAGGCTAGAAGGATTGGCGTTGACACCGGCGAGCTCCATAACCTTCTCCACCTCCACCTCACTTTGCCAAGGGTTGAGCCAAATAGTCGATACTGGAGAAAGAAGAAGAGATGAGAAGAAAATGCATGGGTTAGAAAGGAGAGAGACTTGGCGGATGCATACCTAGTTGGGGTGTTTAGCTCAACATGTTGAGCTCTTGGTGAGGTGTTTGTTGAACCAACTCATCATTCCCGAAGTGGTTGCCAAATCCAGTCCGCCCAATCATCGACAAAGGGGGGCATGGCCCCTTCATTTTCCTGGCTTCTTAAAACTAGTATAATACTAGTCAAAATCCCTCAAATATTTTAAAACCAATTCTTCATTTGAAAATTACTTAATTGGCTTTTTTTTGTAATTATTTTCGGCGACCTTCGTTGTAATACAAAAGGAATGGATACTATTATTTTCTTCTATTTGTTTTATTATACTAACTAGGTGTAAAACTCATGTATTATATGGGTTCATTTAAAAGAAAAGTTAGATATGAAATTCTAAATATTTAAAAGTTTAAATTTATAAGAAAATTAGAAAAATATTGAATTATTAAAATTAATTTTTTTTCTATTTTAAATTTAAACAAATAATTTAGATAAATAAACAAAGGAAACTAATAATGTTTTAAATTATAAATTGTAAAACTAAAAGGAAAATCAATTAATGTAATTGATATGCATTTGTTATTTTATTTATTATTAATTATTACAATTAAGTATTATGTGAAATTTGATAAAATGAAAAAAAAAAAAAAAACCATAAAATGCCATGTGGAAAAGAATTTTAAACAACCACAAAATGACATTTGGCAAATTGAATAAGAATGTGACAAGTGGCAAAAAAAATCTTTCATTTATTAGAGAGGATTTTACTTTCATTTCCATTGTTTTTATTTTTATTTATTTTTTGTATCTTTTGTTTTTCTAGTCAATATTTATCAGTTCATCTAATGTATCTCAATTTTGAATTGTTTATGAAATATCCCAAAAATACGACCCAAAAAATTTCGTTTTCAATCACTAATAAAAATCATAAGTCATCCAAACTCATAAGTAAAATCGTGAATCATGTATCATATAACATCATAGTATCTATCTCAAATCAAAATCTCATAAACAAACATCAGAGTAATTTCCCAGGCAAAAAGACTGTGGTGTGGGTGTCATGCTATCATCCCGAGCCCTTCCCTGCGCTACCTGAAGTACCTGAAACCAAAACAGAAATTGTAAGCACGAAGCCTAGTGAGCTCCCCCAAACTACCACATATCATACACATAACATATAACATTTCACACAACTTTGGGACTACTCTTAACTACATCGGGACGAAGCCCGACATCGGCTTACCTGACATCGGACTCCTGCCCAGCATCGGGCTCACCTCGGCATCCGACTGCATCGGGCATCGGGCTCACCCCGGCGTTGGGCTTGCCCCGACATCGGGCTTACCTCGGTACATACACAACATAACATATATCACAAACATATAACATAATCACATAATCTGCATCGAGGTTGCCCGACATCAGACCGAAGCCTGGAACATATAACATACAACATATAAACTAGCATACATCGGGCTTGCCCCAGCATCAGACCGAAGTCGGGAACACATAACACATAACTAACATGCATGAATGAAAAGACGTCAAGCATACATAACTACTTCTCGGGACCGCCCTGGCATCGGACCGAAGTCCAGAAACATATAAACTGCATCGGGCTTTTACCCCGACATACTATACCTACTCTAACGGGCTGGCATTGGTGCCGTAGACCCGTTCCAACTGGAGGATAACTCACCTCTCAAACTGGCTGCTGAAATCTCGTGCAAATGTGACACTGTTTGCTGCTCCAACTACTCCCCGGCTAAAATGACCAAATAAACATTTAGTCAAAAACTGATAACTCTTCCATGGGTAAAATGACCATTTTACCCTTATGATCTATTTTGGTCCAAGACCTAGGCCCAATCTTTTCTAGTCCTCACTAAGGCCCATTAAGTCCCCAAATGGCCCAGTTTGCTAAATTGGCCCAACTCTTCAAATGGGCTTTCCTTTCAAGCCGACTAATCCTTGGGCCCTTAACTGACTTCTGAAGGCACATAACGACCCACTACTACTATGTCCAAGACTTGGCCCAAACCGAGGCCCAAAAGCAAAATTCCACTGACTGATCGTACATTGGGCATACCTCTCTGTACGCTACGCGTTCTGCTGAAAAAGCTTGTACGCTGTGCGTACCGGCGGGTACGCCCAACGTACTCTCCTGTTAAGCAGTTTTCCCCCAAACAGCTTAATCCCTTCAGACACTATGTCCAAACTACAGATCTTAGTTTTATGCTTCGTCCTATCCTCGAAAGCTGGTCACTTGGTGGCTTGCAACCCACCAAATGAGCCCAACACTAAGAATAACAATGAACTTCCATAAATATGGCTAGATCTCTTGCATGGCTTCAGAAAAGTCTCAAAGCTTGCAACTTTATGGCTAAAGGAACTCATTGAGCTTCAAGGGTGGCAACCCTAAGCTCCAAATCAAAGTTGCAACGTCAAGATCCAATCTTTGGACCTAAAAAGGTCCAAAACTCTAAAACCCTAGATCTAGTCTTTGAAAAGGAAGGACCGCCCCGACATCGGACCGAAGTCCAGAAACATATAAACTGCATCAGGCTTTTACCCCGACATACTATACCTACTCTAACAGGCTGGCATTGGCGTCGTAGACCCATTCCAACTGGAGGATAACTCACCTCTCAAACTGGCTGCTGAAATCTCGTGCAAATGTGACACTGTTTGCTACTCCAACTACTCCCCGGCTAAAATGACCAAATAAACATTTAGTCAAAAACTGATAACTCTTCCATGGGTAAAATGACCATTTTACCCTTATGATCTATTTTGGTCCAAGACCTAAGCCCAATCTTTTCTAGTCCTCACTAAGGCCAATTAAGTCCCCAAATGGCCCAGTTTGCTAAATTGGCTCAACTCTTCAAATGGGCTTTCCTTTCAAGACCACTAATCCGTGGGCCCTTAACTGACTTCGGAAGGCACATAACAACCCACTACTACTATGTCTAAGACTTGGCCCAAACCGAGGCCCAAAAGCAAAATTCCACTGACTGATCGTATGTTGGGCATACCTCTCTATACGCTGCACGTTCTGCTGAAAAGGCTTGTACGCTGTGCGTACCGGTGGGTACGCCCAACGTACTCTCTTGTTAAGCAGTTTTCCCCCAAACAGCTTAATCCC
Source organism: Lactuca serriola (assembly GCF_051521515.1). NCBI lineage: Eukaryota > Viridiplantae > Streptophyta > Magnoliopsida > Asterales > Asteraceae > Lactuca > Lactuca serriola. The sequence goes on along the minus strand of NC_136408.1, from coordinate 144,064,736 downwards.
TTCAGCCACTATGTCCAAACTACAGATCTTAGTTTTATGCTTCGTCCTAACCCCGAAAGCTGGTCACTTGGTGGCTTGCAACCCACCAAATGAGCCCAACACTAAGAATAACAATGAACTTCCATAAATATTGCTAGATCTCCTGCATGGCTTCAGAAAATCTCAAAGCTTGCAACTTTATGGCTAAAGGAACTCATTGAGCTTCAAGGGTGGCAACCCTAAGCTCCAAATCAAAGTTGCAACGTCAAGATCCAATCTTTGGACCTAAAAAGGTCCAAATTTCTAAAACCCTAGATCTAGTCTTTGAAAAGGAAAGATAGGAGCTTTATACCTCCTCTTTTAGCCAAATGATGAGCTTGTTCCGGATCCTTGAGCTCAAGGTACTCAAGGGCTTCTTATCCAACCTTTCCTTTTTTTCTTCTAAGCCTTCTTTGCCAAAACAAGCTCAAGATGTCAAACACACACACAAGAAGGAGTATGACGAGTTAGGGTCTCTCTGAGGGTGATAGACAGGTGAGGGGGTCAAGAGGGGAGTCTATAATGGGGTTTATATAGGTCCTTAACCCTAAAATTAGGGTTTAACATCTGACTACTTACGTTGGGCGTACGCACCCGCGCCCCTCGAATCCAATGAGCGATTACACCCCGCGTACGCCAGGTTACGCCCGATGTACGACTTATGGGCTGTCCATCTCCTCGACCCACTTTCTAAGTCCACTCCAAATGAACCCATTGTCCAAGATAGTCTAAAACAATTATTAATTCAATAAATTAAATTATACCTCGAAGAACGGGTGTTACAAATCACCCCCACTTGAATCAAACTTCGTCCTCTAAGTCTGCTGCTGCTGTTGCTTCTGGGAACAACTCCGGGTAGTGCTCCCTCATCTCCACCTCGGTTTCCATGTCCACTCAGAACCATTACTGTGCTTCCACTGCACCTTCACTAGCTCGACCCTTTTATTTCTCAACTCTTTCGTCTTGTGATCCAGAATCGACACTGGCATCTCTATGTAATTCAGGCTGTCATCAAGCACTTCCGCAGCGGGGAAACATGGAAAGTGTTGTGGATCTGGTTTAGCTCTACTGGAAGATTTAATCGGTATGCCACCTTGCCCACCCGGGCTATAACCTTAAAGGGGCCGATGTACCTGGGCCCCAGCTTGCCCTACTTCCGAAACCGAATAACACCCTTCAAGGGTGACACTCTTAGGAGGACCATGTCGCCCACCTGAAACTCCAACTCCGAACGCCGTCTGTCGGCGTAACTCTTCTGTTGACTTTGAGTAGTCTGGAGCCTGCTCCAGACCTGTTGGATCCGCTCCGTGGTTCTTGAGTACTACCTCCGTACTCCCCATGACCCTCTGACTGACCTCACCCCAACAGAATGGGGTCCTACATTTCCTCTCGTAGAGCATCTCAAAGGGAGGTCGGTCTATACTGGAATGGTAGTTGTTGTTATAGGAAAATTCCGCTAACAGAAGATATGTATCCCAACTGCCACCAAAATCTAGCATGCATTCTCGAAGCATGTCCTCGAGAGTCTGAATCGTCCTCTCGCTCTGTCCGTCCGTCTGGGGGTGGAAAGCGGTGCTGAACTGGAGACGAGTACCCATCTCATCTTGAAAACGCATCCAAAACCTAGAAGTAAAGCGGACATCTCAGTCTGACACCACCGAGACAAGCACCCCATGCCACGCCACTACCTCGTGCACATAAATCTCAGCCAGCTTCTCGGACGAGATGCTCTCCTAGATCGGTAAGAAGTGAGCGCTCTTGGTCAACCGATCCATGATGACCCATATTGAATCGATCCCACGGCGGTCCTGGGAAGTTTGGTGATAAAATCCATAGTAATGTCCTCCCACTTCCACACGGGGATGTCCAAAGGCTACATCTTGTCATGCGGCCTCTGGTGCTTCGCCTTGACCTTCATGCAGGTTAGGTATCTCTCTATGTACCATGCAACGTCCCGCTTCATGCAAGGCCACCAGTAATCTGGTCGAAGATCTCTGTACATCTTCTTCTCCCCTTGATGGATGGAGAACCTAGACTTGTGGGCCTATCCATCAATATATGTCGTACTCTGCCCCAGTATGGTACCCAAACCCTCCCATGCAGGGTCAACAATCCGCGGTTGTCATAGTTAAAAGAAGCCACCTTTCCTATGATCCTCTCGCACTTCCGGCGCTCCTCTTTCAGGCCCTCGACCTGCGCCTCCCGGATCTGCTCCAGCAGTGGATTAATCACTGTCATCCTCAGAGAGATATCTCAGATCGGGGCCGCTACCGCCTTGTGGCTCAGGGCGTCGGCCACTACATTAGCCTTGTCCGGGTGGTAAAGGATCTCACACTCATAGTCCTTCACCATGTCTAACCACCGACGCTGCCTCATGTTTAGATTCGGCTGATTCATGAGGTACCTCAAACTCTTGTGGTCCGTGTAAATGGTACACCGGACTCCGTAGAGGTAATGCCACCAAATCTTGAGGGCGAACACCACAACCCCCAACTCTAAATCATGTGTCGGATAGTTAGCCTCGTGAGGCTTCAACTGCCTCGAAGCATAAGCTATTACATGACTTCGCTGCATCAACACTACTCCCATACCTATGATCGAAGCATCACAGTAGACTACGAAGTTATCTACTCCCTCTGGCAAGGTGAGGATCGGCGCCTTAGACAGCCGTTGCCTGAGCGTCTCAAAGGCTGTCTGCTGCTCAGGACCCCAACTAAAAACCACCGACTTCTTAGTCAATCGGATCAACGGAACTGCTATCTTGGAGAAGTCCTGAATAAATATCATGTAATACCCTGCCAGACCCAGGAAGCTCCGAATATTAGATGGAAACCTCGGAGTCTCCCACTACATCACAACCTCTATCATGGCCGGATATACCAAAATACCCTTCTGGTTGCAAGGTGCACAAGGAACTACACCTCGCGCAACCAGAAGTCACACTTGGAGAACTTCGCGTAAATTCTCTCCCTCCTCAGTGTCTCTAGCACCCCTCTCAGGTGATCCCCATGCTGCTCCTGAGTTTTGGAGTAAACCAAGATGTCATTAATGGATACTATTAAAGACCAATCGAACATCGATCTGCACACACGGTTCATGAGGTCCATGAACGCGGCTGAAGCATTTATGAGCCCAAACGGTATCAGCACAAACTCATAATAACCATAGCGGGTCCTAGAAGCGATCTTCTTCATATCGTCATCTCTGAGCCACATCTGGTGATATCCGGACGGTAGGTTAATCTTGGAATACCAAGATGCTCCCTGAAGTTGGTCAAAGAAGTCATCTATCCTTGGAAGCGGGTAACGGTTCTTTACCGTTACCTTGTTCAGCTCCAGGTAGTCTATGCACATGCGGTGTGACCTGTCCTTCTACATTACAAACAGGATCGGGGCTCCCTATGGTGAACTACTCGGCCTGATATAACCCTTGTCTAGTAGCTCTTGCAGCTGCGTAGACAATTCCTGCATCTCGGGAGGAGCCAACCGATATGGTGCCTTGGCTACCGCAGCCACACCACGGACCAGGTCAATCTGGAACTCAACATGACTCTCCGGAGGCATCCCAGATAAATCCTCCGGAAATACATTCGGGTACTCTCGCACCACCGGTACATCATCAACCTTCGCCTTACCCTTATCTCAGGTGTCCATGACATAGGCGATGTATCCTACGCAACCCTGAAGATGTATTGAATCGAGAAATGGAAAGTAAATCAGAGTAATCGAGAGAATGAACAACGAGAGTAAATAGAATCAGGTTTCAGCTCAATTATGCTTTCAACGTTTATAAAGAAAAATAGACAGGTTCTATGAAAGGACTCTTGTCTAATTCTAGCAAAGTTCCCTATTTATAAAAACAGTGAAAGCATACAAAAAATACTAAGGCTTAGACACTTAAGCTTCATACAAAATTACACCTTAGTAAATATATTAACAAACATACGGAGGGTACAAAAGACATCGACATATTACAACTAATTTTGACCCTTACAATCTCCCCCTTTGTAATAATGTCGACCACCTCAATTCGTGAGTAACTATATAGAATACAACATCACCCTTCATGTTTCCGTATACCATGAAATAATTCTCTTCAGCTCCTTCTTGTCTCCTTCATTATTCTTCTTGCAATGATTCATACGAACAATAAAGTCCGTATATTGTGAAGTAGTATACCTCTCGACTTCACAAGCTTGGAACAAGAATCTTTTCGCCTTTCCAGCTTGGTCTTTTCCAGCGAAGACCATTCCAAATGGATTTAAGCATATTTCTTCATCTGCATACTTGTTTAATTCAGTTTGAGTCTTCGTTGGTTCCATTGGAGCTTTCACTTCTAAACCCTTCATAGTACCCAACTCAACATCAATAAGTGCCAGGCACTCATAATAGTTTTCTATGAAAATCTTGATGTGAGCAACTCCAAGACGAAAAACTTCAAGATCAGTTTCTTGAAGATACGAACAGTCTTTATCTTTTAGAATCAATTCAACTTGTATAAGATCATACAAGTTCATTAGTGGAAAGTCAACCACAAAAAAATCACAAAGTTGTCCATTCGCTCTTGCCACATAAAATTGAAAATTCTGCATCATGTTCTCAAACTATTCACATCCGGCTTGATGCTGACAACCATCTTAATCTTTATCAAAGACCAAATTTCCTCAGGAGCTTTTCCAAGTACAACATGAAAACGGATCTTCATGTATGTGTACTCATCATCGTTATCAAATTTTCCCTTGATCTTGTATTGGGCCATGATAAACATCATCTCGTTAATTAGAAAGTCAAGTTGGCTCAGGTCTGTGTTCGAAACAACATAAATTTTCTTTGGCTTCTTCTCAAAAGAGTACATATGATTATAAGCCACTCTTGCTTCACTGGTTTCATAATTATATTCTTTGCATGGATCTCCTTTGTTCAGAATAGGAGGATCACATGCACGTTGACTCATTATATTTTGAACTAGCCTTAGCTTCTCATTTTTAGCTTCGGCTTTAGCTTTCTTCTTTTCCTTAGTCTTTTCAATCACCTTTGTTTTCCCTTTGTCTTTTTGTGCCAAACTACCAACATTCTCCTTTGGCTTCGTGCTGCTACCACCAACAGACGAACCAATAACAATCCCTTTTGTAATTGGCCTTGTAATTGGCATTGTGGTTACAACAGTTGAAGTAACTAGCCCAGCAGAGGAAATAATTGGTTTTGTTGTTGGAATCTTCGAAGAGAACACCGTTCCATCAACCTTAGCATCTTCACACGAAGCTTCACCAGCAGCCTTCGCATCACCAACTTTCTTCTCTCCCCCTTGCACCCATGTGGAAACAGGTAGGCCATCTGTTGGTAGATGGCTTGAAATTCTAGAAATAATTGGTTTGGTTGTTGTTGCTCGTCACATAGTACTTGCAATCAGTGAAAAAATTTAGGTACCCAAGGCTTTTTGTGTCCTTGGAAATTAGTTTGAAACATCGAATGTAATGAAGAACCTTTAACCCAATCACAAACTTTTTTTTGAGACTATCAACTAAGTCCACATCATTATTTAAAGGAACTGAAACATAAGTTTTCGATGGTTTTGAAGGTACACTGACATTACCCTTCGTGTTCTTAGTTTGTGTTGGAACATTCTTTGCTTTCAAAACTGCTTTCCATGCTTTGACTGAAACATTCGAATCCTTTGAAGACGAACTTCCATTTGATGAAGTATTCACATACTTCTAATAGGCTTCGTGAATTTATCCTCATAATATTTACTTGACTGATACATTTTTCCTTTTCCTTCAAGCCAATGATCGATATTTTTCCTAGAAGTTAACTCTTTTTCATACGAAACTTTCATAGTTTGTTTCCTTGTGGGATTAGGAAAATTTGGCTTTTGTGGAATGTAATCAACATTTGGTTTTGTATGAAAACCTTGAGCATATGTATGATTAACCTTGTTTTCATTTTTCGTATTTTGAGAAAATCTATGTTGAAATGATCTTTATTTTAAGTTTTGTCGATGAGAAAATGTTTGTGGTGGATTTGAATAAAGATGATTTTCAGTGTGCTTATTTGAAAATTTCCTTGGAAATGAAGTATTTGAAATTTTCGAAAACTTTGTTTGTTGATTCACTTAAGACCTTGATTTATTTGTTTGAGCGGGATTTTTCTGTTTGTCTTATAAGAAAGATGAAGACTTAGTCTTAATTGATTCAGTCTTTTTGTTTTCGAATGTATTCATTTTCAAAGCATTTTGATTCTTTCGTGCCTCAACAGTTTGCTAGAAAATTTTCTTTCGTGCTTGTCTTTTTGAAATTTTATTTTCTTTTGAAAACTTGTCATTTTTTTCTTTGAATTCTTTTGGATTTAATTTGACAAAACTTTCTTTTTCCACAACAACTTCTTTTGTTACTTCTTTCATAACTTTAGATTTTTCAATCCATTTGTGTTGTGGTTTTTGTCTTTGAAAAATGTACGAGTTCTTGGTTAGATTATTTTCAATAGTGCTTTCATTTGCAAAGAATCCTTCGTCCGATGTTTTCTTGTTATCTTCTTCAACTAACTTCTTGAACTACGGTTTGACATTCTCAACATTCCCACTAGTAACAAACACTTGATTTGGGAAAATAACATCATCAGAACACTTGAAATTTGGATATACCACAGTATTCGTTTCCAGAAAATGAGCACCTTGTTCAGTCAATACTTTGTCAAATTTTTCTGTATCCCCATACACTTGTTCAACAACTATTCATGGAAAGTCCGTTTCTTTTGAATCTTTGTTTGATGAGATGTTTTTTGTGCGAATTGTCTTCATCATTTTCATCATCACTGTTATCAGTTGGACTATCTCTGATGTCCACAAAACCCAAATCACAAACTTTCAAAGTTGAAGGTTTGTCAATGTCAATCTTAACCATCAAATCCTTAACCTTTTCTTTTCCTTTAGATTTTTATGCAACATTAACAATAGACAACTGAGAACAATGAACATCCTCAAGATCACTAATTTCGCTCATATTATCAGAATTATCTTCAATATCAGCAAAATTAGATTGAGAATCAGATGTTGAATTCTCAGTCATTTCAAAATTTTGATTTGTTCTGATTTAGTTAATGTATCATTCATTATATCAACTAATGCATTCGTATCCAGACATTCATTAATTTTGACAATTCCATAAGCATATCTATCATCTGGGATTTTGTCAAACTTTGCCATGGTTTTCTCACAATCACCTTTTTTGACACGGTTTTTTGAGTAAAAAGTTATTGCCTCATCATCCGAGTTCATGATAAACCCTTCTACCTCCTCAGAATCACCTTTTTTGAATGTTTCTTTCTCAGACACTTTAGAGACAAGTGCTAACGGACCTCCCAGACTGAGCTTTGACTCTTCTGCCATTTCATTCACCTCACTTTCATGAGTTTTCAGTTCATTGTACAAATCATTAAGAGTTGATGTATCAAAACTCTGCAGATTCTTCACCATCATACTAACATTTCTCCATTCTTTACAGAGACCCATTACGAAAATGAGATTGAATTCCATTGCTGTCCTAGTGATTCTATAACGATTGTAGCAATAAATCAACTCATTCAGACGATCGTAGTAAACTTTAATTGTTTCAATTTCCTTTTGTCTAAAATCCTTTAGCTCCAACATACATTGCTTAACAAAATTGATTTTAGTCTTCTCGCTTCCTTGAAACTTCTCTTTCAGATTATTCCAGATCTCTTTGGCAGTTGTACAACTCCTAACATAGTTGTACTGTTGAGTTGCGAAATCGACTTTGAATGTAATCAGAGTATGAATTATGTAAATAGATTAAAAAAAATGAACACTAGAGTAAATAGAATCTTTTTTCAGCTCGTATTATGCTTCTCAGTTTTATAGAATACAATGTCTAAACTATAAAAACTGTGTAAAAGCGATCCTAAGACCACTAGTACAGACCCCTATTTATAGGCGTACAAAAGCATACAAAAAATATACTAAGGACTAAACATTAAGCTTCGAATTAACAATGCCTTAGTAAAATAACTATACATACGAAGACCCCTACATACGAAGACTAAACAACTCTTCGTAACAATCAAACTGACTCTTCGACTATTACAACACTTTAGCCCTAACAATCTCCCCCTTTGGAATCAAGGTCGATGTCTTCAATTTGTCAGTGATTGAACGACATACATCAACACTCTTCAAATCTCCGTATACCAAGAGATAACCTTCTTTATCTCTTTCTTATCTCCTTCTATGTTTCTCTTGCAGTGGTTCATACGAACAATTAAGTTCGTATATTGTGAATTGCTATATCTTTCCACTTCGCAAGTCTGGAACAAAAATCTCTTAGCTCTTCCAGCTTTATCTTTCCCAGCAAAAACTATCCCCAATGGCTTTAAGCAAATTTCACTATATTCATATTTCAACTCAACTTGCTTCTTAGTTGGTGCCATTGGTGCAGTTATATCGATTCCCTTGACTGTTGCAAGTTCCACATCCATTTGAGCCAAGCATTCAAAGTAATTTTACAGGAATATTTTGATGTGCTTGCACCCAAGACTAAAAACATCAGGCTCAGTGTCTTGGTGATACGAAAAAGATTTGTCTTTAAGCATCAGGGCAATGTTGATGAGATCACAAGTATTCATCAACGGAAAGTCAGCAACAGTGAACTCTTGTACTTTCCCACTTTCTCTTGCAACAATATATCTGATATTTTCAAACTTCCCTTCGAAAATGACATCCCTTTTAATAGATATCACCTTTCGTATCTTCTCCAAAGACCATACCTCTTCTGGATCCTTTCCCAACACTGCATGAAATCTAATCTTCATCTTCTTTCCTTCTTCTGTGTCGAGTGATTTTGCCTCAGCTTTAAATTGTGGCATTACAAACATCATCTCGTTGATCGGGAAATCAAGTTGACATAAATCAGTGTTTGTCGGCACATAGGTCTTCTTCGGAATCTTCTCAAAGGAATACATATGTTCAAACAAAACCCTGTATTCAATGGTTTCGTAATTGTACAACTTGGCTGGATCACCCTTATCAACATTCGAACCATCCAATGCTCTCTGTCTCATGATACTTTGTAACTGTCTCATTCTTTCTACTTCAGCTGCAACCTCAGCTTTATTTTCTTCATTTGTCTTCTCAATAGCAATACCCTTCCCCTTATCCTTCGTATTTGTAGCCACAACTTTTGATGAAGAAGACACATCAGTTTGTTTTCCAATAACAACCCCCTTCGTAATTGGCCTTGAAATTGGTACTGTTGTGATCACAGTTGAAGTAACTGGACCAGTAGAGACAACAGTTGGCTTTGCCATTACTTTCGAAGGGAATACCTTTCCAAGAACCTTCGCATCTTCTGTAGCTGTCTTCATCCATTCGCAAGTTTTCACTTGTTCCCCAGCCTTTGTTTGATCTTTCTTTTCTCGCCCTTGCACCCCTTAGAAAGCAGGTGGGGCATCTGATATGGCTGGTAAAAGGCTGGAAATTCGAAGCATTGGAGCAAGTTGCTTGCGTAAAATGGCTTCGAATTGGATAAACTTTTGGGAAAGGAATTCTTGTGAAATAATCGGAGACACAGACTTCGAAGATAGTTCTTTTAATTCCTTCAGCAAGTTGACCAACTCTCCAAAGTTTTGTTCCTCTTTGGCAGAAAGAGTTGTCAGTGTTGGATGCATATCTTCGAAAAGTTTGACACATTTAGCAACTGCATCACAGATGATGTCAATCTTTTGATTAGCCGCAGCATAATCTTGTTGAACAGTCAAAACTTCCTTTTCCATATCTTCTCTAAGCTCTCAGATTTGAAGCTTGACATCCTCCCGTACCTTCTTAACGTCTTGTACGAAGAGCACATGTCGCTCCTTCGTAACCGCTTTCAAATCTTTGAGTTCCCTTTCAAAATCTTTTCTTTGAGAAGTGACTCGATTCTCATTATTAATATCATGATTTTCTACTTTTTCAAGTAGTCTGCTTTCTGAATCACGAACTAACCCAGACATCTTCGAAATTATTCGACCCTCCATTAACTTCATCAAAGAATCAACTTCTAAGCTTGAAATGCCAACACCCCCAACATCTGCTTGTGATTGCAAGATAGAATTCAATTTGGAATTCAGAATCTTGAATTGCTTCATCGTCATAAGCATATTAACTGGAAAATCTTCTTCAACGGTATCAAAGTGAAGATCTTCGAATGTACCTCCAAAGCCTTCATTATCAGTACCCGCTTCAGTGGCCATTGTTTCATTAACAGGTGAAGGTTGGTTTGGTGGATCAGTTGATTGAGTAGAAAAAATCGATGTGAACGGTTGATCCATAATTGTTTGAAAAGTAGGAGAATCAGTGGTTGAAGTAACATGAGGCAAAGAAATGATTACACCTTGATCAGCAGTTGTCGTGTCTTGTTGATCAACAGGCTTCAAAACTTCAGTAGCATGAGGAGTAGTCTTCGCATGTTCACCACCCTTCGAATCCGTAGGGGTGATTAAGACCATATCATCAACCGGCGAATTTTCTCTGTGAAGATTTGCTTCAGGTGTTTCCGGAATTCTTTCATCTTCATCAGTCGAAGTTGAACCCAACAACAACTGTCTAGTTCGCTTCTTCTTCTGTAGTAATTTTGCAAGGTCCTCAGCCCTTCGTTTCTTTGATGATGGAGAAATAGGGGCTGAAATTTCCCGGACCATAACACCCTGATGTGTTACTTGGGTTTTCCTTACAAACTGGGGTGAAGATTTTCGCTTGATTTTGAGTCGGCGAAAAACCCTTGATTTGGACAGAATAGTCTCCTTCTCCTGAGACTCTTCGAAAATGGGTGTATCAGCAACAGACATGGGAATATTCGTAGAAACCGCTGGAATAACGTCTTCGAAAATAACAGCCTTTGGCTTAGGAGACTTCTTCTTTTTCTCTACCTTCTCTGGTTGTTCCGAAGACCCAACCTCCATCCTCTTACTCTTCTTCGACTTTTTCTTTTGTGATTCGTGTAAAACACCAGTAATAATTGTTGTGTCTATCGTTTGAAGATATGACAACAACACATCATTTGTAGAATCCACCTTTTTAAGCATTGCATCCGGAATGCGAGCAACAGATGTAAATATCTCAGGATCATCTGCAACCTCCTTTGGACATCCATATACATGAAAAGATGCCTTTCCTTCAAAATCAGGAACTTCAATCTTCTCCTTTCTGGAAAAATACTGAAGAATAAGACTCCAATATCTGGCACATGAAATCCCTAGCTTGGCATTTGTCTTCGTAATGCTCTTCAAGAACTCTGTCCATAACTGGTCGGAATAATCAACTTGCAAGTCATAATATAGCCCAACCACCATTGCATAGACCTCCATTCGTCCTTTGTCAAGACCCACTGTTCTTCCAGTAAGACAACGAAGAAAGATCCCAAACAGAAAATTCCACATCGTGGGTAAGCTAGATTTCTTGAAATCACTTATCCTTGTCAATTAAGGATGATGACCCATCTCATTGAACATGAACATTATCTGAGGATAAGTAAATTCCACGTATGGAGAAGTGTTTGGTATCCCTAAAATCTTGCAGAATAGCCTCTTTGACATCCAAAACCTTGTTTCATTCACCATTGTAAACTCCACACTTTGAGTTACTTTGTTGTAAGATGTGGTTGATCCTGCCTTAGATAACCAAGACATCGGCACCGGAAAAGAATCAAACATTGCTTTTGAAAGGACTGAGTTCTTCAGAGCAACCATCAACATCTTCAATTCATCCGGATACTTGGATAAATCCAACTCCACTTGATAGTTCGTACCCTGGATCTTCAAGATTGGAACAGAAATCACTTCGTCAGTTGTTGGTGATGATGAAATAGGAGCTTGCTCAGGATTCTCCATTGTTAAGATTTTGAAGAAGGGTGAATGTCGAGAGAATTTGTGTTATATTGAAAGTGTTTGATCGCGTAAAGTGATAAAGACCCTTGAAATCCCCTTTTATATGTAACCCTAGAATTTTGAATTCAAAGCGGGATGCATTAAATGCTTGCTAACATGGCACCTTGAAAAACGGACCTCTACTCCAAGAAAGTAGCCACTCATCAAAAAGTAACAAAAGGTAACTGTCACGTCGCCTAAAAAACCGGATCGTGTGCCATACGTCACGAAAATACAGGCTGTTTTGTTTGCCCCAATGGAAGTGTAACCGTCGGAACCCTTCGCAATGGAAGTAAGGCTCTTTCACTTCTGGGTTAAAAAGCGAAGTCATATGCCAGAGTTTCGAAATCAACATCCTGAGTTGCTATTACTCAGAACCTCAAGGATTTCGTGTGTGCTGTGTTCCAAAGAGTGTAGACAAGAAACAAATTAAAAAGAATTTTGGATTATAGTGATGTCAAACATTTATTTTTACACAAAAGCAGTTAAATCCCGGGCAAAGATTACTTCGAAAATTATCAAGAGAGATAATCAACAGCTTGCTTGGTTTCCCGTGAAATACAATCGACAACTTGTAAATAAGTTTCAAAGGGTTTCTTTTATAAGGCAAATGGGTGTCTTCGAAAATTTCGTTACATATCAACCTAAACATAAGGTGAGTAATTGTAACAAAAATTACTTGTTTGACCAGTGTAGTCAGTGACAAGTTGGTTTGGAATAATTTTTGAAGTGACAAGGATTTTCAAAATATACTCACACGGAAATCATATTCATGAAAAAAAATTTATGCTGGATCTTGTTGGGAACAAACATCGTAGGCTTCAAATGTTTGATCAAGACCACTCAAAGAGAATGAATACGATTTGGAGTATAAATTTGTTTCGTAAGATCTGGAACAAAGTTCCCCGTCAATTCCTTAATTGGTAGGATTTATGGGTTTCACTTCCATCACGGTCTCATGATGTTAGATCATAAACACAGGCTTGTGATTTATCTAGGGTTTGATTGGTTCGATCAAAGACCTCAAGAACAAATCTCATTGAAAATTTTGGTTGTAAGAATGGTTTGGTTTAAAAATATTGGTAAAGAAGCAAAGTGTACCTCTGTTATAATGGAAAAAACAGAAAACTCTTAACTCAAATGAGAAGAGTAAGGTAGCTCAGTCGACTAATGTGAATTTAAGCCTGATTGGGAAGAACCCTTCGTATGAAAGATTCATTAAGGCTTTCAGTTTTTCACACATTAAGTCTAGTTGAGGCTTTTGGTCTACATACAGCAGCATGCTTCTAGGGACAGCCTAACTAGATCAACAAAACAAATGATTATGAAAATTGATTAAAAAGAATTGTACCTCCCCTAAAAATGCCAGACCAGTGATCATCAAACGTACGAATGCGAAGCATTCGAAGAGTTGACTTTGAACAGTAGCCTCTGAATACAAAAGTGTCTTCAAAGAACAAAACATACGAATGCGAAGCATTCGAAGAGTTGACCAGGAACAGTAACCTTTGAATCTGAACACTTTATACACTAACTTTCATTCAGTGCACTTAACCATTCTGAACCATCACTCTTCGCTTTTGTCGCATGGAACTGAATTTCCATCGATCATTCCCAATCTTTCTAAAATGCAAAGAAATGATTTTTCATCCAATGCCTTTGTGAAAATATCAGCCAGTTGTTCCGTTGTTTTCACAAAATTGACTTCAATATTTCCTTCTTCCACATGATCTTTGAAGAAATGATATCTGAGAGTAATGTGCTTAGTCTTCGAATGCTGCACAGGATTATGACAAATTCTTATTGCACTTTGTGAATCACAATATAAAGGAATCTTTTTCATATTTATAGCATAATCACGTAATTGACTTTGAATCCAAATAATTTGTGATGTACACGCAGCAGCAGCAACATATTCAGCCTCGGCAGTAGAAATCGAAACACATGTTTACTTCTTCGATTGCCAACTAACCAATTTGCCGTCTAGTAATTGACATCCACCAGTTGTGCTTTTTCGATCAAGATTGCACCCTCCCAGATCAGCATCTGAATAAGCTTGAATAAAGAACCCTGTTTTCGAAGGGTACCACAAACCTAACGAAGAAGTGCCTTTCAAATATCGGAAAATATTCTTCACAACCGTTAGATGTGGTTCACGTGGATTAGATTGATACCTTACACAGTTACATATAGAAAACATAATATCAGGTCGACTTGCAGTTAAGTATAATAAAGACCCTATCATGCTTCTATATAGAGTTAAATCAACAGCAGATTTGTCTAACAAAGGAGTTAGCTTTATGCCCGTTGCCATTGGTACTCGTAACCTTGTGCAATTCGTCATTCCAAATTTTTCCAGCAGGTTCTTCATATATTTCTCCTGATTTATGAAGATGCCTTCTCTGCTTTGACGAATATTTAAACTCAAAAAATTGTTAATTTTTCCCATCATGCTCATCTCGAATTTGCATTTCATCAAGTCTTCAAATTCTTTAGACAACGCAGGGTCAGTAGAGCCAAATATTATATCATCAACATAAATTTGAACAAGCATCAGGTGACTCCCAACTTTCTTTCGAAATAATGTAGGATCAACTGATCCTTGTTTAAATTTTGATTGTTTCAAAAATGATGTTAAAGTTGCATACCATGCTCTTAGTGCTTGTTTTAACCCATATACAGCTTTATGTAAAATATAAACATGATCAGGATTATCTTTATTCACAAAACGTAGAGGTTTTTCAACGTAAACTGTTTCTTCAAGTTCGCCGTTTAGGAATGCACATTTTACATCCATTTGATAAACGTCGAAATTTTTGTGAGCTGCATAAGCCAGAAAAATACGAACAGCCTCGAGTCTTGCGACAGGGACAAAAGTTTCTTCGTAATCAATTCCTTCTTGTTGAGAATCTCCTTTAACAACAAGTATGGCTTTATTTCGAATAATATTTCCATCTTTTTTGGTTTTATTTTTGAAAATCCATTTAAATCTGACAATAGAAACATCTTCAGGTTTAGGAATTAATCTCCAAACCTTGTTTCTTTCGAATTCAGACAATTCAGCTTGCATCGCAACAACCCAATCGGAGTGTTCTACTGCAACCTTAAATGTCTTGGGTTCGATTTTGGAAATAAAAACATTAAACATGCATAGCTCTTGGTGAGTATTGAGTACCTCATTTCTCGCACGAAGTTTAGCCCTAGTTAATACTCCCTCTTGAGGATTTCCAAGTATTTGTTCCTTCGGATGATTTCTTGTCCATTTTTCCATTGGCGGATAAGCAGGATCAAAGTCCAAAGGTGCATCTTCGAACATTTCATCGTTTTCTGATCCAATTATTGAACAAACATCCTCAGCATCATCAAAATGCTCCCCCTCAAGTATTGGCTCCCCCTCAACATCAGCATTTTTAGATATATTATCCTCTTCGCACGAATGCTCCCCCTCAACCAAAGTGTTTGAATCCAAGTGCTCCCCCTCCACTGGACCATCTAGTATTTCATTTGGGTTCGCATGCGAAGACGACGTTGAATTATCATCAAATTTCAAACTTTCTAATTGTTGATTATCTGTTGCATTTCTTTCTGCATCAATTGCTTGATCTGAAACACCAAAAATCATATCATAATCAATATCATGCATTTCAATAGTTTCTTTCTCAATTTGAGATCCTTACAAAATTGAATAATTTGCAAATTGATGATCAGTCTTTTTAAAATAATAATCATCAAATGTCAAATTGAATGTTTCTTCCACTTTTCGAGTTCGCTTATTTAAAACTCTATAAGCAACAGAGTTGTGTGAATATCCCAGGAAAATTCCTTCATCAGCTTTTGTTTGAAACTTCAAAAGATTATCCTTGAGATTCATGATGAAACATCTGCATCCAAAAACATGGAAGAATTTGACATTAGGTTTTCTATTGTTGATTATTTCATAAGGAGTGATGTTGAACCGACGATAAATGAATGATCTATTTTGTGTAAAGCATGCAGTTGACACAGCTTCAGCCCAAAGGTATTGAGATAAATTCGAATATGCCAACATTTTTCTTGCGGTTTCGCATAAAGATCGATTTCTTCGTTCTACTACACCATTTTGTTGTGGTGTATATGGAGACGAGAAATTATGCGAAATGCCTTTCTCCATCAGGAATGAATCCAAAACATGATTTTTGAACTCAGTTCCATGATCACTTTTAATTTTTTGAACAGGCTTCTTTAACAAAATTTCCATTTTCTTTATAAAATCAATCATCACTTGTGATACTTCGGATTTTAACCTCAGAAAGTAAACCCACGTAAATATTGAAAAATCATCCACAATAACTAGAATGTACCTTTTCTTGTTAAGAGTAGCAACTGTTGAAGGACCACATAAATCAATGTGTAATAGTTCCAGTGGTTCAACAATCTTCGAATCTATTGTTATTTGATGACCTTGTTTGTGTTGTTTTCCTACTTCACAAGTTGCACACAAACTTTCATTATCATATTTAAGAATGGGTAAACCTCTTACCAGATCTTGTACCACAAGCTTGTTGATGTTTTGAAAATTGAGATGTGATACCCTTCTGTGCCATAACCAGCTTACATCGGCAGCAACCTTCGAAAGTAGACACACAGCAGGTTTGCCTACAAGTGGATTGATATCCAAAGTAAACATATCACCTTTTCTTTTTGACTTGAGTAAAACTTCGTTTGTCTCAACATTCGAAATGACACTTCCTTCTTCATTGAAAAGAACTTGATTGCCAGTGCCCACAACAAGTTGTGAAACACTTATCAAGTTATGTTGTAATCCTTCCACATATGCAACTCGATTGACAGTGAATTTTCCATTCGTGATTTTACCATAGCCTTTGACTTTGCATTTCTGGTTATTTCCAAATTTAACCGCTCCAGCATTCTCTAAACTTTGAAAATCTCTCAAGTTTTCCTTCTTCCCAGTCGTGTGACGTGAGCAACCTCTATCAATATACCACTGGTTGTCATATTGCTCATCACACAGTACCTGCGATCATTGAAAAATTTTAGGTACCCAAGGCTTTTTGGGTCCATTCAAATTAGATTTCATTTTCAATTGTAAAGTATAACCATTAACCTAATCACAAACTCTAGTTTTGAGACTGTTAACAAAGTCAACATCTTCATTCAAAGGGACAGATATATGAGGTTTTACTGGTTTCGAATTTTCACTGACTGCACCCTTCGCATTTTGAGTCTATGATATTACAGTCTTCACTTTTGTGACTGGTTTCCAAGCTTTGATTGAAATATTGGATTGCTTGGATGATGAACTGCCATTTGTTGAAGGATTTGCATAATTTTCATATGCTTCATGTATCTGTTCTATTGAAAACTTACTTGATTGATAAATTTTTCCCTTTCCTTCCAACCAATGATCAATATGTCTTTTAGTTGTTATACCCTTCGCATTCGAAGCTTTCACAGCTTGTTTCTTCGAAAGGTTGGAACAATTTGCTAGATATGGAATGTAATCAACTTTTGGTTTTGACTGATATGATTCATGATAAGATGAATTTATTTGAGATTTTGAAATCTGTTTTTCATTCTTTTTCTGAAAACTTTTTCTTGGAAGTGTTATTATTGGTTCTTTTGTAATTTTTGTTTGATTTTTGCTTTCAGAAAATTGTTTTGGTTTTTGAAAATCTGTTTTAAAACTTTGTTGGTTATTTGAAAACGAAGCATTTTTCTTTACAAAAGTTTGACTATTTGATTTTCCTTTAAATACAACATGTTTTGTATTATTAAGAACTTTCTTTTCTTTTGAAAAATTTGTTGATGTCTTATTTAATGACTCAATGGTTTGCCAAAAAATTGTTGTTCTTGCTTGTCTTTTTGAAAATTTATTTTCTTTTGAAAATTTTTGAACTTGTTCTTTAAACTCCTTTGAATTCAATTTTATCGCTTTGTTAATTTCTTTAGTCACTGTTTAACAAATTCTTTCTTTGTTTGCAAATTTTCAGTTGAGTTAACCACTTTCTTTTCAATTTTTGATTTTTCAACCCATGTTCGTTTTGGTTTTTGACGTTGAAATGTATATGAGTTCTTTGTAAGATTGTTTTCAATTGTGCTCTGATTTGCGAAGAAACCTTCATCAGAAGTTTTCTTATTGTCCTCCTCCACCATCTTTTTGAGTTCAGGCTTTACATTTTCAACATTGCCTGTTGTTACGAAGACTTGGTTTGGGAACACAATATCATCAGTGCATTTGAAGATTGGATATACCACAATATTTGATTCAAGATAGTGAGCACCTTTTTCACTAAGAATTTTCTCAAACTCTTGTGAATCCATATACACCTGATCAATAAAAACTCGAGGAATTTCAACCTCTTTTAGAATTTTCTTTGTCTTCGAATGTTTGGCTTCTTCCTCATTGTCACTATAATCTGTTTGACTATCTCGAATGTCCACAAAATCCATATCACAAACTTTCGAAGTTGAGGGTTGATCAGTGTCAATTTTCACCAATAATTCCTCACATTTTTCTTTCCCTTTAAAAGAAGTTGCAACATTTATAACAGACATCTGGGAACAATCTACATCCTCTAAGTCACTAATTTCACTAATATTATCAGAATTATCTTCAATATCAGCAAAATTAGATTGAGAATCAGAAGTAGAATTCTCAGTCTTTTTCAAAATATGAATTTGTTCAGATTTGGTCAAGGTCTCATTCACAATTTTTACTAAGTCATTAGCATCAAGAAATTCTTCGACTTTAACAATTCCATATCTAAACCTATCATCAGGAACTTTGTTAAAATCAGCTATTTCTTTTTCGCAATCATATGAAATATTATCTACCTTAGCTCTTTCATAAGCTAAAAATGGCAGTAACTTTCTATGTTGTTCTTTACTAATCTCACAAGAATGATGCAATTCAGTTAATTTTCCATAGAGTCTTTTTGCTGAATTACAAAAAATATTACGTTGTGCCAATAACAAATTTATTTCTCTAGCTAAATTTTCTCTATCTGCCATAATATTCGAAACTTGCAATTCTAGATAATCAATCCTAGTGACTTTTGAATCTAGCTTCTTTCTTGTCTCTAGTAATTGATCATTCAACTTTTTCGCCTCATTGCTAGCAGATACCACAAGTGAATCAAAGTAAGTCACAGTTTCATCAAAAGATACTAATTCAGAATTATATGCAGAAACTGCAATATTAAAAGATTCAAGAATGTTACGTACCTTTGTTGTCATAGGCGACTTGTCAGCAGACTTAGATACGAAGCACCGCCCACGTACTTCGTAAGTCCCATCCTCCTCAGAATCCTCCTCAAGCTTAGCATACATTTCTCCATGTGATGGATTCTTCATCTCTTCATCATCAGAGCCTGAAGACCATATTTGATATGTTCCATCTGAGTCATTTTCTCCGTGAGCCACCAAAGACAGATTCTTCGCTTTCGATCTCACCTCCTCCAGTTTCTCTAAATAATAAGCTTCATCTTTTGTTTCGTTTTTCTTTTCCTCCTTCTTTCTCAACATGCAATCCGATGCCAAGTGATTAGCACCATTGCAATAGTGGCAATCAATCCCAGTGTCACCCTTTAATTTCTTCTCCAATCTCTCCACTCCGCTCTTCGAATCCTTCTTCTCTTCCTTCACCTTCTCAGCCAAAACACTCTTATTCTCAAAACCTCCCTTCGAATCTGATGACTTATTCTTTAGATTAAAAGGTTTCTTAAAAAATTTCTTTACTCGATTGTTTGAGTAAAAAGGCACAGCTTCATCATCAGAATTCATCAAAAACCCCTCTTCATCATCAGACTTCGATTTTTCACTCTCCTTTTCTGAGACCTTCGAAATTAGAGACAATGGACCACCAAGACTTGCCTTCGCTTCCTCAGCTATTTCATTAACCTCATTTTCATGAGATTTTAGTTGGTTGTACAAGTCATTTAGAGTTGAAGAGTCAAAGATTTGCTGATTCTTTACCATCATACTGACGTTCCTCCATTCCTTTCGAAGTCCCATTACAAATATTAAGTTGAACTCCATTGCTGACCTTATGATACCATAACGATTCCAACGGTAGATTAGCTTGTTGAATCGATCATAGTACACTTCAATGGATTCAGACTCCTTCTGTTTGAAATCCTTGAGTTCCACTAGACATTGTTTCACAGAGGTTATCTTCGTCTTCTCACTGCCTTGGAATTTATCCTTGAGGTTGTTCCAGATTTCTATTGCTGTTGTGCAAGTTCTGACATAGTTGTACACAACAGGAGGCAAAGCACCTCTTAATTCCCTCATACATCTCTTTTCCAGCTGTTTTAGACGATTGGTTTGATTATCAACCTATGAATTGTTTGAAGATGAACCAATTGGCTGAACTGTTGCAGGTGGTCTGATTTCCCCGGAAATGCAATTCCATAGTTCCTCATCCAGTCCATTCAGATAGTCTTGCATACAATCTGCCCACTGATCGTAATATTCCGGAATCAGCATCGGAATCTTCGTGGATGATCCAAGCAGATGAGAAAATGATGTCATGGAGTTAAGATTGAATGACGCCATTGATGTACGGAAATGAAAACTTAAGATTTTGATGAAAACTTGGAGAATTTGAAATCAAATTTTATGATTCAGATTAGAATCACAAAACAAACACTCGATTCACACAAACTTTTGCAGAATCAAATCCAAGACTTGGATCTAGAAGAATTTTTCACACTCAAAAAGGACGGAAACTTTTTGAATCAAACAGTAGACTCAAAAACCTTTTAAACGTATGAAAATCAGATCGCAGAATGGATTCCTGCTCTGATATCAAATGTTGAGTTATGAAATCGAGTTTGAATGTAATCAGAGTATGAATTATGTAAACAGATTAAAAAAAATGAACACCGGAGTAAATAGAATCTTTGTTCAGCTCGTATTATGCTTCTCAGTTTTACAGAATACAATGTCTAAACTGTAAAAACTGTGTAAAAGCGATCCTAAGACCACTAGTACAGACCCCTATTTATAGGCGTACAAAAGCATACAAAAAATATACTAAGGACTAAACATTAAGCTTCGAATTAACAATGCCTTAGTAAAATAACTATACATACGAAGACCCCTACATACGAAGACTATAAAACTCTTCGTAATAATCAAACTGGCTCTTCGACTATTACAACACTTTAGCCCTAACATGTACACAACCGGAGGCAACACACCGCGCAATTCTCTCATGCATCTTTTCTCCAATTTCTTCAAATGATCAGATTGATTTTCAACACTAGAAGTTCTAGAAGATGATCCAATCGGTTGAACATTAGTCGGAGGAGTGATATTTCCAGAGATGCAAGACCACAACTCTTCATCGAGTCCATTTAAGTAATCCTGCATACGATCAGCCCACTGATCATAATATTCAGGAATAAGCATAGGAATCTTAGTTGAAGATCCTAGCAGATAAGAGAAAGAAGTCATCGAGTTGAGATTGAAGTTCGCCATTGATGTACGAATGAAGATTTTTGAGATTTTTGAGAATTCAATGAGAATTTGAAAGCAAATAGCTGAATTGAACCACGAAATCAAGTAAAACACTCGATTCAACAAATCAGTTGCAGAATCGAATCACAACTGAAGATCTAGAACGAATTTTCACTTCAAAAAGCGTGGAAACTTTTTGAACCAAAATTGATTCAAAAAACTTTTTGAAACAAAGTGAAAATCAGATCGCAGATTATGATTCCTGCTTTGATACCAATTGAAGATGTATTGAATCAAGAAATGGAAAGTAAAATCAGATTAATTGAGAGAATGAACAACGAGAGTAAATAGAATCTGGTTTCAGCTCAATTATACTTTCAATGTTTACAGAGAAAAATAGATAGGTTCTGTGAAAGGACTCTTGCCTAACTCTAGTAAAGTTCCCTATTTATAGGAACAGTGAAAGCATACAAAAAAATACTAAGGCTTAGACACTTAAGCTTCGTACAAATTTACACCTTAGTAAATATATTAACAAACATACGAAGGGTACAAAATACTTCGACATATTACAACTAATTTTGACCCTTACAAACCTTGCTAAAAGTAGCGCCTCGTTCTTGCTGCTAAACAAAGAATCGGTCCGCGTTGTGGCCTCTCACCCTGAATCACTAACTCTCCTCCGCTAGGAGTGCGAACCCTCACTAGCTACAGCTCGCAATCAATCACGGCCCCGTTGGGGCTCAACTAATCCATACCCACGATAACCTTACTCCCTCGTGGGGGAATAGGAACCAAATCCACTGAGAACTACTCATCAAATAACTGTAGTGTACATCCTCTATGATCTCGCGCGACACTGACGGTGCTGTCATCAGCTATCTCGACGTCGAGTGGGCAATCCAGCCCTCCCGGAGCTCTACTAAATCGGTTGCTAAGTGCAAGCGACACAAATGATCGGGTAGCACCTGAATCGAACATTACTAAGGTTGATATACCGTTCACTAGGAACGATCCTAAAACAAAAAAAGTAAACATGAGCAATAAACAATATCAATAAAGAGATAAGAGAAAGATACATACCCGCCACCACGTTAGGAGCTTCTCATGCCTCCTCTGCCGTAAGTTGAAAAGCCCTGCTCCGCGCCGTAGGCACCTCAGCCCGATCCGGACGGCCATCTGTAATCCTCAATGTGGCAGGAGATGGTGCTACCACCTTCCCTGCTGTTGCTAAGCTCGGGAACTGGGACCGCTTGTGTCCTCTTTGATTTCACTAAAAGAAAATCAGGTCTGATGTTGGCGTCGTGGTGGTAGTGGTTGTGCAATCTCGGCTCATATGACCAGTTCAGCCACACTTGTAGCAGCCCGAACTCCCCGCCTTACACGTCCCCACGTGCATACTGCCACATTTTGCACAACGACCGTGGCTCTGCTGGCTCTAAGATCTATGATCTGATACCTTGGGCTTCTTGCCCGAACCTCCTGACTGAACTCCCTCTGGTTTCATCTTTCTCTCCATCTCTAAATCCAACTCTCTGTCTCTCTCTCTCTCTCTCTCTCTCTCTCTCTCTCTCTCTCGCCCTATCAATCATGTCCTCCGGCGTCTTGCGGCTAGAGCACCTCACAAACTGTCTAATATCACTCCTCAGCATCTCATGGTATCTGGCCTTCTTCATCTCCTCGTCCGCCACGTACTGCGGAACAAGAAGGGCCCTCTTCGTAAACTTGGCGGTAATCTCCACCACTGTCTCTGTCATCTGCTGGAGGTCCTGAAACTCCCTAGCAAGCTGTTGCACCTTAATGACAGGTGTGAACTCGGCCCTGAACCTGGTTGTGAAATCACCCCAGGTTATCACATCCAAAACTGTGTCATCTCCAATGGCTCTCCCAACCTCCTCCCACCAGTCATGTGCCCTGTCCTTCAGAAGACAGGACGCAAGCCTAACCTTGTCCGCATCGGGACATCTGCTGGTGTGTCACACCCCAAAACCGAGAACGGCGGAAACGTTCTGGGGCGGAGGACGCCATGGAAAGTATCACAACACAGTAGAAGTAAATAAGAAAACAACATCATCCATTGCATTAAATATATAATTTTAATACAAGTGTGTTCTGTACAGTTATAGACACCCAAAAACAATGTAAGTCAAAATAAAGCGATGACTCCTGAATGCGCTCCATCTTCTCAAAAACTGGTCTCGGTACCTGTCTACTGATGACCTGAGAATACAAGTTATTTTTAAAGCGAGTATCAGCATTAAGCTGGTGAGTTCATAAGTATTTTAGTGTCGGGGTTTGTAGGTATGACGTTTGGCACCCGCAGACCTGCCGGTCCGGTTGTAGCTAGCAGCAAGGTGTAGGATAGTCAATCCAGTATAGATCTATACGCAAACTCACACTCTCCCTTCAAGAGACTCTGGCTACAACTTGGGTCATGACAGTTAAGGCATGCTCCCATATAGTGGATCACAATTGTTAACGTATTCATGTATATGTAATGTAATGTTACTTGTTCTAGTATCGTTGTATATGTTCTCGTCCTAGCATAGTTGTATATGTTCTCTTTCTAGTATAGTTGTATATGTTCTCTTTCTAGTATAGTTGTAGATGTTCTCATAGTAATGTAATGTATATGTTCTCATAGTAATAAGTATTGACTCATGAATGAACTGACTCATTGATCTAGAAATAGTATAAGTGTAATCATGTGTTACCCCGATGGTAACTTACTAATGATGTAACTGATAAGCATGAATATGGGAGTACTTTTATGTCTATATATGCACATATGATATATAATTAATATTGAAACGACCTTCGGACGGCTACCCGACATCCCACCAGACCACATCCAAATCGAGGAAAAGGAAATAGGGCGGATGCCCTTCCTAAGCCTTTTAAACATTTCTTATATAACTATGCGTATATGGACATGCAATTTATAAGAAGTATAATAAAGTTTAAATAAAAGTATTTGATAAGTAAAAGATTTTGTAAAACATTTTGCAGTAAAATAGTTTGATAAACAGTTTGAACAGTGATAAAATCGTTGGTTTTCTAGTTATTAATCACATGTGATTGATGTAATAACTATAAGTATTCAACTTGTATCCCCCCCCCCCCCCATAAAAGTATTTAAAACAATTAAAAGTATTTCAAAGGTTAATTAAAGGGGTATGAACTCACCTGTAGTGAGTGGTTCTGATGACAATGTTGGATTAGACGCTAGGTGTCAAGTGGTGACTTGAGTACATGCGCGAATCCTATTTAGCATATATAGGCACATATATGAATTTAATTAGTGTTATGAGCAACTAATTTATGATTTTGGGACTACCTTAGGGACTAGTAAACACTTATAATGAAGTGTTATAATCATATATGATTGTATGAGGGTTTATAAGGCTATACAAGAGGGTGTATGGCCAAAATACACACTTTATGTGTGTGTGCGGCCAGGTGTGCAGCCTAGTGTGCTGCTAGCACATGTGTGTGGCCCTGTGTGTAGCCATGTGTGATGCCAGGTTGTGTTTGATGCCATGTGTGCGGTCAGATGAAGATCTTGGTGTTCTTGGTGTTCTTGGTACCTTTTATGAAGATCTTCAAAGAGAATGGATGATACTTGAGCGAATTTTCGTGTTCTATGCTTGAAGAAATGAAGGAAGTGCTCAAGAATGATCTAAGGGTGGCATATATAGGTAGAGTGTGCGGTTGGGAAGGTATGAGGCCACAAACTAGAGTGTGTGGCCGCACACTCAAGTGTGTAGCCGCACACTCCATGTGTTGGAGTGTTTGGCCCAGTTTTTGATTCCTACACTTCGAGTTAACCCTTTTTAACACTCCTACCTTGATTATATCGCACTTAGAATGCTTCATTAGACTCTAAAGGGTACTACCAAATAGTAAAATAAGTCTAATATTGGAAAGAATTGAAGAGTGCATGCGAGAAGTTTTTCGGGTTGTCACATCATCCCCCTGTTAAGGGAATTTCGTCCTGAAATTGGAGTTTAAGATATTAGATTATTACAAATAACTAAGTAAAAAGATAAGGATATTTCAGTTTCATTTGACCCTCGCGTTCCCATGTGAATTCCGGCCCGCACTTGGCGTTCCAGCGAACCTTCACAATCGGGATACGGCTTTGCTTCGTCTGTTTGACCTCACGGTCCATGACTTCTACGGGTTCTTCCACGAACTTGAGGCTCTCGTTGATCTCGATCTCGTCGAGTGGGATTACAAGAGTCTCGTCAGATAGACACTTTTTCAAGATGGAAACATGGAAGGTAGAATGTACGTTACGAAGTTCGTTCGGTAGATTGAGTTTGTAAGCCACTGGGCCGATTCTTGCGAGAATCTCGAAAGGCCCAATGTACCTTGGATTTAGCTTTCCACTCTTTTCGAAGCGTATCAAGCCCTTCCAGGGTGAGACCTTCAATAAAACGCGATCGCCCACCTGGAATTCCAACGGTTTCCTACATTTATCGGCGTAGCTTTTCTGTTGGTCCCTGGAGGCTTTCAATCGTTCACGGATCTGAACGATCTTCTCCGTCGTTTCCCGAATGATTTCCGGACGTGTGAGAGTATTGTTAGAAGCTTGACCCTTATCTAATTGGGTATCACCCACCTCAGCCCAGCACAGAGGGGATCTGCACTTTCGGCCGTAGAGAACTTCAAATGGAGCAGCCTTGATGCTCGTGTGATAACTGTTGTTGTAGGAAAACTCGACAAGGGGTAAATGAGTATCCCATGCATTTCCAAAGTCGATCACACAGGCTCTCAACATATCTTCCAGTGTTTGGATGTTCCTCTCACTTTGTCCGTCGATCTGTGGGTGGTAGGCTGTGCTCATGTCTAGCCTTGTTCCCATGGAATGTTGTAGTGATTGCTAGAATCTTGAGGTGAACCTACTATCTCTATCGGAGATAATAGATATAGGAACACCATGTAGTCGCACGATTTCCCTAATGTATGTTCTTGTAAGTTTCTCCATCTTGTCAGTTTCTTTGATAGGCAGGAAGTGTGCAGACTTGGTTAATCTATCGACGATGACCTATATGGTATCAAGTCCACCCGTTGTCTTGGGCAACTTGGTTATGAAATCCATAGTGATCCACTCCCACTTCCATTTCGGGATCTCTGGTTGTTGCAGTAAACCAGAGGGTTTCTGGTACTCGACCTTGACCTTTGCACAAGTAAGGCATTTACTTACAAAGGTAGCAATCTCTGCTTTCATATTAGGCCACCAGTATAGCTTTTTAAGATCCAGATACATCTTATCTGAACTTGGGTGGACGGAATACCGAGTGTTGTGCGCCTCGGTCATGACCAAGTCTCGGAAACCACCGTGCTTCGGGGTCCAGATCCGGTCCATGAAAAATAGGGCTCCGCCACCCTTGGCTTCTAAGTTCTTATCCATTCCTCTGAGGGATTCACTCGCCACATGTTCAGGTTTCATAGCTTCGAGTTGAGCCGCCTGAATTTGTTTAGATAAGTGCGAATGGATAGTCATCGTCAACGACTTGACTCTTCGACCAGAATATTCCTTCCGACTTAGGGCGTCTGCTACTACGTTGGCTTTACCCGGATGATAACGAATGTCGCATTCGTAGTCATTGAGTAGCTTGACCCACCGTCGTTGTCTCATGTTGAGCTCCTTCTGATCGAATATGTGTTGTAAACTCTTGTGGTCGGTAAAAATAGTGCTTTTTGTGCCATACAAGTAATGTCTCCAGATCTTCAGGTCAAACACAACTGCCCCCAGCTCAAGATCATGTGTGGTGTAGTTGACTTCGTGTGTCTTCAGCTGTCTCGAGGCATAGGCGATGACCTTACCCCGTTGCATCAGGACACAACCGAGCCCTTGATTTGACGCATCGCAATAGACTACAAAGTCTTCTATTCCTTTGGGTAGGGATAGTATTGGTGCGGTGCATAAGGCTCGCTTGAGCGTTTGAAATGTTCTTTCTTGTTTCTCTCCCCCGTCAAAGGCCACGCCCTTCTGGGTCAATGTTGTAAGAGGTTTTGCAATACTGGAGAAGTTCTGTATGAATCTGCGGTAGTAGCCAGCAAGACCTAGAAATTGATGAATTTCTGTAGGCGTCTTTGGTGCTGACCAGTTCTCAATAGCCTTAATTTTGGATGGATCCACGTGGATTCCCTCTTCGGTTACCACATGTCCTAAGAATTCGACTCTTCGGATCCAAAATTCACATTTCAAGAACTTCGCATAGAGCTTCTCCGTTCGTAAAGTTCTTAAAACTTGTCGTAGGTGATTGCCATGCTCTTCCTTACTCCGGGAATAGATCAGGATGTCGTCAATAAAGACAATAACGAACTGATCCAAGTAAGGTCGGCATACTCGATTCATCAGGTCCATGAAAACTACGGGCGAATTGGTCAGTCCGAATGGCATCACCACGAACTCATAGTCTCCGTAACGAGTCTGGAAGGATGTCTTCGGAACATCTTCCTCTAGCACTCGTAACTGGTGATATCCGGATCTTAGATCAATTTTGGAAAAATAATTCGCCCCTTGAAGTTGGTCAAATACATCTTCTATGCGCGGCAGAGGGTAACGATTTTTGACCGTCCGTTTGTTGAGTTCCCTGTAGTCAATACACATACGAAATGATCCGTCTTTCTTCTTAACAAACAAGACTGGTGCTCCCCAAGGCGAGAAGCTTGGTCTTATGAAGCCCTTGCTGAGCAGTTCATTAAGTTGACCAGATAATTCCTGCATCTCAGCTGGTGCTAATCGGTATGGCGACTTAGCTACTGGGGTAGCTCCTGGAATTAAGTCGATTCTGAACTCGACATGTCGTTGCGGAGGTAAACCTGGTAGCTCTTCTGGGAAAATGTCGGGGAAGTCGCTCACTACTGGGATGTTCTTTAGTTCTTTTGTTTCTAGGCTTGTATCGACAACGTGAGCAAGGAATGCGCGATATTCCTTACGTAGGTATTCCTGTGCTTGGATACTGGAGATAATACGAAGACTATGAGAGTTTCGTTAGACGGGAGGTTTAGACGGATTGCTTTCTCGAAGCACATGATGTCGGCGCGATGAAGACTCAACCAATCCATGCCAATGATAACGTCGAAGCTTTTAATTGAAACCAGCATGAGGTCGATTGGAAATGAATGGTTATCTAGAGTTAAGGTACAACCTAAGTATATGCTCCTGGTGCTTTCAGTTTTCCCATTAGCCATTTCTACCGTGAATTGTTCTTTAAGTGCGTGTGGTTGATGTTTAAGTATGTGAACAAATTTATGGTTCACGAAGCTTCGCTCCACTCCACTATCGAACAGAATGCATGCATAAGGGGTTACCGAGAAGGAACGTACCAGTCACCACCGTCGGGTCAGCAACTGCTTCCCCATGGCTTATTGCCAGTACTCTCTCTGATCCACCTGCATTCTTTGCTTTGGGGCAGTCCCTCTTGTAGTGGCCTGCTTCACCACATCCATAGCATTTTGGGCTCGCGCCTGTGCCAGGGACTTGAGTGATCGGTCTTGTCGGAGATTTACAGAAATGGACTGTGTGTCCTTTCCTGTGGTAGTTAGAGCACTGCAATTCATGGCAGGGGCCATTGTGGTGGTAGTTGCATTTGTTGCACTTGGGTAAACTTCCAGCATACTGTCCCACCGGAGCAATAGCAGCAGTAGGGGTTATTGCAGCATGCACAGCCACAATTTGCTGCTTTTTGGCAGCTCGCTGCTTCTTCTTGTCATCCCAGAACTTCCACCTAGAGTCAGCGGGTTTGGAGGGTTCTAAGACGGCTTGAGTTGTTGTCGTTGTTGGGGATTGAATTCCATGGTCGATGAGTCGTTGTGCCAGCCGCTTGGCACTGTCGAAAGTAGTGGGGTTTGATGATAGAACATTTCCTTGGTACGGAGGCACCAGCCTCCATATGTACCTTTCGATCTTTTTCCCTTCAGTGGGAACCATATTGGGGCAGAGAGCCACCAGTTCACTGAACCTGGCGGTATAAGCGACTACGTTGGAGCCCTTCATGGTTAGGCCCCATAGTTCTTGCTCTAATTTATGGATTTCGCCCCTTGGGAAATACTCCTCAGTCATGAGGTCTTTCATTGTTTCCCAGCCCATGTTGTTGGCTCCGACGAGAGTCAGAGCTTTAACGTGGCCGTTCCACCACGTCAGGGCTTTTCCTTCAAAGGTGCAGGCGGCATATTTAACCTTGCTCGCCGCAGGGCATGAACAAATTTCGAAGACCGATTCAGTCTTCTCGAACCATTGCAAGAGGGAAATGACTCCGCCAGTTCCATAAAAGGACTTCGGCTTACAGTTGGTGAAATCCTTGTAGGAGCATTCTTTCGTGCGCACATGGATTTCGGCATGAGTGGATTCAACAGGGGTTCCACCTTGGCTGTTGTTAGTTGAGTGATATTGAGCCATGGCAGTTGCCACTGCCGCAGCTACTGCAGCATTCAGGGCTGCAGTATCGATAACTGGAGGAGGAGGTGGTGGAAGTGCAGGGTTATTCCGGGGAGATTTGCGAGGAGGCATCTTTCAACTATAAGTTTATAAAGACAGATATAATGGTAAGAATCAATTGTAAGCAAGTTGAGAGTGACACATGGACTAAATAGCCATAGTCCAACAGTTGAATGAGTGTACGAATTGAATTCACAATAGGGAAGAATAGTAGGAAAACGTAAGTACAACGATTCTCTCATAGATTAGCTAGCTGTCAATATTACTGGTATTATTGATGTAACGGGCTCAGAGAAAATCGACCTAATAGTAGGTCTTACATCATACCATACGGAAAAGTTTGACAGTTACTAGATTCCTAGTTAGCATACTGAGAGTTAGGAATACTTTACAGATAAGCATTACTAAAAGTCCAGATACTAAAGGCTATTCCTTAATCAAAAGAAAATGATGTATTAGACATCTTCTAATGACGACGAGAATTCCTAGGGCAAATCCTCATATCTGCCAGCTGGTGAACCACTTCTTGAAGGTGTCATTCGTGAGCTCTTTGGCGAACTCGAAGTTCTGCGATTTCGGTGGTTAATTGCTCTCGCAGTGCGTCATTGGTTCTCCTCGTCCCTTCGAGTGCTTCTTCTATATGTCGAATGCGGTCGGTATTAACGCCTGAGTTGGCATCAATTTCCATGACTTGGTCGATGGCTGCTCGACCTTGTTCGACATTTCGAGCAATTCTACGCACCATGACAGGTAGAGCTCTATCCGCAGAACCACCTTCGCTAACGTTGTAAAAGGTTCGGTCCCCAAAGTAAGGCAAAGGTTGACCCTATTCGTCACTCCAGCGATTTAAGTTGTTTAGCCACATAGGAGTGGGACCTGGAAATGCTGGTCGGGGATCGTTATTTGGGGCTTGACCTATGGGAGGTAGATTGTTGACTTCCAGCTCGGAGTCGGATCCATCAGAAAAGCCTTCCGCGAGGTGATCATCCAAAGGGATTGGATGCTCATCTTCGGGCTCTTCTTCGATCCACCCCGCATTGCCTTCGTCTGGAAAGTACGGGTCGCCGTGATGGAATCCAGCCATGATATCTATGCGAGAAGAGAGGTATGAGAATATAGTATATGCGTAGCTAGTAGTACAAAATACACCTATAGTATTTTAAGTTTAGGTTCTACTGATCTTGTTGTGGTATTGTTGGTAAGTTTTTAGATTTGTTAACATATCACAACCATTCTAGGGCATATGCTAATCACTCCTCAGACCAGCATAGTTGATCAGGCTATGCCATTCCCAAGACTGACCATACATCCCCGAGCTTACCTGTGATATTTAACAATCGTAATATTTTTATTCTTGTCGTTGTGACACTGATTTTAGTATGAATGCAGCCTAGTATACTTAATTAAATATTTTAGTATTTAATGTATAGACTCTCGGTCAGAGTGTTTTAATCCCAAATGGGTTTATAGTTTAGTATATCTTTTATGGGTTGATATACTTAATTCACTATAAACAATGCTCTGATACCAATCTGTCACACCCCAAAACCGAGAACGGTGGAAACGTTCTGGGGCGGAGGACGTCATGTAAAGTATCACAACACAGTAGAAGTAAATAAGCAAACAACATCATCCATTGCATTAAATATATAATTTTAATACAAGTGTGTTCTGTACAGTTATAGACACCCAAAAATAATGTAAGTCAAAATAAAGCGATCAGTCCTGAATGCGCTCCATCTTCTCAAAAGCTGGTCTTGGTACCTGTCTACTGATGACCTAAGAATACAAGTTATTTTGAAAGCGGGTATCAGCATTAAGCTGGTGAGTTCATAAGAATTTTAGTGTCGGGGTTTGTTATCAAAACGTTTGAACATGTCTCCATTGTAAGTTTGTCAAATGTATGTAAGTGTTTGTAAAAGTTTGAATCTCTCAGAAAAACCTATATTTTCTATTAAAAGTAGCCTTCTCACAAGGCGTGACTGTTTTGTATGTCTGTTTATCGTAAAAGTGGGTAATTTTCCAAGTGTAACTATCATTATCAAAATATAGTTTATACATTATTATTTAAGTGAAATAGTCACTAAATGTATATAAAGGATAAATTACTGTAGTACTTGTAGTATTGTATTATAATAACTACTGTTGTACTATTTACCATAAACCGGATTTATATTAAGGTATCATGTGATAAATTGCACCATGCTATAGACCGGTAATAACGACAACGTATAGTCGAAAAATAAGGTATGACGTTTGGCACCCGCAGACCTGCCGGTCCGGCTATAGCTAGCAGCAAGGTGTAGGATAGTCAATCCAGTATAGATCTATACGCAAACTCATGCTCTCCCTTCAAGAGACTCTGGCTACAACTCGGGTCATGACAATTAAGGCATGCTCCCATACAGTGGATCACAATTGTTAACGTATTCATGTATATGTAATGTAATGTTACTTGTTCTAGTATCGTTGTATATGTTCTCATCCAAGCATAGTTGTATATGTTCTCTTTCTAGTATAGTTGTATATGTTCTCTTTCTAGTATAGTTGTAGATGTTCTCATAGTAATGTAATGTATATGTTCTCATAGTAATAAGTATTGACTCATGAATGAACTGACTCATTGATCTAGAAATAGTATAAGTGTAATCTTGTGTTACCCCGATGGTAACTTACTAATGATGTAACTGATAAGCATGAATATGGGAGTACTTTTATGTCTATATATGCACATATGATATATAATTAATATTGAAACGACATTCGGACGGCTACCCGACATCCCACCAGACCACATCCAAATCGAGGAAAAGGAAATAGGGCGGATGCCCTTCCTAAGCCTTTTAAACATTTCTTATATAACTATGCGTATATGGACATGCAATTTATAAGAAGTATAATAAAGTTTAAATAAAAGTATTTGATAAGTAAAAGAGTTTGTAAAACATTTTGAAGTAAAATAGTTTGATAAACAGTTTGAACAGTGATAAAATCGTTGGTTTTCTAGTTATTAATCACATGTGATTGATGTAATAACTATAAGTATTCAACTTGTATCCCCCCCCCATAAAAGTATTTAAAACATTTAAAAGTATTTCAAAGGTTAATTAAAGGGGTATGAACTCACCTGTAGTGAGTGGTTCTGATGACAATGTTGGATTAGACGCTAGGTGTCAAGTGGTGACTTGAGTACACACGTGAATCCTATTTAGCATATATAGGCACATATATGGATTTAATTAGTGTTATGAGCAACTAATTTATGATTTTGGGACTACCTTAGGGACTAGTAAACACTTATAATGAAGTGTTATAATCATATATGATTGTATGAGGGTTTATAAGGTTATACAAGAGGGTGTATGGCCAAAATACACACTTTATGTGTGTGTGCGGCCAGGTGTGCGGCCTAGTGTGCTGCCAGCACATGTGTGCGGCCATGTGTGCTGCCAGGTTATGTGTGCTGCCATGTGTGCGGCCAGATGAAGATCTTGGTGTTCTTGGTGTTCTTGGTACCTTTTATGAAGATCTTCAAGGAGAATGGATGATACTTGAGAGGATTTTCTTGTTCTATGCTTGAAGAAATGAAGGAAGTGTTCAAGAATGATCTAAGGGTGGCATATATAGGTAGAGTGTGCGGTTGGGAAGGTATGAGGCCGCAAACAAGAGTGTGTGGCCGCACACTCCATGTGTTGGAGTGTTTGGCCCGGTTTTTGATTCCTACACTTCGAGTTAACCCTTTTTAACACTCCTACCTTGATTATATCGCACTTAGAACGCTTCATTAGACTCTAAAGGGTACTACCATATAGTAAAATAAGTCTAATATTGGAAAGAATTGAAGAGTGCATGTGAGAAGTTTTTCGGGTTGTCACATGGTGCGGAATGCGTTGGCAAAATCCGCCAACCATCTAGTACTAGCAATGGGGATCCTGAGCCCCATGGTAATCGGGAGCTCCACATGCTCTGAACTCCCTGAAGGTGAGCGTGCGTGACCCCATCATGGCCACCACCTCAGTGCGGAATGCACTCAATCTCTCATCCATAAGCTCCAGAATACCCTCCTTGATCGAACCGAAGATCACAGGGGTCTGCTCAAGTATAATGCGAGTATTCTCTGAGGAGAGAAACTCCCTGGTCTGCTCATCTAACTGGCCGGCTCCAGAGCCTGAGCTCGATCCCTCTCCGGCTCCAAAACTTCCATCTGCTGGTCTAGGGCGTATAACCACCATTCTGAAAAACACATCATAACAAACGTCAGAATATTGAACATACTAGAGGGATCTCAAACACTACAAGTTTCCTGGATTCATCGCAACCTTCCTTGATTCGAGTACGGATCCTCTGCTTTCAGTAGTACGGGTCCATACTACCTTCCACATCTATATGTACATTTCCTCAAGAATTGCCTTGACTCCACCAAGTCCCTTCTTCTATTACTGCTTTACGTGCTACTCTCATTCTAGGCTTGCCCTAGGGTAATCACCATCCCACTCTCTGTCATCAGCTGCATAAGAAGTCCTTGCTATCTTCCCCTAACTAGCTCGCGAATACTATTACATATCACTCAGACTAGATAATTCTTTGAATGAGAGGTCCTACCCTACAACAATTGGACTCAAACAAGAGCTATGAAATAGAGCTAGACCTAACCTTCTGAAATTATTTAGTCCTCACAATATGTAACTTAACATATTCGCTTACTAGTTAGTAAAAGACAACTAGAACTCCTGAAAGCACAAAGCAAGCAACATTCAGGCATTAAGTACACATAATCAAGGATATACTACTCTAGCTATCATACTGACTGATCTTTACTAGCATGCATTTCTCATGAAGATGATACACATATAACAGGCACATAAGGCATCCTCCCTAGATCCTTAGTCCTAATCTAGCATGCAGTTCTCATAAAGCTAATAAACATATCATAACATAAACTTGTATGGGTAATTTGGGAGTACTTACTTGAGCTCGGCTGTTCGCATGGACCACACCCTTTTTCTCTTTTCAAATTTTATCTTTTTCAAAATTCATTTGCTTTTTCAAAAACTCTTTTTGAAAATCCTTATACCATTTCCTTAGTTTGAGTTCAGACACACCCAAAAGTATGTCTGAATCCCTCAAACCAAGGCTCTGATACCAACTTGAAACATCCCAAAAATACTACCCAAAATTTTCGTTTTCAATCATTACTAAAAATCATAAGTCATCCAAATTCATAAGTAAAATCGTGAATCATGTATCATAAAACATCATAGTATTTGTCTTAAATCAAAATCTCATAGACAAACATCAGAGTAATCTCCCAGGCCAAAAGACTGTGGTGTGGGTGCCATGCTATCATCCTGAGCCCTTCCCTGCACTAGCTGAAGTACCTGAAACCAAAACAGAAATTATAAGCACGAAGCTTAGTGAGCTCCCCCAAACTACCATATACCATACACATAACATATAACATTTCACACAACTTTGGGACTACTCCCAACTACATCGGGACGAATCTCGACATCGGCTTACCCGACATTGGACTCCTGCCCGGCATCGGGCTCACACCGGCATCCGACCGCATCGGGCATTGGGCTCACCCCGACATCGAGCTTGCCCCGGCATCGGGCTTACCCGGTTATACACCCAACATAACATATATCACAAACACATAACATAATCACATAATTAGCATCGAGCTTTCCTGACATCAGACCGAAGCCCGGAACATATAACATACAACATATAAACTAGCATACATCGGGCTTGCCCCGACATCGGACCGAAGCCTGGAACACATAACATATACCAAATAACATGCATGAATCACAAAGATGTCAAGCATACATAACTAATTCTCGAGACTGCCCCGGCATCGGACAGAAGTCCGGAAACATATAAACTGCATCGGGCTAACCCCGACATCGGGCTTACCCCGACATACTATAACTACTCTAACGGGCCGATATTGGTGCCTTAGACCCGTTCCTACTGGAGGAAAACTGTAACGCTCGCGTTTCCAGGCTAGGCATTATCGTTGATGTAATAGTCTAGGTTAACCTTCGTAATCCGTTTTGATATAATAGGAGTGTATTACTTGAGTATTACGTGTTTTGTGCTTAATTGGTTAACTATGTGATTTGATTAATGAAGAATAAAATAAGCGTCAAATTTAAAGAGTGAGATAAGCCCGATATCTTTGCATAAAGATGTAGTGGTTGAAACAAGGATTCCGAAGACATAAAGAATGCCGAAATTCAAGTTGTAATGAAGAAGTTACGATCTGTCCAAGTTTCGCGACAGAACCGCCATGACGCTTAATGACGTAAAAAGTGGATTTACGAAGGAGCAATATTTAGCCTTAGTGATCTAAACAAAAGTCATAGAGTTCGTTAAACCAAGAGAGTGCATAAAAAGAATGCCCAAATCTGACTTCGTATGAGGAAGTTATGATTTTTCTAAGTTTCGACTTGGCAGTATGCAGCCCGAATACTCGATTTGAGATCGAGCGGTTTTTAGCCGAAACAATCTAAACAAGAATCGATGATCTCGTTGTTAGTAGCGAAACGATGAAAAGTTAGGCGAGAACGGACGTCGGACGAAGAAGTTATGAATTTATAACGAAGTTTTCCTGTCCGGGCCTACTAAAAATTAATAATAAAAAAATAAAGTCAAAATTAGCCGATGGAATCTAAATCAAAGTTGTAGAGCATTGTCTCACCTACGCGTTGATATAAATAACGTCGAAAACGGAGCTCGTATGTGAAAGTTACGCAATTTGGAAATTTGACGAGTCAAATTACGCCGAGCGTAATTTGAGTACGCCCAGCGTACTCAGTCGGGTGCAAGTTGCCTGACCAATACTCGAGTGCCACCAAGTGACGCATGCAGTGAAGTTTAGTACGCCCAGCATACTTAGGAGTTATGCCCAACGTAATCCCAGACCCAACAGCCTATAAATAGAACCCAAGATCAGCCATTTCCTTTGCGAATTTTCTTCCTCTCTTTCTAAGTTTTGCATCGTTTTGCGTGCCGTTTATACCCCGAAGCCCCCGTATCATTCCCGAGCCTCGAAGCAAGTCCCGAAGCCCCGAAGATCCCGAGAAGTGGGATTCCCGAGCCGAAGCTCTGCCCGCGAGGAGTCCGTTTTTTGTGAAGATCTTCTAGATCTACCGAAGAATACTACTTCTGCAAGTCATAGCGCTGTCTAATCATCTTCTGATCAAGTGAGTGTGTAGTTACTTTCATCCTAACACAAAATTATGAAGTATTAAATACGAAATATGTGTTATGTGCATATTTTGTTGATTATATGTGTGAATGTATATTCACTTTCTTCTATCTCATAGATATGATTTATTCTCGATGAATATGTGTTATGTGTGTGTGCCTCATTTGCTATGTGGAATATGTATCAAATGATCATGCTATGCAGGTTGTAAACTATGTATAAAAATATATATATTTTTATCTAATAATATGTTAGGTAGAACATGGGTAGATAGTTGATGTGTGATAAACAGATGAGAGGCCTCGTTGTTGTTTTGATTCAGTCATCTAGCGGAATTCAGATGATGACCACGGACTTTTTCTAGACGGTCCCATGGAACACTAGCAGGCTCATAACCTGTAGG
This sequence comes from Lactuca serriola, assembly GCF_051521515.1. NCBI lineage: Eukaryota > Viridiplantae > Streptophyta > Magnoliopsida > Asterales > Asteraceae > Lactuca > Lactuca serriola. The sequence goes on along the minus strand of NC_136408.1, from coordinate 144,027,270 downwards.
TGTTAATGAACTTGGGTGTTCATTCGCTGTATTCCATCCCCCCCCCCCCCCCCCATGGTTGCCTTATTTGACATATATTGCTGGGAAACCCCCAAAGCATGTGTTGTCGCCCCGACGAAATATTCTTAAACTAGGTCCCTTGTGTTAGTTATTTTAGGGACGTAAAGTGATAATAACGGGAATGGGTAACTGGGTTATTATTGGTTGGTGAATTAAATATAATTATTTACTGTGGGTTGAAAACTCTATATGCTCACCAGGCTCCCAAGCCTGACCCACTCAGTTTCTTTGTATTACAGGAAGTGGCGCAAGGGCATAAGATGGATGAATCATCAAGTTGTTTTGTTGTGACAACCCGAAATTTCCATTCTGTACAAACTATATCACTTCAATAGAAGTTATAGCAGTCACAGTTGATTTTCAGACTTTTCGCGTAAGTTTGAGTAATTCAGGGTTTACACTTCAGGAAATATCAGGAGAGTGGGTGCACTAGGGTTTTGTGCAACACTATTATTCCAACACTCTATTATATTAGAGATCATTTCTGGAATAAAAATATTTTCTGCCAAAAATATCTCAGGACTATAAATAGATTTCTGAACCAAATTCATTCATTATTCACATTTCCAACTAGAGAAAAGCCATTTTCTCTCTCACAGATCTTCGGGTTTTTATCCCAGATCGTGAGTACCTCTTTCTAGTAGTATTAGAAAGCTGTATATGTGTTTATAACATGATTTAGAAGGCTAAATCACTAGATCTAGGAGTTTACTCCCCAAGGTGTTCTTGGGCGGTAAACTCCCGAAACAAAGCTGAAACCAACCCTTATGTTATACAACTGCCTTAGACTCATATGTATGTGTGTTAGGGACAAGAAAACAACCATAAATCATCCAAGTTTGGGGAGTTCACGGCCCAAGAGTTGCTTAGGCCGTAAACTCCCTTTTTGAAGTCAAAATGGTGCTTTAAGGCCACTAAAGCTTTAAGAGTTTTATCAAGACTAGTTCCCATTTAATCTAAGGCCTTAAGCACATCAAAGAACATAAACAAATGAGAGTTTACGGCCCAAGTGTATCTTAGGCTGTAAACTCCATAGAAATGGACCAAAGGGTGTTATTAAGACACCTAAAGCCCTAGACCTTTACATGGAATTATTCCCCACTTAATCTAAGGACCAAAGCACATCAAAATCACATCTCAAAGTGAGTTTCCGGCCATGACATGGTTCATGGGCCGTAAACTCATTAAAGGGGCACCAAAGTGTTTCAATAGTCTTCATATGCTTGGAATAAAAGTCTAGAACCTATACCACAAGTGCAAGAGACTTGAAAGCAACAAAAACACACCATACTTAGAGTTTACGGCCGTAAACTCTAAGGGGAATGGCCTTAGGGCCGTAAACTCCTAAATGGAGTGTTTCTAGACCTTAAACCCTTCCAAGAATTTAACCACCAAGTTGGAATAATTCTAGAAATCATTTGGGACTTCAAAACACACAAAACACCCATCGTTGGGAGTTTGCAGCTGTAAACTCAAGAGTTTACAACCGTAAACTCCATGTGTGTTAGTATATGAGCAGTAAACTCATATATGGGGTCCTTTGGAACCCTAAACACAAGTACCTTGTCCCACAATAGCTTAGATGCAATCCTTAGGGCTTAAAACACTTATATAAAGTGTTTATTATGTCTAGGATGTCTTAAATTTATCAATTAGTGATTTAAGACTAATTGAATGCATATATGTGTGATTATATGTTCATTAGGATCGTAGTGTGTGTACAAGTCCTCGCTTGACACCTAGCAATCCTATACCGTTCAGTTTATTCCAATCACCAACTACAGGTGAGTTCATACCCCTAATCAATGTTTTAAATGATTTTAAATGCTTTAATGGGGGGGAATACAAGTAGAAACAAACATGTTATTGAATCATTGATATGTATTTTATAACTGTGTTTGTCATTTAACAGATTTCACATGCTACAAAATGTGATGCACGAAATGGTTTTACATCTTAAAAACACATTGTTACCAAATGTTTTACCTTTGAAATGTTTGTTAAAATGACATCAAGTCATTGCTAATTATTGTTCAAAACCCATAAGATGTCTTACAAAACCATTTTACATTCTTGAACTAAACTATGCATATACACTTATATTCTTATATATGTATTGATGTTATAGTTTACATCTTTCATTTAGTTTCCCACACCCTTGAGTAGTAAGAGTGTATAAACTTACATGATCAACCAGTTATATTACAGTAAATTATCATAGGGATAATTTGAAGATATCAAACATTACTTCTATTACAACAAATCACACAAGAGTCAGTTCATTTATGAGTCTATACTAGTACATTACCTGATACATGAGTACTTACAGATGTTTACCTGATACATGAGTACATATACATATACTTACCTGTTACATGAACACACTTACATGAATATCATACAGGAACACTGTTACATATGTGCATTATCCTGTATTCACTTACCTGGATACTTGTACTTAGAACTACGAGGATAATTTATTAGTACCTTCTGTGTAAATTATCTTTCCTATCCCGGTTCAATGGGATATCTAGGCTGGACTTACCATTCCGAACCCCACTGATTAGCACCAGTGGTCGATGACCATCTACGGAGGTCTAAGGTTACTACTTATACTAGGAAGATCGATAACTGGGGCTAACCCCTCCACCCACCTGCTGCTGCTACAGAGGACAAGTGGACAATCTTCGATTGTTCATAAGGTTATACCTTTCGCTTATTGCGATGATGTGTTACTCCTAGTACCCAGCGATGACACTTACATTAACACTTGTTCTGGACAATCTTCGGATGTCCATTAGGTTACATATTTCACTTAATGCGATGTTGTGTTAGTCCTAGTACGCAGTGACAACACTTATAGTAGTACATTTTCCTGTTTACTTTATTTTGTGATACATTCACATAAACGATGAGTTAGACTATGCACTTTTAGTACTAGTCAATGGAAAGGAAAAACTATCATTTTACAAACAAAACATTCGGGTCTTGGTAGAAGACTACATCTCATACTTATAGAAAATAAGGGATTTTCTAGGGTTTTTCATACGTACGTCAACATTTTTCATTTAACGATTTACATGGCCTTCATAACAGATTTTCACAAACAAGGCAATGACACTTATATACTTATGAATTCACCAGCTTTAAAGCTAATACTCACTTTCAAAATAACTTGTATTCTCAGGTCATCAGTAGACAGGTACGGAGGCCAGGTTTTGAGAAGATGGAGCAGACAAGTCTCGTCTTTTATTTTGATTGTATATTTTGGTGTCTTACTACAATGAAAGAGCACACATGTATTAAAACTTTACTTATAATGCAATGGATAATGTTGTTGCTTGTTTATTATATTACACTGTTGTGATACTGTACATGACGTCCTCCACCCCTGAACGTTTCCGCCGTTCGTGGTTTTGGGGTGTGATAGATTGGTATCAGAGCATTGTTTATAGTGAACTAAGTATATCAACCCATAAAAGATATACTAACTATAAATACATGGGATTAAAACACTCTGTCTAAGAGTTATACTTATAAATAATAAAATATTTAAGTAGGTATACGTGCCTGCATTCATACTAAAATCAGTGTCACAATGACAAGAACAAAAGTATTACGATTGTTGAATATCACAAGTAAGCCTGGGGATATATGGTCAGTCTTGGGAATGGCATAGCCTGATCAACTATGCTGGTCCAAGGAGTGATTAGCATATGCCCAAGAATGGTTGTGATGTGGCAACAAGTCTAAAAACTTACCAACACAACCATAAAGAAATACCATAGGGGTATTTGGTCTTACTGTAATTATCTTAGTCAGTTCTTCTATTTAGCTATTTCTTACATCCCTTTTCTTGCGTAGATTAAAATGGCTGGATTTCACCACGGCGATCCGTACTTCCCGAACCAAGGCAATGCTGGTTGGCTAGAGGCGGAACCAGAAGATGATCACCCAATCCCTTTGGATGATCACCATGCTGAGGGTTTTTCCGATAGTTCTGACTCGGAGTCAGAAGTCAACAACCTACCCCCAGCTGCTAAAAACCCAAACCTGAACCCCCGCCCTATGTTTCAAGGACCCACACCTCTGTGGGCCACTAACTTGATTACATGGAGTCATGAATAGGGTCAGCCCATTCCTTACAATGGAGACCGAAGTTTCTACAACCTCACTGAAGGAAGTTCTGCTGATAGAGTCCTACCGATCATGGTGCGTAGGATTTCTCGGAACTCAATAATGGCTCAGGCGACTATCAATCAAGTCTTGGAAGTTGACGCCAACTCTGGTGTTAACACTGTCCACATTCGCCAACTAGAGTATGCTCATGAGAGGACTCTGGTCCGCAATGCAAATCTGCACAGGGAACTTGCTGAAACCCGGGCTGAAGTTAGAGAACTTCGAGCTCAGCAAGCAAGGTCGAACAGGCGTATAAGGGACATTGAACGTCTACTGTCGGGATCGAGGACTCATGCAAGCAGCTCTCGTCGCCGATAGAAGCTCGTCGACTCATCTTTTGGATATAACCTAGTTTATGTAAAACTTTGGTCTAATTTTCTATCTTTATAAATCTTGGACCTGTTAGGTCTTGATCTAGTCTTAATTCTGTCAAAATTTTCCATCTTGGTTGATGTAAGGTCTACTTCTAGGCCATTTTCCCGAACTTGTTACATCTGTAATTCCAGTATTATTGACAAATATCTAATCTTATGGAAATTATTATCCAAATGCTATCTTCTTCATTTAGTCATTCTATTCATTCTGTTGTTAGACTATGGGGAGTTAGTCCATGAGACACATTCATTAATCATTTATTCTTATCCATGTCGTCATCTTTTAAACATATAGTTAAAGATGCCGCCAAGCAGGAATCCCAGGCGTAATCCGAACAACGAAACACCAATACCACCACCTATACCTGTTCAACCACCTAATCTTTTCGATGCCAACATGTTCCAGGCAGCTTTCACAGCAGCAGTTGAAGCTGCTGTGTCAGCAATCAACGCTCCTGTCCCTAGTGGAACGAGAACAGGTGCACTTCCATCGAACCACGGCGAAAGCCATGGACACCCTCGGGAATGCACCTACAAGGGCTTCACTAACGCCAAACCCCGCAGCTTCAATGGAACTGGGGGTGTTATGGTGTTGAGGCAATGGATTGAAAAGATGGAATCCGTCTTTGAAATATGTGCTTGCCAGGAGGGCAACAAGGTCAAGTTTGCCGCTTGTACCTTCTCTGACAGAGCACTAACATGGTGGAACAGCCATGTTAACTATCTAACTTTGGTGGTGGCGTATTCCATCGGCTGGGAAAAGTTGAAAGACATGCTGATGAAAGAATACTGTCCTCGAGGTGAAATACAAAAACTCGAGCAAGAATTCTAGGGTCTACAAATGGTTGGATCCGACATCACGACCTACACAAATAGGTTCTGTGATTTGGCAAACTTATGCCCTGATATGGTTGCTCTCCAGAGCAAAAAGATAGAGAGGTATATCTGGGGACTGTCGCCCCAGATCCAGTCAAGTGTGATTGCTTCCAGGCCTATTACCTTCGATAGCGCCAAGGAACTGGCACAATCTCTCATCGATCACCGGAAACCTCAGAACACAACAATCCCTACACCTGTACCACAAAAGTCCAACCCCGACCCCAACAACAAGAAGGGGTGGAATAAGAGGAAAAGAGGGGCTTTGCAAGGATCCTCCAATAAACAACAACTTGTGGTGATCAATGTTGCCACAGTGACTCCTGTTGTCCCTGCGAACCCCTTACCAGCAAAAACTTATGCTGGGTCTCTCCCAAAGTGCAATAAATACAGCTTCCACCACCGCGGGCCTTGCAGGGAGATGCAATGCACCAACTGCAACAGGAAGGGGCACACAGCCCGTTTCTGCCAAACTCCAACAGCTCAGGCCGCCCAGGTTCCTAATGCCGGTATGGGCCAAGCCTGCTACGGTTGTGGCGAAGTGGACCACTACAAGAGGAACTGCCCTAAAGAGGGGATGGCTGGCGGAGTGGGAAGAGTTATGGCCCTAGGCCACGAGGAAGTAGTAGCTAATCCTACGATAGTTACTAGTACGTTCCTCCTCGATAACTCATATGCTTGCATACTTTTCGATAGTGGAGCCGAGAAAAGTTTTGTAAGTCACAAATTTGCACACCTGCTTAAAAAAAACCATGTGCATTAGATAATTCATTCACGGTAGAAATGGCTAACGGGAAAACAGAGAGTACAAACTGCATATACGTAGGTTGTACCTTAACTTTAGATGGCCATAGTTTCAAGATAGATCTCATGCCAGTCACAATTAAATGTTTCGACATTATCATCGGTATGGATTGGTTGAGTCTTCTTCGCGCCGACATCATGTGCTTTGAAAAAGCAGTTTGTCTTAACCTTCCTAACAAAGAAACCTTAATTATCTACAGCGACAAACCTAGTACAAGCCTTCGTATCATTTCGTGCATTCAAGCCCAGAAGTGCTTGCGAAAGGAATATCATGCATTCCTAGCACACGTCATCGATACCAGTCAAGAACTGAAAGACATCCAGAAAATCCCAGAAGTACGCGACTTTCCCGACATATTCCCAAAAGAACTTCCCGGTTTACCACCACAATGCCAAGTCAAGTTCCGAATCGACTTAGTGTCAGGGGCTACCCCCGTAGCCAAATCTCCTTATCGTCTGGCACCGGTTGAAATGCAGGAACTTTCCAGTCAACTTAACGAACTTCTCAAGAAGGGATTCATTCGACCAAGCTTCTCACCATGGGGAGCACCAATCTTGTTCGTCAAGAAGAAAGATGGAACGTTTCGCATGTGCATCGACTACAGAGAACTCAACAAACTTACCGTTAAAAATCGTTATCCCTTGCCCCACATTGACGATTTGTTTGATCAACTTCAAGGAGCCAACTACTTCTCGAAGATAGATCTGCGATCCGGATATCACCAACTACGAGTGTTAGAGGAGGATGTTCCCAAGACAGCCTTCCGAACTCATTATGGGCACTACGAGTTTGTAGTGATGCCATTCGGATTAACTAACGCGCCCGCAGTATTCATGGATCTGATGAATAGGGTGTGTCGTCCTTACTTGGATCAGTTCGTCATCGTCTTTATTGATGACATACTCATCTACTCTCAAAGTAAGGAGGAACACAGTCAACATCTCCGTAAAATCTTAGAAACATTGCGATCGGAGAAGCTCTACGCGAAGTTCTCCAAGTGCGAATTTTGGATTCGGCGAGTCGAATTTTTGGGCCATGTGGTTAGCGAAGAAGGTATACACGTGGACCCTTCCAAAATTAAGGCCATCGAGAACTGGTCAGCACCAAAGACACCTACTGAAATTCGTCAATTTCTAGGTCTAGTTGGCTACTATCGCAGGTACATTCAGAACTTCTCCAGCATAGCGAAACCTCTTACAACCCTGACCCAGAAAGGCGTGGCCTTTGACTGGGAAGAGAAACAGGAAAGAGCGTTCCAAATGCTCAAACGAGCCTTGTGCACCGCCCCGATACTATCCCTTCCCGAAGGGATAGAAGACTTCATTGTCTATTGCGATGCATCCAATCAAGGACTCGGATGTGTTCTGATGCAGCGAGGTAAAGTCATCGCCTATGCCTCGAGACAGCTGAAGACACATGAGGTTAACTACACAACCCACGATCTTGAACTAGGAGCAGTTGTGTTTGCTCTGAAGATCTGGCAACATTACCTATACGGTACAAAAAGCACGATCTTTATAGAACATAAGAGTCTACAACACATTTTCGACCAGAAAGAGCTCAACATGAGACAACGACGGTGGGTCGAGCTACTCAACGATTACGAATGTGAAATTCGTTATCATCCGGGTAACGCCAATGTAGTAGCCGACGCCCTAAGTCGGAAAGAATATTCTGGTCGTAGGGTCAAATCTTTGACTCTAACTATCCATTCACACTTGTCCACACAAATTAAGGAGGCTCAGCTCGACGCTTTGAAACCTGAAAACGTGGCTGGTGAATCCCTTAGAGGGATGGATAAGAACTTAGAAGCCAAGGGTGGCAGAGCCTTATACCTCATGGATCGGATCTGGACACCGAAACACGATGGATTCAGAGACTTGGCCATGACCGAAGCTCACAACACTCGTTATTTCGTCCACCCAGGTTAAGATAAGATGTATCTGGATCTTAAAAAGTTATACTGGTGGCCTAACATGAAAGCAGATATTGCTACCTACGTGAGTAAATGCCTTACTTACGCAAAGGTCAAGGTCGAATACCAGAAACCCTCCGGTCTTCTACAGCAACCAGAGATACCAGAATGGAAGTGGGAGCGGATCACTATGGACTTCATAACCAAGTTGCCCAAGACGACGGGTGGACTTGATTCCATATGGGTCATCGTCGATAGACTGACCAAGTCTGCACACTTCCTACCAATCAAAGAAACAGACAAGATGGAGAAACTTACCAGAACTTACATTAGGGAGATTGTAAGGCTGCACGGTGTTCCTTTATCTATCATCTCGGACCGAGATAGTAGATTCACTTCGAGGTTCTGGCAGTCATTACAAAGTTCCCTAGGAACTAGGCTGGATATGAGTACAGCCTACCATCCACAGACCGACGGGCAAAGTGAGAGAACTATCCAAACCTTAGAAGATATGTTGCGTGCCTATGTGATTGACTTTGGAAAAGCTTGGGATACTCATTTACCCCTTGTCAAATTTTCCTACAACAACAGTTATCACACGAGCATAAAGGCAGCTCCATTTGAGGCCCTCTATGGCCGAAAGTGCAGATCCCCTCTGTGCTGGGCTGAAGTGGGTGATACCCAGTTAGCTAAGGGACGAGTTCCTGAAAGCACTCTCACGGGTCCGGAGATCATTCGGGAAACGACAGAGAAGATCGTTCAAATTCGTGAACGATTGAAAGCCTCTAGAGACCGACAGAAAAGCTACGCTGACAAGCGTAGGAAACCATTGGAGTTCCAGGTGGGCGACCGAGTCCTACTGAAGGTCTCACCTTGGAAGGGCTTGATACGCTTTGGAAAGCGTGGGAAGCTCAATCCAAGATACATAGGGCCTTTCGAGATTCTCGCGAGAATTGGCCCTGTAGCTTACAAACTCAATCTACCGCACGAACTCAGTAACGTACATCCTACCTTCCACGTCTCGAACTTGAAAAAGTGTCTATCCGACGAGACTCTTGTTATTCCACTCGACGAGATCGAGATCAACGAGAGCCTCAACTTCGTGGAGGAACCAGTAGAGATCATGGACCGAGAGGTCAAGCAAACAAAGCAGAGTCGTATCCCGATAGTGAAGGTGCGCTGGAACGCAAAGCGTGGACCGGAATTCACTTGGGAACGTGAGGATCAGATGAAACTGAAATACCCTCACCTCTTCGCTTAGTTAATTGTAACTACTTAATTCCTTAAATTCTAATTTCGGGACGAAATTCCTTCTAACGGGGGGATGATGTGACAACCCGAAATTTCCAATCTGTACAAATATATCACTTCAATAGAAGTTATAGCAGTCACAGTTGATTTTCAGACTTTTCGCGTAAGTTTGAGTAATTCAGGGTTTACACTTCAGGAAATATCAGGAGAGTGGGTGCACTAGGGTTTTGTGCAACACTATTATTCCAACACTCTATTATATTAGAGATCATTTCTGGAATAAAAATATTTTCAGCCAAAAATATCTCAGGACTATAAATAGATTTCTGAACCAAATTCATTCATTATTCACATTTCCAACTAGAGAAAAGCCATTTTCTCTCTCACGGATCTTCGGGTTTTTATCCCAAATCGTGAGTACCTCTTTCTAGTAGTATTAGAAAGCTTTATATGTGTTTATAACATGATTTAGAAGGCTAAATCACTAGATCTAGGAGTTTACTCCCCAAGGTGTTCTTGGGCGGTAAACTCCCGAAACAAAGCTGAAACCGACCCTTATGTTATACAACTTCCTTAGACTCATATGTATGTGTGTTAGGGACAAGAAAACAACCATAAATCACCCAAGTTTGGGGAGTTCACGTCCCAAGAGTTGCTTAGGCCGTAAACTCCCTTTTTGAAGTCAAAATGGTGTTTTAAGGCCACTAAAGCTTTAAGACTTTCATCAAGACTAGTTCCCATTTAATCTAAGGCCTTAAGCACATCAAAGAACATAAACAAATGAGAGTTTACGGCCCAAGTGTATCTTAGGCCGTAAACTCCATAGAAATGGACCAAAGGGTGTTATTAAGACACCTAAAGCCCTAGACCTTTACATGGAATTATTCCCCACTTAATCTAAGGACCAAAGCACATCAAAATCACATCTCAAAGTGAGTTTCCGGCCATGACATGGTTCATGGGCCGTAAACTCATTAAAGGGGCACCAAAGTGTTTCAATAGTCTTCATATGCTTGGAATAAAAGTCTAGAACCTATACCACAAGTGCAAGAGACTTGAAAGCAACAAAAACACACCATACTTAGAGTTTACGGCCGTAAACTCTAAGGGGAATGGCCTTAGGGCCGTAAACTCCTAAATGGAGTGTTTCTAGACCTTAAACCCTTCCAAGAATTTAACCACCAAGTTGGAATAATTCTAGAAATCATTTGGGACTTCAAAACACACAAAACACCCATCGTTGGGAGTTTACGGCCGTAAACTCAAGAGTTTACAACCGTAAACTCCATGTGTGTTAGTATATGAGGAGTAAACTCATATATGGGGTCCTTTGGAACCCTAAACACAAGTACCTTGTCCCACAATAGCTTAGATGCAATCCTTAGGGCTTAAAACACTTATATAAAGTGTTTATTATGTCTAGGATGTCTTAACTTTATCAATTAGTGATTTAAGACTAATTGAATGCATATATGTGTGATTATATGTTCATTAGGATCGTAGTGTGTGTACAAGTCCTCGCTTGACACCTAGCAATCCTATACCGTTCAGTTCATTCCAATCACCAACTACAGGTGAGTTCATACCCCTAATCAATGTTTTAAATGATTTTAAATGCTTTAATGGGGGGAATACAAGTAGAAACAAACATGTTATTGAATCATTGATATGTATTTTATAACTGTGTTTGTCATTTAACAGATTTCACATGCTACAAAATGTGATGCACGAAATGGTTTTACATCTTAAAAACACATTGTTACCAAATGTTTTACCTTTGAAATGTCTGTTAAAATGACATCAAGTCATTGCTAATTATTGTTCAAAACCCATAAGATGTCTTACAAAACCATTTTACATTCTTGAACTAAACTATGCATATACACTTATATTCTTATATATGTATTGATGTTATAGTTTACATCTTTCATTTAGTTTCCCACACCCTTGAGTAGTAAGAGTGTATAAACTTACATGATCAACCAGTTATATTACAGTAAATTATCATAGGGATAATTTGAAGATATCAAACATTACTTCTATTACAACAAATCACACAAGAGTCAGTTCATTTATGAGTCTATACTAGTACATTACCTGATACATGAGTACTTACAGATGTTTACCTGATACATGAGTACATATACATATACTTACCTGTTACATGAACACACTTACATGAATATCATACAGGAACACTGTTACATATGTGCATTATCCTGTATTCACTTACCTGGATACTTGTACTTAGAACTACGAGGATAATTTATTAGTACCTTCTGTGTAAATTATCTTTCCTATCCCGGTTCAATGGGATATCTAGGCGGGACTTACCATTCCGAACCCCACTGATTAGCACCAGTGGTCGATGACCATCTACGGAGGTCTAAGGTTACTACTTATACTAGGAAGATCGATAACCGGGGCTAACCCCTCCACCCACCTGCTGCTGCTACAGAGGACAAGTGGACAATCTTCGATTGTTCATAAGGTTATACCTTTCGCTTATTGCGATGATGTGTTACTCCTAGTACCCAGCGATGACACTTACATTAACACTTGTTCTGGACAATCTTCGGATGTCCATTAGGTTACATATTTCACTTAATGCGATGTTGTGTTAGTCCTAGTACGCAGTGACAACACTTATAGTAGTACATTTTCCTGTTTACTTTATTTTGTGATATATTCACATAAACGATGAGTTAGACTATGCACTTTTAGTACTAGTCAATGGAAAGGAAAAACTATCATTTTACAAACAAAACATTCGGGTCTTGGTAGAAGACTACATCTCATACTGATAGAAAATAAGGGATTTTCTAGGGTTTTTCATATGTACATCAACATTTTTCATTTAACGATTTACATGGCCTTCATAACAGATTTTCACAAACAAGGCAATGACACTTATATACTTATGAATTCACCAGCTTTAAAGCTGATACTCACTTTCAAAATAACTTGTATTCTTAGGTCATCAGTAGACAGGTACAGAGGCCAGGTTTTGAGAAGATGGAGCAGACAAGTCTCGTCTTTTATTTTGATTGTATATTTTGGTGTCTTACTACAATGAAAGAGCACACATGTATTAAAACTTTACTTATAATGCAATGGATGATGTTGTTGCTTGTTTATTATATTACACTATTGTGATATTGTACATGACGTCCTCCACCCCTGAACGTTTCCGCCGTTCGTGGTTTTGGGGTGTGACATTGGTTTAAAAGTCTGTATATGTATATATTTGTTGAATGACTTGTAATGTTATCGTTTATGCTTTATGGTCTGTATCGGAACATGACATCTCAAGTTTTGATTATATAATGAAAATACATTTCTTTATGAAATTCTTTGGAGTTGTTGGACAAAGGTTGGACAAAGGTTTCATTAGACCTAGTTCATCACCCTGGGGAGCTCCGGTGCTATTCGTGAAGAAGAAAGATGGAAGTATGAGAATGTGCATCGATTACAGAGAGCTGAATAAGGCAACAATAAAGAATAGATACCCGTTGCCAATGATTGATGACCTGTTTGATCAATTGCAAGGTTCGAGCTATTTCTCGAAGATCGATCTTAGGTCAGGATATCATCAGCTAAAAGTAAGAGAGCAAGATATCGAGAAGACTGCATTCAGAACTAGATATGGACACTACGAGTTCTTGGTTATGTCGTTTGGACTAACCAATGCTCCAGCAGCGTTCATGGATTTGATGAATAGGGTTTGTAATCCGTTTCTTGATAAATCCGTGATAGTGTTTATAGATGACATTCTGATTTACTCAAAGAGCCAAGAAGAGCATGGTAGACACTTAAAAGAAGTGTTGGAAGTCTTGAGAAAGGAGAAGCTGTATGCTAAGTTCTCCAAATGTGATTTTTGGATTCGAGAAGTCCAATTCTTGGGTCACGTGGTCAACCAAGAAGGTATAATGGTTGATCTGGCAAAGATTGAAGCTGTGACAAAATGGGAGCAACCGAAGAATCCCACAGAGATACGAAGCTTTTTGGGATTAGCCGGATATTACCGAAGGTTTATCCAGGGCTTTTCTTCGATCGCCAATCCATTAACAGCTTTGACCCACAAAGGAGCTGTTTATGCTTGGAATGATAAGCATAGAGAAGCTTTTGAGTTGCTAAAGAAGAGGCTATGTGAGGCACCGATTCTTTCTCTACCCGATGGAGTTGAAGACTTCGCTGTTTATAGCGATGCGTCTGGGGTTGGATTAGTTTGTGTTTTCACCCAAAGAGAAAAGATGATAGCATATGCGTCTCGACAGCTGAAGGAGCATGAAAAGAATTACCCGACTCATGATTTGGAGTTGGCAGCGGTAGTTTTCGCTCTAAAAATATGGAGGCATTACCTCTATGGCACGAAGTGCAAACTTTTCACTGATCATAAGAGTCTCCAATATCTCTTTAATCAGAAAGAGTTAAATATGAGGCAACGACGCTGGCTAGAATTATTGAAAGACTATGACTGTGAGATACTTTACCACCCCGGTAAAGCTAATGTTGTTGCTGATGCTCTCAGTCAGAAAGTCAATCTTGAAAGGAAGAGGCCAAGAGCGTTGAGAATAGAAATTGTATCGACAATTGTGGAAAGTATAAAGAAATCTCAATAAGAAGCTTCAGAGAAGAACGACCGAAAGGAAGAACGTTTGGGAAAAGCGTTGGTGTTCGGTATAAACAGTCATGGACTGAAGGTGTTCCAAGATCGTATTTGGATACCTATGACAGGAGGAGTCAGAGATCTTCTGATGGAAGAAGCTCACAAAACCATGTACTCAATTCATCCAGGCAGCACTAAAATGTATAGGGACCTGAAACCCTACTACTGGTGGCCGACGATGAAGCTTGATGTTGCAAAGTATGTGGCCGAGTGTGTGACTTGTGCGAGAGTAAAGACACAACATCAGAAATCGTATGGGATTTTAGAACCTTTGCCTATGCCTATGGGTAAGTGGGAAGACATTGCGATGGATTTTGACACTAAACTGCCCAGAACAAAGAATGGTCACGACATGATTTGGGTGGTCGTTGATCGATTCACTAAGAGTGCACATTTCATAGCAGCCAAGGAGAAATGGTCTATGGAAAAGCTTGCAAATTCTTATGTGAAGGAAATTATGAGGCTTCACGGTGTTCTGTTAATGATTGTATCGGATCGTGATAGCCTTTTCATGTCAAGATTTTGGAAAAGTCTACAAGAGGAAATGGGTACCAAGTTGTGTTTAAGTACAACTTACCATCCGCAGACTGATGGTCAGAGTGAAAGAACGATAAAAACACTTGAAGATATGCTGAGAGCATGTACTCTGGAATTCCTAGGTAATTGGGATGAACATTTACCTTTGGTAGAATTTTCCTACAATAATAGTTTCCACTCGAGCATAAAGATGGCACCTTATCAAGCTTTGTACGAACAGAAGTGTCGTACGCCGTCTTGTTGGATTGAGGTTGGGGAAAAGCAGTTTATGGGACCGGAGATGGTTCATCAAACCACTGAAAAGTTGAAAATAATTAGGGAAACGATGCTAGCAGCTCAGGATCGTCAAAAGAGCTATGCTGACAAGAAAAGGAGACCGATGACTTTTGAAGTTGGAGATTCGGTTTTGCTTAAAGTCTCGCCGTTGAAGGGACTTATAAGATTTGGAAAAAGGGGAAAGTTGAGTCCAAGGTTTGTTAGACCTTTTAAAGTTCTTCAGAGAATTGGGAACCAAGCTTACAAGCTAGAACTACCAGAAGAACTGAGTGGTATTCATAACACTTTCCATGTGTGTTATTTAAGGAAGTTCACGGGAGAAGTTCCTGATATAATTCCAATTTCTGAATTAAGAATTGATGAGAACAAGAGGTTGATTGAAGAACCTGAAGCAATCGTTGACCGAAAGACTAAGAAATTACGACACAAGATGGTCGAATTAGTGCTTGTCCGATGCAAACATTCGAATGGGCCAAATCTCACCTAGGAAACGAAGAGTGACATGTTGAGTCGCTATCTGCATTTGTTTGTTGATGTGTGATTTTGCGGACGGAAGCATCCTAAGGGGGAGAGAATTGTAACGCCCGCGTTTCTAGAATAGGCATTATCGTTGATGTAATAGTCTAGGTTAACCTTTGTAATCCGTTTTGATATAATAGGAGTGTATTATTTGAGTATTATGTGTTTTGTGCTTAATTGCTTAACTATGTGATTTGATTAATTAAGAATAAAATAAGTGTCAAATTTAAAGTGTGAGATAAGCCCGATATCTTTTCATAAAGATGTAGTGGTTGAAACAAGGATTCCGAAGATATAAAGAATGTCGAAATCCAAGTTTCTAACGAAGAAGTTATGATCTGTCCAAGTTTCATGACAGAACCGGCACGACGCTGAATGACGTAAAAAGTGGATTTACGAAGGAGCAATATTTAGCCTTAATGATCTGAACGAAAGTCGTAGAGTTCGTTAAACCAAGAGAGTGCATAAAAAGAATGCCCAAATCTGACTTCGTATGAGGAAGTTATGATTTTTCTAAGTTTCGACTTGGCAGTATGCAGCCCGAATACTCGATTTGAGATCGAGCGGTTTTTAGCCGAAACAATCTAAACGAGAATCAAAGATCTCGTTGTTAGTAGCAAAACGATGAAAATTAGGCGAGAACGGACATCGGACGAAGAAGTTATGAATTTATAACGAAGTTTTCCTGTCCGGGCCTACTAAAAATAAATAATAAAAAAATAAAGTCAAAATTAGCCGACGGAGTCTAAATCAAAGTTGTAGAGCATTGTCTCACCTACACGTGGATATAAATAACGTCGAAAACGGAGCTCGTATGTGAAAGTTACACAATTTAGAAGTTTGACGAGTCAAATTACGCCGAACGTAATTTGAGTACGCCCAGCATACTCAGTCGGGTGCAAGTTACCTGACCAATACTCGAGTGCCACCAAGTGATGCATGCAGTGACGTTTAGTACGCCCAGCGTAAAAGCTTAGTATGCCCAGCGTACTCAGGAGTTACGTCCAGCGTAATCCCAGACCCAGCAGCCTATAAATAGAACCCGAGATCAGCCATTTCCTTTGCGAATTTTCTTCCTCTCTCTCTAAGTTTTGCATCGTTTTGCGTGTCGTTTATACCATGAAGCCCTGGTATCATTCCCGAGCCCCAAAGCAAGTCCCGAAGCCCCGAAGATCCCGAGAAGTGGGATTCCCGAGCCGAAGCTCTGCCTGCGAGGAGTCCGATTTTTGTGAAGATCTTCTAGATCTACTGAAGAATACTACTTCTGCAAGTCGTAGCGCTGTCTGATCATCTTCTGATCAAGTGAGTGTGTAGTTACTTTCATCCTAACACATAATTATGAAGTATTAAATATGAAATACGTGTTATGTGTATATTTTGTTGATTATATGTGTGAATGTATATTCACTTTCTTCTATCTCATAGATATGATTTATTCTCAATGAATATGTGTTATGTGTGTGTGCCTCATCTGTTATGTGGAATATGTATCGAATGATCATGCTATGCAGGTTTTAAACTATGTATTAAAATATATATTTTTATCTACTAATATGTTGGGTAGAACATGGGTAGATAGTTGATGTGTGATAAATAGATGAGAGGCCTCGTTGTTGTTTTGATTCAGTCATCTAACGGAATTTAGATGATGACCACGGACTCTTTCTAGACGGTCCCGTGGAACACTAGCAGGCTCATAACCTGTAGGTGTTAATGAACTTGGATGTTCATTCGCTATATTCCATCCCCCCCCCCCCATGGTTGCCTTATTTGACATATATTGCTGGGAAACCCCCAAAGCATGTGTTGTCGCCCCGACGAAATATTCTTAAACTAGGTCCCTTGTGTTAGTTATTTTAGGGACGTAAAGTGATAATAACGGGAATGGGTAACTGGGTTATTATTGGTTGGTGAATTAAATATAATTATTTACTGTGGGTTGAAAACTCTATATGCTCACCAGGCTCCCAAGCCTGACCCACTCAGTTTCTTTGTATTATAGGAAGTGGCGCAAGGGCATAAGATGGATGAATCATCAAGTTGTTTTGTTTACAAGTCTGTATATGTATATATTTGTTGAATGACTTGTAATGTTATCGTTTATGCTTTATGGTCTGTATCGAAACATGACATCCCGAGTTTTGATTATATAATGAAAAACATTTCTTTATGAAATGCTTTGGTAAATATTATTTTATCACGTTTTGTTTTTGGGAACAAATTCTGCAACTCTTTTAAATCAAAAGGATTTACTCTGAAATTATTTTAAAAAGCATAAATGAAACCGGTCTTTTGTTGGCTGTGATTTTGGGGATGTCACAAAAACTCACCTCTCAAACTGGCTGCTGAAATCTCGTGCAAATGTGACACTATCTGCTGCTCCAACTACTCCCCAGCTAAAATGACCAAATAAACATTTAGCCAAAAACTGATAACTCTTCCAAGGGTAAAATGAACATTTTATCCCTTTTCTAGTCCTCACTAAGGCCTAATCTTTTCTAGTCCTCACTAAGGCCCATTAAGTACCCAAATGGCCCAATTTTCTAAATTTACCCAACTCTTCAAATGGGCTTTCCTTTCAAGCCGACTAATCCTTGGGCCCTTAACTGACTTCTAAAGGCCCATCACAGCCCACTACTACTTTGTCCAAAACTTGGCCCAAACCGAGGCCCAAAAGCAAAAGTCCACTGACTGAGCGTACGTTGGGCGTACCTCTTTATACGCTGCACGTACTGCTGAAAAGGCTTGTACGCTGCTCGTACCGGCGGGTACTCCCATCGTACTCTTCTGTTAAGCAGTTTTCCCCCAAACAGCTTAGTCCCTTCATGCACTACGTCCAAACTACACATCTGAGTTCTATGCTTCGTCCTAACCCCTAAAATTGGTCACTTAGTGGCTTCTGGCTTGCAACGCACCAAATGAGCCCAACATTTAGAATAACAATGAACTTCCAAAAATATGACTAGATCTCTTGCATGGCTTCATAAAAGCCTCAAAGCTTGCAACTTTATGGCTAAAGGAACTCATTGAGCTTCAAGGGTGGCAACCCTAAGCTCCAAATCGAAGTTCCAAGGTCGAGATCCAATATTTGGACCTAAAAACGTCCAAATCTCTAAAACCCTAGATCTAGTCTTTGAAAAGGAAATATATGAGCTTTATACCTCCTCTTGCTTCCAAATGATGAGCTTATTCCAGATCCTTGAGCTCAAGGTACTCAAGGGCTTCATCTCCAACCTTTCCTTTCTTCTTCCAATTCCTTCTTTGCCAAAACAAGCTTAAAATGTCAAACACACACACAAGAAGGAGTATGACGAGTTAGGGTTTCTCTAAGGGTGATGGACAGGTGAGGAGGCCAAGAGGGGAGGCTATAATGGGGATTATATAAGTCCTTAACCCTAAAATTAGGGTTTAACATCTGACTGCGTACGCTGGGCATACGCACCCGCACTTGTAACATCCCGGAATAGCAAGAGTAGAGTTGAAGGACTAAAAGTGTAAATTTTGAAGGGCAACTCGGCGAGTCCATGGATGGACTCGGCGAGTAGGGTCGCGACTTTGGCCGCGAGTCAAGTGGCCTACTCGGCGAGTCCAAAGAAGGACTCGGCGAGTAGGTGCTGAGTGGAGAAAACCCTAAATCCAGGGAATGAGCCCTATTTAAAGAACATTATATCCTCTCCTCAGCCTCTTTGATTCCCCTTGAAGTCCAGAAACCCTAGAAAGCGTGATTGAAGAAGATTGGAGTGTATTTGGAGCTTGGGAAGGTGTTTGTTGAAGAAATCTTGAAGGAGAAGAGGCTTGGATCATAGGGCTTTGCTTGGATTCGAGTTTCATTGCATTTGGGGCATTCTTTTGGAGGTAATATCTCGTTCTTGGGCTATCAATCATATGGATTCTTCATTTTGGGGTTTGTGGGGAGTATATCTTGGTATGTTTTAGAGTTTGGAGGTTAGATCTGAGGTTGCTACCTCAGATCTGGAATATTGAAGGCCCAGAGTGCATTAAAGTTCCTGTGTTTGGGTGCTTAGTGAAGCCATCATGTCCCAAACCCTAGCTATAAAGTGAATAAGGCCTAGATCTCTTTGGATTCACGTAAAGTTTGCCACTTTACGTGATGGATGAGTTGTAGGAGGCTAGATCTATGTTTTGGATCAAGTGCATGGTCTGGAATGCTTCTGTATGGATTCAGATCGGTGGTACTCGGCGATTCACATGGGTGAACTTGACGAGTTGTTTGAAGATGAGCTGGGACTCGACGAGTTGGAAGAACAACTCGGCGAGTCAGATGAAGATGGCCTTGGACTCGGCGAGTTGTATGAACAACTCGGCGAGTAGGTTGTAGATAGCCATAGACTCGGCGAGTTTGTTCTTGGACTCGGCGAGTCTTGTCGAAGAGTTCCGATATTCTCTGGTTGAGTCGAGAATCGGTGAGTCAAGGGATGACTCGGTGAGTTGTGTGCGAGAGGACTCAGAAGTTGTGGGACTCGGCGAGTCTCGGGGTGACTCGGCGAGTTAGGTCGCGGATTGAGTGAAGTTCTGAGTATAGGAACTCGGCGAATCATCGGGTTGACTCGGCGAGTAGGGTCAGTCAGGGGTTGACTTTGACCTTGTCTTTGACCGAGGGTAGACCAGTGGTTTCCAGGGGTATTTTGGTAATTGTTGATTATTGTTTGAGTTCAGTGCATTGGTGGCTGTCCAAAGGAGAAGATCGTATCAGTGATTGGAGCAGCTTGGGTTATCTGTTCTGTCGGCAGTTTCGAGGTGAGTTATCCTCACTATATCGATAGGGTTTATGGCACCAAGGCCAACCTTTTTATCGGATGGAAATCCAGGTAGTTGTCAGATGTTATGATATGGGCCGGAAGGCATTATGTTATGGGCCGGAAGGCGTTATATGTTGTGGGCCGGAAGACAATACATGTTGTGGGCCGGAAGGCATTACTATGTGAACCGGAAGGTCATGGCCTAGAAAGGCGTATGTGTGCAATTAGTATGTTGACTGATTCGTAGGGTGATGTTATGTTAGTGACCGGTTAGGCCGGTATCTTGGTTAGGGTAATGATATGTTATGTGATCTGCTAATCGATTACTGACTGTGAACTGTTATATGATTATATGTTATGTGTAAGGCTGCTTGGTCTGAGGTGTGACCTGGTATGCATGGTCGTTCTATGATCTGTTATGTTATGTATTCATTTTATGCTATGGGCCGGAAGGCGATATGTTATGGGCCGGAAGGCAATATGTTATGGGCCGGAAGGCGATATGTTTTGGACCAGAAGGTCGTGGCCTGGAAGGGCGTATATGTGGTTGGTATTTTGGGGGTATCTCACTAAGCTTTCGGGCTTACAGTTGTGGTTTTATGTTTTCAGGTTCTCAGGAGTCTGTGGCAAGGCAAAGGCGTGATCGTACCGTTCCTCGCGTTGGTGTTTTATGAAATGAACCTGGGAAAAATACTCTGTTAAATAATGTATTAAAAACCTTTTTGTAACAACGATATTGAAATGGGTGGTTTTTGAAAAGTGTTAATTGTTCTGAAACACTGGTCGTTACAGCGCTCCTCGAATCCACTGAGCACTTACGCCCCGCGTACGCCAGGTTACGCCCGGCATACGACTTATGGGTTTCACATCTCCTCGGCCCGATTTCTAAGTCCACTCCAAGTGAATCCATTGTCCAAGATAGTCCAAAACAATTATTAATTCAATAAATTAAATTATACCTCGAAGAACGGGTGTTACAGTTTAAGATGATTTTAAACCATGTTGTAGTTCAAATGTCGAATGTGGTTAAGAGATTAATTGGTTTAGGAGGGGATTAGTTGGGCATTCATCAAAGATAATAAACTATTTAAAAAATTAATAAATCCTAAGAAAATATCTATTTGTAAATTTAAAATTTTGAAAATTTTAAATCTTTTGTATAACATTTGAAAATTAAAAATTTGGAAAATTTTGGAGTAATTTTGTATATTTGATTTTTTTTTTTAACTTTTCCCGTGTAGGGCCACCAAGACCGCCAAGCCGAGGAGCACCAAGAAACGTCAAGCCCAATTTTGACCAATATTGACCAATTTCCATCGCGAACCCCTAATTGTAATAGGTTCAAGACCAGCAAACGAAAAATCAACCGCCAAAACCGATTTCTGCAATATTGGCCTAAACCAACAATTTTCAAAGACTACTGACAATTACTTAAAAAATAGACAAAACTGCAAATTTGGTCCCTATGGTATTCAAAAAACTTTGGATAGGGTCCAAAAAGTTTTCATCTAGAATGGAAGGTCCAAAATCAAGGTTTTTCTGGGTTTTTGGTCCTTGATGCACTTGAAAAGTCCATTTTACCCTTTACATTTCTTTTTTCTATTTTCTTTATTTATTTTGGTATTTAAATAATTACAAATAAAAAATAAAAAATGAAAAATAAAATTTCACCCAACCTCTTTCTCTCTCTCCCTCTCTCTCTCTCTCTCTCTCTCTCTCTCCCCCCCCCCCTCTCTCTCTCTTTGGGTGTATTTGTCAAAACTCAGGAACACATACATACAAACTCCATATTTTCTAGGGTTCTTCAAAAAAAAGAACACAAAACAAAAAACAAGCATACTCATAAATTTGATCATGTTTCTGTTTATGTTTCACTATCGAGAATGCAAAATCCATTTTTGAATCTCGTTGAAACACCCACACACAAATCAATTTCTGGGATTAACACCTACCCACAAGTTGATTCCCAGAAATGAAAAACACACACATACACATAGTAAAATCAACGAGACTCCAGGTGAAATTGAACATAGAAATCGACCAAATCCGATTTGAAGTGAAATGAGTTTCTCTCATTGTTAATCAGTTGGGAAACTAAATCTGATTTCAGGGGGTCTTCCATATCAGTTGCTATCTCACTGGTGGTTGTGGGTGGCAAAGGGTTATGGGCAGTGACCGACCAACTTGACTTCTTAGGTAACATCTCATGCTCTATTTGGGATCGATCCTGAAAAACCATTTCTATTGAGCTGCAACTGAAAGAAATCTACATGGAAATAGGTTACAAGATCAAGAAAGAAAACTACTTGTGTGTATGATATACCAAGGTAAGGAAGCTGAAAAAGAAAAGAATGTATGCGTGAGTTATACACCATAAAAGAAGAAAGAAAAGAAATCATATGCGTGAGACTGAGAAGGGAGAAAGAAATCAGATGCGTATAATTCGGTAGCCAAGTAGTAAAAAATTGGGTTTTTTTTCCTAATTTATTAAATGAGGAAGAAGAAGATGGAAGAGAGAGAGAGAGAGAGAGAGAGAGAGGGGGTGGGAGTGGAAAATTCTTTTTTTTTCTTTTTTTTTTTTACTTTTAAATCATAATAGCATTAACATACTTATAGAAAAAGAAAAAAAGAAATCAAAAGGGCATAACTGTCTTTTTAAGTTTTTTGGACCAAAAGCCCATAAAACCTTGATTTTGGACCTTCCATGCAAGCTGAAATTTTTTTTGAACCCTATCCAAAGTTTTTTGAATACCATAGAGACCAAATTTGCAGTTTTCTCAAAAAATAACTATCAACTGTATAGTACTTTTTATTAAAAGAAACATATCTATTACAGTTACATGTTTATTATTTTATTTAACTAATTTAACGTTTCACAAAATTTATTTTATCATTTTTTTAAAATTTTTTTTATCTTAATAACTAATTAGTTTTGTTATTACTACACTAACTTGAAAATAATGGATGAACCGGAAGACTGTTCACGGCTCATGTTTCTAGATGTCCCAAGAGTTCTTGGTATATATATATACTAGTTGTAAGACCCGTATATTATACGGGTTGATTAAAACAAAATGTTAAATAGGAATGATTAAATGAGAAGTTTATTTGAATTTGAAATAAATAAAAATTATGAGAAAAAAAAAAAACATGCAAGAAATAAATAAATTAAAATTATTGTTTGGTTATTAGACAAGTATACTAAACAGGTTAATTATAACAAAATGTTAAACACAAAGGTTTAAACTGTAAATTTATTTGAAGTTGAAATTAAATTTGAAATTAATATCATTATGGTAAGTTTAATTTATGGAAACCAAATTAATAATATATTAGAAATGGAAAATGAAATAAATGACAAGTGGAAAATAAATATATCTCTAAATTATGACAAAATGACATGTGTCAAATTGAATGAGAGAAGGACATGTGGCAAAATCATTCTTATTTATTAGGGTATATATATATATATATATATATATATATATATATATATATATATATATATATATATATATAGGGTTAGGTTCATGTGAGACGGCCTAATTTTGTGAGACCGTGAGACACATTTTTTTTATTTTTTTTATTTTTTTTTAAATTTTTTTTAGTTAATTCAAGTTCCGAAAATAATATTTAAAAAAAGAATTTTTTGATTTTTCCATTTATTTTTCATTTTAAAATTATTTTTAGAATATGTACAGTGTAATATTCTATTTAGAATATTTCACGTATTTTTCAAAAATTAAAATAGTCTCAAATGAACCGAACCTCTATATATATATATATATATATATATATATATATATATATATATATATATATATATATATATATATATATATATATATATATATATATATATATATATATATATATATATATATATATATTATGTGTGTGTTTGTTTGATTTATCTATCTATTTTAGGGCCCAATTTTGGTCCAAACTTAATTTAGCCCAAGAAAAAATAAACAAATTTGCATGATTCTATTTGCACGTTTCAGCATTACGCTGAGGAATAGGAACGACCGAACGGATGAGGCGTGAATTAGCCGATTAGGACAGCTTATGTTGGAAGGAGTGGTGTCATGAAAATCACACTCCTCGTATGCAATCTGGACGCCACATGGGCTTCATGTCAATTTTAGGAGACTTTGTGTGGTCTTTGCCACATATTAAGTATGGTGCCATACATTTTTTTTAACAATTTAATTTAAATAAAAACTACAAATTATATATATATATATATATATATATATATATATATATATATATATATATATATATATATATATATATATATATATTTCACTAGTTAAAAAAAGTTACGGGTGATTTGTTTCATCGCTTAAATATAAGCCCAAGAAATTCAAATATTTGTCATATTTTGTTCAATATGCTAAGAGTAATACAAATTATCGAATTTAATTTAAATAAAAACTAAAAAAGTTACTAATTAAATTAAATAGAAATACGTAGTAGAAGTACAAAAGTTTAAAAATTAAAAACACAAAATACATAAAAAAATACACAAATATAGAAAAGGATGTAAAAAAAAGAAATATATAATTAAGGGTATTATTTGAATTTCAAAAAAAAAAATTTGGAAAATAAATAAAAATAGAGAAAATGAAGAAAAGAAAGAGAAAGAGACAACCAAAAGAGAAAGAGAAAAGAGAGAGAGAAAGCAAGTGGTGCGGTCAAAAGGTGTTGTAGTTGGCTTGACCGCGGTTCGAACCGCATGGTGGGGGTGGTGTGGCCTGCATCTTACGTGGCAAACTGTGGGTGCTACCATATCCACTCACTCAAGTCTTATGAATCCATAATCGAATCAACATCGACACCACCACCTTGTGAGTCGAGATGCCTCTATAACGGATTCAAGAATTCATCAAATGAATTGTGTACGACTTTCCATCTAGCTCTGCTCTCTTACAGTCACAATCGATTTTTCCGCTTCTAACCCTCATTTCTCTCGGACTCTCGGATTCTCCTTATCCTTTAGACTCTCGATTCTTTGTGCTGATTTCAAAACCTTGCAAGTTGCGTGATATCTTTAAGATAAACCTATAAGTTTTCAGAAACGAAAAATCATACATTCTTAAGTTCTTATAAGATATTATCTTATAAGAACTTAAGAATGTATGATTTTTCGTTTCTGAAAACTTATAGGTTTATGTATTAGATTTTTTTTGATAATTTTTTTTTCTAGATTTTTGCATCTCATTTTATGTTATATCACATTTTTGTTTCTTAGATTTCTGAAGTCGATTTATTTAGAAAAATTTGATAATCAAGAATTATAATTTATGTTTCTAGATATTTGTATGTAATTATATAATCATAAATTTTATGCTTTAGTTTTTCTCGTATTTTGCTTTTGACTTTATTCTTTCAGACTTTATGTTCCAAATTTTCTACTGTTTTATTTTATAGCTAACATTGGTAGGTGCGTCTCTACAACTATTGAGAGAAGTTTAGAGAAGTTAGAAAGAAGTTTTAGCTAAAGAAATACCTAAGTTCAGTAGGCAGAGATAAGTTTACAATTATTTAAGGTGAATATTATGTATAGATGTATAGAGAAAGATATTGATAATCTTATGTATATAGAAATAAATGTTACATAAAATTGATATTTTTAGTTTTGTATGTAAAAAGCTAGAAATTTATTGTTTTTTGTTAATATTGGTGTTGTTTTTTGTAAATATTGCGACTATATTTTTGGGTTTTGATGATATTATTGATTATTATTATTATTATAAATGGTATTTTTTTCAAGATTTTATTCTATTTGGCATCGCGATATTTTTGACATTGGGGGCTTTTTTTTCTTCTCGCTCGGGCCAATGTATGTTTGGACTAGCCCTGATTACAATCCACATGAGTTCCTTATAAAACATGCAAATTCTTCTTAATATCCCAAAGAGACTCAAAACACCCCTTCGATATCTTTTACTATTACTTCTGTGACATTCAAACCAACATATTATATATCTTTTCAAATGTAAAAAAAGAAAAAACAATCTTTTAGGGTCTCTATTTACGTATCAAAATTCACTTCCCTATTTGATTTTTATAATGTGATATTTTTATAATGTGATACATAAGAGCATTGACTTATGTTCCTTGAGTTAGCTTTTGATGATGCGGAACCTATCTTCAATCTTCTTTGTATATGCATTTACAAACTGCAAATCAACAACAGATTAAGTAAAATAAACAATTTTCCAGCTTCAATTACGCCAGTATAAACATATACAATCTAAGTTGGAGAACATGCATTTAGTAAATACCTCAAAATTCAACTGCGTCTTCGTTGCATGCACTCTCGCATATCCAAATTCACTTATTCTTGATAAGCTCCAACTACCAGGCTAAAATCAACGACATAGTTATATCAGTATATAGTTTTCTTTAAACACATACTTTAAATTTGTAAAACTCACTTTAGGAGGGAATCCATCTAGTCTGAATCCAGCCATTCCAATAATCGTATGAACTGGTGCTTGATAATTACTATTGTCATATGTGTCTACTCCATCAGCACCCTTCTTCGGCATTGCTAAACATTTACTTTTATACACTGCACATGTTCTTTCATAGTTATGGACATGTCCAAACATAACCAAATCCACCTTGTTTGCAACTAACAAGGGTTCAACTGCTAGGAGAAATCTAATGTCAACACTTCCACAGCTAGAATACATTGGCCTATGCCTGTAATTAATAGCAACCACAAGAATTTAATTAAGTAACATTCCATGAAAATAGTTTTATTTTAACTCCATTTCATTTCATTCATAGTTTCAAATGTATGATTTTAGGGGTGACAAATCGTGCTATCGTTTCATGTTTCTGTCTGACACGACAAGACACCACAAGGTTTTATGTAACATGAACATGACACGACATGATATCTTGTTTTTTTTAACTAACACGAAAACAAACGAATTAAAAAACGACAAACACGAAAAATATATCATATACTAAAAGCTAGTTTATTTAATGAATACTTTATCAAATATAACACGAAAAACACGACAAAGAACTACTAAATCGTGTCAATTTTGTGTTGAATTTTGAACACGAACACGACACGACATCGTGTTTTTTTTACAATTAACACGAACACAAATTCAAATTTCAGTTTCGTTCCAATTTCGTTTCGTGTCGTGTATTTTTGTCATGTTGTGTCATAAATTGTCACCCCTATATGATTGTATCTTACCCTGTGAATATCAGCCATGGTGTTCTTGATCGATCCACAGAAGCCATGTCACGGCTCATCCATTGATACTGTTCATTGTGACATATATGAGTCAATTATTAAAAGTCGAATGATTTTTTTTTTTTTTTTGGATTTACAATGTGATTGAATTATATATACCTGTTCAGAGTTTCTTGACCAATCATGTTCGGTTGAAATAACTACAAAATGCACACTTCCTTGTTCAATGGAGTACCATGGCTTATCTTTTGCTGGTGTTGGCATTGGGAAATAGCTTTCATAAGGCACACCACATTCTCCTCCTGAATCTGGTGTTATGTATAATGAGCCTGAACTCACATAGTCCCTAATTGTTGTCCAACTTTGTTAGTTTTACTATTGTACTTATTGTAAAGGGATGATAGAACCCTTTTACATGATCCTCATTCTTTAAACTAATAATTACGTATGTTTATTTCATTTTTTGTTTTTGTTTCCTTGATTGTTGCAGAATTTAATATCACTTCATTAAGTGCAAGGAAAATTATGTGTGTGAGTTGTGCAGTTTAACCACTAATATTGTATTCATTCAATTAAAACATTTTTCGAAATGAACCATTTTGACATGAGTTTAACTTTTAACTATAATTTTGTGATATAGGTTTCACCATTAGTTTTCCAAGTTAACCATTTAAATTTTCTAATCAAACCATAAAAGTTTAAAATATTTTTTCAAATTAATCATTTTGACCTGAGTCATTTTGTTAATAATTTTTCAAATTAACATTTGACATGTTATATCATGTCAAAATGAAAATTGGAAATAATGTTTGAAACGATCTCTGTTTGATAGTAAATATATTAGTTTTCACCAGTAATATTCTAAAGGTTGAATGTCATAATGGTTTAAAAACTTTTTTGTATCACAAAAACTATTGTTTTAAAAATAGTACTATCATAAGATATGATGAAACTTCAACTTTTTGTTCATAAAATACGCTTATTAATATGGCTTTTAATGGTATTTTATGAACAAAACATATGATTTGCTTACATTCTGATTTTATTTTTATAAATCAATGATGTTTTGTTAAAAAAAAAAAACAAGTATTTCATTTCCAATTTATGAGGTTAACCTTATCCGAAATATCCAATTTGAAAGGCTATACCAAGTCCAAATAGTTAATTTGTAAAAAATGTCCAAGACTTTTATAGTTTGATTGGAAAAAATAAAGTGCATTCCATTAAATGGCAAAATTTCCCAAAAAAAGAATTGTTTGTTTGCAATTTGCCTTTTCATTATTATGGAATTTAAGCAAGAATTTCCAGCAAATGAATCTTTTAATGTCTAGTTATACGATCATACCTTTCATGGTTTCCAATTGCAGTCATATAAGAAACTTGTGAAGCCACAGGTGTAATAAGGTGAAGGAAGAAATCCCACTCCACTAGAAAACCTGTTGCATAACTTATATCCCCAATATGGAATATGGAATCCACATTTCCTGATGATATTTCATTAGCCATGGCTTGAGTCACAGCTATTGACCCGGGCTATATACATATTTATCAATAACAATATATTTAAAACAAGATTCATAACTTTAGAGAATAATAATTTTTTTGAATAATCAAGTTGTTGCAATCCAAATGAGTTTTACCTGAATATAGTGTTCAATTGAAGCGTCTCTAGGGGCCTTTCCCATATCTCCAAATGCAAGGAATTTGAGTTCATTTGATCCTCCACTTGGTGGAGTTTTGAAGTTAATTTTAGCACTCCAACCAGCCGAATTGCTGGAAAATTATTTAAAAAAAAAAAAAAAAAAAAAAAAAAAAAAAAAAAAATTAAATATATCAGCCACATTCATCCATCTCTTGTTTTCACATTACATCGGTTTTCTTTTACGAATTCGATTTTATATAGAAATTAATAATCAGAAAACTACAGGATATAACAACGTACTTTACTAGTTTTACCAATATAAACAATATACAGTAGTATACATGCATTTTTTTTACCAAGAAGATGATATTAATTGCAGTTTTTTTTACGAATAATAGCAATATGGAACTCATGATAGCATGTAATTACATTTTCTTTACATATAAAAGCAATGTAGTTACATTTTTAATCATAATGGCAATGTACTACAAATTCTTTAATGATAACATTTGAAGTATAATGTTGATATTGGTAGCAAAATGAAAGCAAATTGCTATTATAGGTAAAAAATAAAGTGCGTTCTTAGTATTGGTAAAATAAATACAACTACATTGCTAGTATGGGTAAAAATAAAGTATTTTTCCTATATAGGTAGCAAGTGAAAAGTGTGTTGTTATTCTCCACAATTTGCTATATAAAAATTGATATAATATTAGTTTACCTTCCATATCTGTATGAGAAACGTGTAGAAGGCTTTAATCCAGTCATTACAGCAGAATGAATGTATCCTGGATCATGCCAGCCAAAATCTACTGCGGGGCTTGGTAATGCAGAAGCTTCATATTTCCAAAACATGAAAAGAAATTTGGAGTAATTTAGTTTTAATTGTTAACAACTAATTAAATATAATGACACATATGTACTTGTTAGAAAACCAAAATACCAAGATTTCAAGACTATTATCTCTAAATTAGGATGCAAGAAATTAAAAAAATCATATTGAACGATAATTGGTGGTCGTGGATAAAGATAAAAGTGACATTGAATTATAATGAAACATAGATAATAAAATTAAATATAAGAACTCACTGCACATGCTATCTTGGGAAAATGTAGTAACACGTGAAGTTTGTGATTTCCCATTCGCATATTGAACTTGTTGAGGGTTCTTGTCTCCACTCACCCATGTTAATCTCATCTGGACATGAGAGCATTGGTTTTTAATATAAATCATTACTTTAACGGAATATTTCATAGAATAGCAACATACTTTACTTTCTCTACTAGAGAAATGTACATTATTTTTATACATAGTAGCAACGTAATTACATTTCTTTTTTAGATACGAGTAATGTACTTTAATTTTAACCTAAAATAACAATTTACTTGCGTTTTCTACTTGTTACATATTCATGTTATATGTAAAGAAATGAAAGTACATTGCTATTATTAGTAAAAAAAATTGTAATCATATTGATTTTATATGTAAAGAAAATATAATTGCATTGCTTTTATATGAGTTACATATTGTTATAATTGCTTGTGAGAAAATGTAATATGAAGCTATTATGGGCACATATAACATAAATAGAAGCATATTGCTATTATGTCTAAAAAGTAAAGTAGATTGTTGATATTGGTCAAAAAGAGTAATTTAAGTTGTTATTTCTTGAAAACTACATAAAGTATATTGAACTATAGGTGCTTACTGATGTCCCTGTAGAATCAACACTAGAGAGATGCCCATATAATGGTTTCTTTGGATTTGAAAACTTGAGAAGTTCAGATATTGCTAAAACACAAGGTGTTTGAAATCCAGCACCAAAGAAGACAAATTGAATGTCAGTTCTAATGTTGATAACATGAAATGTGATTGAGGCACTACATGTTGTCACCAGGCACTTTCCCATTTGATCATATTTTTTACATTCCTTCTTCTTGCATCCGATATAGCCTGGATCATTGCTTACAAATTGTGCCTGCATTTTATTCAAAATTTAATTAACTTCCAAGAGCATCTAAAACCGTTGGCAATGCATTAATTACTTTTTGCATGAACTATGTTCCTTGAAGTTCTGCAGTTATACTTTTCTTCGAAGTCATTTCTGTAAATGGGACAAAATAGGGTATATGATAACTGTAGATAAATGTGCAACTAAACAAAAAGTCCAGGGACCATTTCTGTCAATAGGGAAAAGAAGTTGAAGTTGACTATATATAGATACACATCAGTAGAGTATAAGTTCAAGATTTTGTTTTCTTCTTTGTCTTCTCTCATTGTACTTCTATCTAACCATTAAGAAATAAAAAGTAACCTCAATTCTTGGCTAGTGTTAAGTGTTGTTAATTTCTTAAGATCTTCATAATTTCTAAGTTTGGCTTCCGCAATCATAACAATACATCATGTCACGTCAGCAGGCAACCAGATTGATCAGTCAAGTGGTCAAAATTGTAACAAACTAGAAACGCAGTGTCAATTTCGAGCCAAAAAAATAACGCAGTGTCAAAATCAAATTTTCTTGTAAACTTAATTAGCTGACATTTGTGGTGTTTACCCTAAGTATTAACCCCAAATATGAAGATTTCAATAACCACCGAAACATATACCAAAAACTGCCACCTGGCACTCTAGAATATGTTCTAGACGCAATGCATAACTGAATTTTGAATATGACACACAAACCTAAAACCGTAAGTAACTAGACCTATGTGGATGCATGGTGATTAGTGGGAAAAGATTTAAATTTTTTTCTGAGGGATTGATAGCGTGAGCATTAAGAATACCAACTTTATGCACTTTTGCTCATCTTTATCATTTTTTTCAACTTATCCTCCACTTTTCCACCAAACGCACTAGGCAGCCTAACATTTTATGACATAGTCCTCTTTATAATCACATGCGCACAAAAGACACTTGTAAAAAGGAATAAGTTCACACAGAACTCTTACAAGTGCTTGCTTCTACTCATCACATGTGGTTCGATTTGCAATATTCACATTCATGTTGTTAGCTGATATTCAATGAAAAGCAACTCCGGTGTATAAAGCATCCATTTGTAGTGAGGGGTCCCCACTAAAAGGGTTAAATGTAGGCAAACCGTATCCTTTATTTTATTTTATTATTTTGTAAGAGACTACTTCGGGTACTTAACTCAAAGTCAGACGCAACTATGTAATAAAGTTATTTACATGTGGAATTTGCAAATTCAATTACTTCGAAAAAGAAGCCAGGATCATTTTTATTGGTGGACTTTTTTGGTTATTTATTTATTTTTTATTACTTTTTTTAGAACGACAAATCTATTCTACTCCTAAATTATTTCCTAATTTCAACCTCTATAAGGGAAGACAACACCGATGGGTTAAAAGACTTTTGGTTTTGGTTAAATTAAGAGTAAATTACACGAATGGTCCCTATGGTTTGATGTAATTTACGCGTTTGGTCTCTAACTTATTTATTTAACTCAGAAGGTCCCAACAGTTTGTTTTTGTTACAAGCTTGGTCCCTACTGTTTGTTTTTTGTTATGCATTTGGTCCCTGTCTTACCTAAAAAGCCGATTATTTAAATAGAAAAAAATAGTGGGATAAATAAAGTAAGGTGAAGAGTGGGGTTAGAAGTCTGTTTATTTAAATAAATTAAAAAAGCAAGGGCAAAGTTCTCTTTTTAGGTAAGACAAGGACTAGACGTGTAACAAAAACAAACAGTACGGACCTTCCTAGTTAAAAAGATAAATTAAGGAGCAAACATGCAAATTATCATAAACCATAAAGACCATTTGTGTAATTTACTCTTAAATTAATTAACAAGTGAATATGAACAAGTCAAAGAAACTAGATTGTGTTTTTATATTAATCATTAAGAACACGATTTGCCTCTTTTTATTTTTTTTTAATAATAGGGAGGCGATATTTTATTATTGATACTAGTCAAATATGCCATTGATGTTAAAAAAAAAAAAATCCAAGATGTATATATAGTACTTGTAATTTAATGGTTAATTTGTAACTCAAACTTCGCACCTTTAGGTTATGATAAATATAGTGCCCACCATTTGATCAAGCTTGACTTCCTTTTTCCTAATATAATATAATATTACACAAGACTTCCTTTTTTCGTATAGGCCATCCGATATTTGATCCGATGGTAATGTTGGATTTTACGGATAAAAAAACTAACCCCATGACTCAACTATATTAGTAATGAATGAGCTCCTATACACAAATGAAGATAAGAGATAAGAAATACATCCCCATGCTATTCTGAGGGCAGAACATAGCCCGAAATTGAAACCCCCAATACATCTACTCCTATCGTCTCTAGTAAATGGTATGTGTAACTTTTATTACCCTCCTTTTATTGTTTTCCTTTATTTCCTTGTTATATGAGTTGATCTAAACTAAACACTTCAACTTCATTGAATCGTAGTTACTTCGCTAAACAAAAGAACTAGAGTACATATATTTATGCCACATATTCAAATGTAAGTATATATTAAAACAATAATTAATTAATGAAAAGTACACAAATAAAAACTATAGTGTTTGGCTTTCAGCTATCAATATCAGTTACAAGTTATTGATTATAAGCTTGGAGTTATTTTTACCAAACACATTTCTTATTATGGGGTGTTTGGATAAATAGTTTTTAATTTATTAGCTTATTGCTTATTTGCTTATTGTGGTGAGAATAAACATTTTTTTTTTAAAATGTGTTTGGATTAACTTATTGCGATGGGAATAAGCAATAAGCATTTAAGTGTTTGGCAAAATAAAACAGTTTATATGAGCAATAAGCAATAAGCAGCCTATTTTTTCCCTATCCAAACACCCCTATATTTGTCACATAAGCTTTTCATAAACTATTATCTCATTTTCTATAAATACATAATTTATCTTCATCTCTATGAAATGATTAATAAAACCCCTATCTTATTTGTCTTCTTTAAGAACACATAAATAGTTATAAAAATAGAAGACATCATTGAAAATACTCCAGAACAATAGTTCAAAATTTAATATTGTATTTCCATAGCCATGTATAGTTTTATAAGTCGTTGGAGCAATAGTTACAATTACTCACCCAACAAAACCAATAACTTTAATTTTCAAATAACAAAACCTTTAGAACAAACTACAATTAGAGGTTATTTGGCTTAGAAAAAAAGTCCTAGTATTTGGTGACGTGCATATTGATTTCCTTTTACAATACAACAATACAAGTAAGTAAGGAAATACAAAACAAACTTTCCTAAGCTATGCCGTATTAGATTTGAGAAAAGTCAATGTATTGAATGATGCGTATATAGATCTTCTTTATAATACAACAATGCAAGTTAATAAGACCATCCAGTATGGATAGCCTGATTGCCTTCGTGATTGAGCTGACCACGGCAGTGCACACCATCTCGGCCGGTAGTGGTTCATGGTTTTCGTGGTGGTTCGTTGTGCATATCACGAATTGAAACGAACAATCCTATTGGCTTTGTTTGCAACGACTACATTTTCATTTGTAACATATACTTTTATTTTTAATTTTTTTTACCTTTCAAACATATTAAACATTTTTCTATAAATACCACACTTTCTATTATACTCACATAATTTTTCTTTCTTTTCTCACAATCACACACTTGTCTTGCATTATCATTCAAAACTAATGGCTCCTAAAATGATGAATTGGTCAGAAAATGAAGAAGAAAATTTAGCATGAGCATGGGGTAGCGGATTCAGAAAACTCATATAATATAATTGTTGGATTAGGTGTCTAAGCTCATAACTATAACTGGGATGTACTTGATCCGATAGTAGCATGATCCTTTTGGGTTGCCGTCACCAGTGCAATTTGATAGGATAGACTTTTGAGAATAAGGTTATTTGTGATTTATTAATATAATATAAGTATAATATATTAACTGATAAATCATATTATTTAATTAGTATTGATCAATAATTAATTTAGTGATCAAAAGAGACTAATTAAATATACGGAGACTGATTAAGTAAATCAATGATTCTTATAGTGTGGGTCAATGATCCATGGTTAAGTAGGATGTGTTAAACCAATATGATAGTCCATGGAGGTTTAACCCATGGAGCCTATGTAATATAAAGGGTCATAGTGCATTAAAGTTTGCATGGATGTAACCCTAGCTTTTGTAACACTATAAAAGGAACCCCCTAGAGCCAAAATTAGTTGCCTCATTCATTCTAAGAGAGTGATAATTGATTTTGAGCTAACTAGTTTGTTCTCTCAAGTCTCCTCTTGCATTTGGTGTTTGTGACACATTAGAGTCATCACACTTGAGGCGCTAAAGCTTTCAAGGCCAAGAACTTCAAACTACATAAGAGGTATTCATCAAACTATGAGTTTTATATTGTATATCCTCTATTGTGTGCTAGTTAGGATGTATGTTTTAGAAACCAAAAGTTTTAAAGAGTTACAAAAATTGCCCTCAAGTGTTGGAATTTATAAAATCTCACTAATGAAACATTTAATTTCATACCTTAGAATTTTAAAAGTTTAAAATAAACCCTTATACTATTATGATATTATAAGTTTAATAATATAAATATATATATATATATATATATATATATATATATATATATATATATATATATATATATATAAAAGACAAGTCAGTGTTACCGTTAGTAAGCCTCATTCACGAAGCCGGTCTATAAGGAGGGTATAAGGTTACTGCCAATAAAATGATGGTTTAATTAGTTTCCACTCTCACCCACCGCTTCTTTGATTGGTGGAGGGTCGTTAGCCGAATGGGTATGATATGACATTAATTCTCATTAAAAGTATAATAATAATTATAAAGTAACTAAACATTTACTAAATTTCCAATCTTAGTTACTTTAGGAAAAATGTAAAAATGGTGCTATTTAATGAAATTGCACTTTGCACCTTAGTAAGTCATTAGTGGAGCGTGTATGGTTAACCGACACATTAATAGGGGACTGCCAAGGGTGGCAAAGGGTAGTTAGATGTTAATCTTAGATCAATGGAGCGTGTGTGGTTAACTGACACATTGATTAGGTGATTTTTAACATTAAGAGCACTAAACACGTTTGCATTGTTATTCACAACTTGTTTGTGATCCTCGGCATCTCAGCCACAAACTTGAAGGGCACAATCGAGATTTAAACATGTCATTGAAAAGTTCAATGAATCTCAAAAGAATCTAGGAATTTCAATACAATAAAAAACTTAATAATCAATTTTTTTTTCATGGTGGAAAATTGGTAAATCGTCATTTACCTACTTTCAAATATTTTGCGATTGGATTACGGCATCCGTCTTCCGAATTGTAAAATATTGTATTAGGTCCTAGCCTTAATATTTCATTTGGGAGCAATGTTAAGGATTCTCATCCTAATCTAACCTTTGTTCTTTTTCTTTTCAGATGTCAATCCCTTACAATGCTTCAGGCTCCAACCCTTCTAGCTCATTCTCCCCTATGAACTTGGTTGGGAGAACTATCTTTGATGGGTCAAACTTTAATGATTGGATAAGAAACATCCGTATGGCCCTTTGCTATAAGGACAAAGAATATATCCTCTATAAAGAGCTGAAGGAGATTGATGAACAAACTGCTACTCCCGAACAAATCGAGGAATACACGGTTCAAGAGAAGGACGCGACAAATGTGTCATGCATTATGATTGCTACCATGACTGTTGAGCTTCAAAAGTCCTATGAGGACTTCTGACCCTTCGAAATGCACCAAGATTTGATAGAAGGTACCATCAAAGTGCTCGGCAGGAAAGGTATGAGATCATTGCCTCCATGATCACAACCAAAATGAAGGCTGGAGAGTCCAACACGACCTACTTGCAAAAGATGTAGAGATATGTGGACCGCTTGGTAAAATTGAATGCCAATTTTGATGAAGAATTGGCCATTGACATCATCATACATTCGTTGCCTTCTTGTTATGATCAGTTTTGTATGACCTATCATATGAACAAGGAGGATGTCACTCTTAGCAAGCTTCAATGCCTTCTAAGAACTGCAAAAAGCAACTTAAGAGGCAAGTCAGTTGTACCTACTCCTACTACTGTTGCCCCTGTTCTGGAATTGGACATGGGAAAGGGAAGAAGATGAAGAATCCTTCTAAGAGTCGCAATGGAAATTCTCTTGATGGATCCTCTTCCAGTAGGACCAAACTTGGTTCTGCTAATCCCTCTATCAATCCAAAGGATGCAGAGTGCTTCCATTGTCATGAAAAAGGGGATTGGAAACAAAATTGCCCCAAATACTTGCAGGACATTAAGGATGGGAAGATAAAGCTCACATTCATAGGTATTTACACTATTCTTTCTAATAATTCATCACATTCTAATTCTTGGGTTTGATACAGGTATTTACATTATTCTTTCTAATAAACCTATCCGAATTTTAGACACTTAACTGCTTAAGTCTTAAAAATCCAAATGAAAATTAAAAACATTCATAAAAACATGTTCAAACTAAACATTAATACAAACATAGATAATTCTTATTATATAATACTTATTAAATATTGATACTTATACATTTAAAAATTATATATATATATATATATATATATATATATATATATATATATATATATATATATATAATTAAAAATATAAACGGGTTGGCGGGTTAACCAGTGGTTGATGAGAAACTTATATATGACCCGTTTAATAAACGGGTCGGCGGGCTGAAAAACTCAACCCAAACTCATTTATTTCGTGTCGTGTTGTGGGTCGTGTCGAAAATTGTCAGCCGTAGATCCAATAAGTAGTCAATCTATAATAGAAAATTGCATGGTTCCTTAACTAAATGAAGCCAAAAAACGGAATGCTCAACATTACTTGTGGCGGGTCGATTCAATCCGAACTAGTAAAAACCAACAAATTTGCAAAAAAACAAAAAAGAACACCCAATTTGCAAAAAACCGTGTTCAACTGGAACGAGCGAACCTCTAAAACCAGTAAAAACCAACATACTTGACCCCTAAAACAAGTATTAAAAAAACTTTACTTTACACAATCTCATTTCTTTTTAAAATGCTCATTTACAACAAACCAACGATATGTGAGCAATTATGTTGCTTTTCAAGTTTCCCTATAACCTTTCAGTAATTTTTTATAACACTAAACAATTAGAATCTTTTTCTTGTTATCTTTAATGAGGGATATGTTTTGATAAACATTAACCATTTTCTTATCTTTTTCTCTTTATCTTTAATATGAGATGTTTTGATAAACATTAACCATTTGCTTTGTAAATTTAAGTATAAACCTTCTACTTTTTTTGGTTGTTTATTTTGTCAAATAATATAAAGTTACTGTTTTCTTCGAGACAGGTTCTAAAAGTCTTTCTATATAAATATTAAATAAAATTAAAAAATTAGATGGGTGCTCAAACAACCTTGGTAAATGCTAAATTAACCACGAATCCAATATATTTTGAAGCATACAACGTGACATCTCATGGCAAAGGATGAAAAACCTCCAACTACTTCATACGCAACTGCTTCTATTCATAATATCTTCTATGTCGTCACTTGAAAGTGTCGCAAACAAACCGTACGTGTACGCCTATATTTGGGACATGATATGCTACATAACAAAAATGTCCCCTTAATATATGTTATGATTAACTAGGAGTCATAATCTTAATGGGAAAACGAAGCCACAATAGCACGGAATTTTCCCGTCCACTCACGACAAAAATACTAAAACTTTGTTTATACATATTACCAAGTAAATATAATTAAATTTATAAGTCTTTTTAAAAAATAACTTTATCGTAAAAAAAACAAGTAAACGCTTGTTTAAATTAAAAAAGTATAATATTTGTTTTTGATATGTAGTTTAAAATATATTGATTTAATATTTATTACATATTTTGAAAAAAGAAACACTTATATATATAGATAAAACTATAAATGTGAGATTGGATTGTATTAAGATCTTAAGATCCTAGTCGGGATAATAAGATTTCACTATAGATTTTTTTTTAAATAGATCATCCTACCGAGTTTGAGATTGTTTAGATCCTAGTCGGGATAATAAAATTTCACTATAGATTTTTTTTAAAATAGATCCTATTGAGTTTGAGATTGTTTTTTACTTGTAGGATTCTAAAGTCATAAAAGCTTAAGATCATAAGATCTTAAAATCAAGATCAGGATCATAATAATAATGATATAGATCATAGTATACATTTTATGGTTGCTAAATGTTATCAGGTAAATAGCTAAGTTTTAGGAATTAAAGTGCTCCTGCAATTATTTCTTCTCATCAGATGAGATGAAAATATGCGTAAAAAAGAAAGAAAAAAAAATTAAAAGAAGGAATTAATGGATTTCACATATTATATTTTATGTGTAAGAGGATGAATAAAAATCAAATGTAAAATGTGTAAGAGAATGAATAAAAATGAAATGTAAAATGATATTTGAAATTTTCATTTTAATATGCCTGAGAAGGGCCTTTCGTAAGGCATATTTACTTTTTGCAGCGACATATGCCACTAACCTACGACAGTCATTAATTCGTTATTTAATAGTATATTGTTCACTACATCATTACATTATTGCGGTATATATTATATTATTACTTATATTACATATATCGTTATTTAATTCGTTATTGTTACATTGATAATTAGAAAATACACAAACTTTGCTTAAATTAAAATCAAAATTACAAATTGTGCATTACCTGTTTAACATTATTATTGGATTATTAAATTAAATAAATAGTTTTTTATTTACAAAATATAGTAATAACTTTTTAAATATATCACCAATTTGGTAGAAATTGTCAACACCCGAATTAAAACCTAGGACCTCAAATCTGAGGGACAAATCTTCTATCAAGTTGGATAATCCCATATTAGCACGAAAGTAATAACAAAAATTAGAAGGATATTTAATTTGTCATTAGGTATATTAATAACAACTTTTTATTAATTAAATGACAACTTACTACATTACTGTTTATAGCGCAAATCATAATTATCTAAGATGTGCGAGTTAAAACCACTTTTTTCAAATATATATGTATGTAACAGCAGTGTTGTGAATGCTAAATGTAAAACGGACACTAATTAATTAAAAAAAAATTGCATTGATTGATAATTAGAAGACTTATACCTTCACTGGATAATGGCAGAGAAGCGGTTGTGCACTCAAATCACCCGTCTGCTGATAAAGAATAACGTTTTGAGGGCAAGCGTTAATGCTGCATGGCATTTTAATTAATTAATAACCCAATTATTTTTTCAAATTAACCATAATTACACAAACATCTACTTACATACATAAATATACATAAACTTACTTAGCATTTGAAGGTGTTATCATACCAACCCAATCACTCTTGGAAGGAAGCAACACACCACTAACAGTCACTGTGATCATCTGGTCATCTAAAAGCTCAGATTTTGAGTTTACTTGTATTTTCCGATATGGGTTTTTGCCCAAACAAGCTCCAAGTTTTCTTCTATTTACAAGTCGAAAATCTGATATTGCAGTATAGTTCTGAAACCCATCCATGGAGTCCAATAGCTTCGTATGTGACAAAGGAGAAACTGAAGAAGATGATGCATGATGTAACAAAGAAATGGAACAAGATAAGAAAAATGTAAACCACATGGTAGAATGGAGTGAAGGAGTTGTGATAAAAATAGGAATTAAACAGTTGGAGGGGAATTTATGGGCATTGTAGCATGTAGATCCTAAAAGTATGGATGCAAGTCCTTTTATAATAGCTTAGTGTAAACTAAGATGGCGTCTACAAGTCAATTTTCTTAGGGTGCTTCACCCAAAGGCAAACGTGCAATCAATAATGAATGGATAAATTTAAAATATAATAAATAATGACAAAAAACATTAGTTGTTCTTGATAAATATTGACGAATGCCGAATGAAAGCATATTGGAGAATTGCGTAGAGGATTGCAAAAATAATAATTGACGC
The DNA here is from genome assembly GCF_051521515.1 of Lactuca serriola. Lineage (NCBI taxonomy): Eukaryota > Viridiplantae > Streptophyta > Magnoliopsida > Asterales > Asteraceae > Lactuca > Lactuca serriola. The sequence continues at coordinate 143,986,209 of NC_136408.1, read as the reverse complement.
AGGATGAGTGTATTTTTGGTAGATATATCGGAATCAATGTATATTTAAAACAAGACTAAAACAATTAAAATTTAGGACAAATTATACAAACGGTCCATGTGTTTGGGGTAATTTTCACCGTTGTTTGGTATTTTTTTTTTTAATTTTTTTTTTGACGGTACCCAATAAATGTTTTTGTTTTAATCAAATGTAAAATGAGTGATTTACCCTTACATTATATATAGGGAGAATTTCATATACGTCCCTCTTAAATTTCAAAATATCATATTTGTCCAACTTAATTTCTCAATATCATATTTACCTTTCATAAACCTTCAAAATATCATATTTGCCCAAATCCTTTTTTATAATGTTTTTAATATTTTATAATCATTCTTTATACCTTAGAATTATTATAATAATTAAAAATATTAACAATATTATCCTTACGTCTATGATAATGGAATGTGAACTTCTAAATTGTAAGAATGTCGCCCTTTTGACAAACAAAAAGATTCATCTTCAACCCTTTATATAAAATATATATTTTGATTGTCTAGTTTTTGTTGTTGATTATTATTATCATGTTGTAGATACATGTTATTTTAGATATTACTATTAATATTTTAATGTTTAAAATGTACATATACGATATTTTAATATTTAAGAAGGGTATATATGATATTTTGATGTTTAAAAGGGATATATATATGATATTTTGAAATATTATGAAGGGTAAATATGATATTTAGAAATTTTATAAAGGGTAAATATGATATTTAAAAATTAAGTTGGGTAAATATGATATTTTGATGTTTAGGAAGGGTATATATGAAATTCTCCCTTATATATATATATATATATATATATATATATATATATATATATATATATATATATATATATATATATATATATATATACTTACGTTATTTTATTCAAAGTAATTATTATGTTATTGTATGCATAAATATGGACCAATCAAATTTACTTATTTTAACAAAATGATTAATATATATTATCGAATTAAATATAATTGAAAAATATCATTTTAATTAATTACAAGGGTAATTTAGTCAATTAATATAGATTTAATAAAGGAAAACTGTATTTTTTTGGGATCATAGATTTTGTTAATTTTAAAAATCCGATTGTACGAATTATAATTCTTTTAATTCAGACATTCTGACAGAATATGTTTATGAGTATATTCAAAAATAAAAATATTCTTGAACCATAAATAATAAAAATATATTCTTGAACCTATTTCTTGATCATGACTTTAAAAACTTCTTGTAGAATAACAAATTTTTGAACAATCAATTGACGAATAAAAACAAAAAATACATTATTTTTTATAGAATACATGTAACAATTATTAAGAATTACATTTATTGTTAAAAAATAAAACTAAAAAAAATTCAAAACGGGAAAGAAAACATCAAATCTAACAACGACACTAATACATTCTAAATGAATAATATTGATTAGAATCATTTTCAATTTTGTGGTCTGTTCTTAAAGCATCAACTTCTGTGAGAACAAAACAAAATTGTAGTTTAGATTCCAATAATGCCTTAGCAAATGAAAAATAAAAAACTAAATTCCTTTGGAAAAAGATGTGGACTTGTGAATTGCACCAAAACCAATAAACAAGGATTGTAGAACATGCATAAATCAGTGAGAAAAATATTCATACTCCATTCCAACAGAACTGGAATTCATGATTCCATTCCAACAAAATTGGAATTCATGATTCCTTTTATCTTCTTCATGACTCCATTCCAACAGAACTGGAATTCATGATTTCATTCCAACAAAATTGGAATTCATGATTCCTTTTATCTTCTTCATGTCAATCTCAAGAATTGTACTACACATTTATGTTTTGTTTTCCCTTAGATCACAATGTACTCCATATCTATCAAAATTCATAACTATACAATAAGATCATCAAGAGAATTGATTTTTTTTATCTATTTAACTAGTAAAACCCAATCAAAAGAAACACATCTAATCAAAAAATAGATCATCAACATTGTTCTTCCTTCTCTTTTCTGTCAAATGAATCAACCAAAGCCTTCCTTGTTCTTCTCCTTTGTTTTCCTGCCAAAGAACACTACTAGAGATGGGTAAATCAAGAGAGCAACAACCCTCTCTTGGTCATCCTTGCTCATCACCGATTCCACAAGCAAAAACCACTGATTTCTTGCTTCCATTACCATTAAAAATTAAATAAAAAAAGATGAAGAACGAAGGGGCTGTAGAAACAGCCCCCTGCTCACCTGTTTCACTGCAAATCCCCCATCCCCTTTATGTTTTAATGGTCAATAGCCCCATTTTCATGTTCTCTTCCTTGTAAAAACAACAAACCCAAACATCCATCTTTTCCCTCTATTGATTTCCGTCTAAAACAAGCAAAAAAAATAGAAACAAACCTCAAAAAGTAGAAGGAAATGTCGACTGCCACCACCCTAGACGACCCACTACCGCCCTACAACTCCCATCTGCACCCACGGCAGGCCACCGCAACTTTGTTGCTTCTTCCTTCGGTCTAGCCAAAGCCCAGAGGTCCTCCCTTTTCCCCTCGTTTTCCTCCTTCTTTGCTGTTTCCATTGACCGCATCGGTCGTCGCTGCTACGGTGCCTCCGCCGCTGCTACTGCTGCTACCGATTTGGTGATGGCATCTTCAACGACGGGAGTAGGGTTCTTCAGTATCTTCTTGATCGTCGTCGGGAAATTAGTTCAATAGCCGATTGGATGGTCGGCGTGAAGGAGTCTGCAACCAGTGACGAAGATTGATCCTACACCGGTGATGAAGATTGATTAGATCAGTCGTATGCCTTATATAAAAGGGGGGAATTAGGTTAAAATCAACGTAACTAGCAAAATTATAGGGAGTATTTGTGGAAGTTATTTGTCAAATTACCTAGTTACCCTTATTGATTTATTTAATTATTGTTTTTTCTATTAATTTTTGATTGGTCCACAATTATGCATACAATAATACAATACATAGTTAGAATACCTGAACCTATCTCTCTCTCTCTCTCTCTCTCTCTTTGTATATATATATATATATATATATATATATATATATATATATATATATATATATATATATATATATGGAAGGGTTATTTGGAAACCAAAAAAACCCTAAAATATTCTTGAACCATAAATAATAAAAACTTCTTTTAGAATATATATATATATATATATATATATATATATATATATATATATATATATATATATATATATATATAGGGAAGGGTTATTTGGAAAACAAAAAAACCCTAAAAATATTCTTGAACCTATTTCTTGATCATGACTTTAAAAACTTCTTGTAGAATAACAAATTCTTGAACAATCAATTGAAGAATAAAAACAAATAATACATTATTTCTTATAGAATACGGGTAACAATTGTTAAGAATTACATTTATTGTTAAAAAATAAAACTAAAAAAACTTTCAAAATGGGAAAGAAAACATCAAAATCTAACAACGACACTAATACATTCTAAAAGAATAATGTTGCTTAGAATCACTTTCAATTTTGTGGTCCGTTCTTCAAGCATCAACTTCTGTGATTCCAATAGAATTGGAATTTGTGATTCCATTCCAATAGAATTGGAATCTCACCAATATCATCCGTTGAATCATCTACATAAACAAGTTGATTTTTATCATATAAGAAGAAGTAAATTTGATATGAAAATAGTAACAAACTACCTTCACTTTGTACTTTCCATTCCAAAAGAATTGGAGTCTCACCAATATCATCCATTGAATCATCTACAAAAACAAATTGATTTTTATCATATAAGAAAAAGTAAATTTGATATTAAAATAGTGACAAACTGCCTTCACTTTGTACTTTACATATAAGAAGAAGGTCATTAACAAAGCCTCTTTTACAGTATACCTATTTGCAACTACAGTTACACTTACAGATCGTCACTGGCTTAAACTCTACCCTAAACCTCTACACAAATAAAACCTATAAATAAGGACCGGTACAATTTATGTTAAAAAAGTCTCATTTACATTGAATCGACTGGAATAATCAATTCACGCACACAGATACAAGCGTATACCTGAATTTTGAGTGATTGAAGAATCGACATAGAAAACGAACAGGGAAGGCGGGAGCGGAGTGACAATGAAGCCAGGACCACCACCGCCATTGAGAGGAAGCAAACAATGATGATTTTGAATTTGTGGAAACGCTTCCTTCGCCGATTGCTGCCATTGTCGGCGGACTCCTCACTATGTAGAATTGTTGAACAGAAGGGGATTTTCAAATGTATCCCGACCTTTTTCCTCATCTTCTCCTAATTACTCATGTCTTCAACGAACGCCTTCTCTCTTTCTCTGGATCGAGATCATCTAGTGTATCGGTGTAACGCCCGTAGATCCGGGCTAGTCAATTAGAGGCAATAAGGGTCGAAAACGACTTTTTGACAAAATATTATTTAGAATAAATAATCTTAACCAAGTTGTAGAATGTGTCACAAGGTTTCCGTACATATAAAGAACGCCGAAATCCGAGTTATAACGAAGAAGTTATGACCCGTCGAAGTTTCGCGACGGAACCGGCATGGCACCGGGAAGCGTAAATAGTGAATTTACGATAGAGCGAGATTTAGCCTTAGCGATCTAAACTAAAGTCGTAGATTATGTTAAACTAAGAACATCGATAAAAAGAACGCCCAAATCTGACTTCGTATGAAGAAGTTATGATTTTTCGAAGTTTCGGAATAGCAGTGTACAACCCGAAATTCGAATATTGGATCGATTGATTTTTAGCCGACACGACCTAAACGAGAATCTAAGGTCTCGTTAAAAGTAGCGTAACGAGAAAAAGATAGGCGAAAACGGATGTCGGATGAAGAAGTTATGAGGATTTAACGGACCAATCTTGTCCCGGCCCGTTAATAATATACAATTTAAAATCGAGTCAAAATTAGCCGACAAAGTCTAAACGAAAGTTGTAGAGTACGTTCCCACCTTCGCGTGGATATAAAGAACGTCAAAAATGGAGATCGTATGCGAAAGATACGAATTTTTAAAGTTTAGACTCGAAATTACGAAGTCTGTTGCAAATCCGATGACGTGGCGCAATCTGGACCCTCCATCGCTGACTCATTACCCGCCTCGGATGAGTGACGCGTCGCCCCTCGCTACGCCCAGCGTACAGCTTCACCCCTCGGTCCACAAGCAGCCGTGTAGCTCCGGTCTTCATCCAACACGTGGCTCGTACGAAGCTTGCTGGCACTCTTATCCGAACCATTACGCCCAGCGTAGGTCCGAGGTACGCCAAGCGTACCGAGGCCTCACAGGCTATAAAAGGGGGCCGAGATTTCTTCATTCTTCACACCATTTTTCGCTTCTCTCTCTCTAAGTGCTATACACCCCCCTAAGCCCTAGTTAAGCCCCTTAGCTCCCGAGGGAAGCCCCGAGGCTCCCGGAGTCCCGAGAAAAAGAGCCTTTCGGTTTTGAAACGCTACTCCAATTAAGTTCCGGTTTTTAATAAAATTCGCTGTAAGTGTGCTACGCTTATGCAATTTTTTATATAGCTTTCAAATAATTATAGGAATGTTATTAGGTCCTTAAAATAATTATTTGGGCTATTATTATGAGTTATATTGAGTGTTATTAACGCTTATATAATAATAATAATAGTCAGACAATTAATTTGTCGCGGTTATCGTTAGACTAAACTCTAGTGGTATCGATACTAGGTTTTATCGAAGGAATATCGTTTTGAGAGTATCGAAGCGCTGTCCGAGTGCTGAGTCACCACCTAATCAAGTGAGTGCATAGTTACTTTCAGCTTACACATAGATATGAAGTATTTTATATAAATTACGTGCTGTGTGTGTATATTATCTGTATACTTGGTATCTATGCTGGATGAACGTTTTATACATGTTTTCAATGATTTAAACTGTATATGTATTTTATATCTACAAAATGTGTTGGGTAAAACATGGGTAGATGTAATAGTTATCGTGTGACAAAATAAAATAATGAGAGGCCTCGTTATAGCTGTTCTTGATGATCTAGTCATCTAGCGGAGTATAGATGACGACCACGGACTATTCTAGACAGTCCAGTGGAACACTAGCAGGCTTGCAACCTGTAGGTGTTTATTCAAACTGTGTGTTTATTTGAACTGTGTGTTTATTTGAACTGTGTGTTTATTCGAACTGTGTGAACTGTGTGCTCACCAGGTGTACTCCATCCCCCATATGGTTGCCTTTAGGACTTTCATTGCCAAGGAATCCCCTTAGCAGTAGTGTCCATCCCAATGATAGTCCTTTGACTAGGTCCCTTGTGTTAGATGTTTTAGGGACGTAATGTGAGGATAACGGGAATGAGTAATTGGGTTGATTGTTTGATGTTTAAAAATAATAATTATATTATTTTGGGTTGAAAACCCTATATGCTCACCAGGTTTCCCAACCTGACCCACTCAGTTTATTTATATCACATGTGTTGATATGATTACACTGAGAGATTTAAAGAGATGTAGATCACTAGTGTAAATAATTGTAAGTTCTGTTTATGCTTATGTTTCTGTATTAACGATGACATCCCAAACGTTTTAAAATGAAATAAATACGTTTCTTCGAAAATGTTTTAATAACGTATTTACCATGTTTTTTTTTTCTGGGAACAAATCCCGCAACATTTTTATAAAATGAAGTACTCTGATTTTTATAAAGCATAAACAAAATCGGTCTTTTCTGGCCGTGATTCTGGGAATGTCACAATCGGCAATAGAGAAATTGATGGCTGAGATAGGTTGTGGCGGTGGTAGAGCATTGCCGGTTGATAGTGATGCTCCGATGGCTGGGGGCTGTCAGATGTGCCCTGCAACCTCGGCAGTAATGGTGTTGGGATCGAATAGGTGGTGGTTTTAAAAAGCCGACGATGGATGGAGAAAACCTAGGTAGCTGAAGTCAACGGTTACCATAATTATAGGATACTATTTGTGAAAACTAATTATCAAATTACCTATTTACGCTTATTTATTTATTTAATTATTTATTTTTATTTTAAATTTTGATTAGCCCACATTTATGCATACAATAACACAATAATTACTTTAAATACTTGAACCTAGCTCTCTCTCACTCTCTCTCTCTCTCTCTCTCTCTCTCTCTCTCTATATATATATATATATATATATATATATATATATATATATATATATATATATAATCTTATAATGGGTCCATGTGGTTAGCAAAATATTGCAATTTGATAACTTCTATGAAAAACGTAACATTGCTAGTCCTCATGGTTTCGAGAACTGCTTGAATGGTCCTTCTAGTCTTAATTTTAACTTTTGAGTATTTAGTTTTTTTCTAAATGATCAAAATGCGCTTGGACCAAATCTAAAAATTATGTATACATCAAGGATCAATTCTAAAGTGTGTGTGTATATATATATATATATATATATATATATATATATATATATATATATATATATATATATATATATATCTTCATCTTCATCTACTCTAATAAATAAAAATTGTTTAGCTACATGTGACACTCTTATTCATTTCGCCACATTTCATTTTATGGTTATTTTAAATTAATTTTTTTTCTACATGTTATTTTTTAGTTTTTTTGTATTTTATTAAATTAAAATAAATGTAATAAGAATTGAATATCAATTTCATTAATCTAAATTATTTATTTAAATTTATAAAAGAAAAAAAACACTTTAATTTTAGTAATTCAATATTTTTCTCATTTTCCTTATAAATTCAAGCTTTTCAAATATTTAGACCTTTATATTTAATTTTTTTAAAAAATAAACTCATGTAATACATAAGTTTTTGAACCAGTCTTCTAATTAAATAATAGTTATTTTGCCATATGTTACTCAATTAGAACTCCTTTTTAATATTCTGCCACTTGTCACTCTTTTGGTTGTCTTATTTAATATTTTGTCAAGTGTCTACCTATTTGACTTGTCTTATAAGAGCTAAAGCATTCAATTGGTATATTAGATAAAATAAATAAACAAATATGGAAGAATCCCTTTATTTTAGGTCGGTTTAATTCTTTAGGCGTTTATTGATATATGACACTTTTTGTAACATCGCAAAAATTAAGGCCCGAAAACTTTTCATTTTTAAATTAATAAAACACTAAACCACATCATTGTCATAAGACCCACGTAATCGAATTTTATCAATACATCATTGTTATCAGAGTGAATCATAAAATGCGGAATTGAATGGTATATGTTTTGCAATCATCCCGAGCTATTCCCTTTGAAACCAGAAATACCTAAAACATAAACTGAAAACCGTAAGCACAAAGCTTAGTGAGTTCTCTAAAATACCACATATCATACATACAACTAGGCCTAGCCCTGGGGTAAATTCCAAACCCATAAGAAAGTATGGGCCACACCCTGGGGCCTCCCCCTGGGGTATATTTCAATCCGATCATACGATAGTGGGCCCCGCCTTAAGGTATGTTTCAACCTGATCATACGATAGTGGGCCCTAGCCTAGGGTATGTTTCAACCCGATCATGTCATATTGGGCCTCGCCCAACATACATATCAGCATATAAACAAATAAACACATAACACATGCAATAATCACGAAGATACATAGCATACATAATGGCCATTGGGCCTCGCACGGTAGGCATATGAATACATAACCCAAGTAAGAGTCATACAGAAATCTGACATCCTATCATAACAAAATCATGGGCCGACATTGGTGTCTTCGATCCGCTAGACATGGTGAGGAAACTCACCTCGCACTGCCGAATCTCACAGAAAGAATCTCTAGCTGATGGCCCACTAAAATCCTCGCGCTATCAATCACAAAGTAATCATTCAATCAATAATCGGACCCTAAGTAACACTGAGAGTCCAAACTAGGGTAAAATACCTTTTTACCCCTTCCATAACTTGGCCTAATCCAATTGACCAAAGGCTCAAATTCCATAATAATCATTCAATGCCTAATATGGCCCAATTTTCCAAATTAGGCCTAAATCCCTTTCATGGGCCTACAACCAAGGAGTCCAATAAAATCCCAACAACCCACACAATAGAATCCTGATGGCCCAATAAGGCCCAAGACATCACAAACCCAACCTAGCCTAACACCGTGAAGCCCACAACATTGAAGCCCAAACTGGCTGATTACGTGGGGCGTACTCAACATGTATGTGCATCGTACTAGCTTTAGGGATTGTACGCTAAGCGTACCTGCTTGTACGCCCAACGTACTCCTTATTTTTCCCAACCTTCACTTTTGCAGCTCCTAATCGATTAAGACCTCAACCCAAACTCATATCTGACTTCCTTAACATGGTTTATCACGTAAAGTTGCTAACTTTACGTGCATGCATGGCTTAATGAAGACCTTAAAGCACAAAAGGACCTAATATACGACTTAATGAATGCATAAGACCATAAACACCATAAAGTTTTCACCTTTAAGCTTGGGGAACTATCCAAACATCCAGATCTACAAGATTTAGGTTCTAAAACGACCTTAACTCGTCAAGACCAACCAAAAAGGGACAAAGAAGCATAAAGCATAACATTAAGATATCTAAGCATACAAAGATCAAGGTATGAACTTATACCTTAAAAGTAACCAAAAGATAGAGCTAAATCTAGATCTCTAGGCTTCCTTCCAATGAATGAGTGTCCAACTTCTTCTTCTCACCCTTTAAGGAGTACAAACCACCAAAATCAAGACCAATGCTCAAAACACTCAAAGATTCTATGAGGGTTTTAGGGAAGTGGAGGTTGATAAAGAGATCAACCTTAGGAACTTAAGGAGCTTAAATAGGGTGAAACACCCCAAAAATAGTGTTTCAATAAACTCCTCATACGCCTAGCGTACCCCTCGTATGCCCAGCGTACGAGGCTTCTGATCCGCGATCAACCCCACTTAGTACACTAAGCGTACTAGCTTCTCAGCTAGTACGCTAACTGTACCCAATGGTACGCCCCATGTGCTAACCCCAAGGACTAAATTCCAAACAATACATCCCCAGGTTCTAAATCGAAATGCATAATGAACCAAGCATTACAATTCTCCCCCACTTAAACTAGATTTTGTCCTCGAAATCATTCCTTGCCATCCTAGGCACGCCGGATAGCCTGAGAATCACAACCACAAACCTGGGCGTACAATGGCCCTCCCAAGGCAACCGAACCTAGCTTTAACATAACTCTCCAAACCCGATGATGAACGAATCCTTCCTTAGCTTAAAACAATCCCATGCATAATAACCACATCTACTCAACCTGAAATCTAAAGTATCAAATTGGTCCGACTCCGTGACAGTCCGCCCATACTGAACCTATAACGTCCCAAAAATACGATCCAAAAATTTCATTTTTAATTTAAATAAAACAATATTTCAAAACATTATCCATAGTACCCAAATGAAAATAAGTGTATCAAACATCATATCAATCAAAGTAATATCCTTAAAGAGGAAACCATGTGGTGTGTGCAATGCAGTCATCCCAAGCTCTTCCCCTTAGAACCGGAAGTACTTGAAACATAAACTGAAAACCGTAAGCACATAGCTTAGTTAGTTCCCCAAGATACCACATACTAAATGTAAACACATAACGGGACCCACCCAAAGAGTATAATGGGCCCGCCCTAACTCGTATAATGGGCCCCGCCCAATGAGTATAACGGGCCCTACCCTAACTCGCATAACGGGCCCCGAACAATGAGTATAATGGGCCCTGCCCTTACTTCCATAATGGGCCCCACCCACATACAATTCATACCACATAACAAGTAATAGCATACATAATAAAAATCGGGCCCCGCCCAGTAAGCATACAAGCACATACACATACTAGTGTCACACAGACAATGAGTATTCTAACATATCAGATCATGGGTCGGCATTGGTGCCTTCGACCCTCTAAATATGGTGAGGAAACTCACGTTGGACTGCAGAAAATCCCTGGCTGCTGGTCCGACGGATCCCTGAGCTATCATTACCAAAAAAACATCCAATTAATAAGTGGATTCCAATCCATAACCTTAAGTCCATAATTAGGGTAAAAAGACCATTTTAACCCTTGCTAAGTTTGGTCCAAGACTAAGGCCAAAACTCACTAAACCCATTAAGGCCCAACAAGAAACAACTAATGGGCCATAAGTCCCAAAAGCTCCACGGGCAACCCTAAAGTGGTCAAATGACCAAAATGCCCTTCCTGAGTCAAAACAACCGCCCAAGATCCAAGGTCAAAAATTCAACAGGAGGAAATGGTCAAAAGTCAGCGTTGGTCAATAGGTTGAGTATGCCCTGCGTACTCAGTAGTACACCCGTTGTACACCTAAACGGAACCGAGGGCTTTATCAAGTACGCGTCGTGTACTCAGGAGTACGCCCTGAATACTCTAGTTGAACCAATTTTTTAAATCGTGACTTAATCCTTTAACCCACCACGTCCAAAATAAGATCTAGGTGTTAAATAGTTTCTCTAAACATAAATTCTCCAATTTTATGGTTTTTTATGGCCATAAAGAGCTTTACACCAAAAACCCTAACTTCTTAATCCCTAAAGATGCTATAACTCATGCATAAAAGAGAACTAGTGTCTAAGGCTCCATTTTTATGATTCTAGACTCATTAAAACATCAGAAGGGACAACCCAATGGGGCTGAAGTAATCCATACTCTCCATGACCCAAATTTGGGGACTAAGAAGACATAAACCATAACATAGAGATCAAAGCATTCAAAGGACAAGATTGAAACTTTTTACCTTTTTGCAATTGAGGAAGGTGCCAAACTCCTGGATCTACATGCTGAAGCTCCAACAAAGGTTCTTCAGCAACTCCTTCTTCTTCCATGGCACCAAACTACCAAAAAAATACACTCCAAAAGGTCTAGAACACACTAATATTCTATAGGGTTCGATATTAGGGTTTATGGATAATAGGGGATGATAGGGAGGCTAACACTTAGGACTTAATGACATTATATATGGATTGAACCCAAAAAAATTAGGGTTTTGGGTCTGAACACATACGCCACACGTACATCCTTGTATGCAGCGTATGTGCATGCATCTGCGTTCCACATGAACCATCTACGCCCAATGTAGGTCCTCGACTAAGCCCACATGTAAGGTCCAAATCTACCAAAGCCCAAATCCAACTTATATGATTAGACAAATAAATAAATAATACCTCATGAATTTTCCAAACGTTGTAATTCTCCCCCACTTAAATCAGACTTCGTCCTCGAAGTCCGCTGCCCCAAACAACTCTAGATAATGTTCCCTCATCTCATTCTCAGGCTCATATGTCCACTTTGAACCCTTACGGTGCTGCCATTTCACCTTCACCAACTCAACAACATTGTTCCTCAAGGTTTTAGTCTTCTGATCCAGAATCACCATCAGTCTCTCAATATAATTCAGACTGTCATCCACCTGAATATCCTCCAATGATACCACTGATGAATCATCCACTAAACATTTCCACAGCTAAGATATGTGAAACGTGTTATGAATCTGACTAAGCTCATCTGGAAGATACAAGCGATAAGCAACTCGGCCCACCCGAGCCAAAACCTTGAAAGGACCAACATACATGGGGCCCAGCTTGCCCCGCTTCCTGAATCGAATGACACCTTTCCAAGGTGACACCTTCAGGAGAACCATATCTCCCACATGGAACTCTAAATCTAATCGGAAACTGTCGGCATAAGTCTTCTACCGACTCTAAGCTGTCTAGAGCCTGCTCCGAACCTGCTGAATCAGCTCAGTGGTCTTGAGTACCACCTTGGTACTCCCCATAACCCACTGACCGACCTCGACCTAACAATTCGGGGTCCTGTATTTCCTCCCGTAGAGCATGTCGAAAGGAGGTCGATCAATGTTGGCGTGATAACTGTTGTTATACGAAAATTCTGCTAACAGAAGATACGTATCCGAAATCCCACCAAAATCCAACACACACGCACGCAACCTATCCTCAAGATTCTGAATAGTCCGCTCGATCTGACCTTCGGTTTGTGGATGAAAAGTTCTGCTAAAATATAGTCGTATACCCAACTCGTCATGGAACCTCTTACAAAACCTAGAAGTGAACCGGACATCTCTATAAAAAACAACTGATACCGACACCCCATGATGTGCCACAATCTCCCGGATATAAATCTCAGTCAACTTCTCTACGTAAATACTCTCCTAAATCAGAATGAAATGCTCACTCTTGGTCAAACAATCCACGATCCCCCATATCGAATCCACTCCCTGCGTAGTCCTAGGAAGCATCATGATAAAATCCATAGTGATGTCCTCCCATTTCCATACAAGAATCTCCAACAACTGCATCTTGCTGTGAGGACACTGATGTTTAACATTGACTTTCATGCAAGTCAAGCACCGCTCTACACACCATGCCACATCCTGCTTCATGTAGGGGCCACCAATAATCAAGACAAAGACCCCTATACATCTTTGTCTCCCCGGGATGAATGGAGAACCTCGACTTGTGAGCCTCTTTCATCTGAATCTTACGTACACTGCCCCAATACAGAACCCAAACTCGACGGTGCAAACTAAACAATCCACGAATATCATAATTGAAGGAAGCCACTTGACCCACAATACCCTCACTCTTCCGGTGCTCTTCCTTCACAGTCTCAACCTCAGCCTCATGAATCCGCTCCAACAATGGAGTAATCACGATCATCCTCAAACATATATCTCTGATCGGAGCCGCGACCATGGTTAACCTAAGTGGTTAACCTAGCACTTGATAAAGACAAGAATATTTCTAAATAAAGGCATTGTTATAAAAGTGCACTTAGTTTCTAAGTGTATCTAGATGAATGCCTATAATATGCAATGCCCGTACACACATCGAAAAATTTTGTTTTTCAAAAGTTTAAGTTGAAAATTGTTTTGAACATAATTCTACTATAACCATTTCCAACCTCACATTAACTTTCCTTAATTAAGCATAGTTGGCCAGGCTATACTTAATTAAGGTCTAATAATGTTTACTCGAATTAGTTATACCAGTAGTATGTTCAGTATTTTAAAAACGTTTAGAAATTTTTTGGCTATAGTTGTGGTTCTTCGAAGGAAAACTGGTATTCTCTATAACCTTCGGCTCTGATACCATTTATCTCACACCCCGCTAAAGCGGAAACACGAGGCGTGGCGGTATAAAGGGTTTCATAGCAAAAGTTAAAAAGACAACACCAACCATAGTAATAAAAATCATTACAAAGTTACAATGGGTTTGAACAAGTTTTAAAAGAAATTACAATGAAAATTGGAATACAACACATGCGAATGCTCCTAACAGTGAAGTGTCCCTAAGTGCCACTTACTCGATGATTCCTGAAAAAGCATGTAAGACGAGCATCAACTATAAAAATAGTTGGTGAGTACTCACAGATAAAAAATAATAATAATAATATTGGTTTCATGAATCGAAATCAAAGTTTTGATAATAGTTTCCATAAATAGAAATATATTGCGAAAATGAGTATTAAGTTTGCATAAACAAAGTTCGTTGTTATAATGAGAAACAAAGTTCTTTGTTATAATTAATAAAAAAATTTATTGCCATAATAAATAACAAGTTTATTTCTATAATACGTAACAAGTTTCATTGCTAAAATAAGTATACAAGTGTCGTTGCTAACATGAGAATACAAGTTTGGTATGTGCATAAAGATTCCATTCATGAGTTCACAACCCAAGCCTAATGACCGAATCGTGCCTTATTGAATACTATGTTTATCGCAAATATAGTGTATAAAATGGTAAAATGCATTCAAACGAATCGTGTGAGTGAGGAGTTGTCTACCTCCTAATAGCGCTATCCATAATAACCATAGGCTCAAAAGAGTTAATGAGTTGTGTCTAGAGATTCTAGGGACTTAACCACGATACAATCCTCATGAATTAAAGTAACATACACATACATACAAAATATAGCAACCAAGTTTCATACGAGTCAAAATAAATACAATGAACATAAAAAGTTTAGGACATGCTTTTCCACCCCAAAGCATTTAAAAACCGAAAATAAGGGAGTGGGGAATTATCACAATATGCATTGAGATGATGCAAATGGTGCCTTCAACTACGATCCACTTGTACCACTATCGATTCCTATACGATGTTACACACTAATGAGTCTCTAATAAAAAGTTAACACTAGTATATTTGCTACTACAATAAAATTATGCCAATATTGTGTCAAAATTTAATATTGATAAGTTACAAATATTTTTCAGAAATGGTGAAGTTTTATAACTAATGTGATTAAGACAATTTTGGATATTAATTTTCTAGAATTTTTATAATATCAATTGAGGGTATTTCAATACATTTAAATGTGTTTTAAGCTCTTAAAATGCCAAAATATTATCAAACAGTTTCCAAAAATTCTAAAACTTCTCATTTTCATTCTAAACACAGTAGAGGTCTTCCATAAAATTTCCTTTGAATTTTTTATATGATTAACTATTTTTCCGAAATTTTAAGCCTTCATAAGAATATAAATTCGTGAAAAATAGAATCCAAATGATAAAAATTCCCTAACTTTTTATGATACTGCCATTAGACGTAATTAGGCTGGGAAAAATATAAAAATAGATTTTCAAACTGTTTAACCCAATTTTATTATTTTTGTGCACTTATTCTAATAAAAATTTAAATAAATAGAAAACAGTTTCCAAAATTGCCAAACTTTTTGTTATACTGTTATTAAGAATTCTTAATCTGGGAAAAATAAAAAAAATGGATTTATAAACTGTTTAACCCGATTTTATGATTTTTGTTCATTTATTCAAATAAAAATTTAAATAAATAGAAAACTATTTCTAAAATTGCTTAAACATTTTGTAATATTGTTATTTCACATTTGGAAGCTGTGAAAAATAGAAAAGATATTTTTAAATTAGTCTTTCTATTTTTATTTGTTTTATCCTCTTAAATAATCATTAATTGGATAATAATTATTAAACAGTTAAAGTAAATTACCAAAATTTTTTTAAACTTTATTTACAGTGTAAATAATCTGGGAAAAATCCCAATGGTGATTTTTATATAGTGTAATCCGATTTTTTGGATTTAAATGTATTTAATCTTAGAAAATAGGAGAAAAATAGTATAATGAATATAAAAATCATCAAAATTTTTATTTAGTGTTATACTATATTTTAAGGTGTTTGGGTAAATTTTCAAGAATTTTAGATGAGCAGAAATATTTTTCCCATCATTAGTCCATTATAAGCACAAAAATCGGGAAAAAATAGGAATGTATTATGAAAAATTTTGAAAATATTTTTCGGAGTCTTCTACATAGGTTAGGAGCTGTGAAAATTATTAAATAGATTTTTCAAATTCGGTAAAGTGGGTTTATGATTTATTTGAATTAAACACAAAACAAATTCAAAGCCATAGCAAACAATAACAAAAATCTATGAAACTCACTGACATGTCATCATTCACTTTGGGGGTCATCGAAGAATTTAACTATGACTTATAGACCTCAGAAAGTATTTTATATGAATTATTGCCCTATTTTCTTGCAATAATTATAAAAATTCGAGAAAAATGAATTATTTTCTGAAAATTTGTAGAACATCTCATTTTCTTGGTGGAATACAGGGAAAAATCGGATTTGATCAGAAAACGTGTTTTAGATATTTATTGGGGATAAATCTTTTATAAACCCATTTGAAAGCTTTTTAACAACATACTTTGATGATCAAGCCTCTAAGTTTGAAGATCATCAGATGCATGTTGGTTTTTGGGTTAAATACTACCTCCAACATCATAAAAATCGTGGTTATGAACATATGATTCATAATCCACCCATAGAATGGTGTAGAAGAAGAAGAAAGTGCAAGAAAACATAAAGTTATGAAGGAAAAAGTGAAGGGAGAATGAAGGTTTTGTGATTACCTCAAGAACAACACTTGATGATGAAAGTTTTGAGTGTCATGAGGTTATATTTTCTGGAAAATTTCGTGGTTTAGAGGGTGGAGAAGGGAGAGAATGAAGTTGGTAATTGAGAGTGTGAGAGAGTGAAGTGTGAAAGAGAAGGAAGAGTGTAAGAGTTGTTTAAATTATTTCTACTTTGGAAAGAGATATAGTGGGAGTGAGAGAACGAATTTTAGGAGATGAAATAGGGTTTACCTCTTTTCCATTTTTAAAAAGTTCATATATTTTATAAAATTATAAATTTCTTATAAAATATTCACCTTAACCAGTAAAAGTCCCAAACTAAAATTGGTTTATGAAAAAGTCCCAAAAACCAGTAAAAATGACGATTTGGCCCTATTTTCCCGGTTTCATTACTTACCCGGAAACATTAAAGTCCCATTATTTTACCATAATTTTCATTAAAGCCCTGTTATTTTACCACAATTTAGGACTTATTTGTAAATTATGGTAAAATAATGGGACTTTATTAAAACCGGTTAAGTAATGAAACCGATAAATCGGGAAAATAGGGTCAAATCGTCATTTTAACCGGTAATTATGACTTTTTCATAAACAAATTTTAGTTTGGGACTTTTTCGTAATTTAGGGTAAAATATTGGGACTTTTTCGGAGATTTCCCTATAAATTAAGGGTAATTGGTAATGACCGTTATATTTTTCTAATTTTAATTACTTTTAATTGATATTTTAAGGTTCATGATTATTTTAATTGAATTTTAGAGGTCAAATTATAAATTTAGGTTTTTAGGGCATTTAGGGTTTTTGAGAGTTTGTAAATCTTTGGATATCAAAATAAATAGAATCTTTGAGACTTCAAATTATCTTATGGTATTATAACTCTTTTATAGTTATAAATAGTTTGTAACTTATTTTATTGGTTTATTGGCATTCTATATAGTGATTCCGAGATTCAAAAGAAATTGAGGAATCAAGTATACTAGCCCTAGTTTTCAACTTTAAGTTAAGTTCCTACGAGAATCGGACCTAATTTATACCACTATGTCAAGTGCATGATGTGTGTATATGATTCATGAAAAGGTGTTCGAGTCAAAGAGCGACCCGAATATGGATAGTCACTACAGTTAAGTAGTTGTAGAATTCACATATCAATGTGAAATCTAAGTAATCTGTCCATCATTTCTAATTGTTTCCAAGCTTCTAGTAGGTTATAACTGAGTTTCTAGTTACTAAGTCTAGTATGTGTCGTGCCTACACGTACAACTAAGTTTATCAAATCTAGAACTGACTCGAATTTTGACGGTTGTCACATATCCCATGAGGGTAAAGTTGTGATGTGTGATGTTTTGCATGTTAACAACTTCATATGATAGTTATAACAATAATATGAAAAGTATGGCAAAAGATTGATGTTTTTCACACGAGTCTAACCGTGTGTTTACTTGTATTCACCCCCTTAAAAGTGTTTAAAAGCATTCAAAATCATTTGAAAGTGTAGTGATAGGGGTATGAACTCACTTAATAACTGGTGATTTGGACAATGTTTCGTTTCTAGGAATGATCTTTCTCGACGTATCCCCGAGTTTTTGGTGAAGAACCGGGCTTCATGCGGGCAGTACTTCGATTGGAAAGAAGGTTTTCTCGGGAACTTCGGAGTGTCGAGACTTGTGTCGTGTGTTAGAGGTGTTACCGGGGCTTCAGGGTAGTTTAGAGGTGCCTAAAAGTGAGAAAGTATAGGAGAGAGGATGGAAATGAGCAACCAAGGCCGGCTGCCCTCAATTTCTGTTTATAGGCTGGAAGTTCAGGGTTTATGTCGTGAACCAAATGTTCACGTCATGACCTTGGTCCTGCTCAGGTCATGGCGTTCGTCATCAGCCACTTGCTCTGGAAGGTGTCAAATCTCTGGGTTCACGTCGTGAGCTCTGACACAATGACAAAATTTGTGACACGTAGGTTAGATTATGTTCTACAACTTTCGTTTAGACTCCGTCGGCTAATTTTGACTTTTACTTTTAATATTATATTTTTAGTAGGCCGGGATAGGAAAAGTTCGTTAAGAATCCATAACTTCTTCATCCGACGTCCGTTTTCGTCTGTCTTTTTACCGTTGTACTACTATTGTCGAGATATTCGATTCTCATTTAGGTCGCATCGGCTAACAGTCGCTCGATCTCTATTTCGAGTTTTTAGCTGTCTACTGCTATATCCGAAACTTAGAAAAATCATAACTTCCTCACATGAAGTCAGATTTGGACGTTCTTTTTATATATGATTATGGTTTAATGATATCTACTACTTTCATTTAGATACCTAGGGCTAAAAATTATTTTATTCTAATTTCGCGTTTTACGCTTAACAATGTTTTACAGTATTTGTTGCGTATCTTTGATTGGTCATAACTTCTTCGTTATAACTCGGATTTTAGTGTTCTTTATATTTTTGAAAAACCTTGAGACGATATCTATCATTTTATACATCCCAAACAGGGTTATTGAACAATCCATTTTTGACCTAAATTTGACTGGCGTTATATTAAATTGTCTTGAAATATCGGGTTGTTACACTAGTGTTAACCACATCTTATGCAAACAATATCTTATATTTTAACATCAAGATAAAACATGAAAATGTTTGTATGATAAACAAAGTTTGACTTGTATTCCCCCCCCCCCCCCCTTAAAAACATGAAAAAGCTTGAAAATGTGTGGGTATGAACTCACCTTGAGTGGATTTATGGGTTATTTGAGGTGATGAAGTGAAGATTTCAAGCCTAAACCCTTAAATGGAGTTGATGAACTTCCTTTAGAATAATGTTATCCTAAAGGCTTTAACACATTTTAATGTGTGTAAACAGAGTGAAACCAACATAAAAATGTATATAAACCTTAAGGTATTATGAGAATACTTACCAAAATCTAAGGATGAACTTGGAGCTTAAAATCCTTTGAAACTTGGAAATGAATTTTTGAGAGAATAAGGAAGTTAACAGGAAGTAGGATGAAGAAATGGTGGAGTTTGGGTGCTTCCTATGGTTTTTAAGAGGGAAAGGTGATATGACTCATGCGTAGTTATTTGTTGGATAATATGTTTATTCACTGGATGATTTCTTGGGATACTGTCGAATTATGCATGGGAAAAGGAATTAGGCATCAAATCATAAAGTCAACACATCATATATACTTTATTTGGCCGAAAACCGCATTGAAACTCCTTAGCATGGCCGAAATCACTTGTGATTTCGGCCCAAGGGAGGAGATTTCGGCCTAGGCTTTTTGGTGGTGTTGATTTCGGTCTTAATGGTGTTCCAAGGTAGGGGTTTTGTCCTTAGTGGGTTCCAAGTGCAAGGTTTTGGTCCTAAGCCTTTCCCAATGGTGTTTTCGGTTTTGACTCATCCACTAAGAGTGATTTCGGCCCTAGCTTCTACCTAGCTTGTGATTTCGGCCTTAGTGGGTGTTCTAGGATGAGATTCCAGCCTCCTCACAACCGAAATCCCAAGGTGGGTGGGATACAAGGCCATAAATTATACAGTAAGGTTTTAATTTCATGATTTGTATCCATTATTTGACTAGATTGACCTTTAAGTGTTTAATACACACATGATTTTCAACGTATACATAAATACACACACACACACACATATATATATATATATATATATATATATATATATATATATATATATATATATACGCACACACATACACACACTTATACAAATAATGTCCCTTTTTTAGTTATACAAAAGACCTCAACGTTGTATTGCAACTAGGTTATATACACATACGTTGCAGGTATAGTTATACAAAAGACCTCTTAGACTTTGTTTGACCCAAAATTTTCTAGTTGTCACATCATCCCCCCGTTAGAGGGAGTTTCATCCCGAAATTAGATCTTGGATGGGTTCTTGCAATTAGGACAAAAGTTGTGGGTATTGCTATTTCATTTGATCTTCACGCTCCCAAGTGAATTTGGGTCCTCGCTTGGCTTTGCAGCGGACCTTCACTATTGGTATACTGCTCTGTTTCGTTCTCTTGATCTCCCTGTCCTTGATTTCAATGGGTTCCTCTATGAAGTGTAGAATCTCGTTTACTTTGATCTCGTCGAGTGGGACCACAAGAGTCTCATCAGACAGACACTTCTTCAAGTTGGACACGTGGAAGACGGGATGTACATTATTGAGTTCTTGTGGAAGACGTAGCTTGTAAGCTACTGGGCCGATTCTAGCAAGGATCTCGAATAGCCCGATGTACCTTGGATTTAGCTTCCCACATTTGCCAAAATGTATCATTCTCTTCCAAGGCGAGACCTTCAACAGTATGCGGTCACCGACCTGGAATTCAAAGGGTCTTCGTTGCTTATCAGCATAGCTCTTTTTCCAATCCCGTGATGCCTTTAACCATTCACAGATCTGAACGATCTTTTCCGTAGTTTCTCGTATGATCTCCGGGCCAGTGAGAGTGCTATCAGACACTTGTCTTTTTGCTAGTTACGTGTCACCAACCTCAGCCTAACACAGTGGGGATCTACACTTTCGTCTGTAGAGGGCTTCGAATGGTGCGACTTTGATGCTAGTGTGATAGTTGTTATTGTAGGAAAATTCGACAATTGGTAAGTGGGTATCCCATTCCTTACCAAAGTCTATCACACAAGCTCTTAACATATCTTCTGGTGTCTGTATGGTTCTTTCACTTTGACCGTCTGTTTGAGGATGATAGGTTGTGCTCATATAGAGTTTGGTTCCCAAGGACTTTTGTAGCAACTGCCAGAACCGGGAGGTGAACCTACTATCTCGGTCGGAGATAATAGATATTGGCACACCATGTAGTTGCACGAATTCTCTAATGTACGTCCTTGTGAACTTCTCCATTTTTTCGGCCTCCTTTATTGGTAGGAAGTGTGCGGATTTGGTTAACCTATCGACTATTACCCCGATAGTGTCAAGTCCACACGTCATCTTGGGCAACTTGGTTATGAAGTCCATGGTTATCCGCTCCCCACTTCCACTCGGGTATGTCCGGTTGCTGAAGCAATCCTGAGGGCTTTTGATACTCTACCTTGACCTTGGCACAAGTTAGGCACTTGCCCATATAGGTAGCGATCTATGCCTTCATGTTTGGCCACCAATAAAGTTTCTTTAGGTTTTGATACAACTTGTCTGAACCATGATGAACAGAGTATCTTGTCTTGTGAGCCTCATTCATGACCACGTGTTTGTACCCTCCAAATCCTGAAGTTACATTGGCAGCTATAGTTATTAGACTTATCCAAGTGGGAGACTGTTGGATTTGGTGTCTAAGCCCATAAATATAACTGGGATGTACTTGACCCGATTGTAGCATGATCCTTTTTGGGTTGCCTTCATCAGTGCAATTTGATAGGATGGATTTTGAGAATAAGGTTATTTATGGTTTATTAATATATTACAAGTATAATATATTAATATGAAATCATATTATTTAATTAGTATTGAACAAGAAATAATTTGGAATTAATTTTGTGGTCAAAAGAGACTAATTAAATATATGGCGATTGATTATGTAAATCAATGATTCTTGTAGTGTGGGCCAATGATCCATGATTATGTAGATGGGCTAAACTAATCCATGGATAGTCCATGGAGGTTAAATCCATGGACAATGAGAATGTGGAAAGTCATGGGCCATTAGGGTTTACAAAGTGTATCCCTAGCATGTGCAACACTATAAATAAGCCCTTCCTAGAGACAAAAGCGGTGGCCACTTACTTTCCAAGAGGGTGAAGTTGATTTTGTGATAGTAACCTATTCTCTCAAGCCTCTTCTTGCATTTTGGTGTTTGTGAACCAATAGAGGCATCACACTTAAGGTGCTAAAGCTTTCAAAGGTCAAGAACTCTACCCTACTCAAAAGGTAAGCATCCAAACTAAGTTTATATTATATAGCTTCAATTGTATGCTACCTAGGGAGAATGTTTTGTAAAAATTGAAAATGCATCTATAATTAGAGAAAACATAGATCCAAAGAATTTAGGGTTGCATGTGCACCATATGAGTGTTATACTGCTTAAAACCCAACAAAAAGTCACCAATAAGATGGAGCTAAATCTGGATCTCTAGGCTTCCTTCCAATGAATGAGCCTTCTAACTTCTGCTTCTAACACTTTAAGGAGTAAAAACAACCAAATTCAAGACCAAGACTCACAAACACTTAAAGACGTTATTAGGGATTGGGATTAGGGTTCTAGGGCAATGGAGGCTAATAAAGAGACCAACCCTAGCAACTTAAGGAGTTTAATTGGGTGTAACACCCAAAAACTAGGGTTTCAATAAAACCCCTCATATGCCAAACGTACCCCTCGTACAAGGCCTCAGATCCGCGATCAACCCCACTTAGTATGCTAAGCGTACCATGTGGAACGCCCTACGTACTAGCTTCTCAGCTAGTATGCTAAGCGTACCCAATGGTACGCCCACATACTAACCCTAAGGACTAAGTTGCAAACAATACACCATTGGCTGAAGGTCTAGAAAAGTGTAACGCTTGGTTCATTCTACATTCCAATTTAGACCTTGAGGAGGTGTATTGTTTGCAACTTAGTCCTTAGGGTTAGTATGTGGGCGTACCATTGGGTACGCTTAGCATACTAGCTGAGAAGCTAGTACGTAGGGCGTAGATCAAAATTTCATAAATTTCATAAAATATAACTTGTAGATTAGATCTTATTTCTATATGTGAGTAGATCAAAATTCAAGATAATATTTTTCAATTTAATAATAGACTAAGAGAAATTGTCAGAAAAGTCTCAATATTTTTGGAGAAGTCATACTTTAGTTCCAAGTTTTTTTTTAACATAAAAGTCCCAATTATTTGTAAAAACACGATAACATGTCATTTCCTGTTAAATTTTTTTTTTTTTTTTTTTTTTTTGTTAATTTTAGCCAAAATGAAATAATCGATACTTTTATGAAAAAACACCTTGGAGTAAAATGCAACTTTTCTGAAAATATTGGAACTTTTCTAATAATTTCTTAATAGACTAAAATAAAGAATAAAAATAATAATATGAGACGTACTATATTTTTCAATAGTTGAAATTTAGATTCGGACCAAATTCGATGATAATCAAATAACCGAGAACCTATTTAGGAGGAAATGAAAAAAAAACCCAACTAATGATAATGTAACTGCAAACTTGAAATTGCTAACTATAATAACGATGAAAAATTTTAAAACACACAATTTAATATAAACTTTAACCTAATTATTATTTTAAATAAATAAAAATAGCAACTTCAAGTTATTTGGTGGAGCATCAAAGTAAAAGAATATGAACAATAATGACATAAAATAAATAAAAAAAACATTAGCGGTTCAATTCATAAATATGAAAATTTAAAGAAAAAATAGTTTTGACATGGTTTATCAAAGCTAAGTTCTTTTACTCGAATCTAAATAAAAAAACATTATAAAATTCATAAATAACTAAAATCATAAAAAATAGAAAATAAAAATGTCAAAATGGTAAAAAAAAATTATCAGTTGTTGAAAATAAAATAAAAAACAAAAAAGAGGAAATATATATATATATATATATATATATATATATATATATATATATATATATATATATATATATATATATATATATATATATATATATATATGATCCGGTTCCGATGATAACTTTTTTTTGTGAGGACACCTTAAAAGAATAGAAAAAAATTACAAAAAATACAAATCATAAAATTGAACATACTACTATATTGGAGAGAAAAAAAATTGAAAAAATAAAATTTCGGATCATTAAAATTAAATCATGGATCATAAAAATGATCCAATTTTTTTCCATTTTTTTCTCTCCAATATAGTACTATGCTCGATTTTATGATTTGTATTTTTTTTTAAAAAAATTTGTTCAATTTTTTATGGTGTCCTCACGATTCCTCACCGAAAAAAAAGTTATCACATGATCATGTTTTTTTTCTCTCTCTCTGTAACATACACTTTACTAAACTTGTTCAATTATCATGTTTCATATGCTTATTAGGTTAAAAATGAATATTATTAGATATTATGGGTTTTAAACGTTTAAAGTAGGTATTTATAATGGAATAAAATTACATGTGTTAAAAACACCATTTTTCGATATGGTTTTTGAGCGTTGAGTTCTAATGAAATAATTTTATAAGATTTGAAGTTAAACTAAGTTTAGAATCATTTGGAAGGTATTGGAAGTGATGGGGAAGTCTTATGTGATTCCGATAAAAAAGTTAACTATTGGAATTAACGAAAGTATGACTTCTAAGTTTGAAATAATTAAAACTTATTTTACTGGAAGATCTTTTCTGGGATATTTTTATTGGAAGTTGTAAATTATCTCGTTAGAAACGTATAGGTGAAAAACTCATCGAAAATGAAGTTCTGAGCGAAAAGTTATGTAAGTTTTAGTGTTTAGGGGTAAAACGAGTACCCAAACCGGGTCAAACCCGACCCAACTCGGGTTTTTACCCATTGAAATACGATTTTGAGTCATTTTTCTGCCACTTTCAGTTCCTCACCATCCCTATGGGAGATTTTAACATACATGATCAATCTTGAACAAGTTTTGAAGATTAAATTAAGACTTTGAGTGTTCTTGAAGTATCAAGTCTAGTAATCAAGGTATGAACTCTTAATTTTTGGATTAAACCTTGTGATTAGTGAGTTATTAAGAGATTAGGTTTTGATCAAAGTGGGTTTACCACTAATATCATGATATTAGGCACGAGTTTATGTTATTAACCTAGAATCTTAAATGGAAATCAATTAACTTCATGTAAACTTGAGAATTAATCATCGTTTAAGAGTAATTAGTGAAAATTAGTAATGAAACTCATGGTTTATACTTGAATTAGCATGGATTACTAAAATATTCAGTGTTAATTTTATAAAACAAGAACTTAGTGATATTGATCATGAGGGTTGATCATATAAAGGGTAAAATGAAATCATAAAGGGTATAATTGTCCTGTTTTTGTAAAAAATCACCAAAAAATTGTAGAAAAATCGTATGGATATGTTCTCTATATCACTGGAAAGCTGAGAATGTCTTGTGTTATATGTGCAATGTGCTTTCTTGTGTTATTGATCTAAGTGGTTATTACTTGATATTAGATTTTTATGCCTTTGGCCATGTAGATCATGACTCATATCACTTTGGTATAGGATTTGTTCCTTTGGCCATGTTGAGCATGACTCGTATCACTTTGGTATTGGCTTCGGGCTAGGTAAGGCTGAAAGCCTGAATATTATAGCAACATGATAAAAAGGAATTGTGTTTTATGTGCCTTTTAGGCTGGAATTTATGATGTTTATGATCCTAAATTATTGTGTTTCATTGATTGTAATCCCTTGAATCTAACCATTGATTGATCTGGAAAGCCTTTCATTTGATACACATATAAGCCTTTGTTGTCCTTTGTTTCTTTTTTTTCCTCTCATATTGTTATGTATATGGCATAACGTTATATTGTATCTATTTTTTAATTCACTAAGCGATGCCCGCTTATCCCTCTAAGTGTCTAACTATTTCAGGTGATAAGCATCCAGAGTAGACAGACTTTTTTGGAGGACTTAGAGTAGTTGACACTACTACGTTTGTACTTGGTATACATATATGTATAAATATTATAAACTCATGGGTAGTTATGTATTTATAAAACTAGTTATGAAACTTTGTAAAACCCCTTTTAGTTGGTTTATATCCATGTTTTTGTATTTAGTCCATTAATGTGAATTATAATTATAAATATGCATGTCGCATGTTTGGCTTTATGGTAATTTTAGTGTTGGGGTCTTTCAATCATGGTATCAGAGCACTGGTTTAAGTGAACTAAATACCACAGACTGGTATTTAGACTTAAACCATTGGAAGTTCAATATATGAATGGATTCATTTTGAGTATATGGATACAAACCATAAGAAAGACTTAATTGGAGAGTTAGGTAATGATAAATCCTTATATTCTAACGTGGTATGTTACTCCAAATTTTCAGAGCAATGGCTGAGCAAGAGGGTAGTCATACACCAGATTTAGGTGGAGATCCTCATCTTAATGAGGGAGATACTCCAGTATCCCCTCGTGAGGAGCGACTCTTGGATAAACTTACTGGTGTTATTCAACAAGCTCTCGAAGAACACAAAAGGGTTAGTGATAAAGGTAAAGAGAAAGCTCCTAGAGAGTCTTCAAGAGAGAAAGTGAAACGTCCCTCATTCAAAACTTTCAAGAGTAGTGTCACTATAGAGTTTTCAGGTGTCCTTGATCCTATTGTTGTTGTTACTTAGATCCAAAACACATAAAAAGTATTCCGTGTGTCCCATGTGGTTAATGAAGACAAGGCTAACTATGCTTCCGCAATGCTCATTGGAGAAGCCTTGGTCTGGTGGGAAGCGACATTTTAAGCTCTCAACGAGTATGACCTGGAGAATTTATCTTGGGATATGTTTAAAACTCGCTTGCTAGGAAAGTATTGTCCTCTAGATATGAGGAGAACACTGGAGAAAGAGTTCCTCGAACATAAGCAGGGAGGAATGACCGTAACCAAATATGAAACTCAACTTAATCAAAGGGCATGGTTTGCTACAAAGTATATCCCAACTAAAGAAGATAAAATTCAGTTATTCATGGAAGGATTACGATATGAAATCCGTGATTTCGTGATCAATCGGGATATTCTATCATTTGCCAAAGCTGTTGAGTATACCTGAAAGCGCAAGCATGCCTTAGAGATACGCGGTGCCACTCTTTTTGTCCTGAAGAATCCACGTGTTGATCGAACTGTTTCTATTTCCCTAATTCCATCGGCTCGATCTGATCCTAGTAGAAACGTACAATCTCAGTGTGCCTTTCGTGGTCGGGGTCGGTCACAATCTTTTTCTCTTCAGTAGAGAGCTCCACCACCATGCCAACAATGTGGAAAGAGCCACCAGGGTCAATGCAGAATAAGCAAAGGATCGGTGATTTGCTATGGATGCGGAGAAACATGTCATATGAAGCCCGTTTGCCCGATGAAGAATGTTACATGTTATGCTTGCGGTGTTACTGGTCACAGAAAGCGTTATGCCCTACTCTTACCAGCAAAATGGAGGGAAGTCAAGCTTCCGTTCAACAACCGGTAGGTACTTCAACCCAAAAAGAGGAAGTGTCAAAAGTTAAAGGCTGTGCATTCCAGATTACCACAGAGGAGGCACACAAGGACCCGAATGTTGTGACTGGTACATTTCTCGTCAATTCTAGACCTGCTCACATCTTATTTGATTATGGTGCATTAGATTCTTTTGTGTCTCGTGAATTTGCGCATTCATTTCAAATTACTTGCTATGCACTCACCCAACCGTTTCATGTGGATACCAGGAGAAGTGTATCACTACTTGTTGATAAAGTCTCTAGAGATTGTGTCATAGAAATTGAAGGTTATAATTTTCTTGCCAACCTGATTCCTATCCCTTTGCCTAACTTTGATATCATTCTCGGCATGGACTGGTTGCCAAAAAACCGTGTAGAACTCTTGTACTATGAAAAGATGGTACACATTCCTATCAAAGGGGAGGATCCTATTTATGTCTACGGTGAACAAAGACTTAAAATCCTAAAAATAATTTATTTCGTAAAAGCTCGTAAATTTATATCGAAGGGGTGTTCTACTTACCCGGCCTATAGAACTGATATCTCAAAAGAGGGGAAGAAAATTGTAAATGATGTTCCTGTTTTTAATGAATATCCTGACGTATTCCCCGATGATTTGCCCGGACTTCCCCCGGATAGGCAAGTAGAATTCTCAATTGACCTTATGCCTGGTGCTGCTCCGATTGCAAAGACTCCTTATCGTCTTGCACCAACTGAGATGAAGGAAATAATGATTGAACTACAGGACTTACTTGACAAAGGCTTTATCTGACCGAGTACCTCTCCTTGTGGTGCACCCATATTGTTTGTCAAGAAAAAGGACGGGTCAATGTGAATGTGTATTGATTACCGCAAGCTAAATAAGGTAACTAACAAGTACCCACTACCTTGCATAGACGACCTGTTTGATCAACTTTAGGGTGCGAGCTACTTCTCGAAGATTGATTTGAGGTCCAGATATCATTAGTTGAAAGTTAACGAGCAGGATGTACCAAAGACCGCTTTCTATACTCGATACGAGCATTTCAAATTCCTTGTCATGCCATTCGGTTTGTGTCACACCCCAAAACCATGAACGACAGAAACGTTCTGGGGAGGAGGACGTCAAGTACAGTATCACAACTATGAAAAGTAGTAAACAAGCAACAACATCATCCATTGCATTAATAATATAATTATTATACAAGTGTGTTCTGTCAAATTATAATAGACACTAAAGTATAAATCAAAATGAAAGATGAGTCTTGAACGAGCACCATCTTCTCTGAACCTTGCATCGGTACCTGTCTATGGTTGACGTGAGGATACAAGTTATTTTGAAAGCGAGTATCAGCTTTAAAGCTGGTGAGATCATAAGTATTTTAGTGTCTTAATTTGTATGTAAGTATTTGTATGTGTATGAACTGTAAGTATTTGTATGTGTATGAACTGTAAGTATTTGTATGTATATGAATGATCCTAGGAAGCCTTATGTTTCCTACTAATCGTATCCTTCTACCAAGGCATCTAGTATCTGTGTGTGTGGCTCTTGTAAGAGTGTGTATTTTCCCAAATCTGACTATCATTAACCAAAAATATAGTTTCTACATTATCGTGCGTCGTGTGAATGTTCACGAAGTGAATGTAATGGGAAAATGAAATAGTACTATGGTGTAGTGTCGACACGTTACGAAGCGTATCAAGCCGTTCCCAGAGTGAGACTTCCTAAAGAACTTGGTCTCTCACTTGGAATCTCCAAGGTTTCCTTTTCTTGTTTAACTTCCCAGTCAAGGGCCACTCCTTGTTGGGTCAAGGTTGTACGGTTTCTTGTGATCTGTGAGGGGTTTTGGATGAACTATGACAGCAGGTCTGTAAGACCTAGAATTTGGCGAATGACTGTCGGCATCTCTGGTGTCGAAAAATTCTCAACGATTTTGGCATATTGTAAGAGTACTCAAAATTTCCCACATCACTATCAGTGTGTCATAGAAATTTGACTCTTAAATTTCAAAACTCGTGCCTAGAGAACTTCACGAAAGGTACCTCTGAAGGTAATGTCTCCATGGGTTTCTTCTTACTACGAGGGTAGATAAGTAAGTCATTACATGGAGAAATGACGAACTGATCCAAGTAAGAAAGATGTACCCTACTCATTTAACTCATGAAAACTATGGGCGTATTGGTCCTATCCGAAGGGTATCACTACGGACTCGAAGTGTCCGCATCGAGTTCGGAAGATAGTCTTCTGGACATCCTTCCCTAACACTCGAACTGGTGATATTCTGATCTCAGATCCATTTCTGAAAAGTACTTGTTCCTTGCGTTTGCTCAACCGATTCATCTATGCGATGCAGAGACAATGATTTCTAATGGAAAATCTGGACGGAGTCCTCAATAGCCGAGGAATATACGATGCAATCCGTCGATCTCTGGTAGAATATGACCAGGGTTCTCCAGGGTGAGAAGCCTAGTCTTCTAATTCTAGTTCTGTGTAGTTCGCTAAGTTGTCCGGGCTGTTCTTGTATCTCCGTAGGTGTTTAGACTGTAGGGAAATCTGTTTACAGAAGTCGTACTGGGTTCTAAGTTTGTTCACATGACGATGCGATTACTCGTAGTCTTGGGCAGTTCTCCGTCCTAAAGTTCATATTAGGATTCATACATGGTTTCACAATCACAATCTCGTGTATACGAGTCGTACATAATTAATATTGAAAAGGTAGTCGAATAACTGATTCTTCTTTAAGCTCACATCCTATCGAGGAAAAAGAAGTTAAAGCGGAATCATCAATTCTAAACTTGTAGAACCTTGATTATATATCGCCCCTACGTATACATTCTTCAGCGATAGATTAACCGTATGGATCTTTGGATTGAACTTTACGTACTGTACGAGTGGTACTTCGGGGATTTCTTCGGAAAAAGAAAAGAACTATGAGGTACTCCATGCAAGAGTACTTCGGTGTTCTGAAATGATGGTTTTGCTAAAAAGACGTTTACTGATAAGGAGATGTACGTATGAAGCTGTTTTTGTGAGGATCAAATTGAATCGAGTCGTATGATAATGTCGGAATCATACTGAAAATTAAACACATTAAATTTGAACATAAGGCGTTACAGACGAAACACAACCGTGCAACCATCAACAGAGTTACAGTACTTTAGACTTACTACAAGACTATGGTTGCAAATAAGGTATACTACAAAAGACAAGTATACGCAGCACGAGCATCCCTATACTGATAGGATACCGCGAAAGATAAGACTCTGGTTGTAATAGCTTTGGATGGTTTATAAGTCTGTTACAACAAAAAGCCTAAATTACATTAACGTGAGTCCTGAGTAGGCTCTCCTGTAGCTGTGATCCTGAGAGTCTTCCCGTCTGCGCCAGAGTTCTGTGCTATCGGGCAATCCTTCTTGAGGTGTCCAATTTCACCGCATTGATGACATATCTGGACGGTACCAACATCTGTGGTGGAAGTGAAGTGTCGAGTAGGAGTTATGGGGACACGGTTGCTTTCGTTGATCTTCTCTTTTGGACAATTTCTATAATAGTGCCCTGCCTCACCACAACTATAGTAAACAAGGCTTGCTCCAGTGGTGGAGGTAGTTCTACAGAAATGAGCAATGTGCCTCATCTTGTTGCAATTATTGCATTGCCAAGCTCGACAAATTCCCTTGTGGTGGTAGTTGCACCGGTTGCACTTCGGGAGTGTCCCTTTATATGGTCTGCTCGGTACTGGGGTGGCAGAGGTTTCCACTTGTGGTTGTTGCATGGCAATTCTCTGAAATCGTTTGCGTTCTTCTTGGGCTTGACGCTTTCGTTTCTTGACCTCTGAGTTGTTGTTTTGAGCGGTGGCGACTGTTACTATTTGTTGATTTCTCGGATCGTTAACACGATCGGGATTGTCAACTCCTTTTTCAGTCTTGGTTGCGTTGCAAGTGCTGCGATTTGCAAGGACAGCTGTCACGGCAGTCATCATGGCAGCTGTAACAGCGGCTTGAAAAGTAGCGGCATCCATAGGAAAAGTAGAGGTTTCGTTGCTCGGCTAATTGTTTCCGGATGACGACATGATTCTGTAACACGAAAGATAAGGATTTTGTGAGCGATTCTGGTTGACCCTAGATGTACTTAGATTGTTCAAGTAAAGAGCAAGACTATGTTCTCGAAAGTTTGACCTACATCCCTATGATGCAGTCCTAGCACGGATTGGAAGTATGTTCACGGAGGTTTGACCTACATCCCTATGATGCAGTCCTAGTACGGAATGGAAGTATGATCGCGAAGGTTTGACCTACATCCCTATGATGCAGTCCTAGTACGGAAGGAAAGTGAGTTTGTAGAATGGTCTAAAGACGTTTGTCGTTCAAACCGAGGTATCGTTGGTTGGTGAATAACATGGTCCAACCACTGAAAGAGACTTCGAAATGTCTCCAGAGCTAAATTACTATAGTCCAATGACTTGACTAAAGCATGATTCAGATAGACTCCAATGAAAGTACGATGAGAGTACTTGAATAAAGAAGGACACGGAAGTTAGCCGACTGTCAAAATCTTTGATATTCATGACGTAAAAGTTCGGGAAAATGACCTTGCAAAAGGTCTTACATCATATCTAGAGAAGATAGTTCTTGACAGCATAAAGACCTAACCAAAAGTACTTACAGTACAAGATAGTTTCATAGAAAATTCCACATTGGGCATAGAAAGAAAAACGATTCCTTTTAATAAGGAAATAAAGTAAAGCGTCTACTACTGGCGACAGTCATCCCTCTGGTGAACTCTCAGTTCAGCCAGTTGACGTTCCATGTCAAGTAGGTGTCTTTCGTACACCCTCTGGCATACGCGGAGCTCTATGACTTCAGCTCGTGATTCAGCCAGTGGTTGAAGCAGGGTTTCATGGTTTCTCTCAGATCTCTCGCTAGCATCTTCTAGACAAATGGTGCGGAGGGTATGCATTCTCACATCGGTGACAACTTCGATAATCTGATGTAGGGCTGTCCTGCCTTGAATCTCATTTCGGGCCACTCTGCGGACCAAGATTGGCAGGGTTTTGTCTGCTGAGCCCCCATTGCTTAGGTCATAAAAGCTTCGGTCACCATTAAATGGCATGGGTTGATCTTGTCCTTGGCTCCATGTTTCCAAGCATTCCACCCACTCAGGCGTCGGGCCATGAAAAGCCGGACGAGGGTTAGGAATTGGAAAGGGAGCTGTTTGGGGTAGGATGATCATTCTCTAGTTCTTCTTCAAACCATCCAACAATGACCTCATTCGGAAGGTACTGGTTGCCGTGGGGATGGAGTCCAGCCATGTTATCTACGCGAGAGTTGGGGTAAGAAAATAATTATTAGACGAACTATCTAAATAATTATTTAGAAAATCTTCATTAGTTACATCGCTATTTGTGAAGTGCATACCAGTTATATGTAATCGAAACAGGATAGGCCTTCGAATAAGTGACCTTAACTCCAATTTCACACAGAATAGGGGTAAAGTAAAATTTTCACAGATTCTAAGTCTATAACATCCTAATTACATATAGCCTTAGTGTATCCACTTAGCAACTATCAACTTGGTAATGAAGATCCCGTTTTAGTTCTCAAGTATAAAGTACTTACAGTAATAACAAATACCCCTACAGTATTTTAAGTTTAATGTTATGTTCTACTATTCTCATTGTGGTAGGTTTGGTAAGATTTTTGACTTGTTGCAACCACACAACCACACTTAGGCACATGCTAGTCAACCCCCGGATAATATAGTTGATCAGGCTATATCTTCCCAGTTTTGACTATATGTCTCTAAGTCCACCTATGTTGCCCAACAATCGTAATTCTTTTGTACTGTCCTAGTGACACTGATTTTAGTATGAATGCAGGCACGTATACTTAATTAAATATTTTATTATTTAAAGTATAAACTCTTGGTCAGAGTATTTTTAATCCCATTGTATTTATAGTTAGTATATCTTTTATGGGTTGATATACTCAATTCACTATAAACAATGCTCTGATACCAATATGTGACACCCCAAAACCATGAACGGCGGAAACGTTCTGGGGCGGAGGACGTCATGTACAGTATCACAACAATGAAAAGTAGTAAACAAGCAACAACATCATCCATTGCATTAATAATATAATTATTATACAAGTGTGTTTTGTCAAATTATAATAGACACTAAAGTATAAATCAAAATGAAAGATGAGTCTTGAACGAGCACCATCTTCTTTCAACCTTGCATCGGTACCTGTCTATGGTTGACCTGAGGATACAAGTTATTTTGAAAACAAGTATCAGCTTTAAAGCTGGTGAGATCATAAGTATTTTAGTGTCTTAATTTGTATGTAAGTATTTGTAAGTGTATGAACTGTAAGTATTTGTATGTGTATGAACTGTAAGTATTTGTATGTATATGAATGATCCTAGGAAGCCCTATGTTTCCTACAAATCGTATCCTTTTACCAAGGGATCTAGTATCTGTGTGTGTGGGTCTTGTAAGAGTGTGTATTTTCCCAAATCTGACTATCATTAACCAAAAATATAGTTTCTACATTACCGTCACTACTAGAAAAAAGGCCTTTTACGACGCGCAAACAATGACACTCGCTGATAGAGGACGCGCATCTGTGGGTGCCGTAAAAAACAATGTCAATTTTGCAAAATTTGAAGGATTGAGGACACGCATTTGTGCGTGCCCTAAAATTAGTGTTAGAAAAGAAAAAAATGGAAATGCGGAGGGCGCCTTTCATAAAATGTGCGTCGTCTAAATGTGTCGCTTTATAACATTTTAATGAAACGCGCGTTTTTAAGGCGAGATTTCACCCGCCTATTGAATCCCAAAAATTAACCCCCCCCCCTCTGCCTCTTCCAATCAGCAAGAAAAAGCCCTAGCCCTTCATCTTCATAGCAGCATCGCACCACCACCCAACCTCCGATCTCGCACCGCTAAGTGTCACCGACCATCTTCTCCAACCATTCTTTCCTGTCGCACTACACCGATAACAAAACCCCCATCACTATTTTAAACCACCCGTGATACACATCCTCACCCTCTCCTCTAGATCCTCATTCTCTGTAAAAACCCTTCTACCATTGATGATCAAATTGCACTCCCAAAAATTACAGAATGAAATCCTAAAAGAATTATAAAAAAATCCCGCTACTAAGAAAAACCCCAAACAACCGGTAGTATTTTCCCTAAAATTCATGGACTCTCTCAAGCGATTTTAGCGATTTTATTTCCCCCCTATTTTTTTGGGCATCGATCACTTCTTAGGCGGTCTTTATATAAAGAATCCGAAAACATAAAATAGAGGCAAGGGAAAAAACGAGACGGGGTATTCATGAGGGGAAATCTCGTTTTCTTTGAATCTGTTATTGTGTGCGGTGGATGTTACGGCGATGAAACTCCTGTGGGTTAGTTCGACACCCTTGATTTGTCTGGTTGTACCGGATGAGTAAAGTATCCCCTCCGTATCGGCATGTTGTACATCTCCGCTTGAAGATATCCCATCTCTGCTACAAGATACAAACATTGACATAAGTTCACTGGAAATCAAGTCGCTGGTGATGGTCTATCGGTGAATATTGCCAGAATTTCAAAGAATCAACTCTATGATATCATGTCCCAGATGAAGGTAAAAACACAAACCCCTACTTTTCTGTCTTTTTCTTTCTTTTCAAATTGATGTTTCCTCTTTTTTTCCCCAAAATTTACAACAAGTTCGATATATGTCGTTGCTGGTGTTAAATGAATGCGAGGAGTTTAGACTAAATCGGATTCGTATTTGAACAGAACCAGGATCAAGCGAGACAAATCTTGATTCAAAAACCTTTACTCACTAAAGCTCTCTTTTAGGTCTTGTTCTTATCTAATATCTAGGGTTTACATTTACTTATAATTTTTGTGTTTTTGTTCTTATGATTCAGACCTATTCCTGGTTTCTAATTCTCCTTCAACAAATCAACGTTTAGGGTTCCATGTAATTCCTGATGTTTGTCTCTCTTTTTTCTTTATACCTTCAGACACAAATAATGCTAGGAATCAAGTAAAATATCATAACTAATTCTTGTTTCATTTTGCATAATCAGTTGCTGATGTGGAATCAAGTAAAATATCATCTCCTACCACACAGGAAGCTGATATAGTTGTTGAAGACCAGCCAAGATCACCTATACTATGGGTGAGTTTATTGCACGCTGATAATAAAGAAAAAGTGGAAGTAGGAGGAATTGGCAAGAAAGGGACCCCACAAGTTGATAGTAGTCCATTACCATTGGTTAAAAAATGTCTTTTTCGCTGAGTCCTGTCAATTGTGATCTTTGTATTACTCTATATTTATCGCAAGGGTATTCTTGTCATTTGTTCGTTGTCTTTTTTAGGGAGGAACCCTAAAACTGATAAGGAAGAAAATATTTATCTGAGGGTATTCTTGTCATTTGTGCTTAACAGACCAAATCCACAGGTCATTGTGTCTTGGAACGGACTTGTAGTTTCATCATTTGCTAGAGCATCCAAGATCCTCAACAACGAACCTGATGTAACAAAATTCAATTTTCCTGTTGCTGGAACTGATGTAAGATTGAATCTTGAAATAAAGATGAAAAAGTTTACTATTTTTCATGTTTTAAATTAATTATTTTTGTAAATTTAGCCACAGGAGTACATGGAGGTTGCAAAGAGATCTTTGGTGTTCATAAAGGAAAATCTTTACGACTCCCAATCTAGAAGGCTGCAACACAGTTTCAGGAAAGGACCTTCAAAAGCTCCAGGAATCTTGGATGATTATGCATCTTGATTTCAGGGTTGTTAGATGTGTATAAGTATGGTCGTTAGATTTCATGGTTATCCTGGGCAATTGAACTTCAAGAAACACAAGTATTCCATCTCCCGAACTCTGTTATTATATATTTCTATTTAGTGAACCAAATTTTAGCTTCTTTTTTTTTATTTGGTTTATAGGATGAGGTGTTCCCTGACAAACTGGAGGTGGTTATTTTATACGAAAAATTCATACTGTTTATTTTTAAATATCCATGATTCTATAAAATTTTCACTTGAAGAGTAGATATCTCAGTCTTCTATCATGTATGTCATTCTTAGCAACAATCAATAGAAAAATATGTGAGCAACAAAGCCAGACTAAAGGGGCATTCAGACTAGGCCTAGGGAGAACAGGTTAGGGGTAGACCAAATCTGTCAATAGCAATGAGAGTACCTTTGACTCCTTCCTCCCTCTTTTACTTTGTTTTCTTGTTTTAAATGTGTAAACCAAACTGTTTTAGAAAGAAAAAGAACACATTTGCATTTAAGTAGAGCACTTAAAGGTTTGATTTAAACAAGTAAAAACAAAGGGTAAATGCCACCCTTGGGTTCTCTGGTATGAATTCTTACCAATTATCACTAGAACAAGCATGTGGTGACTATTAATTTCATATGTGAATATTAATTGTGAATATTAATTTCATATTTCCATTGCATGATTCTATCTAATTAAAAATTTTAATTGTATGCTAATTAATACTGCAGTCTTCTTGTGTGGAATATTTGATAATGATGAATGACAATTTATCATCACTTTTCCCACTAGCTCAATTGGATATTGGTGGTATACATCTTGATTCTCATTACTTATGTGCCATTATATCCACCGTTGTTATCCTTCCAACAGTTTGGCTGAGAAACCTCAGTTACTCTCCTATATTACAGGTTCTAATTTCTATATCCTTCAGTAATTTTCCTTTTTTACCCCTGACTGAGATAAAGGGACTAATTCCAAAGGTTTTTTTGAGCAACTTTTGGAGTTGTAACATTGGCAACTGTGATTCTATTTTGGTGTTCTTCACACTACTTGTAGCTTTAATAGTTCCATATTTTGGTAACGGACAGTTTTTATTAAAACTAAATTACATTTTTCATCCTTGATTAAAGTTGTTTCTTTTTTTTTATGTAGTTTTATGTCTTACTTGAGGTTTCTTGTAACATTTTCGGTCCCTGTA
Source organism: Lactuca serriola (assembly GCF_051521515.1). Classification (NCBI taxonomy): domain Eukaryota; kingdom Viridiplantae; phylum Streptophyta; class Magnoliopsida; order Asterales; family Asteraceae; genus Lactuca; species Lactuca serriola. Next base: position 143,948,129 of record NC_136408.1, on the reverse strand, counting down.
CCAAGTAAATGACTACTTTTGGTCCCAAAAATTTAGTCATTTTAGTTGGAACATAAACTAAAAACCTCAAAATAAGGACCAAAACTACAAAAGAAAACATGTTGGGACTAGAATTGAAAAAAAAAATCAGCTATACATAAGAACCAAAATGTAATTTATATACTTCTTTTTATACAAACAACACTTAATATTAATTGTGAATTGGTAATCTTGAACTCATTTACAGGAGTTGTAATGGCCTTGACCGGATTTGTACTCATGATGCTTGTAGTAAGTTTCACATTTTTATTCTTCATTTTATGAATAGTTTCACATTTACGAGCAGGATCTTATCAGAAGCCCTTGTTTCATTACTCAAAGTTTTGACAATCTCTGTTAGTGCCATTTATTTTGTGATTCTTGTTTCAACAGGTGTGTAATGGCACAAACAATCAAACTAATTTGGTCAGTTTCAGAAGGTCACTAATTAACATGCATGCATCCAATTTGTTTTGTTAGGACAAGTAATAAATATATTGTTCTTGCAGTGGGAATTCTATTGTTGCTGAGCTACATGGTGAAGTTGGGTGGCAAGGTAAGCACTTGATGTTTTATTCTAGAAAAAGAAATGTTTATGCATATATACATACATACATACATACATACATAAATACATACAATAAAAATGTCAAAACAAAGCTAGAGGCTTATTCTTTAAATTTACATATGCAGATAAATCTGTTACTTGATCATCAAAGTTTTTTCAAACATCAAAACCGTGTTGATTCAAAACACCTTCCAAATCCCACCTCTTTCATTTCTATATTTGTTTTTTTTTGAAGCATCTTCTAGCTACGGTGAACCAAAATACACTCAAGGAGAAAACATCTAGTGGTATGCAGGGTGTAAACAACGAATAGTGCACACTTCTTCACCTTCTTGGCTGTTGTCTTCTTTCACAAGCACATCTTCAATCATCATGGGGTTCTACTGAAAAGAAAGTTAATGAAGCCATTTCTTGCTTTTTTTAGGTATGTGTTATGTGACATATCATCCACTAATGTATCATTTATCATTCAGCATCTTTTACTTTGATGGGTATAGATACAGAAGGGTAAAATGGTCATTTACTTGCATTCAAACAGTTTATTCATTTAGTAAAAAAAGGGACATATATATAGGTGTGTTTCTTATTGACCTAACAAATACAAAGGGGTAGAATGGTCATTTACTTGCATTCAGATATTTCACTAGGGGGTGATGCTTTTTGACATAGTACATACAAAGGGGTAAGATAGTCATTTGATTTACGCACATTCAGACAGTTCATTTAGCCTAAGAAAGGGGCATAGGGGTGTTTCTTTTTGAATTCATATGTACAGAAGGGTAATAGGGTCATTTACTCACATTCACATAGTTCATCCAGTCAACAAAATAGACAAATACGTAGTTGTGTTTTCTTTTTGACTTAATGCACTTATTAATATGGCTATTATTATTATTATTATTATTATTATTATTATTATTATTATTATTATTATTATTTATTGCTATATGTTAATGTTATTTTTTTTATTAATATATAGGTTAATTCGTTCGGAATCTAACACAGCTGGAAGAAGGTCGTGGATACTTTCATTTGGACTTGGTTATACAAATAGGTTATATAGTTAGGGAAAACCTCTTAATAGCAATGTACAATTAGGTCCCCTTAATACCAATGTATTACAATGTATTGTATTTTTGTATGACATTAAATTTTATGTAATGGATTATATTTTTTATATATGATATATTATTTTCTATTATTGGACATTAAATGCAAATTTAATTTGAAAATTAGTAAATCCATAAATAATTTTTTTTTAACATTTAAAATTATGATACGCAAAAATGTGTGTCATCTTTATTTATGACATGGCCTTTCTTGACATGGGCTTTCTTGATACGCATTGCGTGTCATAAACACGCGCGTCGTAAGGTTACGACACGCGAATGCGTGTCGTCTTCCTTTATGACAGGGCCTTCCTTGATACGCATTGCGCGTCGTAAACGCGCGTCGTAATTGCGCGTCATAAATGTGCGTCGTAAATGCGCGTCGTCTCTCTTTATGACAGGGCCTTCCTTGACACACATTTGCGCGTCGTCTGAGCGTTTTACGACGCGCAATGAGCGTCGTAAAAGGCCTTTTTTCTAGTAGTGCGTGCATCGTGTGCATGTTCACGAAGTGAATGTAATGGGAAAATGAAATAGTACTATGGTGTAGTGTCGAACTACAACCGTACTAATTACCTTAAGTCTAGGGTAATCTCGTAAGTACTGTAGTATTTGTAATAAGTGACTACCTCTGTACTCCTGTTGCCTTATTTGAGGGATAAGGCCTAATGTAATGGCTAGATCCCAGGCTAAACGCTCCCCTGTCAAAGGGATTTTGGGACCTTTACACAACCCCTGCCTGTATGCAAGCCGTGAACATCCACATTACTATGATCATGTATACCCGATATAACTATCACAATACGTTGTGATTCATCGGTATAGTTAGATCCTGAACTTGTTCTATGCTATAGCACCTAGTGATGTCTATCCTATCAAAGTATATGTAACCGCACTCATGTAAACGTATATATGTAAACGTACTCATGTAAGCGTAATCTTGTAAAACATATCTATGTAATAGTATAGTAATGTACTGTAATGTTCTGCATGTGTTAGCTGTAACGTGTGTTCTCTCTCTATCTAGCATGTATAGTAATGTACTGGGTGTACTAGCTGTAATGTATGTTCTCTCTATCTAGAAAGTATTGACTCATGAATGAACTGACTCATTGTATGATATCACGTTCTAGTAATATTCCTAGTATCTTCTTAAACTACCCATATGGTAGCTTACTAGTAATGTAACTGGTACATATGAACATGGATGTGTACCCTTGCTACCCAAGGGTATTGGACTGAACTGGGAGAACCTTTATGACTATATATGTACACATGATATATAACTAATATTTAAACGACCTTCGGACGGATACCCGATATCCCACCAGACCACATCTCAAGCGCGAAAAGGAAATAGGATGAATAGCCTTCCTAATTTTTTTAAACATTTCTTATATAACCATACATATATAGGCTTGCAATTGACAATATAAAAGCATAAAATAAGTTTTGTAAAACCTTTTGAACAGGATTACTATCTAAGAAAAGATCGACTTGATGTCAATCTATAAAACGGGTTGGAAGTATTTATCTAACGAAACAGTTTTAAATACAAAGAAACATTTGTTTGAAACACAATTGTAAATGAGTTTGAAATGAAACATACAGTGTATAATGAACAATTAAATCAGGAGTTTTAAACATATAAAACATATATGAAAATCCTTTGAATAACAACTGTTTGGTAAAACAACTAATGTGTAGCAAATCATTTGAATGCTTCTTATTAATCACATGTGATTGATATAATAACTAGCATGATTCTACTTGTATCTCCCCATAAAACATTTAAAAACATTTAAAACCTTGATTAAGGGGTATGAAGTCACATGTTGTGGGTGATACGGATGAACTGAAGAGGTAGGATGGCTAGGTGTCAAGTGAAGTCTTGAACACACTTTATGATCCTAGTTAACATATAATATCACATATATGTAATAAATTAGTCTATAAACAACTAATAAACAAGTCAAAACACCCTAGGACATGCTAAACACCTTTATCAAGTGTTATTAGCCTCTAGGATTGCATCTAAGTGTTTGTAGGGGAAGCATATTGTGTGTAGGGCTCAAGGAAGACTCCATAAGGGAGTTCACGACCCTAAAGACACTACTAAATGAGTTTACGGTCATAAACTCATGAGTTTACGGCCATAAGCTCATACTTATGTGTCCATTTGAGGTTTGATGCTCTATAAGGTACTAAGAAGCATTTCTACTTTAATGGTTTGGTCTAAGGAAAAGTTTAGGGCATAATATAACTCCTTTCAGGAGTTTACGGCCCTGGGACCATATCCCTTGGAGATTACGGACGTAATCTCCCTTGGGAGGGTGTTTGTGGTGTTTTCAAGTCCCTAATTTTACTAGGAACTAAACTTATGCTAGTGCACAAGGCTTTAGAAGAGTTTATAGCACAATTTGGCACTATTATTTGGAGTTCATGACCCTGGAACTTCTTGGGCCATGAACACCTTTTTATTGGTGTTCTAAAGGTGTTTTCTAGTCCTAAACACATTAGGGTACTTGTCTAAATTAGTTTCTTTGCTTAAGGAAGGTTTTTAGGGTGTTTTGGCACCTAAAAATGGAGTTCACGGCCCAAGAACTTCCTTGGCCGTGAACTCACTTTCACCCTTTGTTTATTAATGATTTTGTGGCCTAAACATGTCCTGGTAGTTCCTAGTTTGAGTTCCAAGGCTTTGAGGGACATTGGGCACACTTTGGCCCTTAAAAAGGAGTTTACTCCCCAAGGTGTTGTTGGGCGGTAAACTCATAGATCTTAGTGTTTTGACATGATTTTGATGTTATTAAACACAATCTAAGCTATATAATATAACTAGATAGAAGTACACGATTTGGGATAAAAACCCGAAGATCCGTGAGAGAGAATTTGACTTTTCTCTAGTTGGAAATATAACTAATGAATAAATATGGTTCAGATTTCTATATATAGTCCTGAGATTTTTGGCAGAAAATATTTTATTCCCGGAATGAACTCTAATATCCTAGAGTATTGGAATAACAGTGTTGCACAAAACCCTAGTGCATCCACTCTCCTGATATCTCTTTAAGTGCTAATCCTGAAATACTCAAACTTATACCCAAAGTCTTGAATTTCACTGTAACTGTTCTAACTTCTATTGGCTTGATATGGTTTGTTCAGAATGGAAATTTCGGGTTGTCACAGTTTGACAAATGCCCCTGCTGTATTCATGGATATGATGAATCGGGTATGCCGTCCAATGCTTGATAAATTTCTCACCGTATTCATTGATGATATTCTAATTTTTTCCAAGTCCGAAGCTGATCACGCCATTCATATTCGTGAAATGTTATAGCTTCTACGAAAGGAGAAGCTATATGCTAAATTCTAAAAATGTGAATTTTGGCTTTGCCAAGTTTAATTTCTTGGCCATGTGATTTATGGTGATGGTATATCCGTAGATCCTACCAAAATTGAAGTGCCCCGTAATGCTTCTGAAGTTTGCAGTTTCTTGGGTCTCGCGGGATATTACCGAAGGTTCATTAAATATTTTTCATGTATAGCTGTACCCCTCACAAGTCTTACACGAAAAGAATCAAAGTTTGAATCGGGGTGAAGCCCAAGAAAAAGCTTTGTCAACTTTAAAAGATCTTTTGACTCATGCTCTAGTCTTATCACTCCTAGAAGGTGATAATGAGTTTTCTATGTACAACGATGCTTCAAGGTTGGGACTCAGTTGTGTGTTGATGCAACGTGGTAGAGTGATAGCCTATGCCTCAAGGCAACTGAAAGACTATGAAAAGAACTATCCTACTCATGATTTCGAGCTCACTGCAGTGGTATTTGCCCTAAAAATTTGGAGGCATTATCTTTATGGTACGAAATGCCAATTATTACCGACCACAAAAGTATCAAATATATATTCAGTCAACAAACTTTGAATATGAGACAACAACGGGACATGGAGTTGAGCAAAGATTATAACTGTGAAATCTTATATCATCCTAGAAAGGCCAATGTAGTTGCAGATGCACTTAGCAGAAAGTTTTATCATACTAGTGTGTGTTATGTTATTACTCACACTACAGTAAAGTTCACTATTATTGATGAGCTAAAAAATGGCAAGTAGAGGCCCTAAAGCCAGAAAATGTGATGAAAGAATGGATGGTACATTATGTTGATATTTTACTTGATGATCCACGCAGACTGGAAGTATTTAAGAATCGGTTATGGATTCCGAAGATTGTTGGATTAAGACAAAAGATTTTAGATGAAGCCCATAAGTCTAAACTACCAATACATCCAGGTACTAGTAAAATGTACTATGATGTACGTACTGATTATTGGTGGCCTGGATTAAAGAGAGACATTAGAAGATATGTTTAGAAATGTATCGTATGCTTACAAGTCAAAGCGGAGAACCAAAAGCCATATGGAAGTCCAGAATGTATTAGTGTCCCCGTGTGGAAATGGGAAGAGTTGTTTATTACCAAATTGCCAAAGACTGCAAGACAGAATGATATCATTTGGGTAATTGTCAACCGGCTCACTAAGAGTGCACATTTTCTTGCCACGTGTGAAACAGCTCCAATGGAGAAATGCGCACAAGTATACTTGGATGAAATTGTTGTGAGACATGGTGTGCCATTAAAGATTATTTCAGATCGTGATACTCGCTTCACTTCTCATTTTTGGGCAAATATGCAATGTAAATTAGGATCTCGTGTTGCTCTCATCACAACTTATCATCTCCATACAGATGGTCAGACGGAGAGAACAGTCCAAACAGTGGAAGATATGATTCGTGCATGTGTCTTGGACTTTGGAGGTAACTGGGACAAATACTTACCTCTTGTTGAATTTTCATATAATAATAGTTACCACACTTCAATTAAAATGCCACCATATAAAGCACGCTATGGGCATAAATGTTGCACTCCATTATGTTGGCGTGATGTAGGACAGAAAATCCTTGGTGGGCCTAAAATGATTCAAGACATCACTGATAAGATTCAAATTGTATGAGAAAGAATGAAAGCGGCCCAGGATCGACAAAAGTCTTATGTAGAAAAGAGAAGACGACCCATAGAATTCCAAGTGGGTGATTTTGTAATGCTGAAGGTATCCCTGTAGAAGTGTTTAATCGAGTAAAAGTAACAAATCAGAGTAAAATCACTGTAATATGAACACACGAAGTAAATAAGATCTGTATTAGCTCATATTAGTTCCAATGAACTGAAAGACCCTCACTTTCGTATTTATGAAAGACCCAAACTTTCATTCTTGACAATATAGTTACTCCAAAACATGCTACTTGCATATTCATAAAAACAATATTTTACATTGATAAAGAGGTTACAAACTACTGGATACAAACCGACTATTTTAAAGTGTTATATATTACATAACTTCCCAGGATTCTATAGTTTTATACATATGGGAGTGCAAAATACAATAGTTTCAAACTATTCATAAGCTTCTATCGATACAATAGTTTCAAACTATTCAAAAATCTTCTACCAGTATATAACTATACTGGATGTTTATCTCCTGCAATTTGTTAAACATTGAGAGGGTAAGCGGTGACACTTAGTGAGTTCAATAATAGACAAAATATAACGTTATGCCATATATATACTTCAATATGGCAGAAGCAAAGAGGAACAAGGAACAACAAGGGCATATGTGAATCATGTGACAAACATTCCATATCAATCATTGAATTGATTTAAAGATATACAATCAATGATACATAACAATTTCCATGCTTGATATACATCAATAAAGTTGTGGCTCAAATGGCACATAAGACACACAACTTCGGATTAACATTTTGGTAGATTTTAGGCTTCTAACCCTGTCTAACCTTCTGCCAATACCATAGAATAGAAATGATTCTCTTACGGAGACATGTTCTACATGGCCAGAGGCTACATACCAGTACCAACATGAATCTAAGTCCTTTCACTGATCACATGGTCAAAGGTATTTCTTTGCTATTAAAAATAGCGAATAAAAATAACCCGGGAAAATAACCCGGAATAATAACAATGGAAAGCACGTAGCACATATAACACATAACATATAATTGTTACTATATATTAAACTCACCGTGAAATAACCGGGGGCTAAAATATTAATTTGGCTAGCACTTTGGCTCTAAATATCACTTTCTTTGTTGAAAACCGGGCTCCACGAAGGTAGAGCTTCAAAACCAAAAAGATAATTTTTTGGGCTTCTCGGGAGTCTCGGGGCATGTTTCGGGCTTTGGAATTAGTATTGGGGCTTCGGGGGAAGTTGGAATAGTAAAAATATCAAAAGGGGGGTGAAGGTGACAATTTTTAAACTTCTAACCGGGAGGTCTCACACCCCTTATATAGGTGCGAGCCTCGGATCCGAAGCGAGGGGGTGAGGGCAGGTGGCTGCGAGGCTCGGAGCAGGTGGCAGCAGGGCGAGGCTCGGATGGACAGGTGCTCGCTTCGCATTGGTCTGATGACACAGGTCGGAACAGCAGGCTCGCAGACTGCAGCTTCGAATTGGACCCAACTTCGGTCCAATGGGCAGGCTCCACGTAGGTGCGAGGGTCATCCGAGGGGTGTCTCATGTGAAGGTGTCCAAATCTTAGTGGACCTCGGACTTGGTCCAATCAGATGGCGACACGTGGAGGCTGTATGCGAGGGATGACGTGGCAGCACTATTGATGCTAAATTTCTCGAAAAATGTGCCAAATCTTGTAAAATGCATAACTTTCTCATACTGGCTTCGTTTTTGACGTTCTTTATATGCACGCATAGGTAAAATTATGCTCTACAACTTTCATTTAGAATTCATCGGAAAATTTTGACTTTATTTTTATATTATTATTTTTAACAGACCAGGACCGATAAATCCGTTAAAAATTCATAACTTCTTCAACCGACGTCCGTTTTCGTCAGACTTTTTATCGTTGTACTACTAATGACAAAACCTTCAGTTCTCATTTAGGTTGTGTTGGCTAAAAATCACTTGATCTAAAATTCGAGTTTTTAGCTGTCTACTGCTAAGTTGAAACTTCGAAAAATCATAACTTCCTCATACGAAGTCAGATTTTGGCGTTCTTTTTATCGAACTTCTCGGTTTAACGAATACTACAAATTTCATTTATATTACTAAGACTAAAAGGTAGTTTATCAAAAACTCACTTTTTACGTCATTCGGCACCGTACCGGTTTTGTCACGGATCTTCGATTGGTCATAAGTTCTTCGTTATAACTCGGATTTTGATGAGGTTTTCGCCTACGGGTTTCTAACGAGATTATCTACAACTTTCAACAATAAAATTTTACTTATTTCAAATTTTATATTTTCACTATAGTTCACTATTTGGCTTTTAATTGGAATCTCATAAGAATTCCAATATTTTATGAGTGATTCTAAACATAGTTTTACTTCATTTCTAATGAAAACTATCTGTTAGAACTCAACATTCAAATACTTAAAACACGATTTCAAAACGTGTATGTTACAAATACCTCCTCCCTTTGAGGATTTCGTCCCCGAAATTACATCGATTAAGATAAATGGGGATATTTTGCTCTTATCTCAATCTTATTTTCCCAAGTATTATTTGGGCCTCGATGGTGTTTCCACTTGAAAAGCACCAACTCCACTTCTTTATTACGTAGATTAGTTGTTCTTTTATTAACGATCTCTTCAGGCTCTTCTACGTATCTTAACTTATTATCCAATTTCACCTCGGATAATGGAACTGTCTCATCATTGATGCTCAAGCATTTGCGCAGATAGCTCACATGAAAAACATCATGAATACCTGCCAAATCTTCCGGCAATTCCAAGCGGTATGCTTGTTTACCAACTCCATGGATGATTTTGAAAGGTCAAACAAATCTGGGACTCAACTTTCCTTTGTTCCCAAATCACATAAGGCCTTTCCATGGGGATACCTTCATCATTACAAAATCACCTACTTGAAATTCTATGGGTCGCCTCCTCTTTTCTGTATAGGACTTCTGTCGATCCTAAGCCGCTTTCATTCTTTCTCGTACAATTTGAATCTTGTCAGTGGTGTCTTGAATCATTTCAGGGCCTCCAAGGATCTTCTATCCTATGTCTCGCCAACATAATGGCATACGGAATTTGTGACCATATAATGCCTCATATGGTGGCATTTTGATTGAAGCGTGGTAACTGTTATTATACGGGAATTCGACAAGAGGTAAGTATTTATCCTAGTTACCACCGAACTCCAAGACACATGCACGAAGCATATCTTCTACTGTTTGGATTGTTCTCTCCGTCTGACCATCTGTCTGGGGATGATAAGCGGTGCTGAGAGCAACTCGAGATCCTAATTCACGTTGCATACTCGCCCAAAAGTGAGAAGTGAAGCGAGTATCACGATCGGAAATGATATTTAGTGGCACACCATGTCTTGCCACAAGTTCATCCAAGTATACTTGTGCGTATTTCTCCATTGGATCCGTTTCACGCATGGCATGAAAATGAGCGCTTTTAGTCAGGCGGTCGATGATTACCCAAATACTATCATGCTGTCTAGCAGTCTTTGGCAGTTTGGTAATGAAATCCATGGACAGTTCTTCCCATTTCCATACAGGATCACTAAGATTTTCTGGGGTTCCATAAGGCTTTTGGTGCTCTGCTTTGACTTGTAAGCATACTAAGCATTCCTGTACATATCTTCCAATGTCTCTCTTTAATCCAGGCCACGAATAATCAGCTCTTACATCATAGTACGTTTTACTTGTACCAGTATGGATTGACAATTTAGATTTATGGGCTTCATCTAAAATCTTCTATCTCAATCCACCAATCTTCGAAATCCACAGCGGATTCTTGAATACTTTTAATCCTCGCGGATCATCAAGTAAAGCATCATTATAATGTATCATCCATTCTTTCTTCACATTTTCTGGTTTTAGGGCCTCTTCTTGCCATTTCTCTAATTCATCTAAAATAGTGAATTTTACTGTAGTATGAGTAATAGCATAACACATACTATTGCAATAAACCTTTCTACTAATTGCATCGGCAACAACGTTGGCTTTTCCAGGATAATATAGGATTTCACAATCATAATCTTTGATCAGCTCCATGGCTCGTTGTTGCCTCATATTCAAAGTTTGCTGACTGAATATGTACTTGATACTTTTGTGGTCGGTAAATAATTGGCATTTTGTACCAAAAAGATAATGCCTCCAAAGTTTTAGGGCAAATACCACTGCAGCAAGTTCGAGATCATGAGTGGGATAATTCTTTTCATAATCTTTCAGTTTTCTTGAGGCATAGGCTATCACTTTGCCACGTTGCATCAACACACAACCGAGTCCCAATCTTGAAGCATCGTTATATACTGGAGAAATCATCATCACCTTCTGGGAGTGATAAGATTGGAGCCTGAGTCAAAAGATCTTTTGGAGTTGAGAAAGCTTTTTCTTGGGCTTCACCCCATTCGAACTTCACTTCCTTCCATGTAAGACTTGTGAGAGGTACGGCTATACAAGAAAAGTCTTTAATGAATCTCCGGTAATATCCCGCGAGACCCAAGAAACTGCGAATTTCGGAAGCATTACGGGGCACTTCCCAATTTTGAATGGCTTCGATTTTGATAGGATCTACAGATACCCCATCACTAGAAATAACATGGCCGAGAAATTGAACTTGGCGAAGCCAAAATTCACATTTTGAGAATTTAGCATATAGTTTCTCCTTTCGAAGAAGTTCTAATACCGCACGAAGATGAATGGCATGATCAGCTTCAGACTTGGAATAGATTAGAATATCATCAATGAATACGATGACTGATTTATCGAGCATCGGGCGACATACCCGATTCATCATATCCATGAATATAGCAGGAGCATTTGTTAAACCAAACGGCATAACAAGGAATTCATAATGCCCATATCGAGTACGAAAAGCAGTCTTCGGTACATCCTGCTCGTGAACTTTCAACTGATGATAGCCAGATCTTAGATCAATCTCTGAGAAATAGCTAACACTCTGAAGTTGATCGAACAAATCGTCGATGCGAGGTAGTGGGTACTTGTTCTTGATAGTTACCTTATTCAGCTCACGATATTCCATGCACATCCGCATCGATCCATCCTTCTTCTTGACAAACAGTACCGGAGCACCCCAGGGAGAGGTACTCGGTCGAATGAAACCCTTGTCAAGTAGTTCCTGCAGTTGGATCATCATTTCTTTCATCTCAGCTGGTGCAAGACGATAAGGAGTCTTTGCAATCGAAGCAGCACCAGGCACAAGGTCAATTCGGAATTCTAGATGCCTATCCGGAGGAAGGCTAGGCAAGTCATCGGGGAACACGTCAGGATATTCGTTGACAATGAGAGCATCATTTACAATTTTCTTCTCCTCTTTTGAGACATCAACTGTGTAGGCCAGATAGATAGAACATCCTTTCGATATAAATTTACGAGCTTTAAGGAAAGAGATTATTTTTTAGAGTCTTTGTTCACCGTAGACATAGATAGGATTCTCCCCTTCAATGGGAATGCATACTATCTTTTCATAGCACAATAGTTCTGCGTGGTTCTTTGATAACCAATCCATACTGAGAATAATATCAAAGTTGGGCAAGGAGATAGGGATCAGGTTAGCAAGAAAAGTATAGCCTTCAATTTCTATAACACAATCCCTATAGACTTTGTCAGCAAGTAATGATATACTTCCCGCAGTGTCTACATGAAATGGTTGCGCGAGTACAAAGCAAGCAATTTGAAGGGAATTTGCAAATTCATAAGACGCAAAAGAATATGTGGCACCAGAATCAAATAATATGTGAGCAGGTCTAGAGTTGACAAGAAATGTACCCGTCACAACATTTGGTTCCTCGTGTGCCTCCTTTGAGGTAATCTGGAATGCATGACCCTTAGCTTTTAGCACCTCCTCCTTTTTAGTTGGAGTACCCTTTGATTGTTGAACAGGGACTTGGCTTCTCGCCGGTTGTTGAACAAAAGCTTGACTTCTCGTTATCTAACTAGTAAGAGTAGGGAAAAAACGCTTCTTGTGGCCAATAATACCACATGCATAGCAAGTAACATCCTTTCTTGGGCAATATGGCTTTATATGACCCTTTTCTCCACATCCATAACAGACAATGGATTCCTTGTCTATTTTGCATTGGCTCGGATGATTCCTTCCACAAATATGACATGAAGGTGATTGCATAGAAAAATATTGTGATCTACCACGTCCATGAGAGGCATTTTGAGTTTGAACTTGATTACCAGGTTCAGTCTGAACGGATTGAGCTGGTAGAAAAGAAGGAACAGGAACAGTTCTTTCAGTACGTGGATGTTTCGGAGCAATAAAAGTGGCACCACGTATTTCTAAGTCATACTCACGTCTTCGAGCATATTCAACGGCTTTATCGAATGACAGAACTTCTCGATTGGCAACGAAATCATGGATTTTGTGTCATAGTCCCTCCATGAATAACTGAATTTTCTTGTCTTCAGTTGGAATACACTTTATAGCAAACCTTGCTCTTTGATTAAACTGAGTTTCATACTCATTCACAGTCATTCCTCCTTGTTTAAGCTCGAGGAATTCCTTCTCCAATCTCCTCCTCATGTCTAGAGGATAATACTTCTCTAGTAAACGAGTTTTAAACATTTCCCAGGCTAAATTCTCCTTGTCAAACCCGTTGAGAGCTTCAGATGTTGCTTCCCACCAGACCAAGTCTTCTCCAATGAGCATTGCAGAAGCATAATTAGCCTTATCTTCATTATCCACATGACAAATACGAAACACTTTCTTTGTGTTCTGGATCCAAGTAAGAACAATAATGGGGTTGAGAACACCGGAAAACTATGTAACACCACTACTCTTCAAATCTTTGAACGAGGGACGCTTCACCTCTCCTTTTGAAGATTCTCCAGTGGCTTTCTCTTTTCCCTTATCACCATTCTTTTTGTGTTCTTCGAGAGTCTGTCGAATAACACCGGTAAGTTTACCCAAGAGTCACTCCTCACGAGGAGATACTGGAGTATTCACTTCCTCGAGTTGAGGACCTCCACCAACCTCAGGGATATGGCTGCTAAGCTGTACAGCCATTGCTCTGCGATACGGAGTAACATTGTATTTTAGAATATTAGGGTTTATTATTACCTAATACTTTTACTTATATATTTCCTATGGTTTGTATCCCTATACTTACAATGATTAAGTTCATATATTGAGCTTCGAATAGTTTAAGAATAAATACACATCCGTGGAATTTAGTTCACTCAAACTACTGCTCTGATACCATGATTGAAAGACCCTCACTTTCGTATTTATGAAAGACCCAAACTTTCATACTTGACAATATAGTTACTCCAAAACATGCTACATGCATATTCATAAAAACAAATTTTTACACTGACAAAGAGGTTACAAACTACTGGATACAAACCGACTATTAAAGTGTTATATATTACATAACTTCCCATGATTCTATAGTTTTATACATATGGGAGTGCAAAATACAATAGTTTCAAACTATTCATAAGCTTCTATCGATACAATAGTTTCAAACTACTCAAAAATCTTCTACCAGTATATAACTATACTGGATGTTTATCTCCTGCAATTTGTTAAACATTGAGAGGGTAAGCGGTGACACTTAGTGAGTTCAATAATAGACAAAATATAACGTTATGCCATATATATACTTCAATATGGCAGAAGCAAAGAGGAACAAGGAACAACAAGGGCATATGTGAATCATGTGACAAACATTCCATATCAATCATTGAATTGATTTAAAGATATACAATCAATGATACATAACAATTTCCATGCTTGATATACATCAATAAAGTTGTGGCTCAAATGGCACATAAGACACACAACTTCGGATTAACATTTTGGTAGATTTTAGGCTTCTAACCCTGTCTAACCTTCTGCCAATACCATAGAATAGAAATGATTCTCTTACGGAGACATGTTCTACATGGCCAGAGGCTACATACCAGTACCAACGTGAATCTAAGTCCTTTCACTGATCACATGGTCAAAGGTATTTCTTTGCTATTAAAAATAGCGAATAAAAATAACCCGGGAAAATAACCCGGAATAATAACAATGAAAAGCACGTAGCACATATAACACATAACATACAATTGTTACTATATATTACACTCACCGTGAAATAACCGGGGGCTAAAATATTAATTTGGGCAGCACTTCGGCTCTAAATATCACTTTCTTCGTTGAAAACTAGGAGTTTTCTTGAAAACCAGGCCCTACGAAGGTAGAGCTTGAAAACCGAAAATATAAATTTTTCGGGCTTCTCGGGAGTCTCAGGGCGTGTTTCGGGCTTTGGAATTAGTACCGGGGCTTCGGGGGAAGTCGTAACTTCTAACCGGGAGGTCTCGGATCCCTTATATAGGTGCGAGCCTCGGATCCGAAGCGAGGGGGTGATGGCAGGTGGCTGCGAGGCTCGGACCAGGTGGCAGCAAGGCGATGCTCGGACGGACAGGTGCTCGCTTCACATTGGTCTGATGACACAGGTCGGAACAGCAGGCTCGCAGACTGCAGCTTCGAATTGGACCCAACTTCGGTCCAATGGACAGGCTCCATGTTGGTGCGAAGTTCATCCGAGGGGCGTCTCATGCGAAGGTGTCCAAATCTTACTGGACCTCGAACTTGGTCCAATCAGAAGGCGACACAGCAACCTCGGTCCTATCAGAAGGCGACACGTGGAGGTTGTATGTGAGGGATGACGTGGCAGCACTATTCATGCGAAATTTCTCGAAAAATGTGCCAATTCTTGTAAAATCCATAAATTTTTCATACGGGCTCCGTTTTTGACGTTGTTTATATGCACGCGTAGGTAAAATTATGCTCTACAACTTTCATTTAGATTTCGTCGGAAAATTTTGAATTTATTTTTATATTATTATTTTTAACAGACCGGGACCGATAAATCCGTTAAAAATTTATAACTTCTTCATCCGACGTCCGTTTTCGTCAGAATTTTTATCGTTGTACTACTAATGACGAGACCTTCCGTTCATGTTTAGGTTATGTCGGCTAAAAATCACTCGATCTAAAATTCGTGCTTTTAGCTGTCTACTGCTAAGCTAAAACTTCGAAAAATCATAACTTCCTCATACGAAGTCAGATTTTGGCGTTCTTTTTACCGAACTTCTCAGTTTAACGAATACTACAACTTTCATTTAGATTACTAAGGCTAAAAAGTAGTTTATCAAAAACTCACTTTTTACATCATTCGGCGCTGTGCCGGTTTTGTCGTGGATCTTCGATTGGTCATAACTTCTTCGTTATAACTCGGATTTCGACGAGGTTTTCGCCTACGTGTTTCTAACGAGATTATCTACAACTTTCAATAATAAAATTTTAATTATTTCAAATTTTATATTTTCGCTATATTTCACTATTTGGCTTTTAATTGGAATCTCATAAGACTTCCAATATTTTATGAGTGATTCTAAACATAGTTTACTTCATTTCTAGTAAAAACTATCTGTTAGAACTTAACATTCAAATTCACATAATATTTCATAATATTATTTACTTGAAACACGATTTCAAAATATGTATGTTACACATGTCCACTAAGGGACCTCAATAATCTACAAAGTTTCAAACTTTATGGCTTCCAAGCATTCTACTCAACCTAACATAGAGAAAGTGAGAAAAAACCTAGATCTATCATCGTTTAGTGAAAAAGGTATAGAGTTTATATCTCCTAAAGGTAAGGAAGAAAAGTGAAGATGCAAGATCTATGTTCATACCATGCAACCAAACACAAAAATGTGCTTATTCTTCTTAATCCTTCCTAAGAATGGCTTCAGACAATCAAAACACACATATGGAGGCTAGGGTTTGGAGGGAATTCAATATTAGAGAGTGGATGTTCCCAAAATGAGAATCCTTGGAGTTAATGCCCTTAAAAAGGTCCCCAAACCCAAAGTTGAGGTTTTGGACCAAAACAACCACCACATCATGGCCAAGTATATGCTACGTTGTGGTGTTGCGTAGATATGCGTTCTTCCTCATCAAATGGCACATCGTGGCCCACCCAATGCCACACCATGGACATACAAAATTCCAACTTTTTAAATGATAAATTTATGAAAAGAATTCCTACAAAATGAATGTTATAATAAAAGATCACACTTCAATGATCTTTTTATCACAAAATCAACTCCATTGTCTGAGTTTATCGATCCAACCAAGCCTATATGTCCTGCATTAGCACTATACACCAGACAAACATCAAACATTCCCTTCAAGTGATCAACTTGACTACTTCCAATGAGCTTTTCTCCAGTTGTCTCGAACTGCCAAAGAAGTAGTAACATCTTTGGATTGATCACAGAATAACCTTAGGACTTTCTCAATGGAGTGAGAAATGTATAACCATCCTGATCTTCTGTCCCTCTAAATCTCCATCCATATTATCAACTTTTCAGCTCCTAAATCGTTCATTAGAAGTTCCTTCTTTAGAAGCTTCTTTAAATTGTATTTCCTGGCATCAAAATCATGCTAGACACATCTTCCTTGGGTTGTACAAGGGTTTCCTGATATATATGCAGTTCCATGCGACCTTGTTGTTTCCCATTTCTCAAAATTCTATGTTGGGTTTATGTTGAAAACTCCACATTCTGGTTAAACCTTGATCATTCTATGCAAAAAATATACCACATCCTCTCAAACTACAGTTAACAGATTTAAAGGTCAGATCTATACTAATAACAAATTTTGGAGTCTTTCCTTATTTTGTACAACACAAACGCTAACTTGTCGCTCTAGATGCATATCCTAGAAATATTCACTTCATCCCCCATCTCTAGTTTACCATCATTCACACAAGGTGTGACAACCCGATATTTCAAGTCAATGTAATGACCTAAGTCAAGTATTATAATCTATTTTTGAAAAAAATAAATAAATAAAAATTGCGTCAGAAATGAAATGTTCAAAAGTCTCAATTGGGATACATAAAAGGATAAATATTGTGTCAAGGTTCTCAGAAATATAAAGAACACTCAAATTCGAGTTATCACGAAGAAGTTCTGACCAATTAAAGATCCGCGTCGAAATCGGTAAAACACTGTTAAGTGTGAGAAGTGAAATTTCAATAAAATACTTTTTAGCCTTAGCAATCTAAACAAAAGTCTTAGATTAGGTTAAACCATGAACGTACATAAAAAGAACGTCCAAATCTGACTTCGTATAAGGAAGTTATGATTTTTCTAAGTTTCGGAATAACAGTAGACAACTAAAAACTCGAAATAAATATCGAGCGATATTTAACCGACACAACATAAACGAGAATTAGAGATCTCGACAATAGTAATACAACGATAAAAAGACAGACAAAAACGAACATCAGATGAAGAAGTTATGAATTTTTAACGGTCTTTTCCTGTACCGGCCTATTAAAAAAATATAATTAGAAATAAAGTCAAAATTTGCCAACAAAGTCTAAATGAAAGTTGTATATTATATTCTAACCTACGCGTGGATATAAAGAACGTAAAAAATGGAGCTCGTATGCAAAAGTTATGCATTTTAGAAGATTGGGGAACACAAACCGAGGGGCGTACGCTATGGCGTACGAGGGTACGCCCATCTTACTCAGTGCGCGGCCTCGGATCGACCACGTCTCCCTACTATCTTGTAGCCTGTCCCATCCGAACTCCGGTATCCGACGAAGGCGTCATGCATGACATACGCCCAACATATGAGGGTCAGTTCCACCCCTATATAAAGGGTGCGAGGCTTCCGAACTTTTTGCCAATTTACAACATCTCTCCCATATGTTTCTCACTCTTGAGCCTCCTGAAACTATCCTGACGCCCCAGTTATGTATCCAAGCTACGACGAAGGTTCGAAACTCCCGAGAAATTTTCCACTTTTCGGTTGAAGTGCTGCTCGAGAAAAGTCTCGTTTTCTTCAGTTCATCCCACTTACCAGGTGAGTTCATACCCCTATATTTTGATGTTTTTACTATACTTTAGGGGAAAAAATACAAGTGAAACGCAAGAAAAACTTATGTTAAAACGCAAATCATTACATACAGTTTCTAATGCTTTATTTACATTTTGTGTATAGATGTTAAATAAGTAAAATAACGTTATTACAAATATTATACTTTACATGCAAAGTTGGTAATACACCAAGGTTTATCATTCAAATGAAGCACACTTTTGAAAAACTACAATAGGTATAGTTTACGAGATATTCATGATATTTTACACTCTATGAACACTATAAAAATGAAATAATTACATTTACAAGAAAAATGGAATTTTCATACGTAAATCTATTTGATACTAACTTTTGTGAGACATTTAACTTCACGTACTTTCAAGTACGCCTTTCAAGTCCTGTGTTATAAACCATAATCTCCTGTAGGGAGAGTGTGATACTTATGTATATATCTATATGGGATTCACAATCCCGCACCTAAACTATTAGCTACAGTTGGACCGCAGGTCTGGGGTGACAAACGTCATATCATTCCAATGCCTGAAGAACATTGTGACAGGCAGTCTGGGTTAATAGTACGGTTATAAAACTCACTTGAAGTATTAAAACATTTGATTTATGGGGCTATCAAATGCCTTAGTGGTTATATATATATATATATATATATATATATATATATATATATATATATATATATATATATATATATATATATATATACTTACACTATTTTAGGTATGGAAAATACTTATGCATTCTGGTTTTTGGAACTTTTAAAACTACTATTCATTTATTGAAAATATTGTATTTTCTAGAAACAAGCTTAGTTACTTTATACAAAAGGCATACAATTCTTATACAAAAATGCTTATGAACTCACCAACATAATTGTTGACACTTTTTCAAAACTACATGTATTTCTCAGGGATTCAGTAGTACAAGTAAACAACAACTTTTGAGGAAGGGACGCTAAGGCGTCAATTTCAAACTTATTATATCATCATAATGTAATTTCTTTTGATACATGTATTAAAATCAACAATTTAACTTTTTAAATTATATTTATGATGGTTTTGTTTGCTTTCATTACTATTTACTCAACTGTTATGATACTACATGAAGTAATCCGCCCTCGAACGATTCCGTCGTTCTGGTTTGGGGGTGTGACAGATTGGTATAAGAGAATTTTTTATAGTGAACTAAGTATATCGAACCACATAAGATATACAAACTATAAATGCAAAGGTACTAAAACTCTCTGAAAAAACACTTTCACACCAACCATACTTCATTAAATTAAAATGTTAGTTTCATAAATGTACAAATACGTGCATGCAATAGTTTAATGTCATAGTTAGAACTACACAAAAGTATTAAGACAAGTTGGATACTATGACTAAGCCTCAGAATATGTAATCAGATCTAGGATGAATATAGCCTGATCAACTATATTTATCCGAGATATGACCGACGTATGTCGGAGAATAGTCGTAGTGAGCAACAAGTCAAAAACTTACCAAACTAACACAAAAATCAAACCTACAAATTTAAAAATTATAGGAGTATTTATGAAACTATAAAAACTATAATAAGTGAGTAAACCTCAGCATTTCATTAGAACTAGGATCGTCAATTAAATAAAATTAAACTTATAAAAACTAAAAACCATCACTGACAGGTCTATAATTGCAAAGTGCATACTTTAAGGTTACACATGATTGAGGTTGCATAGACTTAGGATTTATGATTTTGCTTTAGGATATTTTCCTTGTTTGGATGTGGGCTTAGAGTGAAACTACTTATCCAACGGTCCATTCAATCTCAATTGTATGTAATTCGTATAAACTAGGTAATTATAGGAGGATTCAGTATAGGTCTTATCATAAAGTTTTATCTTTACACTCAAATTCTATATATATTTCTCTTATCTCTATTCTCAATCAGACGAAATGGCAGGATTTCATATCCCCGGGGATCCCTACTACCCAAACTAGGGCAATGGAGGTTGGATCGAGGAGGATCTAGAAGAGGATCCTGAAGAGATTCCTTAGGAAGATCCAGAAAAGGATCCCAAATAAGAGGAAGAGGAAGAAGAAGAGGAAGCAGATGATGAGGGCACTGACTCAGAACCTGAGGTCTACAATCCTCCCCAAGTAGTACCAAATCTCCGACAGGACTTTCAGGGTCCGACACTCCTCTGGGCTGTAGATCTGAAACGATGGAGCAGGGAACAAGGACAATGTCCACCCTACGACATGGGACAAGGGTTTTATAACCTTAGTAATGTAGGTTCAGTTGACAGAGCACTCCCTATCATGGTTCGTCGCATCGCCAACCAAGGTGAGCAAACAAGGGTAAATGCTAACCAAATCATGGATGTTGGTGCCACTGCCCAAATCATGGCGGTACGTCTTCGTCGACTGGACGAAGAACATAATCGAACAATAAAGCACACCTTTTCCCTTAAGAAATACATTACCGCTACTAGAGCCGAGGTAAGGGAGATCCGGAAAAAGCAAGCCGCAATGGAGGGGCGCGTCATCGAGGTTGAGCGTCAAGTAGCTCGAGCTCGGACTTCCACGACAACATACCATGGTCTGCAGCGTACCACCCGCTCGGATTAGAGCACGTACTTCTTGTGCCATGTATAGAATTATCGAGTGAGCATTGGTGCTACTCTTTCCTTTATGTATGTAAACGCGACGGATTGTGAGTACACAATTCGAGGGTCTGAATGCGGTCAAATTCTCCCATTTTCATTGGTGTACTATAGACTTGTGTTAAGGTCAAAATTTTCCTGATCGATGTATCGAATATTAATATCAATGAGATTGACACTCATTTATTATTTCATTGGGTATTTCATTAAGTTCTTAAAATACTAAGGAAATCATGTACTTATTATTGTAAGTTTCCATTTCGCAATTAACTAACAAATTCGGTAATGTTTGGAATGTAAAGCATATAATACTAAGACTTTCCATAATCATTTCTGAAGACTTATCTGGAATTCGTCTTTTAACTTATTGTAGAATCATGTCGCTAAGAAGGAATCCCCGATGCATCAATACTACAGGAACACCACCACCTCCTCCACCAACACCCCCATCAATGGACAATGTTGTTTTTCAGGCTGCCGTAACAGCTGCTGTTACAGCAGCGATGGCACAAATGAGTAACAACGGGCCAGGAGGAGGCATAAATAGCTCTACCAATGGCCAACACCAAGGTCGTTCCGGGGAATGAACTTACAAGGAATTCACCAACAGCAAACCCATATCCTTTAATGGGACTGGAGGAGTTATGGCTCTATCCCAATGGACAGAGAAAACGAAAACAGTATTCGAGATCTACACCATGCCAAGAAGGGAGCAAGTAAAATTTTCTACCTGTACTTTTTCCGAATGAGCCCTACCATGGTGGAATGGCCATGTCAAGTCACTAACTTTGGTAGTGGCTTACTCCATGGGATGGGAAAACCTGAAACAAATGCTCATGCAAGAGTACTGCCCGAGAGGCGAAGTACAGAAGCTCAAGCCAGAGCATTGGGGCCTTACTATGGTAGCATCGGGCATCACAACCTATACTAATAGGTTTAGTGACTTAGCAATACTTTTCCCGGGAATGGTTACTCTAGAGAGCAAGAAGATCGAGAGATATATCTGGGGACTATCACCCCATATCAAGGAAGTGTACTAGCTTCCAAGCCAGTTACTTTTGATAGTGCCAAACAAGTGGCACAGTCCCTAATTGACCATGGTGTCTGCCAAGGATTCATGACTTTTGTTTCGAAGCAACCCATAGAGAGCAACAACAACAACAATACCAACAACAACAACAACAAGTTTTGGAACAAAAGGAAGGGTCAATCTTTGCAAGAACCTTCCAAGAAACAACAGATAGTGGCATTCCATGCCGCTACTACTCCCACCACTGTTCCTGTTACCCCTACCCTACCAAAGCTACCAAAGTGTGGCAAATGCAATTTCCATCACAACGGAAATTGTCGAGAGATGCACTATAATAACTGCAATAGGAAAGGGAACACTGCACGTTTCTGTAAGGCACCGACACGACAAATCAGCCAAGTTCCTGGAGTCGGTGTGGGCCAGGCGTGTTATGGGTGTGGTGAAGCTGGGTAGTACAAGAGAGATTTCCCTAAGTCAAGGAATGCTGGCGGAGTAGGAAGAGTGCTGGAAATAGGGCAGAATGAAGCAATAACTAATCCCACGGTGGTTACAGGTACGTTTCTCCACAATAACACTTATGCATGCATACTATTTGATTGTGGTGCAGAGAGGACTTTCGTGAGCCATGAGTTCAAACACTTACCTAAACATAACCCCCAATCACTTAATAAGATATTTATAGTAGAAATGGCAAACGGTAAAATAGAAAGCACAAACAATATGTATATAGGCTGCACGCAAGATTTAAATGAACACTCGTTCCAAATCGATCTAATGTCGATCACTATAAGAATCTTTTATGTCATCATCGGTAATGATTGGTTAAGCCTTTACCATGCCGATATACTTTGTCACGAAAGGGCCGTTCGCCTTAATCTGCCAAATGGCGAAACTCTTATCATTTATGGGGATAAACCTGGTACCAATTTACAAATCATCTCTTGCGTCAAAGCACAAAAATACCTGCGCAAAGAATACCATGCTTTCCTAGCCCACGTGGTAGATAAGGAAAAAGAAATGAAAGATATCAAAGACATTCCAGAAGTCTGTGATTTCCCCGACATCTTCCCTGAAGATCTTCCAGGAGTTCCACCAGAATGTCAAGTCGAGTTCAGAATCGACTTGATTCCCGAAGCTACCCCAGTAGCATAATCGCCGTACCGTCTAGCATACATGGGGAACTTTTAAACATAAAAGTTAGTATGAAATACATACGTTTAGTTGCTTGGATTCCTTGAGAACCTTATGAGCCTAATACCTCAAGTATGATGCCTCAAATGTCTCACACAACACCAAAGCACTTGGAATAACTTAGAGAGAAATGCGAACACTCTAGAAATCGACTAGCCCTCACTTTTCTTACTTAGTGGCCGATTTTGGTCTACAACATGATGCTTATGTAGTGTTTCATAATTAGGGTTACACCATGTAAACCCTAATTGACATGGCTTTTCATTTCTTGGGTTCATGGGTTCAAAAACACCATGGAGCCTACATGGACCATCTTATGGGTTTTAGCCCAACTTGATAAACCATGGATCATTAGCCCACTATAAAAGAATGGATGATTTACACAATCAACCCGTATACTTAGTTAGTCTTCTTTTGATCACTTAATTAATTCAAAATTAATTCTTGATCAATACTAAATATATAATATTATTAATATATTAATAAACCATAAGTGTCCTTTCTCTCATTTTTAGTCTACCCAAGTGCATGATACCATGCAACCCAAATGGACCATGCCAAACCGGGTTAAGTACATTCCATAAATAGTTATGAACTTAGACACCTAATCCAACTGCAAGAATGACTTCAGGAATTGATCAACAATCATAGCTCTTTTAAGGTCTCGCGGAACTGAGATGATGATGATACGACATTTAAGATAAGTGGTCATATAATCCTCTGTTCAAGATATCAGCTGGACAAATACATGGAACAATGTTTTACTTACTGTCCCGCAGTTTGTTTCCTGATTTCCAATTTGTTTGACATAGAACTTAATTGAACACATCAAATTAGTTCTGACCGGGCCCGATACATGGGTCAACACAAAATCATCGAGGGGCCCAGATATCGCTTCTAATCTAAGACGGAACAGATAAACTTCGACTAATATTCTTGTTCTACTACTAGTTGAATCATACATAAAAGCACATTTTATAACATCGAGTTACCAATACGTTTTTGTACAATCAATGTATAACCAACTCATAGGCAACAACTCATATCTCTAGGTTTGAAGACTTATATGATATTACCGTCTCACGATCACTCGAGATAAATTCCATGAAGTGATACCAGTGAGCGTGTGTTGAATCCAATACTCAAAACTTATGAGCACTCATGAATGTTGCAACAACTCGTGCTATGTCCCATACCTTGGACATCTACAATCCAACTTCATGACATTTTTGATTCATATCTACTTCCAACATATGACCGCCTGTGGATGGTTTGAATAACTTAGTCATTCGGGAAGAATGACCTAATTATTCTGGAAGTCAAAACATGCAAAGTGAAACACAAGAATAATCAAATCAAATATGGTCTCAGAACTTATGAATATTGTTAGGTCCAGAAAGTGTTGCATCTTTGGGCTCGCTAGTTAGTCCAGTTTTGTCTCCAGTATGGGCCTGTCCATCCGTGAGTTGTTTTGTAGGGTTTATTATTTATAGATGCTTGCATGCATCCTAGAACGTAAGATTTGATAGAGATTTCAATAGTATTCATCGTTCTTATCTTTTGTAACCCTAGAATCCTCTACATCGGAAGTTCTTCATCGACCTCTGCTGAGGATTGAAGTAATTGAATCATTCGACACATTCAGATTCATTCTTGTGCTTTATCTTATTGTTTTTCGTTTTCTCGATCTACCTGTTATAAGATCTAATCGATCAAAGAGTTTTATAAACTCATCAATTGGTATCAGAGCAGGAGGCCGTGTAATTCATACACATCTCTTCTGTGAAAGAAGTGATTAGGGTTTATTCCGCATTAACTGATAGTTATTGAGCCGTCACTCTATAATTGACGTATCTCATTATTTATTCATTTTGACCTAATATTACATATTACAAGTCTGATCTTTCAAACAGGTTAAACGATCAAGCATGGACGATTCTCAAACTAATCCTATCAACATCTCAAACGACATTGGATCAACAACAAAGATTCCTATTCTTTACACCCAAGATTACGAAGTTTGGGCGCATCATTTTGAAGACTATGTCATCGGATCTGAAGATAATGGGTATCTTATATGGGAAGCTATTGTGTCTGGACCATTTGCTCACCCAGGAACATCCAGAATCATTAAAACTCAAAAAGAGTATAATGATCTGTTAAAAGATGTGAAAGACGTTGCTCAAGACGAAAAAGAGAAGTTTCAGTGCAACATCAAAGCATTGAGATTGATCCGATCCGCACTTCAGTCTGACACGTTTAGGTTGGTGAGTTCCTGTAGTACTGCTAAAGAAATCTAGGATCGGCTGCGAGAGCTGTATTCCACATATGAAGATTTGGAGCACTCAACTCAGACCTTGCTCTTGTCTGAGTTTGGAGAGTTCAAGCAAAATCCCGATGAGTCTGTTACACAGACGTTTGATCGCTTCAATCATCTTCTCAGCAAGATGATCAAACATGATATCGAAAGGAAGCTGATTGAACAGAAGGTCACTTTTCTGAATGGCTTAAGATCCGAATGGAGAGCTGTAGTGTCTACTGTTAAAGCTCACGAGTAGTTCAAGTCATATTCGCTGGCGAAACTGGTGGGAATTTTGAAATCCCAAGAAAAGATTGTGATGCAAGAGAAGAGTGTGGTCTCAAATTGGGGTCCTTGGCCCTCCTGTCTAAAAGCAAGAATGCAATGGAAGACGAAGATCTGAACCTGGAGGACTATAATCTTACGTCATAAGATTATGCTATGATGGTGTCCAATCCCAAGAGGTTCATTAAGAAGAAGTTTCCTACCAATAAAAAACAGAAATTGGCAGGGGAGCTATAGTTCTGAAAAGGTAAGGGAGGAGCTGAAGACAGAGGAACCAAAGAAAGACGCGAAGGTTGAAGCAGATTCTGGTGTCAGTTGCTATTACTGTGGAGGAAAGAATCACTATGCCAAAGATTGTGTTTTGAATAAAATGGCAGAGAAAGACGAGGAGAAAGATGAAGAGGCAATCCTTTTGAAAAAGTTGGAGGAAATTAAGAGGAAGAAAGCTGCTACCAATCCCTCTATGAATGCTCTTATTGTACAGGGTTTGGCAGAGGATGACGAGTTCGGTGGCGTGCAGGTGTGGTCGACCGACTCAGAAGATGATGAGGTGAGAAAGCCTTCTCATGGAAAGGCGTATGTCGCAAGTGGTGGTGAAAGCAGTGGGAAGTTTCTGATGGTGACTGATGTATCTCATATGAGGGGATACAATACTGATGGTGGAAAAAAGGACACTAAGGAGCGAGAGGACTTATGCTTCACTACAAAACCTCTCAGTGTGCAGATCAGTGAACTTGATGAATTGATCAAGAAGGTACAATCTCTTTTTATTTCATTTAAAATTCCACATAAATCATATGAAAAGGAATTAAATAACTTAAATTTAAGAATCTCAAATCTGGATAGTTGTTTAACTCAAACAAGGGTCACAAATTCTAACCTAACTGACCAAATAAGCAAGGTGTTGTCCAAGAGTGAGGAGCAAAGGATGTGGATTGAGCTAAAGGAGTCGGAGCTAATTAAGTCTAAGGATGAAAACATTTATTTGCAAAGAGACAATTTAAAATTGTTAAAACAAAGGAATGTTTTTTGTTTGATTGCTAAAAGGCTTTATGCTAATATTACTCAACTGCATCTAAGTTGTGAAATAGGGCAGAAGATACATCGCATGATTTTACCATTCCTTGAGTTTAAGGAAGATGAAATCGATGCTGAAGCGTACAACTGTGAAAGTGTTGTATCTTCCGATGATGTGAATCCTACTTATATGTATGGTCTGGACAAAATTGAATCTTTTATGAAGTCCAAAGACCATAAGGACATGCTCAAAAATCTTTTGGATGAAAATGATAAGCTGAAACTCAGGACCGAAACCATACAAAAATTCGACTCATTGAGTGCCAATTTAAGTTCAGAAAATAAAATTGATGTTGAAAACGCATCTGAACTTAATGAGGATGATGATATGAGTGAAATTTCTGTAGAGGACGAAGTCGACTGTTCTGAGTATGTCAATAGCGAACCAGAAAACCACCAAAATCTTATATCTGAAAATTCAATGGAATTCGCTCGTTTGTCCCAAAATAAGTCCCCGGTTCTTGAAGAAAAGGTTGTTGTGTACCAAAAGGTGAGAAAAACACCAAATCAAGTGTATAAGGTCACAGGAGTAACCGAGCATCAAACAGCCGAACTCACTGCCATAGTGAACGAAGACAACGCAGATGGCTGTGATGAGTTTTTCTGGTTTGCTCCTATAGATAATGCCGATGAAACAGTTGGTTTGTCAGAGAGAACGTCCTGGAAAACTAAAGGAAGATATGTACCAGAGCCGCTGAATAAGCCTGAGAACTTTGACGTGCCAAGCACAAGTGGCACAAAAGAAATACCTGTAGAAGAAGTCACTTCCACAAGCGAAACCTCATATGTGAAAAGCGAACTGGCTGAAAAGAAGCTGAAACAAAAGGCTAACATCCCCAGACAGCCGAAAGAAGTGAAAAATCAAAAGCAGCAAAGGAATCTGAGATACAAAAAGAATCTCTCAAAAAGAAAGCAGTTTTGGCGATCTCAAAACGCCCATTTCTCCTATCATGATAAAAATTCAAAGCCAAAGAAAAAGGCTTTCAGGCCGCATGAAAGCAACAACAATCGAAAGGATAGGTTCGATTCAAAGAGCAACAACGACCGAAAGGATAAGTTTGGTCCCGAAAGCAACAGCTACTAAAGATCCAGGTTTGGTCCCTCTAATGACCAAAAAAAAAGGATCAGTTAGAACCTCAAGGCAGGAAAAACTCCCAGTCTAAATTCCCTCGTTCTGATTCCTCTCATTCTCAATCCTTTTCTAAACCCAATTCTGTTACTGCTCAAAATTCAAAATCATCAACGAACTTGAAAGGAAAATCGAAGCTTTCCTCAGTCAAGGATGACCGAAAGCGGTCTAATGCTCAAACACCAAAATCTGAAACCAAAATGACTGTAGCAAATCCTA
Source organism: Lactuca serriola (assembly GCF_051521515.1). Taxonomy (NCBI): domain Eukaryota; kingdom Viridiplantae; phylum Streptophyta; class Magnoliopsida; order Asterales; family Asteraceae; genus Lactuca; species Lactuca serriola. The sequence continues at coordinate 143,919,577 of NC_136408.1, read as the reverse complement.
ACAAAATCAAAGTGTTCACTATTAAGAGGAAAGATGAAACAACATTAATAAAAAGAACATATCTTGTTGCTGTTTCTCTTACTATTCTTGTTCCTGTGAAAGGCTCACGTGGACCTAAGAAACTTTGGGTTCCTAAATTTGCTTAATTTTTGTAGGTTATCAGTGACGAGCAGTTCGACGAAGAATGGTACATTGACAGTGGCTGCTCTCGTCACATGATAGGAAGGAAGGAAGAGCTAGGGGAGTTTCGATCTCTTCAAAATGGTGGTAATGTCAAGTTTGGTAACAATTCCTATGGAACAATAAAGGGTTATGGAATGATAACCAATGGAGACTTCACAATAAGAAAGGTGGCATACGTTGAAGGGCTACAACATATCTCATCAGTGTGTCTCAACTAGTAGGCCGTACTGGTCTCAAAGTTTCATTTGAAGATGAAGGTTCAGAAATCATAGAGAAGAAATCAAAAGGGGTTATTCTCAAATCAGAACGCGAAGGCGAAATGTTTCCTGTAAATCTCAAACCAATCAAAGGAAATCCAACAATATGTCTTTTGTCCAAAGCTCATTCTGACGAAAGCTGGTTGTGGCACTGAAGGCTCTCACATCTCAACTTCAAGGACATTAACAAGCTTGTTACTGGAGGTCATGTACGGGGTCTCCCATTGCTCAAGTTTGATCGAGAACACTTGTGCGCTGCATGTGAAATGGGGAAACAAAGTCGTCAAAGTCACCCATCCATTATAAACACAAAAGTTGTTGAACCACTTGAGTTGCTTCACATTGACTTGCGTGGTCTATCATCAATCGAAAGCATTGGCGGTAGCAAGTATATTCTTGTTATTGTTGATGATTTCTCACGCTTTACATGGGTGTTCTTTCTGAAGCACAAATATGAGGCTACTCTTAAGCTAAAGATGTTTATCAAGCAGGTTGAAGTGCAACTAAGAAAAGTCGTTCGCAACATTAGGAGCGACAATGGACTGGAGTTCAAGAACAAAGAATTTGAAGACTTTTTGGCGGAAAAAGGAACCAGTCACAATTTCTCAGCCCCCTACACGCCTCAACAGAACAGAATTGTCGAAAGACGAAACCGATCCTTATGTGAGGCGGCCCAAACTATGCTAAGTTTCGCTTCTCTTCCTTTATATTTCTGGGCTGATGCTATTACTGCAACATGTTTTACGCAGAACAGGTCTTATCTCAACAAGCGTTTCTCTCTTACTCCTAATTAATCATCAATAACAGGAAGCCGAACGTAAAATTTTTCCATGTGTTCGGTTCACGATGTTTCATCTTCAACTCCAAAGAACATCATAACAAGTTTGATGTTAAAGCTGATGAAGGAATTTTTCTGGGATACTCTCTTACTTCAAAAGCATACCGGGTTTTAAATAAGCGCTCTGGAAAGATTGAAGAAACATATTATGTGACTTTCGATGACAGCTACGTCAAGAGGCTAAAGACTACTGAAGAAGCAATTGGAGAGATTTTCTCTCAAACAGGTCAAGTCACGGCCACGATTTGTAACACTCGTGTTTCTAGCCTAGGCATTTATATTGAGTTGATAGTCTAGGTTAACCTTTGTAACTCATTTTGAAGAAATGAAAAGGAATTATGTGAATATTATGTGAATTATGTGTTTTGTGTTTAATTATTAGGGCTTAATTAATTAAGAATAAAAATAAGTGTCAAAATTAAAGTGTGAGATAAGCCCGAGATCTTTACATAAAGTTGTAGTGGTCGAAACAAGGATTTTGGGGATATAAAGAATACCAAAATCCGAGTTATAACGAAGAAGTTATGACCTATCGAAGTTTCGCGACAAAACCGGCACGGTGCTGAATGTCGTAAAAAGTGAGTTTTTGATAAACTACTTTTTAGCCTTAGTAATCTAAACGAAAGTCGTAGTATTCGTTAAACCGAGAAGTTCGATAAAAAGAACGCCCAAATCTGACTTCGTACGAGGAAGTTATGATTTTTCGAAGTTTCAGCGTAGCAGTAGACAACTAAAAACTCGAATTTTAGATCAAGCGATTTTTAGCCGACACAACCTAAACAAGAATTGAAGGTGTCGTCATTAGGAGCACAACGGTAAAAAGTCTGACGAAAACGGACGTCGGATGAAGAAGTTATGAATTTTTAACGGATTTTCTGTCCCGGTCTGTTAAAAATAATAATATAAAATTTAAATTCAAAACTAGCCGACAAAGTCTAAACGGAAGTTGTCGATCGTAATTTTAGCTACGCGTGCATATAAAGAACGTCAAAAACGGAGCTCGTATGCGAAAGTTAAGGATTTTAGAAGTTTTGGCGCGAAAACCGAGAAATTTCGTATAGTCACACTTTGCCACGTCACCCTTGCTTAGAATGTGACACGTGTCCTGCTGAGTCATCAGGCTGTTGAGTTACCGAGGCTGCTGAGTCATGCGAAGCCACGTGTCCTCTTCTGATTCGACCGAGGAGGAGGCCCAATCCGAAGCAGCCAGCTCCCCAGCCGAAGCTTAGCCCTACTGCCGCGTGTGTCCGAGCCTCGCATAGCCTAGCTCCGAGCCTCGCAGGTGTGCCAGTAAGCCGCGGTCCACTTAGAAGCCACCAGCCAGCCCTCGCAGGTGCGAGCCATGTGCGAGCCATGTGCGAGCCATGCGAGCCATGTGCGAGCCTTCTCAGCCGTTGGATCAGAAGCTTCTTAGCCGTCCGATCAGAAGTTTCCCCCTATAAATAGAAGGCTACGAGCCTTCTCATATATTTTTAAGAAATTGCCACTTTTAACCCCTAAACCCATATTTCCTTCATCTTAACATCCCGCAAAGCCCCGGTATCGATTGTAAAGCCCAGAATACCCTACGAAGTACCCGAGAAGCCCAGAAAAATTATCTTTTCGGTTTCGAAGCCCGACTTTTGCAGAGCCCGGTTTCTCAATAAAACTCCCGGTTTTATTAGAAACGATCATTTTAGGAAACAAATTGCTGCCCGATTTTCACCAAAATAAGTGAGTGTGTAGTTACTTTCAATTTACACATAGATATGAAGTATTTACCTTGAAATACGTGTTATGTGTAAATATGCTAATTGTTTATTCGAGGTGACTGTTGAATTGATGTTTTATACAAGTTTTAAATTGTATATGCTTTTGTCTACATAATATGTTGGGTAGAACATGGGTAGATGAAATAGTTGATGTGTGTTAAAAAGGTGAGAGGCCTCGATGTTGTTGTTGTTGTTGTTGTTGTTGTAGTCATCTAGCGAAGTATAGATGACGACCACGAACTTTCTAGATAGTCCAGTGGAACACTAGCAAGTTCGCAACTTGTAGGTGTTGATGAATTAAATGTTCATTGGTGTACTTCATCCCCCTCATGGTTGCCTTAAGGACATGTATGGCTGAGGAAACCCCTTAGCAGTAGTGTCCATCCCAATGATATTCCTTAGGCTAGGTCCCTTGTGATAGGTGTTTAGGGACGTAAAGTGAGGACAACGGGAATGGGTAATCAGGGTTATTGTTGATTGCTGAACTTAATAAGTATATTATTATTATGGGTTGAAAACCCTATATGCTCACCAGGCTCCCAAGCCTGACCCACTCAGTTTTATGATTATAGGTAGTAGACCCCGAGCATAATTGGAGGACGATGAGAGATTTTTGGATTATAGGCCAGTAGTTGTAAATAACTGTTGAAAGGCTTATAATGTCTTGTTTATGCTTTTGATTTGTATCGGAACATGACATCCCGAGGTTTTGATATGAAATGAAACTATACATTTCTTAAAGAAGGTTTTGATAAACTTTTATCATATTTTGTTTGGGGACCAATTCCGCAACATCTTTTAAAAAGATTTCTCTGATTTTATTTTAAAAAGCATAAATTAAATCGGTCTTTTCTGGCCGAGAAATTAGGGGATGTCACAGTTGGTATCAGAGCATTAGTTTAAGCGAACTAAGAAATTGTAGAATTTCTAGACTTGAACTTAGAATGCTAAGTGATGATTGTGAGATGAGTGTCTAACATATTTTAGACATGAGCACTAGTTTATTTTAGGGAAGATGCCTAAAATGCCCTTATGTGCTAAATGCTATGTGTTTGCCATGTGTACCATTATTTGTACTGATCTATGGTCTGTTGCCGACCGGATCTGGAAACTTTATGTGTGTAGGATTCTAAGCGTATGATTACGAGATTAGAACTAACATGTAAACGTTTCGGAGTGATAAGGGAATTGACATGTCTAACAAGAATAAAGACCTAAATTCACCTTATTCGGTATATAGATTGAAATGGCAAGAACTCGGAGTAGAGCTGGAAATGCAAACAGAAAACCAACAACCTCAACCTCCAGTGGTGGAACAGGTGCCTATAGTAGGAGCTGCACCCGAACCCATCACCATGGCTGGAGTACGAACTATGATTCAGGCCATGTTGGCTGGACAAAGGGAGGAATTGAGGCAAATGTTGTTGAATGACAGGGATGAACCTTCAGTTCCTGTTGAATAACGTGAACTAAATGACGATCGATTCGAAGATGGGAACAATGCCAGATCGGTTGGTCATAGTGAACTGCTTGTGGTTGGGAGAAATAACCACGAGGGTAGAGTGGAGATAAATGGGTGCAAGTATCAGGATTTTATAACTTGCAAGCTATCGACCTTCAATGGAAAATAAGATCCTGTCGGAGTAATGGACTGGATCTTGGAAATGGAGTTGGCTTTCATGACTTGTGATTGCCAAGGCAAGTTACAAACTACGTTTGCAGTACGTCAGTTCAGGGGTAGTGCTGCTCATTGGTGGAGCACTTTGGGGAAAACCCTAAGCCCTAATGCGCCACTGCAATTAACTTGGGCAGAGTTCTTAGTGCACTCCAAGCGCAAGTACTGCTCGGCCCAAAACGTACTTGAGTTCGAAAACCAATTTCTAACGTTGCAGAAGGGGAGTACGACCGTTGACGAATATACAAATAAATTCACAGACAAAATGGATTTTTCTTTGCGTATGGTCCCAGATGAGTTGGCAAAAATAGACAGGTACGCAAAGGGACTTCCATGGGAGTACGTGGTGCCAGTACATCAGGCACTTACTTTGGAGGCAGCTATCTGGGCTGCCAAGTCTGTTGAAGATATGATAAAAGGGAGAGCTACCAGCAAGGTTGAAGTTGGCGAAAAGTGAAAGTTTGAAGGAACTTCAGGTTCCAATAAAAAGAACAAGTTCTCGAAGACTGGTTCGAGAAAGTTTGGAGGAGGAAGCGAAGCCAAGTGGTGTGACAAGTGTAAGAAGAAACATGCTGGGAAGTGCAGCGTGGAAGTCACTTGTTACAAATGTGGAAAGCAAGGGCATTATGCCAATGAATGCACCTTCAATAAGAACGTATGTTTTGGGTGCAATGAAGAAGGGCATATTTTGAGGGACTGCCCGAAGAAGAAGGACGCAACAAAACGCAATCTACCACCAAAGCTGAAGGCGAGAGCCTTTCAGATGACACTCGAAGCTGCGAAAGAAGAAGCCGATATTGCTTCAGGTACCTTTCTCGTAAACGAATTGTCTGCCCAAATTTTGTTTGATTCTGGAGCCAATTACTCCTTTATATCACATGAATTTGGTAGAAAGCTAGCTTTGCCTGTAGATATGCTAGTTAATGCTATAATAGTCGAGATTACTAGTGGCAAGTTTGTACCTGTTAGCCATCATATGAAAAACATCCTCATTGACTTGGATGGGAATAAGTTCCAAGAGGAATTATTGCCTATCGAGTTAAATGGATTCGACATAGTTTTAGGAATGGATTGCCTTAGCGCCAACGATGCAGAAATACTATGTAGAAAGAAGATAGTAAAAGTAAACCCGCCAGGGAAAGAGTCGTTTATGGTGTATGGAGACAAACGCAGAGTAAACTCTGGAATCATTTCCCTAATGAAATCCAGAAAGTGTTTGGCCAAGGGATGTACATCATATCTAGCGTTCGTGATCGATGCCAAGATGGAAAAGAAGGAGGTGCAGAATATTCCGGTGGTGTGTGATTATCCGGATGTCTTTCCCGAAGATGTTCCCGGATTGCCCCCTGATCGACAAGTAGAATTTCGTATCGACTTGTTACCAGGAACGACGCCGATAGCGAAAGCACCTTATCGATTAGCGCCAACCGAAATGAAAGAACTTATGACACAACTTCATGAGTTATGGGACAAAGGTTTCATTCGACCTAGTTCATCACCGTGGGGAGCCCCTATGTTATTTGTAAAGAAGAAAGACAGAAGCATGAGAATGTACATCGATTACAAAGAGATGAACAAAGTGACGATAAAGAACAAGTACCCGTTGCCAAGGATCGATGACTTGTTCGACCAGTTGTAGGGTTCGAGCTATTTCTCGAAGATCGATCTTAGGTCGGGATTCCATCAACTAAAGGTGAGAGAGCAGGATATCGAAAAGACTGCTTTTAGAATGAGATATGGACACTATAAATTTTTGGTTATGTCGTTCGGACTAACCAATGCCCCAACAACTTTCATGGATTTGATGAATAGAGTTTGTAAACCATTCCTAGATAAATCCGTGATAGTGTTCATAGACGATATCTTGATTTATTTGAAAAGCAAGCAGGAGCATGAAAATCATCTGTGTGAAGTGCTAGAAGTCCTGAAAAAGGAGAAGCTGTATGCAAAGTTCTCCAAGTGTGAATTTTGGATTCAAGAAGTCCAAATTTTAGGTCATGTGGTTAACCAAGAAGGGATAATGGTCGACCCAGCAAAGATTGAAGCTGTAATGAAGTGGGAACAACCAAAAAGCCCTACAGAGATTCGAGGCTTTTTAGGATTAGCTGGATATTACCGAAGGTTTATCCAAGGCTTTTCTTTGATTGCTACTCCATTAACAACTTTGACCCACAAAGGAGCTACTTATGCTTGGAATGAGAAGCATAAGGAAGCCTTTGAGAAGTTGAAAAAGAGATTATGTGAAGCACCGATTCTTTCATTTCCTGAAGGAGTTGATGACTTTGCAGTTTATAGCGATGCATCCGGAGTTGGGTTAGGTTGTGTTCTGACCCAAAGGGATAAAGTGATCGCGTATGCATCGAGGCAATTGAAGGAGCATGAAAAGAACTACCCCACTCATGATCTGGAGTTGGCAGCGGTAGTATTTGCCTTGAAGATATGGAGGCATTATCTTTATGGCACCAAGTGTAGACTTTTCACTGATCATAAGAGTCTCCAATATCTCTTTAATCAGAAGGAATTAAACATGAGGCAACGACGCTGGCTAGAGTTACTCAAGGACTATGACTGTGAGATACTTTACCACCCTGGTAAAGCAAATGTTGTTGCCGATGCTCTCAGTCGGAAGGTAAACCTTGAAAAGAAAAGGCCAAGAGCGTTGAGAATTGAAGTTGTCTCGACAATTGTGGAAAGTATAAAGAAAGCTCAAGAGGAGGCTTTAGAGAAAAATAACCGAAAGGAAGAACGTCTGGGTAAAACGTTAGTGTTCGGTACAAACAACCAAGGGTTGAAGGTATTTCAAGATAGAATTTGGGTACCTAAGACGGGCGGAATAAGAGATCTTCTGATGGAAGAAGCTCACAAGACCATGTACTCAATTCATCCCGACAGTACGAAAATGTATAGGGATCTAAAACCCTATTATTGGTGGCCGACGATGAAGCTCGATGTTGCTAAGTATGTGGCCGAGTGTGTAACTTGTGCTAGGGTTAAGGCACAACATCAGAAACCGTATGGGAGTTTAGAACCTTTACCTGTACCCATGGGTAAATGGGAAGACATCACCATGGATTTTGTGACTAAACTACCCAGAACAAGGAACGGTCACGACATGATTTGGGTGGTCGTTGATCGCTTCACTAAGAGTGCGCATTTCATAGCGGCCAAAGAGAAATGGTCTATGGATAAACTTGCGAATTCTTACATGAAGGAAATTGTGAGGCTTCATGGTGTTCCGTTAACGATTGTGTCCGATCGTGATAGCCGTTTTACCTCAAGGTTTTGGAGGAGTCTACAAAAGGAATTGGGTACCAAGTTGTGTTTGAGTACAGCTTACCATCCGCAAACCGATGGTCAGAGCGAGTGAACGATTCAAACATTGGAGGATATGCTGAGAGCATGTACCCTAGAATTCCAAGGTAACTGGGATGAAAACTTACCTCTAGTAGAATTCTCCTATAATAATAGTTTCCACTCAAGCATTAAGATGGCATCTTATCACGCTTTGTATGGGGGAAAAGTGTCGAACGCCATCATGTTGGCTGGAAGCTGGGGAAAAGCAGTTTATGGGACCTGAAATAGTCCATCAGACTGCCGGAAAGTTGAAAGTGATAAGGGAAAGGATGTTAGTCGCTCAAGATCGACAAAAGAGTTATGCTGACAAGAAAAGACAACCGATATCCTTCGATGTTGGAGATTCGGTTTTACTTAAAGTCTCGCCGTGGAAGGGACTTATAAGATTCGGGAAATGAGGAAAGTTGAGTCCAAGGTTTATTGGACCGTTCAAAGTTCTTCAGAAGATCGGGAATCAAGCTTACAAGCTAGAGTTACCAGAAGAACTGGAGGGTATTCATAACACCTTTCATGTGTGTTATTTGAGAAAGTTCATGGGAGATGTTCCCGACATAATTTCGATTTATGAGTTAAGGCTGGATGAACACAAGAGGTTGATCGAAGAACCTGAGGCAATCGTTGACCATAAGACTATGAAGTTGCGACGCAAGATGGTCGATTTAGTGCTTGTGCGTTGGAAACATACGAATGGACCAAATCTCACTTGGGAAACGGAGAGTGACATGACGAGTCGCTACCCGTAGTTGTTTGGTGATATGTGATTCCGGGGACGGAATCATCCTAAGGGGGAGAGAATTGTAACACTCGTGTTTCTAGCCTAGGCATTTATATTGATTTGAAAGTCTAGGTTAACCTTTGTAACTCATTTTGAAGAAATGAAAAGGAATTATGTGAATATTATGTGAATTATGTGTTTTATGTTTAATTATTAGGGCTTAATTAATTAAGAATAAAAATAAGCATCAAAATTAAAGTGTGAGATAAGCCCGATATCTTTACATAAAGTTGTAGTGGTCGAAACAAGGATTTCGGGGATATAAAGAATACCAAAATCCGAGTTATAACGAAGAAGTTATGACCTGTCGAAGTTTCGTAACAAAACCGGCACGGTGCTGAATGTCGTAAAAAGTGAGTTTTTGATAAAATACTTTTTAGCCTTAGTAATCTAAAAGAAAGTCATAGTATTCGTTAAACCGAGAAGTTCGATAAAAAGAACGCCCAAATCTGACTTCGTACGAGGAAGTTATGATTTTTCGAAGTTTCAGCGTAGCAGTAGACAGCTAAAAACTCGAATTTTAGATCGAGCAATTTTTAGCCGACACAACCTAAACGAGAATTGAAGGTCTCGTCATTAGGATCACAACGGTAAAAAGTCTGACGAAAACGGACGTCGGATGAAGAAGTTATGAATTTTTAACGGATTTCCTGTCCCGGTCTGTTAAAAATAATAATATAAAATTTAAAGTCAAAATTAACCGACGAAGTCTAAATGGAAGTTGTAGATCGTAATTTTAGCTACGCGTGCATATAAAGAACGTCAATAACGGAGCTCGTATGCGAAAGTTATGGATTTTAGAAGTTTTGGCGCGAAAACCGAGAAATTTCGTATAGTCACACTTTGCCACGTCACCCTTGCTTAGAATGTGACACGTGTCCTGCTGAGTCATCAGGCTGTTGATTCACCGAGGCTGCTGAGTCATGCGAAGCCACGTGTCCTCATCTGATTCGACCGAGGAGGAGGCCCAATCCGAAGCAGCCAGCTCCCCAGCCGAAGCTTCGCCCTGCTGCCGCGTGTGTCCGAGCCTCGCATAGCCTAGCTCCGAGCCTCGCAGGTGCGCCAGTAAGCCGCGGTCCACTTTGAAGCTGCCAGGGAGCCCTCGCAGGTGCGAGCCATGTGCGAGCCTTCGCCTGCGAGCCTTCTCAGCCGTTGGATCAGAAGCTTCTCAGCCGTCCGATCAGAAGTTTCCCCCTATAAATAGAAGACTGCGAGCCTTCTTGGATATTTTTAAGATATTGCCACTTTTAACCCCTAAACCCATATTTCCTTCATCTTAACATCCCGCAAAGCCCCGGTATCATTTGTAAAGCCCGGAATACCCTACGAAGTGCCCGAGAAGCCCGGAAAATTTATCTTTTCGGTTTCGAAGCCCGACTTTTGCAGAGCCCGGCTTCTCAATAAAACTCCCGGTTTTATTAGAAATGATCATTTTAGGAAACGAATTGCTGCCTGATTTTCACCAAAATAAGTGAGTGTGTAGTTACTTTCAATTTACACATAGATATGAAGTATTTACCTTGAAATACGTGTTATGTGTAAATATGCTAATTGTTTATTCAGGGTGACTGTTGAATTGATGTTTTATACAAGTTTTAAATTGTATATGCTTTTATCTACATAATATGCTAGGTAGAACATGGGTAGATGAAATAGTTGATGTGTGTTAAAAAGGTGAGAGGCCTCGATGTTGTTGTTGTTGTTGTAGTCATCTAGCAAAGTATAGATGACGACCACGGACTTTCTAGATAGTCCAGTGGAACACTAGCAAGTTCGTAACTTGTATGTGTTGATGAATTAAATGTTCATTGGTGTACTTCATCCCCCTCATGGTTGCCTTAAGGACGTGTATGGCTGAGGAAACCCTTAGCAGTAGTGTCCATCCCGATGATATTCCTTAGGCTAGGTCCCTTGTGATAGGTGTTTAGGGACATAAAGTGAGGACAACGGGAATGGGTAATCAGGGTTATTGTTGATTGGTGAACTTAATAAGTATATTATTATTGTGGGTTGAAAACCCTATATGCTCACCAGGCTCCCAAGCCTGACCCACTCAGTTTTATGATTACAGGTAGTGGACCCTGAGCATAATTGGAGGACGATGAGAGATTTTTGGATTATAGGCCAGTAGTTGTAAATAACTGTTGAAAGGCTTATAATGTCTTGTTTATGCTTTTGATCTGTATCGGAACATGACATCCCGAGGTTTTGATATGAAATGAAACTATACATTTCTTAAAGAAGGTTTTGATAAACTTTTATCATATTTTGTTTGGGGACCAATTCCGCAACATCTTTTAAAAAGATTTCTCTGATTTTATTTTAAAAAGCATAAATTAAATCGGTCTTTTCTGGCCGAGAAATTAGGGGATGTCACACGATTGGTAATTTGTTCGATCAGTTTGTGGAATTATTCGATGAACCTGAGAAAGATACTCTCTCGGAAACCAAGGCAGCAGACAACAAAGTCGATCATCTGAAGCAAATTGTTGATGATGCAGCTAAACGAGTGGGTGATGGAAAACAAGTTCAAAACAAACCTCCTCAGCAAGGCGCTTCAGTTGAGGGGGAGAATCCTCTTTCTTCAAATCAACCGAACTCACAATTTCAGGGGGAGCATTCTAGACCTGTAGCACCCGAAAGCTCTACTACACCCGAAGGTATTGTAGCACCCGAAAGCTCAAATACACCCGAAAGTCCTGTAGCACCAGAAAGTCTAGCTACACCTGAAAGCTCATCAGTCGAGGGGGAGAATTCCGATTTGTTCTACGATGACGACAGTCAATCTGAATTGGAAGAAATGGTCAACGCCGAATTGGATCCATCTTATGATCCAAATTACCCTCCTCTTGTTAAATGGACCAGAGATCATCCTGTATCTTAGATAGTGGGTAATGTCTCTGAAAAGGCTTGACTCGATCTCAACTGAAGGCAAAGAAATCATCTCTATTCTCCAAAGTTGAGTTCTGCATTTATAATCTTTCGTATCAAAAGTTGAACCGAAGACAGTAAATACTGCTCTTGATCATTCTGAATGGGTTCAAGCTATGCAAGATGAACTCAATGAGTTCGAAAGAAACAAGGTATGGCGCCTTATTCCAACTCCTAAAGATGCCTCAGTTGTTGGTCTCAAATGGTTATTCAGAAACAAAATGGACAAGGAAGGTAATGTGATTCGAAACAAAGCTCGACTGGTAGTGAAAGGATATTGCCAGGAAGAAGGAATTGATTATGAGGAAACTTTTGCTCCGGTAGCTAGGCTGGAATTTGTTCGAATATTTCTTGCCTACCCTGCACACAAGAACTTCGAGGTCTACCAAATGGATGTAAAATGCGCCTTTCTGAATGGAGAACTTGAAGAAACTGTTTACGTGGAGCAACCTCCTGGTTTTGTCAATGAAAAGCACCCCAATCACTATTATATTTTGGACAAGGCGGTTTACGGTCTGAAACAAGCACCTAGGGCATGGTATGAAACGCTAACTAAGTTCTTAAAGTTATCAAAATTCAAACAAGGTTCGGTTGACCCAACCTTCTTTCGTAAGAAGGAAGGTAACAACCTTATGATTGTTCAAATCTATGTCGATGATATCATCTTTGGCTTAACGAATCCTAGCTTAACTGCTGAATTCAGAAAGCTGATGGAGACTAAATTTGAAATGAGCTCAATGGGTCTGATTAACTTTTTCCTTGGTTTAAATATTAGACAGGGACCCGAAGGCATCTTTATCAACCAGGAATCATACACCAAGACTCTTCTTTCTAAATTCAGCATGATGGGAGACTCAAAGGTCAAAGTTCCAATGGCGTTCGACACTAAGCTCACTCCATCCTTGGAAAAACCAGCAATCGATATAACATTATACCGTCAGATGATTGGTTCTCTGATGTATCTCACAGCTATCAGGCCCGATATAATGTTTTCTGTATGTTATTATGCTAGGTTTCAGGCGAATCCTCGTGAACCACATATGCTAGCAGTGAAAAACATACTCCGGTATTTGAAACGAACCACCTCTCTCGGTCTATGGTATCCATCAAACTCAGGTTTCTTCGTTCAAGCCTACTCAGATGCAGACCTTGGAGGATGTGGTTTAGACAGGAAAAGCACCACTGGAGGCTGCCAATTCCTTGACGGGAAGTTGGTTAGCTGGCAATCAAAGAAATAAACATGTGTTTCTCTGTCTACAGCCGAAGCAGAGTACATTGAAGCTGCCTCATGATTATGGACTCAATATGAAAAAGATCCCACTATATTGCGATTCAGAAAGTGCAATTAGGATCTGTCATAACCCAGTGCAACATTCCAAGACCAAGCATATCGCACTGAGGTATCACTTTATAAAGGATCATGTGGAAGATGTAAACGTCGAAATTTACTTTGTTCGAACCACTGATCAACTGGCCGATATCTTCACCAAAGCTCTTCCTGAAGCGAGTTTCAATAAAATTCTACAAGGGCTAGGAATGATGGAATCGGAGTCAGTACCAAAAACTACTTCTCAAAATTAACAGTCGAAAGCAAAATGAATTGAACGTTCGGGTTCGGTTCACGTGTGTGCCGAAATGAACCGAACACTAGGGTTCGGTCCTGTTCTCTTATCTTCGCTTGTCACTCAAAGGTAGTTTCTTTGGTTGTAAACCTTTTGTATCTTTTTCAAATTTCATCTTTCTTATTTTCAAAGTCCTTTTCTTTTTCCAACTTATTTTTTTTGCAACCGAAATAGACCGAACGTTCGGGTTCGGTTCCAAATTTTTTTGTGCTTCATTTTTTTTTGTGTGTTTCATTTTTTTTAAAATCAAAAATTCCAAAAATATTTTTTATTTGTTTGATAATTTTTTTTTAATCTTTGTGGGGAAATTCTTTCATTAGTTAAGCGTCCCTAGAAGCATGCTGTTGTATGTGTCCAAAGCCTCAATTGATTCTGAATGATAGCCTTACTGACTTGGTATATACAAACCTTGTCTTCCCAATTAGGCTTTACACCATCTACACTACTTTTCTCCATCTCATTCGCTTCATAAACGTAACCCTTGAGACTCTCAGAAATTACCACAGAGGTTTATGGTTACACAATTTCTGTGTTCATGATCTTAGCTTCGTGCCACTACGTGCTAAGTGAAACCCACACTTCAATACCTACTATGCATTGACGGTGAACAATCAACTTTGCTCTAGCTTTCACTATCGAATTGACGAACTTATCCTTGGGGATGTAACGTGAAATCTCTAATTTCTTTTTGTGTGATTCCTATGAATTGTTAAATTCCATAACATTTCTTCCCCTGGAATCCAGTTTTTATTTTTCTTTGAGATTTCCCATAAAGTATTTTACAATGCCACTTAAATTCTATTCCCACCTGCTTGTTCAACAGACTACATCGGTCTCACAAGCACTTCAGTCGAGTTCTATCTTATGTCAAGATCAGAAATTCTGACCTGAAGTGAAAGCCACCCAAAATTAGCCTGATTAAAAGATGCCTTTCAACACTTCTCAATAAGTTTCTGATCGTAATTCAATGGGAAACCAAACAAACACTTTAAGGTCTCTCTTGACTTTGAAGGAAGAGATTCATGCCCGGGATCCATTGTTTTGTGTCTTTACTGACATCACAAATTCCCACATATGTGTTGCTTTATTTCTTTATCTTTTACACACTGAGCACGAAAATCTTTTTGATTTTCCAAAATTCTGGTTTCATTACTTACAAGCAATTTTTAATGGAATTTGAAGTTATAAAAGAGTTGTGGATCATACTGTTACACGTGGTCATTTTGCTTTAAGATGACATTCCCTCTAAAGGGATAAGATGCTGACTCAGCCGGGAGTCCAATCGATTTGATTTTCAAACGACGCTTGAAGGACAGGCGTGCGAACTGGAACCGTTTTTTTTTAAACGGCGCCTGATGGGAAGGCGTGTGAATCGGGACAGTTCCCTTGAAGATTTAGGGACAAATTTTTCTCTCTCTTCTCACCACGGTATAAAAGGTGAACTCGATTCTTATTTACCTCTTTACTGCACCCAAAATTCTGAAGCAAGAAATGCTTAAAGTATTCTACTGTTCATCATCTCTCCCAACCTCTTCACTGCAATGGCTGAATCATCATCTGTTCATGCCACTTCCAACAGTCTACCAATTCATCCTCAACAGAGCCTGATCATCGATCTCACTCCACATGCATATGATGCCTTCATGTTCCCGATCATCGAATGCCTCAAGTATTCGCCGCTTGCTCCCGCTCTCACCAAAGTTGATGCTGTTCCAATGGAATGTTTATCCCAAATCTTCGCCACTGCTCATTACGATAAGTCTGTCGATAGGATCTTCTTCGACATTCTTGATCACAAGGCATCGATCACCAAGCAGCGATTTTGTTCGCTTTTAGGGTTTGAACCTGATTCTTCTAGGGTTAACCCTGACTCCATTCCAGTGGGTCAGTTGTTTTCAATGCATTATCAAATGGGATACACTGAGGCGCTGACGACGGTCCCTAAGTTCAAGAAATCATGCTTGCCTCCTCAGTGGAACGGGTTCTTCACTGTATTATTCAAGGGGTTATCAGAACGCAGTGCCGGTACTGACGGAGCGAGTCATCTCTTCCTAACGCTTCTGTATGGGGTATATCACGGTATCAATCTGGACTATGGGTCAGTGTTATGGCAGCAACTGATCCAGATCCTTGCCTCCACCTCTCGACACTCAGAAATCTCCTACGCTCGATTCTGGACGTTGATTACGAAATGGGTGATGGACATGTATTGAGTTCCCATTATTGTTGGATCTCCACTTTCTTCGATAGGTACTTTTCATACTACGAAGATTATTGTTTCTGATGCCTCAAAGTTCCAGTTTGTTGGCTCAATCCCTGAATCGATGTATGGAGACGTCCCAAGCGACAGCCATATCATCCGAACCTACAAGGAGTTTCATCGCTTTGGCCCTAGAGAGCTCACTCCTGATATGGTCAAATCCATTCACGATGCTGATAGGCCGGCTCCGAGGGGAAAGAAACCTGAAAAGGGGAAGGAAAAGAAGGTTGCCAAGGGAGCAAAAGGCCCTTCTCCGAAGAAACGCAAACCCACCAAGGCTGCTCAATCTCCTCCTCTAAAGAAGAGGAAAACCCAACCCAGGCGAAAGCTGATACTCGCTTCCTCCTCAAGCGAATATGAGGAAGAGAGTTCTGACTCTGAAGAGTCCTTCCGTGGTAACACTCCACCACGATCGCCTACCCCAGAGGTACATGTTTCTAGTTCACCTGTCTCCTCTCCACCAATATCCATTTCTATTTCCATTCCCCCCATAACCTCCACCTCTCAAATACCACCCACTTCTATCCCAGTACCCCCTCCCATTTTCACTGAAGCTACCACCACAACCGCAGAAGTAAGAACCAACGTATCTGATACGAGGGCTCCTACTGACGCACCCAAACCTACTCCCACAACCGATCCTACTTCTACTACCGAGCCTCCACCCTCACCTCCACCCTCCTCTCCTGCTCAGTCCACTGAGGATGAAAAACCATTTCTTGGTGGGGAGAATTTGACATTTGATTCGGTCTACTACAGTCCGTACCAGGTGCAGAGTGACGATGATGATGATGCCCCCGTAACCAAAAAGCATCTCAAGGAGCTTCATGAGAAGATTGATTCTCTTATTGCTTCCTCCTCTTCTTCATCACAGTCTACCATCTCCGATGCTGCTATTCAGCGGATCGTTGATGCTTTTACTCAGGCGCATGCAGCCTCCATAAGCTCAGCCACTGCTGCGATTGACGCCTCCACCAAAGCCTGTGCTGCAACGACCGAAAAAGTCGAAAAACTATTTACTGATGCTTCCTCTATTTTGCAGTCTTTACAGGAAACTACTGATGCCACTAAAATGAAGCTTGACCCCATTGTCAACAAGCTGGCTACCTCACTTGCTTTTGAGCTGCAGTCTTTCGCCACTCTTCGTCAAACTCTCACCGACGACAACTCATCGTTTAAGGCGACGATTGAGGAGCGACTGACTAAGCTCCATGAAGATCTTGCTGCTGAGAACTCTCTTATGGACGCTCTTGCTCGAAAGACAACTGCTCTCAAGGTCAAGAATCTTCAACTCTCCAATTCTCAAAAGGAGATTGAGTCTCTTCGATCTAAAAGAGAATTCATTTCATCAAGTGTTTCGGATGTCCACGCCGCCCTTTTGAACATCCTGGAAGCACATGATCCGATTCTAAACTACTCAGTAAGGCGTGATCTCGCAGAGAAGCTTGCTCCTGCCCTTTCTCTCCTGAGCAAGATTGAAGGGCTCCTTGATTTTATGTCCATTCCGAAACAAGGGGGAGAGGATGTATCTCAACCGCCTCCCACTTCTACAGCAACAAAAACAACCGAACCACCTTCAACAGGCCACGCCTCAGGTTCGGGTGTCAAAGATAAAGGGAAACAAGTTGCTAAAGATAGTGACGACGATAAAGAAACAATTTCTAATCTCTTGAAGAAGCAAGGTCGAGATAAGGATGCTGATGTGAGCGCTCAAGTTGCCAGAGAGGCTGAGGCAGCTGAAAGAAAAGAGAAAGAGGCTCACAACCTTCTTGAGAGTCAGAAAACCCTTTTTCCTCCTTGGACTCTTGAGAAGCTTTTAAAGGAAGCAATTGAAACCCCAAGCATCTTGTGGCTCGAACCGGTGATTTCACTGGATCGCATCAATTCTGTCGATTCTCAGTTCGACATGCCACTGAACCGAAAGGCCTTCATCTTCCATGCCTTTGACAACGTTGCAGATATCCCTTATCCTCATCCAAAGGTTGATAGGGACTTGGTCGAATTCTATCTGAGGGCTGCCCAACCACAGTATCAAACTTGGAGCACTCAGAAAATTGTCAACTTTCGGGTCCTCAAGCCGTTTTGGGAAGGGAACTTCACAAACGTTCGGTTCAAGGTGCTGAGAGGATCTGCCAAGACCGAACATGCCATTTCGCTTGCTGATCTTCCCAATTTGAATGCACATGATTGGATAATTTTACACAACATCCTTCTCACAACTGAAGCGGAATATGGTCTGATAATTGATCACTTCAAGAGGATGCTTGTTTGCTATATCATGGAAGTCGCCAAGATGGATCAGGAGATTGCCAGTATTTTCAAGGAAAAGCCTACTATTTCTCCTGTTGGCTCAGCAAGTGACCTGAACATGATGCAGATGGGTAAGATAGACCCAAAGAGAAATTCTGTTATCTTTACCAGAAACGAAGGCCAAAAATGCATGTTCGCTTTGGCAGATAAACATCTCTACACCACTGCATGCCTGGAACATGTTTTGGGTATCATTCATCGTTGCAAGCAAAAATCAGCAGATGAAAAGAAGTACTTCGATGATATGATTCAGCTGAAAGAAAAGAGAAAGAGGCTCACAACCTTCTTGAGAGTCAGAAAACCCTTTTTCCTCCTTGGACTCTTGAGAAGCTTTTAAAGGAAGCAATTGAAACCCCAAGCATCTTGTGGCTCGAACCGGTGATTTCACTGGATCGCATCAATTCTGTCGATTCTCAGTTCGACATGCCACTGAACCGAAAGGCCTTCATCTTCCATGCCTTTGACAACGTTGCAGATATCCCTTATCCTCATCCAAAGGTTGATAGGGACTTGGTCGAATTCTATCTGAGGGCTGCCCAACCACAGTATCAAACTTGGAGCACTCAGAAAATTGTCAACTTTCGGGTCCTCAAGCCGTTTTGGGAAGGGAACTTCATAAACGTTCGGTTCAAGGTGCTGAGAGGATCTGCCAAGACCGAACATGCCATTTCGCTTGCTGATCTTCCCAATTTGAATGCACATGATTGGATAATTTTACACAACATCCTTCTCACAACTGAAGCGGAATATGGTCCGATAATTGATCACTTCAAGAGGATGCTTGTTTGCTATATCATGGAAGTCGCCAAGATGGATCAGGAGATTGCCAGTATTTTCAAGGAAAAGCCTACTATTTCTCCTGTTGGCTCAGCAAGTGACCTGAACATGATGCAGATGGGTAAGATAGACCCAAAGAGAAATTCTGTTATGTTTACCAGAAACGAAGGCCAAAAATGCATGTTCGCTTTGGCAGATAAACATCTCTACACCACTGCATGCCTGGAACATGTTTTGGGTATCATTCATCGTTGCAAGCAAAAATGAGCAGATGAAAAGAAGTACTTCGATGATATGATTCAGTGGTACATTCGCTTCAGACAGACAATCCTCGCTCTTATCCCTCGTCTATTTGAAACCACTAAGAAGGTTCCAGCAACTGGACCCAGCAAGAAGAAGTAATAGTCTCGCTCCAATTGACGCAAAATGGGAGATTGTTAGGTCTAGAAAGTGTTGCGTCTTTGGGCTCGCTAGTTAGTCCATTTTTGTCTCCGGTATGGGCCTGTCCATCCGTGAGTTGTTTTGTAGGGTTTATTATTTATAGATGCTTGCATGCATCCTAGAACGTAAGATTTGATAGAGATTTCAATAGCATTCATCGTTCTAATCTTTTGTAACTCTAGAATCCTCTACAGCGGAAGTTCTTCATCGAGCTCTGCTGAGGATTGAAGTAATTGAATCATTCGACACATTCAGATTCATTATTGTGCTTTATCTTATTGTTTCTTGTTTTCTCGATCTACCTATTATAAGATCTATTCGATCAAAGAGTTTTATAAACTCATCAAATATAAATAGAATATCTTTTATTCGTCACCGTATTGATTAAACATTATTCATTCCGTACTTTTTCAAACTATCAAGTTTACACTTGAATTAAAACAATAGTTGTCCCATGCTCCAAGCATGTACACTATGGTTTTTACTAAACACTAGTCATGCCATACACCAAGTATGCACAATAAGTTTGTCTATGATCTTTACTCTGTGAAATAGATCGATTGAACATAATTCCAATGATACTTATTTCACAATCCCAAATCCTTACCGCAAACTCAAGAATTCAAAATTCCTGCCATTTACCTAAATCTGTTAGATTCTAAACTTATATGCTGTAACAACCCGAAATTTCATATCACTTCTTGTAACTCAAATTGTAATCCAATTCGATCAACCAAACGCCGTTTCCAAATCCGTTTCCGATTTCGCCATTTAATTAAGTCATTAACTTGTATTGATCTAAAATGACTTAATGGATGTCTTAATGCCATTTGAAATCATTCTAACACCCCATAATAGTTATCGGAATAATTCTAGAATCGACCATATCGGGTTACGGCAACTTGGTCGGGTGCGACCAAAAGCCCCGCCTAACGCCGGTATCGGGTAGAATTCCGCCGTGTCCAATTCACAAACACTATATAAAGGACTCAAAGCTTCCATTTTAAGCTTTTGACCATCTTTCCTTAATCACTCTCCAACCTCTCTCCTTATCCATAATCAAAGGTCCAAAAACAAAGATTTAAGGCTCCAAATCAAAGAGGTAACATCCCTAACTTGTTTTCTAACCTCTTTAGCCTTTAAATTGATGTTTAAACAAGGATTTAGGACCAAGAACAAGTATTTACGGCCAAGGCACATGCTTGGTCCGTAAACACCTAAGAATGGGGTTTTAGAGCCATTTAACCCTTCCAAATCATTGTTGGGACTTAGATACGACTTTGAGACTTACAAATCGGGACTTGAAACATTTAAAACATGAATTTTGAAGAACAAAAGAGAGTTTACGGCCAAGGCATGTGCTTGGGCCGTAAACTCCTCAAACATGGGGAGTAAACACCTTTATACATGTTAGAATGCCTTGAAACTTAACCAATAACCTTGGAATAAATCATAGAACCATCTAAAATTAGTTTAGGGGCCTTAAACATAACAAAACACTACATTTAGGAGTTTACGGCCTTAGCACATACTCTTAGGCCGTAAACTCATAAAAGTGTGCCAAATGATGCCCTTAAACCACCCCAAGGCTTGGTAAATTAACTAGAATCACATGTGATTGCTCTAAGTGCCTCAAATCAATTTCTCTTGACCATAGGAGAGTCTACGGCCGTAAACTCCAATTTTATAGCCGTGAACTCCCTTTTAAATGGTATAAATCCAAACAAATTAATCCAAGGCATTTTAGAAGTTCATTCCAACATTCCATTGTCCATTTAAGCCATTTTAGCACCCAAAACTACCCAAACATGAGTTCACGGCTGTGAACTCATGTGTGTGTGTGATATATGGCCGTAAACTCCCTAATATGTTTACTCTTGGGGAGTAAACTCAAATCCCAAGTCCCTAGTATCATTACACGTCCAAAGATGTCACCTGGGTCACTCCAAACGCTCGTTTTGAGGTGTTTAACCTCAATGGAGTGTAATGTTCCATATGATTAGTGATTGTAAATCTAATTAGTTATATATGGACATTATTACATTTTACATAGGGACATCGCGAGTAATCAAGCCCCAAACCAACGTCTAGTATCCAAAACCGTCGCATTTCCGAGTCTAGTGAGTTCATACCCCTACGCTTTTTCACTGTTTTTAACTGTTTTCAGGGGGGAACACAAGCAAAGTACAAGAGATTACTTGTACTCAAAACTTGTTTTCATGTGCGTGTTTCACATTTTATATGCTTTTAACACTAATTGATACATCTGATAACCGTTTGAACATGCAGCTCACGCAAAGATATTATTTGTGAAATGGGTTTATATTTCACAAATGGTTTTTCACATTTTATTAGTTAAAAGCATGACATTAGAACACATGAACAATATAACATGTACACTGTTTGTCCTCGGTAACACTCCACAGAGATACGCGAGTGGAGGACTATCATATTAGTACTAGTAAATTTGTTAATCCTGTATGATTGGAGACATGTCCTCGGCGAACACTCCACAAAGATACGCGAGTGGAGGACTACACCCGTAACCAGAATCTCTGGGATTTAGAGAGCATGACTTGAGTGTATAGATCTATACGGGGTTGACAACCCCACACCTGGCTGCTAGCTACAGTCGAACCGAAATGGTTCAAGGGTGACGAAAGTCATAAGGATGTGGACTACTTATTGCCACAGGTTTAGTCTATAGTATTGTTATGGAACTTGCAATTAGGATAACAGAGATTTACTTATAGTAATAATGAACAACTTTATACACTTCACAAGATAACCAAGTTTCAGTATACATCTTTTACATCTTTTACAAACGGTAACCAACATTCAGGAAAGCATGGGGCTTTCCTGGGGAAGCATTTACATAACTAGAAAAGTGTAACAAACTGGATAACCTTACATCTTTTACAATTGGTAATATACAATCAGGAAAGTATGGGACTTTCCTGGGGATCCATTGGTACATAACCAGAACAGTATAACAAAACAGATAACCCAAATGTACATTTTCACAAGGGTAAACATGTTTTTAGTGTACAACTTTACTTTACATATTGTGAAACAACAACCAACCATTTTAAGAAAATATGGGATTTTCTTGGGGTGCGTAACATTTTTAGAAACACAAAGGAACATGAACATTTCACAAAACGAAAACCGCTTATGAACTCACCAGCATTATGCTGATTTTTAAACCGCTTGTGTTCTCAGGTCATCGTTAGAACAGGTACTGAAGATCCTTTTGTCCGAAGACGGAGTGGTTAGAAGACCCGATTCATTTTGTTCGTATATATATACAATGTATCACAACTATATAACTATATCTTTTGAAACAAATGTAAAACTTTTCTTTATGTAATGTAATGGTTGTTTTACTTTACTTACTATGTGCATTGGATTTGATTATCAACGTGGAGTCAACCCCGGAAATTTTTCCGCCTTCGGTTTTCGGGGTGTGACAGATTGGTATCAGAGCCCTTGTTTATAGTGAATAAAGTATACCAAACCTTACATGGTATAAAACTATAAACACTAAAGGGCCTATGTGCTCTGAAATAAAAGTATCTTCAAACTATAAGTATTTTCAAAAGTATACCGAACCGTTGAGATCCGTAACTTCAAGTAGAACAAAACATAAGTAAATGGGTGTTGTGTACTGTGGTTAAACCTGGGCAGTTATGTAGTCATGTCTAGGATCAATATAGACAGGCCAACTATATTCATTCGAGACATGGCCAACATGTGCTTGGGAGTAACTATGGTATGCGGCATGCCTAAAACTTACCCTAATACCACAAACATCGAGCCAGTGTCGTAACGAATCATGAAATACTATGGGAGTATTTCTCGAATCAATCCTTTGTAGAAATCCTCGTTCACGTATAGATCCTTGATCATTCTGTTAGCGATAGTTTACCTGCTTTGATAACTTTTTCCTGCCTTATCGCTTATTCGGATTATATATCTGTCATATCTCTCGATTCAATTCAGAGGACTTATCATCCTCTCTTTCTTGATCTTATTATATCAAGATGCCTCCTAGAAAGAGACCCAGCTCAAAGACCAACAACCCTCCGCCACCACCTCCTCCTGAAATTGATCCCGTGTTATTCTAGACAGCTGTTACCGCTGCGGTGGCAGCTGCTATGTCTCAATTGAACACCGGTGGTTCCGGTGGTTCAGGAGGTGGTACTCAAGATCAAGAAAACAATCAGGGACACCGAAAGGAGGGTTCCTATAAGGATTTCATGAATGCAAAACCAACATCCTTTGATGGCACTGGAGGTGTGATTTCCCTATCCCGATGGTTCGAGAAAATCGAATCCATCTTCGAAATCTGTGCCTGTGCTGAGTCCGATAAGGTCAAATTTGCAGCCTGTACCTTCAGTGATAAAGCCTTGACTTGGTGGAATGGCCGAGTCAAATCCTTGACCCTACCCGTAGCCAATGCTATGGGCTGGGACACCATGAAAGAACTCCTCCTTTCCGAATACTATCCCCGTGGTGAAATGCAGAAGCTAGAGCATGAACTCTGGAACCTGAAGATGAAAGGTTCCGACATTGCTGCATACACTTCCCGATTCGATGATCTTGCCCTTCTCTGCCCTAGTTTGGTCACTCCTGAAAGCAAAAAGATCGAGAGGTTTATTTGGGGGCTAACCAATCCAACAAAAGGTCATGTCTTAGCTGCTCGCCCGGACACGTATGATAGTGCTAAGACTTTAGCCCAAGCCATAATCGACCACAGTGAGGATGTCGAGGAAACCACCACCGCCCCTGAGTCGACTAAAAGCAGTGGTGAGAAAAGAAAATTCTGTAAGAAGAAGAAGGGTCAATCTTCTCAAGGATCCTCCAAAAGACAGCAAACAATAGCAGTCCATGCTGCTACTACCCCCGTTGCTGCTGCTTCTGTCATGGGATCCACAGCTCCAACTCCTACCAGCAGGTATGCTGGTAATCTTCCGCTCTGTGACAAGTGCAATTATCATCATAATCCTGGCCCCTGTTGAGAACTTTCTTGTACGAATTGTGGTAAGAAGAGGCACACGGTCCGATTTTCTAAGACTCCAGCTCAATTGGCCAATCAATCTTCTGGAGCAGGCGTCGGTCAAGCCTGTTACAACTGTGGTGAAACTGGGCACTTTAAAAGGATTTGCCCTAAGAAGTCTACTGCTGATAACACCGGAAGGGTCCTCGCCATGGGACGGGAGGAAGCGGTCGCCGATCCCACTGTTGTCTCGGGTACGTTCCTTCTCGACAACTCATATGGTAATATTCTTTTCGATTTGGGTGCTGAGAGGAGCTTTATTAGTCATGCATTCAAACATAACCTAAAACATAATTCCCAACCTTTAACCGAAACGTTTACCGTCGATATGGGAAACAGTGAGAAAGAAAACGCGAGCGAAGTGTTCGTAGGTTGTACCCTTACCCTGAATGACCATTCGTTTCCTATCAATCTTATGCTGGTATCCATAAAGAGCTTTGATGTCATCATTGGCATGGATTGGTTGAGTCCCAATCATGCGAATATCATTTGTTTCGAAAAAGCCATCCGTCTCAACCTTCCTTCGGGTCAAACTCTAGTAATCTATGGCGATAAACTCAGTTCCAACCTTTGTATCATTTCCTACATCAAAGCTCAGAAACTTTTGCGAAAGGAGTGTAGTGCATTCTTGGCCCATGTAATCAACGAGAAATAGGAAGTTAAAGACCTCGCGAGCATCCCCGAAAGCGTCAGGTCGAGTTCCGTATTGATCTAATTCCTGGAGCTACTCCCGTAGCGAAGTCTCCGTATCGCTTAGCTCCAGCAGAAATGCAGGAGTTATCTAGTTGTTGGGTTTTGAGAATTCTAACACTTCCTAAGTGTACATGCAACCCTAAATACCTTGGATCTATGTTTTCTCTATTATACATGCAAATAAGAACATCCAAGGTATTATCCTAATCTAGCATACAAAAACTATGAATGCAACAAGATAGAATACATACCTCTTGATGTAGCTTGATGTCTTCAAGCTTTAAGAGCTTAGCCCCAATAGTGTGGAAGCCTCAAGTGGAATCACAAATCACCAAGACACCTTGGAATACTTTAGAGAATATGGATACTTGGTTTTCTCTTGTGAAATTGGCTAGCCCTTCTTAGTGTATCCACACTAGTGCCCATTTCACCAACCAAGGACATCTTAATATAGTATGGAGACTAGGATTAAACCCATGACCTTTCATTTCATATGATCCATGGGTTAAACACTCCATGGACTATCCATGAAAGCTTAGCCCAACCTAAATGAACTTGGCCCATTCCATATATACAAGAGTCCATATTTAATTAGTTCATTTTGATCACTTAATTAATTCTAAATTAATTCTTGATCAATACTAATTAAATAATATGATTCCATATTAATATATTAGAACTTATAATATATTAATATTAATCATAAACATACTATTCTCAAAAGATTATCCATATAAATTGTGTCGGTGAAGTGCAACCCAAATGGACCATGCCGGGTCGGGTCAAGTACATACCAAATATAGTTATGGACTTACACATTAATCCAACAGTCTCCCACTTGGATAAGTCTAAAACTATTATTGCGTATGACTTCAAACCTAACTGGCAATCGTAGCTCTTAAAGCCGCTGTCGAACTCTGACCTTTGTCAATGACTTGTCCATTAGATAAGGGATCATATATTCCTCCATTCTAGATATCATATGGACTGAGACATGGATTATAATCATTCTCTCTGTCCATTTGTTGTTTCCCGATTTGCGATTTATGACGACTGACTAATTGAACAAATCAAATCAGTCCTGGCCCGGCCGAGCACTTCCATTTGTCATCATCAAATCATCGAGGGGCCCACAGATATCGCTTTTATCCCGAAGGTAAAAGGAACGGATAAACTTCGACTCATATGGCTTGTTCTACTACTTGTTGAATCATACACAAAGGCACGTTTTATAGCACCGAGTTACCAAATGCGTTTTCGTGCAATCAATGTACTATCAACTCATAGTAACAACTCATATCTCTAGGTTTGAAGAATATAAGATATTATCGTCTCATGATCACTCGTGATAAAATCCATGAAGTGATTCCAATGAGCGCGGGTTGAATCCAATACTCAGAACTTATGAGCACTCATGAGTGTTTTAGCCCTTTGTCCAACACCTTAGACCTCTACAAGCTAACCCATGACAGTCTTAATTCATATCTACTTCCAACATATGACCGACTGTGGATGGTTTGAATAACTTAGTCATTCCGGAAGAATAACCCAGTTTATTCGGGAAGTCAAAACATGCAAAATGAAACACAATAATAATTGAATCCAATATGGTATCAACCCTTTGAACATAAATAAAACACCTTTTATTTATCACCATATGATTACACATTATTCATTGTATACTGTTTCAACTATCAACTTTATTCTTGAATTTAAAACAATAGTTGTCCCATGCTTCAAGCATGTACACTATGTTTTCTTAAACACTAGTCATGCCACACACCAAGTATGCATACTATGTTTGTCTATGATCTTTACTTTGTGAACTAGATCAATTGAACATAGCTTCAATGATTCTCTTTTCACACTCCCAAATCCTTACTGCAAATGCAAGAATTCCAAATTCATGCCATTTACTGAAATCTGTTAGATTCTAAACTTATATGCATTGATACTCTTGTAACGATTATGCACAAACTCACAAAGACTTGGCAACAATCATTACAGAGTATTCCAAAGGAGATCAACTCCTTGGAAATATCCTTCTTGCATTAAGTTTCCTTAATCTTACACAGATTGAAAATTCTAACTTTGAAACATTTCCAGATTCCATTTTGACTATCACTTCTGAACAAGAGTTGCCTCCTTACAGATTATGTCAATATGGTCCTTCCAGAATTATCACTATACTTCCAATTGTCCTTGAGTAAACAATCTTTGGTAAACCTTAGATTGTCCTCGACAATTGTTTAATCCTTTTAGTCATATCCAGTTCTAAACCTTTTCCCTCCTTAATGCCCCAGGCATTTGGAAAATTTTAGAAAGGATGAATATAGCACATGTAATCGATCCTATATCCGAAGCATATGGAACACGATTCATGATATCTCACATAAAGACTAAACCAGTCTTTTGCTATACTATTACCATTTCAATTTGCCAAGTTCTCATAATTCAGATTATGAAAAGGGATGCCGTAATCATAATCGAATTTTAGAACGCAAATAATGGACCCGTATACAAAATTTTCTTATGTTGAGCCATTCCAACATGAAATTCATATATATCCTTGACTAAATGATTAAAACCTCACGATCTAAGCTTATAGATTTGAGATGAAGTATAATTTCCTCTCCTTTAATTATAGCAAAACAACCTTTTCCCAATTGAAACCTTTTGTTTTCTATAATTAACATTGCTAGCTTGCAATACTTATCATAATTATCATGCTCCCACTAACATGATGATTATTAGCATAACACTTATGCTCCCACTAGCTTTGACATGTACTCAGAAATCAGCTGGACTTCTAGAAATCAATACTTCATTGACTTTCTTACCAAAGTTCAGATTTCTGATGCTAGATTGTTTTGATAAAACTTTATCAAAATCATACACCTTCCCTTAGATAGCACACTTGTGTATCTAAACAATTCTGAAGAGGTATGCCGTAATCATAATGGTTAGACCTTTTTGCCACTTTTCTCAAGTCCAGGTTAGTGTGCCGGTAAACCACACACGCTCCACTAACGACTTTGAGAATGCAAATATGACAATTGCTATTTAGATAAAATCTACTTAGTGAAAGTGTTTCCTCACCATCATTTTCATGAATCGGAGAGAAACCTTATGACACTTAGATTTACTGGTGTATGTGTTCTTATCCATGTGAATGGTCAAAATCATAGTCACAAGACAAGGATAATGACAAACCCAAACTCATATGGACTGAACTCAATCCTAATTTGTTGCCACCTGGCAGCTCAAGGGCCTGCCATTGCTTCCAAGTTGTTGTGCAACCAATTGAGAACTCTAAGAACTCATATGTAAAGCCAACTTTAACTGGAATAGGCATAGAATATGTCAACATGATAGGTTATAAACCTCAAGTCATGTGCTAGAGAAGAACTTCAGGTTTTATTCTTGATTAGTTCTTGAGACTTTCAAGACCTTTAAGACTCCCACTGTCCTCTTGACCTATAAGACTCCCTTGTCAAACATCCAAGAAATAGTGTGGATTCTAATCAAGACAAACACTTCACACAATTGGCCTTAGTTGGTCTTTGTTTTATCCAAAACATCACAACTTACCAATTTCAAATGTACAAGAGTAGAAAACTTTTACTCTTACATTTGACAAGTGTTTTAAACCTTCTTTAAGACATGTCACTCAAATGACAATCTTGGAGTATGACTCTAACACTTGTATTGGAATGAAGTATGACTCATCTTCTTGATTTAACCATTTCAACAATTCAAGATCCCTCTTCTTAGTCATAAGAATGCACTAAGATTTCCTTAGAGAACTAATTGTGCTATGGTTTCTTAATCATTAAGATGATCACAAAACTGATACTAAAGTACTCTCCCATCTTTTCAGATTTGAGAAACTTTTATCCTTCTGCCTAAGTTGATTCTTTTTATTTGCTCTGCCATACATTGGAACCTTTTTCCAATGTCTCAAAATTACACTTAAGCATGTAAGTATAATCATATTTACTGAGCTTTAGTAAACTATGACGAATAGTCTTATCAAACTTTTGTGGTGGACTTAATCAGTGCACAAGAATGTGTACTCGATCCTTTAGTCCTTTACTTGACTCACACATCCATGTGAACAAGTAATTAGTCTTAATTTTTCCAAAACTTGAAAGTTCTCATTCATCATGCTATACAACTTGCATGATTCCAAGTTTCAGTCCAATTGAAACTTGGGTGATGAGAATCTTTCCTTATTTGGTAAATATAGACATTACCACAAATGAAAGAATCAATTTCATATTTCCACTCTTGCTCTTAATGGAATCATATAAGCAACAATTTTTCCTCAAATGCCATTGTAAGGATATTTTAAAATAAATAAAATCAAAAATTTCCTTTTATTTTAAAACATTGTGGAAAAACTAATCCTTACAATCCATATGAAAACTTGTTGTTATCTATTCCTAAGCAAAAATATCATAACTCCTAAGAAGTAGCTCAAGAATCCGATTTTCAAGCTATGCGATAGAAATCCATTTACGCGATCAGATTCAGCATATTCTTTCTTTAAGTTTCTTCACTTTTCTTTGATTCTTAAAACATCACCATGTGACCCAATCACATCATGTATCAAGAATCTCAGAATAGAAACTTAACAGAGTTAGATAGTGGAATTTACCTGAAGTAGAGTCAAACTTATTGACTTTAACATCCTTAGGTAAATTTGGCAGCTTCGCAACTAATGCCCCTTCCTTTGGCAATATAAACATATGGACCCTTTGATAATGGTACACGAGACTATCATAGACTTAGCTTTTCTCTTTACCATTTGGTCAACCGAGTTGACTATGGCCGATCCCTTTCCACTGGGAAGAGAGAGCTTTACTAGATATCCAATGTCATCATTGTCAATGTCCATAAAGTTTTAGGAAGTTGAACTTAGCAAATAGATAAGATCATTAAGGGTCTTGTCATAGTCTGTTTCATAGGTGTTCCAAAAGAACTCACTATGTGACTTAGAAAGTAGTTGAACCACCAACTTTCTCAAGATTTTGACACCCAACTCTCTCGGCTTGTCAATATGTGACTACATCTCCAAGATGTGTTCACACCTAGACCTTGCCTTGCCAATAGGGCTTGAGTTACCTTAAACTTTTCAAGAACTTGTGGGTTAGGGAGATTAGTTGGAGGAGGAGAAAGAAGTATGATATCCATGGGACATCATCTTCATTAGGAAACCTTGTTTCAAGAGATTTGGGAAGATCATAGGTGTCTAAACCAGACATCTTTTGGGAGATATTCAAGATAGTTGATTTTAAGTCCTTAATATGACACCCAATATGAAATATTAAGGCTAGGACCCAACAAACTATTTTATAACTTAGAAGAGATATGCCGTAATCCAAGCTATAAAATATTTGACGGTAGCTGAATGACGATTCACCAATTTCCACCAAGATAAACGAAATGTATTATTAGGTTTTAATTGGTTTTGAAACTCCTAGATCTTTGAGATTCATTGAACTGTTCAAAGGCATGTTTCAATCTTGAGTGTGCCCTTCAGGTTTTGTGACTGGGATGCCGAGGATCACAAAACAAGGTGTGAAGTAACCATGCAAATTACTTGGTACCCTTAAGTGTTTACCCCTTAATCGATGTGCCGGTTAACCACACACGCTCCATCGATACTATGATAAACATTAAGTTACCCTTTGCCTACCTTGTTAAATACGCGTTAGTGTGCCGGTTAACCACACACGCTCCACTAACCGACTTAAACAAAGTGCAAAGTGTAATTTCATGGATTAGCACCTTATTCACATTTTTCCTAAGTAACTAAGATTGGGTATTATTAAGAGTTTCGTTACTTAGTATTATCATTAATACTTTTAATGAAGGGAGAATTCTAGTCCTGTCAAACCCGTTCGGCTAACGACCCTCCACCAGTCAAGCAAGCGGTGGGTGAGAGTGGACACCCATTAAGTTGCCATTTTATAGGCAACAACCTTATACCCACCTTATAGACCGGCTTCGTGAATGAGGCGTACTAGCGGTAAGACTGACTTTACTCTTATACATATATATATATATATATATATATATATATATATATATATATATATATATATATATATTATTAACTTATAATATTATAAAGTATAAGGGTTGAATTTTAACTTTTAAAATTCTAAGGGCTAACTTGGAATTAAAGTATTCATAAGGAAAACTTTTCAAATTCCAAAACTTGAGGGCAAGTTTTGAAACTATTCAAAACTAATTAATTCCATAACTTATGTGTTTAAAGTAGTTTTAATCCAAAAACTCTTCAAGTTCCATAACTTGAGGACAAGTTATAGAAGACTTTAAACTAATAAAATAATTAACTTTTCTTTATTTTATAACTTATGAAATTAATTAAGGTTACACTTTATTTATTTTTATTTATTAATGAAGTGACTCTTGAACCTCCATAACTTAAGGACAAGACTCTTCATCTTTTGTAACCATTGCCAACTTTTATGAATTTTATGAGTCTTTAATGTGACTCTTCATGTAACTTGAGGACAAGTTACACAAACACATTTTATACTCAACTCTTAGATTAAAATGGATTGAAAACAACTATTTCAGTTAACTTTTCTATTAATCTAAGCAACTCATAAGAACAAGATAATTCAAATCAAACTTTTTCATGTAATTAGTCTAAACCTTAAACTAATACAAAACATGAATCTATTGACAATTATCTTTGAAAATGGATTAGCATGAACATTACCACATCAAAAACAAGTTTATAAGTTCAAAACCAACTTAGGGTAATGTTCCTAGTCCATTTCTAGCCAAAAAACTCGAAAATATGTTGTCTGGGGGTCCAACTCGTCGAGTGCATGAACCAACTCGGCGAGTTGGATCGAATTGATCACATTTTCGGCATGGACTCGCCGAGTCCTCTGATGGACTCGCCGAGTCAGATGATCAGACAACACCAAATTCGTTTTTTCAGCTTCTATTGCAGGTATAACAAGAAAACAAGCCTAGGCTCTGATACCACTGTTGGGTTTTGAGCATTCTAACACTTCCTAAGTGTACATGCAACCCTAAATACCTTGGATCTATGTTTTCTCTATTATACATGCAAATAAGAACATCCAAGGTATTATCCTAATCTAGCATACAAAAACTATGAATGCAACAAGATAGAATACATACCTCTTGATGTAGCTTGATGTCTTCAAGCTTTAAGAGCTTAGCCCCAATAGTGTGGAAGCCTCAAGTGGAATCACAAATCAACAAGACACCTTGGAATACTTTAGAGAATATGGATACTTGGTTTTCTCTTATGAAATTGGCTAGCCCTTCTTAGTGTATCCACACTAGTGCCCATTTCACCAACCAAGGACATCTTAATATAGTATGGAGACTAGGGTTAAACCCATGACCTTTCATTTCATATGATCCATGGGTTAAACACTCCATGGACTATCCATGAAAGCTTAGCCCAACCTAAATGAACTTGGCCCATTCCATATATACAAGAGTCCATATTTAATTAGTTCATTTTGATTACTTAATTAATTCTAAATTAATTCTTGATCAATACTAATTAAATAATATGATTCCATATTAATATATTAGAACTTATAATATATTAATATTAATCATAAACATACTATTCTCAAAAGATTATCCATATAAATTGTGTCGGTGAAGTGCAACCCAAATGGACCATGCCGGGTCGGGTCAAGTACATACCAAATATAGTTATGGACTTAGACATTAATCCAACACTATTCAACTCAATGAGTTGCTCAGTAAAGGATTCATTAGACCGAGCTCCTCACCCTGGGGAGCTCCGGTATTATTTTTCAAGAAGAAGGATGGATCCTTTCGGATGTGTATCGATTATCGCGAGCTGAACAAGTTGACTGTTAAAAATCGATATTCTCTTCCGCGAATAGATGACCTCTTCAATCAACTCCATGGAGCCAGTTACTTCTCCAAGATAGACCTTCGGTCAGGGTACCATCATCTACGAGTTCATGAAAGTGATGTATCCAAAACAACTTTCAGGACTCGATATGGACACTACGAGTTCGTAGTGATGCCCTTTGGTCTAACGAACGCACCGGCAGTGTTCATGGACCTGATGAACCGAGTGTGTCGTCCTTATCTGGATAAGTTTTTCATTGTGTTCATTGATGACATACTCATCTATTCCCGAAGTGAAGAAGACCACAAACAACACTTGAGGCTAGTGTTGGAAACCCTTCGATCCGAGAAGTTGTACGCGAAATTTTCCAAATGCGAGTTCTGGATTCGGAAGGTAACTTTCCTCGGTCACGTGGTAAGGGAGGAGGGTATTCATGTAGATCCTTCCAAAATAAAGGCGATAGAGAATTGGTCAACACCGAAGACACCCACTGAAATCCGGCAATTCTTGGGTCTCGCTGGCTATTATCGAAGATTCATCCAGAACTTTTCCAGAATCACCAAACCTCTAACCACTCTAACACAGAAAGGTGTACCCTTTTGTTGGAGTGATAAACAAGAAACTTCATTCCAGATGCTGAAGAAAGCCTTGTGCAGCGCGCCTGTTCTGTCCCTACCCAAAGGGACAGAGGATTTCGTTGTCTACTGCGATGCGTCTACTCAAGGCTTAGGTTGTGTGCTTATGCAAAGAGGAAAGGTGATTGCTTATGCTTCTAGACAGCTGAAAGCATACGAGGTCAACTATACCACACACGACTTGGAGCTAGGAGTCGTAGTCTTTGCATTGAAGATTTGGAGACATTACCTTTACGGAACCAAATGCACGATTTTCACTGATCACAAGAGGCTGCAACACATCTTTGACCAAAAAGACTTGAACATGAGACAACGGCGATGGGTAGAACTACTCAATGATTATGAGTGTGAAATCTATTACCATTCCGGCAAGGCCAATGTTGTAGCAGATGCCCTTAGCCGAAAGGAGAGTGCAGGCCGCAAGGTGAAGAACCAGACGATGACTATCCATTCCAACCTACCCATACAAATCCGAGAATCCCAATTAGAAGCCCTCAAACCCGAGAACGTGTCGACCGAAGCCTTGAGAGGAATGGAAAAGAAAATTGAGATCAGAGGTGACGAAGTCTATCATTTCATGGATCGGATTTGGATTCCCAAGTTCGGAGGATTCAGAGAGATAGTTATGTAAGAAGCGCACAGAACCAATTATTCTGTTCACCCGGGCTCTGACAAGATGTACTTAGATCTTAAGAAACAATACTGGTGGCCAAAGATGAAGTCTGAAATAGCTACATTCGTGGGCAAGTGTCTGACTTGCGCCAAAGTAAAAGTTGAGCACCAGAAACCCTCGGGTCTGCTCCAACAACCCGAGATACCCGAATGGAAATGGGAGATGATTACCATGGATTTCATCACCAAATTACCCAAGTGTCCGAGTGGGTACGACACCATTTGGGTAATTGTTGATCGTTTAACAAAGTCTGCTCACTTTGTTCCGATCAAAGAATCATACAAGATGGAAAGACTCGCGCGGATTTACATCCAAGAGGTAGTCCGACTGCACGGTGTACCTGTGTCCATTATCTCTGATCGAGATAGCAGTTTTACCTCCCGATTTTGGCAGTCTCTCCAGAAAGCTCTTGGAACCAAGCTAGACATGAGCACGACATATCATCCTTAGACCGATGGACAAAGTGAGAGAACAATCCAAACCCTAGAGGACATGCTTAGGGCATGTGTTATTGATTTTGGAAAGTCATGGAGCACACATCTACCTTTGATCGAATTCTCGTACAACAACAGTTACCACACCAGCATTAGGGCTGCCCCGTTTGAAGCCCTATACGGTCGCAAGTGCAGATCCCCTCTGTGCTGGGCTGAGGTAGGGGATACACAGTTAGCCAAAAGTCGAGTCCCCGACAGTGCTCTCACTGGTCCTGAAATCATCCGTGAAACCACCGAGAAGATCATCCAAATCCGAGAATGACTGAAAGCTTCACGTGATCGCTAGAAGAGTTACGCTGATAACCGTCGGAAACCGCTGGAATTCAAGTTGGAGACCATGTCCTGTTGAAAGTCTCGCCCTGGAAAGGCACTGTACGCTTTGGTAAGCGTGGGAAAATTAATCCGAGGTACATTGTACCTTTCGAGATCCTCGCTAGGGTCGGTCTGGTAGCCTATAAGCTTCGTTTACCTCACGAGCTCAGTAACATCCATCCCGTCTTCCATGTTTCAAATCTCAAGAAGTGCCTATCTGATGAAACCCTAGTGATTCCTTTAGACGAGATGGAGATCGATGAAAACCTCAACTTCATGGAGGAACCGATCGAAATCATGGATCGAGAAGTCAAAAGTACAAAACAAAGTCGCATCCCGTTAGTGAAGGTTCGCTGGAATGCCAAGCGGGGACCGGAGTTCACTTGGGAGCGGGAAGACTCAATGAAACAGAAATATCCGCAACTCTTTCCAGATCCATGAATTTGTATTTTTGTCTTGTATTTTGTCTTGAATTTCGGGACGAAATTCCCTCTAACGGGGGGATAATGTAACAACCTGAAATTTCATATCACTTCTTGTAACTCAAATTGTAATCCAATTCGATCAACCAAACGCCGTTTCCAAATCCGTTTCCGATTTCGCCATTTAATTAAGTCATTAACTTGTATTGATCTAAAATGACTTAATGGATGTCTTAATGCCATTTGAAATCATTCTAACACCCCATAATAGTTATCGGAATAATTCTAGAATCGACCATATCGGGTTACGGCAAATTGGTCGAGTGCGACCAAAAGCCCCGCCTAACGCCGGTATCGGGTAGAATTCCGCCGTGTCCAATTCACAAACACTATATAAAGGACTCAAAGCTTCCATTTTAAGCTTTTGACCATCTTTCCTTAATCACTCTCCAACCTCTCTCCTTATCCATAATCAAAGGTCCAAAAACAAAGATTTAAGGCTCCAAATCAAAGAGGTAACATCCCTAACTTGTTTTCTAACCTCTTTAGCCTTTAAATTGATGTTTAAACAAGGATTTAGGACCAAGAACAAGTATTTACGGCCAAGGCACATACTTGGTCCGTAAACACCTAAGAATGGGGTTTTAGAGCCATTTAACCCTTCCAAATCATTGTTGGGACTTAGATACGACTTTGAGACTTACAAATCGGGACTTGAAACATTTAAAACATGAATTTTGAAGAACAAAAGAGAGTTTACGGCCAAGGCATGTGCTTGGGCCGTAAACTCCTCAAACATGGGGAGTAAACACCTTTATACATGTTAGAATGCCTTGAAACTTAACCAATAACCTTGGAATAAATCATAGAACCATCTAAAATTAGTTTAGGGGCCTTAAACATAACAAAACACTACATTTAGGAGTTTACGGCCTTAGCACATACTCTTAGGCCGTAAACTCATAAAAGTGTGCCAAATGATGCCCTTAAACCACCCCAAGGCTTGGTAAATTAACTAGAATCACATGTGATTGCTCTAAGTGCCTCAAATCAATTTCTCTTGACCATAGGAGAGTCTACGGCCGTAAACTCCAATTTTATAGCCGTGAACTCCCTTTTAAATGGTATAAATCCAAACAAATTAATCCAAGGCATTTTAGAAGTACATTCCAACATTCCCTTGTCCATTTAAGCCATTTTAGCACCCAAAACTACCCAAACATGAGTTCACTGCCGTGATATTGTGAAACAACAACCAACCATTTTCAGAAAATATGGGATTTTCTTGGCGTGCGTAACATTTTCAGTAACAGAAAGGAACGTAAACATTTCACAAAACGAAAACCGCTTATGAACTCACCAGCGTTATGCTGATTTTCAAACCGCTTGTGTTCTCAGGTCATCGTTAGAACAGGTACTGAAGATCATTTTGTCCGAAGACAGAGTGCTCACAAGACCCGATTCAGAAACAGAAAGGAATGTGAAATCCCTTTTAAATGTTATAAATCTAAACAAATTAATCTAAGGCATTTTAGAAGTACATTCCAACATTCCATTGTCCATTTAAGCCATTTTAGCACCCAAAACTACCCAAACATGAGTTCACAGCCGTGAACTCATGTGTGTGTGTGATATATGGCCGTAGAATCCCTAATATGTTTACTCTTGTGGAGTAAACTCAAATCCCAAGTCCCTAGTATCATTACACGTCCGAAGATGTCACCCGGGTCACTCCAAACGCTCGTTTTGAGGTGTTTAACCTCGATGGAGTGTAATGTTCCATATGATTAGTGATTGTAAATCTAATTAGTTATATATGGACATTATTACATTTTACATAGGGACATCGCGAGTAATCAACCCCCGAACCAACGTCTAGTATCCAAAACCATCGCATTTCCGAGTCTGGTGAGTTCATACCCCTACCCTTTTTCACTGTTTTTAACTGTTTTCAGGGGGGAACACAAGCAAAGTACAAGAGATTACTTGTACTCAAAACTTGTTTTCATGTGCGTGTTTCACATTTTATATGCTTTTAACACTAATTGATACATCTGATAACCGTTTGAACATGCAGCTCAGGCAAACATATTATTTGTGAAATGGGTTTATAAACCGTTATGTTTCATATATTTCACAAATGGTTTTTCACATTTTATTAGTTAAAAGCATGACATTAGAACACATGAACAATATAACATGTACACTTTTTTTCCTCGGTAACACTCCATAGAGATACGCGAGTGGAGGACTATCATATTATTACTAGTAAATTTGTTAATCCTGTATGATTGGAGAAACGTCCTCGGCGAACACTCCACAAAGATACGCGAGTGGAGGACTACACCCGTAACCAGAATCTCTAGGATTTAGAAAGCATGACTTGAGTGTATAGATCTATACGGGGTTGACTACCCCACACTTGGCTGCTAGCTACAGTCGAACCGAAATGGTTCAAGGGTGACAAAAGTCATAAGGATGTGGACTACTTATTGCCACAGGTTTAGTCTATAGTATGGTTATGGAATTCGCAATTAGGATAACAGAGATTTACTTATAGTAATAATGAACAACTTTATACACTTCACAAGATAACCAAGTTTCAGTATACATCTTTTACATCTTTTACAAACGGTAACCAACATTCAGGAAAGCATGGGGCTTTCCTGGGGAAGCATTTACATAACTAGAAAAGTGTAACAAACTGGATAACCTTACATCTTTTACAATTGGTAATATACAATCAGGAAAGTATGGGACTTTCCTGGGGATCCATTGGTACATAACCAGAACAGTATAACAAAACAGATAACCTAA
Organism: Lactuca serriola; assembly: GCF_051521515.1. NCBI lineage: Eukaryota > Viridiplantae > Streptophyta > Magnoliopsida > Asterales > Asteraceae > Lactuca > Lactuca serriola. The sequence continues at coordinate 143,881,386 of NC_136408.1, read as the reverse complement.
ATGTACATTTTCACAAGGGTAAACATGTTTTTAGTGTACAACTTTACTTTACATATTGTGAAACAACATCCAACCATTTTAAGAAAATATGGGATTTTCTTGGCGTGCGTAACATTTTCAGAAACAGAAAGGAACATGAACATTTCACAAAACGAAAACCGCTTATGAACTCACCAGCATTATGCTGATTTTTAAACCGCTTGTGTTCTCAGGTCATCGTTAGAACAGGTACTGAAGATCCTTTTGTCCGAAGACGGAGTGCTTAGAAGACCCGATTCATTTTGTTCGTATATATATACAATGTATCACAACTGTATAACTATATCTTTTGAAAAAAATGTAAAACTTTTCTTTATGTAATGTAATGGTTGTTTTACTTTACTTACTATGTGCATCGGATTTGATACTCAACGTGGAGTCAACCTTGGAAATGTTTCCGCCTTCGGTTTTCGGGGTGTGACATATGCATCGATCCTCTTGCAATGATTATGCACAAAGTCACAAAGACTTGTCAACAGACATTATAGAGTATTCCAATGGAGATCAACTTCCATGAAAACGAAGTCTCATATTCAATGTTCATTTCTGTAAACATTCTTTTTGCATTAAGTTTCTAATCATACACAGATTTAGCGAATAACTTCCACCTATGGGAACATTTTCATATTCCCCTTTTGACTGATACTCCTGAACAAGAGTTGACTCTTTTCAGAATATGTCAATATGGTCCTTCCAAAATTTTACACTATACTTTCAACTGTCCCTGAGCAACCAATCTTTGGTAAACCTTAGATTGGCCTCGACAATTGCTTAATCAAATTAGTCATATCTAGTTCTAGTACTTTTTCCCTCTTAATGCTTTGGGCATTTGGAAAAATTTAGAATTGATGAATATTATAGTACATGCAATCGATCCTATATCCGATGCATATAGGACACGATTCATAAAGACATGATATTGGACCAGTCTTTTGCTATAATATTTCTATTTCTATTTGACATGTTCTCATAATTTAGATTATGAAAAGGGATGTCTTAATCATAATCAAATTTTAGAACGCAAATAATGGACCAATATATAGAATTTCCTTATGTTGATCCATTCCAACATAAAAATCATATATATATATATATATATATATATATATATATATATATACACACACACATATATATATATATATATATATATATATATATATATATATATATATATATCCTTGACTAAAGATGATTAAACACTCAATCTAAGCTTTTAGAATTGAAATGAAGTATAATTTCCTCTCCCTTAATTATAGCAAAACTACTTTTTCCCAATTGAAACCTTCTGTTTTCTATAATCAACGTTGCTAACTTGAAACACTTATTATAATTATCATGCTCCCACTTGCATGATGATTATTAGCATAGAACTTATGCTCCCACTAGCTTTGACATGTACTCAGAAATCAGCTGGACTTCTAGAAATAAATACTTTATTGACCTTCTTAGCAAAGTTCATATTTCTGATACAAGATGCTTTGATAAAACTTTATCAAAATCATACACCTGTCCTTAGATAGCACACAGGTGTGTCTAAACAATTTCAAAACTATGAAAAGGGATGCCATAATCATAGTCTCAATTGTTTAGATCTTTTCCATTTCTCACAAGTCCATGTTATGGTGTATGTGTTCCTATCCATGTGAATTTGTCAAAACCATAATCACAAGACAAAGTTAGTGACAAATCCAAACTCTTATGGATTGAACTTGTGCAGTCTTAACTTCTTGCCACCTGGTAGCACAAGGGTCTGTCATTGCTTCCAATTTGTTATGCAACCAATTGAGAACTCTTAGAACTCATATGCAAAGCCAACTTTAACTGTAATGGGCACAAAAATAGGAATATGTCAACACGATAGGTTATAAACCTCAAGTCATGTGCTAGTGACAAACTATATGCTTTTCTTCTTGATTAGATCTAGAAGATTTTTCAAGATCTTTAAGACTCCCACTGTCCTCTTGACATATATGACTCACTTGTCAAATTTTCAAGAGATAGTGTGGATTCTTTATCACGACAAACACTTCAAACAATTGGTCTTAGTTGGTCTTTGTTTTATCCAAAACATCACAACTTACCAACTTCAAATGTACAAGAGTAGGATACATTTTACTCTTACATTTGAAAAGTGTTATAAACCTTTCTTTAAGATATGTCACTCAAGTTACAATCTTGGAGTATGATTCTAAGACTTGTTTTGGAATGAAGTATGACTCATCTTCTTGATTTAACCACTTCAACAATTCATGATTCCTCTTCTTAGCAATAAGAATGCACTAAGATTTCCTTAGAGGACCAATTGTGATATGGTCTCTTAATCATTAAGATGATCACAAAACATGATACTAAAGTACTCTCCCATCTTTTAGATTTGAGTAACTTTTATCTTTCTGCCTAATTAGATTCTGCTCATTCTTTCTGTTATACATCAAAACTTTTCCAATGTTTCAGAATTATACTTAAACTTGTAAGTATAACAATATTTACTAAAATTTAGTAAATCATGACGAATAGTCTTATCAATCTTTTGTGGTGGACTTGACCAGTGCAGAAGAATGTGTACTTGACCCTTTTGTCCTTCACTCGACTCACATATACATGTGAACAAGGTATTAGTCTTAATTTTCCAAAGATGAAAATTCTCATTCATCATACGAGTTGCATGATTCCAAGTATCTATCCAACTGAAACTTGGGTGATGAGAATCTTTCCTTATTTGTTAATTTATGACACTACCACAAACGAAAGAATCAAATCCATTTTCCAATGTTGGTATCAATGAAATCATATAATCAACATTTTTTTTACAAATGACACTATAAGGGTATTTAAAATAAAAAAAAACAAAACTTTTCTTTTATTTAAAACTGGTGGAAAAACTTATCCTTACAATGCAAATGCATATGAAAACTATGTTGTTTTCTATTCCTAATCAATCTATCACAACTCTTAAGTAGTCGCTCAAAATTTTTGATCACGAAGCATGCGATCGAAATCCATCTTAACGATCAGAATCAACTTACTCTTCTTTAAGCTTCCTCTCTTTTCTTTGATTCTTAAAACTTCAACATGTGACCCAGTCACATCATGTAATAAGAATCTCCAAATAGGAACTTAATAGAGTTAGATAGTGGACTTACGTGAAGTGGAGTCAATTTTTTTTTACTTGACCAACCTTATGATCTTTCAGGTAAATAGGGCAGCTTTGCAACCAATTCCCCTTACTTTGGCAATAGAACCAGATGGACTCTTTGGTAATGGTACGTGGGACTATCTTAGACTTAGCCTTTCTCTTTATCGTTTGCTTAACTAAGTTGACTATGTTCGATCCCTTTCCATTGGGAAGAGAAAGCTTCTATGGATATCCAATGTTACCAATTGTCAATGTCCATTGTAGTTTGGGAAGTTGATCTACTATTCAAATTTGCTCTACCAGTGCTCCAAATCATTGCTGATTCAGCAGCACCAAGCAAATATTTAAGATCATTAAGGGTCATGTCATAGTCTTTTACATAGTAGTCCTAAAGGAAACTTACTATAACACTTAGAAAGTGATTGAGCGACCAACTTTCTCAAGACTTTGACACCCAACTCTCCCGGCTCATCAATATGTGACTTTATCTACAAGATGTGAGCATACATAGACCTTGCTTGCAAATAGGGCTTGAGTGACCTTGATCCAACCACGGGACATCATCTTCATTAGGAAAGCTTGTTCCAAGAGACTTGGGAAGATCATAGATGTCTAAACCAGACATCTAATGGGAGATATTCAAGATAGTTGATTTAAAGTCCTTAATATGACACCCAATATGAAATATTAAGGCTAGGACCCAACACAATATTTTATAACTTGGAAGAGGGATGTCATAATCCAAGCTATACAATATTTGAAGGTAGACGAATGACAATTCACCAATTTCCACCATGAAAAAGGAAATAATTATTAGGTTTTAATTAGTTTTGAAACTCCTAGATTCTTTGACATTCATTGAAATTTTTAATGGCATGTTTAAATCTCGAGTGTGCCCTTCAAGTTTTGCGACTGGGATGCCGAGGATCATAAAACAAGGTGTGAAGTAACCATGCAAATTACTTGGTACCCTTAATGTTTACCCCTCAATCGATGTGAGCCGGTTAACCACACACGCTCCACTGATACTATGATAAACATTAAGTTACCCTTTGCGTACACGCGCTCCTCTAACCGACTTACGCAAGGTGAAAAGTGTAATTTCATGGGTTAGCATCTTATTCACATTATCCTAAAGTAACTAAGATTCGGAATTTATAAAAATGTTTTGTTACTTTATGTTCATCAAACTTTTAATAAGAATTTAAAGTCCTTGCTTACCCGTTCGGCTAATGATCCTCCGCCGATCAAGCAAGCAGTGAGTGAGAGTGGACACCCATTAAGTTGCCATTTTATCGGCAACAACCTTATACCCCCCTTATAGACCGACTTCGTGAATGAGGCCTACTAACGGTAAAACGACTTATTCTTATACATATATAATTATTATTAAACTTATAATATTATAAACTATAAGGGTTGAATTTTAACTTTTAAAATTCTGGGGATTGGAAGAAAAGTTTTTAGAGTGACTTTACATGTTCCAAAACTTGAGGGAAAGTTTTGTAACTTTCAAAACTTTTCATCTTTCATAACTTATGAGTTAAATGGTTTATTAAAATGAGAGACTTTTAATTTTATGTAACCTATGTGTTTCTTTAATGGAATTTCAAATTTGTGACTTTTGGTAATCCATAAGTTGAGGACAATTAATGGATTCCATGAAAACACATAATGATCAAGAATTAATACTAACAAGCAAGTTACAAATAATTCCTATGATCTTCTAAACTCATAAGTGTATGAACTTTCATATCAACAATTTCAAGTATCATAAATAAACCATACAAAGCTTTAAATTTTGATAATAACCTTTGAAATTGGATTAGCACAATCATTACGACATCAAAAACAGGTTTTAAGGTTCAAAAAAACAGTTTAGGGTAATGATCGTCATCAAATACCAAGAAAAACCATGAAATTCTGCATACAGGGGCATCACCACGTTATGGTAAATACTGCCACGTCATGGTGAGCAAGCAAAACCCCAAAATTCTACATACAGGAGCATCACCATGTCGTGGCAAAGACCGCCACATCGTGGTGAGCAGCCATATGCAAAAAATGCAAAATTTCAACTTTTGGAAAAAACATGTAGCATCAAGTATCAAATAAACAAGCCTAGGCTCTGATACCACTGAAGGATTTGAGAATTATAACACTCCTATGGTGTACATGAAACCCTAGAAACATTGGATCTATGTTTTTCTATGATACATGCAAATTTGGTTTTCCAAGGTTCATAACCTATCTAGCATACATGGGGAACTTTTAAACATAAAAGTTAGTAAGAAATACATACCTTTAGTTGCTTGAATTCCTTGAGGACCTTATGAGCCTAGCACCTCAAGTGTGAAGCCTCAAATGTCTCACACAACACCAAAGCACTTGGAATAACTTAGAGAGAAATGCAAACACTCTAGAAATCGGCTAGCCCTCACTTTTCTTACTTAGTGGCCGATTTTTCTCTACAACATGATGCTTATATAGTGTGTCATAATTAGGGTTACACCATGTAAACCCTAATTTACATGGCTTTTCATTTCTTGGATCCATGGGTTCAAAAACACCATGGAGCATCTTATGGGTTTTAGCCCAACTTGATAAACCATGGATCATTAGCTCACTATACCAGAATGGATGATTTACACAATCAACCCATAAATTAAATTAGTCTCCTTTTGATCACTTAATTAATTCCAAATTAATTCTTGATCAATACTAACTAAAGAATATTATTAATATATTAGAACTTATAGTATATTAATAAACCATAAGTGTCCTTTCTCTCATTTTTAGTCTACCCAAGTGCATGATGCCATGCAACCCAAATGGACCAAGCCAAACCGGGTCACATACATTCCAGAAATAGTTATGAACTTAGACACCTAATCCAACAACATTATGGGCAGGGAAGTTATACGCAAAATTCTCAAAGTGCGAATTTTGGATTTGGAAAGTAGATTTCCTTTGTTATGTGGTCATCAAAGAAGGGATACATGTAGACCCTTCCAAAATCAAGGCAATCGAGAACTGGTCAACTCCAAGAACTCCAATGGAAATCCGACAATTCTTGGGCCTTGCTGGCTATTACCGAAGATTCATACAAAAATTATCAAAGATTGCCAAACCACTTACCGCACTGACTCAAAAGGGTGTAACCTACAACTGGGGAGAAAAGCAAGACGCTGCGTTCTAAACACTAAAACAAGCCCTATGCAGTGCACCCATATTATACCTGCTAGAAGGAACATAAGACTTTGTGGTCTACTATGACGCATCAAGCCAAGGTCTGGGATGTGCTCTAATGCAACGAGGAAAGGTCATCGTATACGTCTTGAGACAACTCAAGACGCATGAAGTCAACTACACCTGGAACTAGGAGTAGTTGTTTTCGCCCTAAAGATATGGACACACTATCTCTACGACACGAAATGCACAATCTTCACCCACCATAAGAGCCTTCAGCACATTCTCAACCAAAAAGAACTCAACATGAGACAGAGACGATGGGTTGAACTACTGAGTGATTATGAATGCGAGATTCGTTATCATCCGAGAAAAGCTAATGTAGTAGTTGATGCTGTCAGTCGAAAGGAATACTTGGGCTACCGAGTGAAGTGCTTAACCATGATGATCCATTCACACCTGTCCACGCATATCAAGGAAGCTCAAATGGAATCCTTGAAAATAGAAAACATGGCTGGCGAAGCCTTAATAGGAATGGATAAAAATCTTGAAGTCAAGGGTGACAGAATTCGTTACTTCATGAATCGAATCTGGACACTGAAGTTTGGTGGATTCAGAGACATTGTCATGAATGAGGCTCATAAGAATCGATACTCCATGCATCCCGGTTCAGATAAGATGTATCTTGATCTCAAGAAATTATATTCGTGGCCGAACATCCGAAATTGCTTCCTATGTAGGAAAGTGTTTGACTTGAGCTAAAGTCAAAGTAGAGTACCAAAAGCCTTCGGGATTGTTACAACAACCTGAAATAACCAAATGGAAATGGAAACGAATAACCATGGATTTCATAACCAAGTTACCCAAAATAGTGGGCAGACTTGACACCATTTGGGTGATCATCGATAGGTTAACCAAATCCACACACTTCCTACCAATAAAGGAAACTGACAAGATGGAGAAACTAGCTTGAACATACATCAAAGATATTGTGCAACTACATGGTGTACCAATATCCATTATCTTCGATAGAGATAGTAGATTCACCTCATGATTTTGGCAGTCACTACAAAAATCTATAGGGACAAGACTAGACATGAGTACCGCTTACCATCCACAAACCAACGGTCAGAGTGAGAGGACCATTTAAACTTTGGAAGATATGCTAAAGGCTTGTGTGATCGATTTTGGTAAGTTATGGGATACCCGTTTACCACTAGTCGAGTTCTCGTACAACAATAGCTATCACACTAGCATTAAGGTTGTTCCATTCGAAGCCCTCTATGGCCGCAAGCGCAGATCACCTCTGTGTTGGGCTGAAGTGGGTGATACACAACTAGCTAGAAGAAAAATACCTGACAACACTCTCACAGGCCCGATAATCATAAGAGAAACGACCGAGAGGATTGTCCAAATCCGGGAACGACTAAAAGCTTCAAGAGACAGATAAAAGAGTTATGCGGGCTGTAAGAATAATATTCCTTGAAGATCGATAGATTCAAACAGATAAACAATAAACGAAATAACAAGAACACAATAATGATTTGAAAGATGTTGAATGATTAAACTTTAACACCTCAGAAGAGCTCGACAAAGAACTTCGACTGTAGAGGTGTTTAGGGTTACAATGCAGCACGATAATAAAACTTCTAGTGTACTAAAGGCATACATGCATGCACTATTTATAATACTACATTAACCCTAATCACGGTTGGACAGGCCCAAACCGGATATACAAAAAACTAGCCCATGACACAACACATAATACTCAACAATCTCCCCCTTTGCGTCAATGGAGCCGAGAGCTCAATTCTGTTGAGCTACTACCGTCTTCTTTACAGTCTTGAACACACCCGGTATAATGGCCAGAAGAGTTTGTCTGAAAGTAATATACCACCGGAGCATGTCTATGAAGTTCTTCTTATCTGACTCCGAGTTCTCCTTGCACCGATGAATAATATTTATAATGTGCTCAAGGCAATCATTAGAGAACATGTGTTTGTCTGCCAGAGCAAAAAAAACTTTTCCCCTTTTGCTCTTGTAAACATAACCCTCAGGTGAGCATAATTGATCTGACTGAGAGTCATTTTGTTGATGTCTCCTGGCTTTGCAGTTGTCTTCACCTTCGGTTTCTTTCTTAGGACACTAGCCACTTCCTGATCCATTTTTGCTACTTCGTGAATATAGCAAGCAATCATTCGTTTTAGGTGATCCAAAATCGGTTCATACTCCTTTGCATTGGTAAAAATAATATTGAAGAGCAGGATCCAATCATGTGGATTCAGGCTAGGAAGATCTGCAAGGGATATAACCGACAACGAGTTTTCTGAACCTCGGGTTATCTTGAAGGAAATGTTGATAAATTTCCCTGTAGGTGATGGCTTCAGTACCTTGACAGTAATAATCTTCTGTGCACTCCAGGTCAGATACTGAGGCTGACCGAACTTGAGATAGAAATTGATGAGTTCATGGTCTACTTGAGGATGAGGAGAGTGAACTTCAGCACTTGAATCAAAGCAATGAAAAACGAATGCCTTTCGGGTGATAGGAATATCGAACTGTGAATCCCTTGTATTATCACAGTCAAAAGAAGTCACAGGTTCCAGCCAAAGTGTGCTTGGAGACTCTATGGCTTCCTTGATCAGTGTTTCCTTTGTCCACGAAGGGAGCAACATCTTTTTGAAACTGAGTGCATCATCCTATTCTTTCTTTTTCTTCTCTCTCTCCTCAGCTTCCTTAGCAACCCGAAGGGTTTCATCAATCTCCGCATCCCTCTTCTTGCATTTCAGGATCTCGGAGATAGTTTCTTGATCCTCATCACATTCATCATGTTCACCAGTAACACACTTTTTCTTCTCTTTGATACTAGAACCTGAAGCTAAATTATCCTTCAGTTCGGTTTTAACCTTCGGTTTAAATGGAATTGGTTGAGGCTTTTCTTCTTCCCCCCCTTGTTGCGGAGGAACAATTCTCTCTGAAACACCCTTCATTTCTCGTAAGAGTTCAAGCGAAGGAAGGAGTTTGGAGGTTAGATGATTGCGAATAGTGAGTTTGAGAATAGGATCATGAGCGTGAAGCATGTTGTGCAACTGGGAAAGAACATCACCAACACAACTGCAAAACACAGCTCTTTCGGTTTTCAGCAAGGATATTTCACTTTCTACTTTGGCTAAGTCAACTTTCAATACAACATTGTTAGCATTCTGTTGGGACAGATCCTCTCTGAGTTGCCTTTCGAGGAGAAGATTAGCTGTGAACTTTGCAAACCGAGAGTCAATGGAAGACAAGAAATCCTTGTTATCAGTAAAGAGGTTGGAACGGACAGCCTCAAACTTTGTCTGCTTGGCTTGAAGGGATTGAGAAAGCGAACTGGTTGACTCGGTGACCTTGGCAACATTAGAATCCGCATGACTCTTGAAAGAATCAAGAAAAGCTTGAGAGTCACGAAGAAGATCTTTAACCTCAGAGGTGGCTCTTTTGCACAATGAAGTAGAATCATCCACCGCCGCGGATCATTTGTCAACAGATTCAGTATATTGATGAAGGGTTGTATCCATGAACGCCTTAAGAACAACATCATTGTACTTTTTGATGGAATCGATCAGTGTATCATGTTTTTCATGAACACTATCGATTTGTTGCTTGGTTGCAAGAGTGGATTCATCCTCCTCACTGGGCATTCGGTAAGGGCTATAGTAAGTGGAATCGAATTCAAACTCGGATCCTCCAAGAACTGGACTGGAATCTGCAGAAAAAGTTGGGGAAATTGGCTCGGTTGTAACTTTAGGATTATCTTCAGTCTTTGCCCCCACATCAGATGTGTTGACTTGGACTGGAGATTCGGTTGTGATTGGGATAACCGGTGTAGAGGTGATAGTTGCTTGGGAAAAAATGGGAGTTGCTAATGGTGTTGTAGACATGGGTATTAAGCTAACAGATGGAGGTGGTGGAACAGTAGAAGTAGTTTGAGTTGTAGGAGCTGGAGGAATTGGGGCAACTGAAAGTTGAATGGTAGTCTTCGGTGGTAATGGTGGAGGAGTGGAAACTGTACCATCAAGATTGCCTTCTGGAGTGGGAGACCTAGGTAGTGTATTACCCCGAGGAGAACTTTCACGTTGATCTTCCTCTTTCTCATCAACATTCTTCTCATTGTCAGAGCTAGGAGGTGACATAGTCTTTGGTTTTCGGGCCATCTTCTTAACTTTCTTGGGAGCAGAGGAATCACCCTTCTCAGCCTTTCGTTTCTTTGCCTTAGTCGGTTTGGAAGAGGGTTCTTCAGTTGGTTCTTTCTTGAAAACAACCTTCTTCCCTCGCTTGTCAGGTTTCTCCACCTTGTCCAACGCAACTTACATCTCTAGAGTTAATTGAAGAGGACTCCTTAGAGGAAGCAACTTATAATCAGAGATAAGTTTTCTCTCCTGAGAAACAGAGTGGTACATAGTTTCCGGTATTGAGCCATTGTGCAAAAACTTAGTTGGATCAGACACAATAATCTTCTTTGTACGAAAAGAGGAAATAGAGGAAAGAAGAGAATCCTTCCTGACTGGTACATTAAGGGATGTAATAGCCCGTTGTGCGATGATGGTCGAAAATCGTCCACATGAAATTTCAGAGTGCTTGTTGAAGAAGACAGACTCTGTACTAGTTGGGAACATATCAACGACCCATAGTCCAGGTTAATCCCATTGTAAATTCCATACATTATCGTCATAAAGCACTTGTTTGACCCGTCAAAACCACCAACACATTCGGCCAAACCTTTGTGAAGAAGGGTGAGCAACCTATTCCATTGTGGAGGTAGGAATGAATTCTTGAATTTGGTGAAGGATGCAAGAACCTCTATGTAGCCCATCTCATAGAACATTGAGAACAGTTGAGTTGTTGTGATGATTTCCGGTGAGATGACAGAGGCATCGATTGCAGGCCCTAGAAGAGATCAAAATCGTCCTTTGGAAATCGAAGCTTTGTGAGAATGAATTTGAAAGTAGATGTGCTCCCTGATTTTATCGTAATTTGCAGTGGAATAAACTTGAGATAAGAGGGACAGGGGAACAGACTCCATTTTAGTCAAAGCAATGACAAGAGGAGAATACTTTAGGCATTCTACAACTTGAAGCATGTAATGATCATACAGGAATGAAGTCATCTGAATGATCATATTTTGGTTGGGCTTGATTGAAAGCAATGATGACAAAGCCGTTTGATCCTGAAGAGATGAAGAATCTGTCATTATAGAGCTTTGTGAAGAAGATGAACAATTTAACAAGCGCCAGTTTGGTTGAGAGAAGGGGAGGTGATATATGGTACAGTGAAACTAGAACCCCTTTATATACGATTGCCAGGAAAGAGAAAAAATCGTCTATAATGATGAAACGATCTCTGAAAAAGCGCCTGGAAAAGCGGGATTTGACAACTTGGTTTTCCCCATATATATAGCATGCGGCGAAGGTTTAGGATCCGTTTCAAATTTACGCGCCCAATTTTGAACTTATCCATAGACACGTTGGAACGCCGCATCCATTCGACTTCTTCAATCCAGTACTCATTTAAAGGCCAGAGTCCCTTATCATTTCCATAATACATTTTAATGTTTAGAACTGAAAGTGAAACCACGCATAATGGTCACGAACTAGAGTTTTGAAAAATCAAAAAGATCTTCGTGCATTAGAGTGTCAACCGATAAGAAATAAAGCAAATAAGTGTATGGGATGTGAGTGATGTCAAAGATGACATAAAGCTGAGGATCCCGGGCATGAATCTCTTCCTTCAAAGTCAAGAGAGACTTGAAGTGCTTGTTTGGTTTCCCGTGAGAATATGATCAACTGTTTGTGAAGAAACATCGAAAGACATCTTTCTAAACATAGGCTTTAGAGGTGGCTAAGCTTCAACCGAACTTCGATGCTTAATATAAGACTGAATGTTGGAAGAAGTACTTGTAAGACCGATGTGGTCTGCTGAACAAGTAGGTTAGAAAGATTGGAAGTAACAAGATTTAGAGTAGAAATCTCAAAAACCAAAAACTAAACTGGATCTTTTGGAAAGAAATGTCTTGGTGTTAGACAATTTCATAAAGATCACGCAAGAAAATAAAACGAGACTTCTGTAGGTAACAAGTGAAAGCTTGAAAATTCACCGTCAATTCAGTATTGGTGTTGGATGTAGGGTCTCACTCAGTACGTGGTGTACGTATCTAAGATCATAAACACAAATTTTGTGTAACTGTAAACCTCAGTGGTAATTCCTGAGAGTCTCAAGGGTTACATTGATGAAACGAAAGTAGATGGAGAATATAAAGGAGGTGGTTAAAGAGGTGAATGTACCCCCTGCTTTTAAAGAGTGATAGAGCAAAAAAAACTCTTAACTCATTTGAGAAGAGTAGGGTAGCTTGGTACTTGAGTGAATGACACAGCCTAATTGGGAAGAAACGATAGGTGTAAATCGAATCATTAAGGCCTCACTCAAAGTTTTAAGAGGCTTTATACAACATGCAGCAGCATGCTTCTAGGGACACCTAGCTAGTTCACGGTGAAAAATGACATATCAACCCCTTTACAAGTCCATAAGCTTTCTTGGCACATAATACCTAGCAAGGAAGAAGAGAGAAACAAACGACACAAAAGCAAACAAACAAAAAAATAAAATCTTTTTGAAATTTTGGATTTTCTTAAAAAAAAAAAACTTTAAAACATCTTAGAAATAAAGAAAAAAAAATAACGGACGAGAAAAATAGAGTGCAAAAATATACAGCCGAACTGTCACCTTAAATAATAGAAGCTAAATAAACCGAGTGATTATTTCATTTTAGTCCCCAAAAACTAAGGAGCCAAAATGAGCAGAACGTTCGGTTCATTTTGGTTCCCTAAAATTCCAGAGCCAAAATAGACCGAGCGATCAGTTCATTTCGGTTCCCGAAAATTATGGAGCCGAAATAAGCAGAGCGTTCGGTTCATTTCGGTTCCCTAATTTTTAGGACCTGAAACAAACTGAGCGTTCAGTCAATTTCGCTTGCCTAATTTTTTCAGAGAGAGGTTTGTGGATTCAGTACCGACTCTTCTTCCATCATACCCAGTCCTTGCAAAATTTTATTGAAGCTTGCTTCTAGTAATGCTTCACTTAAAATATCTACAAGTTGATCTGAGGACCGTACGAAATGGACTTCAAAGTTGCCATCTTCAACGTGGTCCTTAATGAAGTGGTACCTAAGTGCTATATGCTTTGTCTTTGAGTGTTGTACCGGATTATGACATATTCTTATCGCGCTTTCAGAATCACAATAGAGCGGAATCTTCTTCATACTCAGTCCATAGTCTGTAAGTTGACTTTGTATCCATACTACTTGTGAAGAACACGAAGTGGCAGCTATGTATTCTGCTTCGGCTGTTGAGAGATACACACAGGTTTGTTTCTTGGACTACCAGCTAACTAGTTTACCATCAAGGAACTGGCATCCTCCAATTGTGCTCTTTCTATCTAGACCACAGCCACCCAGATCAGCATCAGAAAAAGCTTGAACAAAGAATCCGGATTTAGCTGGATACCAGAGACCGAGCGACGAGGTACGCTTCAAATATCGAAAAATATTCTTCACTGCCACCATGTGAGGTTCTCTAGGATTAGCTTGAAACCTGGCACAATAACAGACAGAAAACATAATGTCTAGTCTACTTGCAGTTAGATACATGAGAGAGCCTATCATTTGACTTGCTGCCAAATGCCATTGGAACCTTCACCTTCGACTTTCCCATCATTCCAAATTTTACTAACAGTTTCTTCGTGTATGCCTCCTGGTTAATAAAAATACCTTCCAGTTCCTGTCTTATATTCAACCCAAGAAAAAAGTTAATTGGACCCATTGCGCTCATTTCAAATTTAGTCTCCATCAGTTTCCTGAATTTAGCTGTTAAGTTTGGATTCGTGGAGCCGAAGATGATATCATCGACATAAATTTGAACTATCATTAGATGTTCGCCTTCTTTCTTGCGAAAGAAGGTTGGGTTAACTGAACCTTGCTTGAATTTAGACAATTTTAGAAAGCGAGTTAAAGTTTCATACCAGGCCCTTGGTGCTTGTTTCAGTCCATACACAACTTTATCTAACACATAGCAATGATCGCGGGTATTTCTCATTCACGAACCCTGGTGGTTGCTCAACATATACCATTTCTTCTAGTTCTCCATTCAGGAAGGCACATTTCACGTCCATTTGAAAAACTTCGAAGTTTTTATGAGCAGCATATGCTAGAAAGATACGAACCGATTCCAATTTGGCAACAGGAGCGAAGGTTTCCTCATAGTCTATTCCTTCTTCTTGGCAATATCCCTTTACCACCAGCTGAGCCTTATTCCTTATCATATTGCCCTCTTTATCCATCTTGTTCCTGAAGACCCACTTCAATCCAACCACATAAGCATCCTTTGGTGTGGGTATTAGTCTCCAAACACGATTACGTTCAAACTCATGAAGTTCATCTTGCATAGCCTATATCCAATCAGCATGATCAAGTGAAGTGTTGACTGTCTTTGGTTCGATTTTAGAGACAAACGAATTAAAAATGCAGAATTCAACTTGTGAAAATAATGTAGTTTGCTTCGCTTTCAACTGAGATCGTGTGAGAAGCCGTTCGGTAGATTCACCAATTATCTATGTTTGAGGATGAACCTTAGTCCATTTTGTGATAGGAGAGTAGTTTGGATCATAATGAGGGTCCAACTCTGCATTAATCTCTTCTTTAAATTCTGATTGATCGTCTTCGTCATTTGAATTTGCATTCTCCCCCTCAAATGGCGAAGTGTGTTCCTTTTCAAGTTCGGGATCCTCCCCCTCGGTTGGAGTAGGATTCTCTTGCTCGTTTGTATGAGGTTCATCAGATTGTTTTGGAGGTTCATCAGATTGTTTTGGATCATCTTTTGCCATGTCTTTTGCGGCATCTTCGATGATCCTTTTCAGATGATCGACTTTGTTGTCTGCTTCATTTGCCTCTGAATGTAAAGCTTTTTCAGGTTTGTCGAATAACCTCATATATTCTTCAATCAAATTTGACATAGGAACCGATACTTGTCCTGATTCAGGAAATATTTTACCCATGGCGCTTTCTTTTGTAGGAACTTTCTTTATGTAGCTATCATCAAAGGTTACATAATAGGTTTCCTCAATACATTTGGAGTGTTTATTCAGAACCCTATAATCCTTTGAAGTAAGTGAATAGCCTAGGAAGATTCCCTGATCTACTTTAACATCGAACTTGTTTCGGTTCTCTCTAGAGTTGAAAATGAAGCATCTGGAACCGAACACGTGGAAGAACTTGACATTGGGTTTTCAGCTGTTTAGAATTTCATACAGAGTGATTAAGAATCGCTTGTTAAGTAAGGATCTGTTTTGAGTATAACAAGCAGTAGCAACCGTATCAGCCCAGAAGTATAGTGGGAGAGAAGTGAAGCTTAGCATGGTTCTGACTGCTTCACATAAGGATCGGTTTCGTCTTTCAACGATTCCATTATGTTGTGGAGTGTAGGGAGCAGAGAAGTTGTGAGACACTCCCTTGTCGGCCAGAAAGTCTTCAAACTCTTTATTCTTGAATTCAAGCCCATTGTAACTTCTGATGTTCCTTACCACTTTTTGTAGCTGCAATTTAACTTTCTTGATGAACATCTTCAACTTGGGAGTCGCTTCTGATTTCTGTTTAAGAAAGAAAACCTAGGTGAAACATGAAAAATCATCTACTATAAAAAGAATGAACTTACTACCACCGATACTTTCAATTGCTGAAGGTCCACATAAGTCAATATGTAGAACTTCAAGAGCATCAACAATCTTGGTATTGATACGTGATGGATGGATCTTTCTGCTCTGTTTACCCAACTCACATGCTGTGCACAGGTGTTCCTTATCAAACCTGAGAATTGGAAGTCCTCGAACATGATCCCCAAGCACCAACTTATTGATATCTTTAAAGTTTAGGTGCGAGAGTTGTCGATTCCATAGCCAACTTTCATCTGAATTCGCCCTAGACAGCATGCAAATCGTTGGTTTTCCTTTAATTGGATTGAGGTTTAGAGGATTCATTTCTCCTTTTCGTTCAAATTTTAA
This sequence comes from Lactuca serriola, assembly GCF_051521515.1. NCBI lineage: Eukaryota > Viridiplantae > Streptophyta > Magnoliopsida > Asterales > Asteraceae > Lactuca > Lactuca serriola. The sequence goes on along the minus strand of NC_136408.1, from coordinate 143,864,933 downwards.
CAAGACTCTTTTGGATTGTTTCTCGACAATTTCTGAACCTTCATCATCAAATGAGACTTTCAGTACCGTACCCACAACCAATTGTGATACACTTATGATATTGTGCTGTAATCCTTCCACATACGCCACTTTGCGAATTGTAAACTCTCTGTTGGTTATCATTCCATATCCTTTGATTGTTCCATATGAGTTGTTGCCATACTTCACGCATCCACCATCCTTAAGGGACCGAAACTCCCTTAGCTCTTCCTTTCTCCCTGTCATATGACGTGGGCAGCCACTGTCTATGTACCATTCGTTGTCAAACTGCTCGTCATTGATAACTTGCAAAGTTAAGCAGATTTAGCAACCCAAAGTCTCTTGGGTCCTGGTAAGTTTTTCACAGAAAAAGGAACAACAACAGATACATCAACAAGATAGGTTCTTTTTACGAGTGTTGTTTCGTCTTTTCCTTAGATAGTGTAAACTTTTATTTTATTTTTGTCTTGTTTAAATTTCAGTGTGTTACATGGTGTTGTTATGGTTGGAGTCCTTCTTCGTTTCATAGGGTTGGTTTCCCTTTTATTATGATTGACTTCTACTTTAGAGTTAATCTTTCCTTTCCTTTTAACATCCTCTGTTGACTTATTTTTCTGTTGGGAAGAACCAAGACTAGACCTTCGGTTCTTACTTTTGGTATTAGGACAGAACCTTGAAGTTCGGTTATGAACTCTGTTATTGAAACCAAAACTGGATGTTCAGTTCTGTCCTTTGGAGTCGGAACAGAGACTTGATGTTTGGTTTTGAGATTTGTAGTAGTAAGAACTGGGACTGAAACTATTATTTCTTTTGATCTCCGGTTTGTCATTTTCTACGACATTTGCTTCTTTCTTTGAGGGAACATAGTTGGGATTTTGAGACTGCCAAAACCTTTTTCGCTCATTCAAATTCTTCATGTACCTCTGATTTCTTTGACATTTCTGTTCAGCTAACTCCTTCTGCGATTTATGGATGTTGAAGCTTGATTTCTGTTTCTCTTTTTGAGTTTCTGTTGAATTGGAAGATATATTCGAAGTCTTCTTTGATTCTTTCGGTTTCTTTCCCGGTTCTTCAGGTATATCTTTGGTTCCACTTGTGCTTTGTTTGCCGAAGCTTGAGGGTTTGTTGATTGGTTCAGCAACATATCTGCCCTTCACCCTCCATGAGGTTTGCTCTGACAGACCCACTGTCTCATCTGCATTATCGATAGGAGTAGACCAAAAATAGTTGTCACAGCCTTCAACATTGTCTTTGTCAACCAGGATTTTTAGTTCAGCTGTTTGTTTTCCAGTGACACCTGTGACTGCATAAACCTGTTTGGCATAGTTTGAACCTTTTGGTAAACCGCTGCTTTTTCTTTAAGTTTCTTTGACTTCTCACTTGACAAACGTGCATATTCAACGGAATTTTCGGATATTAGAGGTTTCTCGTTTTCTCTTTTCATGAACTCACAACAATCAACTTCGTCTTCCACTTAAATTTTACTCATCTCACTATCATCATCAAATTCAGATGTATTTTCTACATTCATTTTATGTTCGGACATTAATTTTGAGTTTGAAGAGTCAAATGATTGTAGGGTTTCTGTCTTGATTTTCAGTTTATCATTTTCGTCTAAAAGCTTTTTAAGCATGCATTTGTGTTCTTTTGAGTCAATGAAGGACTCAATTTTGTCCAGACCGATTTTATAAGTGACAGAAGTCTCGTCTGAGGACATTATGGATTCACATTTAGCAATGACCTCATCCTCCTTAAACTCAAGGAAGGGTAAGATCATCTTATGAATCTTTATCCCTATTTCACAATCTAAATGCAATTGAGTAATATTTGTATATAAGCGTTTAACAACTAAGCAGAAAGTGTTTCTTTGTTTTAAAAATTTCAAATTGTCTCTTTCCAAATAGATAATCTCATCTCTAGCCCTAATTAACTCCGTCTCCTTCAGCTCAATCCACATGCATCGCTCCTCACTCTTCGATGACTCCCTGCTCAGTTGGTCAGGTAGGTTAAAGTTCATTAAGCGAGTTTGCATGAGACTACTATTGAGATTAGTGAATTTAAATTTGAGTTCGCTTAATTCTTCTTCGTAATTTGTGACAGGAACTTTAAGTGATTTGAGGATGGATTGTACCTTTTTCATCAATCAATCACAATTTTTGATCTTATCACTCATAGGCTTTACAGCGAAACACTTATCCTCATTCAAGTTCGGCTCCTTATGCTCATCTTATGTTGGTACTCCCGCAGTCACCACCAAGCAATTCCCAGCCGAACCGTGAAGTTCCTCTCTTGCCACATATGCTTTGCCATGTGTAGGCTTCCTCACTTCTTCATCCTGAGAGTCTGTTGACCAGACTTCAACACCTCCGAACTCATCATCAACTATATTTTCCTGCACAATTAAGACATTCATAGAGTTGTTAGTCGACCTCTTTTTCTTCAGCTCTTCCAACTTTTACTCATGATAAGCCTCATCTTTATCACCATCCCTTTTCTCTACTATATTTCGTAACATGCAATCCTTGGCAAAGTGATTTTTTCCGTGACAATAATTGAAATCGTATCCAGAATCTCCCACTAGTTTGGTTTCCTTCTTATCATCATCCGTTTGTGAAACGTTCTTTGATTCTTCTTTCATCTTCTTGGTGCTGTAGCTTCCTTGCTAGTTTTGGTTTTTATTCGCAGGAAATTTCCTTCTTGCAAACTTCTTAGGATAGGAGACCATTATTGCACATTCTTCACCTGTCAGGTCACAATCAGACAGATTTTAGTCATCTTCTTCTTCCGTTGCATTGTTTCCTTTTGAAATAAGGGCTAACGAGCTCATGCTAGACACCACCTTCGCTTCTTTTGTCACTGTGCTTTCATGAGATTTTAAAATTCCCATCGGCATCGCCAATGAGTAAGACTTGAATTGTTCGTCAGCCTTTACAGTTGAGACCACTGCCATCCACTCAGGTCTCAGGCCATTCATAAACGTGACCTTCTGCTCAATCTCCCTTCTTTCAATAGCGTGCTTCATCATCTTGCTGACCAGATGATTGTAGTGATCAAAAGTCTGAAGAAGAGTCTCTTCAGATTTTTGAGCAAAAGCACCAAACTCGAAGAGCAGTAGGGTTTGTATCGAGTGCTCCAGATCTTCATCAGTCGAATACAATTCTTTCAGTCTGTCCCATATCTCCTTTATGGTAGTGCATGAACTCACCAGGTGGAAGGTGTTGGCTTGTAGGGAAAATCTTATCATTCTTAAGGCTTTAAGATTGCACTGCTTCTTTTCTTTTTCATCTTGTGGAATCTTCTCCACGTCCACTAAGAGATGATTGTACTCCTTTTGAGTCTTCAGTGTCCTACTTGTTCCGGCATGAACAAATGGACCAACTGTAATAGCTTACCAGATGAGATACCCATTGTCTTCAGATCCGACCACGTAATCTTCAAAGTGATGTGCCCACACTTCATAGTCTTGAGTGTAAAGAATGGGAACGCTTGTGGATGATCCAATGCTATTCGAGATATTAATGGGATTGCTTTGAGAGTCTTCGTGCGACATAATGATTTTGTGTTCTAGATCTACGAGAATCAGATTTGTAAACTTGAGATTAGGGTTTTATCAAACACTAAAGTTACCGTCGAGAAGTAGAAGACGGCCTTTATATATTAGATAAAAGTGAAACCCTAATGATACTTCACACATAAGGAATGCGTATTAGTAACACAGTCTCCTACTCTGATACCAATTGTAAGAATAATATTCCTTGAAGATCGATATTTTCAAACAGATAAACAATAAACAAAATAACAAGAATACAAGAATGATGTGAAAGATATTGAATGATTAAACTTGAACACCTCAGAAGAGCTCGACAAAGAACTTCGACTCTAGAGGTGTTTAGGGTTACAATGCAACACGATAATAAAACTTCTAGCATATTACAGGCATACATGCATGCATTATTTATAATACTACATTAACCCTAATCACGGTTGGATAGGCCTAAACTGGATATACAAAATACCAGCCCATGACGTAACACATAATACTCAACACGGACAAAAGAAGGAAGCCCTTGGAATTTCAGGTTAGGGAACGGGTACTATTGAAGGTCTCACCCTGGAAGGGGTTAATACGTTTTAGAAAATGTGGGAAACTAAATCCAAGGTATATCGAACCATTCGAGATCCTTTCCAAGATCGGCCCGGTAGCTTACAAGCTTTGATTACCGTAGTAACTCAGTAACGTACATCCTACCTTTCATGTGTCAAACTTAAAAAAGTGCTTATCCGAAGAGACCCTCGTCGTCCCTCTGGACGAAGTTGAAATCAACGAGAGTCTCCACTTTGTAGAAGAACCAGTAGAAATCATGGATAGGGAAATTAAAAGAACTAAACAAAGTCACATACCCATTGTGAAGGTCCGCTGGAATCCGAAGCGAGGGCCCGAATACACCTGGGAGCGCGAAGACCAGATGAAACAAAAATACCTGCATCTTTTCCCTAGTCCATAAATAATTATCTTAGAATAATTTTTGGGACAAAATTCTCTCTAATGGGGGGGATGATGTGACAACCCGATATTTCAAGTGAATGTTATGACCTAAGTGAAGTATTGTAATCTATTTTTAAATAAATAAATAAATAAAAATAGTGTCAGAAATGAAATGTTCAAAAGTCTCAATTGGGATACATAAAATGACAGATATTGTTTCAAGGTTCTCAGAAATATAAAGAACACTCCAATCCGAGTTATAACAAGGAAGTTATGACCAATCAAAGATCCGAGTCAAAACCGGTAAAACACTGTTAAGTGTGAAAAGTGATATTTCAGTAAAATACTTTTTAGCACTAGGAATCTAAACGAAAGTCTTATATTGGGTTAAACCATGAACGTACATAAAAAGAACGTCCAAATCTGACTTCGTATGAGGAAGTTATGATTTTTCTAAGTTTTGGAATAGCAGTAGACAGCTAAAAACTCGAAATAAAGATCGAGCGATATTTAACCGACACAACATAAACGAGAATTAGAGATCTCGACAATAGTAATACAACGATAAAAAGACAGACAAAAACGGACATCGGATGAAGAAGTTATGAATTTTTAACAGTCTTTTCCTGTCCCGGCCTATTAAAAAAATATAATTAGAAATAAACTCAATATTTGCCAACGAAGTCTGAATGAAAGTTGTATATTATATTCTAACCTACGCGTGGATATAAAGAACATAAAAAACGGAGCTCGGATGCGAAAGTTATGCATTTTAGAAGAATTGGGCACACAAACCGAGTGGAGTACACTATGGGGTACGAGGGTATGCCCATCGTACTCAGTGCGCGGCCTCGGATCGAACACGTCTCCCTACTTCCTTCTAGCCTGCCTATCTGAAGTCTGGTATCCGAAGAAGGCGTCATGCATGACGTACGCCCAACATATGAGGGTCAGTTCCACGCCTATATTAAAGGGTGCGTGGCTTCCGAACTTTTTGCCAATTTACAACATCTCTCCCATATTTTCTCACTCTTGAGCCTCCTGAAACTATCCTGACGCCCCGATTACGTATCCAAGCTACGACAAAGGTCCGAAACTCCCGAGAAATTTTCCACTTTTCGGTCTAAGTGCTGCCCGAGAAAAGTCTCGTTTTCTTCAGTTCATCCCACTTACCAGGTGAGTTCATACCCCTATATTTTCATGTTTTTACTACACTTTAGAAGGAAAAATACAAGTGAAATGCAAGAAAAACTTATGTTAAAATGCAGATCATTACATACAGTTTCTAATGCTTTATCTACATTTTGTGTATAGATGTTAAATAAGTAAAATAACATTATTATAAATATTATATTTTACATGCAAAGTTGGTAATACACCAAGGTTTATCATTCAAATGAAGCACACTTTTGAAAAACTACAATAGGTATAGTTTTCGAGATATTCATGATATTTTACACTCTATGAACACTATAAAAATGAAATAATTACATTTACAAGAAAAATGGACTTTTCATACGTAAATCTATTTGATACTAACTTTTGTGAGACATTTAACTTCACGTACTTTCAAGTACGCATTTGAAGTCCTGTGTTATAAACCATAATCTCCTATAAGGAGAGTGTGATACTTGTGTATAGATCTATAGGGGATTGACAATCCTGCACCTAAACTGTTAGCTACAGTTGGACCGGCAGGTCTAGGGTGACAAACATCATATCATTCCAACGCCTGAAGAACGTTGTGACAGGCAGTCTGTGTCAATAGTACGGCTATAAAATTCACTTGAAGTATTAAAACGTTTGATTTACGGGGCTATCAAATGCCTTAGTGGTTATATATACATATCTAAATCCACTTACACTATTTTAGGTATGGAAAATACTTATGCATTCCGGTTTTTGGAACTTTTAAAACTACTATTCATTTATGGAAAATATTGGATTTTCTAGAAACAAACTCGGTTACTTTATACAAAAAGCATATAATTCTTATACAAAAACACTTATGAACTCACCAACTTAATTGTTGACACTTTTTCATAACTACTTGTATTTCTCTGGGATTCAGTAATACACGTAAACAACGACTTTTGAGGAAGGAATACTAAGGCGTCAATTTCAAACTTATTATATCATCATAATGTAATTTGTTTTGAAACTTGTATTACAATCAATAGTGTAACTTTTTAAATTATATTTATGATGGTTGTGTTTCCTTTCTTTACTATTTACTCAACTTTTATGATACTACATGAAGTCATCCGCCCTCGAACGATTCCGCCGTTCTGGTTTGGGGGTGTGACAAAAGGATACGAAGGAGACCTAAACATCCGTAAACTAAAATTATCATAGGGTTTTGTGGACCACACCTCTTGAGGAGTTTTACAATATTTTACAGTTTATTGAGATATATTCACTAGATATCAAGTAGTGATAACTTCCTTCGTCCAAAATTGCTCTGATAAATCAGCATATAATCTCATGTAGTTACCACGATCCTCCAATGTTTGGTTTATTTGCCACTTTACTTTGCTATGGTATTTTTTGTACACTACAATGACTCACTATACCTTTTCTTTTGTAGATGTTGTGAAACAAATTCTTTCAAAACTCCAACCCATTTTTTTGTTCTATGTAACTTGAGATGGTTCCATGTGTGTTTTTCAACCATGGTCTTTCACTCCTTGAACTACACATACACTTCATCTTCATCCTTTGTATTTAGAAAGTAAACCCAAACCTTTCCTCACAAAGTATTGACATCCGCATGAGACTTCACTATAGAAGGAGCTCATAAATCTTAGTGAACATCCTCGAGGATCTCCATGATTAAGTGTTGAACTAAACTAAACTTCATCTCGCTTGGTATCTCTCGAATACAAGAATCACTAGATTTAAGTTATACAATTACATATGCACCAAACAACCCTTGTTTACTCATTATCATACCCTCATCACTTATGTGTCCCATTCTATAATGTCACAACTCTGTTTTATCATCATACTGATCAAAGTATTTGGATAGAGTCATCGTTCCCCTAACCGTACAAACTTCCAGGAAATAGAGACCATGTTGATTCATATTTCCCTTCATAACTAGAAGAACACGTTTGAAGAATTTTACCCAATCACTCTCTCCAAAATACTTCATTACATTTTTCGCCAAAGTGTTAAGAGATATTAGATTCTTTCGAAGATCTGAGACAAACCAATAATCTAGTTTCCTAGCCATACCATCATGCATCTTGATTTTCACTATGCTACTACCCTTGATAATATGCATACCATCATCACCCATATTGACTATGCCAGTCAACTCTTTAATTGATTCAAACCAATACGATTATAAGTCATATGATATGATGCTCCTAAGTCCAAGATCCAAGAATGAGCATAACTAGTTGTACATACAGTCAAAACTTCATGAGCATCGGCTTCATCAGAATCCCCTTGAATCACATCAACATTATTGTGGTTGCTTAATTCATTTCATGATTACCTTTCTTCAACAATGGACAATCTCTTCTGAAGTGCCTATTTTTCATGCAGTTATAAAAACTAGTGATGGCCTTAGATTTGGAACTTGACTTTCCGAATTGGAAACTTCTTTACCAACTAGAAAGTTTGTTCTTAGTTCCATGGACATGAAAGAATCCTTCACATTATTCAAAATGATCATTGTTGTAATGCACGTGTTTCTTGCTAGATTAAGGCACAGTTTGTAATCATTTTCGTCAACCATTGTAACCTTTATATGAATGGATAAGAAAGCATTATTCATATATTTATGTGCTTACGTGTTATATAGGACATTAGGTGTATTTAATAATAAAATAAATAAAATTATAATACGCGTCGAAGATAAGAAGATTCCTTAGGACAATTAATCTTAACCTAGTTGTGGTATACGTCGCAAGTATTCCAAAGATTTAAGCAACGTTCAAATTCGAATTGGTAAGAAGAACTTATGCTTCTTTGAAGTTTATGGATTTAATAGGCAGGTCTCTACGTCTCATAAGAACTAGATTTTAGATATATTACTTTTTAGCCTTGGTAATCTAAATGAGAGTTATAGTAGTCGTTAACCGAGAGGGTGCATATAGAGAGTGTCTAAATCTAACTTTGTGAGAAGAAGTTATGATTTTTCTTAGATTTGGCATAGAAATATTTTGCTCAAAAATTGAATTTTAGATGGGTCGAATTTAGCTAAGATGTTGTAAACGATAGTTAAAGATCTCTTCCTTAGGAATCCGACGATAAAATTATGTCGAAAAACGAGGACGAATGAGAGAGTTATGCTTGTTATATGGACTTTAACAGTCTAAGCCTGTATGAAAAATATAAATTCGAAATTAGCCGACGGAGTCTAAATGAAAGTTGTAGATCTCGTCGAGAGCTACACGCGAATATAAATAATGTCTATACAGAGTTCGTATGAGGAAGATACACAATTTTGAAAATGTGAAAAATGGTATGCGTGCCCGACAAGACCACACAGCCTTACCCACTTTGCGATATGTGTCAGGCCAACATTTTGCCATGTCACTATGTCCCGACCAAGAGCATGATGCACCCCTATGATGCGTAATGTGCATCATAATAATTCTGCCTATAAATAACAACTCATTCCTTTATTCTCCATCACACCATTCTATCGATTTCTCTTTGAAACTTTCGTTATTTTTCCCCTTTTCCCTCATTTCTATTCTACGATCAAGCCCTTCGACGACCCTGAATACTCAACTGACTAGTAGCCTTCGAGTAGGAGATCCCAAGTCAGTAGTTTGCCCGAGTAGATCCCGGTTCTCATCTATAGTAGTCTGTAAGTCAGTTACACTTACTCTGCTTCTGTGTAATTTATAACCATAGTTATAATTCATTAATAGGAACTTATAAGTGAGATTTATCAATGATTCCAAGTCCTTATACTTCTTGATCTACTTTTTGGAGTAATTCCTATTTTAGATTTAGTGAGGTGTTTAAAGTGGGATTTCCAAATAGTATACTCTGTATACCAATATGATCCTACCTAGTTATTCCTTAGTTAGACCTTGAAGTAGACTTTGGGATTATTAAGGAATCTAAAACCTTAGGATAATAGACAAAGATTTAGCGTTATGTATATCTAGGACTTTTGGAAAAGGTGTGATGCAAAGCTTTGTCCGATTCACCTATCATCAGACACTTTTGTCATGTGAGTGTGTAGTTTCTTTCAAGATCGCAATCTAAAATAAAAGTATTATTTATAGGAGACATTAAATGCTCACCAATATTCTCTATGCTACATGCTATTTGTATAATGAGGATAATACTATTGAATTAGAAACTGTATTGGGAATCGATTGCCTTTAGTTATTAGTCTTGGCTTAGGTTTAAGAATAAGACTTTCAAAGGACACTTACTTGAACTTAAGTTAGATGTCTATTATTTCTTATGACAAGGGTAAGTTGTGTAAGATCAGAGCGAAGTTTTGCTCCTCTTTCTTGGATGACAAAAATTATGGGTCCAGATCAGACAACTGGCAAGTATGTCTGGGTCATCGACTTGAGTAGATGACAACACCTGACTATTCTAGGCAGTCTAGTGAATTACGTTTCTAGCATGGACTTATAAACCATGGACATAGATACAATGTGATACTATATTTATCAAATATTTGAAAATCGGTTTCCTTATATGACTTACACTAGCCAAGGACACCCCTAGATATGTAGTCAAATAGTTCCTCAAACGATTCATCAGGTTAGGTGATTCCTCCTGATAATCATTGGATTTTGGATCTGTGAGGATCGGTTGGGTTGGGTAGTCGGTCTTAGGTCAGATTCTATATAAATTATCTGATTACGTTATTTGTAGGAATGATATTAATTATTATCGTTAAATTGTTCTGTGTTTGAAAACCCTACATATCTCACTAGGTTTTTCCAAAACCTGGCCCACTCATTTTTATGCATCTCATGTAGTGGAATCAAGGCAGTTGTATTCTCATTAGGATAGTGGAATAAAGAGATGTACCTATTAGATTCATGACCTTCTATTATTTACGTTGTAATTTATGTTTGGATATGAACGATGATATCCTTGAGGTATTTAATAAAATAAAATAACTTATTTTATCTCCAAATGCTTTGTTTAACTAGGAATTTTCGCGTCTCAATTTTATAAAGCGTAAAGAAAAATGTTTTAATTGGTTCTGAAAAATGGGGGATGTCATAGTTGCTATCCGAGCATTAGTTTAAGCGAACTAGGAATTTAGGAAAATTCTAGAATTAAACTTAGAGGCTAAGTATGATCAGTAAGGTGTGTGATAGATTAGTTTAGGATAGGTGCCTTAGTTGCCTTAGACTCTAGCATATTATAGGAAGATTCCTTAGCTACTAATTATGTAATATATATATATATATATATATATATATATATATATATATATATATATATATATATATATATATATATAGTAACTAAGTGCAATGGAAACAAATGACAGGGCCGAATATCACCTGGGAAACGAAATGCAAAATGGAAAGTCGCTACCCTTATCTGTTTGCTACTTCATGATTCCGAGGACAGAATCACCATAAAGGGGAGATAATTGTAACGCACATGTTTCCTACTATATTAACTTATAGTCTGTAATCACTTTGTTCATTATTGTAACCTTCATATGAATGAATAAGAAAGGATTGTTCATATATTTATCTGCATAAGTATTATGTAGGATGTTAGGTGTATTTACACAATAAAATAAATAAAATTAAAATATGCATCATAGATAAAAAAATTACTTAGGACAATTAATCTTAACCTAGTTGTAGTATACGTCGTAAGGATTATAGAGATATAAGAGCATTCAAATCTAACTCCATATGAAGAAGTTATGCTTCTTCAAAGTTTTTTTTTTCAGATTTAACCGACACGACTTTACGTCTCGTTAAAAGCAGATTTTTGATCAATTACTTTTAGTCGTAGTAATCTAAGCGGGAGTCATAGTAGTCGTTAAACTGAGAGCATGCGTATTGAGAGCGTCTATATCTAACTTCATGAGAGGAAGTTATAATTTTTCTAAGATTCTGCATAACAGTAGTCAACTCGAAAATATAATTTTTCATCCGTCGACTTTAGGAGTCCGACGATAAAAGTTTGTCGAAAACGGACATTGAATGAGAGAGTTATACTTTATATACCAGCTTTAACAATCTAACCCATTGTGAGAAATATATATTGAAAATTAGCCAACAGAGTCTAAACAACAAGTTAAAGATCTCATCAAGTGCTAAACGTGGATATAAAAAACATCAAAAATGGAATTTGTATGAAGAAGATACATAATTTTCAAAATTTGAAACATGGTATGTGTGTGTGTCAGGAGCAATGCATGTCCGACAATAGGTTGAGCATTTGGCCCTGTGGACCGGGCCGGACCATTTTTTTGGACCCCCGGGCCGGTTCTCGGTTCTAGGATTTTAGTAAAACCGGTCCGGTCAAGCCGGTTCCGGATAAAAACTGGTTTTGGATTGACTTATTTTTTAAAAAAAAAACCTTGTATTTTTTAAAATTATTTAAACAAGCATATCTCATTCGTTTTAAGTCGGATGGACATGCAGTTTTTTCCAACGTGTAATTTAGAGTTCGTAGATGATTTTAGACTCTAATTTTGTTGTTTTTGGTGTTATATTTGATGTGTTACATTCATTCAAAGATGAGATATCAAAGTTGAAATATTTCAGCTTTTCACCAATTCTGTGAAATTCTTTAAATAACCATACCTCATTCGTTTTAAGTCGGATTAATATGCGTTTTTTCTAACATGTAACTAAAAGTTTGTAGATGATTTTATTCTATAATTTTGTTGTTTTTGGTATTATATTCAATGAGTTAAAATCCTTCAAAGATGAGATATCAAAGCTGAAATATTTCAGCTTTTCAGCAAAAGATTTAAACTTTTGTATTCTATGAAATTCTTTAAACAAGCATATCTCATTCGTTTTAAGTCGGATTGACATAAGCTTTTTTCCAGCATGTAATTTAGAGTTTTTAGATGATTTTAGACTATAATTTTGTTGTTTTTCGTGTAATATTCAATGTGTTACAATCCTTCAAACAAATGGTATAAAGTATAAATAATCAAAGTTTGACCGGTCGAAATGGCACAATAAACGAAAACGTATTCATTTTTAAGAGTTATACCGTATCAAACCCAAAAAAGTATTCATTTTAACGATTTCCAAGATATCAAACCTAAAACATTATCGTTTTAATGAGTTGTATCAAGCCCAAAAACGCATTTTAACAAGTTGTACCGTATGCATATAAAGTTGTGCCGGTCCAAACGAGTCCAAGAACCAAAAAAACTAGACCTAGACCCAGACATGGACTGGGAACCGGTAGGTCTCATCCGGTCCAGTCCACGGTCGACAATATTCTCCAGAACCAGTTCAGTCTAAGAGCCTGTTCGGTCCAAATGCTCACCCCTAACCGACAAGACCACACAACCCCCTCCCCCACTTTGCGATACGTGTCAGGCTAGAATGTTGCCATGTCACTATGTACCAACCTAGCGTGACATGCCCTTATGACACACGCCATGCATCCCAAGAATCCAGCCTATAAATCGCATCTCATTCCTTTATTCTCCCTCACACGATTCGATCTATTTCTCTTTGAAACATTCGTTATTTAGCCCCTTTTCCCTTAATTCTATTCTCTAGAGAAGCCCTGTGATGCCCCTAAGTACTCATCTGAGTTGTTTCCTTCGAGTAGGAGATCTCGAGTTAATATTCTGCCTGAGTAGATCCCAGTTCTCGTCTATAGTACTTTGTAAGTGAGCTACACTTACTCTGCTTTGGTGTAACTTATAATCATAATTATAAGTCATTATTAGGAACTTATAAGTGAGATTTATCAATGATTCCAAGTCGTTATACTGCTTGATCTACTTTGGGAAGTAATTCCCAGGCTGATGTTCTTTTAGATAGATAATCATCTTTCGCTTTTGAGAAACAAACTTCATAAGTACATATAAAAGCGAATCTGCGAAACTGAAAAATGCCATAAGAGTCACGAACCACACTGTCATAACTAGCATTTTAGCTAGCAAATCCTATTCCAGTGTAACCATTCAACTATTGTAAATCTTATACTCTAAGTAGATCTCACTCTATGCTCATATAGATTCATCAATAATGTTCATCAAAGAGTCTGAAAATCCTAAGAATCCTGGTTTAAGTCCACATTGGACTAGAATTTTTTATTGGGCCTAATGGACCAACAAGCACCGAATTCAACCTCATTGGACTTTGAAGCCCTAATTGGATCCAAATTGGACTCAATTCATAAATCTAAAACGTTTTGGACCATTTGGGTCTAGAATAATTCATTCTAACCCTAATGGGCCTTATTGGGCCATAACTAATCCAATTAACCATTATTGAGCCATAAGCCTATTCTTTTATTCTAATTGGGTCTTGAATGATTCCAAGAGCCCATTGGGCCTAAAAATTTTATGTTTAAGATCCAAATATCCTAACTAAAGTTAATGGGCCCAAGCTACTCCATCGTTTCTTCTTGGCCTAAAATCTCGACCCATGTATAAAAGAAAAAGAGATTAAAGGGGAGGGAGGGTTGACTTTGGGAGGTGCCACCTCCATTTTATACATCATATATCCGTGCAAGGACCACCATGTATCCATGCTAGTCATTTCACCATCTCCTTTCCCCTATCCTCTTCCATTCTCAGTCGAAGGCAATGCACACACACACACACACTACACTACACTAAATTCTCTCAAAACACTCTCAAGAATCATCCTACTCCTTCCATCAAAATCTCGAAATTTGCTTGCGATTCAAGAAGGTTTTCATAAGAAAATCATTACATCTTGGTAAGTCTTTATACATCCAAGTTCATAACTCTATTCTCATGATTGGATCACTCTTTTAAGCAAGTGAGTTCATACCTCCTTGTTTTTGGTTTTCATATGATTTTTGGGGGAGAATACAAGTAAAATGTGTAGATCTATGTGTTATATGCATGTTTTGTGTGAATTCTTAGTTTGTTTGTTAATAATGGGTTAGATATTAGCAAATCCCGATACTTAAACAAATATCTATGAATTATAACATGATATACCTTACAATAACAAGCCAAAAGTAAATACATGTGTAAGATGCAAAAGAATTCAACAAAGACTTTGTTAAAGGTCAAAATTGTCAAGAAAACAAAAGATAAGGGCAAAAAGTGAAAATTATGTTTTTAAAGGGGCCAAACAGGTCCTAGATGTATAAAAAGGTATTTTTATGCTAAACATACTTTTATAAGGGCCAAAAATGCAAATTTTAGCTTAATGGGCCAAAACTTTTGGGCCTCACGGTTATGGGCCCAATTTGCGAAAAAAAAGAGTTTTGGGGTTTAAAAATGTCCTTTTGCCAAAGTTTGAGTCATAAATGTAAATAAACCAAATTTAGAGTTGAAAATATCATTTATTTGCAAATTAGACCAAAAATGTGAAGTTTTCCAAAAATGGGGCCGAAAGTGTAAACTTTTACAAAGAAGGGGCTGAAAAAGTATTTTTCTGCAAAACAGGGTTCTAAATGTAAAAATATAACATTTTGGTTTATAACCATAAATTTATAGATATTTGGGACAAAATTGCAAACTTTTATAAATTATGGACTAAAGTGTCATTTTTACAAAACTTTGGGCCTAATTTAAAATTTTGAGAATTCTTGGCCAAAAAACGTCTTTTTTTCAAAAAGAAGATTTCTATCACCAATCTCTTGAACTTCAAGTCAGAGCAAACAACGGAATAATACAAAACGAACGAAATATGTCGATAACCACTTATTGGGCTTAATATTATCAATCGGGCTTAATATTCATGATACTTGGTCGTTGGGCCCTAAGGGCCCAACTAAGTGTATATTGAGCCCAATGTGTTCCATGACATGTTTATTGGGTCTTAAGACACACTTTCATGTTAATTTGGGCCTAATTTATGGACTACGTGTTTATTGGGCCTTTGTGGCCCATTTTCATGCCTATTGGCCTAAATTACCATTTTTATTATGTTATTGGACCTTTGTGGCCCATTTACATGTTGATCGGGCTTGGAATGAAAATTCACATACTTTGTAAATCGTAAATATACCTCTACATAGTTTATGAATTTGTATGCTTACTTTTGGAATGGAAAAATCTATAATTTACGCATAAAACATTAAACATGGGGAAAGTCTTATCAATCGGGAATGGTTGAGAATCTAGTGAGACTTGTCGGTTGGCACCATTGAGTGTACAATCATAGTCTGTAGTTATAATCAGAGTTTCCTAGATGGAAAGCGGGAGTTTGTGTATAGATCTATATGGGGTGACCCCCCACGCCTTAGCTCTTCGCTACAACTAGACTAGGCCAGCCTAGGGCGACAAATACCAAGACGGGCGACCTAGTCATTATCATGCATGGTTATAACGGCTCATATAGGGATTAAATACCAACAGATTAACCTTTTGAAGATAAACTCTTTAATTGTGTCGATGCAAAACGACTTACTTAACGATACAAGAAACTAGACGTTATTACAAAACAGAAAATATCGGATTTTCTAGGGAAATTATTTATATACATTTATCATTTATTAAAAATACAATGAATCTAAACTACACTCATATAAGTTATAACCATGAAATTCACACATGCATTTATACTTGATTTTCACATTATTTTTAGACGTTTTACAGAAAATATCGGATTTTATGGGTTTTTATGAAAGATACAAAGACTTTTACTCAAACATACTTATGAACTTACCAACATTATATATGTTGAGCGTTTTTAAAATAACTTGTATTCTCAGGTAATCATTAAGCTGAATGATTTGCAAGTGTGTATGGTTTTGTTTATGTAATAGTACTTATCATACTTTTAACAATTTGAACTTATGTATTTTAACAATGTACTTAATGTGAACAATGCTAGTTGTATTATGTAATGTTGGTGATGATCGTGTTATGATTCATATATATTCATTGTGATGATTATTCAATTGTTAATCACACGAGCCCCGGACGTTTCCACCGTCTGGTTCGGGGGTGTGACAGGTTGGTATCAGAGCAATGTTTATAGTGAACTAGCATATCTAACCATACATGATATGCAACTATAAACACAATGGGGATAAATAACTCCGAACAAAACAAAATTTTCACACTTAGGTGCACATATTAGGATAATAACCTAACAATATTTAATAAAAGCTTCTGGAGGAAATTAAACACTATGATTAAACCTAGGCAGTTGTGTAGTCATATTAGGGATAAATATAGCCTGATCAACTATATTTATTCATAATATGACCAACATGTGTTCGGGAGTAATCATAGCGGGAAATAAATCCAAAATCCTACCCCACTCTCTAATAACACTAGGGAACCCAAACACAAATAATTAAAATACTATGAGAGTAATTAAAAATATGACTTATATATGCACTCTCGTGTAGTCCGTATGGCTGGTTTCCACCACCCTGGAGATCCCTACTTTCCCAATCAGGGAAATAACGGATGGCTAGAGGAATCCGACAAGTAGCCTCAAGAGGAACCTGAAGAGGAGCCTGAAGAGGACCCTAAGTAAGAAGAAATTGAAGAGGCACCTACGGAACCTGTGGCAGATGATGGTGAAGAAGAGTCTGGTGACGACAACGATGATGATTCGGACGCAGAGTCCGAAGTCATCAATCCACCATACGCAGTGAGGGTGCCGGCTCACCGAATGGGCCCGAGTGGCCCTACACCTCCATGGGGTATCGAAATTTAGAGGTGGAACAGGCAACATGGACAACGACCCCCGTTTTGCATGGCACGTGAGTTCTATGACTTGAGGGAGGGAGGACTGGCTGATCGAGCACTTCCGGTCGTGGTGAGGCGATTGAGGGATATTGGCAATCTGAATCAGAGCACCGCCGATCAGATGCACCAGATACAAACTAGGGTTGAGCGGGCGAAGCAGGAAACGCGAGAGGTTATCTGAGAGTTCCACATGAGGCAGGTCAGATGGGAGAATCGACTCCGACATGCGGAGCGACCGGTGGCTCGCCTTCAGGGGGCATCTACTTCCTCTCGACCACCCCCTGGCACATCCCACCATGACTAAGACTAGCCATATCTATCGTTAGTATTATGCTTATGTGATATATGCTATGTACTATCGACTCTATGTTTAAGTGGTTACACTACTCATAGGGTCGTTATGCTACCAGATTTTTATATATTTCCATGTACTGTAAGCCTTCTGGCAAATTTTCCTATATCAACACTATTAGTATTAATAAAAATGCTTTATGTTTTATCATGAAATTGTTATCTGCTATGTGTTTTACTTCCTTGTATTATATCAATGTTTGAAATTACTGAAGTACATGCTATACCCCTAGTCTATAGGATCACAAACTCGCAAAAACCATAGGCACTCAACATCTTTCCGTTCCATGACAGAAAGTTGCCTCAAAGACCTAACCGTAGACACAACGCAACACCAACCTAGCCGGAAAAAAAACTCGGTTGTATTCCAGGCAGCAGTGTCCGCTGCGTTCATTGCAGCACTTGCGCAGATTCGCAATGGAAACAACGGAGAAGGCAACGGGTAGGGAGCTGGAAGCACAAATCAAGGGACAAAACACAGAGGCACACGACCATGCACCTACAAGGATTTCACCCCCTCGGAACTTTAATGGGACAGGAGGCGTCATAGCTCTAAAGAGATGGATTGAGAAAGTAGAGTCTGTTTTTGAAATCTGTGGGTGTCCGGATGAGTGTAAGGTCAAGTTTGCAGTCTGGACATTTCATGGACCAATCTCTCTCCTGGTGGAATGGCCACATAGAGGCCATGACACTCCTGGTGGTGAACGCGATGCCCTGGGAAGAGCTGAAGGAGATGATGCTAGCAGAATACTGTCCTACAGGTGAGATTCAGAAGATGGAGCAAGAGTTCTGCAACCTCACGGTCCAAAACTCCAATATCAACACATACATATCCAGGTTTAGTGAGCTATCTCTTCTGCATCCCGGAATGATTACCTCAGAAGAGAAAAAGATTGAAAGCTTTATCTGGGGACTGACTGAACCTATTCAAGGTAATGTCATTGCAGCAATCCCTAAGACGTTTGATAGTGCTAAGAGACTGGCCAAGAAACTATAAGATCATGGCAATAAGAAGGGTGTCAAGATAGTGGAAGTGGAGGTTAAAAAGGAAGAACAGAATAAGAAAGGGAAACAACAAGCAAAAGGGAAGCAAAACTCAGAATCGTCTAAGAAGCAACAAACAGTGTCTGTCAATGCTGCAACACAAGCTACTACTACACCACATGCTCCAGCCTCATCAATACCAAATGCTTCCAAGCAGTACTCGGGGAATCTCCCCAAGTGTAACAAATGCAACTTCCACCATCACGGGGAGTTCCGAGAGATGAGTTGCACAAGATGCAATCGGAAAGGCCATACAACAAAGTATTGTAGGACTCAGCTTCAACAGAACCAGATGACAAACAACAACAACAATAACAGTAACAAAAACAATGCCAATTCTGGAGCTAGCTATACCTGTTACGGATGTGGGAAAACTGGGCATATCAGGCAAAACTACCCCAACGCAAACAGTCAGGGTACAGGAACAGCAGGGAGAGTACTAACAATGGGTCAGGGTGAAGCATTGCAGGACCCAGCCGTTGTCACTGATATGTTCCTACTTAACTACTCATATGCATGCATCTTATTTGATAGCGGAGCGGAGCGAAGTTTTGCAAGTAATAAGTTCAATTACTTACTAAAACAACAACCCCAAAAGCTTAAAGAAGCCTTCACAGTGGAAATGGCTAATGGGAAGACTGAATCTACTAAGGATATCTATGTGGGGTGTACACTAATTTAAACAATCACACCTTCCAAATAATCTTAATTCCTGTAAATATTAGGAGTTTGGATGTGATCATCGACATGGATTGATTAAGCCCCCATCATGTCGATATTATGTGTCACAAGAAGGCCATTCGCCTTCATCTTCCTAACCACGAAACCCTAATAATCTACGGAGATAAACCCAACGCAAACCTTCTCCTTACCTCGAGTATCAAGGCGCAAAAATTTCTACAAAAGAAGAACTACGCATTCCTTGCTCATGTGGTAGATAAAACCAAAGAGGAAGCGAGCATTAACAACATCCCAGTGGCGTGTGATTTCCCGGATGTGTTTCCAGAAGATCTTCTGGGAATACCCCCAGAACGACAAATTGAATTCCGAATCGACCTAGTGCTTGGAGCCACTCCAATCGCCAAATCACCCTATAGGTTGGCTCCTGCAGAAATGCAAGAATTATCAAGACAACTGAGCAAACTCCTAAATAAATCATTTCTCAGACCCAGCTTCTCACCATGGGGAGCTCCGGTTGTTTTCGTTAAAAAGAAAGATAGATCCTTCAGGATGTGCATCGACTATAAGGAATTAAATAAGCTCACCATCAAAAACCGGTATCCACTTCCACGAATCGATGATCTATAGGACCAAATCCAAGGAGATAGTTACTTTTCTAAGATAGATCTGAGATCCGATTATCATCAACTCAAAGTCTGAGAAGAGGACATTCCTAATACTGCTTTTCGAAGTCGTTACGGTCATTACGAATTCGTCGTGATGCCCTTCGGTCTAACGAATGCCCCTCTGCATTTATGGACCTCATGAATCGAGGCTGTCGCCCATTCCTTGATAAATTCGTAATTGTTTTCATCGATGATATTCTCGTATACTCTCGAAGTGAAGAAGATCATAGCCAACACCTCCGACAAATTTTAGAAACCCTACATGCTGAAAGCTGTATGCGAAACTCCCCAAGTGCAAATTCCGGCTCCGTAGTGTAAACTTTCTGGGCCATGTAGTCAATCAAGAAGGAATACACATGGACGCCTCCAAGATCAAAGCAATCGAAAGCTGGGCAACTCTGGCAACGCCAACGGAAATTCTTCAATTCTTAGGTCTCGCAGGCTACTACCGAAGATTCATTCAGAACTTCTCCAAGATAGCTAAACCCCTCAATGCATTGACTCAGAAAGGCGTACCTTTCAACTGGACTGAGACGCAAGAAATTGCCTTCCAATCCTTGAAGCAAGCCCTCTGTAGTGCTCCAGTGTTATCTTTACTAGAGGGAACCGAAGACTTCATAGTTTACTGTGACGCTTCGAATCAGGGTTTAGGTTGTGTCCTTATGCAATGTGGGAACGTAATTTCCTATGCATCTAGACAACTGAAAACTCATGAAGTAAATTACAACACACATGATCTCGAACTGGGGGCGGTGGTCTTCGCCCTAAAAATTTGGAGGGACTACCTATATGGTACCAAGTGGGCCATCTTTACAGACCACAAGAGCCTCCAACACATTCTAAATCAAAAGGAACTAAACATGAGGCAACGGAGATGGGTTGAACTATTAAATGATTATAAGTGTCAAATCAACTACCATCCAGGCAATGCAAACGTAGTAGCCGATGCCCTGAGCCGAAAGGAGTATTCAAGTCGTCATGTGAAGACCCTATCAATCACCATCCAATCTCATCTAGCCTCACAGATCAAGGAAGCCCAATTGGACGCATTGACGCCAGAGAATGTCGCCAGTGAATCGCTACAAGGAATGGAGAAGGAGCTCGAAGTCAAAGACGACGGAACCTACTACTTCTTGAATAGAATTTGGATTCCCAAAATTAGGGGATTTAGAAAGATAGTCATGCATGAAGCCCACAAGATGCGATATTCTATTCATCCGGGGTTAGACAAAATGTATTTGGATATCAAGTGTCACACCCCGCTAAAGCGGAAACGCAAGGTATGACAGCGATAACGGTTTCAATGCAAAAGATAAAGATACATCACCATAGCAATATTTAAAAGTTACAACCCATAGCTTCAAACGAAACAGAATATAAGTTTTTCAAAATAACATTGTTCAAAATATAACTTCATAATAGCTTCAACACGATGCAGCATGCTCTATGATGATGAATCTTTACATCCACTTACTAATTATTTCCTGAAAAAGCATGTAAAACGAGCGTCAACTATGAAAATAGTTGGTGAGTATCACAAGTTTATAAAAGCGAGCTTGAAATAATGCTTTTCGTAAGTACAAGTACATTGCTTTAATGATACAAAGTTGATTGCTATTAAGGAATACAAGTTTATTGCTATAACGAGAAACGCGTTTGTATGTGTATGAGCAAACAATGAGTCTCAACCAAACCTATGACTGAAGCCCTATCGAGATCTATGCTTATCGTTCCATAGATGAATATGGTATCATGCACTCCAGCGATTCGGGCGAGTGAGGAGTTGTCAATTCCTAATAGCGTTATCCATAATGACCATTGGCTCAAAGAGTTAATGGTTAGAGATAAGGGAAGGGCCTTAGTACGATAAGTTCTCATGTTCCGTGTTGCATAGACATACATAAAGAAACATAGCAATACAATAGCAATCATGTTTGATAATAATCAATTTAAATATAACATGCAAACAATAGTTTTTCTGGACATGCTTTTCCACCCCAAAACATAAAAACTGAAAATAGGGGAGTGCGTGAATACTCACGATGTTTTGTGTAGACACAAGCAGTACTTCGGGATGCACCAACGTCTTACTACCGGGATCCTACGACATCAAACACACGCACTAGTGAGTTTCCATGTCGATATCTAATGCTAATATACTAAATTCTACATATAGGGAAATGCCAATTTATGTTTTAGTATTGGATTTTTTTATCAATTAGTTACACTTTTTCTGAAGTAATGAAATTCTATATATCGGGCGATTAATTACAACCTTGGAATATAAACTTTCCAAATTTTTAAGTCCTTATTACAACATAAATTCACGAAAATAGCATTCGAGGGATAAAAATTCTCAAACTTTTTATTTAACTGCTATTACACAATACAATGCTGGGAAAAATATAAAAATGGATTTTCAAGCTGTTTAATTATATTTTATGATTTATGGGCATTTATTCCAATAAAAATTGAAATAAATAGAAAACAGTTTCCGAAATTAGCCAAACTTTTTATTTAATTGTTATTATACATAACTACACTGGGAAAAATATAAAAGATATTTTTCAGTGGTTATTTGTATTTTTCCTTGTTTTATTTCTTTAAATAGTCATTAATTAAAGAAATAATATTAAACAGTTAAAGTAAATCACCATAAATTTTTGTAACATCATTTACAGTATAAATATCCTGGGAAAAATATAAAAAGTGGTTTTCATAATGTATAAACCGGTTTTGGGTATTTATGTATATTTAAGTGTATTTTAGTGCAATTAACTTTAGAAAATAAGAGAAAAATAGTTTACAGTAGAGAAAAATATTCAAAATTTTTATGTAACCTCCTACTGTATAATATTATATCCTGGTAAATTTTCATGAATTTTGGATAATCAGAACTATTTTTCCCATTTTTAGACCATTATAATTACCAAGAATTGGTAAAAATAGTAAGACATGATGAAAAATCTTGAAATTATTTTCTGAAGTCACCCATAACAGTTAAGGTATGCGAAAATTGTTAGATACAATTTTCATATCCTCTAAGGTGGTTTTGTAATTTATCATGTCCTAAATAAAAGAAAATTAGAAATCGTATTAAACAGTAACAAAAATTTCTGAAATTTGGTGAGGGGTCATTATTCCCCATAAGTATCATCCATGAATTTATTTAGGATTTATTGACCTCTGGAAGTATTTTATATGATTTATGCCCTTGGTTTTAGCAATAACTCTAATAAATCAAAGAAATAACAAAAGCTCTTGAAATTTTCCAGATTATCTCATGCATGCAAGGGCTTTCAAAAGGAAAAATGTAAAAAAATGTATTCAGAAGAGAAATGAGGGTAATGATTCCAAACAATTTAAGAAAAGTTGCATGCAATAATGCATGAAGTGTAGATGTGGCTGAAGTTCATGAATTTGTGTAGCCCATTCTGTGAGGTTTTAAGCCACGAAATTTCAACCATCATTCACTAGATATGTTAAGTTTCTAAGGTATTTTTCCTCAGATTTATGGTTGGGTTTAAGGCCATTGTTTAAGCAAGATAAAAATAGTGATCACAGAAAAAGAGCTGTATGCGCAACCTTTTTGTAAAATCTTCCAAAAATCGGATATTTAATATTTTACAGTAAGACCAGTTGGGTTTGAAAGTTAATTCGTGGAACTAACCAATACAAAACGAATATCATGATTTGGTTAAGAAATGACTGAGTTATGACTGTTCAAAGTCGAACAAAGTAATCTGGCAGATTGCATGTTTGCTTGTGTGCATTATTAAGGTATTTCAACAAGAACATCATGCATGTCTTTGGTAAGGCCCGATTTCTAATACATGCATGGAATGAATGAGCATCCAAGATGTACTAGAAATGGTTTAAATGCTTTTGTTCATGCATGAACACAAAAGAAATGGAGAAGAACATGAAATATTAGGTTTTGATGTCACATGATCATATGTGCATCTTTTCCACTCCTTGCATGGGTTTGATCCCGGATTTTCACCATCTTTAACACATGCATTGTGTTATGGTGAGAATCTACAAACCACAAGGGGAGAATAAAGATTTCTAGCCATGGAAAGGCATAGAATCCGAAAAGTAGAGAAGATTAAGAAGAAAAGAAGTTTAACCATGAAACTATGGAAGAAGATGTTGTTGTTTACCTTGGTTTTGACCTTGAGAGAAGTAGGAACACTTCAAGGGCTTCACAATCTCGAAATTTTGCAGAGAAATGAGAGGATTTTCGTGAGTTTAGAGAGAGGGAAGAAGAGAGTGAAGTGTGTGAAGAGAGTGAAGTGAGAGAGTGAAGAGGGAAGAGGTGGAGTAAAGGTTTAAGCTTAATGATTGTGTTTTGGGGAAGAGAGAGGGCATGGGGAGAGGTGATGGCCGGTTTTTGCATGCATTTTGGCCTCCTCTCTCCTAAATTTTAAACTTTATAAAATTCCCTCCTAAATCTTTATAAAAATCCTAATTTTATAAAAGTGTTTATTAAGCAAATTTGGATTTATTTAAAATCTTGTTTTCAACAAATAAATTATGATTAATACTTGGTTATTTAATTTCTATTTCATTGACTATAATTCATAATTTGATTAATAAAAATTTGATATTAGGAAGTTTATAGCCAAATTTTATAAAGTTTTTAAGCTTTATAATTTATAACTTTGGATTTTTGGCTCTTTAGGGTTTTTGGAATATTGTTTGATATTCAACAACATGTTGAAGTATAATTAGAATGTTTTAATTTATTTTTAGAGTTTTATACCCTATTTCAATTATAACAAAGCTTGAGGCTTTATTAATTATAGTATTGGCATTTCCTATTGTAGCTAAGCAACTTACTAGAATTGTAAGTATCAAGTATATTAGTCCTAGACCTCAGTTGGATCCTAGTTTATGCAAGATTTTTGACCTAATCTATACTACTAGGTCATGGCATGTTGTGCATGAATGGTTTTTATAGAGATGCATGAGTCCGAGAATGACCTGAATTGGCAGTTGTCACAGTATCCCCCACTTAAAAAGAATTTCGTCCCGAAATTCATTCTATGTCATCGCTTGTCATCGCAAGGGAATAGTTGCGGATACTTTTCCTTTATGTAGTCCTCGCGCTCCCAGGTGTACTCCGGACCGCGTTTTGAGTTCCATCGAACTTTCACAATCGGGATCTTACTCCGCTTAAGTTGTTTTACCTCCCTGTCAAGGATTTCTATCGGTTCCTCAACGAAGCTCAGCCTATCATTGATCTTAATTTCCTCCAGGGGTACTATCAATGTTTCGTCGACTAGACATTTCTTAAGGTTGGAGACGTGGAATGTGTCGTGAATGGCGCTTAACTCTTGGGGCAATTGGAGTTTATACGCTACTGGACCAATCCTTTCAAGGATTTCAAAGGGTCCAACATATCTCGGGCTTAGTTTTCCTTTCTTACCAAAACGCACAAGCCCTTTCCAAGGTGACACTTTTAAAAGTACCTTGTCTCCTACTTGGAATTCTAATGGTTTTCGACGATTATCCGCATAACTTTTCTGACGATCTCTAGCAGCTTTAAGCTTATCCTTGATGATAGCAATCTTGTCAGATGTTTCCTGGATAAGTTCGACTCTAGTCAACTGTCTGTCTCCGATTTCTGTCCAGCATAAGGGCGAACGACACTTGCGTCCATACAATGCTTCATATGGAGCACATTGGATACTCGTGTGGTAACTGTTATTGTAGGAAAACTCAATTAGAGGTAAATGAGTATCCCAATTTCCTTTGAACTCAATGACACACGCTCGTAGCATGTCTTCCAATGTTTGTATTGTTCTCTCTGTTTGCCCATCTGTCTGAGGGTGGTAAGCTGTGCTCAAATCTATCTTGGTTCCTAGTGCCCTCTGTAACATCCACCAAAATCGAGATGTAAAACGACTATCTCTATCGGAAATGATAGATAGGGGTACACCATGCAGAGAAACAATTTTGTCGATGTAGATTTGGGCCAATTTTTCCATCTTGAAATCTTCTCGAATGGGGAGAAAGTGAGCAGATTTCGTCAGTCGATCCACTATAACCCAAATTGAGTCATGACCTCTAGCAGTTCTAGGGAGTTTGGTAACGAAATCCATAGATATTTGCTCCCATTTCCATTGGGGAATTTCAGGTTGTTGCAACAACCCGGATGGTTTCTGATGTTCAGCTTTGACTATTGAGCATGTCAAACACTTCCCAACGTACAAGGCAATATCCTTTTTCATTCCAGGCCACCAATAGTACTCTTTAAGATCCTTGTACATCTTATCTGCTCCAGGGTGGATGGAGTATTTAGATCGATGAGACTCCTCTAGTACCATGTCTCTCAGGTTATTAACCCTTGGAATCCAGACCCTGTCTTTAAAATAACGAACTCCATCAGGTTTGGTTTCAAATCTTTCTTCCAAACCATGTAAAGTTTCGCCGGGAAGATTTTCCTTGCATAACGCTTTCTCCTGGGCATTAATGATTTGAGATTTCAAGCTTGTCTGAATTACCATTCCCAAAGCTCTCACATGGGAAGGTTTCACTCTTTCTTTCCTACTAAGAGCGTCGGCTACTACGTTAGCCTTTCCTGGGTGATATCGTATCTCACAATCATAATCACTAAACAACTCTACCCATCTTCTCTGCCGCATGTTTAACATTTTCTGATCCAGGATATGCTGAAGGCTTTTGTGATCAGTATAAATGGTGCACTTGGTTCCGTACAAATAATGCCTCCATATCTTAAGGGCGAAAACTATTGCTCCTAGTTCTAGATCATGGGTGGTATAATTCTTCTCGTGCGGTTTGAGTTGTCTGGAAGCATATGCAATGACCTTATCTTTTTGCATTAGCACACATCCTAATCCTTGATGAGACGCATCACAATACACCACAAAGTTCTCTGATCCTTCTGGTAAAGCCAGAATTGGTGCATTGCACAGCTTGTTTTTCAGGATTTGAAACGCCTCTTCGTGTTTCTCTTCCCAGAGAAATTTTCTATCCTTTTGGGTCAAAGATGTTAATGGTTGAGCAATCCTAGAGAAATTCTCAATGAAGCGTCTGTAGTACCCAGCTAATCCTAGGAATTGTCGTATTTCTGTCGGGGTTTTGGGGGCCTCCCATTTCTTGATTGCCTCTATCTTAGCTGGATCTACATGGATTCCTCTTTCGCCGATCACATGACCAAGAAAATGTACTTCCCGAATCCAAAATTCACACTTAGTGAACTTGGCATACAATTTTTGTTCCTTCAACAGCTCCAACACTAGCTTTAGATGTCTATTGTGATCTTCTTTGGTCCGCGAGTAAACAAGTATGTCATCGATAAATACAATTACAAACCTGTCTAGGTATGGTCTACAGACCCTATTCATCAAATCCATGAATACAGCGGGTGCGTTCGTTAGTCCAAAAGGCATGACTAAGAACTCATAATGTCCATAACGGGTTCTAAATGTTGTTTTGTGAATGTCCTCTTCGTGAATTCTTAGCTGATGATACCCTGACCGAAGGTCGATTTTTGAGAAGTAGGAAGCGCCCTGCAACTGATCGAACAAGTCATCTATTCTAGGGAGGGGATATCGATTCTTGATTGTCAACTTGTTCAATTCTCTGTAATCAATGCACATTCGGAACGAACCATCTTTCTTTTTGACGAATAACACTGGGGCTCCCCAAGGTGAAGAACTTGGTCGAATAAACCCTTTGTCTAGAAGTTCTTGAAGTTGTCCGGATAGTTCTTGCATCTCGGATGGTGCAAGGCGATATGGTGCTTTTGCTACCGGTGCCGCTCCGGGAATTAAGTCTATCCGAAATTCGACCTGTCTATAAGGGGGGTAGACCGGGCAATTCCTCCGGAAATACTTCGGGATAGTTTTGAACCACCGGAATCTCCTTGAGTTGCTTAGCTTCTGGTTCTCTTTCTAGCACGTGGGCCATGAATGCAATACAATTCTTCTTCAGGTACTTGTGAACCTTCACGCTTGATACTATGTTTAAACTTCTTCCTGGCTTCTCACCGTGTATGATAAGGGTTTCTCCATTAGGGAGAGGCACTCTAATGACTTTCTCATAACAACCAATGTCCGCTCTATTTTTGGATAACCAATCCATCCCTACTATCACATCAAAACTACCTAGCTCTATAGGAATTAGGTCAATGCTAAAGAGTTTATCAGCTAAATTCAAAGTACAACCAGGAATTATATCACTAGCCCTAATTTCATACCCATCAGCAAGTTCAATAGCATAAGCATTCCTCATCTTTACCGATTTCAAGCCAATTAACGGTCTAAATGCTAAAGAAACAAAACTCCTATCTGCTCCCGCATCGAATATTACTGAGGCAAAATGGTTGTTCAAGAGGAACGTACCTGTTATCACTTCAGGGTTCTGACGAGCTTCTTCTGCACCAATCACAAAGGCTACACCTCTTGGCTGTCCAACTTGATTTCCTTGAAAGTTTTGCCTGGCTTGGCCTTGTCTATTATTACCAGGTCCATTGTTCAGTTTGGGGCATGCTCTACGGAGATGATCAGTACTCCCGCACTCGTAACATGTCCTTTTTCCTTCCTTATTCACCTTACAATACTTCGAGTAATGGCCTGTTTGCTTACAGTTTTGGCACACCGGGCAAGCTCCCTTGTGATGGAAGTTACACTTATTGCACTTAGGAAGCGGCCCTGAGTACTGCTTTCGCTCCTGCACTTCTTGTCCTTGAGTTTTCACTGGTTCTTGCTCCTGGGCTCTTACCATAAAGTTTCTTGAGACTTTCTGCTTCCTCCCTGACTTGCCTCCATACTTCTTCTCTCCCTGATTTGCTGGCTTCCTCTTGCTACTAGAGCTTTCCTTTGCTGATGCTCCCATCCTTATCACATCATTGGTTAGTCGATTTGCTAGGCTTACTGCACTTTGAATGGTAGTTGGGTTTGCTGAGGTAACCATTCCCTGAATCTCTGGTGCCAGACCCCAGATGTAACGATCTATCCGTTTCTCCTCAGGAGTAACCATGTGAGGTACTAGTTTTGCTAGTTCATGAAATCGGACTGTGTACTTCTCTATTTGTGTTCCAACCATAGAATGGTTCCAGAATTCAGATTCAAGTTTCTGAAGTTCATCCTTGGGACAATACTCCTCTATCAACAGCTTCTTTAGGTCTTCCCAAGTTAGCTGATATGCTGCTGTACGGCCTCGGGTTTGCACTAGAGTATTCCACCAGGTTAATGCCCTATCTTGGAATAGGCAAGATGCATACTCAACTTTGTTGCGCTCGAGGCATTTGCTAATGTGAAGGACCGACTCCATGCTGTCAATCCATTTCAGCAACCCGACCGCACCTTCCTTTCCATAGAACTCCTTAGGTTTACAGGCCATAAAGGACTTGTAGTTACATTCTCTTTCATTGTTTCCCCGGTTTCCTCCACTACTTCCTTGGTTAGCATTAAGTCCTGCAGTTACCTGAGTAACAATGTTTGGGATTGCTTGCATGAGCTGTTGTGCTACAACTTGAGCAACATCGGATGTTTCGTTCTGTGGGCGCCCGCGATTAGGCCTTCCAGACATGGTTCTAAGACACAAGAGTAGAAATACGTATAAATACATAAAATAATGTATAATATTTAGTTCACTACTATTTTGAAAATCGTAAGTGTCGTCAAACTAATGGTTTGCATTAATACTATGCATATAGGTTTTAGAAAGGAAAGAAAAGAAAAATCTCTTTTATTCAACTATTTACCAAATAAATTTTAGGGTTTGACCTCATAGTAAAAGTTTTCAAACATAAAATAAAATTTTTCATTACCATTTGAAATAATCTTAAAACCAAACCAATACATCAATCGCAAAATAAAGTTTTAAATATTTTTCCCAAAAGACACCCAACATGGGTTTTCATTTCAAAACAAAATAAAACAAAATACTGAAATCAGAACCAAAAGCCAATCGCTATCCCAACAAGAAGCATCAACACCACAATCAGGAACAGCCCACCAAACACATAATATGCTGTCATCGCATGACCTGCCTCTCGTCTAGCAGCACTAGCAGTGTCAGCAGTCTCCATCGAATGCTGATACAGGATTTCCATTCCTGCCAAGACTTCATCCAAAACTTCTCGATGCCCAGCTATCACAGCGAGACTGTGACGTAGGCCCGCTGCTATCGACTGCAATCTCTGGGACTCCTCAGGGGTCATACCTGGCTGTCTGACAGGTATCCCTATGACTTGCTGAGGTGAGGGTGCTCTCGGTCCTGCATCGCTGGGTCCTGCTCCGCTAGGTCCTGCCGTGCCATGTCCTGCTGTGCTGGCGGGTATCCTTCCTGGAATGGGAACACTCTTCCTCGCCGTCCTCCGAATGCGAAGTCCATAAAGCGGTGGTTGTGGCAACACCGATGTCGGTGATGCCTCGCGTCGTTGACTCGGGGCGTTGTCATTGCTGATCTCCACTGAGTTCCCAGTATCTTCCGTATCCTCTGATGGGTCTTCTTCTACCGAGGCGGGGGGATTACGTCGAGGGATAACAGTGACGTAGCCGGATTCATCGGCTGAGGCTGTAGCACGGGAAGATGACGATATTGACATAGTGGACTGTGACATAGTTTCAATGAGATATGAAATAAATGACAATGCATGCCTATAATATGCAATGCTTACACACACCAAAATTAACCTTTTGAAATTTTGAAATAAAGTTTTCTCAAATATTTTTGTTGAACATATTCCCCTTATAATTAGCTCAAGCTTTGTATAAATCTTTTCTTAATTAAACATAGGTGATCAGGCTATGTTTAATCGAGGTCCAATAATACAACTCCCGACCTAATTATATTAGTAATATGTTTGATGTAAAAAGAATTTCTTTGTAAGTTTTAGTTATAGGTTGTGTTTTCTTAAAGAAAAACCGATGTTCTCTATAACTTTAGCTCTGATACCACTTCTGTCACACCCCGCTAAAGCGGAAACGCAAGGTATGACAGCGATAACGGTTTCAATGCAAAAGATAAAGATACATCACCATAGCAATATTTAAAAGTTACAACCCATAGCTTTAAACGAAACAGAATACAAGTTTTTCAAAATAACATTGTTCAAAATATAACTTCATAATAGCTTCAACACGATGCAGCATGCTCTATGATGATGAATCTTTACATCCACTTACTAATTATTTCCTGAAAAAGCATGTAAAACGAGCGTCAACTATGAAAATAGTTGGTGAGTATCACAAGTTTATAAAAGCGAGCTTGAAATAATGCTTTTCGTAAGTACAAGTACATTGCTTTAATGATACAAAGTTGATTGCTATTAAGGAATACAAGTTTATTGCTATAACGAGAAACGCGTTTGTATGTGTATGAGCAAACAATGAGTCTCAACCAAACCTATGACTGAAGCCCTATCGAGATCTATGCTTATCGTTCCATAGATGAATATGGTATCATGCACTCCAGCGATTCGGGCGAGTGAGGAGTTGTCAATTCCTAATAGCGTTATCCATAATGACCATTGGCTCAAAGAGTTAATGGTTAGAGATAAGGGAAGGGCCTTAGTACGATAAGTTCTCATGTTCCGTGTTGCATAGACATACATAAAGAAACATAGCAATACAATAGCAATCATGTTTGATAATAATCAATTTAAATATAACATGCAAACAATAGTTTTTCTGGACATGCTTTTCCACCCCAAAACATAAAAACTGAAAATAGGGGAGTGCGTGAATACTCACGATGTTTTGTGTAGACACAAGCAGTACTTCGGGATGCACCAACGTCTTACTACCGGGATCCTACGACATCAAACACACGCACTAGTGAGTTTCCATGTCGATATCTAATGCTAATATACTAAATTCTACATATAGGGAAATGCCAATTTATGTTTTAGTATTGGATTTTTTTATCAATTAGTTACACTTTTTCTGAAGTAATGAAATTCTATATATCGGGCGATTAATTACAACCTTGGAATATAAACTTTCCAAATTTTTAAGTCCTTATTACAACATAAATTCACGAAAATAGCATTCGAGGGATAAAAATTCTCAAACTTTTTATTTAACTGATATTACACAATACAATGCTGGGAAAAATATAAAAATGGATTTTCAAGCTGTTTAATTATATTTTATGATTTATGGGCATTTATTCCAATAAAAATTGAAATAAATAGAAAACAGTTTCCGAAATTAGCCAAACTTTTTATTTAATTGTTATTATACATAAATACACTGGGAAAAATATAAAAGATATTTTTCAGTGGTTATTTGTATTTTTCCTTGTTTTATTTCTTTAAATAGTCATTAATTAAAGAAATAATATTAAACAGTTAAAGTAAATCACCATAAATTTTTGTAACATCATTTACAGTATAAATATCCTGGGAAAAATATAAAAAGTGGTTTTCATAATGTATAAACCGGTTTTGGGTATTTATGTATATTTAAGTGTATTTTAGTGCAATTAACTTTAGAAAATAAGAGAAAAATAGTTTACAGTAGAGAAAAATATTCAAAATTTTTATGTAACCTCCTACTGTATAATATTATATCCTGGTAAATTTTCATGAATTTTGGATAATCAGAACTATTTTTCCCATTTTTAGACCATTATAATTACCAAGAATTGGTAAAAATAGTAAGACATGATGAAAAATCTTGAAATTATTTTCTGAAGTCACCCATAACAGTTAAGGTATGCGAAAATTGTTAGATACAATTTTCATATCCTCTAAGGTGGTTTTGTAATTTATCATGTCCTAAATAAAAGAAAATTAGAAATCGTATTAAACAGTAACAAAAATTTCTGAAATTTGGTGAGGGGTCATTATTCCCCATAAGTATCATCCATGAATTTATTTAGGATTTATTGACCTCTGGAAGTATTTTATATGATTTATGCCCTTGGTTTTAGCAATAACTCTAATAAATCAAAGAAATAACAAAAGCTCTTGAAATTTTCCAGATTATCTCATGCATGCAAGGGCTTTCAAAAGGAAAAATGTAAAAAAATGTATTCAGAAGAGAAATGAGGGTAATGATTCCAAACAATTTAAGAAAAGTTGCATGCAATAATGCATGAAGTGTAGATGTGGCTGAAGTTCATGAATTTGTGTAGCCCATTCTGTGAGGTTTTAAGCCACGAAATTTCAACCATCATTCACTAGATATGTTAAGTTTCTAAGGTATTTTTCCTCAGATTTATGGTTGGGTTTAAGGCCATTGTTTAAGCAAGATAAAAATAGTGATCACAGAAAAAGAGCGGTATGCGCAACCTTTTTGTAAAATCTTCCAAAAATCGGATATTTAATATTTTACAGTAAGACCAGTTGGGTTTGAAAGTTAATTCGTGGAACTAACCAATACAAAAAGAATATCATGATTTGGTTAAGAAATGACTGAGTTATGACTGTTCAAAGTCGAACAAAGTAATCTGGCAGATTGCATGTTTGCTTGTGTGCATTATTAAGGTATTTCAACAAGAACATCATGCATGTCTTTGGTAAGGCCCGATTTCTAATACATGCATGGAATGAATGAGCATCCAAGATGTACTAGAAATGGTTTAAATGCTTTTGTTCATGCATGAACACAAAAGAAATGGAGAAGAACATGAAATATTAGGTTTTGATGTCACATGATCATATGTGCATCTTTTCCACTCCTTGCATGGGTTTGATCCCGGATTTTCACCATCTTTAACACATGCATTGTGTTATGGTGAGAATCTACAAACCACAAGGGGAGAATAAAGATTTCTAGCCATGGAAAGGCATAGAATCCGAAAAGTAGAGAAGATTAAGAAGAAAAGAAGTTTAACCATGAAACTATGGAAGAAGATGTTGTTGTTTACCTTGGTTTTGACCTTGAGAGAAGTAGGAACACTTCAAGGGCTTCACAATCTCGAAATTTTGCAGAGAAATGAGAGGATTTTCGTGAGTTTAGAGAGAGGGAAGAAGAGAGTGAAGTGTGTGAAGAGAGTGAAGTGAGAGAGTGAAGAGGGAAGAGGTGGAGTAAAGGTTTAAGCTTAATGATTGTGTTTTGGGGAAGAGAGAGGGCATGGGGAGAGGTGATGGCCGGTTTTTGCATGCATTTTGGCCTCCTCTCTCCTAAATTTTAAACTTTATAAAATTCCCTCCTAAATCTTTATAAAAATCCTAATTTTATAAAAGTGTTTATTAAGCAAATTTGGATTTATTTAAAATCTTGTTTTCAACAAATAAATTATGATTAATACTTGGTTATTTAATTTCTATTTCATTGACTATAATTCATAATTTGATTAATAAAAATTTGATATTAGGAAGTTTATAGCCAAATTTTATAAAGTTTTTAAGCTTTATAATTTATAACTTTGGATTTTTGGCTCTTTAGGGTTTTTGGAATATTGTTTGATATTCAACAACATGTTGAAGTATAATTAGAATGTTTTAATTTATTTTTAGAGTTTTATACCCTATTTCAATTATAACAAAGCTTGAGGCTTTATTAATTATAGTATTGGCATTTCCTATTGTAGCTAAGCAACTTACTAGAATTGTAAGTATCAAGTATATTAGTCCTAGACCTCAGTTGGATCCTAGTTTATGCAAGATTTTTGACCTAATCTATACTACTAGGTCATGGCATGTTGTGCATGAATGGTTTTTATAGAGATGCATGAGTCCAAGAATGACCTGAATTGGCAGTTGTCACATCAAGCAACATTATTGGTGGCCTAATATGAAGGCAGAGATAGCCACTGTCGTAGGCAAGTGTCTTACTTGCGCCAAGGTGAAAGTGGAATACCAAAAGCCCTAAGGACTACTACATCAACCAGTGATACCAGTGTGGAAATGGGACAGGATTACTATGGACTTCGTGACCAAATTGCCAAAAACAACAGACAGACTAGATGTGATCTGGTTAATTGTCGATAGATTAACAAAATTCGCTTCCTGCCAATAAAAGAGTCCTACAAGATAGAAAAGTTGACCCGAATCTACCTCAAGGAGGTTGTGAGACTCCATGGAGTGCCAGTATCTATTATCTTGGATCGAGATAGCAGATTTACTTCAAGATTCTAGCAATCTCTTCAGAAGGCAATAGGAACACAGCTAGATATGAGCACCGCCTACCACCCATAGACGGATGGTGAGAGTGAGCGCACCATCCAGACCCTCGAGGATATGCTCTGAGCTTGCGTGATTGACTTCGGCAAATCATGGGATGCCCATTTGCCTGTGATCGAATTCTCTTATTACAACAGTTACCATACGAGCATCAAGGTTGCTCCCTTCGAGGTTCTCTGTGGTCGTAAATGTAGATCGCCCCTATGTTGGGCCGAGGTGGATTACACTCAACTAGCAAAAGGGAAACCGCCAACCAGTGCTCTTACAAGACCCGAAATCATTCGGGAAACAACTGAGAAGATAGTCCAAATCAAAGCTCGACTTCAGGCATCGCGAGATCGAAAAAAGAGGAAAATTGAACCCGCGGTACATTGGACCATTCGAGATTCTTGCTCGGATTGGTCTAGTGGCTTACAAGCTACAGCTACCCACCGAGTCTAGCAACGTACACCTAGTGTTCTGTCACACCCCAAAACCATGAACGGCGGAAACGTTCTGGGGCGGAGGACGTCATGTACAGTATCACAACAATGAAAAGTAGTAAACAAGCAACAACATCATCCATTGCATTAATAATATAATTTTAATACAAGTGTGTTCTGTCAAATTATAATAGACACTAAAGTATAAATCAAAATGAAAGATGAGTCTTGAACGAGCACCATCTTCTCTGAACCTTGCATCGGTACCTGTCTATGGTTGACCTGAGGATACAAGTTATTTTGAAAGCGAGTATCAGCTTTAAAGCTGGTGAGATCATAAGTATTTTAGTGTCTTAATTTGTATGTAAGTATTTGTATGTGTATGAACTGTAAGTATTTGTATGTATATGAATGATCCTAGGAAGCCCTATGTTTCCTACTAATCGTATCCTTCTACCAAGGCATCTAGAATCTGTGTGTGTGGCTCTTGTAAGAGTGTGTATTATTACAAATCTGACTATCATTAACCAAAAATATAGTTTCTACATTACCGTGCGTCATGTGAATGTTCACGAAGTGAATGTAATGGGAAAATGAAATAGTACTATGGTGTAGTGTCGAACTACAACCGTACTATTTACCTTAAGTCTAGGGTAATCTCGTAAGTACTGTAGTATTTGAAATAAGTGACTACCTCTGTACTCCTGTTGCCTTATTTGAGGGATAAGGCCTACTGTGATGGCTAGACCCCAGGCTAAATGCTCCCCTGTCAAAGGGATTTTGGGACCTTTACACGACCCCTGCCTGTATGCAAGCCGTGAACATCCACATTACTATGATCATGTATACCCGATATAACTATCACAATGCGTTGTGATTCATCGGTATAGTTAGATTATGAACTTGTTCTATGCTATAGCACCTAGTGATGTATGTCCTATCAAAGTATATGTAACCGCACTCATGTAAACGTATATATGTAAACGTAGTCATGTAAGCGTAATCTTGTAAAACATATCTATGTAACAGTATAGTATTGTACTGTAATGTTCTGCATGTGCTAGCTGTAACGTGTGTTCTCTCTCTATCTAGCATGTATAGTAATGTACTGTGTGTACTAGCTGTAATGTATGTTCTCTCTATCTAGCAAGTATTGACTCATGAATGAACTGACTCATTGTATGATATCGCGTTCTAGTAATAGTCCTAGTATCTTCCTAAACTACCCATATGGTAGCTTACTAGTAATGTAACTGGTACGTATGAACATGGATGTGTACTCTTGCTACCCAAGGGTATTGAACTGAACTGGAAGAACCTTTATGATTATATATGTACACATGATATATAACTAATATTTAAACGACTTTCGGACGGGTACCCGATATCCCACCAGACCACATCTCAAGCGCGAAAAGGAAATAGGGTGGATAGCATTTCTAAGTCTTTTAAACATTCCTTATATAAATATACATATATAAGCATCCAATTTATAATATAAAAGCATAAAGTAAGTTTTGTAAAACCTTTGAACATGATTACTATCTAAGAAAAGATCGACTTGATGTCAATCTATAAAACGGGTTGGAAGTATTTATCTAACAAAACAGTTTTAAATACAAAGAAACATTTGTTTGAAACACAATTGTAAATGAGTTTGAAATGAAGCATATAGTGTATAATGAACAATTACATCAGGAGTTTTAAACATATAAAACGTATATGAAAATCCTTTGAATAACAACTGTTTGGTAAAACAGCTAATGTGTAGAAAATCATTTGAATGCTGCTTATTAATCACATGTGATTGATATAATAACTAGCATGATTCTACTTGTATCCCCCCCCATAAAACATTTAAAAGCATTTAAAACATTGATTAAGGGGTATGAACTCACCTGTTGTGGGTGATACGGATGAATTGAAGAGGTAGGATGGCTAGGTGTCAAGAGAAGTCTTGAACACACTCTATGATCCTAGTTAACATATAATATCACATATATGTAATAAATTAGTCTATAAACAACTAATAAACAAGTCAAGACACCCTAGGACATGCTAAACACCTTTATCAAGTGTTATTAGCCTCTAGGATTGCATCTAAGTGTTTGTAGGGGAAGTTATTGTGTGTAGGGCTCAAGGAAAACTCCATAAGGGAGTTCACGACCCTAAAGACACTACTAAATGAGTTTATGGTCGTAAACTCATGAGTTTACGGCCGTAAGCTCATACTTCTATGTCCATTTGATGTTTGATGCTCTATAAGGTCCTAAGAAGCATTTCTACTTTAATGGTTTGGTCTAAGGAAGAGTTT
Source organism: Lactuca serriola (assembly GCF_051521515.1). NCBI lineage: Eukaryota > Viridiplantae > Streptophyta > Magnoliopsida > Asterales > Asteraceae > Lactuca > Lactuca serriola. The sequence goes on along the minus strand of NC_136408.1, from coordinate 143,826,996 downwards.
AGGGCATAATATAACTCCTTTCAGGAGTTTACGGCCCTGGGACCATATCCCTTGGAGATTACGGCCGTAATCTCCCTTGGGAGGCTGTTTGTGGTGTTTTCAAGTCCCTAATTTTACTAGGAACTAAACTTATGCTAGTGTACAAGGCTTTAGAAGAGTTTATAGCACCATTTGGCACTATTATTTGGAGTTCACAGCCCTGGAACTTCTTGGGCCGTGAACACCTTTTTCTTGGTGTTTTAAAGGTGTTTTCTAGTCCTAAACACATTAGGGTACTTGTCTAAATTATTCTCTTGTCTTAAGGAAGGTTTTTAGGGTGTTTTGGCACCTAAAAATGGAGTTCACGGCCCAAGAACTTCCTTGGCTGTGAACTCACTTTCACCCTTTGTTTATTAATGATTTTGTGGCCTAAACATGTCCTGGTAGTTCCTAGTTTGAGTTCCAAGGCTTTGAGGGACATTGGGCACACTTTGGCCCTTAAAAAGGAGTTTACTCTCCAAGTGTTCTTAGGCGGTAAACTCCCAAATCTTGGGGTTTTGATCTGATTTTGATGTTATAAAACACAATCTAAGCTATATAATATAACTAGATAGAAGTACTCACGATTTGGGATAAAAACCCGAAGATCCTTGAGAGAGAATTCGGCTTTTCTCTAGTTGGAAATGCAACTAATGAATGAATATGGTTCAGATTTCTATATATAGTCCTAAGATTTTTGGCAGAAAATATTTTATTCCCGGAATGAACTCTAATATCATAGAGTATTGGAATAACAGTGTTGCATAAAACCCTAGTGCATCCACTCTCCTGATATCTCCTTAAGTGCTAAATCTGAAATACTCAAACTTATACCCAAAGTCTGGAATTTCACTGTAACTGTTCTAACTTCTATTGGCTTGATATGGTTTGTTCAGAATGGAAATTTCGGGTTGTCATATCATCCCCCTGTTAAAGGGAATTTCGTTCCGAAATTAGAATTTAGAAAAGGAAGTAGGTTTGAATGATCGAGTCGCGAGGAGGAAACTTCCTAATCGATTGGTTCTAGCGCTCCTAAGTGAAATCGGGTTCTCGGTTGGTATCCCAATGAACCTTCACTAACTGGCAATGGCGTTGCTTCGTCCGCTTGACCTCTCGGTCGAGGGTCACTACGGTTCTAATACGAAGGCGAGGATCTCGACGAGTGGACTTACAAGAGTCCTAACGGAAAGGTATGGTTTCACGATCGAGACACGAAGAGTAGAATGTACGTTACTGAGTTCGCGGAGTAGATCTAGTCTGCGAGATACAGGACCGATTCTGGTAAGAATCTCGGAGGTCCTATCTATCTTGGATTTAGCTTTCCACGCTTTACGAAGCGTATTAAGCCGTTCCCAAAGTGAGACTTCCTAAAGAACTTGGTCTCTCACTTGGAATTTCCAAGGTTTCTTTTTCTTGCTCAACCTCCCAGTCAAGGGCCACCCCTTGATAGGTCAGAGTCGTAAAGGTTTCTGTAATATGTGAGGGGTTCTGAATGAACTATGACAGTAGGTCGGTAAGACCTAGAATTTGGCGAATGACTGTCGGCGTCTCTGGTTTCGACAATTTCTCAACGGTTTTGGCATATTGTAAGAGTACTCAAAATTTCCCACATCACTAACAGTGTGTCATAGAAATTTGTCTCTTCAATTTCAAAACCCGTGCCTAGGGAACTTCGTGAAAAGTACCTCTGAAGGTAATGTTCCCATGGTTTCCTTCTTACTACGAGGGTAGATAAGCAAGTCATTACATGGAGTAATGACGAACTGATCCAGGTAAGAAAGACGTACCCTACTCATTTAGCTCATGAATACTATGGGTGTATTAGTCTTATCCGAAGGGTATCACTATGGACGCGAAGTCTCCGCATCGAGTTCGGGAGGTAGTCTTCCACACATCCTTCCCTAACACTCGAACTGGTGATATTCGGATATCAGATCCATTTCTGAAAGTAATTCTTTCCTTGCGTTTGCTCAACCAAATCATTTATGCGAGGCAGAGATAACGATTTCTATTGAAAAATCTTCACGGAGTCCTTGATAGCCGAGGTACATACAATGCAATCCGTCGATCTCTGGAAGAATATGACCGGGGTTCTCCAGGGTGAGAAGCCTAGTCTTCTAATTCTATTTCTATGTAGTTCGCTAAGTTGTCCGGGCTGTTCTTGTATCTCCGTAGGTGTTTAGACTGTAGGGAAATCTGGTTACAGAAGTCGTACTACGTTCTAAGTTTGTTCACATGACGTTGCGATTACTCGTAGTCTTGGGCAGTCTCCGTCCTGAAGTTCATATTTAGGATTCATACATAGTTTCACAATCAAAATCTCGTGTATACGAGTCGTATATAATTAAGATTGAAAAGGTAGTCGAATAACTGATTCTTCTTTAAGCTCATATCCCATCGGGGAAAAAGAAATTAAAGTGGAATCATCAGTTCTAAACCTGTAGAACCTTTATTATATATTACCCTTATGTATACATTCCCCAGTGATAGATCAACCGCATGAATCCCTGGATTAAACTTGACGTACTGCACGAGTGGTACTTTGGGGATTTCTTCGGAAAAAGAAAAGAACTATGAGGTACTCCATGCATGAGTACTTCGGTGTTCTGATATGACGGCTTCGCTAAAACGACGTTTACTGACAAAGAGATGTACATATGTAGCAGTTTTTGTGAGGATCAAATTGAATCGAGTCATATGATAATGTCGGAATCATACAGAAACTTAAAGACATTAGATTTGAACATAAGGCGCTTACACACAAAACACAACCGTGCAACCATGAACAGAGTTACAGTACTTTAGACTTACTACAAGACTATGGCTGCGAATAAGGTATACTACAAAAGACAAGTATACGCAGCACGAGCATCCCTATACTGATAGGATACCACAAAAGATAAGACTCTGGTTGTACTAGCTTTGGATGGTCTATAAGTCTGTTACAACAAAACGCCTAAATTACATTAACGTGAGTCCTGAGTAGGCTCTCCTGTAGCTGTGATCCTGAGAATCTTCCCGTCTGCGCCAGAGTTCTGCGCTATCGGGCAATCCTTCTTGAGGTGTCCAATTTCACCGCATTGATGATATATCTGGACAGTACCAACATCTGTGGTGGAAGTGAAGTGTCGAGTAGGAGTTATGGGGACACGGTTGCTTTCATTGATCTTCTCTTTTGGATAATTTCTGTAATAGTGCCCTGCCTTACCACAACTATAGCAAACAAGGCTTGCTCCAGTGGTGGAGGTAGTTCTACAGAAACGAGCAATGTGCCCCATCTTGTTGCAATTATTGCATTCCCAAGCTCAGAAAATTCCCTTCTGGTGGTAGTTGCACTGGTCGCACATTGAGAGTGTCCCTTTATATGGTCTGCTCGGTACTGGGGTGACAGAGGTTTCCACTTGTGGTTGTTGCATGGCAATTCTCTGAAATCGCTTGCGTTCTACTTGGGCTTGACGTTTTCGTTTCTTGAACTCTGAGTTATTGTTTTGAGCACTGGCGACTGTTACTATTTGTTGATTTCTCGGATCGTTAACATGATTAGGATTGTCAACTCGTTTTTTAGTCTTGGTTGCGTTGCCAGTGTTGCGATTTGCAAGGACAGCTGTCACGGAAGCCATCACGGCAGCTGTAACAGCGGCTTGAAAAGTAGCGGCGTCCATAAGAAAAGTAGAGGTTTCGTTGCTCGACTGATTGTTTCCGGATGACGACATGATTCTGTAACATGAAAGATAAGGATTTTGTGAGCGATTCTGGTTGACCCTAGATGTATTTAGATTGTTCAAGTAAAGAGCAAGACTATGTTCTCGAAAGTTTGACCTACATCCCTATGATGCAGTCATAGACGGAATGGAAGTGTGTTCGCGAAGGTTTGACCTACATCCCTATGATGCAGTCCTAGTACTAGGTGGAAGTGAGTTTGTAGAATGGTCTCAAGACGTTTGTCGTTCAAGCCGAGGTATCGTTGGTTGGTGAATAACATGATCCAACCACTGAAAGAGATTTGGAAATGTCTCCGGAGCTAAGTTACTATAGTGCAATGACTTGACTAAAGCATGTTTCAGATAGACTCTAATGAAAGTATGATAAGAGTACTTGAATGAAGAATGACACAGAAGTTAGCCGACTGCCAAAATCTTTGATATTCATGACGTAAAAGTTCAGGAAAATGACCTTGTAAAGGTCTTACATCATATCCAGAGAAGATAGTTCTTGACAGCATAAAGACCTAACCAAAAATACTTATAGTACAAGGTAATTTCATAGAAAATGCCACATCGCGAGCATGTTCAAGGTTGTTGGTGCAAAGGATATGCATCCCTCTATTGGTGTCAACTTCCTCGATACGACGTAGGGTTGTCCTGCCCTGAATTTCATTTCGGGAAACTCTATGGATCAGGATTGGTAGAACTCTATCTGCTGTGCTCCCTTCATTTACGTTGTAGAAACTTCGGTCTGCATTAAACGGCATAGGTTGATCTTGATCTTCGCTCCATGGTTCCAAACATTCAACCCATGGAGGCGTTGGGCCATGAAAATCCGGACGAGGGTTAGGAATTGGAACGGGAGCTGCCTGGGGTAGGTTCTCAACCTCGGGTTCGGAGTTAGCACCATCCGAAAGGTCTTCATCATGGTGAGCATTCAAAGGAATCGGATGATCACTCTTTGGTTCTTCTCCAAACCATCCAGCAATGACTTCGTTCGGAAGGTACTGGTTGCCGTGGGGATGGACTCCAGCCATGTTATCTACGCGAGAATTGGGGTAAGAGAATAATTATTAGACGAACTATCTAAATAATTATTTAGAAAATCTTCATTAGTTACATCGCTATTTGTGAATTGCATACCAGTTATATGTAATCGAAACAGGATAGGCCTTCGAATAAGTGACCTTAACTCCAAATTCACATAGAATAGGGGTAAAGTAAAATTTTCACAGATTCTAAGTCTATAACATCCTAATTACATATAGCCTTAGCGTATCCACTTAGCAACTACCAACTTGGTAATGAAGATCCCATTTTAGTTCTCAAGTATAAAGTACTTATAGTAACAACAAATACCCCTATAGTATTTTAAGTTTAATGTTATGTTCTACTGTTCTCATTGTGGTAGGGTTGGTAAGATTTTTGACTTGTTGCAACCACACAATTAAACTTAGGCACATGCTAGTCAACCCTTGGATAATATAGGTGATCAGGCTATATCTTCCCAGTTTTGACCATATGTCTCTAAGCCCACCTGTGTTGCCCAACAATCTTAATTCTTTTGTACTGTCCTAGTGACACTGATTTTAGTATGAATGCAGGCATGCATACTTAATTAAATATTTTATTATTTAAAGTATAAACTCTTGGTCAGAGTATTTTTAATCCCATTGTATTTATAGTTAGTATATCTTTTATGGGTTGATATACTCGATTCACTATAAACAATGCTCTGATACCAATCTGTCACACCCCAAAATCATGAACGGCGGAAACGTTCTGGGGCGGAGGACGTCATTTACAGTATCACAACAATGAAAAGTAGTAAACAAGAAACAACATCATCCATTGAATTAATAATATAATTTTAATACAAGTGTGTTCTTTCAAATTATAATAGACACTAAAGTATAAATCAAAATGAAGGATGAGTCTTGAACAAGCACCATCTTCTCTGAACCTTGCATCGGTACCTGTCTATGGTTGACCTGAGGATACAAGTTATTTTGAAAGCGAGTATCAGCTTTAAAGCTGGTGAGATCATAAGTATTTTAGTGTCTTAATTTGTATGTAAGTATTTGTATGTGTATGAACTGTAAGTATTTGTATGTATATGAATGATCCTAGGAAGCCCTATGTTTCCTACTAATCATATCCTTCTACCAAGGCATCTAGTATCTGTGTGTGTGGCTCTTGTAAGAGTCTGTATTTTCCCAAATTTGACTATCATTAGATTACATACCTCTTGTTGTTATATTGCAATAACAACTTAAATCTTCAAACCCTTAGTCTTGAAAGCAAGCACCACAAGTGTAGTGCCTCTAATGGCTCAGAAACACCACAAACAATTCGAGAGGCTTTAGAGAGAGAAGGGAAGAGCTAGGAATTCATCCTTGGGACCTCTTAGGAGCATGTACTCGAATTCTCAAGGCCTAGGGGTCTTTATATAGGGTTTAGATTAGGGTTTCAGTCCTTATCCTTATCCAGTTGCTTGCCCATCAAGCAACCACAAGATAAGCCTTGAAAAACCCTTATCTCTTGGACCTTGGACGATTTTAAGGATATCCTTATCCTTGAATTCGTCCATCCTTTAACAAGGATAATTATTGCCCTATCTTGCAACTATCTCATAATTACAATTCAGCCCCTCTAGTTTAATTAATTACACTTGATCACAAAATTAATTCCTAATTAATTATTGACCAATATTAATTAAACAAATATGATTTTTCCTTTAATATATTATTCTTATAACATATTAATAAATCATAATAACCTCTCTCTCTATTTAATTTCTCCAGTCAAGTTGCTTTGGTGAAGGCAACCCAAAAGGACCACGCACAACTAGGTCAAGTACTTACCAAATATGGTTACGAGCTTAGACACTAATCCAACAGTCTCCCACTTGGATAAGTCTAGTAACCACAAATGCAACGTACGACTCGATTGGCAATCGTAGCTCTCAAATACGCTGTCAAACTCTGATCTTATCAGTAACCTGTCCTTTAGATAAGGGATCGTATAGTCCTCTGTTCAGATATTATTCGGACAATTCTATGGAATCTTTTGTCCAGCAGTTGGTTTGTCGACCTCATATTTATTCGACATAGAACTTAATCGAACACATCAATTTAGTTCTGACCGGGCCCGGCACATAAGTCAAATCAAATCATCGAGCGGCCGAGATATTGCTTTTACCCTCTTAGGATAAAAGTAACAGATAAACTTCGACTTATATGCATTTACTTATTCATTAGTCAACTATACACAACAATGCGTTTTATAAAATCAAGTTACTGATGCGGTTTCGCATTATCAATGTACAAATAATTAACAAATAACAAACCATATATCTAGGTTTTAAGACCATATGATATTATCGTCTTGCGATCACCCTTTTTTTATCACATTCCATAAGGTGATCCCAGCAAGCACGGGTTTATTCCAATGCTCAAAACTTGTTCATAAGCACTCATGAATGTTGCAGCAAACCTTTGCTATGTCTAATACCTTTCAGACACTCTACATACAAATTCATGACAATCTTCATTCATACCTACTTCCAACATATGAATGATTGTGGACCATTCGAATAATTCGATTATTCTTAATAACTCAATTATTCAGGAAGTCAAAACATGCAAATTGAAACAATAGTTAAACAATTAACACAAGATAGTAACTTTACTTACAAATAATACTCCTTTATTTAATCATCAAATGTTAATTATATTTATCTATTATATGTTTCTAAAACTATATAATCTAAACTAGTATCATCCTTCAGCCCAATGCTCCTAGCATGCTGCAAGTGCTTAACCCTACTCAGTCCCTTCGTAAGCGGATCTGTTGGGTTATCTTCTGATGATATCCTCTTAACCACGAGGTGTCTTTCTTCTACTCGATGTCTAATAAAGTCATACTTTATGTCGATATGCCGAGATCTACCATGATCCCTCGGTTCCTTGGTCAAGGCAACCGCTCCTTCATTATCACAGAAAATTTCCATAGGCTCCTTTATGGTAGGCACAACTCCAAGGTCACCAATGAAGTTCTTCAACCATATCGCCTCCTTTGTCGCTTCGCTCGCTGCAATGTACTCTGATTCGCACGTTGAATCAGCTACAGTTTCCTTCTTGTAACTTTTCCAAGTTACTGCTCCTCCATTCAGGGTAAAGACCCAGCCCGACTGCGAATGGTAGTTGTCCCTGTCGGTCTGAAAATTGGCGTCACTATACCCTCGCACCTTCAAGTCATCACTCCCTCCGAGGACTAAAAACCATTCCTTGGTCCTCCGAATGTACTTAAGGATATTCTTGACCGCATTCCAATGGACTCTGCCAGGGTTCCCTTGATATCTACTAACCATGCTCAAAGCAAAGGCTACATCAGGGTGAGTACAAGTCATAGCATACATGATTGAGCCAACTGCGGAAGCGTATGGAACTCGGCTCATTTCTGCTATCTCAACTTCGGTACTCGGACTTTGAGTCTTACTCAACTTGGCATTACTTTGTATCGGTAATTCTCCCTTCTTCGAATTTTCCATACTAAAACGTTTTAGTACTTTATCTAAGTAAGTGTTCTGACTAAGTCCTATTACTCTCTTACTTCATTCTCTCACTATCCTTATTCCCAAAATATTGGAAGCCTCTCCGAGGTCCTTCATAGGGAAACACCTCCCGAGCCAAGACTTAACCTCCTATAGTGTCGGGACGTCGTTTCCTATGAGTAGTATGTCATCGACATACAAAACGAGAAAGCTAACTATACCCCCACAGGCTTTGATATATACACATGATTCATCTTCGCTTCGTACAAATCCAAACTCTTTGAATTTCTCATCGAAACAAAGATTACATCTGTGAGACGCTTGCTTAAGCCCATAAATGGACTTCTCAAGCTTGCACACTCTATTCGGATGCTTCGTATCGACAAAACCCTCTGGCTGAGCCATGTAAACATCATCAGCCAACTTCCCATTAAAAAAAGCGGTCTTGACATCCATCTGCCATATTTCATAATCATGAAATACAACAATGGCTAGCATCACCCTAATAGACTTTATTTTCGCAACTGGTGAGAAGGTCTCATCATAGTCAACTCCAGGAGTTTGAGTAAAGCCCTTCGCAGCCAATCGCGCCTTATATATGTGTACATTTCCATCCACCTCGGTCTTCTTCTTGAAGATCCATTTGCACCCAACGGTCTTACGTCCGGGCACATTATCAACCAAATTCCAAACTTGGTTTTCATACATGGACTAGATCTCGCTGTCCATTGCCTCTTTCCATTTTGCAGACTTCGGGCCTGCCATGGCTTCCTTATAGCTTTTAGGTTCATCTAGATTTATAGTGTACCATCACTAACATACGTGTCCCCTTCGGTAGTAATATGAAAACCATAAAATTGGGGTTGAACTCTAACTCTTTCGGAACGTCTAAGAGGTAAGGACTCGTCAATCGGTTCAATCGGAGTTTCCTCCTCGGGTTGAGTGCCAGTGGCAGAGGTTCCTTCATCAATCGACTCTTGAATATCTTCAAGCTCGATTTGCCTCCCACTGTCTCCTTGGCTTATGAGTTCTCGCTCTCGGAAAACCCCTCTCCTTGCAATGAAGACAACATTGTCACTCGGTCTATAGAAGAGATATCCAGAGGATTTCTGCGGGTAGCCGATGAAAATACATCGCTCACTACGAGGTTCGAGCTTGTCCTGAGTATCTCGTCTTACGAAAGCCTCGCAACCCCAAACCTTGATATGTGCTAAGGAGTGAGCTTTCCCTGTCCACATCTCGTGAGGTGTTTTGGCAACCTTCTTCGTAGGGACTAGGTTAAGGATATGGGCGGCAGTCTCTAAGGCATACCCCTAGAAAGAGATAAGTAGTGAAGCACGAGTCATCATAGAATTGACCATGTCTAACAAGGTTCGATTACGCCTTTCTGCCACACCATTCAACTGCGGTGTCCTAGTTGGCGTCAATTGTGAAACTATTTCACACTCCTTGAGATAGTCGTGGAATTCAAGACTTAGGTACTCTCCTCCTCGATCGGACCGAAGCATCTTGATTTTCCTGCCCAACTGATTCTCCACTTCATGTTTGAATTCTTTGAACTTTTCAAACGTTTCTAACTTTTGCTTGATTAAGTAAATATACCCATATCTACTATAATCATCGGTGAAAGTCACATAGAAGCGATTCGCATCCTTTGTGGTGGATCTAAAGGGTCCACATACATCGGTATGTATGAGGTCCAATAAACCCTCACCCTTTCACATGTACTAGTGAAGGGTGACTTGGTCATCTTTCCAAGTAAACAAGACTCGCATGTGTCATCTTCCCTAAGGTCGAATGACTCCAACACTCCATCCTTTTGGAGTTTGGCTATGCTCTTCTTGTTGACATGTCCAAGACGACAATGCCACAAGGATGCTTTATCCATACTATTGGAAGAATCCATGCATAAACATCATTTCCTAAGTTATCTACAATCATAACAGTTTCATAAATTCCATTACATGGTATTGCTTCAAAATATAAGACACCATTTAGATAAGCACAAATAGAACCATTCTCATTATTAAAAGAAAATCAAAATCCTTGTCTCAACAAACCATGAAATGAAATGATGTTTCTTTCCATTTCTGGCGAGTAGCAACAGTTATTTAAATCTAAACATAAACCATTACTAAGCACTAAAGAATACACTCCAATCTTGGTCACAGGCAACGATCTTCTGTTCCCCATGATTAGATTTATTCTTCCATGCTCCACATCCCTATTTCTTCTTAGTCCCTGCAATTCAGAACAAATGTGGTAACCACACCCGGTATCAAGACCCAAGAAATAGCATGAGGTGAATCATTATATTTAATTGTATAAATACCTGCGAAAGATGGCTTGATCTTTCCTTCCTTGATAGCTTGCAGGTATTCTGGGCAGCTTCTCTTCCAATGCCCTATTTTGTGGCAATGGTGGCACTCTGCCTCCTTTGGGTTTGGACAGGGTTTAGCAGGATCAACTTTGGTCCCACTAGAAGAGGCACCATCTCGGGACTTAACTTTGCGATGGTTCTTAGATGAAGCCTTCCTCTTCTTTCCTCTTCCTTGCCCAATGGCCAAAACAGGAGCAGCGGGTGGATTGGGAGTTGGTGCAACAGACTTGTCCTTGAGGTTGCTCTCAGCAACCCTTAGGAGACCTTGGAGTTTGCTTAGGGTGACCTCTTCCTTGTTCATGTGGTAGGTCATCCTAAATTGGTTGTAACACGGAGGTAAGCAATGAAGCACCATTTCGATATCCAAATCTTCCCCAAAGTCGACATTCAACTTGCAAAGACGATCGACATACCTTTGCATCTTTTGCAGGTGCACGGTTAGAGATTCTCCATGACCCATCTTAGCGGAGATCATGTTAGTGAAGATCTCATAACGTTCCTGCCTCGCGTTTTGATGGTATCTCTCCAATAAGTCTTGGTGCATTTCGTACGGATACATGTCCTCATAGGACTTTTGGAATTCGGAGTTCATTGTGGCTATCATGATGCAATGAACCTTCGTTGCATCACGTTCATGAGTCTCAAAAGCAGTCATTTCAGCCGGAGTAGCACTTTCTGGATTGATCTTCTCGGGCTTCTCATCAAGGACATACTCCTTGTCCTCGTAGCGAGCAATTGTGCGAATGTATCTTATCCATTTGCTAAAGTTCGTTCCATCGAAAGTCACCTTTTTACAAAGGCTCATCAATGTGAATGAACTCGCAGCAGCGTTGTTTGCGTTTGACATCTACAAATAGAAAGGACAAAGATAGATTAGAATTTGAATCCCTAATTATCACCCAACATGAAAAATTAGGGCTAGGATCCAACAACATTATTTACATGTTAGAAAAGTGATGCCGTAATCCAACATGCAAACAATTTGAAGGTAAGTGAATGACGATTCACTAATTCTCCACCATGAAAACCTAACTTTAAGTTCTAAATGTATTGAGAATTCCTAGGTTTCGATAAGATTCATTGAACTTTTCAATGGAATGTTTAAATCTCGATATGCCCCTCTCGTTTGTGATTGGGATACCGAGGATCACAAAGTGGGTGTGAATAACCATGCAAATCTACACGGTGCCTTCATTGTAACAATCACATATTCGATGTGCCGGTAAACCACACACGCTCCACCGAACTATGATAAACAATGAATCACCCTTTACCACCTTTGCTTAGAACCATTTAGTGTGCCGGTAAACCACGCACGCTCCACTAACTTCTTAGTAAGGGTGCAAAGTGTAATTTCATGGGATTTGCATCAATTCACTTTTCCTAAAGTAACTAGGATTGGGGATTTTGAAAACATGTAGTTACTTTGTATTCTTATATTATACTTTTAATGAGGAGATGAGGTTGCCCTATCCTACCCGTTTAGCTAACGACCCTCCACCAGTCAAGCAAGCGGTGGGTGTTAGTGTACACCCATTAAGCGCCATTTTATAGGCAGCAACCTTATACCCACCTTACAGACTGGCTTCGTGAATGAGGCCTACTAACGGTAAGACTAGCATTTTAATTATACATATATATTTATTAAGCTTGTAATAATATAATAGTATAGGGTGTATTTTAAACATTTCAAAATACTAGGGTTTTAATTAAAAATTTTCAAAATTTAATACCATTTAAATTAAAAATTTTAAATATTAAAAAACTCTTGATTTAATAATTATCTTAAATTAAGCTATTAATTTCAAATTATCAAATCATAAAGGATTATCTAAATCATATGGATAATTACCATTTAAACATTTAAGTTATCCTAATCCCTTAAATCCCTCTATAAATTTCGAAAATAGGGATGGGATAATTCATGATCTTTAATTACCATATTTAACTATTAAAGGATAATTACAAAATATGGGATTATCCAAATCCCTAAAATTTAGGATCTTATATTGGGGAAGGAGGCTAATCTCGAAATCTAAGGGTTTGCAAACCCTAGATTTTGAAATCTTGGATTAAAGGAGAGGATTCAAAAAACCTTTCTACAATTTTCGCAAATTAGGGTTAGGAAACCCTAATCTCGAAATTTTCATGCCTCCTAGGGTTTATTGGCTATAAACCCTAATTTGTCAAGTTCATACAATTGTATAATGCTAATTGAACACAATTCAACCAATGGCTCTGATACCACTGTTGGGTTTTAAACAAACAATCCTATGTGTACATGCAACCCCAGATTTGGATCTATGTTTTGCTATTAGATACACAACATTATGAACACAAGAATAAAACCCTAAAGTACAATGCTATTTTCGAAATTAATATACAAGGTTAGATTACATACCTCTTGTTGTTATATTGCAATAACAACTTAAATCTTCAAACCCTTACTCTTGAAAGCAAGCACCACAAGTGTAGTGCCTCTAATGGCTCACAAACACCACAAGCAATTAGAGAGGCTTTAGAGAGAAAAGGGAAGAGGTGGGAATTCGTCCTTGGGACCTCTTAGGAGCATGTACACGAATTCTCAAGGCCTAGGGGTCTTTATATAGGGTTTAGATTAGGGTTTCAGTCCTTATGCTTATCCAGTTGCTTGCCCATCAAGCAACCACAAGATAAGCCTTGAAAATCCCTTATCTCTTGGACCTTGGATGATTTTAAGGATATCCTTATCCTTGAATTCGTCCATCCTTTAACAAGGATAATTATTGCCCTATCTTGAAACTATCTCATAATTACAATTCTACCCCTCTAATTTAATTAATTACACTTGATCACAAAATTAATTCCTAATTAATTATTGACCAATATTAATTAAACAAATATGATTTTTCCTTTAATATATTATTTTGATAACATATAAATAAATCGTAATAACTCTCTCTCTATTTAATTTCTCCAGTCAAGTTGCTTTGGTGAAGGCAACCCAAAAGGACCATGCACAACCGGGTCAAGTACTTACCAAATATGGTTACGAGCTTAGACACTAATCCAACAGTCTCCCACTTGGATAAGTCTAGTAACCACAAATGCAATGTACTACTTGATTGGCAATCGTAGCTCTCAAAGACGCTGTCAAACTCTGATCTAATCAGTAACCTGTCCTTTAGATAAGGGATTGTATAGTCCTCTGTTCAGATATTATGCGGACAATTCTATGGAATCTTTTGTCCAGCAGTTGGTTTCTCGATCTCAGATTTATTCGACATAGAACTTAATCGAACACATCAATTTAGTTCTGACCGGGCCCGGCACATAAGTCAAATCAAATCATCGAGCGGCCGAGATATCGCTTTTACCCTCTTAGGATAAAAGTAATAGATAAACTTCGACTTATATGCATTTACTTATTCATTAATCAAGTATACACAACAATGCATTTTATAACATCAAGTTACCGATGTGGTTTCGCATTATCAATGTACAACCAATTAACAAATAACAAACCATATATCTAGGTTTTAAGACCATATGATATTATCGTCTTGCGATCACCCTTTTTTATCACATTCCATAAGGTGATCCCAGCAAGCACGGGTTTATTCCAATGCTCAAAACTTGTTCATAAGCACTCATGAATGTTGTAGCAAACCTTTGCTATGTCTAATACCTTTCAGACACTCTACATACCAATTCATGACAATCTTCATTCATACCTACTTCCAACATATGAACGATTGTGGACCATTCGAATAATTCGATTATTCTTAATAACTCAATTATTCAGGAAGTCAAAACATGCGAATTGAAACAATAGTTAAACAATTAACACAAGACAGTAACTTTACTTATAGATAATACTCCTTTATTTAATCATCAAATGTCAATTACATTTATCTATTATATGTTTCTAAAACTATCTAATCTAAACTAGTATCATCCTTCAGCCCAATGCTCCTAGCATGCTGCAAGTGCATAACCCTACTCAGTCCCTTCGTAACCGGATCTGCTGGGTTATCTTCTGATGATATCCTCTTAAACACGAGGTGTCCTTCTTCTACTCGATGTCTAATAAAGTGATACTTTATGTCGATATGCCGAGATCTACCATGATCCCTCGGTTCCTTGGTCAAGGCAACCGCTCCCTCATTATCATAGAAAATTTCCATAGGCTCCTTTATGGTAGGCACAACTCCAAGGTCACCAATGAAGTTCTTCAACCATATCGCCTCCTTTGACGCTTCGCTCACTGAAATGTACTCTAATTTGCACGTTGAATAAGCTACAGTTTCCTGCTTGGAACTTTTCCAAGTTACTGCTCCTCCATTCAGGGTAAAGACCCAGCCTGACTGCGAACGGTAGTTGTCCCTGTCGGTCTGAAAGCTGGCGTCACTATACCCTCGCACTTTCAAGTCATCACTCCCTCCGAGGAATAAAAACCATTCTTTGGTCCTCCGAAGATACTTAAGGATATTCTTGACCACAATCCAATGGGCTCTACCAGGGTTCCCTTGATATCTACTAACCATGCTCAAAGCAAAGGCTACATCTGGGCGAGTACAAGTCATAGCATACATGATTGAGCCAACTGCGGAAGCGTATGGAACTCGGCTCATTTCTGCTATCTCAGCTTCAGTACTCGGACTTTGAGTCTTACTCAACTTGGCATTACTTTTTATCGGTAATTCTCCCTTCTTCGAATTTTCCATACTAAAACGTTTTAGTACTTTATCTAAGTAAGTGTTCTGACTAAGTCCTATTAGTCTCTTACTTCGTTCTCTCACTATCCTTATTCCCAAAATATAGGAAGCCTCTCCAAGGTCCTTCATAGCGAAACCGCTCCCGAGCCAGGACTTAACCTCTTGTAGTGTCGGGACGTCGTTTCCTATGAGTAGTATGTCATCGGCATACAAAACGAGGAAGCTAACTATACTCCCACTGGATTTGACATATACACATGATTCATCTTCGCTTCGTACAAATCCAAACTCTTTCACTTTCTCATCTAAACAAAGATTCCATCTACGAGACGCTTGCTTCAGCCCATAAATGGACTTCTCAAGCTTGTACACTCTATTCGGATTCTTCGTATCGACAAAACCCTCTGGCTAAGCCATGTAAACATCCTCAGCCAACTTCCCATTAAGAAAAGCGGTCTTGACATCCATCTGCCATATTTCATAATCATGAAATGCAACAATGGCTAGCATCACCCTAATAGACTTTATTTTCACAACTGGTGAGAAGGTCTCATCATAGCCAACTCCGGGAGTTTGAGTAAAGCCCTTCGCAGCCAATCGCGCCTTATATGTGTGTACATTTCCATCCACGTCGGTCCTCTTCTTGAAGATCCATTTGCACCCAACGGTCTTACGTCCGGGCACATTATACACCAAATTCCAAACTTGGTTGTCATACATGGACTGGATCTCGCTGTCCATTGCCTCTTTCCATTTTGCAGACTCCGGTCCTGCCATGGCTTTCTTATAGCTTTTAGGTTCATCTAGATTTATTAGTGTACCATCACTAATATACGTGTCCCCTTCGATAGTAATATAGAAACCATAAAACTGGGGTTGAACTCTAACTCTTTCGGAACGTCTAAGAGGTAACGACTCGTCAATCGGTTCAACCGGAGTTTCCTCCTCGGGTTGAGTGCCAGTGGTAGAGGTTCCTTCATGAATCGTCTCTTGAATATCTTCAAGCTCGATTTGCCTCCCACTGTCTCCTTGCCTTATGAGTTCTCGCTCTCGGAAAACCCCTCTCCTTGCAATGAAGACAACATTGTCACTCGGTCTATAGAAGAGATATCCAAAGGATTTCTGCGGGTAGCCGATGAAAATACATCGCTCACTACGAGGTTCGAGCTTGTCGTGAGTATCTCGTCTTACGAAAGCCTCGCAACCCCAAACCTTGATATGTACCAACGAGGGAGGTTTCCCTTTCCACATCTCGTGAGGTGTTTTGGCAACCTTCTTCGTAGGGACTAGGTTAAGGATATGGGCGGCAGTCTCTAAGTCATACCCCCAGAAAGAGATAAGTAGTGAAGCACGACTCATCATAGAACGGACCATGTCTAACAAGGTTCGATTACGCCTTTCTGCCACACCATTCAACTGCGGTGTCCTAGGTGGCGTCAATTGTAAAACTATTCCACACTCCTTGAGATAGTCATGGAATTCAAGACTTAGGTACTCTCCTCCTCGATCGGACCGAAGCATCTTGATTTTCCTGCCCAACTAATTCTCCACTTCATGTTTGAATTCTTTGAACTTTTCAAACGATTCTGACTTTTGCTTGATTAAGTAAATATACCCATATCTACTATAATCATTGGTGAAAGTCACATAGAAGCGGTTCGCATCCTTTGTGGTGGATCTAAAGGGTCCACATACATCGGTATGTATGAGGTCCAATAAACCCTCACCCCTTTCACATGTACTAGTGAAGGGTGACTTGGTCATCTTTCCAAGTAAACAAGACTCGCATGTGTCATCTTCCCTAAGGTCGAATGACTCCAACACTCCATCCTTCTGGAGTTTGGCTATGCGCTTCTTGTTGACATGTCCAAGACGACAATGCCACAAGGATGCTTTATCCATACTATTGGAAGAATCCATGCATAAACATCATTTCCTAGGTTATCTACAATCATAACAGTTTCATAAATTCCATTACATGGTATTGCTTCAAAATATAAGACACCATTTAGATAAGCACAAATAGAACCATTCTCATTATTAAAAGAAAATCAAAATCCTTGTCTAAACAAACCATGAAATGAAATGATGTTTCTTGCCATTTCTGGCAAGTAGCAACAATTATTTAAATCTAAACATAAACCATTACTAAGCACTAAAGAATATACTCCAATCTTGGTCACAGGCGACAATCTTCTGTTCCCCATGATTAGATTTATTCTTCCATGCTCCACATCCCTATTTCTTCTTAGTTCCTGCAATTCAGAACAAATGTGGTAACCACACCCGGTATCAAGAACCCAAGAAATAGCATGAGGTGAATCATTAGATTTAATTGTATAAATACCTACGAAAGATGGCTTGATCTTTCCTTCCTTGATAGCTTGCAGGTATTCTGGGCAGCTTCTCTTCCAATGCCCTATTTTGTGGCAATGGTGGCACTCTGCCTCCTTTGGGTTTGGACAGGGTTTAGCAGGATCAACTTTGGTCCCACTAGAAGAGGCACCATCTCGGGACTTAACTTTGCGATGGTTCTTAGACGAAGCCTTCCTCTTCTTCCCTCTTCCTTGCCCAATGGCCAAAACAGGAGCAGCGGTTGGATTGGGAGTTGGTGCAACAGACTTGTCCTTGAGGTTGCTCTCAGCAACCCTTAGGAGACCTTGGAGTTTGCTTAGGGTGACCTCTTCCTTGTTCATGTGGTAGGTCATCCTAAATTGCTTGTAACACGGAGGTAAGGAATGAAGCACCATGTCGATAGCCAAATCTTCCCCAAAGTCGACATTCAACTTGCAAAGACGATCGACATACCTTTGCATCTTTTGCAGGTGCACGGTTAGAGATTCTCCATGACCCATCTTAGCGGCGATCATGTTAGTGAAGATCTCATAACGTTCCGGCCTTGCGTTTTTATGGTATCTCTCCAATAAGTCTTGGTGCATTTCGTACGGATACATGTCCTCATAGGACTTTTGGAATTCGGAGTTCATTGTGGCTATCATGATGCAATGAACCTTCATTGCATCACGTTCATGAGTCTCAAAAGCAATCATTTCAGCCGGAGTAGCACTTTCTGGATTGATCTTCTCGGGCTTCTCATCAAGGACATACTCCTTGTCCTCGTAGCGAGCAATTGTGCGAATGTATCTTATCCATTCGCTAAAGTTCGTTCCATCGAAAGTCACCTTTTTGCAAAGGCTCATCAATGTGAATGAACTCGCAGCAGCGTTGTTTGCGTTTGACATCTACAAATAGAAAGGACAAAGATAGATTAGAATTTGAATCCCTAATTATCACCCAACATGAAAAATTAGGGCTAGGATCCAA
Source organism: Lactuca serriola (assembly GCF_051521515.1). Taxonomy (NCBI): domain Eukaryota; kingdom Viridiplantae; phylum Streptophyta; class Magnoliopsida; order Asterales; family Asteraceae; genus Lactuca; species Lactuca serriola. Next base: position 143,808,318 of record NC_136408.1, on the reverse strand, counting down.
CAACATTATTTACATTTTAGAAAAGGGATGCCGTAATCCAACATGCAAACAATTTGAAGGTAAGTGAATGACGATTCACTAATATTCCGACATGAAAACCTAACTTTAAGTTCTAAATGTATTGAGAATTCCTAGGTTTCGATGAGATTCATTGAACTTTTCAATGGCATTTTTAAATCTCGATATGCCCCTCTCGTTTGTGACTGGGATACCGAGGATCACAAAGTGGGTGTGAATAACCATGCAAATCTACACGGTTCCTTCATTGTAACAATCACCTATTCGATGTGCCGGTAAACCACACACGCTCCACCGAACTATGATAAACAATGAATCACCCTTTACCACCTTTGCTTAGAACCATTTAGTGTGCCGGTAAACCACGCACGCTCCACTAACTTCTTAGCAAGGGTGCAAAGTGTAATTTCATGGGATTTGTATCAATTCACTTTTCCTAAAGTAACTAGGATTGGGGATTTTGAAAACATGTAGTTACTTTGTATTCTTATATTATACTTTTAATGAGGAGATGAGGTTGCCCTATCCTACCCGTTCGGCTAACGACCCTCCACCAGTCAAGCGAGCGGTGGGTGTGAGTGTACACCCATTAAGCGCCATTTTATAGGCAGCAACCTTATACCCACATTATAGACTGGCTTCGTGAATGAGGCCTACTAACGGTAAGACTAGCATTTTAATTATACATATATATTTATTAAGCTTGTAATAATATAATAGTATAGGGTGTATTTTAAACATTTCAAAATACTAGGGTTTTAATTAAAAATTTTCAAAATTTAATACCATTTAAATTAAAAATTTTAAATATTAAAAACTCTTGATTTAATAATTATCTTAAATTAAACTATTAATTTCAAATTATCAAATCATAAGAGATTATCTAAATCATATGGATAATTATCATTTAAACATTTAAGTTATCCTAATCCCTTAAATCCCTCTATAAATTTCGAAAATAGGGATGGGATAATTCATGATCTTTAATTACCATATTTAACTATTAAAGGATAATTACAAGATATGGGATTATCCAAATCCCTAAAATTTAGGATCTTATCTTGGGGAAGGAGGCTAATCTCGAAATCTAAGGGTTTGCAAACCCTAGATTTCGAAATCTTGGATTAAAGGAAAGGATTCAAAAAACCTTTCTACAATTTTCGCAAATTAGGGTTAGGAAACCCTAATCTCGAAATTTTCATGCCACCTAGGGTTTATTGGCTATAAACCCTAATTTGTCAAGTTCATACAATTGTATAATCCTAATTGAAAACAATTCAACCAATGGCTCTGATAACACTGTTGGGTTTTAAACAAACAATCTTATGTGTACATGCAACCCTAGATTTGGATCTATGTTTTGCTATTAGATACACAACATTATGAACACAAGAATAAAACCCTAAAGTACAATGCTATTTTCAAAATTAATATACAAGGTTAGATTACATACCTCTTGTTGTTATATTGCAATAACAACTTAAATCTTCAAACCCTTAGTCTTGAAAGCAAGCACCTCAAGTGTAGTGCCTCTAATGGCTCACAAACACCACAAGCAATTGGAGAGGCTTTAGAGAGAGAAGGGAAGAGGTTGGAATTCATCCTTGGGACCTCTTAGGATCATGTACACGAATTCTCAAGGCCTAGGGGTCTTTATATAGGGTTTAGATTAGGGTTTCATTCCTTATCCTTATCCAGTTGCTTGCCCATCAAGCAACCACAAGATAAGCCTTGAAAAACCCTTATCTCTTGGACCTTGGACGATTTTAAGGATATCCTTATCCTTGAATTCCTCCATCCTTTAACAAGGATAATTATTGCCCTATCCTGCAACTATCTCATAATTACAATTCAGCCCCTCTAGTTTAATTAATTACACTTGATCACAAAATTAATTCCTAATTAATTATTGACCAATATTAATTAAACAAGTTGCTTTGGTGAAGGCAACCCAAAAGGACCATGCACAACCGGGTCAAGTACTTACCAAATATGGTTACGGGCTTAGACACTAATCCAACAGAAGATGTGTTCAATTGATCTATTTCACAAAGGAAGGACCATAGGTAAACATAGTGTGCATACTTGGAGCATGGCATAACTATTGTTTTAATTCATGTATTAAGTTGATTAATCGAAACATTATACAATGAATAATATGTAATCAATATGGTGATTAAATAAAAGGTGTTTTATTTATATTCATAAGTTCTGAGACCATATTGGATTCGATTATTCTTGTGTTTCACTTTGCATGTTTTGACTTCCCGAATAACTAGGTTATTCAAAATATCCACAGTCGATCATTCTTTGGAAGTAGGTATTGAGGCAAGATTGTCATGAATCTGATTGTAGATTGTCTAGGTGTTTTAGATATAGCACAAGTTTGTTGTCGTGTTCATGAGTACTATTGGAATAAGATTCGAGTATTAGAGTAAACCCATGCTCATCTGAATCACTTCATGGATTTTATCATGAGTGATTGGTGAGACGATAATATCTTAGATTCTTGAAATGGAGACATGTCAGTTGTAGTTGCAAGTCGGTTGCACATTGACATATGTAAATGCACTAGTAACTTGGTGTTATAAAACATATTGTTGTGTGTAATTTGATGAGTAAGTACAAAAAAATTTGAGTCGAATTTTATCCATCCCTTTTACCCTTAGAGGGACAAAAGTGATATCTATAGGCCCCTCGATGATTTAGTGATGACAACCCTAAGTGCTTGGCCAAGCCTGGACTGATTTGATTTGTTCAATCATTCAGTTGTCATAAATCGGAGAATCAAGAAACAACAGATGGACAGAGAGAATGATAATAATTCATGTCTCATTTCCATATGATATCTAGAATGGAGGAATATATGATCCCTTATCTAATTGGCGCGTCATTGACTAGGTCCGAGTTTGACAACGGCTTTTAAGAGCTACGATAGCTACTCATGATTTTGAAGTCGTACTTGCAATAATAGTTATTAGACTTATCCAAGTTGGAGACTGTTGGATTAGGTGTCTAAGCCTATAAAAATAATTGGCATGTACTTGACCCGAGAGTAGCATGGTCCATTTGGGTTGCATATCACCACGACAACTTGATAGGATGGACTTTTGAGAAGAGGCTAGTTATGGTTTATTAATATATTATAAGTTCTAATATATTAATATGAAATCATATGATTTAATTAGTATTGATGAAGAAGACTAATTATGTAAATTAGTTTTATATATATGGTTTGGGTTTATGATACATGATGGACTAAGTTTATGGATGAATCCATAAAGTGTTTGCCCACTTGAATCCTGGATCGTGAATAAGAAGCCCAAGTATATGGATTAGGGTTTACCCATGACTCTTGGATTCCTACACTATATATATGATATCATATAGCCTAAAAATGGTTTCACAAGTTTTGCTAGAGTTTTATTGGAGAGCCATAACCGATTTTAGTGTGTATAAACTCTCTCAAAAGTCATCCTTTGTCTAAGGTGTGTTGTGAACCATTTGAGGTGTCACACTTGGGGTACTAAGTTCTTAAAGGCCAAATAAAACAAGTTCTACAAGCTACATAAAGAAGTAAACTCCTAACTAGTATTTTATGTTGTTTATCTCAATTGCATGCTAAATGTAGGCTTAATGCTTGGAAACAACATTGCAAGTATAATTAGAGAAAACATAGATACAAATCATTTAGGTTTGTATCAGCACCATAGGATGTTGTAGTATACTAAAACCCATCAGAGAGTACTTAACACTTTTCTTTATAAAAGAGGTCAACATTTTTCTTAAAATTATAACTAGTTTATAAGTTATAAATTTCAACATTTTGGTAAAAGATAAAAGAATTAATCTAGTAAAAAGTGTTGTACATGACTTATTAATTAATACCATATGAAATTATATAATTTTACTTGCTATTAGAAATTAACATTTCCATGAAATAAATAATTTTCAATTAGCTATGAGAGTTTATCGAATATTTATTAAAATCAATTTCCAATAAATAATCAATTAATTATATCAAGTTGTTGTTAGTGTGACCCTTAGGTTCATATGTTAGTTAGTAATATCCTTTTAATAAGACTTTAGAGCATACAAGATCTTTCATAAATAAATATTACAACCATATTAAACAAATTAATACACACACATTCACAAGAGGTCCATGACTAGTTTTTGTAGACCATATATATATATATATATATATATATATATATATATATATATATATATATATATATATATATGTATATACACATACACACACTCACTTACTTAAAATTATATAAAACAACTCTTTGTTTTCTTAAACAAGTTTTGTGAAAAAAATGCATGTAAACTTTTGTCACCAAAAAAATAACAAATATAAAGTTTTTAAAGAAAATATGTATGGATTTTCTTGCAACAAGAAAAAATATCTATATTTTTCAAAAGAAAACATTTCTTCAACTTAACAAATAATCTAACTAATCTTCCAAAAATGACTCTGATACCAATTGTTGGGTTTTTTTTTCTAAAATAGATCAATTATACTCTAAAAAATGATGTAATTAGTAACGAAATCATTTTTTAGATAAACAAAAACCATTTTAACCCACAAAAGATCATTTTGAAAGAAATTAGAAAAATTTAAACATAACCAAAGGAAAGAAGAAATTTACAACCTTTGACGTACTTGGCTTGTTTTGGCAATTAGGAAGTTTATGAAGATGACAACAAGCTCCTAAGTAGAAGCTTTGTAGAGATATCCAGCAAAAATTTGTGAACTTGATAAGATACAAGTATTCTTCTTGCAATAATAATATTGTTAAGCCTCTAAGAACAAGGCTTTTGTTACAAAAGAGAGTTCAAGTATCAACTTCTTCCTAGTTTGATCTTAACATTTTAAGAAACAAGACTAGAGAGAATATGTAGATGTAAAGACATAAATTTTGTGGTTTTTAACTAGTGAAAGAAGGAAGAAAAGTAGCTCTTTTAAGTCCTTACTTTAATCATTTATCACATGGGTCTTAACACTTTAAGGCCAATGCTTCACCATTGTGTCAATACACACTTTAAAAGCATGTTCCTTATATTATAATAATCAAAAGCTTTCTCATTGTCCTCATGCATGAAACACAAGGTTTTATTTATATAAAAGGAAAGATTTTTATAAAATATTGATGGGTTTTGAGGAAAAGAACATCCTATGTGTACATGCAAAACCCAAAAGCTTTGGATCTAGGTTTCTCTATAGTACATGAAAATTTATCCAATGCTTTTAAACCCTAATCTAGCATATAACAAAACGAACTGAATATCAAATAAGCAAGTTAGATGAATACCTTGATTGTTGATTGTAGATATTGAAGCTTTGAAAACCTTATCACCCTAAATGGTGTGCCTCTAATGAATCACAAATACCAAAAGCAATTGGCTGAAGCAACAGAGAGAGGGGAGAGGGAAAAATCAACTCCAAGACTCCTAGGGTTTCAGTCTAGCCGAAATCTCATGCCTAAGGGGTCCTTATATATGTTTGGGAATTAGGGTTTCAGTGATTATCCTTATCTGGTTACTTAGCCACCAAGCAAACCAAGTATAATTCTAGAAATCCCTTTGACGAATTCCTAAGGCCTTATCCTTAGAATTCGTCCACCCTATACTCTAAGGCTTCCTTACCCAACTTTGCAACTATCACATAATTACAAGTTCAGTCCCTTTAATTCAATTAACCTCTTTTGACCATAAAATTAATTCTTGACCAATGTTAATTAAACAAATATGATTTCTCCTTTAATATATTATTCTTATAATATATTAATAAACCATAACATGTTCTTTCTCTATTATTCATCCAGTCAAGTTGCTTTGGTGAAGATAACCCAAAAGAACCACGCACAACCAGGTTAAGTACATACCAAATATAGTTATGGACTATGGACTGTCAGAATAATCTCATTATTCAGGAAGTCAAAACATGCAAAGTGAAACAATAGGTAAATGATTAACACAACACAGTAACTTTACTCATAAATAATACTCCATTATTTATTCATCAACTGTTAATTACAATTTATCTATTACACGTTTCGACGCTATCTAATCTAAACTAATATTGTCCTTCAGCCCAATGCTTCTAGTGTGCTGCAAGTGCTTAACCCTTCTTAGTCCCTTCGTAAGGGGATCTGTTGGGTTATCCTCTGAATATACCCTCTTCACTACGAGGAGTCCCTCTTCCACCCGATGTCTAATAAAATGATATTTCCTGTCGATATGTCGATATGTCGATATGTCGATATGTCGATATGTCGGGATCTACCATGATCACAGAAAATTTCCATAGGCTCCTTTACGGCTGGAACAACTCAAGGCCTTCGATGAAGTTCTTCAACCATATCCCCTCCTTTGACGCTTCGCTCTCTGCTATGTACTCTGATTCGCACGTTGAATCAGATACGATATCATGTTGGGAACATTTCCAAGTCACTGCTCCTCCATTTAAGGTAAAGACCCATCCCGACTGTGATCGGTAATTATCTTAGTCTGTGTGAAAACTGGCGTCACTATACCCTCGCACCCTTAAGTCATCACTCCCACCGAGGACTAGAAACCATTCCTTGATCCTCCGAAGGTACTTAAGAATGTTCTTAACTACGCTCCAATACGCTCTACCCGGGTTCCCTTGATATCTGCTGACCATGCTCAAAGCAAACGCCACATCAAGGTGAGTACAATTGATAGCATACATGATCGAGCCAACTATGGAAGCTTAAGGTACTCGACTCATTTATGCTATCTCAGCCTCGGTACTCGGACTTTGAGTTTTACTCAACTTGGTATTGCTTTGGATCTGTAACTCCCCTTTTTTGGAATTCTCCATACTAAAACACTTTAGTACCTTGTCCAAGTAAGTATTCTGACTAAGTCTTATCAGTCTCTTACTCATTATCCTTATTCCCAAAATATAGGCAGCCTCTGCGAGGTCCTTCATAGCGAAACACTTCCGAAGCTAGGACTTAACCTCCTGTAGGATCGGGATGTCATTTCCTACGAGTAGTATGTCATCGACATACAATACGAGGAAGCTAACTACACCCCCATTGGCTTTTACATATACACATGACTCATCCTCACTTTGCAGGAAGCCAAAATCTTTGACTTTCTTGTCGAAACAAAGATTTCATCTGTGAGACGCTTGTTTCAATCCATAAATGGATTTCTCAAGCTTACACATTGTGACAACCGTCAAATTCAAGTCAAAGTTAAAGTCAACAAGTCAAAGTCAAAGTCAACAAGTCAAAGTCAAGCCAACAAGTCAAACTGGTCAATCTTGTATAATACGTCTATGATTAAAAGTTATTCTATGAAAACGTACATTTGTGTGTCAAGAATTCGAGTGTCTCGGTAAATCTATGTGCTTATCAATGTGAAACCCTAAGAAGGGAGTTAAACGCATCAAAGCACATCTATTAACCCTTTTGGGGACTTAAAATAATCATAAACAAAGTATAACGGGGTCCACGGACCTTGCATTGCAAGATTATTCAATGAAAATGGCTAAAATTGAATCTCTCCCAAATTTCTCTCAACTTCTTATAGTCAACCGGGTCATCCCGACCCTTAACTTGGCCAAAAATCACTCAAAACGAGATGTTATATTGAAAAATAGCCATTTAGGGCTGAAACCCTCTTAGAGGGAACCTCTCATAAGGGCCAAAGTTGTAAGAAGTGAAGCCCCCCTCGGACCGAACCCTGCGAACCGAACCTCCACCTTTGGGCCTGAGCCTTCAACTTCGGTCCCTTCACCTATCTTCAGTCCCTACTCCTCCCTTCTCTCGGTTCTCACCTCCTAAGGGCCGAACCTCGCAGGTTCGCTTCCTTCTCTCGGTTTTCGACTACTTTCGCCTCCTAGGTCCATTTTTGACGTTTTTGACGGGATTTTTTCACCAAATTCATGTTTTTACCATTTTAAACTCCCAGAACTCATATTTTAATTATTTCTCAAGGATTTATAAATTTAAAATCATTATTTTATATTAAGAGAATATTTACCCCACAAGTGGGCCAAGTGTGCCCACTTGCCTTCCATGTGTCACCCTCTCACTTGCCACCTTATACACATCACACAAACCTAGAGGAGTTCTTGATTCACTTGATCATTCCCACACTTTTCCACCTTTCTTACCACACAAAGAAGCTTATTTTCTCTCAACTTTCAGCCACTTTTGGAAGTGTTCTTGAGTTATTACTTCACTTTTTGGTAAGTATTTCCTCTAAAATAAAGTGTCATTCCATGTTTTCATAACATCCTTGAATCATCTACACACATTCTAACGTCAAAGAATCGTTCTTAGGATCATCCAAGCTTTTACGTGTTCATCAAGTGTTCTTGATACTCCTCGTCTTTGAACCTCCAATCTTCCAAAAATCACTAAAGGTGAGTTCATACCCCTACATTTTCTAGTTTTCTTTAGTTTTCAAGGGGGGATTACAAGTTAAAACACCAAAACACATGTGAAACTTAACTTGACAGCTTACAATAGAAAAGTTGTGACATGTTCACGAACTGTTTTACCCACCTTAAATTTAATATTTTTCAAAACTGTTCAATATTTAAATAGTTCAGGTGTATTCCTTTAAAATGAGTACTTGCACATCTTTATACGATTTTTCTACAATTTTTGGTGATTTTTATAAAACTGTCTATCACTACAGCAACGAAATCGAACCAGGTTGTGAAAAAGAACATTTTCACACTGGTTTGAGACCACCAAAATTTATAAGAAAATTCGTGAACATAGTAGACTCGTTTTCCAAACTCTCTGAGTTTACGGATTTAGTTTTCGACTCACGATGATTTGTCTATAAATAATCTAAAACATTGGCAGTTAAGAGTTAAGTTGTTAAAACAAGTTTAAGAGTACTTTTCACACCTTGTAACATGCTGAGCAAGGTGTGTAAGATTTTATATTTAGCATTTTCAATGTCATTTTATTAAAATACAAGGTCATGCATAACAAGGCTTCATTTACAACATAAAATGTAACATCCGGATTCCCAGGTATATTATTTTATTCCTTTATTTTTGGAGGTTGGGAGGGGACTCGGCGAGTTGGTGCTTAGACTCACCGAGTATGGTTGCGGATTCTTATTTGGGTTCACAGTTGGACTCGGCAAGTTCATGAGTGGACTCGGCGAGTCCATGCTATTTAATGAAACCCTAATTTCTTGGGTTTTAGACCTATTTAAAGGCCCTTAGGTCTGTCATTTGCGGCTACCAAACCCCAGAGAGAAACCCTAAGAGATCTAGAGCGTTTGTGAGAAAGGAGAGCCCATTTTTTATCATTTTGTTGGTGTAATTGCAAAAAGGAGGTGACCAAGACAAGAGGAGGCTGAAGGAGGTGCGATTCTGGTGATTTCAGAGTTCAGAGACTTCATCTTGAGGTATTTATTTGGACCTTCTTCAGATTTGGTGTTGATTTTTAGAGTTAGGGTTTTCTAACCCCTTTAGAGGATGAATATGTGGAGCAATTGGTCCCTTCTCGAGTTTATGCTTTGGATCTGGACTCAAAGAGGTCCATAGACCTTAACCCTTGGAGCTTTATGAGTTATTTTGGGAGCCATGCACTTAGGATGTTATTTTTGGGGCTAAATCACCAAGTGAGACCATCTAGATGTTATATTAGTGCCATGGTCTGAACTTTACGTGATTATCATGCTTGGGAAGGTCAGATCTATGGATTGAAGGAACAAATTTGACCTCAGAAGGTCAAAGAAGTTTGTGCGTGGCATGAACTCGCCGAGTCCAAAGAGCAGACACAGCGAGTAGGGTTAGGGTTTCCCGTAAATCACTCGGTGAGCAGACTTGCCGAGTTGGGGCATTAACTCAGTGAGTCAGAGGGGATTAGAGGACTGGAGTTCAAGGCGGAACTCGCCGAGTTGTTCTTAAGACTCGGTGAGTTGAGTCGGGGTGGCCCCGCGACTCATGCTAGGTGTAACTCGTCGAGCAAGAGGAGGAACTCGACGTGCCAGGCGGGACTAAAGGGTTAGTGGACACGTGTAGACTCGCCGAGTCACCCAAGTGCACTCGACGAGTCGGGTCAAAGTTTGACCGTTGACTTATGTTGACTTTTAGGGTTGGTCAACAATGAGGCCTTTAAGCCAAAAGAGGGGTATAGTTATATTTATGAGAGTATTTACTTTATGTGATTAGGCGGAGGCTAGATCATATTTCTACCGAGTCAGAGATTTACCGAGACATCTGAGGTGAGTCTTCTCACTATACTTTACCTAGTGTGGTAACAGAATTATGTGATAGAGTATTTTGGAGTTATATGCAAGTGTATTTGCATGTTATTATGTGTTGTGATTTATAGTGATATCTGATATGCATGATTTAGAGTATACAGAGTTAGGACCAGTGGGTCTACAGAGTTATGGGACCAAGAGGGTCCCACAGAGATATTCGACCAGAGGGTCAATAGAGTTACAGCCATGAGTGGTTGATATGTGTTTATGTGGTATTTTGGGGAACTCACTAAGCATTTATGCTTACAGTGTTTTGTGTTATGTGTCTCAGGTACCAACGATGATCGCGGGAAGGCGCCGGCATGATCTGTACACACACCCACACCCGTGGAGTTTATTATGATTTGATCTTGGGATTTGTAATGAGATAATGCTGATACAATGTTTTCTTGAAAATGATTATGAATGACTTTGGTTTTAAAAAGTGAAAAATTGTCTTAATTTTTACGGTGTTACATAAAAATTTTTGATAAAACTATAATAGGTATAGTTTGGACACCTCAAATGATAATACTATCGATTTACAAAGCGAGTATTTTATTACAAACTATGTGAACATGTTAATGAATAAATTTGTGAGACATTCATCTTCGGAGTACTCTTTAGTACTACAGAAAAGTCTTGTAGTTATAGCCAGAATCTCTTGTAGGCAGAGCGTGATAGTTGTATATAGATCTATATTGAGTTTGACAACCCGCACTTGAGCTGCTTGCAACAGCTAGACCGGCAGGTCTGGGGTGACAAGTGTCATAACATTCCGACGCTTGAAGAACGTCAAGTACGAGGTCTTCGAGTCATAGTATGGTTATAACAACTCACATGGGAAATTAACAAACACGCCGTTCACGGGAATTTAAGGATTTCACAAAAAGGAGTTTTATTTACATATAAAACCACTTATAAGTATGATGATTTACTTACATATACTAAGTCTTGGTTCAGTTAAGACTACAATAAACCTTTTTGAAAATATTGGATTTTCTGGAAACAAACTCATAACAAACTTTAAGGAACAACATTCATTTTTCATTCATAAATTGCTTATGAACTCACCAGCTTTAATGCTGATACTCGTTCAAAAACAACTTGTATTCTCAGGTAATCAGTAATACAGGTAACCACAAGACTTTTTGAAGACAAGACGCTAAGGCGTAGATTTCTTTTGAACTATTTTGACATCATATGTAATTTATTTGGAAACATGTATTTTGCAATGATGTAACCTTTTAAATTATATTTATGATGGTTGTGTTTACTTTCTTCACTATGGTTTTGATACAGAGCATGACGTCCTCCGCCCCCGAACGTTTCCGCTGTTCCGGTTTGGGGGTGTGACAGATTGGTATCAGTGCTTTTTTTATAGTGAACTAAGCATATCGAACCACATAAGATATACAAACTATAAATACAACGGGACAAAATTCTCTAAATTAGCCTTTCAAAAATACTTTTAAAAATAAGAATTCATATTTCTATAAAAGTATTTGTACCATCGCACTCACTAGTTTAGTATCACAATAGCAATAACATAAAAGTATTGAGACAAGTTGGAGACCATGATCCAGCTTCAGAGTATGTAGTCAGACCATGGATGAATATAGCCTGGTCAACTATATTTAGCCAAGGTATGACCAACGTATGCCGAAGAAGGATCATGATGAGCAACAAGTCTTCAACTTACCAAAATCTAGTGAAGCATAAAAGTACTATAGGAGTATTTTAACACAAAAACCGTAATGATCAGATTATATATTTACAATAACTAATTTCTTATACTAAAATTTCTCGCCATATCCTTCTTATCCCTATTCTCGTACAGGCGCGATGTCAGGATTTCACTTGCTGGGTGACCCCTACTTCCCCAACCAAGGGAATGCTGGTTGGATTGTGGAAGATCTGGAGGAAGATTCTGATGAGGAACCCATGGAAGAGGAAGAATCAGTAGAATGTGAAGAAGAAGAAGAAGATGATGAAGAAGAAGAATCGGATGGAACCGATTCGGAACCCGAAGTTTACAATCCACACCCTGCCCCTGTGCCTCCACAAAACTACCAGGGCCCGACGCCCCAATGGGCTGAAACTATACATCGATGGAGCCGAGAGCAAGGTCAACGACCTCCCTATGGTATGCAACGGGGTATCTACGATCTCAGCAGAGGAGGGTCAGGCGACCGATCCCTCCATGTCATAGTTCATAGTGTCACACGCCACGAAGAGCAAACAAGAGTTAACACCCGACATCTCATGGAAGTTGGTGCCACCAGCCAAGTAAACTCCGTTCGTATTCGCCGGTTGCATGATGACCAGGATCGAACTCGAGACCATACCGAGCTTCTTTGCCGGGAGATGGCCGCGACCCAAGCTGAAGTACAAGAACTCCGAGAACACCTAGCCGCTCTAGAAGGACGTCTGACAGATCCAGAATGCCAGGCGGCTGAATCCAAAGCTGAAATGAGGAACTTGGTGTCTTCATTTCGTGATCAGCAGAGCTTCAACCACCGCAAGTAGTACTTGCATAGCTCGCTTCAGATTAATCGAGTTTTACGGATAAATATTCCTATTATTTTCTAGTATGTTATGTCCGATCCCACGATTTAAGTGTTTACACTTCTGGGATCTGTTAGGCGGTCAAATTTTTCCGTACATTGATGTAACATAGACCCTTATAGGGTCAAATTTTCCCAATATTGTATACTAAGTTATATCAATGAAATTGACACGCTATTTGCTTTATCACATCAAGTTCATGATAAGGATTGTTTTCAGACTAAATTTACTGGTGTCCGATTTATGATTGTTTGATTTATAAGTCAAATTATATATAATTAAGACCATGTCGACCTAGAAATGGTGGTTCCGCCTTGGATCATGTTCCTTGTTTGGTTGTGGACCTAGGGCAGACCCATTAGATTCGAAAGTTTATTTAATCTTAATTATATGTAAATATTATACATCAAACGATTTGTGGGTGGGTCCGGTATGGATTCTATCTCAGGCATTTCATGTAAATCAAATCTATCAGCATTCATAAAGTCTATATTTTATTATCTATAGACCTCTAGTATGAATGGATTCATACAAAAACTTTACAAGTCGAAATCATTATGTACATAAAGAACTAATAATGTTTAGTTTCACTCTCGACTTTTGGAGCGATATCAAAGACTTATTGTCTTTTCATTCTTGTTATGGCAGAAAATGCCACCTCGTAGAAATCCTAGACGTGGCGGCGCCGCAGGAGCTCCACCACCACCACCACCACCTCCACCACACCCTCAGTTCGACCCGGTAATGTTCCAGGATCTCGTAACAGCCGCAGTAGCAGCCGCAATGTCCCAAATCAACACCAATAATGCGGGTGGCGCGAGTAACGGTCCCACAAATTCTAATAACGGGGACAGTCAGGGACGCTCGAGAGAGTGTGCCTACAAATACTTTACTAATGCCAAACCTAAAACATTCAATGGGAGCGGAGGTATCATAGCATTGCTTCAATGGTTCGAGAAGACCGAATCAGTCTTTGAAATATGTGCATGCCCTGAAGCAAACAAGGTCAAGTTTGCAGCATGCACATTCTCTGAAAGGGCACTCACCTGGTGGAATGGCCACGTCAAGACATTGACACTTTCGGTGGCTAACTCGATAACATGGGAAGACATGAAAACTATGTTGATGAAGGAGTACTACCCAAGGGGCGAGATTCAAAAGTTGGAAGAGGAACTTTGGGGTCTTAAAATGACAGGCTCCGACATCTTGTCTTATACCTCAAGATTTAATGATCTAGCCATACTGTGTCCAGAAATCGTTCCGTCTGGAAGCAAGAAGGTCGTAAGATACATTTGGGGACTATCTTCCCAACTTTAAGGAGGCGTATTGGCCTCAAAGCCAACTACCTATGATAGTGCCAAAGAACTGGCACAGCAACTAATCGACCATAAAGCCAGTCATTGCACTGTGACAACCACCTCCGAACAAGCTAAAGGAGGAAACAACAAAAGGAAGTTCTGGAACAAGAAGAAGGGTCAACCTGATCAAGACCTTTCCAAGAAACAAACAAGTAGTTGCTGTAAATGCCGCCACAACTACTGCCAAACCAACTCCGATAACGCCATACGCCGGGAACCTAACAAAGTGCAACAAATGCAACTTTCACCATAATGGCGCTTGCCGTGAAAGGCATTGCACCAATTGTAAAAAAAAGGGGGCACACCGCTCGATTTTGTAAAGCTCCAGTCCAACAACACACACACTTCCAACACAGGAGCAAGTCAAACCTGCTATGGTTGTGGAGAGGCAGGACACTTCAAGCGGAACTGCCCAAAGGCAAGAAACCTGAACACTGGTAGAGTGGGCAGAGTTCTGGCGATAGGTCAAGAGGAAGCAGTTGTAGACCCAACTGTCATCACCGGTACATTTCTCCTCAACAATACATACGCATGCATTCTTTTCGATAGTGGCGCGGAGAAAAGCTTCGTGAGCCATCAATTTAAACGCCTGATTAAACAAAAACCACAAATACTAAAAGACACATTCACCGTAGAAATGGCTAATGGAAAAACAGAAAACACTAACGACATTTACATTGGGTGTACGCTCACCCTAAACAATCACTCTTTCCAAATCGACCTTATGTTGGTCACCATAAAAAGTTTTGATGTCATTATTGGCATGGATTGGTTATGCCCTCACCATTCCGATATCCTATCTCACAAAAATGTTGTTCGTCTTAATCTGCCAAATGACGAAACCCTCATCGTCTATGGCGACAAACCCAGTTCAAACTTTCAGATCATTTTGTGTGTCAAGGCCCAAAAGTACCTCCGCAAGGAGTACCACTCCTTCCTAGCCAACGTCGTGGATAGGAATCAAGAAGCTAAAAATATAAAGGACATTCTGGAGGTCTGTAATTTCCCTGACGTATTCCCGGAAGACCTTCCAGTAGTGCCCCCTACTAGACAAGTCGAATTCCGAATCGACCTAATTCCTGGAGCTACTCCTGTAGCCAAATCGCCATACCGTCTATCCCTAGCCGAGATGCAGGAACTGTCCAGTCAACTAAACGAGCTACTGAGCAAAGGCTTCATTAGACCAAGCTTCTCACCTTAGGGAGCACCGATTTTTTTCGTTAAGAAGAAGGACGGATCGTTCCGTATGTGCATTGACTACCGCGAATTAAACAAACTCACCATCAAAAACTGGTACCCTTTGCCTCGAATCGATGACCTCTTTGAACAACTACAAGGAGCGAGTTTCTTCTTGAAGATTGACCTTAGATCTGGATACCATCAACTACGAGTTCAAGAGGAGGATATTCCAAAGACAGCCTTCAGAACACGCTATGGTCACAACGATTTTGTAGTGATGCCCTTCGGCTTAACAAATGCACCTGCGGTGTTTATGGACCTGATGAATAGGGTGTGTCGACCTTACTTAGACAAGTTCGTGATTGTTATCATCGACGATATACTAGTATACTCCCGAAGTGAGGAAGAAAACAACCAGCATTTACGTCAAGTCCTGGAAACACTGAGGGCGGAGAAATTGTACACAAAATTCTCAAAGTGCGAGTTCTAGATTCGAGAAGTGGATTTCCTCGGACATGTAGTCATCAAGGAAGGAATACATGTGGACCCTTCAAAGATCAAGGCAATCGAAAGTTGGGCTATGCTAAGAACACCCACAGAAGTCTGTCAATTTTTAGGACTCGCCCGTTACTATCGAAGATTCATCCAAAACTTCTACAAAATCGCAAAACCACTCACCACCTTGACTCAAAAAGGAGTGACCTTCGCCTGGGTGGATAAGCAAGAGGTTACGTTCCAAACGCTGAAATGAGCCCTATGTAGTGCTCCGATCTTGTCCCTACCAGAGGGAACAGAGGACTTTGTGGTTTATTGCGATGCATCAAACCAAGGTCTTGGATGTGTGTTGATGCAACAAGGAAAGGTCATTGCCTACGCCTCAAGACAGCTGAAGACGCACGAGGTAAACTATACGACGCATGATCTCGAACTAGGAGCGGTAGTTTTCGCCCTAAAAATCTAGAGGTATTACCTCTACAGCACCAAATGCACTATCTTCACAGATCACAAAAGCCTTCAGCATATCTTCAATCAAAAGAACTCAAAATGAGATAAAGACGATGAGTAGAATTGCTAAACAATTACGAATGCGAGATTAGTTACCACCCAATAAAAGCCAACATGGTGGCAGACGCTTTAAGCATAAAGGAATACTCTAGCTGCTGAGTAAAGGCATTAACCATGACCATCCATGTTGGATTAGTGTCTAAGGTTGTAACTATATTTGGTAAGTACTTGACCCGGTTGTGCATGGTCCATTTGGGTTGCCTTCACCATAGCAACTTGATAGGGTGATTTAGAGAGAAGAGATATTATTATTAATATATTAGAAGAATAATATGTTAAAGGAATAATAATATTATTTGATTAATATAAGTCATAAATTAATTAGGAATTAATTTGGTGACTTAAAGAGATTAATTGAATAAAGGAGTATAAACTGTCAAATGTGTGAAAGTTGTATTTTGAGCTGATAATCCTTATGGATATAGGGTTGGACGATTTTAGGGATATGGATCACCTAGAAATCGTCCAAGGGCTTATCTAGGAAGGGATTTGGATTGCTTTGAGGCTAAGTTATCCAATTAGGGTTTAAGGGTAAAACCTTAGGAGCTCACAGTATAAATACACCCATAGGGTTGAGGAAATCAGCCACCATTGTGATTGGAGAAACCCTAGAGCCGATTTCCCTCTTCCTCATCTCTCTCAAATCATCTTCTTGCTATTAGGTCTTTGTAAGCCATTAGAGGAGTGACATTTGTGACTCTAAGCTCCAAGAAGAAGAAGGTTTTCAAGCAAGTAACTCAAGGTATCATTCTAGATCTGTTTTCATACGTTTTCATTGTTTGTTTACATTAGATCTAGCAATGAAAGTCTTGGATTTGTTGCATGTTCAATTAGTGAAACCTAGATCCAAGCTATAGGGTTGTCTGTGCACACAGGTAAAGTTCTTATGTCCAAAACCCATCAGTGGTATCAGAGCCATGATTGGTTTCACTTGAATATGATGCTTAACTGTTTTACTTGCTGAAAATCGTTTTCCTTGCCCTCTGTCGACCCAACTCGGCGATTCAGTGTTTGGACTCGGCGAGTCCAAAGCTTGACTCGGCGAGTTCAAGCGTCAGACAGAGGATAATTCAGGATTTTGTTGCTGTTTTGTCTTGGATTGATACCTAAATCGTTTTATTACATAAAAATCCGAATTTTAACTTAATTTAATGATTATCCTTGACATAAATATAGATAATTTCAAATCCTTTAAATATTGATTATTTATATGATAAATATTGGACTATTTAATATTATTTGGTAATTATCTAATGGCTAAAAGTTAATTAGGTCAAATATAGATAATTATGAAATTAATTGTTTAATTTGAATTATTTGTTATTTGATCCCTATTGTTTGAAAAGTTCAATTTATATCCCGAAGTTTTGAAATTTGAATTTTGTGATTAATAGTTTAAATTTAGAAGAATTTAAATTTCAACCCCTAGAGTTTTACAAGTTTAAAATTCAACCTATACTATTATATTATTAAAAGCTTAATAAATATATAAGTAAAATTAAAATGCTAGTCTTACCGTTAGTAGGCCTCATTCACGAAGCCGGTCTATAAGGTGGGTATAAGGTTGCTGCCTACAAAATGGCGCTTAATGGGTGTACACTCACACCCACCGCTTGCTTGACCGGTGGAGGGTCGTTAGCTGAACGGGTAGGATAGGGCAACTCTCTCTCCTCATTAATAAGTATAATGAAACTATGAAGTAACTAAACTATTTTATAAAATTTCCAATCCTAGTTACTTAAGGAAAAGTGAATTGATGCAATCCCATGAAATTGCACTTTGCACCCTTGCTAAGAAGTTAGTGGAGCATGTGTGGTTTACCGACACACTAATTGGTTCTAAGCAAAGGTGGAAAAGGGTGATTCATTGTTTATCATAGTTCGATGGAGCATGTGTGGTTTACCGGCACATCGAATAGATGATTGTAACAATGAAGGCACCATGTAGATTTGCATGGTAATTCACACCCGCTTTGTGATCCTCGGTATCACAGTCACAAACTAGAGGGGCATAACGAGATTTAAACATGCCATTGAAAAGTTCAATGAATCTCTAAAATCTAGGAATTCTCAATAAAACTTAAGGTTATGTTTTCGTGGTGAAGAATTAGTGAATCGTCATTCACTTACCTCCAAATTATTTGCATGATTGGATTACGGCATCCCTTTTCTAATATGTAAATAATGTTGTTGGGTCCTAGCCCTAATATTTCATTTTGGGTGTTTAATTAGGGATCCAAATTCTAATCAAACTTTGTAGATGTCGAACGCAAACAACGATGTTGCTAACTCATTCACCTTAATGAGTCTTTTCCAAAAAGGTGACCTTCGATGGTACCAACTTTAGCGAATGGATAAGATACATTCGCACCATTGCTCGCTACGAGGACAAAGAGTATGTCCTCGACGAAAAGCTCGAGAAGGTCAACCCAGAAATCGCTACTCCCGAAGAGATGGCTGTCTTTGAGAAACACGAACGTGATGCAACGAAAGTTCATTGCATCATGATAGCTACTATGAACCAAGAATTCCAAAAGTCCTATGAGGACATGTATCCGTATGCAATGCATCAAGACTTGATGGAGAGGTACCACCAAAGCGCGAGGCAAGAGCGCTACGAGATCATCACCAACATGATCACCGCTAAGATGGGAAATGGAGAATCATTGACTGTGCACTTGCAAAAGATGCAACGATATGTTGATCGTCTTCGCAAGTTAAATGTTAACTTTGGGGAGGATTTGGCCATCGACATTGTTCTTCATCCCTTGCCATCATGCTACAACCAATTTAGGATGACCTACCACATGAACAAGGAAGAGGTCACCCTAAGCAAGCTCCAAGGACTCCAAAGGACTGCTAAGAGCAACCTAAAGGACAAGTCTGTTGCACCAACTCCTGCACCAACCGTTGCTACTGTCTTGGCTATAGGGCAGGGAAGGGGAAAGAAGAGGAAGGCTCCTTCAAAGAGCCACCGCAAGGGAAAGTCCCAACATGGTTCTTCTTCTAGTGGGACCAAAGTTGATCCCGCTAAGCCCAACCCTAACCCGAAGGAGGCAGAGTGCCATCATTGCCACAAGATAGGGCATTGGAAGAGAAGCTGCCCGGAATATCTGCAAGCCATCAAGGATGGAAAGGTCAAGCCATCTTTTGCAGGTATATACACAATTAAATCTAGTAATTCATCTCACACTACTTCTTGGGTTCTTGACACAGGATGTGGTTACCACATTTGTTCTGGCTTGTAGGGACTAAGAATAGATAGAGATGTGGAGCAAGGAAGAATAAATCTAATCATGGGAAACAGAAGATCGTCGCCTGTCACCAAGATTGGAGTGTATTCTTTAGTGCTAAGTAATGGATTAGGTCTAGATCTAAATAATTTTTGCTACTCGCCAGATATGGCAAGAAACATCATTTCATTTCATGGTTTGTTTAGACAAGTATTTAGATATTCGTTTAATAATATGAATGGTTCTATTTATGCTTATCTAAATGGTGTTTTATACTTTGAAGTTATGCCTTGTAATGGAATTTATGAAATTGTTATGGTTGTAGATAACCTAGGAAATGATGTGTTGTGTATAGATTCTTCCAATAGTATGGATAAAGCGACTTTATGGCATTGTCGTCTTGGACATGTCAACAAGAAGCGCATAGCCCAACTCCAGAAGGATGGAGTGTTGGAGTCATTCGACCTTAGGGAAGATGACACGTGCGAATCTTGTTTACTTGGAAAGATGACCAAGTCACCCTTCACTGGCACATGTGAAAGGGGTGAGGGTTTATTGGATCTCATACATACCGATGTATGTGGACCCTTTAGATCCACCACAAAGGATGGAAACCGCTTCTATGTGACTTTCACCGATGATTATAGTAGATATGGGTATATTTACTTAATCAAGCACAAGTCTGAAACGTTTGAAAAGTTCAAAGAGTTCAAGAATGAAGTGGAGAATCAATTGGGGAGGAAAATCAAGATGCTTCGATCCGATCGAGGAGGAGAGTACCTAAGTCTTGAATTCTACGACTATCTCAAGGAATGTGGAATAGTTTCACAATTGACGCCACCTAGGACACCGCCGTTGAATGGTGTGGCAGAAAGGCGCAATCAAACCCTGTTGGACATGGTTCGTTCTATGATGATTCGTGCTTCACTACCTATCTCATTTTGGGGGTATGCCTTAGAGACTGCCACCCATATCCTTAACCGAGTCCCTACAAATAAGGTTGCCAAAACACCTCACGAGATGTGGACAGGGAAAGCTCCCTTGTTGGCACATATCAAGGTTTGGGGTTGTGAAGTTTTCGTAAGACGAGAAACTCATGACAAGCTCGAACCTCGTAGTGAGCGATGTACTTTCATCGCTTACCTGCAAAAATCATTTGGATATCTCTTCCATAGACCGAGTGACAATGTAGTCTTTGTTGCGAGGAGAGGGGTTTTCCGAGAGAGAGATAGAACTCATAAGCCAAGGAGATAGTGGGAGGTAAATCGATCTTGAAGAGATTCAAGAGCCGAGTGATGAAGGAACCTCTACCGCTGGCGCTCAACCCGAGGAGGAAACTCCGGTTGAGCCAATTGACGAGTCATTACCTCTTAGACGTTCCGAAAGAGTTAGAGTTCAATCCCAGTTGTATGGTTTTCATATTACTACCGACGAGGACACGTATATTAGTGATAGTACACTAATAAATCTAGATGATCCTAATTGCTATAAGGAAGCCATGGCAAGCCCGGAGTCTGCAAAATGGAAAGAGGCAATGGACAACGAGATTCAGTCCATGTATGACAACCAACTTTGGAATTTGGTTGACAATGTGCCCGGACGTAAGACGGTTGGGTGCAAATGGATCTTCAAGAAGAAGATCGACATGGATGGAAACGTGCACACGTACAAGGCGTGATTGGTTGTGAAGGGATTTACTCAAACTCCCGGAGTTGACTGTGATGAGACCTTCTCACCAGTTGCAAAGATAAAATATATTAGAGTGATGCTAGCTATTGCCGCATTTCATGATTATGAGATATGGCAAATGGAAGTCAAGACCGCTTTCCTTAATGGGAAGTTGGCTGAGGATGTTTACATGGCTCAGCCAGAGGGTTTTGTCGATCTGAAGCATCCAAATAGAGTGTGCAAGCTTGAGAAGTCCATTTATGGACTTAAGCAAGCGTCTCGCAGATGGAATCTTTGCTTTGATGAGAAAGTCAAAGAGTTTGGATTTGTACGAAGCAAAGATGAATCATGTGTATATGTCAAAGCCAGTGGGAGCATAGTTAGCATTCTCGTTTTGTATGTCGATGACATACTGTTCATAGGAAACGACGTCCCGACTCTGCAGGAGGTAAAGTCCTGGATCGGGAAGTGCTTCACTATGAAGGACCTCGGGGAGGCTTCTTATATTTTGGGAATAAGGATAGTGAGAGAAAAAAGTAAGAGACTAATAGGACTTAGTCAGAATACTTACTTAGATAAGGTACTAAAACATTTTAGTATGGAAAACTCGAAGAAGGAGAACTACCATTACAGAGTAATACAAAGTTGAGTAAGATTCAAAGTCCGAGTACCGAAGCCGAGATAGCTGAGATGAGCCGAGTAACTTACGCTTCCGCGGTTGGCTCGATCATGTATGCTATGACTTGTACTCGACCCGATGTGGCCTTCGCTTTGAGCATGGTCAGTAGATATCAAGGGAATCCTGGTAGAGCGCATTGGATTGAGGTCAAGAACATCCTTAAGTACTTTCGGAGGACCAAGGAATGGTTTCTGGTCCTCGGAGGGAGTGATGACTTGAGGGTGCGAGGGTATAGTGACGCCAGTTTCCAGACCGACAGGGACAATTACCGTTCGCATTCGGGATGGGTCTTTACCCTTAATGGAGGAGTAGTAACTTGGAAAAGTTCCAAGCAGGAAACTATAGCTGATTCAATGTGCGAATCAGAGTACATTGCAGCGAGCGAAGCGTCAAAGGAGGCACTATGGTTGAAGAACCTCATTAGCGATCTTGGAGTTATGCCTGCCATAAAGGAACCCATGGAAATTTTCTGTGATAATGAAGGAGTTGTTGCCTTGACCAAGGAACCGAGGGATCATGGTAGATCTCGACATATCGACAAAAAATATCACTTTATTAGGCATCGAGTAGAAGAAGGACACCTCGTGGTTAAGAGGATATCATCGGAAGATAACCCAGTAGATCCGCTTACGAAGGGACTGAGCAGGGTTAAGCACTTACAGCATGCTAGGAGTATTGGGCTGAAGGATGATATTAGTTTAGATTAGATAGTATCAGAAACGTGTAATAGATAAATGTAATTGACATTTGGTGATTAAATAAAGGAGTGTTATTTATAAGTATTGTTACTGTCTTATGTTAATTGTTTAGCTATTGTTTCACTTTGCATGTTTTGACTTCCAGAATAATTGAGTTTATTAAGAATAATCGAATTATTCAAACTATCCACAATCGTTCATATGTTGGAAGTAGGTATGAATGAAGATTGTTGTGAATTGGTGTGTAGATTGTCTAAATGGTATTAGACATAGCAAAGGTTTGTTGCAACGTTCATGAGTGCTTATGAACAAGTTTTGAGCATTGGAATAAACCCGCGCTTGCTGGAATCACTTTGGAGTGATCGCAAGACGATAATATCATATGGTCTTAAAACCTAGATATATGGTTTATTATTTACTAATTGGTTGTACATTGATAATGCGAAACCGCATCAGTAAATTGATGTTATAAAACGCATTGTTGTGTATAGTTGGTTAGTCGATAAGTAAATGCATATAAGTCGAAGTTTAACTGTTACTTTTATTCTAAGAGAGTAAAAGCGATATCACGGCCGCTCGATGATTTGATTTGACTTATGTGTCGGGCCCGGTCAGGACTGAATTGATGTGTTCAATTAAGGTCTATGTCAAATAAATCTGAGATCAAGAAAATAGTTGTTGGACAATGAGTATGACAATGTCTTATGAAATCGTCTGCACGATATCAAAACAGAGGACTATACGATCCCTTATCTAAAGGACAGGTTACTAATATGATCAGATTTGACAACGTCTTTGAGAGCTACGATTGCTAATCGGATTGTGTTTGCATTTATAGTTACTAGACTTATCCAAGTGGGAGACTGTTGGATTGGTGTCTAAGGCTGTAACTATATTTGGTAAGTACTTGAGCCGGTTGTGCATGGTCCTTTTGGGTCGCCGTCACCATAGCAACTTGATAGGGTGATTTAGAGAGAAGAGATATTATTATTAATATATTATCAGAATAATATGTTAAAGGAATAATAATATTATTTGATTAATATAAGTCATAAATTAATTAGGAATTAATTTGGTGACTTAAAGAGATTAATTGAATAAAGGGGTATAAACTGTCAAATTTGTGAAAGTTGTATTTTGAGTTGATAATCCTTATGGATATAGGGATGGACGATTTTTGGGATATGGATCACCTAGAAATCGTCCAAGGGCTTATCTAGGAAGGGATTTGGATTTCTTTGAGGCTAAGTTATCCAATTAGGGTCTAAGGGTAAAACCCTAGGAGCTCACAGTATAAATAGACCCATATGGTTGAGGAAATCGGCCACCTTTGTGATTGGAGAAACCCTAGAGCCGATTTCCCTCTTCCTCATCTCTCTCAAATCATCTTCTTGCTAGTTGGTGTTTATAAGCCATTAGAGGAGTGACATTTGTGACTCTAAGCTCCAAGAAGAAGAAGGTTTTCAAGCAAGTAACTCAAGGTATCATTCTCGATCTGTTTGCATATGTTTTGATTGTTTGTTTACATTAGATCTAGCCATGAAAGTCTTGGATTTGTTGCATGTTCAATTAGTGAAACCTAGATCCAAGCTATAGGGTTGTATGTGCACATAGGTAAAGTTCTTATGTCCAAAACCCATCAATCCATTCACACCTGTCCATACAAATCAACCAGGCACAAGAAGAAGCCTTGAAACCAGAGAACATGGCAGGCAAAGCATTGAGAGGAAAGGATAAAAATCTTGAAGTCAGGGATGACGGAGTTCGTTGTCTCATGAAGCGGATCTGGACACCGAAATTTGGTGGATTTAGGGACATTGTCATGAACGAAGCTCACAAAACTCGTTACTCAGTGCATCCCGGCTCAGAAAAGATGTATTTAGACCTCCAGAAGTTGTATTGGTGGCCGAACATGAAAGCGAAAATTGCTACTTTCATGGGCAAGTGTCTGACTTGCGCAAAAGTTAAAGTAGAGTATCAGAAGCCCTCGGGACTACTTCAACAGCCAATGATACCCGAATGGGAATCGGAGCGAATTGGAATGGACTTCATTACCAAGTTACCTAAGACAACGGGTGGACTTGACACCATTTGGGTAATCGTCGACAGATTAACCAAATCCGCTCACTTCCTGCGGATAAAGGAAACCGACAAAATGGAGAAACTGAAAAGGATCTACATTGCGAATTTACAGAGTACCGATATCCATTATCTCCGATAGAGATAGTCGGTTCACGTCACGATTCTGGCAGTCACTGCAGAAAGCTATTGGAACTAGGGTGGACATGAGTACAGCCTACCACCCACAGACCGACGGGCAAAGTGAAAGGACCATTCAAACGTTAGAGGACATGCTAAGAGCTTGTGTGGTGGACTTTGGTAAAGCGTGGGATGCTCACCTACCCCTTTTTGAATTATCATACAATAATAGTTATCACACTAGCATCAAAGTTGCTTCGTTTAAAGCCTTCTATGGACGTAAGTGCAGATCACCCCTATGCTGGGCTAAGGTGGGCAATACGCAACTAGCAAAAGGGCAAGTTCCTAACAGCACACTCACTGTCCCGGAGATCATAAGGGAAACAACAGAAAAGATCATCCAAATTCGAGAACGGATGAAGGCTTCACAAGACCGACAAAAGAGCTACGCCGATAAAAGATGAAAGCCTTTGGAGTTCCAAGTTGCAGATCGAGTACTACTGAAAGTATCACCTTGGAAGGATTAATACGTTTTGTAAAACGTGGGAAGTTAAATCTAAGGTATATCAGGCCATTCGAAATCTTCGCCAGGATTGGCTCAATGGCATACAAGCTTCGATTACCACAGGAACTCAGCAACGTGCACCCTACCTTTCATGTGTCGAACTTAAAGAAATGTTTGTCTGATGAGACCCTTGTCATTCCTTTGGATGAAATTGAGATCAATGAGAACCTCCACTTCATAGAGGAACCTTTTGTAATCAAGGATCGAGAGGTCAAATCGATGAAACAAAGTCGAATCCCCATCGTAAAGGTCCGCTTTAACGCCAAGCGAGGACCCGAATTTACATGGGAACGTGAGGATCAAATGAAGCAAAAGTATCAACATCTATTCCCCAACCCTTAAAGTCCCTCTCAAAATGCAAATTTCGGGACGAAATTCCTTCTAACGGGGTGATAATGTGACAACCGTCAAATTGAAGTTAACAAGTCAAAGGCAAAGTCAACCAGTCAAAGTCAAAAAGTCAAAGTCAAGTCAACAATTCAAACCAGTCAATCTTGTATAATACCTGTATGATTAAAAGTTATTCTATGAAAACGTACATTTATGTGTCAAGAATTCGAGTGTCTCGGTAAATATATGTGTTTATCAATGTGAAACCCTAAGAAGGGAGTTAAACGCATCAAAGCACGTCTATGAACCCTTTTGTGGACTTAAAATAATCATAAACGAAGTATAACGAGGTCCACGGACCTTGCATTGCAAGATTATTCAATGAAAATGGCTAAAAGTGAATCTCTCCCAAATCACTCCCAATATCTCCGAAATCTCTCTCAACTTTTTATAGTCAACCGGGTCATCCCGGTCCTTAACTTGGCCAAAAATACTCAAAACGAGAAGTTATATTGAAAAATAGCCATTTAGGGCCGAAACCCTCTTAGGAACCGAACCCTCTTAGAGGGAACCCCTCATAAGGGTCGAAGCTGTCAGAAGCGAACTCGTCAGAAGTGAAGCCCGCCTCGGATAGAACCCTGCGAACCGAACCTCCACCTTCGGTCCCTACTCCTCCCTTCTCTCGGTTCTCACCTCTTAAGGGTCGAACCTCGCAGGTTCGCTTCTTTCTCCCGGTTTTCGACTACTTTCGCCTCCTAAGCCCGTTTTTGGTGGGATTTTTTCACCAAATTCATATTTTTACCATTTTAAACTCCCAGAACTCATATTTTATTTATTTCTCAAGGATTTATTAATTTAAAATCATTATTTTATATTAAGAGGATATTTACCCCACAAGTGGGTTAAGTGTGCCCACTTGCCTTCCATGTGTCACCCTCTTACTTGCCACCTTATCCACATCACACAAACCAATTCACACATCACTTCAAACTCACAGCTTGCTTCAACAACTCCTTTATATAAAGAAATCCCTGGAGGAGTACTTGATTCACTTGATCATTCTCTCACTTTTCCACCTTTCTTACCACACAAAGAAGCTTATTTTCTCTCAACTTGCAGCCACTTTTGGAAGT
Source organism: Lactuca serriola (assembly GCF_051521515.1). Classification (NCBI taxonomy): domain Eukaryota; kingdom Viridiplantae; phylum Streptophyta; class Magnoliopsida; order Asterales; family Asteraceae; genus Lactuca; species Lactuca serriola. The sequence goes on along the minus strand of NC_136408.1, from coordinate 143,781,360 downwards.
GTTCTTGAGTTATTACTTCACTTTTTGGTAAGTATTTCCTATAAACTCAAGTGTTATTCCATGTTTTTATAACATCCTTTACAAACTCTTTGAGTTTATGGATTTAGTTTTACAACTTTCAGCCATGTGAACATAGTAGACTCATTTTACAAACTCTCTGAGTTTACGGATTTAGTTTTCGACTCACAATGATTTTTCTATAAATAATCTAAAATAGTGGCAATTAAGAATTAATCTGTTAAAACAAGTTTAAAAGTATTTTTCACACATTGTAACATGCTGAGCAAGGTGTGTAAGATTCTATATTTAGCATTTTCAATGTCATTTAATTAAAATACAAGGTCATGCATAACAAGGCTTCATTTACAACATAAAACATTTTGATAAAACTATAATAGGTATAGTTTGGACACCTCAAACGATAATACTATTGATTTACAAAGCGAGTATTTTATTACAAACTATGTGAACATGTTAATGAATAAATTTGTGAGACATTCATCTTCGGAGTACTCTTTAGTACTACAGAAAAGTCTTGTAGTTATAGCCAGAATCTCTAGGAGGCAGAGCGTGATAGTTGTATATAGATCTATATTGGGTTTGACAACCCGCACCTGAGCTGCTTGCAACAGCTAGATCGGCAGGTCTGGGTGACAAGTGTCATAACATTCCGACGCTTGAAGAACGTCGAGTACGAGGTCTTAGATTCATAGTATAGTTATCACAACTCACATAGGAAATTAACAAACACGCCGTTCACGGGAATTTAAGGATTTCACAAAAAGGAGTTTTATTTACATATAAAACCACATATAAGTATGATGATTTACTTACATATACTAAGTCTTGGTTCAGTTAAGACTACAATAAATCTTTTTGAAAATATTGGCTTTTCTAGAAACAAACTCATAACAAACTTTAAGGAACAACATTCATTTTTCATTCATAAATTGCTTATGAACTCACCGGCTTTATTGATGATACTCATTCAAAAAGAACTTGTATTCTCAGGTAATCAGTAATACATGTAACCAGAATACTTTTTGAAGACAAGACGCTAAGGCGTAGATTTCTTTTGAACTATTTTGACACCGTATGTAATTTATTTGGAAACATGTATTTTGCAACGATGTAACCTTTTAAATTATATTTATGATGGTTGTGTTTACTTTCTTCACTATGGTTATGATACTGAGCATGACGTCCTCCGCCGCCGAACGTTTCTACCGTTCCGGTTTAGGGGTGTGACAGATTGGTATCAGAGCTTTGTTTATAGTGAACTAAGTATATCGAACCACATAAGATATACAAACTATAAATACAACGGGACAAAATTCTCTGACGTAGCCTTTCAAAAATACTTTTTAAAAATAAAAATTCATATTTTTATAAAAGTATTTGTACCATCATACTCACTAGTTCAGTATCACAATAGCAATAACATAAAAGTATTGAGACAAGTTGGACACAATGATCCAGCTTCGGAGTATGTAGTCAGATCTTGGATGAATATAGCCTGATCAACTATATTTAGCCAAGGTATGACCAACGTATGCCGAAGAAGGATCATGATGAGCAACAAGTCTTCAACTTACCAAAATCTTGTGAAGCAAACACAAAAGTACTATAGGAGTATTTTAACACAAAAACCGTAATGATCACATTATATATTTACAATAACTAATTTCTTATACTAAAATTTCTCACCATATCCTTCTTATCCATATTCTCGTACAGGCACGATGGCAGGATTTCACTTGCCGGGTGACCCCTACTTCCCCAACCAAGGGAATGCTGGTTGGATTGTGGAAGATCCGAAGGAAGACTCTGATGAGGAACCCAAGGAGGATGAAGAACCCATGGAAGACGAAGAATCAGTAGATGGTGAAGAAGAAGAAGAAGAAGAAGACTCGGATGGAACCGATTCGGAACCCGAAGTTTACAATCCACACCCTGCCCCTGTTCCTCCACAGCACTACCAGGGCCCGCCGCCTCAATGGGCTGAAACTATACATCGATGGAGCCAAGAGCAAGGTCAACCACCTCCCTATGGCATGCAATGGCGTTTCTACGATCTCAGCAGTGGAGTGTTATCTGACCGAGCCCTCCCTGTCATAGTTCACCGTGACACACGCCACGAAGAGCAAACAAGAGTTAACACCCGACATCTCATGGAAGTTGGTGCCACCAGCCAAGTAAACTCCGTTCGTATTCGTCGGTTGGATGATGACCACGATCAAACTAGAGACCGCACCAAGCTTCTTCGACGGAAGATGGCCATGACCCGAGCTGAAGTAGAAGAACACCGAGCTGTTCTAGAAGGACATCTGATAGACACAGAACGCTAGGCGGCTGAATCCAGAGCCGAAATGAGGAACTTCGTGTCTTTATTTCGTGATCAGCAGAGCTTCAACCACCGCAAGTAGTACTTGCACAGCTTGCTTCAGCTTAATCTAGTTTTGCGGATAAATATTACTATTATTTTCTAGTATGTTATGTCCGATCCCGCGATTTAAGTGTTTACACTTTTAGGGTCTGTTAGGCGGTCAAAATTTTCCGTACATTGATGTAACATAGACCCTTATAGGGTCAAATTTTCCTAATATTGTATACTAAGTTATATCAATGAAATTGACACGCTATTTGCTTTATAACATCAAGTTCATGATAAGGATTGTTTTCATACTAAATTTAAGTGTCCGATTTATGATTGTTTGATTTATAAGTCAAATTATATATAATTAAGACCATGTCGACCTAGAAATGGTGGTTCCACCTTGGATCTTGTTCCTTGTTTGGTTGTGGACCCAGGGCAGACCCATTAGATTAGAAAGTTTATTTAATCTTAATTATATGTAAATATTATACATCAAACGATTTATGGGTGGGCCCGGTATGGATTCTATCTCAGACATTTCATGTAAGTCAAATCTATCAGCATTCATAAAGTCTATATTTTATTATCTATAGACCTCTAGTATGAATGGATTCATACAATAACTTTACAAGTCGAAATCATTATGTACATAAAGAACTAATAATGTTTAGTTTCACTCTCGACTTTTGGAGCGATATCAAAGACTTATTGTCTTTTCATTCTTGTTATGGCAGAAAATGCCCCCTCGTAGAAATCCCAGATGTAGCGGCGCCGCAGGAGCTCCACCACCGCCACCACCACCTCCACCACCCCCTCAGTTCGACTCGGTAATGTTCCAGGCTGCCGTAACAGCCGCAGTAGCAGCCGTAATGTCCCAAATCAGCACCAATAATGCGGGTAGCGCGAGCAATGGTCCCACAAATTCTAGCAATGGGGACAGTCAGGGATGCTCGAGAGAGTGTACCTACAAAGACTTTACTAATTCCAAACCTAAAAATTTTCAAAGGGAGCGGAGGTGTCATAGCATTGCTTCAATGGTTCGAGAAGACCGAATCAGTCTTTGAAATATGTGCATGCCCTGAAGCAAACAAGGTCAAGTTTGGAGCATGCACATTCTTTGAAAGGGCACTCACCTGGTGGAATGGCCACGTCAAGACATTGACACTTCCGATGGCTAACTCGATAAAATGGGAAGACCTGAAAACCATGTTGATGAAGGAGTATTGCCCAAGGGGCGAGATTCAAAAGTTGGAAGATGGACTTTGGGGTCTCAAAATGACAGGCTCCGACATCCTGTCTTATACCTCAAGATTTAATGATCTAGCCATATTGTGTCCAGGAATCGTTCCGTCGGAAAGCAAGAAGGTTGAAAGATACATTTGGGGACTATCTTCCCAACTTCAAGGAAGCGTATTGGCCTCAAAGCCAACTACCTATGATAGTGCCAAAGAACTGGAACAGCAACTCATCGACCATAAAGCCAGTCATGTCACTGTGACAACCACCTTCGAACAAGGTAAAGGAGGAAACAACAAAAGGAATTTTTGGAACAAGAAGAAGGGTCAACCTACTCAAGACCCTTCCAAGAAACAACAAATGGTTGCTGTAAACGCCGCCACAACTGCTGCCAACCCAACTCCAATAAGGCAATACGTCGGGAACCTGCCAAAGTGCAACAAATGCAACTTTCACCATAATGGCGCTTGCCGTGAAATGCATTGCACCAATTGTAACAAAAAGGGGCACACCGCTCGATTTTGTAAAGCACCAGTCCGACAAAACGCACAAGCTGCAAACGTAGGAGCAAGTCAAACCTGCTATGGTTGTGGAGAGGCAGGACACTTCAAGCTGAACAGCCCAAAGGCAAGAAACCCCACCACTGGTGGAGTGGGAAGAGTTTTGGCGATAGGGAATGAGGAAGCAGTTGCAGACCCAACTGTGGTCACCGGTACGTTTCTCCTCAACAATACATACGCATGCATTCTTTTCGATAGTGGTGCGGAGAAAAGCTTCGTGAGCCATCAATTTAAACGCCTGTTTACAAAAACCCACAAATACTAAAAGACACATTCACCGTAGAAATGGCTAATGGAAAAACAAAAAACACTAAAGACATTTACATTGGGTGTACCCTCACCCTAAACAATCACTCTTTCCAAATCGAGCTTATGCCGGTCACCATAAAAAGTTTTGATGTCATTATTGGCATGGATTGGTTATGCCCTCACCATGCCGATATCCTATGTCACGAAAAGGCCGTTTGCCTTAATATGCCAAATGACGAAACCCTCGTCTTCTATGGCGATAAACCCAGTTCAAACTTTCAGATCATTTTGTGTGTCAAGGCCCAAAAGTACCTCCGCAAGGAGTACCACGCCTTCCTAGCCCACGTCGTGGATAGGAATCAAGAAGCTAAAACCATAAAGGGCATTCCGGAGGTCTGTAATTTCCCTGACGTATTCGCGGAAGACCTTCCAGGAGTTCCCCTACTAGATAAGTCGAATTCCGAATCGACCTAATTCCTGGAGCTACTCCTGTAGCCAAATCGCCATACCATCTAGCCCCAGCCGAGCTGCAGGAACTGTCCAGTCAACTAAACGAACTACTGAGCAAAGGCTTCATTAGACCAAGCTTCTCGCCTTGGGGAGCACCGGTTTTGTTCGTTAAGAAGAAGGACGGATCGTTCCGTATGTGCATTGACTACCACGAATTAAACAAACTCACCATCAAAAACCGGTACCCTTTCCCTCGAATCGATGACCTCTTCGACCAACTACAAGGAGCGAGTTTCTTCTCGAAGATTGACCTTAGATCTGGATACCATCAACTACGAGTTCAAGAGGAGGATATTCCCAAGACAGCCTTCAGAACGCGCTATCGTCACAACAAGTTTGTAGTGATGCCCTTCGACTTAACAAATGCACCCGCGGTGTTTATGGACCTGATGAATAGGGTGTTTCGACCTTACTTAGACAAGTTTGTGATTGTTTTCATCGACGATATACTAGTCTACTCCCGAAGTGAGGAAGAACACAGCCAGAATTTATGTCACGTCCTAGGAACACTGAGGGCGGAGAAATTGTACGCAAAATTCTCAAAGTGCGAGTTCTGGATTTGAGAAGTGGATTTCCTCGGACATGTAGTCAGCAAGGAAGGAATACATGTGGACCATTCAAAGATCAAGGCAATCGAAAGTTGGGCTGCGCCAAGAACACCCACAGAAATCCGTCAAATTTTAGGACTCGCCGGTTACTATCGAAGATTCATCCAAAACTTCTCCAAAATCGCAAAACCACTCACCACCTTGACTCAAAAAGGAGTGACCTTCGCCTAGGGGGATAAGCAAGAGGTTGCGTTCCAAACGTCGAAACGAGCCCTGTGTAGTGCTCCGGTCTTGTCCATCCCAAAAGGAACAGAGGACTTTGTGGTTTATTGCGATGCATCAAACCAAGGTCTTGGATGTGTGTTGATGCAATGAGGAAAGGTCATTGCCTATGCCTCAAGACAGCTGAAGACGCACGAGGTAAACTATACGACGCATGATCTCGAACTAGGAGCGGTAGTTTTTGCCCTAAAAATATGGAGGCATTACCTTTACGGCACCAAATGCACTCTCTTCACCGATCATAAAAGTCTCCAGCATATCCTCAACCAAAAAGAACTCAACATGAGACAAAGAAAATGGGTAGAATTGCTAAACGGTTACGAATGTGAGATTCGTTACCACCCAGGAAAAGCACGTGGTGGCAGATGCTTTAAGCAGAAAAGAATACTCTGGCCGCCAATTAAAGGCATTAACCATGACCATCCATTCACACCTGTCCATACAAATCAAGGAGGCACAAGAAGAAGCCTTGAAACCAGAGAACGTAGCAGGCGGAGCATTGAGAGGAATGGACAAAAATCATGAAGTCAGGGATGACGGAGTTTGTTGTCTCATGAAGCGGATCTGGACACCGAAATTTGGTGGATTCAGGGACGTTTTCATCAACGAATCTCACAAAACTCGTTACTCAGTGCATCCCGACTCAGACAAGATGTGTTTAGACCTCAAGAAGCTGTATTGGTGGCCGAACATGAAAGCCAAAATAGCTACTTTCGTGGGCAAGTGTCTAAATTGCGCAAAATTTAAAGTAGAGTATCAGAATCCCTCGGGACTACTTCAACAGCCAGTGATACCCGAATGGAAATGGGAGCGAATTGCCATGGACTTCATTACCAGGTTACCTAAGACAACGGGTGGACTTGACACCATTTGGGTAATCGTCGATAGATTAACCAAATCCGCTCACTTCCTGCCGATAAAGGAAATCGACAAAATGGAGAAATTGACAAGGATTTACATTGAGACTTCACGGAGTACCGATATCCATTATCTTCGATAGAGATAGTCGGTTCACGTCACGATTCTGGCAGTAACTGCAGAAAGCTATGGGAACTAGGCTAGACATGATTACAGCCTACCACCCACAGACCGACGGGCAGAGTGAAAGGACCATTCAAACGTTAGAGGACATACTAAGAGCTTGTGTGATGGACTTTGGTAAACCGTGGGATGCTCACCTACCCCTTATTGAATTCTCATACAATAATAGTTATCATACTAGCATCAAAGTTGCTCCGTTGGAAGCCCTCTACGGCCGTAAGTGCATCTCACCCCTATGCTAGGCTGAGGTGGACGATACACAACTAGCAAAAGGGCAAGTTCCTAATAGCACACTCACTGGCCCGGAGATCATTAGGGAAACAACAGAAAAGATCGTCCAAATTCGAGAACGGATGAAGGCTTCACAAGACCGACAAAAGAGCTACGCCGATAAAAGACGGAAGCCTTTGGAGTTCCAGGTTGCAGATCGAGTACTACTAAAAGTATCACCTTGGAAGGGATTAATACGTTTTGGAAAATGTGGGAAGTTAAATCCAACGTATATCGGGCCAGTCGAAATCCTCGCCAGGATTGTCCCGGTGGCATACAAGCTTCGATTACCACAGGAACTCAGTAACGTGCACCCTACCTTTCATGTGTCGAACTTAAAGAAATGTTTGTCTGATGTGACCCTTGTCATTCCTTCGGAAGAAATTGAGATCAATGAGAAACTCCACTTCATAGAGGAACCTGTTGAAATCATAGATCGAGAGGTCAAATCGACGAAACAAAGCCGAATCCCCATTGTAATGGTCTGCTGGAATGCCAAGCGAGGACCCGAATTTACGTGGGAACGTGAGGATCAAATGAAGCAAAAGTATCCACATCTATTCCCCAACCCTTAAATTCCTTCTAACAGGGGGATAATGTGACAACCGTCAAATTCAAGTCAAAGTCAAAGTCAACAAGTCAAAGTCAAATTCAACAAGTCAAAGTCAAAGTCAAAGTCAACAAGTCAAACCGGTCAATCTTGTATAATAATTGTATGATTAAAAGTTATTCTATGAAAACGTACATTTGTGTGTCAAGAATTCGAGTGTCTCGGTAAATCTATGTGTTTATCAATGTGAAACCCTAAGAAGGGAGTTAAACGCATCAAAGCATGTCTATGAACCCTTTTAGGGACTTAAAATAATTATAAACGAAGTATAACGGGGTCCACGGACCTTGCATTGCAAGATTATTCAATGAAAATGGCTAAAAGTGAATCTCTCCCAGATCTCTCCTAATCTCTCCCAAATCTCTCTCAAATCTCTCTCAAAATCTATCTCAACTTTTTATAGACAACTGGGTCATCCCGACCCTTAACTTGGCCAAAAATCAGTAAAAACGAGAAGTTATATTGAAAAATAGCCATTTGGGGTCGAAACCCTCTTAGGAACCAAACCCTCTTAGAGGGAACCTCTCATAAGGGCCAAACCTGTCAGAAGCGAAGCCCCCCTCAAACAGAACCTTGTGAACCGAACCTCCACCTTCGGTCCCTTCACCTACCTTCGGTCCCTACTCCTCCTTTCTCTCGGTTCTCACCTCCTAAGGGCCGAACCTCGCAGGTTCGCTTCTTTCTCCCGATTTTCGACTACTTTCACCTCCTAAGCCCGTTTTTGACGTTTTTGACAGGATTTTTTCACCAAATTCATATTTTTACCATTTTAAACTCCCAGAACTCATATTTCATTTATTTCTCAAGGATTTATTAATTTGAAATCATTATTTTATATTAAGAGGATATTTACCCCACAAGTGGGTCAAGCGTGCCCACTTTCCTTCCATGTGTCACCCTCTCACTTGCCACCTTATCCACATCACACAAACCATTGCACACATCACTTCAAACTCACAACTTGCTCCAGCAACTCCTCTATATAAGGAAATCCCTGGAGTTCTTGATTCACTTGATCATTCTCACACTTTTCCACCTTTCTTACCACACAAAGAAGCTTATTTTCTCTCAACTTTCAGCCACTTTTGGAAGTGTTCTTGAGTTATTACTTCACTTTTTGGTAAGTATTTCCTCTAAACTCAAGTTTTATTCCATGTTTTCATAACATCCTTGAGTCATCTATACACATTCTAACTTCAAATAATCGTTCTTAGGATCATCCAAGCTTTTACGTGTTCATCAAGTGTTCTTGATACTCCTCGTCTTTGACCCTTCACTCTTCCAAGAATCACTAAAGGTGAGTTCATACACCTATATTTTCTAGTTTTCATTAGTTTTCAAGGGAGGAATACAAGTTAAAACACCAAAACACATTTGAAACTTAACTTGACAGCTTACAACAGAAAAGTTGTGGCATGTTCAGCAATTGTTTTACCCACCTTAAACTTCATATTTTTCAAAACTGTTCAATATGAAAATATTTCAGGTTTATACCTTTAAAATGAATACTTGCACATCTTCATATGATTTTTCTACAATTTTTAGTGATTTTTACAAAACTGCCTATCACTGCAGCAACGAAATCGGACCAGGTTGTGAAAAAGAAAATTTTCACACTGGTTTGAGACCACCAAAAATTATAAGAAAATTTGTGAACATAGTAGACTCGTTTTCCAAACTCTCTGAGTTCACAGATTTAGTTTTCGACTCATGATGATTTTTCTATAAATAATTTAAAACAGTGGCAGTTAAGAGTTAAGTTGTTAAAACAAGTTTAAGAGTATTTTTCACACCTTGTAACATGCTGAGCAAGGTGTGTAAGATTTTATATTTAGCATTTTCAATGTCACTTTATTAAAATACAAGTTCATGCATAACAAGGCTTCATTTACAACATAAAACATTTTGATAAAACTATAATAGGTATAGTTTGGACACCTCAAATGATAATACTATCGATTTACAAAGCGAGTATTTTATTACAAACTACGTGAACATGTTAATGAATAAACTTGTGAGACATTCATCTTTGGAGTACTCTTTAGTACTACAGAAAAGTCTTGTAGTTTGTGACAACCCCAAATCTATTGTCGTTACAAATCCCATCTTCACTAACGGAATGCGTCGCTATATGTTATTTTCTGTAATATTTGGAGTCATCAATAAACAAATATCTAGTTATATATATATATATATATATATATATATATATATATATATATATATATATATATATATGTCTTGATATTATCATAAGTAAATATAACTTGTATGTGTTAACCCCGTTTAACCAAATAGAGTTATATTACTTTTCAACCACTTCACCCGGGAAAAAAGTTTTAACCCCGTTAAACTTTAGCATCGGGTAGCTGGGTATCGGGTGCAATACCCGAGACATATATAAACAAATGGACACTACATTTAAACTCTTTTACCACACATCCACTCTCTCTCACTACTTTCTCTCTCTAGACCCGAACCCGACTCCAAAACCGCGAATTCTGGCTTCCAAAACATAAGGACTTCTTCCCTATCTTGTCCTAAACATACTTCATTGTATTTAGAGGCCAAAAACCATAGGATTTAAATGATTGAAAGGAGTTTACGGCCTAGGAAGTCCCTTAGGCCGTAAACAGCCAATACTTGGCCAAATACCCCGTTTTTCCTTCCTTTAAGCTCATATACTAATTAAGGGATTTACCTAGGGGAGTTTGGACATTAAAACATAAGAAATTGAGGCCTAAAAAGGAGTTTACGGCCCAAGCTTATGCTTAGGCCGTAAACACCCAAAAACCTTTGATGAAAGTCCCAAAAACTCATCTAGGGCATGTAGGAATTTAGCTATGACCCTAGGAAATGTTTTAGTACATTAAACAACACCATTTAGAGGCAAAAAGAGGAGTTTACGGCCAAGTCTAAGCTTGGGCCGTAAACACCCAATAAATATGCGAAAATGCCCCTAAAACTTCACCTAAGGTCATCTAGTATTTATCTAAGGTGAAGGGAAGTGTGTTGTACCATTAAGCATCTCATTTTGAAGCCAAAAGAAGAGTTTACGGCCAAGGCTATACTTGGGCCGTAAACTCCCCAATTTTTATGCCAAAATGCCCCAAAACTCCATCTAAGGCCTTCTAGTATTTATCTAAGGTGAAGGGAAGTGTGTTGTACCATTTAAACATACATTTTGAAGAACAAAATGGATTTTATGGCCTAAGCACAAGCCTTGGCCGTAAACTCCCCAAAATGTCCCTAAATGAGGGTTTAAACCCTCCAAATTGGTTCAAAACACTTGCTAGTAATTTAGGGAAATGATTAAAGGCCTTATTTTGCAATTTGGGAGGACCACATGAGTTTACGGTCAAGCCTAGGGGGCTTACGTCCGTAAACTCCCAAGGAGTGGCCTTTAGGCCTTAAACTCCAAGGGAGTGAGCTCATGGTCTCCCCCGTAAACCTTTCTTGGCCTTGTACCACTCCCGGGAACCCCTTCTAGGCCCAAAAATCCCAAATTGATGCTAGAATGCCTAAATACTTTAATGAGAAGCAGAGAATGACTTATTTCTTGTAAAATACATATTTCATATGACATTAGGGTCCTAAAAAGGTGCTCAAGTCGTTATTTGGTACCAAACGCTCAACCGACACTTTTACCCGATTTACCCGATTCACCCGATTTGCGCGATTTCAGGTGAGTTCATACCCCTTTAATGAACCTTTCAAATGTTTTATATGTTTTAGGGGGGGATACAAGTTGATTATACATGTTTAAGGAAAGTTATGCAAAATAATTATTCATGTTACGGAGATTAATCACATGTGATTCACTATCCGTAGTTCAAATCACATGTGATTCATCACTATGCCTTATAAATGGATTTTACGTTTTCAAAACTGTTTCGGATAAACAACCAAGTTTTTAAATGTTCCTTTTGAGCAATGCTTTTATTAAACAAATCTTCTTATAAATTGTAACCACACTGATATATTTATATAAGTAAGACTTGAAGGACTTAAGACCGATAGCTCGCCTTATTTCCTGTTCTTGTTTGATTGTGGGCTTAGGGTAGTGGTTATCCGTCCGACTGTCGTTGATTTCTTAGTTATATATCTTGTATATTAGTATGGGTTACGAATATTTCTCATTTCATTAGATGCCTAAATCACTAACATGACAAGAACCATACACACTAAGTTAACTATAATAGGTATAGTTAATGCTACTACTACCACTACTCACTATAGTCACTACTCTCTACACTATAATCTACACTATTACCAGACAATACACTAGTAAGGGAACACACTATGAATTATAGTAAATGACTACTACACTATAACAAAAGAGAAACCACTAAACAGACGGTAAAACACTAATCCACTACGAGATACTCTATTCGCTACCCACTACGCCCGGAGTTTTCCGACAGGAAGACGACACTACATGTATAGATCTATACGGGGCAGACGCTATATCATCCCGACTGTTAACTTCAGTCCGCGCCGTATAGGCCCAGGGATGCCACTACTTCACTATACTATGCATGACCGGGAAGGTCATGGGGTCCGCTATTACTCACGCTATTGGTAACATACAAGAAATACACTATAATCACGCTATAATACTAAACTAAATGTTAAGTTAATATCCCAAAGTAACCAAGAATCTAACACTAAAGGAAGCTGGTACCACTATTATTGACTTCAGGCATAACTTACCGTATTGCACTACTTATTTGAGAATCACTAATATACTCTTACGATAAATGGTTTTCAAAGATAAGAATGACATGTTTCTTAAAGATTTTCTAGGTTTTACTACTACATATGACTGTGAATTGCAGCTTTTCACACTACCGATTCTAATGCTTTTTATACTAAAACTCACACTAAACTCTTATGAACTCACCAGCTTTATGCTGATATTCGTTTTCAAAATAACTTGTATCCTCAGGTCAAAGATAGACAGGTACGGATGCAGTATTTTTGGAGAAGGTGGAGCATGCAAGACCCATCTCTTATTTTTGATTTACTTTTGGTGTTTGTTGAACAATACAAAACACGCTTGTAATTAAATTCACTATGTAAATGCAATGGTTGTATGTTTCTTGTTTACTATTATACAATTGTGATGATACTGTACATGACGTCCTCCACCCCGAAACGTATTCCGCCGTTATCGGTTTTGGGGTGTGACATAGTTATAGCCATAATCTCTTGTAGGGAGAGCGTGATAGTTGTATATAGATTTATATTGGGTTTGACAACTCGCACCTGAGCTGCTTGCAACAGCTAGACCGGTAGGTCTGGGGTGACAAGTGCCATAACATTCCGACGCTTGAAGAATGTCAAGTACGAGGTCTTCGAGTCATAGTATGGTTATAACAACTCACATGGGAAATTAACAAACACGCCGTTCACGGGAATTTAAGGATTTCACAAAAAGGAGTTTTATTTACATATAAAACCACATATAAGTATGATGATTTACTTACATTTACTAAGTCTTGGTTCAGCTAAGACTACAATAAACCTTTTTGAAAATATTGGATTTTCTGGAAACAAACTTTAAGGAACAACATTCATTTTTCATTCATAAATTGCTTATGAACTCACCAGCTTTAATGCTGATACTCGTTCAAAAACAACTTGTGTTCTCAGGTAATCAGTAACACAGGTAACCACAAGACTTTTTGAAGACAAGATGCTATGGCGTAGATTTCTTTTGAACTATTTTGACATCATATGTAATTTATTTGGAAACATGTATTTTGCAACTATGTAACCATTTAAATTATATTTATGATGGTTGTGTTTACTTTCTTCACTATGGTTATGATATTGAGCATGACGTCCTCCGCCCCCAAACGTTTCCACCGTTTTGGTTTGGGGGTGTGACACACACTCTATTAGGATGCGTTGCATCGACAAAACCCTCCAGATGACTCATATAAACATCCTCAGCCAACTTTCCATTAAGGAAAGCGGTTTTGACATCCGTCTGTCAAATCTCATAGTCATGAAATGCAGCAATGGCTAGCATCACCCTAATAGACTTTATCTTCACATCCGGTGAGAAGGTCTCATCATAGTCAACTCTGGGAGTTTGAGTAAATCCCTTCACAACCCATTGTGCCTTATAAGTGTGTACTTTCCCATCTATGTCGGTCTTATTCTTGAAGATCCACTTGCACCCGACCGTCTTACGTCCAGGCACATTGTCAACCAAATTCCAAACTTGGTTGTCAAACATGGAATTAATCTTGTTGTCCATAGCCTCTTTCCACTTTGCAGAATCCGGGCCTGCCATGGCTTCCTTATAGCTGTTAGGTTCGTCCAAATTTACCAGTGTACTGTCACTAATAAACGTATCCCCTTCAGTAGTAATATGGAAACCATAAAACTGGGGTGGAACGCTAACCCTTTCGGAACGCCTAAGAGGTATTGACTCGTCAATCGTTTCAACAAGAGTTTCCTCCTCAAGTTGAGTGCCAGTGTTAGAGGTTCCTTGACCGTTCAATTCTTGATGCTCTTCAAGATCGATTTGCCTCCCACTATCTCCTTGGCTTATGTGTTCTCGTTCTCGGAAAGCCCCTCTCCTCGCAACGAAGACAATATTGTCACTCAGCTATAGAAGAGATAACCAAAGGACTTATGCGGGTAGCCGATGAAAATAAACCGCTCACTACGAGGTTCGAGCTTGTCGTGAGTCTCTCTGTTGGATTAGATGTTTAAGCACATAACTATTATTGGTATGTACTCGACTCGAGAGTAGCATGGTCCATTTGGATTGCACTTCACAAGAACAATTTGTATGGATAGTCTTTTGAGTATAGTATGCCTATGGTTTATTAATATATTCTAAGTTATAATATATTAATATGAAATCATATTATTTAATTAGTATTGATCAAGAATTAATTTAGTGATAAAAAAACGAACTAATTAAATATGGACTCTTACATAAATATAGAATGGGCCAAGTTCATTTAGGATGGGATAACCTTGCATGGATAGTCCAACGAGTTTTTAACCCATGGATCCTATGGAAATGAAAGGTCATGGGTATTAGGGTTTACATGAATGTAACCCTAATCCTCCATACTATATAAATTGGTCTTTGGCACATGATATGGCACTAGTGTGTGAGTGAATAAGAGTGGGCCGATTTCTAGTGTGATTACTATTCTCTCATGTTTTCCAAGGTGTTTGGTGATTTGTGATTCCACTTGAGGCATCCACATTATTGGTGCTACAGTCTTGAAGCTCCAAGGAATCAACCATAAGAAAAAAAGGTATGTCATCCCACTAAGTTTTACATTACAAGTACCCCATGGTATGATAGTTAGGATTAGAACCTTGGAAAATCATATTTGCATGTATAATAGAGAAAACATAGATCCAAGGTTTCTAGGGTTTCATGTACACCATATGAGTGTTAGGATGCTCAAATCCCTTAAGTGGTATCAGAGCCTAGGCTTGTTTTCAATTATAATTGATGCTACATGTTTTTATAAAGTTGAAATTCTGCCATTTTTTGCATCTGACTGCTCACCACGACGTGGCAGTCTTTACCACAACATGGTGATGCCCCTGTATGCAGAATTTCGGGGTTTTACTTGGTATTGGATGAGGATCATTACCCTAAACTGTTTTTTTAACCTAGAAACCTGTTTTTCAAGAAGGTAATGTTCTTGCTTGTCCAATTGAAAGGTGATTGTCAAAATTTCATACTTTGTTTTAGTTTATATGATTAATCTAAATTACATTGAATTTGTTTGATTTGAATTACCTTAATCATATGGGTTTAATTTGGAACTCGAACATTCTTGTTAGTTGAATTGTTGTTCTTGATGAATGTAATGGACTCCATAACTTGCCCTCAAGTTATGGAATTCCAAAAGTTTTCTTTTAAATGGATCATTAAAAGTCATAGGTTATAAAAATGAAGAGTATCATTTTCAAGAACCATTAAACTCATATGTTATGAAGTTGAAAAGTTTTTGAATAGTTTCAAAACTTGCCCTCAAGTTTTGGAATTTGTAAAGTCTCACACACACTTTAATTCCAAACCCTAGAGTTTTAAAAGTTAAAATTCAACCCTTATACTTTATAGTATTATAAGTTAGTAATATATATATATATATATATATATATATATATATATATATATATATATATACATATATATATATATAAGAGCAAGTCAGTCTTACTGTTAGTAGGCCTCATTCATGAAGCCAGACTATAAAGGGGGTATAAGGTTGTTGCCTATAAAATGGCAGCTTAATGGGTGTCCACTCTCACTCACCGCTTCCTTAACTGGTGGAGGGTCGTTAGCCGAACGGGTAGGACAAGGGCTATAATTCTCATTATAAGTATAATGAAAAATATAAAGTAACTAAACCTTTTATAAATTCTCAATCTTAGTTACTTTAGGGAAATGTGAAGTTGGTGCTAGCCCATGAAATTACACTTTATACCTTACCAAGTCATTGGTCGAGCGTGTGTGGGTAACCGGCACACTAACATGGACTAGTAAGAGTGGCAAAGGGTGACTTAATGTTTATCATAGATCGGTGGAGCGCATGTGGGTAACCGGCACATCGATTAGGTGATAAAATTAAGGGTACCAAGTTAATTTTCATTGTTATTCACACCTTGTTTGTGATCCTTGGCATCCCAGTCACAAACTTGAGAGAGCACAATCGAGATTTAAACATGCCATTGAAAATTTCAATTAATCTCAAAAGATCTAGGAGTTTCAATCCAATTAAAACCTAATACCTATTTTGTTTTTCATGGTGGAAATTGGTGAATCGTCGTTCGCCTACCTTAAAATATTTTGTAGCTTGGATTACGGTATCCCTCTTCAAAGTTATGAAATATTGTGTTGGGTCCTAGCCTTAATATTTCAAATTGGGTGTTCTATAAAGGAATAAAATCAACTAACTTGAATTTCTCCCATGGTAGATGTCTGGTTCAGACAACTATGGTCTTCCCAAATCCCTTGGAACAAGCTTTCCTTATGAAGATGATGTCCCACGATTGGATTATGGAAATCATACTTCTCTTCCTCTACCTCCTCCAATTATTCTTCCTGACCCACAAGCTCAAAGACTTGAAAAATTCAAGGTCACTCAACCCTTACTTGCAATGAAACATGAAGATGGAAAGCTTGTGTGCTCTCATGTCTTGGAGATGAAGTCACCTATCGACAGGCTAAGAGTATTCGGTATCAAAGTCTCAAGGAAGTTAGTTGTTGACTAGGTTTTTCATCACTTCCTGATTCGTATAATGAGTTCATTAAGAACTACTATGTGACAGAGCACGACATGACCCTTATTGATCTTACTTATTCGCTTGTTGTTGTTGAATCAGAAATGTTTTGGCGCAATGGAAAAGTAAATTTGGGTGGAAGATCTACTTCTCAAACTTCCATAGACAATTATAATGGTAACATTGGAAGTCCAGAAAAGCTTTCTCTTCCCAATGGAAAGGGATCGGCCTTGGTCAACCCGGTTGACCAAAAGGTAAAGGGAAAGGCTAAGTCTGTGATACTCCCGTATACCATTCTCAAAGAGTCTATATGTTTTTATTGTCAAAAGAAGGGACAATGGTTGCGAAGCTACCCTGACTACCTAAAAGATCTGATAGAAGGAAGAATAAAAAAGTTTGAATCTACTTCAGGTAAGTACATTATCTAACTCTGTTAAGTTTCTAATTGTTGATTCTTAATACATGATGTGACTAGGTTACATTTTGATGTTTAGCAGGATCAAGAAAAAGGAAGGAAACTTAAAGGAAGAGTATGTTGAATCTGTTCACGAAGATGGATTTCAATCGTATGGTTCGAAGATCGGATTTTTGAGTTACTGCTTAGGAGTTATGATAGATTGCTAGGAAATATGTAATAGCATAGTTTTCATTTAAAGTTGCATTGTAAGGAAAAAGTTTTTTCCGCATTTTATAAATAAATAAAATTTTGTTTTCTTTTATCATATCTCCTTGCAATGGAATTTATGAAAAATTGATGTTTGTATGTTTCTAGTAATATTGGAAATATGAATTTGATTCTTTCTTTTGTGGTAGTGTCTAAATTTACCAAATAAGGAAAGACTCTCATCAACCAAGCTTCAATTGGACAGAAACTTGGAATCATGCAAGTTGTATTGTATGATGAATGAGAATTTTCATCTTTGGAAAATTAAGAATAATTCCTTGTTTACATGTATATGTGAGTCAAGTGAAGGACTAAGGGATCGAGTACACATTCTTCTGCACTGGTCAAGTCCACCACAAAGATCGATAAGACTATTCGTCATGATTTACTAAAGTATAGTAAATATGGTTATACTTACAAGTTTAATTATAATTCTGAAACGTTGGAAACGTTTCAATGTGTGGTAGAACGAATGAGAAAAATCAAATTAGGCAGAAAGATAAAAGTTTCTCACATCTGAAAAGATGGGAGAGTACTTTAGTATCATGTTTTGTGACCATCTTAATGATTAAGAAACCATATCACAATTGGTCCTCCAAGGAGATCTTAGTGCATTCCTATGGCTAAGAAAAGGAATCATGAATTGTTGAAATGGTTAAATCAAGAAGATGAGTCATGCTTCGTTCCAAAAACAACTCTTAGAGTCATACTTCAAGATTGTAACTTGAGTGACATATCTTAAAGAAGGTTTATAACACTTGTCAAATGTAGAGTAAAATGTTTTCTACTCTTGTACATTTGAAATTGGTATGTTCTAATGTTTTGGATAAAACAGAGACCAACTCAGGCCAATTATGTGAAATGTTTGTCTTGATAAGAATCCGCACTATCTATTGAATATTTGTTTGTCAAGGAATGGTTCTTGGCAAGAGAGTCTTATATTTCAAGAGGACAATGGGAGTCTTAAATATCCTGAAAGAGTTTCAAGAACTAATCAAGAATAAAACATGTAGTTTATCACTAGCACATGACTTGAGGTTTATAACCAATCGTGTTAACATATTCTAGTTTTTTTGTCCATTCTAGTTAAAGTTGGCTTTGCATATGAGTTCTGAGAGTTCTCAATTGGTTTCATAAAAACCTTGAAGCAATGGTAGGCCCTTCTGCTGCCAGGTGGCAATAAATTAAGAATAAACAAGTTCAGTCCATATGAGTTTGGATTTGTCACTAACCTTCTCTTGTGATTATGGTTATGACAAATTTACATGGATAGGAACACATACACCATAAAAATATAAGTGTCGTAAGGTTTCTCTTCGATTCATGAAAATGATGGTGAGGAAACGCTTTCACTAAGTAGATTTTAAGTAGATAGCAATTGTGATATTTGCATTCTCAAAGTCGTTAGTGGAGAGTGTGTGGTTAACCGGCACACTAACATGGACTTGTGAGAAATGGAAAAGGTCTAAACAATTGAGACTATGATTATGGCATCCCTTTTCATAGTTCTAAAATTGTTTGGACACACATGTGAGCTATCAAAGGAAAGGTGTTGCAAGTTAGCATTGTTAATTATAGAAAACAAAACTTTCATTTGGGAAAAAAGTTGTGTTGCTATAATTAAGGAAGAGGAAATTATACTTCATTTCAATTCTAAAAGCTTAGATTGAGATTTTAATCATATTTAGTCAAGGATATATAAATTATACTTCATTTCAATTCTAAAAGCTTAGATTGATATTTTAATCATCCTTGGTCAAGGATATATATGTGAATTTGATGTTGGAATGGTTCAACATAAGGAAATTCTATATATATTGCGTTCTCAAAATTCGATTATGATTACGGCATCCCTCTTCATAGTCGAATTATAAAAACATGGAAAATAAAAATATTTTAGCAAAAGGCTGGTCTGGGATCATGTCTTTATGTGAGACATCATGAATCGTGTCCCATATGCTTCGGGTATAGGACCAATTACATGTGCTATAATATTCATCTATTCTAAATTTTCCAAATGCCTAGGGCATTAAGAGGAAAAAAGGACTAGGACTGGATATGACCAAAATAATTAAGCAATTGTCGAGGACAATATGAGGTTTACCAAAGATTGATTGCTCATAAACAATTGGAAGTATAGTGTTAATTTTGAAAGCACCATATTGACATATTCTGAAAAGAGGTAACTCTTGTTCAGAAGTGATAGTCAAAATGGGAATGTGGAAATGTTTCCATAGGTGGAAGGTATTCATTAAATTTGTGTAAGATTAGAAAAACTTAATGCAAGAAGGATGTTCAAAGGAATATACTTTGAATTTAAGACTTCGTTTCCATGGAATTGATCTCTATTGGAATACTCTATAAATGTCTGTTGCCAAGTCTTTGTTACTTTTGTGCATAATCATTACAAGAGAATTAATGCATATAAGTTAAAGAATCTTACAGATTTCAGTAAATGGAAAAGAATCTTGTATTCTTACATTTGCGGTAAGGATTTGGGATTGTGAAATGAGCATCATTGGAATCATGTTCAATTGGTCTATTTCACAAAGTAAGGATCATAGATAAACATAGTGTGCATACTTGGAGTATGAAATAACTATTGTTTAGACAAACATAGTGTACATGCTTGGAGCATGGCACGACTATTGTTTCAGTTCAAGTATTAAGTTGATTATTCGAAACATTATAAAATGAATAATGTGTAATCAATATGGTGATAAATAAAAGGTGTTTTATTTATATTCATAAGTTCTGAGACCATATTGGGTTCGATTATTCTTGTGTTTCACTTTATATGTTTTGACTTCCCGAATAACTAGGTTATTCAAACTCTCTACAGTTAATCATACTTTGGAAATAGGTATGAATCAAGACTGTCATGAATTGGGCTTGTAGATGTCTAAAGTGTTTAGACATAGCAAAAGTTGTTGCAACATTCATGAGTGCTCCTCGAATTAGATTCGAGTATTGGATTAAACCCACGCTTATTTGAATCACTTCATGGATTTTTCCACGAGTGATCATGAGATGATAATATCTTATATTATTCAAACGGAGACGTGTGAGTTGTAATTGCGTGTCAGTTGCATATTGACATATGTAAACACAACCAGTAACTTGGTTGTTATAAAACATATCGTTGTGTCTAATTTGATGAGTAAGTACAAGCGAACATTTGGGTCGAAGTTTATCCATTCCTTTTACCCTTGGAGGAATAAAAGTGATATTTGTGGGCCCCTCGATGATTTACGGATGACACCCCTAAGTATTTGGCCAAGCCTGGACTGATTTGATTTATTCAATTAATAAGTCGTCATAAATCTGAAATCGGGAAACAACAAATGGACAGAGAGAATGATTATAATCCATGTCTCAGTCCATATGATATCTAGAATGGAGGAACATATGATCCCTTATCTAATGGACATGTCATTTGACTAGGTCAGAGTTCGACAGCGGCTTTAAGAGCTACGATTTCTAGTCGGGATCTTGGAGTTATACTTGAATAATAGTTTTAGACTTATCCAAGTGGGAGACTGTTGGATTAGATGTCTAAGCCCATAACTATTATTGGTATGTACTCGACCCGAGAGTTGCATGGTCCATTTGGGTTGCACTTCACCAGAACAATTTGTATGGATAGTCTTGTGAGAATAGTATGCCTATGGTTTATTATTATATTCTAAGTTGTAATATATTAATATGAAATCATATTATTTAATTAGTATTGATCAAGAATTAATTTAGAATTAATTTAGTGATAAAAAAGGAACTACTAAAATATGGACTCTTATATATATATATATATATATATATATATATATATATATATATATATATATAGAGAGAGAGAGAGAGAATGAGCCAAGTTCATTTAGGATGGGCTAACCTTACATGGATAGTCCAACGAGTTTTTAACCCATGGATCCTATGGAAATGAAAGTTCATGGGTATTAGGGTTTACATGAATGTAACCCTAATCCTCCATACTATATAAAGAGGTCTTTGGCACTAGTGTGTGAGTGAATAAGAGTGGGCCAATTTCTAGTGTGATTACTATTCTCTCAAGTTTTCCAAGGTGTTTTGGTGATTTGTGATTCCACTTGAGGCTTCCACATTATTGGTGCTAGGCTCTTGAAGCTCTAAGAAAATCAATCACATGAAAAAAATGTATGTCATCCCAATAATTTTTATATTACAAGTACCCCATGGTATGATAATTAGGATGAGAACCTTGGAAAATCATATTTGCATGTATAATAGAGAAAACATAGATCCACGGTTTCTAGGGTTGAATGTACACCATAGGAGTGTTAGGATGCTCAAATCCATTCACTCTCGTCTTACGAAAACCGCGCAACCCCAAACCTTGATATGTGCCGACGAGGGAGCTTTCCCCATCCACATCTTGTGAGGTGTTTTGGCAACCTTCTTTCCAAGGACTAAGTTAAGGATATCAGCGGCAGTCTCTAAGGCATACCCCCAGAATGAGATAGGTAGCACAGCACGACTCATCATGGAATGAACCATGTCGATCAATGTTCGATTATGCCTCTCAGCTACACAATTTAACTGCGGTGTCCTAGGTAGGGTCAATTACAAAACTATTCTGCATTCCTTAAGGTAGTCGTGGAATTCAAGACTAAGGTACTCTCCACCTTGATCGGATCGAAGCATCTTGATTTTCCAGCCCAACTGATTCTCCACTTCTTGCTTAAACTCTTTGAACTTTTCAAAGGTTTCTGACTTGTGCTTGAATAAGTAGATATACCCATATCTACTATAATCATCGGTGAAAGTCACATAGAAGCAGCTTGCATCCCTTGTGGTGGATCTAAAGGGCCCACACACATCGGTGTGTATGAGATCCAATAAACCCTTGACCCTTTCACAAGTGCTAGTGAAGGGTGACTTGGTCATATTTCCAAGTAAACAAGACTCGCACACGTCATCGTCCCTAAGGTTGAATGACTCCAACACTCCATCCTTTTGAAGTTGGGCTATGCGTTTCTTGATGACATGTCTAAGACGACAATGCCACAAGCATGCTTTATCCAAACTATTGGAAGAATCGATACACAACACATCATTTCCTAGATTGTCTACAACCATCACAGTTTCATATATTCAATTACAAGGCAATGCTTCAAAATAGAAAACACCATTAAGAAAAGCATTAATACAACCTTTTTCATTATCAAACGAAAATCTAAATCCTTGTTTATATAAACCATGAAAAGAAATGATGTTTCTTGCCATTTCTAGCGAATAGAAACAATTATTCAACTCTAGTCCTAACCCACTACTAAGCACTAAAGAGTAAACTCCAATCTTGGTGACAGGCGATGATTTTCTATTCCCCATGATCAAGCTTATCTTCCCATGCTCCACATCCCTATTTCTTCTTAGGCCCTGCAAATCAGAACAAATGTGAAAACGGCATCCTGTATCAAGTACCCAAGAAATAGCATGCGATGAGTTATTAGATTGAATAGTATAAATACCTGCGAAGGATGGATTGATCTTTTCGTCCTTGACATCTTGCAGATACTTCGGGCAACTTCATTTTCAATGCCCCTTCTCATGGCAGTAGTAGCACTTTGCATCCTTCGGGTTGGAGGTGGGTACAGTGGGACCAGCCTTGGTTCCACTAGAAGAGGTGCCGTCATGGGACTTTACCTTATGGTGGCTCTTAGAAGGAGCCTTCCTCTTCTTACCCTTCCCTTGCCCAATAACCAAGACGGGGGCAACAGTAGGAGTTTATGCAACAGATTTATCCTTGAGGTTGCTCTCAGCAGTCTGCAACAACCCTTGAAGCTTGCTCAACGTGAACTCCTCTTTGTTTATGTGGTAGGTCATGCGGAACTGGTTGTAGCAAGGCGGTAAGGAGTGAAAAATTATGTTGATTTCCAGCTCGTCATTGAAGTCCATATTTAACTTCTACAGGCGGTTAACATATGTTTGCATCTTCTGGAGATGAGCAGCAACAGACTCTCCATCTCTTATCTTGGTCGTGATCATCAAAGTGATGATCTCGTACTTCTCCTGCCTCGCACTTTGATGGTACCTATCCATCAAATCTTAATGCATCTCGTAGGGGTAGAAGTCCTCGTAGGACTTTTGGAGTTCTGCAGTCATGGTTGCGAGCATGATGCAATGGACTTTCGTAGCATCTCGCTTGTGGGCCTCAAAAGTAGCAATCTCCTCGGGAGTAGCAGTGTTGATGTTCACTTCTTTTAGCTCCTTGTCGAGGACATACTCCTTGTCCTCGTAGCGGGTAACCATTCGGATGCTACAGATCCAATCATTAAAATTGGACCCATCGAAGATCATCCTCGCACACAAATTCATGAGTGAGAATGAGCCGGAAGAGTTTGAGCCTGAAGCGTTGTTTGAGTTCTACATCTGAAAAGGAAAAAAGACAAAGTTTGATTAGATAAGAATCCCTAATTAAACACCCAATGAAAAATTAGTGCTAAGATCCACCAACATTATTTACAACTTAAAATATGGATGTTGTAATTTAAATTGCAAATAATTTAATGGTAAGTGAATGACGATTCACTAATTTCCACCATGAAAAACAAAAGCGGTGAAGTGTTAAATGTATTGAAACTCCTAGATCTTTTGAGATTCATTGAACTTTTCAATGGCATGTTTAAATCTCGATATTCCCTTCAAGTTTGTGACTGGGATACCGAGGATCACAAACAAGGTGTGAATAACCATGCAAATGTATATGGTGCCCCCAATGTTACAGTCATCTAATCAATGTGTCGGTTAGCCACACACGCTCTATTGATCTATGACAAACATCGAGTCACCCTTTGCCACCTTTGCTTAGAGCCAAATTAGTGTGTCGGTTAACCATACACGCTCCACTAACATCTTAGCAAAGGTACAAAGTGTAATTTCATGGAATAACATCAAATTCACATTTTTTTTTCTAAAGTAACTAAGATTGGGAATTATATAAAAACATTTAGTTACTTTATTAATCATTATACTTTTAATGAGGAATTAGTTGCCCTATCCTACCCGTTCGGCTAACGACTCTCCACTAATCAAGGAAGTTGTGGGTGAGAATGGACACCCATTAAACGTCCATTTTATAGGCCATAACCGTATGTCCCCCTTATAGATCACCTTCGTGAATGCGGCCTACTAACGGCAAGACTAGCATTTATCTTATACATATATATAATAATTATTCTTATAATATTATAATAGTATAGGGATGAATTTTAAACTTATAAAATTCTAGGGTTTGTAATTTAATTATTTCCAAACTAAACTTTTTAATCATAATGTAAATTCCAAAACTTGAGGGAAAGTTTTTGAAACATTTCAAAACTATCTAGATCAAAATTCAAATAAACAGTTAAACAATTAATTTTGGTGATTATTTTATTTTGACCTAATCCAATTTCATGCAAGATAATTGATCAAATAATTCAAATAATTAACGTTTATCAAATAAGGTAATAATTATCTAATTAAATGAAAAATATCTTTTATTTTGACAAAGATAATTATAAGGAATCAATAAAATTCGGATTTTATCAATTAAAAACAATTATGGTAATTATCCCAAGTGAAAATAAGCAAAAATCCCGAATTTCCCTCTGTCTGACAGCCCGACCCACCGAGTCCACTTTTGGACTCGTCGAGTTCATCTGACTCAGCGAGTTCACTTTGGGACTCGACGAGTCTGTCAAGCAGAAGGCTAGAAAATCGATTTTAAGCAATGAACAAACATACAATGCATCAAATACAATAGAAACCAAGCAAGGCTCTGATACCACTGATGGGTTTTGAGCAAAAGAACATCTTATGTGCACATGCAAAACCCTAAAGCTTTGGATCTAGGTTTCTCTATTGTACATGCAAATTTATCCAAAGCTTGTAAACCCTAATCTAGCATACAACAAAACTAATTGAATATCAAATAAACAAGTTAGATGAATACCTTGATTGTTAATTGAAGATCTTGAAGCTTTGAGAACCTTAGCACCCCAAATGTTGTGCCTCTAATGAATCACAAATACCAAAACCAATTGGATGAAGCAAGAGAGAGAGGGGAGAGGGAAAAATCAGCTCAAAGCCTCCTAGGGTTTCATTCTAGCCGAAATCTCATGCCCATAAGGTCCTTATATATGTGTGGGAATTAAGGTTTCTGTGATTATCCTTATCTGGTTACTTAGCCACCAAGCAGCCCAAGGATAATTCTAGAACCCCCTTAGACGAATTCCTAAGGCCTTATCCTTAGAATTCCTAAGGCTTTATCCTTAGAATTCGTCCACCCTATACTCTAGGGTTTCCTTACCCAACTTTTCAACTATCATATAATTACAAGTTCATTCCCCTTAATTCAATTAACCTCTTTTGACCACAAAATTAATTCTTAATTAATTCTTGACCAATGTTAATTAAACAGATATGATATATTAATAAACCATAACATCCTCTTTCTTTATTATTCATCCAATCAAGTTGGTTTGGTGAAGGCAACCCAAAAGGACCATGCACAACCAGGTCACGTACATACCAAATATAGTTATCAACTTAGACACTAATCCAACAAATATATCTCATGCTTTTCTAACTTATAAACCCTTACCCAATTAGCTACAAGACAAAAATCTTTTTAGTCCAAAAAAATGTACATGAGTTAATAAATCGTAATTTATGATATATTATGATACTTAACATTGAAAATTAATATTTCCATGAAATAAATAATTTCCAATTAATTACTAGAGTTATATTTATTTATCAACAATCAAATACTTATAAATAATATATTTGCATCAACTTGATGTTAATGTGACCTTTTAGGATCATATATTATCTATCAATATCATTCTATAATAACTTTTGATCATAGAGATCTTTAAAATATAATTGATTGATTTTTCATACGAACATGCTTGGAATAGTTTAAAAGATGTCTCGTATTTTTAAATCATGCATTTTGTTATTTGTAGGTTTAATAAGGTTATGGTATTTCTAAATTATGTTTTTTTTTTAGTAATATGTAATAAATACTAGGGCGATAATAATTTTCATTTGTCACTTCAAATCTATTACAAACATAATTATTTGCAATTACATAGGTAATAAAATGACCATCAATGGGTCTGGTATTTCCCATTCAGATGAAGGGGGAAGAGGGTGTACATTTTGTGTCATGTTGGTAGGTCGAAACACATAAGTCGGGTAATTTATCTAAACGATACCAGCTAATATTGTGATGTTTGAATAATGTGATGTCGCAATAGCATGATCGCACGCTATACCCAGACTACATCACTTCCCATTTGAACATCCATGGTTGTTCAAATATACAAACATTATCAATTTTAAAGAAACAATAAAAATATGGAACAAAAAAATTTCACATATCCTACTATAGCCAAAAAACATACTTGAAAACCATTCATCACATCAGTTTTGATGTTCATGTTAGTATGTCGGTTGGTCTGCTCAAGGTTGTCTAAATAAACTGGCAAGTTGGTAAAACTTTCTTCGTGCTCAATCTATAAGAAACTCATCTTGAAGCGATTATACGAGATACTTATGAATGATCCTACGTAAGAGTTTAACTACATGGGGTATCCGAAACGTATGTCAAGAATGATTGTCTGTGACTACGTATTGTCACATCTAAGGTCGAAGCTGACAATCATACTTAGATTCTTGTTTTGGTCAATCATACTTTAGAATGTACTTAGATTCTTGTTTCGGATAGTTGTACTCCAGAATGCTCTTTGATTCTTATTTCACCGTTCTCCGAAATGAAACTCCAAAATGTAATGTACTTAGATTCTTGTTTCGGATAGTTGTACTCCAGAATGCTCTTTGATTCTTATTTCACCGTTTCCGAAATGAAACTCCAAAATGTACTTAGATTCTTGTTATGTACCAAAAGCTCATAAATCAATGCTTCACAATGCTCTATTCTAAAGAAAGCCGTCATTTTAAAAGAAAAATAATAATAATAATAATAATAAGTTTTTGATTCATAAGTGTTAGAATGCTCGATTTCGCTTAATACAATGATATGATAAAGTGCCGTGCCATATTTAAATTTACAAAAATAACCGCTGTATTAACGGAATAATTATATGCTAAAGTGCCCCCGCAATATTTGAATTTACAACAATAACCCCTGTATTAATAAAATAGTTACATGTCATAATTATATTTTTGGTCAAATTATTTATAGTTTTTGTCTTTATAGTTGTTAATTTAAGATGATTATAGTTTTAGTTCATGTAATTTTGAATTTGTATTAATTACTGTTTTCCTTTTATAGTATTTAATTCAATAACTATAGATTTGATTTCTATATTTTTTATTTCAACAATTATAATTTGGATCTTTATAGTTTATATTTTGAATTGGTTAAAGTTTTAATGTGTATGATACTGGACAACCCCACTAATTACATATATTTATGAACCGATAAGGATATTAAATTGTGATGTTTTCTAGAGGAAGCAGAAATTATTTTGGCGAAATGACTAGAAGCTAAAAGAGAGGGAAAATGCTTTGCCGAATAGCACATGGTATTCTTATTTCATTGTCGTACGTTGTTTATTAGGTTGGTTGCTTATGTTATTTATTTATGTTGCATATGCTTTTGATCCGTTGTTTGGATAACGTTTCTTCCTTGCTTTTTTTATTTAATTTTACATTAAAAGATGGAATATAATTTAGAACAAGATCCATCTGCTTTATAATGATCAAAGTAAATATTTAATTTGAGAAGTAATTTATTTAACTTTTATATGGGTTACAGGTGTGCAGTTCTTCGCTGATAAAACTAATTTAATTATTTGATTTTTAATGATCAAAAATTATCCGTGGTATGTAGAGATGGCAACGGCACCCTGGAATACAGGGGACCCCAATCCCCATCTCTATCCCCGAACGATCATACTTATCCCCATCTTCATCGGGGAATGTAAATACACCCTCATCCCCACCCCTAGTGGGGTATGAGGATCCCCAATGGGGAATCGATTATTTCTTTTCCTCTTTTAATATGAAAACTTTTCGTAAAGAAAAACTTTAAATTTCTATTTTTCTAGCATAAGTTTAAAGATTTTCCAAAATATAAAAATATCTTTAGATTGCATAAAAAATATAAACAAATTTTCTACCAAATTTAAATAAATACATGAAAATCAAGTAGAAAAAATTATCAAAGTGATATTTAAGGTAAAATAGATAAACTAAATAGAAAAAAAAAACATTATACACGAGTTTAAGTTAGAAAAAAAAAATTTCAACCAACTAATTAATAATGAGTTTGGTTATTTTGATCAAATTTTATGTATTGTAATTTTTACTATAAATATATGTGTTGTATTATTTTTATATATTACTATATATCGGGGGCGGGTCCAGGGTCGGGGATTAGGGATATCCCAATCCCCATCCCCATCCCCACTTCGGGGATTCCCCATCCCTATCTCCATCCCCGTCCCCAGTCAACTTAGGGATTCCCCAGTCAAAAACGGGGGCGGGTTTCAGGTTCCCCATTAAGTATGGGGCTGTTTGCCATCCCTAGTAATATGCATTTTTTTTAGGTTTGATCAAAACTTGATTTTTTTTTATTGTAGTCCTTTTGAACTAGATTTTTTTTTGTCTAAAAACACTAAAATACCATTTTATTTTTATTTTTAAATTTTTTAATACTTGTTTTTATATTTTATTAATTAAAAAATCATGAAAGGACCTCTCTCTCTCACACACAAACAGATACCCACCCATCACTTTCGGTCACCTCAAGTCCGTCCACCATTAATTCGTCCAAAGCAATTTCTTGGCATCTGCATTCTTCACTGCAAAAATATTTCTCATTCCTAATTAACACACAATAATTCACATATTTCAGTACCCAAGATCAGGATTCACCAAGAACTCTTTGAAAGATAATCATTTTTCTTTTTACGTAATTTGAATGAAAAACGAGCATAAATTACACTGACTTCTTCAAAAAAAATTCACAAGACAGTGAAGAAATCATCTACGGTAGTAATTGAGAGGTATTAGTGGATGATGACTCTGGATTTCCATACAAACAAGAAGATTTTTTGAGGACGTTGCAATCATCCCTTCGAAGCCGTTTGAGGAACAAGATTGCAGATTTCAAACTTGTGGATGAAATCACATATGAAATTATACACACCAACAACAAGAACCAAAGAAGAAATCAAGAACAAATCATCCCAAAATCTTTCCTCCTCTCTCTGTTTCTCACTCTAAAATCCTTCCTTTATTACCAATCCATGTGACATTTTGTTTTCGACCTAGAATCAGCAACATCTAACACCCTTATGAAGCGTATCCAAAAAGGACCAGTGAGGGTTATATCATTAAAGCTTCAGGAGGAACAAAATTTGAGGTTTCAATTTCTAGGTTTAACGAAAACAAGAACACAAACCTCCAACCACCGCCACTTCCTGTCAATTGAGCCACTATAGATTCAGAATGAAGTCCGAGGACAAAGCATAACCTAAAGATACATAAAACATTTGACAAAATTGATGTTTTTTTTATGTTTATTTCATTTGTGGAAAAATCGATTGCATTTTGAGATGAAATAGCTAATTACTGTGATAATTTTAATCATATATTTAGATATATTATGTACAGTTAAACCTAATCTGTGGGAGCCTTAATGGTAACAAACATCTTTGAGGCCTTGAACGCCAACTACATCACACCTTATCTCGTTGATGATTGAAGACAATCAAGCCTGGATCATTTGAGGATTTATGATTTTCATATCGATGATGACAGTTGAATCGATAGGATCTAGATTTGGAGGCGGTAATGAGACAAGAGGTGGAACGATGAATAATCCTCAAGTTTGGACTATGGTGGTGTTAATTTTGGAAAAAACTGAATCTATAAAGGATCCAACGTTGCGTTGGAGAAGAAGATCGACGTGGGGAAGTATTGGAGAAGAACGTCATCGGGAGAATGAGCACAGATCGTGCATTTGAGAGAGAGAGAGAGAGAGGGGCTCTTTATTTGGTTTTACTTTTAAAAACTTAAATAAAAAGGTGAAATATCTAAGAAAATAGAAAAATAAATTAAAATGGTAGATTAGTCTTTTCAAGTTGACCATAGACTAATTTTAGAGACAAATTATCTTAAAAAAACCATGAAACCAAAATAATCCAAATTTGGATTAAACCCTAAAAAAAATGCATACCAAAGATACTATTTCTGCATATCTGTCTTATGTCTAAATGATGGTTTACGAGGATGCATACCAAAACTGGAAATAAATAAAGTTAAAATACCATATATTAAAAAAGTATCATGATATATATCAAAAGGTAACATTAGTATATATAATACGACTAATATTATAAAAACCCTAAATTTTTAACGCGTAATTGGAAAAAACCTCAATATTTTTTTTATTATTGCTATGACCACAACTTTCTCGCATAATTATTGTTCTAACCCACTTAACGACTTTCATGGTTAACTTGGTTAATTTTTTCTCAAAACCAGTCCTAAAAAGTTCAAATTTGGTCCCTGGGGTTTGCAAAAAATTACACCACATGGTTTTTTAACATTATTTCTCATTTTTTTATATATTTTGAATATTTTCGGTTTTTTATAAATATATATACATTTTTTATTTTCTTTTTTTTATATATTTTATTCATTTTCATTTTCTTAACTTTATTTTTCAACAATTTTATTTTTTTAACCTTTTGTTTTCTATTTTTTAGTGTATATATATAGAGTATATTAGAGTTTTTTTTTTCTTTTTTATTGTTTTTTTTTTCATATTATATTGTTAACCGTTTTATCTTTTTATTTATTTTTTTCTTATTTGTATTTCAATTATTTGTTTTTATTTTTTTGTATTTTTAGCTTTTTATTGACTTTATTCAAAAAATGTAAAATGTATTAATATATTAGAGTATATTACAATTTTGATAATTTATGGTTTTTGTATTTTTTTTTATTTTTATTCAAGTAAATAAATAGTTATATTTATATTTGTAATTTCAGTCCAACTTATTTTCTTTTTATTCTTTTTTTTTTCTTTAGTGCTATTATATTTATGTTACGAAAAAATGAAAATTAAAAAAAAAAATAGATTGTTTATTGAGAATTAGTGTTGCAATGTATTATATAACTTGCAAATTAAATCATATTTTTATATGTGATATCAATAGTTTAAATTGAAGATAATATTTTTCATTTTGATAATAGACTAAAAGAAAGAACAAAAAGTATAATAATAATCGGTCTTTATAAAAAAACTGGTTATAGTAATTTAAATTGAATTCAAGTTCTTGAATCTAAATAAATAAAAACATTAGAAAAAGCATAAATAACTAAAATAGAAAAAATATATATATAGAAAACCAAAGGTAAAAAGGTAAAAAAAAAAAAAAAAAAAAAAAAAAGTTCAAATTGTTGAAAAATAAAGTTAAAAAATGAAAATAAATAAAAGATATATAAAAAAAATAAAAAATGTATATATATTTATAAAAAAAAACCCGAAAATAAATAAAATATACAAAAAACAAAAAATAATGTTAAAAACCATGTGGTGTAATTTTTCGCAAACCTCATGAACCAAATTTGAACTTTTTAACACTGGTTTTGCAAAAAAAATTAACCAAGTTAACCATAAAACTCGTTAACCGGATAGAACAATAATTCTGCAAGAAAGTTGTGATCATAGAAATAATAAAAAAAATATTATGGTTTTTTCCAATTACGTGTTAAAAATTCAAGGCTTTTATAATATTAGTCCTACATAATATATTCGTTTTTGTTTTGTATCGTTTTATTATTATTTACTTGCACAACTTACAAAGATGGAGACGTTGAGTGTCGAAAATGATCGAAAATTCAAAATATAGAATCTAATGGATACAATGTGATGGGTATTGTTACCATGAACCACTTGTATATAAAGGGGAATTCAGCGATATTTGATGAAAGACATGAAACTGTTGTTAATGTGGTTTCACAATAGACGATTCGTTGTTAATGCCTTTGTAACGTTTACTTTTTGATATAACCATTTTATTAAATAAATTAATATTGTATAACTTAAATGGAAATATAACTATATAACTAGAAAAGTGACCCTGTGTTGCGGGAACCATTTCCAAAAGAAGTTTACATGCACTACATAGTTTATTGATTATTCGGTAGTAAAAATATTTAAAGGTTAGAGTCGATTGGTTTTGCATTAAAGACAAACAACACAATGGATCAACCCTTATAAAGTGCAAGTCAATTAAAAACCAATGTCATTGTCATATGATCAAAATCCAATAATAGGATGCTACCAGCCACACATCCAATTTGAATGTTCTAAATTCAAATATTTCTACTTGTCACTACAAGAAACGGGACCTATAGGGACGGCATTTGTCGTCTCTATAGGTTAGAAAGTCGTCCTTATAGATGGCTGTGAGGACAAGTCATATCTATATGCCTTTGTCGCTATAGCCCTGTCGTAATAGATTGCTTTTGTCGTTAGCTTTAAAGATGACAAATCGTCGTTATTCGTTGATGGTTGTCGTTCCTATTGTTGGACCTATAGAGACGACATGTCGTCACCATAGCTAGACCTATAGCAACGAAATGTTGTCTCCATAGCTAGACCTATAGCAACAACATGTCGTCCCCATAGAAGTTGTACAAATTCACATTCAGCTCCTGTTTTATGTTCATTTTTCCAGTTTTCTCAAAAATATAAAAGCAAAAACACAAAATTTAACCACAAAACATTAAACTATCATACAATATCAAAACATTTGAATATTTATACAATTGTTTACCAAAACATACTACACAATCTGAAATTGTTTAAAAGTTTCATACAATTTGTTTACTTGCTTGCATCACCACCTTCACACTTGAAAATATACAATTGGGAGAAGTTCATGAATTGAAGAAACTTTTGCAAGTAAGATGAAGCCGAAAGGACATAATAAACTTTTACAAATTCCCCATAATCTATTGTGCCATTGTTGTCCACATCAGCCTATGATAAAAGTAGAATATGCTTATAATAAACAAATAAATGGCTATTTCTATAACTTTCTTTATTGAGTGATTAAATACTAATCTTACTGCATCCATAAGGTCTCGAATCTTTGTATCCATTGACTTGAACATTTCCCTCAAACCTGCAATCTCTTCTTCTGACAAGCTTTCAACTATTACCTGTCACCATACATACAATACAACACAAACCATTTGCCAAAATAGGTTAATGCATGAAATAGAAACAGTGCCCTTATCCTAAAAAAGAAAAGCAAGTAAATAGTTTCAGTTATGTACCCTTAAATCCATCTTCTTTAACTTATTCATTGCTGGGAACTGCTTCAAACTAGAAAGAATAGCATGATCAAGTGCTCTATCTGGAGCAACCCCATTTTCACATATCCATGGATGACCTGTTCTAATTACATCAACACATAAATACTTCCAATCTCACAAAAACATAACAGTAAACTGTTTTGTGTGTACTGGATTGGCCTTCGGACTAAGACTAATGTCAATGGGATATAAAAGAAAAAAATGCCCTTGTCACCCTCATCATTAGAAATAGACCTAGTAAACATCATACATAGGACTTGAGGGGCTATTAAGCAGTTTGAAGTTTGAGAGCATAACATCTTTTATATAACAAAAACTCTAGTAAACTAAAGCATTCTGTGAAATAATGATAAGATAAAAGTCAGTAAACTTACCCTGTAATTTGCTTCTTTTGCTTGAAAAGAATTCGTAAGTATGACATCATAGCTACAAAGATCTTGCAAAAGAGTAAAAGATAATAAATTCCAAGATAATGGATTAAAGAAAACTTTTTGTGTTAAAAAGGAAAAACATACTTGAGCCAGTGAATTATAGTCTTTTTTATCCCCAATAGCTTCCAAAAGATTCACAAGAGCTCCAATATTCTGATAGTATACACAAACCCCTCTTTAAGTGAGTAAACCTGTAAAAAAATATTTCTTATTTCTAATTGTGTTCATGTTCTTAAGTAAGTGAACAACAAAATTACCTCAATTTCATATCCAATTGTTCTCAAATCAGTTGCAACAATAAGAATTAACATTGCCTGTGGATTAATGAACAAATCTGCAAAAACCTACAAAATGGAACTAATAGAAGTTAATGTTGAAACAACAGAGCAATACTGAAAACAAATAGTTATGGAATTTGAGTTTGTCGTCATCATCATTCTTAACCTATATACCAATTCCAATTTCAAACAAATAATTGCTAACATTTATCTCAATAAACAGAGAATTACTAACCTGATAGCGGGAGGGGAGCTTGTATTCGATAGAATTCATAACCGGATGTAAAAAGGAAGTCGGTAGTCAGATCGGCGTTGAAACTAATCGTCATTGTTGAGCCCGACGATTGTGCTCGGAAACTAGTATCATAATCTATGGAGAGAGGGAGAACATTCACAGGGAGTGGGAGGTGAGGAAATCGCTGGAGGAGAAGATAATGGCTGAAATTACGGATGTGAGAATCTCCGATCTCTCTCTCTCTCTCTCTATCTCTTTTTCTCTTGAGAGCGAGACTGATGATTGTGATGATTGAGTGTGCGTGAATGAAGTGAAGAAGGTTGTTCTCCTGATTTAAGGCATAGAAAGCTATGGGGACGACAAGTCATCCGTATAGCCTTCCCCAAAAACGCGCCTTACCTGTTTTCTTTCCCGCTTAACATATTGAGAACACGATAATTGTGGTAAGTAAAAGGAAAGTCAAACTTTATGGAGACGATATGGGTCCCTGTAGGGCGTATATAGCAACGACATATGTCGTCCCTGTAGATCCCGTCTCTATATATGCTTATTCTTGTAGTGTGTGTTCATGGCGAACCACGAGACAGGTTTTTTTTTGTTTTAATTAGCTGGAATGGTAAAAAACAAGAAAATAATAATAATAAATTGACACATGTTCATGTGCTATTGAGGAGATTTTGCAACATGAACTTCAGCTACAAACAACACCAAACACATTTAATAAAATAAAACCCATACCAAGAACAAAATATTGTCTCGAAACCAAAACATATTCTTATGAGTAACTAAGTACATCATTGTTATGGGATAAATTTAAAACTGTACATTAAAGAAATGCAAGTATGATGCTATTTTGTTGGTTCCAAGTGTGGCTCCTGTTTTGCCTTGGTTTATCCGCTATTTTGTTGTTAAACAAATAGTATCAACGGCGTTTTAGTTAAAAACTGTTAAATCAACAATTTTTGTTTACAAAAAAATAATAATAAAAACATTATGCAGGGATGTCTTTGTTAAATGCTATTAAAACAAATATTAATTTATAGAAAAATAAAATAATATGTATGGTAGCTTGGTCAAAACTATCAAAATCAATTTTTTTTAATCAAAAAAACAGTATACATGGGCATCTTGGAGAAAAACTCTTAAAATCACTACTTTTTTTTACCCAAAAAATGGTATGTAAAAACAGAACTTTCTCATAATTTAAATTAATATAGCCTCCGACCAACATAAATTCAATGAATTTACAATCATTTGCTAATTACAAAAAATTGAGGTAAAAATCTAGTTTAATATCATTTTATCCGTTGATTCTCTAACTCAATCAGTCAGCCAAACTATACAAATATAAACACGTAGTAATGAACCTCAAAATAATTAAGAAACATGTTTTAATTTGAATGGAGTCAAGTCCGAATCAAATCAACCTATAATAAATAAAGAAAGATTGAAATTCGAGTTGATGAAAAACGATTATACCTTTGAGATTTAGAGGAAAATAATTGGAAATAAAACGCTAGGATCCAGACAAATTCATAATAGTCTGATCAAGCATGGTTGAGGGAATCAAAAATCACATGAATGTGATGCGGAATTCTTTATCTAATCTGATAGCAGCCTGTAAAAACCAAAAATAACATTAAGATGGCTGCTGAGGAGTAAATTTTAGATTAAAAATAAAGTTAATTCACCTCAATCTTAGAAATTGCGTCCACCTCCATAAGGTAACGATAGAATCATTATCTTCAAGCAAAATAAAAAGCAAATTTACATCAAAATTACAAACATGGTTAGGGTTTTGAAGGAGAAAGGCAGGGTTTCTGAGGAGACGGAAGCTATGGTTCTAAAGTATTCTTGCGTATTGCATACCAGATTAGCTAATATTTTACCTAACTTGCTAAAATCCCCGATCCATTATGTGTTAGTCCTGTGATTAATATCCATTTGTCGGGTGATCTTCTGATCTTATAAAGTTGTGGTTTCAGTTGTGCAATTTTGATTCCTAATGTAAGCACTACCTAAAGGGAAGGAAGAGCACAATGAATTAACAGATCAGATCTTTAAAGGTAAACCCAAAAAAAGTTTCAAATATTTGAAAGAAGGGAAATCTCCAATAAAGTCCTAAAATTTTAGTCAAGTTTTCGTTTTAGTCCTAAACTAATTTTTGTTTACGAAAAAGTCCTAAAAACCGGCAAAAGTATGCATTTTGACCCCTTTTAACCGGTTGGAACCGGAAACAAATTAATTTGGGACTATTTCATAAACTAACCTAAAATATTGGGACTATTTCACAAAATGACCTAAAATATTGGGATTTTTTCTGCAAAAAAAATATTAGGACTTTTCTGCAAACAAAAACCTTATTATTATTATTATTATTATTATTATTATTATTATTATTATTATTATTATTATAAACAAGTATACTAATTTTTAAATTCATTATTATTAATATTTTTAATAATACATATAAATACACTTAAATAAAAATATATTAAAGAAATTATTTAAAGGTGAAGGTGGTGGTGATGGTAATGCTTTAAGCATTGAAATCACTGCTTGTATGTCCTCACTTTGTATATGATCATTTTACATTTCTTATTATTGTTTTCAACTCAAAATATCAACACTTAACAATTTAAAATAAAATTGCCTATTTGTAAAATTATGTATAAATAGTTTAAGATAAAAGGATTTCTCACTTTGTATATAAAATTTCTTAAGGTAGAATGATTTCTTTTCAAATCCAACAGATCCACAATAAATATTTAAATTGGTGGCCCATATCAAAATTCGAAAATATTAATTAAAATATCTTATTTAATAGAAAGTAATATGATTTATTTTGCTTTATCACACTATATCTGCTATGTTTCCAAAAAAAACCACAAGGATAAAGTAATGAAAAAGAGCAACACACATGTTGGTAATTCAAAAATACTTACACACAAGACATACACGCATATCACATGCTCACTATTTGTAAACAATTTGAAAAATCAGTAGCTTCTTTTAAATTGTTAGATGTTAATATTCTGAATTAAAAACAATAATAACAAATGTGAAATGACCATATACAAAGTTAGAATATACAAACAGACATTCATGATTTCAAAGCTTAAAGCATTACCATCCGCTCAACCTTCACCTTTATAAAATGTCTTTAATATTTTTTTTAATTTAAATGTATTTATATGTATTATTAATAATATTAATAATAACAAATTTAAAAAATAGTATACTTATTATATTTTTAATATAATAATAATAAGGTTTTTGTTTGCAGAAAAACCTTAATATTTTTTGTTTTTGCAGAAAAGTTCCAATATTTTGGGTCAATTTATGAAATAGTCATAAATTAATTTGTTACCGGTTCCAATCAGTCAAAAAGGGTCAAAATGCAAACTTTTGCCGGTTTTTGGGACTTTTTCGTAAAAAAAAAATTAGTTTAGGACTAAAACATAAACCAGGCTAAAATTTTAGAATTTTATTGGAGATTTCCCTCGAAAGAAAAGTGAAAAAATGACTTGGTTTGAATATGATCAACTTAGTCACTTAATTGTAATTATTTGAATGGAGAGATGAATTGTAAACATTATTTTTTGAAGATAAAAATACTATTTTACCAAAAACATGACGTTTCGATTGTCACTTTGCTTCTCAGTGCACATAACTCCGAAAGGTGTGACAAATGAGATTTTTTTTTCTTCTTAGAAAGAGTTGAAATGAAAGTATTCGTTCTTCCAACTTCCTTCATGCAAACCACTACTAAAGCATGGTATACCTGTAGACCCAAGGCCAACGCTTTTAGACTTCCTCTTATAAAGGTATTGATCAATGGTAAGGTTCTTATGGTGTTTATATTGATTCATCGCCAGCTAATAAAATGACGATTATTATGATGCATAAAATGATGGGGTTGTTGATGATCGGACATGAATATAAATATGTTCGGGTGGTTTAGGCTGCTATTTAGATTAGAATGGCAGTTGAGCTGGAGGTTAGTTAATAATTTTTTACTGATGTTAAGATTTGATGTTGTTATACAACATTCGTGGATATATCCACTGTAGATAAGATTTAGTATAATCGAATCAGCAAAATATACTTAAATAAAAGCTACAATTTTGTTGAATGCAAACACGTAAGTGGAAGTTATGGGAAAAAGAGATTTTGGAGGAACTTCTACCCCATGACGCAGGTACTATTATCAACATAATGTATTTTCTATGAATTTAATTAATTTTTGAGTAACAATGATAAATGACTAATTTGACCCTATATGTTCATGTGCAGAACCAACAATGTGTAGGCTTACCTAAAAATTATTTTTTGTGAAGTATCACACGGGTTCTTTTACCAATACTCCAATAATATTTTACCTTGTAAGGGATTTATATATAACAAAGTGAAATAGTTTTATAATTATTATAGTTGTAATTTATGTGCAAACTAATCCCTAATAGTTTATTAAATTAAGAAAAAAAAAAGATACATAAACTATACAATTTCAATGGTTAGTTTGTAAGAAAACTATATGCATGATAGTTATGATGACTCACATTTAAATTCCATTTTTTCCCTTGTATCTAAATGTGGAGTTTCTATGTAATGAATGATAATGATCAAATAAAGTATTTTTACTTAATCATATTCGTTTACTTGATTGGTGTTTGTTTTAAGTTTATGTGTCTTAAGTTTATCAGCATCAAGATCTGTTATTTTCTTTTTTATATGATATTATTTGATGTAGGTTGCAGTTTTTGTATATGTGGTTTGTTTTTTATGGTAGATTACTGGTGGCAGAAAATCAAATAAAAAAAGTGACCTGTGGTTTGCCACGGCACACACACTAGTTGATTATGATATTTGAATTGCTAAAGTGTTTATGATATACATGGTTTTTCTTTTTCACAATGAATGAACTGTTTGAATCTGAAAAAATTACTATTTTACCCTCATATTTTAAAATAATAAATTCTTATTTCTTTAATTATTGTCATAAAATATAAGTCTATAAAACGATCATTTATTTAATAACTATTATAAACTAAATATATACATCATCAAATTAATTAACTTCTAAATTTAAAGTTAATTAAAGGTGGTATGTAACTAATACATTCAAATAACAAAAATAAGTCCAACAGATCTGTTATACTAAATTAACAGTTTGATCACACAAATTAGATGTATTCTGAAAAAATGTTACACATTGCAATTAATTAATATGTTTATATTGAAGTATAATGAAAAAAATATTACAAATGAGAACATACATGCAAATTATTAAAAGAAATACATGAAGCCTTTTTCATTATATTCATACTTTTTTTTAAATATATTCATTTTAGAGTCTTTTGTTTAATAATTTTATCTTTTGTTTTAAACAGGAAATCATTGAAATGTCGTGTAAAAATAGACTAATTTATGAGTACAAGTTATGAGATTTAAATCAAGATTGTAAAATCATGAGCATGCCCTCCTAATTTGGAGGAAACATGTGTGGTGTGGAGGGTAATTTTGGATAAACAAATATAAGATTGCCACTTAATCTTAAGAGTATCTATTTTTCAACGTAATCTATTAACATATTTTTTTAGTAACAAGTGAAAAAGAAACAAGTACATATAGCTTAATTTATTAAGTTTTGTATATATTAAGTGCAATAAGTCAAAAGGAAACACTACCTAAGTCAAATACAGATAAATGTGATAGTTATTATATTGTTGTACAATAGCATGTAACATGGTTGAAGTTGAAATCGATTTTAACTAAATAAATTTCATATTTCTGGAATGGTTATCAAACATATATAATCTTATATGTGTGAACTAATGACCTAAAATGCAAACTAATGAACCAAATATTCCTAAGGTTTCATTATTGAATAATAATAGAGAGTAAAATTACAATGAAAAAGAAAAGACAATATAAATAGAAAAGAATTAGGTTAAACCTAGAAAAGGGATAAAGAGCCAAACATAACCCAAACTAGAAAAGGGCCTAATAACTTTGTAATGCTAACATCCCCAACCCCCCCCCCCCCCCCCCCCAAACAAATAATATGACAACAATAAGTATTGAGAGTTTGTTAGTCAGAAAATGAAACCGAAGAGCAGTCAAGACTTTCATAAATATATTAGCAAACTGCATTGTAGATGAAACACGAGGAAGCGAAAGAGTCCCCTACTGAAAGTGGTAACTAGTAAAAATATGAACACTCATAGCTCAATTCTCAAATTATGTAGATGATCAAGAGACAAAATCTTGTTTCTTACTCTTCCATGAAATCAACGAATCTCCAAGAAAGACATAATACCTAGTAGTAGACTTGCAATCATAAATATTGATATCCTAGTCAGCATCACCTTTTGGAGATTATGCAACTTCAATCTCAAGATATACGGTTAGCCAAATCATGCTTCAAGGTTTCTATGCCATCATGATCATCGCCAATAATATCATATCATCAACATATAAGGAAAGAAGGATCTAAACTTCACATGTACCTCTAAGAAACAAAGAAGAATCATGAAAACTAGATTTAAAACCAAGTGAAGTAATTATAGTAAAAATTTCTCAAACCAAGCAGGATGAGATTGTTTAAGACCACACGATTCTTTCCAAAGTCGAAAAACTTCACCTGACCGATGAGCAATACCTGGTGGAGGAGACATGTATACCTCCTCATAAATATCACCATTCAAGATTTCATTCTTGAAATCCATCTAATAAATCTTCCTTTGTTGAGTAGAATAAACACCAATCAAAGTGTGAAAAATTGTCATTAAATATTGCATTCTTGACATCCATCTAATAAATCTTCCATTGTAAACTAGAAGAAACAATAATCAAAGTGCGAACAATTGTCATTTTGGCAACTAGAGAAAAGGTCTCTTCAAAGTCCATACCATATTGTTGTGACATTCTTTTTGCAACAATTCTAGCTTTATAATGTTTTGATCTTATGTACCCAACAACAACAACCAATTTTGTGTTTTCCAGGTGGGAGCGAAACCAAATCCCATGTATGATTCTGATAAATAGTTACAAGTTCCTTAGTAATATCATTTTGCCAAAGAGGATTAGAGACGACCTCTTTGTAGGATGTTGGTTCTGAGAAAAATATATATTCCTAATAAAGGAGGCAAAGGTTGGTGCATAAGAGGAATGTACAACTTGTGGAAGCTTGGTGGACTTCTGAGTATGAGTTAGTTTT
The DNA here is from genome assembly GCF_051521515.1 of Lactuca serriola. NCBI lineage: Eukaryota > Viridiplantae > Streptophyta > Magnoliopsida > Asterales > Asteraceae > Lactuca > Lactuca serriola. The sequence goes on along the minus strand of NC_136408.1, from coordinate 143,739,185 downwards.
GATGGTATGGGTTCTTGAGTGACTGAGGCCTCTTAAACAACAAAAGGTGGGGGTTCTTAAGCAATAACTAGTGTGGAATCAAAAGTTGGAGAGCTATCTGAAGTAGCAGTTTGAAGAAACGTCTTCACTATCAATGCTAAATTGATCAATAGCCCAAAGTTCCAAATGAGTCACGTTGTATGACTGAACAAGAATGTTATAGAAAGGAATATGTTCTAGAAAGGTGACATGCCAAGAAACATACAATTTTTTACTTGTCGGATCGTAAGATCGAAATCCTTTCTGACTAATACCGTACCCTTTGACATCATCTAATTTCAGAACCAACTAAAATTTTTCTTTACACTTTTAAAATCATTTATTTATTTTTGCGGAAAATCCCAGTAGACAAGATCATTTTGACTCCAAATGTTTGTTTCCAAATATTTAAAACCCTAAGGATCTCATAATTAATATAGATACATAAGTTTCAGCATAAAGACTTGGTGGTCTTGAATACTATTGCAAGCTGTCTCTTAATCACTCAATGTCCTAATCAAGTTTTAGTAACTTAAGTTTTCATAATTGTGATGCATATAAGCTGAGTGGGTCATGTTGGTAAACCTAATGAGATACATAGGGATTTTAATCCCCACAATATTAATATGATAATATTCCTTGATTATCAGACCTACAAAACCAACCATTTACCGTTCTATATCCATATATGCTTACATTCCTACACACATATTCCTACTGATCCTCACAGATCCTAGACCACGATTATCAGGGGAAAATTATCTCACCTGATGAACCGTTAAAAGATTGACTACATAATTAGGGGCTTTCTTTGCTCGTGTAAGTGATAAAGAATATGTAAACATACCATTATAGTTGTGCGATTAGGACCTACCTGTTGGGTTTTATATACTCTAACATTTCAATGGTGCATATACAACCCTAATGCTTTAGATCTAAGTTTTCTCTAATTATACATGCAATAAACATTTTCCAATGCATGAAGCCTAAACTAGCATGCAAGGTGATATTTGAATCATAAAAACTAGTTAGAATATTACCTTGTGTAATAGCTTGAATAACTTGGCCTTAAGAAAGATTAACACCCCAAGTGTGATGCCTCAAATGGAATCACAAAACACCAAGAACAATTAGGATGGATATGGAGAGGTTATGGAGACTCTAAAATCGGTTCTTACTCTTCAAAATCCAAATGGTAATCGATTTATATATATATATATATATATATATATATATATGTGTGTGTGTGTGTGTGTGTAGAATATCAAGGGTCATGCGTAACCCTAATCCATACACATTAGCCCATGATCCATCCATTTGATTTGGATAAATACTTCATGGATTAATCTATAAGGCTATAAGCCCATCACAAGTCAAAGCATGGATCTTTAGCCCAACTCATATGTATCATTTTAATTAGTCTCTTTTGATCACTAAATTAATTCTTGAGCAATACTAATTAAATAATATGATTCCTCAATTAATATATTATACTTATAATATATTAGTAAATCATAATTAACCTCTTACTCAAATATCCTTCCTAATATATTGCTTTGATGAATGCAACCCAAATGGACCATGCTACTATCGGGTCAAGTACATACCAATTATAGTTATGGGCTTAGACACCTAATCCAACATTCTCCCACTTGGATAAGTCTAATAACTATAATCCCCAATGCAACTTAAAATCCGGTTAGCAATCGTAGCTCTCAAAAAATCGTTGTCGAACTCTGATGCGTCCATTAGATAAGTGATCATATAATCCTATATTCTACAAGATATCGTGTGGACAAAGACATGGAATTAAAGTCATACTCATTGTCCAACATTTTGTTTCCCGATTTCTGATTTGTTCGACATAGAACTTAATTGAATACATCAATAGATTTCTGACCGGGCCCGGTACATAAGTCAAGACAAAATCATCGAGAGGCCCAATATATCGCTTTTAATCCTCATAGGATAAAAGGAACAGATGAACTTCGACTTATATGCTTGTACTAGTTATTCATTGAATCATACATAATAGCACGTTTTATAACATTGAGTTATTGATGCGGTTTCACACTATTAATGTAAACTCAACAAATAATCACCAACTCATATATCTTGGTTTGAAGATTATACAATATTATCGTCTTATAATCACCCGTGATAAATTCCATGAAGTGATATGTGAGCGTGAGTTTAGTCCAATACTCAAATCTTATTTCAAGAACACTCATGAATGTTTGTAGCAATCTTTTGATATGTCTAACACCTTAGACAATCATACAAAAACCCATTCATGACATTCTTCTTTCATGACCTACTTCCACAGTATGATCGACTGTGGATAGTTTGAATAATTTTATTATTCTGGAAGTCAAAACATGGAAAAATGAAACAATAATAAATAATTGACACAAGGCAGTAACATTATGTATAAATAAAAACACCTTTTATTCAATCATCAAATGTCAACTACATTTTGACTATTACAAGTTTCTAAAATTCTCTCTAATCACTAAAACTAATATCGTCCTTCAGTCCGACACTACTAGCGTGCCGCAAGTGTTTAACCGTACTCAGTCCCTTCGTAAGGGGATTTGCTGGATTCTCTTCTAACGATAACCTCTTAACCACGAGGACTCCCTCTTCTACTTGATGTCTTATGATGTGATATTTTATGTTGATGTGTCTTGATCTGTTACGATCTCTTGGTTCCTTGGATAAGGCAACTTCACTATCGCTATCACAGAAAATCTCCATGGGCTCCTTTATAGTTGGTACAACTCCAAGGTTTCCGATGAAGTTCTTCAGCCATATCGCCTCCTTCAATGCTTCACTCGCTGCTATATACTCTGATTCACACGTTGAATCAGCTACAGTCTCCTGTTTGGAACTTTTCCATGTTATTGCTCTTCCATTTAGGGTAAATATCCAGCCCGACTGAGAGCGAAATTTATCTATGTTGATCTCAAAGCTGGCATCAGTATACCCTACCACTCTTAAGTCATCACTCCCACCAAGGGTAAGGATCCAATCCTTATTCCTTCGCAAGTACTTAAGAATGTTCTTTACCCCAGTCCATTGAGCTTTACCACGATTCCTTTAATATCTGCTAACCATGCTCAATGCAAAGGCTACAGCAGGGCAAATACAGGTCGTGACATACATGATCGAACCAATAGATGAAGCATAAGGTATTCGACTCATTTCTACTATTTCATCATCAGTACTCGGACTTTGAGTCTTACTCAGTCTGGCATTTCTTTGGATAGATAGTTCTCCTCTCTTGGAATCTTGCATGTTGAAACATTTCAACACCTTGTCCAAATAGGTACTTTGACTAAGTCCTATTAGTCTTTTACTCCTGTTTCTCAATATCCTTATCCCTAGAATGTAAGCAGCTTCTCCGAGGTCCTTCATAGCGAAACACTTTCCAAACAAGACTTAACCTCCTGCAAGGTTGGAATGTCGTTTCCTATGAGCAATATGTCATGCACATACAACACGAGAAAGCTAACTATACTCCTACTATCTTTGAAATATACACAAAACTCATCCTCACTTCTCGAAAAACCAAACTCTTTGACTTTCTCATTGAAACAAAGATTCCATCTGTGAGATGCTTGTTTCAATCCATAAATGGATTTCTCAAGCATACACACTGTATTAGGATACTTTGTATAAACAAAACCTTCTGGTTGATTCATGTAAACATTCTCAGCCAACTTCCTATTAAGTAAAGTGGTTTTGACATCCATTTGCCATATTTAATCTTAGCCACTGGTGAGAAGGTCTCATCATAGTCAACTCCAGGTGTTTGAGTAAAGCCTTTTGCAACCAATCGCACCTTATAAGTGTGTACTTTCCCATCCATGTCAATCTTCTTCTTGAAGATCCATTTGCACCCGACAGTCTTGCGGCCTGGTACATTGTCAACCAAGTTCCAAACTTAATTGTCATACATGGACTGAATCTCACTGTCCATCGCCTCCGTCCATTTAACAAACTCGAGGCCTGACATGGCTTCCTTGTAGTTGTTAGGTTCATCCAAATTTACCAGTGTACTATCACTGATAAATGTATCACCCTCAGAAGTATCATGGAAACCATAAAACTCAGGTGTCTGTCTAACTCTACTGGAACGCCTCAGAGGTAAGGACTTGCCAATCGGTTCAACTGGAGTTTCCTCCTCAGGTTGAGCGCTAGTGTTTGAGGTTCCTTCATCACTTAAATCTTGAAGCTCTTCAATGTCAATTTTCCTCCCACCGTCCTTCTGGCATATGAGCTCTCTCTCGCGAAAGACTCCTCTCCTCGCAACGAAGACAACATTGTTAGTCGGTATATAAAAGAGATATTGAAAGGATTTCTGTGGGTAGCCGATGAAAATACATCGCTCACTACGAGGCCCGAGCTTGTTGTGACTTTATTTTCTCACAAAAGCTTCGCAACCCCAAACTTTGATGTGTGCTAACGAGGGAACCTTCCCTGTCCACATCTCGTGAGGTGTTTTGGAAACCTTTTTAGTTAGGACTAGATTAAGGATATGGGCGGCAGTCTCTAAGGCATACCCCCAAAATGATATTGGTAATGAAGCTCGACTCATCATAGAATGAACCATTTCCAGCAAGGTTCAATTGTGCCTCTCAGCTAGACCATTAAGATGTGGTGTCCTAAGTGGCTTCAATTGTGAAACAATTCCACTTTCCTTAAGATAGTCGTGGAACTTGATACTAAGATACTCTCCTCCTTGATCAGATCAAAGCATCTTTACCTTCCTGCCCAATTGATTCTCCACTTCTTGATTAAACTCTTTGAACTTTTCAAAGGTTTCTGACTTATGCTTGATTAAGTACATATAGCCATATCTGTTGTAATCATCAGTAAAAGTCACATAAAAGTGGTTAGCATCCCTTGTGGTGGTTTTGAAGGGTCCACACACATCTATGTGTATGAGATCCAACATACCCTCACCCATTACATAAGTGCCAGTGAAAGGTGAGTTTGTCATCTTTCCATGTAAAGAAGATTCACAAGTGTCATCTGACTTTAAGTCAAATGATTCCAAGACTCGATCCTTTTGGAGTTGGGCTATGCGCCTCTTGTTAACATGTCCAATACGATAATGCCATAAGCATGCTTTATCCAAATAATTGGATGAATCGATATGCAACACATTATTTCCTAAGTTATCTACAACCATCACAGTTTCATATATGTCATTGCAAGGTAATGCTTCAAAATAAAATACACCATTGTAATAAGCATTAATACTACCAATTTCATTATTAAAAGAAAAGGTAAAACCTTGTTTATACAAACTGTGAAAAGCTATGGCCGTAAACACATAACTTTGAGGCTTTTGGATGATTTAAACACGAATTTGCATGTATATAGAGCTAAGCAACAAGTTAGGATAGATTACTTACGATTATGGAGCTCGAAAGGGGCGTTTTTGGATCAAAATCGGTTTTGTAGAGAGAGGGTAGAGAGAGAGAGTGTAGAGAGAGTGGAAAGGGTGTAAATGAGGTTCACTCACCCTTATATAGGGTGAGTTTACTTCCCCGAAGTTTACCGCCTGGAGTTTACCGCCCGAGTTTACCGCCCGAAAACTCTATCTTATGAGGTTTATGACATGATTTTTGGTGTTAGGGCTTTAGTGGTTATTTTCTAAGACTTGATCGTTAAGTGTGAAAAACTCGAAATACTAAAACGGATTTTTAAATTTGCTAAAGGATGGCGGAAATGAATTTGACTTCCAAATGAAGGATTTGACTGTAGAAATTATATATATGAAATATTCGGGTTGTCACAGAGGAGAACCCAGCAGATCCCCTCACGAATGGACCGACAAGGGTTAGGCATTTGCAGCATGCGAGGCGCATCGGGCTAAAGGACGATATTAGTTTCACAGTTTAGATAGTTTTTGAAATTTGTATACTGTAATTGACATTTGATGATGAATAAAAGTTGTTTATCTATGAGTAAAGTGTTGCTATCATTTGTCAATCATTTACTATCATTTCATGTTGCATCTTTTGAGTTCCAGAATAATTATGTTATGGTATATCATATTATTCAAATTCTCCACAGTCGGTCATATGTTGGAAGTAGATATGAATCAATACTATCATGAAGCTGGCTTGTAGATGTCTAAAGTGTTGGACATAGCAAGAGTTCCTACAACATTCATGAGTGCTCATAAGTTCTGAGTATTGGATTCAACCCACGCTCACTTGTATCACTTCATGGAATTATCTCGAGTGATCGTGAGATGGTAATATCATATAAGTCTTCAAACCTAGAGATATGAGTTGTTGCCTATGAGTTGGTTATGCATTGATTATACGAAAACACATCAGTAACTTGATGTCATAAAACATACCTTTGTGTATAATTCAACAACTAGTAGAACAAGCATATGAGTCGAAGTTTATCTGTTCCTTCTTGGATTAGAAGCGATATATGGGCCCCTCGATGATTTTGTATTGACCTATGTATCGGAACCGGTCAGAACAAAATTGATGTGTTCAATTTGATGGGTTTTATGCATAAGTACAAACCTATGTGCTCATACAAACCCTAATGTTGGGATCTAGGTTTCTCTATTGTACATGCTTTGAATCCAAGACTTACAACCCTAGATCTATCATGTATAATTCGAAATTAACATCATAAAAACAGATCTAAGTGTTTACCTCTTTCAAATTGCTTGGAATCCTTGTAGTCTTCTTGATCTTGATCTTAGAGTCACAATTGTAACTCCTCTAATGGTTCACAAACCCCACAAGCAAGAAGGCAATATAAGAGAGGGTGAGAGATGCTAAAATCAGCCCAAGGGTTCTCTTGGAATCAAGTGTAGCCGATTTTCATAGCCTAGGGGTCATATTTATACTGTAGGCTGCTAGGGTTTCAGTCTAAACCCTAATGGACAACTTAGCCACCAAGCAGCCCAAGGAACCTTCGGGAATAAGGCCTTGGACGAAAATATGATGGATCCCCATCATAATTTCATTCCTCCTTTAGTCCATTAGGTTTCCCAGCCCAAAACTCAATTATCATACATTTGACAGTTTATGCCCCTTTATTTAATTAATCTCTTTTAGTTACCAAATTAATTCCTAATTAATTTATGACCAATACTAATTAAATAAATATGATTTCTCCTTTAATATATTATTCTTATAATATATTAATAAACCATAATATTCTCTCTCTCTCTCTCTCTCTCTCTCTCTCTCCTTAAATTACCTTGTCAAGTTGCTTTGGTGAAGGCAACCCAAAAGGACCACGCATAACCGGGTCAAGTACATACCAAATATAGTTACGGGCTTCGACACTAATCCAACAGTCTCCCACTTGGATAAGTCTAGTAACTATATCTCACATATGACTTCAGGATCCGATTAGAAATCGTAGCTCTTATACATTGTTGTCAACTCTCATCAGTAACTTGTCCTTCAGATAAGGGATCGTATAATCCTCTGTTCTAGATATCATGCTGACAATGCTTATTGTCCAGCATTTGTTCCTTGATTTCTAACTTGTTTGACATAGAATTTAGTTGAACACATCAACTTCATTCTGACCGGGCCCGACACATAAGTCAAACCAAATCATCAAGTGGCCATGATATCACCTTTATTCTCATAGAATAAAAGGAACATATTAACTTTGACTCATATGCATCTATTATTTACTAATTGAATCATGCACAACAACGTGTTTTATAACATCAAGTTACTAATGCGTTTACACATCTTCAATGCATAACCAACCAGCAAACAACAACCATATCTCTAAGTTTTAAGACTATATGATATTATCGTTTTGCGATCGCTTAAGGTAAAACACCACGAAGTGATACCAGCAAACACGGGTTTATTCAAATGCTTAAATCATATTCATAAGCACTCATGAACTTTGCAGCAAACCTTTGTTATGTCCAAAACCTTTTAGACAATCTACAAACAATTCATGACAATCTTCATTCACATCTACTTCCAAAATATGAATGACTGTGGACTGTTCGAATAATTCTATCATTCAGGAAGTCAAAACATGTAAAATTGAAACACTAGATAAATAACCAACACAAGATAGTAGCTTTACTCATAAATAACACAAGTTTATTTATTCATCAAATGTCAAGTACAAGTTACCTATTACACATTTCCTATCTAATCCAAACTTATACCATCCTTCAGCCCAATGCTCCTAGCGTGCTGCAAGTGTTTGACCCTACTCAGTCCCTTCGTAAGCGGATCTGTTGGGTTTTCTTCTGATGATACCCTCTTCATAACGAGAAGTCCGTCTTCTACCCGATGTTTGATAAAATTGTATTTCCTGTCGATACGTCGAGATCTAACATGATATCTTGGTTCCTTGGTTAAGGAAACCGCTCCTTCATTATCACAGAAAATTTCCATTGGCTCCTTTATGGATGGCATAACTCCAAGGTCTCCAATGAAATTCTTCAACCATATAGCCTCCTTTGACGCTTCGCTCGCCGCGATGTACTCTGATTCGCACGTTGAACCAGCTACGGTCTCCTGCTTGGAACTTTTCCAAGTCACTGCTCCTCCATTTAGGGTAAATACCCAGCCCGACTGCGATCGGTAACTATCCCGATCCGTCTGAAAACTAGTATCACTATACCCTCGCACCCTTAAGTCATCACTCCCACCGAGGACTAGAAACCATTCCCTGGTCCTTCGTAGGTACTTAAGAATATTCTTCACTGCAATCCAATGAGCTCTACCAGGGTTCCCTTGATATCTGTTGACCATGCTCAAAGCGAAGGCCATATTAGGGCGGGTACAGGTCATAGCGTACATGATAGAGCCTACTGCGGAAGCGTAAGGTACTCGACTCATATCAGCTATCTCTACCTCTATACTCGGGCTCTGAGTCTTACTCAGCTTGGTATTGCTTTGGATTGGCAACTCCCCTTTCTTGGAATTTTCCATACTAAAACGCTTTAGTACCTTATCCAAGTATGTATCCTGACTAAGTCCTATCAGTCTCTTTTCCCTGTTTCTTACTATCCTTATTCCAAGAATATAAGCAGCCTCTCCGAGGTCCTTCATAGCGAAACATTTCCCAAGCCAGGACTTGACCTCCTGCAAGGTTGGGACATCGTTTCCTATGAGTAGTATGTCATCAACATGCAATACGATGAAGCTCACTATACTCCCATTGTCTTTGACATATACACAAGATTCATCTTCGCTTCGCAGAAATCTAAACTCTTTAACTTTCTCTTCGAAACAAAGATTCCATCTACGAGACGCTTGTTTCAATCCATAAATAGATTTCTAAAGCTTGCACACTCTATTTGGATGCTTCACATCGATAAAACCCTCTGGCTAATTCATGTAAACATCCTCAGCCAACTTTCCATTAAGGAAAGCGGTTTTCACGTCCATCTGCCATATTTCATAATCATGAAACGCAGCTATTGCGAGCATTCACTTAATAGACTTTATCTTCGCAACTGGTGAGAAGGTCTCAATAGTCAACTCCGGGAGTTTAGTAAAGGCCTTTGCAACCAATCATGCTTTATAAGTATGCACTTTCCCATCCATGTCCATCTTCTTCTTGAAGATCCACTTGCACCCGACTGTCTTACGACCCGGTACATTATCAACCAAATTCCAAACTTGGTTGTCGTACATGGACTGAATCTCGTTGTCCATCACCTCTTTCCATTTAGCAGACTCCGGGCCTACCATAGCTTCCTTGTAGCTAGTAGGTTCGTCCAAATTCATTAGTGTTTCATCACTAATAAACGTATCCCCTTCACTAGTAATATGAAAACCATAAAATAGGGGTTGAACACTAACCCTACTAGAACGTCTAAGAGATAAGGACTCGTCAACAGAATCAACAGGAGTTTCCTCCTCGGGTTGAGTGCCAGTGTTAGAGGTTCCTTCATCACTTTGCTCTTGAATCTCTTCAAGATCAATTTGCCTCCCACTGTCCTCTTGTCTTATCAATTCCTTTTCTCGGAAAACTCCTCTACTAGCAACGATGACAACATTGTCACTCGGTCTATAGAAAAGATAACCAAAGGGATTCTATGGGTAGCCAATGAAATAACACTTCTCACTACGAGGTTCAAGCTTGTCGTGAGTCTCTCATCTTATGAAAGCCTCGCAACCCCAAACCTTAACATGTGCCATCGAGGGAGATTTCCCTGTCCATGTCTCGTGAGGAGTCTTGGTAACCTTCTTGGTGGGAACTAAGTTAAGGATATGGGTGGCAGTCTATAAGGCATACCCCCAGAAAGCTATTGGTAACGAAGTACATCTCATCATAGAATGAACCATGTCCAACAAGGTCTGATTACGTCTCTCAACCACACCATTCAATTGTGGCGTTCTCGAAGGCGTCAATTGTGAAACAATTCTGCATTCTTTTAGATAGTCATGAAACTCAAGACTTAGGTACTCTACTCCTCAATCTGACCGAAGCATCTTGATTTTCCTGCCCACCTGATTCTCCACTTCATTCTTAAACTCTTTGAACTTTTCAAAGGTTTCTGACTTTTTCTTAATTAAGTAGATATATCCATATATGCTATAATCATCCATACAAGTCACGTAGAAGCGGCAAGCATCCCTTGTGGTGGATCTAAAGGGCCCACACACATCGGTGTGTATGAGATCCAATAGACCCTCACCCCTTTCACAAGTGCCAGTAAAGGGTGACTTGGTCATCTTCCCAAGTAAACAAGATTCACACATGTCATTGTCCCTAAGGTCGAACGACTCCAACACTCCATCCTTTTGGAGTTGGGCTATGCGTTTCTTGTTGACATGGCCAAGGCGACAATGCCACAAGCATGCTTTGTCTAGTCTAGTAGACGAATCAATATTTAAAACATCATTTCCTAAATTATCAACAACCATCACAGATTCATAAATCCCATTACAAGGTAATGCATTGAAATAAAAGACACCATTCAAATAAACATTAATAGAACCATTACTATTATCAAAAGAATATATGAAACCTTGTCTAAACAATCCATGAAATGAAATAATGTTTCTTGCCATATCTTGCGAATAACAACAATTATTTAAATCTAGCTCTAACCCATTACTCAACACTAAAGAATAAACTCCGACTTTGGTCACAGGAAACGATCTTCTGTTTCCCATAGTCAAATTCATTTTACCATGCTCCACTTCCCTACTTCTTTTTAGGCCCTGAAAAACAGAACAAATGTGAAATCCACACCCTATATCAAGAACCCATGAAGTAGCAAATGATGAGTTGTTAGATTTAATAGAATACATACCTGCAAAGGTGGGCTTAATCTTCCCATCCTTTATATCTTGCAGATACTTAGGGCAGCTTCGTTTCTAGTGGCCCTTTTCGTGGCAATAGAAGCACTCTGCTTCCTTGGGATCGGAGGAGGCTTTAGCGGGGCCGACTTTGGTCCCACTAAAGGTTGAACCATCACGGGACTTTCCCTTTTGGTGGCTCTTACATGGAGCCTTCCTCTTTTTACCCTTTCCTTGACCTATTGCCATTATAGGAGCAGCCATAGCAGGGGATGGTGCAACAGATTTGTCTTTGAGGTTGCTCTTAGCAGTCCTTGGAGCTTGCTCAAGGAGACCTCTTCCTTGTTCATGTGGTAGGTCATTCTGAACTGGTTGTAGCAGGAGGTCAAGGAGTGGAGGATTATGTTGATAGCCAAATCCTCATCAAACTTAACATTAAGTTTGAGAAGACGATCAACATACCTCTGCATTTTCTGAAAATGAGAGGTTAGGGATTCTCCACTCCCCATCTTAGCGGTGATCATGTTAGTAATGATCTCATAGCGCTCTTGCCTCGCGCTCTGGTGTCTAGCAAATCCTGATGCATTTCATACGGATACATGTCCTCAAAGGACATTTGGAGTTTGAGGTTCATGGTGGCCAGCATGATGCAATGAAATTTCATAGCATCACGCTCATGGGCCTCAAAGGCGGCCAACTCTTCAGGAGTAGCAACATCTGGGATGATCTTTTCAAGCTTTTCATCAAGGACATATTCTTTGTCCTCGTAGCGTGTGATCATGCGGATGTACTGTTGGATTAATGTCTAAGTCCATAACTATAATTGGTAAGACTTGACCCGACCCGGCATGGTCCATTTGGGTTGCATACCATCATGCACTTGGATAGACTATAATGAGAGAAATAAGACACTTATGGTTATTATTATATTATAAGTTCTAGTATATTAATAATAAGAATAATAAGATTATTTAATTAGTATTGATCAAGAATTAATCTAGGATTAATTAAGTGATCAAAAGAAGACTAATTAAATATATGGGTTGATTGTGTAAATCATCCATACTTGTGTAGTGGGCTAATGCTCCATGGATAATCAAGTTGGGCTAAAACCCATAGGATGGTCCATGGATGCTCCATGGTGTATTTGTACCCATGGATCATGGAAATGAAAGGCCATGTCAATTAGGGCTTACATGGTGTAACCCTAACTATATAAGCATCTTATTTTTGACCAAAATTGGCCACTAGAGTGAAGTGAAAGGGCTAGCCGATTTCATGAGTTGTAGAATTCTCTCAAGTTATTCTAAGTGTTTTGGTGATTGTGATTCCATTTGAGGCTTCCACACTATTGGGGCTAGGCACTCAAGCTTCATGAAGACTTTCTACATCAAGAGGTATGTATTCTATCTTGTTACATTCACTGTTTTGTATGCTAGATTAGGATAATACCTTGGAAGTTCTTATTTGCATGTATAATAGAGAAAACATAGATCCAAGGTATTTAGGGTTGCATGTACACTTAGGAGTGTTAGAATGCTCAAAACCCAACATGTACCTCATCCACTCATTGAAGTCTGACCCATCAAATGTCACCTTTTGATATAGGTTCATCAACGAGAATGACCCAGAAGCGTTGTTGTTGTTGTTTGCATACATCTGAAAAAGAAAGGAACAAAGTTTGATTAGAAATGAATCCCTAATCAAACACCCAAATGAGAAATTAGGGCTAGGACCCAACAACATTATTTACAACTTAGAAAGGGATGTTGTACTCTAAAAGTAAATAATTTGAAGGTAAGTGAATGACGATTCACTAATTCTCACCATGAAAAATGAAAAAGAGAATTAAGTTTTAAATGTATTTGACAACTCCTAAATCTTTGAGATTCATTGAAATTTTCAATGGCATGTTTAAATCTCGATATGCACTTCAAATTTGCGACTGCGATATCGAGGATCGCAAACAAGTTGTGAATAACCATGCGAATCAACATGGTGCACTCAATGTCTATCACCTAATCAATGTGTCAGTAAACCATACACGCTCCATTGATCTATGACAAACATCGAGTCACCCTTCGCTACCAATGCCATCCCCAAATTAGTGTATCGGTTAACCACACGTGCTCCACTAACATTTGACAAGGGTACAAAGTGTAATTGCATGGATTAGCATCATATTCACATTTTTACCCTAAAGTAACTAAGATTGGGAATTTGTAAAAACATTGTAGTTACTTTGTATCTTTCATTATACTTTTAATGAGGAGAGGATTGCCCTATCCTACCCGTTCGGCTAACGACCCTCCATCAGTCAAGCAAGCGGTGGGTGTGAGTGTACTCCCATTAAGCGCCATTTTATAGGCAGCAATCTTATACCCACTGATGTGTGTAAACTCACTTAGTTTTAAACCTACTTTTAATTATCAAATGACACACAAAAGGAAGTGAACCTATCAATTGTGGTATAGTTAAGTAAGCAGGGTATCGATCACAGGGAACGACAAATTAAAATTAAAAACTAATTTTATCTAAGTTAATTAAGAAGTAGGGGTTTTCTCTAGTTTTACAAGACTAGAAACTTACTAACTATTACTAATTTAAGACTAGAAAATAACGACTTAACTAGATTCAATAATTGGAAAGGAACTTCTGTTTAGTTCAACTTGGTTAACTCTATGGTTGATTTCAAGGTAATAGTGCAATGGATTAATTCTTTCGTTGGTTACCGATTCAAGTGATTAGATTCGTATTCACTACCCTAATCCTTAGCAAATAAACTAATTTAAACAGTGTCCAATTGTCTAATTTAATTAAATTCACTAGATTAATTATTCGGGTTAAGTTAGACTTGCAATAGTTAACTAATTTATTCTTTTAATTAACTTCTTGTTTGATGGTCATCTTACAAGCTTGCACATGAATTTACTCAATTTTCTTATTAATTCTAGTTTCATATTCATTAATCCTAGACATATAGCATAGTGATCACATAGTATATGAGGGTAATAATCAATAGATGTTCATGCTTATCAATTATCTTCCTATTAACAGAAAATTAATTATTATTCACACACAAGGTTCTTTAGCAAGCTAAAATAACAAAAATTCACCAACTTGGAATTAATCCTACCAATCAATCAAACCATATTGTCAACTTAGTATCCCCAAACAGAAGTCTAAAGATTTTAGCTCATAATTGAAGTAAATAACAGCAAACAAACAAAGTCAAGTTGCTTAACCATAATGATAAAACAAAAGAAATAGTGGAATGATGAAATTTTGCCTCAATTACTCTCCGGGATTGAATTCTAGCTTCCTACGTCGTCTTCTAGGGTTTTTCTGGCTTCTCAATCGTAGCTAAGTACTTCTGAATCGTCCCAGAACTCCTTTCAATCGTCCTGTGGAGTTATCTTTATATATACGAATCGACTCGTCGAGTCAAGTGGTGACTCGTCGAGTCCCTCTCACATTCCCCGTATTGTGATAACTCTCTGGGATCCCGAGTCATTATCTTCTCGATTCTTCGATTGGACTCGTCGAGTAGTCGATCTGACTCGCCGAGTCAATGCCATTTTTAGTGCTTTTCTTCTTTATTCCATTCTTGATCTCTCAATTGTTTCTCCTGCTTCCTTCTGCTTCCGAGCTTCATCTTTGGACTGAAAATATAATTCACACTTTTAAGTACCTTTTGTCCATAAAATGCAATAATTTAGCTAATAAATGAATAAAAATGTACACTTAATATGAACCAATTATGCACATATCAAAATACCCCACACTTGTCTTTTGCTTGCCCCCAAGCAAAACTGAATTTTAAACATATTAGAATCATATATAACAACTCCAATCTAACCCAGCCATTATGCCAAGACCGCAACGCATGCATTTGTGTCTAAAATTTTTCCTAAAGACCTCCCATACTCCAAATACTCACAATCCTCATAAACACTCGCCCACTCATCCCGAACTATGCTCATTTTATGCAACCCTCCGAATCCATCCGCAGAAAACCTCTTACCCTCAAGATGTTTTTAATTGAGCAACCCAAGCATACATAATCTAGAATTACAACTTTTCGATACCTCTATGGAGCTCTTTTGGAATTCTTCACTTCCTTTGGTAATTTCATATTTGATCTCTTCGAATTCACCACCTTTATTGTTTGATTTTCGGGTATCTTCAACTTTTTGGATTTCTTGGATTTTTGATCTTTTGATCTTCACTTTATTTGCTCCAAAATTCATACAATTTCTCTTGTAATTCTCTTTTTTTTTAACATGTACCTCACTTTTTTCACTCAAAATCCTACATGCTTAAGCAGGGGCGCTCAATCTCAACCTTTATTGGCTAATGATAACAATCTTCCTGGATACATTTCAGGTTTAGGCTGCTAAACATATTGCATCCCTCAGGCTGAGCAGGGTCGTGTTTTTGTCCCATGATTTCACTAGAATAAGGAAGCCACAAATGCACTAGAACGTATATAGGCTCAACTAAACATTTGAGTTATCATGCAATTATCAACACAATTCTAACATGGAATCCTAATTACTTTTACCAGAATTTTCTAAATTAAGTCCTAAGTAACATTTTTAGTATGCAAAATAATTTTTTTTTTAAAATTATCCTAAATAAGACTCTAAATTTTCTAATATGTAACCAACCCCCTACCCCACACTTATTTTATGCAATGCCCTCATTGCATATTATGCATGATAAAAACATAAAAAGAAAATAAAGAGGGAATTGGAACAAACTCCCCTGGAATAGCAGTCGATAGGTTAGTCACTTTCATTTTAGCTCTAACTTTAATTGACTTTAGACATTGTAACATCTCATCCATGCCTTGGGTGTCAAATCTCGTGTGGGTCGCTCCAAATACGCGGAAAAAAGTATAAGATCTTCAGGAATTAATATGGAAAGAATATATAGTCAAGTGGTACTCTAATCAGCATCAAATCAGTAGCCCCTTCGACATGAAACCAAACGACTCGTCGAGTATATACCAGACTCGTCGAGTTACTTCGGGAATTCTTCGGATTTGTGAGAATTAAGGGCGACTCGTCGAGTCAGCTTAGTGCACTCGACGAGTTGGTCACTGAATGAAAATAATAGCATTCTGCATCTGATCCAGCTTCCAATAAACTCTCTATACTTTCTATTCACTTCTAGACCCCCTTGCCAACATCTCTAAGGACCGGACTCAATACTTTAACTCTAACGCTCCTCTTTCTTGACTCGCTTTCTCACTTTGATTTTATAACTCTAAACCCTTTTTGAAGCTAGCACTCCTAATTCAATTCTCCTCCTCATCATCATCTAGCCCTGCTCCAATTCCTCCCGCACCACTTCTTCTTGCACTTATCACCTCTTCCCATGATGGAATATATGGAAAGTTACCACCATCAATGTGCGAAATGTTAAAGTGGTCAAAAAGTCGGATATGAGATTGGTTGCTAAAATTCAAGCCTCGCGCCATTTGATCTTGTAGTCGCCTCATCTCCACATTGTACCAATCCATTGGTACTTCGTCGTTATCGACCGGAATCACCGGCGGCTCATCCTCAACATCCCGTTCCCTCCTCGAACGAACCCTCCTTCTCGGTGCTTCGGGACCAACAACCGGATCATCATTCGAGATGGCATAATGGCCACCACCATAATCTTCAATAATCCTCGCTCTCCGGAAAAGAATTGGATTGAATGGAGGTGTAGGGATCATCGTCATGAAGTTCCATGCACCACGGCTCATCAACCCGAATGAATTGGCTAACCGGGTGACAAACTGATGGGTTTTGAGCATTCTAGCACTTCCTAAGTGTACATGCAACCCTAATAAACCTTGGATCTATGTTTGTCTAAGATACATGCAAATAATTAATTTTCCAAGGTTTATATCCTAACTAGCATGGCATGGGGAACATGAATCAAATAAAGCTAGTAGAAATACTTACCTTGTAGTTGTAGTTGATTGCTTGGAGTTTTTGAGCCTAGCACCAATAGTGTGGATGCCTCAAATAAAAGTCACAAATCACCACAAACTTGGAACTTTGAGAGAATAGTTACTACTATCTTGAAATTGCCCTCACCTCAACAAGTGTCAACTAGTAGTATTTCAAGAACCAAGACCTCCTTTATATAGTGTGGTGGATTAGGGTTACATCCATGTAAACCCTAATACCCATGTCTCTTCATTTCCATGAGATCCATGGGTTAAAGCTCCATGGAGTATCCATGGACTTCTCCATGCAAGCCTAGCCCATTCCAAATAAGCATAAGCCCACACTATATAAATATAGAAGCCCATATTTAATTAGTAATATCTTTAATCTCTAAATTAATCCTAGATTAATTATAGATCACTACTAATTAAATAATATGATCTTATATTAATATATTAGAACTTATAATATATTAATAAATCATAACTTGTACTATTCTTAAATATTATCCATAAATTGTTCGGGTGAAGTGCAACCCAAATGGACCATGCCGTGTCGGGTCAAGTACATACCAAATATAGTTATGGGCTTAGACACTATATCCAACACAAACATCCCACCATTGATTCTAGAAGTTTTGCGATCCTTGACCGCACCCTCCGAGAGATATGAAGCTAGACACCAAGGAATGTTGCAAAAAACATCGGGTGTTATGATGCTCCATAAATAGAAGACATCAAGGTTGGACACCTTGTCATCATCCTTTCGTTGATTGATGGTGGATGAAATGAGACGATGAACGAGGCGGTGTGTTGGGGATCGAATGCTCCCTTCCTGTGCCGACTTCGGAATATAAGCCTTGTTTCCAATTGTATTCCACCAGCCCGTACTCGTAACTCCTTCGGGAAACACCATATGGGTTTGTGCCAAAAAGGACCGAAAGATGGGTATTGAGACCAAGGGCTGATCATAGACCCCTAATCGACAGGCAAGATCCACTATAGAGCATTGATGAAATTCTCCCCCAAGACAAAAACTAAAGCTTGACGGGTGATAAGCATCCACTCCCCTGGTGAAAGATACCGTGGAGAAGAACTCCAACACAGCTCCAAATAAACCAGCTCTTGAATACGGAAGACCCGGCTCCACCCGTCACAAACCATTGTTTCGCCTTCATGGTGAAACTCCTTCAAGAGATAAGGAGCTAACTCCTCCTCATAGCGAACACTCTGCAACCAATCCTAATCTATCCGGTTGGGCACATAGCTCTCTTTCTTCTTTATGTCAGCCAGCTTCTTCTTCCACTTCTGCAATGTTGAAGCGGACTCGATTTGTGGGAAGTTTAACCACGGAAAATCCCCTTGGTGGCCACTAGAACTTTGCCCCCTTCTAAACATCTTTTCTGCAAAACAAATACACAAAACCCAGAAAACACAGAGGATAATTAAAAAAAACGTCATGCATATGTTTCCCGACTCGACTCGTCGAGTCCACGCCCGACTCGGCGAGTCGCACGATCTGCACGAGTCAGTCGGCGGGTCGATGAAAATTAGACCATGAAACCTGGAAATTTCATCAAGGGTTTTGTCTAGGAACATATTATTAAGGTATTAAGGCCAGAATAAACATTCAAAACAACATAATTCGTGAAAAATCAAAACCCTAGAAAATTACTACTTTTCAAAAACGGGTTTTTTCATGCAATTTCTACCATAGATGGCCTTATAATCATGTTCTTAACAGAAAACAAGAAGAAATTTGTTACCTTTTTAGATGATACTTGAGAAATTTGAAGAAAACTTGAAGAACAAAGATGAATGCTTGAGAGAGAGTTGAGAGAGAGGCGCACGGCGAGTGTGTGTGTGAAAAGAAATTGATTCTTAGGGTTAAAACCCTAGTTACCGGTTGTAAAAGTAATTTCAAAATTATTATTTTTTTCTGTAAATAATACCGACTCGTCGAGTCGGGGTCAGACTTGGCGAGTCTGGTCGCGATGTCAAACTTTTCTGAAGTCCATATATACTCGTCGAGTCGCGGTAAGACTCGGCGAGTCTTTTAAAAAAAATTTCTCTCTTTTTTTTTAAAATCATTTCACCCCACACTTAGCCCATGCACAATCTCAAGCAGATATGTCCGATGATTTGGAAGATTAAAATTCTAAAAACGAAATAAAATTTTCAAACAAAACTCAAAAAAATAAAAGAAAGCAAACTCTAAACAATGGGTTGCCTCCCGCCAAGCGCTTCTTTTTAAGGAGTCATTAGCTAGACTCCTTCCCATCTACGTTTCGTCATCTTCGAGCATCGGGAACGCACGCCTAACTTTTTGTGATTTGTACTTGGTCTTGTAAGCTTGAATCTTCTTCTTGTAAGCCCTTTTCAAAGCATCTCTTTTCTTTTTCACAGCATCATCCTCAGCTGCTTGGGCTTCCCTTTTTCTCTTTTTCTGCTTTACCCCATTCTTTTTCACCTTCTCTTGCACCTTCTTCTCTTTAAATTTAAATAATTCATATTTCATGATGGTTCGTGCTTTAGGTTTAGTAGTGAATGGTTGATCAGCTTCCACCCTCCTTTCCTTTGTCTCTTCATCCTTTCCTGCACTCAACCCATCTTCAAACAGAATCGTATCAAGACATGCTACATCAACGTTTTGAACTTTCATTCCTATTCCTCCTTCTGCTGTTTGTTCTTCTAAAGAATCATGAATAATATCTAAATTCAAAGTATGTGAAAAACTAGTAACAAACAGATCTAAGTCGGGTTCCATCAATTCTTGGGTGTTTTCTGAGTTGGCTCCTTCCAGTAGCTTTTCTAACTCTTCCAAGTCCTTGTTAACATCTACATCTTCTTCAGAGTGTATCAAAAACTTGCTTGGATCTTCTTTTAGCATAAGTGCAAGCTCTTTTTGTAATATCTCATCATCCAATTGGATAAATGAGATTTCTTCATTCTTTTCCTCTTCTTGCTTGGCTTCTGGAATAGCTTTAAACATTACAGACTCATCACCCACCCTTAATGTCAATGTAGAATCACATATATCAATTAAAGCGCATGCGGTGTTCAAGAATGATCTCCCCAAAATCATTGGAATTTCAGGGTCTTCTTCCATATCAACTACCACGAACTCTACTGGAAAAATAAACTTGTCCACTTTTATTAAGAGATTCTCACAAACGCCTTGTGGATGAATTATTGTCTTGTCCACCAAATGGATCTTCATGTTTACCGGCCTTGGTTCTGGTAAATTCAACTTCTTAAAGAATGAAAAAGGCATCAGATTGATGCTTGCCCCTGAATAAGCTAATGCTCGGGTGAAAACTTCATTACCAAATTGGCACGGAATCACAATATTTCCCGGATCACCCTTCTTTTCAGGTAGCTCACTCATCAATACTTCCGCGACTTCAGCCAAATCTTTCCTAGCAGCAAAAAGGCCCTTAAGCAAGTTGAAGTACTTAGGTGTTTGGAGCATTGTTTCAACAAATGGCACATTAACTAGTAAAGCGTTAACATGCTTCATGAAGGTTCTGTATGCTTCTACTTTTTCTGCAGGCATGGCTCTGATTGGGTATGGCAGAGGAGGATTATAAGGCTTCAAAGAACTGATAGTTTTCTCCTTTACGCATGGACTCGGCGAGTCCAGTGGAGTGACTCGGCGAGTCGGATCGGGTTTTGCTGGGTCCGATTCTTCTACCTTTTCTGCCTTTTTCTTGGAGATTCTCAGTGCTTCTGTAAATGTTTCTTCACTGCTGGAGGTTATTACACTTACATTCTCCATTCTTGGATTGGGTACGGTGTTACTCGGAAGTTGACCCGGTCTTCTATTATTCACTTGATGCGCAAGCTGGCCCAGCTGTTTCTCAATGTTGAGAATTGACGCTTGCTGATTCCTAAGCATGTTTCTGGTCTCGTGTATGGCAGCATCGTGATCATTGTGTCTTTTTTTGGACGCGGCTATGAATCTAGTGAATAACTCTTCTAAATCGGCTTTCTTTTCTACTGGTTCTTCCTTTTGGTATAGTCCCATCTCCTTCTGCTTGTATTTCTCCTCCTTTGCCTTCTTATACTCTTCGTATGGTATCCAATCCTTTTTAGGTTTTCGCCAATTTTCATCATATCGATCACCACTTGAATAAAAGACTTGAGCTTTCTTATTTCCATTCTCATCCAAATCACAATCCTTTGTGAGATGGGGCCCTCTACAATTCTCGCATCCTACCCTAATAGCATGGATTGTTTGATCCATTTTTGTCATTCTTCGATCTAGACTATCAAGCTTAGCTATCACCGCCGCCATGCTATCATTTTCCGCGTTCACTACCCCACGACTTACTTCGTTTCTCGGATTGTGGTATTCTCTAGAGTGCTTAGAGAATTCTTCAATTAATTCTTTGATTACCGGGGGCGCCTTCTTTGTGAGCGGGCCTTGAGAATCAAGCAATTGCCTTGTGGTGACATTGACTCCATCATAGAAGATGGAGACCTCTTATTGGCTATTAAGGTCATGGTGTGGGCAATTTCTAAGTAGGCTCTTGTATCTTTCCCAAGCTTCATAAAGAGATTCTCCGGGTTGTTGCTCGAAGTTGGCAATGGCTTTCTTTAGCTTGGCTATCTTGGAGGGCGGGCAGAAATGGTCTATGAACTCTTCTTTCATCTTGGCCCATGTGGTGACCGATCCGGGAGGAAGTGGCTTTAACCAATCTTTTGCAGCTCCTTTAAACGTGACAGGAAGCATGCGAAGAAGCTGGGTCTCGCGTGGAACATTCGGTACGTTGAAGTAATCGGCCACATCATTTACTTCGTCCAAGTGCTTGTAAGCGTCTTCGTTATCCTTCCCGTAAAAAGGAATCTCTTTGAGTTGGGCGAGAATATGGCCTTTTAGTTCGAAAGTAGCGGTCGCGGGAATTGCGGGTTGCACAAGTCCCGGCCCGGTATCATCACGCATCCTTTTCTTCCATTCCCCCATGGGGACTTCATCAATGTTAGCCATTGTGATAGCTGACTCTTCTTTGGCATCGGTTTCGTGCTTGTAAGTATGCTCTTCTTCTTCCTCAGTCTCGTACTCGATATCTTCTTGAATCGGTTCTTCAACTATCAACGAGGCACTGGATGCTCCTGATTTGCTGCTCTTCTTCTTGCTGAAGATGGACTTTAAATTTTTGAGTGGTGAGTTCTTTGAAGATGTGGTTTCTCCAACGGCTTTTCCTTTGCTCCTTCTTAGTGCGGATTCCGGGTCTTCCAAAGGAGGGATCAGAGGTGTATCAGATCCTCTGGTCATGAAACAACTGTAAACAAACAAAACAAAAGAAACAAAACGCGTAAAAAGAACAAAAATGAAATAAAAAAATAAAGCTGAAACAGCGATGTACTCGCCGAGTCGGCACAAGTGCACTCGACGAGTTCTAGGCAAAAAAACTGAAAATTTTTCTAGTTATCCTAAAAACAGAATTTTATTGAAACTAATTCTACTTATTGAATTACTTTGTAAATAACTTTGTGTCAGATAAATCCCACACAAAGGATCGATTAAACTAGAATTTAATATTAATTTTAGAACCGTTCCCCGGCAACGGCGCCAAAAACTTGATGTGTGTAAACTCACTTAGTTTTAAACCTACTTTTAATTATCAGATGACACACAAAAGGCAGTGAACCTATCAATTGTGGTATAGTTAAGTAAGCAGGGTATCGATCACAGGGAACGGCAAATTAAAATTAAAAACTAATTTTATCTAAGTTAATTAAGAAGTAGGGGTTTTCTCTAGTTTTACAAGACTAGAAACTTACTAACTATTACTAATTTAAGACTAGAAAATAACGACTTAACTAGATTCAATAATTGGAAAGGAACTTCTGTTTAGTTCAACTTGGTTAACTCTATGGTTGATTTCAAGGTAATAGTGCAATGAATTAATTCTTTCGTTGGTTACCGATTCAAGTGATTAGATTCGTATTCACTACCCTAATCCTTAGCAAATAAACTAATTTAAACAATGTCCAATTGTCTAATTTAATTAAATTCACTAGATTAATTATTCGGGTTAAGTTAGACTTGCAATAGTTAACTAATTTATTCTTTTAATTAACTTCTTGTTTGATGGTCATCTTACAAGCTTGCACATGAATTTACTCAATTTTCTTATTAATTCTAGTTTCATATTCATTAATCCTAGACATATAGCATAGTGATCACATAGTATATGAGGGTAATAATCAATAGATGTTCATGCTTATCAATTATCTTCCTATTAACAGAAAATTAATTATTATTCACACACAAGGTTCTTTAGCAAGCTAAAATAACAAAAATTCACCAACTTGGAATTAATCCTACCAATCAATCAAACCATATTGTCAACTTAGTATCCCCAAACAGAAGTCTAAAGATTTTAGCTCATAATTGAAGTAAATAACAGCAAACAAACAAAGTCAAGTTGCTTAACCATAATGATAAAACAAAAGAAATAGTGGAATGATTAAATTTTGCCTCAATTACTCTCCGGGATTGAATTCTAGCTTCCTACGTCGTCTTCTAGGGTTTTTCTGGCTTCTCAATCGTAGCTAAGTACTTCTGAATCGTCCCAGAACTCCTTTCAATCGTACTGAGGAGTTATCTTTATATATACGAATCGACTCGTCGAGTCAAGTGGTGACTCAATTTTCTTATTAATTCTAGTTGGTTACCGATTCAAGTGATTAGATTCGTATTCACTACCCTAATCCTTAGCAAATAAACTAATTTAAACAATGTCCAATTGTCTAATTTAATTAAATTCACTAGATTAATTATTCGGGTTAAGTTAGACTTGCAATAGTTAACTAATTTATTCTTTTAATTAACTTCTTGTTTGATGGTCATCTTACAAGCTTGCACATGAATGTACTCAATTTTCTTATTAATTCTAGTTTCATATTCATTAATCCTAGACATATAGCATAGTGATCACATAGTATATGAGGGTAATAATCAATAGATGTTCATGCTTATCAATTATCTTCCTATTAACAGAAAATTAATTATTATTCACACACAAGGTTCTTTAGCAAGCTAAAATAACAAAAATTCACCAACTTGGAATTAATCCTACCAATCAATCAAACCATATTGTCAACTTAGTATCCCCAAACAGAAGTCTAAAGATTTTAGCTCATAATTGAAGTAAATAACAGCAAACAAACAAAGTCAAGTTGCTTAACCATAATGATAAAACAAAAGAAATAGTGGAATGATTAAATTTTGCCTCAATTACTCTCCGGGATTGAATTCTAGCTTCCTACGTCGTCTTCTAGGGTTTTTCTGGCTTCTCAATCGTAGCTAAGTACTTCTGAATCGTCCCAGAACTCCTTTCAATCGTACTGAGGAGTTATCTTTATATATACGAATCGACTCGTCGAGTCAAGTGGTGACTCGTCGAGTCCCTCTCACATTCCCCGTATTGTGATAACTCTCTGGGATCCCGAGTCATTATCTTCTCGATTCTTCGATTGCACTCGCCGAGTAGTCGATCTGACTCGCCGAGTCAATGCCATTTTTAGTGCTTTTCTTCTTTATTCCATTCTTGATCTCTCAACTATTTCTCCTGCTTCCTTCTGCTTCCAAGCTTCATCTTTGGACTGAAAATATAATTCAAACACTTTTAAGTACCTTTTGTCCATAAAATGCAATAATTTAGCTAATAAATGAATAAAAATGTATACTTAATATGAACCAATTATGCACATATCACCCACCTTATAGACCGGCTTCGTGAATGAGGCCTACTAACAGTAAGACTAGCATTTTAAGTTATATATATATATATATATATATATATATATATATATATATTAATTAAGTTTGTAATAATATAATAGTATAGGGTTGAATTTTAAACTTGTAAAAAAGAGTTTGAAATTTAAATTATTCAAAATTAAACTTTTAATCACAAAGTTTAAATTTCAAAACTTGAGGACAAGTTTTGAACTTTCCAAAACACAAGGGATCAAATAACAAATAATACAAAATAAACAATTAATTTTATAATTATCTATATTTGACCTAATCCAATTTTAGTCACAAGATAATTACCAAATAATTTAAATAATCCATATTTATCATATAAACAACTAATATTTAAAAGATTTGAAATTATCTATTGTTTTGGTAGGGATAATCATTCAAATATAATAAAAATTAGATTTTATCTTCAAAAACGATTTAGGCATTAATCCCATGAAAAAAGCAACAAAATCCCGAAATATCCTCTACCTGATGCACAGACTCGCCGAGTCAGACCTGGACTCGCCGAGTCAGACCTGGACTCGCCGAGTCGGACCAACTCGCCGAGTCCAGATACTGACTCGCCGAGTTGAGTCGGGCAGAGGCAAGGAAAAACAATTTTCAGCAAGAAAATAGTTAAATCGTCACATACAATTGAAACTAATCAAGGCTCTAATACCACTGATGGGTTTTATGCATAAGAACAAACCTATGTGCTCATACAAACCCTAATGCTTGGATCTAGGTTTCTCTATTGTACATGCTTTGAATCCAAGACTTGCAACCCTAGATCTATCATGTATAATTCGAAATTAACATCATAAGAACAGATCTAAGTGTTTACCTCTTTCAAATTGCTTGGAATCCGTGTAGTCTTCTTGATCTTGAGCTTAGAGTCACAATTGTAACTCCTCTAATGGTTCACAAACCCCACAAACAAGAAGGCAATATGAGAGAGGGTGAGAGATGCTAAAATCAGCCCTAGGGTTCTCTTGGAATAAAGTGTAGCCAATTTCATAGCCTAGGGGTCATATTTATATTGTAGGCTGATAGGGTTTCAGTCTAAACCCTAATGGACAACTTAGCTACCAAGCAGCCCAAGGAATCTTCTGGAATAAGGCCTTGGACAAAAATATGATGGATCCCCATCATAATTTTGTTCCTCCTTTAGTCCATTAGGTTTCCCAGCCCAAAACTCAACTATCATACATTTGACAGTTTATGCCCCTTTATTTAATTAATCTGTTTTAGTCACCAAATTAATTCCTAATTAATTTATGACCAATAATAATTAAATAAATATGATTTCTCCTTTAATATATTATTCTTATAATATATTAATAAACCATAATATTCTCTCTCTCTCTCTCTCTCTCTCTCTCCTTAAATTACCTTGTCAAGTTGCTTTGGTGAAGACAACCCAAAAGGACCATGCATAACCAGGTTAAGTACATACAAAATATAGTTACGGGCTTAGACACTAATCCAACACAATTAAGTTATATGTCAAACAAATCAGAAATCAGGAAACAAACTGCTAGTCAATAAGTATGCAGTTGTTCCATGTATTTGTCCGGCCGATATCTAGAACAGAGGATTATATGATCACTTATCTAAAATGGCGCTTCATAGTTCAACAGAGTGTTAAGAGCTACGATTGTCGGTCGCTTCCTGAAGTCATGCTTTCAACTATAGTTATTAGACTTATCCAAGTGGGAGACTGTTGGATAAGGTGTCTAAGTCCATAACTATATTTAAGATGTACTTGACGTTACCCGACATGGTCCATTTGGGTTGCACTTCACCCAAACTATTTATGGATAATCTTTTGATAATAGTATGTTTATGATTTATTAATATATTATAATTTCTAATATATTAATATGAAATCATATTATTTAATTAGTATTGATCTAGAATTAATTTAGAATTAATTTGGTGATAAAAAAGGTGTCTAATTAAATGTGGGCTCTTGTATTTATATAGTGTGGGCTATTGCTTATTTAGAATGGGCTAGGCTTGCATGGAAATTCCATGGATAGTCCATGGAGCTTTAACCCATGGATCTCATGGAAATGAAAGGTCATAGGTATTAGGGTTTACATGGATGTAACCCTAATCCACCACACTATATAAAGGGGTCCTTGGCACTTGAAATGGCACTAGTTTGTGTGTGAGCGAAGGTGGCCGATTTCTACAAGTGTTCATACTCTCTCTAAAGGT
Organism: Lactuca serriola; assembly: GCF_051521515.1. Classification (NCBI taxonomy): domain Eukaryota; kingdom Viridiplantae; phylum Streptophyta; class Magnoliopsida; order Asterales; family Asteraceae; genus Lactuca; species Lactuca serriola. Next base: position 143,711,953 of record NC_136408.1, on the reverse strand, counting down.
TTCCAAAGTTTGTGGTGATTTGTGACTTCCATTTGAGGCATCCACATTATTGGTGCTAGGCTCTCAAACTCCAAGCAATCAACCACTACTAAGAGGTATGTAATTCTACTAGTGTTTTATGATTCATGTACCCCATAACATGCTAGTTAGGATGTAAACCTTGGAAAGTTTTTATTTGCATGTATCTTAGAGAAAACATAGATCAAAGGTTTCTAGGGTTGCATGTACACCATAGGAGTGTTAGAATGCTCAAAACCCATTAGTTCATTGTCATTACAAATCAGAAGCCAGGAAACAAAGTATTGGAAAACGAGATTGATTCTGTTCCATGTCTCATATCCATATGATATATTGCAGAATGGAGGATTATATGATCACTTATCTTAGGACGCATAATTGACTAGGTTAGAGTTCGATAGCAACTTTGAGAGCTTTAATTTGCTAATCAGTTATTGAAGAATATACTGGCAACCATAGTTATTAGACAAATCAAAGTGGGAGACTGTTGGATTAGGTGTTTAAGCCCATAACTATAATTGCTATATACTTAAATTGATAGTAGCATAGTCCATTTGTGTTTCCATCAAGACTAGCAACTGACAGAATGCTTTTGGAGAAAGAGGTTGATTTATTATTTGATTAATAAATTGAGGTAAATGATTTATTAATATATTATAAGAATAATATATTAATTAGAAATAGTAATATTTAATTATTATTTAACAAGAAATTAATTAGAATTAATTTTGGGATTAAAGAATTAATTAAAAGTGTGGGGACTGAATTGTAATTGTTTAATACTTGAGCAAGAGGCAGTCTAGAACCCTCCATAGAGCCTTGGACAGTTTCTTAAGGATTAATGGATTCTAGAATGATCCCTAATGGATAATCAGGAAAGTGGATAATTACCCAGTTTAAGATAATCTTGGATTTGGGCTTATCTAGGGTTTCCTGACTGTGCTATAAATAGGGTCGTTACCCTATTATTTTTGACCACTTGTTTCTTAAGAGATCCAGCCGAATTATGCAGCCTTTCTCCTCCTCTTTAATCATTCTTCCTTGCTAGTGTTGGGCGTGAACCAGTAGAGACGTGACAATTGTGACGCTTGCTCCCGAGGCTTCAACAACACAAGGATTTGAATTGCTCTTACTATATATAATCAAGCAATGATTATGCTAACGCTAATTGTGATTTTCAAAAATATAGTAGCATGCTAGGGTTTTTCTATTTTATTGTTCAAGTCGTATGTTCAATTAGAGAAAACATAGATCAAATTTTTAGGGTTGCATGCACACATAGGATTATATGTTTTTCATAATACCCATCAACCTTTACAGAGTAAAGTTTCTGATTTTCACCGATCATAAGAGTCGAAATATTTATTCGATCAAAAGAAGTTGAACATGCGACAAAGAAGATGGATGGATCTACTTAAAGATTATGATTGTGAGATTCACTATTATCCTAGAAAATCTAATGTAGTAGTTGAAGCATTAAGTCAAAAAGAAAAATTGATCCAAATCACCTCCGCATGAATGGGAATTGTTAGTCAATTGCCAAATCTGATTAGAAGAGATCAAAAAGTAGCTGAAAAATTAGAGAATTTGAAATTATAAGATATGGTTAATTATATTAATCAATTGACCTCGAACTCACAAGGCGTGAATATACTTATGAAGCGAATATAGGTTCCCAAATATGGCGAGACGAGGAAGTTAATACTCGATGATGCTCATTGTATGCGCTATAAAGTACATCCCGGTAGTACAAAGATGTACCAAAATTTGAAGAAAATGTATTGGTGGCCCGGGACGAAAAGAGACATTGGAAAATATGTTGAAAATTGTCTAAATTGCTTACAAGTGAAAACAAATCACCAAAAACCAGGAGGCGAAGTGTAATCATTACCTATTCTTGTGAAAAATTAGGACCAAATCACTATGGACTTCAATAAAAAGCTACCACAAACCATAAGAGGACATGAATCCATTTGGGTTGTGGTCAATCGTTTAACCAAATACGCTCGATTTATACCTATAAAAAAATCTTTTTGTTGATCGGTTAGCAGATGTCTATATTAACGAAGTTGTAAAATTTCATCGCATACCAACTTGTATTGTATCTGATCGAGATAGTCGATTTACATCTCGATATTGGTAGAGCTTCCAAAAAGAAAATGGGTTTTAAGATATTGATGAATACGATATATCACCCTTAGACCGATGGGCAAAGAGAGAGAACGATTTAGACCCTTAAAGATATGTTGCGAGCTTTCATAATTGATTTTAGTAGTAACTGGGATGAACACTTGTCATTGATAGAATTCGAGTATAATAATAGTTACCATTTTAATATTCAAATGGAACCATTTAAAGCACTATATAGAACACCGTGTAGGACTCCCACATGTTAGTGGCTGGAGAACGACCATTAGCAAAACCAAATATTATTGAAGAAACATAAACAAAAATCAAGAAGATTTGGGAATATATGAGAGTTGCTCAACTTCATCAACAACAATATTTGAACAAAAGACAAAAACCATTAGAATTTATGGTTGGTGACATGGTGATGTTAAAAGTTTCACCATGGAAAGGTATGATTCATTTTGCTAAACAAGGAAAGTTAAGTCAACGGTATATTGGACATTTTCAGATAATACAAAGAGTTGTAAAAGTTGCATATCAATTATATTTACCACAAGAATTACAAGGTATCCATAATGTTTTCCAAATCTCTTATTTGAGAAACACCATGTTTGATAAATCACAAATGGTACTAATGACTGAGATTGAAGTGGATGAGAAATTAGGATATCCTGAGCAACCCAATAAGATACTAGATCAAAAAATAAAGACGTTAAGAAATAAAGAAATCATATTGGTGAAAGTACAATGGCGTCATCATAAAGGTTGCGATGTAAATTGGGAACCCGAGATTGAGTTAAAAGAAAAATACCCATATTTCTTTAATTGACCGATAATAGATTTCGGAGACAAAATCTTTTGAAGGAGGGGATAACTTGTAATATCGGTTTTTGTGCATTTGACTTGGTCTATGTTTAATAGCTTAAAAGACAAGTATTAATGTATGAAAGTTTAGACATTATAGCATTATGATTAGTATGATTATTGTGTGATGTATCTAATTGAGAATTATTGATTATGAGTCAAAATAAGTCATATGTATGAGAATTTATGTGATTAAAGTTAGTAAAAACTTTGTAATACATTAAGTGAAAGAATAAAACAATTTTACAAATGAGTGCCATGGCGTGGGTAAGATGCCCACGACGTGGCTGTAGCGAGAATCAAGTTACTTCAATGAATAGTGACAACATCCTAATTTGAAGAGGACATGATGTGGTGGAGAAGAGCCACAACATGGTGAAAGTATGTTGCCCAATACTATTCGAGACGGGGTATGCCTTGTCGTATAAAGAAAACGTCACAAAAGATGCCCACGACGTGGCGTTACATCAGACGTTAAATAAAGTTACGTCCTTAAACAAAGTCATTTGATCCCAAATCTCTAGAAATACATATTAAGGTAAGATTTACACCTAGTTAACCCTCCCAAGTCTGATTTTGAAGAGATTGAAGGCATAGAACTTCAATTTGTTGAATCAAGGTACGATTAATCACTTTTAATACTTATATCTTGAATCTAGAACAAGACTTAAAGGTTTTGATTGAAACCCTAGATGAAGGCTTTGAGTTCAACAAATGAATTTGAGATGTTATATGATATGTTATGGCTTAATTTCAATTTAGTATCATGTTATTGAAAATTGTATGTTAAATTTGATTCATGAGGACTAGGGTTCATGAGTAAAGAAATACAAGTTAACGAATTAAGTCTTTAAATGATAAATTTTGATGTATGTAATTATATACTAGGTATATTAAACATGGTATGAGTATTTATGGATTGAGATATCTATAGAGTTTTATTCTTGATAAATAAATCATATGACTTCACAAATGAGAATTTATGTTCATGAGTTGAAAGGTGTGATTGATCTTGTTAAAGATATTTATGAGATAATTGTGATTAGGAAATCAAGAAGAAGGATCGAGCAAGGAAGTTCCAACGTTGGGATATCATCCAAATAAACCGTAAAAGACAAGGTGAGTAAACTTTGAACTATTCATATAACGATTTAGTGATTATTATTATGCTTAACTAAATTCCAAGGACTTAGATTTTCATTTTCACTTTAAGAATATATGTGATTTGAAAGAGAATGATTAATAGAAGATGGGAATTGATACTAGAAAACCCATAAGAGGTGATTGGGTGGTATCATGTATGAGGATTTCATTAAGTTGAGTTGATGAAATCTTGATGATATGTAATATGAGATGGAATGAGATGATTGAAATGTGATGTGAGATGTTAATGTTAAAATGGAGTTGATTAAGAATTCTTGAGAAATATGTATCATGCCCACGAGGGGTATATGAGTTGTTTGATGCAAAAGATGATTTTGTGATCATTTTAACTCCAATCATATTCGCCTAGTTAATGTCACTAATATATATTTATACATATTAATTTTCTTTTGTCACTTCTATAATTGTTTTTAAAGTATACATTATTAATTTTCTTATAGCTTCCGGTTTTTATATGCAAATATATCATCTATTTCATTTCATAATAGACCTAGGTGTGAGACCCGTATATTACACAAATTCATGAAAAAAATATCAAGTTGTGTATATCAAACCATTATTAAAGCAATACTTTTACACATAGACACACAATGTATTGAACATGTACATAATTGAACCCAAAGTACTAAAAATTAGTAATGATATATTCTAAAACTTTGGACAATGCAACATACTTTTAACTCTGGACAATGCAAAATATAGTGTCTAAATACTTCTTTGAATACAACATTAGATGTCTTATTTCTAAGGTTACCTTCAGTGTCTAAAATTGTTAAGGTTACCTTCAGTGAATACAACATTAGATGTTTTCTTCCATTTTTAAATACTTTTTTGAATTAAACATTAGATGTCTTATTGCTAAGGTTACCTTCAGTGTCTAAAATTTATTTTCAATCTGCCTCTACTTTTAATTCTGGACAATGCAACATACAACTGTCTATGAGTAAACACTGTCTATGAGTAAACACTAGTTGTCCCAAAAACGAACAAACCTTTGATAGAGATTGTCATTGACTTTTGTTTATTGTCATCGCAAAACATACAACAAGGGGAAATTATCTTCTTTGAAAGGTGAAATGAATCTTTTTTATCTGAAAGGGTCAATGAGATTCTTGGAATAAACATATTGTTTCCTATATTAGTTCCCAATTTATCCCTGCTTCTATAACACCTTTACTCAATGCTATAACTTGTACCTTCGATTTATTACACAAACCAGATTTCTACTCAATATTCTTCAATAACATAACTGGAATACTTACTTTTAATACAAATTTATAAATTGGCAAACCTGCAGGTTTAAGGCCATTTATAACATCATGTAAGTATAAAGTTTTGTCAAAGTCATCGTGTATAAAATCCGAATGACAAAGACTATTTGAACTTAAGTATTTTTTTTCATCCCCTACAAATAATTGTAACAAACGATGAATCATGTGATTGTAATTTGTACTTTATTTGTTTTCACATCTTATATTTTATGAGTGTCGTTCAAAACAATAAAACAATAATAAAATAATGCAATCTTTAGTAAATTAACAAACAAGAATCATGTATATACCATACCATACCATAACCATTTTTATATCAGAATCTCACGATTAAGATGTTGTTTATTTTATCGAAGCCAAAACATTTGAAGTCTGAGGACCACATCTGCAAGTCTCTGTAGGTGGACCAAACGGTTGCAGCTTAAATAAAAAATATGTTTGTTTTTTTTACTCTGCAGGGCAGCTGTAATGAACAAAAATTAACTACACAATAGTTAAAAATAATTTTAAATTAAAATTTTATTTAGGCTTATCAAATGCAAATCAAATATAAAAATCATTTTGATGATATTATCTTTAAAGATGTTTATATAAAATAATTAAACATATTATTTGCTAAATAACAACAAATAAAATTGTTAATTTAGCGAAAAACATGTTAATTTTTTTATTTTCGAAGGCAGTAGTTATTTTTACGGTTAACTTGAATAAATTTGGTAATTTTACTGATTAAATTTATAATTTATTAATATTTTGTTATGAACAATGTAATACAAAAAAAAATATTTATATGAAATTTACGAAACAATTTTGAAATTATTTAAAATTGTGTAAAATATATTCGAATTTTTTATAATACCATTCATAATATTATTAAAATAATAAACATGTTGAAAAACAAATAAAACAAAACTATATTAAATAATATAACTTAAAATAAAATGAAAAATGGTTTCAAGATAATGGTCCATTGTTGTATTAAGTAGCACAAGTTTTCTAAAAAAATAAGCAAATGTGAAAAACCAAGTATTTCTGTGTGGTGCGTGACCCAACAATAAAAAGTGATTTTTCTAGAAAAACAAACAATCATAAATATCAAACACCATGTAAACTTACGACTTAAACAATGGTAAACGAATACTAACACGGCCGAGCGATTAAAATTACATACAAATTTAACCTTAAAAAAACATAATATGTAAAAACATACTGCTATTTCAACGTATTACCGCTTAATCGATTACAAGTTGCATATACAAACCTACAAAAAACCCTTCCTATTTCATATTCATGTGATGTCCCCTAGGAAGAACAAATGCAATGACGACAAAAACAACCCTTTACATTTGTCATACAAGCCATTACCCCTTGGATATGTCCTCCCCAAAACAAAGAGCATTTTAACTCCTTCTATACCCACTTTGGACTTTTAAACACTTTCCTAGAAACACACCAAAACCCTTGATAATTTCGAAGGTAATCAAAAAAATAGATGATAAAGTTTGGATTTTGTTATGTGGGTCTGAATGGGGTTTTAGTCCATTTCAAAGCCCTTTTCAGAATTTGACATTTTTCATATGTTTCATCGGATTTCCCATTATTACTTCAGATATATTCAGTGGTGAGTTCATCCTTATTCTATTTTTCAATGGAGTTTCTTTGATTCTCTTCACTTTATCTCTACTAACACAATTAAGTGCTTGATTGACTGTTTCTTGCTGTTTAATTTCGCAATTTCATGTGTTCATCTTGCAGACCCATTTCGAATTTTTAACGGATTAATGTCAGGAATGGGTCAAGAAGACGGATCTTCGTCTATAAGTTCATCCCCACTTCACTTATTCTCTCTAATGTCACTCTCACCTGGTATCGGATCACCATATCCATGGCTACGAGAAATGGAATCCGAAGAACGTGGATTATACCTCATCCGTCTCCTCGTCGCCTGTGCTAACAACGTCGCCGCCGGCAGCATCGAGAATGCCAACATCGAACTCGAGCAGATTAATCGTCTTTCATCTTCCGATGGTGACACAATGCAAAGAATCGCAGCTTATTTCACTGAAGCTCTCGCTAATCGAATGCTCAAAGGGTGGCCTGGTTTATACAAAGCTATAAACTCCACGAAAATCACGTCAATTTCCGAAGAGATTCTTACAAAAAGATTGTTTTTTGATCTCTGCCCGTTTTTGAGACTATCGTATCTGATTACTAACCAGGCGATTCTTGAAGCCATGGAAGGCGAAAAGATGGTTCACATTATCGATCTTTGTTCTTCAGAGCCTGCGCAATGGATTAATCTTCTTCAAGCGTTAAGAACACGTTCCGAAGGTCCACCACATTTGAGAATCACAGGTATTCATCAAGAAAAAGAAGTATTAGAACAAATGGCTCTTCGATTAAACGAAGAAGCTGAGAAATTAGACATCCCGTTTCAGTTTAATCCAATCGTAACCCGATTGGAGAATCTTGAAATGGAACAATTACGTTATAAATCCGGTGAAGCTTTAGCAATCAGTTCGGTTCTTCAACTTCATACTCTATTAGCGTTCGATGATGAAACGATTAAAAGAACTCAAAGCCCATCATCGAATCGAATTCTTATAAATTCACAAACTTTAGGTGATTTTCTGAAAAAAGATATCGTAAACCCATTTAGCCCGAGTCCCGATTCAACTTCCTCATCACCATTGATGCTAAATTCCGGGAAAATCATGAGCTTTTTGAACGCCCTTTGGAATCTTTCACCAAAACTAATGGTGGTAACTGAACAAGAATCGAACCACAACGGGTTTACTTTAATGGATCGAGCACTTGAAGCTTTGATCTTTTATGCAGCTCTATTCGATTGCTTAGAATCTACAGTTCCAAGAACATCAGTCGATCGACAAAAAGTTGAAAAGATGTTATTTGGGGAAGAAATCAAGAACATTATAGCTTGCGAAGGGCTTGAAAGAAAGGTGAGACATGAGAAGCTTGAGAAATGGATTCCGAGGTTTGAATTGGCGGGATTTGGACGTGTTCCATTGAGTTATAATGGGATGTTGGTGGCTACAAGATTGTTGCAGAATTATGGGTATGATGGTTATAAGATTAAAAATGAAAATGGGTTTTTGGTTATTTGTTGGCATAATCAACCGTTGTTTACGATTTCAGCTTGGAAGTTTGGGAGGTACAGTTAGTGTGTAGTTTGTAATCATGGTGAATTGTTCTTTGGTTTCTTTTTTTTTTGTTTGCTTACTTTTGTGTATAAAAACAACGATGCCCTCTTTTCTGAGCTTCATAAATGTATGATCATCTGTTTGACTAATAAAATACTTCAAGATCTGTTCTTTTGTCTTAGCTTTGGAATAAGATTGTTGTAAAGATTTATAATATTTGGATCCAACATGAGCCTTGTGCACCAAGGCTACTTAGCTTTTCAAGGGTTTAAGTCATACACATTCTTTTTCTTTTGTTTATAGAAAGAGTAGTTTGAACCCATGGCAAACCGAGAAAAAAAAATCCACATTATACTACTAGAAATTTTGGCATTAGCAACGAATTAACGACATATTTCAAAAAAAAATACAAATGCATCAAATGGTGAACTTTAACTTAGATATCACAATACAAGATGAGACCCACAACTAACATGAAGGGCACAAATCATAGTGTTGTGGTTATGGTTATATGGATGTGATATTCATGTTTGGAAACCTAGACCTCATTTATCAATTTTCACATACTTAACCTCTATTAAGACAATATGTAAGGACAAAAGAGTTTAACTTTTTCAATCATGCATCACAGTGACATTATACTCAACCACGGCGTTTCCAGTTTTCAAATTATACCTCACAGTGCTTGCAAGTGCATAGCCACGAGCAAATCTAAAGACTCCACTTCCTCCAACAACCGGCATTTCCCTCACCACATCAAACACACGGTTTCGACCCATAACACTAAGCGCACTTCCATTGTACTTTCCATAAGTAAAAACAAAATTAATAGTCATAAGTAAACCCGAGTCATGTTGAGAAGCCATAGCATAGAGTCCTTGAGCTCTCCCCACCACCAACGAATCGGGCTTGGTGTCTATAGTCAAAGGGTCATCGATGACTACAGTTGTTCCAAACAAACTTTTTGGCCCGATTATTTTGATAGCAGTTGGGTTCTTGCCACTCACAATGTCATGGAAGTAGAAATGAAGGCGGGTCATTTTTCTGGTGGTTGTTGTTGGTTTTGTTTCGACGAAGTGGTCGGAGAAAGGGAGGTTAGCGGTGGCTGAGGCGGCTAAAATTAGGGTTAGGGAGAGGGAATAGAGAGTGGAAGTTAGGAAGGAAGCCATTTGTGATGATGGAATGGAGAGTGTTTGTGGTTTGTGTTATAAGGCCACTATGTTTGCTATTTATGGTAGGAGTATGGTATTTGAAGGGGAATGATCAATGATGTCTATTACATCCCATTATCCCACAAACAAGAAAAAAGAAAAAAAAACAAATCGAACTAACTTGAACAAAATGGAAGAGAAAAAAAAAAGTAAATAAGTTATAATGTGTTTGACGTTGAATTCAATTCACACCAAACCCAAAATGTAGAACTAATATAAAATGTAGAACTAATATAGAAAATAGGTCTCTCATTTTTATAAAAAATATATAAATAATCTTCCCATCTTCATTAAAAAAAAATTAAATAAAAAATCATTTCAATCTAGTTCAATGGTGGTCGCTTTGTTGCAACAGTTGCAAGGGAAAATAAGTATATCGGCAAAGAACGTGCCTTTGCTTCTGACACAATCTAAACGCCTTTCAACTTTTTCTTTTATTTCATTATTATTATATTTTTAGAAGAAACAAGTAAGATTAAATTTTAGACAAAACTGCTCAAATGGTCCCTATGGTTGTCAAAAATTGCCACTTTGGTCCAAAAAAGTTTAGGCTAGCACCATAGGTCCAAAGTTTTCATTTTGTTGCTTGTTTGGTCCAATCTATTATGTTTTTTTCAAAATGACGGATTTGCCCCTGTGAATATGATTTTTTTTCTTTTTTTCTTAATTGTTTTTCTGATTTAAAAAAAAATTAAAATTAAATCTCTCTCTCTCTCTCTCTCTCTCTCTCTCTCGATTTTATAAAATCAAAATCAATTTTACCATGAATTGATACTGAATCTTCATTTAGAACAAATAGGGAAAAACCACACAGAGAAAAAATCCAGAAGAAACTCTTAGCTCCGACCTCTATCGTCTCCATCGTTGTCCTCTTGCTCCGCCACCCCTTTTCTTGTTGAAACCCACCTCCAACGCCAATATCATTTTAGCAGCGACATCAATCTTCACCGCCATCTCCCTCGTTCTTCAACGTATCTCTCACTGGTGCTTGTTAGCAAGAAGTGTGCTTCAATCTGAATGTATTGACTGGATTGTGTTTGTAATTAACAGGGAAGCAGAGTAAGAAAGGTGATAGATCTGATCGACTTCAAGTAGCAAGGGCTCAACAACATTGTGTCAAATTATCTCAAATCTAGGGTTCTAAAGCACCTAACTATCGACGGAGGCGGAGATGGGTGGTGGTGTTGGTTGGAATATGAAGAGAGGAAGAAGATGATGTTGTTCGTGAGGAAGAAGACGGGTGCACTCCAGGTGCTCGACCTTATGTCTATCTTAGTCTTCAGTCCAATTCCTCCGTTAATTGGCTCTCTAAATCAACTCAATCTTCTACAGCAGCAACACATAGTCGGAGTATACCGTTAGCTGTAGATAGTTGGTGAACCTAGTACCCAACATAGTAGGTGAAGATCCGTTCAAGTTGTAGGGATGGTGCTGAATCACAGCAGCATGTAGCCGGAGAATCATGTGTCGGGGCACAATGACAGTCCGATTTCCAAACCGCAGTGTTGAACGGAGCCATGGTGTCCGGCCGTAGGTTTGTGACTGATTTAGGAATCGGTGGTTCAGTTGGTATTTGGGAGTCGAAGAAAAAAGGAGTGACGAGAAGGAAGATCGAAGAGAGAGAGAGAGAGAGAGAGAGAGGAGGAGAGAGAGAGAGAGGAGAGAGGGAGATTTAATTTTATTTTTATTTTTTTTAAATTTGAAAATCAGAAAAACAATTAAGAAAAAAATAAAAAATCATATTAACAGGGGCAAATCCGTTATTTTGAAAAAAATCATAATAGATTGGACCAAATAAGCAACAAATGAAAACTTTGGACCTCTGGTGCTAGTCCAAACTCTTTTGGACCAAAGTGGCAATTTTTGACAAACCACAGGGACCATTTGTGCAGTTTTGTCTTAAATTTTATCTTTTCCATCTTTATATAATCCACAAAATATATTTTATTCTACTCCAAACACAAAACAGTAGTACCAAATACTCCAGCACATTGCGAATTTACTTCCAACTCGATGATATGGTATATTTTGTGTGATATGTTTTATATTATATGAAACTATCAAATTTGCTTTAATTTGTAATTTTGTATTGTTGAAAATTGACATTAAACTCAGAAATGGTGGTCCAAGTGGTTTTGTCAAATTCTGGTATTTTCTAGACGAATTAGCTTGGAGCCTTCAAGGGCAACGTTTTTAGTTGATGGTTATTCTTATGAGACCAAGACGAAACAACTTGGAGGTTTTATGGGCAGCACTCACAGATTCGATATGGGTTTTAACGCCTTATTTGGTTCTTATAAAATAGAGAGAGCTGAGAGCTTTTACACATAAAAACTCTAGTTCGTCTTTACTTGTTTTTCCTCTCAAATTACCCCAAACATTAGCCGCAAATACTTGTATTTCTCCTATTTCTTTGCAATATAAATATTATCATCACTATTGGATCTCTTGGATGTTTCCTCCGCCTTTGGTTGGATTTTTCACGTAAATCTCCTTTGTATATGTCTCTAATCTTTATTGATTTACATATTATTATTGATTTTCTTTATATATTAATGATATCCTTTGGTTGGAGGTGTTACTTAGATGAATTTGGTTTATTTGGGACATTACACTTTACCTAGCTTATCAATATTGATATACTTTATTAATTGGCAAGTGTTTATAGTTATTTGATCATTAGTTATTATTAGTGGTATCGGAGCATTACTATGATTTCTTGATGTGGTTGAAATCTCAAATTAAGCTTTCTTCACTAGTATGGCAACTATGAGGTTTGACATTCTATTGTTACATAGAAATAAAAGGTTTTTTATGGCAAGTAAAGATGAAAGGTATTTTGATTGAACTTTATTTACATACCAAACTTTTTTGGGTTTTGACAAGATGCCTGCTTCATGGTCTGATCAAGAAAAGCTAACAAATAATCTAAAAACATACTCACAAATTTGGTTACATTTATATAATGGCATTTTGCAAGATGTTGTGTAGGACACCGGTGTGTCGTCTATTTGGTTGAAATTGTTAGTGTATAGAAAGGTTTAGGGTGGAAATCCGGTTTCCCTATGGATCGTGTTGGTTCGCTTTCCGAACAGATATTTATACCTTATGTTCAGGTTACAAGAAATCCAGTTTAAGATAATCTAAAGAGACACTTACGAATCTAGGCGTAGAAACGCAAGTTAAATTGCTAGAAGAATTTTGAGTTTGTAAAAGAAGAAAGAGAGTTGGGGAAAGTGTCTCACGGATCAAAGAGAACTGTTGTATTTATACATGACAATTAGGATTGCAATTAGGGTTGTCGTCTTCTGAATTAGTCTGTGTGACTCTGTGTGACTCTGCATGTGTTATATACTAGTATGCTTACTGGGAGGGGCCCGATGACCATTTTCTATGTTATGTATCTTTGTGATTATTGCATGTGTATGTGTTTACTTGATATATATGATGGGCGGGGCCCGATCTGTATACCAAGTAGGGCTCGATGTCGGGCGGAGCCTATTATATGTTTATTATGTATGGTAAGTTGTATCTTGGGAAACTCACTAAGCTATGTGCTTATGGTTTTCAGTTTAGTATTCAAGTACTTCCAGTCCCAATTGGAAGGACTCGAGATGATTGCAGAGCACACACCATCTCGTTCTACGTTTTGTGATTTACTCTGATTTGTTATGACAAATAATACATTTCTTTTGTTTTTGGATTGTATTGATGATGTTCTTGGAGTACTGATTTTATTAACTTAAAAATAAAATTTGTAGGTCTTATTTTTGGGAAGTTACAGCTTACCTTTGGACCCCGTTAAGGGGGCTGCCCCTAGGACCCTACAAGGGGGAGCAACCCCCTTGACCCCCATCATTTTGTCATACCGGCTTATTATTCGATCTTATATATTCGTGCACTCCCACTGAACATATAAAATATAGAACAAATTATAAACTCCTTGTCTCACATATTTATTCCAATTACACAAAAATTTTGGTGACACTAAAATCACCAACAAGAATTAGAGCAATTATGTAGGATCAACAATCCCAAAGAAGTTGGATTTGAAGAACATTTGTATACTTATCGTCTTATTGAAGTTGGTTTCTTTTTGTTATTATGACTTCACGTTTAAAAAGAGTATTGTCGATTTCAAGAACATGGATGTAATATGATGAAAAGATTATAATTGATTTTATTATGCTCTTTGTCATCATCTTATATATATATATATATATATATATATATATATATGTGTGTGTGTGTGTGTGTGTGTGTCTGTCACAACTGTAAAATTTCAAGTCTAGAAACCAAGCCAAGAGAGTCCCATATATGTAATAGTTGTATTTATGCTATTATTATGCTTTGGTAATGTAATGTTTTTGCGAATTACACTACCCTAAAGCCTCCTAAGTCAATGCAAACAATAATAAATTTAAGTTACGTCAAATACAAGTCACATTAACAACAAAATACACATATTAAAGTTTTCTATATATCAAGACCATGAACAATTCCCTAGGAAGCATCCATGGCCGTGAACTCACCCCAAGAACACACTTAGGCCATAAACCCCCTCAAGCCACCAAACATTGGCCGTGAGCACCATTCTAGGCACCTTTAGGTCGTAAACCACCTTGGGTGGATCCCATTTTGGCCGTAAACCCCTTAGGGGGATACCTTTTGTGTGTCAACCATGGTTTAAGGTCCCTTTAGACAGTGAACCTCTTCCAATTCAATGGTGTTTATAGTGATTGCAAGCTGTAATGCGTGGATTTCCAATACAAAACTCAGTAATTCATGCATTACCCAATAGTAATCAAGGCAAACATCTAATCACTTCCTTATCCCTTATAAATGACCGTAAATCCCAACTCTCATTTTACAAGCTCATTTCCACATTCTGTAAACCATCGTGAACTCTCCCAAGGAACTCCAAATAAACTCCAGAATTCATTCTCTTCACCATTTCTTTCTAATTCCTTGTAAGTAACTCTTACGTGAGTAGTAAATTCTCTATATTACTTTGTTATTTCATCATTATCACACAAGATATTGTGTATTGATGTTCTTAGGAGATACTAAGTTTCCAAGAGTTGTCAAACTCTTCAAGTGTTCTAGGCCTCAACTTCTCACCACATCTCTTCACCTACACATTCTTCTACCCAAGGTGAGCTTCATACCCCTCTTTTTAAGTTTTCATTATTTTGGGGGAGGACACAAGTCAAGGTTTTGTTTAAATCATGATATATTTGCTTGTTATACATGTATACTAAGTTATATATGTGCTAAATTTATGAAAACTCCATAAGAACTAGCCCTAGAATTCAAAATTTTGTGCAAGTTTCAAGTGTTTGAAACATAATCTACAAATGATGTATAGAACCAATAACTAGTATGTCACAATATATGAGTCACAAATTGTTATGACAAAAACCATAAGGATTGCTTCAAAAATTGATTAAAACAAGTTGTTGCATAAAATATTTGGAAGTGGTTAGTTTATGAAAATAATGATATTTTTGGGGTCCACTTTCGACCATAAAAATATATAAGGACTATTTCGGATCATGGGATAAATTTGGAAATTATTGAACATCTAAATTTCTAAAAGACCAAAAAAGAATTTTTTGGATAAACAAGGGACTTTTTGAACAATTTCTCAAATATAAGTCTAAAATGAGCATTTTAGAAGAAATGGGCCATTTTCAACAATCCATAAAGTTTTGGGCCGCTAATGACACCTTTTGACAAATATGGGTCTTATTTTGATACTTTATAAAAAGAATGACCATTTTTTCCAATATCGATAATATCGGATCATGTTTGATAAATATGATTCAATATGGATTTTTTTTCAATAAACAAAACAAAACGATATACATAGTCAACGAATGCACAACTAATGTTAACAAAACCGATATATCTATTCAACGAGTACAACTATTATTATTTATTGAATAAATAACGGATTTTAGCGATTTGCACAAAAACCTATTAGTATTCTAGTCAGACGCATCTCCAAAGTACCTAAATATATAAATATATTAGTGTACGTTTAAAGTCCTGTAAAGAGTTATAACCAGAGTCTCTTGGAGGGAGAGCGATAATTTGTGTATAGATTTATACGGGGTTGACACCCTGCACCTTCGCTGTTCGCTACAGCTAGACCGGCCAGTCTAGGGTGACAAATGTCTTTAATTGATTTGGGCGCTTGAGAAACGCCAAGACAAGCCTCCGTCATATTAGTATGGTTATAACGGCTCACTAGAATATGATAATGTTATTTAGAAATTTATGTAGGGAAAACCCTACAAATTAATTGGCACATTATGTTGACCGCCCCTATGCATGGTCGTGATTGTCCACATTCGTTGTGTTGATTGTCCACTTGCATTGTGCGGATTGTCCACAATCGGCTGTTGATTTCTCACACCTCTACAGTCTTAGGGTTTTTAAGACCACCAAACGATTACACACATACAGAAAATATAAGATTTTCCGGGGAAAAACGATTTTATACAATTCCGAAAGACGATAAACTAAAACACAAACGCAACTATACTTGATTTTGGAAACAAGACTTACTGCTATTTTGTATATCAGAAAATATAGGATTTTTCTGGGGGAAACGATTTTATACGATCTCGAATACGATAAACTAACACACACACAAGCAACTATACTTGATTGAAAACGAGACTTACAACTATTTTGACAAGAAAATATTGGATTTTCTGGTTTTCTAACTATCACAGATTTTTATACAAAATGCTTATGAACTCACCAACATATTTTATGTTGACGCTTTTCAAACGACTTGTATTCTCAGAAAATCATTAAGCAAGTTTGTGGACCGCGGATGCTAAATTATTTTGATGTAGTTTTAAATTTACTCACCATTGTTTCTTTTGTGTAATTCAAGAACATAAACATGATGTAAAACAATGTAAGTTTGATATGTTGATGTTTGATGTTTAGATTTGCTATGTTTCATTTATATTCAATTATTATGATACTGCACAATGAAGTCACCCGCCTCCGGACGTTTTCGCCGTCTGTTCCGGGGGTGTGACATTGGTATCAGAGCATTGTTTATAGTGAACTAGTATTTCTAGCCATACAAGATATACAACTATAAATACAATGGGGCTAAAACACTTTGACTAAAAGTATACTTTAATGATATAAGTATTTATAAAAGTATACATAACCATTAGCACAATATCATAATGAGAAGAAAACAAAAGTAACTAAAGGTTGAACACTACAACCAAACCTAGGCAGATATGTAATCATATCTGGGATAAATATAGCCTGATCAACTATATTTATTCGAGATATGAGTAACACGTATTTGCGAGTGGTAGTGGTGTTGCAACAAGCCCAAAACTTCTCAACTTGTTATCTCAAAAGTTTTAAGAACCAAACATAAACAATCAAAAATACTATAGGAGTATTTTGTCATTTTGAAAATTTTCTACACTCTTCTTATGCCCTATTCTCATACAAACAACATGGCAGGATTTCATTTGCCATGCAATCCCTATTTCCCTAACCAGGGAAATGGAGGGTGGATAGAAGAAGACCCAGAGAAAGAACCTATAGAAGAACTTGAGGATGAAGATATCAGTGAGGAGGAAGGAGAAGAGGAAGATGATGTGTCGGACGCCGAGTCCGAAGTCATCAACCGTCCTTACGTCCATAGGGTACCTCCTCATTGTCTGGGCCCCAATAGTCCTATACCCCCATGGGCTCATGACATCGAGATAGGGAGAAGGCATCAACAACAACCACCTCTTTATAGGATAGAGAAAAGATTTTACGATCTCCGTCACAAAGGACCCGCTGACCGCGCCCTTCCGGTTGTGGTACGACGAATTGGAGATATTGGCTATCAGGCTCAAGTGACTGTCGACCAAATGGTACAAATAAGAGCTGCCTTGGAACAAGCGAATACCCGCATCCAAGACCTTGAACGGAGCTGTGTCCCAATGGAGCGCTCAATTGAAGACCTTACCGCTGTATGAGCAGAGGTAAGAGAATATAAGGTGCGACCCGCTACTGTTGAGGAGAGGGTGCATGTCACAACTAAGAATTCTGATACGTTGTAAGCTCTTAACAAAGAATGACAATGTAGCTAAAACTTGAAAACATGTATGGTGTTTGTTCAATGACAACAAAAATTTCATCAAATACCTAAACAAACATTCAAATAGTCAACAAAAAAATTGGAAACCCTAAAAATCCCGGTTTAAGTCGATTTTGGACTAGGATTTTCTTATTGGGCCTAATGGACCAATAAGCTTCCAATTTGACTATTTTGGGCTTAGAACTCTTAAATGGGACCTAATTGGACCCATTTGCATGAAACTTAACATTTTGGGCCTCATAAGCCTAGAATGGACTAGTTATCTTTAATGGGCCTTATTGGGCCATAAAAAATCTAATTAACCTAAATGGGCCATAAAAATCATTCTTTTTGACAAATTGGGCCGTAAAACCTTTTAAGGGCCCATTGGGCCAAAAACTATTAATTTGGGCTTCACATTAGGGGACTTAAGCACAAAAGGCCCAAATCCTCTTCTCTCTTCTCTCTTTCTCAGCCCTAGAGGAAAACAAAAAAATAGAAATTAATGAAATAAGGAGGGTTAGCCACCTCCTTATTACATTATGGACTTCCATGCACCATCACAAATCTCCATGAAATCCATCCTTTCACTTCTCTCTCTTCTCTTCCCTCTCACTTCTTAACATCGTCCGAGAGCCAAACCACACACACACACATAACACCAAAACTCTTCTAAACTCTCTCAAAATTCTCCTCCTTCCCACTCCAAAAGTCTCGAAATTTTACATGTGTATCAAGAGGATTTCAAGAAATTATCATCACTTCTTGGTAAGTTATACATATCCTATGATTTTATAACTCTTTTCTCATGATCAGATGCCTTCTCTTAAACAATTATGGTAATCATACTATTAGAATCACCTCAAGCTCAAGATCATCATCAAAGTGTTGTTAAGGCAGAAAATCACCTCACTTTCTTCCATTTTTCTTCAAAACCATGACCAAAGAGTAAAATTGTAAAAGTTTCGATAAGTTTGGACTGCAACTAAAAATCTCTTTATTGGAGGGGCTGAAACTGCCAAAGAGTAAATTTTGAGCTAAAAACATCACTGAAACAAGTCTATGGGTCAAAAATGTCAAGAAAATGGTTTAAGGGCCTAAGATGTCATTTTATTAAAAAAAATGGACTAAGATTGTCATTTTTAGTAAAGAAGGGCTGAATAGGTTAAATCAACGTTTTTTAGTCAATTATTTTAATTACTAAGACATTTGAGTCAAAATACCAAGTTATAACTTTTGAAAATAGAATGAAGAATATACATATATTTTCAAATATCGTTATAAACAATCGACAAGCTTCGTGCCTTTGCAATTTAACAATTGTTCAATCAAACTCCCGAAAATTATATTATACATAAAATAAGTAAATATTCAAATTTTTTGGGCTTGAAAGTTTCTAATCATGATTATTGGGCCTTCGTGACCCATTAACATGACTTTTGGGCCTAACAGTAATAATAAATGTTTATTGGGCCTCCTGTGACCAAATTACATGCTCAAGGGACCCTCAATGGCCTTCACATGCTATTGGGCTTCAATGACCCATTAGCATTGCTAGTAAGGTCCAAATAAATCATATGCGAAATAGGCCAACGCGCCCTTCGTATACTCGACAGCCTTAGATAACATACGCGATTAGTAGGACCTCGTGGTCCTCTCCTCCTCATCTGTTAGGCTTACCTTCTATTCAAGTAAACAAAAATCAGGTCGTTAATCAAGAGTAATCAAATTCATTTGGATTAAGTGAGTAATAACGGGCGACACCATTGAGTGTCGGTCGTAGTCTGTAGTTATAATCAAAGTCTCCTGGAGGGAGAGCAAGAGTTTTTGTATAGATCTATACGGGGGTGACTCCCCCACACCTCAGCTATTCGCTACAGTTAGACTCGGCCAGTCTAGGGTGACAAAATCTTAAGATCAATTCTGACATTCGCTAGATTGCCAAGACATACGAACTAGTCATTACCATGCATGGTTATAACGACTCGCATAAATAAATTCAATGCCATCCAAGTAATCAAGGGAATTCGTAATCATTAATTGTGACAGTATAATAATTCAAAACGATCATATTGTTTATCGGAAAACATTGAATTTTTCGGGGTAATCAACATTAATCACTTGTACTTTCAATAACTACAACCCCAAACCTCTTATATATATACACGTTTTGAAATCATTCATGCATAAACCTATGGATCTTCACATTTTTTGTATAAACAATTGCGGTTTTAGAAAATATCGGATTTTATGGGTTTTATAAACTATACAAAGAATTTTCATACCAAACCTGCTTATGAACTCACCAACATTCCATATGTTGACGTTTTCAAAATAACTTGTATTCTCAGGTAACAGGTAAGCTGAAGAGTAATACCAAGTATGTTAAGATGTTATGTTTTGAAAACTTTCAAACAATTTATGTTATGAAAATGTAATATTTAGAGAATGTACTTGATGTGAAAAATGTCAGTTGTAATGTATTAATGCATGGTGATGTTTATGTTATGATTCTTGTATATTCATTGTGATGATATTAATTTTTAAGTCAGGCGAGCCCTCGGACGTTTCCGCCATCTGGTTCGGGGGTGTGACAGGTTGGTATCAGAGCTCTGTTTATAGTGAACTAGCATATCTAACCTCACGTTCATATGCGACTATAAACCAAAGAGGGACTAAAACAACTCTGAACAAAATAAATAAGACACAACGATAAAACACCCCTACTCGTACGATAAAGGAAAAAGAATATAATACCAAATCAAATAAGATGATATAGGCATCTCGGTTAAGTCGAGACTGTTCATGGTTGTATTATGGGGTGAATGTATACTGATCAACTACATTTCCTTCGAAGTACAACCATCGCATGCCCCGAGGAAATCGCGATGGTCGGTAAACCTAAAAACATACCCGTTTATTACCAAGAAGAGAACATCAACTCAATTTACATAATAATTAGAACATGTTAGGAATAATATTAGTATATTTATACACTCTCGCAGACAGTATGGACGCCTTCCATCACCCTGAGGATCCGTATTTCCCTAATCAGGGGAATAACAGATGGTTAGAGGAGGAACCTGAAGAAGCCCCAAGGAGGAGTCTAAAGAGGAACCTGAGGCGGAAGCCGAGGGCGAGCCTGCTGAGCCAGTGGTGGACCTGGAAGAAGAGGAAGTTGAAGAAGACCTTGAGGAGGAACCCCACGATTACAATGATGGTGATTCGGACTCGGAGTCCGAAGTCATCAACCCCCCTTACCAGATTAGGGTGCCCGCTCATCGGATGGGCCCGACTGTCCCTACACCCCCTAGGGTATCGACATTTGGAGGTGGAGCAGGCAACAGGGACAGCGACCCGCGTTTGGCATGGCACACGAGTTCTATGACTTGAGGGAGGGAGGACCGGCTGATCGCGCACTTCCAGTTATGGTGAGACGATTGCGGGATCATGGTGATCTGGCTCAGAGCACCGCTGATCAGATGCACCAGATGCAGACCAGGGTTGAGTAGGGGGAGCAGGAGACACGAGAAGTTCTCCGGGAATTCCATATGAGACAAATAAGGTGGGTGGCCCGACTCCAAGACGTAGAGCGACAGGTGGCCCGCCTTCAGGGAGCATCCACTTCTTCAGCACCACCCCCTGGCACATCCCACCTAGGGTAGGATTAGTCGTACCCATCTTTAGTATTATGCTTATATGATCTATGTTATGTACTGTCGACTCTATGTTTAAGTGGTTACACTACTCGTAGAGTCGTTACGTTGCCGAACTTGCACCACTTATGTATGCTCTTTCGAGCAAATTTTCATGTATCAAAGTACGGATATTATTAGTGGAAAATATATGTGTTCTATTGTGATGTTGTTATCTATTATGTGTTATGTATCCATGATTGTATGTTAACATATGAAACTACTTAAGTACATGCAATACACCTAGATTATAGGACCACAAACTCACAAAAATCGTAAGCACTCAACATATTTCCGCTCCATGACAGGAAGATGCCACAACGACCTGCTCGTGGAAACCCTGGGCCAACGCCACCAGAAATCGACTCAACTTCATTTCAAGCAGTTATATATGCAGCAGTCACAACGGCGCTAGCACAGATCAACAATGGGAACAATGGTGGAGCCAATGGACAAGAGGCTGGAAGTTCGAACAATGGATTAAATCAATGACATACCAAGACATGATCTTACAAAGATTTCACCAACGCCAAGCCACAAACCTTTAACCGCATAGGTGGAATGATAAACCTAAAAAGATGCATCGAAAAGGTGGAATTGGTATTTGAGATATGCGAATGCCCCCGAGGAGATGAAAGTGAAGTTTGCCGCATGCACGTTCGTTGACCAAGCTCTCACCTGGTGGAACGGACATGTAGAAGCGATGACTCTCCCCATAGCCAACTCCTTGCCGTGGGCAGAGTTGAAAGAAATGATGATGGCCGAGTACTGCCCGCGAGGCGAAATTTAGAAAATGGAGCAAGAGTTATGGAACCTCACTGTCCGAAACTCCGACATTGATGCATACATATCAAGGTTTAGCGAACTGTCACCGTTTTTCCTTGGAATGATTACTTCAGAGGGAAAGAAAATCGAACGATTCATCTGGGGATTAACCTCCCCAATTCAAGGTAATATGATAGTTGGAAATCCTGAAACCTTCGACAGTGCCAAGAGGTTGGCCAAGAAACTGTACGACCACAACAACAAGAAGGGCAAGAAACCAGGGGAAACTGAACGCAAGAAGGAGAGTAACAACGAGAAAGGAAAGAATAACAAGAGAAAGGGTCGACAAGGCTTAGAGTCGTCAAAGAAGCAACAAACAGTGACAGTCAATGCTGCAACCACTCAAGTTCCCTCCACACCACATGCTCCAGTCTCAGCTACTCCAAGTGCCCCTAGGCAGTATTCTGGGAATCTCCCAAAGTGCAACAAGTGCAGTCTCCATCATAATGGAGAATGCAGGGAGATGCATTGTACCAGTTGCAATCGAAAGGGTGTCACACCCCAAAACCGAGAACGGCGGAAACGTTCTGGGGCGGAGGACGTCATGTAATGTATCACAACAATGTAAAGTAGTAAACAAGCAACAACATCATCCATTGCATTAATAGTATAATTTTAATTACACGTGTGTTCTTTCATAGCATAAGACAACATAATGAATAATCAAAATAATAGAGGAGTCTTGACTGCTCCGTCTTCACAAAACCTGGTCGTCGTACCTGTCTATTTGTGACCTGAGAATACAAGTTATTTTGAAAGCGAGTATCAGCAATAAAGCTGGTGAATTCATAAGTATTAATGTGTCTTTGATTTGTAAAACTGTGAACTAAAGACTTGTAAACATTTGGAGAAAAGTTTGTATAAGTATGAAAGGTTTATAAGTAATTGTAAACGTTTGAAAACCCAAGAAAATCCCTATAATTCCTACTAGTATAAAAAGTAGTCTTCTACCAAGACCTAACTGTTTTGAAAGTAGCCTTCTACCAAGACCCGACTGTTTTGAAAGTAGCCTTCTACCAAGACCCGACTGTACGAACATTATTATTATTATGTAATCTACCTCATCGATTATGTAAATATGACACATAGTAAAGGTATTAATAATTTATTAACTGGAGTTTTATCCTTTTGTAATTGTCGTATAATTACTGTAGTATTTGTAATAAGTTACTACTATTGTACTAATTTGCCTTAATTGAGGGTTAAGGCATAATGTGATGGCTAGATCCCATACTAAACGCTCCATGTCAAGAGATTTTGGGAACCAAACGCGATCCCTGCATGATTGCAAGCCGTGAACATCCACGTTACTATGATCATGTATACCCAATATAACTATCACAAAGTATTAGGGATTCATTGGTATAGTTAGTGTTGGATTAGTGTCTAAGTCCATAACTATTTTGGTATGTACTTGACCCGATGGTGCATGGTCCTTTTGGGTTGCCTTCACCAAAGGAACTTGATAGGATGAATTATGGAGAGAAATGATTAAATATGATTTATTAATATATTATGGGAATAATATATTAAAGGAGAAATCATATTGTTTAATTAATATTAGTCAATAATTAATTGGTAATTAGTTTTGTGACTAAAAGATATTAATTAAACTTAAGGGACTAGAATTGTAATTATAAGATAATTGCAATTTGGGCCATGGATTGCCTTATATCATAAGGTGGACGAATTCTATGGGGGGAAGCCCATATGAAATCGTCCAAGGCCTTATGGAAAGGGCTCCATGGGTTGCTTAGGGCTTAAGCAACTAAATTAGGGTTTCCATGTTAGATAACCCTAATTGCCTCACTATATATAGATCCCTTAAGGACCAAAAACGTGGCTAAGCTTCTTACTAGGGTTTTCACACGGTTTTGGCAGCCTCCATCCTCTCTCCTCTTCATCCTCTTGCTTATGGTGTTTGTGAGCCATTAGAGGAGTGACACTTGTGACTCTAAGCCTTCCAAACTCAATTCAAGGAAGAATTGGGATTGTTATTACTACATAACAATCAAGGTAATATCTTAAACCTAATTATATGTTAATATTGATTTCCATACGCTAGAATTAGGGTTTATAGCCTTGGATAACTTGCATGTACAATAGAGAAACCTAGATCCAAGCATTAGGGTTTGTATGAGCACATAGGATGTTCTTAGGACCAAAACCCATTAGTGGTATCAGAGCCTAGACTGGTTTCAATTGTATTGATGCATTACATGTTCAAAAAATTCGATTTTTGATGTTCTGGAGGCTGGACTTGCCGAGTCCATAGCTGAACTCGCCGAGTCCATGCAGACTCGACGAGTCAACTCGTCAAATGGAGGGTATTTCGCGATTTCTTGCTGTTTTTGCTTATGGATTGTTACCTTATCATACTAGAACAATATAAATCCGATTTTTGATATATATGACTATATTTTTGATCTAATTGAAGATATTTATCAATTAATAAGATAACTGTTTCCTTATAGGATAATTGATTAATTATTTTGACTAAATTGATAAATTGTTTTGCAAGAAATCATTAAATAAATCAAATATGGATAATTATGTGATTAATTGTTAATTTAGATTATTTGTTATTTGATCCTTATGTTATGAAAAGTTTCATATTTTCCCCTTTAGGTTTTATAGTTTAAATTTGAACCCAAAAGTTTTGTTGTTTTGAAATTTAAATAGTTAAAACCCTAATGTTTTGAAAAAAGGTTTCAAAACTTGCCCTCAAGTTTTGGAATTTAAATTTTGATTAATAGTTTAATTTTGATGTATATTTAAATTCTAAAACCTAATGTGTTGAAATGTTTCAAAACTTGCCCTCAAGTTTTGGAATTTAAAAGTTGATTAAAAGTTTAATTAGGAATGTTAAATTCTAAAACTCTAGTATAGTTTTGAAAAGGTTCAAATCACACCCCTTATGGTTTTATTAATTAATTAAGGTGTATAATTAAAAGAGGTTTAATAAATCCATAAAGTTTTTGGTTTAAAATTTAATTGAATTAAAAGTATAGTTGTTAAATTTGACCACCTAATATTTTAAAAGTGTAAAATACACCCTATATTATATATAACATTAAAAGTCTAACATTATATATATGTATGAGTAAAAGTCAGTCTTACCGTTAGTAGTCCTCATTCACGAAGCTAGTCTATAAGGGGTGTTTAAGGAAATTGCCTATAAAATGGCGATTGAATGGGTATCCACTCTTACCCACCGCACTCTTGACTAGTGGAGGGTCGTTAGCCGAATGGGTAGGATAGGACGAAACCTTCCATTATAAGTATAATGAATTATTAAAGTAACTAAATGTTTTCATAAAATTCCCAATCTTAGTTACTTAGGCAAAAGTGAATTGATGCAATTCTATGAAATTACACTTTGTGCCCTTGCGAAGACGTTAGTGGAGCGTGTGTGGTTAACCGACACACTAAATGGTTCTAAGCAAAGGTAGCAAAGGGTGACTCAATGTTTGTCATAGTTCGGTGGAGCGTGTGTGGTTTACCGGCACATCGAATAGGTGACTGTAACATGTGAGGGCACCATGTAAGTTTGCATGGTTATTCACACCCGCTTTGTGATCCTCGGCATCCCAGTCACAAACTAGAGGGGAATATCGAGATTTAAACATGCCATTGAAAGTTCAATGAATCTCAAAGGATCTAGGAGTTTTCATAGATTTAAAACTTAAAATTTCTTTTTCGTTTTTCATGGTGGAAATTAGTGAATCGTCATTCACTTACCTTCAAATGTTCTGCAATTTGGGTTATGGCATCCCTCTCCCGAGTTGTAGAATATTGTGTTGGGTCTTAGCCTTAGTATCTCATTTGGGTGATTTTCTAAGGACTCATTCAATCAACTAACTTGAATTCGTTTTCTCCCGTATTGTAGATGTCAAAGTTCGACAACTATGGTTTTCCAAAATCCCGTGGAACAAGCATTCCACATGAAGATGATATTCCACGATTCGATCGAGGAACAAGAGATCATACTTCACTTCCTCCTCCTCCTATTATTCTCCCTAACCCACAAGTTCAAAGGCTTGAAAAGTTCAAGATCACTCAAGCCCTTTTGGCAAGTAAACATAAAGAAGGAAAGTCGGTGTGTGCACACATCCTAGGGATGAAGTCACACATTGATAGGTTAATAATGTTGGGATCCGTTGTCTGTGAGGAAATGGCTGTTTATTGGGTTCTTCAGTCACTTCATAACTCATATAGTGAGTTCGTAAGAGACTACTATATGATGAACTGCGACGTGACCCTTATAGATCTCACCTATATGCTTATTGCTGCTGAATCAGCAATGGTTTGGCACAATAGAAAAGCAAAGTTGATCAGTGAATCTTCCTTCAAGAACTCTATGGATGTAGACAATGGCAACGAAAGACATGCCATGATCGAAAGGTTTGATCATAAGAGAAAGGCAATGTCTGAAGTAGTTCCATGTCCTGTTCCAAGAGAGTCAATCTGCTTTTATTGCCAAGAGAAAGGGCATTGGAGACGAAGCTGCCCCATTTAACTAAGAGATCTAAGAGATGGGAGAGTCGAAACGTATGGCTCTAATATAGGTAAAATCCATTAACTAACTCTTTTAAGCTTCTATACATAATGTGATAAGATTGCAATTGATGTTTTGTAGGATCGAAGAAAAGAAAGGAAGCTTAAGGGAAGAAGTGAGCAGAATCTTACCATGAAGGAATGGATTTCGATCGCATTTCTCGAAGATTAGATTCTTGAGCTACTACTTAGAGTTAGAATTAGATTGCTAAGAAAGATGTATTAGCATAGTTTTTCAATGAATTGCATTGTAAGGACAAATTTTTCCGCAATAAAATAAATTTTGATTTTATATTATTTATTTATCCTTGCAATGGCGTATATGAAAAATTGATGTTTGAATGTTTCTATTATTAGCAATAATGGATTTGGTTCTTATTATGTTATTTATGGAAAGTCGAGACTTTACCAAATAGGGAGAGTTTCTCATCGCCCAAGTTTCAATTGGACAGATATTTGGAATCACGCAACTTGGTTGCATGATGAATGAGAAATTTCATATTTGGAAATTAGACTAGTTCGTTGACAAAGTGTCAAGTGAAAGACTAAGAGATCGAGCACACAAAGTTGCGTGTTGATCAAGTCCACCATAAGAGTAACAATGATATTCGTCATGATTTACTAAAGGTTTAGTAAATATGATTATACTTACAATATTAAGTGTAATTCTGAATTGATTGAAAAGGTTTAAATCAATAGCAGAACGAATAAGAAGAATCAAGTAGGCAGAAAGATAAAAGTTTCTCCATTCTAAGAAGAAAGGAGAGTACCTTTTATGCTTTATGATAGGCCTTAATGATTAAGAACCATATCTCAATTGATCCTCTAAGTAAATCTTAGCACAATGGTATGTTTAAGAAGAGGAATCAAGGATTGAACAAATGGTTAAATCAAGAAGTCTATCATACTTCGTTCCAATGACAAGTCTTAAAGTTAAGATTGTGACAATGAGTGAAAAGTATTAAAGGTTTATAACATTCATCAAATGTGGAAAGTTGTGATGTCTAGGATAAGACAAAGACCAACTAGAACCAATTTATGAAGAGTCTTGATAAAAGCTACACTAACTCTTGAATATTTGTTTGTCAAGAAATGTTTATTGACAAAAGGATCTTATATGTCAAGGAGTCAGTGGGAGTCTTAATGGTCTTGAAAAGTTTCAAGAACAAATCAAATAGACCTTATCAATCATCACTAGCACACGAGTTGAGGTTTACAACCTATTGTGTTGACATTATTTTGTTTCTATGCCGTTCCAATTGAGTTAATTATGCATATGAGCTCTATGAGTTCTCATTTGAATGCATAAAAGGCAAGGACCTTGATCAATGAAAAGTACATTGATAGGAAAAGGTGAGCTGCTTAACTACTTGGAAGACATAGTGGGCAGCTGTGCTACCATAAGGCAAGAAATCAAGATCAAGAAAGTTCAATCCATATGAGTTTGAATTTGTCGTAAACTTTGGTTTTGACAAATTCACATGGATAGGAACAAATACACCGTTTAAATCTAAGTGTCACAAGATTTCCTCCTTCATGAAAATGATTGTGAGGAAATGCTTTCACTAAGAACGATTTTAAGAAGATAGTGATTTTAAAATTGCATTCTCGAATTCGATTATGGTTACGGTATCCCTTTCCATAATTTGAATTGTGAGGTTTGGCAATTGTTTACACACATATGAACTATCTATGGAAAAGGTGTATAAGTTCAAGAAGCCTTGATAAAAGATTATCAAAGCATTAAGTATTAGAAACATGAACTTAAGAAATTCAATAAGCATTGTTTTTCTGAAAAGTTAAGATGTTTCTGAATACATGTCGAAGTTAGTGGGAGCATAAGTGTTATGTTTATAATAATCATCATGATAGTGGGAGCATAAATGTTATGATTGTATGATTATTAAGTCACGTATTGGAAGTTGGCAATATTAATTATAGAAAACAAGAGTTATACGTTGCAAAGTCGTAAGGGTTGTAAAGTTGTTTTGCTATAATTAAGGGAGAGAATATTATGCTTCATTTCAAATCTAAAGGATTATGTTGAGAAATGTTAATAAATTTAGTCAAGGGTACATAGTGTGTTCTTAAAATTTCGATTCTGATTACGACATTCCTCTTCACAATTCGAATTTTGAGAACATACAAAATAAAACATTATGTGTCGTGTCCCATACGCTTCGGGTATAGGATCGATTGCAAATGCTTTAATGTTTGACCATTCTAAAATTTTCCAAATGTCGAGCGCATTTAGAGGGAAAAGGGACTAGAATTGGTTTTGACTAAAATAATTAAACAACTATCAAAGGACAATCCAAAGTTCGACGAGGATTGGTCGCTTGTGAGTAGTTGGAAGCATGGTATTGGATGGACCATATCGACATTATTATGAATAGAAAAGATTCTATTAAGAATGAGTTTTCATATGGAAAATATGGAAATGTGTCCATATTGGATGGACCATATCGACATCATTACGAATAGATGAGATTCTATTAAGAATGAGTTGTCATATGGAAAATATGGAAATGTATCCATATTGGGAATTGAATATTAAAAATCTATGACTAGATTAGAAACTTTTATGCAAAAGGATGTTCAAAGGAATGTACTTTGAGTGAGAGACATCATATCTAAGGAATTGTCTTGTAACAATCTCCGATAGAAGACTTTGTAATATCATTGGCAATAGTCTTTGTGACTTTGGTGCAGTGACATTACGAAAGGATCGTTGCATAGAATATTATAATCTAGCATATTCTATAAGTAGCAAGAATTTGATATTCTTTCACTTATGGAAAAAGGATTTGGAGTTGTGAAATGAGAATGGTTGGAAACGTGCTTAATTTGGTCTATTTCACAAAGTAAGAACCATAGGTAAACATTGTGTGCATGTTAGGAGCATGGGACAAGTGTAATAATTCAAGTAAGAAGTTGATTACCCGAAATGACAAATAATGAGTAATCAATATGGTGATAAATAAAAGGCGTTTTATTTATACTCAAAGGTTTGAGGCCATATGGGATTAGTATTATTCTTGTGTTTCACATTTGCATGTTTTGACGTCCAGAATAATTGAGTTTATTAAGAATAATCGAATTATTCAAACGGGCCACAGTCGTTCATATGTTGGAAGTAGATATGAATGAAGATTGTTGTGAATTGGTGTGTGGATTGTCTAGAGGAGTATTAGACATAAGCAAATGTCTGATGCGACGTTCATGAGTGCTTATGAATATGATTTGAGCATTGGATTAAACCCACACTCACTTGGATCACTCCATGAATTGTATCACGAGTGACTGGTGAGACGATAACATCTTATATTCTTGAAACCGAGATGTGTGAGTTGTATCTTGCGAATCCGTTGCACATTGATAATATGTAAACGCACTAGTAACTTAGTGTTATAAAACATATTATTGTGTGTGATTCGGTGAGTGAGTGCAAGCAAGCATTGTATCAAAGTTTATCCGTTCCTTTTATCCAAAGTAGGATAAAAGCGATATCTTTGGGCCCCTCGATGGTTTAGTGATGACAAACGTAAATGCTCGGCCAGGCTAGGGCTAATTTGATTTGTTCAATTAGTCAATCGTCATAAATCGGGAATCGAGATATAGTACAAAGAGAATGATTTGAAATCATATTTCATATGATATCTAGAATGGAGGAATATATGATCCCTTATCTAAGGACACGCGTATCTGATATGATCAGAGTTGACATCGGCTTTGGAAAGCTACGATTGCAGATCAGGATCTGAAGTCATACGCATAATAGTTATTAGACTTATCCAAGTGGGAGACTATTGGATTAGTGTCTAAGTCCATAACTATTTTGGTATGTACTTGACCCGATGGTGCATGGTCCTTTTGGGTTGCCTTCACCAAAGCAACTTGATAGGATGAATTATGGAGAGAAATGATTAAATATGATTTATTAATATATTATGGGAATAATATATTAAAGGAGAAATCATATTAATATTAGTCAATAATTAATTGGTAATTAGTTTTGTGACTAAAAGATATTAATTAAACTTAAGGGACTGGAATTGTAATTATAAGATAATTGCAATTTGGGCCATGGATTGCCTTATATCATAAGGTGGACGAACTCTATGGGGGAAGCCCATATGAAATCGTCCAAGGCCTTATGGAAAGGGCTCCATGGGTTGCTTAGGGCTTAAGCAACTAAATTAGGGTTTCCATGTTAGATAACCCTAATTGCCTCACTATATATAGATCCCTTAAGGACCAAAAACGTGGCTAAGCTTCTTGCTAGGGTTTTCACACGGTTTTGGCAGCCTCCATCCTCTCTCCTCTTCATCCTCTTGCTTATGGTGTTTGTGAGCCATTAGAGGAGTGACACTTGTGACTCTAAGCCTTCCAAACTCAATTCAAGGAAGAATTGGGATTGTTATTACTACATAACAATCAAGGTAATATCTTAAACCTAATTATATGTTAATATTGATTTCCATATGCTAGAATTTGGGTTTATAGCCTTGGATAACTTGCATGTACAATAGAGAAACCTAGATCCAAGCATTAGGGTTTGTATGAGCACATAGGATGTTCTTAGGACCAAAGCCCATCGGTTAGATCCTGAACTTGTTCCATGCTATAGCACCTTGTTATGTCTGTTATGTTATCGTGTATTGTAAGCGTATTTATGTAAGCGTATCTATGTAAACATATTCATGTAAGTGTATCTATGTAAACATATTCATGTAAGCGTATCTATGTAAGTGTATTTATGTAAACGTATTCATGTAACATGTAATGTATTAGTATAGACTCATGAATGAACTGACTCTTGTGTGATTTCTTGTACTTGGAATGGTAAGTAGTATCTCCTAACTATGCCTATTATAGTCACTAGTAATGTACAAGTACAACCGGAAGTATACCTTTGCTAACCAAAGGTACTGAACTGACTAATGGTACCTTTATACCTATATATGTATACATGATATATAACTAATATTTAGACGACATTTGGACGAGCAACCGATGCCCTAAGACCACATCCCAACGAGGAAAAGGAAATAAAGCGAGTTAGTCATCCTAAGTCCTTTAAACATTATTTATATAACTATACATATCTAGGCATGCATTTTACAATATAAAAGCATAAAAGAAGTTTTGTAAAACCTTTGAAAAGTTTAATACTAAGAAACGATGACTTGATGTCAGTTTATAAAACGATTTGAAAGTATTTTGTTTGATAAGACAGTTTAAGTATAAGGAAAACCTTTGTTTGAAAACACATTTGTAACAGAGTTTGAAAGGAAACTTACAGTATGTAAGACAGATTGATCAAGAGTTTTAAACATGTAAAAACGTTTAAGAAAGTCATTTGAAGAAATTTGTTTGGTAAAACAGTTAACGTATAGTAAATCCATTTGCAGGCTAGTTGTTAATCACATGTGATTGATATAATAACTAAACATGATTCAACTTTTATACCCCCCATAAAGAATTTATAAACATCTAAAAACATTTAAAAGGTTAATTAAGGGGTATGAACTCACCTACAGTGAGTGGTTTGTTCGGAAGTGTCGGACAAGGTGCTAGGTGTCAAGTAAGGACTTGAACACACACAATGGTCCTAGTTATAATATAATAAACATATATGTAATCTAATTAGTCAATTAATAACTAATTAATCAAGTTAAGACACCCTAGTTCATGGAAACACTTTGATTCAAGTGCTATTGGTACCAAAGGGTTGCACCTAAGGGTTGTATGACATGGCATTGGAGTTTATGGCCCATGAACCACCCCTTTATGGAGTTTACGGCCCATGACCATTTCCCCATGAGTTTAGGGCTGTAAACTCATGGTACTAAGTGCCAAATTGTGTTTTGAGGTCTTACAAGTCATGATTGGGCATCAAATGATCAAGTCCAAGCCTTAGGAAAGCATTAGGGGCACAATAAGACCACCTTGTGGAGTTTACGGCCAAATGACCATATTCTTATGTGTTCACGGCTGTAAACTCTCTTAGGGACATGTTTTGATTGTTGTTTAAGATCTTAAACACTTCTAGGAAGGTTCAAGGTTGGCATCCAAGGCTTAGGAAGGGACTAATGTCCATTTTACCACTTAAAAAGGGATTTTCGGCCCAAGAACATCCTTGGCCGTAAACGCCTTTGTTCTTGCGTTATTTGATGATTTTCAAGTGTTATCAAGTTCATATTAAGCACACAAGAAGCTAGGAAAAGTGTACTTACAAGATAGAAGCTTGATTTGGTGTTTAAGGTCCAAGAACACTAGTGTGTGTTCTTGGTGTTCTTGGTGTTTTGAAGATCTAAGTAAAACACAAAAATGAATGGATGAAATGATGTATAAATACTAGGTGTTATATTATAATAACAAATCAAGTCGAGAAACACTTACATTTTCAGGAGATCAGGTGAAAGACGGGATGATAGTTGCGAGAGAATGGGGAGTAAACTTGAGGGTGGAAGTTAGAAATGGAGAGTTTGGGGAGTAAACTCCTATTTAAGCCAATGAGATTTCGGCCCTACGGGATTTCACGGCCCAAACTCACTTAGTTTGGCCGTGAACACTAATCCAAGGCGTTGATTGTTCCATTGTTACCCCGATGTCCTAGAATTTAATTCTTTTATACCCGTTCGTTTCGAGAATAATTATTAAAAATTCTCAAACGGACTTCTAAATTGGCTAAAAATTATTAGAAGGGTAATTAACTTTTAATTGAAGTGATTGACTCAACTGGATGGAAAATTTCGGGTTGTCACAAAGGGTCACACGGAAAAATATTGCAGGACCTATCCTTCCCAGAACCAGCAACAAGGAAACAACAACAACAACAACAACAACAACAACAACCGCAACAACAACAACACCAACAACAACGGCAACAATGCGGTACCAAGCCACACCTGCTATGGATGTGGAAAGACTGGGCATTTCTGTCAAAACCGCCCTAACATCAACAACCCTGGAAATGGAGGTGTCGGGAGAGTGCTGACCATGGGTCAGGGTGAAGCAGTTCAGGATCCCGCTGTTGTCACCGGTACGTTCCTCCTAAGCCACACTTATGCATGCATCCTATTTGACACCGGGGCAGAATGAAGCTTTGTGAGTAATAGATTCAAACACTTGTTAAAACAACAACCCCAGATGCTTAATGAAACCTTTATGGTGGAAATGGCTAATGGGAAAACAGAATCCACTAGGGAAATCTACATCGGATGTACCATGACCTTGAACCATCACGTCTTTCAAATAAACTTAATGCATGTTTCCATTGGGAGTTTTGATGTGATTATCGGCATGGACTGGTTAAGCCCCCACCATGATGAAATTAAGTGTCACGAGAAGGTCGTTCGCCTTCACCTCCCAAATCGCAAAACCCTAATTATATACGAAGACAAACCCAACACGAACCTTCGTCTTATCTCATGAATTAAGGCACATAAGTATCTACGAAATAAGGACTTGACGTTTCTGGTTCATATTGTGGATAAGTCCAAAGAAGAGGTCAATATTCAAGACATCCCAGTGGCTTGCAAGTTCCTGGATGTATTTCCTGAATATCTTCTGGGGATACCCCCACAAAGACAAGTCGAGTTCCAAATTGACCTCGTGCCAGGAGCTACACCCATCGCCAAATCGCCCTACAGATTGGCTCCTACGGAAATACAAGAGTTGTCCAGCTAACTCAGTGAACTTTTGAACAAAGGATTCATCCGATGTAATTTCTCACCTTCGGGAGCTCCGGTTCTCTTTGTTAAGAAGAAAGACAGTTCCTTTAGGATGTGTATTGACTACAAGGAACTAAATAAGCTCACTATCAAAAATCTCTATCCACTCCCATGAATCGAAGATCTATTTGACTAGCTCCAAGGAGCAAGTTACTTCTCTAAGATAGATCTGCGATCCGGATACCACCAACTCAAAGTCCGGGAAGAGGATATCCCTAAAACTGCTTTCTAAACTCGTTATGGAGATTACGAATTTGTTATAATGCCCTTCGGTCTAACGAATTCCCCTGCCACATTTATGGACCTAATGAAGTGAATATGCCGACCATTCTTCGACAATTTTGTCATTGTTTTCATCGACGATATCCTAGTCTATTCTCGAAGCGAAGAGGAGCATGGCCAACATATCCGGAAAATATTGGAAACCCTACGAACCGAAAAGTTATACGCCAAACTCTCTAAGTGTGATTTTTGGCTCCGTAGTGTGAACTTTTTGGGTCATGTGGTTAGTCAAGAAGGGATACAGGTGGATCCTTCTAAGGTCAAAGCCATTGAAGGATGGGCGATCCCAACAACACCCACAAAAATTCGTCAATTTTTAGGCCTCGCAACCTATTATAGGAGGTTCATTCAAAACTTCTCCAAAACAGCCAAGCCACTTACCTTGCTTATACAAAAGGGTGTACCCTTTGAATGGATAGATAAGCAAGAATTTGTATTTCGAACTCTGAAGCAAACACTCTGCAGTGCACCGGTACTATCACTACCAGAGGGAACAGAGGACTTCGTAGCTTACTGTGATGCATCGAATCAGGGTTTAGGATGTGTACTCATGCAGCGTGGGAAGGTGATAGCTTATGCATCCCGACAACTAAAGACACATGAAGTGAATTATACCACCCATGATCTCGAATTAGGAGTTGTGGTCTTCGCCTTGAAGATTTGGAGGCTCAACCTTTATGGTACCAAGTGCACCATTTTCACTGACCACAAGAGTCTCCAACACATTTTAAATCAAAAGGAGTTAAACATGAGGCAACGGAGATGGGTTGAGTTATTGAACGATTATGAGTGCAAAATCAAGTACCACCCAGTTAAGGCTAATGTGGTAGTTGATGCCTTGAGTCGGAAAGAATACTTGAATCGTCGTCTGAAGACTCTCTCTATAACCATCCAATCCCACGTGACTTTGCAAATCAGAGTAGCCCAATTCGATGCCATGAAGACAGAAAACAAAACAAGTGAAGCGTTACGTGGAATGGAAAAGAATTTCGAAGTGAAGAAGGACGGAGCATATTATTTCATGAACCGCATTTGGACCCCTAAACTTGGAGGATTCAGAAAAGTAGTCATGAATGAAGCCCACAAGACACGGTACTCCATCCATGCAGGTTCAGATAAAATGTACATGGATATCAAGCAACATTATTGGTGGCCCAACATGAAGGCAGAAATTGCCACCTATGTTAGCAAATGCCTTACTTGCGCTAAAGTGAAGGTGGAATATCAGAAGCCCTCGGGATTACTACAACAACCAGTAATTCCATAGTGGAAATGGGAAACGATTACTATGGACTTTGTGACCAAACTACCCAAGACGACTGATGGTTTGGATAGCATATGGTTAATAGTTGACAGGTTGACAAAATCCGCTCATTTCCTGCCAATAAAGAGTCATATAAGATCGAACGATTAATAAGGATCTATATCAAGGAAATTGTGAGACTCCACGGAGTGCCAATATCTATCATCTCAGATAGAGATAGTAGGTTTATTTCCCGCTTTTGGCAATCACTTCAGAAAGCTATGGGAACACAACTTGACATGAGCACTGCCTACCACCCACAAACGGATGGTCAAAGTCAGCGAACCATTCAAATGCTCGAAGATATGCTTTGCGCATGTGTGATAGAATTTGGAAGGTCATGGGATACCCACTTGCCCTTGATCGAATTCTCGTACAACAATAGTTATCACTCCAGCATCAAAGTTACTCCATTCGAGGCATTGTATGGGCGTAAATGTTGATCACCGTTGTGTTGGGCTGAGGTAGGTGACACTCAACTAGCCAGAGGACATACCCTTAGTAATGCATTAGCAGGACCGGAAATCATACGTGAAACGACCGAGAAGATAATTCATATCATAGCCCGACTGCAAGCGTCACGAGACCGACAGAAAAGCTACGCTGATAAACGATGAAAGCCCTTGGAATTTCAAGTCGGGGATCGGGTGTTGTTAAAAGTCTCTCCCTGGAAAGGGGTGATTCGTTTTGGGAAACGGGGAAAACTAAACCCATGATACATTGGACCCTTCGAGATTCTTACCAGAATCGGTCCAATGGCTTATAGACTGCAGCTACCCGCTAAGCTCAGCAGTGTACACCCCGTGTTCCATGTTTCCAATTTAAAGAAGTGCTTATCTGACAAAACTCTCGTCATTTACGAAATTGAAATCAACGAGAATCTCGTGTTCATTGAGGAACTAGTTGAAATCATGGACAGGGAAGTGAAGCGTACAAAACAAAGTCGCATTCCGATTGTAAAGGTTCAATGGAACGCGAAACATGGACCAAAATTCACATGGGAATGCGAAGACGAGATGAAGCAGAAGTACCCTCACCTATTCTCACATTCTTGAATCTAGCTTCAAAAAGAATTTCGGGACAAAATTTCTTCTAACGGGGGGGGGGGGGGGGGGGGGATGATGTCACAACTAGGAATTCTGATACGTTGTAAGCACTTAACAAAGAATGACAGTGTAGCTAAAACTTGAAAACATGTATGGTGTTTGTTCAATGACAACAAAAATTCCATCAAATACCCTAAACAAACATTCAAATAGTCTACAAAAAAAATTGGAAGCCCTAAAAATCCAGGTTTAAGTCGATTTTGGACTAGGATTTTCTTATTGGGCCTAATGGACCAATAAGCTTCCAATTTGACTATTTTGGGCTTAGAACTATTAAATGGGCCCTAATTGGACCCATTTGCAAAAAACTTAACATTTTGGGTCTCATAAGCCTAGAATGGACTAGTTATCTTTAATGGGCCTTATTGGGCCATAACAAATCTAATTAACCTAAATGGGCCATAAAACTCATTCTTTTTGACAAATTGGGCCGTAAAACCTCTTAAGGGCCTATTGGGCTGAAAACCATTAACTTGGGCTTCACGTTAGGGGACTTAAGCACAAAAGGCCCAAATCCTCTTCTCTCTTCTCTCTTTTTCGGCCCAAGAGGAAAACAAAAAAATAGAAATTAATTAAATAAGGAGGGTTAGCCACCTCCTTATTACATTATGGACTTCCATGCACCATCACAAATATCCATGAAATCCATCCTTTCACTTCTCTCTCTTCTCTTCCCTCTCACTTCTTAACATCGGCCGAGAGCCAAACCACACACACATACACAACACCAAAACTCTTCTAAACTCTCTCAAAATTCTCCTCCTTCCCACTCCAAAAGTCTCAAAATTTTACATGTGCATCAAGAGGATTTCAAGATATTATCATCACTTCTTGGTAAGTTACATATATCCTATGATTTTATAACTCTTTTCTCATGATGAGATGCCTTCTCTTAAACAATTGTGGTAATCATACTCTTAGAATCACCTCAAGCTCAAGATCATCATCAAAGTGTTGCTAGGGCCGAAAATAACCTCACTTTCTTCCATTTTTCTTCAAAACCATGACCAACAAGAAAAAGTGAGTTCATACCCCTCTCTTTTCGGTTTTCATAAGTTTTATGGGGGAGAATACAAGTAAAATGTGTTGATCTCTGTGTATGTGTATGTTATGTGTGATTTCATGTGTTTATGTGGTAATTATGTAACCAAAATGAAAGAAATCTCGAGATCTATGGCTCTAGGAAGAAGATAAACATGATCTAAGATATTTTACTCTAAACAAGTCAAGAAAAATTACCCTCTAAGGTGATAATAAACATATTGCAACATAAAACCCATTTTTGGGCTTAATTTGTCAAATAAATAAAAGTTGGTTGCCATCCACGGTTTTCTTAAGGACCAAAAGAGTCAAACCTATAAAAATAAATGTTTTTATGAATATTATACTCTTTAAAGCACTAGAAATGTAATTTGTAGCTTAATGGGCCAATTGTTGGGCTTTTCGGCCCATAGAGCCAAAAATTGCGAAAACATGATTTTCAAAGGATTGAAATGGTAAACTTCTCAAAACAGGGGATAAAAGGGTAAACAAAACTAATTCAGGGGTTAAAATGATTTTTTTCCAAAAAAGGATAAAAAATGTAAATTTTTTGGATTTTGGGCCAAAATTGTAAAAGTTACAATAAGTTTGGACTGTAACTGAAAAACTCTTTTTTGGAGGGGCTGAAACTGCCAAAGAGTAAATTTTGAGCTAAAAACATCACTTAAACAAGTCTATGGGTCAAAATGTCAAGAAAATGGTTTAAGGGCCAAAGATGTCATTTTTTTAAAAAGGGACAAAGATTGTCATTTTTAGTAAAGAAGGGCTGGATAGGTCAAATCACCATTTTTGAGTCAATTATTTTAATTACTAAGATATTTGGGTCAAAATACCAAGTTATAACTTTTGAAAATAGAATGAAGAATATACATATATTTTCAAATATCGTTATAAACAATCGACAAATTTCGTGCTTTTGCAATTTAACAATTGTTCAATCAAACTCCCGACAACTATATTATACATAAAACAAGTAAATATTCAAATTTGTTGGGCTTGAAAGTTTATAATCATGCTTATTGGGCCTTCGTGACCCATTAACATGACTTTTGGGCCTAACGGTAATAATAAATGTTTATTGGGCCTCCTGTGACCAAATTACATGCTCAAGGGACCCTCAATGGCCTTCACATGCTATTGGGCTTCAATGACCCATTAGCATTGCTAGTAAGGTCCAAATAAATCATATGCGAAATAGGCCAACGCGCCCTTCGTATACTCGACAGCCTTAGATAACATACGCGATTAGTAGGACCTCGTGGTCCTCTCCTCCTCATCTGTTAGGCTTACCTTCTATTCAAGTAAACAAAAATCAGGTCGTTAATCAAGAGTAATCAAATTCATTTGGATTAAGTGAGTAATAACGGGCGACACCATTGAGTGTCGGTCGTAGTCTGTAGTTATAATCAAAGTCTCCTGGAGGGAGAGCGAGAGTTTGTGTATAGATCTATACGAGGGTGACTCCCCCACACCTCAGCTGTTCGCTACAGTTAGACTCGGCCAATCTAGGGTGACAAAATCTTAAGATCAATTCCAGCATTCGCTAGAATGCCAAGATAGACGAACTAGTCATTATCATGCATGGTTATAACGAATCGCATAAATAAATCTAATGCCATCCAAGTAATCAAGGGAATTCGTAATCATTAGTTGTGACGATATCATAATTCACAACGATCATACTGTTTATCGGAAAACATCGGGTTTTTCGAGGTAATCAACATTAATCACTTGTACTTTCAATAACTACAACGCCAAACCTCTTATATATATATATATATATATATATATATATATATATATATATATATATATATATATACACGTTTTGAAATCATTCATGCATAAACCTACGGATCTTCATATTTTTTGTATAAACAATTGCGGTTTCAGAAAATATCGGATTTTCTGGGTTTTATAAACTATACAAAGCATTTTCATACCAAACCTGCTTATGAATTCTCCAACATTCCATATGTTGACGTTCTCAAAATAACTTGTATTCTCAGGTAACAGGTAAGCTGAAGAGTAATACCAAGTATGTTAGGATTTTATCTTTTGAAAACTTTCAAACAATTTATGTTATGAAAATGTAATATTTAGACAATGTACTTGATGTGAACAATGTCAGTTGTAATGTATTAATGCATGGTGATGTTTATGTTATGATTCATGTATATTCATTTTTATGATATTAAATTTAAGTCACGCGAGCCCTCGGACGTTTCCGTCATCTGGTTTGGGGATGTGACAGGTTGGTATCAGAGCTCTGTTTATAGTGAACTAGCATATCTAACCACACATTGATATGCAACTATAAACCAAAGATGGACTAAAACAACTATGAAAAAAACAAATAAGACAAAATGATAAAACACCCATACTCATACAATATAGGAAAAAGAACATAATACCAAATCAAATAAGATGATACTGGCATCTCGGTTAAGTCGGGACTGTTCATGGTTGTATTAAGGGTGGATGTAGCCTTATCAACTACATTTCCTCCGAAGTACAACCATCACATGCCCCGAGGAAATCACGATGGTCGGTAAACCTAAAAACATACCCCTTTATTACCAAGAAGAGAACATCAACTCAATTTACATAATAATTAGAACATCTTAGGAATAATATTAGTATATTTATACACTCTCGCAGACAGTATGGCCGGCTTCCATCACCCCGAAGATCCGTATTTCCCTAATCAGGGGAATAACGGGTTGTTGGAGGAGGAACCTGAAGAAGACCCCGAGGAGGAGTCTGAAGAGGAACCTGAGGCGGAAGCCAAGGGCGGACCTGCTAAGCTAGTGGTGGACCTGGAAGAAGAGGAAGTCGAAGAAGAACTTGAGGAGGAACCCAGCGATAACGATGATGATGATTTGGATGCGGATGTGGAGTCCGAAGTCATCAACCCCCCTTACCCGATTAGGGTGCTCGCTCATCGGATGGGCCCGACTGGCCCTACACTCCCTGGGGTATCGACATTTGGAGGTGGAGCAGGCAACAGGGACAACAATCCCTATTTCGCATGGCACGCGAGTTCTATGACTTGAGGGAGGGAGGACCGGCTGATCGCACACTTCCAGTTATGGTGAGACGTTTGCGGGATAATGGTGATATGGCTTAGAGCACCACTGATCAGATACACCAGATGCGGACCATGGTTGAGCGGGGTGAGCAGGAGACACGAGAAGTTCTCTGGGAATTCCATATGAGACAAGTAAGCTGGGAGGCCCGACTCCAAGACGCAGAGCGACAGGTGGCCCGCCTTTAGGGAGCATCTACTTCTTCAGCACCACCCCATTGCGCATCCCACCATGGCTAGGATTAGTTGTACCCATCTTTAGTATTATGCTTATATGATCTATGCTATGTACCTTCGACTCTATGTTTAAGTGATTACACTACTCGTAGAGTTGTTACGCTGCCAAACGTGCACCACTTATGTATGCTCTTTCGAGCAAATTTTCATGTATCAAGGTACGGATATTATTAGTGGAAAATATATGTGTTCTATTGTGATGTTGTTATCTATTATGTGTTATGTATCCATGATTGTATGTTAACATATGAAACTACTTAAGTACATGCAATACACCTAGATTACAGGACCACAAACTCACAAAAATCATAAGCACTCAACATCTTTTCGCTCCACCACAGAAAGATGCCACAACGACCTGCTCGTGGAAACCCTGGGCCAACCCCACCAAAAATCGACTTAGCTGCATTTCAAGTAGCTGTATCTGCGGCAGTCACAGCAGCACTAGCACAGATGAACAATGGGAACAATGGTGGAGCCAATGGACAAGGGGCTGGAAGTTCAAACAACGGAATAAATCAAAGACCTACCAAGACATGCTCTTACAAAGATTTCACCAACGCTAAACCATGAACTTTTAATGGCACTGGTGGAATGATAACCCTAAAGAGATGTATCGAAAAGGTGGAATCTGTATTTGAGATATGCGAATGCCTCGAGGAGATGAAAGTGAAGTTTGCCGCATGCACGTTCGTTGACGTAGCTCTCACCTAATGGAAAGGACATTTAAAAGCCATGACTTTCCCCGTAGCTAAGTCAATGCCGTGGGCAGAGTTGAAAGAAATGTTGATGGCCGATGTGACATCGCCATTTTCACGGCCAGAAAAGACCGATTTTTTTTATGCTTGTTTGAAAATCAGAGTAATATTTTTCATAAAATTGTTGCGGAATTTGTTCCCAGAAAAACACGAGAAATACGTTATCAAACGTTTTCGAAGAAACGTATTTTATTCATTTTAAAACGTTTGGGATGTCATCGTCAATACAGAAACATAAGCATAAACAGAACCTACATTTATTTACACTAGTGATCTACATCTCTTTAATCTCTTAGTGTAATGTAACTTCATTTCAACTCCTGTGATATAAATAAACTGTGTGGTTTAGGTTGGGAAACCTGGTGAGTACATAGGGTTTTCATTTAGACCTCGTTAGCTAATTCTCAATCTATCCTGGATTTACAAAATTGTATCGAATTTGTCGTGCTCGAAAAATAGAGACTAAGCTTCGTCCATAACTTTCACATACGAGCTTTGTTTTTGACGTTATTAATATCCACGCGTAAGTAAAAATAAAATCTACAACTTTCCTTTTTACTTCATCGGCTAATTCTCGACCGATCTTAAATTTAACAGTAGGAGGTGATTACACTGTCAAATGTCCGCGTAAAATTCATAACTTTTACATACGGACTCCATTTTCGTCTGTCTTTTTGTTGTTGAGTTTCTATTAATGATATATTAAACTCTCATTTAGGTCACGTAAGCCAAAAACCGCTCGAACTAAAATTCGAGTGTCGGGCCATGCACCGCTATGCCAAATCTTAGAAAAATCATAACTTCCTCATACGAAGTCAGATTTGGGCGTTCTTTTTATGGACACTCTCGGTTTAAAATTTTCTACGAATTTTGTTTAGATCGCTAAGGCTAAAAGTCGCTCTATCGTAAATTCACTATTTACACTTCCCGGTGCCATGCCGGTTCCGTCGCGAAACTTCGACGGGTCATAACTTCTTCATTATAACTCGGATTTCGGCGCTCTTTATATGTACGGAAACCTTGTAACATATACACAAATTGGTTAAGATTATTTATTCTAAATAATCTTTTGCTGAAAAGTCGTTTTCGACCCCTATTATCTCTAAATTGACTAGCCCGGATCTACGGGCGTTACAGCCGAGTACTGCCTGCGAGGCGAAATTCAGAAAATGGAGCAAGAGTTGTGGAACCTCACCGTTCGAAACTCCAACATTGATGCATACATATCAAGGTTTATCGAAATAGAGGCCATGACACTTCCCGTTGCAAATGCCATGTCTTTGAAAGAACTCAAAGAGATGCTAATGGCCGAGTACTTCCCCAGTGGGAAAGTACAGAAACATGAGCAAGAGCTGTGGAACCTTACCGTGCAACAATCAGACATTGACGCGTACATCTATAGATTCAGAGAACTAGCACTCTTGTGTCCTGGTATGATTACGTCCGAGGGAAAGAAGATCGAACGATTCGTTTGGGGATTGACGCCTCCCATCCAAGGTAATGTGATTGCCTCGAAACCTGAGACCTATGACAGTGCAAAGCGCCTAGCCAAGAAGCTTTATGATCACAACAATAAGAAAAGTACCAAAGCGACTAAGGGGGAAAACATGAAAGAAGGAGGTAATAAGAAGAACTGGGAGAATAAGCAAAAAAGGGGACATAAATCAGGGTCGTCCTATAAACCACAGAC
This sequence comes from Lactuca serriola, assembly GCF_051521515.1. NCBI lineage: Eukaryota > Viridiplantae > Streptophyta > Magnoliopsida > Asterales > Asteraceae > Lactuca > Lactuca serriola. The sequence continues at coordinate 143,667,697 of NC_136408.1, read as the reverse complement.
AGTAGCTGCCCATTCTTCATCTGCCCCAGCCTCAACCACAACAACACTAGCCAAGTCATACGCGACTTCCAATACCAAATGTGACAAGTGTAATTACCACCACTTCGGGGAATGCAAAGACTTCCACTGCACCGACTACAATCGAAAAGGACATATTGTCCGATATTGCAGGATCCCCCACAACACAACAAGCAGCCCACTGACAACAACGCCGGAGCCAGTTGTGCATGTTATGAGTGCGGAGAAACCAGTCATTTTAAATGCAACTGCCCCAAGAACAAAAATCAGAATGCAGGAAGAGTCCTAGCCATGGGACAGGGTGAAGCAGTGCAAGATCCAACCGTGGTGTCTGATACGTTTCCCCTCGACAACTCTTATACATGCATTTTATTTGATAGTGGTGCTTAGCGGAGCTTAGTAAGTCACAAATTCAAAAACCTACTAAATCAAACTCCCCACAAATTGAACGAAACTTTCACAGTCGAAACGGCCAATGGTAAAACAGAATCAACCAACGATATCTACGTAGGGTGCACGTTAGCATTAAATAATCACTCATTTCCAATCGATTTGATGCCTGTTAATATTAGGAGCTTTGATGTGATTGTTGGCATGGATTAGTTAAGCCCCCACCATGCTAAAATTATGTTTCGCGAGAAGGTCGTTCGCCTTCACCTTCCCAACAACAAAACCCTAATAGTTTATGATGATGAACCCGGCACAAACCTCCGACTCATTTCTTGCATCCAAACACAAAAGTACTCGCATAAAAAGAATCACGCCTTTCTTGATCATGCTGTAGATAAAACAAAGGAGGAGAAAAACATTAATGATATTTCAGAAGTACGTGATTTTCCCGACGTATTTCCTAAGGATTTTCCAAGAATACCCCCTAAGCGTCAGGTCGAGTTCCGAATCGATCTTGTACCTGGAGCCACTTCAATCGCCAAATCACCTTACAGATTAGCTCATGTCGAAATGCAAGAGTTATCTAGCCAACTAAGCGAACTTCTCAACCAAGGATTCATCAGGCCGAGCTTTTCACCTTGGGGAGCTCCGGTCCTATTTGTCAAAAAGAAAGACGGATCTTTCAGAATGTGCATCGATTACCGGGAGTTAAACAAGCTTACTGTCAAGAACCGATACCCACTCCCTCGAATCGATGATGTATTCTATCAGCTCCAAGGAGCCAGCTACTTCTCTAATATATATCTGAGGTCCAGATACCATTGGTCCAAGAGGAGGATATTCCAAAGACTACCTTCTAAACCTGTTATCAACATTTTGAATTCGTGGTCATGCCTTTTGGCCTCACAAATGCACCCGTAGCCTTTATGGACCTGATGAACCGAGTCTGTCGGTCATTTCTCGACAACTTCGTGATCGTTTTCATCGATTATATCCTTTTTTTTTCTCTAAGAGTGAGGAAGAGCACAACCAGCACTTACGATAGATTTTGGGAGCTCTAAGGGCTGAGAAGCTATACACCAAATTTTCCAAATGCGAGTTCTGGATTCACAGAGTGGAATTCTTGGGTCACATAGTCATTAAACAGGTACATGTGTACCCTACCAAGATCAAAGATATTGAAGGTTGGGCAACTCGAAGAACCCCAACCGAAATCTGATAATTTTAGGCCTTGCTGGTTATTACCGAAGGTTCATCCTGATTTTGTCCAAAATTGCCAAGCCTCTCACCACTCTCACCCAGAAGGGTGTACCCTTCCATTGGAATGACAAACAAGAAGCTGCCTTCCAAACCCTGAAACAAGCCCTCTTCTGTGCTCCAGTGCTGTATTTTCCAGAGGGAACATAAGATTTCGTAGTATACTGCGATGCTTCTAATCAAGGGTTAGGTTGTGTGCTTATGCAGCGCGGAAAGGTGATAGCTTATGTTGGATAAGGTGTCTAAGTCCATAACTATTTCTGGTATGTACATGACCCGACCCGGCATGGTCCATTTGGGTTGCATGGCACCATGCAATTGGATAGACTAAATGAGAGAAATAACACTTGTGGTTTATTAATATATTATAAGCTCTAATATATTAATAATATTATTTAATTAGTTTGATCAAGAATTAATTTTAGAATTAATTAAGTGATCAAAAGATAACTAATTAAATATATGGGTTGATTATGTAAATCATCCATAACTTATATAGTGGGCTAAGAGGCTCCATGGATAATCAAGTTGGGTTGAACCCATTGGATGCTCCATGGAGGCTCCATGGGAGTTACAAACCCATGGGTCATGGAAATGAAGAGTCATGACACATTAGGGTTTACATGGTGTAACCCTAAATGTGTCAACACTATATAAAGCTCATGTTTCTCCCAAAATCGGCTACGCATGCATGCTTGAGGGCTAGAGCCGATTTTTAGAGTGTTATACTTTCTCTCCAAGTTTACTCCATAGCATTTGGTGTTGTGTGAAGCATTTGAGGCATCACACTTGGGGTGCTAGGCTCACAAGGTTTCAAGGATCAAAATCAACAACAAGGTATGTAGTTCTATCTTTTATTCAAGTTAAAATTGTTCCCCATGTATGCTAGATAGGATCATAGCCTTGGATATCAACATTGCATGATAATTAGACAAACATAGATCTAGGGTTATTAGGGTTGCATGTACACTTAGGAAGTGTTAGAATGCTCAAAACCCATCAGCTTACGCATCTAGACAACTAAAGACTCATGAATTAAACTATACCACCTACGATCTCAAGCTGGGAGTTGTGGTCTTCGCCCTGAAAATTTAGAGGCACTACCTATATGGTACGAAGTGCACCATTTTCACAGACCACAAGAGCCTCCATCACATTCTGAATCAAAAGGAATTGAACACGAGACAAAGAAGATGGGTCGAGCTGCTAAACGACTATGAATGCAAAATCAAGTACCACTCAGGCAAGGCTAACGTGGTAGTCGATGCCTAAAGCTGAAAGGAACACTTGAGCTACCGAGTAAAGACACTGATAATGACCATTCATTCCCATCTATCCTCGCAGATCAAGGAGGTTCAGAAAGAAGCCTTGAAACCAGGAAATGTCGTCAATGAAGCATTACGCGGAATGGAAAAGAATCTGACGAGCAGAGGAGATGGAGCCTACTACCTTATGGACCGGATCTGGACACCGAGGTCCGGTGGGTTCCGAGACGTGATAATGCAAGAGGATCACAAAACAAGGTACTCTATCCATCCGGATTCCAATAAGATGTGTCTGGATATCAGGCAACATTATTGGTGGCCGAATATGAATGTGGAGATCGCCACTTACGTGGGCAAGTGTCTCACTTGTGCCAAAGTTAAAGTCAAATATCAAAAGCCCTTGGGTCTACTCCAACAACTCGAAATAGCCGAGTGAAAATGGGAGAGGATAACAATGGATTTTATAACCAAATTACCCAAGACGGCAGACGATCTAGACGATATCTGGGTGATCGTTGACCGATTAATAAAATCTGCCTATTTCCTGTCAATAAAGGAGACGTACAGGATGGAAAGACTAACGCGAATATACCTGAAAGAAGTAGTGAGACTCCATGGGGTGCCCATATCCATTATCTCTGATAGAGATAGCAAATTCACATCTCGTTTTTGGCAGTCGCTCCAAAAGGCTTTAGGAACCCAACTTGATATGAGCATTGCCTACCACCCTCAGACTGATAGCCAAAGCGAGCGAACCATTCAAAATCTAGAAGACATGCTCCGGGCATATGTAATAGACTTTGGAAAAGCTTGGAATACTCAAATTCCCCTAATCGAATTCTCGTACAACAATAACTACCACACGAGTATAGGAGTCGCTCCCTTATGGCCGGAAGTACAGATGGCCCCTCTGCTGGGCTGAGGTGGGAGACACCGAGCTAGACAAAGGGAAAATGCCCAACAACATACTCACTGGACCCGAGATTATTCAAGAAACCACGGAAAAGATAGTCCAAATCCAGGCACGACTCTAAGCATCGTAGGACCGACAAAAGAGCTATGCAGATAAAAGGCGAAAGCCTCTGCAATTCCAGGTGGGTGATCGAGTGCTATTAAAAGTCTCCCCTTGGAAAGGGATGATACGATTTGGAAAGAGAGGTAAACTAAATCCTTGATACATCATACCATTCGAGATCCTTTCCCGGATCGGTCCGATAGCCTACAAACTCCAACTACCCTCAGAATTAGTAATGTACACCCTATATTCCATGTGTCAAACCTAAAGAAGTGTCTATCGGACGAAACCCTCACAGTTCCACTAGATGAGATTGATGTAAATGAGAACCTTATATTCATCGAGCAGCCTCTCGAGATTATGGATAGAGAGGTCAAGTGCACGAAACAAAGCCGCATCCCCATTGTGAAGGTTAGATGGAACGCCAAGCACGGACCGGAATTCATGTGGGAACGCGAGGATCAAATGATGCAGTAACACCGTCATCTTTTCACTAGTTCATAAGAATGGCTTCTAAAGAATTTCGGGACGAAATTCCCTCTAACGGGGGGATGATGTTACAACTGGAAATTTTCAAGTCTAGAAACCAAGCCAAGAGAGTTCCGTATATGCAATAGTTGTGTCTATGTTATTATTATGCTTTGGTAATGTAATGTTTTTGTGAATTACACTACCCTAAAGCCTCATAAGTCAATGCAAACAATAAGAAATTTAGGTTACGTCAAATACAGGTCACATAAACAAAAAAACACACATATTAAAGTTTTCTATACATCAAGACCATGAACACATCCTGTAACATCCCGAGTTTAGGAGTGAAAGTTTAGGTTTCAAAGTGAAAATGTGGATAGTCAACTCAGCGAGTCCATGGGTAAACTCGGTGAGTAGGGTCGCGATTCTGGTCGCGTGTTAAGTGGCCAACTCGGCGAGTCGGTGGCTGGACTCGACGAGTTGGTGCTGTGTGGAGAAAACCCTAATCTCGAGGGTTGAGCCCTATATAAAGAACATAATACCCTCTCCCCAGCCTCTTTACTCTCCCTTGAAGTCCAGAAACCCTAATATTCGTTTGTAAGAGAATTATAGAGCATTTGGATCTTGAAGGAGAGTTTGTTGAAGAGATCTTTGAAGATTAAGAGGCTTGGAGCAAGGGGCTTTACAAGGTTTTGGCTTATTCTTTTGTTGGAGTCTTCTCTTGAGGTAATGATTCGTTGCTTGATCTGTTATCCATCTAGATCTATCATTTTTGGGATTTTCGGGAGTATATCTAGTGCTATCTTGAGTTTAGAGGTTGGATCTGAGGTTACTACCTCAGATCTAGAGTAGTGATGATCCAAAAGAGCATAAATTCCCTATTCAAGAGTTGTTGATGAAGCCTTTTAGTCCCAAACCCTAGCCCTAGAGTGTATTATGCTTAGATCTCCTTGGATTCACGTAAAGTTTGCCACTTTACATGATGGATGGCTTGTATAAGAGTAGATATGTGGATTGGAGACCCTGCATGGCTTGGAAAGCCTCTGTATGGGTTAAGAGCTAGTGGTACTCGGCAAGTTGCATGAAGATAGGCAGCAACTCGACGAGTTGGAAGAACAACTCGGCGAGTTGGTTGAAGATAGCCCTGGACTCGGCGAGTCTGTTCTTGGACTCGACGAGTTTGGTCGTGAGGTCCTAACCTTTCCTGGTTGAGCTGTGAATCGATGACTCAAGGGATGACTCAGTGAGTTGAGTGGAATTAGACTCAGAGTTGTGGGACTCGGCGAGTCTTGGGGCAACTCGGCGAGTTGAGTCATGTTATCGGAATTTCAGATCATAGGGACTCGACGAGTCATCGGGGTGACACGGCGAGTAGAGATAGTCTTGTGTGGACCAGTTGTCTTCCAGGGGTATTTTGGTATTTATTGAGTTTAGTGTTTGGTTTTGATCAGTGGTGAAGTTAGTGTCAGAGGTTGGAGCAGCGTGATCTTATCTCTTCATTCGGCAGTTGCAAGGTGAGTTATCCTCACTATATCAAAAGGGTCTAAGGCACCAAGGCCGGCCCTTTATCAGATCGTAATCCAAGTATTGTTGTTATGTTATTGCTTTGCTATGTTTGCATCCTGGTAGTTAGGATAGTGTATGTTAGAGACCTGGTTAAGGTCGGTATCCTGGTAGATAGGAAGGTATATGTTAAAGACCTTGTTAAGATCAGTATCCTGGTATATAGGATGATGCTATGCTAGTGACCGGTTAGGTCAGTATCTTGGTTAGGATGATGTTATGATATGTGATCTACTAGATCAGTCTGATTGGATGTGGATTGTTATATGGTGCACATGGTTGTCGGATTGGGGTTGGGTTGAGGCGGGTCCTGCTTTGTGCTGTAGGCTAACATACCCAGGGCAGACCGATTAACCCGAAGGCCCAGCGAGCGGTCCGGATAGGCTGTAGGCCCCAAGAGGGCGGACCAAACGTGTCGAGGCTCGTGGAGTGGACCAGGCCGACAGAAGGCCCGGTGCGGGTGGACCAGTCATACTGTAGACTCAGAGAGTGGACTAGGTGGATTGAAGGCCCGATGCGGGTGGACCAATCACACTGTAGACTCGATGTATATGGCTAGACTCGGAGGGTGGACCAAGTGGACTGAAGGCCCGGTACGGCAGACCAGTCACACAGTACACCCGAAGTGCATGGCTGTTCTATTCTGTTATGATATGTTGTGTGTATGGTTTATGTGGTTGGTATTTTGGGGGGTATCTCACTACACTTTCGGGCTTACAGTTGTGGTTTAATGTTTTCAAGTACTTTAGGAGACCGTGGCAAGGGGAAGGCGTGATCGTACCGCTCCTCATGTTCTTGTTTTATGATATGGTTCTGGGAATACTCTAATAATAATTGTAATGAAAACCTTTTTGATAAAGAATTAATGTTAAAGGGTTGTTTTTGAAAAGTTTAAATTGGCTTGAATTTTAGAGCGTTACACATCCCTAGGAGGCATCCATAGCCGTGAACACACCCCAAGAACACACTTAGGCCGTAAACCCCCTCAAGCCACCAAACATTGGCCGTGAACACCATTCTAGGCACCTTTAGGCTGTAAACCACCTTTGGTGGATCCCTTTTTGGCTGTGAACCCCTTAGGGGGATTCCTTTTGAGTGTAAACCATGGTTAAAGGTCCCTTAAGACCGTAAACCTCTTCTAATCCAATGATGTTTACGGTGATTCCAAGCTATAATGCGTAGATTTCCATTATAAAACTCAATAATTCATGCACTACCCAACAGTAATCTAGGCAAACATCTAATCACTTCCTTATCCCTTATAAAGGATCGTAAACCCCAACTCTCATTTTACAAGCTCATTTCCACATTATGTAAACCATCGTGAACTCTCCCAAGGAACTCCAAACAAGCTCCAGAATTCATTCTCGTCACAATTTCTTTCTAATTCCTTGTAAGTAACTCTTATGTGACAAGTAAATTCTCTATATTACTTTGTTATTTCATCATGATCACACAAGATATTGTGTATTGATGTTCCTAGGAGATACTAAGTTTCTAAGAGTTGTCAAACTCTTCAAGTGTTCTAGGCCTCAACTTCTCACCACATCTCTTCACCTACACATTCTTCTACCCAAGGGGAGCTTCATACCCATCTTTTTTAAGTTTTCAGTGTTTTGGGGGAGGATACAAGTCAAGGTGTTGTTTAAATCATGATATATTTGCTTGTTATACATGTATGCTAAGTTATATATGTGCTAAATTTATGAAAACTCCATATGAACTAGTACTAGAAATCGAAATTTTGTGCAAGTTTCAAGTGTTTGAAACTTAATCTACAAATGATGTATAGTACCAACAACTAGTACGTTACAATATATGAGTCACAACTTATTATATCAAAAACCATAAGGATTGCTTAAAAATTGTTTAAAACAAGTTTTTGGACAAAATATTTGGAAGTGGTTAGTTTATGAAAATAATGATATTTTTGGGGACCACTTTCGACCATACAAATATATAAGGACTATTTAAACATGGGATAAATTTGGGAAATTATTGAATAACTAAATTTCTAAAGGACCAAAAATGAAATTTTTGGATAAACAAGGGCCTTTTTGAACAATTTCTCAAATATAAGTCTAAAATGAGCATTTTAGAAGAAATGGGCCATTTTAAACAATCCACAAAGTTTTGGGCCACTAGTGACACCTTTTGACAAATATGGGTCTTATTTTGATACTATATAAAAAGAAGGGCCATTTTTGCAAATATTAATAATATCGGATCATTTTTGATAAATATGATTCAATATGGATTATTTTTCAATCAAAACAAAACGATATACATAGTCAATGAATGCATAACTAATGTTAACGAAAAAGATATATCTATTCAACGAGTACAACTATTGTTATTTATTGAATAAATAACGAATTTCAGCGATTTGCACAAAAACCTGTTAGTATTCGAGTCAGACGCATCTCTAAAGTACCTAAATATATAAATATATTAGTGTATGTTTAAAGTCCTATAAAGAGTTGTAACTAGAGTCTCGTGGAGGGAGAGTGAGAATTTGTGTATAGATCTATACGGGGTTGACACCCCACACCTTCACTGTTCGCTACAGCTAGACCAGCCAGTCTAGGGTGACAAATGTCTTTAATCGATTTGGGCGTCTGAGAAACGCCAAGACAGGCCTCCGTCATATTAGTATGGTAATAACGGCTCACTAGAATATGATAATGTTATTTAGAAATTTATGTAGGGAAAACCCTACAAATAAATTGGTACATTGTGTTGACCGCCCCTATGCATGGTAGTGGTTGTGCACATTCATTGTGTTCATCGTCCACTTGCATTGTGCGGATTGTCCACAATCTCCTATTGATTTCTCACACCTCTCCAATCTTAGGGTTTTTAAGACCACCAAAGGATCACACACACATATAGAAAATATAGGATTTTCTGGGGAAAACGATTTAAACAATTCTGAAAGACGATAAACTAAAAGACATATACAACTATACTTTATTTTGGAAACAAGACTTACTACTATTTTGTATATCAGAAAATATAAAAATTTTTCTGGGGGAAAACGATTTTATACGATCTCGAATACAATAAAATAACACACACAAGCAACTATACTTGATTGAAAATGAGACTTACAACTATTTTGACAAGAAAATATTGGATTTTCTGGTTTTCCAACTATCACAGGTTTTTATACAAAATGCTTATGAACTCACCAACATATTTTATGTTGACGCTTTTCAAACGACTTGTATTCTCAGGAAATCAGTAAGCAGGTTTGTGGACTGCGGATTCTAAATTATTTTGATGTAGTTTGAAATTTACTCACCAATGTTTCTTTTGTGTAATTCAAGAAAATAAACATGATGTAAAACAATGTAATTTGATATATTGATGTATGATGTTTGGATTTGCTATGTTTCATTTATATTCAATTCTTATGATAATGCACAATGAAGTCACCTGCGTCCGAACGTTTCTGTAGTCTGATCCGGGGGTGTGACAATATATATATATATATATATATATATATATATATATATATATATATATATATATATATATAACATCAAACCTTATAATCTGATGGATCAAACCATTTTGACGATGATTCATTGTTATCCGCGTATCTACCATTGACCAGAGCTTCTCATGACAGCGTGAAGGTTTCTTTTGCAATACGGTTCAGATATGTTATCTTTGTGATAAGATCTTTTATTTTTACAGTTTATATTATCTTTGTAGAAGCTATTCAAATCCATGATTTGTAGGGATTTCATTCTAGAATATTCTTACTTAGTATATAAGTTACACTAGGGTTTGTTGTAAAAAAACAAGTCATTCGGTGCATTCTCTTTGTGAGATGTTCTTAGTCAAAATTAATTTTCGATTACATTGTGTTCTTTATTGGTTGATATTTTTTATTATGATTCTTGAATTGGTATCATATTAGGTTCTGTTTTATCAAGAAATGGCATCTTCCTCTGGATCTTTTAAACCTCTTTCTATATCGTCTATCAAAATTATCTTTGCCGGGGCTTTGGCCTCTTTCCTAAAATATCAAAATTCCTTTTTTTGATGAAAAGAATTTGGCTATGTGGAAAATCAAAGCCATGGTTGTTCTCGAAATCATGGATTTCAACATGATGGATATCATTACAAACGGTCCACATGTTCCAACCTTTCAAGAGAGAAAATATGGTGTTCCTACTAGTACGACAATGAGGACTCCAACTCATTCTTTTTCTGAAGAAGATAAGAACTCATCAATATGGATGTTCGTACACGTGCTACCATGGGAAAATCACTTCTTTATGACATATATTATTTTCTTCAGAACTGTGTTTCAGCAAAAGAAATGATTGAAATGTTGACAGTTGCGTATGAAGAAACTGATGAAGTAAATGCTAGCAGGGAGAATAGCATCAATAGAAAGTATGAACACCTCATCGCATATTGGAATGAAACTCTAACTCAAACCTATAATCATTTTAGATTCTCTAGATGATAAGTAGGAACATCATGTTGATGTTTTTAAAAAATAATGACACAATTAAATCTATGGATCTTGAGAACTTGTATGGGAATCTACATAATTATGAAGAGAAAAAAAAACTTACATAAAGAGATTTGAAAGACAACTAAAAAGACAAGTCTTCCACTTTGTTTTCAAAGAATTCTACCTTTGTCCATGAAAGCAACAATGAGAAGTCTGATAATGTTGATTCTAAAGAAGAGTATTATGCTGAGTTAGCTTCAAGTGATGTTATGATTATGAAGTATTTTGGAAAGATTGATGATAATAAGTTCAGTGGACAAAGGAGGTTTCATTCCAAAATCATTCGATCATTGTATAGAAAATCTGACGTTGGAAGCTCTAAGAAGTTTGTCACTGAATAGAAAGATGAAGGGAAATGCTTCAACTATGGAGGTGCTGATCACTTTACTCAAGATTTTGAGGATAAAAAGAATAATCCTAAGTGTAACACCCCTCTCCAAAGCCCATTTGTAAAATCATTTTTCATTAAACTTTTAATTGTTAACATTCAAAAGTTTCAAGTTTAATAAAACTTTTAAGGAGCGAGGTTGTTCATTAGGCATCATCAAAAAAGGTTAAAGTTCCCCACAAGTCCGGTCTTCTAAAATCCATGCTAACTCCTAAGCATCATCCTTTCAATCTAAACATACATCCAAGTAAGTTAGGCAATGAAATGTCTTATGACCTACCTGAGGATCAACTTATTTCGAGTAAGGATTAGCAATCTCAATATTCGAATTGATCCTCCAAAATTTTATAATTAATATTTTGAAAAATGAAAAAATATATATCTTCTTTTGTTCAAACAAAGCTAAAAGATATAAAAGAATTTCATGCTAATGCAATGTACTGCATGCATCTATTCCCCATCCCATGTCAATATCAAAGTCCAACTCTTAAAATTTGATGGCCAAATGTGAAGAACATATGAAATAAAAAATGTAAAATTTTCCCTTACATCTACAAACAAGGCACAAGGGGCCATCCAACCTAGGCCACACAAGCGGTATCGAGCCTCTACTCGTGCATGTGAGGATTATCTAGAAATCTACTCACAACAACAACAACAATAATATATGTCCATTTAGGTACCCGAGATCTCAAGTCACACCCATCTTAATATGAATATGCACAGATTGGATGACAAAAGCAAATTATGATTTTTATAAGCTCTTGGGCTTCATTTATCAAAACATTTCAAGAAATATTTATCATGAATGCACAATTAAAGCATATAGCAATCAATGGGTACATAATGTACCATGAAATAAAAAATCAAGTAAGACTTATAAAATATAGTACGTGGGGATGTATGTTCTGGGTACCTCACCTTATCTCCTAGTTTTTTATTCCACTGTCTCTTCAACATGCAACCATCCTTAATCACTACCTATATAAACCAAAAGTACATTACTATTTTTCTAAAAGTAATATAAGATTTACAGATAAATACATTCAAAAACTCAAATTACAAGTTACATTAACATAAGGGATGCTTAAAATGGAGTCAAATGGAAATCATGGAAAATCACGAAATCCGGAAGGATTTTCCGCTTAGCGCCCCGTGTCCTTATATGGACGCCTTGTGTTCAATGTACTGATAACTTCTCAATTTTGTTTTGATTCCTTCTTCCAAGAAATTCAAACTCCTATTAAGCATACAATTTAAACCTCAACAAGACACAAATAAAAGCATGAAATTATCATGTCCCTCTTATTAGTTTAACTTAATTCCGTAAGCTTTCCCAATGATTAAAGCATCAATTGGTCATTAAGCTACCTAGCATGAATAAGTATTATCCAATTCATCAAATGACTCAGTGTCTCTACCGACCACCTCTTCCATGGACATAAGTTAAAGTAGATTAATATATTCAAGCTTCTCAAAATTCCAATCCATAGAATTGATCTCAAGAACATGTTTTCCCTCTTTTATTCCTATTTTTCCCTTTTGTCCCATCAATCACTAGAACCACACTAGGATGTGATGATATTTATGTTGACCTTTAATTCATAATCAAAAAACATAGAACTATGATTATAAACAATATATACTCCTTATATCACCAATTAATCAGCATTAAAGTTCATATTCCATATTTGTCCCCAAACTTCATACTCCAAGTAAATGATTTTACCATTGCTTGAATTATGCTATTCTGTGGCGATTTGCAACCAATCATTTCTCAATGGTCATGAAATCATATAAGGGTGAGTGTATCACATCACCATTATCATTAGAAAATCTAGGATGTGTGGATATTTAGCAATTTCACCCAAATTCAACCATAGGAAAGTAGATTCGAGCTAGAAACTAACATAACCATCTTAGTTTGCTTAGAACAAAAAACCCTATTCCTCAAATTTATTGAAAATCAGATTAAAAAACCAAGCAATAAGTGAAACTTGGACTTACATACCAAAGGGGAAAGAAGTTATAACTTAGGCCACTAGATGTAACATCCCAAAAATACAGGCCAAAAATTTCATTTATAAATACGTCATTATAAAACCAACAGTGCAATAAAACATTTGTAATATCATGTCATGTCAAAACCAAAGTAGAAATAATTAAACATGTTGTCATAAAAAAATATCATAGGGTAATCCCAAAGATCTCATGTGCGGAAAACCATAGTGTGATGCGCTGCGATCAAGCCGGCTCCTTTCCTTTACACACGAAGTACCTAAAACCAAAACTGAAAACCGTAAGCACGAAGCTTAGTGAGTTCCCCCATCGTACCACATACCATACAATCACATAATATACAAATATTATCAGGCATATCTGGGTGCCCGACATACCCCTTCGATCCTTTCGACCAGATACTACCTAGCATATCTGGGTGTTGGCCTCCCCTTCGGTCCTTTTGATCGTATACTGCCTAGCATATCTGGGTGCTGGCCTCCCCTTCGGTCCTTTCGATCGGATACTGCCACATAATATCATATCACACATATCATAATCTGGCTAGCATGGCTGAGTACTAAACTACCCCATCGGTCCTATCGACCGGTAACCAAGGACTATTTCACCCCTACTACCACTATCACATAACATCATAACATGTTAGCACATAAACATGTCAAGTAGTAACAAACCTAGATGAATATCACAAAGACAATCATCTAACATACAACTCCTACTGGTGGGCCGGCATTGTGGCCTTAGACCCACCGCTACTAGAAGGTAACTCACCTCACACTGTTGAAGTCCCGAAGACACAATCCCACACTGCTAAAGTCCCGCAGGTTGAGCCCCAGCTATTGGTTGACAGATTCCCGAACTGTCAACACCAAAATAACACCGAATTAATAATTGGGTCCCAACACATAACCATAATACATACTTGAATAATTACTACATTACCTCAGGCTTGGCTTATTTAAGCCCAACAAGGCCTAATCCATAGGCCCAAAGCCAACTAGGAATCAAAGCCCGACATATGGCCTAATTTTCTAAATTGGGCCCAAACCCTTACAAGGCCTTACCATAAGGCCCAACCAATTAGTCCAGTCCAACATTCAACATTATAATGGCCCAATATCACATAATCATAAAGGCCCAAACTATGGCCCATCTATCACACCCCAAAACCAAGAACGGCAGAAACGTTCCGGGGTGGACGACGTCATGTATAGTATCACAACAGTGTAAAGTAGTAAATAAGCAACAACATCATCCATTGCATTATAAGTAAAGTTTTAATACATGTGTGTTCTTTCATTGTAATAAGACACCAAAAATATACAATCAAAATAAAAGACGAGACTTTTCTATGCTCCATCTTCTCAAAACCTGGCCATCGTACCTGTCTACTGGTGACCTGAGTATACAAGTTATTTTGAAAGCGAGTATCAGCTTAAAGCTGGTGAATTCATAAGTATTTAAGTGTCCTTGTCTTGTTTTGAAAAGTTGTTATGTATGTCATGTAAAACCTTTAAGTAAGACAGTTGATATAAGTATGAAAAACTCTAAGAAATCCCTTATTTCCTACTAGTATGAAATGTAGTCTTCTACCAAGACTCGAATGTTTTGTTATGATGATGTAGTCTTCTACCAAGACCCGAATGTTTTGTTATGACAATGTAGTCTTCTACCAAGACCCGAATGTTTTGTTATGACAATGTAGTCTTCTACCAAGACCCGAATGTTTTGTTATGAGAATGTAGTCTTCTACCAAGACCCGAATGTTTTGTAAGTAAAATGATAGTTTTTCCTTCTTTTTGACTATTACAAACAGTAATTAGTCTAACTCATTGTTTATGCGAATATATCACAAAATAAAGTAAATAGGAAAAATATAACCATGTAAGTGTTATCCCTGGATACCAGGACTAACACGCCATCGCGGTAAGCGAAATGTATAACCTAATGAGCATCCGAAGATTGTCCAATTGTCCTCTGTAGCAGCAACAGGTTGGAGGAAGGGTTAGTCCCGTAGCCGACTCCTAATAAAAGTAGTAACCTTAGACATCCGTAGATGTTCATCACCCATTGGTGCTAACAGCTGGGTTCCGGAATGGTTAGTCCCATCTAGACATCCCATCGAACAGGGATAGGCAGGAAAATTTACACAGAAGGTACGAATAAATCTTCCTCGTAACTCTAGGTACAAGTATCCAGGTAAGTGAATACAGGATAATGTATATATGTAACAGTACTCATGTATGGTATTCATGTAAGCATATTCAGATAAATGTATCTATGTAAACGTACTCATGTATCATGTAATCCTAGATAAATGTACTCATGTATCATGTAAGCATATATAAGTGTACTCATGTGTCATGTAATGTACTGGTATAGACTCATGAATGAACTGACTCTTGTGTGATTCCTTGTAATAGGAATAATGTTCTGTATCTTCTAACTATCCCTATGATAATTAACTGAAAGGTAATTGGTTGTTCAAGAAGGTAAAGGTAATGGTTTTGCAAGATATCTAAGAGTTTTGAATAAACATTAAGAGTGACTTGATGTTATGTTAATAAACATTTCAAAACTAATACTTTTGTTATCAAGGTATTTTAAGATAGAAAACCATTTCATGCATCACATTTTGTAGTATGTGAAATCTGCTGGATGAAAACACAGTTATAAAATACATATGACTGATTTAATAACATACTGTTTTCTACTTGTATTCCCCCCCCCCCCCCCATTAAAGCATTTAAAAACATTTAAAATATTCATTTAGGGGTATGAACTCACCTGTAGATGGTGGTTTGGATGAACTGAACGGCGTAGGATTGTTAGGTGTCAAGTGAGGACTTGTATACACACTACGATCCTAATGAACATATAATCACACATATATGTACTCAATTAGTCTTAAATTACTAATTGATAAAGTTAAGACATCCTAGAACAAAATAAACACTTTATATAAGTGTTATAAGCCCTAAGGATTGCATCTAAGTTGTTGTGGGACAAGGCAAATGGGTTTAGGGTTCCAAAGGACCCCATAATTGAGTTTACTCTCCATATAACCCCACACAAGGAGTTTACAGTTGTAAACTCTTGAGTTACGGTCGTGAACTCATAGGATTAATGTCTTTTGATGTTTTGAGGTTCTAAATGATCCCTAGAAGTATTCTAACTTGGTGGTTAAATTCTTGGAAGGGTTTAGGGCACTAACAACCTCCTTTGAGGAGTTTACGGCCCAAAGGCCAAATCCCTTTGAGTTTACAGCCGTAAACTCTTATGGAAGGGTGTTTTTGATGCTTTCAAGTCCCATACACATGTAGGATAGGTTCTAGACTTTTACCTAAAGCAAATGAAGGCCTTAGGCACACTTTGGTGCCCTAGTTTGATGTTCACGGCCCAAGCACAAGCTTAGGGCCGTAAACTCTCAAAAGAGGAGTTTTTGGATGTGTTAAAGTCCTTAATTTATGTAGGAGTAATTCCATGTAAATGTCCAAGGCTTTAGGTGCATTAAAAGCTCACATTGGTACAAGTTTTTGGAGTTCACGGTCCAAGATCTTCTTGGGCCGTGAACACCCAAACATTGGTGTTTCTTTGTTGTTTTCTTGTCCCAATTACATCTATATACAAGCCTAAGGTAGTATCACATCACGGGGGAAAGGCTAGGCATCATTTCCGGGAGTTAACCGCCCAATAACACCTTGGGGAGTAAACTCCTAAATCTAGTTGTTTAGCAATCTAATCTATGTTATAAACACATTAAGAGCTATATAACACTACTAGAGAGAGGTACTCACAATTTGGGATAAAAAACCCGAAGATCCGTGAGAGAGAAAATGGCTTTTCTCTAGTTGCAAATGTAAATAATGAATGAAATTGTTTCAGAATTCTATTTATAGTCCTAAGATTTTTGGCAGAAAATATTTTATTCCCTAAATGATCTCTAATATAATAGAGTGTTGGAATAACAGTGTTGCACAAAACCCTAGTGCATCCACTCTCCTGATATTTCCTAAAGTGTAAACCCTGAATTACTCAAACTTATACGGAAAAGTCTGAAAATTTACTATGACTGATATAACTTCTATTGAAGTGATGTTGTTTGTATAGAATGGAAATTCCGGGTTGTCACACCCCAACTCCTCATATGGGCCTTACCACAAAGCCCATTAATTATTCTAGTCCATTTGCTTGATCTTGGATGGCCAATTTATAATCCAATCATCAAGGCCCAAATGAAAGGTCCAATAATAAATCCAAGTGAAATTAGGGTTTCACATAAAATGATGATTAGGGTTAAGTTTCTTACTTAACCCATTAAGGACTTAATCTATTAAGTCCAATATTGCTTAGATTAATCTGTGCCAATGATTATTATTTAATATCTCAAGTTATTAAATAATTCTCGTGTGTGTGACCCCATTAATTCTTAAAGTTAGGTTTTCATTGGCATTAGGGTGTTCCAATCCAAATATTAGCCCATTTATCTATTTGTTGGCCTTTTATGACAATTAGGGCTTTATTGGGCCTAATAAGCCCACTAATCTTATTAAGCCCATAGGGGTTTAATTGGGTCCATTAGAGTCCATTAAGCTTCATTGGGCCAATTAGAGCTCCTTTGAGCCCATTAGGGTTTCTAGCACCCCAAACGAATCTATCACAAGAGGCAAAGCGCACCGCCACCCAACACGGCGGTAGGAGGCAGCAGCCACCACCCTACGGTGGTGATTTTCGGTTTTCTTTTCATTATTCCAATTTGTAGTACACTTTACAATGGTAAATATCAACTAAAAACGCACACACCCACTAAACACACACATACATGGCGGTGTATGGTGGCAGCCACCACCTCATGGTGGTGGTGATGCCTTTTCCAACCAAATAAACAGCCACACCTCTCCATTGAATTAAACACCCACATCCATGCTTCTAATCTGTGAGATACACCCCAGCCACCCTCCCGGTGGCCCACGACGGCGACATCAAAAGTTTTGGGACGACAGCCACCACCTCACGGTGGTGGCGGTGGTTTCTCTCAATTCCCCGACAAGCAGCAAAGCCCACCACGCAAATCATGAAGCACACACACCTACACGAACTCACAGAAAGCACACACGCGCGCGTTTCCTTGCTTACAAGTGGCTGCGTACGGTGGCGGTGGTGACACGGAAAGGTGGCAGCAGCACACCCGGCTTGCTAGAAGTGAACCCAACCACCCCTTTGGTGGCATCCAACGGCTGGAGAGTAACGAACGATGACCATCGCGACACCACTCCTTTGATCTCCACTGATGCAGCTTCGTTCCCCTCCCAGTTGGTCTTCAAAGTCGCTCGATGGCTGTTAGGTGGTCGGAGAACGTCTGGGTGGATGGTGGCGGTGACCGGTGACTAAGAGGGATAAGGTGGCGGCTGTTAGGAGAGATGACGGCTAAAGAATATGTGGAGTATTAGGGTTAGGGTTGGGTGGTGATGACGGGTTTATATACCCCGATCCCCCAAACTTGTTTCCATAATGGCAATTTCAGCCCCTCTTTTTCCATTTTCTTTAAAAATGTGATCCAATATTTACACTTTCAACCCAATCCATGGAGATCCCTTACAATTTATGTCCCATAAATTATCAAACAGCCCCCAATATCTTAATTATGACATAATCAGCCCCTCCACCTCATTTCCTTTTAAATTAAATTCAATTAATTACTACGGAGCCCCTGTCTTTATAAATATTTATAAAATGAGTCCCAAACTCACGCTTTTAACCCCCGACTTCTAAAAATATGGCAACTAACTCCTCGAACCCAACACTCTGCATATATAGTTATTTATTTCAGGCTACCATTCGTTCATTAACTTATTTATTTAACTAATAAATAAACGGGTGTTACAACTCTCCCCCACTTAAATTAGATTTCGTCCTCGAAATCACTCCTTACTATTTCTTATATGCAAGACCACTTCTAGTAATATGATCACCGTCTTGGGCTCACCCTAGCCTTCCCAGGGTAGCTGTGACCAATCTTCGTAAAGCCATAATATCCTCATATGTATGAATTCCTCGCAACAGGATCACATCTACTTCATCTGAATCTACTATCTCGAGATGGTCTGATTCCCCGACAGACCACTCATACTGAATCATTATCATTGAATCCAGTCCATTCATCCATCAACATGCTACTCAAATTATGATAGCTTTAGGTTCTCACTATAAAACAGGTTCAGAGACCTAATTATCTCTGCAGATCACTTGTACCTGGCCAAGACCCAGATACTCCTGTTGTGAGTGACTTGTCACTCCCCAATAAACCAGCTATTCCGTGAGTACTTGCAACCTGAAACACAAATAATAATACTGCCCAAACACTAAAACTACCCGAACACTGAACTGCCTGAAGCAGTATACGCTGCTACATAGCTACTTACCAAAGGCTACCGAGACCTCATGGGTCTCAATTCGCTTGCCAATCCTCTTAAATACTGGGTTTACACCCAGCTGCGGAGCCAAAGGACTCACTACTTAGTCGCCTCACACGACTTCTGAACGAAATCCTTCTCTGGAACTAGTTGCCACTAGTTATCATGACACTGTGACTCTACTACTTTCTTATATAACCGATCGGGTCCATACGTCGAATCCTGTCATCTTCAAATCCAAGGGTGAAAGTGATTGCTACCTGACCAATGGTTGCCTTATCTTGCATGTCCTGAAGCAGTCCGTTGCTTCTCTGATCTCACAACTGTAGTGGCGCTCCTACAGTCCTATAAGTGGCTCAACCAGATCTAATCCATCTGGGTAATTCCGAAATCCAATCCGTGGATTTCCTTATCCTTACTGCTACACCCGAACTGGTGGGTACTACTGTTCCTTCTGTGTCCTAACAACGCGCTCACACTATCTACTAACCTAGTGAATGTTGCGGCTACACCCGCAGTCTCACAACACTTTATCATTATCTGACCGCTAGTGAATGCTACGGCTACCCCCGCAGTCTTACAATACTTTCCATACTATCTGACTACTGGTGAATGCTACGGCTACCCCCGTAGTCTTACAACACTTTCCATACCATCTGACTACTAGTGAATGCTACGGCTACCCCTGTAGTCTTACAACACTTTCCATACCAGGTCGGACACGCACTCGACCTAACGCATCACTGAACTAGAGTCCTAACTAGAACTCTGACATGGTTCCCGAAACCTGCTATCATGTGACCCCACTGTATCAATACCGTACCCATGCCCGTGATCAAAGCGTCACAGTAAACCATGAAATCATCTACACCCTCTTGCAGGGTGAGAATTAGTACCTCGCACAACTGTTGTCTGAGAGTATTGAAGGTTGTCTGCTATTCAGGCCCTCAACGAAAGGCCACCGACTTCTTGGTCAGTCGGGTCAAAGGAACCGCAATCTCGGAGAAGTCCCATGTAAATCTCTGGTAGTAACCTGCTAGACCCAAGAAACTCCGAATCTCAGATGGAGACCTCGGAATCTCCCACTGCATCACTGCCTCTATCTTAGCCGGATCAACTAGAATACCCTTTTAGTTGACAAGGTGCCCAAGAGATTGCACCCCGCGCAACCAGAACTCACATTTGGAGAACTTTATAAAAAGTCTCTCCCCCACTTAAATTCGACTAAGTCTTCACAGCAGGCAAAAACTGAAGGATTTCCAATCCTTCTCGCTTTCTAATATCCCACTGATGACAACCTGTGCCTGCCAATGTTAGTGTTTAATCACCGATTAAACCTTAAGATCTCACATCCTCGGAAATCTCGATGAGTACTCTTGACATCTGATCCAATCTGACACCTCGATCCATCTATCATGTTGTCAATTGAAGGTCTTAATCTTCACTCTGGTTGACGAATCCTCGTTCTCATTTCCAATCTTGCAGTACCACTGAACTCTAACCGAACACAGCCCATGCGGAAATACAATTCTCCTGAACATGCGATGACCATCCACTTATGCATCTAACACCCGCGACTGACACTACCCTTTTCATGTCACCAGCTCTGTCCTAGCAACGGTAGTGCCTTGAACTCCAAAGTTCATCCATAGACAATTACTGACCATACCTGAACAATGATAGAACCCCTGAACGCTGACTTCACTGTAGAACTATTACTCTAACCCTGACCGAGGATCTTCCCAAACAATACTCCTGCACAGATCTCAACAAAGATCTGGAATGATAACGGTACACGCAGAACCCGCTCCGCAAGATGCATCCGTTGTGGGTTCACCAATGACTTTTCGGCTTGCAGGATGGCATATATGATCCTTGATAACCCAAACACTAGCAGGAAACCGACCCGAGATCTAACTTATCCAAACTTACCCATAACTCCAACGCGATACGTATCCCCAACATCCATCTAATAGCAATAGAAGATGACATACCCACAACATCTGGAGGAATACTAATCACCTTCTGCTGACATGACCAACCCCGCTACCCTGTAGTACCTTAAACCCTCGGAGCGAAAAAATTTCTTATACACTATTCGGTACGTGCTGCACTAACTCCAGCCCTGCTGGCCCTTCACCTGATGATCAGAAATCATGGGTCTCTTCCTGAGACCCCTACTATACGCACCTGACACACACCTCTCTTTTCAGGGTGCTCCCAAATCGATCCTGCATCTGCAACTCTTGGAAATCATATCCTTCAGGGTCTGACACCCTGTCACGCTCACTAGCTCGCTTGCCAATGGCTAAGGTGCAACAACTGGAACATCCTCTGTCCCCAAACTGGGTCACAAACTCTTCCCTGAAGCTTCTTAGATTCTCCAAGACTCTCACTGATTCGAGTATGGATCCTGTGCTTTCAGTAGTACGGGCCCAATACTACCTTCCACACATATCCATACTTTCCTCAGCAATCCTCCTGGATCCTCCATGTCACTTCCTCAACTGGTACACCCAATTCTAACCGAGCCTCACTACTAACTCACTGAAATATATCCTAGGCTTCCCTAGGTTCCCGAACTCACCCAGTCCTCAGCTGCTGAAAGATTCCCAGTAATATCAACTAGCTACCTCATGAATATCGCCACATGCAACAGAGATCAGATAATCCTTCAAGTAACAGACTCATCCCTATAGCGGTTAGACTCAAACGAGAGTTGCGTAATAGGGTCAAATCTATCACTCTGAGATTATCCAACTTGTGCCGCATGTGACTTAGCATATTCACTTAATAGCTAACTCACATTACTAAGAGTCCACAAAGCACAAAGCAAGCAGCATTCAGACAATGGAAAATCTAACCATCATATTCCAATCAAATCATTTTATCTTCTAATCAGGAATCTGTACATGAAATTCGAAGGCTCATACAATTAGGCATAACCTAAACAAGCTATCCTATCACTGACTGATTAGTACTAGCATGCAAGTCTACAAGCACATATAATTGGCATATAAGGCATCCTCCTAGATCCTTAGCCCTAATCTAGCATGCAGTTATTATAAGCATATCATATCATAACATCTCATAACATGTATGGATATCTTGGGGAAGACTCACTTGAGATCGGCTGATTGCACGCATAACACACCTTTTTCTTTTCAAAGTTCTTTTCTCTTTTCAAACTTCTTTTATAAAATGATTTTACTTTTGAAAATTTTCATACCGAGTCCTTAGTTTGAGTTCAGACACACCCGAGAGTGTGCCCGAATCCCTTAAACCAAGGCTCTGATACCAACTTGTAACATCCCAAAAGTACAGGCCAAAATTTTCATTTTTAAATACGTCATTATAAAACCAACAGTGTATAAAACATTTGTAATATCATGTCATGTCAAAACCAAAGTAGAAATAATTAAACATGTTATCATAAAACAATATCAGCGTGTAATCCCAAAGATCTAATGTGCGGAAAACCATAGTGTGATGCGCTGCGATCAAGCCGGCTCCTTTCCTTTAGACACGAAGTACCTAAAACCAAAACTGAAAACCATAAGCACAAAGCTTAGTGAGTTCCCCAATCGTACCACATACCATACAATCACATAATATATAAATACTGTCAGGCATATCTGGGTGCCCGACCTACCCCTTCGGTCCTTTCGACCGGATACTGCATAGCAAATCTGGGTGTTGGCCTCCCCTTCGGTCCTTTCGACCGGATACTGCCTAGCATATCTGGGTGCAGGCCTCCCCTTCGATCCTTTCGACTGGATACTGCCAAGCATATCTAGGTGCTGGCCTCCCCTTCGGTCCTTTCGACCGTATACTGCCTAGCATATTTGGGTGCTGGCCTCCCCTTCGGTCCTTTCGACCGAATACTGCCACATAATATCATATCACACATATCATAATCTGGCTAGCATAGCTGAGTACTAAACTACCCCTTCGGTCCTATCGACCGGTAACCAGGGACTATTTCACCCCAACTACCACTATCACATAACATCATAACATGCTAGCACATAAACATATCAAGTAGTAGCAAACTTAGATGAATATCACAAAGACAATCATCTAACATACAACTCCTACTGGTGGGCTGACTTTGTGGCCTTAGACCCACCGCTACTGGAAGGTAACTCACCTTCCACTGCTGAAGTCCCGAAGACACAATCCCACACTACTGAAGTCCCACAGGCTGAGCCCCAGCTATTGGTTGACAGATTCTCGAACTGTCAACACCAAAATAACACCCAATTAATAATTGGGTCCCAACACATAACCATAATACATACTTGAATAATTACTACATTACCTCAGGCTTGGCTTATTTAAGCCTAGCAAGGCCCAATCCATAGGCCCAAAGCCAACTAGGAATCAAAGTCCTACATATGGCCCAATTTTCTAAATTGGGCCAAAACCCTTACAAGGCCTTACCATAAGGCCCAACCATTTAGTCCAGTCCAACATTCAACATTATAATGGCCCAATATCACATAATCATAAAGGCCCAAACTATGGCCCATCTATGGCCCAATTTTCCAAATTGGCGCAACTCCTCATATGGGCCTTACCACAAAGCCCATTAATTATTCTAGTCCATTTGCTTGATCTTGGATGGCCCATTTATAATACAATCATCAAGGCCCAAATGAAAGGTCCAATAATAAATCCAAGTGAAATTAGGGTTTCACATAAAATGATGATTAGGGTTAAGTTTCCTACTTAACCCGTTAAGGACTTAATCCATTAAGTCCAATATTGCTTAGATTAATATGTGCCAATGATTATTATTTAATATCTCAAGTTATTAAATAATTCTCGTGTGTGTAACCCCATTAATTCTTAAAGTTAGGTTTTCATTGGCATTAGGGTGTTCCAATCCAAATATTAGCCCATTTATCAATTTGTTGGCCTTTTATGACAATTAGGGCTTTATTGGGCCTAATAAGCCCACTAAAATCTTATTAAGCCCATATGGGTTTAATTGGGTCCATTAGAGTCCATTAAGCTTCATTGGGCCCATTAGAGCTCCTTTGAGCCCATTAGGGTTTCTAGCACCCCAAACGAATCTATCACAAGAGGCAAAGCGCACCGCCACCCAACACGGCGGCAGGAGGCGGCAGCCACCACCCTACGATGGTGATTTTCGGTTTTCTTTTCATTATTCCAATTTGTAGTACACCTTACAATGGTAAATATCAACTAAAAACGCACACACCCACTAAACACACACATACATGGCGGTGTATGGTGGCAGCCACCACCTCATGGTGGTGGTGATGCCTTTTCCGACCAAATAAACAGCCACACGTCTCCATTGAATTAAACACCCACATCCATGCTTCTAATCTGCGAGATACACCCCAGCCACCCACCCGGTGGCCCACGACAGCGACATCAAAAGTTTTGGGACGACAGCCACCACCTCACGGTGGTGGCGGTGGTTTCTCTCAATTCCCCGACAAGCAGCAAAGCCCACCACGCGAATCTTGAAGCAGAAATCACACACACCTACACGAACTCACAGAAAGCACACACGCGCGCGTTTCCTTGCTTGCAAGTGGCTGCGTACGGTGGCGGTGGTGACACGGAAAGGTGGCAGCAGCACACCCAGCTTGCTAAAAGTGAACCCAACCATCCCTTTGGTGGCATCCAGCGGCTGGAGAGTAACGAACGACGACCATCGCGACACCACTCCTTCGATCTCCACTGATGCAGCTTCGTTCCCCTCCCAGTTGGTCTTCAAAGTCGCTCGATGGCTGTTAGGTGGTCGGAGAACGTCTGGGTGGATGGTGGCGGTGACCGGTGACTAAAAGGGATAAGGTGGCGGCTGTTGGGAGAGATGACGACTGAAGAATATGTGGAGTATTAGGGTTAGGGTTGGGTGGTAATGACGAGTTTATATACCCCGATCCCCCAAACGTGTTTCCATAATGGCAATTTCAGCCCCTCTTTTTCCATTTTCTTTAAAAATGTGATCCAATATTTACACTTTCAACCCAATCCATGGAGATCCCTTACAATTTATGTCCCATAAATTATCAAACAGCCCCCAATATCTTAATTATGACATAATCAGCCCCTCCACCTCATTTCTTTTTAAATTAAATTGAATACTACAGAGCCCCTGTCTTTATAAATATTTTTAAAATGAGTCCTAAACTCACGCTTTTAACCCCCGACTTCTAAAAATGTGGCAACTAACTCCTCGAACCTAACACTCTACATATATAATTATTTATTTCAGGCTACCATTCGTTCATTAACTTATTTATTTAACTAATAAATAAACGGGTGTTACACTAGATTACTTCACAATGTGATCCAAATGAACTAAAAAAATCTTGAGATCGAAATGCATGGCCTCATATGATTGAACGCCATTTCTGCACAACCTTCAAGCCTCCCAATTGATCCCATCTATTGGTTTGAAGGGTGTGAGCCTCTCATTTATGATTTTTCTTTTACTTTCTATCCCTTAATTTCGAAGTTTTGAAAATTATGGCCCAAAGTTCTCTTAAGTGGAAATTTAATTTTGCTAGTGTACATCCCAAGTCATTCCCCATCCAAAAACATGAGCAACCTATTCCTAGGTAGCTAAATGGGTGAAAGTTAGGGGTGAGAAAAAACCGTACCGCAATTAAAATTAACCGCATAAACTGCAATCGATTAACCGCAACCACAATAAAAAACCGATGGTGAGGTTCTATATTTTTCAAAAACCTCAAATTTGTGGTACGGTGCGGTTATTAGTTTTCAAAAACCGCAAAAAAACCGCACCGCACCACATATATTATATACAATTTTTTTATTAATTATTAATATATTAAATATTGAAAATAAAACAAGTTTCATGGATGAAATAAAGATAAAATTCTAGAAGACAAAAATGTTGGTTTTTTGGATGTTTAACTTTGGAAAATTGTGAAATTTGATAATTTTCAAATATTTATTTTTAATTACTCGTGATTTAAAGTTTTTAAGATATTAGTTGTTTGTAATTTAAGTTCATTATTTTATACATTATGGTTTTTTATTATTACAAGTAATATGTTTAAACTCTTAAAACTATTTGAACTCTAAAGTGCGGTTAAAAACCACACAAAATAACCGCAAAAAATTCATACGTTTAATAACCGAAACACACAAAAACAAAACCGCACCGCAAAAATAACCGTACCAAATGGTTTTGAAAATGGATTAACCGCATTTGCGGTTAGTGGTGAGGTTTTGGCCAATAACCGCATGGCGCTCATCCCTAGTCAAAGTAATGTCAAATTATATTTTGGGGAATTCAGCATAATTAGTCCCTATTACTAAAATGCTGCAAAATTTTATTTTTGATCTCTAAAACATTTTACTCTACTTCTAAAATTAATTATTCACTGTTTATATATATATATATATATATACATATATATATATATATATATATATATATATATATATATATATATAACTTAAGCCTAGATTTTGAGATGTTACACTTAGGAAGAATCCTACGAGACAAAGTGCAAGAGACTGGTGACTTCCCTAAGGAGGCAAAACTTGGAATCCAAAGTCCTGATCGGTGAAGGAGAAAAATGGGTTGAAGAAGAGGAATCCTTGGATAAAGAAGTAAAGAAGGATGTTTGTCTGATGGCATTCGCTAACGAGACTTTCACTTATGAAGCAAGCAGAAGTTAAAGTACTTTTGACGCAGATCTTTCAAAAGTTTTTAATGATTCTAAGGCTTAGAATTGGAACTCCTCCTCTTTGTATATGGTTAAAAACTTTGTAACCTACTATAATAATGAAAAGAATGTCATGTTTGCTTCTTGAAAAATGATCTTTAAATCAATGAGAAGTCTCTTTCCCTGATGAGCTCAAAATTTCGACATTTCATTCAATTATTTTTCCATTTAATTCAAATATTTTTTTCATAAATTCCACAAAAGTCAACGAAAGTCAACCTTGGTTAGTACGCTCGGCGTACTCAAACTCTACGTTGGGTGTAGAGCGCAATACCAGAAAACGGGCTCGCATCTGGCTACGCGGGGCGGGCTACGCGAGGCATAGCCAGGCGTACGCTCAGCATACATAAGCTGTTCTCAAAACCTTCATGCAAAACGTCTTAATCCTTAAGATATCCATTCCAAACATAGATATGGCCACTAAAGAACATCTTAATCCATAAATACCCTCCTTTCCATTCAATTTTTATTTTAATTTTTTCAATAGTTCATTCAATTAAATCCGACCAGAGAAGGGATGCATGGTTACCTGCAAAAATAAAAGATAATTTTCAAATCTCCATGCAGAAAACATAAAAATATTTATGATAAATTGATAACCAGCGAAATCCGCCTTACAAGTTAAGGGTCAAATCCCCATTTTACACCCATATATATGTCAGAAAAACATAAACGCGCGCAAAATACTTCAAAAGCTACATGCTCAAAAGTCAAATCCAGTTCCTACTTCCTAGTAATGTTTTACGTACACATTGTATTCCACGATGGCATCCCCGGTCTTGGAATCAAACCAAACCGTATGCGCCAACGCATACCCAGTGGCATACCGAAACCTTCCACTGCCTCCGACAATCGGCATCTCCCTGACGTCCATCATCACCGGATTCCGGCCAAGGACACTGATACTACTCCCATTGAAGTCTCCTTGGGTGAACTCGTAGTTCAACACCATCAGCAATGACAGTTCTTTCTGGGCTGCAAATGCGTACATTCCTTGCGCCTTTCCGACCACCTTTGATGACGCATCTTGGCCTTCTGTCAAAGCATTATCCATCATATATGTGTCGCCAAAGAAGCCCGGATCTGAGGTTCCGGCGATCTTGATTGCTGATGGGGTTTTGCCACTGTGGATGTCGTGGAAGAAGAAATGAAGGCGGGTTGTTTTCTCCATTCTTTTCATTGATATGGCTTCTGAAAGCTCCTCGGAGAAAACTCCATTAGAGGGATTTGAAAGGGATGAAAGGAGTATGAAGTAGAAGGTGATAGTAAAAGTATTTTTTAGAAGAGAAGCCATCGTAATTTGTGGGGGTTCCAAGTGGTTTCGAAAGTAGGAGTACGTTCGAGGTGATTTTATAGCAAAGAAAGAAGTTACCAATAAATGTTGATTGGTTGAATTGAATACCTAGAAACTGAAATTAAACATTAACTAGAAAAGCAAGGAGATCGTATGATATCTTTTTTGACGTGGTGAAATAAGTCATGATGTTGAGCAAGTATGGGGTTGCTTACGATTAAAGATCAAGTAAAGACTCTTTTTGACATGAGTATGTCCAATAAAGTAGATAAGTGTTTGGAACGATGAGTATGTGACTAAATCTCGTTTAAATTATACAAATACCTTGAATCTTTTTGGGTTATAGTTGAATGAATCTAGCCAAAGTTTTAAGAGTTGTTTTATCAAAGAGTTAAATATTTTATACTGCAAGGGACATTTATCTTTTTCCAAAGACAAATTTGCAAAATGGTCTTTGTGGTTTGTAATTTTGTTTGGATCGGCTGGAAAAACGTTTAAAAGACCATGTTTGGTTATGGTGCTGGTCTCTTTCAACTTGAAAAAACTACTTTACCTATTAAATAAAAATGTAGGACTCTCTCTCTCTCTCTCTCATGGCGGAGGGAGTACCGGGGCTACCCGGTGCTCAGCCCCCCCTAATCCTCGTCTATTTGTTCACCATAGTTGACTCTTGACTAAGCCCTTTAGTTAGTCCCTTGGGTTTTAATTGTGTATCTAAAAAAATCAAATTTACATGATTAGTCCTTTTACATTGCCTCTATAGTAATAGTTTGTCATTTAAACCTTTTATGTTTTCTTGTCAATGTTTTAAAAACCGGGTTGAACCAGCCGGTCGAACCGGTTAGACCGGGAACCGGGGGAGGAAGCGGTTCAACTATCACCGGTTTTACATTGATTTCTAAACCGAATTGAACCGGCCGGTTTTTAGAAAAACCCGATTGAACCGGTCAAAATAAACCGGTTAAACCGAATAAAAAAATGGAAAAGAACCATTTACATAATAAACATTGGTGATTTTTTTCATATCTATTTAGTTTGCTTAAAATAAAAACATATGGTAAATGTTATAAAGTTTTTTGATGCACTTTTATTCATCCAAAACCATATTTAGTTTCGGTATTATACTTTATTTTCTTTTTGACGTATATGGATTGATGTAAAACACTAAAACTTATGATTATGTGTTATTTTAATGTATTTGGATTTATCTATAACTTATTTTTATATGTATTTTTAATGTTTGAACTTGGAAACATCAAATTCATGATTTATATATGTATGTATGTGTAGAAAAATAGGAGAAAACATGAAAAATATAGAAACCGGTTCACTTGGCGGTCGAACCGGTTAAACCGGGAACCGGTCACCATACCGGTTCAACTAAAAAACCGGTTTTTAAAACATTGTTTCTTGTAAATCGTAAACAGAGCAGCCCATACATTTCCATTACAACAATGTAAATACTTAATATATATATATATATATATATATATATATATATATATATATATATATATATATATATATATATATATATATATTAATTTACATCTCATATATTTTTATTACTAAACTGTTACAAATATAGTTGGATACCTATATTTATATTATAGTTTTTTTAGATTTACTCCTTATTTTAAGAATGTATGATCCATAGTGAAATCCAGAAAAAAGAAAAAACATTATAAGTTTTATTTAGGTGATCTTTTTATTTTTCAATTTTTTTAAAAAATTTAAAGACTTTTTTTATCATTTAAAGGTCAAATATATTTTCATATGTTATTGGGTAAATTACACCATTCGTCCCTTATACATGTGTCCAAAAGCATGTTTAGTCCCTATTTTCAAATTTTAACTCGAACCGTCCCTCGTTTGGTTAAATATTGCACATGTCATCCCTCATTAGTTTAAATTTGCATGCTTTATCCCTTGTGAGACATGAAATGACTATTCTACCCTTTTTTAATTATTTTTTCATTTATTTTATTTTTCTTACAATTATTTGTAAAATACAAAATAAATAAAAAAACCCCACCCCACCCTCTTTCCTCTAAATTCTGACACACATTAGAGTCGTCGAATCTACTATAACCACAACCACCGGAATCTGATGCAACCACCACCATCGGAATCTGATACTGCCATCACCAGTGGAAACACCAGAAGTAACTCATGTCTCGATCCAAGAACAATACACCGATAATGAGTAGTCTAACCCTCCACCATCGACACCACCTAGGGTTTCAAACCTTCACCTTCATCATCTCATTTCTAAGATCTCCCGGTGCCACCAAGAGCACCACTGGACTGGAGGCGCCACGAAGGAAGCATAACTATGTTCTTCGGGGGATTCGTTGACATGAAAAGACGTCAGTGACGGTGCTTGTATCACTCACGATGGTGGTTGTTATATCGATGCAAAGAAAGAGGGGGTGAAAAAGAGGGTTTGCCTGATTTTAAAGAAATAGAGGTGGAGCAAGGGTTTCGAACTGAGATGGAGGTAGAAAATAGCACTTTTGTTCTTCCATTTTGCTCCGACGATGGTAGCTCCGACGACCTAGATTCAACAGCTCCAAAACTGCCACCATCAACTCTTCCGCCTGCCAAAAATAAAAACGACCCACCATGTAGATTCAGCAGCTCCAAGACGCCACCATCTACTCCTCCAATGAATCCACCCATATCCTCCCCCTCCCTCCTTCCCCAACTTTCAAGTCACCATCTCCTCCCATAAACCCAACGACAGAATCATTGTACTAGGGCCACAAGGACAACAACGTCTGGTTGCTATTTGTGTATGGAACCAACATCCCGGTGCTTCCTTTTTGCTCCATCAATGGTGGCTCCGGTGATCTAGATCCAACAGATCCAAAGAAAAAGATAAGAAAGATGAAGACTACTGGGTAGAAGGGATATGGGGAAACGGGAGGCAGGAGGGGTGGTGTGTTTGATGGAGATATATTATTTTTTCTTTTTTTTAATTAAAATAAGATAAATAAACAAAAGAAAACTAAAAAAGAAATTATCAAGGGCAAATTAGTCTTTTTATGTTCAGAGGGACTAAACGCGCAAGAAAAAACAAACATAAGGACAGTCCGAGTTATTTTTTCAAAATAGGGACTAAACATACTTTTGTGCATATGCACGAGGGACGGATGGTGTAATTTACCCTATGTTATTACTACGTAAGCCCCCTTTATTAAAAAATCTTGGCTCCGCCCCTGTCTCTCTCTCTCTCCAAACACTAAGGTCTGCTCCCTTGAAATCGAACACTACCGGCTACTCATTTCTCACTTAATCGATGCCTTTTCAATGTCTCTTACCCCCACCATGTGTGCCTTCTTTCATACATGTAAAATATTGATGATAAGAGGCTTTCAGTTTCTTATCTTTTGTTTTACATGTGTGTTTCTACTGGTGTAGGTAACTCGATTGCAAGATGGTTCTTTAAAGAGAATTAGTGAACCCCTTGTCGTTAAAAAAATAAAGACAAAGTTTTAGTTATACGCACTGCTTAAAAAATCGAAAATCAAATTTATGGATTTGCAAAGATCGCAGCGCGTTGTTCTTGTTGCGACATGACCGGATGAATTCTAGATTTTTGGATTTTATATGTTTTTCGAAATCTGGGGATAAACCTCTTACTTTAAATATTATTTAATATTTTTAAACCTGAATACTCAATCTAAAATTAGTTTAAATATTTTATTAAGAACGGCTGAAAGTTACATTAAAACAAAAAACTAGCACGAGCTAGGAAATTACACTGAAATAGCTAGAAAATGGTTTGAAAACCGGTGAACCCATCTAGCAAAAACTTTTGAATTTTTTAAGATAAACCAATTAAACGAACAATCAACTAAATTTACAAAAATCTCATCTCTTCTCGGAGCCACCTCTTAAAAAATCAAACCATTCCTATATTTCCAAATTAACCAAAGCAGCCTAACAACGAGAATAGCCTCTATAGCATGATGTTTCCAAGCAAGCATGTGCCTCTTAACCAAATCACAACAAATAAAAACTTTCCTCAATATGTGGGTCACTAACTCACAAGAAATAAACAGATGGTCAAGACGTTCGATTGCTGCTGAACAAACCGGACACAATAAAACATAACTTCAACCCTTGACTCAACTTCCATCTGGTGGGCAACCGGTCAAGAAGAGCACACCACAATATATATATATATATATATATATATATATATATATATATATATATATATATATATATATATATATATATATATACTAGGCGAATGTCCGCGCGTTGCGCAGAAACACCTATATAGCTGAAGTCTTTACAAATATATATTTTTTTAAATATAACAATAACGCTGTTGTTAAATTTGATATAATAATTTGTATATACTAAATTGATATAATATATTTATTATTTTGAATTATATGATAATATATACATTTATTATAACTTCATAATCTCAATCGTTTGAATGACTTTTACTTGTGAGTTATATATGAATAAAATTAAATATAATATATGGTGTAATGTTATTTATAGTTGTTGTTATTGTTAATTAATTTTTTAAAATTTATTTGCTTAATGTTTTAATTTCTATCATTAAAATTGTTTAAAACATCAAACATTATTTTTTTGATTTTAAATGTAACAATATAAGCATTTATATAGAGTTATTTTTAACTATTGTTACTGTAAGTTATTTTAAGCTATTTATTTGGAAACTTTTAATGATTATAAAAATATATTTATGAAATATTTTAGTTAAATTGATATTACAATTTAGTTTGTGCATTTATCACTACAATTTATCACTTTAAACTATTTACAAAATATTATTTGGGTTTTTAAGTACAATTGAAATTTATATTTAATTTGACATTGTAATGCGCAAAAACAACTATATAGTTAAAAGCTTTACAAATATATGTTTTTTTTTAATATAACAACAACGTTGTTGTTAAATTTGATATAATAATTTGTATACTAAATTGATATAAGATATTCATTATTTCGAATTATATGATAATATGTATACATCTATTATAACTTCATAATCTCAATCGTTTGCATGACTTCTACCCGCGAGTTACACGTGAATAAAATTAAATATAATATATGGTTTAATGTTATTTATAGTTGTTGTTATTGTTAACTAATTTTTTAAAATTTATTTGTTTAATGTTTTAATTTCTATCACTATAATTATTTAAAACATCAAACATTATTTTTTGATTTTAAAGTTAACAATATAATCATTTATATAGAGTTATTTTTAACTATTGTTATTGTAATTTATTTTAAGCTATTTATTTGAAAACTTTTAACGATTATAAAAATAACTTTATAAAGTATTTTAGTTAAGTTGAGATTACAATTTAGTTTTTGCATTTATCACTACAATTTATCATTTATAACTATTTATAAAATATTCTTTGGTTTTTTAAGTGGAACTGAAATTTATAATTTAGTTGACATTGTAATGTTATATTTAAGTTAACTACTTAAGTATTTTGTCCAAACTATTCTAAATTTGTAGCTTTAAATTGATAATAGTTTACATATAACAACATTTTAAATCTAATAAATTAAGTATAGTATGTTAAAAGTTAAAGAACATAACTTTATAAGTAGAAGTAAATATATTATTTTAAAATTGAAATTTAGTTTATTCAAATTACACTTTAGGTTTGATATCTATTTAACCTTATTAACCAACTTATAATTATTATTAGAAAGACACTACAATGTATCACTTTTAACTATTTACAAAATATTCTTTGGGTTGTTTAAGTTAAACTAATATATATATATATATATATATATATATATATATATATATATATATATATATATTTAAGTTGACCCTGTAATGTTATAGTTAATCTAATAATTTAAGTATTTTATACAATTTGTTCCAAAATTATATATTAAAAATGATAATGGTTTACATCCTAGAATATATTGAAATTAATAAATTAAGTACAATATGTTAAAAGTTAAAAAAAAAAATAAATAAATAAATAAATAAACAACTTAACTTTATAAGTAGAAGTAAAAATATTATTTTAATAATGAAATTTAGTTTATATATGATTAAACTTGAGGTTTGATATTTATTTAACCTAATTAACAAAATTATAATTATTATTAAAAAGAAATTGAAAAGTCATGGGAGTTTCAAATAAATGTGGTGAAAGGAAAAATACATAGAAGTTTCAAATGAATGTGGTGAAAGGAATAATGTTTCCTTTATAAGTATACTAGGTGAATGCCCGCACGTTGCGCAGAAACACCTATATAGCTGAAGTCTTTACAAATATATATTTTTTTAAATATAACAATAACGCTGTTGTTAAATTGGATATAATAATTTGTATATACTAAATTGATATAATATATTTATTATTTTGAATTATATGATAATATATACATTTATTATAACTTCATAATCTCAATCGTTTGAATGACTTCTACCCGCGAGTTACACATGAATAAAATTAAATATAATATATGATTTGATGTTATTTAAAGTTTTTTTTATTAATTAATTTTTTAAAATTTATTTGCTTAATGTTTTAATTTATATCATTATAATTATTTAAAACATGAAACATTGTTTTTTATTTTAAAGCTAACAATATAATCATTTATATAGAGTTGTTTTTAACTATTGTTATTGTAAGTTATTTTAAGCTACTTATTTGGAAACTTTTAACGATTATAAACATATATTTAATAAATATTTTAGTTAAATTGAGATTACAATTTAGTTTTTGTTTTTATCACTACAATTTATCACTTTTAACTATTTACAAAATATTCTTTAGTTTTTTTAAATGGAACTGAAATTTATATTTGAGTTGACATTGTAATGCGCAGAAACACCTATATAGTTGAAGTCTTTACAAATATATATATTTTAAAATATAACACTAACTTTGTTGTTAAATTATTAATTTGATATAATATATTGATTATTTTGAATTATATGATAATATATAAATCTATTATAACGTCATAATCTCAATCGTTTGAATGACTTCTACTCGCGAGTTACACATCAATAAAATTAAATATTATATATGGTTTAATATTATTTATAGTTGTTATTTTTAACTAATTTTTTAAAATTTATTTGCTTAATGTTTTAATTTCTATCATTATAATTATTTAAAACATCAAACATTATTTTTTGATTTTAAAGATAACAATATAATCATTTATATAGAGTTATTTTTAACTATTGTTATTATAAGTTATTTTAAGCTACTTATTTGAAAATTTTTAACGATTATATAAATATATTTAGGAAATATTTTAGTTAAACTGATATTACAATTTAGTTTTTGTATTTATCACTTTAATGTATCACTTTTAACTATTTACAAAATATTATTTGGTTTTTTAGTGGAACTAAACTTTATATTTAAGTTGACACTGTAATGTTATATTTAAATTAACAATTTAAGTATTTTGTTCAAACTGTTCAAAAATTGTAGCTTTAAACTGATAATGATTTACATGCAATAACATTTTAAATCTAATAAATTCAGTATAATATGTTAAAATTTAAAGACATAACTTTATAAATAGAAGTAAATATATTATTTTAAAATTGAAATTTAGTCTATTTATGATTACCCTTTAGGTTTGATATTTATTTAACCTTATTAACTAACTTACAATCATTATTAGAAAGACACTACAATTTTTCACTTTTAACTATTTATAAAACAATCTTTGGGTTGTTTAAGTTAAATGAAATTTATATTTAAGTTGAGCCTATAATGTTATATTTTAATTAATAATTTAAGTATTTTATACAAATTGTTCAAAAATTATACCATTAAAATGATAATGGTTTATATCTAACAATATATTAAAACTAATAAATTAAGTATAATATGTTAAAAGTTAAAAAACATAATTTTATAAGTAGAATTAAAGATATTATTTTAGTATTGAAATTTAGTTTATATATGAATACACTTTAGATTTGATATTTATTTAACCTAATTACCAAATTATAATTATTATTATAAAGAATTTGAAAAGTCATGGGAGTTTCAAATGAATGTGGTGAAAGGAAAAAAGAATGGGAGTTTCAAATGCATGAGATTCAAGAAAAAATGCTAGCTTTATAAGTATGTATGATAATGATATATATATATATATATATATATATATATATATATATATATATATATATATATATATATATATAAACTTTTTGGGAAGAAATCGGCTCCATCTAGTAGGAATAGCATTATCCGGAAGCATAACATTAAGGCTATGTTTGGTGGACTAGCTGAAAATTAGCTGTTAGCTGAAAAGCTAGCTGTTAAATAAAAAGTTAGTTGATAGCTGAAAAGCTAGCTGATAAAAAATAACGTTTGGTAAAACTAGCTGAAATATATAAAATTACATAAAAGGACATGTAAGAATATGTATTTCTATAATTAATTAAGGGGTGTATTTGGAATTTTTTAAAAAAGCTCCTAAAAAGCTAGTCTAAGTAGCTTTTCAAAAAGCTAGCTTATCAACTACTTTTTGGCTTACCAAACACGACAACATAAAAAAGCTCGAAAAATAAGCTAGCTTATCAGCTAGCTGTGGAGCGCCAAACACAACCTAACAATAAATCTTCTTGTCGTACAGACCGTAAAATCTTCTATATTCTCCAAATTTCATTTCCAACAATCAGAATCATTAGAGATTTGAAATTTTCCAATGAGTCATTTTAACTCCTCAAACTAAGACTTAAGAACTCCACCAGTTATTTGAAAAATCCAATTCCAATTAAGATGGTCCCCTAAACGATCTAGAAACGAACAATTTATAACTGATTCCAATTGAAAAAGTCTTTGGAATCACATCTTTAAGGATATCTCACCAAGACAAATATCAAACCAAAAACTTGTATTCCTACAATCGCCAACCTGTTTCTTCAAAGAAGAAAGAGGAACGATACCTTTCTCATGCATGGTATTAATAGTACCAACTATCGAAGCCCAAACACCACCACCTCGACCATAAGTCACATCAAATGCATTTTTTCTGTTTTTCCCACAAATATCAGATATAAGAGTAGCCCAAAACGCATCCTTCTCATCAACATAACGCCACCTCCATTTTAACAACAAAGCAAAATTTGGCGCATCAAGACTGCCAATTTGAATCCCATATTTTTCTTTAGAAGCAATAACCAAGTTCCAAGAAATCCAATGAGTTTTTTTTTTCCATTTTCATCCACACCCCAAAAGAAATTAGAAGGCAACGATTCTAGCTTTTTTTACCTAAACTGGCATACGAAAAAGTGACAGATAAAAAGTACCTATCGAACCCAAAACTGAAGTAATCAAAGTAGAAATCCCTCCAATAGAAAGCATATTAAACTTCCACTGAGATAACTTCAACTTTAACTTCTTAATAATAGGACTTTAATTCCGGGTGAACGACATAGAAGATCCCATTGGAAGGCCGAGATAGATAAACGGAAATTTTCCAGGACGACATCCTATGAAAGCAGCAAGCAATCTAACGTGATCATCAGTCAAACATACTCCAAACAAAGAAGATTTATGTAGATTGATCTTTAAACCTGAAACGGCAAAAAAAACACTCTAAAATCTGCACTAAAACTGCAACATGTAAGGCTTCCATAATAATAATGAATAAAAAGGGGGATATCGGATCACCTTGACGAAGCCCTCTCTCAATCTGAAACTCCAATGAAGGGGTACCATTAATCAACACAAAAGCCTTTGTCAAATTCAAAGCACCTCAGACCCAAGACACCCATTTGATCCCAAACCCAACAATCACCATCACTTGCTCTAAAAAAAATTCCATCTGTTATATGCTTTTTCAAAATCAATTTTAAAAATCAATAATTTTCTTTTTTTTTTCTTGCACCAATCAACTATTTTATTAACCATCAAAGGACCATCTAAAATCTGACGCCCCTTCATAAAAGCAGATTGCTCCCTGGTGACCACATAACTAATCCTCTTCGCCAGACATAAAGCTATGACATTCGCATTGATCTTATACTGAGCACCTATAAGACTAATATGCCTGAAATCTCTAACAACAACTAGACAATTGACTTTAGGGATAAGAGTAATAAATGAGGAATTGCATCCACTTGGAATCTTCCCAATAACAAAAAACTCCTTTACAAATTCAATTATATCCACTTTTAAAAGGTCCCAATATTTTTTGTAGACTGCAAACATAACTTTGTCAGGACCCAAGGATTAGTTTAAATATAATTTGAATAAGAATTTAAATCTGAATATTTAATTAATTAAATTTTGAAATATGTTTAAATTAAATTTAAATTCAAGTATTTATTTTTTAACATTATATAATAAGATAAAAAAACAGAATATTTAAAAGATTAAGCTATCAAGTTACAATGTTTAAATTTATTATAAGGTATGATTACTATATGTATGACAAACTGCCAACATGTTTAATTAAAACATTATGTTCAAACCATGGTTAGGCTCACCCACTCTAATGCTTTAAGAGAGGTTTAAGGAGGCTTTAAGATTTCTAATGTGGTCATTTTTAAAAGCTCACGGTTTACCACCCTCACTGTCTCTTTGCATTTCAAAAGTAGAGTTACCGAAAAATGTTCAAATTTAAAAGTAATAATCAAAGTAATAAAACAAAATTCTCGTTTCATATTAAAAACGTGAGTCGTATGTTATCCAGGGAGTGGGCCTCGCTAGGAAGGTCACCACCGGTTGCCAAGGGCACTGACCATCGCCCCTGGCTTGGTTCTCCAGCCAAGCCTCACCAATCGCTTAGAGAGAGAGAGAGAGAGAGAGAGAGAGAGAGAGAGAGAAATGGGAGTAAAGGTGTTTAGTTGGTGGTTGAATCTTGATATCTCTCTTTTCCACACACCGATTAACTTGATAGCATTTTAATGTGTAACACTTGATCCATGTATTATTTATTTCTCAACATTTTGGGGTTTTAGGCTGGAACTCGACGATTTGGGGAGCTCCAACTCGTCATGTAAGGATCTATTTCGACGTGCAGATTAAGCACCCAACTCGACGAGTTAGGGAGCCTCAACTCGATGGGTTGACGTTGGGGATTACAACCCTATTTTTGCGGGCTTTGTACCCTATTTAAAGGACTTAACCTCTAGGATTGGCCTCCTTACTAGCCTCCTTGCCATGAGAAAATCCTAGAATCGCCTCCCCCTCTTGTTCATTGAGCTTTGTGAGTCTTTGAGTGATTGTTGAGATCTTTAAAGGAGGTTTTGAAAAGTGAAGTATCAAGATTGTAAAGGATATCTTGGATCCAGAAACTCTACATCAAAGGCTGCATCTTGGAGGTATCAAGTCATAACCTTGACATGTAGCTTATTAGATCTCATCTTTTGTAGTTTAGGGCTAGGTTTTGGGACTTTGTCTTGAATGTCCTAAGAAAAGAGGTTTCCAGAGGTTGAGGGTGTAGATCTGGCCTCTATAAGACCTCTAGAGGATTAAAGTTGCAAGCTTGGAGACTGTTTCAAGCATGCATGGACGTAAAGTTAGAAACTTTATGTCATTTGTCCACCTTTGGACATCAGATCTGTGTTTTGGGACGATGGGATGAAAATTTAAGGGCTTAATGAGTCAAGACCCTCCTTATAGGAACTAGGGTTTGGGTTTAGAGCTTATTAGATTGTCCTTGGGGGTAAAGTTGGAAACTTTACCCTTCTAGACATCTCTATGAAGGGGGATCTAAAGTTTGGAACCTTTAGATTCGAGAAAAAGGGCTTAATGCATTAAGTGAGTTGACAGACTGACGAACACGACGAGTTCACAAGGGAACTCGTCGAGCTGGGTTGGAGTTACCTTGATTCTTTTGGAAAACGGGTGAACTCGACGAGTTGGATCGCAACATCGCGATTTTGGCTTTGGGATGGACTCGACGAGTTAGATCAACTCAGAGAGTTGAATTTGACCTTGACTTGACCTGGACTTTGACCTTGACCAGGGTTGACTTTAAGGGGTTTGAAGGGTTAAGTTGTATCTAAGGATTGTTTATGATTAGGGAGGTGGCATAGTTGATACTTGGAGTTGGACCTACTCAGCTACAGTTCTCATTTGAGGTGAGTCTCCTCATCATACCAATGGGTCGAAGACACCAAGGCTAGCCCATTATGTTTTATGTGGTATGCTAGTTAATTATTTGGTATGTGATATGCTAGTTGTCTTGTGATACTTGCATGGAAGAGCCTGGGGGAGCTCATAGCACTTGGATGTCAGACCATGTGGGGGTGCCCATGGCATTCCAGGTAAACACCATGGGGGTGTCCATGGCACTTGGTTGTCAAACCATGTGGGGGTGCCCATGACATTCCAGTTAAAGACCATGGGGTACCCATGGCACTTGGTTATAAGACCAAGTGGAGGTGCCTATGACATTCCAAGTAAGAACATAGGGGGTGCCCATGAAACATAGGTGTAAGACCCTGGGGGGAGCCCACGACATCCGTATATGTTTGTATGCATGCCTTTTTAAGGTTGATATGGTTATATGGATATGTGGATTGTGTGGGGTATGTTATCGGGAACACACTAAGTGTTAGCTTACAACTTGTTGGTTGTTTCAGGTTGTGACAATCCAAAAATTTCCGTTAGTTTTAACGTCGAAATTAATTACGTCAAAAATTAGCCAAATTTATCCCAAAAATATTTTTGACCGGAATTAAACCCGTTGGAATATTTTAAATAATATTCGTCAACCGAACCAAAATTAAGGTGGTATAATTTTAAAATGTTGTCGTGTTTAACGGTAGTCATTAAAAACCCCGTTCGCGGTTGGTGTCAGGTGAACCCCAACCAGGCCATAAGCTCCACCCTATATAAGGGTTGAGTGGGTTTCACTCCCACCCTTTTTCCCCACCTTAGACACACTCTCTCTCTACTTTCTCTCTCTACAAAACGGGTTTTGGTCAAAAATCGCCCCTTCAAGCTCCAAATCGGTAAGTTAACCTTCCTAGCTTGTTGTTTATCTTATCTAGCTTACAAATTCATGTTTAAATTACCCAAAACCCTCAAGAACATGAGTTTACGGTCCAAGAACACCTTCATGGACCGTAAACACTCATAAATGGGGTTTAATGCTCAAAAACCCTTCCAAACCACTTATGGAACTTAGTTATGACTTAGAGGCTTACACGAAAGGAATTAGAACACCAAAATCGGACCAAATGGGGAGTAAACATGAGTTTATGGTCTAAGAACATCCTTAGACCGTAAACCCATCTTCATGGACCATAACACTTATTTAAGTGTTAAACTACCCCTCAAACACCTCCAAGAGCATCCATGAACTTCCTTGAGTGCATAGAACCTTATTTTCCTTCATGATATGCACCAAAGCATACAAAAATATGTCACACTTGAGTTTACGGACCAAGAAGGTTCTTGGACCGTAAACACCCATTCTTAGACCATAAACACCCCCAAAGGGTGTTAAAGTGCCCTTAACACTTTGTATGGCTTGGAATAGGACCTAGAACTTCGTATGCTTAACCTACAACCACCAAAACACATGATTTATGGACTAACATGAGTTTACTGCCGTAAACTCTTGTGTTTAAGGTAGTAAACTCCCCAAGAACATCTTCTTAGACCGTAAACACCTTTCCAAGGTGTTTAAGTGCCTTTAACACCTTACTATGCTCATATAAGTGACTAGAACCTTACATGCATGAGTTAGAACCACCAAATAGCAAAAGAAATGGACTAACATGAGTTTACTACCATAAACTCATGTGTTTACGGCTGTAAACTCCTCAAGGAGTGGTCAATGGACCGTAAACTCCCTATTGTCTCCATTTTGAGCCCCAATCACTCCCTAAGCCCTTGATTTGACTCTAGCATGATTCTATGAGTGAGATAAGACCTTGAAGCATCCAAGAACACCCCCACCATGAGTTTACAGCGGTAAACTCATGGGGATAAGGTCTTAGGACCTTAAACTCTATAAAGAGTTTACTCTTGAAGAGTAAACTCCCTAATTAGGCCATACACTCCCTTAGATATTACCCGGGACACTCCTAGCACTTGACCAAAGTGTTTTACGCATTTTAGGATGCGTATACATGTTTAATTAGTATTATAATTACTAATTGTATGTAAACATATGTCATCATATGATAATAGGTCACTAAGAGTGTTCAAGTCTTTACTTGACACCGATCACCCAACAGGCACCTCCGCCCGATCCACTTACAACAGGTGAGTTCATACCCCTGAATTAACCTTTTAAATGTTTTTACATGCTTTTATGGGGGGGGGGGGAATAAAAGTTAAAACATGCTAGTTATCATATCAATCATATGTGATTGATAACCCGCATGCACAAGGATTTATTACACTGTCAGCTGTTTTACCAAGTATGGTACTATAAATGGTTTTCCAAAACGTCTTTACTTGACTCTCGCGCTGTATGTTTTATTTCAAAACCAGTTATAGAATTATTTGAAACAAAGGTTTTTCTTTACTTATATTGTTTTATCAAAGTTATATTCAAAACTTGTTTATGAAAGATTTTCAAGGATTTCTAAAGGTCTTCAAACTTATTTTACAAAAGGATACCAAGTCATGATTTTCTTAAGTGTAAAGGTTTTTCTAAAGTTTTCATCAAAGTTTTCTTCCATGCTTCTATGCTTCTACTTCGTTAAATGCTACTACTTCGTTAAACGCTTCTACTTCGTTAAACGCTTCTACTTAGTTAAACGCTTCTACTTCGTTAAATGCTACTACTTCGTTAAACGCTTCTACTTCGTTAAACGCTTCTACTTCGTTAAATGCATGCATGTACTTGTATAGTTATATAAATAATGTTTAAAGTACTTAGGAAGGCTAGTTCGCCCTATTTCCTTTTCCTCGTTTGGATGTGGTCTGGTGGGATCGGATATCCGTCCGAAGGTCGTTGAATCATTAATTATATATCATGTATACATGTATAGACATGAAGGTTTACATCGATCATTTCATTTCCCTTGGGTAGCAAGGACACCCTCCCACTCGTCACTCAGAGATCAGAGACACTAGTAACTATTATAGGAATAGTTAGGAAGCTCTATTCACTCTTTCTCGTATGCAAATTCCAAAGGAGTCAGTTTAGTTGTGAGTCTCTATCGTTAGTCCAACACTTGCATCAGAATTCACTATACAAGATGCATCTTCAAGACGCGGATCTCCCCATTGTCGAGTTGGTAACCAGAGTCTCCTGTAGGGAGAGTGGGCATTGTGTGTATAGATCTATACGGGATTGACACCCCCGCACCCTGACTGCTAGCTACAGTCAACGGCCTACAAAACCAAGGGATGACAAATGTCATGTTTATTCCGACGCTTGCAGGGCGTCAAGTACTCTAGTGTCAATCAATATGGTTACGAGTATCTCCATGTTTACCTTATAATTCATGGCCTTAAGGTAACGAGTATTAACACTGTATTTCTGAAACAACACTCTTAGGATCACTCTTTGTTTTAGAGCTTGCTAGCCGTATCTTTCATTTGATATTTTCTGGGGTCTGTGTTTCTTTGTTTTAGACCTTGCTAGTTGTATCTTTCATTTGATACTGTCTGGGGTCTGTGTTTCTTTGTTTTAGACCTTGCTAGCTGTATCTTTCATTTGATACTGTCTGGGGTCTGTGTTTCTTGGTTTTAGACCTTGCTAGCCGTATCGTACATTTGATACCGTCTGGGGTCTGTGTTTCCTTTTGTTAGACTGATTCAGGCGTATCATTTAGTCGATACTCTCCTGGAGTCTATGATTTCTTTGCCTTAGTCAGCAGTATTTTCTGCTGAGGCATATGTCACTTCCCTTAGTACTTTTACTAGTGATATTCTCCTTCTTTCTTTAAAGTCAAATACCTTATTCTAGTAATGATAACATTTCAGGGAAAATTTCTCTCTAAAAACATCACACTGTCGAGTCTTGGTAGAAGACTGCTTTTAATTAGAAAATATAGGATTTTCTGGAAAGGACTCTAA
Organism: Lactuca serriola; assembly: GCF_051521515.1. Taxonomy (NCBI): domain Eukaryota; kingdom Viridiplantae; phylum Streptophyta; class Magnoliopsida; order Asterales; family Asteraceae; genus Lactuca; species Lactuca serriola. The sequence continues at coordinate 143,623,324 of NC_136408.1, read as the reverse complement.
TACACTGTAGACTCTAAACTACTACTTTTTATAAAGTTATTTTGGATAAAATGCTTACTTACACAAATGACACTAAATACTTATGAACTCACCAGCATTTATAAAAATGCTGATACTCACTTTCAAAATAACTTGTATTCTCAGGTCAGCAATAGACAGGTACATCTCAGGAGCTGTTGTTTAAGACATTTTAGTACCGAGCTGCATCTATACTAGTTTATGTATTACTTTAATGCCTCTATGAAATGTAACTTATTTAAAACTACTACTATTAATGCAATGGTTGTTGTACTTTGATTACTATATTGCATGTGTTGTGATACTTGACATGACGTCATCCACCCCAGAACGTTTCCGCCGTTCCGGTTTTGGGGTGTGACAGATTGGTATTAGAGCATTTTTTATAGTGAGCTAAGTATATCAATTCATAAAAGATATATAGCCTATAAATACATAGGGATAAAACACTCTGACCAAGAATTATACTTTAAAATATAACCATATTTTACCCAAATATAAGAACATCTAGAATCTAAACACTCGAACAAAAGTATCACAAGAAGAACAAGAATAAAAGTCTTCGGATGTTGAGCAATACCATCAAACCTGGGCAGTTATGTAATCGTAAGCTGGAATAAATGTAACCTGATCAACTACATTTATTCGAGATGCGATCAACGTGTGCCTGGGAGTGATAGTGGTGTTGCAACAGGTCTTAAACTTACCAACTAGGAATGCTAGAGCCAAACATAAAATTTAAAATACTATGGGAGTATTTTGGAATACTAAAAGACTCACATTAATCCCAGAATCATATTCAGAAGATAAGAAACAAACAAGAATTAAAATACCATAGGGGTATTTTAGGATCCATAGATAACCTTGTGTGAAGAACTAAAAAGATCCTTATTGATATACCTACAATTACAGAGGGTATACTCCCAAGGTTATATATAATAAGGATCCCATAGGCTAAGAATGTGTGGTTTCGCTCTACTTCCTTTTCCTCGTTGGGATGTGGATATAGAATAGTATCACATATTCGAAGGCCTATCGGATCTAAGCTATATATGATTTGTGTACCCTACGTAATCGTAGCAGGACTCGATATGGATCACCCAGTGAAATGTTAATAATCTCTTAGGATTCTTTAGACATTTCCATTCTCGCACGAACCCTGTAGAAAACCTTATCCACTTCAGTACTCGGCAGAAGAGTTGATTCAGACCCCGAAGAGGTTCATTGAGAAGATTTCCAGTTCGGAAATAAATGAACTAGGTTGAGACTATTGAAATCACCAAGTGTCTAGATCTTTTTAGGGACATGGTGGGAAATTCGCCTAAACTTCTGAGGTTTCCAGTCGTCCATCATGAAGTGATGACACCCAGAGTCGGAATCGGAAGTAAGACGGAGTAGAAATTCGATATGTCTATAGGAGAAGAGAACCCTAGGTAACTACCCGAAGGAAACCAACGTCGTTCCCAGTCAAAGATACGAGGTAGACAAAGGGAGCCAGTACATAGAACCCGAGGAATGTATTTTCCTCGTGTTAGTTGCGCTAATACACCCATAAATTAATACAATTTAGTGAGTTAGTGATTACATTACTCATGCTATGTGTTAGGTAAATCGCCTTTTCCCGTTGCAAGTAATGCGATTAGAGCGGATCCACACACCTCTATTGAGGGTGTTTAGCCATAATTCTTCACGAGCCTTTCTCCCCGCGGTCTTCGTTCCGAACTGTTCTCAAATCCTTCCAAGCCGGAGAGTGAACCTTTCCCAATATAAAGGTAACTTAGTAGGAACGACTCCCATCTTATGGCTTTTCCGATACTCATACTCCTACCTTGAATATCCAGACTACATCATAGGGATGTAGGTCGACACTCAGACAACCAATATCCGAGGCATGGGAAAAATTTATGCCTAATATAGTAAGGATAGATACGTCCAGGGTTAACCATCGTCTCTCATCAACTTGTGTTCCTTTCCGTGTAGGAAAACCATGCCTCCGAAGAAGCGTAACCCATCCTCTAGCAAGAAATCGACTCTCCTATTCGATGAAGCTACTTTCCAGGCTGCAGTCTTGGCAGCCGTTGCAGCTGTCATGGCTCAAATGAATGCTAACAACGCCAATGTTAGCAAGAACCCTATCGGGAATTCCGATCCTAGTAGTGGACAACAGCAACCAACCTCTGTGTACCCAGCCACCCAAGAACCTCAACCAAATCCACTGAAGAGAAAGTTCAAGAACGAGGAGGGAAGTACCTCGGATCAAGGACCTTCCGAAGGGCAATGAGCTGAGACAGTCAATACCCCTGTCAACCCTTCCATCCCGACTTCAAGAAAACCATACCTAGGAAACCTTCCTCACCGCAGCAAGTGTAGCTACCAACATCATGGTATATGCCGGGAACTCTTTTGTGCTAGGTGCAACATGAAGGGGCATACTGCTCGCGTCTGCAGAACCCCGGTTGAGTTTATTACATCAACCACCAATGTGGCGACCAATACAGTTTGCCGCCTATGTGGTGAGATTAGGCACCTAAAGCGAGATTGCCCAACGGAAAGAAAAGACAAGGACACAGGAGGAGTCTAACTCTAATGCTTGGGGAAAAGCATCAAGGAACCCGATAGATTTTTGGTACGTCTCTCAATTCAGATAACTAACCGAAAACTAAAAGGCTAATTCTAAATGTACTTACTTCCCCGTCAAGGCGAAAGTCACAACACAGTTATAAAATTTAAAATTTCATCAGGTAAAACTATAATGGCTAGATATATATGTTAAGGCCATGTATAATTGAAATGGATAGACCTAGAGTGAGTGAATGCCGCCTCATTTCCTGTTCCTCGTTTGGTTGTGGATTTAGGGCGGAGTCACTCAGTCAAAAGTCCTCCCCACCTTAATTATACATGACTAGTATATGTTAGGAGATCATAGAAAGACCTAGTGAGAATCCATTCATGAAAGGTACTCCACTCAGAAACACTCAGGACCCTCAATAGTTCCGTGTCGACTTTATCGGTCCAAGTATCCACGACAGTGATACACGGGACGAAACCCGAGATGCCAAGAACTTGTGTGCCCGTTCAGCACATGACTCTATTGACCCTCATTCTATGTCATGTCGATGTATGCCAACTTCGAAGCCTCTATCAATCATGGTTCGACTTCGTTCAACCATGTGTAACTCCCTAGTGCTGTGTAAAAAGAACTTTCACCGTAGCCATTTCGGCAAATAAAGGTTCTTCCGAACCTAAACAAGATAAAAATAATAAAACCTAATGCGATACGTCAGTCGTCACTCTTATTTCAAACCTTCCGAAGTACCCAGGTGAAGCGTACCGCGCGCTGATAACCAACCCTTCTTAGACAGAAAGAAACTGAAGCGAAAGACACTGCAGGTATTCCAGAAGACGATAACCACTCGAAGCCTACTCCGTAGATCCCCCAGAAAGACCCTTCGCACCTCGCAATCAGGTTCGTGAATCAAGAGGATGGAACTCATGGGACTGACCACTATAACTGAGTATATGCATAAGGGTGGTATATAATTGAGATCAAAAAGATTTAAGATGTGTGCTTCCTCCCTACTCCCTGTTCCTCGTTGGGATGTGGGTCTGGGGTGGAGTCGCACAACTGAACATCCGGCTGACCTCAATTATATACGGCTTGCATACACCAAGTATTAATGGTTAAGCCAAGTATGAGCTCTACCACGAACCTCATAGTAAAACCCTTCATCCTATTCCATAGAATAGCAACTAGAGTCAAGAGAACCACTGCGGGTTGAGCTACTATAATGACCACAAATCCGAAATTTGTTGTCATCCCGGTTAAGCTAACTCAGTAGTTAACACCCTCGGTTGGTAAGGAAATCTGAGTCGTAAGAGTCAAGGACATTGACTACGACCATCCACTCACGCTTAATCCCACGAATTAAGCATCTCAGCGGATATCCCGGAAACCCAGAAGCTACGATAAGTTAAACTCTGAGAAGAGTGGATGAGGAGATTAAAGTTCCGAGTGATGGAACCCTGTACTCACTAGATTTGACCTAGATCAAGAAAACTCAGAACCTTCGGAAGATTAGTTGCAGAAGATGCTCGCACTACTCAGGCACTTCGTCCACCCTGTTTCCGACAAGTAGTGCCTAGGACACTCCGCCTCCTTACGTGAGAGAAGTCACCGTCGCACTGTAGACGATAGACTGCATTCTCCGAAGTGAATACTAGAATGCTAAGAACCACAGGATAACCTCCGCAGCCAGAATACTTGAATAAAGTGCGAAAGTGGGTTATGTTAAGCCTTATAACCCAGATCCTGAAGAGATTATAGACTTGACACCAGTCTAGGTGTTAGTCGATGGGTTATACAAGAGCACGCGCTTTCTGCAACTAAAATAAACCAACGCCTTAGAGAATAGTGCATGCCTTAGAGATTCATCGGACTACTAGGTGTTCCACGAATACTATCTCGCGCAGGAATAGTAGAAAAACCTCCCGAGATAGTCCAACACTTCGGAAAATTTGTAAGGATTGAGTTAGCCCGGAGCAGAGCCTGCTATTCATGAAACAGCAAGGCAAGTAAGAGCATGATCCTTTCCCGTTAAGGATCATATTGTGAAAGCGCTAACTAGACAATAATGTAAAGTTTAAAAACTTTCTAAGAGCTCGTCTGGTGAAACCCTATCTCCCCGACCCTGAGGGTTTCTGTTAGAAATATCTCAAGAATCAGACGTGCAGGTTCATTTTGCACAAGATTGAGATAGACACTCTGCAGCAAACAGATACTCGTAGACATGCAATCCATCCGATGATCTAGAAAACCTTGGAGAGCCAATCAACAGGGAACACGAATCCAAGGACAACCCAAGCTTTCTAAGAAACAACCTGAAGGACTACACTTCCAGTATGAGAGAGAACGTTTGGAACTTCGGAATGGCGATCACGCCAGTGATGATCTCTCCATAGAAGTACACTATGTTCTAAGTACTGAAAAGCTCTACCCTTCCGAGAGCTTAGGACCATCCGAGATTCTTTACGAAGATTGGTCCAACCCTCTTCAGACCACTACTACTTTCGGAAATTCCACAAGTTTCACCCCAGATCAATCCACTTCTTAGACTTGATAAGTGTTTGCCCGACGTCACTCTTTGTATCCCACTCATCTTGATAGAAACCATTAGGAACTATAACTTCATAGACCAACCGAATAGGAAGTGCCCTCATACCTCTACTCGATCATTCATACCTACTTCCTTGCCTAAACCTGAATTTCGGGACGAAATTCCCTCTAACGGGGGGATGATGTGACAACCCAAAAATTTCCATTAGTTTTAACGTCGAAATTAATTACGTCAAAAATTAGCCAAATTTATCCCAAAAATATTTTTGACCGGAATTAAACCCGTTGGAATATTTTAAATAATATTCGTCAAGCAAACCAAAATTAAGGTGGTATAATTTTAAAATGTTGTCGTGTTTAACGGTAGTCGTTAAAAACCTCGTTCGCGGTTGGTGTCAGGTGAACCCCAACCAGGCCATAAGCTCCACCCTATATAAGGGCTGAGTGGGTTTCACTCCCACCCTTTTTCCCCACCTTAGACACACTCTCTCTACTTTCTCTCTCTACAAAACGAGTTTTGGTCAAAAATCGCCCCTTCGAGCTCCAAATCGGTAAGTTAACCTTCCTAGCTTGTTGTTTATCTTATCTAGCTTACAAATTCATGTTTAAATTACCCAAAACCCTCAAGAACATGAGTTTACGGTCCAAGAACACCTTCATGGACCGTAAACACTCATAAATGGGGTTTAATGCTCAAAAACCCTTCCAAACCACTTATGGAACTTAGTTATGACTTAGAGGCTTACACAAAAGGACTTAGAACACCAAAATCGGACCAAATGGGGAGTAAACATGAGTTTACGGTCTAAGAACATCCTTAGACCGTAAACCCATCTTCATGGACCATAAACACTTATTTAAGTGTTAAACTACCCCTCAAACACCTCCAAGAGCATCCATGAACTTCCTTGAGTGCATAGAACCTTATTTTCCTTCATGATATGCACCAAAGCATACAAAAATATGTCACACTTGATTTTATGTCCCACGAAGGTTCTTGGACCGTAAACACCCATTCTTAGACCATAAACACCCCAAAGGGTGTTAAAGTGCCCTTAACACTTTGTATGGCTTGGAATAGGACCTAGAACTTCGTATGCTTAACCTACAACCACCAAAACACATGATTTATGGACTAACATGAGTTTACTACCGTAAACTCTTGTGTTTAAGGTAGTAAACTCCCCAAGAACATCTTCTTAGACCGTAAACACCTTTCCAAGGTGTTTAAGTGTCTTTAACACCTTCCTATGCTCATATAAGTGACTAGAACCTTACATGCATGAGTTAGAACCACCAAACAGCAAAAGAAATTGACTAACATGAGTTTACTACCATAAAATCATGTGTTTACGGCCGTAAAATCCTCAAGGAGTGGTCAATGGACCGTAAACTCCCTATTGTGTCCATTTTGAGCCCCAATCACTTCCTTAGCCCTTGATTCGACTCTAGCATGATTCTATGAGTGAGATAAGACCTTGAAGCATCCTAGAACACCCCCAACATGATTTTACAGCCGTAAAATCATGGGGATAAGGTCTTAGGACCGTAAACTCTATAAAGAGTTTACTCTTGAAGAGTAAACTCCCTAATTAGGCCATACACTCCCTTAGATGTTACCCGAGACACTCCTAGCACTTGACCAAAGTGTTTTATGCATTTTAGGATGCGTATACATGTTTAATTAGTATTATAATTACTAATTGTATGTAAACATATGTCATCATATGTTAATAGGTCACTAAGCGTGTTCAAGTCTTTACTTGACACCGAGCACCCAACAGGCACCTCCGCCCGATCCACTTACAACATGTGAGTTCATACCCCTGAATTAACCTTTTAAATGTTTTCACATGCTTTTATGGGGGGGAATAAAAGTTAAAACATGCTAGTTATCATATCAATCATATGTGATTGATAACCCACATACACAAGGATTTATTACACTGTCAGCTGTTTTATCAAGTATGGTACTATAAATGGTTTTCCAAAACGTCTTTACTTGAGTCTCGCGCTGTATGTTTTACTTCAAAACTAGTTATAGCAGTATTTGAAACAAATGGTTTTCTTTACATATATTGTTTTATCAAAGTTATATTCAAAACTTGTTTATGAAAGATTTTCAAGGATTTCTAAAGGTCTTCAAACTTATTTTACAAAAGGATACCAAGTCATGATTTTCTTAAGTGTAAAGGTTTTTCTAAAGTTTTCATCAAACTTTTATTCCATGCTTCTATGCTTCTACTTCGTTAAATGCTACTACTTCGTTAAATGCTACTACTTCGTTAAACGCTTCTACTTCGTTAAATGCTTATACTTCGTTAAACGCTTCTACTTCGTTAAACGCTTCTACTTCATTAAACGCTTCTACTTAGTTAAACGCTTCTACTTCGTTAAATGCTACTACTTCGTTAAACGCTTCTACTTCGTTAAATGCATGCCTGTACTTGTATAGTTATATAAATAATGTTTAAAGGACTTAAGAAGGCTAGTTCGACCTATTTCCTTTTCCTCGTTTGGATGTGGTCTAGTGGGATCGGATATCCGTCCGAAGGTCGTTTAGTCATTAATTATATATCATGTTTACATGTATAGACATGAAGGTTTACATCGATCAGTTCATTTCCCTTGGGTAGCAAGGGCACCCTCCCACTCGTTACTCAGAGATCAGAGACACTAGTAACTATTATAGGAATAGTTAGGAAGCTCTATTCACTCTTTCTAGTACGCAAATTCCAAAGGAGTCAGTTTAGTTGTGAGTCTCTATCGTTAGTCCAACACTTACATCAGAATTCACTATACGAGATGCATCTTCAAGATGCGGATCTCCCCATTGTCGAGTTGGTAACCAGAGTCTCCTTTAGGGAGAGCGGGCATTGTGTGTATAGATCTATACGGGATTGACACCCCTGCACCCTGACTGCTAGATACAGTCCACGGCCTACCAAACCAAGGGGTGACAAATGTCATGTTTATTCCGACGCTTGCAGGGCGTCAAGTACTCTAGTGTCAATCAGTATGGTTACGAGTATCTCCATGTTTACCTTATAAGTCATGGCCTTAAGGTAACGGGTATTAACACTGTATTTCTGAAACAACACTCTTAGGATCACTCTTTGTTTTAGACCTTGCTAGCCGTATCTTTCATTTGATATTGTCTGGGGTCTGTGTTTCTTTGTTTTAGACCTTGCTAGTTGTATCTTTCATTTGATACTGTCTGGGGTCTGTGTTTCTTTGTTTTAGACCTTGCTAGCTGTATCTTTCATTTGATACTGTCTGGGGTCTGTGTTTCTTGGTTTTAGACCTTGCTAGCCGTATCGTACATTTGATACCGTCTGGGGTCTGTGTTTCCTTTTGTTAGACTGAGCCAGGCGTATCATTTAGTCGATACTCTCCTGGAGTCTATGATTTCTTTGCCTTAGTCAACAGTATTTTCTGCTGAGGCATATGTCACTTCCCTTAGTACTTTTACTAGTGATATTCTCCTTCTTTCTTTAAAGTCAAATACCTTATTCTAGTAATGATAACATTTCAGGGAAAATTTCTCTCTAAAAACATCACACTGTCGAGTCTTGGTAGAAGACTACTTTTAATTAGAAAATATAGGATTTTTTGGAAAGGACTCTAATACACTGTAGACTCTAAACTACTACTTTTTATAAAGTTATTTTGGATAAAATGCTTACTTACACAAATGACACTAAATACTTATGAACTCACCAGCATTTATAAAAATGCTGATACTCACTTTCAAAATAACTTGTATTCTCAGGTCAGCAATAGATAGGTGCATCTCAGGAGTTGTTGTTTAAGACAGTTTAGTACCGAGCTGCATCTATACTAGTTTATGTATTACTTTAATGCCTCTATGAAATGTAACTTATGTAAAACTACTACTATTAATGCAATGGTTGTTGTACTTTGATTACTATACTGCATGTGTTGTGATACTTGGCATGACGTCATCCACCCCAGAACGTTTCCGCCGTTCCGGTTTTGGGGTGTGACACAGGTACTTCAAGATCTAAGGGCAAGAGCCCGACGTGATGGTGCGACATGCACTATCTGGCGTTTTACTGGGGACACTCTGATAATATGAATAAAATTTTTGATGTTGTGGATGTTGAAAACAAATGTGATTGGAATTTTATATTTTATTGAAATGATTTCGTACTTAAAATGAAAAAAAAAATTATTGGAAATTTGGGCCAATACACAATGGTCAGTTCTTTTGTTTGTATGTTCCTTCTATCGATGTTATATTCCTTTCCTTTTGTTGTATTCAAATTCATAACAAAATTAGCTCTATCGATTTCATACTTCTCTTATGTGTATGTATCTAACCTAAAATGGATGAAATATATCTTTTGATTAATTTACAGAGCTTATTGTCTTGAAAATTTCAAAGTCTTTGAGCATAATCCAGTTTTTGAAATGTACGAAGCTTGTCGAAAATTGATATATCGCCCTTTTGGGTCTTTAAATTCATCTAGGATTCTGCACTGGGTGTAACTGACCTAATTTCGAGATGAAATTTGTTTCGTTTTTGTTTTTGTTACCCGGATTTGGAATTTTTGTAGCATGATATGTTAAAATGGTACTTTTCGTTTGATATATGTTTAAAATTGATAATCTACCATGAATCTTCTAGTTATGATTTCTTATTTAATCTTCAATGATACATTAGATGGGTTTATGCGTACATATTCATTTTAGTATCACAGGCATTTGACATAATCTACTAGTCAACATAGAGAACTCCTTGTTATTGATAAATCCAATTGTTGTTTTTGGAAGGTAGCTACCCCAGTAAAGGGTGTTCATGGTTAAAATCTTAACTCGAGAGTTTTATAACTCCTTTTTCGACTTATATATTGTTCAATGCTAAACATTTTCTTGGAAATTTTCAACAAATAGTGGGGGAAGCAACATTGATATTAGTATAGGTAAAACTACCTCTAGAAGATCATTATCAAAAACATTGATTTTGGTTTCATAAGTATTGTTACTTTACATTACATACACTTATCTAAATGCATAAATTTTGGATGTTAAAAATATGATATTGTATACATACAAAGATTTGCAAATTGCTACTGAAGATTTCAAACCTAACAATAAGATTGGGAAGGGGAATCTGGATCTGTTTACAAGGTGCTTTTTAAATATTTCCAACCATTATTCTTCATGTGTTTAGAATATCACCAAGCTACTTACTACTATCTTCAATACACTTTTTTAATTTCTAGGCATTTCTAAAACATGGCAAATTAGTTGCTATAAAGATTCTCTTGGTTGAATCAAGTCGGGGTTTGCGAGAATTCTTGACTGAAATAACTATTACTTCAGATATACAACATGAAAATTTGGTGAAAGGAAAGTGAAATTATCTGCCCGTCGGATTGTCTCTACCACTTCTTATGAAATGTTTGTGTTTCGTAAAAAGATAATTTAATGTAACGTTTTTTTAATATTAAATGTTTGTGTTTTATAAAAATATATTTTTTTATGTAACACTCGTTTGCCTTATTGGGTCAGAGTAGGGCTTAAAGAAGACTAAGGCATGATTTTTGGGAAAAGTCATGTGTCACGATGTGACAAGACAAATTAAAGAACACGTATTTAGAGGATTAGTCACGACGTGAAAAGGGTTGCAGCCCAAGCCCATGATCTAATAGGGTTTCCTTCGTATTTAAGCACCCTAAACTCGGATTTAGGGTTCATTTCTTAGCCTCCATCTCTCTCAAACCTCATAAGGCCTAACCCTAGTTTATCTTTGTGGTTTTGGCTTATTTTGGTGGTTTTGGTGCTCTTTGAAGGAAGTAGAAGAAGGATTGGTGCAAGGATCAAGCAAGCAACACTTTCTCATCTTTGATATCACCTTTGTACCATTTGTAAGGATTCAAGCTTCTACTTTTATGGTTTATTCTCTTGGATCTAAGTTGTTTTAATCCCTTTTGGTCCATGGTTTTGATTTGAGTGAATGGATGGAATAAAGTTGGAAACTTTATGGTCCTCTAGAGTCCCTAGAGCATCATATCTTATGGATCTAAGGATTGGTTGTGGATTGTAAACCTTGTATGAGCTATAGGTCATTTCCTTGCCTTTTGACCTAGGTTGGGTAGAGGACATGCATGGAGCATGCATGTCCAAAAAGTTTTCATTTTTATGAACCTCTAGAGTCCCTTAAAGCTTTCTGGAAAGTTGAAGTTGAAGACTTAATGAATTAACGACTCAATTCATAAGGATGTTTCTCGGTTGGTGGTCACAACGCGATGATGGTGGATTCCTCGATTATTTCATCCCGATGTGTTCACGATGTGACCAATGAGGGTTCTCGTCATGGTGTCTGTTGTTTGGGTTGTCCATGACTAACTTGGTTGAGTTGGAGCGTGGCCGAGTTTGGATCGGGCTGAGTGTATTCTCACGACATGACCATGGGCTACTCACGACGTGACGGTCAGTCATTCGTGATGTTGACTTTTGACTTTAACTTTTCCGTCGACTTTTTGACCAAGTTTGGCTTTAGTTCAAATTTGGGTTTTGGGGATATATTTTGAGTTGCGGTCCATGTTGGTTGTATAGGTGACCTTTAGTGCTTGTTTTTGGATAAGTGAGTGGTGTTATTTCTTCTAGTATGTGTCCTTTTGTGTAGGATGTTTTTATAGTGTAGTGATCCGTTAGATTGGTAGATCTGTATGATTACTTGTGCTTGTTGGTTATTGATTAGTGTTTGAATATGTCGACATAGTATGATTGGGTTGAGGCGGTACTTCTTTGTGCTGTAAGCCAACAAACACGGGAGCAATCCAGTCATCAGCTATGAGCCAGGAGGGAATCCAGTCATATGTTGTGGACTTGGGAGTAATCATAAGACGAGGGTCGGGAGGGCATTCTAGTCTTATGTTGTGGGCTCAGAGGCAATCCAGTCTTCGTGATGTGATCCTAGGGGCATTAAGTGCTTAATGACGTAAGGCATCAAGTGCTTAATAGCAGAAGTGAGACTAGAGGGTAGTACGATGGGCGTACAAGCCATTATGTGAGTATGCGCAGCGTACTGCTGAGTACGCCCTGCGTACTCAGCCAAGTTGGATTTTGGACTTTGGGCTTCGGGTTGGGGCTATCGGTTTGAGCCTAGATTCTTAGGCCCTAATGGACCATCAGAGTGGTTGTGTTCTAGACTAATTGAAGGATTGGATCTTAGGTTAAGGCCTAATAAGGAGCGTGGGCCCAATTTGGAAAATTAGGCCATTCATGGGCCTTTATGGATTTTAAGGTTTTGGACTTTGTGTTTTGGGCCCTGTTGGGTCATCAGGTTTTGGAGTTGATATTTAGTTGTAGACTATTGGGTTTGGACCCAATTTAGAAATTGGGCCATTAAAGGACTTATGGACATTATAGTGTCGAGCTTTTGTTTGGGGATTGGGCCTTAGTTTTGGATCATACTGGGCCTAATTGCTAATTGGGTATATTGATTGGTAGTGATAGCTTGGGAAGCTGGCAGGGCAGCAGCTAAGAAATTCATACGGGAAGCTTATGCAGTGTGAGGTGAGTCTTCTCACCATACCAATGGGTCTAAGGCACCAAGACCGGCCCATTTATCTAGTTGTGATGATTGTTGCGAATGTGCTACTGATACATTATGTATTTATGTGAATACCATGTGGGTGTTCCCATGGCAAATAGTTATATATACAATATGCTAATTAATTGTGTGGTATTTGGTATGCTAGGTGTCTTTATGATACTTGCATGGAAGACCCCAGGGGGTTCTTAAGGCAATTGGATATAAGACCATGTGTGGGTTCCCATGGCTTTCCAGGCTAAGACCATGTGGGGGTTCCCATGGCAGTGGGCTAAGACCACGTGGGGGTTCCAGTGGCACCCGGTGTAAGACCTTAGAGGGTTTCCAGGGCATCCTTATATGTTTATATGTTTAGCTCATATGTTTGTATGTATAGTTTGCATTATGTCTTGTTTGGCAGGAAGACCTTATGGGGGTTCCCAAGGTAGGAAGACCATGTGGGGGTTCCCATGGTAGATAAGACCACGTGGGGGTTCCCGTGACACTAGGTGTAAGACCGTGGAGGGTTTCCATGGCTTCCTTATATGATTATATGTAGGGCTTATGTGATAGAGATAGCTTTTACAGCTAATATGATATGTGTTATGTGGATTGTGTGTGGGGTATGCTCTGGGGAACTCACTAAGCTTTGTGCTTACGGTTTATAGTTTTGGTTTCAGCTATCATCGATTTGGAAAAAGAAGAGCTCGGATTGATCGCAATGCACACACCTATGATTTTCCGCAATGAATGATTTTGGGATGAACTCTAATAAATGTTTTACTTAACGATGATTTGAAATGTTTGAAATAAATGGTATCAATGTTTTAGCTATATTAAAAATGAAATTTTTACGCTTGATTTTTGGGTCGTTACAACCCACTAACATTACCACTACCACCATCGCTGCCACCACCACCACCGCCACCGCCATCACTATCGTTGTCACCGTCACCACTAGCATCACCCATTACCACTGCTATCTACTACCACTACCACCACCACCATCGCTGCCACCACTTCCACTACCATCACCTAACAGCACTACCACTATCGACACCACCACCAACACCGCTACCGCTACCACTGCAGACAATTTACTATTTTATAATTTATATAATGTATCTTTATATATAAGTTAGAAAATAAAATTTAGAAAAACAGACAAAAAGGTAATTCTATCTATTTACATGCATTTCAATTTTATACGAACCAAACAGAATCTGAAATTAACTCTAATTATATTTTCTTCAATCAAACAAGATATAAAATTATATTCAAATTGTTTATAGATTTATTTTTCAATTCCAATTATCGATTTTTCAAATTCAATTCTAATTACGTGAACCAAGTAGCCACTGTTTTCAAAACCGGACCGAACCGGCCGGTTGAACCGGGAACCGGTCAAGCAACCGGTTCTTCAGGACAAAAAAAAAACCGCCTAAAAACAAACCGGTAAGAACCGGGAGAAAACCAGCCTGACAAAAGAATTATAAAACTTTATACTTGATAAAAACAAACAGGACACACCTTTTATGGGAGGTCCATGCTCTGGTTTGTGAACCATTTACGCTTGTAGCTTCTGTTCCTTTTATAAAGCTTTCAAGGCTTCGAAGTTATATTTTTAGGCGATGTGGGATATAGCCTCTAAACGATCACCTGGCTTCATCTCACTTTTAATTGACTACCAATAGTTCTTTTATTTTTTTGTTCAAATATTTCAAAATTACCTACCATATATATATATATATATATATATATATATATATATATATATATATATATATATATATATATATATAAAACGTCGTCCGGTTCATCCGGTTTTTGAGACCGGTTTAACCGGTCGAACCACTTGAACCATCGACCTAGTAAGACGGTCGGTTCGATGTCCGGTCCGGTTTTCAAAACATTGCAAGTAGCGCATTAGACTCAAGGAAGTGGTGCGGTTTTGGCCGCACGATTTGCCACATAGGCAGGGGAACACCACCCCATATGCAGTTAGGTCATACCTCACTCCTTTTTGGCCGTGTTTTTTGATAGGGTAATGGTAAATTTGACTCTTGAACGCTCAAAACTGTGTTTTTTGATAGGGTAATGGTAAATTTGACTCTTGAACGCTCAAAATTGTTCACATTTTTTTTTCTTTCCTATAAATTTAACCATTTACTTCACTAATTAATAAAAATTGTCATCTTCTGAATCTTCTGAAGAATTTCAAGTTATTTTTGATATTTAATTTGGATCCACCGGATGACTCGAGATGCGAGTTCTCGAAGAACAACTCTATGTAATATGGTTTAGTTATTTTATTTGTGTTTTTTTAAGTTATTTTAATCGTTTGATGTGTGTTTCTTAAGTTTGTAGGATTTTTTTAATGTTGTGTGGTTTTTTTTTTTTTTTTTTTTAATTTTTAGTCAACCAATGTAATGTTTTTTTATTTTGAAGTATTGAAAATTATGTTTTTTTTTTATTAGAAAAGAAGTTTTATTTAATTAAATTATTAAAAAAATATAGTACCAAATTTTTGGGTGCAGTAACAACCATACTTATATTATAAAAAATGATGTGGGTACGCGGACACCGTCGGGGTGTTTGGCTTAGCTTTGGGGGAATTTGCGGATAAGAAAAAAGAGTAAAACGCACCCCTAGCCTGACGCCCTGACTCTCGTTCTCACACACACGCCTACTCCTCTCGCACAACTCTCGTACTCGCTCTCACCTGCAGACGACGAAGACACAGCGGACGGCGGCGACCTCTTGGCTCCTGCTTCAATCGGCGACTTCCTCCTCCTGCTCCGGTACAAAATCTGAAATCCTAGCTTTGATTTTTCTGATTAACACTATATTCCTAATTGTTTCTCTGTCTTTCTGATTTTGCTGCAATGTTGTGATTGCTCCCATGACCAATCGAGTAACATGAATCTGGAAGAGTTTACATTTTAGTGTCATTTTGTTATTTTGACTTAGAGTTATATTCAAGAAATAGAAACTTGATTTCAGTGTGGGGATGAAGCTACTTGTACGAATCGGTCTTACCTTTCCGTTTCCCAAACCTATTTTCGGAAAATCAAATCCAGATCAAGTTGAATTTGCAGAAGTAGCTTCATCTGCCCCTTATATTTGTTACTTGTGCTGCTTCCTTGGTCATGTTAGCGACTTTTTAGTTGATACAGTGTTTCTTTTACAAGATAATTGTAACTGAATTTAGTCATAAGCATTCAACCTAGTGCCTAGAAATGATTTGAAGACTTACTGATATACGATGATTGTTGGCACAATGAAGAATTATGTAATTAAGTAAACAAGTTCAGATGCTTTTGGTTCAGTAGATTCTCTGTTTAAGGGATATGTTGACAATTTCAATTAAATAAACAATCATTTTTTAGTTCATCATCAATGAAAGAAACACTCATACATTGCTTACATAGATGGAGAGAAGAAGTATAGCTGAAGAGCTTTATTCAGAGATCTTGGAACCAAAAGCAGATATGAATCAAACATCACTTTCTGATATAAAACAATCCAATTCACTAGGTATGAATCCTATGTTACCTTTTTGTGACTTATACTAAATTTTTTTATTAGAAAGTAATTGAACTTAACCAGAACAAAGATAAGAAATAGAAATGTTAAATGATTAGAACAAATAACACCAATAGTTGTTTAATCTTTCCTTTTTCTTATTATAGCATATTACTTTCAGTTATTCCAAATTACAACATTATACTTTAAAATTATTTTTATTAGAACATTGCACTTTGAAAAATCTATAGAATTAACACGATTTCATCCAAATAGAGAGTGATTTCGACTGCTATAACTGTATAGATCTTTCAAAGTATAATGTCATAATAAGAAAAGAATGAAAGTATAATACAAAGCTGTGTAGATTATTTAGAAGACAATGCCATAAAAATAAGAGTTCAAAGTATATTGTTGTAATAGAAAGAAATGAAAGTTTTTAGATGAATGCACACAAGGTGTTCGATGAAATGCCCCATAGACTAAAACCACAAGAATTTTAGTTTTTTTATGAAGTAGAAAGCACCAAGGGGTATATTGGGTAGCTGATTTTAAGATCATTACACAATTCCATATACTCTACAAATAAATAAAACTACATTATTGCTATTTATTTCAGAAGTTGAGGATCAACAATGGTGTGAAGATGACTCATCATGGAATGGTTCAGATGAGAAACTTGATCAATCATCTGACCTAAACAGGGAATGGCAAAAAAGAAAAAACCAATTCCATGCGGTATCCTATCCTCAATTCATACAAAAAAAAATTATAATAACATATAATTTTATTTTTTTACCTAAATCTTAATAATTTATTGAGTAAATTACACGAATGGTCCCTATTGTTTAGGGTAATTTGCACGTTTGGTCCCTAACTTATTTTTTTAACTCGCAATGTCCCTATTGTTTGTTTTTGTTACGTGCTTGGTCCCTACTGTTTGTTTTTGTTACGCGTTTGGTCCCTGTCTTAAATAAAAAGACTATTAATTAAATACGGAAAAATGGTGGGGTATGTAAGGTAAGGTGAAGGGGTGAGGTTGGGGGTATGTTTATTTAAATAAATTAAAAAATCATGGGCAAAATAGTGTTTTTAGGTAAGACAGGGACTAAACATGTAACAAAAACAAATCATAGGGACCTTCCGAGTTAAAAAAATAAGATAGGGACCAAACGTACAAATTACCCTAAACCATAGGGACCATTCGTGTAATTTACTCTAATTTATTAGATTGGATATCGTGATGGGCTTTTAGCTGGAAAAGAAGCTTCAGCACAAGTAGGTTTTAATATCGGCTTCAAGGAATCTGTAATCGATGGATTTAATTGGGGTGTCATTAGAGGCGTTACTGGGTACTCTTTCTTCTCTTACTTTTTTTTTTTTTTTTTTTTTTTTTTTTTTTTTTTTTTTTTTTTTTTACGTTAAGTCAAAAGGAAACATTAATTTGTGTAGAGCTTTGGATTGCCTTTCTGATGAATTAAAAGAGAAGTTGATAGAATCAAAGGAAACAAGAAGCAAGTTTCATGAATTATATGAATCTGTGAATAATCTATCAACAACAGATGCACAAAAAATGTTTCAAGATGATGGTGTACTTTATAGTTACTCTGAAAAACTTGAGTCTCTTATTGTGGAATCCCCTACAATTGTGGTGCAATTAAGGGATAAAATAAATGATGCTTCGTCATCGGGTCAAAAGCCTTTAAATCAATGAGCTAATCATGTTAACAAATAGCTTGTGATTAATCTCATTATCTTGTTAGTTTGTTTGAGATTATTTCTTTTGATTGATATATGATACAAATATACTTTGTTTTATACACATTGGGTCCTTATAGATGGTATGATACGCTCTATACTAAAAAGGAATATACTAAAAAGGAAAGTCAGTGGTTTGACTTTGCTTTTCACCGTTTAGTCCATGCACTTTTTATTTTTTTCACTTTTATCCTTTTATTTTGTAAAATGACACTTTATACCTTTTGCTTTTCAAAATTATGTTTTTACCCCCTTTAACTTTTAAAAACCTTCTAAATTATCATTTATATCATTTTTATTTTCTAAACTTTTGTATTTACCCCCGTAGTTTGATTTTACTATAGTTGTCACTCTCAACTTTATAAAATATCACTTTTACTCCCTACACTTTAAAAGAGTTTCTCTTTTTTTAAATACATTATTGTGGTTGCAATCTTACACCCCTTTATTTTATGAACTTTCATGTTTTCCCATGTACTATATATACTCTAATATTCCTATCCACGGGTTTTATCTACGTTGCAGTGTTATTTTTTATTTTTGTTATTTATTTTTTTTCTTGCTTATTTTTAAGCATTTTTTTTATATGGTTGTAGTTCGTTACTTTTGTGTTTTGGCAATTAAGTCCTACGTTTCTATGCATGGCTTTGGTCCTAACTTTTGTGGGTAGGAACTTAAGTTATCTTAACCTTATATTGCTACTTAAAGAGTTTTTCAACTTAAATCCATTACTACTGCCGCAACGCATGTTGAGAAAAATCTTACTTGTAATTTGTGAGATAAAATAATTTGTTTAAAAAACCAAAACTTTTTCGTTTATGGAACAATGTTATAATTTCAGCAACCCATAAGTAGACCCACACAAAGCATAATATCAATAGCGTGCTATGTTGCAACAAATGTATTTGGCCTAACGATATCAAGGTGAGGTGTTCATCCCCCAAGAAGTTGATTGATCAAGTCCTGTCATGAACAAAATAGTGTAGTTTACAAATAGGATTTAGAGGGTGTGTGTTAGCCGTTTAAAAAAACAAAACAGCATGTTATGTTGTCTAAGAACTTGACAAGGATTCGACATTGATATTGGAACTCTCACACTGCACAATAAGCAAATTTCGTCGTCATAATGAAAATTGTGGTTGATAAAAAACAGCATAATAAGCAAATCCATCACTTTGTCATGATGTGACGTATGGTGTTTTTGACTATTTGGGATTGTTTAACGGTTTGAAATGACGTTTTTATACTTTTAACTTTCAGAAAAATGTTTCTCAAGCAACCAGAATCTTACAAGGGGTCAAAACTGTTATTGAGAAATTTCCAAAACCATATATTAACAACAATTTAAAGAAATGATAGATAAAACGTCATTTTTCTACCATATAAAATCAATGTTTTCGAAGGTTTGAAAACCAGTTTCACCCAAACCGGTCCAACGTACCGACGCCCCAACCAACCCCAAAATTGGCAGTTCAGCTTCAAACAACATGACCGATTTCATATAAACTAGGTTCTAACTTAATCTTGTTTGTTTTAGATATTGTTTTTTTCTTTACAAAACTTTTTTTTGTGTTACATAAGCCTAGTACCCACAGAAAACAAACCCAATGAATATTTGAATAATATACTACACCTTTTTTCTTTTTTCTTTTTTTTGTTGTTGTCTTTGGTGATATATGATTACCCAAGACACCAACAATTTTGGTTGCAACATCAAATCATTGATCCTTTCTAAAAACAGTTTATGATTTCTTTTGTGCTACAGATGAATAATATGCTTTAACATTTCTAACATAAATTTAGAAAAAGAAAACACACACTAGATTAACATTACACAAACTTGATAAATGTTTAGAGGCAAGAATACCTCTACAACAACACATACATATAAGTAATTAAACACTTCGCTATAGGAAATCAAACTCAAACCACTTTAGATTTATTAAAATCCATCCTCATAGTTGTTTGATCACACAATATGCTTCTAGTCCATCCATTATCTTGTAATCAATGTACCTTCTTCACCTGCATAAGCATCAAGCTATTTGTTAGAAAAGCCCTAATTCCTTCAATTTGCCTTATCGTTCTTGGATTTTAATGGAAATTTGTGCTTATATACCTTGGAATCAATAATATCAGCTGCAAGCTTGCATG
This sequence comes from Lactuca serriola, assembly GCF_051521515.1. Lineage (NCBI taxonomy): Eukaryota > Viridiplantae > Streptophyta > Magnoliopsida > Asterales > Asteraceae > Lactuca > Lactuca serriola. Next base: position 143,603,192 of record NC_136408.1, on the reverse strand, counting down.
AGTCTTGCATTTGTGAACGCCTTTGAAGTATGTCTGTTATGCGATTCGTATTTGGGTGTTGGGATTACTTTCTCGAAAGCTTCAACAAGCAATGCAACTTTCTTCTTCCTAGCTGGTGCGAGTGTGGTGACTGCTTGTTGTAACGCGAAATCAACCATCCATTCCTCTGCGTTTTTCCGTTCGTCCATCGTCTGGTGCTTCAAATCCACCGTTTCTGCATCTGGATCTGCTACTTCCGGTAGGAAATTTGGTCCCCGTAGGTTGTATTCCCCTGAATCCTCAATCTCTTTGTCGGTTTTTTTGCGTCGCGTTGATTCGTTGAGATTCATGGAGGAATCCGGTAGCTCCTCGCCGGAAATTGCAGGTTTCTCATCTGATTTGCTTGTAGGTTCTTCATCGATGGAATCCAACACCTCCTCGCCGGAAGTTGCAGGTTTTTCAGGTTCTTCCTCGATTTCTGAATGTTTATCGGATTCAAAATCCATGGAGTTTGACCTACTGCATGCCGGAATTTCATCATGTTCTCTCTCGAGATCCTCCTGCGTGTCGGTTAAGCTACTGGTATCCAATTGTTCGGTGGATTTGTTGTCCTTAGCATCAGCCGGAAGTTCATCGGAAACCTTTTGATTCTCTTCGCCGGGAGTTTCAGGTACTTGCACACTGACAAGTTTATCTGTTTTCGTATGCTCTGTTTTTTCTCCATTGATGAAAATCGATATGTTATACTGTATGATGTTGTAGATTATCGTGGTGTGATGCTTGTCGGTTGATTCGGTTCTCTCCGGTGAGTTCCCGCCAAAATCAGGAAGAGTTTCCGACTCTCTAGAATTCTCTTCAAGATCTCCGGTAGGTATAACTTCATCCATTTTTGCTTCGAATCCTATATTTTCATCGTCTTCCATTTCATTTTGGTGATTGATCTTCATTTGCTGATACAAACTGTCTGACTCATAATCATAATCACCCTCCGAATCAGACCACGCTCCAGAGCTCACGCTTTCTTCATCGTACAACTCCTGAAGACCATCGTACAAGCTCTCAAAACCAGTCTTCTGAATTTTCTCTTCACGACTATCATCATCTTCGATCTCCGGAGACTTCATAGTTATTCCGTCATCGACACATGAAGAAGAAGAAGAACAGTACCCCTCCTCCCAATCCATGGCGGAACACTCCAAATTATCCTCCCTTTCTTTGCTGTAAATTTCAACAAAGAAATCTCTGTTTTCTTCTTCTTCTTTTTCTTCCATCACCGGAGTGACAGGTGTGACTTCCATTTCCATATCTGCTTCTGGACCTTCATCTGCGAAGATCACCTGCTCTGTAACAACTTCATCGTTTTTCTTCACACCAGGCTTTGTCTGACGTGGAGATAAACACCCAAGCTTAAAACTCTTCTGATTCTTCAAAGCACGTCTCCTCGCCGACAAAAAACACCTCAACGGCGGCACCGGAGCGTGGTGGTGGCCGTTGAGCGAACAGTAATTATACGGACATACCTTCATAGCCGACGTCCCTTCCAACTCAGTCCCTCCATGACTGAGTTCAAGGTAACTCGGAAACTTCGCGTCTTTCAAAGTCGACGAACACGTCGTCCTCCGAGCACTTAACATCACCGGCGAACACTTCAAAGGCCTCAACGGTTTAAAACTCGGAGTTTTCGTCAACTTCCTCACCACCTTCAAACTCGATGGCTTCCCCTTTTCTGAATCACCTTTTAGAGTCGGAGTCATCTTCCGTACATCTTTCCTAGCATCGAAACTGGTGGTGGACTTCATGTAGTTGGGCGATTGCTTCTGCGGACTTGCTCTTGCTCCGGCGTCATGTGGTCTTTTCTTCCTGAGAGGCGGCGGCGGTGGTGGCGGGGAGGGGCGGGAGTCGACGGGTCTGGGTTTCTTCATGATCTTTTTGAGGTCATGGGATTTTGGAGACGATGGTCGGAGGTATTCCAAGTGGGTATCGGATTTAAGAAGATGAGTTTTGATACCAAGCTTGTTTGGAACCTTTCTTTGAACCATTGTCAAAGGTGAACCACTAGCAGAAGCATAAAGAAAAGTTAGGCAGGTTTTAGGGATATCTATGGGGGGAGATTCCCAGGTTATTTGGTTATTAGAAAAGGTGATGGATTATTGGGTGATGCTGATTTCCACTAAATGGACGGTTTGTTTTGAGGGGCATACTTTTGGATAAATATTCAATAACATAATCAGGACTTTTAAATTATATGAATTATTACCCATCAACTTTATGTGACTATTATTTAGTGATGGAATACCTCCAGCCTAAGTATCTATCTAAACGAGTCGAGTTGAATCTGGTATGTCGAGTTTGAAATCCGATTCGAATAGAAAAGAAAACTCTATTCTAGCTCGATTGAGTAAGTTTGATAAAAATACTGACAGTTTCGAGTTTCGACTTTCGAGTTTCATTCGACTTGATTAGTTATTAAAATAAAATTACATAATTTTTTTTAATGAAAACACTATTAAGTTCAACTCGATTAGGCTCCGTTATGAAAATATGAGTAGAATAAAAAAGATAAAAGTATAAATCTAACAAAGCTCAGTCAAGCTTGTGAACTTCACGAACTGAATATTTCATTACTTAGGCGGCTCGATATGATACTCGAGGTGCTCGAGTTCCAATCTACTTTAACATCGAGTCGATTCGAAGTATATTTCAAGTTGATCTTTTTGTAAAAAAGTTCATCGAAATTCTAAAATCAACAATCTCTAGCAGATTATATGATTTTAGTTTCAAAAAGTATTATATGTTAGGTATGGGTGAGTGGTTCATGGATCAGACTGGATAGATCCTGAATTAGATCAAAACCGAATTAACATTTTGTACAATCCAAAGACTAAGTTGAATATGTATATATCGTGTGTCTTGATTCAATTCGATTTTGATCGTTTTTCGGTTCAATTCGTTTTTCAGGATGTAATCTAGGGATTGCATCGAAGCCAAACTAACATTTTTACAAACCAAAGATCGAACTGAAGATTAGAATATATGTATAGGGTCCTGGTTCAATTCTGTTTCGGTTGGTTCGGTTTTTACAGCCCATGTCTAGTTGTTTGTTCGGATAGGAGAACCAATTAGCTACATTGTCGTCGTGAGCGCAAGTTGTATAAAGAACTTATATCCCAGATCATAAACATGTCATTCTGGAATCAACCAACCTAATAATGTCGTGTATATATGTATGATAATTGATAAAGTTGTAAAAAGGGTAAATGTGAATATGTGATTCTAAGTCACAATATCTAAAAAGAGATTATGTTTAATTTGAACTGAAATTTTACTTTAGAACTTTTACTTATTTCGTGTTTAGGTAACCATGAAAAGACTAAAAAATTTGTGTAAGATCAGACTCGTCTATCATGTAATAATGTTAAATCAGTCTTGGAGGTTTGGAGTTGTGTTCGATATGCATAATGTAGTTATTAGTTTAATTTTTAAACTTAGTGACATATGTTTTAATGAAATCAGTAGCTTATAAACAAGTTTTATTATGAAAAATATATATTTGATTTACCTTATTGATATGCTTATTGACATTTTCTACAATTCTAAAATAAATAATATATTTATTTTTCACTATATATTCTTATATGTTTATTTTATATCATTTTTTATCGACTAGTTTTTATCAGATAATATTGTTTTATCAACTAACTTATTTATGGTAAAAGTTAATTTTAGTTAATGACTAGCTTTTTTATGTTAAAAACCAACTATTTAGAAATACAACTTAAAGGAAATATGTAATTATCAAATTTATGTTTGTGCATTTGTATGCTACATTGCATGACTAGATAATTTTAGAATTATGTATAATTTCAAAGAGCTAGTAAAAAGTATGTGAGTGGAAAGAAGGTGAAGCATGATTTTGAGATGAATTAATAACGATTAGATATGAAGTAGTTGGTTTTGGTTAAACGGAAATTTTGAATAAGTTTATTTGGTTTGATTATTGATTTTAGTTGTTCAATATAACTAAATTGAGTAGCAAACGTTTATTATTATCAAAATTTTTATTTTAAATTATCTACTAATTATTATAATTAGAAAACTGAAAAGAAGCATATTACAACGTCATTCTAGCGGTCGCCATAGTCGACACCTAATATAAAATAGCTTAATCATAATATTTCTAAAAATAGGAAGATGATGTTAGAACTTATTTTATCTCTTGACTATTACTTAAATACCATCACCTTAAGCAATGTGAGTATAAAAGTAAAATATAACAAGTGATAAAAATGGAATAGTATGTGCCTCCATCACATAATATTGCATTGTTTTAATGATATTCGTACCAGCTTTCATATATGATTAATCTCTCGTATCGATTGTAAGGCTTAACTCTCATAGTCCAGAGTCACTATATTGAATATCCATAGCTATAGGAATAAATGACAACTATATTCGATTCGATAGTGGTCACTACTTAAATCGTTAACAGTGTATTTATTTAAGATAATATATATATATATATATATATATATATATATATATATATATATATATATATATATATATATATGAAAGGAAACTTCCCTAACGAAGGTTTCCGGACCAGCTGTTGTGTATCAACTAATCACCCGCTGCAAACATGAGGCTTTACCTCATACTCTGAAGTCAGACAAACCCCCATGGCCACAATGGCTTAGTAGTGTCAAGATTTTAACATGGGTCAATATTATTTAAGACAATATTGATGCCTAGCTTTATTAAGTTTTATGATGTGTTCAATATAGAGCTTTTGAGAGTAACAAAAAACTCGATTTAAAATAATAATAATAATAATAAAAAAATTAGAAGTTTAAGCTTAAAACTTTCACTTTAAATATCTAAATCCAAAGCTAACTAAGTAGCTTTTATAAGCATTAGTTTTTGATTTTTTTGTAATTTATTTAAAAGGTTATAACTATTTTGTCGAACAATTCTACACAAAATCATGTTAGAATTAAAGTTTCAGCCTGTAGCTAGTTTACCAAACACATTTTAATTTTAAAAGTATTTAAATTACGATAATTATTGATTGCACAACGATCGATCAAAAGTTTGGATCTTATTTTTCTACAAGAGCACGAGAGAATTATGCTTTTGTTTTTAGTAACACCACATCAATTAATATGATTAAAGTAGTCTACGATGATTTTGGAAAAACATCTATTGTATATGAACAAGACAAATTTTAAAAATTTCTCCATTTATTATAACATAGCCCCTATATATTGATTTCAACCTGTAGAAGTCAGAATTTATAATTTATACTGATTAAAAGTTGTAGATATGCATTATTGTGTTGCATATCTATTATGACATTTTAAATAGAGGGAGGATTTGGCCAAATAAATATTTATGCATAAGTGAGTGTAGGGTACGAAATAAAAATTGTATCATTGTAGAGACCTACATTTATTTGTCTCATTCCCCTTTACAATATTTAAAAAACCACATTTGACATCATATACAAAATCTGACAGATAATATGATTTTTTATTTTATATATATATATATATATATATATATATATATATATATATATATATATATATATATATATATATATGTGTGTGTGTGTGGAAATAGATAAAAATTTAATTTCTATTCTTAAAACATAACAAATAATATAGTTTTGTTTACAATTTATATGCGGTAAAAATTCCGATTTTATTAGAGAAACTATTTGTATAATACATATTTTCCGTTATTAGTAAACATAATTAAATATAAACTTATAATTGTTGTAACATTCCAAAATTTAAGGCCAAAAATTTCATTTTTAAATAAGTTATTATAAAACCATAAGTAATAAAACATCGATAATAACATCTCATGAGAAGACCAAAGTGTCAATAGTTAAACATGTTATCATGAAATAATATCAGAGTGTAATCCCAAAGATCTCTTACGCGGAAAACATAGTGTGATGCGTTGCGATTGAGCTGACTCATTTCCTTTGAAAACGAAGTACCTCAAACCAAAACTAAAAACCGTAAGCACGAAGCTTATTGAGCTCCCCCATCATACCACATACTATAGAAATCACATACTGTCAGACATACTGGGGTGCCGACCTATCCCATATCAGGCATATCTGGGTGTCCGACCTACCCTGCTGAGCATACCGGGGTGCTCAACCTACCACTGTTAGGCATACCGGGGTGCCTAACCTACCCCTTCGGTCCTGTCTATCGGTAACCGAGGACTATTTCACCCCTACTACTACCACATAATATCATATCACATATATCATAATCTGTCTAGTATAGTTGGGTACTAAACTACCCCTTCGGCCCTATCGACCGGTAACCGGGGACTATTCCCCCTACTACCATTATCACATAATATCATATCATGCTAGCACATAAAACATATCAGATAATGGCTAACCAGACAATTATCTAACAAACAACTCCTACTAGTGGGCCGACATTATGGCCTTAGACCCACTTCTACTGGAAGGTAACTCACCTCACACTGTTGAAGTCCCGTAGACAAAACTCTAGCTGTTGGATGACATGTTCTCGAACTATCAATATCAAAACATCACCCAATTAATAATTAGGTCCCAACACATAACCATATGTTTTTGGAGTAACAAGCTACATTACCCCATCTTGGCTTGATTCAAGCCCACGGCCCAATCCAAAGGGCCAAAAGTCAAACTATGAGTTAAAGCCCAACATATGGCCCAATTTTTCAAATTGGGCCCAAACCTTTACATGGTCTTACTCTAAGGCCCAACCATTTACTCCAGTCCAACATTTGATATTCTAATGGCCCAATATCATATAATCATTAAGGCTCAAACTATGGCCCATCAAAATTGGGCCCAAACCCTCATATAGGCCTTACCCTAAGCCCATCAACATATTCTAGTCCATATGATTATTCTTGGATGACCTGTTAATAATCCAATTACCAAAGCCCAATGAAAAGGCCCAACTCAAGGCCCAATTGAAATTAGGGTTTTCACATAAAATGATGATTAGAGTTAAGTTTTCCTACTTAACCAATTAAGGACTTAATCCATTAACTACAATATTGACTTAGGTTGATTGCAAATGATTATTAATTAATATATTAAGTCTAGTGAATAATTCAAGTGCGGTCCCGATTAAATTCCCAAAATTAGGGGTTCACATAAAATGACAATTAACGTTAAGTGTTTCTCACTTAACCCATTAAAGACTTAATCCATTAAGTCCTTCACTCTACTAGATAATTCATATGGTGTGATTGGGTGTAATTCACAATTTCATTCCAATGGCCCAAATGTGGGTCCCGATACGTCCAAGGCCCATATATCCAAAATTAGGGTTTTCTAAACCCTAATTAGGGTTTCCAACCCCATCTTAACCCAATAAGCCCAATAGCTAGGTCTTTTGATCAATAAGGGTTCATTAGGCCCATTAGGGTTTCACTAGGCCCATTAGGGTTTATTAGGCCCATTGTCCAAACTTCCCAACGAATCAAACACAACAAGCACACCACCACCCAACACGGCAGCTGGTGGCGGAAGCCACCACCATACGATGGTAGTTTGAGTTTTCCTTTTCATTATTCTGACATGATTACAGTTTACAATGAAAAATCCAAAATAAATACACATACTAACTAACATAAACACACACACAGTGGCACATGGTGGCAACCACTACCTCACGGTGGTGGTGGTGGTGGCTGTTCTCGAGAGTTCCGACCAAATAACACCACACTAATAACGGAAACACACCCAAATACACTTCAACTTCACGAGTACTCGAACTCAGCCACCATTTCACGGTGGCAGGCGGTGAATGGAGGGCGTCGACGGGATGTAGCAGCCTTCTAAACGTCAGCGGTGGCGAATCTTGGTCTTCAACAGAACGGCAGCAGCGGCAATGCAATAGGAAACGAGGGAGGTAGCGGCGGCTCCTTCACGGTTCAGTTACATCTCCGGTAACCACGTCGCGATGACGCTCATCAACGAGGCAGCAGGCGGCGGCCTTGTCGTCGTTAGCAAAGGAGCAGCAACAATGAACGGTTTCGTCGGCACTGACAGGTCGTGACCTTGACAACGGAGAAGGAGGAGAAGAATGGTGGAGGCTCGGCATTCGCTTGGCGGCCCTTAGCTGATCGGAACATGGGGTGGTGGCGGCGCCGGTGAAGGAGGCATAAGGTGGTGGAGAGGGGGCGGTTGTAAATGGTGTTCTCTTTAGGGTTAGGGTATGGGTGGGTGATATACCCCGTATCCTTTGAAACTTCACCCCATAATGGCAAGTCTAGTCCCTCTCTTCCTTTTTTTCTTTCGATCCTAGCCAAAATTTACCCTTTACACCGTGCCTCTTGAACCCTTTGCAAATTAAGTGCAAATTTTACCAGACTGCCCCACTGTTGGCTTTTTACAAGCCTGCAATCTGTGATTAGCAATAGAACAGTAACAGGGGCAAAGAAGGAAAGAAAAAACACAGCACAATGCTTCAAAGCTGGAAGACTTTTTATTCACTGAATTGAAAGTGAAAAAGAGATACAAATAATGTTACAATGCCTGAGATTATAAAGGAAAACTTAACGGGAAAACAGGAAACTAACTCTATTAACTCCATTACTCTTAAGACTCGAACTAACAATGACCAAGTCTCACTTATTCAAATGCAGAAAGATAAACGTGCTAATAATTCTAAATTACTACTGCATTCTCCCCTGTAATTTAGAATTTTTATACCTTCTCCACGCCATTTGAACTTCTCATCACTTCAAACATCAGTCTTCCTAATGCTTTTGTCAAAATGTCAGCTTTCTGTGCCATGCTGCATACATGTGTGACTGTGATCTCACCATTTTCAATGCACTCATGAATGAAATGAAAACGGATGTCTATATGTTTGCTTCTCCCATGAAAAATAGGGTTCTTCATCAATTCGAGTGAAGACCTGTTATCAACCTTCATCTCTACTGGGGGTACTTGTTGTCCTGTGATTTCACTCACCAGTCTTCTTAGCCAAATCCCTTGACAAGCTGCCATGGTAGCTGCCATAAACTCTGCTTCACAGGAAGAGAGTGCCACACACCTTTGCTTTTGAGATGCCCAAGTTATCAAATTCCCATTGATGTAGTATGCCATACCACCTGTACTCTTCCTATCATTAACATCTTTTGCCAAATCACTATCTATGTAACCAGTTAAACTGACCCTTTTATCTCCTCTTGAATACTTCAGACCATGGCTTAGAGTACCCTTCACATACCTCAGTATACCCTTTACAACTTGGAGATGTTTGACATTCGGCTTTTCCATGAATCTACTTACAATACCCACAGCAAATGTAATGTCAGGACGGGTATGGGTCAAGTACCTTAGACCACCAACATGAATCTATTTACAATACCCGTTTTGGCTAACAGAATCTTGGCATAAGACTCTTGCTTCAATGTGATCCCTTCACCCTTCTGGTTCACCTCTATTCCCAGATAGTAGGTCAAAAGTCCCAAATCGCTCATCTCAAATTGGTCACTCATATCCTTTTTGAATCTCTGAATATCTTCATGATTGTTCCCCGTCACTAGCAGATCATCTACATACACTCCTATAATCAGTGTCACCATTCATCTTCTTTGTGTAGACAGAGTATTCATGGACACACCTGGTAAAACCTAGTTTCTTCAAGTGATGATCCAAGCACGAGTTCCATGCCCTAGGAGCTTGCTTGAGTCCGTAAAGGGCTTTGGAGAGTCTGTAAACCTTTTGAGGTTTACCCTTCTTCTGATAGCCCTCTGGTTGAGAAACGTATACTTCCTCTTTTAACTCTCCATTCAAAAATGCTGATTTTACGTCTAGATGGTGTACCTTCCAACCATTTGAGCCGGCAAGTGCTAGAATTAATCGAATTGTATCGATTCTCGCCACTGGTGCGAAGACTTCGCTGAAATCGATTCCATGTTGTTGAACATATCCTTTCGCAACAATTCTAGCTTTGTGTTTGACTACATTGCCTTCTGGATCCCGTTTGAGCTTGAACACCCACTTTAAGCCAATCGCCTTTCGATTTTTTGGTAAATCAACTAACTTTCACGTATTGTTTTTCTCAATCAAGCTTAGATCAGCATTCATAGCTTCTCGCCACTCCAATTTCTTGCTAGCTTCGTTGTAGGAAGTGGGTTCCTCATTACTTCGCATCATGAGGAGTTCTTCGACTGGGATGTGTATTTCTTCTATGTTCTCGTATAGATCGGACAACAATCTATATCTTTTAGGAGCGCCACCACCGGTAGAAGTTGAGGCTGTACTCCCGATCGATGAATTTGGTGAAGTGTTTGTCGAATTTGGGGAATTAGGGATAATTGGTGAGTTTATAGGGGTATTCACCGGGCTTTAAGTTGGGTGACCTGACGAACTTGTCTCTTCACTGCTAGACCCGTTTTGTGGTGACCCGTATTCAAATTCACCCAAATTCGGATCCCAATCTTCTTCATCCTCTTGAAATTCTTCAGTGAGATCAAATCCATCAACTGTGAAGCTGATACCAGAATGTGATCTTTCTCTTCCACCTTCGTTCCAATTCCATCCACGATCCTCTTCGAACACCACATCATGACTTATATAGATTTTCCTAGTTTCCGGATTCAATAATCTGTACGCCTTTGATCCTTTTTCAACTCCAAGATGGACAAGACGCATGCTTCTGTCTTCCAACTTCTTTAAATGGCTCTTTGCAATCTTCATATGAGCCAAACAACCAAACACTCTGAGATGATCAATGTTTGGTTTTCTTCCTGTCCACATTTCGAATGGAGTTGAATCCTTTAACGCCTTGGTGTGTGCTCTGTTTAATACATAAACAGAGTGTGAAACTGCTTCACCCCATAGCTCGTCTGGCATCTTTAACGTCTTCAAGTTGCATCTCACCATTTCAAGAACAGTTCGATTTCTTCTTTCTACCACCCCGTTTTGCTGTGGTGAGTATGAAGACGTGTAGTGCCTTGTTAAACCAGTTTCTTTGCAATACCTAGTGAATTCATTTGACAGGAACTCACCACCCCGATCCGTTCTGAAAACTTTGACTTTCTCCCCTGTTTCAGTTTCCACCATGTTTCTAAACACCTTGAACATCTCTAGGGCCTCGTCCTTCGTCTTCATGAGATAGACCCACATCACCCTGCTGAAATCATCTACAATCAGCATGAAATATCTATTTCCTGATGGTGTGGGTGGAGACACTGGCCCACATAGGTCTCCATGAATGTGTTCAAGCCTTTTCTTTGCTCTAAATGACGTGTGCAGTGGAAACGGGTTCCTTGTCTGCTTTCCTAGCAAACAACCTTCGCATGGTTGGGAGGGAATATTGATTTTTGGGAATCCAACGATCAGATTCTTCTCTGCCATTTGCTTCATTGAATTAAAGTTGATGTGGCCCAACCGTTTGTGCCATAGCCATAACAAGTCATCAACTTCTACAGAGAGACACACACCAACAAATTCTTCAAGCTCGATCTTATAGAGTCTATTTGTTGATCGTTGAACCTTCATTAACAGTTTCTCAAATGAATCATAGACCCATAGAAACGAGCCCTTCATTTTGATTTCATCTCCACTCTCTGCTAATTGCCCTAAACTAATGATGTTACTACATAAATCTGGAATGTAGTAGACCTCATCAAGTTTATGTTGACTTCCATCCTTACATTTGAACACAATTGAGCCCTTACCCTCAATTCTGATTCGTGATTCATTACCAAACTTCACATAACCACGAATTGATTCATCTAAATTCTTAAATTTTGACTTATCGCCTGTCATGTGATTGCTAGCACCTGTATCTAAGTACCAGATATGAGAGGGTCTTCGAGTATTACCATTTGATTGCAGTTGCGGACTAAGACTTTCTTCATTCAAAAATACCCTGTTTTCTTCTCCGAACTCCATTAATAACAGGGCTGGCTCATCATCGTGTTGTTCTTGAATCAGGTTGCTTTCATGATTCCGTTCCTTTCGAGGATTCTTACATTCTGCTGCGTAGTGACCGTACTCTTGACAATTGTAACATTGTATGCCACTCTTGTCGCGACTGCTTGAGGCATTTAAATTACCTTCCTTCTGTAGATTTGAGCCACCTTTGCCTCGACCACCCCGGCCACCGCCGTTTCTTCCTCTGCCTCTACCGCGACCCCCACGTGACCCATTCGAACCACCTCGATTCCACTTTTGTTGTTTTGAGTCTCCCTCGACCTTTTTCTTGTATTTTTCAGTCCACTCTTTGTGGGTCAACAACAACTTTCGATCGTCACCATCCCCGCGACCTTTCATTCGTTCTTCATATGCCTTAAGCCTACCAATTACTTCCTCGACGGACATAGATTCTAAATCTCCAAATTGCTCAAGTGTTGAGGCAATCTGGACGAATTTGGATGATACAGCTCTAAGTAATTTCTTCACTACCCGAGCTTCTTCAATCTTATCTCCCAGGGTGCGTAGAGTACTTACAGTGTTGATCACTTTCCCAGTGAAATCATCAACACATTCTGTCTCTTTCATGCTTAACACTTCAAATTCAGCCTTCAACGTCTGAATTCTGGCCACCTTCACTCTATCGGCTCCTACAAACATAACTTTGAGAGCATCACAAGCTTCCTTGGCAGTCTTCTTCTCTGCCAATGTCATGAGCAGGTCCTCCGGTATTCCCTGATAAATGGCAACCAATGCTATGTTATCCTTCTTTGTTTCAACGAGAGTGTTGGCTGTTCTGGGTTCTACAACATCCCAAACACCTTGAGCCAACATGAAGACCCTCATCTTAATTGCCCATGCACTGTAATTGCTTCTAGTCAACATCGGATAGTGTAGAGTGATTTGCCCATCTTTGTCACCATTCCCATTGCTGCCACTGCCTGCCATTTCTTCTTTTCTAGGTTGATACACTACTAGAAAAACAGCCTTTTACGACGCTCATTGCGCGTCGTAAAAGGCTCAGACGACGCGCAAATGCGCGTCAAGGAAGGCCCTGTCATAAAGAGAGACGAAACGCTTTTGCGCATCGTCTATAGACGACGCGCATTTACGACGCTCATTTATGACGCACAATTACGATGCGCGTTTACGACACGCAATGCGTATCAAGGAAGGCCCTGTCATAAAGGAAGACGACACGCATTCGCATGTCGTAACCTTACGACGCGCGTGTTAATGACATGCAATGCGTATCAAGAAAGCCCCTGTCAAGAAAGGCCATGTCATAAATGAAGATGACACACATTTTTGCGTATCATAATTTTAAATGTTTAAAAAAAAATTATTTATAGATTTACTAATTTTCAAATTAAATAATACATTAAAAATCTCATAATACAAAATAAAATACCATAAATAACAAAGATAAATCATTTCACTAATATGTCATACAAATAATTATTCCAATAGTGAGTAAATGTTATAAAAAATGAACTCATTTATATACAATTGCATTATCTAGCTTACTATGTGCCAACAACTCTCTGTGTGTTTACTTTTGCTTGAGTCTCATTTCCTCCAAAGCTTCTAGTCATGCCAAAATATGATATCTTAAATTCATCAAGTCCTTGGCGTGAAGTCTTAGATAGAAGCTTAACTACAATCTCCAATCCTTCTAGCAGACCCTAAAGATCATTAACTCGTAGTTTCGGTTGCCCATCAAAACTCTGGTATCTGTACCAAAATGACCGTTTTACCCTTACATTCTCAAACAAACAATTTTAAAGTGGGGAAAAAAGAAAGGTGATTACCTTGTGGTGGTTTGTATATACAACTGTGGATTTACATTTCCTGAAGGATCTTTATCACTTGATGATATATCAAAGAAAACAGTCAAATAAGTGTCTTTATCAAGTCCACATAGCTTCCATGATGTGGTGTTCCATTGACCTATCACTGTGTTTGCAACAACAGGTCCTTTCTGCAACATAAATAGCCAAAAAAAATTATATACAAATTGGTAAAGATTAATGAACAATTTAGTAAATGACTAAATTGCCACCTTATCCAAAGATGTGCAAGGTCCTATGATCCCCTGAATCTTGATATCCTTTGAACATGTAATTTTAAGTGTGCCACTGAAAGTAATATAATCACAATTCACAAATTCATTATACATTTATAGTTATACATCAAATAATATGATGATGAATGATACTATATTCATCTTATGTACTCACTTACGAGCAAGACCAAGAGACTCTTCTCCTTTCTAAAAAACATGTTTGAATGAATCTTTAAAAATCGAATGACCAAAATGTAGCACCTGTTTCCTGGTACGTAAATCTTATGTGAGTATTTCCCTTCTTTTAGCCTTGGACTCGGCGAGTCATAGGTCCAACTCGCCGAGTGGATGCGGGACCCGGGACAAGTTTAAGTTGGCGACTCGGCGAGTCACAGCTGTTGGATGAAACCCTAAGTTTCAGGGGTTTGCACCCTATTTAAACGACTTAACTGCCCCAAGCCAGCCCCCATTCACCCTCAGAGCCCTGTATCTCTCTCTAGTCTTGCTTTCTTGTGAGTTTGAAGTGTTTTGTGGTGTATTGAAGTTTCTTTGAAGGAAAAGAAGAGGGAATCAAGAAGAGGAGTAGGAGGCCAAGCATCTCTGTGTCATTCCAACGTTTCCCCTAAGGTATAGCTCGTTTCCCCTCTGTTTTTAAGCTTATAGCTCCATAAAAGTCCTTTTTGAGCCATTTCCAAGATTGTGTATGCTTGAGGATTTGTAATAAGTCGTTTGGCCTCTAGATCTAGGCAAGATTGAGCTCCAGGAGCTCAGATCTGTTAGCTTTATGGCCCCATGTTGCTTGTTCACCCTAGATCTACCCTTTTGAGGCATTTTGAGCCCTAAAATCCATTTTGGTGAATATCCACACGTAAAGTTGGAAACTTTACGTGTGATTCGTGTCCTAGAAGTCCAGATCTGTGAATGGCATGGACTGGAATTGAGTAAATCTGTGTATTTAGTGGGTGCATGGCAACGACTCGACGAGTCGTTCATGTGACTCGGCGAGTCAGTTCGCGAGTCTCCGAGTTTGTCCCCTTTTCGTAGTGTCGAGTGAGCAGTGAGTCACGGGGTGTGACTTAGTGAGTCGGAAGCTAAACTCATCTATGGAGGTACTTGGCGAGTCAATGCCCTGACTCGGCGAGTTCAAGGCAATCTCCTTAGAACAAGAACAGACTCGACGAGTTGTTCATACAACTCAGCGAGTCTTAGCATAAGTGTTCATCGGATGAAGATGAACTCAACGAGTTGTTCATACAACTCGGCGAGTCGGGTCAACTGAAAAGTTGACTCTGACTTTGACTTAGGGCATGGTCAGGGGTAAAATGGTCATTCTACCCAAAGGTCAGTGAGCAATGTTTGATTGAGTATGTTGTGGGAATTGCAGCCGGAGGATTTCCGGAGCAGCAGCAGCAGCAGTAGGCAGTCAGTTCTCGATCAGATCAGCAACTACTTCGAGGTGAGTTATCTTCCAGTAGCGGTGGTTCTACGGCCACAATGCCGGCCCATCAGTAGGAGTTATATGTTAGATGATTGTCTTTGTGATATCATTTAGGTTTGCTACTACCTGATATGTTGTATGCTGGCATGATATGTATATGTGATAGTGGTAGAGTTCGGTTGTTAGGACCGAAGGGTAGGTCGGACACCCCAGATATGTCTGACAGTACGTGATGATATTATTGCATGCTAGCTTGTTATGTTATATGAGATAAAGGTAGTAAGAGGGGACTAGTCTCCGAGGATCGGTTGTTAGGACCGATGGGTAGTCAGCAACCCAGAATGGCTTGACATGGGTAGTCAGCACCCCAGAATGGCTTGACACGGGTAGTCAGCACCCCAGAATGGCTTGACACGGGTAGGACGGCACCCCAGAACGGCCGTATGTGTGTTATGAGTTCGTATGGTATGTGGTACGATGGGGGAACTCACTAAGCTTTGTGATTACAGTTTTCACTTTTGGTTTCAGGTACCTCCTCAGCTAGGGGAAAGGAGCTGGCGCGGTAGCAGCATGTCACACACACACTCTTCGATTTCCGCATTTACGAGCTTCACTGGGATTTGTACTCTGATATTTTGATTGGGTGTATGAATTAGCTTTTAGACATGGTTCACTTTGTGTTACGGTTTGATCAAACAATGTTTTTAGTTATTAATATTTTCTAAAGTAATGTTTTAAAACAAATTTTTGGTCGTGAAAATTGGGTCGTTACACAAAACTTTTAGCTAAAACAACAAGTCCACCAGTTCTTTCAATAATCACCTTCATTTCTGCAACTCCAGCCTAAGAATATAAAAAAGATTCAGTTAAGAACATAATGATGGAATGAATAGCAGAGTTAAGAGAATGAATGTTGACCTGGTCAAGGGTAGAAGCAAAAAAGATCCAAAACATAACCATGGCTGACCATTTGCTTTGCAAGTTCCTCTTAAAATTGAACTACTTTTCTAAAATACAGTGTTGCATCTTTGTCCAGATCTTTATGTGAATGAACAGGATCTGAAAGATCTTCGGAGATAATCTGCAAGAAGATTGAAGGGAGATGGAGGTTTGGTTTAATGGGAAGTAGAAATGATTCAATAGAAAAATCGATATCAAAATGGCTTACTGAACTAGGGCTTCTGTGCAGGGACCTCCGATATCCATGCATTGTCTCAGCAACATCTGCAGACACAAACTTCTCGTGTTCTGCTGACTCACCTCCTACCTTTATGACAATATTATAGTATTGGTCCCGACCCGACCGGTTCCATGGGGTTCTGGTTCCGGTTCCGACCGGTTCCCCGGTTCCTTTGCTCATCCATACTTGTGCTGAATCCCCATTACCCATCCCGCCTTCTTGCTCCATATTCTTCTGCCAAATCAGCCAAAGTCAAATTAAGAAAAAAAATCTTTCATCAGGAAGAACAACAGATGAAAGCACATATTGTGGCCATGTTTCCATTCCCACCAGCAACACCATTGACAGCTGTCGTTTCACCTTCCTTCTTGTTTTTTCATAGAGATTCTCTAGATGAAAATCTTGTTCTAAAAGAATTGTCACTGCAACATCCTGGAAAGTAGTGGAGTTTGTAAAGTTTTAAATGAAAAGACCAAAATACCCTCGTTACATATATAATAATAAAAGGAAAAAGGTGTATTACTTACAGAGCCATTCCAATAAGCACAATGAACAATACCAAAAGAACCTGAAAATAAAGATTAAAAACCTTTTGTAGGTTCGGTTCTTTAGAGGTTGAAGCTTTGTGCAGTGAAAACTGAAACAATATAGGGTTCTTTAAAAGATTAAAAACCTTTTATAGGGTTCTTTAAAGATTGAGGCTATGTACTGGCCTGCATATAATAAACAAGATGCGACATTAAAAAATTGATGATTAATAATTGCAGATATTGGGACAACAGATTTCATACAAAATCAGCCACGAGTTTCTCGAAGTTGAAAATCGCATTATTATATCATTTTTAATTGAATCCAACCCTAGACCTCCCCTCCTTCTTCTTCTTCCATGTTTGTACAGTGCTACTGCAACAAAAAATCAAAACTATATTAAAAAAAATTAATTGCAAGCTAAATATTGAAGAAAAAAAACTCAGTGCCAGTTAGTTTTCTTGGCAGCTGAAACTTACAAGGACATAATGGTAATTTTCTACCCCAATTAGAAGTGATTGTAAAAAACAAAACTCTCGATGCCAGTTAGTTTGAAACTTGCAAGGGCAAAATGGTAATCTTTTTTGAAATTGGGGCTCACCAGTGCAAATGTTGGTCTCGCTGCCTAGTCTGTGAATCGACTTCTCCCCTTCACAATTCTGTAATTCCTTAAATTTGAACCTTAGTACAGGTTCTTGCCTCCTTTAAACTATAAAGAGTCAAACCCCCTGAATTTCCAAATATGAAAGTGAATTGCTTAATAAATAAATAAACCAGTATCACATAATCAAACTAAAGTGACCTTGATTAAAGTCAAAATAGATTAAAGTCAAATGTCAAAGTGAATTGATTAAAGTCAAAATACATGCAAAATCGACCTTGAGATCGATTTTGAGAGGCTAAATAAAATCGGAATGCAAAAGATGAGAATTAGAGTGAAGATAAAGTTATACGATGTGAAAAAGAAGAAGAATCGCACCTAAACCAAAGTAAACCTCAAATTTCTGGGTAATAAAGCCAGAAACAGGTGGCGGTAGAGGATTCGGAGAAGCAATGGTGCACAACAGGAGGTGGCGGCAAAGAGAAAAGGAATAAGAGTAGTAAGAGTGATTCAACATAGGCACTCCAAACTAAACAGGAGGTGGCGTTCCATACCAATGAGTGCGAAGCTAGAAGCGACCGGTGGCAAAGCTAGGTGCAGAACCACGGTGAAGTTATAGATGAGGGGAGGTGAAGGTGATAACGTCAGTATACATTAAGAATCGCTCCCACATACTTCTTATTGGAGGAGGAAGCAGCTCATCTCCAGGAGCGCCATCTCTAGCGCAAATCGACCCACATCCTTCTTATTGGAATCCTTTGTCTTAGAGAATAGAGATGAAGGAGGGTAGGAAGCGAGATCTAGGGTTCGAGTGTGAGAGAGAACCGTTATTGCATCGCCGATGATCAGATTTCATTAGACGCACTCCAAACTCAACCTGAATTCGGATCCTTCGAAGGCACCAGTGGGAGGTACATGTTTTCCCTAGATCCTGAACTCCCACCGGATTTCTTCCCAGACTTCATGCTCTTCCATGGGCCGACTTTCTTCCCTTTGCCACTCTGATTACACAAACGTACCTGCGAGAGTCGGTCCTCAAAAATTTCAGTCTCGAGTGATTCGGAGGTGGGACCACCGGTAGAGGAAGAATCATCGAGCGTTTCTTTCGTTTTGAAGGAGAAGGTTAGGGGCAGCGGTGCGTGGGATCTGAGTGGGGATAGAGGGATTGGTGTTTCGATCTTGAACTGGTATCTTGAGATGGCGGAAGTGTGTGCTTAGGTTTCTAGATGCACTCCAAACTCTTAAAGCTTATCGGGTTCGATGTTGGTGGTGGCAACTTAGGGCTTAGAGAGAGAGAGAGAGAGAGAGAGTACATAGGTAAAGGAAGACGAGCCGATTCAAAAGGATGTGTTGATTCAAAAGGATTATTAGGGTTCTATTGTAGGATTCTAGTGTGGATTGAGTTTTTAAGGCTCAATGGCGGTGGCAGTGGCGATGGCTTAGGGTTTACAGAGAGAAGGAAGGAGTGAATGAAAAGGGAGATACTGAGGAGAGAGGGTAGAAGCGGGGTTCTTCAAAATTTTAGAATTTCAGACGATTTCATTTTCCCCCTTTAAAAATGCGCGTTTAGGAAAAAAAAATAAAGCGACACATTTAGAGGACGCACACTTTATGAAAGGCGCCCTCCACATTTCTTTTTTTTTTCTTTTCTTACACTAATTTTAGGGCACGCACAAATGCGTGTCCACTATCCTTCAAATTTTGCAAAATTGACATCATTTTTTAGGGCACACACCAATGCGCGTCCTCTATCAACGAGTGTCATTGTATGCGCGTCATTAAAGGTCTATTTTCTAGTAGTGATATTTGGGCATGTACCAGGTACGCTCTGATACCAAATGTTGGCTTTTTAAAAGCCTGCAATCTGTGATTAGCAATAGAACAGTAACATGGGCAAAGAAGGAAAGAAAAAACACAGCACAATGCTTCAAAGCTGGAAGACTTTTTATTCACTGAATTGAAAGTGAAAAAGAGATACAAATAACGTTACAATGCCTGAGATTATAAAGGGAAACTTAACGGGAAAACAGGAAACTAACTCTATTAACTCCACTACTCTTAAGACTTGGACTAACAATGACAAGTCTCACTTATTCAAATGCAGAAAGATAAACGTGCTAATAATTCTAAATTACTACTACACCCACCCTCTACAAATCCTTTTCAATTTAGGTCCAAAATTTACTCTTTAGCCCTCAACATTCTAAATTCTTTTCAATTTAAGTCGAATGATCAAACTTCAGCTATGTTAACACTTTTAGTCCCTCCTCTTCTTATTCTTTTCAACTTAAATTCCAATAATTAGCACGTAGTTCTTGTCTTAATAAATTTTTAAAACTAGAATCCAGATTTTACGCTTTTAACCCCCAATATCTAAAATTATGACATCTAGCTCCTCGAAACCAACACCTTGCTATATAATCATTGATTTTCTGGCTACTAAACATTTATTTATTTATTTATTAAATAAATAGGGTGTTACAATTGTTGAATTTCTATTAAGTGCAACATGGTGACATTTGTATTACTAGTTTAACCGCTCCTCATATTTATGTGAGTAATTCCTAAATACGATAACTATACTTTATTCTCGTTATATAATTGTAACGGGAACAATCAATAATATTTCGTATGTTATAATAAAAATTAGATAAGTGTTTATCTTTTATGATAAATTTAGTATTGTTATAGATGTATTATCATAACGTTTGAATTGGTATCTTTTGTTATAATTCGCGTTTTTTTGAATAAATTATCATAACAATATCTTAGATATCACCATTTTGTAACATTTCTTTAATGATTTTTGCAATTCGCCTTTAATTCATTAGCATTCAATAACTTTAAGTTTTCTATCATGAATTATTGTTGAGGTAAATGTTCATGTAGTGGTTCAGACTTTACTTCACTCTCTTAGAAATGTATTTCTTTAAATTGGTATTGAATTATTATCTTTTAAGAAACACCATATCAATTTCTAAATCAATATCTATAGCTCTAGCATAACTCAAAGCTTGTCAGAACCATGCTCTTAGTGATCTTTAAAAATAGATAAATACTTACATACTATTCTTTACTATTTTTTGTGTCATCAATATATATGGCTTGATCTTTAAAAAATAGATAAATAGTTACGTACCATTCATTGTCTTATCAATATATAGTTTCATAGCTCATCTAGTTTTCTTTAATGATACTATATAACCATACTAATGATAAAGTAAAACATGCAAGTTCATAAAATGATATACAAGTAGCTTTGATGGTTATTAGATTTTGAACTTTTGATAATATTATTATGAATAAGATTTGTATCATTTGTGGATGTAGATATTTAAAAAAAGCTACTTAAGTTGGTAATCACCAAATAAATTTTGAATTTATAATAAGATTTTGATTTTTTGTTAGTTTATATAATTATGATGATTTTAAAGGTTACATTTTTGTATGATTACTTGTCATGACTAACTTTTTCTTAATAATAATACATACAAATTTTATTATGAAAAAAGATATACCATAACTATAGATCCGCTCCTAAATTTTGAGGTCTTTATGATTAAATGTTCCTACACACCCTAGGACCGCCACCACACAAGGAGAATTATTGGAAAAGAAAATAAGTGTGTTTGAATATGTTTAAAATATACAAATGAATAATTTTCTTAAATGTTATTAACATAAAAGATAATGTTTTTTTGACATCTCCGATAACTAGATAAATAGATCAATTTTATTTTCTATGTGTGTATATATATATATATATATATATATATATATATATATATATATATATATATATATATATATATATATATATATATTTCACTCCAACCCATTTACAAATGAGACATTTATCTCTATAAGTTATCACTTTTACTTATTTACAAAATATTCTTTGGTTTTTTAAGTGGAATTGGAATTTATATTTAAGTTGACATTGTAATGTTATATTTAAAATAACAATTTAAGTATTTTGTCCGAACTGTTCAAAAGTTATAGCTTAAAATTGATAATGGTTTACATAAAACAACATATTAAATCTAATAAATTAAGTATAATAGGTTAAAAGTTAAGAACATAACTTTATAAGTAGAAGTAAAAATATTATTTTAAAATTGAAATTTAGTATATTTATGATTACACTTTAGGTTTGATATTTATTTAACATTATTAACCAACTTATAATCATTATTAGAAAAACACTACAATTAATCACTTTTAACTATTTTCAAAATATTCTTTGGGTTTTTTAAGCTAAACTAAAATTTATATTTAAGTTGACCCTGTAACGTTATATTGAAATTAATAATTTATTTATAGTATACAAATTGTTCCAAAATTGTATCTTCAAAATGATAATGGTTTACATCCAACATATATTAAAACTAATATGTTAAAAGTTAAAAAGCATCACTTATTAAGTAAAAGTAAATATATTATTTTAATATTGAAATTTAGTTTATATATGATTACAATTTAGGTTTGATATTTATTTAACCTTATTAACCAACTTATAATTATTATTAGAAAGAAATTGAAAAATCATGAAGTTTCAAATAAATGTGGTGAAAGAAAAAAAATACATTAGAGTTTCAAATGAATGTGGTGAAAAGAAAAATGATATATATATATATATATATATATATATATATATATATATATATATATATATATATATATATATATATAATAAAAAAAAAATGGGCCATGCAGTTGTCTAGTTTACCCCTCCTCATGATAATTGTTTCAAGTGTATTCAAAATTTCATAACATAATTTTATATGAATTATTTGTTTAGTTATATTTTTCAATAATATAAGTTTTATTGTTACTGTAACAAAAAAAAATTTAGACGACTTTTAAAATGATAGTAAATTGAATCAGTATTTATGAAAATTCTAAAAAAGTTAGAAAATAAATATATTTATTATATTCTATTTGTCCACCATGAACGAAATGTATTACTTTCAAGTCTAAGGTAATGAAAAATAAATTGTAAAAACATAAAATAGAATTATAAACTTTTTGACAAATAGGATTTAAGTAATGAATACTAATCAAGCCAAAATACACTTGTCTTCTAAATGATAACGTAGATGCTTTAATTATTAACACTCATCGCCATCAAACATTGCAGTTCGTGCAACCCTAAATCCTAAACATTAAACTCTAAAACTAAAATCTTAAACATTTATAGGTATAAACGTGTAAAGCTTCAAAATCATAAGTTGGCAAGCAGAAGATCGTGTTTTAATGCATGAAATAAAAAGGTTTGGTTTTGTTGCTTAGAATGAAAGGATGTGGTGGTCGGTCTTTTTTGAACTTTAAATGGCAAAACCGTATCGCATTGGTCGGCCAAAAAGGTTGTGACTGGTGGGTCATATATTCACCAAAGGAGGAGCGTATGGTCAATAATGGTGGTATGTTACACGCCTCTTCCTTTCTTTCTGAAAATTTTCATACCCACATTGCATCTATTTCAAGAAAAACATGTAAAGTAACAACATGAACCACCCATCTTTTTTATAAAGAAAACAAAGTAATATTTCCTTTTGATTTTAGTTGAAGTGTTGCTTTCATCCTAATACACCAAGGTTTGGATTCACCAACTAACTAAAACATCTATTCGTTAACTTCGTTTCTAAATAGAATGGAAATAAATCAAATAATCATAACTAGAAATAACAAACATCTAAATGATAAATAACAAATTTTAACAGCTAAATGCTCTCTTAATGTCAACTATTTTTATCGTCTCGGTTCTCAAATACTTTTAGATATTGCTTGTAATGCATAGCAAGTCGAGCAACTAGACCAACGGTATTAACAATGGATGCGTAACAATGTATTAAATAACGTTTACTTTTTAACGGCAAAAAATATATTAAAAACTAACAAGCAGGATCAAAAGGTCATTACAAAGAAGAAATAGTTAGAGTGTGGTTTTGTAACCAATAAGCCTAATTAAAATTTGACTTGAGCTTCCTATTAATCATCTAAAACCGGATTGAAGAATAATCTTGTCTAGAATACATTTTTAATTGGATTATTAGGCATATGTCCGTTAAACATGATTAAAATAATATGTGAAAAAAATTATAAATTATATATAAACCTATAAATTTTGGATATTACTTATAAGTTTAACACGAAATTTAACTAATTAAAACTCATTCAACACAATGCATATTATCTACCAATAATAATATTTTCATCACAAAACTTGAATTTTGGATATAACTTATAAGTTTAATACGAAACATAATCATATGTTCAATATATTTAATAATCATATGTTCGAATGTCACAACTGGAAATTTTGTGTCATGTAATCTATACATTCAAGCTAATGTGAATCAAAAACTTAAGAACATGATTGACACCTATGATTATGACTTCAAAAACTTCAATCAAATACATTATACAAGTACTACAAATAGTCATCAAACAATTGGAAACCCTAGAAGTCCTTGTTTAAGTCCATTTTGGACTAGGACTCCCTTATTGGATCCAAATGGACCAATAAGCTTCCAATTAGACTATCATGGGCTTAGAACCCTAATTGGGCTCTAATTGGAACCACATTCATTTATTTCAATATTATGGGCCATATTGGGCCTAGAATGAAATAAATTGAAAGCTTTGATCCACGATTAACCTAATCTAGCCTATTAAAGCATAAAAATCACAATTTTATTTTATAAGGCCAATAAACACCCAAACTAACTCTAATATTGGGCTTAGGGGCAAAAAGCCCAAAAATCCTTTCTTCTCTCCCTATTCTCGGCCCAAGCCCAAGGAAAAAGGGAGAGTTGACCTTGGGTTGCCACCTCACTTTTATTTGTTGGGTTTCCATGCACACAACTCATGTTTCCAAGCAAGCATCACTTCAAAATCACTTCTATCCTCTTCTCTCTCTCTCACTCTCGGCCACATCTCAAACACATACACACATTTCACAAATTCTCTCAAAGAACATTCAAGAAAACTCTCTCCTTTCCTCCCCATAATTTCGAGATTTTAAGAAGCTTTCAAGAGGATCTTTCAAGCTAATCACCATCTTAGGTAAGTATTTACTTATATATATGATCTAGCTATTTCATTCCATCAAAAACCTCTTCTAAATCTATTCCAACTTGTGATCATACACCTTAGAAGTCACAAAACTTGAGATTTACCAAGGAAGGGTGCTAAGGCCGAAAATCACTCCATTTTCTTCCATTTTCTTAGCAAAACCGAACCCACACCCAAGGTGAGCTTCATACCCCCTATTTTCTGTTTTTATGAGTTTTGGGGGGGGGGGGGGGGAATACAAGTGAAAGTGTAGATCTATATGTGTATTGTATGCTTTGTATGATTTCCATGCTTATATGTGTGCTTTTGTGTGTTATAATGTTGGATCTAGCCATAAAACCCCTCAAAACCGAGATATACCTTATGTTAAATGATTTTAGCATCAAATATAATTCTACATACAAAGTGTTTCTAGAAAAATAGCTAAATGGCTTAGTAACAATTTCTTTGGGCTAAAAACACAATTTTTTGGACCTAAAATGTGAAAAATACAAAATTAAGGGCCCAAATTGATATATCACTAATTCTGATGGATGAGGTGAGTCAAAACAGTTTCAATAAAACAATTTCTGGAAATATACTCATTTAGAGGATCAAAATCATAAATTTCAAGCTTAATGGGCTAAAAATGACATTTTCGGCCCAATGAGGCCCATTATGCGAGATTTTCTGTTTTGGAGGGCCAAAACTGTGTTTTTCTGTAAAACAGTGGACTATAAGTGTTCCAAGTCCTTTTCAAAGGTTTAAAATGTTTTCTAAATTTAAAAAGGACCAAAGTTGCAAAAATTTTACAATTTGGGCCAAAATTGTCAAAGTTGCGAAAAAGAAGGGTTATAACCGAGAAAACTGAAATTTCAGGGACTTAAACTGTTTTCATTGATAAATATGCTGAAAAACATCAATTTCAATGATTTTTGGTGTTAAAATGTCAAGAAAATTGATTTAAGGACCAAACTGGAAAGTATTTAATTAAAGGGTTGAAAAAGTAAATTTTACAAACAATGAGGGGCTGAAAACAGAAAACTTTCAAGGCTAATTCAATACATGCAATTTGATCAAACAATGGCACCGCGACTATCGACGAAATACAATACACTACAATACCAAAATCGTTGTGAAACGAATTGGTTCGGTCTCGAACCAATGAAAATCCGAAACTACTAACATGACGACACTACGATTCATACAAATAACGTTTGGGAATTCAATATACATGCGAGTGTGCACAGACGTCTACGCACCATCTTTGGGCCCCAAAAGTGTAAAATCTTGTTTGTTGGGCCTAGCTAGCCCAATGACCTGATCTTAAGGCCCGAAGACCTTTATCCTACGAAGTGTTGGGTTTTACCGACTTGGCACAACGTAGAAGGACTTTCAATGGCTTGTATACTACTGGTCCCCAAGGGTCCTTTGGTATTGCTAGTAAAGTCTACATTTCATGCGAGGCGGGTCGGGGACCCCTCGTACATTTTTTTATCCCCAACCGGTTAATGGAGTCATCGAGGTCTTCGTGTCCTCTTTCTCTTCGGATGTGGGACTACACGTAGTCAGGGCGGTTGGATAACGTGATTAGTACGGACGACGCCTACGGGATCGTTAGTATAGCTGTAAACTGGTCGTTTGTGTAATGCGTGTTTGTAGCAATTAATCATGCTAAAAAATAATCCAACGTCGCCTGGGAATGACACTACACGTTTTTCAATGGTTTCAACGTAACTTCATGGAATTCAAAGGATTAGGAAAACATCGGGTTTTCCTAGGGTTTTTCAATACATACGGACTCGAAATGTATACAACTTTAATGAATAATTTTTACAAGTATAGAAACAAACAAGCATACCTATGGATCTTCACAAACATTTTCGAAAGCTTTTCATTTCAGAAAATATCGGATTTTCTGGTGGTTTTCAAACGATACGAACATTGTTTTTCTTCAAATACCGCTTATGAACTCACCAACATTTCATATGTTGACGTTTTTCAAAATACTTGTATTCTCAGGGAACCAGTGATACAAAGGAAATCATATTCAGTGATGACTTGCAGTTTATTTATGTACGAATCGAACAATTTATTTTTGGGAATGTAATGTTTAAACAATGTATTTCATGTAAACTCTACTGGTTGTACTATATTAATGCATGGTGACGAATGTTGTTACGTTTCATATATATTCAATGTTATGGTATTCAATTGAGTCACGACAGCCTCCGGACGTTTCCGCCGTCTGGTTCGGGGGTGTGACATCGAACATGTTACTATAACCAACATTAACAACATATATAATAATATATATAAATTACTACAATGAAAATTAAACATGTTGATAATAATACAAATATCAAATATGAATATCGTATTATTATGGATTCTTTTTTACGTGAATCTCATCTTCATTAATAAATGAATGTTTTTTTTTGTCAAATGTCAATCTCTCATGAGTTTTGACCCTTGTCATTTTGTGTTATTTTTAAATAAATATTATCCACTTGTTAATTTTTGATTTGTTTCAATTTTTAAAATTAAAGTCATATACTTATATATGTAAAGTATTAAATATCAAATATATGATATTAAATTACAATAAATATATTTCTTCCTTTCTTATTTTAAAGTTGTAGATTAAAAAATATTTTCTGTTTACACTTTAATTTTTAATCTTTTTTTTTTAAATCAACTCATATAATATACGGATCTTACACCTAGTTTGTTATAAAAAATACAATATATGAGATTCCACATAGTAGATTTGTATAATTAATATAACTGAAGATAAATAAATTATAAATCACATAGGAAAGATCATCTAAGCTAAAACAATGTATCGAGTATAGATAATTGAAAAAACTTACATAAGATTTGAGACATATTTCTTATGTTTGAAATATGAAGGTGGTATCTATTTAGGGTTGTGCTATAAGTACCTTCATTAACTAATTTTATCCCATTTAACATCAATTTAATCAATCTTTTACATTTGATTTGACATCATTTTTTTCTTTTATTTTTTCTTTTATTATTATTATTATTATTATTATTATTATTATTATTATTATTATTATTATAAATTTCGAAAGCCATATAGAATTTAGACAACATTTTAAAATTCGGATGACATTACAAAATTTGAACGACTATATAAAATGGAACAAAAGTAAAGTTCGTTTTCAATCCGCATAACGCACCATGCAAATGTAATAACGAAGCAATTAATATATTCGTGATAAATAAAGACAAATTTTGCTTTTGGATCGCACCCAGGGGTGGTGTGCATGATGATGTGGCGGGTGGAGTGCGGCCTAGACCGCACCCACTCCCTCTGGTATTATAGCATTAGCCATCTATTTATCTTATGATCTAATCATAGTACAAAATATAAGAGGCGAATCATTTTGTTTTTTATATGGCTACATGCTATAACAAAATTAATTTTCATAAAAGGAAAAAAGTTAAAAATAAAATACATTAAAAATAAGAGAAAATTCATCTAATGACCAAAAAGAGAGGGTGTATTGAGCAAATGACCATGAAAAACATAAGTTTATTAAATGATCATAACTTCTACAGAGAGATGCTCTACTGAACGACGTACACTCAGAGGAATTGGACACATGGGGAAAGACAAAAAATAATGCTTTTACATAGTTCTGCAGAGAGGGGCACTGCAAAAAGGAGTACACCTCTGCGGAACACATGTACATCACTGAGGAAATGGTAGTTGAAAGCATTAATTTTTTCCGACATTTCCGCATATTAGGTCTCTGTGGAACGATATACACTTCTAAGGAATGATTACTCTTTTGCACAAATGGTTGGTGATTTTATGAAATTAACCCTGCCACCTCATTTCCTTAACAATTTTCCCATTCCTCGGACTTCCGCAGGGCCCCTCTCTGCGGAAGTCGTGGTCACTTAATAAACTTGTGTTTTTCATGGTCATTTGCTACAATCAACTTCTTCTTTTGGTCATTTGATGAATTTTCTCTAAAAACAATCAACCTTCGATACAAAAATACAAATAACTGAGATTTTTGATTGACTTATTGTTTCATCAAGCGTAATTTTCAAGGAAACGAATATGAAGGACGTCGAGTTGATTTCGTTATGTAAATTTGCATCTTCCAGTTTTGTATCTTCTTTCTCCTCATTCAATATGAATACATGGACCATAATGTAGATTTTTGAGTGAGCCCAAATCATTTTTTTCTCCATCTTATGCACCAAGTGCTAGCAATCATATCTACATATGTTGATTATTTATACTTTTATATTAACTAATTAAAGATAATAATTACAATCTATTAACCTTAAGTTAAAAAACTCTTTACTTGTGTGATTAGTTATTTTAAAGTTGAAATCATAAATACATATAACTAATCATATATATAAGTTCCAAACTTTTGAGTTGTGACTAATTAATATTTAGTTAAAAAGACTTTTGAGTTGTAGTGAGAGTTTCATGAATATGGTGCAAGAAATTTAAATTATACTAACAAATAAGCTTGATTATGTAGTTTTGTATCTTTCGAAGTCGTACATTTCCTCTTCATCATTAAATATAAATGCATGTACCAAAAAATAGACCATTTTTGTTCTTATAACCCCATTTTCTCTATCTCATTCAAGTCATCTTTTTTCTCAATCTCATTCTCTAAACCCAAACAATCTCAACTATGTATATGATAAAAAAAGGACTCTTGTGTTAATACACATGAGTTAGAAAATTCTTGAGTTGTACTGAGTGGAAAATTCAAATGAATATGGTGCAAGAAAAATGACATTTATTATAGTATAGTATGGATATGGATATAATTTCTCTCAAAACAAATTTTTTTTCAAAAAATCTAGAACACCCAAAGAAAAATAAGAACCACTGTATCAAAGCAAAGACGTTGGTTTCTGTTTAAACACGAAAGCTCTTCGCAATAAATTATGTCTACTATCAAATGAATGGAAAAGTTAGCCAACACCCACCATCTCATAGTTTTAACCCTAACTAAGGAATCGATAGTAAATGAGTTACATAGGAGCAATAGTGATATCGAGTCGCATACCGGACATAATATGGACATTTTGTAACTTCCTCTTTTATAATAGTTCGGTCTAACATGGAGGTGATCCAAACTCCAAAGTAATTCCCCGGTCCAAAATACTAAAATAAATGGGAACAAGATTATTCCAACGTGGTTTTTTGTATTACCCTTCATGGTTCTAAAAGGCACGACGTGGTGTGTACTTGGCATATCATGATGCGAGGTGTGGCTATGTTGTCTCAAAACCCTTCATAGAGGCGATATTAAATGTGACGCATACGGAGGCGGGTCAAGGGGTAAGGTTTTTTCAAGGGCTTTTTTTTTGTTATTTTAGATCGGGCATGACATTATTAATTTTTTGTTAATTTTTTGTTGTTAGGATATTTTTCTTCTGAAAACTTCGTATCTTTTATATAAATTACACATACACACACTGAATAACATCATGACTCGCCATATCTCGTAAAATTTAAGGTTTGACTAGTTGACATTGCTGCCACACTACGATTCATGTTATTTAGAACATTTTTCCAATACCAAGAGCTCATTATTCTTCTTCCCCTTAAAAGAATCTACACAATAGTTTTTCTAACAAATTAATAACATCTTCCGGGCCTTTATAAATTGAGAAGTAATAGATGTAAAGACTACCTAAAACGATTTTATCAATGTCAATGTTCTATCGAGAGAGAGTATTTTAACTTTCAAGTGAAAAGTTTCTTCATAAACATGTTTACCACAATCTTCCAACCTTTGTTCCTGCTTATATTAGCACAACTAGTAAATCGAGGTACATAAAAGAAACTCATAGGTGCTTACAATTCATATGCAAAGCATTTTCTCAAACTGTAAAGAGGGAACAACTGAAAACAACACAACTTTCCTTAAATTCTCCTTAAAGACTAGAAAGAAACAATATTATTAAAAGATAAGAGTATACATATACTCCCCAAACTAATGGTGGCATTCACAAATTGCAGATGTGAGATTGGACCATTGTTAGGAAAATAGATACCATTGATTATTTTATTATTCTTTCTAGCCTCTAATAAATATCTTTGTTAAGACCTTCGTTGCTAAATTAAAAATAAAAGGACTTCGGGGATCCTAGCCTCACACATTTTAATTTTGAAGTTAATAAATGCTGATAAGAGGTACCTACAAAAATATTTTAATGGTCTCTAAATCCTGTTTGCAGAAAATACAGTCAAATATCTCCAATTAAATGCATCGAATGTCTTTTCGAAATCATTTTTTTAAAGATAATAACCAAACTTATTATTTAGTTCGGAAAAAGAGAAATAATTTGAACCTGGAGCTAAATAAATGGGTTATAGACTCCAATATTTTTTCAAAGTTCAAAAATGATACAATCACAAATACACAAATCAATTAAATAACATTGACAATGCTTTATTTTTAAGTTACACGATTTCCACTTTCACCATCACTATGGAAGATTGTAGTGAATGGTGCCACGTTTAGAAATTAGAATTAAGATCGTTTTTTTTTTCAGTATAATAATATAATATAATATAATATTCTAGTTAAATAGATGAAAAATCTTAATCCAACTGTTAATTTTATGTTAATTTTAGATTAGATTCAATTGAATTGACAGAATATGTATCTTTTTTCGGCTCTATTTTAAACTCGTTAATGGAAAAAATCTAACACTCACTAATCCACCAATCACCACTATCTCTATGGACTTCTGTTCGATAAGAGGTTGTGGACCTAGAGAACTGGGCTCAGCTCACTAGAATAGCTTCTCATGGACATTCTAATTCCCAAGTCATTGCTTCTATCAATAGATGCATTCGACCTGATTTATAATTTATTCGGTTGATATTAAGAGATCCCTAAATTGATTAAATATCATTACTTCTGTTAATAAATTTCAAAGTATAATATGTAAGTTAAAGGATTAGAAATTACAAGTTAAAGGTTATATATGTAAATTTTAAAATCTGTTGTGTTTGGTGGAATCAATCTTTCAAACAAATCCACATTTACAACCAATGTTTTCAAAAACCGGTTCGAATCGGTCGGATCGGAAATCGGAAACGAGAGCAGTTCAATAACGATCGGGTTTATACAATGTTTTAAAAATCAGTTTTTTGGTTGATTCAGTCTAATGACCGGGTTCAGGATCGACCATCAGTTTAACAGGTTCAACCATCCACAGTGGTGTGCGTCGGTTTTTGAGATGTGTACACTCTGAACAACCTGATCAATCGAACTATTTAATTTTTTTTAATGAGCTACTTTTTTAATGGGCAAAGTGAAATCTAACTATTCAAGTTTAAACGATTTTTATCGGTTTTATCACACCAATTCAAGCCGATTTTCGAAGAAACCGTTCAGCTCAATCCGGTCTAGAACTCAGCATAAACTTGGTCGTTGTTGAACTGCTCTCGTTTCTGATTTCCAGTAAGACCAGTTGGCTTTTAAAACACTTATTTTATGCTAAGTTCTAGACCATATTGAACTGAATAGTTTCTTCAAAAATCGGGTTGAACCGAAGTGATAAAACCGGTAAAAAGTCGTTTAAACCGGTCTATTGGACTTGAATAATTGGATTTCATTTGACCCATTAAAAACCATCACATTTCCAAAGAATATTAAATAGCTTGATCGATTAAGTTATTCGGAGTGTACACAACTCAAAAGATGACAAACACCACTGCCAGATGTAGACCGACGGTTGAACCGAGAACCGGTTATTAGACTAGTTCAGCTAAAAACTTGTTTTTTAGAATATTATGTAACACCCTAATCCTGATGGTGTTTTTCCATTCTTTTATTGGAGGTTTATAGTGATGGGTTTTAGCCATAAGAACTTTCCTATGTGCGCATGCAAAACCCTAATGCTTGGATCTAGGCTTTCTAATAAACATGCTTTGAATCCAAGACTTCTAATGACTAATTAGGTTAAATAACAACATTGAAATAGATCTAGAACCATACCTTTGAGTTCCTTGTTGATCTTGTGGTCTTGGAGCTTCTAGAGTCACAAATGTCACTCCTCTAATGGCTTACAAACACCAATAGCAAGGAAGATGATTTAGGAGAGAGGAGAGGGGAGGAAATCGGCCAGGGTTCTCTTGCTTTAGGAGAGGTGTCGATTTCCCTTAGCCATGGGGTCTATTTATACTTGTAGACTCCTTAAGGGTTACAACTTAAACCCTAATTGGATAATCTTCTCTTAAGGCTATCCAAATCCTTTCCATAGATAAGCCTTGGACGAATTAGCTATCCTTTTAGCTTCTAGAATTCGTCCAATCCATATCTATATGGATTTACAGTCTAAAGTTTAACTATCAAACAATTGACAATTTATACCCCTTTATTTAATTAATCTCTTTAAGTCACCAAATTAATTCTAATTAATTCTATGACTTATATTAATCAAATAATAATATATTATTCTCATAATATATTAATAATATTTACTCTCTCGTAATAAATCATCCTATCAAGTTGCTATGGTGAAGGCAACCCAAAAGGACCATGCACAACCGGGTCAAATACTTGCCTAATATAGTTGCAGCCTTAGACACTATTCCAACAGTCTCCCACTTGGATAAGTCTAGTAACTATATACAAAAGTACAATTCGGTTTGCAATCGTAGCTCTCAAAGATGCTGTCAAACTCTGATCTAATCAATCTTGTCCTTTAGATAAGGGATCGTACAGTCCTCTGTTAGATATCATGCTGACAATCCTATGGAGCGGTGAGTCAAGCATTTAGGTTTCTCGATCTCTGATTTATTTGACATAGAACTTAATCGAACAGATCAATTCAGTTCTGACCGGGCCCGGCACATAAGTCAAATCAAATCATCGAGCGGCCGAGATATCGCTTTTACCTTCTTAGATAAAAGTTACAGATAAACTTCGACTTATATGCATTTACTTATTCATTAACCAACTATACACAACAATACATTTTATAACACCGAGTTACTGATGCGTTTTCGCATTATCAATGTACAATCAATTAACAAATAACAAACCATATATCTAGGTTTTAAGACTATATGATATTATCGTCTTGCGGTCACCTTTTATATCATATTCCATAAGGTGATTCCAGCAAGCGCGGGTTTGTTCCAATGCTCAAAACTAGTTCATAAGCACTCATGAACGTTGCAGCAACCTTTTGCTATGTCTAACACCATTTAGACATTCTACATACCAATTCATGACAATCTTCATTCATATCTACTTCCAACATATGAACGATTGTGGACCATTTGAACAATTTCTATTATTCTTAATAATTTCAATTATTCTGGAAGTCAAAACATGCAAAATGAAACAATAGCTAAACAATTAACATAAGATAGTAACATTACTCATAAATAAATCTCCTTTATTTAATCATCAAATGTTAATTACATTTATCTATTACACGTTTCTAATACTATCTAATCTATGCTAATATCATCCTTCAGCCCAATACTCCTAGCATGTTGCAAGTGCTTAACCCTACTCAATCCCTTCGTAAGCGGATCTGCTGGGTTATCTTCTGATGATATCCTCTTCACTACGAGTTGTCCTTCTTATACACGATGTCTAATGAAGTGATATTTTCTGTCGATATGTCTTGATCTACCATGATCCCTCGGTTCCTTGGTCAAGGCAACCGCTCCTTCGTTATCACAGAAAATCTCCATGGGCTCCTTTATGGCAGGTACAACTCCAAGATCACCGATGAAGTTCTTTAGCCATATTGCCTCCTTCAACGCTTCGCTCGCTGCAGTGTACTCTGATTCGCACGTTGAATCAGCTACAGTCTCCTGCTTGGAACTCTTCCATGTCACTACTCCTCCATTTAGGGTAAAGACCCAGCCCGACTGCGAATGGTAATTGTCCCTGTCGGTCTGAAAACTGGCGTCACTATACCCTCGCACCTTCAAGTTATCACTCCCTCCGAGGACTAAGAACCATTCCTTCGTCCTCCGAAGGTACTTAAGGATGTTCTTCACTGCAATCCAATGTGCTCTGCCAGGATTCCCTTGATATCTACTAACCATGCTCAAAGCGAAGGCTACATCAGGGCGAGTACAAGTCATAGCGTACATGATTGAGCCAACTGCGGAAGCGTATGATACTCGGCTCATTTCTGCTATCTCAGCTTCGGTACTTGGACTTTGAGTCTTACTCAACTTGGCATTACTTTGTATCGGTAATTCTCCCTTCTTTGAGTTTTCCATACTAAAACGTTTTAGTACCTTCTCTAAGTAAGTATTTTGACTAAGTCCAATTAGTCTCTTACTTCTTTCTCTTACTATCCTTATTCCCAAAATGTAAGAAGCCTCTCCGAAGTCCTTCATAGCGAAGCACTTCCCGAGCCAGGACTTAACATCCTGCAGAGTCGGGATGTCGTTTCCTATGAGCAATATGTCATCGACATATAGAACGAGAAAGCTTATTATACTCCCACTGGCTTTGACATATACACAAGATTCGTCTTCGCTTCGTACAAAACCAAACTCTTTGACTTTCTCATCGAATCAAAGATTCCATCTGCGAGACGCTTTCTTAAGTCCATAAATGGACTTCTCAAGCTTACGCACTCTATTCGGATGCTTCGGATCCACAAACCCCTCTGGCTGAGCCATGTAAACATCCTCAGCCAACTTTTCGTTAAGGAAAGCGGTCTTGACATCCATTTGCCAAATCTGATAATCATGAAATGCGGCAATTGCTAGCATCACTCTAATAGATTTAATCTTCGCAACTGGTGAGAAGGTCTCATCATAGTCAACTCCGGGAGTTTGAGTAAAGCCCTTCGCAACCAATCGCGCTTTATATGTGTGCACGTTTCCATCCACGTCGGTCTTCTTCTTGAAGATCCATTTGCACCCAACGGTCTTACGTCCGGGCACATAGTCAACCAAATTCCAAACTTGGTTGTCATACATGGATTGGATCTCGCTATCCATTGCCTCTTTCCATTTTGCAGACTCCGGGCCTGCCATGGCTTCCTTATAGCTATTAGGTTCATCAAGATTTATTAGTGTACCATCACTAATATACGTGTCCCCTTCGGTAGTAATATGAAAGCCATAAAAATGGGGATGAACTCTAACTCTATCGGAACGTCTAAGAGGTAAGGATTCGTCAATCGGTTCAACCGGAGTTTCCTCCTCGGGTTGAGTGCCAGCGGTAGAGGTTCCTTCATTTATCGATTCTTGAATTTCTTCAAGTTCGATTTGCCTCCCACTGTCTCCTTGGCTTATGAGTTCTCGCTCTCGGAAAACTCCTCTCCTTGCAACGAAGACAACATTGTCCTTCGGTCTATAGAAGAGATATCCAAAGGATGTCTGCGGGTAGCCGATGAAAATACATCTCTCACTTCGAGGTTCGAGCTTGTCGTGAGTATCTCGTCTTACGAAAGCCTCACAACCCTAAACCTTGATATGTGCCAACGAGGGAGCTTTCCCTGTCCACATCTCGTGAGGTGTTTTGGCAACCTTCTTAGTAGGGACTCGGTTAAGGATATGGGCGGCAGTCTCTAAGGCATACCCCGAAAAAGAGATAGGTAGTGAAGCACGACTCATCATAGAGCGAACCATATCCAATAAGGTTCGATTACGCCTTTCTGCCACACCATTCAACTGCGGTGTCCTAGGAGGCGTCAATTGTGAAACTATTCCACACTCCTTGAGATAATCGTGGAATTCAAGACTTAGGTACTCTCCTCCTCGATCGGATCGAAGCATCTTGATTTTCCTGCCCAATTGATTCTCCACTTCATTCTTGAACTCTTTGAACTTTTCAAAGGTTTCTGACTTTTGCTTGATTAAATAGATATACCCATATCTACTATAATCATCGGTAAAAGTCACGTAGAAGCGGTTCCCATCCTTCGTGGTTGATCTAAACGGTCCACATACATCGGTATGTATTAGGTCCAATAAACCCTCGCCCCTTTCACATGTACTCGTGAAGGGTGACTTAGTCATCTTTCCAAGCAAACAAGACTCGCATGTGTCATCTTCCCTAAGGTCGAATGACTCCAACACTCCATCCTTTTGGAGTTGGGCTATGCGTTTCTTGTTGACATGTCCAAGACGACAATGCCACAAGGATGCTTTATCCATACTAGTGGAAGAATCAATATTCAAAACATCATTTCCTAAGTTATCAACAATCATAACGGTTTCATATATTCCATTACATGGTATAGCTTCAAAGTAAAAGACACCATTTAGATAAGACAAAATAGAACCATTCTCATTATTAATAGAAAATCTAAATCCTTGTCTATATAAACCATGAAATGAAATGATGTTTCTAGCCATTTCTGGCGAATAGCAACAATTGTTCAAATCTAAAACCAAACTATTCCTAAGCACTAAAGAATACACTCCAATCTTGGTCATAGGCGACGATCTTCTGCTCCCCATGATTAGATTGATCCTTCCTTGCTCCACATCCCTACTTCTTCTTAGTCCCTGCACATTAGAACAAATGTGATAACCACAACCGGTATCAAGAACCCAAGAAATAGCATGATTAGAATCGTTAGATTTAATTGTGTATATACCTATGAAAGATGGCTTGATCTTCCCTTCTTTGATTGCTTGCAGGTACTCTGGGCAGCTTCTCTTCCAATGTCCTATCTTGTGGCAATGGTGGCACTCTGCCTCCTTCGGGTTAGGACAGGGCTTAGCGGGATCAACTTTGGTCCCACTAGAAGAGGCACCATCTCGGGCTTTGACCTTGCGATAGTTCTTCGATGAAGCTTTCCTCTTCTTTCCCTTTCCTTGACCAATAGCCAAGACAGGAGCAGTAGTCGGATTGGGAGTAGGTGCAACAGACTTGTCCTTGAAGTTGCTCTCAGCGACCCTCAAGAGACCTTGGAGTTTGCTTAGGGTGACCTCTTCTTTGTTCATGTGGTAGGTCATCCTAAATTGGTTGTACATCGGAGGCAAAGAGTGAAGCACCATGTCGATCGCTAAGTCTTCCCCAAAGTCAACATTTAACTTGCGAAGGCGGTCGACATACCTTTGCATCTTTTGCAAGTGCACGGTAAGAGATTCTCCATGACCCATCTTAGCGGAAATCATGTTGGTGAAAATCTCATAACGCTCTTGTCTCGCGTTTTGGTGGTATCTCTCTAATAAGTCTTGATTCATCTCGTACGGGTACATGTCCTCGTAGGACTTTTGGAATTTGGAGTTCATGGTGGCAATCATGATGCAATGTACCTTCGTTGCATCTCGCTCATGAGTCTCAAAAGCGGTGATTTCGGCCGGAGTAGCGATTTCGGGGTTGATTTTCTCGAGCTTCTCATCGAGGGCATACTCCTTATCCTCATAGCGAGCAATGGTGCGAATGTATCTTATCCATTCGCTAAAATTCGTTCCATCGAAGGTGACCTTTTGGCAAAGGCTCATCAACGTGAAAGAACTAGCAGCAATGTTGTTAGCGTTCGACATCTACAAAAGAAAAGGACAAAGATAGATTAGAATAAGAATCCCTAATTATCACCCAATAAAAAAAAATTAGGGCTAGGATCCAACAATAACATTTACATACTAGAAAAGGGATGCCGTAATCTAACATGCAAATAAATTGAAGGTAAGTGAATGACGATTCACTAATTCTCCAACACAAAAATTAAACTATTAGTCCTAAGTGTATTGAGAATTCCTAGGTTCGGATGAGATTCATTGAAACTATTCAATGGCATGTTTAAATCTCGATATGCCCCTCTTGTTTGTGACTGGGATACCGAGGATCACAAAGCGGGTGTGAATTACCATGCAAATTCACATGGTGCCTTCATTGTAACGATCACCTATTCGATGTGCCGGTAAACCACACACGCTCCATCGAACTATGATAAACAATGAATCACCCTTTGCCACCTTTGCTTAGAACCAATTAGTGTGCCGGTAAACCACACACGCTCCACTAACTTCTTAGCAAGGGTGCAAAGTGTAATTTCATGGGATTGCATCAATTCACTTGTCCTAAAGTAACTAAGATTGGGAAATTTTAAAAAAATGTGTAGTTACTTTGTATCACTTATTATAATTTTAATGAGAGGATGAGGTTTCCCTATCCTACCCGTTCGGCTAACGACCCTCCACCAATCAAGCAAGCGGTGGGTGTGAGTGTACACCCATTAAGCGCCATTTTATAGGCCACAACCTTATACCCACCTTATACATCGGCTTCGTGAATGAGGCCTACTAACGGTAAGACTAGCATTTAGTTATACATATGTATATTATTCTAGTAATATCATATTAGTATAGGGTTGTATTTTAAAACTTTTAAAATCTAGGGTTTGAAATTTAAGTTGTCTAAATTAAAACTTTTAATCACAAATATAAATTTCAAAACTTGGGGGTAAGTTTTAAACATTTAAAACATAGAGTATCAAATAACAAATAATTCCAATTAACAATTAATATCCTAATTATCTATATATGATTTTGTTCAAGATTTCTTTGAAAGATAATTACCAAAATAATTAAAATAATTAATTAATTATCATATAAGGAAATTAAATATTTTATTAGATGATAAATACCTTTAACTAGATCAAGATAATAGTCATATATATATCAAAAAATCGGATTTAGATTGATCTATTATGATTAAGGTAAGTTTCCATAAGATAATTATGAAAAAATCCCGAATCTGGCCATTCCTGACGCCTGGACTCGCCGAGTGCACAAAGGAACTCGCCGAGTCCACTTTGGAACTCGCCGAGTCCATGACTCAGAAACCTAAAAATCGAATTTTGCAGGTTTGTTTCAGTTAATCAAGCAACAATTTAAAGAAAACCAAGCTAGGCTCTGATACCACTGATGGGTTTTAGCCATAAGAACTTTCCTATGTGCGCATGCAAAACCCTAATGCTTGGATCTAGGCTTTCTAATAAACATGCTTTGAATCCAAGACTTCTAATGACTAATTAGGTTAAATAACAACATTGAAATAGATCTAGAACCATACCTTTGAGTTCCTTGTTGATCTTGTGGTCTTGGAGCTTCTAGAGTCACAAATGTCACTCCTCTAATGGCTTACAAACACCAATAGCAAGGAAGATGATTTAGGAGAGAGGAGAGGGGAGGAAATCGGCCAGGGTTCTCTTGCTTTAGGAGAGGTGTCGATTTCCCTTAGCCATGGGGTCTATTTATACTTGTAGACTCCTTAAGGGTTACAACCTAAACCCTAATTGGATACTCTTCTCTTAAGGCTATCCAAATCCTTTCCATAGATAAGCCTTGGATGAATTAGCTATCCTTTTAGCTTCTAGAATTCGTCCAATCCATATCTATATGGATTTACAGTCTAAAGTTTAACTATCAAACAATTGACAGTTTATACCCCTTTATTTAATTAATCTCTTTAAGTCACCAAATTAATTCTAATTAATTCTATACTTATATTAATCAAATAATAATATATTATTCTCATAATATATTAATAATATTTACTCTCTCGTAATAAATCATCCTATCAAGTTGCTATGGTGAAGGCAACCCAAAAGGACCATGCACAACCGGGTCAAATACTTGCCTAATATAGTTGCAGCCTTAGACACTATTCCAACATATAGTCCATAAGAAAGTAGAATGATGTGGCGAATGAAGAAGCTATGAATCGCATTTACTGAAAAAATCTGAAAATCTGGAATTTATCGGAAGAGATGCGGGACGCCGTTTAAAAGGCGTGGCACACCTCCATCCCAGTGGAATGAACATGTTTTTAGGGTTTTGGGGCTATTTAAGGTGCATTAAATCTAAGGGCTTGTCATTTCTCAGCCTCCATCAACCCTAGAATGATCATTTTTTCTTATATTTTCATACTTTAATTACACCCTAAGCATTCTCTTTTATCTAGTTTAATCTATTAAGGTTGGTGGGTAATGTTACAATGAGTCCTTATAACCGAGCTATATGACTTGAAATTTACCCACCATGAGCTATATGACATTGTGAAAAATGCCTATAAAGTTATGCAAGGCAGGGTTATAGCTAGCAAACGCAAGGAGTGTCAATACCATATAGATCTATACATACATTTAATGTTCACTTAAGATTAATGATTATAGGTCCGAGTAATCGAATATCAAGCAACTATGGACAAATAATATGTCTCATTTAACACGTACTTTGACAAACCGTTTAAGTATGATTATTTATCTTTGTTATTCTTTCTTTAGTTTTACCTTTAATATACTTTTCCTTACATATTTATTCATATATATATATATATATATATATATATATATATATATATATATATATATACACACACACACATACACACACCACACACATACATACACACACTTACCTAACCTTATATATAATAACTATCTTTACTTTGATATCTTTGATACGATATTAGGGCATCGTACAATTAAGTACATTGCTTACCCTTATGTTTTTATTTTTGATATAGTTTATACCATAATTATTATGATACGTGTATATATATATATATATATATATATATATATATATATATATATACACACACACACACACACATACATATATATAAAATAATTATTAGGTTCTTAGTAGAGTAACAACTACATGCAATGTTTATCCTAAAATTTTCGCCAACATAATAAGTAGAAACTAGGTTATTCTAGTGAAAGTTTCAACATAACAACTAGGTATACTCCTTTAGTATAATCTTAGGTGTTATAACGACTAGGCGTAATATCATTCTTAAAGCTTAGGCAGGGTAACTAACGGGCATAATATTATCGTAATATTTGTATGCAGTTTCAAAACTATTAATATATTACAAGTAATAATCTTTTTGTAAAATCGTTGAAATAGTTTTATAGCATGTACCCCCCACCCCCCAATAAAACATTTTAAAACGGTAAAAGTGGGGTTGTGAAATGCACCCTGGTAGTGCAATACTTTGATGTAGGGCAGATTTGGGCTTGGGACCTCAGAGATCGCCTCATGATAGATCGACTTTGACCAGAGAGAGAGAGAGAGAGAGGCGTAACGCCCGTAGATCCGGGCTAGTCAATTTAGAGACGATAAGCGTCATAAAATGACTTTATGATGGAAGATTATTTAGAAGTAGTAATCTTAACTAAGTTGAAGTATATGTTACAGGGATTCTGTGCATATAAAGAACGCCGAAATCCGAGTTATAACGAAGAAGTTATGACCCGTCGAAGTTTCGCGACAGAACCGACACGACGCTGAAGGACGTAAAAAGTGAATTTACGTTAGAGCAATATTTAGCCTTAGCGATCTAAACAAAAGTCGTAGAATATGTTAAACCGAAAGGGTGCATAAAAAGAACGCCCAAATCTGACTTCGTATGAGGAAGTTATGATTTTTCCAAAGTTTCGATTTAGCAGTATGCAACCCGAATCCTCGATTTGAGATCGAGTGATTTTTAGCCGAAACAATCTAAATGAGAATCGAAGATCTCATCTATAGTAGTGAAACGATAAAAAGATAGGCAGAAATGGACGTCAGATGAAGAAGTTATGAATTTATAACGGAGTTTTCTTGTCCCGGCCTACTAAAAATAATATAAAAGTAATATATTTATAATATATTACAAATAAAGTCAAAATTAGCCAACTGAGATTAAACGAGAGTTGTAGAGCCTATTCTCACTTACTCGTCGATATAAAGAACGTCGAAAACAGAGTTCGTATGTGAAAGTTATGAATTTATGAAGTTCGGGGCGCGAAACCCCAAAATTGTCAGCCACCACGACGTGGTAAAAGTGCCACGACGTGGCAGGAGCTCTGGAGTCTGTCAGACCCGCTTGCAATGAGGCATGCAGTGATGACCCAGCCAACACGATGTGGCAAGGGAAAATTTTTCCTTATAAATAGATTTGAAGGGCCAACCGAGTTTGGGGTTGCTCCAACTCCTCTCTCTCACTCCCTATACCCTCCATAGTTATCCCGAAGTACCCCTGAAGCCCCGGTTTCATCCCGACACCCGAATCAAGTCCCGAAGCCCGAAGATCCTGAGAAGTGAGATTCCCGAGCCGAAGCTCTGCCCGCGAGAAGCCCCATTTTTGTGAAGATCTTTCAGATCTACCAAAGAATACTACTTCTACAAGCCGTAGTGCTGTCCGATTATCTTCTGATCAAGTGAGTGTGTGGTCACTTTCTTCTAACACATAAATATTAAGTATTTTCTATGAAATACGTGCTATGTGTATAGTATAAAGTTGTTTATATGTGTGGGTGTATAGTTCCTTTCATAAACACGAGTATAATACCAATATTGTATGAATGTATTAAGTATATGTTTGGGTGAGTGTGTAGTTACTTTCTTCTAACACATAAATACGAAGTATTTGCTATGAAATACGTGCTATGTGTTTATATATTGTTGTTTATTTGAGATGAGTGTGGAATGGATGTTTTATATAGTTTTTAAACGAGTTAGACTGTATATGTATTTTATATCTACAAATATGTTGGGTAGAATATGGGTAGATGAGATAGTTGGTGTGTGATAAAAGGATGAGTTGGATAATGGGATAAGAGGTGATATAGATCTTGAGATGAGGGTGACAAGTGGAAAATGAATGAAACCTTTACCCAAACGATGGCCCCCGTCATTCAGTAGAGTAAGGATGACAACCACAGACTATTCTAGACAGTCAGTGGAACACTAGCAGGCTCCCAACTTGTAGGTGTTTGTGAACGATGTGTTCACCGATGTCTAAAAACCCATTAACATGTATTGCGAAAGGGATCTCGAGAATGATACTGTCAATAAACAAGATAAACTTGTTATTAGATCTGGGAGTATGGATCAGATCAGGATTTAGGTATAGTAAATTGTCCCTAATCCGGGAGTATAGATTGGGCATAGTTTTAGATTCGGGAGTATGGATCAGACCAAGAGGTTAGTTTTAGATCCTGGAATATGGATCAGGTGAAGAGATTAGTTTTAGATACGTGAGTAGGGATCATGTAAAGAGGAAAATTTTAGATACGAGAGTTAGATCGTGTCATTATATGGATCAATGGGGTAGGATAAGAGTTGTTTTTATATGGTGAAATTATAGAAGTTTGTGAGTTCTATATGTGTGTGTGTGTGTATATATATATATATATATGATATAACATTGTGGCTTGAAAACCCTATATGTTCACCAGGCTCCCAAGCCTGACCCACTCAGTTTTCTTTGTATCATAGGTATCAATACGAAGACATATTTCACTCAGAGATTAAAGGAGATGTAAATCACTAGTGTAAATAAATGTATGTACTGTTTATGCTTATGTGTCTGTATCGGAACATGATATCCCGAGATTTTGTTATATAATGAAAATACATTTCTTTAAAGAAATGATTTTATAAATTCTTATCATATTATATTTTGGGAACAAATTCCACAACTCTTTTAATCAAAGGATTACTCTGATTTTATAAAACAAAGCATAAACAAATCGATCTTTTTTGGCCGTGAAATTGGGGATGTTACAGTTGGTATCAGAGAATTAGTTTAAGCGAACTAGGAATTCGTAGGAAATTTCTAGACTTAAACTTAGAATGCTAAGTAAGGATCATGAGGAGGGTGTCT
This sequence comes from Lactuca serriola, assembly GCF_051521515.1. NCBI lineage: Eukaryota > Viridiplantae > Streptophyta > Magnoliopsida > Asterales > Asteraceae > Lactuca > Lactuca serriola. Next base: position 143,558,755 of record NC_136408.1, on the reverse strand, counting down.
AAAATATGTTAGGTAGTACACCTAAATTGACACAAGCACTAGTTTATTTTAGGAATGATGCCTAAAATGCTTTTATGTGCTAAATGTTTTGTGAGATAGCTATATCAATGCTATTATTTGTTCGAATCCATGGTCTGTTGCCGACCGGATTTGGAAACCTTATGTGTTTAGGATTCAGAGCGTACGACTACAATATTAGAACTAGCATGCAAATGTTTCGGAGTGATAAGGATGATTTAAATATCTATCGTGAATGAGGATCTAAATTCACCTTATTCGGCGTTTAGATCAAAATGGCAAGCACACAAAGCGGATTGGAAAATGATAACCCGCAGCCTGAGTCACAAGGGATTGGGAGTGCACCAGAAATAACAGCTGCACCCGAGCCAATCACGATGGCAGGAATATACACAATGGTGCGGATGATGTTGGATCAACAGATGAAAGAAACAAGGTGTTTACTTCAACAAAGTAAGGACGAACTTGTTGTGCCAGTACGCCAGAAACTTATTCTTGAGTCAACTATCTAGGTTGCTAAGTCGGTTAAAGAAATGATCGACGACAGGACCGCTAACAAGGTTGAACTTGGAAAAAAGAGGAAATTTGAGGAGTCTTCGAGGTCCAACAAAAGTAGCATGTTCTCGAAGTCTAGCAAAAAGGGAGGTAAATAAAAATGGTGCGGGAAATGCAAAAAGAAAAACCCTGGAAATTGTGGCGAAGAGGTGACATGTTTTAAGTGTGGAAAGCATGGGTATTACGCCAACGAATGTACATTCATCGAAAGGGTATGTTACGAATGTAATGAGGCAGGGCACTTCAAGCAGGATTGCCCAAAGAGGGAAGAAGCTACAAAGCCAAAGGTACCGCTGAAGCATTATGAGAGATGCGAAGAAGAGGTGACTTGCTACAAATGTGGAAGGAAAGGCCATTACGCCAACAAGTGCACATCCGCCAAGAAATTTTTCTATGGATGTAATGAAGAAGGGTACTTTTCTAGAGATTGCTCAAAGAAGAATGAACCAGCATAGCCAAAGGCATTCCACATGATCCTCGATGAAGCAGAAATAAAACGCGAGATTAAAGGATGAAGACTTCATATCTATGTATAAAGTATGTATCAGGAAGTGTAGCCTATTAGAGGCGTAGTATAGGGTGAACTTGAACTTTTGTGTAATAGTTTCAAGGAAATAATATAAACCCTAGTTTTGTTATCTGGTGTGTTGAATGATTGTATGATTTTTTCTTGTATGGTGACTTGGTCGGCTGCGGGACAATACTTGGGACGAGTATGAGTAGGTGTGAAAGGTAGTAGATGCATATACTACCAGAAGCACAGGACTCACACTTGGATCGGGGAAAGTCGCAAGGTTACCAAGAAGCTAGTAATTGATTCCGTTTTATTCTGGTATGTCATTACCATTGTTTCGGTAATGACTAGTAAGATGGTTGTTATTCCGACCCTAGTGGTCATGTCCAATTGGGGTCCGACTACGGTGAGTATGTTACGGAGTTCAGAGAACCAAGTTCGATGTAACATCTGACTTAAGTCAGAAGATTGAAGTCAATGCGATCATTGGTATCACGCTCGTTGTTAAAAGAAGTTTGCACATAGAAATGCTACATGCTGAAACGTGATTATATCACATTAGAATATGAGGGAAGGTATATTCCATTCTGAAACTTGACTCTAAGAGACTTGAGTCTAAGCGTTGCATCACATGATGAGAGGTCATTAGAACACGACCCATCGGTTTGTTACAATAGATAAAGGAAAGTACTTATCCTAAGAAGAAGAAGCAGTCATCAATAAAGACTTATTTATTAACTCGAAGGTTATGATTGAAAGTCCAACATAGTATGAAAAGCAAATACATGATTGAGCATAGTCTCCGGTTGAGAAGCCCTAGAGTTAGATACTCTTTCGAGGAAACATAGAAGTTACGGTTATTACCTAGGATGAAGAGATAACATATGGAATCATTATACAAGCCCTATTTCGTTGATGATTCCGGGACGTAATCATCCTAAGGGGGAGATAATAGTAACGCCCGTAGATCCGGGCTAGTCAATTTAGAGACGATAAGCGTCAAAAATGACTTTTTGATGGAAGATTATTTAGAAGGAGTAATCTTACCTAAGTTGTATTATATGTTACAAGGATTCCGTGCATATAAAGAACGCCGAAATCCGACTTATAACGAAGAAGTTATGACCCGTAGAAGTTTCACGACAAAACCGACACGACGCTGAAGGACGTAAAAAATGAATTTACGTTAGAGCAATATTTAGCCTTAGCAATCTAAACAAAAGTCTTAGAATACGTTAAACCGAAAGCGTGCATAAAAAGAACTCCCAAATCCGACTTCGTATGAGGAAGTTATGATTTTTCCAAAGTTTCGATTTAGCAGTATGCAGCCTGAATCCTCGATTTGAGATCGAGTGATTTTAGCCGAAACAATCTAAATGAGAATCGAAGATCTCATCTATAGTAGTGAAACGATAAAAAGATAGGCAGAAATGGACGTCAGATGAAGAAGTTATGAATTTATAACGGGGTTTTCTTGTCCCGACCTACTAAAAATAATATAAAAGTAATATATTTATAATATATTACAAATAAAGTCAAAATTAGCCAACAGAGTGTAGAGCATATTCTCACCTACGCGTCGATATAAAGAACGTCGAAAACGGAGTTCGTATGTCAAAGTTATGAATTTATGAAGTTTGGGGCGCGAAACCCCAAAACTGTCAGCCACCACGACGTGTTAAAAGTGCCACGACGTGGCAGGAGCTCTGGAGTCTGTCAGACCCACTTGCAATGACGCATGCAGTGACGATCCAGCCACCACGACGTGGCAAGGGAAAATTTTGCCCTATAAATAGATTTGAAGGGCTAGCCGAGTTTGGGGTTACTCTAACTCCTCTCTCTCACTCCCGATACCCTCCATAGTCATCCCGAAGTACCCTCGAAGCCCCGGTTTCATCCCGACACCCGAATCAAGTCCCGAAGCCCGAAGATCCCGAGAAGTGAGATTCCCGAGCCGAAGCTCTGCCCGCGAGAAACCCGGTTTTTGTGAAGATCTTTCAGATCTACCGAAGAATACTACTTCTACAAGCCGTAGTGCTGTCCGATCATCTTCTGATCAAGTGAGTGTGTGGTCACTTTCTTCTAACACATAAATATTAAGTATTTTCTATGAAATACGTGCTATGTGTATAGTATAAAGTTGTTTATATGTGTGGGTGTATAGTCCCTTTCATAAACACGAGTATAATACCAGTATTGTATGAATGTATTAAGTATATGTTTGGGTGAGTGTGTAGTTACTTTCTTCTAACACATAAATACGAAGTATTTGCTATGAAATACGTGCTATGTGTTTATATATTGTTGTTTATTTGAGATGAGTGTGGAATGGATGTTTTATATAGTTTTTAAACGAGTTAAACTGTATATGTATTTTATATCTACAAATATGTTGGGTAGAACATGGGTAGATGAGATAGTTGGTGTGTGATAAAAGGATGAGTTGGATAATGGGATAAGAGGTGATATAGATCTTGAGATGAGGGTGACAAGTGGAAAATGAATGAAACCTTTACCCAAACGATGGCCCCCGTCATTCAGTAGAGTAGGGATGACAACCACAGACTATTCTAGACAGTCAGTGGAACACTAGCAGGCTCGCAACTTTTAGGTGTTTGTGAACGATGTGTTCACCGATGTACTCTAAAAACCCATTGACATGTATTGCGAGAGGGATCTCGAGAATGATACTGTCAATAAACAAGGTAACCTTGTTATTAGATCTGGGAGTATGGATCATATCAGGATTTAGGTATAGTAAATTGTCCCTAGTCCGGGAGTATGGATTAAGCACAGTTTTAGATCCGGGAGTATGGATCAGACCAAGAGGTTAGTTTTAGATCCTGGAATATGGATCAGGTGAAGATATTAGTTTTAGATCTGTGAGTAGGGATCAGGTAAAGATGAAAATTTTAGATACGAGAGTTAGATCGTGTCATTGTGGGGATCGATGGGGTAGGATAAGAGTTGTTTTTATATGGTGAAAGTATATAAGTTTGTGAATTCTATATGTGTATATATATATATATATATATATATATATTATATAACATTGTGGGTTGAAAACCCTATATGTTCACCAGGCTCCCAAGCTTGACCCACTCAGTTTTCTTTGTATCATAGGTATCAATACGAAGACATATTTCACTCAGAGATTAAAGGAGATGTAAATTACTAGTGTAAATAAATGTATGTTCTGTTTATGCTTATGTGTCTGTATCGGAACATGATATCCCGAGATTTTGTTATATAATGAAAATACATTTCTTTAAAGAAATGATTTTATAAATTCTTATCATATTATATTTTGGGAACAAATTCCACAACTCTTTTAATTAAAGGATTACTCTGATTTTATAAAACAAAGCATAAACAAATCGATCTTTTTTGGCCGTGAAATTGGGGATGTTACAGTTGGTATCAGAGAATTAGTTTAAGCGAACTAGGAATTCGTAGGAAATTTCTAGACTTAAACTTAGAATGCTAAGTAAGGATCATGAGGAGTGTGTCTAAAATATGTTAGGTAGTACACCTAAATTGACACAAGCACTAGTTTATTTTAGGAATGATGCCTAAAATGCTTTTATGTGCTAAATGTTTTGTGAGATAGCTATATCAATGCTATTATTTGTTCGAATCCATGGTCTGTTGCCGACCGGATTTGGAAACCTTATGTGTTTAGGATTCAGAGCGTACGACTACGATATTAGAACTAGCATGCAAACGTTTCGGAGTGATAAGGATGATTTAAATATCTATCGTGAATGAGGATCTAAATTCACCTTATTCGGCGTTTAGATCAAAATGGCAAGCACACAAAGCGGATTGGAAAATGATAACCCGCAGCCTGAGTCACAAGGGATTGGGAGTGCACCAGAAATAACAGCTGCACCCGAGCCAATCACGATGGCAGGAATATACACAATGGTGCGGATGATGTTGGATCAACAGTTGAAAGAAACAAGGTGTTTACTTCAACAAAGTAAGGACGAACTTGTTGTGCCAGTACGCCAGGCACTTATTCTTGAGTCAACTATCTAGGTTGCTAAGTCGGTTAAAGAAATGATCGACGACAGGACCGCCAACAAGGTTGAACTTGGAAAAAAGAGGAAATTTGAGGAGTCTTCGAGGTCCAACAAAAGTAGCATGTTCTCGAAGTCTAGCAAAAAGGGAGGTAAATAAAAATGATGCGGGAAATGCAAAAAGAAAAACCCTGGAAATTGTGGCGAAGAGGTGACATGTTTTAAGTGTGGAAAGCATGGGTATTACGCCAACGAATGTACATTCATCGAAAGGGCATAATATTATCGTAATGTTTGTATGCAGTTTCAAAACTATTAATATATTACAAGTAATAATCTTGTTGTAAAATCGTTGAAATAGTTTTATAGCATGTACCCCCCCACCCCCCAATAAAACATTTTAAAACGGTAAAAGTGGGGTTGTGAAATGCACCCTGGTAGTGCAATACTTTGATGTAGGGCAGATTTGGGCTTGGGACCTCAGAGATCGCCTCATGATAGATCGACTTTGACCAGAAAGTGAGAGAGAGAGAGAGAGAGAGAGAGAGAGAGAGAGAGAGGTGTAACGCCCGTAGATCCGGGCTAGTCAATTTAGAGACGATAAGCGTCATAAATTGACTTTATTATGGAAGATTATTTAGAAGTAGTAATCTTAACTAAGTTGAAGTATATGTTACAGGGATTCTGTGCATATAAAGAACGCCGAAATCCGAGTTATAACGAAGAAGTTATGACCCGTCGAAGTTTCGCGACAGAACCGACACGACGCTGAAGGACGTAAAAAGTGAATTTACGTTAGAGCAATATTTAGCCTTAGCGATCTAAACAAAAGTCGTAGAATATGTTAAACCGAAAGGGTGCATAAAAAGAACGCCCAAATCTGACTTCGTATGAGGAAGTTATGATTTTTCCAAAGTTTTGATTTAGCAGTATGCAACCCGAATCCTCGATTTGAGATCGAGTGATTTTTAGCCGAAACAATCTAAATGAGAATCGAAGATCTCATCTATAGTAGTGAAACGATAAAAAGATAGGCAGAAATGGACGTCAGATGAAGAAGTTATAAATTTATAACGGAGTTTTCTTGTCTCGGCCTACTAAAAATAATATAAAAGTAATATATTTATAATATATTACAAATAAAGTCAAAATTAGCCAACTGAGATTAAACGAGAGTTGTAGAGCCTATTCTCACTTACGCGTCGATATAAAGAACGTCGAAAACAGAGTTCGTATGCGAAAGTTATGAATTTATGAAGTTCGGGGCGCGAAACCCCAAAATTGTCAGTCACCACGACGTGGTAAAAGTGCCACGACGTGGCAGGAGCTCTGGAGTCTGTCAGACCCGCTTGCAATGACGCATGCAGTGATGACCCAGCCACCACGACGTGGCAAGGGAAAATTTTGCCCTATAAATAGATTTGAAGGGCCAACCGAGTTTGGGGTTGCTCCAACTCCTCTCTCTCACTCCCGATACCCTCCATAGTTATCCCGAAGTACCCCTGAAGCCCCGGTTTCATCCCGACACCCGAATCAAGTCCCGAAGCCCGAAGATCCTGAGAAGTGAGATTCCCGAGCCGAAGCTCTGCCCGCGAGAAGTCCCATTTTTGTGAAGATCTTTCAGATCTACCGAAGAATACTACTTCTACAAGCTGTAGTGCTGTCCGATCATCTTCTGATCAAGTGAGTGTGTGGTCACTTTCTTCTAACACATAAATATTAAGTATTTTCTATGAAATACGTGCTATGTGTATAGTATAAAGTTGTTTATATGTGTGGGTGTATAGTCCCTTTCATAAACACGAGTATAATACCAGTATTATATGAATGTATTAAGTATATGTTTGGGTGAGTGTGTAGTTACTTTCTTCTAACACATAAATACGAAGTATTTGCTATGAAATACGTGTTATGTGTTTATATATTGTTGTTTATTTGAGATGAGTGTGGAATGGATGTTTTATATAGTTTTTAAACGAGTTAGACTGTATATGTATTTTATATCTACAAATATGTTGGGTAGAATATGGGTAGATGAGATAGTTGGTGTGTGATAAAAGGATGAGTTGGATAATGGGATAATAGGTGATATAGATCTTGAGATGAGGGTGACAAGTGGAAAATGAATGAAACCTTTACCCAAACGATGGCCCCCGTCATTCAGCAGAGTAGGGATGACAACCACAGACTATTCTAGACAGTCAGTGGAACACTAGCAGGCTCGCAACTTCTAGGTGTTTGTGAACGATGTGTTCACCGATGTACTCTAAAAACCCATTGACATGTATTGCGAGAGGGATCTCGAGAATGATATTGTCAATAAACAAGGTAAACTTGTTATTAGATCTGGGAGTATGGATCATATCAGGATTTAGGTATAGTAAATTGTCCCTAGTCTGGGAGTATGGATTGAGCACAGTTTTAGATCCGGGAGTATGGATCAGACCAAGAGGTTAGTTTTAGATCCTGGAATATGGATCAGGTGAAGATATTAGTTTTAGATCTGTGAGTAGGGATCAGGTAAAGATGAAAATTTTAGATACGAGAGTTAGATCGTGTCATTGTGGGGATCGATGGGGGTAGGATAAGAGTTGTTTTTATATGGTGAAAGTATATAAGTTTGTGAATTCTATATGTGTATATATATATATATATATATATATATATATATATATATATATATATATGATATAACATTGTGGGTTGAAAACCCTATATGTTCACCAGGCTCCCAAGCCTGACCCACTTAGTTTTCTTTGTATCATAGGTATCAATACGAAGACATATTTCACTAAGAGATTAAATTAGATGTAAATCAGTAGTCTAAATAAATGTATGTTCTGTTTATGCTTATGTGTCTGTATCGGAACATGATATCCCGAGATTTTGATATATAATGAAAATACATTTCTTTAAAGAAATGCTTTGATAAATTCTTATCATATTTTATTTTGGGAACAAATTATGCAACTCTTTTAATCAAAGGATTACTTTGATTTTATAAAACAAAGCATAAACAAATCGGTCTTTTTTGGCCCTGAAATTGGGGATGTCACACGGGGGGTGGGGGGGGGGGAGAGAGAAACTGCATTAAAGATGTGCAAAAGGGGTCTAAAAGCGCTTCTATTTATAGCAGGATTTTGAGGTATGTGCGGTGCAAATATTTGTGTGTGTTACGCTTGAGCTTCCTGGCTCCATCTGGGAGTCACCACATGTCACTCTCTCACTGAGCCACGTCACCCGCATTCTCCGCGAATATGGGGTCATAATGCATTCCGGGCAAGGTGTGCACCTCACGCCTGCACATAAATGATTTTTGTAAATATCATCTCTTGCATACAAGCTCCAATCTATACCCTATTTATATCTATGGGATGGTTTCAAATAGTACTACAACTTTCCTTTAGATTGTTTTGGCTAGTTTTTACTTTCACCTTTTGGCCTAACAGGGGTATGATTTAATGATTTTACAAAAACCATATCTTCTTCGTATGAACTCCATTTTCGGCATTCTTTGTCTTATTGTTCTCACCTCGAGAAAGACTATAACTTTCCTTTGGGTGACACTAGCCAAAACTCAATTGATTTCTTAGTCCTATTTCCTAGTTAATAACTTTAATTACATGGTTAATTTTACTTTTTACTAAAATCATAACTTCTCTTAAAGTTAGATTTTTACGATGCTTATATCCCTGGAATCACATCGTCATGTACATTCTTAGAAAATGGCAGGACTTTTTGGATACTCGTTTTTGAGCTTTATGAGTCGATTTATCCTTATACGTAAGAGTATACTCAATCATATTTATTTATAAAAATGAAATATTACATTGATACTCTATTACATTTATTTATCTAAACTAACTTCTAATGGTTGTCAGTGACGAAGTTTGCCCATTTGTCACAATTAACTCTAAGGGCTCATCATTTTTCAGTCTCCATCAACCCAAGAGTAATCCTTGAGAAACCCTAGCCTCCCTTTTCATAGATTGAGATCCTTCTCTCTCTTCTCTCATCCATGTTCTTATGTTCTTTTAGCTTAAGAGTGTTGTGTTCATTAAAGACTTGGTGTTGAAGCTTTCTAACTGAAGAGATCAGCCCGCATTCATCTTTTAGACCTTAGTACGTTTCAAAGATTCAAGCTTTATTGGTTTTCATCTTTAGATCTATGTGTATTTGGTGTTTTTGTACATTTTTGTGAAGATATGGTCCCTTTATAGCTTGATCTATCGAGTTTGGATAACTCTATGAGCATAGATTCATGTTGGCTTTAGATCTCACCTTGCCGCTGAGCTTTGGGTGCTTGCAAGCTCTCTTTTTCTTCATACATGAAGAAAGATGCATTATTGAACTTTTTAGAGACTTAAAGTTTAAGAATATCCGAATAAATAAAGTTGGAAAATTTATCCATTAGAATGTTGTTATCAATAAGATATGGGAATCGGAGATTTGACTTAATGGATTAAGTTGATATAGCTTTGGAAACCAGGTTGGACGCGACACGATTTTAGGAGGCGCAGGACATTTTTAGAATTTTTTGAAGACACGCCAAATTAATCTAGAACCCAACTATTTTTGCATTCTGTGGGTGTTGGGAGCCTTTGCTAGGCACAGGGCGCCTCTAGCTTTTAGGAATTAGACTCTTTGACCTTTTTACCAAGTTTAACATTTGTTCAAACTTTAGTGGTTGACTTTTAAACTGAGGTTTGAGCTCTTTTGGTGTCTAGGTGGTTCGTGAGACCAACCTTGTCAGTTTACATGTCACACCCCCAAACCAAGGGTGGCGGAAACGTCCGGGGGTGGAGGACTTCATGTACAGCATCACAACAACGTGTATAATAGTGCTCAAAGTAAATACAACCATCATAAATATAATTGAAAAAGTTACACCAAAGTATATGTTTACATGTTCCAAAATCAATTACATTATGATGACAAAAATAAATTGTTGACGGTTTAACGTCCCATCCTCAAAGCGCTGAAGTTTTCCTGTTTCACTGATTTCCTGAGAATACAAGTAGTTTTGAAAAAGTGTCAACAATTAAGTTGGTGAGTTCATAAGAGTTTTGTTTGAAGTAGAAACTGTTTTCCTTGTAAAATCGATAGAGTTTGATTTCCAGAAAATCCAATATTTTCTTAGTTAACTGTAAACAGACTATTCCTATATGATGCGTTAATGAACCCTGGAATGTCCCGTAGATCTCCCCTATAATCGTCCAACGTATATAAGTTATATAAGATTTAAGTTAGATAAAACGTTGAATATAATGGGTATGTCCTAGGTCCACAACCCAACGAGGAACAGGAAATGAGGCGGGCACCACCAATTCTAAGCCAATCAAGACTAAATTCTTATATGACTCAAACATATATGCTCATCGATTATAGTTGAAGTCTAACAATTCTAGATGAAATATAGTTTTAATATCATAACAACTATTTTATGTGAACCCGGTACTTTGGAATGTACCCCATTTATATGAAAACCAGGTACTTTGTATCTGTACCCCCTTTTTGTATAAAACCTGGTACTTTGTATCTGTACCCCTTTTTATTATTAAAAACCCGGTACTTTGTATTTGTACCCCTTTTTGTATAAAAACCTGGTACTTTGGAATGTACCCCATTTATGTGAAAACCCGGTACTTTGGAATGTACCCTATTCGTGTGAAAACATTTTGTAATGTAATGATCATAAACTATACCTATTATAGTTTATCAAAATGTTTGAAATGTACATGCAACCTAACTATTCTTATTATAGTTTAGTATGTTTATTTGTGGTGTATTTGAACCCTTTCTATGTAAGTCAAATGTATAGTACAATATAGCTATGTTTATCTTGCTTTGTTTTGTACTAATGGTTATGATGGAGGATTCTTATAAATTCAGTAAGTAATTTTCCTATTATATAAATATATCTTTACAAGAAATACATGTAATATATGAAGTCATCAAAGATTTAATACTTTGCTCAACATGTTACAAAGTGTTTTGAAAGTTAGAAGCTGTTAACTAACTCTTAAACTTTCTGCACTGTTTTAGAAAAATCATAGAAAAATCATAAGAAGTCGAAAACTAGATCCATAAATTCTGAGAGTTCCTAAATTGAGTCTAGTTTACTCATAATTTTTATCATGATTTTTGGAAGCCTTTAACTTGTATTAAAATGCTCATATTCACAGACTGGTCCGGACTTGTGTTTGAAAAGACAGGCTGTTTTGTAAAAATCACCATAAATTGTAGGAAAATCGTGTGGAGATGTGCAAGTAGTCATTTTAAAGCTAAGAAGTGGAACTACTTGCAGCTAAAAAATTTTTGAAAACTAATATGTTTAAGTTGTCCAAAACATTCCGTGAATGGAGTTGAAAATTTCTGATGAAGGCTGTTAGAAAAGTTTAGTTATGTTATTGGTGTTTTAACTTGTATTCCCCCCTATAGACTTGAGAAAAAATGAAAATTTAGGGGTATGAACTCACCTTGAGTGATTTTAATAGATGGATGATGGAGAAGAGAAGTGTTCAACTCAAGAACACTTGAAGAATCACTTGAAGGTTCGAAGATCTAACAAGAATGTGATGATGTTTGTGTAAGAAATCAATGATTTGAGTAGGATGAAGTGTAATAATCACAAGGAGGACGAATTATAATTACCAATAGAAGAATAAGGCTTGAAAATCAGCCTTGGAGTCTTGAAATGGAGAGAAAAAGTTTGAGAGGAAAGTGGTGTTTGATTTTTGTTGAAATGAGAGCAAGTGAGTGAGAATGAGGAGAGAGGATGAATATCCAGCTCTATGAATGTGGAAATAACTTGTTAGAGAGGTAAAAAGGACAAGGAAGTGACGAGGTATGGTGGGGAGGAGTGTGGGTTAGTCATGGAGTGGGTATGGTGGTTGCTTGTATCATAGAATAAAGGAAAGTCAACACTCCACCTCTTTCACTTCACCCACTCTTTTGGATAAGGTTTTATCCTTAAAAACATGATAATTTAATAATTATGGGTCCTTATATGTTAAAATAAAGTTTTGGGTGAAAATACCGTGTTAAAACAATTAAAAACGGGCCTAAAACGCAAAATTAGACGAAAACCGGGAGAAAAGAAGCTTCCCAGCGAGACCTCTCGGTCCTGGCCGAGGTTCGGTCCTCCTGAGGCTGGGCGAGAAGCGAAGCGGAGCAGATTAGCAAGCGAGGGTCAGGCTCGGTCCGAAGGGTCAGAAGCGAGGAGACCGAAGTGAACAGTATCTTCGGGTTCGGGTTTGTGTGCGCGAGGTTCGGTCCTGAGAGGACCTTTCGGGTTCGGTTCTGAGAAAGCTCTCGGGTTCGGCTCTTCCAGCTTCGGTTCATAGCAGGTTCGGTCCCTATAGGGACCTTTGGTTCTAAGAGGACTTTCGGCCCTAAGAGGGGTTTCGGGTCCTTAAAAGGGGTTTCGGGTCCTCAAGCCTATTTTACTTGTTTTTACCCCGTTTTAAGCCGTTTTTGACCCGGTTAAGGGTCGGAATGACCCGAATGCCTTCAAAAAGTTATGGAAACTTTTGAGAGAGATTTGGGAGAGATTTCTCATACAAAGAGATATTTGGGAGAGATTTCACATACAAAGAGATATTTGGGAGAGATTTCACATTCTTAGAGAGATTTGGGAGAGATTTGACATTCTTGGAGAGATTTCACATACAAAGAGATATTTGGAAGAGATTTCACATTCTTAGAGAGATTTGGGAGAGATTTGACATTCTTGGAGAGATTTCACATACAAAGAGATATTTGGGAGAGATTCCTCATACTTGGAGAGATTTGGGAGAGATTCTCGATAAGAAGAGATAGAGTGAAAACGATTGAGATCGGTTTCGTGTGTGACAAATGTGAGTGTCCGGCTTTGCAATGCAAGGTCCGTAAACCCCGTTAAGCCTTGTTTAAGGATCATACACACTCCCGAGGAGTATGCAACATTGTTTTATCGGTTTGGTTCGTCACTTACCACAATTTTAGGTTAAGGAGATCTAGATGTACGTGCTTTTCGATTTATGATCTCTCATTAGAATAGTGAGTTGTTTAGTAATTACAGAATGTAAGCCCTAGTACACAAGGGTTAGTTGAGTTGACCGGTTTGACTTGTTGACTTTATTTGACTTTGAATTGACCAGAATTTGACGGTTGTCACATCATCCCCCCGTTAGAGGGAATTTCGTCCCGAAATTTGCACTTTGAATGGGGATCCAAGAATTCGGAGGAAAGATGGGGGAAACTTTTCGTAATACAAGAAATTGATTATGGTGTGGAATAACCCGCCTGATGTCACATGTCAGCCTTGGAATTTCTTATTGTTTATGCTCTCAGTTTAATCCTTGGCATTACTAGTATGCATGCTTTAATCGATGCTAGATTTAACATATAAAGAAGTTTAGAATTTAAACGTCGATGTTAGAAACACGTACTGATATGTGCGGGTTCCGGGGTGGTCTCTCCTTCGGTGATCGCAAGCACCCTTCCACCACCCCTGGCATCTCTTGTTCTTGGGCAGTCCCTTTTAAAGTGTCCCGTTTCTCCACACTTGTAACAGGCTGGGCTTGCTCCAAAGCCAGGGACTTGATTGATGGGTCGTGCTTGTGCCTTACAGAAACGGACAATGTGCCCCTCTCTATCGCAGTGTTTGCAATGCATCTTCCGGAAAGCCCAAGTGTGATGGAAGTTACACTTGTTGCATTTCGGAAGGGTTCCAGCGTATTGTTTCATGGGGGTTGGCCTGGTGAGGATTGTGGCAGCATGAACAACAAAAATTGGCGTGGTTTTCGTAGTGTCATGGTTGGCACGATGGTCGATGAGTTGTTGTGCCAACTCATTGGCACTGTCGAAGGTAGTTGGTCTTGAGGCCAATACACTATCATGAATCTGGGATGATAGCCCCCAAAGGTATCGTTCTACCTTTTTCTCCTCTGGAGTGACCATTGCAGGACAGCGGAGTGCTAGGTCATTGAATCGGGCGGTATAAGCTTCGAGATCCGTCCCCGACATTTTGAGGTTCCAGAGTTCCTCTTCCAGTTTTTGCACTTCGCCTCTTGGGCAATATTCTTTCAGCATCAAAGCTTTTAAATCCTCCCAGCTTATAGAGTTAGCCACTGCAGGAGTAAGCGACTTAACTCTGCCGTTCCACCAAGTAAGAGCTTTTCTTGTGAAGGTGAATGCCGCATACTTAACCTTGCTCGCTTCGGGACAAGCATAGATTTTGAAGACTGCTTCGGTCCTTTCGAACCATTGCATCAGCGCGATGACGCCCCCGCTTCCGTCGAAAGGATCGGGTTTGCCATTCGTGAAGTCTTTGTAAGAACACTCTTTAGTACGCCCCATGTTGTCCCCCTGATTCGAGTTAGTATTCCCGGATCCGAAACCGCCGGAACCATTTGTACCCATTTGCGACATTGCTGCCGCCACGGCTGCTGTTTCTGCAGCCTGAAACATCACAGGATCAAACTCCAGAGGTGGTGGCGGAGGGGGCGGTGCTGAGTTTCCAGAAGGTCTTGGTCTTTTCCTTGGTGGCATGGTTCTGTCATAAAATTTGCAAGAGAATGATCAGATGGTAAGTTCCTACTAGCAAAGACAAGTCAGTTGTCATTGAATTAGATTTTTCTGCATTATGCTCCGATTTAAGAATGCCTTATATGTAATTCATAAAGGATGTCCATATGAATGAATTTCATGAGTTTAGTAGGTTTTGTATCCAAGTGAAACCTTGAGATTTGATCGAACCTTTGAAAGAGAATTGGGAATGATCCCGGAGCTAAGTTACTCTAGTCCAACAACTTGACTAGAGTGGGTTTCAGATATACTCTTATGGTAACATGATGGAAGTATTTGGACAAAGAGTGTCACATAATTTAGCCGACTGACAAAGTCATTGATGCTTAAGATGTAACAGGCTTGGGAAAATTGACCTTGTAGAGGGTCTTACGTCCCATCCGGAGCAGGAGAGTTTTGGCCACCAAAAGGCCTAACCAAAAGTACCTATAGTACAAGATAGTTTCATAGAGAATGCCACATAGGACATAGATAGGAAAAACGATTCTCTCTCTCTCTCTCTCTCTCTCTCTCTCTTTTAACAGGGAAAGAAAGTAAGGCATCTACTACTGGCGGCTGTCATCCCTCTGGTGAACCCTCAGTTCGGCTAGTTGCCGCTCCATATCAAGCATGTGCCTTTCGTACACCCTCTAGCGTACTCGGAGTTCTATGACTTCGGTTCGTGTTCCAGCCAGTGCTTGCAGCAGGGTTTCAAGGTCTCTCTCAGATTTCTCACGAGTGTGCTCAAGGTGATTGATGCGGATTTTATGCATTCTTGTATTTGCATCGACCTCTACGATATGATGGAGAGTTGTTCTGCCCTGAATCTCGTTTCCAGCAACTCTACGGACTAGGATTGGAAGAATTCCATCTGCTGAGCTTCCTTCGCTTATGTCGTAGAAGCTTCGGTCTCCACTAAACGACATGGGTTGGTCTTGCTCTTCGCTCCAGGTTTCCAAGCACTCTACCCAAGGAGGCGTCAAGCCTTGAAAAAAAATTGGACGAGGGTTAGGATTCGGAACAAGGGCCATCGGGGTAGGTTCTCCACTTCAGGGTTGGAGTCAGAACCATCAGTAAAGCCTTCAGCTTGGTGACCATCCACATTGATTGGATAATCATTCCCTGGCTCCTCTCTGAGCCATTCAGTATTGTCGTGGTTGGGGTAGTACGGGTCGTCGTGGGGATAGAATCCAGCCATGATATCTTCGCGAGAAATAGGAATATAAGAAATAACTAAGTAGACGTACTAATTAGATAATTATAAGATGATCTTTATCAGGTACTTCAATACATTGTTTAGTGCATACCAATCATATGTATTTGGGACAAGATAGACCTTCGAATAAGCGACCCTAACTCTAAATCCCCAATCCAACGAGAACAGGAAGTAAAGCAAAGATCCATATATTCTAAGTCTATGACGTCCTAGATACATATAATTTTGATGTATCCACTAAGCAATTATTGACCTATTGATAAAAATCTATTTAGTTCTCAGATAAGTAATTATAATAACGCAAAATACCCCTATGGTATTTCATTGTGGTAGTGTTGGTAAGTTTTTAGACTTGTTGCCACATCACAACCAATCTTGGGCATATGCAAATCACTCCTCGGACCAGCATAGTTGATCAGGCTATGCCACTCCCAAGACTGACCATACATCCCCGAGCTTACCTGTGATATCCAACGATCATTACTTTTGTTTTGTTCTAGAATGATGCTGACCTTAGTATGTATGCATGCATGTATACTTTTAATAAGAAACTATTTATTTCTAAAAGTATAGTTGTTTTGAAAACTTTAAATCAGAGACTTTAGTCCCAATGCATTTATAGTTTGTATATCTTATGTGGTTCGATATACTGAGTTCACTATAAACAATGCTCCGATACCAATCTGTCACACCCCCAAACCAATGATGGCGGAAACGTCCGGGGGTGGAGGACTTCATGTACAGCATCAGAACAACGTGTATAATAGTGCTCAAAGTAAATACAACCATCATAAATATAATTGAAAAAGTTACACCAAAGTATATGTTTACATGTTCCAAAATCAATTACAGTATGATGACAAAAATAAATTGTTGACGATTTAACGTCCCATCCTCAAAGCGCTGAAGTTTTCCTGTTTCACTGATTTCCTGAGAATACAAGTAGTTTTGAAAAAGTGTCAACAATTAAGTTGGTGAGTTCATAAGAGTTTTGTTTGAAGTAGAAACCGTTTTCCCTGTAAAATTGATAGAGTTTGATTTCCAGAAAATCCAATATTTTCTTAGTTAAGTGTAAACAGACTATTCCTATATGATGCGTTAATGAACCTTGGAATGTCCCGTAGATTTCCCCTATAATCGTCCAGCGTATATAAGTTATATAAGATTTAAGTTAGATAAAACGTTGAATATAATGGGTCTGCCCTAGGTCCACAACCCAACGAGGAACAGGAGATGAGGCGGGCACCACCAATTCTAAGCCAATCAAGACTAAATTCATATATGACTCAAGCATATATGCTCAACGATTATAGTTGAAGTCTAACAATTCTAGATGAAATATAGTTTTAATATCATAACAACTATTTTATGTGAACCCGGTACTTTGGAATGTACCCCATTTGTAGTTAAAAACCCGGTACTTTGTATCTGTACCCCTTTTTGTATAAAACCCGGTACTTTGGAATGTACCCCATTTATATGAAAACCCGATATTTTGTATCTGTACCCCTTTTTGTATAAAACTTGGTACTTTGTATCTGTACCCCTTTTTGTATAAAACCCGGTACTTTGTATCTGTACCCCTTTTTGTAATTAAAAACTTGGTACTTTGTATTTTTACCCCTTTTTGTATAAAAACCTGGTACTTTGGAATGTACCCCATTTATGTGAATACCCAGTACTTTGGAATGTACCCTATTCGTGTGAAAACATTTTGTAATGTAATGATCATAAACTATACCTATTATAGTTTATCAAAATGTTTGAAATGTACATGCAACCTAACTATTCTTATTATAGTTTAGTATGTTTATTTGTGGTGTATTTGAACCCTTTCTATGTAAGTCAAATGTATAGTACAATATAGCTATGTTTATCTTGCTTTGTTTTGTACTAATGGTTATGATGGAGGATTCTTATAAATTCAGTAAGTCATTTTCCTATTATATAAATATATCTTTACAAGAAATACATGTAATATATGAAGTCATCAAAGATTTAACACTTTGCTCAACATGTTACAAAGTGTTTTGAAAGTTAGAAGCTGTTAACTAACTCTTAACCTTTCTGCACTGTTTTAGAAAAATCATAGAAAAATCATAATAAGTCGAAAACTAGATCCGTAAATTCTGAGAGTTCCTAAATTGTGTCTAGTTTACTCATAATTTTTATCATGATTTTTGGAAGCCTTTAACTTGTATAAAATGCTCATATTCACAGACTGGTCCGGACTTGTGTTTGAAAAGACAGGCTGTTTTGTAAAAATCACCATAAATTGTAGGAAAATCATGTGGAGATGTGCAAGTAGTCATTTTAAAGCTAAGAAGTGGAACTACTTGCAGCTAAAACAGTTTTGAAAACTAATATGTTTAAGTTTTCCAAAACAGTCCGTGAATGGAGTTGAACTTTTCTAATGAAGGCTGTTAGAAAAGTTTAGTAATGTTCTTGGTGTTTTAACTTGTATTCCCCCCTAAAGACTTGAGAAAACATGAAAATTTAGGGGTATGAACTCACCTTGAGTGATTTCAGTAGATGGATGATGGAGAAGAGAAGTGTTCAACTCAAGAACACTTGAAGAATCACTTGAAGGTTCGAAGATCTAACAAGAATGTGATGATGTTTGTGTAAGAAATCAATGATTTGAGTAGAATGAAGTGTAATAATCACAAGGAGGACGAATTATAATTACCAATAGAAGAATAAGGCTTGAAAATCAGCCTTGGAGTCTTGAAATGGAGAGAAAAAGTTTGAGAGGAAAGTGGTGTTTGATTTTTGTTGAAATGAGAGCAAGTGAGTGAGAATGAGGAGAGAGGATGAATATCCAGCTCTATGAACGTGGAAATAACTTGTTAGAGAGGTGAAAAGGACAAGGAAGTGACGAGGTATGGTGGGGAGGAGTATGGGTTAGTCATGGAGTGGGTATGGTGGTTGCGTGTGTCATAAAATAAAGGAAAGTCAACACTCCACCTCTTGTACTTCACCCACTCTTTTGGATAAGGTTTTATCCTTAAAAACGTGATAATTTAATAATTATGGGTCCTTATATGTTAAAATAAAGTTTTGGGTGAAAATACCGTGTTAAAACAATTAAAAACGGGCCTAAAACGCAAAATTAGACGAAAACCGGGAGAAAAGAAGCTTCCCAGCGAGACCTCTCGGTCCTGGCCGAGGTTCGGTCCTCCTGAGGCTGGGCGAGAAGCGAAGCGGAGCAGATTAGCAAGCGAAGGTCAGGCTCGGTCCGAAGGGTCAGAAGCGAGGAGACCGAAGTGAACAGTATCTTCGGGTTCGGGTGTGTGTGCGCGAGGTTCGGTCCTGAGAGGACCTTTCGGGTTCGGTTCTGAGAAAGCTCTCGGGTTCGGCTCTTCTAGCTTCGGTTCGTAGCAGGTTCGGTCCCTATAGGGACCTTCCCTTAAGAGGGGTTTTGGGTCCTCAAACCTATTTTACTCGTTTTTACCCCGTTTTAAGCCGTTTTTGACCCGGTTAAGGGTCGGAATGACCCGAACGACTTCAAAAAGTTACGGAAACTTTTGAGAGAGATTTGGGAGAGATTTCTCATACAAAGAGATATTTGGGAGAGAT
The DNA here is from genome assembly GCF_051521515.1 of Lactuca serriola. NCBI lineage: Eukaryota > Viridiplantae > Streptophyta > Magnoliopsida > Asterales > Asteraceae > Lactuca > Lactuca serriola. The sequence goes on along the minus strand of NC_136408.1, from coordinate 143,539,302 downwards.
TTCACATACAAAGAGATATTTGGGAGAGATTCCACATTCTTAGAGAGATTTCACATACAAAGAGATATTTGAGAGAGATTTCACATTCTTAGAGAGATTTGGGAGAGATTTGACATTCTTGGAGAGATTTCACATACAAAGAGATATTTGGGAGAGATTCCTCATACTTGGAGAGATTTGGGAGAGATTCTCGATAAGAAGAGATAGAGTGAAAACGATTGAGAGCGGTTTCGTGTATGACAAATGTGAGTGTCCGGCTACGCAATGCAAGGTCCGTAAACCCCGTTAAGCCTTGTTTAAGGATCATACACACTCCCGAGGAGTATGCAACATTGTTTTATCGGTTTGTTTCGTCACTTACCATAGTTTTAGGTTAAGGAGATCTAGATGTACGTGCTTTTCGATTTATGATCTCTCATTAGAATAGTGAGTTGTTTAGTAATTACAGAATGTAAGCCCTAGTACACAAGGGTTAGTTGAGTTGACCGGTTTGACTTGTTGACTTTATTTGACTTTGAAATGACCAGAATTTGACGGTTGTCACATTAGATATGCATTTGTGATTTTTGGGTTTCTGTTCAAGTGAGTTTTCTCACTATACTTTATATTAAAATATCTATCCTCTATAGGATAAAATGTGTTTATATTATGGTATGTTGTTAGACAGGTAGACTGGTTAGTTATTTCATGTAATGTTGGATTTTCTGTGTATTTGTAATATATATATATATATATATATATATATATATATATATATATATATATATATATATATATTATGCATTGAGTTGAAGGCGGTCCGAGTATATGCTATAGACAAAGATACTTGGGGTGGGCCATCTATAAGCCGAAGGTCAGAGGGACCAACTTTATGTTGAAGGCTAAAGGGACAAACCGTCTATGTGGTGAAAACCTAAGGATGACCAAATTTATACCAAAGGCCAAAGGGACATACCAGCTATGTGCTGAAGGCCAGGGAGGACCAGCTTTGTGCTGAAGCTCAAAAGGGTGGACCAGCTTCATGTTTAAGGCCATGTTTGTATGCATTGTATATTGTTGTATATGGTATTTTGAGGAACTCACTAAGCTTTGTGTTTATAGTTGTGGATTTAATGTTTTTTTGGTACTTATTGGATCGTGGGAAGGCCAAGGCGGGGCTGTACACACACATCAATGGATTTATGATTTGAGATTCCATGTTGCTTTTCTTGATAATTCTGATTTTGAATTATGCTTTATGAAAAAAAAAACAGTTTTGCCTTAAATATATCCTTATCAAAATGAGTGTTTATTCTATTAGGCTGCAAACTTGAATCGACTCGAATCCAAATGAAATTAATCGATAGATAAAATATTCAAATTTAAGTGAATAAATTTGATAGTAATTAGAGCTTTGTCATTTAGAGAAAATTTATATGAAAGAAAAATGCAACCATCATCCGTCATTAAACTTATCGTGTTGCCATCGTTATCTTATGTCCATATCCTCTCTATTTCTCCAAGCCTACTCTCATCATCTACTTCTCATGGATTATAATATAATGGATTATAAAATCTCTAAATCCGCCATAACCATTATGTAGATGGGGATACAATATAATGGATTATAAAATCTGTTTCAAATGAAAAAAAAAGAGAATGGTTGGGGTGGATTTTATATTATAACAAATACATGAGAATGTGAAGGTGGGTAATCAATTTACGTGAACAAATCAATAGCATCGGGTGTGTTTAGAAGAGAGAGAGAGAGAGAGAGAGAGTGTGTGTGTGTGTGTGAGAGAGAGAGAGAGAGAGAGGGAAAGAAAGAAAGAAATAAAGGGATTCAAGAAGAGGATTCTTACCTGAATCAAACCTTCCACGAATCGTACATGTCCAGTGAACAAAGGATTTAGTGGCGGTCTAATGGAAGGACATGGTAAGCAGTCTTGATTATATCTAATATCAGAAACACATTGCTGGAAAAAACAAAATAAATTTCAATGTTTGATGAAATATATTTGATAACATATTAACTACATTACAAGTCTATATGTGGCAGCGAAAGGAAAAGATTAGTACTTGATTATAAGTCCACAAAAACACAGACGAGTTGAGCCAAGAGATAGGACAAACAGAAAACAAACACCAATTCATATGATATATAAATTCAATGTTGGAAATTGTTATCAATGAGGATTTAATTCCATAAAAAATGTGACGTTCAATAATAATATTTGTTTAGGAAATAATTCGTCTAATAGAACCTTGATTTTGGCTAATCAAATCCATAAGTTTAATTATACATATAATTTCTATAAATAACTACTAAATTTACTGATATATAGAAGGAAGTAACCATTTTCTAGCTATCATTATCAATCACATTTATTCTCCTTTAGGGGTCATTTGATACTTGCTGATTGGGTTAGAGTTGACTGGGTTAGAAGATGATTGGGTTAGAAATGCTGACTGAGTCCACATCTGACTTAGTTTATGTTCTTTGATTATTTATCTGATTGATTGTGTTGAATGATAAAAATGACCATATTACCCTTGTGTTGTCCCTTGTGCTAGATAAAATAATTATAAAAATACAAATTATCACATAAAATCCAAATTAAACATACATCATTTAAAATCCAAATACAAAGAGTAATACGAAATCCAAATACAAAGTCTCATACATAATAAAAACCTACATCATTTAAATTGAACCATTTAAAAGTAACTGATTAGCAATCTGGTCACACAAAGTAGTCATATAATCAACGTCTTCTTAACCCCATTCTATGCCTTGTATGTTTTGGCCCTCACTTCCTCCACTTTCCACATCAGGAGTACCAATAGTGTTTTGTTCAAAGATCGTAAATAAGTCATCTTGAATATTGTATTTCCTTATAAAATTATGGACCGCAACACAAGCAATGACTATGTCTCTCTGCATTGGAAAAGGATAATGAGCCATTTGTTTTAAAATTGGAAATCTGGCCTTCAATACACTATAAGCATGTTCAATGATATTTCTAAGTCGTGCATGAGCATCATTGAACTTTTATTCCTTAGTTAAGTTTTGTTTCTTCAAAAATCGACTAACCAATACCTACTTATGCGGTAGGGAGCCATAAATCCACGGGTGTTGGTGTATGCGACATCACAAAGGTAATATTTATCTGTTCATGATTGACAAATATATCATTTAAATAATGTGGAAAATAAAACTTATAGAAAAATTACAAACCTGGTGGAGGGAATGGAAATCCAGAAATCGGATTAAATGCAACTTCTTTCAAAACTTTAGAATCATGTGCTATGCCTTGTCATCCATCCCATAAAAAGGTGAATATCATATCAAAATCACAAATTCTGATTACATTTTGATAACATTCACCTTTTTCTTCTTTCCCTATAACGATTTTGTTGATCAACGGGCACAACTGCATGTGTAAGTGTTCCATCTAGTGCACTATTTGTGACATCCCCATTTTCACGACCAGAAAAGACCGATTTTGTTTATGCTTTATAAAAATCAGAGTACCTCTTTTAATAAAAATGTTGCGGAATTTGATCCCAGTAAAAGATGATAAATACGTTATCAAGGCATTTCCGAAGAAAAGTATTTTTATTGATTTTAAAACATTTGGGATGTCATCGTCAATACAGAAACATAAGCATAAACATAACTTACATTCATTATCACTAGTGATTTATATGTCCTTAATCTCTCAGTGTAATGTGACTTCATATCAACACTTGTGATATAAATAAACTGAGTGGGTCAGGTTGGGAAACCTGGTGAGTACATAGGGTTTTTATCCCACAATAATATAATTATTATGTTTAATCTTCAAACAACTAATCAACCCAATTACCCATCCCTATTATCTTCTTTACTCTTAAGGATCTACCCTAAGAATCAGCTATTCCTCTTTCATTTATTCCTAAGGATTATCCTAAGGAATCGGTACGAAGTCCATCGCTACCAAGGTTTATAGATTACAACTGTTGAACACGTAGTCCAAAACATCTGGTGAACACTTAGTTCAAAAATAACTAGTGAACAGACTTAGTTCAAAAATACCTAGTGAACACACTCAGTTCAAAATACCTTATGAGCACCTAGTTCAAAAACACCTACAGGTTACGAGCCTGCTAGCATTCCACTGGACTGTCAAGTATAGTCTGTGGTCGTCATCTATACAACTCCACTAGATGACTGGATCACTGTCAACATTGATGTCTTTCATCGTGTTATCACACAACAACTATTTTCATCTACCCATGTTTTATTCAACACATTTTTTAGATATAAAATAAATATTCAGCTTAAATCATTTAAAACATGTATAAAAATATTTCACCCAGCATAGACAGCAAGTATTCAGACAATTTGCACACATGGCACATAATTTATATTAAAATACTTCATATCTATGTGTAAGATGAAAGGGACTATGCACTCACTTGAAAAGGTGGTGACTCGGCACTCGAACGACACTTCGTTTACTTTAAACAACTCTTTTGACAGAACCTAGTATCATTACCACTAGAGTTTAGTCTAATGCCCGACAAGACTAATTAATAGGCTAACTATTATTACTATTATATAAGCGTTAACACAATACTTTTCACCCACTATGTAAAGACAGGGGCCAGACATGGAACACCTGAGGGCAGGATCATTTTGGCATATAACACTTCTGAAATCTAGCAACCCAAGCGGCCCTCCAGACTAGATTCCCCGTACCGCGAGTCTTTAAAAATATATTATAACGACACTTATATAACTCATAATAATAGCCCAAATATTTATTATAAGGTCCTAATAACATTACTATATTTAAATAAAAACTATATTTAAAATAGCGTAGGTGTATCTTACCTACGGGGGGGGGGGGGGGGGGGGTTGGCTAGAAGTTGGGTTGTGTAGGGGCAGAACTTCCGAGCTGAAAGCTCTTCTTCTCAGAACCATCGAGCGCTCCGGGGCTTTCTTCTAGCACTAGGGGAGTTTGGGAGGTTTAGAGAGAGTGTAGAGAGAAGAAAGAATGGGAAAGGTGTGAAGAAAATGAGGGTGAGAGAGGTTCTATTTATAGGGTAAAATATGGCTGAAGTTGGTGCCACATGTCACCATCTGGTGGCAAGACTTGGGGAGAAAGCAATGGTAAAGATTGTACCACGTCACCCATTTTTGCACAACACACTTCCAATTTCTAAAATCCTTAACTTTCGCATACAAGCTACGTTTTTGACGTTCTTTATATCCACACGTAGGTAAAAATAAGATCTACAACATTCATTTTGACTCCGTCAGCTAATTTTTAACATCCATAAAAATCGATCCAATTTAAAACTTTTTAATTCATACGAAACCATTCAATTATTACAATTTTTTTTCAAGATAGTTTAAACATCAGAGTTTTCCCAGAAACATAAACAAATCATGAAGAGCTATACGATCACGCCTTCGCCTTGCCGCGATCCCCTGATGTACCTGAAATAATAAACTGAAAATGTAAGCCTAAGGCTTAGTGAGTCCCCCAAAATACCAACCTCATATAACCATAACCATATCGTATCAACAAATACAGAACAACCATGCATCTCGAGTTTGCAGTGTGACTGGTCTGCCCGCACCGGGTCTTCAGTCCACCTGGTCCACTCCCTGATTCTACAGTATGACTGGACCCCCCGCACCGGGCCTTCAGTATGTCTAATCCACTCTCCGAGCCTCGACACGTCTGGACTGCCCTCTCGGGCCTTTAGCCTATCCTGTGACAACCCGAAATTTCCATTCTGTTCAAACCATATCAAGTCAATAGAAGTTAGAACAGTTGCAGTAAATTTCCAGACTTTTGGTATAAGTTTGGGTATTTCAGGATTTACACTTTAAGGGATATCAGGAGAGAGGATGCACCAGGTTATTGTGCAACTCTATTATTCCAAAACTCTATGATATTAGAATTCAATGCCTGAATAAAAATATTTTCTGCCAAAAACCCCAGGAGTATATATAGGATTCTGAGCCATATTTATTTATTAGTTACATTTCCAACTAGAGAAAAGCCGAATTCTCTCTCAAGGATCTTCGGACTTTCATCCCAGAAAGTGAGTACTTCTATCTAGTTGTATTATAGAGCTTCTTATGTGCTTCATACACTAGAAATCTTAGGAAAACATCAAGTTAAAGAGTTTACGGCCCAAGAACATCTTGGACCGTAAACCCTTCTTTAAGGGGCAAAAAGTGACCTAGTCCCTTCCTCTTGCAATGCAAATAGTTTAGACTTGTAACCTGATGTGTTTAGGACTAGAAAACACTGTTGGATTAATGTCTAAGTCCATAACTATAATTGGTAAGACTTGACCCGACCCGGCATGGTCCATTTGGGTTGCATACCATCATGCACTTGAATGAGAGAAATAAGACACTTATGGTTATTAATATATTATAAGTTCTAGTATATTAATAATAAGAATAATAAGATTATTTAATTAGTATTGATCAAGAATTAATCTAGGATTAATTAAGTGATCAAAAGAAGACTAATTAAATATATGGGTTGATTGTGTAAATCATCCATACTTGTATAGTGGGCTAATGCTCCATGGATAATCAAGTTGGGCTAAAACCCATAGGATGGTCCATGGATGCTCCATGGTGTATTTGTACCCATGGATCCAAGGAAATGGAAAGCCATGACAATTAAGAGTTTACCCTAATTGTGTAACTATATAAGCATCTTATTATTGAGGAAAAATCGGCCACTAGTGTGTGTGAAGAAAGGGCTAGCCGATTTTGAAGAGTGTAGAATTCTCTCAAATCATTCTAAGTGTTTTGATGATTGTGATTCCATTTGAGGTGTCACACTTGGGGCACTAAGCACTCAAGCTTCATGAAGACTTTCTACATCAAGAGGTATGTATTCTATCTTGTTACATTCATTGTTTTGTATGCTAGATTAGGATAATACCTTGGAAGTTCTTATTTGCATGTATAATAGAGAAAACATAGATCCAAGGTATTTAGGGTTGCATGTACACTTAGGAAGTGTTAGAATGCTCAAAACCCAACAGTGGTATCAGAGCCACGGGTTGTTTTCTGTTATATTGATGCAAATATTTTATTTTCAAAGTTGAAAAAAAAAAAGAAAAAAAACATGAAGTTTGTCAAATTTTAAAATAATTACTTGTTCTTGTGAAAAACTAATTATTTGTAAAATTTGAATAATTTGCTTTATGAGTTGAATTAGGTCAAATTTAATAAAAGATAAAATAATATGATTATTTTATTAGTTTTAAAAGTTTGATCTAAAAAGTTTTATTTTTTTGAAACCTCCATAAGTTATGGATTTGAAAAGGTTTTAAAAAAAAAAATTGATTCAAAGTTTCTTTTGGAGTTACAAAATTTGGTGTTAATGTTTTAAAGGATTACATAACTTAAGAATAAGTTATGGATCACCAAAAGTTTTTTGTTATCTTGTTTTATGAGTGAATTTAGATTAATGATGAAAATTATGTGATAGTTGGTTTTAATCCAAATTAATCTAAAAGAAGTTCATAAAATGTGTTTATGTAACTTAAAAGTCACATTTATGAATCTTAAAACTCATAAAGTTGGCAATGGTTACAAAATGAAGAGTCTTGTGTCATTGAATAATTTTTTTTATGACTCCATAACTTGTCCTCAAGTTATGGAAGTTCAAGAGTCACTTCATTAAAGAAAAATATGTAACCATAATTAAATCCATAAGTTATAAAATAAAGAAAAGTTAATTCTTTTATTAGTTTAAAGTCTTCCATAACTTGTCCTCAAGTTATGGAACTTGAAGAGTTTTTGGATTAAAACTACTTTAAACACATAAGTTATGGAATTAATTAGTTTTGAATAGTTTCAAAACTTGCCCTCAAGTTTTGGAATTTGTAAAGTTTTCTCTAATGAATACTTTAATTCCAAGTTAGCCCTTAGAATTTTAAAAGTTAAAATTCAACCCTTATACTTTATAATATTATAAGTTAATAATATATATATATATGTATAAGAGTAAAGTCAGTCTTACCGCTAGTACGCCTCATTCACGAAGCCGGTCTATAAGGTGGGTATAAGGTTGTTGCCTATAAAATGGCAACTTAATGGGTGTCCACTCTCACCCACCGCTTGCTTGACTGGTGGAGGGTCGTTAGCCGAACGGGTTTGACAGGACTAGAATTCTCCCTTCATTAAAAGTATTAATGATAATACTAAGTAACTAAACTCTTAATAATACCCAATCTTAGTTACTTAGGAAAAATGTGAATAAGGTGCTAATCCATGAAATTACACTTTACACTTTGTCTAAGTCGTTAGTGGAGCGTGTGTGGTTAACCGGCACACTAACTTGGACTTAACAAGGTAGGTAAAGGGTGACTTAATATTTATCATAGTATCGATGGAGCGTGTGTGGTTAACCGGCACATCGATTGAGGGGTAATTTATTAAGGGTACCAAGTGATTTGCATGGTTACTTCACACCTTGTTTTGTGATCCTCGGCATCCCAGTCACAAAACCTGAAGGGCACACTCGAGATTGAAACATGCCTTTGAAAAGTTCAATGAATCTCAAAGATCTAGGAGTTTCAAAACCAATTAAAACCTAATAATACATTTCGTTTATCTTGGTGGAAATTGGTGAATCGTCATTCACCTACCTTCAAATATTTTATAGCTTGGATTACGGCATACCTCTTCTAAGTTATAAAATAGTTTGTTGGGTCCTAGCCTTAATATTTCATATTGGGTGTCATATTAAGGACTTAAGATCAACTATCTTGAATATCTCCCAAAAGATGTCTGGTTTAGACACTTATGATCTTCCCAAATCTCTTGAAACAAGGTTTCCTAATGAAGATGATGTCCCATGGATATCATACTTCTTTCTCCTCCTCCAATTATTCTCCCTAACCCACAAGTTCTTGAAAAGTTTAAGGTCACTCAAGCCCTATTGGCAAGGCAAGGTCTAGGTGTGAGCACATCTTGGAGATGTAGTCACATATTGACAAGCCGGGAGAGTTGGGTGTCAAAGTCTTGAGAAAGTTGGTGGTTCAATCACTTTCTAAGTCACATAGTGAGTTCCTTTGGGACACCTATGAAACAGACTATGACAAGACCCTTAATGATCTTATCTATTTGTTAAGATCAACTTCCTTAATACTTGATGGACATTGACAATAGTGACACAGGAAATCCAGTAAAGCATTCTCTTCCCAATGGAAAGGGATCGGCCATAGTCAATTCGGTTGACCAAATGGTAAAGAGAAAAGCTAAGTCTGTGATAGTCCTGTGTGTCTTTATCAAAGGGTCCATATGTTTATATTGCCAAAGAAAGGGGCATTGGTTGCGAAGCTGCCAAAATTTACCTAAGGATGTTAAAGTCAATAAGTTTGACTCTACTTCAGGTAAAGTCCACTATCTAACTCTGTTAAGTTTCTATTCTGAGATTCTTGATACATGATGTGACTGGGTCACATGGTGATGTTTTAAGAATGAAAGAAAAGTGAAGAAACTTAAAGAAAGAATATGCTGAATCTGATGGCGTAGATGGATTTCTATCGCGTAGTTTGAAGATCGGATTCTTGAGCTACTTCTTAGGAGTTATGAGATATTGCTTAAGGAATAGATAACAACAAGTTTTCATATGGATTGTAAGGATAAGTTTTTCCGCAAAGTTTTAAAATAAAAGAAAATTTTTTATTTTATTTATTTTAAAATATCCTTACAATGGCATTTGAGGAAAAATTGTTGCTTATATGATTCCATTAAGAGCAAGAGTGGAAATATGAAATTGATTCTTTCATTTGTGGTAATGTCTAAATTTACCAAATAAGGAAAGATTCTCATCACCCAAGTTTCAAGTGGACCGGAACTTGGAATCATGCAAGTTGTATAGCATGATGAATGAGAACATTCAAGTTTTGGAAAAATTAAGATTAATTACTTATTCACATGGATGTGTGAGTCAAGTAATGGACTAAGGGATCGAGTACATAGTCTTGTTCACTGATTTAGTCCACCACAAAAGTTTGATAAGACTATTCGTCATAGTTTACTAAAGCTCAGTAAATATGATTATACTTACAAGCTTAAGTGTAACTCTGAGACATTGGAAAAAAGGTTCCAAAGTAAGGCAGAGCGAATAAGAAGAATCAAATTAGGCAGAAGGATAAAAGTTTCTCAAATCTGAAAAGATGGGAGAGTACTTTAGTATCAGTTTTGTGATCATCTTAATGATTAAGAAACCATATCAAAATTAGTTCTCTAAGGAAATCTTAGTGCATTCTTATGACTAAGAAGAGGAACTTGAATTGTTGAAATGGTTAAATCAAGAAGATGAGTCATACTTCGTTCCAATACAAGTCTTAGAGTCATACTCCAAGATTGTAACTTGAGTGACATGTCTCAAAAGAAGGTTTAAAACACTTGTCAAATGTAAGAGTAAAAGTTTTCTACTCTTGTACATTTGAAATTGGTAAGTTGTGATGTTTTGGATAAAACAAAGACCAACTTAGGCCAATTGGGTAAAGTGTTTTTCTTGATTAGAATCCGCACTATCTCTTGGATGTTTGACAAGGGAGTCTTATATGTCAAGAGGACAGTGGGAGTCTTAAAGGTCTTGAAAGTCTCAAGAAATAATCAAGAATAAAACCTCAAGTTCTTCACTAGCACACGACTTGAGGTTTATAACCTATCGTGTTGACATATCTGTGCCCATTCCAGTTAAAGTTGGCTTTGCATATGAGTTCTTAGAGTTCTCAGTTTGTTGCATAACAACTTGGAAGCAATGGCAGGCCCTTGAGCTGCCAGGTGGCAAGAAGTTAAGATTGAGTTCAATCCATATGGTTTTGGATTTGTCATTATCTTTGTCTTGTGATTATGGTTTGACAAATTCATATGGGTAGGAACTCATACACCATATAAATCTAAGTGTCATAAGGTTTCTCTCCGATTCATGAAAATGATGGTGAGGAAACGCTTTCACTAAGTAGATTTTACGAAGATATCAATTGTGTCATTTGCATTTTCAAAAGTCGTTAGTGGAGCGCGTGTGGTTAACCGGCACACTAACATGGACTTGTGAGAAATGGCAAATGCCTAAGCAATTGAGACCATGATTACGGTATCCCTTTTCATGGTTCTTGAAATTGCTTAGACACACAGGTGAGCTATCTACGGAAAGGGTGTATGAATCTAAATTTCAGACTGTCCAGCTGATTTCTGAGTACATGTCAAAGCTAGTGGGAGCATAAGTGTTATGCTAATAATCATCATGTTAGTGGGAGCATGATAATTATGATAAGTATTGCAAGTTAGCAATGTTAATTATAGAAAACAAAAGTTTCAATTGGGAAAAAGTTGTTTTGCTATAATTAAGGGAGAGGAAATTATGCTTCATTTCAAATCTATAAGCTTAGATCGTGAGGTTTTAATCATTTAGTCAAGGATATATATGAATTTCATGTTGGAATGGCTCAACATAAGGAAATTCTGTATACGGGTCCATTATTTGCGTTCTAAAATTCGATTATGATTACGGCATCCCTTTTCATAATCTGAATTATGAGAACTTGGCAAATTGAAATGGAAATATTATAGCAAAAGACTGGTTTAGTCTTTATGTGAGACATCATGAATCGTGTCCCATATGCTTCGGATATAGGATCGATTACATGTGCTATATTCATCCGTTCTAAAATTTTCCAAATGCCTGGGGCATTAAGAAGGGAAAAAGGTTTAGAACTGGATATGACTAAAAGGATTAAACAATTGTCGAGAACAATCTAAGGTTTACCAAAGATTGGTTGCTCAAGGACAGTTGGAAGTATAGTGATAATTCTAGAAGGACCATATTGACATAATCTGTAAGGAGGCAACTCTTGTTCAGAAGTGATAGTCAAAATGGAATCTGGAAATGTTTCAAAGTTAGAATTTTCAATCTGTTTAAGATTAAGAAACTTAATGCAAGAAGGAAGTTTCCAAGGAGCTGATCTCTTTTGGAATACTCTGTAGTGATTGTTGTCAAGTCTTTCTGACTTTGTGCATAATCATTACAAGAGGATCAATGCATATAAGTTTAGAATCTAACAGATTTCAGTAAATGGCATGAATTTGGAATTCTTGCATTTGCAGTAAGGATTTGGGAGTGTGAAAAGAGAATCATTGAAGTTATGTTCAATTGATCTAGTTCACAAAGTAAAGATCATAGACAAACATAGTATGCATACTTGGTGTGTGGCATGACTAGTGTTTAAGAAAACATAGTGTACATGCTTGGAGCATGGGACAACTATTGTTTTAAATTCAAGAATAAAGTTGGTAGCTGAAACAGTATACAATGAATAATGTGTAATCATATGGTGATAAATAAAAGGTGTTTTATTTATGTTCAAAGGGTTGATACCATATTAGATTCAATTATTATTGTGTTTCACTTTGCATGTTTTGACTTCCCGAATAAACTAGGTTATTCTTCCGGAATGACTAAGTTATTCAAACCATCCACAGTCGGTCATATTTTGGAAGTAGATATGAATTAAGACTGTCATGATGGGTTGTAGAGGTCTAAGGTGTTGGACAAGGCTACAACAATCATGAGTGCTCATAAGTTCTGAGTATTGGATTCAACCCGCGCTCATTGGAATCACTTCATGGATTTTATCACGAGTGATCATGAGACGATAATATCTTATATTCTTCAAACCTAGAGATATGAGTTGTTACTATGAGTTGATAGTACATTGATTGCACGAAACCGCATTTGGTAACTCTGTGCTATAAAACGTGCCTTTGTGTATGATTCAACAAGTAGTAGAACAAGCCATATGAGTCGAAGTTTATCCGTTCCTTTTACCTTCGGGATAAAAGCGATATCTGTGGGCCCCTCGATGATTTGATGATGACAAATGGAAGTGCTCGGCCGGGCCAGGACTGATTTGATTTGTTCAATTAGTCAGTCGTCATAAATCGGAAATCGGGAAACAACAAATGGACAGAGAGAATGATTATAATCCATGTCTCAGTCCATATGATATCTAGAATGGAGGAATATATGATCCCTTATCTAATGGACAAGTCATTGACAAAGGTCAGAGTTCATCGACAAGGTCAGAGTTCGACAGAAGCTTTTGAGAGCTACGATTGCCGGTTGGTTCCTGAAGTCATACGCAATACTAGTTTTAGACTTATCCAAGTGGGAGACTGTTGGATTAATGTCTAAGTCCATAACTATAATTGGTAAGACTTGACCCGACCCGGCATGGTCCATTTGGGTTGCATACCATCATGCACTTGAATGAGAGAAATAAGACACTTATGGTTATTAATATATTATAAGTTCTAGTATATTAATAATAAGAATAATAAGATTATTTAATTAGTATTGATCAAGAATTAATCTAGGATTAATTAAGTGATCAAAAGAAGACTAATTAAATATATGGGTTGATTGTGTAAATCATCCATACTTGTATAGTGGGCTAATGCTCCATGGATAATCAAGTTGGGCTAAAACCCATAGGATGGTCCATGGATGCTCCATGGTGTATTTGTACCCATGGATCCAAGGAAATGGAAAGCCATGACAATTAAGAGTTTACCCTAATTGTGTAACTATATAAGCATCTTATTATTGAGGAAAAATCGGCCACTAGTGTGTGTGAAGAAAGGGCTAGCCGATTTTGAAGAGTGTAGAATTCTCTCAAATCATTCTAAGTGTTTTGATGATTGTGATTCCATTTGAGGTGTCACACTTGGGGCACTAAGCACTCAAGCTTCATGAAGACTTTCTACATCAAGAGGTATGTATTCTATCTTGTTACATTCATTGTTTTGTATGCTAGATTAGGATAATACCTTGGAAGTTCTTATTTGCATGTATAATAGAGAAAACATAGATCCAAGGTAATTAGGGTTGCATGTACACTTAGGAAGTGTTAGAATGCTCAAAACCCAACAAACACCCCTAGAACACCAAGAGTAAGGTGTTCACGGCCCAAGGAGTTCTTGGACCATGAACTCCAAACAAAAGGACCAAAGTGTGCTTTAAACTCTCCTAAAGCCTTGGACACTAGCCTAGATTAGTTCTTAGTTAGATTAGGGACTTGAAATCACCAAAAACACCCTTCCAAGGTAGATTACGGCCGTAATCTACAAGGGGTTTGGTCCTAGGGCCGTGAACTCCTCAAAGGAGTTATAGGATGCCCTAAACTCTTCCAAAGACCTTGCCATTAAGTAGAAATGCTTCTTAGGGTCTTGTAGAGCCTCAAACATCAAATGGTCATGTAAGTATGAGCTTACGGCCGTAAACTCATGAGTTTACGACCGTAAACTCATTTGTTAGTGACATTAAGGCCGTGAACTGCATTAGAGAGTTTTCCTTGAACCCTACACACAGTAGCCACTTAGATGCAATCCTAGAGGCTTAAAACACTTGTTAAAGGTGTTTTAACATGTCCTAGGGTGTCTTGACTTGTTTATTAGTTGTTCAAAGACTAATTTGATACATATATGTGATATTATATGTTAACTAGGATCATAGAGTGTGTTCAAGACTTCACTTGTCACCTAGCAATCCTACGTCTTCAGTTCATTCGTACCACTCAAAACAGGTGAGTTCATACCCTTAATCAATGTTTTAAATGTGTTTAAATGTTTTATGGGGGGATACAAGTAGAATCATGCTAGTTATTATATCAATCACATGTGATTAATAAGCAGCATTCAAATGATTTACTACATAGTAGCTATTTTACCAAACAGTTTCTTCAAATGATTTTTCGTAAACGTTTTATATATTTAAAACTTCTTATTTGACTGTTCATTTTACACTGTATGTTTCGTTTCAAAACTAATTTACAATTGTGTTTCAAACAAATGTTTCTTTGTACTTAGACTATTTTATCAAACAAATACTTCCAACCCATTTTATAGGCTGACATCATGTCGACCTTTTCTTATATAATAATCATGTTCAAAGGTTTTACAAAACTTATTTTATGCTTTTATATTGTCAATGGCATGCATATATATGTATAGTTATATAAGAAATGTTTAAAGGACTTAGGAAAGCTATCCACTCTATTTCCTTTTAACCGTTGGGATGTGGTCTGGTGAGGTATCGGGTATCCATCCGAAGGTCTTAGTTATATATCATGTGTACATATATAGTCATAAAGGTTCTTCTAGTTCATTCAATACCCTTGGGTAGCAAGGGTATACTTCCATGTTCATAGGTACCAGTTACATTACTAGTAAGCTACCATAGGGGTAGTTCAGGAAGATACTAGAACTATTACTAGAACACGATATCATACAATGAGTCAGTTCATTCATGAGTCAATACTTGCTAGATAGAGAGAGAACACACGTTACAGCTAGTACACACAGTACATTACTATACATGCTAGATAGAGAGAGAACACACGTTACAGCTAGCACACGCATAACATTACAGTACATTACTATACTATTACATAGATATGTTTACATGATTACGCTTACATGAGTACGTTTACATAGATACATTTACATGAGTGCGTTTACATATACGATAATAGGACAGACATCACTAGGTGCTATAGCATGGAACGATTTTAGGATCTAACTATACCAATGAATCACAACACATTGTGATAGTTATATTGGGTATTCATGATCATAGTAATGTGGATGTTCACAGCTTGCAAATATGCAGGGGTGATGTATGGGTCCCAAAATCCCTTTGACAACGGAGCGTCTAGCCTGGGATCTAGCCATCACATTGTGCCTTATCCCTCAAATAAGGCAATATTAGTATAGAAGTAGTCACTTATTACAAATACTACAGTACTTACAAGATTACAATAGACTTAAGGTAGTTAGTACGGTTGTAGTTATTCGATACTACACCATAGTACTATTCCATTTTCCCATTACATTCACTTCGTGAACATTCACACGATGCACGGTAATGTAGAAGCTATATTTTTGGTTAATGATAGTCAGATTTGGGAAAATACACACTCTTACAAGAGACACACACACATATACTAGATGCCTTGGTAGAAGGATACGTTTAGTAGGAAACATATGGTTTTCTAGGATGTTCAAAACATTTTCATACATACAGTTCATATACATACAAATACTTACAGTTCATATACATACAAATACATTCTTACAAATTAAGACACTAAAATACTTATGATCTCACCAGCTTTAAAGTTGATACTCGCTTTCAAAATAACTTGTATCCTCAGGTCCACGATAGACAGGTACCGATGCAAGGTTTAGAGAAGATGGAGCTCGTTCAAGACTCATCTTTCATTTTGATTTATACTTTAGTGTCTATCATAATTTGACAGAACACACTTGTATTAAAATTATATTATTAATGCAATGGATGATGTTGTTGCTTGTTTACTACTTTTCATTGTTGTGATACTGTACATGACGTCCTCCGCCCCATAATGTTTCCACCGTTCATGGTTTTGGGGTGTGACAGATTGGTATCAGAGCATTGTTTATAGTGAATTAAGTATATCAACCCATAAAAGATATACGGACTATAAATACAATGAGATTAAAAATACTCTGACCAAGAGTTTATACTTTATATAATAATATATTTAATTAAGTATATGTGCCTGCATTCATACTAAAATCAGTGTCACTAGGACAGTACAAAAGAATTACGATTGTTGGGCAACACAGGTGGACTTAGAGACATATAGTCAAAACTGGGAAGATATAGCCTGATGAACTATATTATCCGAGGGTTGACTAGCATGTGCCTAAGCGTAGTTGTGTGGTCGCAACAAGTCTAAAATCTTACCAACAATACCACAATGAAAATAGTAGAACATAACATTAAACTTAAAATACTATAGGGGTATTTGGTGTTACTATAAGTACTTTATTATTGAGAACTAAAACGGGATCTTCATTACTAAGTTGATAGTTGCTAAGTGGATACACTAAGGCTATATGTAACTAGGATGTTATAGACTTAGAATCTGAGAAAATTTTGCTTTACCCCTATTCTGTGTGAATTTGGAGTTAAGGTCACTTATTCGAAGGCCTATCCTGTTTAGATTACATATAACTGGTATGCACTTCACAAATAGTGATGTAACTAATGAAGATTTTCTAAATAATTATCTAGATAGTTCGTCTAATAATTATTTTCTTACCACAATTCTCGCGTAGATAACATGGCTAGACTCCATCCCCACGGCAACCAATACCTTCCGAATGAGGTCATTGTTGGATGGTTTGAAGAAGAACCAGAGAATGATCATCCTATCCCTGTAAATGATCACCATGATGAAGACCTTTCGAACGGTGCTAACTGATGGGTTTTAGCCATAAGAACATCCTATGTGCTCATACAAACCCTAATGCTTGGATCTAGGTTTCTCTATTGTACATGAAAGTTATCCAAGACTATAAACCCTAATTCTAGCATACAAGTAATCATATTAACATAAGAATGGGTTTAAGTTATTACCTTGATTGTTATGTAGCAATAACAATCCCAAATCCTTCTTGTATTGACTTTAGAAAGCTTAGAGTCACAAATGTCACTCCTCTAATGGTTCACAAACACCAAGAGCAAGAGGATGAGGAGGAGAGAGGATGGAGGCTGCCCAAAACGTGTTCTCACCCTAGAAGAGAAGTTCCCCATGTTTTTGAGCCTTAAGGGTTCTATATATAGTGAGGCTATTAGGGTTATCTAACAAGGAAACCCTAATTTGGATGCTTAAGCGCTAAGCAACCCATGGATCCCTTTCCTTAAGGCCTTGGATGATTTCTTATGGGTTTCCCCATAGAATTCATCCACTCCTTAATATAAGGCAATCCATGGCCCAATTGCAATTATCTTATAATTACAATTCCAGTCCTTAAGTTTAATTAATCTCTTTTAGTCACAAAACTAATTACCAATTAATTATTGACTAATATTAATTAAACAATATGATTTCTTCTTTAATATATTATTCTCATAGTATATTAATAAATCATATTTAACCCATTCTCTCCATAATTCATCCTATCAAGTTGCTTTGGTGAAGGCAACCCAAAAGGACCATGCACCATCGGGTTAAGTACATACAAAAATAGTTATGGTCTTAGACACTAATCCAACAGTCTCCTACTTGGATAAGTCTAATAACTATTCTGCGTATGACTTCAGATCCTGATCTGCAATCGTAGCTTTCCAAAGCCGCTGTCAACTCTGATCCTATCAGATACGCATGTACTTTAGATAAGGGATCATATATTCCTCCATTCTAGATATCGTGTGAGACATGATTTCTAATCATTCTTTCTGTACTATTTCTCGAATTCTGATTTATGACGACTGACTAATTGAACAAATCAAATTAGCCCTAGCCCAGCCGAGCATTTACATTTGTGATCACTAAATTATCGAGGGGCCCAAAGATATCGCTTTTATCCTACTTTGGATAAAAGGAACGGATAAACTTTGATACAATGCTTGCTTGCACTCACTCACCGAATTACACACAACAATATGTTTTATGACACCAAGTTACTGGTGCGTTTACATATTATCAATATACAACCGACTCGCAAGATACAACTCACACATCTCGGTTTCAAGAATATAAGATGTTATCGTCTCACCAATCACTCGTGATACAATCCATGGAGTGATCCAAGTGAACATGGGTTTAATCCAATGCTCAAATCATATTCATAAGCACTCATGAACGTTGCAGCAAACATTTGCTTATGTCTAATACTCTTTAGACATTCCACACACCAATTCATGACAGTCTTCATTCATACCTACTTCCAATATATGAACGACTGTGGCCCGTTTGAATAATTTGACTGTTCTGAACAAATTAAATTATTCAGGAAGTCAAAACATGCAAAGTGAAACACAAGAATAATACTAATCCCATATGGCCTCAAACCTTTGAGCATAAATAAAATAGCTTTTATTTATCACCATATCGATTACTCATTATTTGTTGTTTCGGGTAATCAACTTCTTACTCGAATTATTACTACACTTGTCCCATGCTCCTAGCATGCACACAATGTTTACCTATGGTTCTTACTTTGTGAAATAGATCAAATTGAACACATTTCCAATCATACTCATTTCACAACTCCGAATCCTTTTCACAAGTGAAAGAATATCTAATTCTTTCCACTTATGGAATATGTTAGATTCTAACATTTTATGCAACGATCCTTTTGTAATGTCACTGCACTAAAGTCACAATGACTATTGCCAATGAAATTAGAAAGTCCTCTATCGGAGATTGTTACAATACAATTCGTTAGATATGATGTCTCTCACTCAAAGCACATTCCTTTGAACATCCTTTTGCATAAAAGTTTCTAATCTAGACATAGATTTTCAATATTCAATTCCCAATATGGACACATTTCCATATTTTCCATATGACAACTCATTCTTAATAGAATCTTATCTATTCATAATAATGTCGATATGGTCCATCCAATACCATACTTCCAACTACTCACAAGCGACCAATCCTCGGCAAACTTTGGATTGTCCTTTGATAGTTGTTTAATTATCTTAGTCCAAACCGATTCTTGTCCTTTTTCCCTCTAAATGCGCTAGACATTTGGAAAATTTTAGAATGGTCAAATATTATAGCATTTGCAATCGATCCTATACCCGAAGCGTATGGGACACGATGCATAATGTCTTACATAAAGATTTGATACTTTATCAATCTTCTGCTATAATATTTTATGTGCTACGTTCTCAAAATTCGAACTATGAAGAGGAATGCCGTAATCATAATCGATTCTTGAGAACACACTATGTATCCTTGACTAAATTTATTAACATTCCACAACCTAAGCCTTTATATTTGAATTGAAGCATAATATTCTCTCCCTTAATTATAGCAAAACAACTAATCAACCCTTACAACTTTGCAAAGTATGACTCTTGTTTTCTGTAATTAATATTGCTAACTTGCAATACTTGCCTTAATAATCATGCAATCATAACATTTATGCTCCCACTATCACGATGATTATTACAAACATAACACTTATGCTCCCACTAGCTTTGACATGTAATCAGAAACAGCTTAACTTTCAGAAAAAACAATACTTATTGAATTTCTTAAGTTCATGTTTCTAATACCTAATGCTTTGATAATCTTTTATCAAGGCTTCTTAAACTTATACACCTTTGCCATAGATAGCTTATATGTGTGTCTAAACAATACAGACTAATTGCCAAATCTCACAATTCGAATCATGGAAAGGGATACCGTAACCATAATCGAATTCGAGAATACAATTTTCACAATCACTATCCTTTTAAAATCTCTCTCAGTGAAAGCATTTCCTCACAGCCATTTTCATGAAGGAGGGAATCTTATGACACTTAGATTTTAATGGTGTATGCGTTCCTATCCATGTGAATTTGTCAAAACCAAAGTTCACGACAAATTCAAACTCATATGGACCGAACTTTCTTAATCTTGATTTCTTGCCTTATGGTAGCACAACTGCCCACTATGTCTTCCAAGTAGTTAAGCAACTCACCTTTTCCTATCAATTTACCTTTCATTGATCAAGGTCCTTTCCTTTTTATGCATTCAAATGAGAACTCATAGGACTCACATGCATAATTAACTCAACTGGAACAACACAGAAACAAAATAATGTCAACACGATAGGTTGTAAACCTCAACTCGTGTGCTAGTGATGATCAATAAGGTCTATTTTGATTTGTTCTTGAAACCTTTCAAGACCATTAAGACTCCCACTGACTCCTTGACATATAAGATTCTCTTGTCAATAACCATTTATTGACAAACAAATATTCAAGAGTTAGTGTAGCTTTTATCAAAACACTTCATAAATTGGTTCGAGTTGGTCTTTGTCTTATCCAAGACATCACAACTTTCCACATTTGATGAATGTTATAAACCTTTTAATACTAGTCACTTATTGTCACAATCTTAACTCTAAGACTTGTTTTGGAACGAAGTATGATTGACTTCTTGATTTAACCATTTCTTCAATTCTTGATTCCTCTTTTTAGACAAACAATTGTACTAATACTCACTTAGAGGATGAATTGAGATATGGTTCTTAATCATTAAGACCTATCATAAAGCATAAAAGCTACTCTCCCTTCTTCTTAGAATGGAGAAACTTTTATCTTTCTGCCTACTTGATTCTTCTTATTCGTTCCGCTTATTGATTTAAACTTTTTCAATCAATTCAGAATTACACTTAATCTTATAAGTATAATCATATTTACTAAACCTTTAGTAAATCATAACGAATATCTTTGTTACTCTTATGGTGGACTTGATCAACACGCAACTTTGTGTATTCGATCTCCTAGTCCTTCACTTGACACTTTGTCAATGAATTAGTCTAATTTCCAAATATGAAATTTCTCATTCATCGTGCAACTAAGTTGCATGATTCCATGTTTCTGTCCAATTGAAACTTGGGCGATGAGAAACTCTCCCTATTTGGTAAATTCTCGACTTTTCCATAAACATCATAGTTAAGAATCAAATCCATTATTGCTAATAATAGAAACATTTTATCATCAATTTTTCATACATGCCATTGTAAGGATAAATAAATAATATAAAATCAAAATTTATTTTATTGCGGAAAAATTTGTCCTTACAATGCAATTCATTGAAAAACTATGCTAATACATCTTTCTTAGCAATCTAATTCTAACTCTAAGTAGCAGCTCAAGAATCTAATCGTCTAGTAATGCGATCGAAATCCATTCCTTCACGGTTAGATTATGCTCACTTCTTCCCTTAAGCTTCCTTTCTTTTCTTAGATCCTAAAAAACATCAATTGTAATCTAACACATTATGTATTAAGAATCTAGAATAGAAGCTTAAAAGAGTTAGTCAATGGATTTTACCTAAAGCCGAGCCATATGTTTTGACTCTCCCATCTCTTAGATCTCTTAGGTAAATAGGGCAGCTTCGTCTCCAATGCCCCTTCTCTTGGCAATAAAAGCAAATTGACTCTTTTGGAATAGGACATGGAACTACTTCAGACATTGCCTTTCTCTTATGATCAAACTTTTCGATCATAGCATGTCTTTCGTTGCCATTGTCTATATCCATAGAGGTCTTGAAGGAAGATTCACCAATCAACTTTGCTTTTCTATTGCGCCAAACCATTGCTGATTCAGCAGCAATAAGCATATAGGTGAGATCTATAAGGGTCACGTCGCAGTTCATCATATAGTACTCTCTTATGAACTCACTATATGAGTCAGGAAGTGACTAAAGAACCCAATCAAAAGCCATCTCCTCACAGACAACGGATCCCAACATTCTTAGCCTATCAATGTGTGACTTCATCCCTAGGACGTGTGCACACACCGACTTTCCTTCTTTATGTTTACTTGCCAAAAGGGCTTGAGTGAGCTTGAACTTTTCAATCCTTCGAATTTGTGGGTTTGGGAGAATAATTGGAGGAGGTGGAGGAAGAGAAGCACGATTTCTTGTTCCTCGATCGAATCGTGGAATATCATCTTCATGCGGAATGCTTGTTCCACGGGATTTGGGAAGACCATAGTTGTCGTACTTTGACATCTACAAAACGGGAGAAAACGAATTTAAGTTAGTTGATTGATAGAGTCCTTAATAAATCACCCAAATGAGATATTAAGGCTAGGACCCAACACAATACGCTACAACCTAGAAAAGGGATGCCGTAATCTAGTTGCAGAATATTTGAAGGTAAGTGAATGATGATTCACTAATTTCCACCACGAAAAACGAAAAGAAATTTAAGTTTTAAATCTATGAAAACTCCTATATCCTTTGAGATTCATTGAACATTTCAATGGCATGTTTAAATCTCGATATGCCCCTCTTGTTTGTGACTGGGATGCCGAGGATCACAAAGCGGATGTGAATAATCATGCAAACTTACATAGTGCCCTCACATGTTACAGTCACCTATTCGATGTGCCGGTAAACCACACACGCTCCACCGAACTATGACAAACATTGAGTCACCATTTGCTACCTTTGCTTAGAACCATTTAGTGTGCCGGTAAACCACACACGCTCCACTTACATCTTCGCAAGGGCACAAAGTGTAATTTCATGGAATTGCATCAATTCACTTTTGCCTAAAATACCTAAGATTGGGAATTTTATGAAAGCATTTAGTTATTTTTGTACTTCATTATACTTATAATGGAAGGTTTTTGTCCTATCCTACCCGTTCGGCTAACGACCCTCCACTAGTCAAGAGTGCGGTGGGTAAGAGTGGATACCCATTCAATCGCCATTTTATAGGCAATTTCCTTAAACACCCCTTATAGACCAGCTTCATGAATGAGGCCTACTAACAGTAAGACTTGACACTTTACTCATACATATATAATATTAGACTTTTAATGATATATATAGTATAGGGTGTATTTTACACTTTTAAAATACTAGGTGGTCTAATTTAATAATTATACACTTTAATTAATTAATAAAACCATAAGGGTGTGATTTGAACTTTTCAAAACAATACTAGGGTTTTAGAATTTAACAATCCTAATTAAACTTTTAATCAACTTTTAAATTCCAAAACTTGAGGACAAGTTTTGAAACATTTCAAAACATTAGGGTTTAGAATTTAAATATACATCAAAATTAAACTATTAATCAAAATTTAAATTCCAAAACTTGAGGGCAAGTTTTGAAACCTTTTTTTAAAACATTAGGGTTTCAACTATTTAAATTTCAAAACAACAAAACTTTTGAGTTCAAATTTAAACTATAAAACCTAAAGGGGAAAATATGAAACTTTTCATAACACAAGGATCAAATAACAAATAATCTTAATTAACATTTAATCACATAATTATCCATATTTGATTTATTTAATGATTTCTTGCAAAACAATTTACCAATTTAATCAAAATAATTAATCAATTATCACATAAGGAAACTAATATTTTATTAATTTATAAATATCTTCAATTAGATCAAGAATATAGTCATATATATATCATAAAATCGGATTTATATTGATCTAATATGATAAAGGCAAGTATCTCAAGGATAAACAACAAGAAATCCCGAAAATAGCTCCATCTGACGCTCGAACTCGCCGAGTACCCCCATGGACTCGCCGAGTAGGGGCAACTCGCCGAGTCCACAGCGGGACTCGCCGAGTCCATCATGCAGAACCACAAAAATCGAATTTTCCAACATACAAGGCATCAATACAATAGAAACCAATCTAGTCTCTGATACCACTGATGGGTTTTAGCCATAAGAACATCCTATGTGCTCATACAAACCCTAATGCTTGGATCTTGGTTTCTCTATTGTACATGCAAGTTATCCAAGACTATAAACCCTAATTCTAGCATACAAGTAATCATATTAACATAAGAATGGGTTTAAGTTATTACCTTGATTGTTATGTAGCAATAACAATCCCAAATCCTTCTTGTATTGACTTTAGAAAGCTTAGAGTCACAAATGTCACTCCTCTAATGGTTCACAAACATCAAGAGCAAGAGGATGAGGAGGAGAGAGGATGGAGTCTGCCCAAAACATGTTCTCACCCTAGAAGAGAAGTTCCCCACGTTTTTGAGCCTTAAGGGTTCTATATATAGTGAGGCTATTAGGGTTATCTAACAAAGAAACCCTAATTTAGATGCTTAAGCCCTAAGCAACCCATGGATCCCTTTCCTTAAGGCCTTGGACGATTTCTTATGGGTTTCCCCATAGAATTCGTCCACTCCTTAATATAAGGCAATCCATGGCCCAATTGCAATTATCTTATAATTACAATTCCAGTCCTTAAGTTTAATTAATCTCTTTTAGTCACAAAACTAATTACCAATTAATTATTGACTAATATTAATTAAACAATATGATTTCTTCTTTAATATATTATTCTCATAGTATATTAATAAATCATATTTAATCCTTTCACTCCATAATTCATCCTATCAAGTTGCTTTGGTGAAGGCAACCCAAAAGGACTATGCACCATCGGGTCAAGTACATACCAAAATAGTTATGGAATTAGACACTAATCCAACACTAACTCCGAACCCGAGGTTAAGAACCTACCCCAGGCAGCTCCCTTTCCAAATCCTAACCCCTGTCCGGCTTTTCAAGGCCCAACGCCTTAGTGGGTGGAATGCTTGGAAACATGGAGCCAAGGACAAGATCAGCCCATATCATTTAATGGTGACCGAAGCTTTTATGACCTTAGCAATGGGGGCTCAACAGACAGAATCTTGCTAATCATGGTCCGCAGAGTGGCCCGAAATGAGATTCAAGGCAGGACAACCCTACATCAGATCACAGAAGTTGTCGCCGATGCGAGAATTCATACCCTCCGCACCATTTGGCTAGAAGATGCTCGCGAGAGATCTGAGAGAAACCATGAAACCCTGCTGCAAGCACTGACTGAATCACGAGTCGAAGTCATAGAACTCCTCGTATGCCAGAGGGTGTACGAAAGACACCTACTTGATGTGGAACGCCAACTGGCTGCACTGAGAGTTCACCAGAGGGATGACCGTCGCCGGTAGTAGATGCTTTACTTTATTTTCCTTGTTAAAAAGGAATCGTTTTCTGTCTATGCCGGATGTGGCATTTTCTATGAAATAATTTTGTACTGTAACTACTTTTGGTTAGGTCTTTATGCTGTCAAGAACTATCTTCTCTGGATATGATGTAAGACCTTTTACAAGGTCATTTTCCCGAACTTTTACATCATGAATATCAAATATATTGACAATCGGCTAACTTCTATGTCATTCTTTATTCAAGTAATCTTATCATACTTTCATTGGAGTCTATCTGAAACATGCTTTAGTCAAGTCATTCGACTATACCAAGTTAGCTCCAGAGACATTTCCAAGTCACTTTTAGTGGTTGGATCATGTTATTCACCAACCAACGATACCTCGGCTTGAACGACTAACGTCTTGAGACCACTGTTCGAACTTACTTCCACTCAGTACTAGGACTGCATCATAGGGATGTAGGTCAAACCTTCGCGAACATACTTCCAATCCGTACTAGAACTGCATCATAGGGATGTAGGTCAAACTGTCGAAAACATACTCTTACTCTTTACTTGAACAATCGAAGTACATCTAGGGTCAACCAAAATCGCTCACAAAATCCTTACCTTTTGTGTTACAGAATCATGTCGTCATCCGGAAACAGTCAGCCGAACAACGAAACCCTTGTTTTTCCTATGGACACCACTACTTTCCAAGCCGCAGTTACAGCTGTCGTGATAGCTATCCTTGCAAACCGTAACGCTAGCAACACAAGCAATACCGATGATGGGGTTGAAAATCCTGATCGTAGGATCAATCCAGTAAGCCAACAAACGATAACGGTCGCAGGCTCGCGAAGCCATAACTCAAAATTCAAGAAACGGAAGCGTCAAGCCCAAGAGGGACGCAAGCAATATAAGGGAACGCTTCCGAAGTGTATCAAGTGTAGCTATCATCATAATGGAGCCTGCCGGGTATTTCAATGTATCAATTGCAACAGACAGGGACACATTGCCTGTTTCTATGGAGCCATCGCCACTAGAGCCAGCCAGGGTTGCTATTTATGTGGAGAGATGGATAATCTCAAGAAGGACTGTCCAATAACAAAGAACTCCGGCGTAGATGGCAGAATTCTCAGGGTCACTGCCGTAGGGGAGACTACTCCAAACCCACGTTAATGTAATCAAGGCGTTTTGTTGTAACAGACTTATAAACCATCCAAAACTAGTGCAACTAGAGTCTTACCTTTTGCAAGATCCCGTCGGTATAGGGATGCTCGTGCTGCGTATACTTGTCTTTTTGTAGTATACCTTATTCGCAACAATAGCCTTGTAGTAAGTCTAAAAATTGTAACTTTGTTGATGGTTGCACGGTTGTGTTTTGTCTGTAACGCCTTATGTTCAAATCTAATGTCTTTAATTTTCCTTATGATTCTGACATTATCATACAATTAGATTCAATTTGATCCGCACGAAACCAGCTTCATACGTACATCTCTTTCTTCGAAATTGCCTTTCCAGTGAAGCCGTCATTTCAAAACACCGAAGTACTCATGCCTGGAGTACCTTATATTTCTTTTCCTTCCGAAGAAATCCTCGAAGTACCACTCGTAAAATACATCAAGTTCAATCCAAAGATCCATACGGTTGATCTGTCGCTGAAGAATGTATACATAGGGGTGATATATAATCAAGGTTCTACAGGTTTAGAATTGATGATTCCACTTTAACTTCTTTTTCCTCGATGGGATGTGAGCTTAAGGAAGAATCAGTTATTCGACTACCTTTTCAATATTAATTATATACGACTCGTATACACGAGATTATGATCGTTGAACCATGTATGAATCCTAATAGGAACTTCAGGACGGAGAACTGCCCAAGACTACGAGTAATCACATCGTCATGTGAACAAACTTAGAAACCAGTACGACTTCTGTAAACAGATTGCCCTACATTCTAAACACCTGCGGAGATACAAGAACAGTTCAGACAACTTAGCGAACTACTCACCAATAGAATTGGAAGACCATGCTTCTCACCTTGGAGAGCTCCAGTCTTATCCTTCCAGGAGTAGACAGATTGTATCATATGTACCTCGGCTATCGAGGACTCCGTCAAGATTTCCATTAGAAATCGTTATCTTTGCCTCACATAGATAAATCGGTTGAGCAAACGCAAGGAAAGAATTACTTTCAGAAATGGACCTGAGATCCGAATATCACCAGTTCGAGTGTTAGGGAAGGATGTCCTGAAAACTGCCATCCGAACTCGATGCGGACACTTCGAGTCCGTAGTGATACCCCTCGGATAGGACCAATACGCCCATAATATTCATGAGCTTAATGTGTAGGGTACTTCATTCTTACTTAGATCAGCTCGTCATTCTCCTTGTAATGACTTACTTATCTACCCTCGTAGTAAGAAGGAACCCATGGAAACATTACCCTCGGAGATACTTTTCGCAAAGTTCTCTGAACACGAGTTTTGGAATTGAAGAGTCAAAATTTCCTAAGACACACTATTAGTGATGAGGAAATTCTTAAGTACTCTTTCAATTTATCAAAACCGTTAGGAATTTGTCGGCACCAGAGACGCCGACAGAAATTCTCCAAATTCTAGGTCTTGCTGACCTACTATCGTAGTCCATTCAGAACTCCTTGCAAAGTACAGAAACCCTTACGACTTTGACCCAGCAGGGGGTGGCCCTTGACTGGGAAGTTAAGAAAGAGAAAGAACCTTTGGAATTCCAAGTGAGAGACCAAATTCTTTAGGAAGTCTCACTCTGGGAATGGCTTAATACGCTTCATAACGCGTGGAAAGCTAAATCCAAGATAGTCAGGACCTCCGAGATTCTTACCAGAATCGTTCCTGTATCTCACAAACTAGACCTACTCCGCGAGCGTAGTAATGTACATTTTACCTTTGCGTCTCGAACTTGAAACCGTACCTTTCCGTTAGGACTCTCGTAAGTCCACTCGAGGAGATCGAAATTCACGAGATCCTCGCCTTCGTATAAGAACCGTAGTGACCCTCGACCGAGAGGTCAAGCAGACGAAGCAGCGCCGCCTCCCATTAGTGAAGGTTCGATGGGATACCAACCAAGGACCCGAATTCACTTATGAGCGCGAGAACCAATCGATTAGGAAGTTTCCACCTCATGACTCGATCATTCATACCTACTTGCTTACCTAAAATCTAATTTCGGGACGAAATTCCCTCTAACAGGGGGATGATGTGACAACCTGAAATTTCCATTCTGTAAAAACCATATCAAGTCAATAGAAGTTAGAACAGTTGCAGTAAATTTCCATACTTTTGGTATAAGTTTGGGTATTTCAGGATTTACACTTTAAGGGATATCAGGAGAGAGGATACACCAGGGGATTGTGCAACTCTATTATTCCAAAACACTATGATAGTAGAATTCAATGCCTGAAATAAATTTTTTTCTGCCAAAAACCCCAGGAGTATATATAGGATTCTGAGCCATATTTATTCATTAGTTACATTTCCAACTAGAGAAAATCCGAATTCTCTCTCAAGGATCTTCGGAATTTCATCCCAGAAAGTGAGTACTTCTATCCAGTTGTATTATAGAGCTTCTTATGTGCTTAATACACTAGAAATCTTAGGAAAACATCAAGATTAAAGAGTTTACGGCCCAAGAACATCTTGGACCGTAAACCCTTCTTTAAGGGGCAAAAATTGCCCTAGTCCTTTCCTCTTGCAACGCAACTAGTTTTGACTTGTACCCTAATGTGTTTAGGACTAGAAAACACCCCTAGAACACCAACAGTAAGGTGTTCACGGCCCAAGGAGTTCTTGGACCGTGAACTCCAAACAAAAGGGCCAAAGTGTGCTTTAAACTCTCCTAAAGCCTTGGACACTAGCCTAGATTAGTTCTTAGTTAGATTAGGGACTTGAAATCAACAAGGGGTTTGGTCCCAGGGCCGTGAACTCCTCAAAGGAGTTATAGGATGCCCTAAACTCTTCCAAAGACCTTGCCATTAAGTAGAAATGCTTCTTAGGGTCTTGTAGAGCCTCAAACATCAAATGGTCATGTAAGTATGAGCTTACGGCCGTAAACTCATGAGTTTAAGACCGTAAACTCATTTGTTAGTGACATTAAGGCCGTGAACTGCATTAGAGAGTTTTCCTTGAACCCTACACACAGTAGCCACTTAGATGCAATCCTAGAGACTTAAAACACTTGTTAAAGGTGTTTTAACATGTCCTAGGGTGTCTTGACTTGTTTATTAGTTGTTCAAAGACTAATTTGATACATATATGTGATATTATATGTTAACTAGGATCATAGAGTGTGTTCAAGACTTCACTTGTCACCTAGCAATCCTACGTCTTCAGTTCATTCGTACCACTCAAAACAGGTGAGTTCATACCCTTAATAATTGTTTTAAATGTTTTTAAATCTTTTATGGGGGGGATACAAGTAGAATCATGCTAGTTATTATATCAACCGCATGTGATTAATAAGCAGCATTCAAATGATTTACTACATAGTAGCTATTTTACCAAACAGTTTCTTCAAATGATTTTTCGTAAACGTTTTATATATTTAAAACTTCTTATTTGACTGTTCATTTTACACTGTATGTTTCGTTTCAAAACTAATTTACAATTGTGTTTCAAACAAATGTTTCTTTGTACTTAGACTGTTTTATCAAACAAATACTTCCAACCCATTTTATAGGCTGACATCATGTCGACCTTTTCTTATATAATAATCATGTTCAAAGGTTTTACAAAACTTATTTTATGCTTTTATATTGTCAATTGCATGCCTATATATGTATAGTTATATAAGAAATGTTTAAAGGACTTAGGAAAGCTATCCACTCTATTTCCTTTTAACCGTTGGGATGTGGTCTGGTGAGGTATCGGGTATCCATCCGAAGGTCTTAGTTATATATCATGTGTACATATATAGTCATAAAGGTTCTTCTAGTTCATTCAATACCCTTGGGTAGCAAGGGTATACTTCCATGTTCATAGGTACCAGTTACATTACTAGTAAGCTACCATAGGGGTAGTTCAGGAAGATACTAGAACTATTACTAGAACACGATATCATACAATGAGTCAGTTCATTCATGAGTCAATACTTGCTAGATAGAGAGAGAACACACGTTACAGCTAGTACACACAGTACATTACTATACATGCTAGATAGAGAGAGAACACACGTTACAGCTAGCACACGCAGAACATTACAGTACATTACTATACTATTACATAGATATGTTTACATGATTATGCTTACATGAGTACGTTTACATAGATACATTTACATGAGTGCGTTTACATATACGATAATAGGACAGACATCACTAGGTGCTATAGCATGGAACGATTTTAGGATCTAACTATACCAATGAATCACAACGCATTGTGATAGTTATATTGGGTATACATGATCATAGTAATGTGGATGTTCACAGCTTGCAAATATGCAGGGGTGATGTATGGGTCCCAAAATCCCTTTGACAAGGGAGCGTCTAGCCTGGGATCTAGCCATCACATTGTGCCTTATCCCTCAAATAAGGCAATATTAGTATAGAAGTAGCCACTTATTACAAATACTATAGTACTTACAAGATTACAATAGACTTAAGGTAGTTAGTACGGTTGTAGTTATTCGATACTACACCATAGTACTATTCCATTTTCCCATTACATTCACTTCGTGAACATTCACACGATGCACGGTAATGTAGAAGCTATATTTTTGGTTAATGATAGTCAGATTTGGGAAAATACACACTCTTACAAGAGACACACACACAGATACTAGATGCCTTGGTAGAAGGATACGTTTAGTAGGAAACATATGGTTTTCTAGGATGTTCAAAACATTTTCATACATACAGTTCATATACATACAAATACTTACAGTTCATATACATACAAATACATTCTTACAAATTAAGAAACTAAAATACTTATGATCTCACCAGCTTTAAAGCTGATACTCGCTTTCAAAATAACTTGTATCCTTAGGTCCACGATAGACAGGTACCGATGCAAGGTTTAGAGAAGATGGAGCTCGTTCAAGACTCATCTTTCATTTTGATTTATACTTTAGTGTTTATCATAATTTGACAGAACACACTTGTATTAAAATTATATTATTAATGCAATGGATGATGTTGTTGCTTGTTTACTACTTTTCATTGTTGTGATACTGTACATGACGTCCTCCGCCCCTGAACGTTTCCACCGTTCACGGTTTTGGGGTGTGACAGATGCGGACCGCTAGTTAGGCCTTCGGCCTGACTATGTGCCCTTCTGGGTCTGCAGTCTATCCGGTCCGCCATGGGTATGTTGGCCTACAGCACAAAGCAGGACCCGCCACAACCCAACCCCAAACAAACAACCATGTGCATATAGAACAAAATAATCACATAACAGTCCATAGACAAACAAACCGATCTACCAGATCATATAACATAGCAACCTCCTAACCAAGATACTGACCTAACCGGTCACTAACAATATACCATCCTAACTACCAGGATGCAAAACTATCAGATCGATAAGCATATCAAACAAAACTAGTATACAATCCGAAAAAGGGCCGACCTTGGTGCCTTAGACCCTGTTGATATAGTGAGGATAACTCACCTCGAAATGTCGATCTGAACCGAAGAAGCAGATTCCCGAACCACCGTCTCACCGATAGTCCCGAACTATCCAAAATAGCGAATAACGAGTCAATAAACGGGAATATAAATTTTAACCAAGAATCCCTTATGACAATAGCCTCATTTTCCTCCCCTTTAATTTGGGTCATGGCCTAATACCAAACCCATGATCCATAAGTCCATATAAGAAGGCCCATCCTTGGCCCAACTTTCCAAATTGGGCCTAATACCTAATTGGGCCTAAATCCAAGATCCATTACAAAGACTTGGCCCAAAACACCATATCCATAATGTCCAGCTAAGTCCCAAGTCCTGTTAGCCCATAAACAGTCCAAAACTCAAAGCTCGAAGTCAAAAGCCCAACAGAGGACATACGTTGTGCATACTCCTCTGGTACGCAGGGTGTACCTCGACTCATGTTGACTAGAAAATGGGTCGTTGACCCTATACGTTGGGCGTATAGCTTCCTACGCAGGGCGTACGCGAACCGGACAAAAAACTTCATAAGTGCTTAATGGCTTAAGCACTTAAGCCCAAACTTCAGATCCATCGACCAAATCTACCTAGGACTCATAAAGTCTCGAACTTTATCACTTTGGATGTTCAGAATGTTCTTAATCCAAGGTCTTAATCCATTAAGACCTTTCTACTATTTGCATGGGACCTCATTTTTAACACTCAACACCCCTCCAAGAGTCTAGAAGGACAGATTATTTCATCCAAAACACAACATACGTCATCTTGGAACTTTTTGGGAGAAGAAATGATTCAAAAAACGCTAGAATGGTTAGATTTATGTTATACAAACATAGAGATTGAAGCTTTTTACCTTCTGGAGCTTCTAGGTTACAACACAACTTCAGATCTACAAGCCACACTTCTTCTCCAACTCTTTGATGCAATGACTTCCACCTTCAAGAACTCAAAATACCCACCAACTCACACTCTCTCACAAGGACTAGGATTTTGGAACGTTTTCTGAAAGATGGAGGCTGAGAGTGATGAGAGAGAATGGTCCATAAGGATGTTTATATAGCCCCGAATTCTAGTTATTAGGGTTTCCATCTTTTATGAGTACGCCCAGCGTACACAAGATTACGCCCAACATACTATGGTGCGCCCTGGTACGCACAGTGTACCCTTATGTAAGCGCATCGTACTCCTCCTGGCCCCAAAATTACAATATGGCCCTTAGGCTCTTCATGACTTTTCTCTTCCATTCCTAGGGACTACAAATGAAAAAACTTGGGATGTTACAACTCTCCCCCACTTAAACTCGATTTCGTCCTCGAAATCATTCCTTACCGTTCCTGGAACCTTGACATCCTGAGGGGCACCCCCACAACCATAACATCCGACAACTTTCGAAGGAGACTAAACCCAAAGGGAATCTTTACATATCCAAGGAAGAAAATTCCACAATTCCATGCAGCACACAATCCTTCACCACTTAAACCCTCAATGTAGAAACCTGGATTCGGTCTGACCCTCTGGCCGACCACTCGAACTATCCATCACTAGCACTCTTTCCATACGAACTATTCTACCCTGAGAACCTGAAGTTCCTACCCGAAAAAGAACCTTGAAACATATTTTGCTGAGTCCCTGCCCCTACGACTCACTGTTGGCCTGCTCCGGGTATCTTGGCCAACGGCATAGGGCAGGACCACCTCAGCCCGATCAAGCACAACATTCAATCTAATAGACAATTAGAAAGAAATGTCTACTTAATACCGACGATAATTCACCTTGAGAATACTTTCCCTCCACTACTTCCAAAGAAAGCAGTCCCGTAATCGATTACCACCAACAACATGCCTACCACTACCGGCCCATCAGTTCGACACTCATATCTATCCGA
The DNA here is from genome assembly GCF_051521515.1 of Lactuca serriola. Classification (NCBI taxonomy): domain Eukaryota; kingdom Viridiplantae; phylum Streptophyta; class Magnoliopsida; order Asterales; family Asteraceae; genus Lactuca; species Lactuca serriola. The sequence goes on along the minus strand of NC_136408.1, from coordinate 143,505,239 downwards.
TACCACCCTTCTAGTGGAAATACCCGTATGCCAAGTTCAGCTGATAATGGGGGTCTGGTCATCCTCGTGATGGAATATCCTAGATTGAAATACCAACATTTTGAATCGATTCAAACATCGAGTTGAAACTGTCAGGGTTTGTTGGCCCACCGCCTCAACCCTACCGCTCCTCATGAGCCTCCGTGCCTACGACTTATGATTAGAATGCTCCCGATAACTTATTGACACCGTTGTCATCACCTTAGTTGTCCCAATGCTCCACTCTGGAGATTCACACCTCCTCCACTGTCCAAAAGGCCTAGCCAAAGCCCTTCCCAACACCAACAAGCGTCACGGTACCAAAGCCTCACTCCACAATATCTACTTGTAGAACAAATTGCTACACCATATCCTATATACTCGGAACCTGATCATATAACCATCTAAACCCACACAATGATCTACCACACATACAGAGTCTTCAGCATGACGAGACCGCCTCACCAAGCCTTCCGTCTATCTGGACCACCCTCAGAACCTTCATCATGCTGGACCGCCTTCGAGCCTTCGACGTGACTGGTACGCCCCACTGGCCTTCAGTCTATCCGGACCACTCTAAACTATTGAGCATCACCCTGGGCCACCCCTTCTCGGTGACCCTTCCCATGTAGATTGTTCTCACCCACTTGGGGTTCCGTACTTCAGATTCATTCCGCAGAACATAGCCCCGGTCTAACCCTAGGCCTCATGTCGATCGTCCACCCACTCGAACAGTCATGGCCCAATCCTTGACCCGTGTACCTACCACCCGTGCTGAGTAACCCACACACCTGTTGAAACTACTATCTAACCCCCAGTAGCTAACTGAACCCTCAATGATCGCCGCTTCATCCGAGAATTTCCAATTCTCCCCCACTTGGGACACTAGCTACAACCTGCTAATGGCGAAACCAACGCAACTTATCCGTCCATACTGAGTATTGTCATCCTTATCTATGGATCAATTAACCCTGGAGTGAACGACCTCTGCAGAACAACCCTTCCGTCATGGTGCAACCGAACTTCAAAAGAAACCTAAGTCCCAACTGAACACTTCTGTATTTCTGATTTACAACTACTAGCCCTGGAACAGAGATCTTATATCCTAACTTCTGATCACTAACATTCCTAGATGCAATCTGCCAATAACCCCTCGATACTAAATTCCTCAAACTCTCCTATGTTGCTATGACATATGCATAAAGGGATGGAAGAGAGTTCACAATATCATCATAATCAATAAGATAAAAAGTAGAAACATACCAGCAACCGCATCTGGCGCTATCCTGATCTCCTCTGCTGTAAACTGGAAGGCACGTCCCTAAGCCCTCGGAGGCTCTACTCCACCCTAACCCCCACCATTAATCCTCAATGCAGCCGGCGTTGGATCCTGCACCGGTCTCGCAACAAGCTGCGGATAGTTGGCCTTCACATGACCAACCTGATGGCAATGATAACAAATCCTCATATCCTGAACTGGGGCCAACTGGCGACAATCCCTCGCATAGTGCCCCTCCTTCCTGCACTTGCGGCACGCACCACCATACTTACAAACTCCGGTATGACCTTTCCCATACTTGTCACAAGTGCGGCCGCTCTGTCCTCCAACCCTAGAATCCACGGTCATGGACCGCTTTGGCACCGGCTGCGACTGCATCGGGGCTTGCCTCTACTCTCACAACTGTAACTCAATCTCAAGCTCACGCAGCCTGGCGGCCTCCTGCAACTCCAGCAAGGTATCACATCTTTGCGTAGACACGAACTGCCTGATGTCCGTCTTGAGCATACTCAGATATCAGTTCACCTGAGCCTGCTCCGAAGCAAACTTGAGGCAAAACATCGCCCTCTTAGTAAACATGCGAGTGATCTCCGTGATTGACTCTGAATCCTAACGTAGATCCACGAACTCCTATGCTAGCCTCTCCCACTCAAATCGCGGGACGTATCGGGTACGGAACATATCCTGAAATCAATCCCAAGTAACCTCAACATGCTGATCATCCGAATATGATCTAGTAATCAACCTCCACCAATCCTTTGCTCCGGACCTCAGCAGGTTCAGAGCACACCTGACCTTCTGGTCAGCAGGACAAGAACGTGTGAAGAAACATCCCTCCATGTCAGATAGCCACCCCATCGCCACGATCAGATCCTGGGTACCATCAAATTTCGGGGGCTTCGTGTTATCGAAATATTAGTACTAAAAAACTCAGCTAGATCCCAACCCTGCCGCAGATACAGCTGTTGTGGCTGTCGCGGCAGCCACTTCAGTAAGGGCTGCATAACGTGTTGGGTTTTGAACATTCTAACACTCCTAAGTGTACATACAACCCTAAATACCTTGGATCTATGTTTTCTCTAGTATACATGAAAATATGAATATTCCAAGGTATTACCCTATCTAGCATACAATCTTTGATACTTAGGTAATATAACAAGTAAGAATGCATACCTTGTTGATGTAGCTTGACTCCATGTAGCTCGAGAGCCTAGTACCTCAAGTATAACACCTCAAATAGTTCACACAACATCATCTACACTTGGAATAACCATGAGAAGAAGACATAAGACATAGAAATTGGCTCGCCCTCTATATTATGCACTAGTGCCGATTTCTCCAACCAATGGGGTCTTTATATAGTGTTCATATTAGGGTTACACCATGTAACCCATGACTTTACCCATTCCTTATGCTCCATGGGTTTTAACCTCCATGGAGTATCCATGGATCACCACATGGGTTAAACCCAAAATAAGGTATCATGGATCATAAGCCCATATATATAAGAATGAATGATTTACACAATCAATCCCGATATATTTAATTAGTCTCTTTTGATCACTAAATTAAGTCTAATTAATTATTGATCAATACTAATTAAATAATATGATTTCATATTAATATGTTAGAACTTATAATATACTAATATGCCACAAATGTCCTCTTCTGACAAACGGTCTATCCAAATGTTCTAATGCCATGCAACCCAAATGGACCATGCTGAGTCGGGTCAAGTACATACCAATTATAGTTATGGACTTAGACACTAATCCAACATAACGATCATCGAAATATTCCACCATCACAGTCTTGATAGACCCAAACATCTCTAGCAACTGAGCCCGACACATAGCAGCAACCTCATCATGCAGGATCTCCCAGATCCTGTAATCCATATCGTCTGGCCTCATATGGCCGATAGTCTCAGTCGTTGTCGGTGCCTCCTGTCCACCCTCTCCTGATCCTGACCCGGATCCAGACATGAATCTCCATGTAACCACCATACTAAAAACATGCCGAAAAAACCAGATACTCCTCATAACAATTCGGGAACCAACTCCCAACCAAAAACCCTAGGGGTTGTGACTTCCTTATTACGCGTATGGATCATGTGCTTTCAGTAGTATGGGCCCATACTACCTTCCACACATACCCATATTTGTCTCAAATGTTGCCACAACACCCCACAATATACCAAACATATCTAGCGCTCAATCCTCACTCCTAGAGGAATGCTAAATATCAGATAACTGGCCTCCCGGCCTCTCACTACCAACCCATCCAAGAAACTTCCACCGACCCTGCAACACTAGTGTATGCTAGTCATACATAACGCTAGAACCTATAGAATTTAGAATATCCAATCCTACCCTAAGCTCCTAATCAGACAAGAACAAAACATAAGGCCATACCAAAAATTCTCAGGCTATAAGATCTTAATTATGTATAACTATGATGCATACACTAGTAACTACAGTAATGATGTCAATTTCATATAAGGAAACCCCTAGGATATTAGACATCATTTAATCAGGCAATTCTATCATGCAATTCTTGAAGATCCCTAGATTAACACTAGCATGTTGTTCTATCATATCACAATATCAAATAACGGTATCGTATTTTGGGGTCTATTTACTGGCTCCGGCTGATCGTACACTTGCATCCTCCTTTACTTATTTTGAAAACCATAAAAATCATTTTAAAATCCTTTCCTTGATTTGAGATTGGATTCACACGAGTGTTCCTCCAATTCACTCAAACCAAGGCTCTGATACCAACTTATAACATCCATAAAATTCGAGCCATTTTAAAACTTTTTAATTCATATAAAACCATTCAATTATTACAATTTGTTTTCAAAATAGTTTAAAAAGCAGAGTTTTTCCAGAAACATAAACAATCATGAGGAGTTGTACGATCACGCCTTCGCCTTGCTGCAATCCCATAATGTACTTGAAACAATAAACTGAAACTTTAAGCCCGAGGCTTAGTGAGTCCCCCAAAATACCAACCTCATATAACCATAATCATATCGTATCAACAAATACAGAACAACCATGTATCTCGAGTCTGAAGTGTGATTGGTCCACCCACACTGAGCCTTTAGTCCACTTGGTCCACTCCCTGAGTCTACAATATGACTGGACCGCCCGCACCAGGCCTTCAGTCTGTCTTGTCCACTCTTTGAGCCTCGTCACGTCTGGACCGCCCTCTTGGGCCTTCAGCCTATCCGGACCGCTCGCTGCGCCTTCGGCCTGACTAGGTGCCCTTCTGGGTCTACAGTGTATCCGGTCCGTCCTGGATATGTTGGGCTACAACACAAAGCAGGACCTGCCTCAACCCAACCCCAAAAAAACAACCATGTGCACATATAACAAAATAATCACATAACAATCCATAAACAAACAAACCGATCTACCAGATCATATAACATAGCAACCTCCTAACCAGGATATTGACCTAACCAGTCACTAAGAATATACCATCTTAACTACCAGGATGCAAATCTAACAGATCGATAAGCATATCAAATAAAACCAGTATACAATCCGAAAAAGGGTCGACCTTGGTGACTTAGACCCTATTGATATAGTGAGGATAACTCACCACGAAATGTCGATCTGAACCGAATAAGCAGATTCTCGAACCACCATCTCACCGATAGTCCCGAACTATCCAAAATAGCGAATAACGAGTCAATAAACGGGAATATAAATTTTAACCAAGAATCCCTTAACAATAGCCCCATTTGCCTCCCTCTAATTTGGGTCATGGCCTAATACCAAACCCATGATCCATAGGTCCATATAATAAGGCCCATCATTGGCCCAACTTTCCAAATTGGGCCCACTACCTAATTGGGCCTAAATCCAAGATCCATTACAAAGACTTGGCCCAAAACACCATATCCATAATGTCCAGCCAAGGCCCAAGTCCTGTTATCCCATAAACAGTCTAAAACTCAAAGGCCGAAGTCAAAAGCCCAACAAAGGACGTACGTTGGGCGTACTCCTCTGGTACGTGGGGCGTACCTCGACTCTTGTTGGCTGGAAAACGGGTCGTTGACCCTGTACGCTGGGCGTACAGTTTCCTACGTGGGGCATACACGAACTGGACAAAAAACTTCATAAGTGCTTAATGGCTTAAGCACTTAAGCCCAAACTTCAGATCCATCGACCAAATCTGCCTAGGAATCATAAAGTCTCGAACTTTATCACTTTGGATGTTCCGAATGTTCTTAATCCAAGGTCTTAATCCATTAAGACCTTTCTACTATTTGCATGGGACCTCATTTTTAACACTCAACACCCCTCCAAGAGTCTAGAAGGACAAATTATTTCGTCCAAAACACAACATACATCATCTTGGAACTTTTGGGACAAGAAATGATTCCAAAAAATGCTAGAATGGCTAGATCTATGTTATACAAACATAGAGATTGAGGCTTTTTACCTTCTGGAGGTTCTAGGTTACAACACAACTTCAGATCTACAAGCCAAAATTCTTCTCCAACTCCTTGATGCAATGACTTCCACCTTCAAGAACTCAAAATACCCACCAACTCATACTCTCTAACAAGGACTAGGGTTTTGGAACGTTTTTTGAAAGATGGAGGCTGAGAGTGATGAGAGGGAATGGTCCATAAGGATGTTTATATAGCTCCCAACTCCAATTATTAGGGTTTCCATCTTTTATGAGTACGCCCAGCGTACCCGAGATTACGCCCAACGTACTAGGGCGTGCCCTGGTACGCGCAGCGTACTCCTCCTGGCCCCAAAATTAAAATCTATCCCTTAGGCTCTTCATGGATTTACTCTTCCATTCCTAGGGACTACAAATAACAAAACTTGGGATGCTACATAATTCTCATCCGATCTTAAATTTAACAATATGAGGAGATTATACAGTTAAATGTTCGCATAATATTCATAACTTCTACATACAGACTCCGTTTTCGTCTGTCTTTTTACCGTTGAGTTCCTATTTATGAGATCTTCAACTCTCATTTAGGTCGCGTAGGCCAAAAACCTCTCAATCTAAAATTCGAGTTTCGGATCGTGCACTCCTATGCCAAATCTTATAAAATTCATAACTTCCTCATACAAAGTCATATTTGGGCGTTATTTTTTTGAATGTTCTCGGTTTAACGTATACTAAAAATTCTTTTAGATTACTAAGGCCAAAAAGTCCTCTATCGTAAATTCACTATTTACGTCTCCTGGTGTCGTGCCGGTTTGCCGTAAAACTTCGACGAGCCATAACTTCTTCGTTATAACTCGGATTTCGGCGTTCTTTATATGTACGGAACCCTTGTAACCTATACTTAAACTTGGTTAAGACTCCTCCTTCTAAATAATATTCCATAAATAACTCATTTTTGATGCTTATTGTCTCTAAATTGACTAGCCTAGATCTACGGGTGTTACACCATTTCTTTGGGAAATATGTGTATTAGCCGTCTATGTCGTTCTAAGGTATTTCTTGTTGGAGTAGACAAGGTTGGTACTATAATTTCTCTTGCAAAACACATCATTGCACGTAGGACCTCATAAAAACATTGATGAATTGTTTGTGTGGAGTGATGAAATCTTTCTTTAACCGCTCGAAAACATACATTATGTCTAATAACATGTAAAAATATAGTCATCTTTTCTTCAACTCTTATCATCCTATTACATTGCAACCGATTTCTTTGTGTAAATTGATTGCATAATATAACAAATGCATATTGTGAAAGATGCATCCTCTCGTAACATTATATAGGACATCCGTGTATCAAATCTTGCATATACACATGCCCCTTTGCTACCAGTTCGCTAGTGCTTATTCTTTTAATTATTCTTTGCCTTTGCTGAACCAATATCAACCAATACCACGAGAATATAAGGAAATATTAGAAGTCACCTTTTTTATCCATGTAACCTATTAAATCTCAAATACAATTTACATTTACATCAATAACATAACAATCCATAACATAACAAACCGTAAACTCCCCTATATAAGATGAGTGTACGGCCGTATACATGAGTTTACGTTTGTACACCCCCCTCATGGTCGTAAACTCCCCCTATATAAGGGGTACTTAGCCATCATTCATCACTTTAAACACTTTTAAGTCTAGAGCTCTTTCTCTCTCTCTCTCTCTCTCTCTCTCTCTACCTTCATCGAGTTTTCATCAAGATCTTCAAAGATGTAAGTGTTTCCCACCTTGATTTGTTGCTACATTCCTTTATCTAGTGGTGAATCCATGTTTTCATCTCATTAATTTCATTTTTGGCTAGATCTTCATCTCTCACCAAGAACACTAAGAACAAACATTAGTTCTTGGTGGCGAAAAACCCTCTTCAAGCTTCCAAATCGTGAGTAACTGCTTCCTATGCTTGTTATCTACTAGAAATGATTGATTTTTTCCTTGAACTCGACCAACTTAAGCATGAACATGAAGTGTGTATGGCCGTAAAACCATGTGTACGGCCGTACACACCTCAATGGCCGTAAACCCTAGTTATTCGTCAAAGTTGGCCTTAAACTCTTCTTCAAAGCTAAGCATGTGTCACACCCCCGAACCAGACGGCGGAAACGTTCGAGGGCTGTCGTGACTTAATTGAATACCATAACATTGAATATATATGAAACATAACAACATTCGTCACCATGCATTAATATAGTACAACCGATAAAGTTTACATGGAGTACATTGTTTAAACATTACATTCCCAAAAATAAATTGTTCGATTCATAAATAAATAAACTGCAAGCCATCACTGAGTACATTTTCCTTTGGTTCACTTGTTACCTGAGAATACAAGTATTTTGAAAAACATCAACATGTGAAATGTTGGTGAGTTCATAAGCGGTATTTGAAAAGCAACGTTTTGTATTATTTTGAAAACCACCAGAAAATCCGATATTTTCTGAAAAGAGTTTTTGAAAACGTTTGTGAAGATCCATAAGTATGCTTGTTTGTTTCTATAGTTGTAAAAAAAATTGTTCATGAAACTTGTGTACATTTCGAAACTGTATGTATTGAAAAACCCTAGGAAAACCCGATGTTTTCCTAATTCTTTGAATTCCATGAAGTTGAAAATAAAACCATTGCAGCATGTGAAGTCATCAATTCCAGGCGACGTCGGATTATTGCGCATGTGAATTGCTATAAACACGCGTTACACAAACGACCAGTCTACAACTGTACTAACGATCCCGTAGGCGTCGTCCGTACTATTCACGTAATCCAACCGCCCTGACTTCGAGTAATCCCACATCCGAAGAGAAAGAGGGCACGAAGACCTCGATAACTCCATTAGCCGGTTGGGGATAAAAAAAAAAAAAGAGTACGAGGGGCCCTTGACCCGCCTCGCATTAAAATACCGACTTTACTAGCAGTACCAAATGACCCTTGGGGACCAATAGTATAAAAGCCATTGAAAGTCCTTTTACGCTGTGTTAGATCATGTAAGACCCAACAACTCGTAAGGTAGAAGTCTTCGGGCGTTAAGATCAGGTCATTGGGCTAGCTAGGCCCAACAAACAAGATTTTACACTTTGGGGCCCAAAGATGGTGCGTCGACGTCTGTGCACTCTCACGTGTGTATTAAATTCCCAAATGTTACTTGTGTGAATCGAGGTATCGTCGCGTTAGTAGTTTCGGATTTTTATTGGTTCGAGACCGAACCAATTCGTTTAACAACGATTTTTGGTATTGTTGTGTATTGTATTTCGTCGGTAGTCGGGGTGCCAATATTTGATCAAGTTGAGTGTATTGAATTAGCCTTGAAAATTTTCTGTTTTCAGCCCCTCTTTGTTTGTAAATTTACTTTTTCAACCCTCTAATTAAATAACTTTCCGGTTTGGTCCTTAAACCATTTTTCTTGACATTTTAACACCAAAAATTATTGAAATTGATATTTTTCAGCATATTTTTCATTGAAAACAGTTTGAGTCCCTGAAAATACAGTTTTCTCGGTTATAACCCCTCTTTTTCGTAGTTTTTACAATTTTGGCCCAAATTGGAAAATTTTTGCAACTTTGGTCCTTTTTAAATTTGAAAAGCATTTCAAACCTTAGAAAAGTACTTGGAACACTAGCAATCCACTGTTTTACAGAAAAACACAGTTTTGGCCCTCCAAAACAGAAAATTTCGCATATTGGGCCCTATTGGGCCGAAAATGCCATTTTTAGCCCATTAAGCTTGAAATTTATGTTTTTAATCCTCCAAAAAGTATATTTTTCAGAACATACATTATGGAAACTGTTTTGACTCATCTCACCCATCAGATTTCGAAATATTTCATTTTGGGCCCTTTTACTTTATATTTTTAACATTTTATGTCCAAAATTGAGTTTTTAGCCCAAAGGAAATGTTATTAAGCCATTTAGCTATTTTTCTTGGAACACTTTGTATGTAAAAATATATTTGATGCTAGTATCATTTAACATAAAGTATATCACGATTTTTAGGGGTTTATGGCTAGATCCAACATCATAAACACACAAAATCACACATATAGGCATAGAAATCATACAAGGCATACAAAACACATATAGATATACACTTTTAGTTGTATCCCCCCCCCTACAAAACTTATAAAACAGAAAAAATAGGGGGTATGAAGCTCACCTTAGGGTGTGGTTTCGGTTTTTGAAGAAAAGATGGAAGAAAACTTGGTGATTTTTGGCCTTAGCACCCTTTTCTTGAAGATCTCGAGTTTGATGTGCTTCTAGGATGTAAGATCACGATTTTTGCATGGATTAGGAAAAGATTTTGATAAAAAAAAAGAGTCTAAGTCATAGATCCAAGCATAATCTTACCTTAGATGAAGAGTTTGTGGAAATATCCTCTTGAAAGCTTCCTAATTTTTGAGATTTTTGAGTGGAGAGGGAGGATGTGTTCTTGAGTATTCTAGAGAGTGTTTGAGAGATATTTGTGTATGTGTGTGTGTGTTTCGGCCGAGAGTGAGGGAGGGAAAAGGAGAGGTGATCTTTGAAGTGATACTTGCTTGGAAATATGAGTTGCTTGCATGGAGACCCAACAAATAAAAGTGAGGTGGCAATCCAAAGTCAACTCTCCCTTTTTCCTTGGGCTTGGGCCGAGAATGGAGAGGGAAGAAAGGATTTTTGGGATTTTTGCCCCTAAGCCCAATATTAGAGTTAGTTTGGGTGATCATTGGCCTTATAAAATAAAATTGTGATTTTTATGCTTTATTAAGCTAGATTAGGTTAATCATGGATCAAAGCTTTTAATTCATTTCATTCTAGGCCCAAAATGACCCAAAATGTTGAAATAAATGATTGTGGGTCCAATTAGAGCCCAATTAGGGTTCTAAGCCCATGATAGTCAAATTGGAAGCTTATTGGTCCATTTGGGTCCAATAAGGAAGTCCTAGTCCAAAATGGACCTAAACAAGAACTTCTAGGGTTTCCAATTGTTTGATGACTATTTGTAGTACTTGTATGATGTATTAGATTGAAGTTTTTGATGTCATAATAATAGGTATCACACATGCTCTTAAGTTTTTGATTCACGTTAACTTGAGTGTATAGATTACATGACACAAAATTTCTAGTTGTGACAGCATGGGACCTAGAACACTTCCAGGAGGCAAGAAAAGACCTTAAAACACCTCAAATGTACATTTCTTCAAGAGTGTACGACCGTACACTCCTTGGCTATACACCCATGGGTCGTACACTCATGGGTCGTATACTCCATTGGGTCGTACACCCATGGAATACACACCTTAGTGTGGCCGTGAACCTTCTTAATTCAATCACATATGATTTTAACACTTAGTTTCAAGTGTTTCCTAGTCCTTAAGGTTGTTTCCTTTCATAATCAGTTGTGGTTTACCCCAATCTAATACATATATGTGCTATTATATGTTAAATAGGATCCGTTTGTGTTCGAGACTTCACTTAACACTCAATATCCCTATCAACCATCCATTCGAATCACACATCAAACAGTGAGTTGATACCCCTACGCTTTTATGGTTTTTATACGTTTTCAGGGGGAATACAAGCCAAAACACAAATGATTTTGTGAACTAAAACAGAAGAGATTTCAACTATTTTAAAACTTATGCAATTGATACAATCCAACAATTTCCATAAAATATATAAATATTTTATCCCTTAAGTATTACGTGGAGCATAAGGGACGTTTTCTAAACATAATTGCATAGTTTTCAGAACAAATCATGAACATAACATTTCAGTCAAATTATAATAGGTATAGTTCGGGGAATTCATACCAGTTTTACCGATACACACTACTCACTTAGTCAATTATATAAATTATGAAAAATTTAGTTTATGATATTCAATACTACGTTCAGATAACAAGAATATAACATTAAATAATTATTTTATGTATAATTATTTATACTCTACCAACTATACAACCGATTTCAAATATGAGAACACGATACAGAACAACACGTAAATTAGTTAATACATGATTGTGAGACACCTCTCCAATTGTACCCTTCAGGGTACTGGTAAAATCCTTTACATTTAGTATCGCCAGAGTCTCCTGGAGGGAGAGCGTGAGATTTGTGTATAGATCTACTCGGGACTAACAATCTCACACCTAAACTGCTAGCTACATTTAGGCAAGCATGCCTGGGGTGACAAATATCATACCATATGATGCCTGAAGAAACGTCTCAGAGGTCATCAGTCATATCAAGCATGGTTATACGAACTCACAATAGTATAAACTAACCTTTGTTTATGGGATTTCATTCTTCAATAGTTTTATTTTAATTAATAAAACTACTACACATTACACTGGAAGGCATTCCAGGGATACAACACTCGGTTTTATTTTAAGTAATAAAACTACTATACATATTGGTGGTAGCCAGGGTTTTCAAACAGAACATACACTACATACTGGTGGTAGCCAGGGTTTTCAAAAAGAACATACACTACATACTGGTGGTGGCCAGGGTTTTCAAATATAACATACACTACATACTAGTGGTAGCCATGGTTTTCAAACAGAACATACATTACATACTCGTGGTAGCCAGGGTTTTCAAACAGAACATACTATACATACAGTAACGAACAAACATGTTAGAAAATATTGGATTTTATTGGGAAACATACATACATTTTTCAGATTCATTAACAGGTTTTCGTTACAAAACAAATCTTATGAGCTCACCAATTTAATGATGATACTCTTTCAAAATCGCTTGTATTCTCAAGAAATCAGGAAACAGGTACTCCTGTAGCATTTTGAGAAGACGGAGCATATAGAGACACGTCTTTTACTTATTTTGTCATACTTTTGATGTATACAAACTTTGTATCAAACAGATGTAAATATTCATATTATATTGTAATGGTTGTGTTTACTTTGATTACTATGATGCAATTGTTGTGATACTACACATGACGTCCTCCACCCCCGTTCGTTTCCGCCGTTCCGGTTTGGGGGTGTGGCAGATTGGTATCATAGTTATTGTTTATAGTGAACTTATTATACCGAACCTTACAAGGTATACAACTATAAACACTAAGGAGCTGAAGAGCTCTGAACTTAAAGTATACTTTTAAAATATACGTATTTTATAAGAAGTATACAAGTATACATACGTACCAGAAACAGTATCACAAGTAGAACCAAACAAAAGTATTTGGATGTTGGACACTGCGTTTAAACTTGTATAGTTATGTAATCATGTCTAGGATCAATATAGCCTGATCAACTATATTTATTCGAGACATGACCAACATGTGTTTGGGAGTGACTATGATGTTGCAACAACCCTAAAACTTACCAAGTACATACAATAAGATATCAATAGAAAAAAAACATACAACTTAAAATACTATAGGAGTATTTTAGCTAGAGCCGAATACAGTGTGGAGATTCATTTCAAGTGTTGCTATTCATTCCTTCTTAGCGATAGTTTACTTGTATTAGTAACTTTTCCTTGTTTGTCGCTTAGTAGAACACTTTATCTTCTTAGCCAGGGTTTTCAAACATAACATACATTACATACCGGTGGTAGCCAAGGTTTTCAAACAGAACATACTATATATACAGTAATGAACAAACATGTTAGAAAATATTGAATTTTATTAGGGAGGATATATATATATATATATATATATATATATATATATATATATATATATATATATATATCCTCCCTAATAAATGAAAATAAATTTGTCACATGTCACACTCTCATTAACTTGGACACATGTTATTTTTTGGTATTTTTGAATAAATGTTTTTTTTCCATTTTTCATTTTCTCATTTTTTGTCTTTATCTTTTCTTAATTAACACATCATATTTACACATCAATTAATAATTACCTTAATTGAAAATAACCAATAAATCACAATATTACTACTCATATAGTATTTAATATGTTTTTTTTTAATTCTAATTTTAAATTTTAAATTTAAATCTAAAATTTCAAATTTAAATAAATTTTTGTTTAAACCTTCATATTTAATTTTTTGTTTTATCCAACCCGTATAACATACGGGTATCACGACTAGTATATATATATATATATATATATATATATATATATATATATATATATATATATATACCTTCGGTTCCGTTTCCTATTCTTCATTAGTCATGATAAAAGAATACGTTACGGGATTATAAAGATTTCTTTTATTTTTTAATTTTAACCACACTGCATACTTTGCTTTTAAATAGTCGTATCGGGTTTTCATTTGTTTTTGTCGACAACAAAATTATGATATTTTTTCAATTTCTCCGCAACTACAGTCGATGAGCTTGCTTTTAAACCACTACCCTCCCGACCATTACTTGTTAATTCGTGTATACATGCTTCCAAAAAAGTTTTGTCCACAATCTCTGACTTCCAACTAATTCTACTTCTTTTATCTGCATGTCTATTGTAAACAAAAAAAACATAAATCATCCACATAACACACATTTACAACATAAATCAAGCATAAATCTGATTACCTCACATTCACATAAATTTTGATTTCATAAGCATATAACAATTTCTGATTTCTGATTTCATACAAACATGTACAACATATTCAACATTTTCTGATTTCAACTACTTAAAATTTGATTTTATGCACACAATTGTTCATGTTAAAATCACACATTAGTTCATATAGAGAAAATCAGATTTCATACACAAATATTCATTAGTTCATATAGATAAAATCATATTTCATACACAAATATATATTATCAATTGATTTTATGCACACCCTTTAAACATTTCAATCAAAGAAGAATGAAATCACTAATTCAAACTTTGATTTCAGAATGAAATCAGTAATTTCACAAGAGATAGTAACAATTTTGTGATTTCAGGAAAAAAAAGAGGACAAAAAAACCGCAGAAATCTTACTTGCGGTGGACCTCGTCGCCGGTGCAGTGGAGGTGTCGTCGGAGCTGTGGTGGTCGTTGCCGGAGGAGATGGCAGGAGGTGAAATCTTCTGTAGAAGTTATTGGGGGTCAGCCAATTGTTGGAGCATGTTACATTTTAGGGATCAACGAGGGAGGCGAGGGTATCTAAGGAAATAAGAGTTGTCGGCTTCTTATTTTCCAGTAAGCCATTTTTTGGGGCTTACTGAGTAAGAGATATGGGTCAACAATGCTGACCGAGTCGTCTATTACATGTGATTATCAAACATCCGGATTGCTGACTGAGTCATCAATCAGCACTGACCGAACCCGATAAGTTGAAATCAAACGACGACTTACTTTAAAAATGAATTGGCTTAATGAAATTAATGATGTGTCGATAAAATAAAATTTGAATAAATAAGAAAATAACATTCGGAAAACAAATTAATCAAAAGTATTGAGAAAACTATGTGTGAGACCCATGCATCACATGGGTTTATTAAAAAATGGATTTTCTAATATTTGCCTTAAGGGCACATATAGCAGTATTAATTATGAAAAATATTACCATAATTAAATTCAAAATACATTTATTATGGAGATTATTAATGCATGTCACATTTAATTAAGGTAATATTCCTTAATTAATATACTTTACATTTAATTATAGTAATATTCCTTAATTAATATACTTTACATTTAATTATAGTAATATTTGTTATTAATTAATGCTTCTTATATGTATCCTTGGAGCACAAAATTAGAAAATCCCATTAAAAAAAACTAATATAAATTTCTAAACATTAATAAAATTTTAAATTAATAATTTTACATATATACAAAGCCTTTGATGAACCCAAACGTTGCCTTTTTTTTTAACAAAATTAATGATTATATTGTTATATTATAACATCATTCTCTTCAAATAAACCCATAGATGTTGATACTTGGTTCGATACAATTAAAAATGAAATTAATAATTGATTAAAAATTATTATCACATAAAATCTCCTATTTTTAGATGAGAGCCATGTGGCAAAACAATATAATGATATATAATGATGTATACCTGATTCAAAACAATTAAAAATACAAAATATCACTTGTAGTAAGGAGCATCAAGATTTAGATTGGTTCTGTACGGTGTTGCTTTAATACATGTTTTTTACATTTTCACTTGTTTAACCCTCATCCATGTATTGAACCTCGTTTGCATCCTCACTCAAGATGCAAAAGCATTAAATATTAGTGTAGATTTGCGACACCAGAAACATAACATAAACAGTTAAGAATGTATATAATTGACAAAATAAAATAACGTAAACAGTTAAGAATATACATCAATAATTTTGAAAATGGAAAACATGAAGTTAGTATAGTACAGGGATAGTCCATCTCAAAAATCACAACACGAATGGTCAAGTTACCAATTATAACCTTCCTAAATTCAAAAAGAAAGAAAGAAAGAAAGTTGTTATTAACATGCATATTAATTCAAAAGTAGCATTAAGTAATAAGATCACCTCCGATCCACAACCACAGTAAAATACACACACTAAAACATCCACAACCACAGTAAAATACACACACTAAAACATGAACATAAACAAACCATGTTTAAAAAAGGGATTAAATGACATTATTTAAAAGAAAAAATAGATATGACAAAAATGGATAATCTTCTTATCATATTTGGAATACGGTTAATTTCCATATAACTTAAAAACTACTAAATCAAGATTAATAACAACGAAAAAAAACTTATAATCCCAAATCAAGTTAATTTCCTTTTTATGAAAGAGGTTATTTCTTCAATGTTGTCTTCAATAAAAACTTTTGTAGCTAAGTGTTATTGATGTATAGACATTCTGAAATGAAAATTAAATAATTTTTTGCATCAGTATAATTTCATATCTTAAATATGTTAATAATAAAAATATTACAAATTAATAATTTACTAAATACGTACATCAGATAAGATTCAACTTAGCCAGTTAAATAAGCGATACAAAATTGCTCGGGTGCTTAGAAACATATGCACCAATTTCGTCAGACTACCGTCCCCATAAAGTAAAAAAGGTTCTCGTCCTCTGTAGAAATTAAGAAAAATAAAAAAAAAACATATTCTAATAAAAAAAATAATAAATATAGGTATATAAATAAATCCCACTCTAAATCCTCCATTTTGAGTGTTATTCCATAAAGTTTGTTTCCATAGACAGATAATTCAGACGTTGATGTGTAGTCATCTTTCGAAAAAAAAATTGTATTTTTGTAAAAGAAAATGTATTTGTATAAAAATTGTTTTTCCAGTTCATATAAAATGTAACATTTCCCTTTCTACCAAAGTTTCAACCCATAAATTACCATTATACCCTTCAGTAAATTTATACTAATGTTGATTAGTTGACCAATCACCCAGTAAAACAAATTGGTTTATCTCATGTTTATGTCTAAGTCATTAAAGTAAAACCAAAGTAGACAAAATATAACAAAAAAAAACAGGAAAAAAAAAAAGCATTTTTGTAAATCATGACATAAACGCCCCTGAAATCAAAAATTGTACTTCATGAGATACCTTTATAGGCATGTAGTCGTAACCTTTATACAAATTTGTCATTATTTGTTATTTATTTGCATTTTCTAAGTGTGTCATAATGTTTTATAATATTTTATATAAATCAGTTATCTATATAGCACAAGAAGTAAATTTTAATTGATGAAAAAATATTACTTTTCTACCATGCTTATAAGTTCCATGAGAATCCTAAATACACTTCAACCTATAATTGGGCTTATTTATGATTTAGAGCTCTTATTCTTATTTAGAACTCTTATACTAAATATACTTTAACATGCAATTCGGCAACAAAGCATATGGTGATTTATTTTTATTCGAATTAAGGGAAGGGGCGGATTTGTCATGTATTTGTGCTATAATTTTGATTATCAAAAACAAAAAAACACTTCTGCAAACAGGACAACGTAGCCTAAATATAACGAAATCAAGTATTTTAATTGACATTGTTAATGTATTTGTTTGAGGCATTTAATCGAACACCATATATGCATTCTAACACAAGCAAGAGTTTGAACATTAAAATTACATGAGAATTCGACAAAAGAAGGGAAAATATAAGATTATAACATAAATGAGCACATAAACAATAAACATATGCTTTGCAACTAAAGTTCATCATTAAATCAAAATTATTTGCTTACCTTATGTAGATGTGGCGCATTCGGTTCTGATGTAGAGTAAAGGTTTGAAGACTCTTTGATAACAAATTGAACACCAGAAGTAACAATAACATAAGAATGAAATTGTCTTTATAAATAATTTTGAAATTTGATTTTGGCAAGGATAACAATACCAAAATACAGAGATCGATGATTTCTTTTAATTTGAAACGTATGAAAGGATAGTTGCGAAATTGAAAATAGATGATAGAATAATGGATTTTAAAAGGAAGGAAATATATGTGTGCAAAAGTATTATGCTAGATTATAAAACATCCAATACCTTTACATATGTAACTTTTGTTACCATCCATTACCAATTAAGGAGTTATTAGTAAAAAAAATTGAAGAGAAATTAATTTGCCTCATATTTTTTATGCCTATAAATATTCTTACCCACTAACATCATGACACGTGTCATCATTTCATCATTTAGTTTAATTTGATTTGATATATTAATAATATATATACTCTTAATGAGATAGTTAAATAAATATGGAATGGTGACACTTGTAATAATGTTAGTGGATATAAATATTTGTAGGCATAAAAGGTAGGAAGCAATTTAATTTCTAAAAAAAGGTTCTTCAGTTCTCACGAATATATGTATTCTCAAAAGATCCAAACGTTATATACATACATACATACATACATACATACATACATACATATATATATATATATATATATATAGAGAGAGAGAGAGAGAGAGAGAGAGAGAGAGTTAAGACCCAAAAATTAAAACTATGTTGTTTGTTTGATAAGGGATTTCATTTCCTTTCACCGGACCCTCATTAATTCCACAAAAAAAAAAAAGTTTTAGTTTTATTTCTCGGCTTTACAATCCAGGCTCGTCAATTCAACCGTCTTCAACAAATTTTCTCCAGTTTTAATTTTCTTCTAAATGCTAGCAACAATCAAAGATCTTTTTCGCGCTCCATGATTCCATATAGATCTTTTTCTATCTTACGATAAAAGCAGGTTTCAATTTCTATTTCTGATGGAGGGTTTTGAGGTTTAAGAACCGAATTATTGAGATGTTGACTGTGATTCAATTCAATTTGATGCAGGTTTTGGGGGTTTCTAGGTCTCATGCTTTCGATTCAGATTTTGGTGTTTCAGTTTCACCAATTGTATTTATGGGAGTTTTGTGCTAAGGCATAATACTTTTTTAAAATATTTACAAATGTGTGGTAGTTCCAAAAATAATTACCAAAACATGGTATTTTGGTATTTATCACTATGTATCAATTTAAATTAAATGGAATATACATAAATCTCACGTGACTTTTTATTTTTCATTACTTTTATTTATTATTTAAACTATTTTTACAATAAAAAATCAGTTATAGCTTTTATAGTATGAATTTATAATGTAAAATTAAAATTAAAAGAAATGATCATATCTTTTTTATAACAAAAGTTTTTATTTTTTTAAAATAATTTTTAATTAAGAATATGTTTGCTCGAGTGATTAATAGAATCACTTGAAGTTGTTCAAAGCAATTTTATGCTAAATTATCAAAGCATAAATATTGCAGATATTATTTTTTCTTAATCATTCTATTTATCGGCTGTTTAATTCTTAACAAAAACATCTAATTTTTTTCCCTAACTTTTATGAATAAATGCATACAAAAGAAAGCACTATATGTTAGCACAAGATTATTAAATTAATATACAAACATTTAATGGAATTGAAACAGAATTACCATATAGTTTTGTTGATCTTCTTGAGGAGAATGACGATCAAAGGCCATCAGGTGGATAAGGAAACCAAAGAAGTTAAGAGAAGGATGCTAGTAGGTCGAAGAAAAGACAACTATGTTGCTAGAATGCTATTTCTAAGTGTTCACATTTACATGCGGATATTCTTACCAACTGTCACCTCGACAACCAAATCATACTCGTAGTGGAGCAAATATATGCCCAGATATCCGCACCAGTAGTGACATCTTTTGTTCATTAGGCTCATATTGCCCATCAACCACACAAGAAATACCTTGCATCAAGTTGGCATATATTACCCCATACAACAATGACATTGGGTGGGTTTAGATGCCATTGGGGAGGCGGTTTGGGATCAGTATAAGTTTTTATCTTATGTAATTTTTCTATAAAAGATTTTTTTAAGATTTATTTCATTTAAGATTGGGATGTTATCATTACCAAAGTCAATGGATGAGATTGTAAGACAAGTGTGTTTGTGATATGAAGGTGCTATCATCTGTTGAATAATCAAAAACAAAATATGAGGGTTTTGTTGCGATTTAGCTTAATTATCTTTCAAGATTTGTGCTTAGTTTGGTCAAATACTTAAAAATACCATTAATGGTTTTTTACCAAATTTATATCCAGAGGTTCCACTACACATATTAATCAATACAAATGGAATTTAACAAAGATTAACTAATAATGGCAACAAGGTTTCATTAATGGCTAGTTTGGTCAGATATTTAGAAAATATCATTAATGGTTTATATGAATTATGCTTTTTGTGATTTTCCTTTGAAATTGTTATGTGAATTGAAACTTTATTGCTTTCCTTGTGAATTACGATTTCTTTAAAATTGTTTTTGAAGAATCTGAAATTTTGCATTTTAATAGTTAAATACCATCATCATAATAAAAATATAACAAAATTATATCATCTGGTTTAAGATTTAAAAGGGTGTAACTAATTAACAATGAATGGGATTTTAATATCCTTATAAAGACTTATGTAACTAATAAAAGAATAAAAAAGTGAAACATTCCAAAAATACGACCCAAAAATTTCTTTAAAAACATTACTAAAAAAACATATTTATATAAACTGTATCACAAGTCATAACATATTTTCTCGAGTATTGGTTCAAAACATAATATCATTATCAGAGTCAAACATTCCCAGGCTAACTATCCATGGTGTGTGCACTGCAATCTTCCCGAGCTCCTCATTTGAAAACCGGGTACCTGAAACCAAAACTGAAAACCGTAAGCACGAAGCTTAGTGAGCTCCCCCAATCTACCACATACCACGCAATAACATATAAAGCACATACTGGGGCCTTGCCCCCCTCTATCGGACCGAAGTCCGAAGCTAACTGACTGGGACCTTGTCCCCTCCATCGGACCGAAGTCCGAAGCTACTGACTGGGACCTTGTCCCCTCCATCGGACCGAAGTCCGAAGCTAACTGACTGGGACCTTGTCCCCTCCATCGGACCGAAGTCCGAAGCTACTGAATGGGACCATGTCCCCTCCATCGGACCGAAGTCCGAAGCTAACTAACTGGGGCCTTGTCCCCTCCATTGGACCGGAGTCCGAAGCTAACTGACTGGGACCTTGTCCCCTCCATCGGACCGAAGTCCGAAGCTAACTGACTGGGACCTTGTCCCCTCCATCGGACCGAAGTCCGAAGCTAACTGACTGAACACAACATAGTATAACATAGCAACTAGCATTCTCACATATACTGCATACTACATCGGGCTGTTGCCCGGAACACATAACACATAACACATAACACATAAATCCCGTCTGAGTCACGAAGGCATAAAACATACTACTGCTGCATCGGACCGAAGTCCGAAGCTGACTGGGACCTACGTCCCCTTCATCGGACCGAAGTCCGAAGCTGACTGACTGAACATAGCATAATCATATCAACTAGCATAACACAATAATCCTGTCTGAACCACGAAGGCATCAAACATACTAACTACTACATCGGATCGAGGTCCGAAGCTAACTGATAGCTAGACGGGTCGGCATTGTGGCCTTAGACCCGTTCCTACTAGAAGGAAACTCACCTGAGACTGCTGAACCGATGCTGCTAATCCTTTTGACTGCTGCCTGACCTCTGACTCCGAACTGCTGCTCCACTAGTTCTTCGAGCTTCAAAAGCCAATATAACACTTAGTCCAACTGACCTCCAAGGGTCACTAGGTCAACCCTGGTCAAGGTCAAAATCCTGGTCAAAGTCAACCTTCCAGGTCAACCCTACTCGCCGAGTCTACCTACTGACTCGCCGAGTTCATATGCTCAGGGTCTTTCTTATTCACGACTCGACTCGCCGAGTCAGTCCATGACTCGCCGAGTCCAACTAGTTCCAAGTCCTGTCCTGTCCAACTCGCTGAGTCACCACCCGACTCACTGATTCGAGTCTCAACTTGAAGGGTTTAGGGTTTCGCGATCTGACTCACCGAGTCCAAGAACAGACTCGCCGAGTCCTAGACAATCTTCAACCAACTCGTCGAGTTGCTCATCCAACTCGCCGAGTCCATGCCTAACTTCATCCGACTCGACGAGCTGATCATCCTACTCGTTGAGTTTCTCCTCATCTTCAAGCTACTCGCCGAGTCCACTCGAAGGACTCGCCGAGTCTATCCAGTCCTCAATCCATGCAGTGGCTTTTTGAGCCAAACAGAGCTTCCAACTCATAGACCCATACTTCTAGGGCCTATCCCCCACGTAAAGTGGCAAACTTTACGTGTAGATTAAGAGATCTAGGCTCAAAACACACTAAACTAGGGTTTATGGAAAACATACTTCTTCAACATACCAAGGGTTGATACTTTAGGGGATTCAAGACCAAAACAAACATGGATCTGAAGTAGCAACCTCAGATCTGAATCTCCAACTCGAATTGGTTACATATCATACCAACAATGACCAAATCTCACACATAAGAATAGATCTAGGTGCAAAGGGAGTCCAAGCAACAGTTTATTACCTCCAACTGGTCTGAAATGTCTTCTCAATCTCGGATCTACAGTCCCTTCTTGCACCTCCAAGGCTTTTCTTCCTTCTCCAAGATTTAGTGCACTCTTCAAGGCAAGATCTAGCTCAAAAACGGATATGGCGGCTAGGGTTTGATGTTCTAGGGTAGAGAGGCAGTAAAGGAACCCTAGGAAAGAGAATGAGACGCTTAAATAGGCTCCAAGTCCCGAATTAGGGTTTTCCTCGTTCAGACCCGACTCGCCGAGTCGGTCGCTTACACCTCAGCCCGGATCCCGCTCGGACTCGCCGAGTCCCTCCATGGACTCGCCGAGTCTCCCCATTAAACTTGAGGCTTTCTTTCTTTTCTTGGCTTTCCAACTTTGGGGTGTTACAAAAAGTGTCTGCAATATATCCAAGTGAGGGAATTTAAGAAAGTCATATCCGAGAAGGTAAAAACTCAAATTCATAACATAAATAACTAATTAACAATGAATGGAATTTCATAACAGGGAAAAAGAGAATGAATGAAGTGGAAAGTGGAAAATGGAAACTCAACTTGTGATGCACGAATGAAGGCTTTCTATTGGCAATCGTTTGGCAATTTTTCATTCTTTCACAACCTGCCGATGGAAGCAAGCGATCGTGAAAGAAAAATTAATGAATAAGAAAACATTTAATGTTTAAGGAAGTTGTTTTTTCGAAGAAAGTTAAATCACTAATCAAACTACATAGTTTTATGGATTAGTTACCTAAATCTATATATCCTTAAGGGTATATTCACTTTTCCGTATATATATATATATATATATATATATATATATATATGTGTGTGTGTGTGTGTGTGTGTGTGTACACATATTCATATATATATATATATATATATATATATAACAACTTAGGTATCCAAACACACAATACTAGGTTGTTTTGTACCATATATACATTGTAATCGTCCAAAATTTTTAAAATTCAACTTCTAACTTGATTTACTTCCACGATTTTTTTGAAATTTCACAATTATCTTCCTTTTACATAATCTTCCTTTGCAACTATAATATATATATATATATATATATATATATATATATATATAGGTTGGTAGGTGTCGAAAGAAAGATGTGATGTAAAAGGAAGATAATAGTGAAAATTCGAAAATATTCGAAGTAAATCAAATTAAGGGTTAAAGTTTAAGAACCTTGTACGATTACAATGCATATATGATAAAAAATGACGTAGTATAGTGGGTTGGAGTACCTAAGCTTATATTCCTTGTTAGATATATTCACTTTTCTCGTATATATATATATATATATATATATATATATATATATATATATATATATATATATATATATATATATATATATAGTTAGGTTTATTTGTGAACCCCTATCTATTATATGAATGTATAAGTAATTTTAGGTCAATCAAAAGATAGGGGAATTATAGTAAATTTATTAACTAATAAATTAATTACCCAATATTACACGCTCATATTTATAGAAGAAACCTGAGTATTATTCTTCATTTTTATTCCCCCCCTCCCCCTCCCCGTTCTTCTTCTTCTCTTCTTCTTCTTATTATTCTTCTTCTTCGTCTATCTCTCTCTATGCTCATCACTGCCGTCCAGAATCCAGATCGAAGACTCCAAATTTCTCCCCTCTTCTTTTGCTCACAATTTAGTAATCATTGGTATTAAGTGCATATTTCGAGCTACTCATCTTTTGCAGAGGAATCGATTGAAGAAGACGATGCTGGTGGGAAATTCCTTTAATGATAAATATATATATATATATATATATATATATATATATATATATATATATATATATATATTATATACGTACATATAGTCTTGATTAATGGTTTGTTCTTGTTTATGGGAGGTTCCCTAACTTATAAGGTCTTCGATTTTTTATGTCATCGCCTCCAAAATTTGTATATCTCGAAAAGCCCTTGTCTAGGTAATTTTCTCGAATTTTTTGTGAAGCAAGATTTTTGGTTCTCTTCTAGGTGCAATTCCAGTCAGGTTTAATTCCATTTATGGTTTAATTCGATTTACGGTTTTTTGTTGTTTAATAGATTTTAGGGTTTAATTCAATTTTGGGTTTAACCTTTTTGTTGTTTAATTTGATTTAGGGTTCAACTTTATGTTGTTTAATGTTGACGCATGTTGTTATGATATGGAGGTTAGTAAGATACAAAATTGAGGCCCATGTCTACTTAATTGGGGACAAAATCTATGCTTCTGCATCTTGTAAATCGAGGTGGTTGTTACTTAGTTTTGACTTAGTAATTGATGGTACTTTGTCATGATATTGTTATTTAAACTATGGTAATTAAATGAGATTGACCTGTTTAATAAACCAAAGATTAAGATCCCTTTCATTTTAACAAAGACTCTAAAAAATTACCCAAAATGACTAATCCTCCTATCACCAATTTTAAGTAACATGCATGAGTTGGCATTACAACATGTTTGCTTTAATGAAATGCCTAAATGTAATCCTCTTCAAATTTTCAAGTTTTAAAATCTTATTACTTAGGCTTACTACTTTGCTGACATGAATTTTGTATGATTTGTTATACCAATTAAATATGCTACATTGTTGTTGCAAGAATGGAAAAAAGATGTTTTCTACCAACAAGTTAAGAACATGTACCACCTAAGTGATCTAAAACTCCACTTTGATGTGAGATAGTGCAAGAACAATACATCGTGCGCATGCTTGTTTGAGGAATGTTATGTTATTCCTTAAGAATTTATTTTATTTCTTTCATGTATTATTCTTAATGAATGTATTTTATTTTTTCAAAAATATTATATTATTGTGCAAGAATGTTAGTTATCTAATTGTATATAATTTCTTATTCTTTAAGAATGTATTTTATTTTTTCAAGAGTGTAACTATTATTCTATAAGAATATTATATATGAACTTGTAATTTGTGAAATATTCTCTAAGAATGAGAATGATATGAATTGAGATATTCTTGTCAACGTCCAAAAAAATCTTCAATAAAAACTTATTCTTCAAGAATTATATTAGTAAGAATGAAAATTGAACTATATTCTTGGTAATGTTCAAATAAATCTCCAATAAAAACATATTCTTTAAGAATGATAATGATAAAAATGGAAATTGAATTCTGAAGACGTATAAAAATATTAATTTGTATTTTTAAAATTTGATTATTATTAATTAATTTGATTTTGTTGCCCAATGATGTATTTCTCACTTCTCTCTCTCTTATTAAAATATTATATTTGTCTTTATGAGTAATTACATGTAGCTATATAGTAAATGATAGTCTATATTAATACCATATACTCTATGATCACATCCTTTTATTTTTTTTCAATCTAATAGTTAGAATTTGGTCACACATTCATACTATATCTGTGATTCATATTTAATCATAACTATATATATATATATATATATATATATATATATATATATATATATATATATATATATATATATATATATATATATATTTCAATCTACTGATCGCTATAACATTATATTTTTGTGTTAAAAATTAAATTCATTTTGATTTTACTTATAGAGAAGAAAATGATATAAATTTGGATATGTTTGGTTTTATTCCAAATTATAAATATTTGTTTTAAATTTAAAAGTATGGAATAATTCTACTTTAATTGATCTGCTATCATAGTTCAAACCTTTTGTGGTTATTTGAAATGTCTTGTGATGTTCATCTCAAAATTCATAACTACTCGAATATGAACATGAACGTAATAGGATGCCCAGTAAATTAAAGATTAATATAATAGATCTAGCTAAGATCCACAAGAACATAATAGTGAAATAGCTTGGTCAACATTAGGTTATTTACATATAGGTTTTTTATGTTTCCTCTTTCCAAGATTGAAATACTCCATAAATAGTGATATCGTTAATGCTTGTCAACCGAAATGGTTATTACTTCCAAGTTCATTATAACATTACTGTCGTTTTTATTCTATAAATGTATTTATGTGAAATTTACAATACATTATGTTAACATTTTTATTAATTTATTAAAAATCAAATGGTGTGAAGTGGTATTTAAATTTTTTGTATGGTTCGTTCCATGAGAAAGGTAACTATGATTACAATTTCAAAATGAAATAATCATGACAAGGAAACTATAAGGTTTCACTTGGTAAATGGTTGATTTAGTTGTAAGGGGACTCTAAAGCTGCTTTGTAAACTATTAGATATATAACAACACTTTTATGACCTAATAAACACTTTACTAATGATGCATTCGACTCATATTAACCCAGGGGCGGACCTAGGGAGTGTTCATGGTGGTACCGGTAATCCCTGACTTTTTCGGCCGTAGCGAAAAAAATTTCAAAAATTTTCAAAATTATTATTTTTTTTATTACCGTGCAATTCCTACTGTGAAATCTCGTGTCCGCCATGTATGAACCTATGGTCACTGATGGTTGATTCACTATCAATAATACTTAATTATTTATTAATGCATGTATTATCTTAAAATTCATTCCACAAATATAAATATAGGTCCCAATTTCTTTGTTAACCACAAATACTTTTAGTTTAACAATATCTTGGAAAACTTGAAATACACTATTTAATACTTTCTCATACGTTTTATTTCATAATCAGTTAGATTTACATTTAACTTATTTCTACTTAATGATAATTTTGTTGTGATGGGTCGGTATATGATTGTATCTTAACATATCCATTTTCATACTTCTCCAAATAATTGTGGGTTGTAAAGTATATAACCTACATCATAGAAAATATGGATTATCCTAATGCCCATAAACTTTATTCATTTTTTGCGGGCATCATCAGTACGAGAACCCCTTTAACGGAATGCATACCTTTCACAAGAAGATAGAACTTTCGTAATAATTTATTTTATTGTATCTATAAATCATTGTATAGTCATGCAATTTTTACGTTTTCATTATAAGCAGATAATTATCATAGTATCAACTATAATTAGACATAACATAAAAATTGTTATAGTACTGTCCATCCAGACTATTCATAGCATTATAGTGGTTAAATTTGAAAAAAACATTTATTACATGACATAAGCTAATTGATAACATCTCGTTTGAGTGTACATATACTCAAATGGATTTTTTTGACAATATGGACACGAGAATTTCTAGTATTTACTAAAAAATCACAATTTAATACATCATTATGTGTGAGGTAGTCATGCTAAAAACTACGTGTGTGTCTATATATATATATATATATATATATATATATATATATATATATATATATATATATATATATATATATATATATATATATATATACTATCTTATAAAACAAATCTCACTATTTCTAAAAATAGATTGAATAAGCTAATTGTACAACTAATCACTAATAAAATAATATTAAAATTTAAACAAACTCCTATAAATCTTCCCTTCTAAGGTTTTGACCAGATCTTTTTTCATCCAAATAAATACTCAACACCCTATAATTTGGTCATTTCATTAATTTTCTTTATTTTTAATATGACATGTTTCCTAAAACAAACTAATGATTGAATTGAAAATAATTATTCTCCATCGAAAAGAAATTAATCGTCGAAACAAACTATTTGTTGGCCGCCGCTTTGCGCGGGTAAACGGCTAGTATATATATATATATATATATATATATATATATATATATATATATATATATATATATATATATATACACAGAGAGAGAGAGAGAGAGAGAGAGCTAGGTTATAATGTGGATGAAAAATTATTGTATGGACGTGTGAACAGTGATATTCTATGATAATTATTAAGAGAATAAGTTGTTTATTAATGTGAATACGTTCAACCTCACACAACTATCGTCATTTTCATGCATTCTCACTAATTTATTATTCATTTTTGTTCTTACACATCGTTTTTCACTCATTTTCATTTTTACAGAATACGACTCAATAAATATTCTGATAACATTCTGTCAGAATAACAATAATAATAAAATGTCTATAGTAACCTTATAGATGATTTAATTAGTAAGAATGTCTGATAATGACAATAGTTATGTAAAATTGAATTTATACATATTATCAAACAACATATTTTCTTTGTCATTCTCACATAATAACATTGTCCACACGTCCACATAATAGATGTCAATCCACTTTTGAACCTCTCTCTCTCTCTCTCTCTCTCTCTCTATATATATATATATATATATATATATATATATATATATATATATATATATATATAAGGTTATACAGTAAAACATTTCATAAGAAACAACTCATCTCATATTACTAAATCTTCTATCATCCTCCATCTCTTTCTTGGTGCATCTTCAAAATTAGGAGGTAACTTCAATGAAAGGATCTAATTTTGTTATATTTTACTATAATATCTATGTTTTTTTTATTATGTTGATTTATGTTCTTCTTATCATTAACAATTACTCCTAACTCCCAGCGGTAAACTAATAGATTACCAAGAAACAAATTATTGAAAGATCCATAAAAGAATAATGGTGCAAAGCTTGGGTGATATATATATATATATATATATATATATATATATATATATATATATATATATATATATATATATATATATATATATATATATAAAAGTGTGTGTGTTCTCAATGTTGTTTCTTACCTATATTGAAATGTTCAACAATTAGCTAAATTCTTGATGCTTGTCAACCCCAAAATGTTTTCAACTTTCAAGTCCAAATTTCCAACCCCATCTGTAATTAATATTATTTCTTCTTAAAAATTCGTGAGGGATAGAATTAGTATTTGAAATTTTTATTAGATTTACTTCCATAAACAAGATAACCATGATTTTGCTTTGAATATGAAATTATCATGATAATCATGTACAAGCATTTGTCCTTTTCTTATCATGTTTAAATAACAACTTAAATATATCTTTAACTTATTTAAAAACATATATATATATATATATATATATATATATATATATATATATATATATATATATATATATATATATATATATATATATATATTGTATGTGTGTAAAAGTTGAAACTAGAACATCAAAAAGCTATGAACTTTAAGATCAGATCATTCATAATGGAGTGATTATTTTTTTTCTTTTTTATATTTTTAACACTTGGTTATTACATCAAAAAGGTAAAATTAATAAATTTTTATATGAAAAGAAATTGATATTGATATATTTAAAAAATATATATAACATGAACAATTGAATGAAAAATTGAGACCGTTCAATTGAGAATGCTATAACCTAATATTTTTGTGTTAAAAATAACTTGATTTGTGATCTCTACTTGTGCATAATAACGAGATATAAATTTTGGTATGTTTGGTTATATTTTTAGATTATGAACATGTTTTTAAATTTTAAAACTTCAAATGATTACATTTAATGATCTGTTATCATGTTTCAAACTTTTTTTGTTCCCATTTGAATTGTTTTACGGTGTTTATCCGAACATTCACAACTATTTACATCTATGAACGGAAAAGTAAAAAAAATGCCTAGTAAAATAGAGATTAAAAAAAGAAATCTAACTAAGAACCACAAAATCATAATAAGAAAAGTTTGGTTAAGATTCGGTGATTTTCATATAGATTTTTTAATTTGCTTCTTATCATGCTTGAAATATTCCACAAATAGTTATATCGTTAATGCTTGTCAGACGAAATGATTTTAACTTTCAGGTGTATTTACATTCTTTTGATTTTATTCTAATAATCTGTAGATACCTAATTTAAAACACCATATGTAAATAATTATATTGCTTTATGGAAAATCAAAGGGCTTGAAGTTTTTAGAATTTTTAATATGGTTATTTCCATTAGTAAAGTAACCATAAATCTAGTTTCAAGATGAAATTATCATGATAAGCATGTGACAAGCATTTGTAATTTTCTCATCTTCATGTTTAAATAGCATGCTAGTTTTATCGTTTATATATATATATATATATATATATATATATATATATATATATATATATATATATATATATATATATATATATATATATATATATATATATATATATATATATATATATATATATATATATATATATATATATAGGAATATGATCAAATGAGAACACCAAAAAGGTTGAGAACGCAAGAACATAGTATATTTATTTGTGATTCCATGTATTCATTTGTGGAGAAATGATAAATTTTTACGCCTTTAATTTCAATTGAAGAGAAAAAGCATATTCATGTTGATTGTGCGTAAAAATTTATCATTTCTCCACAAATGAATACATGAAATCACAAATGAATATACATGTTCTCGCGTTCTCAACCTTTTAGGTGTTCTCATTTGATCATTTCCTTATATATATATATATATATATATATATATATATATATATATATATATATATATATATATATATAAAACATGAGAATAAATCATTTAGACTTGTTTATTTTATAAAAAATATAATAATAATAGTTATTTATTCTCTATAACAAGACATAAATAACAACTTATTTTTATAACTAAAAGACATAAAAAATGATTGAAAATTATGATCTTTAAAATGTGATTTTTGTAACATAATTTATTTATATTAAAAACATGCTAATATTGATTTCTAACTGTCGAGAATAAAATACTTAGATTTTTTATTTTTTTATTCAGTGGATTTTAATAAAAAGCTGCGATTTTTTATTAAAAAAATTCAAAAAAGATTTTGTGACGTCTAAGTATTTTTTTATACATTTTTATGATTTTTAGGGTTTTTTAAAGATTTTTTATTATATATATATATATATATATATATATATATATATATATATATATATATATATATATATATATATATATATATATATATATATATATATATACACACGGCGCAAAACGGCGACGATAAATAATTATTATATTTTATTATTAGTTGTTATATAATAATTTAAATCAATAACCTTCTCTTTATATCTAGTTTTTAATTGCTTATGTAATAAATGTGAATGAGGAAGGATTAGACAAGCTTCTTTTCAAGAAATTTATTTATTTGTTTCTTATTATTTAATATATAATGAAGCTATCATGTTGAGTTTTGTAGTTGAGAAAAAATGGCATCTGCTTCAACAGTTGACGCTACTGAGCAAAGTTCCAATCGAAATATATTCATATCATGGAAAGAAAAAGTTGCTAATGAATCTCGTGCAGATCGCAGAATTGAATTTTTTCTTCAAATGCAAAATTTTCAGTGGATATTAGCGGTTGTTGGTCAACTGACCAATGATCATCGTATGGAATATGTAATCGACCCAAGCTTCTACTTGGAATATAAACAAAATATTACAGGCTTAGGGAATGGAAAATGGAAAAGGAGGTGTGATGTTGTGATTTGGCTCAAAGCAAATATATCCAATGGACCATTCCCTAATAATACTCATAGCATGGTTAGTGATGAAAGTGAACATATTTCTCAGGTAAATTGAAACTTTTCTAATTCATAATAATAAATAATTAGAATAAATCTATAACTATATTAATTTATGTTTTAATTTTTAATGTTGTATGTAACAAGTGAGAATTACGTTACATGACGTTAATAAAACTGTGACACTTTATGTTTATTGTTCAGGTCATGGTTGCGGGTGACTTCAGTATGCTTATTGATAATGAAGGTGCAAAAGCAAGTCTAGTAAGTATTTTATAATAATTCATTCCATGATAATCTTAGACTTATTGACTCTAAATAGTTGGATACATGGATTGCATATTTTTGCAACGTATAATTATCTACTTATCTAATTTATAGATTATTATTTAATTGTCTCCTTTTTCACGTAGGCATTTCCATCAGGGTATACTAATGCATATTCTATACCTTCAAGATCCCAAATGGTCCTCAGGCATGGAGTTAGAAATTTCGAAGTAATGGTTGAAGATGGTTACTTTACACAAGGGTGGAATTATTTTGTCATCGAGCATGAAATAAAATGTGGTTATGCTGTCAAGTTTCAATTTTGTGGTAGCTCCACCTATGAAGTTGAAATAGTTGACTGGAAAAAGAGCAAGAAGGTTTATCCATGGTCAAATCTTGAATACCATGAGTGGATTTAGAAGAGTGGTCATACATTAAAATTGCATCAGATAATAATCGACTTTTGAGTATTTTTATTATTAAGGATAATCTCTAAATGTGCTTTGTTTTGTTGAAGACAATATTGAATTTATAAGAATATTTGCTTTTTTTTATTGATCTCCTTAATTTACTTTATACAAAAATGAAAAAGCAAAAATTACTGCACGGCCTCAATTTACATAAATCACTAAATATATACTTGCTTGAATTTTAACTTGCTTGAGTAATAATAATAATAATAATAATAATAATAATAATAATAATAGTAGTAGTAGTAGTAGCAGTGGTAGTGGTAGTTGTAGTTATAATAGTAATAGTAAAAGTAATAATAATAATAATAACTAGGGGTATCCGCCGCTTCGCGGCCAACGGAATTGGTCATTTATGCTTATTTTAAGTTCGTTACCGTATTACAAATATGAATAACTACGTTTTACGAATACAAATCGTAAAAGTAATTAGGTAATTAGTAAAGATTTTTCTAAAATACGACACTCGGTAAAAAAAAGTAAAATGTTTAGAAAGAATTTTGCAACATTTGGAAGAAAATCCAACTAATTTCTTCGCTTGTAAGTTTTCTGAATAGTCGGATTCTTCCATACCTCATTATTCATTAACTAATGGAGCATACTCCCGTGTTGCACTTGAAAAGTAATTCTCAAAATCCTCTATTGTCATTATATCTGGTAGCCAATTAGAGAACAAATCCCAACACGAATTTGTCTCCATATAAAAACCTCACCTGCAAATCGACACCATTAATACGAATACACATCACATATAGATAGATTGATAATGATTCGTGCATAGTTCCAACCCAAAAACATAAGCTTCTCAACTCTTCGTGAATGCTTCAACTTCTTAGTAAAAGACCTACTTACCAACGTACTCAAGTCATGTTTCAACTTCAACCCATCACATGGTTCATGGGGCACAGAAAACAGAACAGTGAAGAAATGAATCAAGTATACAACTACCTACCGACAAAAAATGTCGAATAATTATCATAACAAAAGGCTAGGAAAATAACAATCAATAATATACTGATTAAAGACTATGTGATTTCCAAATAAAGTGTACTTTCTTGCACTTTAATGCTTTACGGTTATTACTTTAGCTTAAAACACATTCCATTAGTGTTTTACACCTGCTATCAAGTCCAAGACATCATTTAAACCGACTTTCATTCAGACACTTTTTGACATTTTTGCCAATTTAGGCAGCTGCTTTCCTAAAATATGCTTTTCTTGTGTTTTGGGATATTATTTATGTAACTTTCAAGTTATAACATGTATATAGATCCGTGATAATGGTTAGATACCAAAAGATCCATTATTTTAATAATTTATGCCATTTTGGCGATTTGATCTTTTAAAGTTTGTAAAAGTAGAAATGGTTTTATATCATGCATATTTTCCATATTGGATCTAATTTGTAATCACCAACAAACAAAATCTAATACATCTATATAGAAATAGTAATCACCTGATCACGAAATGAACATTGCTCCAATCAAAAGCAAAGTGACTCGGAATGTATCTCTCAGACTCCTCCACCAGCTTTAGAACATTGAATCTGTAGTTTCCTCACCCGCAAAGAACAAATACATATTTTCTTCACTTCCTTCTGCTTTCATGATATATTCAGCTGGAAAAATGAACAAAAATTATAATATAAGTTACAACAAAAGATCAATAGCCTTCATATCAACTGGAAAATGAGTGAAAAGATGATCGGGAATGCCTGAATGATTATCTAATGATAATTGATTAATAATTTTGATTGACGAATCTCAAAATATTCATTCATGTTCATATTCAAATCTAATGCTATGAGTATGAAATATACTTTCATATTTAAATTCATTGGTAACATTGTAAAACGCAAAAAAAATTGATGAATTTGTATAAAAATTAGGTTACAAAACCTTAATAATTTGACCTGATGCAATGTCATAAACATTAAAAGAAAAGATTGTTTTTTAATTCATGAAATGGAATTTGTATTACATGTTTATTAGATTGGTTCTAAAAATTCACGATGGATTTGATTTAAACAAAGCGAAATAAGATACTATATTAAACACATGAACGAAAGTACATTGCTAATTTTTTCTATTACAACAACGTACTTTCATATATTTGTGTATTATAAGCATCCTACTTTCTGTTCTCTGTTACATAATTATACTTGTGCTCCCATGCTAAGGTTGAACAAAACTTTTCAATGTTTTCCCTAAGAGTACTTCTCACTCCAATGATGTGTAGTTGAAGTAAGTGGTATATGTACATAGACATTTTTTTCTTGGATTGAATAAACTTTGTGAATGTAAACAAATGACCATTTTTCCCTTCTAACACTCGAATAAGAGATTTTTTTATGAAAATATACAATTTTTAAAAATAGAAAAACAATAAACTTTTTGAATATAAATAAACCTATTGCATAAGGTCATCTTTTGAAACAAATGGAGATCATTCAAGAATTGTATTTAAGTTGGTAGAGCAATCATCCTGATAGCCATATACTAAAGGTTCTGCCCAATGCTTTAGGATATGAAAATCAATCTGCAAACAAATTTTAAAAAAGATTAAAAGAATTAAATGAGCTTAAATAAAGCATGATGACAATTTCTATAATATACTCTAAAAAATAGATTGCATCATCTAATACTAATTACAATAGTTATTATATTATCATTCACACAACTTATCATTGCTTTATATTAACTGATTACGCAAACATATGATATTATGCATTTTAATCTTAAACTTTTACGAAAAAAAAGAGCAAAGTTACAAAAAATAGAAAGGCAAATTATTCCAAGCATCACACTACATTTATTTTGGTCACTCTTAACTCTGAAAGTCTGATAATTTTCAATGAAAATCTCAATTATAAACATGTTTTGCCAATATCAATTATCTATATTCCATTTTGATACACATTCAAACACCCTGTATATGCCAAGTGGTACAAAAGATTAATATTGGTGCTAAAATCGAACAGAGTATATGATTTCTGTTTTACTCAGAAATGGCATGAGAAATGGCATGAATGGCTATATCATAAAACATAAATAAGAGATAAATAATTAGAAGTTAGAACCTATTACTTGAGAATTAAGTTTTTCAATCATTAATGGTTGTTTTTCTTTAGTTATTATAGGAGAATCCTAAAATATCAATGACGACACTAAACTGACAATCCTTGTATTTTTTATATAGGAGAACTCACGATATTTGTAGAATCCCTAAAATTATTTGCAATGAAGTCGACCATATGGCTGATTGTGCCGAACAATTGGTGTGACACTCCAACGTAGATAGAAATTCAAAGATGATTAGCAATAGTATATCGAAGTAGAAAGAATGAAGACATTGAATAATGAAATGACATGGATGTTGTAACGACCCAAAAACCAAGGGTAAAATTTTTTATTTTTAATATAACTCAAACATAGATATCATTTATTCCAATCATTCCCAAAACATTGTTAACTAACAACATTTATCAGAGTTTGTCCTAAATCATTCATTGCGGAAAACATGGGTGTGTGCTCTGCGATCCAGCTGAGCCCTTCCTGTCCAAAACAAAGATACCTGAAACCATAAACAAAACTGTAAGCATGAAGCTTAGTGAGTTCCCCAAAGCATACACCACACACAATCCACAATCCACATATCATATTAGCTATAAAAGCTACATATATCACATAAGCCATATCAATCATATAAGAATGCATATAACCATATAGGGATGCCCTGGAAACCCTCTAGGGTCTTACTCCGGGTGCCCTGGAAACCCTCCATGGTCTTAGCCCTCTGCCATGGGAACCCCACATGGTCTTCACTAACTACCAATCATATCATACATGCAAATATTTTAGCTAAACATGAAAACATATAAGGATTCCCTGGATACCCTCCAGGGTCTTACACCAGGTGCCATGGGAACCCCCACATGGTCTTAGCTCAATGCCATGGGAACCCCCACATGGTCTTAACTAAGGATGCCATAAAAACCCTCCAAGGTCTTACACCCTAGTGACTCGGGAACCCCCCGAGGTCTTTACCTAGGATGTCATGGAAACCCTCCAAGGTCTTACACCTAAGTGCCTCGGGAACCCCCCGAGGTCTTCCATGCAAGAATCACAAAGACATCTAGCATATCATGTACTACATAATCAATTAGCATACCATATTGCACACAACCAACTAGCATATCACATACTACATAATGGGCCGGCCTTGGTGCCTTCGACCCATTGGTATTGTGAGGAGACTCACCTGGCACTGTTAAAGTCCCGTGAATAAAACTCCCATTGCTGGTTGACAGATTCTCGAACTGTCAACATCAAAATGACACCCAATTAATAATTAGGTTCAAAGCCCAAGGTCCAACTCACACCCCAAAGGCCCAATAGACAAGTAATGGTGTAACGACCCAAATTTCACGCCCAAAAATTTCATTTAAAATTAAGTGGTTTGTAAAACATTTGTAGTAAAACGTCATACGATCATATCATTTCAATAAACATATCTCGTGTCTAAATACCCAACACATGAAAATAGTAATAGTGTCAGAGTACAATCCCAGAATATATCATAATGCGGAAACCAAGGGGTGTGTGTATGTGTCACACCCCCGAACCAGACGGCAGAAACGTCCGAGGGCTCTTGTGACTTAAATTGAATACCATCACAATGAATATACATGAAGCATAACATAAATCATCACCATGCATTAAAATAATACAACCGATATTGTTTACATCCAGTACATAGTTTTAGTCATTACAACTTCATAACAAAAATTGTCTGATTGATATCATAAGCGAACACCCTAACATTACTTGATACTTATTCTTCGGTTTACCTGCCACCTGAGAATACAAGTCATTTTTGAAAAACGTCAACATATGAAATGTTGGTGAGTTCATAAGCAATGCTGTGATAAAATGATTTAGTGTAGTTTGTAAAACCCAGAAAATCCGATATTTTCTGAAAAGATCATTGTTTAAAAAAGAATGAGTGTGAAGATCCGTAAATATATGCTTGTTGATTTTTCAAAACATGTATAATTGTTGAACTTTTGTATAAATCGCGCAAGTGAAAATGTTGAACTTCCCAGGAAAACCCGATGTTTTCACAATACATAAAATACAGTAATTTCTCAATTGTTATACCGTTACGACGAATGATTTTGATTACTCGGGTGGCGTTGGATTAATTAGGGTTTGTGAGTTATTATAATCATGCATTAAAAAATGACTAATTTATAACTACAGATTACGAACGATCCTTAAAGGCGTTGCCCGTTACTACTCACTTAATCCAACCACCATGATTACTCCTGATTAACGCCCTGAACCTGTTTACTTTGATTTCTCATAAGCCTAACAACCGAGGAGAAAGGGGAGTACGAAGTCCCGTTATTTCCGTGAGTTATTAAGGCTATCGGGAATGCGAAAGCCATGTTGGCCCAACTCGCATTTGACTTCTCGACCTTACTAGCAGTACTAATGGGCCAATAGGGACAAATAGCACATTAGAGCCAGTGAAAGTCCTTTTACATGAAATCGGGTCATAGGAGGCCCAATAACAAATAAGCATATTCCCTTTGGGCCCAAAGATCATGTTAATGGGCTAGCAAGGCCCAACAAGCATGATTTGAAACTTTCAAGCTCAAAGTTTGTAAGTTAGCTCATCATAGTTATCGCGTGTTTAACGAATTGCTTTGGTTTAACGATTTTGTTTTGTTATTGATTCGAGACCGAATCAATTCGTTTTACAACGATATTTGTTATTGAAAGTGTATTTGTTTTCCGTTTTGTCGGTAGTCGTGGATCTTGTATTTTATATTAATGAATTAATTTGTTTGAAATTGGAATTTGACCTTTTCACCATCTTTCTTTCATAAAATAACGCTTTTGGTCCTTTCATATAAAAGAATTTCATTTTTAGTCCTTAAAACCCCTTTTCTTGACACTTTTGTATTATTTATTTGATGAAAACATGATTCTAACCCAAAATTTATTTTGATGACAGGTTCAGCCCCTCCAGAATAGTGTTTCACGGTTAGGAACTCATTTTTCACAACTTTTACAGTTTTGACCCAAAATCTAAAAACTTTACATTTTTGGTCCCTTTTGATAGTGAAAAACATTTTTGACCCATAAAATGATTTTGTCATGCTAATTACCCCCTGTTTTACAGAAATTTTCATTTCAGCCCCTAAAATTTATCATTTTTCGCATTTTGAGGCTTATTGGGCCGATAAGCCCAAAGTTAGCCCATTAAGCTAAAAATTTACATTTTAAGTCCCTTGAAATTTCTAATGTTCAGAAAAATATTTATAGAAACTGTTTTGACCCTTTTACCCTTCAAGAAATCGTGACTTGTTGATTTGTACCCCAAGTTTTGTATTTTTGACAATTTAAGCCCAAACATGGGTTTTATGTTAGAATATGTTCATCATGACCTTATAAGCTATTATTCTTGACTTGTTTAGTGTAAGATAGCTTAGATTATGTTTGTTTCCTTTCTCATGTCATAGATCTCGGGTTTACACTCTTTTTGGTAACATATTCATCACAAAACACATGAAATCACACACATACATGCATCAAATCACACATAGCATACATATACACATTGATCTACACATTTTCTTGTATTCTCCCCCATAAAACTCATAAAAACCAAAAAGAAAGGGGGTATGAAGCTCACCTTGAGTTGTGATTTAGGTTTTGAAGAAGATTGGGAGAAGTTTGGTGCTATTTTCGGCCCTAGCAAGTTCCTTGGATGGATCTCGAACTTAGTGGGTTCTAAGATGCAAGATCACAAGATTGAATGGATTTAGAAGAGATTTTTGATGAAATGAAGTAGTTAGATTATGGATCCAAGCAATATCTTACCTTAGATGATGAATTTTGTGGGTTAAATCTCCTTGAAAGCTTCCTTAATCTCGAAAATATGGAGAGGAGGGGAGAGAGTTTCCTTGAGAGAATTTTGAGTGAAGTGTATGTGTGTATGTTTGGGTTTGGCCGAGAGCAAAAGAGAGAGGAGAGAGGAGAGATCTTTGAATTGATTTGCATGAAAACATGAGATAGATGCATGGAAAACCTATGGATAAATGTGAGGTGGCATAGGAAAAGTCAACTCTCTTTCTTTTGTGGGTTGGGCCGAAAATGGAGAGGGAAAGAGAAGAGTTTTAGGCTTTGAATGATTAAGCCCATTTTGTGGTTAAGTTAGGTGATTTTTGGCCCAAATAAAAAAATATGATTTTTATGACCTATTAGGGCTAAATTAGGTTAGTTATGCCCCAATAAGGTCCATTTAGGTATTTTATTTCATTCTAGGCCCAATATGGCCCAAAATGTTAAAATAAATGAAAGTGGGTCCAATTAGAGCCCATTTAAGAGTTCTAAGCCCAAGATAGTCAAATTGGAAGCTTATTGGCCTATTGGGCCCAATAAGGAAATCCTAGTCCAAAATGGACTTAAACCGGGATTTCTAGGGTTTCCAATTATTTGTTGACTATTTGCAGTGTTTGATTGAAATTATATTGTTATTGAATAAGCATCATGCATGCTTTCACATTGTTGGTTCACATTTGTTATCATTGTTAAATGCTTACAAAGAATCGAATTTCCTGGTTGTGACAGTATGATGTGTCGCTACCGCGCCGGCTCCTTCCCCTTCGCT
Organism: Lactuca serriola; assembly: GCF_051521515.1. Taxonomy (NCBI): domain Eukaryota; kingdom Viridiplantae; phylum Streptophyta; class Magnoliopsida; order Asterales; family Asteraceae; genus Lactuca; species Lactuca serriola. The sequence goes on along the minus strand of NC_136408.1, from coordinate 143,464,788 downwards.
GAAGAGGTACCTGAAACAAAACTGAAAAATGTAAGCACGAAGCTTAGTGAGTTCCCCCATCGCACCACATACCATACAATCATATCACATACATACTGCCAGGCATTTCTGGGGTGCCCGACCTACCCGGTACGGCCATTCTGGGGTGCCGACCTACCCATGTCAAGCCATTCTGGGGTGCTGACCTACCCGTTTCGAGCCATTCTGTGGTGCTGACTACCCATCGGTCCTAACAACCGAACCTCGGGGACTGGTCTCCTCCTACTACCTCTATCGCATATAACATATAAGCCAGCATACAAACATATCATCACATACTGTCAGACGTATCTTGGGTGCCTAACTACCCTTCGGTCCTAACAACCGAACTCTACACATACAACATATCATGCTAGCATATAACATATCAGATAGCAGCAAACCTAGATGATATCACAAAGACAATCATCTATCATATGTATCCTACTGGTGGGCCGACATTGTGGCCTTAGACCCACAGCTACTGGAAGGTAACTCACCTCGAAGTAGCTGCTGATCCGTGCGGGAACTGTCTAGCTGCTGCTGCTCCGGAAATCCTCTGGCTCTAGAAGCTCTGAAATGGCACAAAGATTCTGGATCTTCTTCCTATCCTCTTGATCTACCTTCTTCTTCTCTCCAAAACTTCAAGGGAATGCACCAAAAGTACTCAAATTACCAAAAGAGGGGTTAAGGCTTCGAAAGGGAGTGTTCTGGACGCAATGGAGCCGCTATGAGGCACCAAAACGACGCTTAAATAGGGTGCAACCTTTTGAAATTAGGCTTTCTTCCAGACAGGCGGACTCGCCGAGTTCAGGATATGGACTCGTCGAGTCGCCAACTTAAACGTGTTCGATATCCCGACCCTACTCGGCGAGTCGGGCCTACAACTCGCCGAGTTCCAGATAAAAGTGCAAAAATACTTAGTTTAAATTACATACCAGGAACCAGGTGCTAGAAATGGGCCAAAGCCCATCATATGGCCCAATTTTCCAAATTGGGCCTAAACCTCTACATGAACTTACTTTAAGGCCTAACCAATTATTCTAGCCCAAACAATTGGCATTTTGATGGCCCAATAGCTAATAATCCTCAAGGCCCACTTAAGGCCCAATTTTCTAAATTGGGCCCAGACTTTCTAATGGGTCTTATCCTAAGGCCTAATAATTTCCTTAGTCTATAAATACATTCCCAATTGGCCCACCAAGTCCCACAATAGCTTAGTCCAATAGATGGCCCAACAAGCATCCAAACCCAATTAGGGTTTTTCACATGAAATGACAATTGGGGTTAAGTGTTCCTACTTAACCCATTAAGGACTTAATCCATTAAGTCCAACATACAATGAAATTGGGCTTGAGTCATCACTTCACTCCAATGGTCCAAAATGCGGGTCCCGATAAGTCCAAAACAATAATCCAAAAATTAGGGTTTTCCAAACCCTAATTAGGGTTTCCAACCCAATCATAGCCCAATAGGCCCAATAGCTAGGTATTTTGATCAATTAGGGTTTCATTAGGCCCATTTTATCCAAGCATCCCCGAACGAGGCACACCGCCACCCAACACGACGGTTGGTGGCGGCAGCTACCACCTCACGGTGGTGGTTATGGATTTTTCTATTATTATTATTTTGGGCACCATTTACAATTTACAACTCAATCCAAATAAAACATACACACACACATACTAATAAAAACACACACACACATAACCACCCTGTGGTGGTATAGGGTGGCAGAAGAAAAGTAGGGGCGACAACCACCATGATTGGCAGCCATGGTGGTCTTCTCGAGGTTTTTTGGCCAACTAAAAACACACCCTCGCAACTCGACTAACAACATCAACCAACACACACCCGCGATGGCAAAACCCAATTCCAGTCATCCTTCATGGCAGCTTGCGGCGGTGCACGACGGCGGTTATAACATTTGGCAGCAGCTCACGGTGGGATGGCACTACACGAACACGACAACACCTCCAATTGGGTTATCCAATAGAAATCAGCGATATCCGCGACAGAACGATGCCTTATTGGTGGTTTTCAGCTTGATGGTGGTCTTCCGATTCCAACATAGATGGCGGCGGCAGCGGGCTTGGCAGTGCATCGACGGATGATCTCGGCTGGGCGGCGACTGAAGAGGTTCCATAGCCCTCCTGTTGACGTTCTTCACCCCGACTTTGGTCGCCAATGGATCTCCCGAGCAGTATGAGGAGGCACGGTGGTCGGATTTAGAGATTTGGGTCCTTAACAATGGTGGTGGCGGCCGGAAGTCAGGAGTGGCGGCTGAAGGATGACGATGGAGTGGAGTGACGACCGATATCACATTTAGGGTTAGGGTTTAGAGGGTGGTGGACAATTATATACGCGTTCCTTCAAACTTCGACCCATAAAGACCTAAATGGTCCATATCCCTCTATTTTCTTTCAACTTAAGTCTGAATGTTACCCAATGGCCCCTCCATAACAAGTTCTTTTCAAAATGAACCCGAAATTTACAATTTAGCCCCTGCTTTCTGAAATCTCTTTCAAATCTAGCCCAAAACCTACCGAACACACCCTAAGTACTTCTAAAAATCTTTACAAAATACATCCTAAAATTACACTTTGACCTCCGAAAGTCTAAAATGTATCATTTGGCTCCCTGAAACCACTATCCGCTAAATATTATTGGTTTTAGGGCGACTATCTGTTCACCAATTTTAATCTATTTATTTATTAAATAAACATAATGTCACATATGTTTAATAAATAAATTAATCATACCTTTCTGGTCGTGAACAGTTGTAATCAAAATCTAGAAAATAAAACCAAAGAAATCAAAATTACAAACAAATAGAATGGAACCATAGAAACATTAGGGTTTATTTGACCTTCTTTGGTAGGGGCGAGGAGTTTCCAGTGGTATTTGCAATATGTATCATTGATAGCTGCAATCAAAACCTGGAAAACAAAATCAAAGCAATCAAAATTAGAAACAAGTAGAAAGGAATCATGGAAACTGGGATCTATGTTTCACTCATGAAGCGGTTGACAGAGTAACAATCGATGAACCCTAGAAGCAGAACATGGAAGAAAAGTTGTAGAAGAAATCCACTCAGCAAGCTGACCAGTGATTGTGTTGGTGTGGAAATGTTAAAGCTTTCGAAGTCTTCTTCTCCACCGCTACTGTTGCAAGACATCGACCCAACAACCAATCACATAGAAAATTCAAAATCAGTAACAATCATCGGAGATTTGTCATAATGGATTCCCAAATCAAAATTGGTCTCCATCGGTCAACCCCTAGAACCCAAAAACCTTGTTGCCTTGCGATTATGTCGCCATCATCGATGGTGAATAACAACCCTGACCCTCGTCCGATAGAGATCAACTGTGTGGGGATCAGGGATGTAATCCTGAAATATGACGGATCAGTCAGTGGTAGAGGGAGCAGACTGTAGAAGAAGGGAGGAGAGTCGATTTGAGAGAGGATAAAGTTGATGGGGTTTGAGCACTACATCATTCCTATGGTGTACATGCAAACCCTAAAACTTTGGTTCTATTACAGTAGTCAATTTTGGTTCAAGTCAAGTCAAACCGGTTGACTCAATTAACCCTCGTATATTAGGGTTTACGTTATGTAATTTATGTATAACTCGCTATTTTAATGAGAAAACATCATTTGGAAAATCAGGGTGTTTAATTTTCTTTAGCCTTGTTAGTGCTAAACAATGAACAAAAACGATAAAACACTATTACACACTCATCGGGAGTGTGTAGGACACTAAAACACGGCTTAACGGGGTTTACGGACCTTACGTTGCGAAGCCGGACACTCAAAAATGCCACGAACGAAACCTCTCTCAATCAATTTTACTCTATCTCTCTCCTAAATCTCTCCCAAATCTCTCTCAAAAGTTCCCGTAACTGTCACACCCCAAAACCGAGAACGGTGGAAACGTTCTGGGGCGGAGGACGTCATGTAATGTATCACAACAATGTAAAGAAGTAAACAAGCAACAACATCATCCATTGCAGTAATAGTAATATTGTAATTACAATGTGTTCTTTCATAGAATAAACAACATAATGAATAATCAAAATAAAAGACGAGTCTTGACTGCTCCGTCTTCACAAAATCTGGTCGTCGTACCTGTCTATTTGTGACATGAGAATACAAGTTATTTTGAAAGCGAGTATCAGCCAAAAAGCTGGTGAATTCATAAGTATTAGTGTGTCTTTGATTTGTAAAACTTGTAAAGTAAATACTTGAAAATGTTTGAAGAAAAGTTTGTCTAAGTAAGAAAGTGTTTGTAAAACAACTGTAAACGTTTGAAAAACCCTAGAAATCCCTATGATCCCTATTAGTATAAAAGTAGTCTTCTACCAAGACTTGATCGTTTTGAAAGTAAGCATCACTGTAAATGTGATGGTTTTTCCCTTTTTAACTATTAGTATAAAACTATAGTATACCTCATCGTTTATGTATATGAGTCACAATATAAAGGTAATAAGAAAATAGTTTATCTATATCAAATATATCCTACCTCGTCGTTCATGTGAATGTGTCACAAAGTAAAGGAAGAAAATAATATAATAACTAAAAGTATCCTTTTTGCATTAGGATAATCACGGCGTGGAAACTCGCCGAAAAGTACAACCTCGGACACCCGTCGATGCTCCTTTTCCCTACTGTAGCTAACAGCTTTGGGGGTGGAATGGTAAATCCCGGAACGTCTGTAACAGATTCTATGTAGTAGTATCTATTAAACGTATTAATGTAAGTGTGTTCATGTAAACGTATCTATGTCAACGTACTCATGTAAGCGTATCCATGTAAACGTATCCATGTAAGCGTATCTATGTAACGTGTTCGTGTAAGCGTATCTATGTAAACGTATTCGTTGTAAACGTATCTATGTAAATGTACTCATGTAAGCGTATCTATGTAACGTGTTCGTGTAAGCGTATCTATGTAAATGTATCTATGTAAACGTACTCATGTAAATGTATATATGTAAGTATACTCATGTAAGTGTATTTATGTAAATGTACTCATGTAAGCGTATTCATATAACATGTAATGTATTAGTATAGACTCATGAATGAACTGACTCTTGTGTGATTCCTTGTACTTGGAATGGTACGTAGTATCTCCTAACTATACCTATAATAGTTACTAATAATATACGTGTATAACCTGAAGTATGCCTTTGCTACCCAAGGGTACTGAACTGACTGAGGAAAACTTTTATGTCTACATATGTATACACAATATATAACTAATATTTAGATGACATTCGGACGGATAACCGATACCCCATAGCCACATCCCAACGAGGAAAAGGAAACAAAGTGAGTTAGCCTTCCTAAGTCCTTTAACCATTACTTATATAACTATACATATATGGGAATGCATTTGATAATATAAAAGCATAAAAGAAGTTTTGTAAAACCTTTGAAAAAGATTAGTATCTAAGAAAAGATCGACTTGATGTCAGTTTATAAAATGGTTTGAAAGTATTTGTTTGATAAAATAGTTTAAGTATAAAGAAACCTTTGTTTGAAACACAATTGTAAAAGAGTTTGAAATGAACATATAATGTATAATAAATAGTTTAATAAAGAGTTTTAAACATATAAAACATTTATGGAAATCATTTGAAGAAATCTGTTTGGTAAAACAGTTAACGTATAGTAAATTCATTTTCATGTTAGTTATTAATCACATGTGATTGATATAATAACTAACATGATTCAACTTGTATTCCCCCCCCCCATAAAGCATTTAAAAACATTTAGAAGGTTAATTCAAGGGGTATGAACTCACCTGCAGTGAGCGGATCGGAAGGAAGTGCCGGTAGAGTGCTTGGTGTCAAGTGAAGACTTGTACACACTCAACGACCCTAATAACATATGAAGACATATGTATATATATATATATATATATATATATATATATATATATATATATATAATTAGTGATTATAACACTAATTAAACATGTATAAACATCCTAATGTGAGGAAAACACTTTGGTAAAAGTGTTAGGAGGCTATCGGGTTGCAACAAAGGAGTGAAATGCCTTATACAGGAGTTTATGGTTAAGGGACCATACCTTAAGGAGTTTAAGGCCCAGGGGAGTTTAATCCTGGCCGTAAACTCTCAATAGGATCACCAAATGGGGCTTAAAACTATAAATACTTAAGTGGTTAAGTGCTCCAAAGCTTAAACAAGTGTTTGGGTGGGTTTAAGGTCCAATAATGGCCTTGTATGCTGTTTACGGCCCTGGGACCACTTCCCCATGAGTTTAAGGTCGTAAACTCATGGTAAGAAGTACCATTTCGTGTAATAAAGTCCTTAGTTCAATGTTGTAAGGTTCTATGCTAATATCCAAGGCTTACTAAAGTGTTAGGGTGTCATTTGCACCCTTAAAAGGGGTTTACGGCTCAAAAACATGTCTTGGCCGTAAACTCCTTGAATCCCATGATTTCTTATGTTTTCTAAGCCCTAAACATGATAAACCTAGTGTACAATTAGTTGGATCAAGAGTACTTACGATTTAGGAGCTTGAATGGTCGGTTTTGGCCAAGAACACTAGTGTGTGTTCTTGGTGAAACTTGAAGATCTACAAAAATGGAATGATTTCATGGATGAAATCATGTAAGATTACTAGTTCATGTAAGGTATCAACTAGTTAGGACATTAAACTTACGAGATTTGAAGATCCGGGACGAAGCTCGGGATGATAGTTAAGAGGATTTGGGCCAAGAGAAGTAAAGGAATGAACTAATGACCAACTTATCATCATATAAGCAAGAGTTTACGGCCCACATGGAGTTTACAGCCGTAAACTCCTATGTGTTGGCCGTGAACTCCTTACAGGGGTGTTTAAGGTCATTTCTTTGAGCTATAACTTCAGCCGATAAACCCCGACACCTATTCCTTAAGTGTACAAGGCTTAGAATGCTCAAATAAACTCCTAATTGTGCTAAATGATAGCAGGAATGAGTTTGACTTTCAATGAAGTGTTAGACTGAACTGGATGGAAAATTTCGGATTGTCACAGTAACTTTTTGTAATCATTCGGGTCATCCCGACCCTTAACTGGGTCAAAAACGGATTGAAACGGGGTAAAAATGAGAAAAATAGGCTCAAGGATCCGAAGCATGCAGCCTCAGATCCAAAGCACGAAGCCTCAGACCCAAAGATCCGAAGCCGAAGCTCAGACCCGAAGATCCGAAGCACGAAGATTCAGAATCCGAAGCCGAAGCCTCAGATCTGAAGATCCGAAGCCTGAGCCTCAATCCGAATCCGAAGCTTGACCCTAGAATCGAAGCCCGAAGCCTCAGGATCCGAAGTCTGAAGCCTCTAGGGTCAAATCCGAAGGGGCTTCGCAGGAAAACCCATTTTTCCTGGTTTTCGACTACGACTTCATTTTAAGCCCGTTTTTCATCATTTTAACGCGAGATTTTCACCAAAAACTTTATTTTAACATATAAGGCCCTATATTTACTAATTAATCACGGTTTAGGGATAAAACTTATCCAAGAAGAGTGGGGGAAGTGCAAGAGGTGGAGTGTTGACTTTTCTTTAGTTTATGACACAAGAAACCTCCTATACCCACTCCATGACTAACCCACACACCTCCCCACCATACCTTGTCACTTCCTTGTACCTTCCCACTCAATTTTCAGCCTGTCCCACGTCCTAAGAGCTGTAACAACTCATCCTCTCTCCTCATTCTCACTCATTTGTTCTCATTTCACCAAGATCAAACACAACTTTTCTCTCAAACTTTCTCCCCCAATTTCGGGATTTCAAGGCTGATCATCAAGCTTTATTACACTCTTGGTAAGTATGATTCATCCTCCTTGGGATAATTACACTTCATTCTATTCAAATCATTAATTGCTTACACAAATTCCATCATAAATTGTGCTAGATTCTTGAATCTTCAAGAAATCCTCCAAGTGTTCTTGAGTTAAACACTTCTCTCCTTCAACATCCATCCACTGAAATCACTCAAGGTGAGTTCATACCCCCATCGTTTCATGTTTTCCTAAGTTTTGGGGGGAAGAATACAAGTTAAAACACCAAGAACACAACTAAATTCTTTTAACAGCTTTCATTAGAAAAGTTGGACTCCATTCACGGACTGTTTTGGACAACTTAACCATTTTAGTTTTCAAAAGTGTTCTAGGTGAAAATAGATAAAGTTCTTAGCTTTAAAATGACTACTTGCACATCTTCATAAGATTTTCTACAATTTATGGTGATTTTTACAAAACTGTCTATCATTTCAAGAACCAATCCGGACCAGTCAGTGATTATGGACTTTTTCACACATGTTCGAGATCACCAAAAATCATGGAAAATTTTATAAGCAAAATAGACTCAATTTCCAAACTCTCAGAATTTACGGATTCTGATTTGGACCTTTGATGATTTTTCTACAGATTTTCTAAGAACAGTGATAGAAAATGTTAATAACAGAAAAACGCTATCAATTTTATTTCACCTTGTAACATGTGGAGCAAGGTGTATATCTTTATGTGAATATATGTTATTACAATATATGACATTTTGTCTTAGTATATAAACATGCATTAGTTAAAAAATGGATTTTGATATATATAACATAGAAGGTAACAAATTGTTATAACCAAAGTACATCCATTACATACAAACATTTGGATAAACTATGTTAAGTATAGTTTACGCGCATTACTATTGCTACCCTTGTTTTGATAAGCTATAATAGGTATAGTTTATGATACATTAAAAAACACACTCATTACAAAAAGGTTACATTTATACAAAAAGGGAATTTCATTACACTATACGTAAATTCGTTAATGACTCTTGTGAGACATTCGCTTCACACTACCGATAAGTCATGTATTGTAACCAAAGTCTCCTGGAGGGAGAGCGTGATAGTTGTATATAGATCTATATTGGGTTTGAGAAACCCACACCTGAGCTGCATGCAACAGCTAGACCGACAGATCTGAGGTGACAAATGCCATAACATTTCCGACGCCTGAAGAACGTCATTTCAAGCCAACTAGGTCTTAGCATGGTTATAACAACTCATAGAAAGTATTAACAAACATAGGAATTTACGGGAATTTCATTGAAATCAAACACGTTTATTTCGAGTTAAACTTACATTATTTTCTATAAGTAAGAAAGGTTACTTATACGTTTCGGTCTTTGGATATAAGACTACATTATACATTTTAAGGAAAATATTGGATTTTTCTGGAACAAACATTACATTTACCAGACAAGGTTTTCAAAATTGCATACAAAAGCTTATGAACTCACCAACATTTGTGTTGACACTTTTTCAAACAACTTGTATTCTTAGGAAATCACTAAACAGGTAACCAAGTGCGTTTTGAGGATGGGACGTTAAGGCGTCAAACATTTCATATTTTGTCAACATATTGTAATTGATTTAGAAACATGTAATTCATACAATGATCTAACTCTTTCAATTATATATATGTTGGTTGTGTTTACTTTAATCGCTATTGTCATTGTTGTTATGATACTATACATGAAGTCCTCCATCCTCGGACGTTTCCGCCATCCTTGGTTTGGGGGTGTGACAGGATCTAGTTTGTCTAATAAACATGCAATAATCATCCAAAGCCATAAACCCTAGATCTATCATACTATGAACCGAATTATGGGTTTAGAAATTACCTTTGATTGTTATGTAGTAATAACAATCTCTTCCTCCTTGTAATTGGCTTCTAAAAGCTTAGTGTCACAAATGTCGCACCTCTAATAACTCACAAACACCAAGAGTAAGAGGATGAAGAAGGAGAAGAGGAGAGGCACTCAAAAACGTCTAGGAACCCTAAGGAATCAGTTAGCCATGTTTTTGGTGTTGGAATAGTGTCTAAGGCTGTAACTATATCCGGTTGTGCATGGTCCTTTTGGGTTGCCTTCACCATAGCAACTTGATAGGATGATTTGTTAAGAGAGAATAAATATTATTAATATATTATGGGAATAATATAATGAATAATATATTTGTTATTTGATTAATATAAGTCATAGAATTAATTAGAATTAATTTGGTGACTTAAAGAGATTAATTAAATAAAGGGGTATAAACTGTCAATTGTTTGATAGTTAAGCTTTAAACTGTAAATCCATTTGGATATACTTTGGACGGATTCTAAGAGCTTTAGGAAAGCTAAAATCGTCCATATACTTATCTATGGAATGGATTTGGATAGCCTTAAGAGAAGATTATCTGATAGGGACTTATCTGTAATCATTAAGGAATCTACAAGTATAAATAGACCCCATGGCATAGGGAATTCGACACTTCTGAAAAAGCAAGAGAACTCTGGTCGAATTCCTCCCCTCTCCTCTCTCCTAAATCATCCTCCTTGCTTTGGTGTTTGTAAGCCATTAGAGGAGTGACACTTGTGACTCTAGAAGCTCCAAGACCTCAAGATCAACAAGGAACTCAAAGGTATGATTCTAGATCTGTTTTAATGTTCTTGTTTAACCTAATTAGTAATTAGAAGTCTTGGATTCAAAGCATGTTTATTAGAAAGCCTAGATCCAAGCATTAGGGTTTTGCATGCGCACATAGGAAAGTTCTTATGGCTAAAACCCATCAGTGGTATCAGAGCCTAGCTTGGTTTTCTGTAAATTGTTGCTTGATTAACTGAAACAAACCTGCAAAATTCGAATTTTTGGTTTCTGAGTCATGGACTCGGCGAGTCTCAAAGTGGACTCGGCGAGTAGGCCTGACTCGGCGAGTCCATTTGTGCACTCGGCGAGTCCAGGCGTCAGGAATGGCCAGATTCGGGATTTCTTTGTGTTTATCTTATCTTAACTTACCATAAACTAATTAGATCAACATTAATTCGTTTTTCTGATAAATATAACTATTATCTTGATCTAATTAAAGGTAATTATCAACTAATTAAATATTTAATTTCCTTATATGATAATTAATTAATATTTTGATTATTTTGGTAATTATCTTAAAAAGAAATCTTGAATAAATCAAATATAGATAATTAGGATATTAATTGTTAATTGGAATTATTTGTTATTTGATCCTCCATGTTTTAAATGTTTAAAACCTACCCTCATGTTTTGAAATTTATTTTTGTGATTAAAAGCTTTAATTTAGACAACTTAAATTTCAAACCCTTGATTTTAAAAGTTTTAAAATACAACCCTATACTAATATGATATTACTAGAATAATATATATATATATATATATATGTATAACTAAATGCTAGTCTTACCGTTAGTAGGCCTCATTCACGAAGCCGATCTATAAGGTGGGTATAAGGTTGCGGCCTATAAAATGGCGCTTAATGGGTGTACACTCACACCTACCGCTCGCTTGATTGGTGGAGGGTCGTTAGCCGAACGGGTAGGATAGGGCAACCTCATCCTCTCATTAAAAGTATAATAAGAAATACAAGTAACTACACATATATTTTAAAATTTCCCAATCCTAGTTACTTTAGGAAAAGTGAATTGATGCAATCCCATGAAGTTACACTTTGCACCTTGCTAAGATGTTGGTGGAGCGTGTGTGGTTTACCGGCACACTAATTGGTTCTAAGCGAAGGTGGCAAAGGGTGATTCATTGTTTATCATAGTTCGATGGAGCGTGTGTGGTTTACCGGCACATCGAATAGGTGATCGTTACAATGAAGGCACCATGTGAATTTGCATGGTAATTCACACCCGCTTTGTGATCCTCGGCATCCCAGTCACAAACAAGAGGGGCATATCGAGATTTAAACATGCCATTGAATAGTTTCAATGAATCTCATCCGACCCTAGGAATTCTCAAAAAAAAACACTTAGGACTAATAGTTTAAGTTTCGTGATGGAGAATTAGTGAATCGTCATTCACTTACCTTCAATTTATTTGCATGTTAGATTACGGCATCCCTTTTCTAGTATGTAAATGTTATTGTTGGATCCTAGCCCTAATTTTCTTATTGGGTGATAATTAGGGATTCTTATTCTAATCTATCTTTGTCCTTTTCTAATTATAGATGTCAAACGCAAACAACGCTGCTGCTGGTTCCTTCACATTGATGAGCCTTTGCCAAAAGGTCACCTTCGATGGAACGAACTTTAGCGAATGGATAAGATACATTCGCACCATTGCTCGCTATGAGGACAAAGAGTATGTCCTTGATGAGAAGCTCGAGAAAATCAACACCGAAATCGCTACTCCAGCCGAAATCACCGCCTTTGAAACTCATGAGCGAGATGCAACGAAGGTACATTGCATCATGATCGCCACCATGAACTCCGAATTCCAAAAGTCCTACGAGGACATGTACCCGTACGAGATGCATCAAGACTTATTGGAGAGGTACCACCAAAACGCGAGACAAGAGAGGTACGAGATTTTCACTAACATGATTTCCGCGAAGATGGGTCATGGAGAATCTCTTACCGTGCACTTGCAAAAGATGCAAAGGTATGTCGACCGCCTTCGCAAGTTAAATGTTGACTTCGGTGAGGATTTGGCGATCGACATGGTGCTTCACTCTTTGCCTCCGATGTACAATCAATTTAGGATGACCTACCACATGAACAAAGAAGAGGTCACCCTAAGCAAGCTCCAAGGTCTCTTGAGGGTTGCTGAGAGCAACTTTAAAGACAAGTCTGTTGCACCTACTCCCAATCCGCCCGCTGCTCCTGTCTTGGCTATTGGACAAGGGAAGGGAAAGAAGAGGAAAGCTTCATCAAAGAACCATCGCAAGGTGAAAGCCCGAGATGGTGCCTCTTCTAGTGGGACCAAAGTTGATCCCGCCAAGCCCTGCTCTAACCCGAAGGAGGCAGAGTGTCACCACTGCCACAAGATAGGACATTGGAAGAGAAGCTGCCCGGATTACCTGCAAGCAATCAAAGAAGGAAAGATCAAGCCATCTTTCGCAGGTATATATACAATCAAATCTAACGATTCTAATCATGCTATTTCTTGGGTTCTTGATACCGGTTGTGGTTATCACATTTGTTCTAATGTGCAGGGACTAAGAAGAAGTAGGGATGTGGAGCAAGGAAGGATAAATCTAATCATGGGGAACAGAAGATCGTCGCCTGTAACCAAGATTAGAGTGTATTCCTTAGTGCTTAGGAATAGTTTAGTTTTAGATTTGAACAATTGTTGCTATTCGCCAGAAATGGCTAGAAACATCATTTCATTTCATGGTTTATTTAGACAAGGATTTAGATTTTCTTTTAATAATGAGAATGGTTCTATTTTGGCTTATCTAAATGGTGTCTTTTACTTTGAAGCTATACCATGTAATGGAATATATGAAACTGTTATGATTGTTGATGACTTTGGAAATGATGTTTTGAATATTGATTCTTCCACTAGTATGGATAAAGCATCCTTGTGGCATTGTCGTCTTGGACATGTCAACAAGAAACGCATAGCCCAACTCCAAAAGGATGGAGTGTTGGAGTCATTCGACCTTAGGGAAGATGACACATGCGAGTCTTGTTTGCTTGGAAAGATGACTAAGTCGCCCTTCACAAGTACTTGTGAAAGGGGCGAGGGTCTATTGGACCTAATACATACCGATGTATGTGGACCGTTTAGATCAACCACGAAGGAAGGGAACCGCTTCTATGTGACTTTTACCGATGACTATAGTAGATATGGGTATATCTACTTAATAAAGCAAAAGTCAGACACCTTTGAAAAGTTCAAAGAGTTCAAGAATGAAGTGGAGAATCAATTGGGCAGGAAAATCAAGATGCTTCGATCCGATCGAGGAGGAGAGTACCTAAGTCTTGAATTCCACGATTATCTCAAGGAGTGTGGAATAGTTTCGCAATTGACGCCTCCTAGGACACCGCAGTTAAATGGTGTGGCAGAAAGGCGTAATCGAACCTTATTGGATATGGTTCGCTCTATGATGAGTCGTGCTTCACTACCAATCTCTTTTTTGGGGGTATGCCTTAGAGACTGCCGCCCATATCCTTAACCGAGTCCCTACTAAGAAGGTTGCCAAAACACCTCACGAGATGTGGACAGGGAAAGCTCCCTCGTTGGCACATATCAAGGTTTGGGGTTGCGAGGCTTTCGTAAGACGAGATACTCACGACAAGCTTGAACCGAGAAGTGAGCGATGTATTTTCATCGGCTACCCGCAAACTTCCTTTGGATATCTCTTCTATAGACCGAAAGATAATGTTATCTTTGTTGCGAGGAGAGGAGTTTTCCGAGAGCGAGAACTCATAAGCCAAGGAGACAGTGGGAGGCAAATCGAACTTGAAGAGATTCAAGAATCGATAGATGAAGGAACCTCTACCACTGGCGTTCAACCCGAGGAGGAAACTCCGGTTGAACCGATTGACGAATCCTTACCTCTTAGACGTTCCGATAGAGTTAGAGTTCAACCCCAGTTTTATGGCTTTCATATTACTACCGAAGGGGACACGTATATTAGTGATGGTACACTAGTAAATCTTGATGAACCTAATAGCTATAAGGAAGCCATGGCAGGCCCGGAGTCTGCGAAATGGAAAGAGGCGATGGATAGCGAGATCCAATCCATGTACGATAACCAAGTTTGGAATTTGGTTGATTACGTGCCCGAACGTAAGACCGTAGGGTGCAAGTGGATCTTCAAGAAGAAGACCGACGTGGATGGGAACGTACACACATACAAAGCGCGATTGGTTGCGAAGGGCTTTACTCAAACTCCCGGAGTTGACTATGATGAGACCTTCTCACCAGTTGCGAAGATTAAATCTATTAGAGTGATGCTAGCAATTGCCGCATTTCATGATTATGAGATTTGGCAAATGGATGTCAAGACCGCTTTCCTTAACGGAAAGTTGGCTGAGGATGTTTACATGGCTCAGCCAGAGGGGTTTGTGGATCCGAAGCATCCGAATAGAGTGTGTAAGCTTGAGAAGTCCATTTATGGACTTAAGCAAGCGTCTCGCAGATGGAATCTTTGCTTCGATGAGAAAGTCAAAGAGTTTGGATTTGTACGAAGCGAAGACGAATCTTGTGTGTATGTCAAAGCCAGTGGGAGTGTAGTAAGCTTCCTCGTTCTATATGTCGATGACATATTACTCATAGGAAACGACATCCCGACTCTGCAGGAGGTTAAGTCCTGGCTCGGGAAGTGCTTCGCTATGAAGGACCTCGGAGAGGCTTCTTACATATTGGGAATAAGGATAGTAAGAGAAAGAAGTAAGAGACTAATTGGACTTAGTCAGAATACTTACTTGGAGAAGGTACTAAAACGTTTTAGTATGGAAAACTCAAAGAAGGGAGAACTACCGATACAAGGAAATGCCAAGTTGAGTAAGACTCAAAGTCCGAGTACCGAAGCCGAGATAGCAGAAATGAGCCGAGTACCATACGCTTCCGCAGTTGGCTCAATCATGTACGCTATGACTTGTACTCGCCCTGATGTAGCCTTCGCTTTGAGCATGGTTAGCAGATATCAAGGGAATCCTGGCAAAGCCCATTGGATAGCGGTGAAGAATATCCTTAAGTACCTTCGGAGGACGAAGAAATGGTTCTTAGTCCTCGGAGGAAGTGATGACTTGAAGGTGCGAGGGTATAGTGACGCCAGTTTTCAAACCGACAGGGACAACTACCGTTCGCAGTCGGGCTGGGTCTTTACCCTAAATGGAGGAGCAGTGACATGGAAAAGTTCCAAGCAGGAAACAGTAGCTGATTCAACGTGCGAATCAGAGTACATTGCAGCGAGCGAAGCGTCGAAGGAGGCAATATGGCTAAAGAACTTCATCGGTGATCTTGGAGTCGTACCTGCCATAAAGGAGCCAATGGAGATTTTCTGTGATAACGAAGGTGCGGTTGCCTTAACCAAGGAACCGAGGGATCATGGTAGATCAAGACATATCGACAGAAAGTATCACTTCATTAGACATCGTGTAGAAGAAGGACAACTTGTAGTTAAGAGGATATCATCAGAAGATAACCCAGCAGATCCGCTTACGAAGGGACTGAGTAGGGTTAAGCACTTGCAGCATGCTAGGAGTATTGGGCTGAAGGATGATATTAGCATAGATTAGATAGTATTAGAAACGTGTAATAGATAAATGTAATTGACATTTGATGATTAAATAAAGGAGTTTTATTTATGAGTAATGTTACTATCTTATGTTAATTGTTTAGCTATTGTTTCACTTTGCATGTTTTGACTTCCAGAATAATTGAGGTTATTAGGAATAATCGAATTATTCAAATGGTCCACAATCGTTCATATGTTGGAAGTAGATATGAAAGAAGATTGTCGTGAATTGGTGTGTAGAATGTCTAAATGATGTTAGACATAGCAAAGGATTGCTACAACGTTCATGAGTGCTTATGAACTAGTTTTGAGCATTGGAATAAACCCGCGCTTGCTGGAATCACCTTATGGAATAAGATATAAAAGGTGATCGCAAGACGATAATATCATATAGTCTTAAAACCTAGATATATGGTTTATTATTTGTTAATTGATTGTACATTGATAATACGTAAACGCATCAGTAACTTGGTGTTATAAAACGTATTGTTGTGTATAGTTGGTAAATGAATAAGTAAATGCATATAAGTCGAAGTTTATCTGTAACTTTTATCTAAGAAGGTAAAAGCGATATCTCGGCCGCTCGATGATTTGATTTGACTTATGTGCCGGGCCCGGTCAGAACTGAATTGATGTGTTCGATTAAGTTCTATGTCAAATAAATCAGAGATCGAGAAACCTAAATGCTTGACTAACCATTCCATAGGATTGTCAGCATGATATCTAACAGAGGACTGTACGTTCCCTTATCTAAAGGACAAGATTGATTAGATCAGAGTTGACAGCGTCTTTGAGAGCTACGATTGCAAACCAAATTGTACTTGTATAGTTACTAGACTTATCCAAGTGGGAGACTGTTGGAATAGTGTCTAAGGCTGTAACTATATCCGGTTGTGCATGGTCCTTTTGGGTTGCCTTCACCATAGCAACTTGATAGGATGATTTGTTAAGAGAGAATAAATATTATTAATATATTATGGGAATAATATAATGAATAATATATTTGTTATTTGATTAATATAAGTCATAGAATTAATTAGAATTAATTTGGTGACTTAAAGAGATTAATTAAATAAAGGGGTATAAACTGTCAATTGTTTGATAGTTAAGCTTTAAACTGTAAATCCATTTGGATATACTTTGGACGGATTCTAAGAGCTTTAGGAAAGCTAAAATCGTCCATATACTTATCTATGGAATGGATTTGGATAGCCTTAAGAGAAGATTATCTGATAGGGACTTATCTGTAATCATTAAGGAATCTACAAGTATAAATAGACCCCATGGCATAGGGAATTCGACACTTCTGAAAAAGCAAGAGAACTCTGGTCGAATTCCTCCCCTCTCCTCTCTCCTAAATCATCCTCCTTGCTTTGGTGTTTGTAAGCCATTAGAGGAGTGACACTTGTGACTCTAGAAGCTCCAAGACCTCAAGATCAACAAGGAACTCAAAGGTATGATTCTAGATCTGTTTTAATGTTCTTGTTTAACCTAATTAGTAATTAGAAGTCTTGGATTCAAAGCATGTTTATTAGAAAGCCTAGATCCAAGCATTAGGGTTTTGCATGCGCACATAGGAAAGTTCTTATGGCTAAAACCCATCATTTGGTGCCCTAGGGGTCCTTAAATATGTGAGGCTATTAGGGTTATCTAACAAGGAAACCTTAATTTGACTGCTTAGGCCCTAAGTAGCCCATGGACTCCCTCCTTAGAGGCCTTGGACGATTTCTAATGGGTTTCACCATAGAATTCATCCACTCCTCTAATATGGAGTCCAT
Source organism: Lactuca serriola (assembly GCF_051521515.1). Lineage (NCBI taxonomy): Eukaryota > Viridiplantae > Streptophyta > Magnoliopsida > Asterales > Asteraceae > Lactuca > Lactuca serriola. The sequence continues at coordinate 143,446,933 of NC_136408.1, read as the reverse complement.
TAGCCCAATATTCAACTATCACACAATTGATAGTTCTAGCCCCTAAGTTTAATTAATCTCTTTTAGCCACAAAAATAATTCTTAGTTAATTATTGACTAATATTAATTAAACAATATGATTTCTCCTTTAATATATTATTCTCATAATATATTCATAAATCATAGTTAATCCTATCTCTTCATAATTCATCCTATCAAGTTGCTTTGGTGAAGGCAACCCAAAAGGACCATGCACCATCGGGTCAAGTACATACCAAAATAGTTATGGACTTATACACTAATCCAACAGTCTCCCACTTGGAGAAGTCTAATAACTATTCTTCGTATGACTTCAGATCCTGATATGCAATCGTAGCTTTCAAAAGCCGCTGTCAACTCTGATCTTATCAGAAGTGTGTCCTTTAGATAAGGGATCATATATTCCTCCATTCTAGATATCGTAATCATAATCGAATTTGAGAATGCAATTTACATAATTGCTATCTTCTTAAAATCTCTCTTAGTAAATGCGTTTCCTCACAATCATTTTCATGAAAGAGAGAAACCTTATGACACTTAGATTTTATGGTGAATGTGTTCCTATCCATGTGAATTTGTCATAACCATAATCGAAAGATAATGTTTGTGACAAATTCAAACTCTTATGGACAGAACTTATCCATTCTTAATTTCTTGTCATCAAGGGTCCCACCATTGCTTACAAGTTATCTAGTAGCTCACCTATTCCTGTCAATGTACTTTCATTGAACAAGGTGTTACCCTTATGCAACTTATTGAGAACTTGTAGAACTCATATACGTATTTTACTAAATCAGAATGGCACAGAAACAAGAATATGTCAACACGATGGGTTACAAACCTCAAGTTGTGTGCTAGTGTTTAATAATAGGCTTATTCTTGATTAGTTCTTGAAACTTTTCAAGATCATTTAGACTCCCACTGACCTCTTAACAAAGTAGATTCTCTTATCAAGAAACATTTCTTGATAAACAAATATCCAAGAGTTAGTGTGTGTCTATATCAAGACAAAACATTACACACATTTGGTCTTAGTTGGTCCTTGTCTTCTCCAAGACAGCACAACTTTCCAATTTCAAACGTGCAAGAATAAGAAAACAATTTTCTACTTCACATTTGATGAGTGTGTGTCACTCAATTCACAATCTTCGAGTACGATTCTAAGACTTGATTTTGGAATGAAGTATGACTCATCCTTTTGATTTAATGTGACAACCCGAAATTTTTCTATTCTGTACAACCCTTCGCTTCAATAGAAGTCAGATCAACTCCAGCTAATTTTCAAGCTTTTGGAATAAGTTTGAGCATTTTAGGATTAACACTTTAGGAGATATCTGGAGAGAGGATGCCCTAGAGTATTATGTGCATCTTAAAAGTTTCAAAACTCCAAGAGTTTGGAGTTTACGACTCAAATGATATTTTTGACCAACAACCCCATGGGGTATATATATGGCCCTTAGCCATTTTTATTCATTTGTTCCATTTTCAACTAGAGAAAAACCTGATTCTCTCTCAAGGATCTTCAGTCTTTCGTCCCAAATCATAAGTGCTTCTATCTTAGAGTATAATAGGGCTTGTTATATGTCTATGCATCAAGAAATCACTACGGAACAACAAGATCAAAGAGTTTACGGCCCAAGAACACCTTGGACTGTAAACCTTTCTTTAAGAGCCAAAAGTGTGCCCTAGTCACTTCCTTCCTTATGAAACTAGTCTAGACTCATGCCTTAATGAGTATAGGACTTGAAAGCACAAAAATACCTTGGTCCATATGAGATTACGGCCGCAAACACAAAGGGAATTGGTCTTAGGGCTGTAAACCCCTTTTAAGGGTGCAAATGGCACCCTAACACCCTAGTGAGCCTTGGATATTAACAAAGAACCTTACACCATTGAGATAAGGACTTCATTGCACGAAATGGTACTCCTTAACATGAGTTTACAGTCATAAACTCATGGGGGAGTGGTCCCAGGGCCGTGAACACCATACAAGGTCATTTTAGGACCTTAAACCCACCCAAACACTTGGTTAAAGCTTTGGAGCACTTAACCACTTGAGCCTTTATAGTTTTAACCCCTTTTTGATGACCAACTGAGAGTTTACGGCCAGGAGTAAACTCCCTTGGGCCGTAAACTCCAACAAACATGGTCATTGGACCATAAACTTCCGTATGAGGCTTTGCACTCCTTAGTTGCAACCCGATAGCCTCCTAGCACTTGACCAAAGTATTTTCCTCGCAATAGGATGTTTATACATGTTTAATTAGTGTTATAATCACTAATTGTGTATATACATATGCTTTCATATGTAATTAGGATCATTGTGTGTGTCTAAGTCTTCACTTGACACCAAGCACTTATCCGACACTTCCTTCCGATCCGTTCACTGTAGGTGAGTTCATACCCCTTGAATTAACCTTTTAAATGTTTCTAAATGTTTTTAAATGTTTTATGGGGGGGATACAAGTTGAATCATGCTAGTTATTATATCAATCACATGTGATTAATAACTAACATGCAAATGGATTTACAATACGTTAACTGTTTTACCAAACGGTTTCCTTCAAATGATTTTCATAAACGTTTCATATGTTTAAAAACTCTTTATTAAACTGTTTATTATACGATGTATGTTTCACTTCAAACTCTTTTACAAATGTGTTTCAAACAAAGGTTTCTTTATACTTAAACTGTTTTATCAAACAAATACTTTCAAACCATTTTATAAACTGACATCAAGTCGATCTTTTCTTAGATACTAATCTTTTTCAAAGGTTTTACAAAATGCTTTTATATTATCAAATGCATTCCCATATATGTATTGTTATATAAGTAATGTTTAAAGGACTTAGGAAGGCTAACTCACTCTGTTTCCTTTTCCTCGTTGGGATTTGGCTATGGGGTATCGGTTATCCGTCCAAATGCCATCTAAATATTAGTTATATATCATGTATACATATATAGACATAAAAGTTTTCCTCAGTCAATTCAGTACCTCTGGATAGCAAAGGCATACTTCAGGTTATACATGTACATTATTAGTAACTATTATAGGTATAGTTAGGAGATATCACTTATCATTCCAAGTACAAGGAATCACACAAGAGTCAGTTCATTCATGAGTGTATACTAATACATTACATGTTATGTGAATACGCTTACATGAGTACAATTACATAGATACATTTACATGAGTACATTTACATGAGTACGTTTACATAGATACACTTACATGAGTACGTTTACATAGATACGCTTACATGAGTACATTTACATGAGTACGTTTACATAGATATGCTTACATGAGTACGTTTACATAGATACGCTTACATGAGTACATTTACATGAGTACATTTACATGAGTACGTTTACATAGATACGCTTATAGGAGAACATTTACATGAGTACGTTGACATAGACACGCTTACATGAACACACTTACATTAATACGTTTAATAGATATTATTACATAGAATCCGTTATAGACGTTTCGGGATTTACCATTCCACACCCAAAGCTGTTAGCTACAGTAGGGAAAAGGAGCATTGACGGGTGTCCGAGGTTGTACTTTTCGGCGAGTTTCCACGCCGTGATCATCCTAATGCAAAAGGATACTCTTTAGTTATTATATTATTTTCTTCCTTTACTCTGTGACACATTCACATGAACGAAGTGGTAGGATATATTTGATATAGATAAACTATTTTCCTTATTACCTTTATATTGTGACTCATACACATAAACGATGAGGTATTCTATAGTTTTATACTAATAGTTAAACAAGGAAAAACCATCACATTTACAGTGATGTTTACTTTCAAAACAGTCGAGTCTTGGTAGAAGGCTACTTTCAAAACAGTTAGGTCTTGGTAGAAGACTACTTTTATACTAATAGGAATCATAGGGATTTCTAGGGTTTTTCAAACGTTTACAGTTGTTTTACAAACACTTTCTTACTTAGAAAAAATTTTCTTCAAACATTTTCAAGTCTTTACTTTACAGTTTTACAAATCAATGACACTAAAATACTTCTGAATTCACCAGCTGTTTGGCTGATACTCTCTTTCAAAATAACTTGTATTCTCAGGTCACAAATAGACAGGTACGACGACCAGGTTTTGTGAAGACGGAGCAGTTTAAACTCGTCTTTTATTTTGATTATTCATTGTATTCTTGTATACTATGAAAGAGCACACTTGTAATTAAAATTATACTATTAATGCAATGGATGATGTTGTTGCTTGTTTACTACTTTGCATTGTTGTGATACTTTACATGACGTCCTTCGCCCCAGAACGTTTCCACCGTTCTTGGTTTTGGGGTGTGACATTTAACCATTTCAACAATTTCTGATTCCTCCTCTTAGCCATACTAGTGCACTAGGATGTCCTTAGAGGATCAATTGTGATATGGTTCTTAATCATTAAGATGATCATAAAACCCGATACAAAAGTACTCTCCCTTCTTCTTAGATTGGAGAAACTTTTATCTTTCTGCATGATTGATTCTTCTTATTCGTTCTGCCATTCATTGAAACTTTTCAATGATTTAAAATTACACTTAATCTTGTAAGTATAACCACATTTACTAGACTTTTAGTTAATTATGACGAATAGTCTTATTGTTATTTGTGGTGGACTTGACTAGTGCACAACATTGTGTTTTAGTCCTTTAGTTCTTCACTTGACTCACATACTTGTGTGATCAAGGAATTAGTCTTAATTTCCTAAGTACCAATATTTCCATACATCACACAATACAAGTTGTATGATTCCAAGTTTCTGTCCAATTGAAACTTGGTTGATGAGAATCTTTCCTTACTTAGAAAAATTTGACACTACTATAAATAACATAACTAAGAATCACATCCATTTATAGAAATACACAAACATCAATTTTTCAAAATGATTTCATTGCAAGGATATATATATATATATATATATATACATATATATATATATATAAGACAAACCAAAAATTTATTTTATTCATTAAGCAGCAGAAAACATGTCCTTACAATGCAAAATCAACTGAAAAACTATGTAATCAAATATTCCTAACAAATCTGTCATAACTTTCTAAGCTCAAAATCTGATATTCGAATCCATGCGATCGTGGTCCATTTCTTCGTGATCAGATTCATCTTGCTCTTCCATCAAGCTTCCTCTCTTTTCTCTGATCCTGCAAAACATTCAAATGTCATCTTATCACATTATGTATTAAGAATCAATGAATAGGAACTTAATGGAGTTAGATAGTGGATATGACTTGAAGTAGAGCCATACTTCTTGACTCTCACATCTCTTAGATTCTTCAGGTCCTCTGGGCAGCTTCGTAGCCAACACCCCTTCTCTTGGTAGCAGAAACAGGTAGCTTCTTCTTGAGCGACCACGGAAGCATGGTTGGTTGAATTACCAGACAAATATGCTCCATCACTTTGCCAAATCATTTCTGATTCAACAGCAATAAGCATGTAAGTTAGGTCAATGAGGGTCGCATCAAGATCCATCATATAATACTCTCTTATGAACTTATCATATGATTTAGGGAGTGATTGAAGAACCCAGTATACAACAAACTTCTTTGGAAAAGATGCACCCAACATTGTCAACCTATCGATGTGTGATTTCATCCCTAGGACGTGAGTACACACTGATTTTCCATCTTCATGTTTCATTGCCGATAGGGCTTGAGTGATTTTAAACTTTTCAATTCTTCGATCTTGTGGGTTTGGGAGAACAACAAGAGGAGGTGGAGGAAGTGAAACCAAGCTAGTCCACAATGCAGTGATTGATATTTCACCTTCATTGTGTAACAGACTTTCACTTTGAGCAAGAAAACCTTTTCCATGGGATTTGGGAAGACCACGGTTAGATTCAGACATATACAAAACGGAAGAAAAATCATGTTAGTTGATTGATTGAGTCCTTAATAAATCACTCAAATGAGATATTAAGGCTAGGACCCAATACTATACTCCACAACTTGGGAGAGGGATGTCGTAACCCAAATTGCAAAACATTTGAAGGTAAGTGAATGACGATTCACTAATTTTCCACCATGAAAAACGAAAAAGAGATTAGGTTTTAAATGTATTGAAAAAGTCCTAGATTCTTTGAGATTCTTTGAGATTCATTGAACTTTTCAATGGCATGTTTAAATCTCGATATGCCCCTCGATTTGTGACTGGGATGTCGAGGATCACAAAACAGGGTGTGAATAACCATGCAAACTTACATGATGCCCCCAATGTTACAGTCACCTATTCGATGTGTCGGTTAACCACACACGCTCCACCGAACTATGACAAACATTGATTCATCCTTTGCAACCTTAGCTTAGAACCATTTAGTGTGACGGTTAACCACACATGCTCCACTAACATCTTTGCAAGGGTACAAAGTGTAATTTCATGGAATTGCATCAATTCACTTTTACCTAAAGTAACTAGGATTTGGGAATTTTGTAAAAAAACATTTAGTTACTTTATAATTCATTATACTTTTAATGGAAAGGGTTGGCCCTATCGTACCCGTTCGGCTAACGACCCCCCACCAATCAAGGAAGCGGTGGGTGAGAGTGGACATCCATTAAATGGCCATTTTATAGGCCATAACCTTATACCCCCCCCCCCCCTCTTATAGATCGACTTCGTGAATGAGGCCTACTAACGGTAAGACTAGCAGTTTAAGTTATACATATATAATATTGGACTTTTAATGTTATATATAGTATAAGGGTGTTTTACACTTTTAAAATACCAGGTGGTCTAATTTAATAAATTACACTTTTAATTTAAGTAAATGTAAACCATATCACTATAGATTTATTAACTCTCTTTTAATTATACACTTAATTAATTTAATAAAATCATAAGGGTGCAATTTAAACTTTTTCAAAAATAGGGTTTTAGAATTTAAAATTTCAACAATTAAACTTTTAATCAAACAATTTTAAATTCCAAAACTTGAGGGCAAGTCTTGAAATATTTCAAAACATTAGGGTTTAGAATTTAAATATTTCAAAATTAAACTTTTAATCAAAAATTTTAAATACAAAAACGTGAGGGCAAGTTTTGAAACTTTTCAAAACATTATCAAGAATATTCTAGATCAACAATTCAAATAAGCCAATTAGCAATTAATTATGGTTATCTAATTTTGACCTAGTCCAATTACTTGCAAGATAATTCACCAAATTACTTAAATAATTAAACATTATCTTATAAGACAACAAATATTCGATTAATTGGTAATTATCTACTATTTTGTGAAGGATAAACATCAATATCATAAGAATCCGAAACTTATCAATAAAAATCGTTATGGTAATTATCCCATAGCAAAAAGAGCATAAAATCCTGATTTTCCCTCTGTCTGACCCCAGGACTTGCTGAGTCAGGGACTGGACTCGCCGAGTCAGCCTGACTCGCCGAGTTCATCCACTGACTTGCCGAGTCAGTCAGGCAGAGAGAAAAAAAATTCGATTTTCAGGCAATAAACGATCAAATATGCATCAAATTCATTAACAAACAACCCTAGACTTTGATAGCACTGATGGGTTTTGAGCATTACATCATTCATATGGTGTATATGCAAACCCTAAAGCTTTGGATTTGGTTTGTCTAATGAACATGCAATAATCATCCAAAGCCATAAACCTTAGATCTATCATACTATGAACCAAATTAAGGGTTTAGAAATTACCTTTGATTGTTATGTAGTAATAACAATCTATTCCTCCTTGTAACTGGCTTCTGAAAGCTTAGTGTCACAAATGTCACACCTCTAAACACCAAGAGAAAGAGGATGAAGAAGGAGAAGAGGAGAGACACTAAAAACGTCTAGGAACCCTAAGGAATCAGTTAGCCACGTTTTTGGTGCCATAGGGGTCCTTAAATATATGAGGCTATTAGGGTTATCTAACAAGGAAACCTAATTTGACTGCTTAGGCCCTAAGCAGCCCATGAACTACCTCCTTAGAGGCCTTGGACGATTTTTAATGGGTTTCCCCATAATTTTCGTCTACTCCTCTAATATGGAGTCTCAGTTGTTATTGGTTGTTTGTAAGTTATGAGTTACTAGCTTCTAATCTATCTGGTTGCTTCACTTGCTTGGTCGTCTCAATTGAATTTTCGGAGAACAAATTACCTGTGTTTTTTTAATTTAGTTTTGAGTTTTTTACTTTGAATAATAGGAAAGACAAACAAAATACACATTTTCATTACACATGATTTTGTTTTATAGTTATTGTTATCGATTTTTGTTTACATTTGATTTTTTTATTTTTATTTTTTTAATTTGCTTTTAAAACATTTATATATATATATATATATATATATATATATATATATATATATATATATATATATATAATTAAAACTATATATGAAGTAATAAATGAATATATTGTATTTTTAAATTAGAATGACGTATCTTGTTAAAAAAACTACATTAAGATTTTAAATACAAACTTAATGTATTATTGTTGAGTATGATGTATTATACTTTAAATCCAAAGTAATTTCAGTGGGGGCGAATAGCCATAACACTCTTTGATAGAAATGTATTTTCCTTTTTATTGTAATTTGAAATAGTAACATATCTTTTCTGCTTACAAGTTTCACTTTTTTTATTAGAGTTGTTGCTAAAGTTGATGTAGTTAGTGCATTATGTTTGGACCGGAGTTACCATTCATATCATTATACTTATATTTATAACCAATAGTAACATCATACTTTTCTTTTTTTAACAATAATGGTAACATACTTCTCTTTTTAAACAATAATGGCAACATACTTCATGTTTTAACCCATAATAGCAACATACTTCTTTTTAAACGAATAGTTTCAATATACTTCTCTTTTTTACTAAGAATAGCAATATACTTTTGTTTTTAACAATACCTCTTACCTAATAATAGCAATGTCCATCTCTTTTGAACCTTATATCGAAAACAAAGACGACATATGTACATTGCGTCCCATTGTGGAGATGATTCGACATTCCAACCATCAAAAGCATTTGCTATATCATTAAGATAAAAAACTAAATCATGGATGCACTTCAAAAAATATTCACCGAAATGAATTAAATCGCCACAAGAAACTAATCATCTATCTAAACCGTTCATCCCCGCCAATTTCATCATAAGCTATAACATTTTAAATTACTTGCATAAAATTCTATTTTGATATATAAATAGCTATATAAATATGCATAACCTATGCGTATTAAAATTTATTTGCCTTTGTATTGTGAAAGTTACAACTGTTTTTTTATCATAAAACCAACTGATAACAATATGTATATGCATTGTGTTCCTTGACATATAATAATATGTTTATAAATGAAACTGATGTCCAACTAAACTATTCGTTGCCGCCGCTTTGTGCGGGTAAATGACTAGTATTAATTAAACAATATAATTTCTCCTTTAATATATTATTCTCATAATATATTAATAAATCATAATTAATCTTCTCTCTCTCCATAAATCATCATATCAAGTTTCTTTGGTGAAAGCAACCCAAAAGGACCATGCACCATCGGGTCAAGTACATACCAAAATAGTTATGGACTTAGACATTAATCCAACAAAAGTAAGCGGTGGTGATCATATTGCTTCAATTAATTTAGAAGATCATACAGTAGATGGAAGAGATTGATGAACCGTGGAAAAAGAGATGGTGTGAATCCTTTGGTGCCTCTAGGTTTCGTGTCTTTGTTTTCTTGTTGTGGTTTCTTCAATGCTTTCGGAGAGAGAGACCACCGGTGAAGTTAGGGATAAAAACAACAGCCAGGGAGGGTGATGCAAATGTCAGAGGAAAATGTCGGCGACAAAAGCAAACACCAGTGAGAAGGAAATTTGAGGTGGAGTGGTTCTCTAAAGAATCGAGAAGCATCGAATGGAATCGGTGATGGAAGGTGGATTATTTGAGGCGGTGGACAGGTTAAATCAGGCGGTGTACAACAATCAAAGGTGATTGGGGGAAAATAGTGGACATAACTATAAAGAAACACATGTCAACACCTAACCATAAAGAATGGGAAAAATGGCATAAAAAGCCCCACACAAAAATGAGGCTCGAAGAGAGCAGATAACCATAAAGAAATGGCCTATTTTGCCAAAAAAGTATCAGGTTTACTATTCCTAAGTTGAGACATAATAATAATAATAATAATAATAATAATAATAATAATAAGCTAACCCCATTGAGTGTTGTATATGTTTGATGCAACCTTTAACAAAGGTCACCTTATGTGACATTGTCTTAGGCCTTACACAACTCTTTTATAATAGTATACAAAGATTTTTGAAATTTTTGTATGTATTTTACAAATGTAACCTTTTTAAAAGACTATTTTTTGCATTCAAATCCGACATATCTTATTTACTCCTTCAAACTAGCTAATGTTTTTTCTTATCAATTTATCAGCTTTGTTTGTTTTCCATCATATAAATCCATCATCTATCCTCTAATATGATGTTATTACTTAAAAATACAATTTATAATCAAAGGCAACACAATTTTCTTATATTCTAATGATAAGTAACCATATTTTTATTCAAATGAAAAAACATTCATTTATATTTGTAATGCAAACGTGATAGCTTTTACTTGATTTGTAGTACTTCTTTTCTAGGAGATATAAATGATATTAATATGAACTACTAATTCCTTTATATAATATCAATATTAACATATCATAAATGTTGTACTTATGCCACTAGAATTATCTTCTTACAGATTTGTAGGTTATTTCAAAAAGATCATTTTTGCACGTGGACTTATATTAGGTTATAAAGATGCACATTCTATACCTTAAAGATCTTAAATGGTTCTTAAGCATCGAGGTAGAAGTTTTGATATAATGGTTTAACCAGTGGCGGACCTATGTAGGGCATTTTGGGTCCCGGGCCACTGTTCAATTTCCAGCACGCAATGTAAATTTTTTTTTTTTGGTTTTTTCTGTTAGGTGCACCCGCTTGAAGTACGAGGGACACCCCTACTAAAACAGTCTGCGTCCGCCACTGGGTTTAACATAGGTACTTGACACATAGACTGGATTATTTTGTTATCTAGCATGAAATAAAATGTAGGTATGTTGTCAAGTTTCAATTTCATGGCTGCTTCACCTGTAAGAACGAAATATTTTACTGGAAAAAGAGCAAGAAGGTTTATCCTTGGTGAAATGTTGAGTATCATGAGCAGATTTAGATCTATGTCAAATGATTATATAATTTTGTTCTTTTGTTATCATTGAGGATAATCAGTGGATTTATTTTGGTTTGTTGAGGATATTATTGAAGTGAACAATATATTTTCTCATTTTTATTGATATCCTCGCTTTACTCTATATATGTCACACCCCCAAACCAGAACGGCGGAATCGTTCGGGGGCGGAGGACGTCATATATAGTATCATAACAGTTCATAGAAAGGAAAGTACACACCACCATAATATAAATATTGTTTGAAAAGTTTACATGATTGTAGATGTTACATATTTGCAAAAGAAATCAAATATAAAATGGTGATCCAAAATATGTTACTAACGCCAGTGCGTTAGTCTTCAGAAGTAGTTGCTACCTGGCTAGCGGTTTCCTGTGAATACAAGTTATTTCAAAGAAAAAGTGTCAACATTTAAGTTGGTGAATTCATAAGTGGTGTTTTGAGAAGATGTATGCCATTCGAAAGTGTTTGCATGTTTTCCAGAAAAACCCTTATTTTCCTATAAAAGTATGAAATGCATATGAATGTTCGTGATGTAAATTGCAACTAATTGTACCGAGAAAATCCCTTATTTTCCTATTAGTTGTTTGGTTTGTATACAGGAAAAACCCTTATTTTCCTGAACATAACTGGCAGTCTTTAAGACCGAAAATCGCAAGCAAGCGACGTGCTTGTAAGTCGTGTCATAGTTTTACATAGTAAAGCTATACGAAAATCGCCCTTATTAAATGAAGAATAGTTTTAATGACTACTCGTTCATAAAAGCATAATACCATAATAATTGTATATCCGATGAGTTTTATAACCATACTAAACATAATGTGCCTGTAGCGACGTTCTTCAGGCGTCGTAGCGTTATGACAACTGTCACCCCAAAAGACGGACTGTAGCTAACAGTCAGGGCGCGGGATCATGACTTCCCGTATAGATCTATACACATTTGACACGTTCTCCGAACGGGAGACTCTGGTTATAGACAGGACTTGCAGCATTATTTTCTAATAAAGAAAGTAACGTTTGAAGATATACACGACTCATGGATTCTCAACTAAGTCTGTAATAAGGTAGTAGTTTGTATGCAAAGTTTAACCTCTTTCACAATGTTTGACAAAGCATAAATCATAAGTTCTTTGAATGCATGAAATGACTTAGTAAAGAATGTTACCCTTGATATGATGTGTTTTGTATGTAAACGTATAAATAAAACATATTTCTATTTATAAACATATTATATCCCAAGAGGGTAAAGCTGTGTTGTGAGGGGTTTTGTATCATAATAACTTCACAAGGTAGTTAAAACAACAGTATGAAAAATATATCAAAAGGTTAATGTTTCACACGATTTTAGTCATGTGTTTACTTGTATTCCTCCCCAAAAAGAGTATAAAACATTTAAAATGTATTTAAAGAGTGTTCGAAGGGGATATGAACTCACTTGATAGTTTGAAGATTGCAAGGTGGAAAACCGGGCAGAGTTTCGGCTAGGGAAACTGATTTTTCTCGGGATTCTCGGGAATCTCGGGAGTAGAATCGAGCCTCGGGATTTGAGCAAAAAGACCAGAGCTTCGGGTTTGAGCGGACACGTAAAACGAGGCAAGGCTGTGAGAGAGAGAGAAGAAATGAGCCCTTTTCTTGGAAACCCTCGCATCCTATTTATAGCAAGGCTGGTCTGCCTCGGTACGCGGGGCGTACGCGCGTACGCGCTGCGTACGCGTACGTCATGCATGACCGAAGCCTCGACTGCTTCGGTTCGGATGGGACGGGTTCTTGGGTTCTCGGGTCGGATGGGACGGGTTGCTGGGGAGGTGGGTCGGATGGGACGCCGGGTCGGATGGGACGTCGGGTCGGACGGGTTGGACAGGTCGGACGGGTCGGCTTCCTCGGATATGGCGACGTGGACGATCCGAGGCCAATCCTCTCGGTTACGCGGGGCGTACAGGAGTACGCAGCGCGTACTTCGGAGAAGGACGCTGACTCCTCTTCGGATAATATCCAAATTTTGAATTAAATAAATAATTAATTTATTTAATAAACTTCAAAAATCCATATCTTCTTCATACGAACTCCGTTTTCGATGGTCTTTATATCCACGCGTAGGTGAGACTACGATCTACAACTTTCGTTTAGACTCCGTTGGCAATTTCCAAAATTATTTTTATTATTTATTTTATAACTAATCGTTTTTAAGGAAATTCTTTGAAAAATCATAACTTCCTCATGCGAAGTCAGATTTGGACGTTCTTTTTGTGTACGCTCACGGTTTAATGTTATCCATGACTTTCATTTAGATACCTAAGGCTAAATGTTATCGTATTGAAACTTTGCATTTTTCGTTTGATCGGTGTTGTCGGTTTTGACAGAAATCTTAGAATGGTCATAGCTTCTTCGCCATAACTCAGATTTTAGTGTTCTTTATATATTTGGAACCTTTAAGATGATATCTACCACATAGCGTACTCCAAATCAGAGCTTTTGAATAATTCATTTATCGATGATATTCCCATTACATTCAAAAGGGGGTTACAAGACTCGGTTTATAATGCTTGGAAATAACGGGTTGTTACATCATCCCCCCGTTAAACGGAATTTCGTCCCGAAATTTAATACAAGGTAAGAGTTTTAGGGGCTGAGGAAGAGATGCGGATACTTCTGTAGCATTTGGTCTTCCCGTTCCCATGTGAATTCGGGTCCTCTCTTAGCATTCCATCGAACTTTTACTATTGGAATGCGACTCTGCTTGGTCCTTTTAACTTCCCTATCCATGATCTCGATGGGTTCTTCCACAAAGTTAAGATTTTCGTTTAACGCGATTTCATCGAGTGGAATTACAAGTGTTTCGTCGGACAAACACTTTTTCAGGTTCGACACGTGGAATACTGGATGCACTTTGTTAAGCTCGATTGGAAGTTGGAGTTTGTAGGCCACTGGACCAACTCTCGAAATGATTTCGAAGGGTCCAATGTACCTGGGATTTAGCTTTCCACGCTTCCCAAAGCGTATCATGCCTTTCCAGGGTGAGACCTTCAGTAGCACACGGTCGCCAATCTGGAATTCCAAGGGTTTACGTCTCCTGTCGGCATAGCTCTTTTGCCTATCCCTTGAGGACTTCAGTCGTTCTCGTATTTGCACGATCTTTTCGGTAGTTTCTCTGATGATCTCTGGACCAGTAAGGGTGCTTTTAGTGACCAGACCTTTTGCCAATTGGGTGTCGCCCACTTCCGTCCAACACAGGGGTGATCTGCACTTACGGCCGTAAAGGGCTTCGAATGGAGCGGTCTTGATACTAGAATGATAACTATTGTTATAAGAGAACTCGACCAAAGGCAAGTGAATATCCCATGCCTTGCCAAAGTCGATTACACATGCTCGCAACATGTCTTCCAAGGTTTGGATCGTCCTCTCACTCTGTCCGTCAGTTTGAGGGTGGTATGCTGTACTCATGTCCAACCTTGTTCCCATGGATTTTTGCAATGATTGCCAAAATCTGGAAGTGAACCTACTGTCTCTATCTGAGATGATGGACTTTGGTACTCCATGAAGTCGTACGATCTCCCGGATGTATGTTCTTGATAGTTTTTCCATCCTATCGGTTTCCTTGATAGGTAAGAAATGGGCTGACTTGGTTAATCTGTCGACGATTACCCAAATAGTATCTTGGCCACTCTGAGTTTTGGGCAGTTTGGTTATGAAGTCCATGGAAATCTGCTCCCATTTCCACTCAGGTATTTCAGGTTGTTGGAGTAGGCCTGAGGGTTTTTGGTGTTCTACCTTTATTTTGGCGCAAGTTAAACACTTGCTCACATACGTAGCGATCTCTGCTTTCATGTTTGGCCACCAGTAGAGTTGCTTGAGATCTAGATACATCTTGTCTGACCCTGGGTGTACGGAGTATGGGGTCCTGTGTGCCTCGCTCATAACTACCTCTCTGAATCCCCCAAACTTTGGTGTCCAGATCCGGTTCATGAGGTAGCGTGCTCCGTCACTCTTGATTTCTAAGTTCTTGCCCATCCCCCTAAGGGCCTCACCTGCCACGTTTTCGGGTTTCAAGGCCTCTAATTGAGCTTCCTTGACTTGCGTTGATAGGTGCGAATGGATCGACATAGCTAAGGACTTCACTCTTCGGCCTGAGTACTCCTTTCGACTAAGGGCATCGGCTACGACGTTGGCTTTACCCGGATGATAACGAATATCGCATTCGTAATCATTGAGTAGCTCGACCCATCGCCGTTGTCTCATGTTGAGTTCCTTCTGATCGAAAATGTGTTGTAAGCTCTTGTGGTCGGTAAAGATAGTGCTCTTCGTTCCATACAAGTAATGTCTCCAGATCTTCAGAGCAAACACTACTGCTCCTAGCTCAAGATCGTGGGTCGTGTAGTTAACCTCATGTGTTTTCAACTGTCTCGAGGCGTAGGCGATGACCTTACCTCGCTGCATCAGAACACATCCGAGTCCTTGGTTTGATGCATCGCAATAAACTACGAAGTCTTCTATTCCTTCGGGAAGGGATAGTATTGGTGCGGTGCACAAGGCTCGTTTGAGCGTTTGGAACGCTCTTTCTTGTTTCTCTTCCCAGTCAAAGGCCACACCTTTCTGGGTTAGGGTTGTAAGAGGCTTCGCTAATCGCGAGAAGTTCTGAATGAACCTGCGGTAGTAGCCAGCGAGACCTAGAAATTGACGAATTTCTGTAGGAGTCTTCGGTGCTGACCAGTTCTCAATGGCCTTAATTTTGGATGGGTCCACGTGGATTCCCTCTTTGCTTACCACGTGTCCTAAGAATTCGACTCTTCGGATCCAAAATTCACATTTCGAGAACTTCGCATAAAGTTTCTCTTTTCTTAATGTCCCTAGAACTTGTCGCAGATGATTGCCATGTTCTTTCTTACTTCGGGAGTAGATCAGGATGTCGTCAATGAAAACGATGACGAACTGATCCAAGTAAGGTCGGCATACTCTATTCATCAGATCCATGAAGACTGCGGGCGCATTGGTCAATCCGAATGGCATCACTACGAACTCGTAATGTCCGTAACGAGTTCGGAAGGCGGTCTTCGGCACATCCTCCTCTAGCACTCGTAACTGGTGATACCCGGATCTCAGATCAATCTTAGAAAAATAGTTCGCCCCTTGTAGTTGGTCGAATAGATCATCTATGCGTGGTAGAGGATAACGATTCTTGACCGTCAGTTTGTTGAGTTCTCTATAGTCGATGCACATCCTGAACGATCCATCTTTCTTTTTCACAAACAACACGGGTGCTCCCCAAGGTGAGAAGCTCGGTCTGATGAATCCTTTTCCCAGTAGTTCATTCAGTTGACTGGATAGCTCCTGCATCTCTGCTGGGGCTAACCGATAGGGTGCTTTGGCTACTGGGGTAGCTCCGGGAATCAGATCGATTCTGAATTCGACTTGTCTTACGGGTGGTATCCCTGGAAGGTCCTCGGGAAACACATCGGGAAAATCGCAAACGTCGGGCACATCCTTGATGTCCCGGACTTCGCGTTTCACGTCTACAACATGTGCAAGAAATGCGTGACACTCCTTTCGTAAGTGCTTATGAGCTTGGATACTTGAGATGATTCTAAGAGTGGTACTAGGTTTGTCGCCCAAGACAAAGAAGGTTTCGCCGGTTGGCAGATTAAGGCGAACGGCCTTATCGTAACATAGAATGTCCGCACGATGTGAACTCAGCCAATCCATGCCAATGATGACATCGAAACTCTTAATCGAGATTGGCATGAGGTTGATTTGAAAGGGATTATCGTTTAGAGTTAGGGTGCAGTTTAAGTATATCTCTTTAGTGCCTTCAGTTTTCCCGTTGGCCATTTCTACTATGAACGGTTCACTTAATGATTGTGGTATTGGTTTTAGCATGCTTTTAAAGTCGTGACTCACAAAACTCCTTTCCGCTCCACTATCAAACAAAATGCATGCATACGAGTTATCGAGAAGAAACGTACCCGTAACAACAGTAGGGTCCGCAATGGCTTCCTCTTGTCCCATTGCGAAAACTCGGCCTCTTCCGCCGGTATTCCTGTTATTTGCCTTCGGGCAGTCCTTGCGGTAGTGCCCTGTGCTCCCGCACTCAAAGCAAGCGCGGCTTACTCCGGTATTAGCAGTGGGGGCGGATTGTTGGGTTGGCTCCTTGCAATAGCGGGCTGTATGACCCTTCTTATTGCATCTGGTGCATTGAAGGCCATGACAGAGACCGTGATGGTGGAAGTTGCACTGGTTACATTTCGGCAGCTTTCCATTGTATGAACTTGTGGGGGCAGAGTTGGTAGGTACAGTAATAGCGTGGGTCGCTATCACTTGTTGTTTCTTGGGGTTCTCCTGGAGGGTTTGTCCCCTCTTCTTGTTCCAAGGCCTACTCTGTCCCTGAGCCTCCCTAGGTGGATTTGCGGCTGTTGTGATGGTACCCTGTTTTGCTCCGTGATCGATGAGTCGTTGCGCCAGGCGTTTAGCGCTGTTGTAGGTGATAGGGTTGGAGGCTAGGACATGCCCTTGAATCTGGGGTGACAACCCCCAAATGTACCTTTCGACCTTCTTTGATTCTGGGTTGACCATGGTAGGGCACAAAGCAGCGAGATCGTTGAACCTAGCTGTGTAAGCGACTAGGTCAGATCCGACCATTTTCAAATTCCAGAGCTCCTGCTCAAGCTTTTGCACTTCACCCCTTGGGCAGTATTCTTCCAGTAGTAGTACCTTCAGTTCTTCCCAACTCATGGCGTTAGCGACAGTGAGCGTTACTGAGTTCACATGGCTTTTCCACCAAGTGAGGGCTCGATCTATGAAGGTGCAAGCAGCGAACTTAACCTTGCTTGTTTCTTGGCACGAGCAGATCTCGAAGACAGTTTCGGTCTTTTCGAACCATTGCATTAGTGCAATGACTCCGCCACTGCCATTAAAAGTCTTTGGCTTCGAGTTGGAGAACTCCTTGTAAGTACACTCTCTAACATGGCCCTGGCCGGTGCCACGATTGGGATGATTAGTGCTGCTTCCTGTACCTCCATTGGCATTGGAGTTTATTTGAGAGAGGGCTGCTGCTACTGCTGCTGTGATAGCAGCCTGGACCATTGCCGGATCATAAGTTAGTGGTGGAGGTGGTGGTGGGGTTGCGTTGGTACGTGCTGATCTACGAGGAGGCATTGCTCTGTCAAAAGGAAAAAAAAATGAGATATTATGAGTTTTGGTGGTTGTGAGTTGAATGATATTGAGTTAACTGCCTTAAAATAGATTAAGAATTTGGTTTGATCAACAATGGGTTTTGAGCTTGATTTATTAATAACGTTTGAATGGCTGCACTTATGAGTTGAACGGAATACACATATTTAAAACCAGAAAAAAGGGGGGTATGCCCTATATATATAAAACATATAGTTGTGTTACATCCGGGTTTAGACAAAACTTTTTGACCTATCTAAAGGTCTCCGATTACAGAAAGTTTTAACGAAAAGAACATTCTTATCCGAAGTCCTAATTTATAACAAAATTTGAAATCCTGGCAGACACTATTTGCGACGTAGGTTGCGCTTGGAGCTTGACTCCGCATCTGACTGCTTCGATTCCATTAGGCGCCGATCAAAAGCGGCTTGTTGCTCCCTTAACTCGGCTAGGGCTGCAATTATCTGTGCCTGAAATGCCTCAGACTGGAGTTGAACATTATCTTGTATCTTGTCCAGCCTACGGATATCAGAAGTGTGAACCTGCACTTCCACGTTGATATCCCGGAGTCGGCTTGCTTGTACTCCGGACTGATAGGACTGATTGGCTAACTTACCCACCATTACCGGGAGTGCTCGATCAGCCGAACTTCCACCGCGGACATCGTAGAAGTCCCGACACATGCCGTAGGGAGGGCGTATGCCTTGTTGTTGGCTCCAATGATGTAGGTGACTTCCCCAGACGGGAGTGGGTCCTTGGAAGTTCCTCACATGGACAGGAGGTTGAATGGGTGGTGGATCGATCACTTCAGGCTCTGAGTCAGTACCGGAGTCATCACCCAATTCTATGGGTTCCTCATCCTCTTCGGGATCATCTTCGATCCATCCTCCGTTGCCTTGGTTGGGAAAGTAGGGGTCATTGGGGTGGTGAAATCCAGCCATTTGACTGTACGAGAAATAGGGTCATAAGAATTGAATAAAGTCGGAACATGCAAGACATGTAAATTAGTTTAGATAGCAAATACTCCTATAGTATTTAAATTACTGTGTTTGATTCTAATAACGGTTTGGTAAGTTTTTAAAATTTGTTGTCCACTGTAGACACCCCTCGGCACACGTTAGTCGGCTCTCGGACAAATATAGTTGATCAGGCTATATCCTTCCCAGTTCCGATTACGTGTCCCAAGGCGTACCTGTACTGCACAACTTATTAATAATACTTCTAATATGGTACGATGTGGAACTGTTATTTATTACTAAATGAATGCATGCTTACTTTACAAAAACTAAATAGATTTAATTTCAAAAGTATGATTCTTCTCAGAGTGTTTTTGCCCAGTTGAGTTTATAGTTGTATAAAAAAAAATGGTTTTGATATACTTAATTCACTATAAACGATGCTCTGATACCAATCTGTCACACCCCCAAACCAGAACGGCGGAATCGTTCGGGGGCGGAGGACGTCATATATAGTATCATAACAGTTCATAGAAAGGAAAGTACACACCACCATAATATAAATATTGTTTGAAAAGTTTACATGATTGTAGATGTTACATATTTGCAAAAGAAATCAAATATAAAATGGTGATCCAAAATATGTTACTAACGCCAGTGCGTTAGTCTTCAGAAGTAGTTGCTACCTGGCTAGCGGTTTCCTGTGAATACAAGTTATTTCAAAGAAAAAGTGTCAACATTTAAGTTGGTGAATTCATAAGTGGTGTTTTGAGAAGATGTATGCCATTCGAAAGTGTTTGCATGTTTTCCAGAAAAACCCTTATTTTCCTATAAAAGTATGAAATGCATATGAATGTTCGTGATGTAAATTGCAACTAATTGTACCGAGAAAATCCCTTATTTTCCTATTAGTTGTTTGGTTTGTATACAGGAAAAACCCTTATTTTCCTGAACATAACTGGCAGTCTTTAAGACCGAAAATCGCAAGCAAGCGACGTGCTTGTAAGTCGTGTCATAGTTTTACATAGTAAAGCTATACGAAAATCGCCCTTATTAAATGAAGAATAGTTTTAATGACTACTCGTTCATAAAAGCATAATACCATAATAATTGTATATCCGATGAGTTTTATAACCATACTAAACATAATGTGCCTGTAGCGACGTTCTTCAGGCGTCGTAGCGTTATGACAACTGTCACCCCAAAAGACGGACTGTAGCTAACAGTCAGGGCGCGGGATCATGACTTCCCGTATAGATCTATACACATTTGACACGTTCTCCGAACGGGAGACTCTGGTTATAGACAGGACTTGCAGCATTATTTTCTAATAAAGAAAGTAACGTTTGAAGATATACACGACTCATGGATTCTCAACTAAGTCTGTAATAAGGTAGTAGTTTGTATGCAAAGTTTAACCTCTTTCACAATGTTTGACAAAGCATAAATCATAAGTTCTTTGAATGCATGAAATGACTTAGTAAAGAATGTTACCCTTGATATGATGTGTTTTGTATGTAAACGTATAAATAAAACATATTTCTATTTATAAACATATTATATCCCAAGAGGGTAAAGCTGTGTTGTGAGGGGTTTTGTATCATAATAACTTCACAAGGTAGTTAAAACAACAGTATGAAAAATATATCAAAAGGTTAATGTTTCACACGATTTTAGTCATGTGTTTACTTGTATTCCTCCCCAAAAAGAGTATAAAACATTTAAAATGTATTTAAAGAGTGTTCGAAGGGGATATGAACTCACTTGATAGTTTGAAGATTGCAAGGTGGAAAACCGGGCAGAGTTTCGGCTAGGGAAACTGATTTTTCTCGGGATTCTCGGGAATCTCGGGAGTAGAATCGAGCCTCGGGATTTGAGCAAAAAGACCAGAGCTTCGGGTTTGAGCGGACACGTAAAACGAGGCAAGGCTGTGAGAGAGAGAGAAGAAATGAGCCCTTTTCTTGGAAACCCTCGCATCCTATTTATAGCAAGGCTGGTCTGCCTCGGTACGCGGGGCGTACGCGCGTACGCGCTGCGTACGCGTACGTCATGCATGACCGAAGCCTCGACTGCTTCGGTTCGGATGGGACGGGTTCTTGGGTTCTCGGGTCGGATGGGACGGGTTGCTGGGGAGGTGGGTCGGATGGGACGCCGGGTCGGATGGGACGTCGGGTCGGACGGGTCGGACAGGTCGGACGGGTCGGCTTCCTCGGATATGGCGACGTGGATGATCCGAGGCCAATCCTCTCGGTTACGCGGGGCGTACAGGAGTACGCAGCGCGTACTTCGGAGAAGGACGCTGACTCCTCTTCGGATAATATCCAAATTTTGAATTAAATAAATAATTAATTTATTTAATAAACTTCAAAAATCCATATCTTCTTCATACGAACTCCGTTTTCGATGGTCTTTATATCCACGCGTAGGTGAGACTACGATCTACAACTTTCGTTTAGACTCCGTTGGCAATTTCCAAAATTATTTTTATTATTTATTTTATAACTAATCGTTTTTAAGGAAATTCTTTGAAAAATCATAACTTCCTCATGCGAAGTCAGATTTGGACGTTCTTTTTGTGTACGCTCACGGTTTAATGTTATCCATGACTTTCATTTAGATACCTAAGGCTAAATGTTATCGTATTGAAACTTTGCATTTTTCGTTTGATCGGTGTTGTCGGTTTTGACAGAAATCTTAGAATGGTCATAGCTTCTTCGCCATAACTCAGATTTTAGTGTTCTTTATATATTTGGAACCTTTAAGATGATATCTACCACATAGCGTACTCCAAATCAGAGCTTTTGAATAATTCATTTATCGATGATATTCCCATTACATTCAAAAGGGGGTTACAAGACTCGGTTTATAATGCTTGGAAATAACGGGTTGTTACAATATAACCATGAAAAAAATAAAGATAAATCTTAGCTACATAATTGTTGGATTAAGATGTTTAAGGTTTTAGCTAATTTGGTATAATGTTGATGAATAAAAGTAAAGTCATTTTTGGGTTGCTCTCATAACTAGGAAATGGCTTGGATTGATCAAAGGAAAGAGATAAATTATTTATTAATATATTATATGATTAATATATTTGTTAGAAATAATAATAATTAATTAAGAATTAATTAGAATTAATATGGAATTAATTCGAGATTGATTGAAATTAATTAAAAGTATAAGGGGTAAATTGTAATTGTTTAATAGTTGAACAAAAGAGACAATTTTAGAAGAGTCCATGACATGGACAATTTTAGGAGCCTCTTTAGGGTTTCCAGAAGCCTCTTACTTGTTGATTAGGAAATGATTTGAATTGAGATTAAATCTATTATTTAATTATTCAAATCTATATTTAACTACAAGTTATCTAGACTATATATAGGACCCTTGGGCATCTTATTTTTGTGGCTTCTCATACCTAGAAGGTAGAGAACGAAAATTCTCTCTTCTCTTCTCTCTCTCCTCCAATCCTAGGGTTTCTTGAGTTTTGGATGTGAACTATTAGAGGTGACCATACATTTGGAGTTATTGTAAAAGAAATCAATCAACAATAATTAGGTATTCCACACACCTTCAAAGTGTATCACTTAGGCCTGGAGCATATTATTCAAATTTTGGGTTCTCTTTGTCCATTGAAAATGACAAGGTATGTTCACACTTAGGCGCCTCCCTAATAATTTTCATAGTGATAGCTAATATCGTGAGGTGAATCTATTATCTCCACTCGAGACAATAGAAATTGACACCTTGTGCAATTTTGTTGGTTTTTTCTAGTTAAGTATCGGTAAGATTTTCCAACTAACTTGTTCTCTTTGTTTGACAAGAAATGGGTGGACTTAAACACTACTCAAATAGTATTGTAGACACTAAGTGTCATGAGTAGTTCTACTATCTCTAAGCTTGATTCTATTATTTGTTCCCCAAAAAGCTTCACTCTTGATGTTTTTGTAACACCGAAATTTTCGAAACCAATTTTTTTCATTTAAAATCGTTTATCTCTTAACACTTTTCACAAAAATCTCCATTTTGTTTAATTTACAATACATGGCTCTTTTTTCAATCAATTAATAAACCAGGATCCTCAAAACAAACGCTTCCTCTAGTGTGTACAATCGAGCCGGTGCCGTCCCATGATCCTGTGATAACCTGAAACACATAACACAAAACACTGTAAGCACAAAGCTTAGTGAGTTCCCCAAAATACCACTCTAAAACATATTAGCCACTCGAGGCTATAATCTCTGTTGACCCTCCGGTCAGCGTGTCTCAGTGGGACCCTCCAGTCCCAACTCTCTGTGGGCCCTCTGGCCCTAACTCTATGGACCCCAGGGTCCTAACTCTGAATCATGCATATCACATATCGCAATAAATCTCAACATATAAATAGCATACAAATATAATGGCACATAATACTAAAAACACCACATATAGCACATATTAGCCACCCGAGGCTATAACTCTGTGGGCCCTTGGGCCCCAACTTTGCAGACCCTCTGGTCCTAGCTCTGTGGACCTTCTGGTCTTATCTCTGATATACACACAACATAAGTCACATAGAAATAATGCGGTGCCACACATCACATAGATAGCATACAATAACTCTGTCATATAACTCTGTTACCACTCTAGGTAAAGTATAGTGAGAAGACTCACCTGACTAGCAGAAAGCAAATATCCTCACACTTGAATCTCGAACTCGCCACCGTCTATCACATAAGGCAAATATTCTCATGAAAATAACTCTCAAGGCTAGACTCAACCCTCTCTTGGCACCCTCTTAAGGGTAAAAGACCATTTTACCCCTCTCTTGGCCCAAAGGCCACATTGCTGACCAAACCCTAAAAGTCAACAAAAGTCAACGGTCAAACTTTGACCCGACTCGTCGAGTGCACTTGGGCGACTCGGCGAGTATACACGTGTCCACTAACTCTTTTAGTCCCGTTTGGTACGTCGAGTCCCTCCCCATGCTCGACGAGTCACACCTGTCATGAATCGCGGGGCCACCCCGACTCAACTCGCCGAGTCTCAAGAACAACTCGGCGAGTACCGCCTCGAATCCCAGTCCTCTAATCCCCTTCTGACTCACTGAGTTATTACCCAACTCGGCAAGTCTACTCACTGAGTGATTTACGTGAAACCCTGACCCTACTCGCTGAGTCTCAAGAACAACTCGACGAGTTCATGTCATGCACAAACTCTATTGACCTCCTGAGGTCAGATCTGTGCCCCTAATCCATAGATCTGGGCTTCCTAAGCATGAAAGTCACGTAAAGTTCGAATCTTGATGCTCATATATCAATTAGATGGAATCAATTGGTGATTTAGCCCCAAGAATGACAACCTAAGTCCAATAACCCCAAAATGACTCATAAAGCTCCAAGGGTTAAGGTCTCTGGACCTCTTTGAGTCCAGATCCAAAGCACAAACTCGAGAAGGGACCAAATGCTCTACATAACCATCTTCCAAAGGGTTAGAAAACCCTAACTCTATGAATCAACACCTAAAACTGGAGAAGGTTCGAAGGAATACCTCAATATGAAGCCTCTGAACTCTGAAGTCACTAGATTCGCACCTCCTTCAGTCTCCTCTTGCCTTGGTCACCTTCTTCTTCAAATCACACCAACAAAATGATCAAAAATGGTCTCTCTTCTCTCTCAATCGATGCAGATCTCTTAGGGTCTCGCTCTGGGGTGTGGTAGCCGCTAATGACGGCTATGAGGGCCTTTAAATAGGTCCCAAACCCTGGAAATTAGGGTTTCATTAAACAGCGTGGACTCGCCGAGTCCACTCATGGACTCGCCAAGTTCAGTCGTGACCTGAATGAGAATCTGCGACCCTACTCGGCGAGTCTAAGCCTCTGAATACTATGGCTCCAGGTAGTATCACGACTCTCTCTCTGACTTGTGAGTACTACGACTCCCCGTAGCATCACAACACCCTCTGACTAGTGAATACTACGGCTCCCCGTAGCTTCACCCTATACTCTCATTCTCATTACAACGCCACACTACGTTCACTAACTCATGCATCGTAGACTATCATAGATAGTTACACACACTTGCCCCAAATATGCATCACAGACTCTGGCGGCAACCGCTATAACACAGAACCTACCTCTGCGGAGATCCACTTCCTTAAATAATCCCTCTTGATGTCAATACGCGAAGGGCTCCCACTGGAACCGTAGATACATGATACATCACTAGTCATCTCAAACTCAAGACTCTAAATAACCCCAAAATCGGGACGTTATACGCGGAAACCATGGAACACCATTACAGAGCATCACAATGTCCTGCCTCTACCACTGATTCTCCTACTCCCAGCACCATACATATACAACAATACATTTCCTCTGAACCCCATAAATAATTCTTCATTTCACTCAATGCGTAACTTTAGTGTATCCGAACACTCAATTGGAATACAAGGAAGGCGCTAACGCTTCAGAACACACTGATGATCCTCTGAAACCCTTTCCTCTACTGCTCAAAATCCAAGCAAGAATACACATACCAGCCCAGGAGTTGGCTACTCGATAATCTTCTACCCATACTTCACCCAGAAGTTCTCAACTGCCCATACCATCATTACGATCCTTCCACTTGAAACGGCCCTGACCACCACCAGATTCCTGACCCCTAACCGCTCTTGCACAAATCTCTGGTTCCCTCAATAAAATACCCGGTTCTCCCCTACTTAGGGTTCGAACCATCACCAACTGAAGTATCAATAATCCACCCCACATACGGTTTCCGCCAGAACATCGCACCTACGCTTGGAAGGTGCCACACAACGCCCAATGACCTCCCCACAAAGAGATCAAGAACCCCCAATTACCCTAAATCTCCGATGAAATCCTCAGGAACTCCTCATTACGACTACCTCTAGCCATTCGAAGTCTCATACCATCCCAATACCGAACACCTCAACTGTCCAGTACTATCACTGACTCTTAGACTGAAACAGTAAATCATCCTACTCCCCACCCTCGACTTCTCAACCTCCGTTCCAACACATGAATCATCAAAAGAGTAGGGACTCCATTACCATACTCAATACTCATCATAGACAGAAGAGCCACCGCTCTGATATACTCGACTGGATTACCCACTGATACCGCTACCACACGTCCTACTATACTCAATTTGGGTGTAATGTGATCCTTGACCATTTCAGTCCCCACTGACGACCTGCTCATGGTAGATCATTTCCTCACGGCAGACATGTTGCCTAATACTCTGGTGGAAAAATCGTCATCAATGTCGGCCCGTAGGGTTTATTCCTAAACCCAAACTGAAATCTCATGCCTCTCCTACTTCCTACGGGAAACATAAATAGCTCCCATCCGGTAACAAAAGGTTACATCTCCTCCATCGGCTGATGGCTCACTCAGACCGCATTCCCCCATAAATGCCTTCTCTTCATCTTACCATAATACTCTGTAATATTCTCGACCTCCCTCTCAAGGGATGCCTCTTCGAACTCAATCATGGCCCTCAGGCCTAAAACCCCATCGAGTCCAAATTCCAGCAGTCAATCCTGACCGGAAAACTGGAGAATCACAAGCATCATTGCTAGGAACCATGGTACTCAACCCATGACATCTCTTCTCAATCTGCTACAATATATGGTACTCGAACCACAACATCATTCCTCAATCTGCTCCGATGTATGGTACACGAACCATAACATCACTCCTCAATCTGTTCTGTTGCATGGTACATGAACCATAACATTACTCCTCAATCTGCTCCGATGTATGGTACATGAACCATAACATTACTCCTCAATATGCTCCGATGTATGGTACACGAACCATAACATCATTCCTCAACCTGATCTGATGTATGGTACACGAACCATAACATCACTCCTCAATCTGCTACTTAGAACCTTCAGAATACTACCTGTATCGAGTATGGGTCCTCTGCTTTCAGTAGTACGGGCCCATACTACCTGCCATATCTACCCATACTTTCCACACGGACCATCCCAGAGCTCCTAAGTAGCTGCTCAACCTTCTCGTTCACTAATTCCACCATGCGTGCTCGCTCCTTAGCGAAATGCTCTACTCCGTCAGCGTACTTATTTGACTAAGGTTACTCTCTAGGCTCTTCCTTGGTCCTCCCACTTCTCTGCCATCAGCTGCCGAAGAGCTCCTAATGATGCCAGCCATCTACCTCTTGGATATCGTCATATTCAATTGGTAGCTGACTCCCATCATCGAGAGTTCCACAAAGCACGAAGCAAGCAGCATTCGGGCATCGAAGAATACATAGTACTCACTCTGGGTGATAACTCCGCTTGCTCTGCTCATCTTCGAAAGTACCACCGAACTCTACAACTCTACCCCTCGTGGGTTCTAAGTATTCTTTCGCTAAGCACCACGGTACTCATATAGGCATCTCCCCTAGATCACTCCTCTACTCAAATCCCCTAAAAGGATTCCAACTGAATATTCTCACTCATCACATACTCAAAAGCATCTCACATATAACAACAACTCCTAAGCTAAGGCATCACAAATCAGGCCACTCTAATCCTAAGATATGAAGTACCTAGCTTGTCTCTAGCATGCATAATATCTCATAAAGTGCATCATAAATATCTCATAACACAAAAGTAAGGGTATTTTGGGAAATCACCGTTCGGGCTCTGGCTGATTGTACACACTGCTCTTTCTCGCTTTCTCTTTGAACTCTTATTCGCTTTAGAAAATCATTTCTTTGAAAAGTTTTCTTACTTCCTCAGTTTGAGTCCAGATTTACCTGAAGGTGCATCCGAATCCCTCAAACCAAGGCTCTGATACCAACTTGTAACACCGAAATTTTCGAAACCAATTTTTTCATTTAAAATCGTTTATCTCTTAACACTTTTCACAAAAATCTCCATTTTGTTTAATTTACAATACACGACTCTTTTTTTTTAATCAATTAATAAACCAGGATCCTCAAAACAAACGCTTCCTCTGGTGTGTACAATCGAGCCGGTGTCGTCCCGTGATCTTGTGATAACCTGAAACACATAACACAAAACACTGTAAGCACAAAGCTTAGCGTGTTCCCCAAAATACCACTCTAACACATATTAGCCACTCGAGGCTATAATCTCTGTTGACCCTCCGGTCAACATGTCTTAGTGGGACCCTCCAATCCCAGCTCTCTGTGGGCCCCTCGTAATTCTATGGACCCCAGGGTCCTAACTCTGAATCATGCATATCACATATCGCAATAAATCTCAACATATAAATAGCATACAAATATACTGGCACATAATACTAAAAACACCACATATAGCACATATTAGCCACTCGAGGCTATAACTCTGTGGGCCCTTGGGCCCTAACTCTACGGACCCTCTGGTCCTAGCTCTGTGGACCTTCTGGTCTTATCTCTGATATACACACAACATAAGTCACATAGAAATAATGCGGTGCCACACATCACATAGATAGCATACAATAACTCTGTCATATAACTCTGTTACCACTCTAGGTAAAGTATAGTGAGAAGACTCACCTGACTAGCAGAAAGCAGATATCCTCATACTTGAATCTCGAACTCGCCACCGTCTATCACATAAGGCAAATATTCTCATGAAAATAACTCTCGAGACTAGACTCAACCCTCTCTTGGCACCCTCTTAAGGGTAAAAGACCATTTTACCCCTCTCTTGGCCCAAAGGCCACATTGCTGACCAAACCCTAAAAGTCAACAGTCAAACTTTGACCCGACTCGTCGAGTGCACTTGGGCGACTCGATGAGTATACACGTGTCCACTAACTCTTTTAGTCCCGTTTGGTACGTCGAGTCCCTCCCCATGCTCGACGAGTCACACCTGTCATGAATCGCGGGGCCACCCCGACTCAACTCGCCGAGTCTCAAGAATAACTCGACGAGTACCGCCTCGAATCCCAGTCCTCTAATCCCCTTCTGACTCACTGAGTTATTACCCAACTCGGCAAGTCTACTCAATGAGTGATTTACGTGAAACCCTGACCCTACTCGCCGAGTCTCAAGAACAACTCGACGAGTTCATGTCATGCACAAACTCTATTGACCTCCTGAGGTCAGATCTGTGCCCCTAATCCATAGATCTGGGCTTCCCAAGCATGAAAGTCACGTAAAGTTCGAATCTTGATGCTCATATATCAATTAGATGGCATCAATTGGTGATTTAGCCCCAAGAATGACAACCTAAGTCCAATAACCCCAAAATGACTCATAAAGCTCCAAGGGTTAAGGTCTCTAGACCTCTTTGAGTCCAGATCCAAAGCACAAACTCGAGAAGGGACCGAATGCTCTACATAACCATCTTCCAAAGGGTTAGAAAACCCTAACTCTATGAATCAACACCCAAAACTGGAGAAGGTCCGAAGGAATACCTCAATATGAAGCCTCTGAACTCTGAAGTCACTAGATTCGCACCTCCTTCAGTCTCCTCTTGCCTTGGTCACCTTCTTCTTCAAATCACACCAACAAAATGATCAAAAATGGCCTCTCTTCTCTCTCAATCAATCCAGATCTCTTAGGGTCTCGCTCTGGAGTGTGGTAGCCGCTAATGACGGCTATGAGGGCCTTTAAATAGGTCCCAAACCCTGGAAATTAGGGTTTCATTAAACAGCATGGACTCGTCGAGTCCACTCATGGACTCGCCGAGTCCAGTCGTGACCTGAATGAGAATCCGCGACCCTACTCGGCGAGTCTAAGCTCCAAATCGCCAAGTTCTTCCACAAACTCCAAATATAATTGAGTAAAATAATATACCTGAGAATCCGGATGTTACAGTTTTTCTCTTTTAGAGACTCGAGTTGAGCTTTCTTAAATATATGTGGTAAGGTTGGAGTGGATTATCATTGTTCAACGATCGCACCTGACAAGGTTTGGCTCGTTCTTTATGGTTCAAGGCCTTTGTTGCCATATCATTATTGTCTATTTTGTATCAAGATGTATCCCAATCATCAATGAGATGTGTTTAAGTATCTGAACAAGCCTTTAGTTCCTCGGGAAAAGATAGAATTGGTGTGCTACTCAACATAGATTTCAAATTTTTGGAATGTTGTTTCTTGCTTGTGTTCCCAGTTGGACTTTGTTCCCTTTGCTATCCATGTAATTAGTTGTTTGGCTATCTCAAAGAGTTCTTGGTTAATTGGCATACTCTTGTAGTTAGAAGCAAAGTCCTTTTTAGGTTGCCCTTATTACCAAAAATAGCTAAAAATGATATTAGGAGAGATAATTATAATTTATTGGATTATTATATGATTAATAAGCTGTAACGCCCGTATTTCTAGGCTAAACATTGGTGTAATGATGTAATAGTTAGAGTCAATAATTGTAACTTAGTTTAAAGTAATAAAAATGAATTATTTGAGTATTATGTGAATTATGTGAATTTATGTGCATTATACTTATTTATAAAATATAATAAGTTAATAAATGAAAATAAGCGTCAAAAATAAAATAATAGATAAACCCGATATTTATGAAGAACGTTGTAGTGGTTGTTACAAGGATTTCGGAATATAAAGAAAGCCGAAATCCGAGTTATAACGAAGAAGTTATGACCTGTCGAAGTTTTGCGACAAAACCAACACGCCGTTGTGTGACGTAAAAAATGAGTTTACGATAAAGGACTTTTAGCCTTAGCGATCTAAATGAAAGTTGTATTGTACATTAAACCGAGAGCATGCATAAATAGAACGCCCATATCTGACTTCGTATGAGTAAGTTATGATTTTTCCAAGTTTCGGCATAACAGTATGCAGCCCGAAGTTCGAATATTAGATCGACCGACTTTTAGCTGACATAACCTAAACGAGAATTGAAGATCTTGTTAATAGGAGCTCAACGGTAAAATGACAGACAAAAATGGACGTCGGATGACGAAATTATGAATTTTTAACAGTTTTTCCTGTCCCTACCTGTTAAAAAATGTAACTTTAAAATAAAGTCAAAATTAGTCGATAGTATCTAAACGAAAGTTGTCGAGTACGTCTCCACCTACACGTGAATATAAAGAACATTGAAAATAGAGCTCGTATGTGAAAGTTACGAAGGCTGTCCGAGGGAACGCCCCACACAAGAAGAAGAACTCCCCGCGTTCGCAACCCATAGCTTCAAAAGCTCCACGTCAACCTAGCAGTCTTTGGACACCTGTTCACATGAACGCGCTGCGTACAAGGGTACATCCTGCACTCCGGAACGCGCTGCGTTCCTCCGCAGGAACGCCCTGCGTAGACCCCAACTCACCAGCTATAAATGAAGATAAACATGTCATATTAAACGTAATTAAACAGAAATACATGACTATTCTACAAGAAACCTCACAACGTGGCGACTACATTTTGCCTCACTCTTAACCCTAATTATGAATAATACATGACTATTCATAGGGAAAAGACAAGTCTTGGGCTTTTAACTTATACTTCATCAAAGGGCCCCATTGCTATCATCCATGGAGTACTTTGAAACCCTACAAAATGAATTAAACATAATTAATGTCATATTAAACGTAATTAAACGGAAATAATATAACATTAATTTCACTAACAAATTATTTTCCATTAACTAAAATAAATTAAACAGAATTTAATGTCATATTATTCATATGATTAATATTTTAGTATATGTAGCATCATCGTAGTTATCTATTAGCTAAAATTTACCTTTTTATTTTATTTATTTTTATTTTAGAAGTTTATGTCTTATTAAGGAATATATTCAAAATTTGTTGAAACCAAATAATTTTTTTAAAATTAAATATCAAAATTTTATATCGAAGTAATATAAAATTTACTGTATTTATATTATGAAATAAAAACCGAGACATATTTTTATCTTTAACTCAAAATCATATACTTATATTTTTAAAATAATATAGAAACATACTATTATCTCTATAATATTTTTTTATAATAACACATCATATTTTTTCACAAAAATAAATATATTTGTATAAGATAAATGAAGATAAACATGTAAAAATTAAAAAGTAATAAAATAATGTTTATATGATTCAAATGTTTTTAGATAAAAAATAGAAAACGAAAATATTTAATTATGTATTTTAGTTTGAATATTTTAGATAAAGTTCAGACAATTTTTTTTATACATTTAAAAAATATATAATAACAAAGTTGTGATAAAAGAGGGCCGAAAATGTAAAAAGAAAAAAAATGAAAGACTACATTTGTAATATTTCAAATGATCTTTGTATAAAATTTCACAAATGATCCCTAAGCAAGTTTCATAAAATAGCAAAAATAGTCTACATTTAAAATTCTTTTAATTTAATGAATCCATCTAACGAACATTTATGATAAGGACCATTTATATGCAATGTTTGCTCCATAAAGATGGGATAATAACTTGAAAGGGTAAGGAACTTTCGACTTTTTTCACATTTTGTCACTAAACTTTTTTTCGTTATCTATTTGCCATTGAACTATTGAAACTGTTCACATTTTACCCTTATGACCGGCTATTACCGGTCATAAGGGTAAAATGTGAACAGTTTCAATAGTTCAATGGCAAATAGATAATGAAAAAAAGTTTAGTGACTAAATGTGAACAAAATCGAAAGTTCGTTTCCCTCTAAAAAGTTCAATGACTAAATGTGAACAAACTTTCTATTGTATTATGTTTTAGCAAATTATTTATTTTTGTTTAATTATAGCAACATTTGTTGATGAAGAAATCTATGAAATAAAAAAATAACAAAACCCTGAAAATATATTTAAAAAAAAACAAAAAACCGAAACCGAAATAAAAAACCAATGGTTTGACATTTTCCAAAATAAAAAAATCAAAATTTCCAATCTGATTTTGGTTTTACAAAAAAATGAACCATTCTCACTGATGTGAATTATGACCATTGGTTTGGCATGCGGAATTTGTGACATCCCATGAATACGTAGTTACAACATCGTCTGAACTCGTAATTCATAGTAAGGGGTTAGAGTATCATCGCATGAATACGTAGTTACAACATCGCCTGAACTCGTAATTCATCACCAACAGGTTATGGGCCTGTTGGTGTTTCCACTGGGTTGTCTAGAATAGTCCGTGGTCGCCATCTATACTCTGGTAGATGACTACATCGCCACATTGCCGGTTAAGGTTATGATATCTCCTTTCATCCTACATCACCTATTCATCATCATCTATTTACCTAATTATCATCACTTTCTATCATCACCTATCTCTCATCATTTTATTTCATCACACACCAACTATTTCATCTACCTATGTTTCATCCGTAACATATTTGTAGATATAAAATAAATATACCGTTTAAATCTTTTAAAACATGTATAAAATCGTTCATCCAGCATATACAACAAGTATTCAAATAATATGCACACATAACACGTAATTTATATAAAATACTTCATATCTATATGTAAGATGAAAGTAACTATATATACCATAAAAATCCCATAAATGCTTCCTAACTTCAAACCCTAAGGTTTACTCTACTAAAGCTTTATATTCTCGGCTCTCAGGACCTAGAAGGGTCCAGATCAATAACACAAACTTGCAAGAGGGGTTTGAGGCATTCAAAACCCTAAAGATGAAGTGATTCAAGCCCTAACCCCAAAAATGGAATCTACACAATAGGGAAGGATAAAGGGTTAATTTTTGTACCTCATAATGAAGCTCCTTGCTTGAATAACTCAGAACAATAACTTTCCTTGGTCCCTCTTGCTGGAACTCTTCTCCTTTCTTGCAAAATCACACCAAAAAGCTCAAGATAACTCTTCCTCTCATTCTACACACTCAAGCTCGCTAGGGTTCTCACTTATGGGAAAGGTAGTCGCAATTGAAGGCCATAAGTGCCTTTAAATATGGCTCGAGCCCAAAGATTTAAGGTTTCTGCCAACAGTGCGGACTCGTCGAGTCGCCTCACCGACTCGTCGAGTCCATTCATTAATCCGAGTCATCAGTCGCGACCTTACACGACGAGTTGAGGCGTCAACTCATCGAGTCTCTCTTCTTAATTCAAAAGAAAAATACTTAAATTATGATACCTGGAAATCCGGATGTTACATTTTGTTTTTTTATTTCATAGATTTCTTCATCAACAAATGTTCCTACAATTAAACAAAAATAAATAATTTGCTAAAACATAATACAATAGAAAGTTTGTTCACATTTAGTCATTGAACTTTTTAGAAGGAAACGAACTTTCGATTTTGTTCACATTTAGTCACTAAACTTTTTTTCGTTATCTATTTGCCACTAAACTATTGAAACTGTTCACATTTTACCCTTACGACCGGTAACAGCCGGTCGTAAGGGTAAAATGTGATCAGTTTTAATAGTTCAATAACAAATATATAACGAAAAAAAATTTAGTGACTAAATATGAACAAAGTCGAAAGTTCGTTACCCTTTCAAGTCATTATCCCCATAAAGACCATTTAAAGAAAAAGGTTTGATAAGGACTATTTCAAAAAAGTAAAAAAAAAATAAAAAAGGTTTGACAAGAACCATTTCAAAAAAATAAAGCTAAAAGACTATTATTCTCTTTAAAAAAACAAACATGTTTAAAAGAGTACTACTACTAGACATACTTTATAGATAAATATTTCATTAGAGTCCCTTTTAACTAGAATTTTCCAAAGAATATCCATTTTTGAAGGTGCAAGTTTAAGTAATCCGCGAAGTACCCTTTACAAAAATCTTCCCAGATTAGAAACCGATACTCCGAGAGGGGCCATCGATAATTCCAAAGCAAGCTGTCTGTCTCCTTCCCCCATTCTCTGCGTATGGTGTGCAATAACTAACAAGTAACAACACATAATATGATCCCTCAATGGCTTCTCTAATCATGCCATCTCATTCTTGGTGTTCATCCCTTAATTTCCCTCGATCAGGGCTTCTAAACCCCCTAATTCGATCGCCTCAAGCAGTCACCAATAGCTTTCCTTTAAGTCCTCATTTTTCTTCCCGTTTCTACTTCAAGGGCAAGGTAAAGTAACCACACGATTTTTAACTGTAATCAGAAGTTTTTTACTTCTGTATGTATTAATATATAATTTTTTTGATGTTTTTTGTTAATTTTTTTCCAGCTATCGACATTGAAATTTCAGAAATATGCGTATTCTTCTACGAGGCACAGACTCCTTGTTGTTGCTACTATGGATTGGGTATCTTCCGCCTGTTGCTTCTTTAACATTTAATCCAAGGTCAACTCTTAGGAATTTTTAAGAGAATTGGTCCAATAACTGAGATGAAATAACTTGCCTACGATGAAAACCTAATTTGGTCGATTTAAGAAAGTCTTAACTCTACTTCACTACTGAAACGATAGAGATGCAAAACTTCTCTGGTTGTAATAGTACAGTTGTGGGTGCCATTTACATGTATTTGACCATTGAGCTATGGAGTTTGGAATTCCTTTTTCGTTTTTCCTAATTTGATCTTGCTTAGTGATCTAGCGTTTAGAATAATATCATCTTAACTAAAGATTAGATCTATTTTTTCAACTTCTCTATTTCGTATATAAAAGTATAAAACCACTTTCTTGCACACAATTCTGAAAAAAAAGGTGAAACTTTGATGCATAAATACGCATTGATGATTGAACCCTACAATTCGTATAAAAAACCACTTCTGTAAGGATTTGTTCAAGGTTTAAGTACAATTGTGATAATCTTTCTTAGAAATAGATTCATGGTATGCATATCTATTATGATTTCAGTTTACTAATGTTCTTCAATTTCATAGGATATGTCTAGTTTTTCACTAGATGATAGAGGTGATAGTGATGGATCTATTGGATACTCCTTTTCATCAAGTGAAGGTGAAGAAAGTGATGGAGATGTTATATTGAATCCAATTAATGATGTTGATATTCCAACATCAAGTGAGAAATTTCGTCAACCTGATGATTCCCTAACAATATCTGCTCAAAAAATAGCAAGAATGGGTAGATCTCGTAGGAGAAACAGGTATGAATAAGATTCTTCATAGTCATTTTGTCAAGTGTTAAATGCAAGAAATAGGAATGTACTTTTTATATATTTGTTTATTATAGTACCCTACATTTCCAGTTTGTCTTATTTGAAAAATCTACTCGATTATAGCAATGAAATTCAAATAGAAAGCACTTTTTTTCTATTCTAATTGGCTAGATTCTTGAAAGTATAATGTATTAATAAAAAACGTATTGAAACAATGAAACTACAAAGCTATAATTAGGTAATTTTCTTAAAATACTATATCTTAACAAGTAAATTACTGAAAGTACAATCATGTAATAGAGAAAAGGGTTAATCTCATAAAAGATCTTATATCTTGTGTTCTTTTGCGGATTAAACCTCAAATTTATTTTTTTGCCTGAAAAAGACCTTGTATTTTTTCATTTTTTTTTCCGAAAATACCCTTCAACCTTCTAACTGCATCCAAATAAACCCTCAACTTTTTTACTTTTTCTCGAAAAAAACCTCACATTTTACAATTCTTTTGGAAAAAAAAAGGGCCAGATCAGAAAAAAATGAAAAAACACAAGGTCTTTTTCAGACAAAAAAGTAAATACGAGGTTTAATTCAGAAAAAACACAAAATATAACGTCTTTTATGAGATTAACCCTAGAAAAAAAGAAGCTACAATGCTATACATTGCTATTTCTTGCATCTAACCCTTGTTATAAGCTCAAATGCCTTAAATACCCTTACATTTGCAACTTTTTGTCTTTTTTACCCAAAGTTGTATTTTAGGTCCATTAATGCCTCAAATTTGCAACTTTTTTTTTCTTTCCAATTTTACCCTTTTTGCAAATTTATGTGGTAAAACTGAAAATTTCTACCAAACTTAAGGGCTTTTATGAACTAAAAAAAAGGGTAAAACCCGACATTTCTTCCAAATGCAAGGGCTTTAATAAACCAAAGGGTAAAATTGAAAAAAAAGTTGCAAACCTGAGGCATTAATGGACATAAAAACTTACAAACTTAAGGGTTTTTACATCATTATCCCTTGTTATAACACCTTATAACCCAACTCAAAATTCCATATTTCAGGATTAAATATGGAATTTTCATCAACATTGGCCTTATCACTTTCCTAACAATACTTCTCCTACTTTTGGATTCGCACGCGTGGCGTATAGTGAAACTCCCTTTGCCACCTTTTCACTTAATATGCCCTTTTATAGCCTCTACCTTTTTAGTGTCATGTGCTGGATATATTTGTGTGCCTTTATTTAGACTTTCAAAGATGCAACAAATTATCAACAAATGGCCAGCTAGGCATTCCTCTAAAAAAGGAACTGCTACAATGGGTGGATTGTTTCTCATTCCTATTGGTGTAATTGTTGCTGAAGTTTTAGTTGGTTTTAGTTCTATAGAAGTTTCTGGAGTATCTATAGCAACTGTAGCTTTTGCTACAATTGGATTAGTTGATGACTTCTTGAGTTTGGTGAAAAGGAGGAAGGATGGGTTGTCTCCTTGGATAAGAATCTTGTTGGAGGTAAAAGATTTTTACTAATTTTCAATCTTCAATCGTGATTGTGTGGAGGGCATTTTTGTCTTTTTGCACGTATGAGATGTTGAGCAGGTTCCCTGTTCTATCTTGTTATGTAGGACAAAAAATTACGATTTTGTCACATTGGCATCAGTCCCAGTGACTAGTCTAGTGTTTGCCAAATGCGGTATTATTTGTTCATACGAGGGCATTTTTGTCTTTTTGCATAGACGGGATATCGAGAGGGAGTCCATGTTCCATCTTGTTATGTGGGACAAGAAATTACAATTTTGTCCCGTTGGCATCAGTATGTGTCCCATTTACAAACTTTCTAGGGCTATTTTTGATGACAAGGATGAGGAGGGCATTTTCGTCTTTTGGCATAGACGAGAGAGTGAGGTGGATCCCTCTTCCACCTTTTGGGGTGTGACAAAAAATGTGATTTTTGTGCCATTGGCAGTTTGACATCAGTCAGAGTCCTTGTCCAATGTGTGCCAAATGCAGTATTATATGTTCATAGGAGGGCATTTTTGTCTGTTTGCACTCACAAGATATCGAGAGGGAGTCCCTATTCCATCTTGTTATGTGGGACAAAAAATTACAATTTTGTCACATTGGTATCAATATGTGTCCCGTTTACAAGCTTTCTACGTCTGTTTTTGATGACGTGGATGAGGAGGGCATTTTCGTCTTTTGGCACAGACGAGAGATTGAGCGGGATCCCCGTTCCATCTTTTGGGGTGTGACAAAAAATGCAATTTTTGTGCCATTGACAAATTGACATCAGTCAGAGTCCGAGTCCAATGCATGCCAAATGTGGTATTATTTATTCATAAGAGGGTATTTTCGTCTTTTGCATAGACGAGAGATTGAGATCGAGGAGTCACTGTTCCATGTTCTTTAAAAAAAAATACAAAATTTTGTCCAATCGACATCAGTGTCTGTCCAAATTCACACCAAACACAGTATAACCTGTTTTGTCATGTCATGTCATGTTAACGAGTTATTACATACATGGCGTTTTTTTTTTTTTTTTTTATTTTTATTTATTTATTTATTTTTTTTATTGGACAGGTGGCAGTTGGAACATGGTTCTATTTTTGGTTATGTTCAAGGAACATATCATCACCTTACAGCATGTATACTTTCTTGTAACTATTTTGATGGTAACTCTAATATCTTTCCTAAATATATCAATCTTTCACTCAAATCCTATATTCCTCCATGTTTTTTTCCCATTCTAGAATTTAAATTTATCATAAAACTATCATATTCATATCTTTTCCAGAATATCCTGTAGAAATTGTTCATTAGTAGGTAGACATTAATTTTGACATGTTTACCTATTATATCCAACCATTTACAGATTTTCCTTTTGTTTCTTTAATAATACGTATTATACGTTTATGACATTATAAATGATAACTAGTCTGGTGAATCTTCATAAATCTATTGTATAAAATCAAAGGTCTACTTTAATTTCTTCCTTTTTCAAAATTGTACATTGAAAACTTCACAAAATTATATCAATGTCATCCAAATACAAAACAATTTTCACTTATAGAATTAGGTAGATTTTCCAGAGTATAAAATTGAAAATTTAATGCTATAATCAGGTAGATTTTTAAAGTAGGGTTATTCTCATAAAAGACCTTATACTTTGTGTTTTTTTCCGGATTAAACCTCATCTTTATTCTTTTCATGAAAAAGACCTTATGTTTTTTCATTTTTTCCAAAAAAAAACACTTAACCTTTTAAATGTTTCCAAATAAACCCTCAACTTTTTTAGTTTTTCCTGAAAAAACTCTCACATTTTACAACTTTTTTTGGAGAAAAATGACTGAAAGGGCCAGATTGGAAAAAATGAAAAAAATAAGTTGAGGTTTAATCTGGAAAAACACAAAATATAAGATCTTTCATGAGATTAACCCTAACAAGTAACAACCCTTTAAAGTACAATGATGTAATGGAAAGAAATGATAGATTCAATAGTTTTATTACCTTGCTTAGTGTAAATATAGATTTGTGAGTGGAATGTAAATAATGATAAATGACCGAATTACCCTTTTTGTGCAGTAAAATGGTGGTGCCGCTACCTCTGCCGCTAGGGCTGGTGTGCATGGGTGGTTCTTATTTAGTGTTGACTTCATTTTGTTTTGTGTCAATGGCAAATGCAGTGGAGTTGACTGATGGTCTTGATGGATTAGCTGGAGGAACTGCTGCCCTTTCATTTATAGGAATGTCAATTGCAGTCCTTCCAATTTGTTCAGGTTTCTACTTTCTCCCCCTCTCTTTCACAAAGTTTTTTTTAAGCCAAACACTAAAAAAACACTTAATACTTTCAAGTTTCACCATTTTATCGATTTAGCCACTTAACTGTTTTCTTCAGTGAATTAAGAGTTAAAAACAATTATACTTTTCTTTTTGATGGTTTAAAAGAACCCTTTTACTTGTGCACCTCATGAGTGGGCCCCGCTTTTTGTATTATTTTACTACATTGCATTACTAAAATTACTTTAAAATGTTAGGGCTAAATGCTAATTAATCTCATAAAAGACTTTATATCTTGTGTTTTTTTTTTCTGGATTAAACCTCAAACTTTTTTTTTTCCTGAAAAAGACCTTGTATTTTTCCATTTTTTGCGAACTTGCCCTTTTAGTAATTTTTTTCCCAAAAAAGCAGTAACATGTGAGGGTTTTTTTGAGAAAAACTAAAAAAGTTGAGGATTTATTCGGAAACAGTTAGAAGGTTTAGGGTTTTTTTCAGAAAAAAGACAAAGTTGAGGGTTCTTTTGGAAAAAATGAAAAAATACAAGGTCAAGATGAGGTTTAATCCGGAAAAAACACAAAATATAAGGTTTTTAATGAGATTAACCCAAAATGTTATTACATTCTTTGTATTTATTTATTAAATCAGTTTACTACAGTAAAATAATTATTTTATAAATATATTTACATATCAACATACTTAATTTATGGTTAAAATTAAAATCATATGCTATAACTTAAAACGTTATAAATTAAATGCATGCTTTGGCTTTCTAAAAAAGACATTTACGGTTTTTAGCTCTTAGGTGAATAATTTCTACATTTTCCGACATTTTCTCAAATATCTTTTTAAACTTCATTTATCCACAACACTTGGGCTATATTTGGAGCTCCACTGCTAGCTGATAAGCTAGTTTATTTTTTGCTATTTTTTTTAAATTGTCATGTTTGGCAAGCCAAAAAGTAGTTTATAAGCTAGCATTTTAAAAAGCTACGTAGACTAGCTTAAGCTTTTTAAAAAAATTTCAAATATTCCCCTTAATTAATTATAAAAACACATTCTTTTAAATGTCCTTTTGTATCATTTTATATCTTTCAGTTAACTTATCAACTAGTTTTTACCAAATGTCATTTTTTGTTAGCTAGCTTATAAGCTACCAACTAGAGGTTTTTAGCTAGTCTGCGAAACATAGCCTTAGGCTATGTTTGTCATGCTCGCTGAAAAGTTATCTGATAGCTTATCTGCTGGCTGACAAAAAATGACGTTTGGTAAAACTAGCTGATAAGCCAACCGAAAGATATAAAATGATATAAAAGGACATTTAAAAGAACGTGTTTCTATAATTAATTAAAGGGTATATTTGGAAAACTTAATAAAAACTAGTCTAAGTAGTTTTTTAAAAAGCTCGCTTATAAGCTACTTTTTGGCTAGCCAAACATGACAACTTAAAAAAGCTCGAAAAATAAGCTAACTATGGCACGCCGAACACAACCCTAATGGAAAAAATCAAGCCATTTAAAAAGAAGTCGAAAAGAGTTTCGGAAAACATTGAAATTGAGATTTACTTTTTTTATTGTTATATAAAAACAGATCTTGCAGTTTTTGGAGCATCAATGGCAGGAGCTTGTGTTGGTTTCCTTTTCCATAACAGATACAAAGCTTCAGTGTTTATGGGGGATACTGGAACTTTAGCATTAGGTGGGGCCCTCGCTGCAATGGCTGCTTGCACTGGAATGTTCTTTCCCTTGCTTATATCTTCTGGAATCATCATCTTGGAAGCACTTTCCGTTATACTTCAGGTATCATTAATTCATTATCAAATATCAATCACTTCCTATCATAATCGTTTTTGATACAACATTCCACGATATGATATAAGTCAATGGACTATGTAAAACAATTACAATTGATTTAGCAAATTCTAATTCAATTGACAAATCATTACATGAACTTATAAATTGTTAAAACCATGAGTGTATAAATTGATGAAATGTGACACATGTTTGGTAATTGGTAGGTATCATACTTCAAATTCACTAAACGATTACAAGGAATTGGAAGGCGGTTATTCAAAATAGTTCCTTTGCATTACCATCTTGAATCATGCGGGATAAAGGAGCCTGTTATTGTTGCGGGTGCATACATTATTTCATGCGTATTAATGTTATCGGCTGGATATGTAGGTCTTATTTCGGTATAGGTTTTATTTATTCTTGAAATATTTATGTAATTACCTTTTAGATTTTATTTACATAATTGCTCATATCTAGTCGATTTTGATTCTAGGGTGGTGTTTTTTTAACTTAATGAAGATAAGACGTAGTATATGAGTGGTTGTTTTTTTATTTAATACAGAAAGAACGAGTCAATAGAAAAAAAAAGGGTTTTATGTTTTTTTCCTATTAGGTCTTGACTTCATTTATTTGTTTCTTATATCTTTTTATCACTTGGTGTGCCATAGCTAGATTATTTTTCGAGTTTTTTTGATGTTGTCGTGTTTAATAAACCAAAAAGTAGCTTATAAGCTAGCTTTTTGAAAAACTACTTAGACTAGTTTTTTAAAAGTTTTTAAAAAAATTTCTAAATACACCTCCCAATTAGTTATAGAAACGCATAATCTTATATGTCATTTTACATAATTTTATATATTTCAGCTAGTTTTACAAAAAAACTAATTTTTATTAGCTAGCTTTTCAGCTATCAACTAACTTTTAAATTAATAGCTAAGAGTTAGTACGCCAAACATTGCCTTAACAAAAAACTAGAATTGAGATCTACCTAACTAATTTCATTTCTATGTTTTCGGAAAATATAAAGAATATACTGTTTTTTGCTATCAATAATTCTCGGTCTAATTTGAATATATGTACTTTTTTTAAAACTAGAAAAAGGTATGCACTGCCGCTTTTGGACTAAATTGCAAATCCTTAAAAATACTGTGGCTAACAATGAAATTCAAAAACTTTGGTGGCAAATTTCTTATATATCTAAAACTTCACTGTTCATAAGCCCTTTGGGATTTAATTATATATATAATAATAGTAAAACTCTTAGAGAATTCGAGAACATTATATATTGGGATTAGATATCTATCTTTCCACAACATCAATCCTCTTTTTATCTATTTCTTCTTTTACATTTCACCGACAACACTATCTTTATGTGCAATAAGATTTTTGCACTTTTCAATGTGTATG
Organism: Lactuca serriola; assembly: GCF_051521515.1. Classification (NCBI taxonomy): domain Eukaryota; kingdom Viridiplantae; phylum Streptophyta; class Magnoliopsida; order Asterales; family Asteraceae; genus Lactuca; species Lactuca serriola. Next base: position 143,403,630 of record NC_136408.1, on the reverse strand, counting down.
ATGTTGACTTATTCATAACTCATTATAGCATCCACAATATAGTTGGGCAATATCAACGAAAATTTCACACCCCCATAGAAGTTTTCATGATCTAAGCCAAAAACAATCAACCGGTTGTGAATCGAATAAATACAATTATCTTATCTTATTATTATTATTATTATTATTATTATTATTTCATAAATAGGAGCTAGCAACCCTTTTATAAATTAAAAAAAATTATTCCATAAGCTTGAAAAACATGCTTCCGTAAATTTAGATCACATGTTTGCTAAAAGATGGACTCAAGCCAACCCAACACCGGTCCATATAGACCCGGGCCAAACAACTAGGGTTCTTTCTCTAGCAATACCGCATTTCTCTGCGCAACACACAATTCCGTGAAATTGATCGACACAGCAGCATATCAAAATGAGTTACAAGGTGTGTTTCATCGTTTTTCATTTTCTCATATCGAGTATCTAAGCATTAAATTAGGTTTTCTGTAATTATCTTCGTTTGTTTGGATCATGATTTTACAAAATGGCGATAATTGAACGTGTATTTTGCTGTTTCTATTGCAGTTTCATCAGTTCCAGGTTGTAGGAAGAGCGCTACCTTCGGAGGCTGATGAGCATCCGAAGATCTATCGTATGAAGCTTTGGGCCACGAACGAAGTTCGTGCTAAGAGCAAATTCTGGTACATTACATTCGCTTTTTTCTTTCTTATGCTACATTTATATTCGCTATTGTATCTTTATAATGTGTTGATTTGTTTTTTGTGTTTGTAAACAGGTACTTTCTTAGGAAGCTTAAGAAAGTGAAGAAGAGCAATGGTCAGATGTTAGCTATCAACGAGGTAAAGCCTTCAACTTTTTGTTAATGTGTTTATGTATGTCTTGCACTTTTTCATGTGTATGAGATGTATGTATCATATGTACCCATTGTTTCAATTTAAATGTACATGATATGGTGACTTTAAAAATACTTAATTCTTGGTGAAAATTGGTCTATCATTGTTTTTGTTAATAATAATAAAAGTATTATTAAAACAATGTTATTGTGAATTTGTGATTATATTTTTGTTATCATCATGTTGATTTTATAAATAGGAATCTAATGATTTTTTATACTTAATGTTAGCAAATTTTCAATGCTAAAGTTGTACATTGCTATAGATTTTTCAAAATACATCGACTTAATAAGAAAAAAAAAACGAGTATTATGACTATGTTTGACTTACTAGCTGAAAAGCTGACTGATAGCTGAAAAGCTAGCTGTTAAATAAAAAGCTAGCTGATAGCTGAAAAGATAACTGATAAAAACTGATGTTTGGTAAAACTAGATGAAAAGCTAGCTGAAATATATAAAATTACATAAAAAGACATTTAAGAGTATTTGTTTCTATAATTAATTAAAGTGTATATTTGGAAAATTTTAAAAAAGCTCCTAAAAACTAGCCTAAGTAGCTTTTTAATATGCTAGCTTATAAGCTATTTTTTGGCTTGTCAAACACGACAATATAAAAAAGCTCGAAAAATAAGTTAGCTTATCAGCTAGCTGTGGCGCGCCAAACACAGCCTATATCGTATTATGAACAAAGTCAATGCACGAGGATATTTTTTGAACAAAATCATTATTATTTCTGATTTCTGACATTTATGGTTTGAATTTATAGATATTTGAGAAAAACCCAACAACGATAAAAAAAACTATGGGATTTGGCTAAGGTATCAATCAAGAACGGGTTATCATAACATGTTTAAGGAATACCGTGATACAACCTTAAACGGAGGGATAGAACAAATGTACACTGAGATGGCTTCCCGCCACCGTGTCCGCCACCACTGCATCCAGGTCATCAAAACCGCCACCATTCCAGCTAAGCTTTGCAAAAGGGACTCCACAAAGCAATTCCATAATTCCAAAATTAAGTTCCCTTTGGTGTTCAAGAAAGTTAGACCTCCAACTAGGAAGCTCAAGACCACTTACAAGGCTTCTAGGCCTAATTTGTTTGTTTGATGTTTATTTATTTATTTATTTTTTTTTAAAATTTAATTTAATTAGAAGTATTTGTTTTTTAATATAATTTTGGATTATTTGTAGCTTTTTTTTTTAAGACTTAGGGTGTTATACAATTAGATGTAGGATTATGGTGTTACGAGGCCCAATCTCTTTTTTTTGAGTGGGACAATATTTCAAAGTTTTGTCTCGTTAATATGAATATTGACTTGTTTTTCTTTTTCTTTGCATAATAATAGCAAATATAAGTTTTTTTACACATGATGGGAATGTATTTGAAGTTATTTTTTTTTTTATTCCTATTAGGATTGTACTTGTATTTTGTTCATTAATAATAAGGAAACCTTAGAAAAACCTTAGAAAAACGGAAATATATCCTGATGCTTAGAAAAACCATTATTTGTTATTTTTGTATTGTAAAAACAATATTTGTGAAATGATATAAACTACTTATTTTTTTTTTTTTAAAAAAATTGCTTTATTATCGCTCTTTTCAGGTTAAGAGGTTTGGTTATATCACTCTTTGCATTTTAGTCACTTTTTGATTAACCCTTGTATATGTTCTATTGTTGCAAAAAAGAATATATATGTTTTACGTACGTTTCTTATCATAGATATTGGTAACGAGAACAAAATATACCATGTTGATTACTTCTTTTATAATCATTGCCTCATTGGTCGTATCTGATTTTTGACTAAATTCATGAAATCGAAGTCTATTGATATACATATGAACAAGGCGATCTATTATTTAAAGAAGATCAACATCTAATTGGAAAGTTGCACTTTTTTTGAGTAAATTACAAGTTTGGTCTCTATGCTTTAGAAAAAATTGTAATTTCAATCCAACATTTTAATTTGTTTAATGTCGTTTTTAAGTTTATATTTTGTGATTGTGTGTTCTACTCAAAATTGCAAGTTTAATAAAAAATTTAAGGCATTTTATACAAAGCAGAGACCATATCTGCAACAAAATATGAAAATCTAATGATGACATTGGGACCATGTGAAAATTTAGATTGAAGTTGTGATCTTTAGTAGTCCCAATCTGAAAATTTAGATTGAAGTTGTGATCTTTAGTAAAGCAAAGCATAAGTACCAAATTCGTAATTTACTGATTTTTAATCTATGTTTCATAAACCAATTAGTGATTAACTAATTATTGTTTAAAGTTAATTTCTTAACAAGCCAACAAGTGGATTTTTGTATATTTTGTTGTACGATATAATGAAAAGTGAGGGTGATGATGAAAGCAACTCAAAAGTTGTATATAAGCTCCCCACCATCTCCACTCAATTAATTTCCTTTCTAAAGGATTTTATTTCCTATACAAGACTCTTTGATTCATTATATTGTCTGTATAAATGCTTCAGTTAAACTTTATCAATCCATGGCGAAAAAGGAAAAATCTAAGACTAGGATATATCTTTTTTAAGAGATGCATTAAAAAAATCTAATAAAGTTTTCAATCCATGGGACGAGTTCAGCATGGGCTTTCAAGTTTTGATTTACCATTTTTTTCAGCAATATAAATTTCTTTAAAACAATAACAAACACACTCTTTAATCTACTCCTAAATTACACCATGTGTAACATCCCATTTTAGAATAAACCCTAGACCCCATGATGTATTTACTTATCTTTTTATTTTAGCCCTAAAGTTGTAACGAAGTGTTCTCCACAAGAAGTTAAAGGTTATAATTTCTCGACGACCGGGGGGAGGGGGGGGGGGGGAGGGGTGATTTGTAACATTTGGACTAGATATGTAAAGATTTATGGAAGCAGGGGCTGTATGGTAAAAATTGGACTTACACTGAAATGGGTTCTTGGAGGCAGGAGCTAACCTTGTTAAATGATTAAGCACTCACCCTTTTAAGCCTAGGGTTTGGGTTTTGGACCCATTTTGATGGTTCCTAGGGGTAAAGCTAGAAACTTTACCCTTATAGATGCCATTTTAGTTGAGATGTGAGTTTTCAAGCTCTTAGATTCGTTAATGTCAGCTTAATTATTAAGATGTTGGGTTTCTGAAGAACTCGACGAGTTTATTGACAAACTTGGCGATTTGGCTCGGTTTTTCCCGACTTGGCAGTTCATGGAGAAACACAACGAGTTGAAGGACAACTCGGCGTGTTAGGTCAACTTGGGCCGTTGATCTTGACTTTTGACTTTGACTTTGACCAGAAGTTGATTTGGGTCGACCATTGGACATTTCTTGGGCCTTATTGTGTCATTTCGGGCTTGGACTTGTATTATTTGGGGTTCTGTTGGGCTAGATGTGAAGGTGTGTTTTGGAAATGTTAATGGGCTTTAAGGAAACGCCCATATGGGGTTGGGGTCAATTTGGAAAATTAGGCCATTAGTGGGCTTTTATAGATCTAGCAGTTTTGGGCCTTTTTGATTTTTTCAAGATGAATTAAGGGTAAAATGGTCATTTTACCCCAATCATGGATTATGGATCATAGGTTGGGACCCAATTGCTAAATGGGGTGTTATTTTGGTGTTGATAGCTCGGGAGGTCGTTAGGGCAACAATTAGAGATTTAGTTCAGTGAGCTTCTGCGTTCGAGGTGAATCTTCTCTCTATATCCATGGGTCGCAAACACCAATGTCGGCCCATTATGTGTTATGTGGATTGCTAGTTGTCTCTATGATACTTGCATGGAAGACCCTAGGAGGAGCCCGTGGCAATTGGATGTCAGACCATGAGGGAAAGCCCATGACATTCCAGATAAAGACCATTAGGGGGGGGGGGGGGAGCCTATGGCATAATAGATAAAGACCATTGGGGGAGCCCATGGCAGCTATATGTATGTTGCATGATACTTTGTGGTTGTATGTTGTATGGTATTTTGGGGAACTCACTAAGCTTCGTGCTTACAATTGTAGTTTATGGTTTCAGGTACTTTTGGTTCAAAAGCGAAGGGCCCAACTTGATCATAACGTATACACCCGTGTTTCCACAATTCGTGATTTTGGAAATGTACTCTGATAATTGTTTTACCCTTATATATTTTTAAAGGTGTTAATTAATAATGAATGAATGTTTTGTATATAATAAAAATGAAAATTTTACCCTCATATTTTGGGGATGTTACAGGTTGGTAACAAAGCCTTGGTTTGAGGGATTCATGCATATTCTCAGGTGTGTCGAACTCAAACTGAGGGTTTGGTGAAAATATTCATAAAATAAATGATTAAAAAAAAACAGTTTCTAACCAAGAAAGGGGTGTGAAGCGTGCAATCGGCCGAGCTCAAGTAAGTTTTCCCAAAATACCCTTACATGTGATCTGCTATGATTTGATTTATGAATATGTGAATTACATGCTAGTTAGGACTAAGGATTTGCTCACTTCTTGCATGATAGAATACTAGGAGCAATGTCTTTGTATGTATATTATATGAGCTGGTAGGCTTGCATGCTAGCGCTGATTAGCTAGTGGTAGTTCAGCCTGATATGTGATACTTTGTTGCATGGGGTGAATTGGATGTTATGTTGTGTAACATCCAAAAATACGACCCAATTTTTTTTGTTTTATAGTGTTAAAAATCGTGATACTGAAAACCATAATATATAAAACGTATGACATAAATCTCAAACATAATAAAATGTATCATATCAAACTGAATTAAACATGTGAAGATGTCTAATTAACTCCCAGGAAAACTGCTGAAGCTGTGGTGTGTGCGATGCTATCAACCCGAGCTCTTCCCTTTTATTACGGAAGTACTTGAAACCAAAACTGAAACTGTAAGCATGAAGCTTAGTGAGCTCCCCCAAACTACCACATACCATACAATCACATATAACAACTATTGGGCCATGCCCACTACATCGGACCGAAGTTCGGAAATTGCATCGGACATCGGACTGAAGTCCGAAAATTGCATCGGACTGAAGTTCGGAACTAACCAGGGCCTTGCACTCTGCATCGGACCAAAGTCCGGAACTACCGAGGCCTTGCCTCCTGCATCGGACCGAAGTCCGGAACTAACTGCATCGGACCGAAGTCCGGAACTACTGAACATAGCATAGCATAAACATATTAACTAGCATGAACATATATACTGCATACTACATAGGGCCGTAACCCGGAACATGTAACACATAAATCTGTCTGAGCCATGAAGGCATCAAACACCCTAACTACTGCATCGGAACAAAGCCCGGAAGCTACTGCTAACTAGTCGGGTCGGCATTGTGGCCGTAGACCCGTTCCTACTGGAAGGAAACTCACCTCGTGCACTGGCTGCTAAATGAACTGCTCTGGAAACTGTCTGCTGCTGCTCCGGTACCTCCCCGGCAGAAAAGATGACCAATAGAGTGTGTATTCTAGATCTACTTCCTCTTCCTTGAACTCTCCAACTTTCACATTCTCCTTCTTACTCCAAAGATGTATTCACAAGCAATAAACACACACACACACACACTCACTAAGAAAATGGCTAGGGTTTTGTTAGTAGGTGCTCTGGGGTGAAAGGGACGAGTTTGGGCGCATAATGTCACACCCCCAAACCTGAACGGCGGAAACATTCGGGGGCGGATGACTTCATGTGGTAGCGTAACAAATGGATACATAGTAAAGAAAGCAATACAACCATCATATATATAATTGAAAGTTTACATTTGTCAAAAGTTACATGTTCAAAACCAATTACAATATGATGCCAAAATACGAGATTAAACTGGCGCCGCAGCATCCCTTCATCAAAAGCATAATGATACCTGAAATTACTGATTCCCTAGGACATACAAGTGATTTTGAAAGAGTAGATCAGCATTTAAGCTGGTGAGTTTCATAAGTATTTAAGTGACAATGTTTGTATGAAATGAAATGTTTTGTCTTTGTTTGTTTGTGTTTAGAAAATCCTATATTTTCTACTAGTATAAAAGTAGCCTTCACTCAAGACCAATGTTTGTTTCCAAAATGTATGTAAGTGTAAAATAACCAATGTGTTTTGAAAACCTTGTAAATCAATGCATTTTTAATACCCCATGTGAGTTTTATAACCATACTATTGACTCGGAATGCCTATACACAACGTTCTTCAGGCGTTGGAATGTTATGACGTTTGTCACCCCAAACGGTGGACTGCAGCTAATAGTCAGGGCGCGGGTTGTCAAGCCCGTATAGATCTATACACAAACACCATGCTCTCCCTCCAAGGGATTCTGGTATATAATACAGGACTTGAAATGTGTACTCGAACGTACGTGAAGTTAGCGTCTCACAAAACCGTGGTATAAAAACAGATCTACTTGTTAAAATGTTTCATTTGTTCTTGTATACGAAAGTGACTTCTTGAAATTCATGTTTCTAGTACATAAGAGTTAGAAATTTGTTTGTAAAACTATACCTATTATAGTTTTCTAAAAGTGTGTCTCGTTTGTTTAGAAATACCTAGAAAAGGAATCATTTGTTATGAAAACATAGATTTTTAGTGTAGAGTCTAAGATAGACAAGTATACATATAATCTAAGAAAATGTTTAGTTTATACATGCATCACAACAATTTATATTTCAAAGGATGGAATATAACATATTTTGTATATATAAAAGTTCCCTATATAGTTTATAAATCACATGCGATTTGGATATATAAAAGCACATAAAATAATTGTTTATGTAACACACGATAATACTCGTGTGTTTACTTGTATTCCCCCCCTAGAGAGCATATAAAAGCATTTAGAATATTTAAAAATATTGATTAAGGGGTATGAAACTCACTTGATTGATTGGGGAAAACGAGAAGAAAATCGAGCAGAACTTCGGCTCGTGAAAGTTGATTTTCTCGGGATTCTCGGGAATCTCGGGAATCTCGGGAGAGTAGAACCTTCCTTCGGAACTTGAGTGTGAAAACCGGGGCTTCGGGAGGGCTTCGGGAGCTTAACCGCATAGTTTCAGCACGAGAGAGGGAAGAATGGAGCACCTAAACCCGGCACCCCAAGAGTTCTATTTATAGGGGGTATTTTTGAGTGCCACGTCGTGGCTAGGGTTGGCCACGTCGTGGGGAACAAGCCTATCCTCTTCCATGGATTGGACGCCCTCAGTCACCTGCCGGGTTGCGGCAAAACAGTGCCACGTCGTGGGGAGGCCTGACAGCCTCGGATTTTGGACCCCGAACTTGTAAAATCCATAACTTTCGCGTACGAGCTCCGTTTTCGACGTTCTTTATATGCACGCGTAGCTGAAAATATGATCTACAACTTTCGTTTAGACTTCATCGGCAAATTTTGACTTTATTTTTAATTATTTATTTTTAACGGGCCGGGACACGAAAAGTCCGTATAAAATTCATAACTTCTTCATCCGATGTCCGTTTTCGTCAGACTTTTCGCTGTTGCGCTACTAATGTTGAGACCTTCGATTCTCATTTAGGTTGTTTTGGTCAAAAGTCTCTCGAGCTCTATTTCGAGTTTTTAGCTGTCTACTGCTATATTCGGATCTTGGAAAAATCATAACTTCCTCATACGAAGTCAGATTTGGACGTTCTTTTTGTGTACGCTCATGGTTTAATGTTATCTATAACTTTCATTTAGATACCTAAGGCTAAATGCTATCGTATTGAAACTTCGCGTTTTCCGTTTAATCGGTGTTGTCGGTTTTGTCGGAAATCTTAGAATGGTCATAACTTCTTCGTTGTAACTCGGATTTTAGTGTTCTTAGTATTTATGTAAACCTTGACACAATGTCTAACATAATAGATATTCTTATAAATATTTTTACATATTTCATCTTCGAAGTTAATTTCATTATTTCAAAAGTAGCTACAATACTTGAATTTTTAGGTCATTACAAAGAGTTGAAATATCGGGTTGTCACACATAAGAGGGTTTAAATAGGTGCAAAAACCTAAAATTAGGGTTTTCCCCCAAACAGGCAAACTCACCGAGTCCAGTGTATGGACTCTCCAAGTATCTGGCTAAATACGCGTGCTCATCCCATCTCTACTCGATGAGTCGGGCAACAGACTCGTCGAGTTCCTCTCAAATAAAAATGGAAATCAACTTATTTAAACTACCGGGAATGGGGCGCTACAACTCTTCCCCACTTGTCTCAGACTTCGTCCTCGAAGTCTACTGCTGCTAAATCTTGGAACAACTCTGGATAGTGCTCCCTCATCTCTTCCTCTGCCTCCCACGTCCACTCAGACCCCTTCGGGTGCTGCCACTGCACCTTCACTAACTGAATCACCTTGTTCCTCAAGGTCTTTACCTTCCGATCTAAGATCACAACTGGTCTTTCGACATAATTCAGGCTGCTATCAACCTGAATATCTTCCATGGGTACAATCGCCGACTCGTCCACAAAACACCTCCTCAACTGAGAAACATGGAAGGTGTTGTGGATCTAGCTAAGCTCTGCTGGAAGATCCAATCGATAAGCAACCCGACCCACCCAGGCCAAAACCCTAAAAGGACCAATGAACCTGGGGCCCAACTTGCCCCTCTTCCGAAACCTGATGACACCCTTCCAGGGTGATACCTTCAGGAGGACCATATCGCCTACCTGGAACTCCAAATCTGAATGTCTCCTATCAGCGTAACTCTTCTGCCGAATCTGCGCAGTCTGTAGTCTACCACGGACCTGCTGGATCAACTCTGTCGTTTTGAGCACCACTTCAGTGCTCCCAGTGACTCGCTGACCGACCTCGCCCCAACAAATTGGGGTCCTGCACTTCCTCCCATAGAGCATATCAAAAGAGGTCGATCAATACTCAAGTGGTAGCTGTTGTTATACAAAAATTTCGCTAACGAAAGATACGTATTCCAACTGCCACCGAAGTCTAGAACACATTCCCGTAGCATGTCTTTGAGAGTCTGAATCGTTCTCTCGCTCTGCCCGTCCGTTTGAGGAGGGACAGCGGTGCTGAAATGGAGACGAGTACCCATCTCGTCGTGAAACCGCTTCCAGAATCTAGAAGTAAAACGGACATCTCGATCTGACACTACTGAGACAGGCACTCCATGCCGTGCCACTACCTCTCTCACGTAAATATCGGGTAGCTTCTCGGCCGATATACTCACCTAGATTGGTATGAAATGAGCAGTCTTCGTCAACCGATCCACTATAACACATATGGAATCCACCCCACGCGTAGTCCTGGGAAGCTTAGTGATGAAATCCATGGTGATATCCTCCCATTTCCACATTGGAATGTCTAGCGGCTGCATCTTGCCATGAGGTCTCTGGTGCTCTGTCTTGACCTTCCTGCAGGTCAGGCATCTTTCTACGTACCAGGCGACATCCCGCTTCATGCAGGGCCACCAGTAGTCGGGTCGAAGATCTCTATACATCTTTGTTGCCCCTAGATGGATGGAAAACCGAGACTTATGAGCCTCATCCATCAACACTTGCCGTACTCCACCCCAGTACGGCACCCAAACTCTCCCATGAAGGGTCAACAATCCTCTACTATCATAGTCAAAAGAAGCTACTCGGCCCATAATCCTCTCACACTTCTGCCTCTCCTCCTTGAGGCCCTCTACCCGCGCCTCCTTGATTTGCTCCAATAATGGAGTAACCACCGTCATCCTCAAACAAATGTCTCTGATCGGGGCCATTACTGCCTTGCAGCTCAGGGCGTCGGCCACTACGTTGGCCTTCCCTGAGTGATAAAGGATCGCACAGTCATAATCCTTCAACACATCCATCCACCACCTCTGCCTCATGTTCAGATTCGGCTGATCCATGAGGTACCTCAAGCTCTTATGGTCCGTGTAAATGGTACACCGGACCCCATAGAGGTAATGTCTCCAATCTTGAGAGCAAACACCACTGCCCCCAACTCCAAATCATGCGCAGGATAGTTAGTCTCGTGGGGCTTCAATTGTCTCGAGGCGTAAGCTATCACACGGTCTCTCTGCATCAGCACTGCCCCCATACCTGTGATCGAGGCGTCATAGTAGACTACGAAGTCCTCTATTCCCTCTGGCAGGGTAAGGATCGGTGCCTCGCACAATCTCTGCCTGAGGGTCTCAAACGCTACCTGCTGCTCAGGCCCCCAACGAAACGCCACCGACTTCTTGGTTAGTCGAGTGAAAGGCACCGCTATCTTGGAGAAATCCTGAATGAATCTCCTGTGATACCCCGCCAAGCCTAGGAAGCTCCGAATCTCGAATGGAGACTTCGGGACCTCCCACTGCATTACGACCTCTATCTTGGCCGGATCTACCAAAATACACTTCTGGTTAATGAGGTGTCCAAGGAATTACACCTCGCGCAACCAAAACTCGCACTTGGAGAATTTCGCAAAAAGTCTCTCCCACCTCAAAACTTCTAACACCTCTCTCAGGTGTTCCTCATGTTGCTCCTGAGTCTTGGAATACACCAAGATATCATCTATGGATACTATCACAGACCGATCCAACATCGGCCTGCATACGCGATTCATGAGATCCATGAACGCGGATGGAGCGTTGGTGAGCCCAAACGACATCACCACAAACTCATAATGACCATACATGGTCCTGAACGCGGTCTTCTACACATCCTCGCCTCTAACCCGCATCTGATGGTATCCGGAGCGTTAATCGATCTTGGAGAACCAAGACGCCCCTGGAGCTGATCAAACAAATTATTTATTCTCGGAAGTGGGTAGTGGTTCTTCACCGTTAACTTATTCAGCTCCCGATAATCTATACACATACAGTGCGACCCGTCCTTTTCCTTCACAAACAAAATCGGTGCACCCCAGGGTGAAATACTCGTCCTGATAAAACCCTTGTCTAACAGCACTTGCAGCTGCGTAGACAACTCCTGCATCTCTGGGGGTGCCAACCGAAACGGTGCCTTGGCTATCGGAGCCGCACCGGGAATTAGGTCGATCCCAAATTCGACCTGCCTCTCAGGAGGTATTCCCAGCAAATCCTCTGGAAATACATTTGGGAATTCTCGCAACACCGGGACATCGTCAACTGCCGTCTTACCTTCCTCCCGGGCATCTAAGACATAGGCTACATAACCGACGCAACCCTGCTGAAAATAGCGCCTCGCTCTCACCGCTGAACACAGAACTGGTCCGCGTTGTGGCCTCTCGCCATGTATCCCTAACTCTCCCCCACTGGGAGTGAGAACCCTCACTAATTGCAGCTCACAATCTATCACCGCCCCATTGGGGCTCAGCTAATCCATGCCTACTATGACCTTATTCCCTCGCAGGGGGATAGGGACCAAATCCACTGGAAACTGTTCATCGAATAACTACAGAGAACACCCTCTGTGTACCCTTGCAACCCTAACGGTCCTATCAACTGCTATCTCGACCTCAAGTGGACAATCTAGCTCCCTTGGAGCTCTGCTAAACCTCTTGCTAAGTGCAAGAGAGACGAATGACCGGGTAGCCCCCGAATCAAACAACACTGTAGCTGAAATGTCGTTCACTAAGAACGACCCTGTACAAAACATATACCCATAAGAAAATAAATAATAAAAAGATGCAGAGGTAAGAGAGAATTACATACCCGTCACCACATCAGGAGTTGCCTTCGCCTCCTCTGCTGTCAGCTAGAAAGCCCTACTTTTCGCCACTAGCGTCTCAGCTCGGCCCTGACAGCCATCTGTAATCCTCAAAGTAGCAGGGGCAGGTGCTGACACCTTCCCTGCAACCGCTAAACTCAGACACTGGGACTTTTTATGTCCCCTCTGGTTGCACTGAAAGCAAATCATATCTGACACTGCAATAGTGGTGGTAGTGGCTGTACAATCTCTGCTCAGATGCCCCGTTCGGCTGCACTTATAGCAGCCGGAACTCCTTGCCTTGCACACCTCGTCGTGCAATCTCCCACACTTTCCACATCGGCTGTGGCTCTGCTGACTTCTAGATCTATGATCAGAAACCTTGGGCTTTTTGCCTGAACCCCCTGTACCCGAAGCTGCCTCCGACTTCCTCTTCCTTTCCATCTCAAGGTCAATCTCTCGTTCTCGAGCTCTGGCGATCATGACATCCAGCGTTTTACAGATGGACCGACTCACAAACTGGCGGATATCACTCCGCAGCATCTCATGATAACAGGCCTTCTTCATTTGCTCATCGGCTGCATACTGAGAAACGAGAAGTGCCCTCTCTCTAAAGTTGGCTGTAATTTCCGCCACTGACTCTGTGGTCTAGGTCAAATCCTGAAACTCATGTGCTAACTACTGCACCTCAATAACCGGTGCGAACTCAGCTCTGAACCTGGTAGAAAAGTCTGCCCAGGTCATGGCATCCAAAGCCGCGTCATCCTCGATGGCATGACCAACCTCCTCCCACCAATCCCGTGCTTTGTCCTTCAGAAGACAGGACGCTAATCTGACCTTGTCCCCCTCAGGACACCTGCTTGAGCGGAATGCGTTAGCCACGTCCGCCAACCACCTGGTACTCGCTATGGGGTCTCGCGCCCCATGGTAGTACAAAGCTCCACATGCCCGGAACTCCCTAAAAGTAAGCGTGCGCGACCCCATCATGGCCGCTACCTCAGCACGAAAGGTGCCTAGCTTCTCCTCCATCAACTCTAGTATACCCTCCTTGATCGAACCAAAGATCACTGGAGTCTGCTCAAGAATGATACGAGTGACTTCTGAAGTGAAGAACTCTCTAGTCTGCTCATCCAACTGTTCGGCTCCTGAGCCTGATCCCGACCCCTCTCCGGCACCTGAACTGCCGCTTGCTGGTCTAGAGCGCAAAACCACCATTCTGAAAACACATTACGATAAACGTCAGAAACACTGATATATCTCGAGGGATCACTACTACTACAGAACTTCCGGTCTCATCTCAACCTTCCTTGATTCGAGTACAGATCCTCTGGTTCCAGTAGTATGGGCCCCCTACTACCTTCCACATCTATCCGTACTTTCCTCAAGAACTGCCTCGACTCCACCCAACCACTACTACTGCTGTCGATCTCTACTACACTCATCCTAGGCTTGCCCTAGGGAAATCTTTGACTCAACCCTTACCAGTCCTCAGCTGCTGAAGGCATCCTTGTGATGCCAATTAGTCATGACCTGAATACCATCACATGTGGCGAGGCTCAGATAATCCTTCGAGTACAGAACTCGTCCCCACAACGGTTAGACTCAAACAAGAGCTGCACAGTAGGGCCAAATCCAACACTCTGAGATTATTCAACCCTGTTCACATGTGTTGTGGCACATTCACCTAACGACTAACTCCCATCACTCAGAGTCCCACAAAGCACAAAGCATGTAGCATTCGGACACGAAACTACTCAAGCAATTCTACCCTCATAATGAGAAGTTGTACTAGCATACAATGATAAGCTCGTGTTATCAGGCATAACCTAAACAGGCTATCCTACTGCTGTCTACTCGATACTAGCATGCAATTCTCATAAAGCTGGAATACACAAAGTAGGCACATAAGGCATCCTCCTAGATCCTTAGTCCGATACTAGCATACTTCTCTATTGAAACTGAAACAATTAATCATAATATAAACTTGTATGGGTAATTTGGGAGTACTTACTTGAGCTCGGCTGATTGCATGCACCACACCCTTTTCTCTTTAACAAAACTCTTTTCATTTCTAAGTTCTTTTTCAAAATGCTTTTCTTTTGAAAACCTTTTTCCATTTCCTTAGTTTGAGTTCAGATGCACCCGAGAGTGTATCCGAATCCCTCAAACTAAGGCTCTGATACCAACTTGTAACATCCAAAAATACGACCCAAAATTTTTTGTTTTATAGTGTTAAAAATCGTGATACTGAAAACCATAATATATAAAACGTATGACATAAATCTCAAACATAATAAAATGTATCATATCAAACTGAATTAAACATGTGAAGATGTCTAATCAACTCCTAGGAAAACTGCTGAAGCTGTGGTGTGTGCGATGCTATCAACCCGAGCTCTTCCCTTCTATTGCGGAAGTACCTGAAACTAAAACTGAATCTGTAAGCATTAAGCTTAGTGAGCTCCCCCAAACTACGACATACCATGCAATCACATATAACAACTATTGGGCCATGCTCACTGCATCGGACCGAAGTCCGGAAACTGCATGGGACTGAACTCCGGAACTAACCAGGGCCTTGCCCTCTGCATCAGACCGAAGTCCAGAAGCTGCATCAGACCGAAGTCCAGAACTACCGAGGCCTTGCCTCCTGGATCGGACCCAATTCCGGAACTAACTGCATCGGACCGAAGTCCGGAACTACTGAACATAGCATAGCATAAACATATCAACTAGCATGAACATATATACTGCATACTGCATAGGGCCGTAACCTAGAACAGGTAACACATAAATCCGTCTGAGACACGAAGGCATGAAACACCCTAACTACTGCATCGGAACGAAGCCCGGGAACTACTGCTAACTAGTCGTGTCGGCATTGTGGCCGTAGACCCATTCCTACCGGAAGGAAACTCACCTCGTGCACTGGCTGCTAAATGAACTGCTATGGAAACTGTCTGCTGCTGCTCCGGTACCTCCTCGGCAGAAAAGATGACCAATAGAGTGTGTATTCTGGATCTACTTCCTCTTCCTTGAACTCTCCAACTTTCACCTTCTCCTTCTTAATCCAAAGATGTCTTCACAAACAATAAACACACACACACTCACTAAGAAAATGGCTAGGGTTTTGTTAGTAGGTGCTCTGGGGTGAAAGGGATGAGTTTGGGCGCATAAGAGGGTTTAAATAGGTGCAAAACCCTAAAATTAGGGTTTTCCACCAAACAGTCAAACTCGTCGAGTCCAACATATGGACTCGTCGAGCATCCGGCTAAATACGCGTGCTCATCCCATCTCTACTCGATGAGTTAGGCAATAGACTCGTCGAGTTCCTCTCAAACAAAAATGGAAATCAACTTATTTAAATATATACCGGGAATGGGGCACTACATGTTGAGATGGGGATATCTATTGGAATCAGTAATTACTAAGTGTATGATTTAAAAATTGTACACGGTTAGGATCTTATAGCCTTAGAGTAATTGATTTGGCATTATTTCTTGTTCCTTTTCTGGTTGTGGTTCTAGGGTAGAGTCTGTTATTCGACAGTCTGTTTGGTCCTGTTCTGTGTATAACTTGCATGCATAAGGCAACCGAAAGTAAGAGTGAAATTTCTAGCATAAGTGATGGTGTTTGGGTTGAACGTTATATGACAGTTCTATGGGTAGGAGTGTTACTGCACGAATACTGCTTGCTTTGCGCTTTGTGGAACTCTTAGCTGATGAGAGTTAATCACTAAGTGAATACATCGATATCCATGAGGTGGGTGACTGGAATTATGGGGAGTTCTTCAGCAACTGATGGCAGGGTGAGGACGGAATATTGGAGAGCCTTGGAAGTGTTGCTGTAACATCCGGATTTCCAGGTACATTATTTATTCATTTATTTTGGAGATTTTGAGAGGGACTCGGCGAGTTTATGCTTAGACTCGCCGAGTAGAGTCGCGATTTTCCATCCGGGTTAATGACCGGACTCGGCGAGTCGACTAGTGGACTGGCGAGTACGCGCTGTTTAATGAAGCCCTAATTCCCCGGGTCTGAGCCCTATTTAAAGGGCTTTATAGCCTCCATTTGCGGCTACCTGTCCAGAGAGAGTACCCCTTTCGATCTTGAGCGTGTTGTTAGAGAATTAGAGCTCCTTTGTTCATTTTTGAGGTGGATTAGCTAAGGAAGAAAGGGTTTCCAGCAAGAAGGGGGCAAGAGGACTTCATTCCGGAGAGCTTTCAGCTTGAATCTTCATCTTTGAGTTATAAACTCGAGTCCATTCTCGTATTTTGTTGTTATAGTTGAATTTAGGGTTTCTTCATGCTTTATTTAGCTTGGATCTAGAGAAAGAGAGGTCCCATGGTGAAATGATACATAGATCTGGACCCTAAGAGGTCCAGAGGGTCCTTTCCATTCGACTTTATGCTTTCCCCTTGGAGTAATGAACTAGGGTTGTCATGAAATGAGGGATTTCACTCAAATGAGCATAGAGAACCTTACATGAGTGCCCAAGATTTGACCTTTACGAGATTATGATCTATGGATTGGAGGAGCAGATCTAACCTTAGAAGGTCAGATGAATGTTGTCATGGGAGCAACTCGTCGAGTCCATAAGTAGACTCGACGAGTCGAGTTGGGGTTGCCCCGCGATTCGTTGCCGAGTAACTCGACGAGTGAAGAGGGAACTCGTCGTGTCTGAGAGGTTTAAAATGATTCAGAGAACCCGCATGGACTCGCCGAGTCACTCGTATGAACTCGACGAGTCGGGTCAAAGTTTGACCGTTGACTTTTGTTGACTTTTAGGGTTTGGTCAACAATGGGGCCTTTGTGTCAAGAGAGGGGTAAAATGGTCTTTTACCCTTCTGAGGGTGCCAAGAGAGGGTTGAGTCTGGTCTCGAGGATTATATTTATGAGAGTATTTACGTTATGTGATTAGGCGGAGGCTAGACCATATTTCTACCGAGTTAGAGATTTACCGAGACATCCGAGGTGAGTCTTCTCACTATACATTACCTAGAGTGGTATTATGAGTTGATCGGAGGGTCTTATGTGCTATGTATGAGATTATGTGCTATGAAAGAGTTTATGTGCTATGTGATATATGTATGTTATATGATTGTAGAGACCGGGCCAGAGGGTCCAACGATACAGACCGGACCGAAGGGTCCAACAATACAGACCGGACCGGAGGGTCCAACGATTCAGACCGGTCCAGAGGGCCCAACGAGCTATGACCAGACCAGAGGGTCCAACGAGCTACTGGAATGGAGGGTCCCGCTGAGACACCTCGACTAGAGGGTCGTGCTATAGCCTCGAGTGGCGTATGTGTTGTATGCTGTATTTTGGGGAACTCACTAAGCATTTATGTTGTGTTATGTGTTTCAGGTGCTAGCAAGGACCATGGGAAGGCGCCGGCGTGAACCGTACACACAAAGTGGATATTTGTCTATGATCTTGGGAATATGTTTTGAGTAATAACAATTGTGAAATACTCTTTTGAGAATGTTTTTAAATGTAATTTTGGTTGTTGAAAAATGAAAAATTTGTTTTGAAAATTACGTTGTTACTAGTTGGTATCAGAGCCTTGGTTTGAGGGACTCGGATGCACCTTTGGGCGTATCTGAACTCAAACTGAGGATTTGAGAAATTTTCAACAATAAGAACTAAATTTTCTAAAAGAGCAAGAAGTTTTGAGACAACCAGAACAAAGCAGTGTGTACGGTCTGCTAGCGCCCGAACGGTGAATCCACAAAATACCCTTACGTTATGTGTTATGAGATATGCTATGTTATGTTATGCATGCTAGAGTAGGCTAGGTATTCATATTAGGACTTGAGTGGCCTGATTTGTGATGCCTTAGGCTAGGAGATTACTGCTGCTATGAGATGCCTTGAGAGTGAGTAGGTAGCAGTGAGGAGCTCATGAGAGGTCTACCAGAGGGTAGCCAATGCATAGCGAGAGTAGAGTACTTGCGATCCGGAATCCAAGGAGGAGGACTTGGGGTGAATGCGGATGCGGTGTGGTCGGTAGTATAGGGCCCGTACTACCGAAGACACCGGATCGATGAGCAGTCCAAGTAAGAATCCTTAGGATGATGGAGGACGAGTAGGGTTGCATTATCAAGTGCGAGCATGCTCGATCGAGTCTCTGGTATCTTTTTGTTATATTTTAGAGACATCTTGGTGAGTGCATGTCATACTCCAGAGAGCGACGGAGTTAGCGATGACGAAATTCGTAGGATGATTCGTGATAAGGTAGCCGCAACCATACGTGAGGTCATATACGAGATGTTTGGGTCTATCGAGAACACGTTGATTGAGAAGTGATGTCATGGTTCGAGTACCATGATAAGTAGCAGATTGAGAAGTGATGTCATGGTTCGAGTACCATGATAAGTAGCAGATTGAGAAGCGACGTCATGGTTCAAGTACCGTGATAAGTAGTCGATTGAGAAGGGATGTCATGGTTCGAGTAGCATGATAAGTAGCAGATTGAGAAGCGACGTCATGGTTCGAGTACCCTGATAAGTAGCAGATTGAGAATTGATGTCATGTTTTGAGTACCATGATAAGTACCAAATTGAGAAGTGATGTCATGGTTCGAGTACCATGATAAGTAGCAGATTGAGAAGCGATGTCATGGTTCGAGTACCGTGATAAGTAGCGGATTGAGAAGTGACGTCATGGTTGAGTACCATAAGTTGCAGCAGATCGAGAGGTGGTCACCCGGTCTGAGAGTCATTATTGGTGACGGTTAGTGTTTATGGCTGAGTTTTCCTTTAACAACAACCATCACTCTAGCATTAATATGCCACCCTTTTAGCTGTTGTATGGGAGGAGGTTTCGGACCCCCATTTTCTGGGGTGAGGTAGGGAAACGTGTGATGGGTAGTACAGAGATAGTGCTTCAGACGACAGAGCAGATACAACAGGTCAGGCAGAGGTTGTTGACCACTCAGAGTCACTAGAAGAGTTATGTGGACAGGCGACGATCCGATCTCGGATTCCAGGTCAGTGATTTCATGCTTCTGAAGGTATCTCCTTGGAAAGGAGTGATCCGAATCAGGAAGAGGGGCAAGCTGGGGCCTCGGTATATTGGGACGCTTAGAGTGATCATGAGGGTGGGCAGGGTAGCGTATCACTTGGAGCTACCTGCGGAGTCGGACCAGATTCATGATACATTCAACGTGTCACGACTGAGGAAGTGTATAGCCGATGAGTCGGTAGTGGTACCCCTGGAGGATATCTAGGTGGACGCGAGTCTGAATTATGTCGAGAGGGTGCTGTGATGCTACGGGGAGCCGTAGTACTCACTAGTTAGTGAGAGGGTGCTGTGATGCTACGGGGAGCCGTAGTACTCACTAGTTAGCGAGAGGGTGTTGTGATGCTACGGGGAGCCGTAGTACTCACTACGAGGAGCCGTAGTACTCACTAGTCAGCGAGAGGGTGTTGTGATGCTATGGGGAGTCGTAGTACTCACTAGTTAGTGAGAGGGTGTTGTGATGCTACAGGGAGCCGTAGTACTCACTAGTCAGCGAGAGGGTGTTGTGATGCTACGGGGAGCCGTAGTACTCACTAGTTAGCAAGAGGGTGTTATGATGCTACGGGGAGCCATAGTACTCACTAGTTAGCAAGAGGGTGTTGTGATGCTACGGGGAGCCGTAGTATTCACTAGTCAGCGAGAGGGTGTTGTGATGCTACGGGGAGCCGTAGTACTCACTAGTCAACAAGAAAGTGTTGTGATGCTACGGGGAGCCGTAGTACTCACTAGTCAGCAAGAGGGTGTTGTGATGCTACAGGGAGCCGTAGTACTCACTAGTCAGCGAGAGGGTGCTGTGATGCTACGGGGAGCCGTAGTGCTCACTAGTCAGCAAGAGGGTGTTGTGTTGCTACGGGGAGCCGTAGTACTCACTAGTCATCGAGAAGGTGTTGCGATGTTGCGGGGAGTCGTAGCACTCGCTAATCAGAGTGTGGCGCAGAGGAGTATTTAGGTTTCGGTAACCTTACTATTTGAGTCTTCTGGAGCCTGGTTGCCGAACCAGGGGCAAGATGGAGGTCTCCGTGTCAGTTGGGAATTGATATATCCTTGGTTGGGTGGGGATTTTTTTAATCAGAAGGAATTGGGAGAAGGTGTGTGCTTAAATTCGCGAATCTTGGGTCATGAGTTGAGTGCCAGGTTGGAATTGAGTGGTTCCAAGCCTGCTGTTGAATCAGCCTCTCGAGTTTGAGTCTGGATTCGTCCGTCTATTGAGTAGGCAAGATGAGGTTTCATCTTTATGGGTTTCAGTTTGAAGAATATTTATCTTCATCTGATTCATTGACCAGAGTGGGTTAGTATCGTTGGTATGGGGATTCTCGCAGGGCGCATGAAACCGGAGGGTGGACGATGACCAAGGGTTGGACGCGAGACGATTCTAGATAGGTTGCATCACTCGCTTGGGATAAAGTGAACTTCGTGACTGTGTGTCGCAATAAGCCGAGATAGTCATCGTGAGAAGCGAGTCGATGAGACGTGTTGGTTTGCAATAAGTAACCTTGGAGGTTCATCTTTTAGGTTGGGAGTTGACCTGGTGCTCGATATTGGGAGGGAAATCTGAGAGGAAGTCGGGGCTTATGTTTACGGAAGTCAGAGGACACTAACAAGGGAGCGTGGTCTTCTTGTGTTGGAGGTCAGATTTTTTAGATTCATTCCTTCCGATAAGTTCTGGTAGTTATTCAGGCGGTGGATCATCGATAGGTTTTGATCTTGCAATTTCTCTTGAGTTCAACCGGAATCGATTGAAGAATCAGGGTGGATAGTGAGTTCTTAGAATCTGTTAATCGATGAGAGATTAGCAAGATGTTTTTCCGAGGGTGGTCTGGCAAGGAGATAGACCGTTAGGATTCCAGTTCTGATGAGTCAGATCGAGTACCACAGTGGCAGCTGGGTCTGCCCCTTCTTGAATGAGAATCCCTGGTAGGGACGAGTGTTGTAGAGAAGTGATTGTGCATGGCATGAGGACCTTCGGTAGTGTTTCGCGATTTGTTGGTATCAGTCTATGTGTTGGTAAGGAGCGACTTCGAGGACGAAATCTATTTCAAGTGGGGGAGAATTATAACATCCGGATTTCCAGGTACATCATTTATTCATTTATTTTGGAGATTTTAAGAGGGACTCGGCGAGTTGATGCTTAGACTCGCCGAGTAGAGTCGCGATTTTCCATCTGGGTTAATGACCGGACTCGGCGAGTCGACTAGTGACTCGGTGAGTCCGTGCTGTTTAATGAAGCCCTAATTCCCCTGGTCTGAGCCCTATTTAGAGGGCTTTATAGCCTCAATTTGCGGCCACCTGTCCAGAGAGAGTATCCCTTTCGATCTTGAGCGTGTTGTTAGAGAATTAGAGCTCCTTTGTTCATTTTTGGGGTGAATTAGCTAAGGAAGAAAGGGTTTCCAGCAAGAAGGGGGCAAGAAAACTTCATTCTGGAGAGCTTTCAGCTTGAATCTTCATCTTTGAGGTATAAACTCGAGTCCATTCTCGTATTTTGTTGTTATAGTTGAATTTAGGGTTTCTCCATGCTTTATTTAGCTTGGATCTAGAGAAAGAGAGGTCCCATGGTGAAATGATACATAGATCTGGACCCTAAGAGGTCCAGAGGGTCCCTTCCATTTGGCTTTATGCTTTCCCCTTGGAGTAATGAACTAGGGTTGTCATGAAATGAGGGTTTTCGCTCAAATGAGCATAGAGAACCTTGCATGAGTGCCAAAGATTCGACCTTTACGAGATTATGATCTATAGGGAAGCTAGATCTATGGATTGGAGGAGCATATCTAACTTCAGAAGGTCAGATGAATGTTGTCATGGGAGCAACTCGCCGAGTCCATAAGTAGACTCGACGAGTCGAGTCGGGGTTGCCCAACGATTCATTGTCGGGTAACTCGACGAGTGAAGAGGGAACTCGCCATGTCTAAGAGGTTTAAAAGGATTCAGAGAACCTGCATGGACTCGCTGAGTCACTCGTATGAACTCAACAAGTCGGGTCAAAGTTTGACCGTTGACTTTTGTTGACTTTTAGGGTTTGGTCAACAATGGGGCCTTTGTGTCAAGAGAGGGGTAAAATGGTCTTTTACCCTTTTGAGGGTGCCAAGAGAGGGTTGAGTCTAGTCTCAAGGATTATATTTATGAGAGTATTTACTTTATGTGATTAGGCAGAGGCTAGACCATATTTCTACTGAGTCAGAGATTTACCGAGACATCCGAGGTGAGTCTTCTCACTATACGTTACCTAGAGTGGTATTATGTGTTGACCGGAGGGTCTTATGTTCTATGTATGAGATTATGTGCTATGAAAGAGTTTATGTGCTATGTGATATATGTATGTTATATGATTGTATAGACCGGGCCGGAGGGTCCAACGATACAGACCGGACCGAAGGGTCCAATGATACAGACCGGACCAGAGGGTCCAACGATTCAGACCGGGCTAGAGGGCCCAACGAGCTATGACCGGACCAGAGGGTCTAACAAGCTACGAGACTGGAGGGTCCCGCTGAGACACCTCGACCAGAGGGTCGTGCTATAGCCTCGAGTGGCGTATGTGTTGTATGCGGTATTTTGGGGAACTGACTAAGCATTTATGCTTACAGTTGTTGTGTTATGCGTTTCAGGTACTAGCGAGGACCATGGGAAGGCGCCGGCGTGAACCGTACACATAGAGTGGATATTTGTCAATGATCTTGGGAATATGTTTTGAGTAATAACAATTGTGAAATACTCTTTTGAGAATGTTTTTAAATGTAATTTTGGTTGTTGAAAAATGAAAAATTTGTTTTGAAAATTACGTTGTTACAGCTGCAGCAGGTGTAGTCGCGTTGTTTAGCGAGTTTTTGTGCATCAGTTTAGAATGTGACTTAGAGGATTCGGGATGATTCTTGAGAAAAGTATGGATAGGTGTGGAGGGTAGTATTGGGCCCGTACTACTAAAAGCACAAGATCCATACTCGAATCGGGAAGAGTCTTGGAGAATCTAAAGAGCTTGTAGGAGGAGGATTCATGAATATGTTCTGATGATTTGCATGTTGTATACAGTTTGGTGATGAGCACTCAGGGAGGAGCTTTTGGTTCCGGCTCAGGTGTAGGTAATGAGCCGATTAGCAAGCAGATACGGGAGTACATCTCGTCGGAGATTACCCACGGTATTTTGGAGCTGACTCCTGTGATATTTGGTTCGGTCAAGGAAGGGGGATATTGGAGATCTTGGGTGAGCGCTTGGGTGCGTTTTGTGCTGAGGTTATGGTTGTCTTCAGAACTTGTAATCTTTCTTTCCGATAGTTCCGTGTTTGTGGAGCTCTTGTGTTCCATGAGGGAGGGACCCCTTTGTCAATAGGAGGTGGTTAGTGAATGTGGCTAACGCCCCCAGGACGATTCACTGCCTCAAGAAGGCGAATGTCAGATATGCTTCTTGTCTATTGAAGGACAGGGCTCAAAATTGGTGGGAAAAAGTTGGTAGTGAGATGGGTGATGTCATTGTTGATGCTGTGCCATGGGATGACATCGGAGTTTTGTGAGTATTTCGGGGTACGAGACCCTGAATGATATAGTTTCTAGAGCCCAAGAGCGGGAGATCGATTTGGAGGACCTCAGAAAGTGGGGATCAGATCAGGTGCATGTAGCAGAGGGTGTCGGGAAGAGACCCAAGACTTCTGATCAGCATTTGAGAGGCCAACAGGGCCAGGGTCAGTGCAGTATGTGCGGAAAATTGCATGATGAAGTTGTCATTCCAGGGGTATGGGTTATCACACCCTAAATCCAAGAACGGCGGAAACGTTCTAGGGTAGAGGACGTCATGTATAGTATCACAACATAGAATAATAGTAAACAAGTAAACAACATCATCCATTGCATTAATAATATAAATTTAATATAAGTGTGTTCTGTGGTTTATAAGACACCAAAATATGAATCAAAATAAAAGATGGGTCTTGTATATGCTCCATCTTCTCAAAAGTTGGCCTTGGTACCTGTCTACTGATGACTTGAGAATACAAGTTATTTAGAAATATTTTATCAACATTAAAGCTGGTGAGTTCATAAGTATTTAGTGTCGTAATTTGTATAAAAATGATTGTAAGTGCTTGAATGTAAAAGTTTGTATCACCTAGAAAATCCTATATTTTCTATTAGTATAAAGGCAACCTTCTACCAAGGCATCAAGTGTACTGTATGTCTGTACATTGTAAATGTGAGTATTTTTCCCAAACGTGACTATCGTTAGTAAAATATAGTTTTACATTACCCTTTTTGTGAGGAGATCACAAGCTAGATGTAATGGGAAAATAATGAAGTAGTGTAGTATAATGATATTATAACTATTGATGTACTAACTACCTTAAACCAATTGTTAATTAAGGTGTAATGTGATGTAATTGTAACCATACTTGATCGACCTAGTGAAATACAACGCTCGAAGACGTCGAGATGTTATGACATTCATCACCCAAAGACCTGCAGGTCCCACTGTAGCTAGCAACAAGGTGTATGATGGTCAGTCTAGTATAGATCTATACACGAATGCATGCTCTCCCTTCAGGAGACTCTGGATACAAGACGAGCCATGACAGCGATGCCATGCCCCGAAGTAGTGCCTCACATTTATGATATAGTGTGTATGTAGTGTATGTACTAGTGTAGTGTATGTCTTCCCTAATTCTCATCATAGTAAGTTCTCTAGTATAGTATATAGTGTGTATGAAGAGTATGTACTAGTGTAGTGCATGTCTTCCCTGATTCTCATCATAGTAAGTTCTCTAGTATAGTATATACTGTGTATGAATAGTATGTACTAGTGTATGTTCTCTTTGTCTAGTGAGTAGTATGTTCCCTCTGACTCTCGTTATAGTATGTTTAGTTGTATACTGTAGTGTATGTATTGTTTATAGTATGTATTGACTCATGTATGAACTGACTCTTTATATGTTTCATTGTACTAGAAAATAGTTAGTAGTATACCTCTAAACTATACCTATTGTAGTTTACTAGAAATGTTGTTCGTATAACTGAGTGTATTGAAATAAGACACAAGCTTTTATATCTATACATATATACATGATATATAACTAAGGATCAAATAACACTTGGACAAACAATAGGGTACTCTAAGTCCACAACTAAACAAGGAATAAGAAATAGAGAGTATTATCAGTCCTAAGTCCTTCAAACCTTACTTATATAACTATATATGTATTGGACATGATTTGACAATATATAAGTTTAAAGAATTTGAAAGTAAGGATTTGGAAACTAAAACTAAGTTTTATAAAGAGTTTAACATGTAAAAGTGTTTGATAAGCATTTTCAAGTAGTTTTGATGACAAAAACTGTTAAAATATAGTAAATCCATTGGTGTGCTAGTTATTAATCACATGTGATTGATATAATAACTAGTATGATTCAACTTGTATTCCCCCCATAAAATCATTTAAAAACATTTAAAAGGATAATTAAGGGGTATGAACTCACCTGTAGTGAGTGGATTGTATGGAAGTGTTGGACAAGGTGCTAGGTGTCAAGTGAAGACTTGAACACACACAATGATCCTATTAACATATAAAGACATATGTATGCATCTAATTAGTGATTATAACACTAATTAAGTAAGTATAACAACCTAAAGTGTGGAAAACACTTTGGTTTAAATGTTAGAAGGCCATTGGGTTGCATCAAAGGGGTGTAAAGCATTGCATCGGAGTTCACGGCCCAAGGACCACTCTCCATGGAGTTTACGGCCTAGGGTTTACGGCCCTAGTGGGTTTACGACCGTAAACCTATGGAAAACTCCACAAACTTGTAGTTTAAGGTCCTTAGTTCAATGGTGAATGGTTCTAGTCCAAGTTCTAAGCATTAGGAAGGAGTTTAGGGCATCATTGCACCCTTTTATAGAGTTTACGGCCTTGGGAGATACCCTGGCCGTAAACTCCATTCCTTTCTAGATTTATTGATGTTTCTAAGGCATAAAAAAGTTCATTCTAGTATATAAAAGCTACGACAAGAGTACTTACAATTTAGACGCTTGTTTGGGTGTTTAAGGTCCAAGAACACTAGTGTGTGTTCTTGGTGTTTTGAAGAACACTTGAAGATCTATGTAAAAGTGAAGATTTCATGGATGAAATGGTGTATAACAACTAGATAAAAGGTTATAACAACAAATCAAGGGAAGAAACACTTACATTTTTGGAAGATTGGAAGAAGGGTTATGATACTTGAGAGAGAATTATGGGAGTTCTTGAGCTAGGAAGTGAGAAGTGAAGAAATGAAGAGTAAACTCATGCTTTAAGCATGAGTTTACGGCCATAAGGAGTTCATGGCCAAAACTCCAAATGTTTGGCCGTGAACACCAATTCAAGGTGTTATTTGATTTGTTGTTACACCATTATCCTTGAAAATACTTCCTTTTATTCGTTTGTTTGAAGAATTAATATGAAAAACACCAAACGGACTTTAAACCGACTCAAAATTAGCAGAAATGTGTTTGGCTTTTAATTGAAGTGCTTGACTGTAGGGTTTGTACGAATGGAAATTTCGGGTTGTCACATGGCTTGTTTGGTCTTCGAAAGTGTCAGAGGGGCTTTATATTCGCCTGGGTTATTGTGACAACCCAAAGTTCGTTCCATCATTTGTAACCCTTTTCGTTAATCCATTCGTCGTTCTCAATTTCATTTCCGTTTATGTCATTAAATTAAGTCACTAATTTGAGATTGCTATTATGACTTAATGGGTGTCCTAACGCGTTTGGAACTCACAATAACACCCCATTCTTGTAATTGGGAAAATTTTAGAATTGACCATATCGGGTTACGACAACTTGATCGGGTGCGACCAAAAGCCACGTCTAACGTCAGTATCGGGTAGAATTCCACTGTGTCCCGAACTTGGATCCTATTTAAAGCCCAAAAGACTTCAATTTGAAGCTTTTGCACACTCTCTCTCTCTCTAACCTCTCTCCTCAAACACAAGATTTAGGTCCAAAATCATCAAATTAAGGCTCCAATTCATCAAGGTAACTCCCCTAACTCATAGATTAGCATCCTTAACCTTCAAATTCGTGCTTAATCTTTGAAAAAGGACCATATTCATGTGTTTACGGCCCTAGAACTCTCTTGGGCCGTGAACACACATAAAGGGGGTTTTTGAGCCTTAAAACCCTTCCAAACCACCTTTGGAGCATATATATGGATTAATGACTTAATGGAACGGACTTAGAACACCTTGAACTTAACTTTTGGGGAGTAAACTTGAGTTTACTACCCAAGAACATGCTTGGGCCGTAAACTCATTATCATGGAGAGTAAACTCATTTTCAAGTGTTTAAATTCCACTTAAACACACCAATAGCCGTGGATTAAAGTCTAGAATCAACCACAATCGATTTCGGGGCCTTAAACATGATGAAAACCATCCCTTTAAGAGTTCACGGCTGTAAACCCCCTAAGAATGGGTTCCTGGGCCGTAAACTCATATATACAAGTCAAATGATACCCTAAATTCATTCTAAGGCTTGTATAATTGGTTTGAATCACATGTGATAGATCTAGGGCCACAAAATCATGTAAGGAATGGTCACATAGGAGCTTATGGCCGTAAACTCCTAGTTTATAGCCGTAAACTCCATTTGGTAATGTTCTTGATGATTAGATCCATTCCTAAGCCTTAGATTGAATCATAGCAACTTTCCCCAAGTGTTATTTGACCATTTGGCATCATAAAACCCCTCATCCATGAGTTCACGGCCGTGAACTCATGTGGAGTTGGTCTTAGGGCCAAAAACTCCATGAGGAGTTTACTCTTGAAGAGTAAACACATTATCCGAGCCCTATACGTCCGTAGATGTCACCCGGGTCACTCCAAACACTTGATTTGAAGTGTTTTCTTGTATTGGAGTGTATAATCATATCTAATTAGTGATTTAAAGTCTAATTAGATACATTTGTATATCATTTCATAGAACATAGGAACCTTGCACGTTATCAATCCCCGAACCGACACTTAGCATCCAAACTGTCACGTTTTCTCGCCTGGTGAGTTCATACCCCTACCCTTTTTCAATGTTTTTCACTGTTTTCAGGGGGGGAATACAAGCAAAGTACAAGGAATACTTGTACTCAAAACTTCTTTTACATGTGTTGTGATTCATATTACATATGCTTTTAACGTTGACAATCATAACCGAGAACCTTTTGAACTTGTAGAACACATTACTGTATCATTTGTGAAACACGTTATAAAATGTTGTATTTTATATTTTCACAAATGGTTTTCCATATTATATCAGTTAAAAGCATAACATTTGAACTTTGAACATGAAACTTAGTACACTGTTTTGTCCTTGGTAACACTCCACAGAGATAGGCGAGTGGAGGATCATTGTTTGTAACAAGATCTTTCTGTATTATTACTAGTAAATTTGTTATTCCTATAAATTGGAGACACGTCCTCGGTGAACACTCCACAGAGATACGCGAGTGGAGGACCGCACCCATAACCAAAATCTCTTAGATAGGGAGCGTGACTTTAGTGTATAGATCGATACGGGGCTGACTACCCCGCACATGGCTGCTAGCTACAGCTGAACCGAAAGGTTCAAGGGTGACGAAAGTCATAAAGTGATTTGGACTACTTATTGCCATATCTAGTCTATCGTATGGTTATGGAACTCGCAATTTGGATAACAGAGATTTACTTGATAGTAATAATGAATAAAGTAACTAGTTTACTTAGTACATATTAGTTTTATATACGTGTTAAAACTAATACATTTCACAAGGATAACCAGGTTTTCGGTATACATCTTTTACATTACAATTCGGATTGGTAACCAACTTTTAGGAAAATATGGGATTTTCCTAGGGAACATTTGTACCTAACCATATTTGTGTAATAAACCAGATAACTAAACTTTAAAATTCACAGGGGTATTCACGTTTTCAGTATACATCTTTTACATTACATTTCGGATTAGTAACCAACTTTTAAGAAAATATGGGATTTTCTTGGTGTGTAACTTTTTCAGAAACCGAAAGGAAACTTGTAAATTTTCAGAAAACAAAACCGCTTATGAACTCACCAGCTTTATGCTAATTTTCAAACTGCTTGTATTCTCAGGCCCGCATTAGACAGTTACCCGATGATCCTTTTGGCGAAGACGGAGTGCGTAGAAGACATGTCTTACTTTTGTTCATATATATACATATGTATCACACTTGTACAACTTTACTTTCAAACAAATGTAAACTTTCATATGTAATGTAATGGTTGTTTACTTTGCTTACTATGTACATTGGTTATGATATTCAACATGAAGTCACCTCCGCCCCGGAACGATTCCGCCTTGGGTTTCGGGGTGTGACAGTTATAGTAAATTAGAATCCAACAATTCTTTGGTATTGGAAGTGGGATAAGATCCGTCGGTTTAAGGCAAGGGTTATAGTTTTAGTCGCCAGCGGTAAGAGATCAGGGTGTTGGTATAGTATCGTGGGAGGTGATCTGGATTATTAGGTAGGTTAAGATTTCAATGGTATTCGTCAGGGTTTTGGGAATCGGGTGATCAATGAATTTGGCTAGTAATTGAACACTAGTATTGCTCAGCGTAGGGTATGGACGGTTCACGCCAGTTAAGAAAAGATGGATCGGAAATCCATAAGGATTGAAAGGTGGGAAACCTTCGTCGTGACCAAGTGGGGGAGAATTAAGTGGCTGTTCAAATGGAGGTTATGTTGGTGGGAGTTTAGGAAACTCCCAAGTGCAGGTCAACATCACCATTGTTATTCATTTTAGGCTCTAGGATTCGAATGTGTGACCCGAACACCTGATTAGTTACAGGATTCATCTCAGGATGCATGGTATTGTGTTGGTTTGAGTATTGTAAGACCATAATTGGTAACCATGGTTGGTTGGAGGTGATGTAAGACTGCGATGGGATCATAGCAATCGCCAGTTCGAGGTAAACTATTATTAGAAACGGTCGAGTGTGATGGGGAATTAGTTCGTGGCTTGGGCACGTCGGTCAGGGTTGTCAATGAGTATTCTCTGTTTTGGGCCGAGGACCATTGGGTTCTGGGTCAGAGTCGGGCCTGTATAGCTTTAGATGAGTAGGTGTGACATCCCCATTTTCACGGCCAGAAAAGACCGATTTTGTTTATACTTTATAAAAATCAGAGTACCAC
Organism: Lactuca serriola; assembly: GCF_051521515.1. Lineage (NCBI taxonomy): Eukaryota > Viridiplantae > Streptophyta > Magnoliopsida > Asterales > Asteraceae > Lactuca > Lactuca serriola. Next base: position 143,372,993 of record NC_136408.1, on the reverse strand, counting down.
TTTTAATAAAAATGTTGCGGAATTTGTTCCCAGTAAAACATGATAAATATGTTATCAAAGCATTTCCAAAGAAAAGTATTTTTATTCATTTTAAAAAAATTTGGGATGTCATTGTCAATACATAAACATAAACTTAAACATAAACAGAACTTACATTCATTATCACTAGTGATTTATATCTCCTTAATCTCTCAGGGTAATGTGACTTCATATCAACACTTGTGATATAAATAAACTGAGTGGGTCAGGTTGGGAAACCTGGTGAGTACACAGGGTTTTCAACCCACAATAAATAAGTTTATTAACTTTATCTAACCAAACAAACCCGATTACCTGTTCCCGTTATCCTCACTTTACGTCCCTAAAACATCTAACACAAGGGACCTAGTCTAAGGACTTTCATCGGGGTGACAACACATGCTTTGGGAGTTCCTCAGCAATTCATGTCAAATAAGGCAACCATGTGGGGGATGGAGTACTGCTGGTGAGCTCACAATTCAAATAAGCACCTACAGGTTGCGAGCCTGCTAGTGTTCCACTGGACTGTCTAGAATAGTCCGTGGTCGTCATCTATACTCCACTAGATGACTGGATCATCAATAACATCTATATCAAGGCCTTTCATTATTTTATTTGGTCACACAACAACTATTACATCTACCCATGTTTTACCCAACACGTTTTGTAGATATAAAATACATATACAGTTTAAATCATATAAAACGTGTATAAAAATATTTCACCCAGCATAGACAGAAAGTATTCAGACAATATGCACACATAGCATGTAATTTATACTAAATACTTCATATCTATGTGTAAGATGAAAGGAACCATGCACTTACCTGAAAATGTGGTGATTCCGAACTCAGACAGCGCTTCGCTTCTTAAAAAAATAATTTCCTTCGACGAAACCTAGTATTATTACCACTAGAGTTTAGTCTATTATTCGCCGAGACTAATTAATGGTTTAGCTATTATTACTATTATATAAGCGTTAAACAATACTTATACAACCCATAATAATAGCCTAAGTACTTATTATAAGTTCCTAATAACATTACTATAATTAAATAAAAGCTATATTAAAAATAGCGTAGGCGTAGCTCACTTACAGAGTGTTTTATAGAAAACCGGGCTTTGCTTGGAGCAGCGTTCCCGAGCCAAAAAGCTCTTCTTCTCAGAGCCTTCGAGCATTACGGGGCTTCCGCCTCGTGCTAGGGAGGTTCCCTAGGCTTTTCGGGGGGTTTCGGGGCTAGAGAGAGTAAAGAGAAGAAATAATGGGAAAGGTGTGAAGAAAATGAGGGTGAGAGAGATTCTATTCATAGGGTGGGAAATGGATGAACTTGGTGCCATATGTCACCATCTAGTGGCAAGACTTGGGGAGAAAGCAATGGCCAAGATTGTGCCACATCACCCATTTTCGCACATTACACTTCCGACTTCTAAAATCCATAACTTTCACATACGAGCTCCGTTTTTGACGTTCTTTATATCCATGCGTAGGTAAAAATAAGATCTACAACTTTCATTTTGACTCTATTGGCTAATTCTCAACTGATATTAAATGTAATAGTACGAGGAGATTATACTGTTAAATGTCCGCGCAAAATTCATAACTTCTACATACGGACTCTGTTTTTGTCTGTATTTTTACAGTTGGATTCCTATTAATGAGATCTTCAATCCTCATTTAGGTCGTGTAGGCCAAAAACCTCTAGATCTAAAATTCGAGTTTCGGGATGTGCACTACTAAGCCAAATGTTAGAAAATTCATAACTTCCTCATACGAAGTCGGATTTGGGGGTTCTTTTTTTTTTTGTATGTTCTTGGTTTAACATATACTACAACTTTTGTTTAGATTTCTAAGGCTAAAAATTCCTCCATCGTAGATTTACTATTTACGTCTCCTAGTGTTGTGCCCGTTTAGTCGTAAAACTTCGACGGACCATAAGTTATTCATTATAACTCGGATTTCAGCGTTCTTTATATGTACAGAACCCTTGAGACATATTCTATAGCTTGGTTAAGATTATTTATTCTAAATAATATTTTGTTGAAAAATCATTTTCGACCCCTATTATCTCTAAATTGACTAGCCTGGATCTACGGGCGTTATAATACGAACCATGGGCGAGGCCCATGTGATTATGATAGATTAGGTAGGTCCTGGTAGAGACCTTTGGGTCAAGGTATCGGATCTTGAGTTGCAAGATCATGTGGGGGATCAGTGTATGGCGCAGAGGGGTTTTTAGGCTGGGTTGCCTTGCTGTTTGGACTCTTGGGAACCTGGTGGTTAGACCAGGTGCGAGACTGGTACTCTTAGAAATGGTTTAGGGGTAACTATTTTTCGGTTAGGTGAGGGTTCATCAGGAATCGGAAGGTTGTGGTTTGAAATGCAAGTGAATATTCGTGAATCTCGGGTTGTGAGTGGAGTATTGAATTGATTTTTGGTATGATCTCGAGTCGGGTATCGCGTGTGTTTTGTGTAGGATTTTGTTTCAATGGAATAAGAATTGGGGTATCTAAATGCCAAGGGAATCAATCGTAGGGTTCAAGGGTAATGAATGGGTTTCGTTTTGATAGCAATTGAGTTAGTATGTTGTGTCTTGGGATGGTTCTATATGTGGGAGAGCCACATCATGTTTGGAATTAGGAATTGGTAGGTCGTTGGAGACCGGGTATGATATGATACTACATTTCGTTCTGGAGCATTCCTTTAGTAGTAGATTTGGTGGTGTTATGGTTCGGGTATTTACTTCCAGTCGAGGATTTCGTTCAGAAGTTGCATGAGGCGATTGTGTGGGTATATTTTGACTCAGTCTCTAGGAAGGAATCCGGTATTGCAGATAGATGGTAGACAAGTTAGGACCAGGGAGGTCTCAGTTGCTTAAGTAGCTAGGAGGTAGCATGATATTTGAAGCAGTGGTAATGCTCTGGTATTCCTATGTGTGGGGTAGCTTGTTGGTCGGGAAATGCTAAGTCACTTGCAGTGGGTTTGAATAATCTCAGAATAATTGATTTGACTCTGTTGCGTAACTCTTGTCTGAGTCTAACCATTGCAGGGATGAATCTTCTACCCAAAGGATTACCTGAGCCTCCTGTCAAGTATAAGTATCCTACTACTGTTTATTTTTAGAGACCTTGTTCCCATTAAAGCAACAAGATAATCAAGGGTTGGAAGAATTTTGTTTGGTATAAAATTCTATGAGATTGACTTGGTAGCAGTTCAGTGTGAGATGTCTTTCAGGGAGTCAGACCATTTGAGACTTCAAGTTTCGGGTTTCAGGTGAGGTAGGACTGGTTTTCTGGAAGGGATTAAGGATTTGTTCATCATCTGGTTTGAAGAGCTATGCTATGAGTGGTTTCAGTAGATTTGGAAAGGTCGTTGTGTGATCAGATTTGAGGTTGTGTTGTTCAGGCTGTTTGGCATGTCTGGGATTGGTAAGGAATAATTTCAAGGATGAAATCTAATTTAAGTGGGGGAGAATTGTAATGCTTGATATCTGATATAAAGTTGATTCTAGGTTGTTTAAGTGTTCTCCTTGGAACTCGGCGAGTTGGAGCCTTACCTTGGTGTGTCGAGATGTTATTGGCCGAAGAGTTTAATGAACCAACTCGGCGAGTTAAGGTGCCTCAAATCGAAGAGTTGGCACCTGGGTTGGAAACCCTACCTTTTAAGGTGTTGCACCCTATTTAAAGGCCTTAAGTTTCGTTGGCTGGCCTCCCTATCAACCTCCATTGTAATCAAAACGCTAAATCGAGTTGTAGCCCCCATTGTCAAGTATTTAAACCTTGGAAGAAATTTGGGTGTTGATTTTTTGCTTTGTGAAGGAGCTAGAAGATCTTGAACTTTCTACCTTGGAGAAGGAAGTATTGGATCCAGAACCACTAACCATTTTTCAAGGAGCTTGATGTATCAAGTTCTTACTTTAATTGCTAGATGCTTAGATCTCTCTTTTGGGTTAAATTGTTATGATTAGTCATGGGTTAGATGAATATTGAGATTAGGACATCCCAAAAGCCTTATTCTTTCAAATCTAAGATCTATATGAACTCTTTTGGCATAAAGGTGCCAACTTTATGGTCTTAAGGGCTTCATGCATTAATTAAGTCCTTCTTTTAGCCTCTTTTGAACTTTAGAGCCTCTCCTAGTCATGCATGAACATAAAGTTGGAAACTTTACGTGGCCATTCAGCTTTAAGGGACTAGATCTGCATTTTGGGACTGTGTCTTTGATGATTAAATGTTTAATGATTAAGCACTCACCCTTTTAAGCCTAGAGTTTGGGTTTTGGACCTATTTTGATGGTTCCTAGGGGTAAAGCTGGAAACTTTACCCTTCTAGATGCCATTTTAGTTGAGACCCGAGTGTTGAGGCTCTTAGATTCGTTAATGTTAGCTTAACGTATTAAGATGTTGGGTTTCTGGAGAACTCGACGAGTTTATTGATAAACTCGGTGAGTTGGCTCGGTTTTTCCTGACTTGGCAGTTCATGGAGAAACACGACGAGTTGAAGGACAACTTGGCGTGTTAGGTCAACTCGAGCCGTTGATCTTTACTTTTGACTTTGAATTAGAGCAGAAGTTGATTTGTGTAACATCCCAAAATCGTGACCCCAAATTTTTTTCTTAATTATATTACTTATGAAAATAGTTTACGGAAAACATCATCGTTGTCATTTCAAACATCAAGTCCCAAATCAAAAGTCGCAAAAACCATATCATCAAATAGTAAAATATCAGAGTACAATCCCAGGGTTCTCCAAGAGGAAATCATATATGTGCGATGCACTGCTACCTTGCCGACTCCTTCCCTTTAGCCGAACAGGTACCTGAGACCAAAACTAAAAACTATAAGAACAAAGCTTAGTGATTTCCCCCATCATACCATATACCATACAGTAATACATACTGCTGGGCAATTCTGGGGTGCCCGACCTACCCATGTCAAGCCATTCTGGGGTGCTGACCTACCCATGTCAAGCCATTCTAGGTGTTGACCTAACCATGTCAGGCCATTCTGGGGTGCCTACCTACCCTCTGGTCTATCTCATTCGGTCATGGGGACTATTTCACCCCTACTACTATCATATAATAACATATCATAAACAAGCTGTGAGACATCTCTGGGGTGTCCGACCTACCCTTCGGTCCTAATGACCGAATCAGGGGACTATTCACCTTCTACTACCTCTATCACATAGAACATATATAGCACATATAACTCATCAAGTAATAGCAAACCAGACAATTATCACAAAGACAATAATCTCAACTGTAATCAACTACTAGTGGGTCGACCTTGGTGCCTTAGACCCACTTTTACTGAAGGGCAACTCACCTCAACACCGTGTGGTGTCTACACTATCCTCGGTGTGAAAATCGACTCTCCCTGACTCCTCAATCCCTACACGACAAATTTTCTAAGTTATCAACTCATACTCATAACCCTTACAAGAGTCACTTAAATCCAAGTCAAAGTCAAAGTCAAATCCTTGGTCAAAGCTAACTTTTGGTCAAAGTCAACATTTGTTGGCTCGACTTGCCGAGTTGGCCCGTCAACTCGTCGAGTCCCCATATCCATAAAATGCCATAATTCCGTCCCTACTTGTCAAGTCTAGCAAGATCTCGGCGGGTTCGCCTTCAATAACACATCATACTATCTTCAACCGACTCATTGAGTTCGTCCTTGAACTCGCCGAGTTCATCTTCATCCATAAGAAGGTGATCAGTCTATGACTCGCCGAGTTCCCCTTGAACTCGCCAAATCCGTCTTCATGTGGTTGGGACATTGCCTTGAAATCGCCGAGTCTATTCATCCACTCGTCGAGTCCAATGATTTCCAGGTCCCTAGTGAACCTAAACAACTGGGGAACGTTCAATCTTAATATCTGGTCCATACACAGAAGGGATTTGGTGGAAAATACACCCTGAATCGCTGAGTCCCATGAACGAATCACCGAATCCCTTTTTGTCAAAAACTGTACAGTTGATTATAATGGGTCTTAACGCATCAAAACCATAGATCTGGCCTCCTAGGATCCATTTTATACGTAAAGCTACAAACTTGATGTACATGCATGGGGCCATTGGCTTAAAAAGCCATAAAAGGAGGTCTACAAGATGCATGGGGTTTTTATGGCAACAAAGTTGGCACCTTTATGCCATGAAGACCCCTAATAGCCTCAAATCCGAAGTGCAACTCTAAGCACACCCACAAAATCCGATTTTTACTTCTCTATACTCATAAAAGGGTAGAGAAAGCTCCAAACCAAAATCTAAGAGATAGATGGTCAAGTTCCAACTTTTTACCTTGAATAAGCTGAGAATGAAGTAAAACTACTAGATCTCCTTGCTTCTAGTTGAACTTCCAAGCTTCCTCCTTCTTCTCCAATTTTAAACACACATAATAAGCACCAAAAGGCTCAAGAACACTCAATAAGGGTTAGGGTTTCGATCTAGGGTTTCTCTGAGTTGGGAGGGTAATGGAGGCTAGTTTGGGACGAGATAAAGTGTTTAAATAGAGTGCAAACCCTAAACATTAGAGTTTTGTCCAGACAACTCCTACTCGCCGAGTCGGTCTCCCGACTCGTCGAGTAGATCATTAAAACCCCCACATAATGTCGAGTCTACTCGACGAGTTGGGCCTCTAACCCGCCGACTCCCAGAGTAAATTACAACATTAATTGAATTTAAATACGTAACAGGAACCAGGTATTACAAATCTCCCCCACTTATTATAGACTTTGTCCTCGAAGTCTGCTGCTGAGCCCAGAAAAAGCTCAGGGTAGTGCTCCATCATCTCGTCCTCCAGCTCCCATGTGCATTTCAAGCCCTTACGGTGCTGCCATTGCACCTTCACCAATTTGACCCTCTTGTTCCTCAGATCCTTCGACTTCCTGTCGAGGATAGCTACTGGTCGCTCGATGTAATTCAGGCTGTCACCCACCTGAATTTCCTCAAAAGGCATCACTGCCGAATTGTCCACTAGACACTTTTATAACTGGAAGATGTGAAAAGTTCTATGAATCTGACTGAGTTCGGCTGGCAGGTCCAGCCTATACGCCACCTTGCCCACCCGGGTTGCAACCCTGAAAGGTCCAATGTACTTGGGGCCCAACTTGCCCCGCTTTCTGAACTGAATGACGCCCTTCCAAGGCGACATCTTCAGGAGCACCATATCCCCGACCTAGAACTCCAGGTCCGAACGTGGCCTGTCGGCATAACTCGTCTGCCAACTCTGAGCGGTCTGAAGCCTACTTCGCACCTGTTGGATCCTCTCTGTAGTCTTGAGTACCACTTCGGTACTCCCCATGAACCTCTGGCCAACCTCACCCTAACATATCGGGGTCCTGCAATTCCTCCCGTACAACATCTCAAAGGGAGGACGGTCAATACTTGCATGATAACTGTTATTGTAGGAAAACTCAGCTAACGGAAGGTAAGTATCCCAACTACCTCCGAAGTCTAAAACACACGACCGCAACATATCATACAGAGTCTGGATGGTTCGCTCACTCTGACCATCCGTATGCGGGTGAAAAGCAGTGGTGAAGTGCAGACGAGTACCCAACTCGTCGTGAAACTTCTTCCAGAATCTGGAAGTAAACCGCACATCTCGGTCCGAAATCACTGAGATTGTCACTCCATGCCGAGATACTACATCTCGGATGTAGATATCGGCCAACTTCTCGGCCAATATGCTCTCCTAGATCGGTATGAAATGGGCACTCTTGGTCAACCGATCCACGATGACCCAAATCGAATCCAATCCGTGTGCAGTCCTGGGAAGCTTTGTGATGAAATCCATAGTGATATCTTCCCATTTCCACAACGGAATATCCAACGGCTGGGACTTGCCATGAGGCCTCTGGTGCTCGGCCTTGACCTTCCTGAAGGTCAGGCATCTCTCAACGAACCAAGCTACATCACTCTTCATGTAGGGCCACCAATATCAAGACGAAGATCCCTATACATTTTCGTCTCCCCAAGATGGATAGAAAACCTAGATTTATGCGCCTCCCCCATCAATACTTGGCACATGCCTCCATGATATGGGATCCATACTCTATGGTGTAGAGTCACCAATCCATGGCTATCATAATCGAAGGAGGAAACCTGGCCCACAATACGTTCACTTTTACGATGTTCCTACTTCATAGCCTCCTGCTGGGCCTCTCGAATCTTCTCCAATAGCAGAGTTACCACGGTCATCCTCATGTTGATGTCTCTGATCGGCACTTCCTTTCGGCTAAGTGCATCAGCCACGACATTGGCCTTCCCCGGGTGGTAGAGGATCTCACAATCGTAATCCTTCACCGCATCAAGTCACCGACACTGCCTCATGTTTAGATTCGGCTGATCCATGAGGTACCTCAAACTCTTATGGTCCGTGAAAATAGTACAACAAACCCTATAGAGGTAATGATGCAAATCTTGAGGGCGAAAAAAACTGTCCCCAGCTCCAAGTCATGCGTCGGATAGTTCGCCTCATGAGGCTTCAGCTGCCTCGAAGCGTAGGCGATAACATCCTCTCTCTGCATTAATACCGCACCCAACCCCGAGATGGATGCATCACAATACACCATAAAATCATCCATGCCCTCTGGCAGGACTAAGATTGGCGCCTCGCACAATCTCTGTCTCAGAGTCTCGAATGCAGCCTGCTGCTCTGACTTCCAACAAAAGAAAACGAATTTCCTTGTCAACCAGGTCAAGGGCACGACTATCTTGGAGAAGTCCTGAATGAATATCCGATAATAACCTGCCAATCCCAGGAAGCTCCGAATCTTAGATGGAGACTTCGGGACCTCCCACCTCATCACGACCTCCATTTTGGCCGGATCGACTAAAATCTCGTCCTGGTTGACAAGGTGCCCAAGAAACTACCCTTCGCGCAACTAGAACTCACACTTGGAGAACTTGGTGTACAAGCTCTCCCTCTTAAGAATATCCAATACCTCCCACAAGTGCTTCTCATGCTGCTCCCGAGTCTTTGAATAGACCAAGATGTCATGAATGAAAACTATCACAGGCCGATCCAACATCGGTCTACACACACGGTTCATGTGATCCATGAACGCAGCAAGAGCATTGGTGAGCCCAAAAGGCATCACCACAAAATCATAATGACCATATCGTGTCCGAAACATAGTTGTCTGCACATCCTCCTCTCGGACCCTCATCTAATGGTAACTCGAACGCAGATCGATCTTGGAGAATCAAGATGCTCCCTGAAGCTAGTCAAAGAGGTCCCTCCTTGACTCCTCTGCTGTCTGCCATGATGGAGTGGTTACATCTATTCGGGTTTGTCGTATGAGAATGGAAGTGTCTAAAGAATCTATGAGGTTAAGGGTAACCTTATGGGGGTGATCCTTACTGGGTCCTCCTATATTTGAACAAAGTATACAAGTTGTATAAAATTTAAGATTAAATAGACCTTCAAATAAGTGATCCTACTTCATAAACACAACCAAAAAAGGAACATGTAGTGAAGCATAGATCACAAATTCTAAGTCTATAAAACCTCAATTATATAGAACCTTGGAAGTATACCCTTCGAAATCATAGATCTACCAGAAGGGTCTTTTATGTTCTCACATAAGTTATTTATGGTGCCTAAAATACTCCTATAGTATTTTTAATGTAATGAAATTAGTATGTTTTAAACTTGTTGTTGTCTTGTAGTATCATAAAATACTCCCATAGTATTTTAACCTCTTGTTCTGATCTAGAAATCCCTTGAATAGTGTTTGGTAAGTTTTAAGACTGTTGCAACACCACATCACTCCAAAACACATGTCGGTCATATCTCAAACGAATATAGTTGATCAGGCTATATTGATCCCATATATTATTACATACCTGTCCAAGTTTGACCGCAGTGTTCAACCATTAAATACTTATTTTTTGTTCTTCTTGTGATACTTGTTCTAGTATGTATATATGTATAATCAAGTAGGCATATTTTTATAACATATTGTTATATCCTTTAAAATATATTATTATTCAGAGCACTTAAGCCCTATTGTATTTATAGTTGTATATCTTTTGTTGGTTGATATACTTAGTTCACTATAAGCAATGCTCTGATACCAATCGGTCACACCCCCAAACCGGAACGACAGAAACGTTCGGGGGCGGAGTACGTCATGTTTAGTATCACAGCACATGTATAATAGCAATCATAGTAACAAGTAACCATTGTATTAATATTAAAGTGTTTACAAGTAGTGATTGACAAAAGATTGAATCCAAAGGTAAATAACAAAACAAGACATGAAGCTACTATGCTCCATCTTCAGTATCCCAGTACGCGTACCTGTCTACTAGTTTCCTAAGAATACAAGCTATTTTGAAAGAGTTTATCAATATTTAAGCTGGTGAGTTCATAAGTATTTCAGTGATGTTAAGTAACTTGTATATCCTTTTTAGAAAAGTTTGTCTGTTCCTCCAGAAGATCCCATATCTTCTGATATGATGAAAGACAAGTAAAATGGCTCTATAATCCTTTCTGTGAATGCTAAATGGATACAAGTTATATAGAATCCAGATCAAACTAACAATTGATTGTGTGAATTTTCCTTAAGCCCACAACCAAACAAGGAACATGAAATGAGGAGGAATTCACACATTCCATTGCTTGTTAGATCTCCATTTTATATAACCCTGGTGTATTCACTTGGTACTCATGGAGTTAATTGTAATAGTTCCTTTATATTTGATGAAAACATTCTTTAAGGAAAACCCTTATTTCCTTTAGTAAAAATGGTAACCACAATGGTTCCTTCTATAATCACTTGGTTTATACTAGCTATATATAATCTAATATCGAATAGATAGTTAGTTGTGTAAATCTGCTCTAAGCCCACAACCAAACAAGGAACATGAAGTAAGGAGGAAAGCATACATCCAACTACCTATCGGGTATTAATTATATATAACCCTGATGTATAGACCAAGGTATCATAGAATTAACCACCTAAGGTCCTTTAAGTTATATTGGTTTAATAAAATGGATTAAACCCTTTACTGGTAAGTTTCTAGTTTTGTCTACCAAATGTTCTAATTGAAAAGTATGTTTTTGTACTAGAAAACGATTGTATTGACTTTGTATACTATGACCTGACCCATACCTAGTACTCCTTATGATTACTTGGTGTATCATATATATATATATATATATATATATATATATATATATATATATATATATATATATATATATATATATATATATCTCTGAAATCGGATAGATAGTGGACTGGGTGCATCTGCTCTAAGCCCACAACCAAACAAGGAACAAGAAATGAAGCGGAAAACACGCATTCTACTGTCTGTCAGATCCTGATTAATATATATCCCTGATGTATCTACTAAGGAATCATAAAGTTAGCATTATAGGCCCCTTTCTAAGCGAATGAACTAAGACTCGACTGAAATGTTTGTCTTTTGTAATAATAAAAGTATATAGTAGTATTTTAAAGTGACTACCGAAGTACTGACTACCTTAAAAATCAGTTTGTTAATTAAGGTTAAGATGTGATGTGGTTGTATCCATACTGATATGACACGTGATGAACCTGACGGCCTAAGGCGTCAACCCGAAATGTGGTATTTGTCACCCTTGGACGTGAAGTCCTACTGTAGCTAGCAGCAAGGCGCGGGGTGTCAATCCCGTATAGATCTATACACAAACTCATGCTCTCCCTCCAGGAGACTCTGGTTACAAAACGCAACCCAACAATGTAATTTGCTAAGGCATGAAGTAGTCTCACATAAATGTTATCTTGTTCTTGTTTTAGTATGTTCCTTCTATTCTAGTATGTAGTATGTTCCTCCCTATTTCTCATTATAGTATGTTTTACACCCATAAACTATACCTATTATTGTTTACTAGTATGTTTGTTTTGAGCTGTTACTGACTTGAATAAAAGACTCATTTATCTACTTAGTTATTATTGCACATTGAAAACAGAGTTTTGCAAACTATAAAGTAACATAACTTTAAAAGAGTTTTTCAAATGTTTTAATTACTTATAAATACATAAGCAATCCTTTAAAAGATGTTTATAACAAAACATTTACACAATTATCATTGTGTCTAACTTGTATTCCCCCCCCCCCCCCTTAAAAGCATTTAAAACAGTTTAAAAGATTGATTATAGGAGTATGAACTCACCTTATGTGGGTGATTCAATTGAAGGGTTGCGTAAGGATGAGAAGTTGCACGAATGTATTCCCGAGACACAAACGAGTCCTAATGACATATAATGGTATATAAGGGAATGAATTTAGTGTTTTAAACAACTAATATGAAGGAAACAACCTTAGGGACTAGGAAACACTTGAAATAAAGTGTTGAATCACATGTGATTGCATGAAAGAGGGTTCACGACCACACACTTGGTGTTTACGGACACAATAGATGAGTTTACGGCCAGGAAAGGAGTGTACGGTTGTAAACTCATGGATATTATGCAAAAGAGAGTGGTTTAAGGTCCTATCTATTATCCATTAAGGGTTCATGATCTAATGCTTGGATATGAGAAGGGTTTGCGGCCAAAATGTGTCCCAATTATGGGTTTACGACCAAGGGAGATTCCATGGCCGTAAACTTATGATGTTTATGGTGAAGTGGTTGTTTCAAGACTATGATCTAGTGTTTAACATGCCTAACTAGATGATAGATGGAATACTCACACTTTTGAGGGCCTTTGAGGAGTTTTCGGCCACCAAGAACAAGTGTGTGTTCTTGGTGAAAGTTGATGATCTTGAAGATGTAGGATGAAGAAATCGATGATACTTGAGAGAGAATGGATGTTATTGACTTGAAAGTGGAAGAAATGAAGGAAAATGAAAGGATACTTATGGGAAGGAGTTTACGGCCCATGTAGAGTTTACGGCCGTAAACTCTATCTTATGGCCGTGAACTCCTTGTGATGGGGTTTTTTTCTCGACTGCAACTCCACGAACTTTAGTAGATTCTTTCTATTACTCATTCCTTGGATGTACTAGGCTTAAAACACTTAAACAGACTCTAAACAGTGCTAAAAGATAGCAGGAGCGAGTCTGACTTAAGGTTGATTGGCTTGCTTATAAGGCAAAAATTTTCAGGTTGTCACACGTGGTCTAGTTAGGCATGTGACCGCTTAGTTTTTGTTACATTGGTGCATTCATATGCGATGTTATATTGATGTCGGTCGGCAAAGAGTTTCGCAATTTTCGCCATGTTAAATCGGAAATGGGCCTTATGATGGTTAGTGTGGTTGTGATGATTCGGTGTTACGATAAAGGGAATCTGATGTTGGGAATTTTGATCGAAATTAAATCGTGCGCCAGTGATGTAGATACTTTATGCTTGAGGATCTCAGTCAATTCTTCGATTGGCGACATATGTGGAAGAGATTTAGGTTCCAGAAACCTTTAGGGGGATGGGTACGTGTTTATGAAAGATTTTTAAAGACGAATTTCAAGGACGAAATTTGATTCAAGTGGGGGAGAGTTGTAACATCCTGTTTCAAAATAAAACCTGAAACCCAGGATGTATTTACTTATCTTTTTATTTTAGCCCTAAAGTTGTAATAATTTAACAGAGTGTTCTCCATAAGAAGTTAAAGTTTATAATTTGTAGACAATGGGGGGTGATTTGTAACATTTACACTAGATATGTAAAGATTTATGGAAGCATGGGCTATATCTTAAATATTGGACTTAAACTAAAATGGGTTCTTGGGGGTAGGGGCTAAACTTGTTAACTGAATTATAAGTTTGAGAGAGAGGCATGGACTAAAACCCGATGCCGCCCCCTTTTCCTCTCGGTAAATGACACACATCAAACCCTAACCCTAAAATTTACTAGCCACCACCATTACTTTTCTAGCTACTTCAAACATCGTTGTACTGACTACCGGCGAGGATGAGGACCGACGGGAGAGGACGTCGTGACTATTGGAGATGTCGGAAAGAACCAAAAGCTCGTGGTCGCACCTGACATTCTTTGGTAAAGGCGCAACACTCCCTTCTTCTCCATTTTTTTCTGTTGTTACACCGCAGCCCATGTATGACGACCACCGCCACCGTTGCCCATGCGGCCATCACCTTTGAAGTTATCTCCAGCCGTCCTCTACTACCGAGATGGTGGCTACGGTTATGTGTGTGTTACGTGGGTGTGTATGTGTGCTATTGTTTTGGGCTTGTGGTGCATGTGTTCTTTGGCCGGAAAATAAAGAAAGCCCACCATGACAGCCGACTATGGTGGCTGTTGCCGTTTTGCCGCTACTAGCCACCACCTTGGGTGGCTGTGTGTGTATGTGTGTGTTGGTTTGATGTTTTTTGTGCCCTGGAATTGCTTTGTGGTATTTTTCAGCTTAAAATCATCACCATCACCACTAAAAAGTGGTGGTTGCTGCCTCATGCCGCCGCGGACCGCCGTTAACCGCCTTTGCCCAAAGTGGCACAGGGTGGTGTTTGTTTTAGGGAACCCTAATCATCCCTTGGAACCATACAACCCTTGATTTGGGAGACCTTCTTTGGGATACAAAATCAGGGTGCATATTTGGACTATTTTTTGGATTATTATTGTAACCCGATATTGATTAGGTTAAACTCTAACTGGTGACGCCCTTAGCGGGTTTAGTCATGCACGGTTTAAATGTCCTCACTTAACCCTAATCGTCAGTTTATGTGAAACCAAAGTTATTATTTTATGTGAGGAAGTCACTGCTGTGAGTGACTATGACTGGGGATCGTGTATTTACTCAAGTGTTTTCCTTTAGGTGAAAGGAAGTGGGTTGAAGTTAGCGGAATTATTCATTACTACTGTGGAGGCCTACAAGTATATTGATGTGAGTTTTCCTCATTGTACTTGTGGGTTGAATATACCAATGTTGGCCCGATAGGATGCTGCTATGCTGTAATGATATGTTAGATCTGTATCCTAGTATATAGGATGTTCCTTTGTGGTAGTGATCTATGGATCTGACTACCTGTACTTACTGGTTGTCATCTAGTGGAGTGCCCTAGGGGCTATATATAACGCCCCATTTCTGGTATGTGATTTAAATAAAGTGTTTTCATTTCTTAAGGGGTACTCGACGAGTCTGTAGCCCGACTCATCGAGTAGAGACGAGATGATCATGTAAATTGAGTTGGATACTCAACGAGTCCATACGCCGTGACTCGGTGAGCCTGCCTGTCTGGATGAAGCCCTAATTTTAAGGGATTGCAACCTATTTAAACGCATTTATGCGCCCCAACCTCGCCTCCATCACCCTCAGAGCACCTCTTACCAAACCCTAGCCCCCTTAAAGAGTGTGTGTGAGTGATTGTTACTTTATGAAGGAACTTTTGGAGCAAGTAGAAGAAGGAGAAGGTTGAAGAGTTCAAGGAAGAAGACGTAGATCCAAAACATACTCCTTTGTGATCATATTCTCTGGTAATAAAATCTCCATCTTGCTTATTGATCTAGTAGATCTTGTCTTGTCATAACGTTGACCCCATCATAGAAAATCGACATCTCTTGTTGCACATTTAGATCATGCTGAGGGCAATTTCTGAGCAAGCCCTTGTACCGCTCCCATGCTTCGTATAATGACTCCCCCGACTGTTGCTCAAAGTTGGCTATTGCCTTCTTGAGTTTAGCTATCTTGGATGGTGGGCAAAACTGGTCCAGAAATTGCTCACGCATTTGAGCCCAAGTGGTGATTGTACCCGGTGGAAGTGATTTTAACCACTCTTTAGCAGCTCCCTTGAAAGTAATGGGGAGCATCCTGAGCAGTATGGTGTTTCTGTTGACATTTGGGACATTGATGTAATTCGCAATGTCATTGACTTCATCTAGATGCTTAAAAGCATCCTCATGATCTTTCCCATAAAATGGGATATCCTTTAGTGCAGTCAAGATGTGCCCCTTCAGCTCGCATGTGGCAGTGGCAGGTATTGCGGGTTGGACTAAACCGGGACCCACATATTCTCGGATCCGCTTCTTGTAAGCTCGCATGGACATCTCTTCAATGTCTGCAATCTCGTTCCTTGGCTCGTTCTCGGGTTCGCTCGTATGTTCTTCAAATTCAGGCTCGGTATCGTATTCAGATTCGGTTTGGACGGGTATTTGATCCAAGTGTTCAAAATTGCTCTTGTTCCTTGAGGATGAACTTGACTCTCCTGTCTTCTTTCTCGACTTCCTTGAAAATGCTGACTTTAGCTCTTGCAATGGCGTCTTCTTATCAGTATTTTTGTGAAGTGGAGCTTGTGGATCTTCAATCGGTGGCACCAAAGGTGTGGTAGAACCTCTGGTCATGAACTCCTGCAAACTAAAAAAAACCGTAAAACTGAAATAAAATAGAAGACTAAACTAAAAACTAAAAAACTAAACTTTTCAGAAACCACGTCGTGGCACTTATCAGGCCACGTCGTGGACTCTGTGACTAAAAATTTAAACCTTGCTGAAAAATTAACCTTTTGCGGGTTTTACCCCACAAAAAGGATCGATTAACGTAATGCAAATAAATAAGCTAATAAACTAAGTCGTTCCCCGGCAACGGCGCCAAAAACTTGATGTTGACGAAAGTACCCACTAATTTTAATATTTATAACCTAACAAACTTAAACTAACTATGCACTTATAGGCAGTGTACCTAGTCAGATTACAGTATAGCTTGGGTAAGTCGGGTGTTGATCACAGGGAACAATGTTACTAATTAATCTACTTGCTATCAAATTAACCTAATTATTAACAAGTTTAGAAAGGGTTTTATCTGATTTTAGAAGATCAGACGAACTTAACTCAAATTCAATCAATAAGTAAAAACACTATTGTCTAGTTCGAATCCACTTCGTCCTTATGGCTAGCTAATAATTATGGATTATCAAGTTGGTTTTAGTTGTATTAGTAATTTAAGTCTAACTTTACCAATAATTAATTAATTCATGTAAAACTATGTATGGTCACACACAATTAAACATAGAACCAATTATGAATATGAATATGCTATGTAAGATTTATTATGTAAACACATTTATAGTCATAATCTACGTTCTCTAGCACAGCTAAGTTTATTTACTTTAATTACTAACTAAGATTGGTCAATCCTAGCTCTAACAATTTAATGTTCACTAAATCATTAGGTAAACAAGTTCATGTAGTTAATGGTCACTAAACTACACAGAACATGAAATTAAGCAACTAAAGAAACAAACACAAGCATGCTAGGTAACTATAAATCAAACACAAGCAATTTATCAACTAAAGAAATCCATACAAAATTAAGCTATTCATAAGTTGGAAGCTTCATCTAGCTAAACAAGAGTAGCTAGATTCAACTGCTCATAATAGCAACTAACACACTAACACAAATCAAAGTATAATGAAACATGTTCCTAGGTAACAAATAAGTAAACTAAATTATGGACCTTCACTCTTTTGGTGTTGAAACCCTCTTTCCAGAACCTTTCTTCTGCTAAAATCGCCTTCTGGAACCTCTTTTTCTAGCCAAAATTCTCTCCCCTTCGTAATGACCAAGAGTGCTTAAATATCCTTAAAAATCTCGCCCCACGTCGTGGCTATCTCTGCCATGTTGTGATCCCCAAGTTATCATTATCGGGCAAGGACTCCTCTTCATGCGATCTTTATCTTCTAGAATACTCATGCCACGTCGTGGTTTTAGCAATTTCCGTGGATTTCTTCATCTCTTGTGTTTCAGGTCTCCAATGTTCTATATGTTGTCACTTCTGGTCCCTCTCTTCGAAAATACTTCTAATTGACTGAAAATAACAATTCAAAGTCATAAGTATCATTATTCTAAACATATTATCAACTTATTAATAAAAATGTACTTAAATATTGCCTAAAAATAGGTACAAATATGGCAATATCACAGCTGATGAGGGAATGAAAAAGGCCCGTTACCATGAGATGCTGCGGAGTGATATCCGCCAGTTTGTGAGCCGATCCAGCTGTAAGATGCTGGATGATATGATTGTGAGGGCGAGAGAGAAAGAGAGAGAGAGAGAGAGAGAAAGAGAGAGAGAGAGAGAGATCAATATTGAGATGGAGAAGAAGAGGAAGCCGGAGGTGGCTTCGGGTACAGGGAGCTCGGGCAAGAAGCCCAAGGTTTCAGATCTTAGGTCCAGAGGTCAACAGAGCCACAGTTAGTGTGGCAAATGTGGGAGATTACACGATGGGGCGTGCAAGGCAGGGAGTTCTGAGTGCTACAAGTGCGGTCGGACTGGGCATATGAGAAGAGATTGTACAACTTTTACCACCGCCACCGCAACATTAGATCTGATTTGCTTCCATTGCAATCAGAGGGGACATAAAAAGTCCCAGTGCCCGAGCTTAGCTGCAGTGGGGAAGGTGTCGGCACCTTCCCCTGCTACATTGAGGATTACAGACGGTCGTCAGGGCCAGGCCGAGGCCCCAGTGGCGAAGAGTAGAGCCTTTCAGATGACAGCAGAGGAGGCACGAGTGACTCCTGACGTGGTGACGGGTATGTATTTTCCTTTTATCTCTGCATTTATTATTGATTGTTTCTAATGTTATATGTTTGTATATAGGGTCGTTCTTAGTGAATGACATTTTAGCTACAATGTTATTTGATTCGGGGGCCACCCGATCGTTTGTCTCTCTTGCGCTTAGCAAGAGGTTTAGCAGAGCTCCAGAGGAGCTGGATTGTCCATTCGAGGTGGAGATAGCTGATGATAGGACCGTCAAGGTCGCGAGAGTGCATAAGGTATGCTCGCTGCAGTTATTCGATGAGCAGTTTTCAGTAGACATGGTCCCTATTCCTTTGTGAGGGAACAAGGTCATAGTAGGCATGGATTGGCTGAGCCCCAATGGGGCGGTGATTGATTGTGAGCTGTAGCTAGTGAGGGTTCGCACTCCCAGCGGGGGTGAGTTAGTGATTTAGGGAGAGAGGCCACAACGCGGACCGATTCTTTGTTCAGTGGTGAGAGCGAGGCGCTACTTTCAGTAGGGTTGCGTAGGGTTCGTTGCCTACATTTTAGATGCCCATGAGAAGGGAAAGGCGTTAGTCGACAATGTACCGGTAGTGCGAGACTACCCGGACGTATTCCGGGAGGTTTTACCTGAGATACCTACGGAGAGACAGGTTGAGTTCAGGATTGATCTGGTACCTGGTGCGGCTCCGATAGCCAAGGCACCGTATCGGTTGGCTCATCCAGAGATGCAGGAGTTATCTACCCAGCTGCAGGAGCTGCTAGACAAGGGTTTTATCAGACCGAGTAGTTCACCATGGGGAGCCCCGATCCTGTTTGTGAAAAAGAAGGATGGGTCGCACCATATGTGCATAGATTACCGGGAGTTGAACAAGGTAATGGTGAAGAACCGTTACCCACTCCCGAGGATATATGACTTGTTTGATCAGCTTCAGGGAGCATCTTGGTTTTCCAAGATTGATTTGTGCTTTGGTTATCATCAGATGCAGGTCAGGGGTGGGGATGTTCAGAAGACAACTTTTAGGACCCGTTATGGTCACTATTAGTTTGTGGTGATGCCGTTTGGGCTCACCAACGCTCCAGTCGTGTTCATGGATCTCATGAACCGCGTGTGCAGGCCGATGTTAGATCAGTCTGTGATAGTATTCATTGACGACATCTTGGTTTACTCTAAGACTCAGGAGCAACATGAGAAGCAACTGAGGGAGGTGCTAGAGACACTGAGGAGAGAGCGACTTTTTGCGAAGTTCTCCAAGTGCGAGTTCTGGTTGCGCGAGGTGCAATTCCTTGGTTACCTCGTCAACCAGAAGGGTATTATAGTAGTCCCGGCCAAGATTGAGGCCGTGATGCAGTGGGAAGTCGCGAGGTCTCCATTAGAGATTCGGAGCTTCCTGGGATTGGCAGGGTGTTAGAGGAGATTCATCCAGGATTTCTCTAAGATAGTGGTTCCACTCACCCGACTGACCAAGAAGTAGGTAGTGTTTCGTTGGGGGCCTGAGCAGCAGGCGGCATTTGAGATCCTCAGACAGCGATTTCGCGTGACACCAATTCTTACCCTACCAGAGGGAGTGGATGAGTTTGTGTTCTATTGTGATGCTTCGATCACAGGTATGGGAGTAGTGTTGATGCAGCGAGGCCATGTGATAGCTTACGCCTTTAGATAGTTGAAGCCTCACGAGGCTAACTATCCGACGCACGATTTGGAGTTGGGGGCAGTGGTGTTTGCCCTCAAGATTTGGAGACACTACCTCTATGGGGTCCGTTGTACCATCTACACGGATCACAAGAGTCTAAGGTACTTCATGGACCAACCGAATCTTAACATGAGGCAGCGTCGGTGGTTAGATGTGGTGAAGGATTACGATTGTGAGATCCTTTATCACCTGGGGAAGGCCAACGTAGTGGCCAACGCCCTGAGCCATAAGGCGGAAGCGGCCCCGATCCGGGATATATGCCTGAGGATGACAGTGATTACTCCATTGTTGGAGCAGATCAGGGAGGCATGGGTCGAGGGCCTCAAGAAGGAGAGACAGAAGTGTGAGAGGGTCGTGGGCCGAGTAGCTTCTTTTGATTATGACAGTCGGGGATTGTTGACCCTTCATGGGAAAGTTTGGGTACCGTACTGGGGCGGAGTACAACAAGTGTTGATGGACGAGGCCCCTAACTCTAAGTTCTCCATCCATTCAGGGGTGAGGAAGATGTATAGAGATCTTCGACCTGATTATTGGTGGCCCTGCATGAAGCAGGACGTGGCTTGGTACGTAGAGAGGTGCCTAACCTGTAGGAAGGTCAAGGTGAAGCACCAGAGACCCCACGGCAAGATGTAGCCATTAGACATTCCTGTGTGGAAATGGAAGGATATCACCGTGGACTTCATCACAAAGCTTCCCAGGACCGCACAGGGAGTTGATTCGATTTGGGTCATAGTAGATCGGTAGACCAAGAGCGCACATTTCATACCGATCTAGGAGAGTATATCGGCTGAGAAGCTAGCCGATATTTATGTGCGCAAGGTAGTAGCACGACATGGAGTGCCTGTATCAGTAGTATCAAATCGAGACGTCCGTTTCACTTCCAGATTTTGGAAGCGGTTTCATGACGAGTTGGGGACTCATCTTCATTTTAGCACCGCTTTACACCCTCAGACGGACGGGCAGAGCGAGAGGACGATTCAGACTCTCGAGGACATGCTCCGGGCACGTGTTCTAGACTTTTGTGGTAGTTGGGATACGTATCTTCCACTAGCGGAATTTTCGTATAACAACAGTTACAACGCTAGCATTGAACGCCCTCCTTTCGAGATTCTCTAAAGAAGGAAGTGCATGACCCTGATTTGTTGGGGCGAGGTCGGTCAGCGAGTCATCAGGAGCACCGAAGTGGTGCTTAAGACCACAGAGTTGATCCAGAAGGTTCATAGCAGACTGCAGACTGTGCAAAATCGGCATAAGAGTTAAGCCGACAGGAGACGTTTGGACTTGGAGTTTCAGGTGCGCAATATGGTCCTCCTGAAGGTATCACCCTGGAAGGGTATTATCAGGTTTCGGAAGAGGGGCAAGCTGGGCCCCAGGTTCATTGGTCCTTTTTGGGTTTTGGCCCGGGTGGGTCGGGTTGCTTATCGGTTGGATCTTCCGGTAGAGCTTAGCCAGATCCATAACACTTTCCATGTTTCTCCGTTGAAAAAGTGTTTGGTGGACGAGTCAGCAGTTGTACCCTTGGAGGATATTCAGGCTGATAGTAGCCGCAATTATATCGAGAGACCAGTTGTGATATTAGATCGAAAGACGAAGACCTTGAGGAACAAGGAAGTTCAGTTGGTGAAGGTGCAGTGGCAACACCGAAAGGGTTCGGAGTGGACGTGGGAGTCTGAGGGGGGGGGATGAGGGAGCATTATCCAGAGTTATTTTCAGATACAATAGTAGCAGCAGACTTCGAGGACGAAGTCTAAGATAAGTGGGGGAGAGTTGTAACGCCCCATTTCTGGTATGTGATTTAAATAAAGTATTTTCATTTCTTAAGGGGTACTCGATGATTCTGTAGCCCGACTCGTCGATTAGAGACGGGATGATCTCGCAAATTGAGTTGGCTACTCGACGAGTCCATACGCCGGGACTCGGCAAGTTCGCCTATCTGGATGAAACCCTAATTTTAAGGGCCTGCACCCTATTTAAACGTATTTATGCACCCCAACCTCGCCTCCATCACCCTCAGAGCATCTCTTACCAAACCCTAGCCCCCTTAAAGAGTGTGTGAGTGATTGTTACTTTGTGAAGGAACTTTTGGAGCAAGTAGAAGAAGGAGAAGGTTGAAGAGTTCAAGGAAGAAGAAGTAGATCCAAAACACACTCCTTTGTGGTCATCTTTTCTGGTAATAAAGTCTCCATCTTGCTTATTGATCTAGTAGATCTTGTTTGCCCCCAAATTGTTGATATTAAGCCCAAAAACCCCAAATCCTTTGTGATAAAGCCTTATGATCGAGTTATCCTTCAGATATGGACCCTAACTTCATTTTAGAATTGTAAAGTTACAATTTTGGTCGTGATTGAGGTCCCACTTGAGCTTGGAACCCCATTAAGAGCTTAGATTTGACATTTGAAGCCTTTAAAGCCATGCATGCATGTAAAGTTTGCAACTTTACGTGATAAGCATGCCCTAGAAGCTTGGATCTGTGGTTTTAAGCCGCTGCAAGGCTCAAAACAAGTATGTATGGAAAAAGGACTGAATGGACTCGACGAGTCGCAAGGTTGACTCGGCGAGTCATATGAAGATAGCCGTGGACTCGACGAGTTGGATGAGCAACGCAGCGAGTCCGATGAAGATTGCCTTAGACTCGACGAGTTGTATGAACAACTCGGCGAGTCAGATGAATTGTCCCTATAAAGTAGAGTTTGAGTGAAATAGCTTCATTTCTTCTTAGTTACACGTAAAGTTAGCAACTTTACGTGTTCAGATGGTCCCAAGAGCTTAGATCTACGAGTTAGATGCTCTGAAATGGATTAGAATTGACCGTATGGAATCTGCATGTTAGGACTCGACGAGTCGAGTCGCGAGTCCCCCGTCTTTCTTCGATTTGTGAGTTCAGGGTGAATCAGTTACTGGGGAAGGGACTCGGTGAGCTAAAGTCAGAGTTAGTAATGGAGGGACTCGACGAGTCTACGCCCTGACTTGGCGAGTCCGGTCAATTGAAAGTTGACTTTGACCAAAGAGTTGACTTTGACCAGGGGTAAAATAGTCATTTTACCCTGAGGGCATTTATAAGTACTTGATCTAGTGTTTTTGGGATTTGTAGCCGGACAGTTCCAGAGCAGCAGTCAATCACTTTTAAAGTTAGCATCTCAGCAGCTAGCATTACGAGGTGAGTTTCCTTCCAGTAGCAACGGGTCTACAGCCACAATGCCGACCCGTTAGTTAGTAATAGTTTCGGACTTTGGTCCGATGCAGTAGCAGTGTGCTTGATGTCTTTGTGATTCACGCATGTTTGTGTTATGTGTTTCGGACCCTGGTCCAATGCAGTATGCAGTATATGTGTTCATGCTAGTTGATATGTGTATGCTATGTTATGTTCAGTCAGTTCCGGACTTCGGTCCGATGCACTTAATTCCGAACTTTGGCCCGATACAGGGGACAAGGTCCCAGTTAGTTCCGGACTTTGGTCCGATGCAGTTTCCAGACTTCGGTCCGATGCAGTGGGCAAGGCCCTGGTTAGTTTCCGGACTTCAGTCCGATGCAGTTTCCGGACTTCGGTCCGATGCAGAGGGCAAGGCCCTGGTTAGTTTCTGGATTTCGGTCTGATGCAGTGGGCAAGGCCCAGTATGTGCTTTATATGTTATTGTATGGTATGTGGTAGTTTTGGGGAGCTCACTAAGCTTTGTGTTTGCAGTTTTCAGTTTTGGTTTCAGGTACTTCCGCTAGCAAAGGGAAGAGCTCGGGATGATGGCATCGCACACACCACAACTTCAGCTTTTTATCATGGGAGTTTATTTCAGATACTATGATATGTTGATACATTTCTTTTTGTTATGACACATCTATTATAACTTTTGGGATTTTGACGTACGGTTTCATTATATTATAGATGATTGGTAACTTTTAGTACTATTTAAACAAATTTTTTTGGGTCGTTACACTATATGTTGTCATGTAGGATAGCCTAAGAACTCTTGATCTAGGCTTTCTTGCTCATTCCTTGTTTGGTTGTGGCTTTAGATTAGGATCATTTGTTCGGTTGACTATCTCACCTATGGTTACTTATGGTTACACATTTCATGGAAGTTAGTTGGTAACAGGACAGTGTGCTGTGTGAGGACTAGTAGGTGGCAGTGAGCTGTGTGATTACTGGTTTCCTATATTATGTGCCTACTTGATCCATGTTTGTTTATATGTCGACATTTGGTAATAGTGGGTTGATGTGTTCTGCTTTGTGTTGTAGGCCAAAATATCCGATGTGTGCTGGCTATAAGCCCTAGGCACGAATGCTCGGGAAGAGCGGTTAGGTTGAGGCAGTAGGCCAACAAACCCTGGGTATTCCAGCCAGATGGCTGATTGGACCCGTTGCATGTTGGCATCTCAGTTCGATGACTGGTTGGGCCTAGGCATTCCAACCGGGAGGTTGTGGGCCGTTATGCATGCTTATATATTTATTGTGTGGGGTATTATGGAGGAAACTCACTAAGCTTTATGCTTACTCAGTTGTTGTTGTTTTTCAGGTATCAACGTGATCATGGGAAGACGAAGGCGGGACTGTACATACTTATCAACAACATTGAAGATTTTGCGTTCATTATAATATTCTGATTTTCAATAATTTAATTAGGAATAAATTGTTTTCTTAAAATGGTTTTATAATTGGGATGTTTTAATTTAATAAAAATGAAAATATTTTGTTTCGAAAATCGGACGTTACACCATGATTGCAGATCGACGAAACTTGAACCCTCAATCATTTTGGGCTGAAGGACACCATATCAACACTTGATACCGGTGAGCTAGAAAGCTTTGGTTCAATAATAATTAATTAAAAATAGAGTTGTAGAGACATGAGATGTTTCTCTAGAACTTAATGTTGTTTTAAGAACTATTAGTGACCTGTAGGATATCTAAAAAAAAAAAAATACTTACTAAACATTTAAATTGGAACCTCATGGGTCCTTTACAGCACAAAGTAAAAGCTCCATCGACACTTAAAAGGGTAAACTCTTTTAACTTTGGTTATACTTGTGTGATGGACTTGAGCGTGATAGGTATGTTATATCGGATAAAGCAAAATCATCATGGGCACAAGTATTTTCATGGTGTCTATAATGCGTAGACAAAATTGGGGTGACGGTTGGTGATTGTCAGAAAGACATGGCCCTCATCGACACTACATTCACTAGCTTGCACTGAACTATGCCACCATTCTATTAATTGTGAGAACTTTTGTCATATGTTATTTGATATATCTCAAGTAATATTTAATCCTTTATTAAATAATGCTCAAGATTTGGAATTGATTTCAAGATTTATAGATTATCTTGTGAAAGAAGATATTAAAAATTTAAATGAACAAAACCGACCTTTCTTCTTATGCGCTCTTTGACAACTCACATGATTATAATATTTCCTCTTTTTGCTTTTACCTCATTCAAAAGTCGTTAGCTCATCAAGATGTTTGATCAATGATGGTATAAAGTCACATATCTAGAGAGAGAAGGATAGATATCTTATGTGAAATCTTAGGCATATGTAGAAGTATAAAACAGTCGTGGAGCTAGAGCTAGTGATAACAATAATGCATGGATTCAAGAAACTGGTTCTATCAACTATGTCTGCAATTCTTCTTGCACTTGATCTTCTACCCTTTGTTGTATCTTCATCCAACGAAAACCATCTCATCATTCCTCACAAATACATCAAACAGGATTCCGATAACCACAAGGTAAGTAACAAGTCATGCCTCTCAATGTTGTTTTTTCATTTTCGTTTTTTCTGGTGTCTGTTTGCACTGATTAGGCTTACTGCATGATCGATGATGCAGATGAGTCCACGTTTGATATTTGAAATAAAGATTCATGGGATTCTGTTGTGGGCTTCCATGGGGTTCTTGATGCCTCTTGGTGTACTCATAGTAAGAATGTTTAACAAAGAAGATTGCAGCCCCAGAAAGCTTAAAGCTGTCATATACATTCATGTTATTCTTCAGGTGATCTAATCTTTTTGTTTTTATTACAGCATTCAAGATCAGATTTCTTAATTCCCATAATCTTTTTCACTTTAGGGGAATAAAATTGTGTTTTGTTTGTTCAAAGTCACATGCCTTTATCATTTAGGGGTTTGATCTCTTTTGCCTTTGCCATCATTGCTTCACTTTAATCATGCATTTGAATATTAATTAGAGAAAGACGAGTGATGATGATTGCTGTGACCACAAGTTTAGGTGGTCTATCACATCAACCAGATTACCTTTAATCTATATAATCCATATTGCCTTAATCTTTCTTTAGGCTTATAATGTAAAAAGTAGGGGTAATCCCCATGCACCTAGGTCCGTTATATTGCGATGTTTGGTGAGGAATTATTTAACGTTCTTTATTTCTTTCTCTTTGCAAAAAGGCTGTGTTCGTGACTTCCCACTCGCAAATGACTAACTTTATGGCTTTCCCATTCAAATACAACACTAATCTTCGGAGCTTGTGAAACTTTTTGACAATAAACTTGTTGAAAATTCACAGAAATCAACTTATAGCATCATGATAAAATTAATTTCCCCACTAAAGAAAGTGTAAATCAAATCGATATTGATGATTGATCTTTATTATTTTGAATGTGTGTGACAAGATACTTGCAGTGCTTCTTGCATTCGCTGGAGCAATCATGTCTATAACGAGCTTTGAAAACTCATTCAACAACAATCACCAGAGAATAGGTCTTGCACTTTATGCTGCCATCGTGGTGCAAACCCTTGCAGGGTTTCGAAGGCCTAAGAGGTAGCGATTACGTTCTTAATTACAAGAAAAAACTATCTTTCGTCGCAACAATGGTAATTAAATAATAACAAATAACTGCTGCTTGGTAGGGGGACTAAAGGAAGGACCTTATGGTACGTTTTCCACTGGATATTAGGGACAACAATCTCACTAGTTGGGATCGTCAACACCTACACAGGTCTAAAAGCGTATCACAAGAGAACATCAATGAATGCAAGGGTTTGGAGCATACTCTTCACTGTTGAGGTCTCTTTCATGGCTTTCTTCTACCTATTTCAAGAAAAATGGGGTTACATGCAGAAACAAGGAGTAAAATCAGGTGATGAACCGGTCATAGTGATACCTTCTCATCAAGTGGAGAATCAAAAAGAGGTATTACCACCTCAGCCATCCAGGAAGAGTAACTCATTAGGGAATTACTTTGCCAAAAACAATGCTTTAAAGAAGTTATTTCAAGTAACGTAAATACGTATTGGCGATTTTTGGTTTTGTGTATGTCATTCCATGCTTGCACAGCTGCACTAATTCGAATGGTGATAATGTGTTATTTGGTAACAATTTGTGCTTGTACATTTTAGAGAATAGAGATAAAACTAGTAAGACCAACTTATTTCTTGTCATATGATTTGAATTGCTAAGATTGTATGTGCGTATTATAGTCACTACTGGAAAAAACGCGACTACAACACAATAATCCCCGTTTATACCATGTGACTACAAAACAAAACACCAATGTTTTGCATAATAGTTTAAGAAACAATGTAACACACTTTTTTTTTATCATCGACGTATTAGTAATTATTAGTTGCTTAATCCATTTTATTGTAGATATATCATGATCGTTTCTGATGAATAGATCTTTTCTCAGAATGAGATATCTTCAATTCGTTTTGACTACTCACTTTTAACCATGTGCGTCAATATTGCCATGGAGCCTTACAACTGAATGTATTCAGATTCATTACTAACAATCATATTCACATCTCCCTGTGAATTGTTAACTGCTATTATAGTATGTTATATATGAACTTTATACCGCAAGACCAACTAAACCAATATATTGTACAATCTATCTAAAAAAGTTTTAAGTTTCTAAGTACCGAATAAAGCCGGAAATGTTGGAAACGATCAAACAATAAAAAAAACAACTGAAGCACACGCGAATAAGAATTAAAGGTAATTACCTATTGTACAAATTAAAGTAAACTATTGATTCATATACCAATATACAATTGAAGCCTTTAAAAATTAAACAATAAAACAAGATCGAAAATATTGAGCCTTTAAAAATTGAAAACAATAAAAGTTGAAACTATTAAAAAATAAACTGAAATTGAAAAGAAAAAAAAAAAAACAAACGATTAAGTATTGAAACTTTGGGGTCCTTTATTTTTTTTTCTCCTCTAATCGTAGAGTGCCCACCAAAAAAGGGATTGATATATCCACCTTTCTTGTTTATAGTCTACGCCATAATATTGAGTTATCCCCTTGGCTTTGCAGGGCGGGATGTCAAAAAGTCACGTGACCCCGTTTTCATGGGAATCTCGTTCTGTTTGGGGAAATTTTTTAAAAAAGTTGGGAGCGAGGACGGGGGCGGGACCCCTGTTTTAATTTCGGGGGCGAGGGCGGGGGTAGGCAATCCCGTCCCGAAACCTTCATGGGGACCCCGTTAATAAATTACACATATATTTACATATATTAATTATATACATATAATAAACAATAATATGATTTTGAGCTTCCAAAATTCATTAAAAAACATGTTTTAAGTTGTTAGTATAATGTTTTTAAGATGTTATAACTTTTTTTATTTTTAACATGTAAAATTCTGCTATAAATAATTATTTGTTACCTAAAAAATAGTTTTTTTTAAACGTAAATAACAACTTCTTTTAGCACAAAAAAAGCAGCCCAAAATCAATCGGGGGTGGAGGAAATGTGTTGAGGTCGAAATATATTGTGAGGTGTCAAAGTCTATCTAGGTCTTTCTTAGCGTCAAAGTATGTTTGTATGTTTGTTTATTATAAGGGCATTTTGTATCGAAGCTAAAGAGTTTTAGTCCCTTATATTTTTTTGTACGCTTTCCTTATCCCTATATATATGGGATGAATACTAGAGTTAGAGAGTCGCTTTTGCATTCGACTTGTACTCTCTGATATTTCTCTGTATTTTCCAGAAAGCGTAATCGAGCCAACCAGATTATATTTAGATCTTGTGTTCTTAATTCTTTCTTGACTCTTATCTCGTATTGCATACCCGATTAAATCGTAACTACATTTGGTATCCAAGTAGGATTCATTCAGTTTTGATATGATTTTCTTAAGTTTTCAAAGGTTTTGAGTCTCGTTCTAGATTCAAAATATTCCGCTCGTTTGATTCTGAAAATCATCACAGATCATCTGTTTGGTTCGATTCTGTTTACGGTTTGTTAGATCGTGTATTTTGTGTCAGTTTTCTGGAAGTTTTGTCAATTAAATCTCAGTTTATGAAGCTTTTCACAAATTTCGTCTGTACAACAATGGCGGACTTTAACATGAACACCATGACTTCATACTCTCATCTTCTTGGTTCATCCACTAAAATTCCTATGTTGATTCTTGAGTTCTACCATTAATGGGCTGATCGAATGCATAACTATTTGAATAGAATAGCTGAGGATCTGTGGAAATGCATCATTGGTGATGTTCGTCCTCCTATTGTTGTACAAAGTGTTGGAAATGCTGCTAATTATCCAGATGTTGTTGAATGTACTGAGAAATTACAAAAAAAAAATGAAAATAAATGTATGCGTGAAGTCTTTGGTGCTCTTCCTCCAGTTGTACACAATTACGTGCACAACTGTAAAACCTCTAAGGAAATTTGGGATACACTAGAGGAGAAGTATCAAGGTAGTGAGAAAACAAAGATTAACTCAGTCAAACAGTGTCTGTTGGAGTTAGGAGAGTTTAAGTAGAAGGAAGGAGAATCCATTGAGCTATACTATGACCGTCTGAATGAACTCATATTCAAATGTAATAGATATGGAGTTACAAGGTTTACCATGGAGTTCAATCTAACATTTATGATGGGACTTCACAAAGAATGGAGAAATGTTAGCCTTATGATAAAAACACAAAAAAGTTTCGACAATTTTTCACTGAATGAACGTGTTAAAAGCACATGAATCTGAAGTGAATGAGATTGCTGAGGAAGCAAGGATCAGTCTGGGTGGTCCTCTTGCTCTTGTGTCGAAGGTTGTTGGAAGAGACGTTGAGAAAGAAATTGTTGAGAAGGAGAATTCGGAAGATGAAGGCTTGATCGTCAATTCTGATGACGAGGCTGTGGCTTTTCACTCAAATAATCGAGTGAAGAAATTCTTCAAAATGCTTTTTAACGCGAAGCCACGAGAAACTGAAGCGAAAGGAAGTTTTTTTGGAAAGACTGTGGGTGAGGAAAAGAAATTGGAGAAGAAGGATGTCAAGGTTGAAGATGCGAAGATGGAGAAAAAACTTAAAGGTGGTTCAGGATTCGACTGCAATTACTGTAATGGAGCGAATCACATGGAAATTGATTGTATGCTTAAGAAGATGGATGAGAAGAAGAATAAAGTTAAGGACGAAGCCTATTACGTTGAGAGGGTGAGAACAAAGGTGAAGGGAATGTCCTTAGTTACGAAGGGAATGACTGATGAAGATGGGACATATCAGGTATGGTCATCAGGTTCAGATGACGATGAGATGCGAAACCCTACTCACGGAGCGATGTTTGTGAGTTTCGAGGAAAAGGATGAGGAGAAAGTCATTGGGAAGTGTTTTGTTTCGACATCTACTCAAAAGTATCCCATGACTTTGCAGGTACGTTCTCTTCTTCAATCATTTAATATTCCTTTTAATGCATATAATTCGATTTTATCTGAGTTTGATGAAGCTATTACTTACGTTAATAATCTGCTTATTTCTACTAGTAGTGATGCCAAAAAGTTCAACACACAACTACTAGAAACTCAGAGGATTTTGGAGACCAAGAAAACCATGATAGATCAATTAGATTTACAATTGACTCATGTAATGTGTGACCGGGACAATATCAGATCTATAAATAAAGATTTGCATAAACAACAAAACATTTATTGTAACACTGCTAAAAGGTTGTATGGGAAATTAACTGCTTTACTGTAACATCCCGAGTTCAGGAGTACAAGTTCAGGGTTCAAAGTGTAAATGTGAAAGGGCAACTCGGCGAGTCCATGGGTGGACTCGGCGAGTAGGGTTGCGACTCTGGTCGCGTGTTAAGTGGCCAACTCGGCGAGTCGGCGGCTGGACTCGGTGAGTTGGTGCTGAGTGGAGAAAACCCTAATTTCGGAGGATGAGCCCTATTTAAAGGACATTATACCCTCTCCCCAGCCTCTTTACCCTCTCTTAAAGTCTAGAAAACCCTAAGGCATGTTTGTGTGTACGGACCGAAAAATAGATCTACCAATAATCAAAGACGAATAACAGAAGTAAAGATGAAATAATAAGCAATATATCAAAACAAACCAAGCTTGCATACGCCTTAATCAATAAAATGTCAGATACAACTTGGGAAAAGTACAAAGGCATCAACAACCCTAAAAGTCTAACACAATGCCCTATTTATAGCCAAGACTTACAACCGCAAAGAGTTTACGGCCGTAAGGAGTTTACGGCCGTAAACACATATTAACCGTAAACTCAAGACTAAAACAATCTTCCTACATACCACTATCACTAACCAATATGCCTAGACCAAACCATTATTCAGAGTCTTTCAATCTCCCCCTTGGTTTGGACTAGCTCGGACCCATTCCTTTCTTCACTAGCATAACATCCATCTGGCCCATCGCGCCGTTCCACATCTTCTTGCTCAAAATCTCAGCAACCATTCTTGTATACGCCTTGGCTCCCTCCTCATAAACATCATCAACAACTTTGATTTGAAAGTTGCTTAGATAATGAATATCCCACTTTCGAAACTGCAACAGGTCTCTACGATCATACAACCGGATACAACCATTCTTAAGTTTAATGACCGCACCAGAAGTACTCTCATCATAAACCCAACATTCCAGTGAACTGAGTGATCCATCTTGATAACCTTGAGCAATAGGAAACTGTTTCACTTGCTTTGCGGGTGGCCACATGACTACCTGCAGAGGTTTATCGGAAGACGCTTCAAAAACATCTGGATGCTCCAAGATAACTGATTCAGCAGTTGGCATTGTCGGAAAACCCTTCTTGACTTGTTCATCCAAAAAGAACTTGAATTGTGAAACTTGAGAATTATTCAGAAGATTGATAAACGGAGCATGTGATAACTCCGCAAAATCAACTTTCGTCAAAGAACTAAAGGCATGAATATCTTTATACAATTCTGAATTACCACTTTTACAAATGATAATCCAAAGTTGAAGAACATCGTGAAATCCCCAAGCAGCCACACTGGATCGATCTCCAAACGTGTCTCGGAATCGAACAAGCTCAAGATCAGTTACAGTTATCACAGGTTCACCCTTAGAAGCACTCCGAGTAGCATTCCTTTTGAACAACAATTGCCCTCTTTCAGAATCATCTTCTTGACCTTTTCGAATTATTTCTTGAATATGAGGTGCTACAGGAGGATCAACTGCAATACGTTCAGCAGTGCCAGAAGACTGACCGATCGGTACGTCTACTGGAAACGCCTGCAAGTGTAGATCAATTCTTTGTTCTTCTGCAGTTGCCTTATATTTATCGCCAAAATCTGCCTCCGATTTCCTTTTCAGTTCAAAATAACTAGAGGTCAACACATTGAAATGTTCCTGCAGATCTGATATCTGCTTACTCTTCAACTTCTTATCCTTTTTAATCTCAGTTAGTTGTCCACTAAGATAAGTTTTATCAGATTGAAGCTCGGAAACTTGAATACGAAGATCAATATTCTGAGCACGAAGCTCAGCTACTTGTATATCAAGTTCGATGTTCTTCTGGCTGAGCACTGAAACTTCCTTTTGTAAGCTAGCAAGTGAAGGATTTTCATCTTGAGCACCCCTACATCTATAGAAATACCCTTTCCTCGAGGACTGGGAGAAAGAAGTTCTTCCGCCATGTGTAAGGCCAGCCTCTCAGAAGCAGTATCCTTATTAAATCGTGGAACTGAAAAACCAGGCGGTGCTGAAGAACCGGCGACATCAAAAACTGAACTAGGTCCAGTTGTAAATATTTTCGTGGCAGAAAGTCGTGTAGTGGTAGCAGTAATTGGTAGGGTAGGAAGACCACTAACCAAACTAGTAATTCGTTCGGACTGTCTTGTTTCAAGTCTTCGTCTCTTTGACTGAGGTTGGTCAGCTTATGGAAGAAACACACGTACAAATGGTTCTGTAGTAGGAGTAATAGACACGGGAGGGGAACATCCCACAACTATCTCCATAGGAATCGAAGTTGACACCATCTGTTCAGAAGTTGGAGTTCGCGTCTCAAGATTTTTGCTTGATTTCCCTATCTCAGTTGTTGGCAAAACAACATCATCGACATTTTGAAAGATTGTGTCAAGATTTTCATTAGACACAATGTTGGTACTACTGGCCAGGGAAGCCGCAATATCATCATTATCAAAACCTGTCAAGTCAAGATCATCAAAGGAATTATTTCTCTCATCACCAGTAATCATTTCACCTTCAGCTTGTTTCTCACTCGACTCTTGTTCACGATCAGAAGCATTTTGGGCTTCCTTTTCCGATTCCTCTTCTTCAGACACATCTATTACTATATTTGATGGAGTTGACCCTTCAGTAGATGTCTTCTCAGAAGAAGACTGTTCAGTCGATCCATACGACACTGGCGTCTCATCTAATTCCGTAAACTTGCCAAAATTTTCTAATGGATAAAGTCCTTGGAAAAAGAATTTTCCTCTTCTGTTTTGTTTGATGAGTCCCACTGTGTGTGGACCCAAAGACTTCATATCCAATGTATCACCCGTCTTTCTCACCTCCGGAAACTGTATGTTGATGAACATCTGTATGAAACGGGGATATTGCAGAAAAGTATCCCTTGTAGAAGCTCTGATGTTTATTACAAATTCCTCAAGAATAAACTTTGAGAAATTGAAATGAATTCCCGCAGCCAGTGACACCAACGCACCAGTTGTGCGTTGAGAGATTTCATCTGCTCCAGATCTTCTACCTGAGTTGCAGCTTACGAATACATGAGCCAAGAATCTCCAATATGGATGGAGCAGCTTTTTCAAAGTCGGAGGATATGTTCCCTCGTAACTCATCCTTCGTAGTTTCCTTTGAACATCTTCGATACCAATTTCCGTCGGATAGTTAGGTTGATCGTCAATTAATAGTGCCTCACGAACAAAGCTTTCATCGATCATAATGTCTCGACCTTGCACCTTTGCTGTAACTGTAAAATTGCTGTCGTCATCCATATGCGACCTGGTAGTCGCCCAAAATTCACGTATAAGATTATGATAAATCACCGGGTTGATGGTTATTGCCGACGCTATACAACATTCACGTAGTCTGTGAATCATTGATCGCATGTCTGAATGTATGACCGGTGGATCCGCAAGATCAATTGCCAGGTTATGCATTTCCGCAAATTTGAGATTCGCCATAGTTTGCACTCAAACACAAGTGTAAGAAGCCAAACCAAAAATATTTTGATAAAAAATAATAATAAAAAAATATAAAACTATGATCAAAATAAGATTTATTTATCAACACATTTGAGCGGTTACTGCTATCAATCAAAAAATCGTGATACAAGAAATCCTCAAAGTAGATCCAAAACTTTGTTCTTGGGCCGTAAACTGGAGTTTACGGCCTGAAGATCCTTTTTAAAAATTGATACACGATGAAAAAAAAAACTTGATACACGATGATTCCTGAATTATCTCAATCACATAGGGGCAACAAACGTGTGAATTCATGGGCCGTAAACATGGATTTTACGGCCTATGAATATAAACTTCGATTAAATTCCAAAAGCCGACTATTTGCTTCGAGTTGACAACTAATATTTATATATTAGTGAATGTAACGACAAGTCGCACCTCAATAAAATAAAATCAAGTTGAAAACTTCAAGTTTTGGAGTTTACGGTCTATGATTACGGCCGTAAACACCGTCGAATCGGTTTTTCTAATTTTTACACACAATGATACGGTGAAATATGAAACAAAATACATATTTGTGATCTACAAGACATTACCTTTAAGATGATGTATTCGTTTTTCGGAAAATCGAATTTTTTTTCGGGGGTTGGGAGTGTATTTGCTGCTGGAAACTCATGAATGAGGAGTTTCCGACAGTGAACTCCTTTTTTACCTTTTTACCTTCTCTTACCTTCTTACCTGATAACAACCCAGTATATCAACTTCCACCAATTCAATTAAATTAAAAAAACTTTTTGAGGATTAATTTAATTTCGAAAATAAACTAAACTAAAACAAAAACAAAAATAAAAAATAAAAATAAAAATAAAAATAAAAATTTTAAAATTGAATTAAAACAAAACAGTAAAAATTAAAAAAATAAAATAAAATATGAAATTGCACACCAAAAATTGGAATAAAATAAAATTACTAATAAAATTAAAATTAAGAATAAAATAAAAATAAAATAAAATAAACTTTAACTTCTTTTGTGATGCTTGGATCAAAGTTATTAGACGGCCTTATTCCGCTTGTCGGTACCCTTATCTTCACATATTCGTCTGACCGATTGCCAGTATTGTGGTCCACTTAAGCACGAAAGATTTGTGACATTTTTGGACCTTTTACCAATGACATGATTCAGACATATACCTAATTGTAAATTTCTGTAATTATGATAACTTCCAAATCATAAATAAATTCACCTTATGACCATTTAACTGACTACAACCAGGGATATTGTTGTCCACCTAAATCGAGCAGCGAGATCTACAGACAATCTGTATGTGTTCAATTTTAAGTGTACCGGAACATGTTTCCCACTTCCTGACATGCTCCAGCCTTCAAGAACTTCCAGGGTACTCCTTACACCAGGTGAGCAGACAATCATTCAAAGATAAGATAGATTCAGAATTCACTAACTTATTACTTTAGAGGGATTGAGAAGTAGAAAGTTGCATATGCTGTGTACCAGGTCGGATTTGAGGTCACGCAAAGGAGTCAGCATATGGCTAACAGATAGGAGGAATTTCATAGATATAACATGTAGAGAAATAGAGTTGCATATGTTGCAATCCAGGTCGGATCTCTTCCAATCACGCAAAGGGTGCAACATATGACTAACAGATGGAAAGAAAGAAAATGATTTTCTACAGACCTAGTTTATCGGAATTTACCAGTCGCCCCATCCAACCAGAATTAAGGACAGAATCTGCACATCGAGGAAAAGTTAGTCACGGTTCCAAGTACGGGTTCAATTAATGTGACGAGTAGATTCTCATGTTTATCTCCCTGCTCAACCTATCCGAGCGTCGTGACATCAGGTTAAACGGATCTAACTAGGTCAAAGTTTGTCGAGTCCTCAAATTCATTAGGTTCAACTTTCCTAGTCAAGTCCATTTTAAAATTTTCGTGCCTACCAGCACATCGAGTACAGAGCACAGATGATTCAACTTAGGTACGTTACGCCGATTCAGGTTGCCCTTTATCATTTTTAATTTCTTTTCCCATCACAATACTTACAACCGAGGTTGTCAACAATAAATTGTAAAATGCTGAACATAAATGACACTATTTTTGGATTTTATTTCTCCCCCTAAATTTGTGCATGGGTGAGAATACGAAACAAAACAATGCGCAAATTTAAACAAAGCTAACAAAATTCAAAGTATAGACTAATTAAAACTAAAAAAATGAAAAAAAAAATTAAATAAAAAAATAAAAAAATAGAGGAAAGAGAAAATAAAAATAAAAATTAAAATAAAAACTTAATCCTCAAAACGTATCATTTTCAGAAATCTCACAAGCACATCGAAGCGAGCTTTGTTAAAAGGTTTTGTGAACAAGTCCGCCACATTATTTTCGGTGTGGACCTGTTCTATTCGAATTAAAGAGCGTTCATAACAATCTCTGATAAAGTGAATTTTAATATCGATGTGCTTGGTTTTAGAATGTTGGACTGGGTTCTTAGCAATTTGTATGGCAACTTCATTATCACAATAGATGGGGGTTTCTAAGTAATTCAAACCGTAGTCCAACAGCTGATGTTGGATCCAGATAACTTGAGAACAACAAGCTGATTTAGCTACATATTCCGCCTCTGCTGTCGAAGTCGAGACAGTGTGCTGCTTCTTGCATTGCCATGAAACTAATCTGTCACCCAGGTATTGACATCCTCCTGAAGTTGATTTCTTGTCAAGCTCACAACCTCCATAATTGCTGTCAGTGAAAGCATAAAGATTAAATTTAGAATTCTTTGGATACCAAAGACCCAATTTAGGGCTTCCTTTGATATACCGAAAAATTCTTTTAACAACAATAAGATGAGAGAGTTTAGGATTAGCCTGATAACGTGCGCATTGACAAACTGCAAACATAATGTCTGATCGACTTGTAGTAAGATACATCAGGGATCCGTTCATCGATCGATAGAGAGTTTGATCTACGGGTTCGCCTTCTGGATCTGGATTCAGGAGAGGTCGTTCAGCCATTGGTGTAGAAGCAGATTTAGCATCGTGAAGTGCAAACTTCTCAAGAATATCTTCCACATACTTGGCCTGATGTAGTAAGATTCCGGTTGAATTTTGTTTAACCTAAAGCCCCAAAAACATGGTCATTTCTCCCAACGAACTCATTTCAAAGCTTTTCTTCATTACACTTTCGAACTTCTTGCAAAGCTGTTGGCTGGTTGATCCAAAGATTATGTCATCGACGTATATTTGAACAAGTATCTGGTCCTTGTCGACATGCTTTATGAACAATGTTTGATCGATAGTACCGCGAGTGTAACCATGTTCGAGCAAATGCTTTGTTAAAGTTGCATACCATGCTCTAGGAGCTTGATGCAGTCCATACAACGCGTTGTCCAGCTTGTAGACATGATTAGGATACTTCGAGTCGACGAACCCTGGAGGTTGATCAACGTAGATTTCTTCCTTCACCTTGCCATACAAGAAGGCAGTCTTGACATCCATTTGAAAGACAGTAAAGTTCATATACGAAGCATACGCTAAGAAGATACGAAGAGCCTCCAAGCGAGCTACTGGAGCATAAACCTCGGTGTAGTCAAGACCCTCGACTTGTCGAAACCCACGTACAACTAGTCTGGCTTTGTTTCGCACAATAACCCTTGATTTGTCATGTTTGTTGCGATAGACCCATCGTGTGTCAAGAGACTTCTTTCCCTTCGGTAATTCAACCAATTTCCAAACACCGAGTTTTTCAAATTGATGCAGTTCTTCATGCATTGCATCCACCCAGCTAGGTTCGTTTAGAGCCATTTCTACATTCTTGGGCTCAATTTCGGAGATAAAGCAAGAATACAGACATGTATTCACGTCTCCACTTTGACTTCTAGTTTTAACACCACTATCTAGCTGGCCGATAACGTTCTCGATCGGATGATCCCGTTGAACCCTAGAGGGTATTTCTTGGCTGATGTCATTGATCGAGACAGGTAGAGTGTGAATGTTAAGACCTCCTTCATTTGCTTGTTGAATAGAACCAGATGGTTCTGCAACGTACTCATCTGCAATAAGGTCAGGAAAGAGTAATTCCATCAGGGTTGAAGAGACAACGGAAGCATCATTTGGAACGAACTCATTCTCTGAAGATATGTGAGGTCTCGATTCAGCATTAGAAGAATCAGTGTGATCTGATTGAGGACTGTCATGTTCCAAGAACGGCCTTCCTTGAGGGGTAGCAGAGGACTTTTTTGAAGACTCCCCCTCAATCACAGCAGAAGGCTCCCCCTCAGATGAAGCAGACGATTCTCCCTTGTGCGAGTTAGAGGACTCCCATTCGGGTGAAGCTGTAGACTTTCCTTTCGATGAATTAGAAGGTTTAGATACATGCTTGTATACGACTTCTTCGACTTCATCTTTAGAGATAATCTTCCAATGCGGATCAGTTCTAGATACATCATTTGAATACACGTTTAAGGATTTGAAGAGTGATGTGTAATCAAACAACCAGTCCGGACCCACTCTTGCGTCTGTCTCATTCTCTTCCAACCAACGTACGTCATAGGATTCCACAATCTGTTTGGTTTTCTTGTTATAAACCCTATAAGCGGTACGTGCAGCATACCCAACAAAATAACAGTCACCGGCTTTGGCATTGAACTTCAGATTGGCATCTAGGTGAAGTAGGGTGCAAGGACAGCCAAATACTCAAAAATGACTGATCGATGGCTTGTGACCATAGTAAATTTCATACGGAGTTTTCATTTGAGCTTTGTTGATGAGCACTCGATTCTGAATATAACAAGTAGTATTTATTGCCTCTGTCCAAAAGAAAACAGGTAGCTTGGAGTCACACAACATCATTCTTGCAGCGTCTTTGAGTGTTCTGTTTCGCCTTTCAGCAACGCCATTCTGTTGAGGTGTATGAGCTGAGCTAAATTGATGCAGGATACCCTTTTCGGCACAGAAGTGATTGAGAACAGAATTCTTAAACTCTGTTCCATTGTCGGTACGAAGCACCTTCACCCTTTGATTGGTCTGATTCTCAACAAGTATGATGAACTTTTTGATCAATTCAGTGACGCCAACTTTGTTGGATAGAAAGAAAACCCATGTGAATCAAGAGAAATCATCAA
Source organism: Lactuca serriola (assembly GCF_051521515.1). Classification (NCBI taxonomy): domain Eukaryota; kingdom Viridiplantae; phylum Streptophyta; class Magnoliopsida; order Asterales; family Asteraceae; genus Lactuca; species Lactuca serriola. The sequence goes on along the minus strand of NC_136408.1, from coordinate 143,333,342 downwards.
TCACAACTAAACAGTAAGAACTTCTGTTGATACTTAGCACGTTCACTGGACCAAATAAATCCATGTGAAGTAGTTGAAGAACCTGACTTATGGAGTTAACTTGTTTCGGCAAATGTGGCTTTCGATGATGCTTTCCTTGAGCACATGACACACATTTTTCAAACGTTATAAGTCTTTGACAGGCAAAACACGGACTATCTCATTCTTTGCAAGACGATTTAGGTTCTTGGCGTTAGCGTGACCTAATCTTCGGTGCCACAGCATTGCAGTTTGCTCGGAGATCTTGGAGAACAAACAGGTAACTTGCTCTGGGAGATTGCTATTCATATCGATAATATAGGAATTTCCATTCCTTTTCGACTTTACGAGAATCCATTCATCCGGGATGACAAAGCCTGGCTTCAAGATCATGCATTCCTTGTCAGTGAAATGCGTAGAATAGCCCTTGTCACAGATCTGAGAGACGCTTAACAGACTGTGTTTTAACTCGGGAGCGAAATTCACATTTTCAAAGCTTAGACCTCCATTTGACACCGTTCCCTTTTGTGTAATTTTTCCTCCATCTCCATCCGCAAAAGAGACATACCCCCCATTAAATGATTGAATGTTGCGCAGTTGGGTGATATCTCCCGTCATATGCCGGGAACAGCCACTGTCGACAAACCAGGGTCTGACGACATTTCCCTGCAACTGTCCCTACAAAATGTGCGGGTTTAATTAGATTTGGGCACCCAGGTCATGATCTTCCTGGGTGTATTGGGAGCAGGTTTGGGCCTCCATTTATAATTAGGTTTTCTGAAAAACTTAGTCAACTTTGTCATTTTATGTCTAACAATCTGCTTAAAGCATGTGTTACTTCTACCAGAGTTGGTTGAAGATCCACTACTGCTTTGAGATGAGCTTGACCTTGGCGTGGCTATGCTTCTTTTTGGCAGACTGCTTGGGACAAGGTGATTAAAAACCTTTTTATGTTTGTGAAAAATACCCCTTTTTCTATTTCGTTCAGCTGCCCAATCATCATTTCGAGAGCGACTTCTAGAGGAATTTCTGTTTAAAGACCTTCCTCTGAACTCGTTCTCCCCTCTTGGAAGATTATAACTCACAAACATTCGATTAAGACAATTTCTAGCAATATGACCTCTAGTACCACAATTAAAACAAATCTGCTTGTCATTGTTAGAACTTGTGCTGCATGTATCAGATTTGTTTTCCCTACAAACACCCTTGCTTGTCTCACAGAAACATGCAATGTTATTAGGTTGTGAGGCAAGTGAGGGTGCTATACTTATTGAGGGTTGTGAAACTAGTGGTGTCTCAACATTTTTATCACAAGCATTCAAATTGTCAATCACATTGTTCAAAAATTTATTAGACATATTAGAAACACTCAAAACTGTATAAGAGGTAGCAGCTACTGTATCAGAATAATTAAAAACACCACAAGAAATATTGTCACTTAAAACATTTGAAAAAGAATTGTCTTTATTTAAAATGAAAGCTTCAGGTTTGGGGTCGATTTTATTTTCAGAAACACATCCTTCAACTTTGTGCTTTGACTGATTCAAGGATTGATCTGCAGGAGAAGTAGAAATGTTAGTATTTTCAACATTAATAAATCCTCTCGAAACAAAACCGGAGGGCTTGCCATAAATCATAACTGATTCATTGAGAATCTCTTCTTTGGACAAAGGCTTGGACACATATGAATGATTGAAAGGAGGGGGTACATGATTATACCCTAGACCTTTTGATTGATTCCTTTTAAACTACATACTTTGGTCTATCATATTTGCAACAACCTCACTTGAGAAATCATATTTTCTAACATCAAGTTTGGCGGTCTCAAATTTTCCTTTCAAAGATTCAACTTCAGCCACTAGCTCAACATTTTGTTTGACTACATAATCATAGTTTTCACATTTGTTGCTGTAGTCTTCCTGGAGTTTCCTAAAGTCTTTAATTTTTGATTCTAGTTGAGCTTTAAGTGGTTTTTATCCTTTTCGAAGTTGGTACCCTTCATATCTAAGGTCTTCTATGTCTCTTATTAATTTTTCATTGAGTTCATGAAGAATCCTAATATTTTCTACTTCATTTCTTAATGTCTCAATTTTATCATGTAAAGTTTTCACATAATCTATACAAGCCTTAGAGCATGATGGAAGACTTACCTTGGACAAATTAGGTTCATGGGAAGAGGATACCATCAAGCCAAATTGTAGCTTCATCACATTGTCTTCAGCTGCTATAATTCCTGCTGGAGTGTCATCACTTGCTTGTGCTAGATGAGCATTTTCTGGTCCAGATAAATTGAGAGCTTGTATTTGATCATCCCAGTCGAAAGATTGCGCAACCATAGCCTTTTCATTATTTGCTTGACCACTGCTTCGGTTGTTCCCAACTGCAACCATTGTTCTGTCATTATTGACCCTTCTATCAGGGTGTGGGCATTCAGGAGCAAAATGCCCTGGCTCGTGGCAGTTGAAACATCGAAGCTTTCCTTTGTTGAATCCAACCTTCCTGTCAGCGCTCATTCCCCAATTATTCTTTCCTGTCTTCTTGGCAAATTGCTTTGCCCTAAAGACAGCCATGGCAATTTGCCATGTGATGTCCATTTCCTCAACGTCCTCCGGATGGATTTGATCAAGATCTGCAAACGACAGTTGAGGAGGAAGCTCCCGAGCTACAAGAGCATTATAGCAATTGATTAGCCCTGCAGCAAAGACAATGTTCTCATCAAGCTCCTTTCCTTTTGAAGATGAAGAGGAAACCACATTTGAAGGTGCTGTCAAGAAAGATTGATTCTGTGGCTGGGGCATGGCTGAGACAATAGGAGCCGATGGATGAGAGAGTATCTGAGTCTGAGGAGGTGCATTGAAAGGCAAGCCTGTAGATGAATAGGAAAATGAAGACAGAGCATTGTTAGTTGAAATGCCAAGGTTTGCAGTCGAGTATGAGTTAACATGGTTTATCTCTCTTTGCTTGTCATCAATGTCACATGCTTTGATGATAGCCATCACTTCAGCTAGGGTTAGGCGATTGAGATCTTTGGTCTTCTTAATCACAGCCACATTCATGTCCCAAGATTTTGGAAGAGCATTTAGTAGCTTATTGTTGATCTCAGACTTTGTATAAAAAATCCCCGCTACAGTCATTTCGGTATTAAGAGTTGTAAACCGCTGCAACTGGGCTTCAAGAGTCTCGCCGGGCACATAATTGAACATGTTAAATCATTGCCTTAACATGTCTTGGCGACTTTCTCGCATATCCTCGTTTCCTTCATATACTTCAATCAGCGCCTCCCATAATGCTTTGGCAGAAGTGTATTCTCTGAAACCTTGTGCAATGTCTAGTGATAAGTCCATAGTCAAAATAGCCAATGCCTTTTCTTGTTCTTCTACACTCTCAAAATCTTCATCAGTGTAGTTTTCAATTTTCTTGTTGACCACCTGCCCCCTAACTGTAGTGGTGATTCTGACTGGATCCTTTATAACACATTTCCAAATCTTGAAGTTCTTCATCTTTATATATTTCTCGATTCTGTACTTCCACTCGGGGAATCCATCAGCAGACATAAGTCGAGGAATGCGCGTAGTTGTTCCTATCACAGCATCAAGTTCTTGGTATTGATTTGAATTTTGTGTTTCCATTTTAAGGATAAAATTTAATTAAAATAAAATTTTAATTAAAAACTTAAGTCGTCGTAAACAAAAATTTGGGCTGTAAACTCCAGTTTACGGTCAAAGAAAAATTAAAAACATAATTTTCCGTAAACTGATAAGAGATAATTCTTAGGCCGTAAACACTAGTTTGCGGTCAAGGAAAAATTTGTATTCCGATTCGAAAAAAAATTTATTGATTATTAATTGTTTAAACCACCGTAAATCTTTAGGCCGTAAACTCTTGTTTACGGTCCAAGGACAATCTTTAATATTTACTCAGAAAAACGACGGTGCAATTATCGGTTAACAAAAAAAATCAATCTCACGAGTTTACGGTTAATGAAAATTAAACTTAGGTATTGGATTTTTATTTGAGAATAATCTCAATTAAATGTGATAATTAAAACTTAATATCAAAGGCTCGAGTTTGCGGGGAATGAAGCTTAAAGAACTCGAGGCCGTGAATACGAGTTTACAGCCGTAAACTATGGCCGTAAACTTCGAGAAACTTCAAATTCGACTGGAATGAAACCTTCTTTATCGCTGTGAATATCGATTTGGCTATACACGCAACTGTAGGACGTCTTTGACACTGGTTAAAGCTTTGATACCAATTGTAAGACCCGAAAAATAGATCTACCAATAATCAAAGACGAATAACAGAAGTAAAGATGAAATAATAAGCAATATATCAAAACAAACCAAGTTTGCATACGCCTTAATCAATAAAACGTCAGATACAACCTGGGAAAAGCACAAAGGCATCAACAACCCCAAAAGTCTGACACAATGCCCTATGATGAGATTAAAACTTTAATCTATGAAGATCGATTAGATCTCAAACAGGTAATTAAATATAAAACAGCAAGAACACGAAAATAAGAACAAGGCAAGAGTGAATCAAACGTGTCGAATGATTAAAACAAAACCCTCAGAAGAGCTCGATTAAGAACATCAACTGTAGAGGATTAGTAGGTTTACAAGAACGATCAAAGAAATCTGTAATACTATCGTTATACTCTAGATCAATCGTTAACCTAATATGCATGCAAGCATATACTTATATAATAAACATAATGGGCTCTCGGTTGGACAGGCCCAAACCGGAATATAAATTAAATAAACAAATAGCCGAGCCCAAAGACGCAACCCTTGAACGAATCTTCAACCCAACAATCTCCCCCTTTGCGTCAATTGGAGCGAGATCTTCACTTGTTACTTGGGCCAGCAGCGGAGGCAGGTACCTTCTTCTTCACGATGTTAAACAGACGAGAGATAAGAGCCAGAATCGTCTGCCTAAACCTGATGTACCACTGGATCATGTCATTGAAGTACTTAACATCATCTGCTGCATTCTCTTTACACCTTCGAACGATCGACAACACGTGCTCTAGACAAGTAGTGGTGTAAAGATGTTTGTCAGCTAAAGCAAAGAGACATTTCTGTCCTTCTGCTCTAGTGAACATAACCGAATTGCGTCTCGGGTCGATCTTGCCCATTTTCATCTGATTGAGATCACTTGCCGATCCCACAGGAGCTATCTTCGGTTTCTTCTTGAAGATAGTGGCTACCTCCTGATCCATAAGGGCTACCTCCATGATATAACAGACAATCATCCTCTTGAGATGGTCTATGATCGGACCATATTCAGCTTCATTTGTCAAGAGGATGTTATGCAAAACAATCCAATCATGAGGATTTAAGTTCGGTAGATCTGCCAGGGAGATATGATGTGCAGTTCTTGCAGATCCTCGAATCACCTTGAACCGAACATTAATGAATCTACCTTCAGTGTAAGGCTTCAGTACCTGGACGTTCACTATCTTCTGGGCGCTCCAAGTTAGATACTGAGGACGAGCAGCCTTCAGATAGAAGTCGATGAGCTCCCTATCAACCTCAGGGTTCGGATGAGGGACTTCATAAATATTTGAGAAGGCATGGAAGATAAACGCCTTTCGAGTCAACGGCATGTCGAACTGCGAATCGACAGAATTATTGCAGTCGAACGAAATCACCGGCTCGATCCATAAGATGCTGGGAGTATCTATGGCCTCTTTGATCATTCGCTCCCGAGTCCAGGCAGGGAAGAGAGTCTTCCTGCTCTCGAGTAGATCGTTGGCTTCCTTCTGCTTGCGTTCGGCTTCTTCAGCCTCTCGCGCCACACGATTAACATCTTCATCAGCATTGCGACTGTTCTTTCGTTTCAACATGTCAGCAATGGTTTCTTTATCTTCATCTTCATCTTCTTCCTCAGCTATGTTTTTCCCTTTGTCCTTCACACCCGAACCCGAAGCTTGACCAGTCGGAGGTGGTTCGGTTGTGTGAGTAGCTTTGGAGGAAGGAGGTGGTTTCGATCCGGTCTTCTTCTCTTCTCCCCCTTGTTTCGGAGTGGACACGAAACTAGGTAAGCCTTCGATTTTGCTGAGAAGGTCCATGGCAGGAGAAAGCTTTTCAGCAAGGGTTCGCCTCACTGAATGGTTTAGAATTGGATCGTGTGCTTCTAGGATGTTTGATAAGGCAGCGTGTACATCCGAAACACATGTCTTGATGACCTCCCTTTCGGATCGAAGAGCTTCAAGCTGTTGTTGAGAGTTTGATAGCTGAGTGCTCTTGACCTTGAGGGCGGTGGTTTTGCTTGCCAGAACGTCCATCAATGAGTTCTCAGCTGCGAGATCCTCCTGAAGCTTAGCGAGGCGCTCATCAATGGAGGCACGAAGGGCCGAGTTGTCGTCGCTTATTGATTGGCGAAGGTTGGCGAACGAGGTCAACTCCGTTGAGACGAACTTTGCCAATTGCTGAACAATCGGTTCCAAAGTTGTCTTGGTAGAATCCACACTCTCCTGTAATGACTTCAACAGAGAAGAGGCGTCTGAGAATAGTTTATCGACTTTTGCGGTCGCAGCCTCACAGGCTTTGGTAGAGGCGTCTATGGCGGCAGTGGCTGAGGCTACCGAATCATGCTGAGCCCTGGAGAAGGCATCAACAATCTTCTGAAGTGCAGCTTCAGATAGAGAGGACTGTTGGTTGGAAGATGAGGCGAGAAGTAAGTCAACCTTTTCGTTGAGCTCCTTAAGATGCTTCTTTGTCACTGGAGCATCATCCTCTTCATCACTCTGAACCTGAAACGGACTAAAATAGACCGAATCGAAGGTCATGTTATCACCGCCAAGGAACGGGTTATCTCCATCAGAGGCGTGATCTGGAGATGGTTGGGGTGGTGAAGCTGGGGGTGTTGTGGGTTTTGTGGATTCAGGTTGAGTGTGGGGTGGGGTAGTTTCGGGTGGTGGTTGAGTTTGGGTAGGTTCGGTTGTATGGGTTTCGGTGTGAGGTGGTTTGGTTATGGGTGGGGTTTCGGTTACAGGTGGTGTTTCGGTTGCAGTTGTGAAAATGGGTGGTGGTATAGGGAAAGAGGTTGGAGGAATAGTGGTAGTGGGGTTTATGGTGGGAATGGAAGTAGGAATGGTTTGAGTGGGTGAAGGAATGGGTGAGTTGTGGATTTCCATATCTAGGGTAGGAGATCGGGGTGGGGTGTTGCCTCTTGGAGGGGTTTCGCCTCTTTGAGAGCCGTCCGAGTCCGAACTCTCGCCTTCAGAGTCACTCGAAGAAGAGGGAATAACAAGCTTGCGCTTCGGTTGAGTCTTCCTCCTTTTCGGCTGTGGGGACTGTGCAGCTTTTGTCTGTTTCCTCTTTTTGGGAGAAGGACCCTTAGGAGCTTTGGTCGCTTGCTTCCCTTTGTCCGCCTTTTTGCCCCTGGGCACCGGTTTGTCAGCATCATGGATGGACTTTAGCATTTCCGGTGTTAGTTCCCTAGGACCAGATGCCTTGAACTCTTTGATCGTCCGGATGATCCTGTTGTCGGATGGGACGTCGCCATACATGGTCTCCGGAATGGAGCCAATGAAGGAGAACCTGGATGCATCAGAGACGATTATCTTGGTGGTATGAAAAGTACCGACCGAAGACATCACTGCACCAGCAGCAGTAGGTATATCCAGCTTATCCATCGCCCATTTGGTGATAAGAATCCAGAACCGGGCAAACGACACCTCAGAATGTCGTGATGAAGAAGAAAGGCTCTGGATGAGCTGTTGCCAGAGGACCAACCCAAAGTCGAGGTTGACGCCGTTGTAAACTGCGTACATAATCGACAAGAAAAGTCGACTAGCACCATCAGATCCTGAGCTCCGTTCAGACAAGCCCTTGAAGAGGACTGTGAACATGCCGTTCCACTGCGGCGGCAAGCAGGACTTCTTGAACTTTACGACGGAGACGAGCGCCTCCGTGTACCCCATGTTATAGAACATGTTGTAAAGATGCCCAATCGAAATCGTCTCCGGATTAATTCTCGATGGGTCAGCAGCCAAACCAATCAAAGTACCAAAACGCTGTCGAGAAATAGAGGTCTTGTGATCAGCAACCTCGAAGAACACCCGCTCGACTGCTTTGTCGTAATAGGCAGTCGCATACACCTGCGAGAGAACCACCATTGGCACAGACTCAATCCTGGAGAGAGCTGGAGCGATTTGGGAGTACTTCAGGCACTCGATGATCGGCGACATGTAAGAGTCGTACGCCAGAGGGTTTAGGTCGATCACCAGACATTGTTGTGGACGAATAGGATGGATGTGTGAGGTAGCATGGACGGAAGATGATTCTGCCATTGTTGAAGGTAGGAAGAAGAAGATGAACAGTGAAGCTTTTTCGAGTTTTTGCTCTCTTGTAAATTTTGAAGCAGTAAAGAGGTAAATCGTGGTGAAGACTGCCTTTTATAATGGGTGAAAGGAGAGAGAAAAATCGTTTCAAATCTTCTATGGAAATACGAAAAGGTTTCCTGAATGACAGATGCGTGACAGTTGAGGCGTGCGATGATCACGTAGGAGAGAGAGTGTCAGATTCCTAGGATCACGCCGCCCAACAAGCGCCGTTTCAGAAGAAAACCGTTTCAAATCCTCACGCGCCTTTAAGTGCCAGAGGGATGTCGCTTGGATTTCACACACGCGTCCACTTTGTCAGTAAAAGAGTGGACGTTTCAAATTCACATGCGCCCCTTTTTACTACCGGTTGAAATTCAATCCTTTTAATTTCCCGCCTGAGTCAACAACCCTTCGTCTTATCGTTTTGAATCGCATCTTTTGAATAAACTGCCCACGTGGAGGATTGTTGACCACGTCTTAATTATTAACCACCAATGCAATAAATCAGCCTGAAATTAATTAGTAATGGAATTTTGGAAAATCAAAGATTTTCGTGCAAAGAGTGTAAAAAGAAAAGAAATAAAGCAACTCTTTTTAGGATTGACTGTGATGTCAATAATGACACGAAACAAATGATCCCGGGCACGAATCTCTTCCTTCAAGGTCAAGAGAGACCTTAAAGTGTTAATGTGGATTCCCGTTGAATAACGATCAAACACTTATTAATAAATGTTGAAAGGCTTCTTTTAATTAGGCTACTTAAGGGTGGTTTCGCTTTGATTCAACAATTCTAATCTTGAAATAAGAAAGAAAGTGAATAAAGTACTTGTGAGACCAGTGTAGTCTGTTGAACAAGTAGGTGGGAATTAATATTAAATTGGCTAGGAAAATATAAAATCTCAAAAAAAATAAAAACTGGATCCCAAGGGAAGAAATGTTATGGTGTTTAACAATTTCATAGGAATCACACAAAATAAAATTTGAGATTGCATGAAGGTACATCCGTCAATTCTTTGGTGAAAACTTGAGCAAATTAATTGATCACCGTCAATTCAGATTTGGTGTTGAATTTTGGGTTTCACTCAGCTCGTAGTGACACGAAACTAAGATCATAAACACAGATGTTGTGTAACCATAAACCTCAGTGGGAATTTCTGAGTCTCAAGGGTTACGTTGATGAAACGAATGTAATGGAGAAATGTAATGGAGATGGTGTAAGAAATTAAAGTACCTCTGCTGCGAAAAGAAGGACCAAGCAGAAAACTCTTAACTCATGTGAGAAGAGAGTGAGGTAGCTCACGATTAGAATAAATGTGGTAGCCTTATTGGGAAGACAAGGTTTGTTTATACCAAGTCATGAAGGCTATTATTCAAAATCTTATGAGGCTTGGGACACATACAACAACATGCTTCTAGGGAGACTTAAGTAATCCAACAATTATACACCCATAAACGAACGAACACACAAAAAAAATAAAAGAGAAAAATATTTTTGGAGGTTTTTTTTTTTTTTTTTTTTTGATATATTAAAAAAAATGAAAAATAATAAAAAAAATATGTAAGAAAAAAATAAGACTAAGAAAGAGTAAAAAAAAACTTTGGAAAAAATTTGAAAAACCGAACCCGAACGTTCGGTTGGTTTCGGTTGGGAAAAATTTTGAAAAACCGAACCCGAGCGTTCGGTTGGTTTCGGTTCCAGAAAATTTTGAAAAACCGAACCCGAGCGTTCGGTTGGTTTCGGTTCCAGAAAATTTTGAAAAACCGAACCCGAGCGTTCGGTTGGTTTCGGTTCCTGAAAATTTTGAAAAACCGAACCCGAGCGTTCGGTTGGTTTCGGTTCAACAAAATTTTGAAAAACCGAACCCGAACCTTCGGTAGGTTTCGGTTTTGGAAAATTTTGAGAAACCGAACCCGAACCTTCGGTAGGTTTCAGTTTTGGAAAATTTTAAGAAACCGAACCCGAACCCGAACCTTCGGTAGGTTTCGGTTTTGGAAAATTTTAAGAAACCGAACCCGAACCTTCGGTAGGTTTCGGTTTTGGAAAATTTTAAGAAACCAAGGAGTTTAGACATGCAATTGGAAAATATTTTCAACACTAAGAAAAACAATTTTGTACAAGAAATATACAACCAAGAAAAACTACCTTTGTGGTGATGAGCGAGTCAGATTATTTAACCGAACCTGAGCGTTCGGTCAATTTCGCTTCTTACGTTTGAGGTTGAGAGGTAGTGTGAGGTACTGACCCTGATTCCATCATACCTAGCCCTTGCAGTATTCTGTTGAATGATGCTTCAGGAAGAGCTTTGGTAAAGACGTCAGCCAGTTGATCAGTGGTTCTTACGAAGTGAACTTCGACGTTTCCATCTTCCACGTGATCTTTGATGAAGTGATACCTCAGTGCTATGTGTTTGGTTTTGGAGTGTTGCACTGGGTTATGACAGATCCTAGTTGCACTTTTTGAGTCACAATATAGTGGGATCTTCTTCATATTGAGTCCATAGTCTCGAAGTTGACTCTGGATCCAAATCACTTGAGAGGTGCAGGATGCAGCGGCTATGTATTCCGCTTCGGCAGTAGACAACAACACGCACGTTTGTTTCTTGGATTGCCAGCTGACCAACTTCCCGTCAAGGAATTGACAGCCACCAGTGGTGCTTTTTCTGTCGAGTCCACATCCTCCAAGGTCAGCATCAGAATAGGCTTGAACGAAGAAGCCTGAGTTGGAAGGATACTATAGACCTAAGGAGGTGGTTCGCTTGAGATAGCGTAAAATGTTCTTCACTGCAAGCATGTGAGGTTCGCGTGGGTTTGCCTGAAATCGAGCACAATAACACACAGAAAACATGATGTCAGGCCTGCTAGCAGTAAGATACATTAGTGAGCCTATCATTTGACGATAGAGCGTGATATCGACAGCCGGTTTGTCTAGGGATGGAGTTAGCTTGGTGCCGAATGCCATTGGGACTTTGACTTTGGAGTCTCCCATCATACCAAACTTTGCTAGGAGAGTCTTCGTGTAAGCTTCCTGATTGATAAAGATGCCTTCGGGTCCCTGTCTAATATTTAAACCAAGGAAAAAGTTAATAGGACCCATTGAGCTCATTTCAAATTTAGTCTCCATCAGCTTTCTGAATTCAGCTGTTAGGCTGGGATTCGTTGAGCCAAAGATGATGTCATCGACATAAATTTGAACTATCATAAGGTGGTTACCTTCCTTTTTGCGAAAGAAGGTTGGGTCAACCGAACCTTGTTTGAATTTAGACATCTTTAAGAATTTAGTTAGCGTTTCATACCAGGCTCTCGGAGCTTGTTTGAGGCCATACACAGCTTTATCCAGAATATAGCAATGATTTGGATACTTTTTGTTCACGAACCCAGGAGGTTGCTCCACATACACGGTTTCTTCGAGTTCTCCATTAAGAAATGCACACTTGACGTCCATTTGGAAAACTTCAAAGTTTTTGTGGGCAGCATAAGCAAGAAATATTCTTACAGATTCCAGCCTAGCCACAGGAGCGAAAGTCTCTTCATAATCAATCCCTTCCTCCTGACAGTATCCCTTTACTACCAGACGAGCTTTGTTCCTTATAACATTCCCTTCCTTGTCCATTTTGTTCCTAAAGACCCATTTGAGACCAACAACCGAAGCATCTGGAGGAGTTGGAATGAGGCGCCAGACTTTGTTCCTTTCAAATTCGTTCAGTTCGTCTTGCATTGCTTGAACCTAATCAGAGTGATCGAGGGCAGTGTTAACTGTCTTCGGTTCAACTTTTGATACGAATGAGTTAAACATACAAAACTCAACCTTTGAAAATAAGGATGTTTGTTTTGCCTTCAGTTGTGATCGGGTCAGAACCTTTTCAGAGACATCACCAACCACTTGAGAGATAGGATGATCTCTGGTCCATTTGGTAAGAGGAGGATAATTTGGATCAAAGGTTGGGTCTAGTTCAGCATTGATCATTTCTTCTGGCTCGGATTGGCTATCGTAGTCAAGCGTCATATCATCATGCTCCCCCTCGATTGATGAGCTTTGAGAAACTTGAGGTTCAGAGGTTTCTTGTGATGCTGGACTTGCAGGCGTTGATGCACCTTCGGTTGGAGAAGCACTTTTGGTTGGAGAAGCACTTTCGGCTGGAGAAGCACTTTCGGTTGCAGTTGTAGAACTTGGCTCCCCCTCGACATGTGAGCTTGGCTCCCCCTCGACTTGTGAGCTTGGCTCCCCCTCGACTGAAGCATCGTTGGATGGAGGTTCATCAGAAGTCGATCCTCCTTCATTCATTCTCCTGGCAGCTTCTTCGACAATTTGCTTCATGTGGTCTACCTTGTTGTCTGCTGCACCTGCTTCTGAGAGAGAAGCTTTCTCTGGTTCGTCAAAGAGCTCCAGAATTTTCTCGTATAGATTAGCGATCGAGACTGTGACTTGGCCAGTTTGAGGAAAAATTTCCCCAGCGGTGTCTTCTTTGGCTTGTAGCTTTTTGACAAAGCTATCGCCAAAGGTCACGTAATATGTCTCTTCAATTTTTCTCGAACGCTTGTTTAGGACTCTGTATGCTTTGGATGTGAGAGAGTAGCATAGAAAGATTCCCTCATCGGCTTTGGCATCGAACTTGTTGCGGTGTTCTTTAGAGTTAAAGATGAAACACCGTGAGCCGAACACATGGAAAAATTTCACATTGGGCTTTCTGTTGTTTAGAATCTCGTATGGTGTGAGCGTGAATCGTTTGTTGAGATAAGACCTGTTCTGTGTAAAACAAGCAGCAGAAATAGCATCAGCCCAAAAATAAAGAGGTAAGGAAGCGAAACTTAGCATAGTTCGGGCAGCTTCACACAAAGATCGGTTTTGTCTTTTGACAATTCCGTTCTGTTGAGGTGTGTAGGGAGCTGAGAAGTTGTGACTTATTCCCTTTTCTGCTAGAAATTCTTCAAATTCCCTGTTCTTGAATTCCAAACCATTGTCGCTCCTGATGTTGCGAACGACCTTCTTAGATGTACTTCAATCTGCTTGATGAACACTTTCAGCTTATGAGTCGCTTCAGATTTGAGCTTTAGAAAGAACACCCATGTAAATCGTGAAAAGTCATCAACAATAACAAGAATATACTTGCTACCACCGATGCTTTCGATGGATGAAGGACCACACAAATCAATATGAAGTAATTCGAGTGGTTCAACAACTTTTGTGTTAATTACTGATGGATGACTTTGACGACTCTGCTTCCCCATTTCGCATGCAGCACACAAATGATCTCTATCGAACTTGAGCAATGGAAGACCCCTAACATGACCTCCAGAGTCAAGTCGGTTGATATCTTTAAAGTTGAGATAAAAGTGTCTTCGGTGCCACAACTAGCTTTCGTCAGATTGAGCTTTTGATAACAAGCATATAGCTGGGTTTCCTTTGATGGGTTTAATGTTTAGAGGAAACATTTCACCCTTTCGCTCCGACTTGAGAATTACTTTCTTTGTCTTTTTCTCAATAATTTTAGAACCTTCATCATCGAATGAGACTTTGAGACCTGTACCTCCAACAAGCTGAGATACACTTATGAGGTTGTGTTGGAGTCCTTCCACATAAGCCACCTTCCTTATAGTGAAATCACCATTAGTTATCATTCCGTATCCCTTTATGGTGCCGAAAGAATTGTTTCCAAACTTGACGTTGCCACCATTTGAGAGAGACCTGTATTCCCTGAGCTCTTCTTTCCTTCCTGTCATGTGACGCGAGCAGCCACTATCGATGTACCATTCTTCGTCAAACTATTCGTCACTTATAACCTGCAAAAATTAAGCAGATTTAGGAACCCAAAGTTTCTTGGGTCCTCGTGAGCTTTTCATGGGAACAGGAACAGTAAGAGAGATGTCAACAAGATATGTTCGTTTTATAAGTGTTGTTTCATCTTTCTTTTTAATGGTAAAAACTTTTATTTTATTAGGATTGGGTGCGGTCGGTTTAGACTCTGGTGTGGATGTAGAAACCTTCTGTTTGCCCTTTTGTTCAGTCGATGAATGAGATTTTTGAGAATGAACAGAATGAGCTTTAGAGCAAGATGGAGATGAATTGGTAGAAGTAGAAGAATTAGATGAACTAGAAGGAGTGGGTTTAGATTGAGAGGACTTCTTGGCTGGAGACTCTAGGTGACCCTTTTGCTTTTGATCATTGGAGGGACTGACCTTAGAGTTTTGATCTCTTTTGACTTCAGAACTGAACATTTGCTTTCGGTTGGAATCATTCTTTGAACCGAACCTTTGCTTTCGGTTGAAGTCATTCTCAGAACCGAACCTTTGCTTTCGGTTGGTATTCTCTTGTGAACCGAACCTTGGCTTTCGGTTGTTGTGGCTCTCAGGCTTTCCGACAGGATTGTTTTCATACTTCAGATTCTTGTCTTGATGTGAGAAGTATGCATTCTGGGATTGCCAGAATTGCCTCCTTTCAGAGAGATTCTTCCTGTATCTTTGGTTCCTTTCACGTTTCTTATTCCTCATCTGCTTCGGTTGATGATGAATATTAGCTTTCATTTTTGGTTTCTCCTTGGCTGGTTCATTTTGAACTGTAGGAGTTTCACTTTGAACTGAGGAAGTAGAGGGAACGTCTTCTTTTGCCGAACTTTCATTCTCCTGAGGAATGTCTTGCGTACCACTGGTGCTTGGCTCATCGAAATTATCTGGCTTGTTCAAGGGTTCAGGTATGTATCTACCTTTACTCATCCAAGAGGTTCTTTCTGATAAGCCTACCATTTCGTTTGCATTATCTATTGGAGCTGACCAGAAGTACTCATCACAGCCATCAGCATTATCTTTGTTTACAATAGCTGTGAGTTCAGCCGTCTGATGTTCGGTTACTCCAGTGACCTTGTATACTTGATTTGGAGTGGTCCTGACCTTTTGATACACAACTGCTTTCTCTGCTAAGATCGGGGACTTTTGTTGGGACAATCGAGCGAACTCCACTGAATTTTCAGAAATTAGATTCTTGTGGTTTTCAGGTTCACTTTTTACAAATTCTGAGCAGTCAACCGTGTCCTCTACAGAAATTTCACTCATGTTGTCGTCCTCGTTAAGCTCAGATGCATTTTCAACATCAATTTTGTTTTCTGAGCTTACGTTGGCATTTAAAGAGTCAAATTTTTGTATGGTTTCGGTTCTTAGTTTAAGTCTATCATTTTCATCCAAAAGGTTTTTAAGCATGTCCTTGTGGTCCTTGGATTTAATGAAGGACTCAATTTTGTCCAGTCCATACATGTAGGTCGGATTGACATCGTCAGATGATATCACACTCTCACAGTTATAAGGTTCGGCATCAATTTCATCTTCCTTAAACTCAAGGAAGGGCAAAATCATGCGATGGATCTTTTGGCCTATTTCACAGTCCAAGTGAAGCTGAGTAATATTAGAATAAAGACATTTTGCAATTAAACAAAAAACATTCCGCTGTTTTAACAACTTTAAATTGTCTCTTTGTAAATAAATGTTTTCGTCTTTAATTTTAACTAATTCAGACTCCTTCAACTCGATCCACATGCGCCGCTCCTCACTCTTCGAAGACACGCTGCTTAATTGATCAGTTAGGTTAGAATTGGTGACTCGAGTTTGAGTTAAGCTACTATCTAGATGAGAAATTCTTGTATTAACATTTTTTAGTTCTTTCTCATATGAGGATTGAGGTACTTTAAAAGAAATGAAAACCGATTGTACCTTCTTTATCAGTTCATCAAGCTCATTGAACTGCTGGCTGAGTGGTTTGGCCGTAAAGCACATGTCCTCCTGCCCCTTCGGTTCATTGCTTCCACCATCAGTGTTGTATCCCCTCATCTGAGATACATCAGACACCATGAAGCATCTTCCTCCACTGCTCTCCTCCTTTACCACATAAGCCTTTCCATGAGTAGGCTTCCTCACTTCATCGTCTTCTGAGTCGGTAGACCAAACTTCCACGCTACCGAACTCGTCATCAGCAACCGAACCCTGCACAATAAGAGCATTCATGGAAGGGTTAGCGGTAGACTTCTTCTTTCTCATCTCATCGAGCCTTTTCTGCAGCACAGCTTCCTCATCCTTTTCATCATCCTTTTCAGCCATCTTTTTAAGGACACAATCTTTAGCATAGTGGTTTTTCCCACCACAGTAGTAACAGCTTACTCCAGAATCACCATCCGCCTTCGGTTCCTTCTTGGACTCTTCAGCCTTCGGTTCATTGTTAACCTTTTCTGAACTATAACTCCCCTGCCAGTTTTGGTTTTTGTTGCTGGGGAATCTCTTCTTTATGAACCTCTTGGGGTTAGACACCATCATAGCATAATCCTCAGACGTGAGGTCATACTCCTCCAAGTTGAGGTCTTCATCCTCCATCACTGCTTTACTTTTTGACAGGAGGGCCAGCGAACCAAGGCTTGAAACAACGTTCTTCTCCTGCAGCACAATCTTCTCCTGGGACTTGAGAATACCCACCAGTTTCGCCAAAGAGTATGATTTAAACTGCTCATGGGCTTTGACTGTAGACACCACTGCTCTCCATTCAGACCTTAGACCATTTAAGAACGTAACCTTCTGCTCGATAAGCTTCCTTTCGATGTCATGTTTGATCATCCTGCTGAGAAGATGATTGAAGCGATCGAACGTTTGGGTCACTGTTTCTTCGGCTCCTTGCCTGAATTCTCCAAACTCAGATAAGAGCAAGGTTTGGATAGAATGTTCAAGATCCTCGTCTGTAGAGTACAGTTCACGAAGTCTATCCCAAACTTCCTTTGCCGTCGTGCATGAGCTGACCAACCTGAAGGTGTCGGACTGAAGGGCGAATCTTATCAATCTTAACGCCTTGATATTGCACTGGAATTTATCCTTTTCATCTTGCGCAATATCTTTAACATCCTTCAGCAGATCATTGTACTCCTTCTGAGTTTTAATAATCCTGGACGTTGCAGAATGAGAAAAAGGTCCATTAATGATAGCTTCCCATATGAGGTATCCATTATCCTCAGATCCTATCACGTAGTCTTCGAAGTGATGCGCCCAGACTTCATAGTCATGGGTATATAGGATTGGAATCTTCGTGGTTGAACCGATGCTGTTGGAAATATTGATAGGATTTGATTGCGACTCATCCATTATGATCGAAAAACCTGTTCAAAGATCAGACTTGTAATAAAGCAGATTAGGGCAAAACAATAAATATCAAGATACGTCAATAATGAGATGACGGCTCAATAAATATCGGTAGTTGCGGAAAAACCCTAATTGAAATCTTTTCACAGAAAAGATGTGTATCGATTACACAGCCTCCTGCTCTGATACCAATTGATGAGATTAAAACTTTAATCTATGAAGATCGATTAGATCTCAAACAGGTAATTAAATATAAAACATCAAGAACACGAAAATAAGAACAATGCAAGAGTGAATCAAACGTGTCGAATGATTAAAACAAAACCCTCAGAAGAGCTCGATTAAGAACATCAACTGTAGAGGATTAGTAGGTTTACAAGAACGATCAAAAAATTTGTAATACTATCGTTATACTCTAGATCAATCGTTAACCTAATATGCATGCAAGCATATACTTATATAATAAACATAATGGGCTCTCGGTTGGACAGGCCCAAACCGGAATATAAATTAAATAAACAAATAGCCGAGCCCAAAGACGCAACCCTTGAACGAATCTTCAACCCAACACCCTATTTATAGCCAAGACTTACAACCGCAAAGAGTTTACGGTCGTAAGGAGTTACGGCCGTAAACACATATTAACCGTAAACTCAAGACTAAAACAATCATCCTACATACCACTATCACTAACCAATATGCCTAGACCAAACCATTATTTAGAGTCTTTCATTGTGAGTGGTTTAAGAGTTTTTGAACCTTGGAGAAGAGATTTTGGAAACCTAAGAGGCTTGGAGCAAGGGGCTTTGCAAGGATTTGGATTTCTCTTCTGTTGGAGCTTTCCTTTGAGGAGAAGGTCTAAAGTGCATTAAAGTCCCTGTTCTTGAGTGATTGGTGAAGCCATCTTGTCCCAAACCCTAACCCTAGAGTGTCTTATGCTTAGATCTCTTTGGATTCACGTAAAGTTTGCCACTTTACGTGATGGATGGGTTGTAGAAGAATAGATCTGTGGTTTGGATCATTTCCATGGCCTGGAAAGCTTCTATATGGATTAAGATCTAGAGGTACTCGGCGAGTCACATAGGGGTACTCGGCGAGTTGCTTGAAGATGGGCAGGAACTCGGCGAGTTGGAAGAACAACTCGGCGAGTTGGTTGAAGATAGCCTTGGACTCGGCGAGTCTGGTCGTAAGGTCGTAACCTTCTTCTGGTTGAGCCATGAATCGGTGAGTCAAGGGAGGACTCGGTGGGTTGAGTGCGAGGGGACTCAGAGTTGTTGGACTTGGCGAGTCTCGGGGTGACTCGGCGAGTTGAGTCGGGGATTGGGGAAGTTCTGAGCATGGGGACTCGACGAGTCATCTGGTTGACTCGGCGAGTAGAGTCAGTTAGGAGATTGACTTTGATCAAGGGTTGACCAGTTGACTTCCAAGGGCATTTTGGTAATTGTTGGATTTTATTTTGAGTTCAGTGTTGGTGTCGGCTAGTGGTGGAGATCGTGTCAGTGGTCGGAGCATCTTGGTCTTATCTTTTCAGTCGGCAGTTGCGAGGTGAGTTATCCTCACTATATCGACAGGGTCTACGGCACCAAGGCCGGCCCTTTATCGGATTGTAATCCGGGTATCGTTGTTATGTTATTGCTTTGCTATGTTTGCATCCTGGTAGTTAGGATGGTATATGTTAGAGACCTGGCTAAGGTCGGTATCCTGGTATATAGGATGATGATATGCTAGTGACCGGTTAGGTCGGTATCCTGGTTAGGATGATGTTATGCTATGTGATCTGCTAGATCGGTTTGATTGGATGTGAATTGTTATATGATTGAATGTTTATGTGCACATGGTTGTTGGACTGGGGTTGGGTTGAGGCGGGTCCTGCTTTGTGCTATAGGCCAACATACCCAGGGCGGACCGGTTATCCCGAAGTGCATGGTTGTTCTGTGTTCTGTTATGATATGGCACGTTGTGCGTGTATGGTATATGTGGTTGGTAATTTGGGGGTATCTCACTAAGCTTTCGGGCTTACAGTTCTGGTTTAATGTTTTTCAGGTTCTTCAAGAGACTGTGGCAAGGCAAAGGCGTGATCGTACCGCTCCTCATGATTTTGTTTTATGATATGGTTCTGGGAAGACTCTGATAATAATTGTATTGAAAACCTTTTTGTAATAACTTTATGAAACTGGGTTGTTTTCGAAAAGTTTAAATTGGTTGAACTTTTAGAGTGTTACAAGTTGGTATCAGAGCCTTGGTTTGAGTGATTTGGAGGAACATTCGTGTGAATCCTGTCTGAAATCAAGGAGAGTTTTCAAAAGAGAATTTAAAATGGTTTTCAAAATGAGTAAAGGAGGACGCGGAGTTACGATCAGCCGGAGCCAGTATGTAACCCCAAAATACCATACATGATATTTGTTTTTGAGCTTTGATAGAACAACATGCTAGTACTAGGCTAGGGATCTTCAGGATTTCATGATAATGTTGCCTGATTTATGATGCCTGCTAGCCTAGGGTTCCTCTGTGGGAGATTTCCGGTGTTCCTCTAGGAGTGAGGGTTGAGTGCTTGTTATGTATGTTTTTCACTAGGGTGTTGTGTTAATACTTGATACAAATATGGGTAGGTGTGGAAGGTAGTATGGGCCCGTACTACTGAAAGCACAGGACCCATACGCGTATCAAAGAAACCATGACCTCTAGGGTTGGGTTGGGGGTTCGTTCCCGAGTTTATGGGAAGTATCTGAGATCTTGTGGTGTTTTTCAGTATGGTGGTTACGAGGCATGCTGGGAGCGGATCCGGGTCAGGATAGGGAGCTGGAGAGGGCGGTCAGGGTGGGTCAGTACCACCCGAGGTTATTGGTCAGATGAGCACGGGCGAGTTGGATGCTAGGATTCGTGAGATCCTGCATGACGAGGTTGCTGCGTTGTTCCGGACAGAGTTGCCGAAGCTATTTGGGTCGATCAAGACTGCCATGGTTGAGTATTTTGATGAGCGCTATAAGGCTCTCACAGAGACGGCTGCCGCGGTAGCTACAGCGGCTGTAGCAGCAGGGGGAGGATCCGGTCGAGGTTTTCAGTATCGGGACTTCGATAATACGAAGCCCCCTAACTTCGATGGAGTTCAGGATCCGATTGTTGCTATGAGATGGTTTTCAGACCTGGAGGGGTGTTTCTTCACGTGTTCATGTCCTGTTGATCAGAGGGTGAGGTGTACTCTGAACGTGTTGAGGCTCGGGGAGAAGGATTGGTGGAGATTGACCACGGGGTCATATTCGGATGCGCAGAGGGCTGCGGTTTCTTGGGATCAGTTCCGGGAGATGTTTAGAACTCGTTATGTTCTACAGGTTGAGAGAGAGAGAGAGAGGTTGGCTCAGGAGTTCCTGGAGCTGAAGCAGGATTCGGAGTCGGTGACAGAGATCACTAGGATGTTCACTGAGAGGGTGATGTTTTGCCCTGAGTTCGCTTCGGAGCAGGCTCAGATGTCCCGATATCTGAGTATGCTCAAGAGGGATATCAGGAAGTTTGTGTCTACGTAGAGGTGCGAGACCTTGTTGGAGTTGCAGGAGGCCGCCAGGCGGCGTGAGTTGGAGATTGAGTTGCAGTTGCGAGAGCAGAGGCAGGCTCCGGTGCTCTCGCAGCCAGCGCCGAAACGGTCCAAGACCGTTGATTCTAGATTGGGAGATCAGAGCAGCCACACTTGTGGGAAGTGTAGGAAGGGTCACACCGGAGTTTGTAGGTCCGGTGGTGCATGCCGCAAGTGCGGAAAGGAGGGGCACTGTGCGAGGGATTGTCGGCAGACAGCCCCGGTTCGGGATTTGAGGATTTGTTATCATTGCCATCATGTTGGACACTTGAGGGTCAACTGTCCACAACTTGTTACAGGACCGGTGCAGGCTCCAACATCGGCCACTTTGAGGATTACGGGTGGAGGTCAGGGTGGAGCGGAGCCCGCAAGGGCTCAGGGTTGTGCTTTTCAGCTTACAACGGAGGAGGTCAGCGCAGTGCCGGATGCAGCTGCGGGTATGTTTCTTTCTTGATGTCTTGTTATTTGGTGATTATTATGGAGTATTGTTTATCTGCTATTATCGCCCGAGGTTATTGGTCAGATGAGCACAGGCGAGTTTGGATGCTAGGATTCGTGAGATCCTACATGACGAGGTTGCTGCGTTGTTCTGGACCGAGTTGTCGGAGCTGTTTGGGTCGATCAAGACTGCCATGGTTGATTATTCTGATGAGCGCTATGGGGCTCTCACAGAGACGGCTGTCGCGGTAGCTACAGCGGCTGTAGCAGCAGCAAGGGGAGGATCCGGTCGAGGTTTTTAGTATCGGGACTTCGATAATACGAAGCCACCTACCTTCGATGGAGTTCAGGACCCGATCGTTGCTATGAGATGGTTTTCGGATGTGGAGGGGTGTTTCTTCACGTGTTCATGTCCTGCTGATCAGAGGGTGAGGTGTGCTCTGAACGTGTTGAGGCTAGGGGCGAAGGATTGGTGGAGATTGACCACGGGGTCATATTCGGATGCGTAGAGGGCTGTGGTTTCTTGGGATCAGTTCTGGGAGATGTTTAGCACTCATTATGTTCCGTGGGTTGAGAGAGAGAGAGGTTGGCTCAGGAGTTCCTGGAGCTGAAGCAGGATTCGGAGTGGGTGACGGAGATCACCAGGATGTTCACTGAGAGGGAGATGTTTTGCTCTGAGTTCGCTTCGGAGCAGGCTCAGATGTCCCGATATCTGAGTATGCTCAAGATCAGGAAGTTTGTGTCTACGCAGAGGTGCGAGACCTTGTTGGAGTTGCAGGACGCCGCCAGGCGGCGTGAGTTGGAGATTGAGTTGCAGTTGCGAGAGCAGAGGCAGGCTCCGGTGCAGTCGCAGCCGGCCCCGAAACGGTCCAAGACCATTGATTCTAGATTGGGAGATCAAAGCAACCACACTTGTAGGAAGTGTGGGAAGGGTCACACCGGAGTTTGTAGGTCCGGTGGTGCATGCCGCAAGTGCGGAAATGAGGGGCACTATGCGAGGGATTGTCGGCAGACAGCCTGGGTTCGGGATTTGAGGATTTCTTATCATTGCCATCAGGTTGGACACTTGAGGGTCAACTGTCCATAGCTTGCTGCAGGACCGGTGCAGGCTCCAACACCGACCGCTTTGAGGATTACGGGTGGAGGTCAGGGTGGAGCGGAGCCCTCAATGGCTCAGGGTTGTGCTTTTCAGCTTACAACGAAGGAGGTCAGCGTAGTGTCGGATGCAGCTGCGGGTATGTTTCTTTCTTGATGTCTTGTTATATGGTGATTATTGTGGAGTATTGTTTATCTGCTATTATCGCTGTGTGATTGTTGGTATTGTATTCGTTGTTCCTTGAGGGTTGTGGTATGGTTATGGTTTTGGTGTTGGGAATTTCGTTGGTTATCATTCATAAGGATTATTAGTGGGAATCTGGCTTTTGGTCTGAATGTCGGGTAGCATCTGCAGTATGAGGAGTGGTTAGCTGAAGATCGGGTTTCTTTCCAGCCCGGGATGATCAGTGTTGTTATGTAAATTGTGAAGATTGCTTGTTCTGGTGGGAATCAGTTCGCGTGTAAGGGTTTGTGTTGTGTAGGGTTGTCGAGGGAGGTCGGTGATGGCGACCGGTGGTTGATAGTCAGTGCTCTAAGTGGGGGAGAATTGGAGAATTCTCCGGAAGATCGATAAGCATGAGAGGTTGTTTAGCTGTTGGGATTCAACAGTGGTTCCGTCAGCCGAGCGTAGGCTGGTATGGGCAAGTGTCAGACAGGCGGGGCGGGATGCAGACCAAGGGTGATTGATTGTGGAAGGCCTGGGATCAGGCCGGGTTTGAGTATGTAGGGTGGAGATAGAGTTCGGAACCCCTAGAGGGCTAGAACAGTAGGCATGGGAGAGTTTTCTTGAGGGATAACGCGGGATGATGAATGCTAGTTGAGCGGTCCGGATAGACTGAAGGCCGGTGGGCGTACCAGTCAGGCCGAAGGCTCGGAGAATAGTCCAGAGAGGCTGAAGGCCCTGGAGGGCGGTCCAGACCTGTTGAAGGTTCTGAGAGTGGTCCAGATGGGATGAAGGCCTGGTAAGGCGGCCCAATTATGGTCATTGAGCAGCGTGTTTGCGGCAGTGGTATGGAATCACATCCGGTTTGGATGTCTGCTAAGGTCGCGGAAGGAATTCCGCGGGTATAGGGCCAAGAGGCTCGGAAGGGATGCAGGGATGGAGTCTTGGATTCCCAGCTTGATTTTGATCAAGGAATTGTGTATGTAGTAGTAATTCATCCTGGGGGATGTTTGGAGGTGTTGCCAGTGTGTCGGGTCTTCCCAACCCGAGGATGCTAGAGCCAGTTCAGCATGTGTATGTGATTGTGGAGGAGAACTCATGGGAGTTGCTCTGAAGCTGAAGGATGTGGCATCCTGTCAGCATGGAGTGGATCAACTTGGTCTCAGATCGGGATTCCGGTGGTTCAAGATTATTTCTAGCTCGTATGAGTCAAGTGAATGTTGTGATCTGGAACGAGTGACGTATCATGGAGTGGTACTTGGCTGTTAAGAGTGGTTATCTGAGGATGAGGCCGGTGGCCGGCTTGAGGCGGTGGTCAGAACGCCGCAGGGGAAGAGTTGGGTTTCGGTGGTTGTATTTTGAGGAACCTGGTTTGGTTAATGCCAGGAGGTGCATTGCGAGAGTAATTCTGGAGTTGTGTTGCCGCAGGCTTTGAGGACGAAGCCTAATTTAAATGGGGGAGAATTGTAACATCCCAAGTTCAGGAGTGCAAGTTCAGGGTTCAAAGTGTAAATGTGAAAGGGCAACTCGGCGAGTCCTTGGGTGGACTCGACAAGTAGGGTCGCGACTCTGGTCGCGTGTTAAGTGGCCAACTCGGCGAGTCGGCGGCTGGATTCGGCGAGTTGGTGCTGAGTGGAGAAAACCCTAATTTCGGAGGACGAGTCCTATTTAAAGGACATTATACCCTCTCCCCAGCCTCTTTACCCTCTCTTGAAGTCCAGAAAACCCTAAGGCGTGTTTGTGAGTGGTTTAAGAGCTTTTGAACCTTGGAGAAGAGATTTTGGAAAGCTAAGTGGCTTGGAGCAAGGGGCTTTGCAAGGATTTGGATTTCTCTTCTGTTGGAGCTTTCCTTAGAGGTATTATTTTTTTTTCTTGGGCTATTATTCATCATATTGGAGTTTTTGGAAAAGATAGCATGTGGTGTTTTGAGTTTGGAGGTTAGATCTGACGTTGCTACCTCAGATCATGAATGGAGAAGGTCTAGAGTGCATTAAAGTCCCTGTTCTTGAGTGATTGGTGAAGCCATCTTGTCCCAAACCCTAATCCTAGAGAGTCTTATGCTTAGATCTCTTTGGATTCACGTAAAGTTTGCCACTTTACGTGATGGATGGGTTGTAGAAGGGTAGATCTGTGGTTTGGATCATTTCCATGGCCTGGAAAGCTTCTGTATGGATTAAGATCTAGAGGTACTCGGCGAGTCACATAGGTGTACTCGGCGAGTTGCTTGAAGATGGGCAGGAACTAGGTGAGTTGGAAGAACAACTCGGCGAGTTGGTTGAAGATAGCCTTGGACTCGGTGAGTCTGTTCTTGGACTCGGCAAGTCTGGTCGTAAGGTCGTAACCTTCTTCTGGTTGAGCCATGAATCGGTGAGTCAAGGGAGGACTCAGTGGGTTGAGTGCGAGGGGACTCAGAGTTGTTGGACTCGGCGAGTCTTGGGGTGACTCGGCGAGTTGAGTCGGGGATTGGGGAAGTTCTAAGCATGGGGACTCGAAGAGTCATCTGGTTGACTCGGCGAGTAGAGTCAGTCAGGAGATTGACTTTGACCAAGGGTTGACCAGTTGACTTCCAAGGGCATTTTGGTAATTGTTGGCTTTTGTTTTGAGTTTAGTGTTGGTGTCGGCTAGTGGTGGAGATCGTGTCAATGGTTGGAGCATCTTGGTATTATCTTTTCAGTCGGCAGCTGCGAGGTGAGTTATCCTCACTATATCGACAGGGTCTACGGCACCAAGGCCGGCCCTTTATCGGATCGTAATCCGAGTATCGTTGTTATGTTATTGCTTTGCTATGTTTGCATCCTGGTAGTTAGGATGGTATATGTTAGAGACCTGGCTAAGGCCGGTATCCTGGTATATAGGATGATGCTATGCTAGTGACTGGTTAGGTCAGTATCCTGGTTAGGATGATGTTATGCTATGTGATCTGCTAAATCGGTTTGATTGGATGTGAATTGTTATATGATTGAATGTTTATGTGCACATGGTTGTTGGACTGGGGTTGGGTTGAGGCGGGTCCTGCTTTGTGCTGTAGGCCAACATACCCAGGGCGGACCGGTTATTCCGAAGGCCCAGCGAGCGGTTCGGATAGGCTATAGGCCCCAAGAGGGCGGACCAGACATGCCAAGGCTCGGATAGTGGATCAGGCCGACTGAAGGCCCAGTGCGGGCGGACCAGTCATATTGTAGACTCAGAGAGTGGACCAGGTGGATTGAAGGCCCGATGCGGGCGGACCAATCAAACTGTAGAATCGATGTATGTGGCTAGACCCGGAGGATGGACCAGGTGGACTGAAGGCCGGTGCGGCGGACCAGTCACACAGTAGACCCGAAGTGCATGGTTGTTCTGTGTTCTGTTATGATATGGCACGTTGTGCGTGTATGGTATATGTGGTTGGTAATTTGGGGGTATCTCACTAAGCTTTCGGGCTTACAGTTCTGGTTTAATGCTTTTCAGGTTCTTCAGGAGACCATGGAAAGGCAAAGGCGTGATCGTACCGCTCCTCATGATTTTGTTTTATGATATGGTTCTGGGAAGACTCTGATAATAATTGTATTGAAAACCTTTTTGTAATAACTTTATGAAACTGGGTTGTTTTCGAAAAGTTTAAATTGGTTAAACTTTTTAGAGTGTTACAAGTTGGTATCAGAGCCTTGGTTTGAGTGAATTGGAGGAACATTCGTGTGAATCCAGTCTCAAATCAAGGAGAGTTTTCAATAGAGAATTTAAAATGGTTTTCAAAATGAGTAAAGGAGGACGCGGAGATACGATCAACCGGAGCCAGTAAGTATCCCCAAAATACCATACATGATATTTTTTTTTGAGCTTTGATAGAACCACATGCTAGTACTAGGCTAGGGATCTTCCGGATTTCATGATAATGTTGCCTGATTTATGATGCCTGCTAGCCTAGGGTTCCTCTGTGGGAGATTTCCGGTGTTCCTCTAGGAGTGAGGGTTGAGTGCCTGTTATGTATGTTTTTCACTAGGGTGTTGTGGTAATACTTGATACAAATATGGGTAGGTGTGGAAGGTAGTATGGGCCCGTACTACTGAAAGCACAGGACCCATACGCGTATCAAATAAACCATGATCTCTAGGGTTGGGTTGGGGGTTCGTTCCCAGGTTTGTGGGAAGTATCTGAGATCTTGTGATGTTTTTCAGTATGTTGGTTACAAGGCATGCTGGGAGCGGATCCGGGTCAGGATAGGGAGCAGGAGAGGGCGGTCAGGGTGGGTCAGTACCGCCCGAGGTTATTGGTCAGATGAGCACAGGCGAGTTGGATGCTAGGATTCGTGAGATCCTACATGACGAGGTTGCTGCGTTGTTCCGGACCGAGTTGCCGGAGCTGTTTGGGTCGATCAAGACTGACATGGTTGATTATTTTGATGAGCGCTATGGGGCTCTCATAGAGACGGCTGTCGCGGTAGCTACAGCGGCTGTAGCAGCAGGGGGAGGATCCGGTCGAGGTTTTCAGTATCGGGACTTCGATAATACGAAGCCACCTACCTTCGATGGAGTTCAGGACCCGATCGTTGCTATGAGATGGTTTTCGGATGTGGAGGGGTGTTTCTTCACGTGTTCATGTCCTGCTGATCAGAGGGTGAGGTGTGCTCTGAACGTGTTGAGGCTAGGGGCGAAGGATTGGTGGAGATTGACCACGGGGTCATATTCGGATGCGTAGAGGGCTGTGGTTTCTTGGGATCAGTTCTGGGAGATGTTTAGCACTCGTTATGTTCCGTGGGTTGAGAGAGAGAGAGGTTGGCTTAGGAGTTCCTGGAGCTGAAGCAGGATTCGGAGTCGGTGACGGAGATCACCAGGATGTTCACTGAGAGGGCGATGTTTTGCCCTGAGTTCGCTTCGGAGCAGGCTCAGATGTCCCGATATCTGAGTATGCTCAAGAGGGATATCAGGAAGTTTGTGTCTACGCAGAGGTGCGAGACCTTGTTGGAAATGCAGGACGCCGCCAGGCGGCGTGAGTTGGAGATTGAGTTGCAGTTGCGAGAGCAGAGGCAGGCTCCGGTGCAGTCGCAGCCGGCGCCGAAACGGTCCAAGACCATTGATTCTAGATTGGGAGATCAGAGCAACCACACTTGTAGGAAGTGTGGGAAGGGTCACACCGGAGTTTGTAGGTCCGGTGGTGCATGCCGCAAGTGCGGAAAGGAGGGGCACTATGCGAGGGATTGTCAGCAGACAGCCCCGGTTCAGGATTTGAGGATTTCTTATCATTGCCATCAGGTTGGACACCTGAGGGTCAACTGTCCACAACTTGCTACAGGACCGGTGCAGGCTCCAACATCGGCCACTTTGAGGATTACGGGTGGAGGTCAGGGTGGAGCGGAGCCCCCAATGGCTCAGGGTTGTGCTTTTCAGCTTACAAAGGAGGAGGTCAGCGTAGTGCCGGATGCAGCTGCGGGTATATTTCTTTCTTGATGTCTTGTTATATGGTGATTATTGTGGAGTATTGTTTATCTGCTATTATCGCTGTGTGATTATTGGTATTGTATTCGTTGTTCCTTGAGGGTTGTGGTATGGTTATGGGTTTGGTGTTGGGAATTTCGTTGGTTATCATTCATAAGAATTATTAGTGGGAATCTAGCTTTTGGTCTGAATGTCGGGTAGCATCTGCAGTCTGAGGAGTGGTTAGCTGAAGATCGGGTTTCTTTCGAGCCCGGGATGATCAATTTTGTTATGTAATTAGTGAAGATTGCTTGTTCTGGTGGGAATCAGTTCGCGTGTAAGGGTTTGTGTTGTGTAAGGTTGTCGAGGGAGGTCGGTGATGGCGACCGGTGGTTGATAGTCAGTGCTCTAAGTGGGGGAGAATTGGAGAATTCTCCGGAAGATCGATAAGCATGAGAGGTTGTTTAGCTGTTGGGATTCAACAGTGGTTCTGTCAGCCGAGCGTAGGCTGGTATGGGCAAGTGTCAGACAGGCGGGGCGGGATGCAGACCAAGGGTGATTGATTGTGGAAGGCCTGGGATCAGGCCGGGTTTGAGTATGTAGGGTGGAGATAGAGTTCGGAACCCCTAGAGGGCTAGAACAGTATGCATGGGAGAGTTTTCTTGAGGGATAACGCGGGATGATGAATGCTAGTTGAGCGGTCCGGATAGACTGAAGGCCGGTGGGCGTACCAGTCAGGCCGAAGGCTTAGAGAACAGTCCAGAGAGGCTGAAGACCCTAGAGGGCGGTCCAGACCTGTTGAAGGTTCTGAGAGTGGTCCAGATGGGATGAAGGCCTGGTAAGGCGGCCAGTCATGCTGAAGACTCTGCATGTGTTGATAGATCTATATGAGAATATGGAATGAGTATGTCACGATGTGATAGCATCAGAAGGTCTGGCCCCGGATATTGATCATGATTAGTGGAGGTAGTGCATGGACTCGAGAGTCCCTGCGAGCGGATTCAGAGTAGGTGGGGTGCATAGGATAGCGGTTATGCTATAAGGAAATGGTGTAATATTGGGTGAGCACCGTGGCACTTGTGGTAGTGTCAAGGCAGCCAAGTGGTTTTCCTTGGTAAGGAAAGGGAAAAGAATGTAGCTCCGATAGGGAGTGTAAGTTCACGGAAGTGAAAGCAGTAGTGCGGAGTTATGATTGGGGTGTTCCAATTATGGTCATTGAGCAGCGTGTTTGCGGCAGTGGTATGGAACCACATCTAGTTTGGATGTCTGCTGAGGTCGCGGAAGGAATTCCGCGGGTATAGGGCCAAGAGGCTCCGAAGGGATGCAGGGATGGATTCTTGGATTCCCTTCTTGATTTCGATCAATGAATTGTGTATGTAGTAGTAATTCATCCTGGGGGATGTTTGGAGGTGTTGCCAGTGTGTCGGGTCTTCCCAACCCGAGGATGCTAGAGCCAGTTCAGCATGTGTATGTGATTGTGGAGGAGAACTCATGGGAGTTGCTCTGAAGCTGAAGGATGTGGCATCCTGTCAGCATGGAGTGGATAAACTTGGGCTCAGATCGGGATTCCGGTGGTTCAGGATTATTTCTAGCTCGTATGAGTCAAGTGAATGTTGTGATCTGGAACGAGTGACGTATCATGGAGTGGTACTTGGCTGTTAAGAGTGGTTATCTGAGGATGAGGCCGGTGGCCGGCTTGAGGCGGTGGTCAGAACGCCGCAGGGGAAGAGTTGGGCTTCGGTGGTTCTATTTTGAGGAACCTGGTTTGGTTAATGCCAGGAGGTGCATTGCGAGAGTAATTCTGGAGTTGTGTTGCCGCAGGCTTCGAGGACGAAGCCTAATTTAAGTGGGGGAGAATTGTAACATCCCGAGTTCAGGAGTGCAAGTTCAGGGTTCATGGGTGGACTCGACGAGTCCATGGGTGGGCTCGGCGAGTAGGGTCGCGACTCTAGTCGCGTGTTACGTGGCCAACTCGGCGAGTCGGCGGCTGGATTCGGCGAGTTGGTGCCGAGTGGAGAAAACCCTAATTTCGGAGGATGAGCCCTATTTAAAGGACATTATACCCTCTCCTCAGCCTCTTTACCCTCTCTTGAAGTCCAGAAAACCCTAAGGTGCGTTTGTGAGTGGTTTAAGAGCTTTTGAACCTTGGAGAAGAGATTTTGGAAAGCTAAGAGGCTTGGAGCAAGGGGATTTGCAAGGATTTGGATTTCTCTTCTGTTGGAGCTTTCCTTTGAGGTATTATTTTGTTGCTTGGGCTATTATTCATCATATTGGAGTTTTTGGAAAAGATAGCATGTGGTGTTTTGAGTTTGGAGGTTAGATATGAGGTTGCTACCTCAGATCTGGAATGGAGAAGGTCTAGAGTGCATTAAAGTCCCTGTTCTTTAGTGATTGGTGAAGCCATCTTGTCCCAAACCCTAACCTTAGAGTGTCTTATGCTTAGATCTCTTTGGATTCACGTAAAGTTTGCCACTTTACATGATGGATGGGTTGTAGAAGGGTAGTTCTGTGGTTTGGATCATTTGCATGGCCTGGAAAGCTTCTGTATGGATTAAGATCTAGAGGTACTCAGCGAGTCACATAGGTGTACTCGGCGAGTTGCTTGAAGATGGGCAGGAACTCGGCGAGTTGGAAGAACAACTCGGCGAGTTGATTGAAGATAGCCTTGGACTCCGCGAGTCTGTTCTTGGACTCGGCGAGTCTGGTCGTAAGGTCGTAACCTTCTTCTGGTTGAGCCATGAATCGGTGAGTCAAAGGAGGACTCGGTGGGTTGAGTGCGAGGGGACTCAGAGTTGTTGGACTCGGCGAGTCTCGGGGTGACTCGGCGAGTTGAGTCGCGGATTGGGGAAGTCTGAGCATGGGGACTCAACAAGTCATCGGGTTGACTCGGTGAGTAGAGTCAATCAAGAGATTGACTTTGACCAAGGGTTGACTAGTTGACTTCCAAGGGCATTTTGGTAATTGTTGGCTTTTGTTTTGAGTTCAGTGTTGGTGTCGGCTAGTGGTGGAGATCGTGTCAGTGGTCGGAACATCTTGGTCTTATCTTTTCAGTCAGTAGTTGCGAGGTGAGTTATCCTCACTATATCGATGGGGTTTACGGCACCAAGGCTGGCCCTTTATCGGATTGTAATCCGGGTATCGTTGTTATGTTATTGCTTTGCTATGTTTGCATCCTGGTAGTTAGGATGGTATATGTTAGAGACCTGGCTAAGGTCGGTATCCTGGTATATAGGATGATGCTATGCTAGTGACCGGTTAGGTCGGTATCCTGGTTAGGATGATGTTATGCTATGTGATCTGTTAAATCGGTTTGATTGGATGTGAATTGTTATATGATTGAATGTTTATGTGCACATGGTTGTTGGACTGGGGTTGGGTTGAGGCGGGTCCTGCTTTGTGCTGTAGGCCAACATACCCAGGGCGGACCGGTTATGCCGAAGGCCCAGCGAGCGGTCCGGATAGGCTGTAGGCCCCAAGAGGGCGGACCAAACGTGCCGAGGCTCGGAGAGTGGACCAGGCCGACTGAAGGCCCAGTGCGGGCGGACCAGTCATACTGTAGACTCAGAGAGTGGACCAGGTGGATTGAAGGCCCGATGTGGGCGGACCAATCACAATATAGACTCGATGTATGTGGCTAGACCCGGAGGATGGACCAGGTGGACTGAAGGCCGGTGCGGCGGACCAGTCACACAGTAGACCCGAAGTGCATGGTTGTTCTGTGTTCTGTTATGATATGGCATGTTGTGCGTGTATGGTATATGTGGTTGGTAATTTGGGGGTATCTCACTAAGCTTTCGGGCTTACAGTTGTGGTTTAATGCTTTTCACGTTCTTCAGGAGACTGTGGCAAGGCAAAGGCGTGATCGTACCGCTCCTCATGATTTTGTTTTATGATATGGTTCTGGGAAGACTCTGATAATAATTGTATTGAAAACCTTTTTGTAATAACTTTATGAAACTGGGTTGTTTTCGAAAAGTTTAAATTGGTTGAAATTTTTAGAGTGTTACATTTTATGGGTTTGAGCCATAAGAACATTCCTATGTGCACATAGAAACCGTAATGCTTGGATCTAGGTTTCTCTAATTGAACATGCATTGTATCCAAGACTTCTAATGAAAATTCTAGTATAATAACATAAGAAATCAGATCTGGAAGATTACCTTAAGTTCCTTGCTTGAATCTTCTTGTCCTTGGAGCTTTAGAGTCACAAGTGTCACTCCTCTAATGGTTTACAAACACCAACTTAGCAAGAGGATGATTTGAGAGAGAGAGGAGAGGGGAGGAAGTCGGCCAGGGTTTCTTCTAAAGCATGAATGCTGATTTCCTTGACCCCAAGGGTCTATTTATACTAGTGAGGCTCCTAGGGTTTCACCCTTAAACCCTAATTGGATAACTCAGGCCCTAAGCAATCCAATCTCCTTATGATAAGCCTTGGATGATTTCTAGGCCTATCTTAACCCTAAAATCGTCCACACCTTATTTATTAAGGATAATAGCCCAAAGTACAACTATCATACAATTGACTGTTTATGCCCCTTTTATTTAATTAATCTCTTTAAGTCATCAAATTAATTCCTAATTAATTTATGACTTATATTAATCAAATAATATTATTATTATTCCTTATATTATTGTCATAATATATTAATAATATTCCTAATTAATTTATGACTTATATTAATCAATGTACAACTAATTAACAAATAACAAACCATATATCTAGGTTTTAAGACCATATGATATTATCGTCTTGCGATCAACCTTTCGTCAAATTCCATAAGGTGATTCCAGCAAGCGCGGGTTTGTTCCAATGCTCAAAACTAGTTCATAAGCACTCATGAACGTTGCAGCAAACTTTTGCTATGTCTAATACCATTTAGACAATCTACATACCAATCCATGAAAATCTTCATTCATACCTACTTCCAAAATATGAACGATTGTGGATTGTTTGAATAATTCGATTATTCTAAATAAACTCAATTATTCGGGAAGTCAAAACATGCAAAATGAAACAATAGTTAAATATTTAACATAAGACAATAACTTTACTTATAAATAATACTCCTTTATTTATTCATCAAATGTTAAATTACATTTATCTATTACAAGTTTCTAAATCATCTAATCTAATCTAATATCATCTCTCAGCCCAATACTCCTAGCATGCTGCAAATGCTTAACCCTACTCAGTCCCTTCGTAAGCGGATCTGCTGGGTTATCTTCTAATGATATCCTCCTCACCACGAGGTGTCCTTCTTCTACTCGATGTCTAATCAAATGATATTTTCTGTCGATATGATGAGATCTACCATGATCCCTCGGTTCCTTGGTCAAGGCAACTGCTCCTTCATTTTCACAGAAAATCTCCATAGGCTCTTTGATGGTAGGCATAACTCCAAGATCACCAATGAAGTTCTTTAACCATATTGCCTCCTTCGACGCTTCGCTTGCTGTAATGTACTCTGATTCGCACGTTGAATCAGCTACGGTTTCCTGTTTGGAACTCTTCCAGGTTACTGCTCCTCCATTAAGGGTAAAGACCCAGCCTGACTGCGAACGGTAGTTGTCCATGTCGGTTTGTAACTGGCGTAACTATACCCTCGCACCTTCAAGTCATCACTCCCTCCGAGGACTAAAAACCATTCCTTGGTCCTCTGAAGGTACTTAAGGATATTCTTGACAACAATCCAATGGGCTCTGCCAGGGTTCCCTTGATATCTACTAACCATGCTCAAAGCAAAGGCTACATCAGGGCGAGTACAAGTCATAGCATACATGATTGAGCCAACTGCGGAAGCGTATGGTACTCGGCTCATTTCTGCTATCTCGACTTCGGTACTCGGACTTTGAGTCTTACTCAACTTGGCATTACTTTGTATTGGTAATTCTCCCTTCTTTGAATTTTCCATACTAAAACGTTTTAGTACTTTATCTAAGTAAGTGTTCTGACTAAGTCCTATTAGTCTCTTACTTTGTTCTCTCACTATCCTTATTCCCAAGATATAGGAAGCTTTTCCGAGGTCCTTCATAGCGAAGCACTTCCTGAGCCAGGACTTAACCTCCTGCAGAGTCAGGACTTCGTTTCCTATGAGTAGTATGTCATCGACATAAAGAACGAGAAAGCTAACTATGCTCCCACTGGCTTTGACATATACACACGATTCATCTTCGCTTCGTACAAATCCAAACTCTTTGACTTTCTCATCGAAGCAAAGATTCCATCTGCGAGACGCTTGCTTAAGTCCATAAATGGACTTCTCAAGCTTACACACTCTATTTGGATGCTTCAGATCAACAAAACCCTCTGGCTGAGCCATGTAAACATCTTCAGCCAATTTCACGTTAAGGAAAGCGGTCTTGACATCCATTTGCCAAATCTTATAATCATGAAATGCGGCAATAGCTAGCATCACTCTAATAGATTTTATCTTTGCAACTGGTGAGAAGGTCTCATCATAGTCAACTCCGGGAGTTTGAGTAAAGCCCTTCGCAACCAATCGCGCCTTATATGTGTGTACATTTCCATCCACGTCGGTCTTCTTCTTGGAGATCCATTTGCACCCTAACGGTCTTACGTCCGGGCACAATATCAACCAAATTCCAAACTTGGTTGTCATACATGGACTGGATCTCGCTGTCCATTGCCTCTTTCCATTTTGCAGACTCTGGGCCTGCCATGGCTTCCTTAAAGCTATTAGGTTCATCTAGATTTATTATTGTACCATCACTAATATACGTGTCCCCCTCGGTAGTAATATGAAAACCATAAAACTGGGGTTGAACTCTAACTCTTTCGGAACGTCTAAGAGGTAAGGACTGGTCAATAGGTTAAACCGAAGTTTCCTCCTCGGGTTGAGTGCCAGTGGTAGAGGTTCCTTCATCAATCGATTCTTGAATCTCTTCAAGCTCGATTTGCCTCCCACTGTCTCCTTGGCTTATGAGTTCTTGCTCTCGGAAAACTCCTCTC
The DNA here is from genome assembly GCF_051521515.1 of Lactuca serriola. Lineage (NCBI taxonomy): Eukaryota > Viridiplantae > Streptophyta > Magnoliopsida > Asterales > Asteraceae > Lactuca > Lactuca serriola. Next base: position 143,298,260 of record NC_136408.1, on the reverse strand, counting down.
CTCGCAACGAAGACAACATTGTCCTTCGGTCTATAGAAGAGATATCCAAAGGATTTCTGCGGGTAGCCGATGAAAATACATCGCTCACTATGATGTTCGAGCTTGTTGTGAGTATCTCGTCTTACGAAAGCCTCGCAACCCCAAACCTTGATATGTGCTAACGAGGGAGCTTTCCCTGTCCACATCTCGTGAGGTGTTTTGGCAACCTTCTTAGTAAGGACTAGGTTAAGGATGTGGGCGGCAGTCTCTAAGGCATACCCCCAGAATGAGATAGATAGTGAAGCACGACTCATCATAGAGTGGACCATGTCTAACAAGGTTCGATTACGCCTTTCTGCCACACCATTCAATTGCGGTGTCCTAGGTGGCATCAATTGTGAAACTATTCCACACTCTCTTAGATAGTCATGGAATTCAAGACTTAGGTACTCTCCTCCTAGATCAGATCGAAGCATCTTGATTTTCCTGCCCAATTGATTCTCCACTTCATTCTTGAACTCTTTGAACTTTTCAAACGTTTCTGACTTTTGTTTGATTAAGTAGATATACCCATATCTACTATAGTCATCGGTAAAAGTCACATAGAAGTCGTTCCCATCCTTTGTGGTTGATCTAAAGGGTCCACATACATCGTTATGTACGAGGTCCAATAAACCCTCACCCCTTTCACATGTGCTAGTGAAGGGTGACTTGGTCATCTTTCCAAATAAACAAGATTCGCATGTGTCATCTTCCCTAAGGTCGAATGACTCCAACACTCCATCCTTTTGGAGTTGGGCTATGCGCTTCTTGTTGACATGTCCAAGATGACAATGCCACAAGGATGCTTTATCCATACTATTGGAAGAATCCATGCATAAAACATCATTTCCTAGGTTATCTACAATCATAACAGTTTCATAAATTCCATTACATGGTATTGCTTCAAAATATAAGACACCATTTAGATAAGCATAAATAGAACCATTCTCATTATTAAAAGAAAATCTAAATCCTTGTCTAAACAAACCATGAAATGAAATGATGTTTCTTGCCATTTCTGGTGAATAGCAACAATTATTCAAATCTAAACATAAACCATTCCTAAGCACTAGAGAATACACTCCACTTGGTCACAGGCGACAATCTTCTGTTCCCCATGATTAGATTTATTCTTCCATGCTCCACATCCCTATTTCTTCTTAGTCCCTGCAATTCAGAACAAATGTGGTAACCACAACCGGTATCGAGGACCCAAGAAATAGCATGAGATGAATCATTAGATTTAATTGTATAAATACCTGCGAAAGACGACTTGATCTTTCCTTCCCTGATAGCTTGCAGGTATTCTGGGCAGCTTCTCTTCCAATGCCCTATTTTGTGGCAATGGTGGCACTCTGCCTCCTTTGGGTTTGGGTTGGGCTTAGCAGGATCAACTTTGGTCCCACTAGAAGAGGAACCATCTCGAGACTTTCCCTTGCGGTGGCTCTTAGACGGAGCCTTCCTCTTCTTACCCCTTCCCTGCCCAATAGCCAAAACAGGAGCAGCGGGTGGATTGGGAGTGGGTGCAACAGACTTGTCCTTGAGGTTGCTCTCAGCAACCCTAAGGAGACCTTGGCGCTTACTTAGGGTGACCTCTTCCTTGTTCATGTGGTAAGTCATCCTAAATTGGTTGTAACACGGAGGCAAGGAGTGAAGGACCATGTCGATAGCCAAGTCTTCCCCAAAGTCAACATTCAACTTGCGAAGACGATCAACATACCTTTGCATCTTTTGCAAGTGTACGGTTAGAGATTCTCCATATCCCATTTTAGCAGAGATCATGTTAGTGAAAATCTCGTAACGCTCCTGCCTCACGTTTTGATGGTATCTCTCCAATAAGTCTTGATGCATCTTGTACGGGTACATGTCCTCATAGGACTTTTGGAATTAGGCGTTCATTGTGGCTATGATGATGCAATGAACCTTCGTTGCATCACGCTCATGAGTTTCAAAAGCAGCCATTTCAGCCGGAGTAGTGATTTCTGGGTTAATCTTCTCGAGCTTTTTGTCGAGGACATATTCCTTGTCCTCGTAACGAGCAATCGTGCGAATGTATCTTATCCATTCGCTAAAGTTCGTCCATCAAAAGTCATCTTTTGGCAAAGGCTCATCAATGTGAATGAACTAGCAGCAGCGTTGTTCGCGTTCGACATCTACAAATAGAAAGGACAAAGATTGATTAGAATTTGAATCCCTAATTATCACCCAATAAGAAAAATTAGGGCTAGGATCCAACAACATTATTTACATATTAGAAAAGGGATGTCATAATCCAACATGCAAACAATTTGAAGGTAAGTGAATGACGATTCACTAATTCTCCACCATGAAAACCTAACTTTAAGTTCTAAATGTATTGAGAATTCCTAGTTTTCGATGAGATTCATTGAACTTTCAATGGCATGTTTAAATCTCGATATGCCCCTCTCGTTTGTGACTGGGCTGCCGAGGATCACAAAGTGGGTGTGAATAACCATGCAAATCTACTGGTGCCTTCATTGTAACAATCACCTATTCGATGTGCCGGTAAACCACACACACTCCATCGAACTATGATAAACAATGAATCACCCTTTGCCACCTATGCTTAGAACCAATTAGTGTGCCGGTAAACCACACACGCTCTACTAACTTCTTAGCAAGGGTGCAAAGTGTAATTTCATGGGATTGCATCAATTCACTTTTCCTAAAGTAACTAGGATTGGGAATTTGGAAAAAGATGTAGTTACTTTATAGGTTCATTATACTTATTAATGAGGAGATAGAGTTGCCCTACCCTACCCGTTCGGCTAACGACCCTCCACCAATCAAGCAAGCGGTGGGTGAGAGTGTACACCCATTAAGCGCCATTTTATAGGCAACAACCTTATACCCACCTTATAGATCGGCTTCGTGAATGAGGCGTACTAACGGTATGACTAGCATTTTAATTATACGTATATATATATATATATATATATATATATATATTAATCTTGTAATATTATATTAGTATAGGGTTGAATTTTAAACTTGTAAAATTCTAGGGTTTGAAATTTAAATTGTCTAAATTAAACTTTTAATCACAAAACATAAATTTCAAAACTTGAGGACAAGTTTTAAACTTTTCAAAACATAAGGGATCAAATAACAAATAATCCAAATTATCATTTAATCACATAATTATCCATATTTGATTTATTTAATTATTTCTTGCAAAACAATTTACCAATTTAATAAAATAATCAATCAATTATCACATAAGGAAATTATTATTCAATTTATTGGTAAATATCTTTAATTAGGTCAAGGATATATATATATATATATATATATATATATATATATATATATATCGGATTTATATTGACCCATAAAGATAAAGGTAAGTTTCCATAAGATAAACAGCAAGAAATCCCGAAACTAGCTCCTTCTGACGCTCGAACTCGCCGAGTACCACAATGGACTCACCGAGTTGATGGCTACTCGCCGAGTACCAGCATGGGATTCACCGAGTTCATCAGGCAGAAACATAAAATCGAATTTGCAAATAACAATCAAGCAACTAATACATCAATTCAATAGGAACCAATCAAAGCTCTGATACCACTGATGAGTTTGAGCCATAAGAACATTCCTATGTGCACATAGAAACCCTAATGCTTGGATCTAGGTTTCTCTAATTGAACATGCATTGTATCCAAGACTTCTAATGATAATTCTAGTATAATAACATAAGAAATCAGATCTGGAAGATTACCTTAAGTTCCTTTTATTTAATTAATCTCTTTAAGTCATCAAATTAATTCCTAATTAATTTATGACTTATATTAATCAAATAATAATAATATTATTCCTTATATTATTCTCATAATATATTAATAATATTTCTTCTCTCATTATAAATCATCCTGTCAAGTTGCTATGGTGAAGGCAACCCAAAAGGATCGTGAAAAGAAAATTTAGCTTTCGAAAAGGAGAAAACAGATTCGACTTCCTAAGATCGTGAAAAGAAATTTTCTCAATATGATAAGCTCCCAATAGATTCTTATACATATGGTATTGTGAAAATTGAATAATGTTTAAATGAAAATGATCTTCTTGATATTGTAAATGAGACCTTGACTAAAAATGAACAAATCAAAATTTTGAAAAGAACTGAAAATTCGACATCTAACTCTCCAAACAATTTTGCTGATATCGAAGATGATTATCATGATATGAATGAAATTGAGGCAGAAGAAGTTGTTGATTGTTCTCAGTTATCTGTCATTAATGTCACTTATATAGCGAAGGGTAAAGAAAAATGTAATGATTCTTTGGTTAAAATTGACACTGATCAAACCTCGACTTCGAAAGTTCATGATCCTGACCATGTGATTGTTGAAGATAGTCAAATAGAGAGTGACGATGATAATGAGGATGTTTCGAAAGATTCAACAATACTACGAGTTGTTGTTGATATGGTCTATGAGAAAACTGAGAAGTTTGAAAAAATCCTGAAAGAAAAGGGTCCTCATTATCTTGAAACAAATATAGTTGTGTATCCAAACATCAAATGCTCAGATGAAGTTATCTTCCCAAATCAAGTGTTTGTTACCTCAAGAAATGGTGATAAAGTTAAATCTGAAATCAAAAAAATTGTTGAAGAGGATAACTGTCACACCCTTGAACCAGACGGTGGAAGCGTTCGGGGGCTTGATGTGACTTCGTCTTTGTAGTATCATCACAGAGTATATAATTGAAACATAACATCATCATCATCACACATGTAATATAACAACATTCATTGATTACATCAAGTATTGTGTTCCAATATTACATGCCAAATAGTTAAAGTATGATGAAACAAAATATAACAAAATATGCATGAATTTGTTCTGCCCAACCCGCTCAACGGTTTTCTGAGAATACAAGTTAATTTAAAAAGTTCAACATAAAAATGTTGGTGAGTTAATAAGCATGTTTGAGAAAATGATTTGTATAACTTTGTAACCACCAGAAAATCCTATATTTTCTGAAATCGATTTAGTATGTTTGTGTCTGATCTTGTATTAATGCATGTGTGTTAATGTTTACCAGAATGCAAAAAGAGAATGAAGAAAATGCCCCCAGACAACCCAATGTTGTCCATGAAAGAGAATGTTGGTTTATCAACCCCCGGGGTTGAGTACCGGCGTGGGTAAGTTACTGAGTAATCCAATGAGAAAGAGAATGGTCTCCCGTAAATTTTATAATGTTAATTCCTCTAAGTGAGTCGTTATAACCATACTAGATAATGAAAATGTCACCTGTCTTGGCGTTTGTGGAAGCCGACAGAATAAGGTAAGGTTTTTGTCACCCTAGACTGGTCTAGTCTAACTGTACGAACAGCTCAGGTGTGGGGTGTCATCCCCGTATAGATTTATGCGCAAACCCCCTCTCTTCCTCCATGAGATTCTGGTTATAACTACAGGCTACGATCGTACACTCAATAGGTGTCAACCGACACGTCTCACTAGATCCTTAATCAAATTTACGTGAAGAGAAACATATAAGGTACATTCCGGGCCCAATGAACATGTAAGTGGACAACTAAGGCCTACTAAGCATGTAAATCATTTCTAGGCTCAAAAGGAATGAGATTATATATCCCGGGCCCAATATACATATAAAAGGACAACTAAGAACTATTTCACATGTATATTATTTACATGCTCAATAAGCACGCAAGGAGTATCCAAGGTCCGTCGAGCATGTAAATGGGTCAACAAGGCCCAATAAACATGTAAAGAGTATACATTACCTATCAAACATATAAATTGGTCACTAAGGCCCAATAAACATGAGAATGATGTAATTAGCCCGTTTGTTATTATATTGCTTGTTTTAGCTCAATTGTTTACCAAAATTACATAAAAGGACCACTTTTTGTAAAAATGACTTTCTTGGCCCATTAAGCCGAAATTTACATTTACGGCACATCTTTGGTAAAAATAACATTTTAGGTCCCTTTTAAGAACATAACTTGTATTTAAGGCTAGTTTTTGTAAAAATAACATTTTTAACTCCTTTTTGTCAAAATATCATTTTTGGCTTGATTTTTATGAAAATGTGCATTCTTGGCCCATTTGTAAATAATTTTATCTTTTTGGCCCAAGTTCTAACAAATTAATATTTTTAGTCTTTCTTAGCAAAAATTTACATTTTTGAGACAACTATGTTGAAAATGACAATTAAGCCCACAAAAGCCCAAAAAGTCATCATTTTTGGCCCAAGGTCGTAAGAAGCCCAAATAAGGCCCAATTATGAAATTTTTTACATTTTTAGTCCTTGTAGAGTCTCAAATATCATAACTAACCATGTTTAGCAAAAATAATCCTTTTTGACCCCTACTAACCGCGAGTTACATGAATATACCTATTTTTAGGTCATTTTGTCACTTTTGGCCCTCTTATGTAATTTTCATAGTTTTAAGTAACTTGTATGTATCTTAAAACCATTTCCTTGTAAGATAAGTTGAAATGAGTGTTATGTTCTACAAATAGCTTCATCTTTTAGTAGATCTTGAAGTTCATTGAGTTTATAACACATAATCACATATAACATGAAAGACACACAAAATCATGCATGCACATATAGATCTTCACAAAACAACTTGTATTCTCCCCCAAAACATAGTAAAAACTGAAATAGGGGTATGAACTCACTTTCGGTTGTTGTTTTTGGTCTTGGATGAAGATTGGGAAGGATCTCGGCCCTAGAAGCTTTCTTGAGAGGATCCTCGAAAGTAGGATGATTCTAAGAGGATAACACAAGATTTGTGATGTTTTGATCAAGATCTAAACATAAGATGGATTTATTCAACTTAATGGTGAAGTAACTTAGCCAAAAGTGATGAACTTTGGTGAGAACTTGTTGTAAATCCACACGTCCTCACGTTTTTCTTTGTAAAAGAATGGAGGAATTCTTATGCTAAATAGGGAGAATGTTTTGAAGAAGTTTGGATGAAGAGGGGTGGTGGGAGGTGGCTTTGGTCGTGAATAAGAAGAAGAGAGAAGAAGGAGAGAAGTGTTGAAATGATGTTGCATGGATGTATGTGATTGTCTTGATATTTGTTGTATATGTAAGGCCCTGAAACGGATCTTACCAGTGATCAAACAAACAAAACAATCAATAATAACAAGAATGAAGTAGAAACAAAAATCAGAACAAGCTTGCACACGCTTCTATTAATTAAAACGTCAGGTACAATGTGTCAATAGCAGCCGCGAACTCTGTGGCATCAAAAACCATTAAATGACCTAGCTAGCATCTATATATAGTGGACCTGGGCCGACCTTGGGTTCACGGCCCTAAACAGGCTTACGGCCGTAAACTCATGACATGGCCGTAAACTACTATCAACACTACCAAAATTGCCTATCGACACAAAAGAACCTATTGCAACAAAAGCCTAGAACAAACCATTAATTGGATCCTTCAATCTCCCCTTGGTTTAGTGCTAGCTTGAAGTTAATCTTTATCGACCACCATCACATCTGCTTGCCCCATTGCCCTGTTCCACATATGTTTATTGATGATCTCAGCAACCATAGACATGTACTCTTTCGCTGCTTGCTCAAAAATCTCCTCAGCAACTATAATTTGATGAAGACTCAGATGATGAATATCCCACCTCCTGAACTGGAAAAAATCCCTTCGATAATATAGACGAATGCACCCATTTTTAAGCTTGATAATAGCAGACGCTGAAGTCTCGCCGAAAACCCAGTACTCCATGGAGCTTAGAGATCTATCTGGATAACTTTGAAGCATAGGGATTTGTTTGACCTGATTGGTTGCAGGCCACATAACCACCTGAAGTGGATGACCAGTCTTGGGATCTATGACATCTGGATAATGCTTGATAACAGAATCAGCATTCTTCATCAAAGGAAAACCCTTTTTCCCCTGGTCTTCTAGAAAATGTTTGAATTGAGTTTCTTGTGGATTATCCAAGGGATTTGAAAAAGGAGATCGTGACAACTCTGATAAATCCACCCTAGTCCATGAATTGAAATCATGACGGTCTTTGTAGAGCTCGGTGTTGACACTCTTTCTTCGCACTATCCACAAGTTAAGAGGATCATAAAATCCACAAGAAATGATCCCAGATCTATCACCATACGTATCTCTAAAGAGAACAGCTTGAAGATCCGTAACGGTGATTCATGTTTGATCTGTAAGTGCATTCTTGTCAGAATTCCTCTTAAAGAAGAGTTGTACTTTTTCAGTAGCTTCAGATTGTCTATCATGTATAATTGCCTCAACATGGGGAGCATGGATGGGTTCCTTATCAAAACGATCAACAACCCGTGAAGTCTGAACGGTTGGCATGGTAACAGGAAAAGCTTGAGTATGTAGATTGATCTATACTCGTCTGTAGATGTTTGGTATTTGTCACCAAAATCACCTTCAAGCTTTTTCTTCAACTCAAAATAACTAGAGGTTAGGAGATTAAAATGGTCTTGAAGATCAGAGATTTGCTTTGTCTTTATTGGTCGATCATCCTGAAGATCAGACACTTGAGACTGCAGCTTGGCATTCTCATTCAATAACTCGTTGACTTGAATACCAAGTTCAATGTTCTTCTGATCCAGGACACTGATCTTCTTTTGAAGCTCATCAACTAATGGTTTATCTGCTCCTTGACGACCTTCTTCGAAAGAAATTCCTTTTCCACGAGAAGAAAGATCTACATTTTCATTTTGAGCAAGATGCATAGCTAATTGCACGGATGCATCATTAGGATCTACCCTAGGAGGAGAGAATCCTGGTGGAGCAGAAGAGCCACCAACTTCAAACGTGGTACTAGGATCTCCAAAAAATGGTTCTGTTGATACAGTGGCAGGTGTAGTAGTTGGCGTAATCGGCACTTCATGAGACAAGTCAAAATCCAAAGGCCCAAACCTAGGATCACGTCTTCTTCTCTTAGGCGTAGACTGCAAGGTCAGGTATGTTGTATTATCACCCTGAAGTGGTTCAACAGTAGGTGAGACAACGTCAAGGGGAGGAATCCCTGACACTGTCACCGTTGGAGCCGAAGAATCAACCACTTGATCTGTAGTTATGGGTGTCGATTCGAGAACCTCTTCTGGATCCCTTATCTCTGTTGTCGTGCGAGCAACATCACTGATATTATCAAGCAATGTGTCGAGGTTGACATTCGAGAAAACATCATCATTGCTTCCAAAGTTGGTTGGAATATCATCGTTATCAAAATCTGTAAGATCAAGGTCTTCATACTGATTAGACTCAGTTGCATTCTTGGAAGACCCTTCATTGTAGTCACCTTTAACTTGCACAGATTGCAGGTCATGCTCCTCAGCTATGGATACATTAGGAGCAACTGTCTCTTCCCCTTCTTGATCTGATACCGTTATCACATCTCCCTCCGAGGTCACCCTTTTTGATGAGGTAGGCTCCAAAGATATCTTATCAGAAGTTCTGTGGGACTCGGTCGCTTCATTCGGCTCAACAAATCATCCAAATCTAACCAATGGATACAGTCCTTGAAAGATAACTTTCCCTTTGCAATTTTGTTTAATGAGCCTAATAGTGTGAGGGCCCAAGGACTTCATATCAAGCGTTTCTCCCTCCTTTACCATGTCAGGAAATTGTTTGTTGATGAAGAGCTGAATGAATCGAGGGTACATTAGAAAGGTATCCCGAGTGATGGCATTGATGTTGACCATAAACTCGTCCAGGATAAACCTAGAAAAGTTGAAGCCAATCTCTGCAGCAAGAGAAAGAATAGCTCCATTGTTTCTCAGGGATATTTCATCTGCACCAGACCTTCTGCTGGAGATACAACTCACGAACACATAGGCTAGGAATCTCCAATAGGGCGGCAGAAGCTTCTTCATTGTAGGAGGAGAATCACCTTCATACCCCATCTTCTTTAAGATTCTCTGAGCATCCTCAATACCAATTTCAGTGGGAAAGCTCGGTAGGTCATTGATCAACAATGTCTCTCTCACGAACGACTCATCGATCACAATTTTGCATCCTTTTACTACTACATACACTGTCACTGCTCCATCATCGTCTCTACTCATTTTGGCAGTTTGCCAGAACTCTCTGATAATCTTCTGATAAACGAAAATGTTCATGGTGATAACAAAGGCTAAACAACATTCCCTTAGTCCATGAATCATCAATTTAAATTCTCCATGTGCCATCGGAGGATTTGCCAGTACTATCGCCAGATTGTGCATGTCTGCAAACTTTAGAGCTGCCATTAGATCTGCACTAAAACATACCAAATGAGAAACGAAAGACATTTGAGCAATGAACAATATATATTTTTTTATTATTAAATCGATTTCAATTTTAACCCAAAATAATAAATAATTTTGACCAAAATCAATTTTTCAGTCAACATAGGGTTTTCGGTCAAACATGAGTTTGCGGCCGTAAACCCATGGCCATAAGCTACCGGCAGTAAACTGAGTTTACGGTCGTAAACTCCTGGCCGTAAGCTTGGGCCGTAAACTCCGACAGTTAGTTTTTCGTCGATTTTGGCCTCAAAACTCATCGATTTCATGGAACAAATGCATATCCTTTGTCGGAATCCTCTTACCTATGAGATGAACGGAGCAATTTCACAAAATCAGACAAAAAAATTTCGAGGTTGAGAGAGAATGAAGGGGTGTTTGCGGCCGTAATCATAAAAATGAAGGGTTTCCGACTGTAAACCCCTATAAATACCCTTGACCTTTTTACCTGCTTTCTACACTGTGTAAGGCACAGTCCAAATTTTTAAAAAAATTCAAAAAAATAATACTTTGAGGATTTTAAAAATTAAAATAAAACTAAAAATAAAACAAAATAAAACTTTAATAGAAATAAAAATAAAAATAAAAATAAAGATAAAATAAAAACAAAGATAAAATTAAAATAGCAATTAAAATTAAAATTAAAATATTTCTAAAATTTTGACATACACAAAGATAAAATAAAAATGAAATTAAAATTAAACTTAAAATAAAACAAAACAATTTCCAAAAATTTTAAATTTTAAATTTTGACAATTTCAAAGTAAAATAAAATAGAACAAAAATAAAATTTAAGACAAAATAGACTAAACTTTATCTAAACAAACACTGAATATAAATTTCGTGACTTTGAGATCAAAGTTGTTAGACAGTCTTAGTCTACTTATCGGTACCTTTATCTTCATGTATATGTCTGATCGATCGTCGGTACTGTGGTCCACTTAAACACGGAAGATTGTGACAATTTTTAACAGAATAATAATGACAAGACATTTTGATCCTATATTCTTAGATATAATTCCTAGCGATCATTTAGCTGACGACGACCAGGGATATTGTTGTCCACCTAAATTGAGCAGCGAGATCTACAGAAAATCTGTATGTGTTCAATTTTAATTGTACCAGAACATGTTTCCCGCTTCCTGATATGCTCCAGTAATCAAGAATTTCCAAAATACTCCTTACACCGGGTGAGCAGACAATTATTAAGAGAGAATATAGATTTAGAATGCATATGCTATCCACTCAGGCCGGATCTCTTCCAATCACGCAGAGGATGAAACATATGACTAACTGAAGTTTTAGAGGGATTGAGAAAAAGAATGATGCATATACTATGTACCAGGTCGGATTGTGAGTCACGCAAAAGAGATAGTATATGGCTAACAGATAGAAAGAATTTCATAGATAGAAGATGCAGAGAGATAGAGTCGCATATGTTACAGTCCAGGTCGGATCTCTCGATCATGCAGAGGAGGCAACATATGGCTAATAGACAGAAATAAAGAAAATAACTTTCTACATACCTAATTTATCGGAATTCCCCAGTCACCCCATCAATATCGGAATTAAGGATAGAATCCGCACATCAAGGAAAAGTGAGTCCACAGTCCTAGATACGGGTTCTTTTAGTGTGACCAGTAGATTCCCATGTATATCTCCCTACTCAACCTATCCGAGCATCGTATTGTCAGGCTAAACGGATCTAACTAGTTCAATATTTGTCAAGTCCTTGAATTCCTTAAGTTCAAATCTTCCTAGTCAAGTCCATTTAGAATCTTTCGTGCCTACCGATGCATCGAGCACAGAGCGAAGACAATTCAATTCTAGTACGTAACGCAAATTCAGATTGCCCGTTATCACTTGATAATATCACTTCCCAACACATCACCTACAAACAAGATAATTAGCATCATACTTTTGATTTTCTGATTTTTTTATTGTTTTTGGATTTTTGAATTTTGAATTTTTTTGTTTGGTTTTTGTTTATTTCTCCCCCTAAATTTATGCATGGGTGAGAATAAAATCACAAAAATGCGCAAATTTAAACAATCTAACCAATAATAAAAATAAAAAAACAAAAAATAAAATAAAAATAGAAGATAAGAATTAAAAATAAAATAAAATTTTAAACTAAGTAAAAAGAAAAAAAAATTAATCCTCAAAACGTATCATCTTCAAAAATCCCACAAGCACATCGAATCGAGCTTTGTTAAAAGTCTTGGTGAACAGATCCACCACATTATTAGCAGTGGGAACCTGTTCCAGTCGGATAAGTGAACGTTCATAATAGTCTTTGATAAAATGAATTTTGATGTCAATGTTCTTGGTTTTTGAGTGTTGGACTGGATTTTTAGCAATTTGAATCGCAACCTCATTGTCACAGTAGATTAGGGTTTATAGATAATTCAAACCGTAATCCAACAACTGATGTTGGATCCATATGACTTGAGAGCAACAGGTAGATGCAACAACGTATTCCGCTTCAGCTGTTGAAGTTGAGACAGTGTGTTGCTTCTTGAACTGCCATGACACCAGCCGATCTCTAAGATATTGACACCCTCCTGAAGTAGATTTCTTGTCAAGCTCACAGCCTCCATAATTACTGTCAGCAAAGGCATATAAATCAAATTCAGAATTTTTCGGATACCAAAGACCCAATTTTGAATTGCCTTTAATATACCAAAAAGTTCTTTTGATAGCAATAAGATGTGAAAGTTTACGATTAGCCTGATAACATGCGCATTGACAAACTGCAAACATGATGTCAAGTCGGCTTGCAGTAAGATACATCAATGATCCAATCATCGATCTGTAATGTGTCTGATCTACGGATTCGCCATCAGGATCTGGAGTCAGAAGAGGTCTTTCAGCCATCGGCGTCGATGCAGGCTTAACGTCTTGAAACTCGAACTTCTCAAGAATATCCTCCACATACTTGGCTTGATGTATCAGGATTTCGGTTGAATTTTGTTTGACCTGAAGCCCCAGAAATATGGTCATTTCTCCCAACAAACTCATCTCGAACCGCTTTTTCATAACACCTTCAAACTCCTTGTATAGCTGCGGACTGGTAGACCCGAAGATAATGTCGTCAACGTAGATTTGAACTAGAATCTGATCATTACCAACATGCTTGATAAACAAAGTTTGATCGATAGTGCCATGAGAGTATCCATGCTCGAGTAAGTGCTTTGTTAGAGTCGCATACCACGCTCGAGGAGCTTGATGTAACCCATACAATGCCTTGTCCAACTTGTAGACATGATTAGGAAACTTCGAGTTAACAAACCCAGGGGGCTGATCAAAATAGATTTCTTCCTTCACCTTGCCATACAAGAAGGCAGTCTTGACATCCATTTGATAAACCGTGAAGTTGATGTAAGAGGCATATCCAAGGAAGATACGAATAGCCTCCAAGCGAGCCACTGGAGCATAAACCTCAGTATAATCAAGAACCTCGACTTGTCGAAACCCGCAAACCACCAATTCCGCACTGTAACCCATGAATCATCCTTTGGTAACTCAACCAATTTCCAAACCCCGAGTTTTTCAAACTGATTCAATTCTTCATGCATAACATTTACCCAGCTAGGCTCATTCAGAGCCATTTCAACATTCTTGGGCTCTATTTGAGAGATAAAGCAAGAGTAAAGACATGTATTGCTATCTCCACTCTGACTTCTGGTTTTAACGCCATCGCCCAGTTGGCCAATGATGTTCTCGATCGGATGATCACGTTGAATTCTTAAGGGTATCTCCTGGCTGATATCATTAAGCAAGACAGGAAGATTGTGAATATTGACACCTCCTTCATTTGCTGATTCTTCCACACCAGAAGACTCTACTACAAACTCATTTGAAATATCTTCAGGAAAGAGTAGTTCCATAAAAGTTGAAGTGACAGCGGAAGCATCTCTAGACATAAACTCTCTTTCAACAGGAGTGAGTGGTGTAGCCTCAGTATCAGGAGAATCATTCTGAACTAGAGAGTTTGGACTATCAGGTGGTACCGAAAACTCCCCCTCATGCGAAGCAGAGGACTCCCCCTCAGATGGTGAAGAGGATACCGTTGGAGGTCTGTAGACAACTTCTTCATCTTCGTCTTCAGAAACATTCTTCGAACCAGAGAAAGACCCAGATGAGCTATCCAAAGACACATTTATGGACTTGACAAGTGATGTGTAATCAAATAACCAATCCGGACCCACTCGAGCATCCATTTCGTTCTCCTCTAACCAGCACACGTCATAGGATTCCACAATCTACGTTATCTTCTTATTGTAGACCCTGTATGCGGTGCGTGCAGCATACCCTACGAAGTAACAATCATCGGCTTTGCAATTAAACTTCGGGTTTGACTCTAGGTGAAGAAGGGTGCAACGACAGCAAAATACACGGAAATGACTGATTGATGGCTTGTGACCATATAGAATCTCATACGGAGTCTTCATCTGAGCTTTGTTGATCAACACACAATTCTGAACGTAGCAAGCAGTGTTAATCGCCTCGGCACAAAAGAAAACTGGTAACTTGGAGTCACACGACATTGCCCTTGCAGCGTCTTTTAAGGTTCTATTTCTCCTTTCAGCAACATCGTTTTGTTGAGGTGTGTGAGCAGAGCTATATTGACGCATAATCCCCTTTTCAGCGCAAAAATGATCAAGAATATAATTCTTGAACTCTGTTCCGTTGTCGGTATGAGGCGCCTTCACCCGATGGTTGGTTTGGTTCTTAGTTGGCACTATGAACTTCTTTATCAGTTCTGTAACCCCAACTTTGTTGGATAAGAAGAAGACCCACGTAAACAGAGAGAAATCATCAATCACAACTAGACAATATGAACTTCTGTTGATGCTAAGGATGTTGACTGGACCGAACAAGTCCATATGTAATAATTGGAGTAGCTGACTGATTGAGTTAACCTATTTTGGCAGGTGCGGTTTTCTGTGATGTTTACCCTGGGCACATGATACACACTTTTCAAATGTTATGAAGTCTCTGACAAGAAAAGCACGAACCATCTCATTCTTTGCAAGTCGATTTAGGTTTTTGACGTTAGCATGACCGAGTCTTCGGTGCCACAACATTGCATTTTGTTCTGAGGTCTTTGAAAAGAGGCACGTAACTTGTTCTGGAAGATTGCTATTCATATCAATAATGTAAGCATTCCCATCCCTTTTAGATTTGATAAAGCCTGGCTTGCGAGTCATACATTCCTTGGTAGTGAAATGTGTAGAATAGCCTTTGTCGCATATCTGAGACACACTCAACAAACTATGCTTTAATTCGGGAGCAAAGTTGACATTCTCGAAGCTTAACACATGATTTGTAATGGTTCCTCTCTGACTAATCTTGCCACCTTCTCCACCCGCAAAGGAAACATATCCCCCATTAAAAGATTGAATGTTGTTCAGTTGGGAGATATCTCCTGTTATATGCTGGGAGCAGCCATTGTCGACGAACCAAGGTCTGACGACATTCCCCCGCAACCGTCCCTTCAAAATGTGCGGCTTCATTCAGATTTGGGAACCCATGTCATCACTTTACTGGGTTGACTCGTTGCCTTTTCAGATTTATCATGATTTACTAATTTTCCAGAGGATACAGATGATGGATTGGAACTTATTTTGGGTAGCCATTGATAATTAGGTTTTCTAACAGTCACCGATGGTTTTGAAATAAGATTTTTATCAGTTTGCTTTGAGCATCTCGGTTTTCTACCAGAATTGGTTGAAGACCCAGAGCTGCTCCTTGACAAAACCAATCTTGGCTGAGCCATGTTTGGTTTTTCCAAACTGTTCGGGACTTTGTTATGAAAGACCATTTTTTCATTTTTAAAAACATCTCATTTTCTACTATGATCATCCTTCCAATCATCATTCCGAGAATGAATTTTAGAGGATTTTCTAGTTAAAGACCTTCCCCTGAATTCGTTCTCTCGTCTTTGTGACATATAATGTACAAACATTCTATTAGGACAATTCCTTGCTATATGACCACCAATACCACAATTGAAACAAATCTGTTTGTTATTGTTAAAACCTGTACTGCTCTTTTCAGATTTGTTTTCCATACCGACACCTTTGCTTTTCTCACATGAACATGAACATGAACAAGAATTAGGTTGTGAGATAAGTGAGGGTGTATCAGATGGAGAAACTTGTGAAACTGGTGCCGAACCTTGTTTAAATTTAGACATCTTTAAAATTTTGGTAAGCGTTTCATACCAGGCTCTCGGAGCTTGTTTGAGGCCGTACACAGCTTTATCCAGAATATAGCAATGATTTGGATACTTTTCGTTCACGAACCCAGGAGGTTGCTCCACATACACAGTTTCTTCGAGTTCTCCATTGAGAAATGCACACTTGACATCCATTTGGAAAACCTCAAAGTTTTTGTGAGCAGCATAAGCCAGAAATATTCTAACAGATTCTAGCCTAGCTACTGGAGCGAAAGTTTCTTCATAGTCTATCCCTTCCTCCTGATAGTATCCCTTTACAACCAGACGAGCCTTGTTCCTTATTACATTACCTTCCTTGTCCATTTTGTTCCCGAAGACCCACTTGAGACCAACAACTGAAGCATCAGGTGGAGTTGGAATGAGGCGCCAAACTTTGTTCCTTTCAAACTCGTTTTGTTCGTCTTGCATTGCTTGAACCCAATCAGAGTGATCGAGGGCAGTGTTAACTGTCTTCGGTTCAACTTTTGATACGAATGAGTTAAACATACAAAACTCAACCTTTGAAAATAAGGATATCTGTTTTGCCTTCAGTTGAGATCGGGTCAGAACTTTTTCAGATACATCACCCACTATTTGAGAGATAGGATGATCTCTGGTCCATTTGGTAAGAGGAGGGTAATTCGGATCAAAGGTTGGGTCTAGTTCAGCGTCGATCATTTCTTCTGGCTCAGATTGGCTATCGTAATCAAGTGTCATATCATCATGCTCCCCCTCAATTGATGAGTCTTGAGAAACATGAGGTTCAGGCGTTTCTTGTGGTGCTGGGCTTTCTGGCGTCGAAGCACCTTCGTTTGGAGAGGCATCTTCGGTTGAAGTTGTAGAGCTTGGCTCCCCCTGGACTTGTGAGCTTGGCTCCCCCTCGACATGAGAACTTGGCTCCCCCTCGACTAAAGCATTGTTAGATGGAGATTCATCAGTGGGCGATTCTCCTTCATGCATTCTTCTTGCAGCCTCTTCGACAATCTGCTTCATATGAACAACTTTGTTGTCAGCTGCACCTGCTTCTGAGAGAGAAGCTTTTTCCGGTTCGTCAAAGAGTTCCAGAAATTTCTCGTATAAATTGGCGATCGAGACTGTGACTTGGCCAGTTTGAGGAAAGATTTCCCCTGCAATGTCTTCTATGGCCTGTAGCTTCTTGACATAGCTATCATCAAAGGTCACATAGTATGTCTCTTCAATCCTTCTTGAATGTTTGTTTAGGACCCTGTACGCCTTGGATGTGAGCGAGTAACCCAGAAAAATTCCCTCGTCGGCTTTGACATCAAACTTGTTGCGGTGTTCTTTAGAGTTAAAGATGAAACACCTTGAGCCAAACACGTGGAAAAATTTCACATTGGGCTTTCTGTTGTTTATTATCTCATATGGTGTGAGCGTGAATCGCTTGTTGAGATAGGACCTGTTCTGTGTAAAACAAGCAGCAGAAATAGCGTCAGCCCAAAAATAAAGAGGTAAGGAAGCGAAAGTTAGCATAGTTCGGGCAGCTTCACACAAAGATCGGTTTCGTCTTTCGACTATTCCGTTCTGTTGTGGTGTGTAGGGAGCTGAGAAATTGTTACTAATTCCCTTTTCTGCAAGAAACTCTTCAAACTCCCTGTTTTTGAATTCTAGACCATTGTCGCTTTTGATGTTGCGAACGACCTTCTTGAGCTGGACTTCAATTTGCTTGATAAACATTTTCAGCTTATGAGTCGCTTCAGATTTGAGCTTTAGAAAGAACACCCATGTAAATCGTGAAAAGTCATCAACAATAACAAGAATATACTTGCTACCACCGATGCTTTCGATAGATGAAGGACCACACAAATCGATATGAAGCAATTCGAGTGGTTCAACAACTTTTGTGTTGATTACAGATGGGTGACTTTGACGACTCTGCTTTCCCATTTCGCATGCAGCACATAAATGCTCTCTGTCGAACTTGAGCAATGGAAGACCCCTAACATGACCTCCAGTGACAAATCGGTTGATATCTTTGAAATTGAGATGAGAGAGTCTTCGGTGCCACAACCAGCTTTCGTCGGATTGAGCTTTTGATAATAGGCATATGGTTGGGTTTCCTTTGATGGGTTTCATGTTTAGAGGAAACATTTCACCCTTTCGCTCTGACTTGAGAATCACTCTCTTTGTCTTTTTCTCTATGATTTCAGAACCTTCATCATCGAATGAGACTTTGAGACCTGTACCTCCAACAAGCTGAGATACACTGATGAGGTTGTGTTGGAGTCCTTCCACATAAGCCACCTTCCTTATAGTGAAGTCACCATTTGTTATCATTCCATATCCCTTTATGGTGCCGAAAGAATTATTTCCAAACTTGACGTTGCCACCATTTGCAAGAGATCTGTATTCCCTGAGCTCCTCTTTCCTCCCTGTCATGTGACGCGAGCAGCCACTATCGATGTACCATTCTTCGTCGAACTGCTCGTCACTTATAACCTGCAAAAATTAAGCAGATTTAGGAACCCAAAGTTTCTTGGGTCCATGTGAGCTTTTCATGGGAACGGGAATTGTAAGAGAGATGTCAACTAGATATGTTCGTTTTATTAGAGTTGTTTCATCTTTCTTTTTAATGGTAAAGACTTTTATTTTGTTAGGATTGGGTGTGTTCGTTTCGGACTCTGGTTTGGATTCATTGACCTTCTGCTTTCCCTTTTGTTCAGCTGATGAATGAGATTTTTGAGGACAAGCGGAATTAGCTTTGGAGCAAGATGGAGATGAATCGGTGGATGGAGAAGAATTAGAAGAACGAGAAGAATTAGAATGAGAGGATGTGGATGGAGAGGACTTCCTGGCTGGTGACTCTAGGTGACCCTTTTGCTTTTGATCATTGGAGGGACTGACCTTAGAGTCTTGTTCTCTTTTGACTTCAGAACCGAACCTCTACGTTCGGTTGGAGTTGTTCTTGGAACCGAACCTTTGGTTTCGGTTGAAGTTCTTTTCAGAACCGAACCTTTGCCTTCGGTTGGTATTTTCTTGTGAACCGAACCTTGGCTTTCGGTTGTTGGAACATTCAGGCTTTCTTACAGGATTGTTTTCATACTTCAGATTCTTGTCTTGGTGTGAGTAGTATGCATTCTGGGAGTGCCAGAATTGTTTCCTTTCAGAAAGGTTTTTCCTGTATCTTTGGTTCCTTTCTATCTTTTTATTCCTCATCTGCTTAGGTTGATGATGAACGTTCGCTTTCGTTTTTGTTGTCTCCTTGGCTGGTTCCTTTTGAATTTCAGGAGTCTTACTTTGAGCTGAGGGAGTAGAGGGAATATCCAAAGAAGAACCAGTTTGCACTGAAGGAGTAGAAGGAATATCTGAAGAAGTTCCACTTTGAGCTGTTGGAGTAGAGGGAATGTCTTCTTTTGCTGAACGATCATCCCCCTGAGGAATATCTTTCGAACCACTGGTGCTTGGCTCATTGAAATTATCCGGCTTGTTCAAAGGTTCAGGGATGTATCTTCCTTTGCTCATCCAAGAGGTTCTTTCAGATAAGCCAACGGTTTCGTTTGCATTATCTATTGGAGCTTCCCAGAAGAACTCATCGCAGCCATCAGCATTGTCTTCGTTCACAATAGCTGTGAGTTCGGCTGTTTGATGTTC
Source organism: Lactuca serriola (assembly GCF_051521515.1). Classification (NCBI taxonomy): domain Eukaryota; kingdom Viridiplantae; phylum Streptophyta; class Magnoliopsida; order Asterales; family Asteraceae; genus Lactuca; species Lactuca serriola. The sequence goes on along the minus strand of NC_136408.1, from coordinate 143,278,130 downwards.
GGTTACCCCAGTTACTTTGTATACTTGATTTGTGGTGGTCCTGACCTTTTGATACACAACTGCTTTCTCTACTAATTTCGGGGACTTTTGTTGGGACAATCGAGCGAACTCCACAGAATTTTCAGAAATTAGATTTTTGTGGTTTTCAGTTTCGCTTTTAACAAATTCTGAGCAGTCAACCGTATCCTCTACAGAAATTTCACTCATGTTTTCGTCCTCGTTAAGCTCAGATGCATTTTCAACATCAATTTTGTTTTCTGAGCTTACGTTGGCGTTTAGAGAGTCAAATTTTTGCATGGTTTCGGTTCTCAGTTTAAGTCTGTCATTTTCATCCAAAAGATTTTTGAGCATGTCCTTGTGGTCTTTGGATTTAATGAAGGACTCAATTTTGTCCAGTCCATACATGTAGGTCGGATTGACATCATCAGACGATATCACACTCTCACAATTGTAGGCTTCGACATCGATTTCATCCTCCTTTAACTCTAGGAAGGGCAAAATCATGCGATGGATCTTTTGGCCTATCTCACAGTCCAAGTGAAGTTGAGTAATATTGGAATATAAACGTTTAGCAATTAAACAAAAAACATTTCGTTGTTTTAACAATTTTAAATTGTCTCTCTGCAAATAAATGTTTTCGTCTTTAACTTTAACTAATTCCGACTCTTTTAACTCAATCCACATTCGCCGCTCCTCACTCTTCGACGCCACCCTGCTTAATTGATCAGTCAGGTTAGAATTGGTGACTCGAGTTTGAGTTAAGCTACTATCTAAATGAGAAATTCTTGTATTAACATTTTTTAGTTCTTTCTCATATGAGGATGGTGGTACTTTAGATGAAATAAAAACAGATTGTACCTTCTTTATCAGTTCATCGAGCTCATTGAACTGCTGGCTGAGTGGTTTGGCCGTAAAGCACATATCCTCCTGTACCTTCGGTCCATCGCTTCCTCCATCGGTGTTGTATCCCCTCATTTCAGATACGTCAGTCACCATGAAGCATTTTCCACCACTGCTTTCCTCCTTAGCCACATAAGCCTTTCCATGGGTAGGCTTCCTTACTTCTTCGTCTTCTGAGTCGGTAGACCAAACTTCTGTGCTACCGAACTCATCATCATTAACCGAACCCAGCACAATAAGAGCATTAATAGAAGGGTTAGCGGTAGACTTCTTCTTTCTCAACTCATCCAGTCTTTTCTGCAGCACGGCTTCCTCATCATTTCCATCGTCCTTTTCAGCCATCTTCTTAAGAACACAGTCCTTAGCATAGTGGTTCTTGCCACCACAGTAGAAGCAACTTACTCCGGAATCGCCATCTGCCTTCGGTTCCTTCTTGGGCTCATCAGCCTTTGGTTCATTGTTCACCTTTTCAGAGCTGTAACTCCCCTGCCAGTTTCGGTTTTTGTTGCTGGGGAATCTCTTCTTTATGAACCTCTTAGGATTGGACACCATCATGGCATAATCCTCAGACGTGAGGTCATATTCCTCCAAGTTGAGCTCTTCATCCTCCATCACAGCTTTACTTTTAGATAGGAGGGCCAACGAACCAAGACTAGAAACGACGTTCTTCTCTTGCACCACAATCTTCTCTTGGGACTTGAGAATACCCACCAGTTTCGCCAAAGAGTATGATTTAAACTGCTCATGGGCTTTGAGTGTGGAAACCACTGCTCTCCACTCAGACCTCAGTCCGTTCAAGAAAGTAACCTTCTGTTCGATAAGCTTCCTTTCAATGTCGTGTTTGATCATCTTGCTGAGAAGATGATTGAAGCGATCAAACGTCTGGGTCACCGTTTCTTCGGCCCCTTGCCTGAATTCTCCAAACTCAGATAGAAGCAAGGTTTGGATAGAATGTTCAAGATCTTCGTCTGTGGAATACAGTTCGCGAAGTCTATCCCATACTTCCTTCGCCGTAGTGCACGAGCTGACCAATCTGAATGTGTCGGACTGAAGGGCAAATCTGATTAACCTTAACGCTTTAATATTGCACTGGAATTTGTCTTTTTCATCTTGTGCAATATCCTTCACGTCCTTTAGCAGATCATTGTACTCCTTTTGAGTCTTAACGATTCTGGACGTTGCAGAATGAGAAAACGGTCCATTGATGATGGCTTCCCATATGAGGTAACCATTGTCCTCCGATCCAATCACGTAATCTTCAAAATGATGCGCCCATACTTCATAGTCATGGGTGTATAAGATTGGAATCTTTGTCGTCGAACCGATGCTGTTGGAAATATTAATAGGGTTTGATTGCGTCGCGTCCATTATGATCGTAAAAACCTATTCAAAGATCAGACTTGTAATAAAGCAGATTAGGGCAAAACAATAAATATTAAGATACGTCAATTAAGATGACGGCTCAATAAATATCGATGATTGCGGAAAACCCTAATGGAAATCTTTTTCACAGAAAAGATGTGTATCGATTACACAGCCTCCTGCTCTGATACCAATTGATAGGATTAAAATAACTTTTAATCTATGAAGATCGATTAGATCTTGAACAAGTATATGAATATAAAACAATAAGAAAGCAATAATAAGAACAAGACAAGATTGAATCAAACGAGTCGAATGATTAAAACAAAATCCTCAGAAGAGCTCGATTAAGAACATCAACTGTAGAGGATTGGTAGGTTACAGGAACGATTAAAGAAACCTTGAAATTACTATCGTTAAGCTCTATCTGGTTATTCTCTAAAAATCGTTAACCTAATATGCATGCAAGCATTAACTTATATACAATACATAAAAGGCTCTCGGTTGGACAGGCCCAAACCGGAGTGTACATGGCTAAATTAACAAGCCCAAAAGACGCAACATCAAAACAATCTTCAGCCCAACACATTCCTTTTACCCCATATTGATAAAAGCAATATCTGTGGGCCCCAAGATGATTTAGTCATGATAAATGTAAGTGCTCGGTCGGGCCTGGACAGATTTGATTTGTTCAATTAGTCAGTTGTCATAAATCAGAAATCAGGAAACAACAGATGGACAAAGAGTTTGATTATAATCCATGTCTCAGTTCATATGGCATCTAGAATAGAGGAATATATAATCCCTTATCTTATGGACAAGTCACTGACTAGGTTAGAATTCGACAACGGCTTTTAAGAGCTAGGATTGCTAGTCGGGTTTTGGAGTCGTACTTCCAATAATAGTTTTATATTTATCCAAGTGGGAGACTGTTGGATTAGATGTCTAAGCCCATAACTATTACTGGTATGTACATGACCCGAGAGTAGCATGGTCCATTTGGGTTGCATATCATCAGGCCAATTTGTTAGGATGGATTCTTGAGAGAAGGTTGCATACATGATTTATTAATATATTATAAGTTAATTTGGAGCGATCAAAAGAGTCTAATTAAATCTATGGGGACTAATTATGGTAATTAGTTATATTTATATGTGTTGGGCTTATGTCCCAGTTGGACCAAGTTTATGTATGGATACATATAGAGTTGGGCCACATGATCCATGGATCATAATACCTATGGGTATGGATTTGGGTTATACCCATGACCCTTGAAATCCAACATATAAATACATGTTCTTATCCTAAAAACGCCTACATGCATGTTCTTGGAGTTCATTCATGTTTTTAGGTGCATGTAATTCTCTCTCAAGTTCCACCTTTGTCCATGATGTGTTGTGATTCCATTTGAGGCTTCCACACTATTGGGGCTAATCTTTTAAAGGCCAAATTCATCAAGTTCTACAAGTTACACAAATAGGTAAACTTTTAACAAGTATTTTATGTAGTGTATATCATTTATATGCTAGTTATAGGTCTAAAGCTTTGGAAACAATATTGCATGTAAATTAGAGAAAACAAACATCCAAAGCTTTTAGGGTTGTATATGCACCATAGGATGTTGTAGTATACTAAAACCTAACAGCAATTTACTACTTTGTGAATAGAACTTGGGTCCCTAAACTTGGGAGGGTTCAGAGAGATAGTCATGAATGAGGCTCATAGAACGCGATGTTTCGTCCATCCGGGCACGGATAAGATGTAGCTGGATATTAAGCAACATTATTGGTGGCCAAATATGAAGGCAGAGATCGCCACCTACATGTCCACGTGTCTCACTTGCGCCAAAGTGAAAGTGGAGTATCAAAAGCCCTTGGGATTATTACAACAGCCAGTAATACCCGAGTGGAAATGGGAAAGGATTACTATGGACTTCATAACTAAATTACCTAAGATAGCAGACAGATTGGATGCTATCTGGGTGATTGTCGATAGGTTAACTAAATCCGCTCATTTCCTGGCAATAAAATAATCGTACAAGATGGAAAGATTAATACAAATCTATATCAAAGAGATAGTGAGACTTCATGGGGTGCAAGTATCTATCATCTCGAATCGTGATAGTAGGTTTACTTTACGTTTTTGGCAGTTACTCCAGAAGGCTATAGGGACACAACTAGACATGAGTACTGCCTACCACCCTCAAACCGATGGCCAAAGCAAACGAGCCATCCACACACTCGAAGACATGCTCCGAGCCTGTGTGATCAATTTTGGTAGGTCATGGGATACCCACTTGCCGTTGATTGAATTTTCGTACAACAACAACCATCACACGAGTATAAGGGTTGCTCCTTTTGAGGCCTTATATGGTCCCAAATGCAGATCGCCTCTCTGCTGGGCTGAGGTGGGTGACACACAGCTGGAAAAAGGGCAATCACCGAGCAGCACTCTTACAGGACCAGAATTGATTCAAGAAATTACAGAGAAGATAATCCAAATCAAAGCCCGACACTAAGTGTCGCGTGACTGACAAAAGATTTACGCTGACAAACAACGAAACCTCTGGAATTCCAAGTCGGATATCGAGTACTATTAAAGGTCTCTCCCTGGAAAGGGATGATACGTTTTGGGAAACGGAGAAAACTAAATCCGCGATACATCGGGTCGTTCGAGATTCTTGCCTGAATTGGTCGAGTGGCTTATAAGTTGCAGCTACCTGCGGAGCTCTGCAGCGTACACCCTGTGTTCGACATTTCAAATTTGAAAAAGTGCTTAACAGATGAAACCCTTGTCATTCCTCTCGAAGAGATCGAAATAAACGAGAATCTCCTGTTCGTCGAAGAACCGGTCGAGATAATGGATAGGGAAGTGAAGCATAGAAAACAGAGTCACATTCTAATTGTGAAGGTTCGATAGAACGCTAAGCATGGACCAAAATTCACATGGGAACGCAAAGACCAGATAAAGCAGAAGTACCCTCACTTATTCTCTCGTTCATTATGCTACCTTTCAAAAGAATTTCAGGACGAAATTCCCTCTAACGGGGGGATGATGTCACTACTAGCATTTTTAGCTAGGAAATTTTGTCCTCATGTAAACATCAGCTATTGTAAGGCTTGTAATCTATGTGGATATCACACTCTATGCTCAATCAAAATCATCCATTTGAATCAACACTCCTGAGTGAAGTTCAAAACCTAATACAATGCATCTCATATACTTAACTATGGGTCTGAAACCCTAAATATCCCGGTTCGAATTTAGTATGGACCAGGATCCTCTTATTGGGCCTAATGGGCCAGTAAACCTTCTATTTGATGATTTTGGGCCAATGAAAGCCATTTGGGCTCTAGTTGGGCCTACATTCGTCAAACCATAACAATTAGGCCAAGTTGGGCCCAAAATAACTCACTTATTCCCATGGGCATTTATGGGTCGTGAACCACCTTGTTGAACTATGATCGGTCGTAAACCCATCTTCTCGTTGGAATTGGGCCGTGAACCCACCTCTTCATCGGAATTGGGCCGTAAACCCCATCCTTTCACCACCTTTAGGCCGTGAACCCATAAGAAGGGCCCAATGGGTCGAGAACCTTCATATTGGGCCAAAAATTTCGAATGTGTTCAATGTAGGCCCAAACACTTCTTTCTCTCTTTCTTTCTCCTCATTCACGGCCCATATCCAAAATAAAAAAAAATTGTTTTACAAACTAAGTGCCACCTAATTTTTGTATGGTGGGCTTCCATGCAAATATACTAAAGGGTACAATTAATGGTTTGGTCTAGGCTTTTGTTGCAATAGGTTCTTTTATGTCGATAGGCAGTTTTGGTAGTGTTGATAGTAGTTTACGGCAGGACAATGGTGGTGATGTCGGATTGAAGATTGAACAACGACAGGACAATGGTGGCGATGGGAAATAATCAGGGAGGTGCTCAGGTCAACAGCGAGAAGGCTACGGTTGCTCAGTCATTTGACTGGGAGGACCAGATGCAGGCCTTGAATATTTCAAAACCTGAAAATGCTTACCTAGCCCAAGTCAAAGATGAAGCTTCTGCGGAGAGTGGTGCTGCTGAAGAAAAGATGATGGAGCTTCAGTTTGCGTTGATGGTATCTTCTACTTCTGAACCAAAGAAAAGTGACGTAAGTTTGCCTTCATGCTCTCAAACTTGTATTGATTATGTTAAAATTCTTCATGAAGAAATAGAAACATTAGGTAGAGAAGCAGAGGACCTTAGATATGAGGGTTATCAACTTAGAAAATGCCAAAAGCCCCTTAAGGCCTAGTTAGAAACTAAAATAAAGGACTTTAGAAGACTTCAGGAAGACTACAATAATAAATGTGAGAATTATGATTACATAAAGAGACAGAATGCTGAATTAATTACTGAACTTGACACATTAAAGAGCAAATTTGAGACTGCTGATTTCGATTTTAGAAAATTTGATGTATCAAGTGAAGTAGTTGCCAACATGATAGACCATTGCATGCAAGTCAAACATGATCAGTCAAAGGGACTAGTGTATGACAAAGTGCCTCCTCCTTTCAACTATTCATATCAGTTTCAACCTTTGTCCAAGGAGGAGATTGCCAATGAACCATTCATGGTTATGGCAAGTCGTCTGGTTTTGTTTCAGGAGGACTTATTAATATTGAAAGTACTAACATTTCTACTTTTCCTGCAGATCAATCCTTTAATTAGTTAAATCACGAAGTTGAAGGATCTGTTTCTGAAAATAAAACTGAGTCTGAACTTGAAGTTTTAGTTTTAAATAAAGAATTTAATTTTTCTGATGTTGAAAGTGACAATGTTTTTTGTGATTTTTCCGCACCTTCTGATACTTGTTTGAATGTTTTTAAAGTGTTTGATGATGTGGTTGACAATTCTAATGTTTGTGATGATACTAATAAAAAACTTGACCCAACCTTCTTTCGCAAAAAGGAAGGTAACCACCTTATGATAGTTCAAATTTATGTCGATGACATCATCTTTGGCTCCACGAATCCCAGCTTAACAGCTGAATTCAGAAAGTTGATGGAGACTAAGTTTGAAATGAGCTCAATGGGTCCTATTAACTTTTTCCTTGGTTTAAACATAAGACAGGGACCTGAAGGCATCTTTATCAATCAGGAAGCTTACACAAAGACTCTCCTAGCGAAGTTTGGCATGATGGGAGACTCAAAAGTCAAAGTCCCAATGGCATTCGGCACCAAGCTTACCCCATCTCTAGATAAACCGGCTGTCGATATCACGCTCTATCGTCAAATGATTGGCTCACTGATGTATCTAACTGCTAGCAGGCCTGATATTATGTTTTCTGTGTGTTATTGTGCTCGATTTCAGGCAAACCCACATGAACCTCATATGCTTGCAGTGAAGAACATCCTACGCTATCTCAAGCGAACCACCTCCTTAGGTCTATGGTATCCATCCAACTCAGGTTTCTTCGTTCAAGCCTATTCTGATGCTGACCTTGGAGGATGTGGACTCGACAGAAAAAGCACAACTGGTGGCTGTCAATTCCTTGACGGGAAGTTGGTCAGCTGGCAATCCAAGAAACAAACGTGTGTGTCGTTGTCTACTGCCGAAGCGGAATACATTGCCGCTGCATCCTGCACATCACAAGTGATTTGGATCCAGAGTCAACTTCGAGACTATGGACTCAATATGAAGAAGATCCCACTATATTGTGACTCTGAAAGTGCAATTAGGATCTGTCATAACCCAGTGCAACACTCTAAAACCAAACACATAGCACTGAGGTATCACTTCATCAAAGATCATGTGGAAGATGGAAATGTCGAAGTTCACTTCGTAAGAACCACTGATCAACTGGCTGACGTCTTTACCAAAGCTCTTCCAGAAGCCTCATTCAATAAAATATTGCAAGGGCTAGGTATGATGGAATCAGAGTCAGTACCTCACACTACCTCTCAACCTCAAACGTAAGAAGCGAAACCAACCGAACGTTCGGGTTCGGTTCAACCATCTGACTCGCTCATTACTTCAAAGGTAGTTTTTCTGTGTTGTATATTTCTTGTACAATTTTGTTTTTCTTTGTGTTAAAAGTATTTATCTCTTGTATATCTAAATTCCTTAGTTTCTCAAAATTTTCCAAAACCGAAACCTACCGAAGGTTCGGGTTCGGTTTTTCAAAATTTTCCTAAACCGAAACCAACCGAAGGTTCGGGTTCGGTTTTTCAAAATTTTCTAGAACCGAAACCAACCGAACGCTCGGGTTCGGTTTTTCAACTTTTTCCCAACCGAATCCAACCGATCGTTCAGGTTCGGTTTTTCATAAATCCTTTTCAAAGTTTTTTTTAATGTCCTATTTTTTTTTACTTATTTTTTTTATTTTAATTTTCGCCCTAATTTTTTTTATTATTTTTTTATTATAAATTTCAAAAACTCCAAAAATATTTTATTTATTTTTTGAATGCTCATTCGTTTATGGGGATATATTTGATGACTTACTTAAGTGTCCGTAGAAGCATGTTGCTGTATGTGTCCCAAGCCTCATAAGATTTTGAATAATAGCCTTCATGACCTGGTATACACAAACCTTGTCTTCCCAATAAGGCTAATACATTTATTCTAATCGTGAGCTACCTCACTCTTTTCTCACATGAGTTAAGAGTTTCCTGCTTGGTCCTTTTTTTTTCGCAGAAGAGGTACTATATTTTCTTACACCATCTCCATAACTCTTCTCCACTACATTCGTTTCATTATCGTAACCCTTGAGACTCTCAGGAACTACCACTGAGGTTTATGGTTACATAACATCTGTGTTTATGATCTTAGTTTCGTGCCACTACGAGCTGAGTGAAACCCAAAATTCAACACCAAAGAATTGACGGTGAACAATTAATTTGTTCAAGCTTTCACCAATGAATTGACGAATGTACCTTCATGAAATCTCAAATTTTCTTTTGCGTGATTCCTATGAAATTGTTACACACCATAACATTTCTTCCCAAGGGATCCAGTTTTTTTATCTGAGATTTTATATTTATCCAAGCCAATACAAAATAAATTCCTACCTACTTGTTCAACAGGCTACACCGGTCTCACAAGTACTTTGTTCACTTTCTTTCTTATATCAAGAATAGAATTGATGAATCAAAGCGAAACCACCCTTATTTAGCCTTATTAAAAGAAGCCTTTCAACATTTATTAATAAATGTTTGATCGTACTTCAACGGGATTCCACACCAACACTTTGAGGTCTCTCTTGACCTTGAAGGAAGAGATTCGTGCCCGGGATCATCAGTTTCGTGTCATTATTGACATCACAGAATATCCTTAAAAGAGTTGCTTTATTTCTTTTTCTTTTACACTCTTTGCACGAAAATCCTTGATTTTCCAAAATTCCGTTACTAATTATTTACAGGCTGTAATTTTGGTGCTGTAGTCAGAAACAATCCACGTGGGTGTTTTAATTCAAAAGATGCCGTTTAAAAAGGATAAGACAAAAGGTAGCTGACTCGGCGGGAGTTAAAGGGATAGAAATTCAAAAGACGATAAAAAGGAAGGCGCGTGTGAATTTGAAACGGCCGCGCTTTTACTGACACTTATGGACGCGTGTGCGAAATCCAAGCGTCATCTCTCTGGCAATTAATGGCGCGTGCGGATTTGAAGCGTTTTTCTTCTGAAACGGCGCTTGTTGGGTAGCGTGATCCTAGGATTCTGACAATCTCTCTCCTACGTGATCATCGCATAGAAGATATGAAACGATCTTTCTCTCTCCAATCCCTCACTATAAAAGGCCGTCCACAAAACCTTTTACCTCTTTACTGCCTCCGCAATTTCTCAAGAGCAAAAACTCATAAACCATCTACTGTTCATCCTCTTCTCCAACCTGCAACAATGGCTGAATCTTCTTCCGTTCATGCTACTTCTCAGATCCTCCCCATCCATCCTCAGCAATGCCTGGTCATTGATCTCAACCCACTGGCGTATGATTCCTACATGTCGCCGGTCATAGAATGCTTGAAGTACTCCCAGCTTGCTCCTGCACTGTCAAGAATTGAAACGGTGCCAATGGTGGCCTTATCACAGGTCTATGCGACTGCTTACTACGACAAGGCAGTCGACCGGGTATTCTTTGAAGTTGCAGAACACAAGACTTCCATTTCTCGCCCCCGTTTCTGCACTATGCTAGGGTTTGTTGCTGACCCATCGTGAGTTAACCCGGAGACGATTCCGGTTGGGATGTTGTTCAGCATGTTTTACAACATGGGCTACACAGAGGTTCTCACCTCCGTCGCCAAGTTTAAGAAGTCTTGTCTGCCACCCCAGTGGAATGGTCTATTTACAGTTCTTTTTAAGGGCTTGTCAAAGAGGAGCTCAGGATCTGACGGTGCAAGTCGTCTTTTCCTATCGATAATGTATGGGGTGTACAACGGGATAAACCTGGACTATGGGTTTGTCCTATGGCAACAACTGATTCAGAGCCTCTCTTCCTCATCCCGACACTCGGAGGTGTCGTTGGCCCGGTTCTGGATCTTGATAACAAGATGGGCCATGGACAAGTTCAACGTTCCTACTGTTGTCGATGCATCGATGTCTTTTGTGGGTACATTCCATACCAAGAAGATCATCGTCTCAGATGCATCAAAATTCTCTTTCATCGGCTCCATCCCAGAGACGATGTATGGCAGCGTGCCATCTGACAGCCGGTTGATTCAGACGATCAAGGAGTTTAGGCCAACTGGTCCCAGGGAGCTGACACCAGATATGCTCAGATCGATCCATGATGCTGACAAACCGACCAACAGGGGCAAAAAGGGTGAAAAAGGGAAGCAAGCGGCCAAAGCACCAAAGGGCCCTTCTTCCAAAAAGCGGAAACAACCGAAGGCTGCTTCATCCCCACAGCCGAAGAGAAGGAAGACCCAACAGAAGCGAAAGCTAGTTATTCCCTCCTCTTCAAGCGAATCTGAGGGTGGAAGTTCGGACTCTGAAGGATCTCAAGGAGACGAATCTCCTCAACGAGGCAACACACCACCTCGGTCCCCAAAACCAGAGATGGAACTTCATCAATCTCCAGTTCCTTCACCTCCACCAACTATTCCTATTTCCATTCCCACCATAAACCCCACTATTCCCCCAACCTCTTTCCCTATACCACCACCCATCTTTACCACATCAACCGAAACACCACCAGTTACCGAAACCCCTCCAGTAACCGAACCACCACAAACCGAAACCCAAACTCAACCACCACCCGAAACTACCCCACCCCATACTCAACCTCCAAATACACCAACCACAACACCTCCAGCTTCACCACCACCTCCATCTCCAGAAAATGCCTCCGATGGCGAAAACCCTTACCTTGGTGGTGATCACATGAACTTTGATTCGGTCTACTATAGTCCGTTTCAAGTTCAGAGTGACGAGGAGGATGATGCTCCAGTGACAAAGAAGCATCTCCGAGAGCTTAACGAGAAGGTTGATCTACTTCTCGCCTCCTCCACCAACCAGCAGTCATCTCTTTCTGAAGCTGCCCTTCAGAAGATTGTTGACGCCTTCTCCAGGGCTCAACATGATTCGGTGGCCTCAGCAACTGCTGCTATCGATGCCTCCACCTGAGCCTGTGAGGCAGCGACCGAAAAAGTCGATAAACTATTCTCCGACGCTTCCGTCCTGCTGAAGTCCATGCAGGAAAGCACCAACGCCACTAAGACAACTCTGGAACCGATTGTTCAACAATTGGCCAAGTTCGTCTCGACGAAGCTGTCTTCGTTCGCTACACTCCGACAACCTCAGCGACGACAACTCGGCACTACGTGCCTCCATCGATGCCCGCCTGGCAAAGCTACAAGAGGATCTTGCAGCTGAGAATTCTCTGATGGACGTTTTGGCAAGCAAGACTACTGCCCTCAAGATCAAGAGCACGCAACTTTCCAACTCCCAACAACAATTGGAAGCTCTTCGATCCGAAAGGGAGGTAATAAAGACGTGTGTTTCGGATGTCCACGCAGCATTATCAAACATCCTGGAAGCACACGACCCCATCCTAAACCATTCGGTGAGGCGTACCCTCGCTGGAAAACTCTCTCCGGCCATGGACCTTTTAAGCAAGATTGAAGGCCTACCGAGTTTCGTGTCCATTCTGAAACAAGGGGGAGATGAGAAGAAAGGATCGAAACCACCTCCTTCCTCCAAAGCTACTCACACAACCGAACCACCCTCTGCTGATCATGCTTCGGGTTCGGGTGTGAAGAACAAGGGCAAAAACATAGCTAAGGGAGGAGATGAAGATGAAGATGAAGATGAAGACAAGGAGACCATTGCCGACATGTTAAAAAGAAAGAACAGTCGCAATGCTGAAGACGATGCCAGTCGTGTGGCGCGTGAGGCTGAAGAAGCCGAACGAAAGCAAAAAGAAGCCCACGATCTCCTTGAGAGCCGAAAGCTGCTCTTCCCTGCCTGGACCAGGGATCGTATGATAAAAGAGGCCATAGAAACTCCAAGCATATTATGGCTCGAGCCGGTTATATCATTCGACTGCAACAACACTATCGATTCGCAGTTTGATATGCCGCTGACTCGAAAGGCGTTCATCTTCCACGCCTTCTCTAACATTTTTGAAGTCCTGCATCCAAACGATGAGCTTGACAGGGAGCTCATTGACTTCTACCTGGAGGCCGCTCGCCCTTAATATCTTACCTGGAGCGCCCAGAAGATTGTTAATGTTCGGGTACTGAAGCCTTATGCCGTGGGGAGATTCACAAACGTCAAGTTCAAGCTCATTCAAGGATCTGCAAGAACTGCTCACATTATCTCCCTGGCGGATCTGCCCAATCTAAATCCTCATGATTGGATTGTCTTATACAATATCCTTTTGACTGATGAAACCGAATATGGTCCCATCATAGACCATGTCAAAAGGATGTTGGCCTGCTATATCATGGAGGTTGCCCTAATGGATCAGGAGGTTGCCACAGTGTTTAAGAAGAAACCGAAGATAGCACATGTGGGATCGGCCAGTGATCTAAATCAAATGCAAATGGGTAAGATTGATCCGAGGCGTAACTCAGTGATGTTCACTAGAGCCGAAGGACAGAAATGTCTCTTCGCTTTAGCTGACAAACACCTTTACACCACAGCTTGCTTGGAACACGTCTTATTCATTATCAAGCGATGTAAAGAGAATTCGGCTGATGACATCAAGTACTTCAATGATATGATCAATTGGTACATCCGGTTTAGACAGACCATCCTCTCCATAACCAAGTGTCTGTTTAACACCGTGAAGAAGAAGGTACCAGCTTCAACTGCCGGCCCAAGTAGAAAGTGAAGGTCTCGCTCCAAATTGACGCAAAGGGGGAGATTGTTGGGCTGAAGATTGTTTTGATGTTGCATCTTTTGGGCTTGTTAATTTAGCCATGTACACTCCGGTTTGGGCCTGTCCAACCGAGAGCCTTTTATGCATTGTATATACGTTAATGCTTGCATGCATATTAGGTTAACGATTTTTAGAGAATAACCAGATAGAGCTTAATGATAGTAATTTCAAGGTTTCTTTAATCGTTCCTGTAACCTACCAATCCTCTACAGTTGATGTTCTTAATCGAGCTCTTCTGAGGATTTTGTTTTAATCATTCGACTCGTTTGATTCAATCTTGTCTTGTTCTTATTATTGCGTTCTTATTGTTTTATATTCATATACTTGTTCAAGATCTAATCGATCTTCATAGATTAAAAGTTATTTTAATCCTATCAGAATGAATAAAATTCAACCCAATTGCTCGTTTGTACTCACTCATCAAATTACACACAACGATATGTTTTATAACATCCAAGTTACTGGTGCGTTTATATATGTCAATGTGCAACCGAATCGCAACTACAACTCACACGTCTCTGTTTGTGGAATATAAGATTTTATCATCTCATGATCACTCATGTTAAAATCCATGAAGTGATTCAAATGAGCGTGGGTTTAATCCAATACTCGAATCTTATTCTAAGAGCACTCATGAACACTGCAACTATGTCTAGGCCACCTAGACAAACTACAGACCCATTCATGATAGTCTTGCCTCAATACCAACATCCAAAGTATGATCGACTGTGGACGGTTTGAATAACCTAGTTATTCTGGAAGTCAAAACATGCAAAGTGAAACACAAGGATAATACTAATCCTATATGGCCCCAAAACTTTTGAGAGTAAATAAGACACAGTTTATTTAATCACCATATTGATTACTCATTATTCATTGTATAATGTTTCAAATAATCAACTTAATACTTGAACTAAAACAATAGTTATGCCATGCTCTAAGCACGCACACTATGTTTATGTATGGTCTTTTCTTTGTAAAATAGATCAATTGATAATTTCAACGATGCTCATTTCGCAACTCCAAATCCTTATGATAAATGTAAGAATACCAAATTCTTACCATTTTTAGAAAATCTGTTAGATTCTAAATTGATAAGCATTGATCCTCTTGTAATGATTATGCACAAAAGTTACAAAGACTTTGAAACAGACATTACAAAGTATTCCAATGGAGAGCAATTCCATGGAAACGAAGTCTCACATTCAATGTATATTCCTTTGAACATCTTTCTTGCATTAAGTTTTCTAATCTTACACAGATTTAAAAAATGACTTCCATCTAGGGAAACATTTCTATCTTCCCATTTTGACTATTACTTCTGAACAAGGGTTGCCTCTTTTCAGAATATATCAATATGGTCCTTCCAAAAATAACACTATACTTCCAACTGTCCGTGAGCAACCAATCTTTGGTAAGCCTCAGATTGTCCTTGACAATTGCTTAATCACTTTAGTCATATACAGTTCTGGTCCTTTTTCCCTCTTAATGACCTAGGCATTTGGAAAATTCAGAACACATAGAAATATTATAGCATATGCAATAGATCCTATACCGAAGCATATGGGATACGATTCATAATGTCTCACATAAAGACATAATCCTAGACCAGTCTTTTTCCTATTAGCCATGTTGTCAAAATTCGGACTATGAAGAGGGATGCCGTAATCATAATCGAATATTGAGAACGCAATTAATATTTCCATATATAAAATTTCCTTATGTTGAACCATTCCAACATAACATTCATATATATACTTGACTAAATTTGATTAAAATCTCAATTTAAGCTTTTAGAATTGGAATGAAGTATAATTTCCTCTCCCTTACTTATAGCAAAACAACGTTTTAAACCCTGAAACTTTGAAAACTGAAACTTTTGTTTTCTATAATTAACATCGCTAACTTGCAACACTTAACATAATAATCATGCTCCCACTAACATGATAATTATATTCTTATCAGCATAACACTTATGCTCCCACTAGCTTTGATATATATCCAGACATCAGTTGGACTTCTAGAAATCAATACTTTATTGACTTTCATTACCAAAGTTCAGGTTTCTGATACGAGATGCTTTGATAAGACTTTATCTAAGCTTCCCAAAATCATAGACCTTTACTTAGATAGCTCACATGTGTGTCTAAACAATTTTAGAACTATGAAAAGGGATGCCGTAATCATAGTCTCAAATGTTAAGCCCTTTGCCATTGCTCACAATTCGAATTATGAAATGGGATGCCGTAATCATAATTGAATTTCAGAATGCAAATATCACAACATCTATCTTCTTAAAATCTACTTAGTGAAAGCGTTTCCTCACCATCATTTTCGTGATTCAGAGAGAACCCTTATGACACTTAGATTTTATGGTGTATGTGTTCCTATCCATGTCAATTTGTCGTAACCATAATCACAAGACAAGGTTAGTGACATATCCAAGCTCATATGGACTGAACCTGATCAATCTCAATTTCTTGCCACCTGGCAGCACAAGGGCCTACCATGTCTTCCAAGTTGTCATGCAGACAAATAAGAACTCATAGAACTCACATGTATAGTCAACTTTTAACTGGAATGGGCACAAAAACAAGAATATGTCAACATGATAGGTTATAAACCTAAAGTCGTGTGCTAGTGATAGACAGTACCCTTGATTAGTTCTTGAAACTTTTCAAGATCTTTAAGAGTCCGACTGACCTCTTGACATATAAGATTTTATTTTCAAGAACCATTCCTTGACAAAGCAAATATTCAAGAGTTAGTGTTGATTCTTATCAAGACAAACACTTCACACGATTGACCTTAGTTGGTCTTTGTTTTATCCAAAATATCAAAACCACCAATTTCAAATGTACAAGAGTAGAAAACATTTTACTCTACATTTGATAAGTGTTTTAAACCGTCTTAACATTATGTTACTCAAGGCTCGATCTTCAAGTATTACTCTAAGACGCAATTTTGGAACGAAGTATGATTCATCTTTTGATTTAACCATTTCAAAAATTCACGATTCCTCTTCTTAGTCAAACAATTGCACTAAGATGTCCTTAGAGGATCAATTGTGATATGGTTTTTCCTAATCATTAAGATGATCATAAAACATGATACTGAAGTACTCTCCCATATTTTCAGATTGGAGAAACTTTTATCTTTCTGCCTAATTTGATTCCTCTCATTCGTCTTGCCATACATTGAAACTTTTCCAATGTTTCTGAAATATACTTAATATTGTAAGCACAACCATATTTACTAAACTCTAGTAAATCATGACGAATAGCCTTATCGTTCTTTGTGGTGGACCTGATCAGCGCACAACCAAGTGTACCCGATTTCCTAGTCCTTCACTTGACTCTCATATACATGTGAATAAGGAATTGGTCTTAATTTCCCAACGATGAAAATTTTCATTCATCATACAATACAAGTTGCATGATTCCAAGTTTCTATCCAACTGAAACTTGGGTGATGAAAATCTTTCCTTATTTGGTAAATTATGACACTACTGATGGGTTTTGGTCATAAGACATCCTATGTGCTCATATAAACCCTAAAGCTTGGATCTAGGTTTCTCTATTGTACATACTCTGAATCCAAGACTATGAACCCTAATTCTAGCATATGGAAATCAGAATTCACATGTAAATAGGTTTAAGAACATACCTTGATTGTTATATAGCAATAACAATCCAATTCCTCCTTGAATTGACCTTGGAAAGCTGAGAGTCACAAGTGTCACTCCTCTAATGGCTTACAAACACCATAAGCAAGTGGAGAAGGTATAAAGAGAGAGGAGAAGGGTAGGAATTCGTCCTTAGATGCTCTAGGGATCAAGTACTCGAATTCATGAGCCTTGGGGTCTTTATATAGGTGTAAAGATAGAGTTTCAGTCATTATCCTTATCTAGTTGCTTATCCACCAAGCAACCCATAAGATAATCCTTGAATCCTTATCATAGTCGAATTCTAAGTGATTATCACTTCAAATTCGTCCACCACATATATAAGATAATTCTTACCTTATTTTGTAACTATCACATAATTACAATTCTGCCCCTCTAGTTTAATTAATTACACTTGATCACAAAATTAATTCTTAATTAATTATTGACCAATATTAATTAAACAAATATGATTTCTCCTTTAGTATATTATTCTTATAACGTATTAATAAATCATAATAACCTCTCTCTCTTTATTTATTTCTCCAATCAAGTTGCTTTGGTGAAGGCAACCCAAAAGGACCATGCACCATCGGGTCAAGTACATACCAAAATAGTTATGGACTTAGACACTAATCCAACAGTCTCCCACTTGGATAAGTCTAACAACTATTATGCGTATGACTTCGGATCCCGATCCACAATCGTAGCTTTCCAAAGCCGCTGTGAACTCTGATCATATCAAATACGCATGTCCTTAGATAAGGGATGATATATTCCTCCATTCTAGATATCGTATGAGATATGATTTCAAATCATTCTCTTTGTACTATATCTCGATTTCCGATTTATGACGACTGACTAATTGAACAAATCAAATTAGCCCTAGCCCGGCCGAGCATTTACGTTTGTCATCACTAAACCATCGAGGGGCCCAAAGATATCGCCTTTATCCTACTTTGAATAAAAGGAATGGATAAACTTTGATACAATGCTCGCTTGCACTCACGCACCGAATTACACACAACAATATGTTTTATAACACCATGTTACTAGTTCGTTTACATATTATCAATGTGCAACCGATTCGCAAGATACAACTCACACATCTCGGTTTCAAGAATATAAGATGTTATCGTCTCACCAATCACTCGTGATACAATTCATGGAGTGATCCAAGTGAGCGTGGGTTTAATCTAATGCTCAAATTCATATCCATAAGCACTCATGAACGTTGCAGCAAACAATTGCTTATGTCTAATGCTCTTTAGACAATCCACACACCAATTCACGACAGTCTTCATTCATATCTACTTCCAACATATGAACGACTGTGGCCCGTTTGTATAATTCGATTATTCTTAATAAACTCAATTATTTTGGAAGTCAAAACATGCAAAGTGAAACACAAGAATAATACTAATCCCATATGGCCTCAAACCTTTGAGTATAAATAAAACGCCTTTTATTTATCACCATATCGATTACTCATTATTTGTCGTTTCGGGTAATCAACTTCTTACTTGAATTATTACACTTATCCCATGCTCCTAGCATGCACACAATGTTTACCTATGGTTCTTACTTTGTGAAATAGACCAAATTGAGCACATTCCCAATCATTCTCATTTCACAACTCCAAATCCTTTTCCATAAGCGTAATAATATCAAATTCTTGCTACTTATAGAATATGCTAGATTCTAACACTTTACGCAACGAACCTTTCGTAATGTCACTGCACCAAAGTCACAAAGACTACTGCCAATGATATTACAAAGTCCTCTATCGGAGATTGTTACAATACAATTCCTTAGATATGATGTCTCTCACTCAAAGTACATTCCTTTGAACATCCCTTTGCATAAAAGTTTCTAATCTAGACATAGATTTTCAATATTCAATTCCCAATATGGACACGCTTCCATATTTTTTCATATGACAACTCATTTTTAATAGAATCTTTTCTATTCATAATAATGTTGATATGGTCCATCCAATACCATGCTTCCAACTACTCACAAGCAACCAATCCTTCTCGAACTTTGGATTGTCCTTTGATAGTTGTTTAATTATTTTAGTCAAAACCAATTCTAGTCCCTTTTTCCCTCTAAATGTGCTAGACATTTGGAAAATTTTAGAATGGTCAAACATTAAAGCATTTTCAATCGATCCTATACCCGAAGCGTATGGGACACGACGCATAATGTTTTATTTGCTATGTTCTCAAAATTCGAATTGTGAAGAGGAATGTCGTAATCATAATCGAAATTTTTTAAGAACACACTATGTACCTTTGACTAAATTTATTAACATTCCACAACCTAATCCTTTAGATTTGAAATGAAGCATAATATTCTCTCCCTTAATTATAGCAAAACAACTATTCCATCCTTACGACTTTGTAAAGAATGACTCTTGTTTTCTATAATTAATATTGCTAACCTTGCAATACTTGCCTTAATAATCATACAATCATAACATTTATGCTCCCACTATCATTATGATTACTATAAAACATAACACTTATGCTCCCACTAGCTTCGACAGATATTCATAAACATCTTAACTTTCAGAAAAACAATACCTATTGAATTTCTTAAGTCCATGTTTCTAATACTTAGTGCTTTGATAATCTTTTATCAAGGCTTCTTGAACTTATACACCTTTGCCTTCGATAGTTCATATGTGTTTCTAAACACTTAAGACTAATTGCCAAACCTCACAATTCAAATTATGGAAAGGGATACCGTAACCATAATTGAATTCGAGAATGCAATTTTACAATCACTATCTTCTTAAAATCTTTCTTAGTGAAAGCATTTCCTCACAATCATTTTCATGAAGGAGGAAATCTTATGACACTTAGATTTGAGCGGTGTATTTGTTCCTATCCATGTGAATTTGTTAAAACTAAAGTTTACAACAAATTCAAACTCATATGGACCGAACTTTCTCAATCTTTATTTCTTGCCTTATGGTAGCACAACTGCCCACCATGTCTTCCAAGTAGTTAAGCAGCTCACCCTTTCCTATCAATGTACCTTTCATTGATTAAGGTGCTTTGCCTTTTATGCGTTCAAAATGAGAAGTCATAGAACTCTCATGCATAATTAACTCGATTGGATTGGCACAAAATCAAAATAATGTCATCACGATAGGTTGTAAACCTTAACTCGTGTGCTAGTGATGATCAATAAGGTTTATTTGATTTGTTCTTGAAACCTTTCAAGACCATTAAGACTCCCACTGACTCCTTGACATATACGATTCTCTTGTCAAAACATTTCTTGACAAACAAATATTCAAGAGTTAGTGTAGCTTTTATCAAAACACTTCATAAATTGGTACTAGTTGGTCTTTGTCTTATCCAAGACATCACAACTTACCACATTTAATGAATGTTGTAAACCTTTAATACTTTTCACTCATTGTCACAATCTTAACTTTAAGACTTGTTATTGGGACGAAGTATGATTGACTTCTTGATTTAACCATTTCTTCAATCATTGATTCCTCTTCTTAGACATACAATTGTACTAAGACTTACTTAGAGGATCAATTGAGATATGGTTCTTAATCATTAAGACCTATCATAAAGCATAAAAGCTACTCTCCCTTCTTCTTAGAATGGAGAAACTTTTATCTTTCTGCCTACTTGATTCTTCTTATTCGTTTTGCTATTAATTTAAACTTTTTCAATCAATTCAGAATTACACTTAATCTTGTAAGTATAATCATATTTACCAGACTTTTAGTAAATCATGACGAATATCTTTGTTACTCTTATGGTGGACTTTGATCAACACATAACTTTGTGTACTCGATCTCCTAGTCCTTCACTTGACTCTTTGTCAATGAATTAGTCTAATTTCCAAATACGAAATTTCTCATTCATCGTGCATCCACGTTGCATGATTCCAAGTTTCTGTCCAATTGAAACTTGGGCGATGAGAAACTCTCCCTATTTGGTAAATTCTCGACTTTTCCATAAAACACCATAAATAAGAATCATATCCATTTGTTGTAGAAATATGCAAACACCAATTTTCATAACGATTTCATTGCAAGGAAATAAACAAATAAATAAGTCAAACAAAAATTTATTTTATTTATAAAAGCAGCGGAAAACATTTGTCCTTGCAATGCAAAATTCATTGAAAACTATGTATTTCAAAAGAAAATTTCTAACAACTCTATCATAACTATCTAAGTTCAAAATCTAATCTTCAAGTCCATGCGATCAAGATCCATTCCTTGTGATTAGATTCTTCTTGTTCTTTCACCAAGCTTCCTTTCTTTTCACCGATCCTGTAAAACATTCAAATGCAATCTTATCACATCATGTATTAAGAATCAATGAATAGGAACTTAATGGAGTTAGATAGTGGATTTTACCTGAAGCACAGCCATACTCTTTGACTCTCCCATCTTTTGGACTATTCAGGCTCTTTTGGCAGACTTGTATCCAACGCCCTTTCTTTTGGCAGCAAACGCAGGTCGGTGCTCCTAGAATGTCCTCGGAAGTATGGTCGGTTGACTCTCCCAACAAATACGCTCCATTGCTTCGCCAAATCATTTCTGATTCAGCAGCAATGAGCATGTAAGTTAGGTCAATGAGGTTGTCATCATGATCCATCATATAATACTTTCTTTTGAACTCATTATATGATTCTGGAAGTGACTGCAAAACCCAATTCACAGCCAACTAATTCGGGAATGACACACCCAACATTATCAACCTATCAATGTGTGACTTTATTCCTAGAACGTGTCCACACACGAGTTTACCATCTTCATGTTTCATTTCCAATAGGGCTTTAGTGATGTTGAACCTTTCAATTTTTCGATCTTGTGGGTTAGGGAGAACAATTGGAGGAGGTGGAGGAAGTGAAGCATGATTTCTTGTTCCTCGATCGAATCGTGGAATACCATCTTCATGTGGAATGCTTGTTCCACGGGATTTGAGAAGACCATAGTTGTCGAACTTTGACATCTACAAAACGGGAGAAAAACGAATTCAAGTTAGTTGATAGATTGAGTCCTTAGTAAATCACCCAAATGAGATACTAAGGCTAGGACCCAACACAATATTCTACAACTCGGGAGAGGGATGCCGTAACCCTAATTGCAGAACATTTGAAGGTAAGTGAATGACGATGCAGTAATTTCCACCACGAAAAACGAAAAAGAAATTTAAGTTTTAAATATATGAAAACTCCTAGATCCTTTGAGATTCATTGAACTTTCAATGGCATGTTTAAATCTCGATATGCCCCTCTTGTTTGTGACTGGGATGCCGAGGATCACAAAGCGGGTGTGAATAACCATGCAAACTTACATGGTGCCCTCACATGTTACAATCACCTATTCGATGTGCCGGTAAACCATACACGCTCCACCGAACTATGACAAACATTGAGTCACCCTTTGCTACCTTTGCTTAGAACCAATTAGTGTGCCGGTAAACCACACACGCTCCACTAACGTCTTCACAAGGGCACAAAGTGTAATTTCATGGAATTGCATCAATTCACTTTTGCCTAAGTAACTAAGATAGGGAATTTCATGAAAACATTTAGTTACTTTAGTAATTCATTATACTTATAATGGAAGGTTTTGTCCTATCCTACCCGTTCGGCTAACGACCCTCCACTAGTCAAGAGTGCGGTGGGTAAGAGTAGATACCCATTCAATCGCCATTTTATAGGCAATTTCCTTAAACACCCCATATAGGCTAGCTTCGTGAATGAGGCCTACTAACGGTAAGACTGACTTTTACTCATACATATATATAATGTTAGACTTTTAATGTTATATATAGTATAGGGTGTATTTTTATACTTTTAAAATACTAGGTGGTCTAATTTAACAATTATACTTTTAATTCAATTAAATTGTAAACCTAAACTTTTATGGATTTATTAAACCTCTTTTAATTATACACCTTAATTAATTAATAAAACCATAAGGGTGTGATTTGAACTTTTTCAAAACTATACTAGAGTTTTAGAATATAACATTCCTAATTAAACTTTTAATCAACTTTTAAATTCCAAAACTTGAGGGCAAGTTTTGAAACATTTCAAACTATTAGGGTTTAGAATTTAAATATGCATCAAAATTAAACTATTTAATCAAAATTTAAATTCCAAAACTTGAGGGCAAGTTTTGAAACCTTTTTCAAAACATTAGGGTTTCACTATTTAAATTTCAAAACAACAAAACTTTTGGGGTTCAAATTTAAACTATAAAACCTAAAGGGCCAAATATGAAACTTTTCACAACAACAAGGATCAAATAACAAATAATTCAAATTAACGTTTAATCACATAATTATCCATATTTGATGATTTCTTGCAAAATAATTTATCAATTTACTTAAAATAATTAATCAATTATCTTATAAGGAAACAATTATCTTATTAATTGATAAATATCTTCAATTAGATTAAAAATATAGTCAAATTTATCATATAATCGGATTAATATTAATCTAACATGATAAGTTAATTATCCCAAAGTGATGAGAATTGTTATCAAGGATTAAGATGTGAAACAATAGATTTGAATCATGAATGATGAAGAACACACGAAGTAAATATTAATCAGATCTCGTTTTATTAAGACTGATTACAGAATAAGCTGAAGAGAGTTTTTGGTTTCGATTTCTAAGCTTACGCCTCTAAGTCTCTATCACTCCAAAACTCCTACTCTACTTCAAGCCTACGTCCCTATTTATAGGGAACTTACAAAAAATATACTAAGCCTTATACAATGACACTTCGCATGCTACACTTCGCATGTTAAATAAGACTTAGTAAAATAATATACACAATGCGAATCATTACAAGACAAACTATTCGACTTTTACAACTAACATCTACATTCTCCCCCTTTGTAAACAGTCGATACAATTCAACTTAAAAGCTTTTGAATTGCAGAGTGAATCGTTCTTCGCATTTCTCCATACCAGGAGATCATCTTCTTCAAGTCCTTCTTGTCACCTTTGTTACCCAATTCGGATGTTACTGTAAAAGCTTTCGCATGCTTCGCATATTCATTCTTATACCCTTCGCATCCCTTCGCATTGAACAAATGCGAACTTGACTGAGAAATTAATTTTGAGTCTCACATATGCGAACAGTTCTTGATTTCAAATGCGAATTCACCATTTCATAACAAAATGCGAATCATCTTGTCTTACTACCAAATGCGAACCAAAATCAACTTTAAATTCTCTTTGCATTCTATAGATGCGAACTTTGATTTTATATGCGATTCCAAACTCTTTCCAGTTCATTCCAAAATTATCACAGATCCATCTTTACTTCGCATTTTTCTTCACGAATCATCCCTCAATCATCCATCCAATAGCGAATCCAAAATCCAATTTTTTCTTTTATAGATCATTGACTCCAATCATAATGCGAATAATACTCAATCAAAATCGAGTTCCAAAATCAAACAAATGCGAAACCAATTTTCTTCAATTTCTTCATCTGTTCATTCTTCATCCGCTCAAACAACCAATCGATCCTCAAATTCGCAAGTTTCACCATTATGCTCTGGACTTGTCTCATTCTTTCAAGTTCAGCCTAAGCATCAGCTTCTTTGCTTCGACTTTTCTCTCCCCCTTGCGACCCTGTGAAAATAGGTGGAGCACCCTTTGGAAGTAAAGAACTGATCGGGAGTAATGATTTGCGAAGTGGAAGATTGCGAAACCAATTTGATCAGTTAATCAAACTTCAAAACCCTTCGCATGGCGGCAAGGCTCTTTCACTTTTGGGATGTAAAGCGAAGTCAGATGCCAGACTTGCGAAATCATCAGTCTGAGTTGGTTTTACTCAGAACCTCAAGGATTTCGTGTGTGCATTGTGCCAATGAAATAAGATAAGAATCAAGAAATTTTTGGAATGTAGTGATGTCAAAAAGTGAATTTGACATAAATGCAGTAAAACCCCAGGCAAAGGTTGCTTCGTTAATTATCAAGAGAGATAATCAACAGCTTGTGTATTTTCCCGTGAATTACAATCGAATACTTGTAAAGAAGTTTTGAAGGGCTTCTTTTAAGAGGCATTCTGGGTTGGTTTGAAATTTCATTACATATCAGCCTTAACATAAGGTGAGAAATTGTAAATGAAATTACTTGTTTGACCAGTGTAGTCAGTGACAAGTTGGCTTGTGAAATTATTTATCATGACAAGAGTTTGTGAATAAAACTTACACGGAAATCATATTCAAAAGAAAATTTGTTTTGGATCTTGTTGGGTAACAAATATTCTTGGTTGTAAATATTTGATCAAGACCACGCATGCGAATTGAATATGATTTGAAGTTTCAAAATTTTTGATACTGAAACAAAGGTTTCGTTAAAATCTGGAACAAAGTTCCCCGTCAATTCCTTAAAGAGATGATTTTTGGGTTTCACTTTCATCACGGACTCATGATGTTAGATCTTAAACACAGAGTTGTGATTTGTCTAGGTTTTGATTGGTTTTATCAAAGACCTCAAGGACAAATCTTTTCAAAAAAAAAAATTTGGATTTGAAGAACATTTTGGTTTAAAAAGATTGGTTAAGAAGCAAAGTGTACCTCTGTTATTATGTGGACAAAACAGAAAACTCTTAACTCATTTGAGAAGAGTAAGGTAGCTCTTGTTGATTTATGCGAATGCAAGCCTTGTTGGGTAGAAATGTTCATGAGATTATTTCATCAAGGCTTTCATTTTTCACACATAGAATCATTCGAGGCTTGAGGTCTACATACAGCAGCATGCTTCTAGGGACATCCTAACTAGGTTGTAAAAGAAATTTAATACCTTCCCATAGAAACACAAATGTATGACCTCTTCGCATTGCATCCCTGTATGAAATTCTCAACACACAGTTTAAAGTACAAAGAAAACAAATATTTTTGTGATTTTAGAATTTTTCAAAAACAAAAGAACGAAACAAATAAAATCTTTTTGTATTTTTGATTTTTCAAATTTAAAGAAAAAAAAAATAAAATAAAATCTTTTTGGATTTTTAATTTGTGTAAAAAAAATCTTTTTAAATTTTCGATTTTTTTCAAAACTAAAACAGTATGCGTAAACCTGACCATAGTGTGTATGAGCCATGCGAAAACTGTGGGTGCGAAGCCCTCTGAATGAACAGTAACCTCTAAATGATTTCAACTCTTAGCATAGTGAGTATGAGCCATGCGAAAACTTTGTTTGCGAGGCCATGCGAAGCCTTCTGAATGAACAGTAACTTCTGAATGATTCCGACTCTTAGCCGTTGAACAAAGCTTTTACTCTTGTGTTGAAAAAATTGAATTCGCATTAATCATCCCCAAACCTGCTAAAATTCGAACAAATGATTTTTCATCAAGAGGTTTTGTAAAAATATCAGCAAGTTGTTCAGTTGTTTTGACAAAATGAATTTCAATATTCCCGTCTTCCACATGATCTTTAATAAAATGATATCGAAGAGCAATGTGTTTTGTCTTTGAATGTTGTACTAGATTGTGACAACTGTGAATTGCACTTTGCGAATCACAATACAAAGGAATCTTTTGCATGTTTATTGCATAATCACGAAGTTGACTCTGAATCCAGATAATTTGCGAAGTACAAGCAGCTGCAGATATGTATTCTGCCTCAGCGGTTGATATAGCCACACAAGTCTGTTTATTTGATTGCCAGCTCACTAACTTTCCATCCAAAAGTTAACATCCACCAGTCGTACTTTTTCTGTCCAAAGTACATCCTCCTAGGTCTGAGTCTGAAAAAGCTTGAATGAAGAATCCTATTTTCGCAGGATACCATAGTCCTAAAGAAACAGTTCCCTTGAGATATCAAAAAATATTTTTCACTGCAGTCAAATGAGGCTCTCTTGGATTAGCTTGAAATCTAGCACAACAACAAACCGAAAACATAATATCATGTCTACTTGCAGTTAAGTACAATAAAGACCCTATCATGCTACGATACAGTGTTAGATCAACAGCAGGAGCATCTAACGAAGGAGTTAGTCTTGTTCCTACTGCCATAGGGACTCTGAGCTTTGTGCTATTTCGCATTCCAAACTTTTCAAGCAAGTTCTTCGCATATTTTTCTTGATTGATTAAGATTCCTTCTCTGTTCTGCCTTTTATTTAAACCAAGAAAATTATTAATTTTTCCCATCATGCTCATTTCAAACTGACTTTTCATTAAATTTTCAAATTCAATTGACAATGCTGGGTCAGTTGAGCCAAAGATAATATCATCAACATAAATTTGAACAAGCATTAGATGACACCCAACTTTCTTACGAAATAATGTGGGGTCAACTGATCCTTGTTTAAATTTAGATTGTTTCAAGAAATGTGTAAGTGTTGCGTACCAGGCCCTTGGTGCTTGTTTTAACCCATATACAGCTTTGTCAAGGACATACACATGATCAGGATACTCACTGTTTACAAATCCTGGTGGTTGTTCAACATACACTGTTTCTTCGAGTTTTCCATTTAAGAATGCACATTTAACATCCATTTGATAAACATCAAAGTCTTGTGAGCGGCATAGGCTAAAAATATGCGAACTGCTTCAAGTCTTGCAACAGGTGCAAATGTTTCTTCATAGTCAATACCTTCTTGTTGCGAATAACCTTTTACTACTAGTCTTGCTTTATTTCGAATAATATTGCCATCTTTGTCGGTTTTGTTTTTGAAAATCCATTTTAATCCAACAATTGAAACATCAGAGGGTTTAGAAACTAATCTCCAAACCTTGTTTTGTTCAAATTCTGCCAATTCAGATTGCATAGCAACAACCCAATCTGAGTGTTCCATAGCATTCTGGACAGTTTTTGGCTCTATTTTCGAAATAAAAACATTAAATATGCAAAGTGCTTGGTTCGCATTCAGTACCTCATTTTTCGCACGAATTTGAGCTCTAGTCAACACACATTCGTGTAGATTTCCAATTACCTGTTCTTTTGGATGATTTCTTGTCCATTTCTCGAGTGGTGGAAAATTTGGATCAAATTCTAATGGTGCATCTTCAAACATATCTTCATTTTCAGATCCTGCAACAGAAAAATTATCATTAACTTCATGAAATTCGTCATTATTATCAAGATTAATTGTCTCTGTTTCATCATGCTCCCCCTCAACATGATCTGTATCTTGATATTCTTGTCGATTTTGCAAATGCTCCCCCTCAACTTGATGTTCTTGTTGTGTTTGTGAAGGCTCCCCCTCAACTTGATGTTCTAGTTGATTTTGCAAAGGCTCCCCCTCAACTTGATTTTCTTGTTCCTTGTGAATATTTGATGTGCTTTCACAAGTTATCGTTGATTCATCAGTATGTTTTGAGGATTCTGATGTTTGATTATCAGGAGCATTATTTTCTGCATCAATGGCCCTGTCAAGAATTCCAAAAATCAAGTCATAATCAAAATCATGTATCTCAGAATTATCAATTGGATTATTTGAATCGACAAGTATTGGTTTATTATCAAATTTACTATCAATCTGTTTAAGATAGTAATCATCAAATGTTAAATTGAACGTTTCTTCAATTTTTCTTGTTCGTTTGTTTAGCACTCTGTATGCTACTGAATTCTGTGAATATCCTAAAAAGATGCCTTCATCAGCTTTAGCTTGAAACTTGGACAAATTATCTTTTAGATTCATGATAAAGCACCTGCAACCAAAAACATGAAAGAATTTTACATTAGGTTTCCGATTATTGATTATTTCATATGGAGTAACATTAAATCTTCGATGAATAAATGATCGATTTTGAGTAAAACATGCTGTAGACACAGCTTCTGCCCAAAGATATTGAGGTAGATTCGCATATGTCAGCATTGTTTTGGCAGCTTCGCATAGAGATCGATTTCTTCTTTCAACTACACCATTCTGTTGTGGTGTATACGGTGATGAAAAATTATGCGAAATGCCTTTGCTTATGAGAAAACTGTCAAGAGTTTGATTTTTAAATTCAGAACCATTATCACTTTTAATTTTTCGCACATTCTTCTTTAGACTAACTTCAATCTTTTTGATAAAATCAATCATCGTCTGAGCAACTTCAGATTTCATCCTGAGAAAAAATACCCACGTAAATCTAGAGAAATCATCTACAACAACTAAAATATACCGCTTTTTGTTTATTGTTGCAACAGTTGATGGTCCACATAGATCAATATGAAGAAGTTCCAATGGCTCTACTATTTTTGAATCTATCACAATCGGATGTCCCTTTCGATGTTGTTTTCCTTGTTCGCAAGCTGCACACAAAGAATCATTGTCAAATTTCAGTACTGGTAACCCTCGAACTAAATCTTCAGTTACTAGTTTATTTATATTTCGAAAGTTCAAGTGTGAAAATCTTCTATGCCAAAGCCAACTAAGATCATTTGATTCTTTTGATAGTAAACACACAGCTGGTTTTCCCACAATCGGTTTAATGTCCAGTGTAAACATATCACCATATCTTTTGGATTTGAGGAGTATTTCATTCGTCTTGACATTTGAAATGATACTACCTTCTTCATTAAATATAACATGATATCCAGTACCCACAACAAGTTGTGATACACTTATCAAATTATGTTGAAGTCCTTCAACATATGCCACTCTGTTGACTGTGAAATTTCCATTTGTGACTTTCCCATATCCTTTCACTTGACACTTGTGATTATTTCCAAATTTGACAACTCCAGCATTTTCCAAGCTTCTGTAATCTCGCAAATTTTCTTTCCTTCCAGTCATGTGACGAGAGCAACCACTATCAATGTACCATTTCATGTCATATTGCTCGTCACATATCACCTGCATTCATTGAAAAAATTTAGGAACCCAATACTTTTTGGGTCCATCATTAGTAGAATGAAACAGATTTTTGGAATTTAAGAACCATGTTTTCACTTTGTTTGTGACCGAATCAATTATATCAACATCATCAGTTCTAGATTTTGAAATATAATCATTCAATAATTTTGGATTTCCATTAACTGTAATCTTATCCTTCACAACATTCGCATTTTTGATAATCGGTTTCCATTTTTGAACTGGAACTTGCGAAATGTTAGATGATGTACTCTCAGTTGAAGAATTATTTGTGTACATATCAAATGCACTTTTGATTTGTTCTTTTGAAAATTTTCCATTTTGATATTTCTTTCCTTTTCCTTCAAACCAATGATTGAACGTTCTAACATCAGATTTTCCTTTTGTATATGAAACTTTGTTTGGTTTCGATATAGAAGGATTTGGAAAATTTGGTTGTTTTGGTGAAAATTTCTTTTTGACTTGAGTTGAGTTCTTCAAACTTGAGAAAGTATTTGCGAATTTGCCAACATTTTGAAACTTTTGATTATTTGCAAATTTTTGCGAATTCTCAAATTTTCGATTGTGGTCATATTTGCAAACATATGGAGCCTTGTCAACAGAATTGATTTGTTTATGAAAACTTGATGATGTTTTTGAAATTTGCTCTTTTTCATCTCTTGATTTTTCTTTAGACACAACTTGCCAGAATATTGCTTTTCTTGCTTTTCTTTTTGAAACATTATTTTCTGTTGAGAAATTTCCAACCATCAATTTGAATTCATGAGAATTTAGCTTCACTCCAACCTTTGGTTTTTCATCTTTTTCAAAAACTTTGTTTGATTTTTCACCTTTAACCACCCATTTTTGGGTTGATTTTTGTTTTTGAAACACATAAGTATTTTTCGTTAAATTGTTTTCTTCTGTGTTTTGATTTGCGAAAAAACCTTCAGTTGTGGACTTTTGATTATCTTTTTCAATCATTCTTTTGAATTCAGGATGAACTTTCTCAGCATTTCCAGTAGCGACAAAAACTTGATTTGGAAAAATTGTTTTATCAGTACATACAAAATTTGGATATACCACAGTGTTGGTTTCCAAATAATGTGCGCCTTTATCATTTAAAATTTTATCAAATTCTTTTGTATTTTCAAACACTTGATCAACAACAATCCTTTGAGGTGTTTTAGTTGAAATTTTCTTTTCTTCATTATTTACATCCGTGTCATCAGATTTCCAGCTTTCAACTTCCACATTATCAAACATACAATGTTGCGAAGTTGAAGATTTATCAATTTCATCCTCTACTATTGAATCAACTATTATTTCTTTACCTTTGATCTTAGATGTGATATTAATGATTGACAATTGAGAACAATCAACCTCTTCTTCCTCTTCTATTTCACTGATTTCACTTACATTATCAGAATTTTCATCAATATCAGCATAATTCAACTGTGAGGAAAGAGTTGAATTTTCAGATTTCTTTATGATTTTCACTTGTTCACTCTTTGTCAAACTTTCATTGACAATGTTAACCAGTTCATCAGCATTCAGAAATTCATCAATTTTAACAATACCATATGCAAATCTATCATCAGGTATTTTGTCAAATTGAGCAATTGTGCTTTCGCAATCATAAGAAACAACATCAACTTTTTCACGTTCATACTCAAGAAAAGGTAAAAGTTTTCTATGTTTTTCTTTGCTTATATCAGAAGACTGATGTAAAGCTGTTAATTTTGCATACAAACGTTTTACAGAATTACAATATATGTTTCTCTGTGCTAGTAATAACCTAACATCGTTAGTAAGATTATTTCTATCACAGTCTATATTTTTGACTTGTAATTCCAATTTTTCAACTCTACTCTTCTTTATTTCTAATTCTCTTCGTGTCTCACTAAGTTGCACATTTACTTTCTTAGCTTCATTACTAGCAGACACAATAACAGAATCAAAATAAGCCACAGTATCATCAAATGAAACAATTTCAGCATCATAAGCAGATAAAGGAATATTAAAAGATTCAAGAATTGTATGTACCTTGGTTGTCATGGGTGATTTGTCAGTGGATTTTGACACAAAGCATCTCCCTGAAACTTTCTCTTCGCATTCCTCAAAGCTTGCGAACATCACTCCATGTGTGGGATGCCTCGTTTCTTCATCATCAGATCCTGAGGACCAGATCTGATAAGTTCCACACTCTTCTTCAGTAGTTTCTCCCTTCGCAACCAATGATACTCCTTTGGTCTTAGCACGTAACTCTTCAATCTTCTCAGAGTAGTAAGCTTCATCTTTGACTTTTTCTTTCTTATCTTCTCTCTTTCGCAACATGCAGTCAGTTGCGAAGTGATTCGCACCATAGCAATAATGACAATAGATTCCTGAATCACCTTTCAACTTTTTCTCATCCTTCGCATTTTTATGTTTTTTCATCAATTATCTCCATCTTCTTTAGCTCATCCCCTCCAGACCTTGTGGTAACATTCTTCGCATCATTCATCTTTCCTTTTGGATTAAAAGGCTTTTTGAAAAACTTTTTAACTCTATTGTTTGAATAGAATGCGACAGCTTCATCATCGGAATTCATCAAAAATCCTTCATCATCTGATCCATTTTTTTCATCATTTTCTGATACCTTTGAAACTAGAGCCAAAGGACCACCAACAACTAGTTTTGATTCTTCATACATTTCTGAGACCTCAGATTCATGTGTTTTCAGTTGATTGTAGAGATCATTCAATTTGGTTGTATCAAAACTTTGTTGATTCTTAATCATCATGCTCACACTTCGCCACTCCTTGTGAAGTCCCATAATGAAAGTTAAATTGAATTCCATGATAGATCTAGTGATACCATACCTATTGCAGCGAAACACAAGCTTATTGAGACGATCATAGTAACTTTCGAGAGTTTCTGCATCCTTTTGTCTGAATTCCTTCAATTCAATCAGACATTGCTTCACAGAATTGATCTTCGTCTTTTCGCTACCTTGATACTTCTCTTTTAGAGTATTCCAGATGTCTTTTGCTGTTTTACAACTACGAATGTAATTGTAAACCACAGGAGGAAGAGCACCTCTCAGTTCCCTCATGCACCTCTTTTCATTATTCTTCAGTCGTTTTCGTTGATCTTCAACATCAGGAGATTCAGTGGATGAACCAATTTGTTGAACATTTGCAGGAGCTTGAATTGTTCCATCGATACAATTATAAATTTCTTCATCAATTCCATTTAAGTAATCTTCCATTCTATTAGCCCACTGATCATAGTATTCTGGAATCAACATCGGAATTTTGGTTGAAGAACCAAGCAAATGAGAGAAAGAGGTCATCGTGTTCATGTTGAAGTTCGCCATTGATGAACAAACAAAATTTCTGAAAACTTGAGAACTTGATGAATTTCAGAAATCGATCAAACGAATTGATCAAAAATCGCTAATCGAATCCTCGATTTAACAATTCAAATGCAGAATCAATTCAAATCTGAAGATCAAAAGTGATTTTCAAAATCATAATTGCGCGGAAAATTTTGAGTAAATTTTGTAACTCAAAAAGCAAATGATTCTTATACGAAAATCAGATCTAAGCAGTTTGAATCCCGCTCTGATACCAATTGATGAGAATTGTTATCAAGGATTAAGATGCGAAACAATAGATTTGAATCATGAATGATGAAGAACACACAAAGTAAATATTAATCAGATCTCGTTTTATCAAGACTGATTACAGAATAAGCTGAAGAGAGTTTTTGGTTTCGATTTCTAAGCTTATGCCTCTAAGTCTCTATCACTCCAAAACTCCTACTCTACTTCAAGCCTACGTCCCTATTTATAGGGAACTTACAAAAAATATACTAAGCCTTATACAATGACACTTCGCATGCTACACTTCGCATCTTAAATAAGACTTAGTAAAATAATATACAAAATGCGAATCATTACAAGACAAACTATTCGACTTTTACAATTAACATCTACACAAAGCAAAAACAGCAAGAAATCCCGACATAAGCACTATCAGACGCACCGACTCGCCGAGTCACCCTCTGGAACTCGCCGAGTAGGGCTGACTCGCCGAGTCCAAGAGTGACTCGCCGAGTCAGTTCGAACAGTGAGGCCAAAACACGATTTTCAGTTACATCAAGCATCAATACAATAGAAACCAATCATGTCTCTGATACCACTGATGGGTTTTGGTCATAAGACATCCTATGTGCTCATATAAACCCTAAAGCTTGGATCTAGGTTTCTCTATTGTACATACTTTGAATCCAAGACTATGAACCCTAATTCTAGCATATGGAAATCAGAATTCACATGTAAATAGGTTTAAGAACATACCTTGATTGTTATATAGCAATAACAATCCAATTCCTCCTTGAATTGACCTTGGAAAGCTGAGAGTCACAAGTGTCACTCCTCTAATGGCTTACAAACACCATAAGCAAGTGGAAAAGGTATAAAGAGAGAGGAGAAGGGTAGGAATTCGTCCTTAGATGCTCTAGGGATCAAGTACTCGAATTCATGAGCCTTGGGGTCTTTATATAGGTGTAAAGATAGAGTTTCAGTCATTATCCTTATCTAGTTGCTTATCCACCAAGCAACCCATAAGATAATCCTTGAATCCTTATCATAGTCGAATTCTAAGTGATTATCACTTCAAATTCGTCCACCACATATATAAGATAATTCTTACCTTATTTTGTAACTATCACATAATTACAATTCAGCCCCTCTAGTTTAATTAATTACACTTGATCACAAAATTAATTCTTATTTAATTATTGACCAATATTAATTAAACAAATATGATTTCTCCTTTAATATATTATTCTTATAACATATTAATAAATCATAATAACCTCTCTCTCTTTATTTATTTCTCCAATCAAGTTGCTTTGGTGAAGGCAACCCAAAAGGACCATGCACCATCGGGTCAAGTACATACCAAAATAGTTATGGACTTAGACACTAATCCAACAACTACCACAAACGAAATAATCAAATCCATTTCCCAATATTGCTATCAATGAAATCATATAAAAAATAATTTTCACAATTCCCATTGTAAGGATACTTAAAGTAAATAAAATCAAAAATTTTCCTTTTATTTTAAAATTGTAGGAAAACTTATCCTTACAATGCAAATACATATGAAAACTATATTGTTATCTATTCTTAAGCAATCTATCATAACTCTTAAGCAACAACTCAAAATTCTGATCTTCGAATCATGTGATCGAAATCCATCTTCGCGATCAGATTCAACGTACTCTTCTTCTAAGCTTCCTCTCCTTTATCGATTCTAAAAAACATCAAAATGCGACCTAGTCACTGATGGGTTTTGAGCATTCTAACACTTCCTAAGTGTACATGCAACCCTAATAATGTTGGATCTATGTTTGTCTAATTATCATGCAAAGTTGAATTCCAAGGTTATATTCCTATCTAGCATACATGAGGAACATTTTTTTTAACTTGAATGAAAGATAGAATAACTTACCTTGTTGTTGATTATGATCCTTGAAACCTTGTGAGCCTAGCACCCCAAGTGTGATGCCTCAAATGCTTCACACAACACCAAATGCAAAGGAGTAAACTTTTGAGAGAATACACCCACTTGAAAAATTGGCCTAGCCCTCACTTGTTCTTGTGTAGCCGATTTTGGTGGAGAACGGGTTCCTTATATAGTGTTGACACATCTAGGGTTACACCATGTAACCCTAATGTGTCATGACTTTTCATTTCCATGACCCATGGGTTTGTAACTCCCATGGAGCATCCTATGGGTTTAACCCAACTTGATAATCCATGGAGCCTCTTAGCCTACTATCCAAGTTATGGATGATTTACATAATCAACCCATATATTTAATTAGTTATCTTTTGATCACTTAATTAATTCTAAATTAATTCTTGATAAAACTAATTAAATAATACTATTAATATATTAGAACTTATAATATATTAATAAACCACAAGGCTTAATTCTCTCATCTAGTCTATCCAATTGCATGGTGCCATGCAAATCAAATGGACCATGCTGGGTCGGGTCAAGTACATACCAGAAATAGTTATGGACTTAGACACCTTATCCAACAGTCTCCCACTTGGATAAGTCTAATAACTATAACTGCAAGTATGACTTCAGGAACCGATCAGCAATCATAGCTCTTTCAAGGTTTCTCAGAACTGAGAAGATGATGATACACCATTTAAGATAAGTGATCATATAATCCTCTGTTCTAGATATCAGCCGGACAAATACATGGAACAATTTCTTACTTATTGTCCAGCGGTTTGTTTCCCGATTTCCGATTTGTTTGACAAAGAACTTAATTGAACACATCAACTTAGTTCTAACCGGGCCCGGTACATAGGTCAAAACAAAATCATCGAGGGGCCCAAATATCAGCTTCTAATCCAAGAAGGAACATATAAACTTCGACTCATATGTTTGTTCCACTACTCATTGAATTATACACAAAAGCACGTTTTATACATCGAGTTACCAATGCGTTTTCGTACAATCAATGCATAACCAACTCATAAGTAACAAATCATATCTCTAGGTTTGAAGACTTATACGGTATTACCGTCTCACGATCACTCGAGATAAATTCCATGAAGTGATTACAGTGAGCGTGGGGTGAGTCCAATGCTCAGAACTTATGAGCACTCATGATTGTTGTTGCCATGTCCAACACCTTAGACCTCTGCAACCAATCATGACAGTCTTGATTCATACCTACTTCTGACATATGGCCAACTGTGGAGGTTCGAATAATATGATATACCAAACATAATTATTCTGGAAGTTAAAACATGCAAAAGAAATATAGTAAATGATCGACAAGAGATAGCAACACTTTACTCATAAATAAAACACCTTTTATTCATCATCTAATGTCAATTACACCTTACAAATTTCAAAGTTATCTAACTACGAAATCTAATATCATCCTTCAGCCCTATGCTCCGAGCATGCTGGAGATGCTTAACCCGAGTCAGTCCCTTCGTGAGGAGATCTGCTGGATTCTCATCCAATGATAGCCTCTTTGCCACAAGGAGTCCTTCTTCTATTCGATGTCTGATGAAATGGTATTTTCTGTCGATGTGTCTGGATCTCCCGTGATCCCTTGGTTCCTTGGCTAATGTCACACCCCCAAACCAGAACGGCGGAAACGTTTGGGGGCGGAGGACGTCATATTCAGTATCATAACAGTTCATAGAAAGGAAAGTACACACCACCATACATATATAAAGGTTTTAAAAATGTTTACATAATGGTATTCATTACATGTTAAAAAGATAAATACATAAACATCTTTCAAAAGAAGTAATTAACGCCAACGCGTTAATTCCTAAAAGTTGATTTCCAACCTGCTTAGCGGTTCCCTGAGAATACAAGTTATTTCAAAGAGAAAGTGTCAACAATTAAGTTGGTGAGTTCATAAGTGGTTTAGAAAAATTGAATGCCATTCCAAAATGAGTGTATGTTTTCCAAGAAAATCCCTTATTTTCTTATAAAAGTAAGGAATGCATGAGAATATTTGTGTTGTAAAATGCAGCTAGTTGAATCAAGAAAAAAACCTTATTTTCCTATTAGTTGTTTGGTTTGTATACAGGAAAATCCCATATTTTCCTAAAGTAGTAGTCAGTCTAATGTCCAAGACTAAAACCGAAAGCAAGCGATATGTTTTAGAAGATTGAAGCATAGATTTATATAATAAAACCTATAAGAAGTTTTCAGTTGTTAGATAAAGAATAGTTTTAATAGCTACTCATTCATCAATCAGGCGTACTATAATAATTGTATATCCGATGAGTTTTATAACCATACTAAACATAATATGCCTGTAGCGACGTTCTTCAGGCGTCGTAGCGTTATGACAAACTGTCACCCCAAAAGACGGACTGTAGCTAACAGTCAGGGCACGAGATCATGACTTCCCGTATAGATCTATACACATTTGACACGTTCTCCGAACGGGAGACTCTAGTTATAGACAGGACTTGTAGCGATACCTTTTAGCAAAAGGCAGTATTTGAAGACGTACACGTCTCACGGATTCTCAACTAAGTATGTACTAAAGTAATAGTTTTGTATGCAAAGTTCATCCTTTTTCACGATGCTTGACAAAGCATAAATCATAAGTTCTTAGAATGTATAAAACGGTTTAGCAACGAAGGATACTTTGGAATTTCTAAATACTTCATATAAATCTAGTGCATGCAAAGTATGACAACAGTTTTCACATAGTAGTAATGAATCAAAAGTGATTTATTTGATAAAAACGAGTAGAGTGAAACTTTATGAACTATACGATAATATCCGTATGTTTACTTGTATTCCCCCCCTAAAAGAGTATAAAAAGCATTTAAAAACGTATTTAAAGTGTGTTTGTAGGGGTATGAACTCACCTGATAGATTGAAGAAGGTGTATCGGAAACCGAGCAGAACTTTGACTTGAAAAAACGGATTTTCTCGGGAATCTCGGGAGTGTAAAACTTCCTTCGGGGCTTGAGTATTAGAACCGGGGCTTCGGGATATTTATTGCACGGAAAACGAGGCAAAACGCAAGAAAAACGAGAGAAAATGAGCAAGTTTACCCGGAACCCTCGCATCCCTTTTATAGGGGCTGAGAGGCCTCGGTACGCGAGGCGTACTCGTGCGTCATGCGTGACCGAGTCCTCGACTGCCTCGGCTTCGGATGGGACAGGACGGGGTAGTCTCGCATAGGGGTGACGTGGACGGACCGGAGCCTAGGCCTTGAGTACGCAGGGCATACGCCTGTACGCGGCGCGTAACTCGGATAGGCTTGCTGACTCCTCCTTCGGATAATACTAAGCTTTAATAATAAAATTTATATTTTATTTATTTAATAAACTTCTAAAATTCATATCTTCTTCATACGAACTCCGTTTTCGATGTTCTTTATATCCACGTGTAGGTGAGACTACGCTCTACAACTTTCCTTTAGATTCCGTCGACAAATTTCGAAATTATTTTTATTATTTATTTTTAAAAGGTCGGGGTAAGAAAAGTTCGTTAATAATTCATAACTTTTTCATACGACGTCAGATTTGGGCGTTCTTTTTATATATGTTTGCAGTTTAATGATATCTATGACTTTCATTTAGAAACCTAAGGTCAAAAAGTATTTTATCAAAACTTTGTGTTTTTATGTATATCCGTATTGTCAGTTTTGTCGGAAAACTTAGAATGGTCATAACTTCTTCGTTATAACTCGAATTTTAGTGTTCTTTATATGTTTGGAAACCTTAAGACGATATCTACTACATAGTGTACTCCAAACAGAGCTTTTGAATATTTTATTTTTCGATGATATCCTTATTACTTTTCAAAGAGGTTACAAGACTCGATTTTTAATGACCTGAAATAACGGGTTGTTACATCATCCCCCTGTTAGAGGGAATTTTGTCCCGAAATTAAATACAAGAGAAAAGTTTAGGGGCTGAGGAAAAGATGTGGATACTTCTGTTGCATCTGATCTTCTCGTTCCCACGTAAACTCAGGCCCCCTCTTAGCATTCCAACGGACCTTTACTATTGGTATGCGACTCTGTTTAGTTCGTTTAATTTCCCTATCCATGATCTTGACGGATTCTTCCACGAAGTTAAGATTTTCGTTAAGTTCGATTTCGTCGAGTGGAATTACAAGTGTTTCGTCGGACAAACACTTTTTCAGGTTCGATACGTGGAATACTGGATGTACTTTGTTAAGCTCGATTGGAAGTTGGAGTTTGTAAGCCACTGGACCAATTCTTGAAATGACTTCGAAGGGTCCAATGTACTAAGGATTTAGTTTCCCCCGCTTTCCAAAGCGTATCATGCCCTTCCAGGGTGAGACCTTT
Organism: Lactuca serriola; assembly: GCF_051521515.1. Classification (NCBI taxonomy): domain Eukaryota; kingdom Viridiplantae; phylum Streptophyta; class Magnoliopsida; order Asterales; family Asteraceae; genus Lactuca; species Lactuca serriola. The sequence continues at coordinate 143,238,169 of NC_136408.1, read as the reverse complement.
AGCAGTACACGGTCACCAATCTGAAATTCCAAGGGTTTTCGTCTTTTGTCGGCATAGCTCTTTTGCCTATCCCTCGAGACTTTCAGTCGTTCTCGTATTTTCACGATCTTTTCAGTCGTTTCTCTGATGATCTCCGGACCAGTGAGGGTGCTATCAGCGACTAGACGTCCGTCCAGCACAGAGGTGATTTGCACTTACGGCCGTAAAGGGATTCAAATGGAGCAGTCTTGATACTAGTATGATAACTATTGTTATAAGAGAACTCGACTAAAAGTAAGTGAACATCCCATGCTTTACCAAAGTCGATCACACATGCTCGCAACATGTCTTCCAAGGTTTGGATCGTTCTCTCACTCTGTCCGTCAGTTTGTGGGTGATAGGCTGTACTCATATCCAACCTTGTTCCCGTGGATTTTTGCAATGATTGCCAGAATCTGGAAGTGAATCTGCTGTCTCTGTCCGAGATGATAGACATTGGTACTCCATGAAGTCGTACGATCTCTTGGATGTAGATTCTCGATAGTTTTTCCATCTTATCAGTTTCCTTGATCGGTAAGAAATGAGCGGACTTGGTTAGCCTGTCGACGATCACCCAAATAGTATCTTGGCCACCCTGAGTTTTGGGCAGTTTCATTATGAAGTCCATGGAAATTTGTTCCCATTTCCACTCAGGTATTTCAGGTTGATGGAGTAGACCTGAGGGTTTTTGGTGTTCTATTTTTATCTTGGCGCAAGTCAAGCACTTGCTCACATAGGTAGCAATCTCTGCTTTCATGTTTGGCCACCAGTAGAGTTGCTTGAGATCTAGATACATCTTATCTGACCCTGGGTGCACGGAGTATGGAGTCTTGTGTGCTTCGCTCATAACTACCTCTCTGAACCCACCAAACTTGGGTGTCCAGATTCGGTTCATGAGGTAGCATACTCTGTCACTCTTGATTTCTAGGTTCTTGTCCATCCCCCTAAGGGTCTCACCTATCATGTTTTCGGGTTTCAAGGCCTCTATTTGAGCTTCCTTGACTTGTGATGACAGGTGCGAATGGATCGACATGGTTAATGACTTCACTCTTCGACCAGAGTACTCCTTACGACTAAGGGCATCGACCACGACGTTTGCCTTTCCCGGATGATAGCGAATCTCACATTCATAGTCGTTGAGCAATTTGACCCAACGTCGTTGTCTCATGTTTAACTCCTTCGGTTCGAAGATGTGTTGAAGGCTCTTGTGGTCTGTAAAGATGGTGCACTTGGTCCCGTATAGGTAGCGCCTCCAAAATTTCAGAGCGAAGACCACCGCTCCAAGTTCTAGGTCATGAGTGGTGTAGTTGACTTCATGCGTTTTCAGTTGTCATGAGGCATATGCACTAACCTTTCCTCTCTGCATTAGTACACAGCCCAGCCCTTGCTTCGAAGCGTCGCAATACACCACAAAATCTTCGATCCCCTCTGGAAGAGAAAGAATGGGCGCACTGCAAAGGGCCTGTTTCAGAGTTTGAAATACAGCATCTTGTTTTTCTCCCCAGTTGTAGGTCACACCCTTCTGAGTTAAGGCGGTAAGAGGCTTTGCGATGCTGGAGAAGTTCTGAATGAACCTTCGATAATAACCAGGAAGACCTAGAAATTGGCGAATCTCTGTTGGTGTAGTTGGTGCATACCAATTTTTGATAGCCTTGATTTTTTATGGGTCCACGTGGATTCCTTCCTTGCTAACCACGTGACCAAGGAAGTCCACCTTTCTAATCCAAAACTCGCATTTTGAGAACTTAGCATAAAGTCTCTCAGTTCGTAACGTCTCTAAGACTTGTCTTAGATGTTGACTATGCTCTTCTTTATTCTTCGAATAAATGAGTATGTCGTCTATGAATACTATCACAAATTTATCCAAGAATGGACGACATACCCGATTCATTAGATCCATGAATATGGCTGGCGCATTAGTTAGTCCGAACGGCATCACTACGAACTCGTAATGCCCGTATCTCATTCGGAAGGCCGTCTTGGGAACGTCACTCTCCAAGACTCGCAGCTGGTGATATCCCGATCTCAGATCAATCTGGGAGAAGTAGTTGGCTCCTTGGAGTTGGTCGAATAAGTCATCGATTCGGGGTAGGGGATATCGGTTCTTGATGGTATGTTTGTTGAGTTCTCGGTAGTCGATGCACATCCTAAATGATCCATCCTTTTTTTTCACGAATAATACGGGTGCTCCCCAAGGCGAGAAGCTCGGCCTGATGAATCCTTTTCCGAGTAGCTCATTCAGTTGGCTGGATAGCTCTTGCATCTCCGTCGGGGCTAACCGATAGGGCGCTTTGGCTACTGGGGTAGCTCCGGGAACCAGGTCGATTCTGAACTCGAATTGTCTCGCGGGTGGTATTCCTGGAAGGTCCTCGGGAAAAACGTCGGGAAAATCGCATACGTCAGGCACATTCTTGACGTCCTGGACTTCGCATTTCACATCCACTACATGTGCCAAAAACGTGTGATACTCCTTACGTAGTCACTTCTGAGCTTGGATACTTGAGATGATACGAAGAGTGGTACTGGGTTTGTCACCCAAGACAAAGAAAGTTTCGCCGGTTGGCAGATTAAGGCGAACGGCCTTATCGTAACATAAAATGTCAGCACGATGAGAACTCAGCCAATCCATGCCAATGATGACATCGAAACTCTTAATCGAGACTGGCATGAGGTTGATTGGAAAGGGATTATCGTTTAGAGTTAGGGTACAATTTAAGTATATCTCCTTAGTGCCTTCGGTTTTACCGTTGGCCATTTCTACTATAAACGGTTCACTTAATGATTGTGGTAATGGATTTAGCAGGCCTTTAAAATCGTGACTCACAAAACTTCTCTCTGCTCCACTATCAAACAAAATGCATGCATACGAGTTATCGAGAAGAAACGTACCCGTAACAACAGTGGGGTCCGCAACGGCTTCATCTTGTCCCATTGCGAATACTCGGCCCCTTCCGCCGGTATTCCTGTTGTTTGCCTTCGGGCAGTCCCTGCGGTAGTGCCCCGTGTCTCCGCACTCAAATCAGGCGCAACTTACTCCGGTATTAGCAGTGGGGGTGGATTGTTGGGTCGGCTCTTTGCAGTAGCGGGCTGTATGCCCCTTCTTATTGCACCTAGTGCAGTGGAGGTCACGGCAGAGACCGTGGTGGTGGAAGTTGCATTGGTTGCATTTCGGAAGTTTCCCATTGTAAGAGCTTGTCGGGGCAGTGTTGGTAGGTACAGTAATAGCGTGGGTCGCTACTAATTGTTGTTTCTTGGGGTTCTCCTGTAGGGTTTGCCCCCTTCTCTTGTTCCAAGGCCTACTCTGGCCCTGTGCCTCCTTAGATGGATTGGCGGTACCTGCAATGGTACCCTGTTTTACCCCGTGGTCGATGAGTCGCTGAGCCAGGCGTTTAGCACTGTTGTAGGTAATAGGGTTGGAAGCTAGGACATGCCCTTGAATCAGGGGTGACAACCCCCAAATGTACCTTTCAACCTTCTTTGATTCTGGGTTGACCATGGTAGGGCACAATGCAGCGAGGTCGTTGAACCTAGCTGTGTAGGCGACTAGATCAGACCCAGTCATCTTCAGATTCCAGAGCTCATGCTCGAGCTTTGGCACTTCGCCCCTTGGGCAGTATTCTTCCAGTAGTAGAACCTTCAGATCCTCCCAACTCATGGCGTTGGCGACAGTGAGCGTCACTGAACTCACATGGCTTTTCCACCAAGTGAGGGCTTGATCTATGAAGGTGCAGGCACCGAACTTAACCCTGCTCGTTTCTTGGCATGAGCAGATCTCGAAGAGCGTTTCGGTCTTTTCGAACCATTGCATTAGTGAAATGACTCCCCTAATGCCATTAAAAGTCTTTGGCTTAGAGTTGGAGAACTCCTTGTAAGTACATTTTCTTACTTGACCATGACCAGTGCCACGATTGGAATGATTCGTGCTGCTTCCTGTACCTCCATTTCCATTGGAGTTTATTTGCGAGAGAGTTGTTGTTACTGCTGCTGTGATAGCAGCCTGGACCATGGCCGGATCATACGTTGGTGGTGGAGGTGGTGGTGGTGCCGTGCCCGGTCTGGGTCTTAGGTTTGGACGAGGAGGCATCGCGCTGCCAAAAGAAAATGAGAGATTATTACTTTTGGTGGTTGAGAGTTGAATGATATTGAGTTAACTTTCTTTAATAGTTCAAGAATTTGGTTTGACCAACACAGGGTCTTGAGCTTGATTTACAAATGGAGTTTGAATAGATATACTTATGAATTGAATGGACTACACATTATTAACACATGAAAGAGATATGCCCTATATATATATATATATATATATATATATATATATATATATATATATATTAAACATATAGTTGTGTTACATCCGAGTTTAGACAAAAGTTTTTGACCTTCCTAAAAGGTCTCCGATTACAGAAAGTTTAAAGAAAATAATACGTTTATCCGAAGTCCTAATTTATAACAAAATTTGGGATTTTGGCAAGCACTACTTGCGACGTAGGTTGCGCTTGGAGCTTGATTCGGCATCCGATTGCTTTGCTCCCATAAGACGCCTATCGAAAGCAGCCTGTTGTTCCCTTAATTCGGCGAGGGCTGCAATCATTTGCGCCCGGAATGCCTTGATTTGGAGTTGGGCATTGTCCTAAGCTCTGTCCAGCCTACGGATGTCGGATGTGTGAACCTGTACTTCCACGTTGACTTCCCGAATCCGGCTAGCTTGAACTCCGTATTGGTAGGACTGGTTGGCGAGTTTTCCCACCATGACTGGGAGTGCCCGATCGGCTGAACCTCCGCCGCGAACATCGTAGAAATCTCGGCACAAGCCGTAGGGAGGCCGTAAGCTCTGTTGTTGGCTCCAATAGTGGAGGTGACTCCCCCACACAGAAGTGGGTCCTTGGAAGTTCCTCACATGGACAGGAGATTATGGGGTCGGTGGATTGATAACCTCTGGCTCCGAATCTGTACCAGAGTCATCTCCTTCATCCAACTCTATAGGCTCTTCGTCTTCTTCAGGATCTTCTTCGATCCATCCTCCATTACCTTGGTTGGGGTAGTAGGGGTCATTGGGGTGATGGAATCCAGCCATTGAGTCTGTACGAGAATAGGGTTAAGAATTTACTATAAGCTAGAGCACATGAAATTTACCCTTAAGTTTAATGATTGTTGATACTCAAATACTCCCTTAGTATTATTTAACGATATGCTTTTGGTAAGTTTTAAATTTGTTGTCCACTGCAGACACTCCTTGGAATACGTTAGTCGGCTCTCGGACAAATATAGTTGATCAAGCTATATTCTTCCCAGTTCCGATTACATGTCCCAAGGTGTACCTGCACTGCACAACTTATTTATAATACTTCTAAAATGATCCGATATGAAACTGTTATTAGTATGAAATGAGTGCATGCCTACTTTACAAAAACTAAATAGATTTTAATTTCAAAAGTATGGCTCTTCTCAGAGTGTTTTCGCCCAGTTGAGTTTATAGTTGTATACCAAAAAAAATGGTTTTGATATACTTAATTCCCTATAAACAATGCTTTGATACCAATCTGTCACACCCCCAAACCAGAACGGCGGAAACGTTCGTGGGCGGAGGACGTCATATTCAGTATCATAACAGTTCATAGAAAGGAAAGTACACACCACCATACATATATAAAGGTTTTAAAAATGTTTACATAATGGTATTCATTACATGTTAAAAAGATAAATACATAAACATTTTTCAAAAGAAGTAATTAACGCCAGCACGTTAATTCCCAAAAGTTGATTTCCAACCTGCTTAGCAGTTCCCTGAGAATACAAGTTATTTCAAAGAGAAAGTGTCAACAATTAAGTTGGTGAGTTCATAAGTGGTTTAGAAAAATTGAATGCCATTCCAAAATGAGTGTATGTTTTCCAAGAAAATCCCTTATTTTCTTATAAAAGTAAGGAATGCATGAGAATATTTGTGTTGTAAAATGCAACTAGTTGAATCAAGAAAAAACCCTTATTTTCCTATTAGTTGTTTTGTTTGTATACAGGAAAATCCCATATTTTCCTAAAGTAGTAGTTAGTCTAATGTCCAAGACTAAAACCGAAAGCAAGCGATATGCTTTAGAAGATTGAAGCATAGATTTATATAATAAAACCTATAAGAAGTTTTCAGTTGTTAGATAAAGAATAGTTTTAATAGCTACTCATTCATCAATCAGGCGTACTATAATAATTGTATATCCGATGAGTTTTATAACCATACTAAACATAATATGCCTGTAGCGACGTTCTTCAGGCGTCGTAGCGTTATAACAAACTGTCACCCCAAAAGACGGACTGTAGCTAACGGTCAGGGCGCGGGATCATGACTTCCCGTGTAGATCTATACACATTTGACACGTTCTCCGAACGGGAGACTCTGGTTATACACGTCTCACGGATTTTCAACTAAGTCTGTATTAAAGTAATAGTTTTGTATGCAAAGTTCATCCTTTTTCACAATGCTTGACAAAGCAAAAATCATAAGTTCTTAGAATGTATAAAACGGTTTAGCAACGAAGGATACTTTGGAATTTCTAAATACTTCGTATAAATCTAGTGCATGCAAAGTATGACAAGAGTTTTCACATAGTAGTAATGAATCAAAAGTGATTCATTTGATAAAAACGAGTAGAGTGAAACTTTATGAACTATACGATAATATCCGTATGTTTACTTGTAATCCCCCCCCCCTAAAAGAGTATAAAAAGCATTTAAAAACGTATTTAAAGTGTGTTTGTAGGGGTATGAACTCACCTGATAGATTGAAGAAGGTGTGTCGGAAACCAAGCAGAACTTTGACTTGAAAAAGTGGATTTTCTCGGGATTCTCGGGAATCTCGGGAGCGTAAAACTTCCTTCGGGGCTTGAGTATTAGAACCGGGGCTTCAGGATATTTATTGCACGGAAAACGAGGCAAAACGCATGAAAAACGAGAGAAAATGAGCAAGTTTACCCGGAACCATCGCATCCCTTTTATAGGGGCTGAGAGGCCTCGGTACGCGGGGCGTACTCGTTCGTCAAGCGTGACCGAGTCCTCGACTGCCTCGACTTCGGATGGGATGGGACGGGGTAGTCTCGCATAGGGGCGACGTGGACGGACCGGAGCCTAGGGCTTGAGTATGCGGGGCGTACGCCTGTACGCGGCACGTAACTCGGATAGGCTTGCTGACTCCTCCTTCGGATAATACTAAGCTTTAATAATAAAATTTATATTTTATTTATTTAATAAACTTCTAAAATTCATATCTTCTTCATACGAACTCCGTTTTCGATGTTCTTTATATCCACGCGTAGGTGAGACTACGCTCTACAACTTTCGTTTAGATTCCGTCGGCAAATTTCGAAATTATTATTTTTGTTTTTAAAAGGTCGGGGTAAGAAAAGTTCGTTAATAATTCATAACTTTTTCATACGACGTCAGATTTGGGCGTTCTTTTAATGTATGTTTGCAGTTTAATGATATCTATGACTTTCATTTAGACACCTAAGGTCAAAAAGTATTTTATCAAAACTTCGCGTTTTTACGTATATCCGTATTGCCGGTTTTGTCGGAAAACTTAGAATGGTCATAACTTCTTCGTTATAACTCGGATTTTAGTGTTCTTTATATGTTTGGAAACCTTAAGACGATATCTACTACATAGTGTACTCCAAACAGAGCTTTTGAATATTTTATTTTTCGATGATATCCTTATTACTTTTCAAAGAGGTTACAAGACTCGATTTTTAATGACCTGAAATAACGGGTTGTTACAGCTAAGGAAACTGCACCTTCGCTATCACAGAAAATTTCCATTAGCTCCTTAATAGCCGGTACAACTCCAAGATCTCCAATGAAGTTCTTCAGCCATATCGCCTCCTTTGCTGCCTCGCTCGCTGCTATATACTCTGATTCGCAAGTTGAATCAGCCACTGTCTCTTGCTTGGAAAACTTCCAAGAAATTGCTCCTCCGTTTAAGGTAAAGACCCAGCTTGATTGAGAGCGGAAATTATCCCTATCAGTCTGAAAGCTAGCATCACTATACCCTACAACTCTCAAGTCATCACTCCCACTGTGGGTAAGAACCCAGTGCTTAGTCCACCGTAGGTACTTGAGGATATTCTTTACCAAAGTCCAGTGTGCCTTGCCAGGGTTCCCCTGATACCTGCTAACCATGCTCAAGGCAAAGGCTACATCAGGTCGAGTACAGGTCATAGCATACATGATCGATCCTACAGCCGAAGCATAAGGTATTCGACTCATTTCTGCTATCTCAGCCTCAGTACTAGGGCTTTGTGTCTTACTCAATCTGGCGTTACTCTGGATGGGTAACACTCCTTTCTTGGAGTCCTGCATGCTGAATCTCTTCAGCACTTTATCCAAGTAGGTACTCTGACTAAGTCCAATTAGTCTTTTACTCCGGTCTCTCAAGATCCTTATCCCTAGAATATAGGTAGCTTCTCCTGGGTCCTTCATAGAGAAACAGTTCCCAAGCCAGGACTTAACATCCTGCAGAGTTGGGATGTCATTTCCTATGAGTAGTATGTCATCCACATACAATACCAAAAAGCTAACTATACTCCCACTAGCCTTGACATATACACAAGATTCATCTTCACTCCTAGAAAAGCCAAATTCTTTGACTTTATCATCAAAGCAAAGATTCTATATGCGAGGTGCTTGCTTTAATCCATAAATGTATTTCTCAAGCTTACACACTCTATTAGGGTACTCTGTATTGACAAAACCCTCTAGCTGACTCATGTAAACATCCTCAGCCAACTTTCCATTAAGGAAAACAGTTTTGACATCCATTTGCCAAATTCCATAGTCATGAAATGCAGCTATGGCTAACATAACCCTAATAGACTTAATCTTGGCCACTGGAGAAAATGTCTCATCATAATCAACTCCCGGAGTTTGTGAGAAACCCTTTGCAACCAGTCGTGCATTATAAGTGTGTACATTACCTTCCATGTCGGTCTTCTTCTTGAAGATCCATTTGCACCCTAAAGTCTTATGACCTGGTACATTCTCAACCAAGTTCCAAACTTGATTGTCATACATGGACAGTATCTCGCTATCCATTGCCACTTTCCACTTGGCTGACTCAGGGCCTGCCATGGCTTCGGCGTAACTATTAGGCTCATCCAGACCTATGAGTGTCTCATCACTAATAAGTGTATCACCTTCCGCAGTAATATGGAATCCATAGTAAGGCTCAGGTGCATTCCTAACCCTTGTGGAATGCCTCAGAGGTACAAACTTGTCAATTGGCTCAACAGGAGTTTCCTCCTCAAGTTGAGTGCTAGGGTTTGAAGTTCCTTCACCACTTGACTCTTGAATTTATTCAAGGTCAACTTGCCCCCCACTGTCTCCTTGGCTTATAAACTCTCTCTCACTCTCGAAAGACAACCCTCCTTGCTACAAAGACCACATTTTCACTAGGTCTGTAGAAGAGGTAACCAAAGGACTGATGTGGGTAGCCGATGAAAATACACCTCTCGCTTCGAGGTTCGAGCTTATCTTGAGTCTCGCGTTTCACGAAAGCCTCGCAACCCCAAATCTTGATGTGGTCTAGTTTGGGTACTTTACCAGTCCACATCTCATGAGGAGTTTTGGCAACTTTCTTTGTAGGGACTAGATTAAGGATATGGGTGGCAGTCTCTAAGGTATACCCCCAAAATGAGATTGGTAGTGAAGCTCGACTCATCATGGAACGAACCATGTCCAGCAAGGTTCGATTACGCCTCTCAGCCACACCATTCAACTGCGGTGTCCTGGGAGGTGTCAATTGTGTGACAATCCCACATTCCTTAAGATAGTCGAGGAACTCTGAACTAAGATACTCACCACCTCGATCGGATTGAAGCATCTTAATGTTCCTGCCCAATTGATTCTTGACTTCCTGTTTAAACTCTTTAAACCTTTCGAAAATCTCTGACTTATGCTTGATTAAGTAGGCATATCCATATCTACTATAATCATCAGTAAAAGTCAAATAATAATGATTAGCATCCCTTGTGGCATGTTTGAAGGGTCCACACACATCCGTGTGTACAAGATCCAACAAACCTTCACCCCTCTCACAAGAACCTATGAAGGTTGACTTTGTCATTTTTCCAAGTAAGCATGATTTGCAACTATCATCTGACCTTAGGTTAAATGACTCCAAGACTCCATCCTTTTGGAGTTAGCCTATGCGTTTCTTGCTTATATGTCCAAGATGACTATGCCATAATGACGCTTTATCCAAGTTTTTATCATTAATAGAATCAATACACAATACATTATTTCCTAAGTTATCAACCACAGATACAGTTTCATACACACCATCACAAGGTAATGCTTTAAAATAAAGAAAAGTATTAAAGAAAGCATTAATCGAACCAACTTCATTATCAAATGTAAAGGTGAAACCTTGTTTATACAATGCATGAAAGGAAATAATATTTCTTGCCATTTATGGAAAATAACAACATTTATTCAAATCTAAACTAAACCCACTACTTAGCGATAAAGTATAAACTCCAATCTTGGTGACAGGTAAAGCTTTCCTATTCCCCATGATTAAGTTTATTCTTCCACGCTCCACATTCTCAATTCTTCTTAGTCCCTGCAAATCAGAATAGACCCAAGAGTTAGAATGGGGTGAGTTATTAGATAAGATAGTGTAAATACCTGCATGGTTGGGTTTAACTTTCCCATCCTTCACATCTTGCTGGTATTTTGGGCAGTTCCGCTTCCAATGTGAGTTTTCATGGCAATAGAAGCATTCAACCTCTTTTGGGTCAGAAGAAGGAGTGACAAAACCTTTCTTGGTTCCACATGAAGAACAGCCATCAAGGGTCCTAGCCTTGGTACCCTTTGAAGAGCTCTTTCTCTTCTTCCCTCTACCTTTCCCGATTGCCAAGACAGAGGCGAAGTTTGGAGTAGGAGTGTTAACAACCGACTTACCTTTAAGACCTGTTTTTGTGGTCTTGAGGAGTCCCTGAAGTTTGCTGAGTATGACCTCTTCCTGATTCATGTGATATGTCATGCGGAATTGATCATAGCACGATGTTAAGGAGTGCAAAATGATATCTATTGCAATCTCTTCAGGGAAGTTCACATTAAGCTTCAGCAAACGATCCAAATACCTTTGCATTTTCTGTATGTGGCTCGTAACAGACTCTCCGTCCTTCATCATGGTTGTTATCATAGAGCAGATGATTTCATACCTCTCTTGTCGGGCACTTTGATGGTATCTTTCCGTCAGATCTTGGTGTATTTCAAAAGGGTAGTAGTCCTCATAGGACTTTTGGAGTTCTGCTGTCATCGTAGCCAACATGATGCATGCCACTTTGGTAGCATCCCTTTCATGTGCCTGGAAGTCAACGATCTCCTGGGGAGTTACAGTGGTCTCATCTATCTCCTTAAGCTCATTATCGAGGACATATTCTTTGTCCTCGTAGCGGGTAATCATCCTGATGTTTCTGATCCATTCATTGAAGTTGGATCCATCAAAACTAAATTTCCCACACAAGTTCATAAGGGTAAATGAGCCATTAGGATTAGAGCCAGAAGTCGCGTTGTTTGAAGACATTTGAATGAAGAGAACAAGATTAGTTTAGATATTAAGAGAGTCCTTAATAAAACACCTAAATGTAATATTAAGGCTAGAATCCAATCACAATATATTATAACTTAGAAGAGTTATGCCGTAATCCAAGCTATAACATATTTGAAAGGTAGGTGAATGATGATTCACCAATTTCCACCATGAAAAACGAAATATAATTATTAGGTTCTTAATTGGTTATTAGAAATTCCTAGATTCTTTGAGATTCATTGAACTTTTCAATTGCATGTTTCAATCTTGAGTGTGCCCTCCAAGTTTTGTGACTGGGATACCGAGGATCACAAAACGAGGTGTGAAGTAACCATGCAAATCACTTGGTACCCTTAAAGTTTATCACTCAATCGATGTGCCGATAAACCACACACGCTCCACCAATACTATGATAAACCTTAAGTCACCCTTTACCTACCTTGTTACGTCCAAGTTAGTGTGTCGGTTAACCACACATGCTCCACCAACGACTTAAACAACGTGTAAAGTGGAATTTCATGGATTAGCACCTTATTCACATTTTTCCTTAAGTAACTAAGATTGGGAATTTAATAATATATTTAGTTTCTTTATAATATTCATCATACTTTTAATGAGAATTTATAAGTCCTTGTCCTACCCGTTCGGCTAACGACCCTCCACCGATCAACGAAGCGGTGGGTGAGAGTGGACACCCATTAAGTTGCCATTTTATAGGCAACAACCTTATACCCCCCTTATAGACCGGCTTCGTGAATGAGGCGTACTAGTGGTAAGACGACTTGATCTTATATATATATATATATATATATATATATATATATATATATATATATATATATATATATATATATTATTAACTTATAATATTATCAAGTATAAGGGTTGAATTTTAACTTTTAAAATTCTTAGGGTTGGAACTAAAGTTTTAATCAAGACTTTACTTGTTCCAAAACTTGAGGGCAAGTTTTGTAAATTTTCACAACTTTTCATTTCTTATAACTTATGAATTAATTGAGTAATAAAAATGAAGACTCTTCATTTTTATAACTCTTGTGTTCATTTAATGGCTTTAATAAAAGTGTGACTTTTGGTTTTCCATAACTTGAGGACAAGTTATGGACTCCATTAAAACACATTATGATCATGAATTAAACTACCATGAAGGTTACAAGCAATTCTTATGATCATCTAATCTTAATAAGTTCAAGAACATGAATATGAACATTTCAAGAATAAAAAATTACACTTAAAAACTTGTAATTTTGATAATTTCCATTGCAAATGGATTAGCATAAACATTACAGCATCTAAAACAAGTTTTAAAGCACCAAAACAGTTTAGGGTAATGTTTCTAGTCCAATTCCAGCAACAAATGTCGAAATTTAGAAAAATGCAGCCTCTACTTGTCGAGTGCAAGACCAAACTCCACGAGTAGCTTGCATTTTTTCATGGACTCGGCGAGTTCATACGAGCAGAAAACAGAAAATCGATTTTTTCAAGCAGTTTGCACAAAAATCAACAAACAAGCCTAGGCTATGATACCACTGATGGGTTTTGAGCATTCTAACCCTTCCTAAGTGTACATGCAACCCTAATAACCTTGGATCTATGTTTGTCTAATTATCATGCAAAGTTGAATTCCAAGGTTATATTCCTATCTAGCATACATGGGGAACATTTTTTTTAACTTGAATGAAAGATAGAATAACTTACCTTGTTGTTGATTATGATCCTTGAAACCTTGTGAGCCTAGCACCCCAAGTGTGATGCCTCAAATGCTTCACACAACACCAAATGCAAAGGAGTAAACTTTTGAGAGAATACACACTTGAAAAATCGGCCTAGCCCTCACTTGTTCTTGTGTAGCCGATTTTGGTGGAGAATGGGTTTCTTGTATAGTGTTGACACATCTAGGATTACACCATGTAAACCCTAATGTGTCATGACTTTTCATTTCCATGAACCATGGATTTGTAACTCCCATGGAGCATCCTATGGGTTTAACCCAACTTGATAATCCATGGAGCCTCTTAGCCCACTATACAAGTTATGGATGATTTACATAATCAACCCATATATTTAATTAGTTATCTTTTGATCTCTTAATTAATTCTAAATTAATTCTTTATCAAACTAATTAAATAATACTATTAATATATTAGAACTTATAATATATTAATAAACCACAAGTGTTAATTCTCTCATTTAGTCTATCCGATTGCATGGTGCCATGCAACCCAAATGGACCATGCCGGGTCGGGTCAAGTACATACCAAAAATAGTTATGGACTTAGACACCTTATCCAACAGTCACATCATGTAATAAGAATCTACAAATAGTACTTAATAGAGTTAGATAGTGGACTTTACCGGAAGCATAGTCAAATTTAATTACTTTTACCATCCAAGTGAACTTTCAGGTAAATAGGATAGCTTAACAACCAATGACCCTTCCTTTTGGCAATAGAAACATATGGACTCTTTAGTTATGGTACATGGGACTATCTCAGACTTAGCCTTTCTCTTTACCATTTGGTCAACCGGGTTGACTATGGCCGATCCCTTTCCATTGGGAAGAGAAGACTTTTTTGGACTTCCAATGTTTCCATTGTCAATGTTCATGAAAGTTTGGGAAGTAGATCTTCCAATTAAATTTGATTTAGCAGTGCTCCAAATCATTTCTAATTCAAAAACAACAAGCAAATAGGTAAGATCATTATGGGTCATGTCGTGGTCTGTCACATAATAGTCCTTAATGAACTCACTATATGACTTGGAAAGCAATTAAAGAATCCAATCAACAGTCAACTTCCTTGAGACTTCGACACCCAACTCTCCCATATTGTCAATATGAGACTTCATCTTCAAGATGTGAGTACATATAGACACTGCTTGCTAATAGGGATTGAGTGACCTTGAACTATTCAAGAACTTGTGGGTTAGTGAGAACAATTGGAGGAGGTGAAGTATGATTTCTAGTCCCATTAATGCACAACAAATGGATTAATCTTTCACCTTGATCGCCATTTAGGATATTATCTTCATTAGGAAAGCTTTATCCAAAAGGATATGGAAGACCATAGTTGTCATAACTAGACATCTATGAGGGAGAAATTCAAGTTTAGTTGATTTAAGTCTTTAATATAACACCCAATATGAAATATTAACGCTAGGACCCAACACAATATTTTGTAACTTGGAAGAGGGATGCCATAATCCAAGCTACAAATATTTGAAACTAATAGATCTTTTGAGATTTACCAATTTCCATCATGAAAAATGAAATTTAACATTAGATTTTAAATGAATTGAAACTCCTAGATCTTTTGACATTGATTGAACTATTCAATGGCATGCTTAAATATCGATTGTTCCCTTCAAGTTTGTGACTGGGATGCCGAGGATCACAAACAAGGAGTGAATAACCATGCAAATTAACTTGTTACACTTAATGTTACAACCACCTAATCAATGTGTCGGTTAACCACACACGCTCCATTGATCTATGATTAACATCAAGATACCCTTTGCCATACATTGTTAGTCCACAATTAGTGTACCGGTTAACAACACACACTCCACTAACGACTTAACAAGGTGCAAAGTGCAATTTTATGGGCTAGCACCAAATTCAAAATTTCCTAAAGTAACTAAGGTTGGGAATTTAATAAAGTTTAGTTACTTTATATTTATCATTATACTTTTAATGAAGGGAGAATTAATGTCCTGTCCTACCCGTTTGGCTAACGACCCTCCACCAGTCAAGGAAGCAGTGGGTGAGAGTGGACACCCATTAAACTGCCATTTTATAGGCAGTAACCTTATACCCCCTTATATACCGGCTTCGTGAATGAGGTCTACTAATGGTAAAACTGACTTACTCTTATATATATATATATATATATATATATATATATATATATATATATATATATATATATATTAAACCTATAATATTATAATAGTATAAGGGTTGAATTTTAACATTTTAAAATTTTAAGGGTTGGAATTAAAGTATACATGTGGGGGGGGGGTGGTAACTTTACAAATTGAAAAACTTGAGGGCAAGTTTTGAACAATTCAAAAGCTTTTGGTTTCCATAACTTATGATTTTAATATGGTTTTTATGGAAGACTTTTTAAGTTCCATAACTTGAGGACAAGTTATGGAAGACATAAAACTATTTTATGATGACATTAAAATAAGACCTTTCATTTTTTTCATGACCTATGAATCTTAATGAACTTTAAAATGAAAAACTCTTCATTTTCCATAACTTGAGGACAAGTTTTGGAGCTCATAAAAACCATTAAAATCAAATATTCCAATTAACACAATAATCAAATAATATAATTTTTCCATAATCTAGATTAAACTCATAATAACAAGATAATTCATATCAACTATTTTACAAGAAATTGGTCTATTACATAAGCTAATAAAATCTTGAGACTATGACAATTATCTTTTATTTGGATGAGGATAATTATTTTCACCGACTAATATTATAAAAGTCCTAAAATTTTAATGCGTAATTGGAAAAAGCCCTAATATTTTTTTTATTATTGTTATGGCTACAACTGTCTCGCAGAATTATTGTTCTAGCCCACTTCACGAGTTTCATGGTTAATTTTTTTTTACAAAATCAATCCTAAAAAGTTCAAATTTGGTCCTTGATGTTTGCAAAAAATTACACCACATATTTTTTTAACATTATTTTTCATTTTTTGTATATTTTGTATATTTTCGGGTTTTTTATAAATATATATACATTTTTTATTTTCTTTTTTTTCTTTTTTATATATTTTTTTTCATTTTTCTTTTCATATTATATTTTTAACCTTTTTATCTTTTTATTTATTATTTTTTCTTACTTGTATTTTAATTATTTGTTTTTATTTTTATTTTTTGTATTTTTAACTTTTTATTGACCTTTTTCAAAAAATGTAAAATGTATTAATATATTAGAGTATATTACAAGTTTGATAATTTATAATTTTTGCAATTTTTTTATTTTTATTCAAGTAAATAAAATAGTTATGTTTATATTTGTAATTTCGGTTCAACTTATTTTCTTTAGTGCTATTATATTTATGTTACAAAAAAATGAAAATTAAAAAAAAAATAGATTGTTTATTGAGATTTAGTGTTGCAATGTGTTATATAATTTGCAAATTAAATCATATTTTTATATGTGATATCAATAATTTAAATTCCAGATAATATTTTTCAGTTTGATAATAGAATAAAAGAAAAAATAAAAATCATAATAATAGTCGGTCTCTATTAAAAAAACTTATAGTAATTAAAATTGAATTCAAGTTCTTGAATCTAAATAAATAAAAACATTAGAAAAAGAATAAATAACTAAAATAGAAAAAAAATATAGAAAACAAAAGGTAAAAAGGTAAAACAGAAGTTCAAATTATTGAAAAATAAAGTGAAAAAATGAACTTAAATAAAGTATATATATAAAAAGAAAATAAAAAATGTGTTATATTTATAAAAAAAACCCCGCAAATAAATAAAATATACAAAAAACGAAAAATAATGTTAAAAAACCATGTGGTGTAATTTATTGCAAACCTCAGTGACCAAATGTGAACTTTTTAGGACTGATTTTGCCAAAAAAATAACAAAGTTAACCATGAAACTCGTTAAGTGGACTAGAACAACAATTCTACGAGAAAGTTGTGGCCATAACAATAATAAAAAAAATATTAGAGCTTTTTCCAATTACATATTAAAAATTTAAGACTTTTATAATATTAGTCCTTATTTTCACAACATAAAATCGAATTTTTATCAAGAAAACATTTTATAGTAATTATCGAAATCCAAATTAATCCAAGAAATCCAAAAATTTGCCAAACCCGTCAGCACCTCTTGGTAATTTTTACCACCTCGTAGTGATCATGCAAAATCCAAAAAAATGATTTTTTTTCAAGCTTTGAAAACAAGTAGCGTCAAGTATGATAGAAAACAACCCTATACTCTGATACCACTGTTGGGTTTTAGTATACTACAACATCATATGGTGCACATACAACCCTAAAAGATTTGAATCTATGTTTTCTCTAACTATACATGCAATATTGTTTCCAAAGCTTTAAACCTACAACTAGCATATAAATGATATAGACTACATAAAATACTAGTTAGAAGTTTACCTCTTTGTGTAACTTGTAGAACTTGATAAATATGGCCTTTAAAAGCTTAGCCCCAATAGTGTGGAAGGCTGAAATGGAATCACAAACATCAAGGACAAAGGTGGAACTTGAGAGAGAATTCCATGCACCCAAAAATACCCATGAACTCCAAGAAGATGCATGTAGGCGTTTTTAGGTTATGAACATGTATTTATATGTTGGATTTCAAGGGTCATGGGTATAACCCAAATCCATACCCATAGGTATTATGATCCATGGTTCATGAGGCCCAACTCTATATGTATCCATACATAAACTTGGTTCAACATGGATCATAAGCCCAACACATATAAATATAACTAATTACCATAATTAGTCCCTATAGGTTTAATTAGACTCTTTTGATCACTAAATTAATTCCAAATTAATTCTTGATCAATACTAATTAAAACATATGATTTCATATTAATATATTATAACTTATAATATATTAATAAATCATATATGTAACCTTCTCTTAAGAATTCATCCTAACAATTTGTCCTGATGATATGCAACCCAAATGAACTATGCTACTCTCGGGTCAAGTACATACCAATAATAGTTATGGGCTTAGACATCTAATCCAACAGTTTTATCCTCCATGGCTTCAAGGCTTTTATCCATCCCACACAGTGTTTCATTTGTGGCGTTCTTTGGCTTTAATGCATCTGATTGGGCTTCCTTGATTTGTGAGGTTAGGTGGGAGTGGATGGTTATCGATAACGTCTTCACCCGGCGACGTAAGTATTGTTTCCTACTTAGGGTATCAACTACCACGTTTGCCTTGCATGGGTGGTAGTTGATCTCGCATTCGTAATCATTCAACAGTTTAACCCACCTTCACTACCCCATGTTCAGCTCCTTTTGGTTTAGAATATGCTTGAGGCTTTTGTGATTAGTGAAGATGGTGCAGTTTGTACCGTAGAGGTTGTGCCTCTAAATCTTTAGTGCGAAGACCACAACTCCCAGCTCAAGATCATGGGTAGTGTAATTTACTTCATGCGTCTTCAATTGCCTGGATGCATAAGCTATCATTTTTCCATGCTGCATGAGGACACAACCTAATCCTTGGTTCGAAGCATCGCAGTACACTACGAAGTCTTCGGTTCCCTCTAATAAGGATAGCACCGGTGCACTACAGAGGGCTTGCTTCAAGGTTTGGAAGGCAGCTCCAGAATTCTACACTGCAAAATTTTACACTGCAAATCCAGAATTCGCATTTGGAGAGTTTTGCATATAAAAGCTCAGCCCTTAGGGTTTCCAAGATTTGACGGAGATGTTGACCACACTCCTCTTCGCTTCGGGAGTATATAAGAATATCGTCGATAAAGACGATCACGAAATTATCAAGGAATGGGTGGCAGACTCGATTCATGATGTCCATAAATGCTGCGGAGGCATTTGTTAGACCGAAGGGCATCACAAAAAATTCGTAATGACCGTATCGAGTGCGGAAAGCAGTTTTTGGAATATCCTCTTCTTGGACACGAAATTGATGATAACTGGATCTTAGATCTAGTTTGGAGAAGTAACTTTCTCCTTGAAGCTGGTCAAATAGATCGTCAATCCGAGGGAGTAGGTATCGGTTTTTGACAGTGAGCTTGTTCAATTCCCTATAATCGATGCACATCCAGAAGGATCTGTCCTGTTTCTTGATAAAAAAGATCGGAGCTCCCTTGGGTGAGAAGCTTGGTCTAATGAATCCTTTGCTCAACAATTCGCTTAGTTGGCTGGATAACTCCTATATTTCGGCGGGAGCTAACCTGTAGGGTGATTTGGCAATTGATGTGGCTCCTGGTATTAGGTCGATTCGAAATTCGACCTGTCTTTCTGGGGGTATTCCCGGAAGGTCTTTTGGAAATACATCCTGGAAGTCACATGCCACTGGGATGTCTTTAATGTTTACTTCTTCTTTGGTTTTATCCACAACATGATCGAGGAAAGTATAGGTTTTCTTGTGCAGGTACTTTTGTGCCTTGATGCACGAGATGAGACGAAGATTGGCGCCAGGTTTATCAGCATAAATTATTAGGGTTTCGCGATTAGAGAGGTGAAGGCGAACGACCTTCTCGCAACACATAATATCAACATGGTGGGGGCTTAACCAATCCATGCCGATTATCACATCAAAACTCCTAATATTTACTGGCATCAAATCTATTTGAAATAAGTGGTTGTTTAGTGTTAATGTGCACCCTACATAAACATCTTTGGTTGTTTCGGTTTTCCCATTAGCCATCTCCACCGTGAAGGTTTCGTTGAGCTTTTGGGGTTGTTGGTTTAGTAAAAGTTTGAATTTGTTCCTAACGAAGCTTCGCTCGGCTCCGCTATCGAATTAAATGCATGCGTAAGTGTTGTTAAGTGGGAACATACCGGTAACAATTGTCGGGTCTTGAACTGCTTCACCCTGACCAAACGTCAATACCCTTCCTGATCCTCCTGCCCCTTGGTTGTTGGCTTTGGGGCAGTCTTGTTTGAAATGACCAGTTCCTCCACACCCATAACAAGTGTAACTAGCCGCAACATTATTGTTCCGATTGTTGTTATTGTTATTCGGTTGTTGGTTCTGTTGAGGTTGAGATCTACAGTATCGTGCGGTATGACCTTTTCGGTTGCAACTCGTGCAATGCATCTCCCTGCATTCTCCATAATGGTAAAAACTGCATTTGTTACACTTGGGTAAGGTCCCTGCATATTGCCTCGTAGTAGTTGTTGTAGATGAGGCTGGAGCATGTGGTGTTGAGGTAACTTGAGCAGTAGAAGCGTGGAATGCTACTGTTTGTTGCTTCTTTGTTGACTCTTGGGTTTGTCGCCCTTTCCGCTTGTTGTTCTTTCCTTTCTTGTTATCACCTTCCTTTTTTACTTTAGCTTCCCCTGCTTTGGCACCTTTCTTGTTTCCATGGTCGTATAGCTTCTTGGCTAGTCTTTTAGCACTGTCATATGTTTTCGGGTTTGCTGTGATTACATTACCTTGAATTGGGGAGGTCATTCCCCAAATGAATATTTCAATATTCTTCCCTTCGGACGTGATCATCCCCGGACACAAGAGTGACAACTCACTAAACCTCGAGCTGTATACATCAATGTCAGAGTTTTGGACTGTGAGATTCCATAGTTCTTGCTCCACCTTCTGGATTTCTCCCCTTGGATAGTACTCGGCTATCAACATTTCCTTAAGCTCCTCCCATGGCATAACATTTGCCACAGGGAGTGTCATGGCCTCCACGAGACCATTCCACCAAGAGAGAGTTTGATCGATGAATGTACAAGCCACAAACTTCACCTTCACTCTTCGGGTGTGAAAACCGTCAAAATTCGAGTCGGTTCTAGATTTTAGTAAACTTAGTTGCACATATAGGCACAACACATACTAGACTTAGAGACTATAAGCTAATTTATAACCTAATATAAACTTGGAAACAATTAGAAATACTGGATAGTGTACTTAGATTTCACATTGATATGTAAATTCTACAACTACTTAACTGTAGTGATTATCCATATTCGGGTCGCTCTTTGACTCAAACAACTTTTCATGAATCATATACACACATCATGCACTTGACCTAGTGGTATAAACTAGGTCTGAGTCTCGTAGGAACTTAAGTTAAAGTTGAAAACTATGACTAGTATACTTGGTTCCTCCATTTCACTTGAATCTCGGAACTACTACATAGAATGCCAATAAACCGAAAAAATAAGTTACAAACATTATTTATAGCTATAAAAGAGTTATAATACCATAAGATACTCTATAACCTATATAATAGTTTAAAATGTCCAAATTTTTTAACATGTTTCTGAATTTTATAAAATGAATGCAAGGTTTATGAAATTTTATCTACCTCAAAATTTTATATTATATATAACACCCTTAATTAATTATAAGTCATGGAACATAAATTTGATCATGGAATAATAAATTAGGAATATTAGCCTCATTTATGAACATAATTATATAATTCACCATAAAAGTGTATACTTTATAAAAACTAGATTTCCAATATCTATAAATAAATAAATAAACAAAAGCTGAAATATAAACTTTTATTCTCTCTTAATTTCATCCACAACACTTCCCTCCTTCTCATTTCACTCTCATTTTCCAACTCCACACTCCATCACTCTCTCACTTCTCTCTCTCTCTCTCTCTCTCTCTCTCTCTCTCTCTCTCTCTCTCTCTCTTTAATTTCCCCAACACCATTTTCTCTCTTCCCCTCTCTATAACCACAAAATTTTTCCAGAAAATGAAGCCAAAAACACACCTTAAACTCTAAATCTTCATCATCTAGGGTTGTTCTTCAAGGTAATCACGAAATCCTTCAATCTTCCTTCCAAATCTCAAGTTTTCTTACATATCTTCTTCTTCTACACCATTCTATGGATGGAGTATGAATCATATCTTCATAACCACGATTTTTATGATGTTGGAGGTAGTATTTCACCCAAAAACCAACATGCATATGATGAGCTTCAAGCTTAGAGGCTTGATCATCAAAGTTTGTTGTTAAAAAGCATTCAAATAGGTTAACAAAGGATTTATTCCCAAATAAATATCTAAAACTTATTTTCTGATCAAAAATCCGATTTGTCCAGAATTCCATCAACAAAATGAGATGTTCTACAAATTTTCAGAAAAGTAATTCGTTTTTCTCCAATTATTATAATTATTGCAAGAAAATAGGGCAATAATTCATATAAGATACTTTATAAGGTCTACAAATTCTAGATAAATTCTTGGATGACCCCTAAAGTGAATGATGACATCTCAGCGAGTTTCATCGATATTTGTTACTGTTTGCTATGGTTTTGAATTTTCTTTTTGTTTAATTCAAATAAATAATACAAACACTTTAAGGAATGTGAAAAGGCTATATACGATTTTTGGCAGGTACTCTGAAAAATATATTTTAGAATTTTTCATCATATATTCCTATTTTTCCCCGATTTTTGTATTTATAATGGAATAATAATGGGAAAAATATTTCTACTCATCCAAAATTCATGAAAATTTATCACAAGACCTTAAAATATATTAGAACACTAAATAAAAATTGTGATGATTTTTCTATTCAGTATACTATTTTTCTTCTATTTTCTAAGATTAAATACACTTAAATCCACAAAATCGGATTCCAGTAGATAAGAACCACATTTGGTATTTTTCCCAAATTATTTTCACTGTAAATGAAGTTTACAAAAATTTTGGTAATTTAATTTAACAGTTTAATAATTATTCTCTAGTTAATGATTATTTAAGAGGATAAAATAAAAACAAATACCAAGACTAATTGAAAAATATGTTTTATATTTTTTCTGACAACCCGAAATTTTCGTTCGGTCAAACCCTTAAGTCAACACTTCAAATTATAAGCCAAGTTCATTTTTATTTGTTTTTAGCAAATTTAAAGTCCATTTTGTTATTATAATAATTATTCTTTAAACGAACGGGTGAAAGGAAGTGTCGTCTCGAGTCTTGAAATTCCGAAACCGCAAGTACCACGTAGTTAAGAAATTCACGGCCAATATTTTATGTTTGGGATGTAAATCCCTCCAAAACCGTAAAATCATGCCTTAAGCATGAGTTTACTCCCCAAAACACCTCACTTCTTACTTGCAATCTCAAGAGCAAACTCCAAACACTCTCAACTACCATCCCGTCTTTCACCCGATTTCCCGAAAACATAAGTACTTCTTGGCTTGATTTGTTGTTATATCATAACAACTAGTGATTATACATCTTTTCATCCATCAAATTTCGTGTTTTTTTAGATTTCCAAAACACCAAGAACACACACTAGTGTTCTTGTGCCCTTAGCACCTTTTCAAGCTTCTAACTAGTAAGTGCTTCTACCCTAGTGTATTGTAAAGCTTATTACCTTTTCAAACATCAAGAAAACACCCCAAGAACACCAAGAGTAAGGTGTTCAAGGCCCAAGAAGTTCTTGGACCGTGAACCCCAAATAAAGGTGCCAAAGTGTGCTTTAATTCTTCATAAGCCTTGGAACCTAACCTAGAATCATTCCTTGTTATGTTTAGGACTACCAAACATCAAAATACCATAATCCTTTAGGGTTTATGGCAGTAAACCCAAAAGAAAATGGTCTTAGGGCCGTGAACTCTCCAAAGGGGGGAATTAGTGCCCTAATCTCTTCCAAAGACTTAACCATCAAGTAGAAATGCTTCTAAGGGTCTTGTAAAGCCTCAAAACATCAAATGGTCAAGGGAATATGAGCTTACGGCTTTAAACTCATGATTTTACGACTGTAAACTCATTTGTTGAGAACCCTAGAACCGTAAACTCCCTTAGGGAGTTTTCCTTGCACCCTACACTCACTAGCCATACCCTACAACACTTGGTTGCAACCCTTGTGATCTTTAACACTTGAAAAAAAGTGTTCCCATGTTCTAGAGTGTCTTAACTTAATTTATTAGAGATAAAGTGCCTAATTAGTTATTTATATATTTATTATATGATAACTAGGCTCGTTGTGTGTGTACAAGTCCCCACTTGTCACCTAGCATCGTACCCGACACTTCAATCCAACCCACTCACTACAGGTGAGTTCATACCCCTTAATCAGTGGTTTAAATATTTTTAAATGCTTTTATGGGGGGGGGGGGGAATACAAGTAAAGTTACTATAGTTATTATCTAAATCACATGTGATTAATAACTATCGATAAGTGAATCTCTTACTTTCAAACTGTTTTACTTCAAACTGTCTTAAATACTCTTTTACATATCAAATGCTTTTACGAAACTTCTTTTATACTTTTATATTTTCAATTTCATGCCTAGATATGTATAGTTATATAAGTAATGTTTGAAGGACTTAGGATGGCTAACCTGCCTTATTTTATTTTCCCTGTTGGGATGTGGTCTGGTAGGATCGATATTGGGTATCCGTCCGAAGGTCGTTTAACTATTAGTTATATATCATGTGTACATATATAGTCATTAAGGTTCTTCCAGTCAATTCAATACCCTGGGTAGCAGGGGTATACTCCCATGTTTATACGTACAAGTTATATTACTAGTAAACTACAATAGGCGTAGTTTAGGGTTTTACTAATACTAATACTAGAACAATGAATCATACAAAGAGTCAGTTCATACATGAGTCATAACTTATAGTGATGAGAAACAAACATAATACATAGTGATGAGAAACAAACAGAATACATAGTGATGAGAAACAAACATAATACATAGTGAAGAGAGACAAACATAATACATAGTGATGAGAAACAAACATAATACATAGTGATGAGAAACAAACATAATATATAGTGATGAGAAACAAACATACAGGCTAGACAGAGGAAGAACACACAATACAGCTAGCACATATATTACATATACATTACATTCAGTTATGTGAGCCATTAAACGGGTCATGGCACTACCTGCCATGACCGTTTTTGTATCCAGAATCTCCTTAATTGGGTAGCGTATGAGTTTGCGTATAGATCTATACCGAATTGACTATCCTACACCTTGATGCTCGCTACAGTGGGACTTGCAAGTCTACGGGTGCCAAATGTCATTTCTTACGGCTTCTTACATCGTCATTTTACTATTGAGTCGGTAGCAGGGTACAGGCCGATCACATGGTACTTTAAATAACAATTGGTTTAAGGTAGTTAGTACAGCAGTAGTAATGCAATACTACGATACTATAATATTTTTCCCATTACATTCACTTCGTGAACATTCACACGATGCGTAGTAATGTAAGAACTATATTTTTGGTTAATGATAGTCAGGTTTGGGAAAATACACACTCATACAAGAGACACACACAGTTAATGCCTTGGTAGAAGGCTACTCTTAGTAGGAAACATAGGGTTTTCAAGGATAGTTCAAACAAATACAAACTTTACAAAACTTATACATTACATCTTACAAATGCTTTCATACAAACTCAGACACTAATATAGTTATGATCTCACCAGCTTTAAAGCTGATACTCGCTTTCAAAATAACTTGTATTCTCAGGTCACCAGTAGACAGGTACCGGTGCCAGGTTTTTGAGAAGATTGAGCTTGTTCAAGACTCCTCTTTTATTTTGATGTACTTTTTGGTGTCTATTTAAGTTGACAGAACACACTTGTATGAAATTATATTATTAATGCAATGGATGATGTTGTTGCTTGTTTACTACTTTGCATTTTGTGATACTATACATGATGTCCTCCACCCCCGAACGATTCCGCCGTTCAGGTTTTGGGGTGTGACAGATTGGTATCAGAGCATTGTTTATAGTGAATTTAGTGTATCAACCCATAAAAGATATACGAACTATAAACACAAGCGGGATTAAAATACTCTGATTAAGAGTTTATACTTTTAAATAATAAGATATTTAACTAAGTATACATACCTGCATTCATACTAAAATTAGTGTCATTAGGACAGAACAAAAGTATTACGATTGTTGGACAGCACAAGTAGACTTAGAGACATATGGTCAACCCTGGGAAGATGTAGCCTGATCAACCACATTATCCGAGGAGTGACTAGCATGTGCCTAAGGATGGTTGTGAGGTTGCAACAAGTCTAAAAGTTACCAACACTACCACAATAAGAACAGTAGAACATAACATTAAACTTAAAATACTATAGGAGTATTTTGTGTTACTATAATTACTTATCTGAGAACTAAAGGTCTTTATTAGTATGTCAATGGTTGTCCAGTGGATACACTAAGGTTGTATGTACCTAGGGTGTCATAGACTAAGAATTTGTGAATCTTTGCTTTATTTCCTATCCTCGTTGGGTTGTGGGCTTAGAGTTAGGATCACTTATTCGAAGGTCTATCATGTCCCAGAATACGTATAATTGGTATGCCCTGGACAAGTATTGGAGTAACTGATAAAGATCACCTTATAATTATCTAGTTAGTTTGTCTATTAATTATTTCTTTACCCCTTTTCTCGCATAGATATCATGGCTGGATTCCATCATCATGACGACCCGTACTTTCCACCCAACGACAATGCTGGATGGCTTGCAGCAGAGTCCGATGATGAGCATCAAATCCCTTTAGATGATCATCAAGCAGAAGGCTTCTCAGATGGATCTGACTCCGAGCCCGAAGTCAACAACCTACCTCAAGTAGGTCAAGCCCCGAATAACAACCCCCAACCCACATTTCAAGGACCCACACCTCTGTGGGCAACAAACTTGAATACATGGAGCCAGGAACAGAGTCGACCCATTCCCTACAATGGAGATAGAAGTTTCTACAACCTCACTGAGGGAGGTTCTACTGAGAAGGTCCTACCCGTCATGGTTCGTAGGATTTCTCGGAATACGATACTGGGTCAATCAACTATCAATCGAGTCTTGGAGATTGACGCCAACTATGGCGTTAAAACTATCCGCATTCTCCAACTAGAGTCTGCTCACGAAAGGGCTCTGGTTCACAATGTATCTCTTTAGAGGGAACTCGCTGAAACCCGAGCTGAAGTCAGAGAACTTCGAGCTCAGCAAGCAAGAGCTGATAGCCACATGAGGGACATAGAACGTCTCCCGTCGGGATCAAGTACTCACTCTAGTAGTTCTCGTCGCCGATAGATTATCATCAACTTATCTCTTTTGGATATAACCTAGTTATGTAAAACTCTGGTCTAATTCCCTATCTTTGTAAATCATAGGCCTATTAGGTCTTGGTTAGGTTGTAATTCTGTCAAAATTTTCCCATTTTGGTTGATGTAAGGCCTCCTACTGTTGGCCGTTTTTCCCGAACTTGTTACATCTGTAATTCTAGTAATATTGAAAGGTACCTAATCTTATGGGAATTATTATCCAAATGTGGTCATCTATTAGTTCTAGATCTACATTCAATCGTATTGTTGGGCTACGATGAGTTAGTCCATGAGTCATTCTCATCAATTCTCCCATTAAATTCTAATCAATGATTTCATCTTCATAAATTTCTAGATCAAAGATGCCGCCTCGTAGAAATCCAAGGCGTAACCCTAATAACGAAACACCGCCTCCTCCACCTCCTCAACCACCTACTCCTCAGTTCGACACGACAGCTCTAAATGCTGTCGTAGCTATGGCTGTGGCTACAACCATGGCTCAATATCATTCATCATGTTCCACTGGAGGAGGAACCCCTGTCCTGTCAACTCATGGTGAAATCCCGGTGCGCTTGAAAGAGTGCTCCTACAAGGACTTCACCAACTGCAAGCCATTGTCCTTCAAGGGGACTGGTGGAGTCATTGCCCTCTCGCAATGGTTCGAGAAAACTGAATCGGTTTTCGAAATCTACTCCTGTCCAGAGGAGAGCAAGGTCAAGTTCGCTGCTTGCACCTTTGAAACCAAAGCCCTAACATGGTGGAATAGCCATGTTAAGTCGCTATCTCTCATAGCGGCTAATGCTATGGGTTGGGATACTTTGAAAGACCTCATGATTGAGGAGTACTGCCCGAGGGGCGAGATCCAGAAGCTGGAGGAAGAACTATGGAGCCTAACCATGAAGGGCTCCAACGTAACCGCCTATACCACCAGATTCTACGAACTGGTGGCCCTGTGTCCCAACATTGTTCATACAGTGGGAAAGAAGATTGAGAGATACATATGGGGGCTGGTGCCACCGTACCAGGGAAATGTCTTGGCATCACACCCCACTACATTTGATAGTGCCAAACGATTGGCACATCGACTCATAGACCATGGGGTTCGTACCCCGGCCGCAACAACAACTACCCTGGCCATCTCAGAACCCGCAAGAACCGCTGATTCCAAGAAGAAGTTTTGGGATGACAAGAAGATGGCTAAGGCTGCCAAAAAGAAGCAGGTCGTGGCAGTACATGCTACGATAGCACCTGCCGCTGCTGCTCCGGTAAAGCAGTACGCTGGAAGTTTGCCTAAGTGCAACAAATGCAACTTCCATCATGTCGGTGTCTGCCGGGAAATGCTGTGTTTGAACTGCAATAGGAAGGGGCACACTGCCCGTTTCTGTAAAGCTCCAGCAAAGCCAATCAACCAAGTCCCCGGCGCAGGAGTGGGCCAAGCTTGCTACGGATGTGGCGAGGTAGGCCACTACAAAAGGAACTGCCCGAAGGCAGGGTTTGCCGGTGGAGTGGCAAGAGTTCTGGCCATAGGCCATGAGGAAGCGGTAGCCGACCCCACAGTGGTCACTGGTACGTTCCTCCTAGATAACGCTTATGCATGCATTCTATTTGATAGTGGAGTGGAGAGAAGTTTCGTGAATCAAAAATTTGCTCATTTACTTAAGCAAAAATCACGAGCACCGAAAGAACCGTTCACTGTAGAAATGGCTAATGGCAAGACAGAGAGCACTAGCAGTATATTCATAGGATGTACCCTAACTTTAGATAGCCATTCATTTTCGATTGATCTCATGCCAATCTCAATTAAAAGTTTCGACATCATTATTGGCATGGATTGGTTGAGTTCTCATCGTGCCGACATCATGTGTTACGAAAAAGATGTTCGCCTAAATCTATCGTCTGGTGAAACCCTAATAGTTTATGGCGACAAACCCGACACGAACCTTCGCATCATCTCGAGCATTCAAGCTCAGAAATTCTTGCAGAAGGAATGTCAAGCATTCCTTGCTCATGTGGTCGCTGTGAGCCAAGACATTCAACACATTCCAATAGTACGCGACTTTCCCGACATCTTTCCAGAAGAAATCCCAGGATTACCTCCTCAACGTCAAGTCGAGTTCCGAATCGACTTAGTTCCAGGGGCTACCCTAGTAGCCAAATCGCCCTATCGTCTAGCACCTGCAGAGATGCAAGAATTGTCCTGTCAACTTAACGAATTGCTCAGCAAGGGCTTTATAAGGCCAAGCTTCTCACCCTGGGGAGCTTCAGTCTTGTTCGTCAAGAAGAAAGATGGATCGTTTCGTATGTGCATCGACTACAGGGAGCTAAACAAACTTACCATCAAAAATCGTTATCCGTTGCCTCGTATCGACGACTTATTTGATCAACTTCAAGGGGCGAAGTTCTTTTCAAAAATCGACTTAAGATCCGGATATCACCAACTACGAGTTCTAGGGGAAGATGTTCCGAAGACAGCCTTCCAAACTCGTTATGGGCACTACAAATTCGTAGTGATGCCATTCGGATTAACAAACACGCCCACAGTATTCATGGACTTAATGAATCAGGTGTGTCGTCCTTACTTGGATCAGTTCGTCATCGTTTTCATTGATGACATACTTATCTACTCTCGTAGTAAGGAGGAGCATAGTCAACATCTGCAACAAGTTCTAGAAACATTACGTTCAGAGAAACTCTACACGAAGTTCTCAAAATGCGAATTTTGGATTCGACGAGTCGAATTCTTAGGGCACGTGGTTAGCAAAGAGGGAATATATGTGGACCCTTCCAAAATCAAAGCTATTGAGAATTGGTCAGCACCGAAGACGCCTACAAAAATTCGTCAATTTCTAGGCCTCACTGGCTACTATCACAGGTTCATTCAGAACTTCTCCCGCATAAAGAAACCTCTTACAACACTGACCCAGAAGGGCGTGGCCTTTGACTGGGAAGAGAAGTAGGAGAGAGCGTTCCAAACGCTCAAACGAGCCTTGTACACCGCACCAATACTATCCCTCCCTGAAGGGATAGAAGACTTCGTAGTCTATTGTGATGCGTCGAATCAAGGGCTCGGATGTGTTTTGATGCAGCGAGGTAAGGTCATCGCCTATGCCTCGAGACAGCGGAAGACACATGAGGTCAACTACACGACCCACGATCTTGAACTAGGAGCAGTTGTGTTTGCTCTGAAGATCTGGAGACACTACCTATACGGTACGAAGAGCACTATCATTACAGACCACAAAAGCCTGCAACTCATATTCGATCAGAAGGAGCTCAACATGAGACAACGACGGTGGGTCGCTACTCAGTGATTACGAATGCGAAATTCGTTATCATCCGGGTAAAGCCAACGTAGTAGCTGACGCCCTAAGTCGGAAGGAATATTTTGGTCGTAGAGTTGAATCTTTGACTCTAACTATCCATTCACACTTGTCCACACAAATAAAGGAGGATCAGCTCGATGCTTTTTAACCTAAAAATGTGGCGGGTGAATCCCTGAGAGGGATGGATAAGAACTTGGAGGTTAAGGGTGGCGGAGATTATTATTTCATGGATCAGATCTGGACCCCGAAACTAGGTGGTTTCAGAGTCTTGGTCATGAATGAGGCGCACAACACTCGTTATTCCGTACACCTAGGTTCAGATAAGATGTATCTGGATCTTAAAAAGTTATACTGGTGGTCTAATATGAAAGCAGAGATTGCTACCTTCATGAGTAAATGCCTTACTTGTGCCAAGGTCAAGGTCGAATACCAGAAACCCTCTGGTCTATTACAACAGCCTGAGATACCGGAATGGAAGTGGGAGCGGATTACTATGGATTTCATAACCAAGTTGCCCAAGACAACGGGTGGACTTGATACCATGTGGGTCATCGTCGATAGATTGACCAAGTCTGCACACTTCCTGCCGATCAAAGAAACAAAAAAGATGGATAAGCTTAGAAGAACTTAGATTAGGGAGATTGTATGACTGCACAGTGTTCCCTTATCCATTATCTCAGACGGAGATAGTAGATTCACTTCGAGGTTCTGGCAGTCACCTTAAAGTTCCTTAGGAACTAGGCTGGACATGAGTACAACCTACCACCCATAGACCGATGGGTAAAGTGAGAGAACTATCCAAACCTTGGAAGATATGTTGCGAGCCTGTCTGATCGACTTTGGGAAAGCATGGGGTACTTATTTACCCCTTTTCGAATTTTCCTACAACAACAGTTATCACACGAGCATAAAGGCTGCTCCATTCGAGGCCCTCTATGGCCGAAAGTGCAGATCCCCTCTATGCTGGGCTGAGGTGGGTTATACCCAATTAGCTAAAGGATGAGTTCCTGACAGCACTCTCACAGGTCTGGAGATCATACGGGAAACAACAGAGAAGATCGTTCAGATCCGTGAACGATTAAAAGCCTCCAGAGACCGACAGAAAAGCTACGCTGATAAACGAAGGAAACCATTAGAATTCCATGTGGGTAACCGTGTTCTATTTAAGGTCTCACCATGGAAGGGCTTGATACGCTTCGGAAAGCGTGGAAAGCTAAATCCAAGGTACATTGGGCCTTTCGAGATTCTTGCAAGAATCGGCCCTGTAGCTTACAAACTTAACTTACCGCGCGAAATTAGTAACGTATATTCTACCTTCCACGTATCGAACTTGAAAAAGTGTCTGTCCGATGAGACTCTTGTAATCCCACTCAACGATATCGAGATCAATGAGAGCCTCAACTACGTGGAAGAACCAATAGAGATCATGGACCGGGAAGTCAAGCAAACGAAACAAAGCCGTATCCCGATTGTGAAGGTTCGTTGGAATGCCACGCGAGGACCGGAATTCACACAGGAGCGTGAGGATCAAATGAAACTAAAATATCCGCATCTATTTGCTTAGTTATTTGTAACTACTTTCTTAGACTTTAATTTCAAGACGAAATTCCCTTTAA
The DNA here is from genome assembly GCF_051521515.1 of Lactuca serriola. Lineage (NCBI taxonomy): Eukaryota > Viridiplantae > Streptophyta > Magnoliopsida > Asterales > Asteraceae > Lactuca > Lactuca serriola. The sequence continues at coordinate 143,205,847 of NC_136408.1, read as the reverse complement.
CGGGGGGATGATGTGACAACCCGGAATTTTCGTTCGGTCAAACGCTGAAGTCAATCACTTCAAATTATAAACCAAGTTCATTTTTATTTGTTTTTAGCAAATTTAAAGTCCATTTGATTATTATAATAATTATTCTTTAAACGAACGGGTGAAAGGAAGTGCCGTCTCGAGTCTTGAAATTCCAAAACCGCAAGTACCACGTAGTTAAGAAATTCACGGCCAAACTTTTATGTTTGGGCCGTAAATCCCTCCAAAACCGTAAACTCATGCCTTAAGCATGAGTTTACTCCCCAAAACACCTCACTTCTTACTTGCAATCTCAAGAGCAAACTCCAAACGCTCTCAACTACCATCTCGTCATTCACCCGATTTCCCGAAAACGTAAGTACTTCTTGGCTTGATTTGTTGTTATATCATAACAACTAGTGATTATACATCTTTTCATCCATCAAATTTTGTGTTTTGTTTAGATTTCCAAAACACCAAGAACACACACTAGTGTTCATGGGCCCTTAGCACCTTTTCAAGCTTCTAACTAGTAAGTGCTTCTACCCTAGTGTATTGTAAAGCTTATTACCTTTTCAAAAATCAAGAAAACACCCCAAGAACACCAAGAGTAAGGTGTTCAAGGCCCAAGAAGTTCTTGGACCGTGAACCCCAAATAAAGGTGCCAAAGTGTGCTTTAAGTCTTCAAAAGCCTTGGAACTTAACCTAGAATCATTCATTGTTATGTTTAGGACTACCAAAAATCAAAATACCATAATCCTTTAGGGTTTACGACAGTAAACCCAAAAGAAAATGGTCTTAGGGCCGTGAACTCTCCAAAGGGGGGAATTAGTGCCCTAATCTCTTCCAAAGACTTAACCATCAAGTAGAAATGCTTCTAAGGGTCTTGTAAAGCCTCAAAACATCAAATGGTCAAGGGAATATGAGCTTACGGCTTTAAACTCATGATTTTACGACCGTAAACTCATTTGTTGAGAACCCTAGAACCGTAAACTCCCTTAGGGAGTTTTCCTTGCACCCTACACTCACTAGCCATACCCTACAACACTTGGTTGCAACCCTTGTGATCTTTAACACTTGAAAAAAAGTGTTCCCATGTTCTAGAGTGTCTTAACTTAATTTATTAGATATAAAGTGCCTAATTAGTTATTTATATATTTATTATATGATAACTAGGCTCGTTGTGTGTGTATAAGTCTCCACTTGTCACCTAGCATTGTACCCGACACTTCAATCCAATCCACTCACTACAGGTGAGTTCATACCCCTTAATCAGTGGTTTAAATATTTTAAATGCTTTTAGGAGGGGGGGGGGAATACAAGTAAAGTTTCTATAGATATTATCTAAATCACATGTGATTAATAACTATCGACAAGTGAATCTCTTACTTTCAAACTGTTTTACTTCAAACTGTCTTAAAAACTCTTTTACATATCAAATGCTTTTACGAAACTTCTTTTAAACTTTTATATTGTCAATTTCATGCCTAGATATGTATAGTTATATAAGTAATGTTTGAAGGACTTAGGAAGGCTAACCTGCCTTATTTCCTTTTCCCCGTTGGGATGTGGTCTGGTAGGATATTGGGTATTTGTCCGAAGGTCGCGTAACTATTAGTTATATATCATGTGTACATATATAGTCATAAAGGTTCTTCCAGTCAATTCAATACCCTGGGTAGCAGGGGTATACTCCCATGTTCATACATACAAGTTATATTACTAGTAAACTACAATAGGCGTAGTTTAGGGTTTTACTAATACTAATACTAGAACAATGAATCATACAAAGAGTCAGTTCATACATTAGTCATAACTTATAGTGATGAGAAACAATCATAATACATAGTGATGAGAAACAAACATAATACATAGTGAAGAGAGACAAAGATAATACATAGTGATGAGAAACAAACATAATACATAGTGATGAGAAACAAACATAATATATAGTGATGAGAAACAAACATACAGGCTAGACAGAGGAAGAACACACAATACATCTAGCACATATATTACATATACATTACATTCAGTTATGTGAGCCATTAAATGGGTCATGGCACTACCTGCCATGACCGTTTTTGTATCCAGAATCTCCTTAATTAGTGAGCGTATGAGTTTGCGTATAGATCTATACCAGATTGACTATCCTACACCTTGATGCTCGCTACAGTGGGACTTGCAAGTCTACGGGTGCCAAATGTCATTTCTTACGGCTTCTTACATCGTCATTTTACTATTGAGTCGGTAGCAGGGTACAGGCCGATCACATGGTACTTTAAATAACAATTGGTTTAAGGTAGTTACTACAGCAGTAGTTGCTTAATGCAATACTACGATACTATAATATTTTTCCCATTACATTCACTTCGTGAACATTCAAACGATGCGCAGTAATGTAAAAACTATATTTTTGGTTAATGATAGCCGGGTTTGGGAAAATACACACTCATACAAGAGACACACACAGTTAATGCCTTGGTAGAAGGCTACTCTTAGTAGGAAACATAGGGTTTTCTAGGATAGTTCAAACAAATACAAACTTTACAAAACTTATACATTACATCTTACAAACATCTTACAAATGCTTTCATACAAACTCAGACACTAATATACTTATGATCTCACCAGCTTTAAAGCCGATACTCGCTTTCAAAATAACTTGTATTCTCAGGTCACAAGTAGACAGGTACCGGTGCCAGGTTTTTGAGAAGATTGAGCTTTTTCAAGACTCCTTTTTTATTTTGATGTACTTTTTAGTGTCTATTTAACTTAACAGAACACACTTGTATGAAATTATATTATTAATGCAATGGATGATGTTGTTGCTTGTTTACTACTTTGCATTGTTGTGATACTATACATGACGTCCTCCACCTCGAACGATTCCGCCGTTCAGGTTTTGGGGTGTGACATTTTTCACAGCTTCTATATGTATTATAACAGTGTTAAACAAAGTTTGGGCAATTTTGGAAACAGTCTTCTATTTATTTCCATTTTTGTTAGAATAAATGCATAAAAATCATAAAATTAGGATAAACTGTTTAGAAACCCATTTTTATATTTTTTCCAGGCTTAAGTATGTTTAGTGGCAGTAATATAAAAATATTTAGAATTTTTATTATCTAGATACTATTTTTCACGAATTTATATTTATATATATATATATATATATATATATATATATATATATATATATATATATATATATATATATATATATATATATATATATATATGAAGGCTTAAAATTTTGGAAGAATTGTTAATTACATCAAAAATTCAAGAGAAAATTTCTGGAGGACATCTACTGTATTTGGAACAACAATGTAAAATTTGATGGATTTTGGAAACTGTTTGATAATATTTTTGGATTTTTAGGTGTTTAAAATACTTTTAAATGTATTGAAATACCCTCAATTAATATTACAAAAATATGGAAAATAATATCCAAAATTATCTTAATCACATGAGTTATAAAATTTCATAATTTCAGAAAAAAAATTTGTAACTTAACAATATTAAATTTTGACCTATTATTGGCATAATTCTATTGTAGTAGTAAGTATACTAGTATTAGATTTCAATTAGAGACTCATTAGTGTGTAACATCGTTGTAGGAAAACAATAGTCGTACGAGTGGAGCATAGTTCAAGGCACCATTTGCATCATCTCAATGCATATTGTAAGTACTCACCACTCCCTTATTTTCGGTTTTTAAATGTTTTGGGATGGAAAAGCATGTCCTAAACTATTTATATTCATTGTATTTATTTGACTCGTACAAACTTGGTTGCTATATTTTGCATATTGTGAGTATTCACAACTCCCCTATTTTCGGTTTTTATGTTTTTGGGTGGAAATCCATGTCCGAAAAACTATTATTTGTTCATTGTATTTAAATTGATTTGTATCAAACTTGATTGCTATTTTATTGCTATATTTCTCTATGTATGTTTGTGCAACACGGAACATGAGGCCTTATCGTCTTAAACTATTAACTCTTTGAGCCAATGGTCATTATGGATAGCGCTATTAGGAATTGCCAACTCCTCACTCCCCCGATTGTTGGAGTGCTTGATACCATATAATCTATGGAACGATAAGTATAGATATTGATAGGGCATCAATTATAGGCTTGGTTGGGAACTCATTGTTTGCTCATACACATACAAACTTGTTACTTATTATAGGAATAAACTTTGTATCTCATTATAACAATGAAATTTTGTTACTAAATATTTATTTACTTGTTTTAGCAACGAACTTGGTTGCTCCTTATAGTAACAAACTTGTTTTCTCCTTGTAGCAACAAACTTGATTGCTCATTATAGCAATGAAACTTGTTTACTCCTTTTAGTAACAAACTTTATTTCCCATGAGAATATGAACATTGCATCTTATTTGGGCAACATACTTTATCTCTCATGATGACAAGGAACTTTGTTTGTACAAAATTATTTACTCATTTTAACAATATACTTTTATTTATGGAAACTTTTATCAAAACTTTGATTTCGATTCATGAAACCAATATTATTATATTTTTTTATCTGTGGGTACTCACCAACTATTTATATAGTTGACGCTCGTTTTACATGCTTTCTCAGGAATCATCGAGTAAGTGGCACTTAGGGACACATCACTTTTAGGAGCATTCACATGTGTTGTATTTCAATTTTCATTCTAATTTCTTTTAAAAGTTGTTCAAACCCATTGTAAATTTGTAATGACTTTTAATACAATGGTTGGTGTTGCCTTTTAACTTTTGCTATGAAACTCTTTATACTGCCACGCCTCGCGTTTCTGCTTTAGCGGGGTGTGACATCAGGACATCCGCAGATCTCGAATACTGATTCCACTTTTCTATCCATCTTTTCAGAGTTATCACGCCTCCTGTCCTATTGAAGGTTCGAGGCTTGGCGTTCGTGAAGTCATTGTAAGTACAAGTTCTTGTGGGTCCTTGGTTCATCCCCTGGTTTGAACTTCCAGCCCCTTGCCTGTTACCTCCGTCGTTGTTCCCGTGGTGAATAGGATCCAGTGCTACTGTAACTGCTGCTTGAAATGCAGCTGAGTCCATTTCTGGTGGAGGCGGTGGTGTTGGTGTTGCGTTGCGATTTCTGCGTATCGGTCTTCGAGGCATCTTTCTATAATGGAACGGAAAGATGTTAAGTATCTAGTGTATTCTAGTTTCACGATTTCTTTATTATAGAACAGTGTCGGTGATTCGGTTATGTGTAAGTAAGTGAGTGCATACATTCAACATGTAATAAAAGTAATATAACACATAGCAGATAACAACATCATGAGAAAACATATATAGCCGTTTTCATTAATGATAATCTTTTGAGTACATGAAAATTTGCCTACATAGGGTATACAATACATGAAATGAAATAAAATCGACAGAGTAACGACTCTAGGAGTAGTGTAATCACTTAATCATGTAGTGGATAGTACATAAAGTAGTACATAAAAGAAAATCATAACGGTAGTAGGTAGTAGATGAGCTGGTACTAGCTGCGACGAGAACGGTCTGGTGGTGATGATGACGAGGTGGATGCACCCTGGAGTCTGGCTAGGTGCTGCTCGGTGGCTCGAAGTCGGGCTTCCAATGTTGTCTATTGTGCCTAGTAGTCCCTGACTACCTCATGTGTCATACTTTCTGCATGCTCAACCGCGACTCTCATGGCAATCATTTGGCCGGCAGTTGCCTATATCTGCTCGCCGGTATCACGTGTTCTCCTTACCATCACAGGCAGGGCTCGATCTGCAGGTCCACCGTGACTCAAGTCATAGTGGTCCCGGTTCATACCAAATGGGGGTCGCACCCCTTGCTGGTGGCTCCACCTCCAGATCTTGTGTGCCCATGGGGGCGTAGGACCATTGGGGCCCATCCTGTATGGGGGCACCCTGGCCATGTATGTTGGATAGATGACTTCAGACTCCATGTCCATCTCCGTTTCTGCCATTAGCCTCCTCCTCATTTGAGCCAGCTACCAGTTTGCCGGTCCTCCTATAGGTTCTTCCTCGGGTTCTTCCTCTGGATCTTCCTCTAGCTCCAACCATCCACCATTCCCCTGCTTGGGGAAATAGGGATCTCCTGGATGGTGGAATCTAGCCATAGTGTCTGCACGAAGGGTGAGAAACGTGTAAAGAGGGTATGTAGATAGGATTCCAAAACACTCCTATAGTATTTTAAATTATTTATGTTTGAGTTCCTTGGAGCTTTTTGGATATGAGGTATATTTCTAGATTCATTTCCCAACATGATCACTCCCAAACACATGTTGGTCATATTTTGAATAAATATAGTTGATCAGACTATATTTAACTCCAAATACGACTACATAACTGTCTGGGTTTGACCACGGTGTTCAATTTCCTCCAGAGACTTTTAAGGTTATAGTATTAATGCACACATTGGTATTACCTTATTCAGAGTGTTTTAGTCCCATTGTATTTATAGTTGCATATCTTGTATGATTAGATATGCCGGTTCACTATAAACAATGCCATGATACTAATCTGTCACACCCCTGAACCAGACGACAGAAATGTCCGGGGGCTTGATGTGACTTCATCTTTGTAGTATCATCACAGAGTATATGATTGAAACATAACATCATCATCATCACACATGTAATATAACAACATTTATTGATTACATCGAGTATTTTGTTCCAATATTACATGCCAAATAGTTAAAGTATGATGAAACAAAATATCCATGAATTTGTTCTGCCCAACCCGCTCAACGGTTTCTTGAGAATACAAGTTAATTAAAAAAGGTCAACATAAAAATGTTGGTGAGTTCATAAGCATGTCTGAGAAAATTATTTGTAGAACTTTGTAACCACCAGAAAATCCTATATTTTCTGAAAACAATTTAATATGTTTGTGTCTGATCTTGTATTAATGCATGTGTGTTATTGTTTACTAGAATGCAAGAAGAGAATGAAGAAAATATAAAGAGAATGCCCCCAGACAACCCGATGTTGTCCGTGAAAGAGAATACTGGTATATGAACCCCCGAGGTTGAGTACTGGCACGAGTAAGTTACAAAGTAATCCAATGATAAAAGAGAATGGTCTCCCGTAAATTTTATAACGTTAAATCTTCTAAGTTTGGCGTTTGTGGATGCCGATGGAATAAGGTAAGGTTTCTGTCACCCTAAACTGGTCTAGTCTAACTGTAGCGAACAACTCAGGTGTGGGGTGTCACCCCCGTATAGATCTATATACAAACCCCTGCTCTCCCTCCAAGAGACTCTGGTTATAACTACAGGGTACGATCGTACACTCAATATGTGTCAACGACACGTCTCACTAGATCCTTAATGAAATTTACGCGAAGAGAAACATATAAGGTACATTCCAGGCCTAATGAACATCTAAGTGGACAACTAAGGCCCACTAAGCATGTAAATCATTTCTAGGCTCAAAAGGAATGAAATTATATATCCCGGGACCAATATATATATATATATATATATATATATATATATATATATATATATATATATATATATACTACTTTATAATACATATTTTAAGACCAAAATTTTAAAAACAAGCAGATGAATTTTTGGCCTTTGGATTTCATTTGAATGGTTAGGATTGTGATCCATATCGATAGATTTAGACCGATGAAAATTAAGTATTTTATTTTCAAATTTTGAAAACCACCGCCGCTTCACTCTCTTTCTCAATTTTCTTGGTCCCTATGACCCTAAATAGTCTCCCTCACCACCTCGATCATCATTGCACCACGTTTGCAGCAACACACCACCCTCTCCCTTTCACCCCATTTCCGGAAAATCACCACAGTCGACATGGTTGAAGCTTTGTTGGGAACAAAAACTTTGATCTTGAAAATGAAAGAAACATATTTGTTTTTCAAGTTTAGATCTATTTTCCGATTATGGACATGGGTCTTGATCCAAAGACCACCGTAATCGATTCTATCTTATTCTATATTATATGACTTAGGGTTCACCACCAAAATGCACCCCCTGCTTTAAAGAGATCTAAGATGAAGATAGAGGTATAGATCGAATTTTTGAACAATTGGCAACATCAGCCAGCACCAGTCTCCTGAAACAAACCCATAATCTCCCATGTAAGCATCGATTTCGATCCCTAAACCTGACTACCTATCTCGATTGCAATCCCTAAAACTAACTCTCGATATTGATGTTTTGTATATAGGAGACATCATGACAGAAACGATTTCAAGACAGAAACATCACTTGTGATATGGATTTCTAGCGTCGAACGTCACTATCAACCTCTGCCACAAGGTCCTTTTCTCTTTCTTTCGAGGTTCAAATGTGCCGCCTTCGACCGTTTAGTTCCACTGCTTGCTTTTTGTCATATATTATAGCTTTTTGTTTCTATCTACACGAATTTATCGTTTACTTTGTCAATCGTTCGCTACCCCTCACCTCCCTTGTATCTGAAATTGGGGTTTGAGATTTATCAAGTTTTTTAATTAGTGGGTTTTCTTTGCGAAGTCAATAACTCCTGATGTGCGTTAGGAATAATGAGAGTTGGAGGAGGTGACGAATCCTTGGGATGAATCAAATCTGAAAAGACCTCCTTGATTGCTATATCAAAATCTCTTTCTATTTGGAACAACCTCCTGTTACTCTCTCTTCGTGTTACTTTTTTTTGCTACTGTGTAATTTGGAAATCATCATTGAGATAGAACTGCATCTCTTTCAAGCTTAATCATTTACTTTTTTTGTTTTTGTTTTCAGTTTATTTGGGAAATCTTCTTAATTAGCTTGGATATTTTGTGCCTTCTTTTATAGATTTCTATGTATTTTAAAGAACATAACCTTAAAATACCCAAAGGATCAAAAGTTATAGGTTGGTATGGATTGTGGCGTTGATATAATTTTTGTATCTAAATATGCAGAAAAAATGAAATATATGGGAAAGGCAGATGAGATGAAGCAATGAAATCAATATGATGTTAGTACAATTTTGAATTTGCGATTTAGGTTTGATTTAAGTAGAATGCAAGATTGAACCCAAAAGTCTACAAGGGGGTTGAAGCGACTTCTGGGTTTGAATTTGCGATTTAGGTTTTATTTAGGCTTGGGTTTGGGGTTTTGCTCCATTTACTGACTGTTTTGTTTTGCGAATAAATACACCAGATCTTAACAATTCGATTAAATATTTTGTTTTTTTTTTTCAATATTCCCATTACTGACTTTTATTTATATTGTTCAGGTTATGGTTTTAGATTAATATTATTTATATTGTTCAGGTTATGGTTTTAGATTAATATTATTTATATTGTTCAGGTTATGGTTTTAGATTAATATTATTTATATTGTTCAGGTTAGGTTTTAGATTAATGGAACCAGGTTTAAGATACACAAATGTTTTGTTATTATTTGGTTATTTATCTTCTGATCTTTGGTTTCAAATCTATGTCGTGTGAAGCTATTAATAGATAAACAAATTTATCACCTTTCACATAGATGGAATAAGAAATATTTATGTTGTGGTTAGTAAATTTTCATCTTAGGGTTGTTATTAATTATTAGATTTTTTTTTATGTATTTACATGTTTTGTTTTAGTTCCATTTATATTTTTTGCCCAAATCTCTTATGAGATTTTTTGTTTCTACGTAGATCTCTTTATTTGAATTTAAATACCTAATATCCTTTTGTATGATTATGTAGTTGTTTTTAGTAAGCTCCTTTGTAGCATCTTTAATTTTTGAAGCCATAGTTTTTAATTAATAATTGAGTGTAATGACACAAAATATTAACTAAAAGATAATAATATTTTTAATTATTATTTTTGATATAATAATGTGTTTATTAAAAAACGAATAGTCATATCATTGGATTTTTATTTTAGATGAGTCAAATCTGACTTTCTAGGTAAAGATGTATATGATTACTTTATTGAAAATATGTCAGATGAAATAGCCTTTTGAAAAAAATCTTTTGAGGGATTTTGTTGTTAAAAATTGTAACACGGCCTTTAACTTTCTTTAATAAACGTCATATTGTGACATTCTTTGGCATCATTTAGACGTCAAAGTTTCTATTCAATGATGTTTTGAATATTAAATAGACAAAATTGTAAACTGGTATGCATTTTCTTGGGGTTTTGGTCCAAACCACGAGTTTTTTGGTTTTGTGGTCCTGTGGGACTGGTTTGTTTGTGAGAATGGTCCCTATATTTAACACCCATTAAAAAGAATCCGTTAACCCTCTCATGTGGCTTGCACGTGAGGGTATTTTTGTATTTTTACTTATAGGGACCATTTTTGCATACGAATGTCAACGCTTCCTTTTACCTTTTATCCCTCATTTACAATCCCAAACACCCGTCAACTCCCCACCTCCCTCCTTCTTCCTTCTACTCCATTAAACCTGCAAAAAAACATCGTTCGTTATCCAAAGAACCTAATCGAAGCAAAAGGAGACAAGGCCATACGTTAAAGTCGAAATGGTGTATTTAATTGGAAGTGATGAGGATGTTGAAGAGTATGAAGGGGATGATGAATCTGAAGAGAGTGATGAAGAGTATAAAAAGGATGAAGGTGATGATCATGATGGGAAACAATCAGAAAATGAAGATAAAGTGGATGACATAATGGATGAGGAGAACAATATAGAAGATGTTGTGGACATGGCAGACTTCTTTCTAAATGTTGAAAGTGATGTTGAAGGAGCATGTATTAATGATGGTCATGAACCTGAAGATATGGAAGTGATCAACAATGAGGAGTTCAAATCATTGGATGAAGGATCAGACTAAGACAAAGAAAGAAGAACTCTTATAAAAAATTTGGGAAAAGAAAAAAGGTGCAGCCTTGGGTCAGTACATATACAGTCATTCTTAGTGGGGCAAAAGTTTAAAAGTAAAAAAGAATTAAAGGAGTTAATTGATGTGCATGCACTAGAAACAAGAAGGAATCTATTATTAAAAAAAATGACAATCAAAGGCTTAAGGCACAGTGTAGAGGAGTTGTTCCTATCATCAATAAAGGTCAAGTGGGGACTCAACCTACCACTTCAAAAAGCAAGGGCAAAGAAGTAAAGACACAAAAAGAAACATGTGGTTGGTATATACATGCATCTAGGTCAAACCCCGAATCTGACTGGTTTATAAGGACCTTAAACCAAACTCATACATGCTTACAAACAAGAAAACTCAGAGCTTGTCCTGCTTCTTTAATCTGCAAGAAAATCATAGATCAAGTTGAGGCAGATCCGAAGATTCTTTGAGAGCCATACAAGATCACTTTTAAAAGACCTACCAGGTGGGTATTTCGATGGATAAGGTGTTTAGGGCAAAATATATGGCAAGAAAGCATGTAACTAGGGACTACACAAAACAGTTTGCATTGTTGAGGGACTATGCTCCTGAAGTTCAAGCTACAAACCCAGACACAACAGTCAAAATAGATGTGTGTTCTAATGGCAACCCTGCATCCCCAACAAGGCAGTTTAGAAGGATTTATGTATGCTTGGGTCCACTGAAAAAAGGTTTCAAAGGATGTCTTAGAGACTTAGTAGGTTTGGATGGTGCCTTCATGAAAGGCCCATTCCCTGGTCAGGTTCTTACATTAGTTGGTGTAGATTCCAACAATGGAATTTATCCCTTGGCCTATGCAATTGTTGAGTCTGAAAACACAGCTATCTGGAAGTGGTTTTTAGAAAACCTTGGGGATAACCTGGAGCTTGGGAACAACTCAAACTATACTTTCATAAATGACAGGAAAAAGGTAAATTATAGTTCATCAATTGATCATTTAGATTGTGTTTTTTTACCAAGAAATTAATTCTAATTATTGTCTGTTGAGTCACGTAGGTATTACAAATTTCAGTTGATCAATTGTTTCCCAATGCTGAGCATAGGTATTGTATTAGAAATATTCATGACAATATTAGAAAGAAGTGGGGGCAAACTAAGTACAGGGACCATTTATGGAGGTGTGCAACAACAACCACCATTCCTGAGTTTGAGCATTTGATGAAGGAGTTTAGTGAGTATGAAAAGGAGGCATGTCAATGGTTGAAGCAGATTCCTTCTATACATTCAGCAAGGAGTCATTTCTCAGGTAATTGTATATGTTTGCATATGGTAATGATTATGTGTTTCAGTTATTTATCAGCATCAATTGTATGTTATTGTAATGTGCAGGAAGAGCTGTTTCTGATGTGTTGATTTCAAACATGTGTGAAGTGTTTAATGGGAAGATAGAGAAAGGCAGTGTCACACCCCGAAACCGTGATGGCGAAAACGTTCCGGGGTGGAGGACGTCATTCGTAGTATCACAACATTTGTATAGCAAGCATAGTAAACACAACCAAACATTGAATACGTATGAAAAATGTTTACATCAGTTTGAAACTTGTTTTAAATACATCAAAAGTATGTATAATATAGAAAACATGGCTCTTATTGCTCCGGTTTCACCGAATTCTTGGAAGTACCTGTCTACTAATTCCCTGAGAATACAAGCTATTTAAAAAATATCAACATAAAGCTGGTGAGTTCATAAGCATTTAGTTTCTAGAGAAAAATGTTATTTGATTCTTTTGAAAAGTGTTCCTCAAGAAAATCTATATTTTCTTATGAAAGGTAGTGTTGAAAGAGTATTTATTAGGAAAAGATAAACCATCAGTTTTAGAAATCATATTATCCGTCCTAGAGGTAGAGATGCCAGTTTAGAAATCCCTAAATACTATCTATATATATAAGTAGTTTTATTACTCAAAATAAAACTCATGAAGGGTAGAGTCCATAAACAAAGTTAGTTTATAGTTATATGTGAGTTGTATAACCATACTTGATATGACCGAGAGACCTTTATAGTGTTCTTCAGGCGTTAAGCTAAGTAACATTTGTTCACCACAGGCGTGCCCGCCTAACTGTAGCTAGCAGTTCTGGTGTGGGATTGTCAGTCCCGAATAGATCTATTCACAAATCTCACGCTCTCCCTTCAGGAGACTCTGGTTATACAGAAAGGATTTATCCTTGTACACCTAAGGGTACAGTATTGAAGTAGCGCCTCACAATTCGGTATAATCTAGTTCACTAGCGGGAAAACAATATAAAGCAATAATTATTCTTGAATAATTGTACTTTATACTCCTGTGAAAATATATAACATAAACTAAATCTGCCATAGTTTATACATATTCATTTATGAAGTCTGATTTGGTACAGACTGCCCAGAGTGTTATCCCAAACTATACCCATTATAGTTTATTAGAGTTGATATAAAAATGCTTTGTAAAAACCTTTCTGATGAAGTTAGATTTCCAAATCATATTACAAAAAGGGATAAAATATCCGAATATGTTATTAAACATGGAAATCATTAATTGTATTAATAAGTTTAAAACTTAATAAAATACTTTGAGTTTGACTTGTATTCCCCCCTTGAAAACATTAAAAACACAAAAAAATGTAGGGGTATGAACTCACCGTTTGACGGATGATTCGAGCGGATGATCGGTTACGAGTGTTGAGTGTCAATTGAGGTTTCTCACTCAAGTGGATCCTAGTAACATATAGCAGCACATATGTGTATTAGATTTAGGTATTCCATGACAAAACATGACGGGAAATCACCCTAAATACTTGGAAATGCTTGTTGGGCCCTTATGTGATCAAACAAAGGAGGTGTATGGTCATTAGCGTGTGTGTGCGGCAAGGATGTGTGTGCGGTTGCACATAGGAGTGTGAGGCCGTACACCTTCATGTGATGAAGAACATGATGAACTTTGATGGTTAAGGGCTTAGATCAATGGGTCCTTCATGTATGATAAGCTAAGTGATGGAAAACTCACGTTTTTTTAGGCCTTGAGAGCGTTCTTGGATGAAGTTTTTAGAGAGAGAAAGTAGAGTGCAACCAAATAAAAGGAATGAGTGAAGGGGTCACCCTATATAAATAGGGATGAGTGTGCAGCTGGAGGATGGGTGTGGGGCCACACACTCGTGTGTGCGGCCATACACTCAGGTGTGCGGCCACACACTCGTGTGTGCGGCCATACACTCAGGTGTGCGGCCATACACTTGGGTGTGCAGCCACACACTCATGTGTGCGACCATACACTCGGGTGTGCGGCCACACACTCATGTGTGTGGCCATACACTCCTTTTGATTGAGTGTTTGGCCTATTTGCAACCCTAAATCGTAAACCAACCCATCCTTAATTCAAACTTTGGTTGTACAAGGCTTTAGATCACCCGAACAGGCTCAAAACAATGCTAAAGATAGCTGAAACGAGTTTAACATTGATAGAATTTGACTAAGGTACAAGACGGAAGTTTCGAGTTGTCACATAATCCCCCCGTTAGAGGGAATTTCTTCCCGAAATTCAAGAATAGAGTACAATCATGAACTTGGAAAGAGATGAGGATACTTCTGCTTCATTGAATCCTTGCACTCCCATGTGAATTCAGGACCCCGCTTGGCATTCCAGCGGACCTTCACTATCGGGATGCGACTTTTCTTGGTACGTTTGACTTCACGGTCCATGATTTCAATAGGTTCTTCCACAAAACATAGAATTTCGTCCAGATCGATCTCGTCGAGAGGAATCACAAGTGTCTCGTCGGACAGACACTTCTTTTGGTTCGATACGTGGAAGACAGGATGGACGTTGCAGAGTTCTCGGGGTAACTGGAGTTTGTATGCTACGGGATCGATCCTAGAAATGATCTCGAATGGCCCAATGTACCTTGGGTTTAGCTTTCCACATTTTCCAAAACGTACCATGCCTTTCCATGGTGAGACCTTCAAAAGAACGCGGTCACCGACCTGGAATTCCAAGGGTTTTCGTCGCTTATCGGCGTAGCTCTTTTGTCTATCTTGTGAGGCTTTCAGTCGTTCTAGGATTTGCACGATCTTTTCAGTCGTCTCTCGGATAATCTCAGGACCAGTGAGAGTGTTGTTGGGGACTTGATCCTTGACTAGCTGCGTGCCACCCACTTCAGCCCAACATAGAGGGGATCTGCACTTGCGGCCATAGAGGGCTTCAAACAGCGCAACCTTGATGCTGGTTTGGTAGCTGTTGTTGTAGGAAAATTCGACCAAAGGACGATGAGTGTCCCATGACGTGCCGAAGTCGATGACGCAGCCTCTCAACATATCTTCCAAGGTCTGAATTTTTCTCTGACTGTGTCCATCAGTCTGCGGATGATAAGCCGTGCTCATATCCAATTTAGTTCCAATAGCTTTCTGTAGTGATTGCCATAATCTTGAGGTAAACCTGCTATCTCGGTCGGAGATAATGGATACAAGTACCGCATGAAGTCGAACTATCTCTTGAATGTAGATCTGTGTGAGTCTCTCCATGTTGAAGTTTTCTTTGATTGGTAGGAAGTGGGCGAACTTCGTCAACCGATCGACAATTACCCAGATGGCATCGTGCCCACTCGGAGATCTGGGTAACTTGGTGATAAAATCCATCGTTATCCTTTCCCACTTCCACTCATGTATCTCTAGTTGATGGAGTAGACCTGAGGGCTTTTGATATTCGACCTTCACCTTGGCGCAAGTCAGGCACTTACCCACGAAGGTAGCGATCTCTGCTTTCATGTTCGGCCACCAATACAGTTTCTTGAGATCGAGGTACATCTTGTCCGAACGTGGGTGAATGGAGTATCTAGTCTTGTGAGCTTCATTCATTATAACCTCTCTGTAACCACCGAACTTTGGGGTCCATATCCGGTCCATGAGATAATAGACTCCATCTCCCTTGATCTCTAGGTTATTTTCCATTCCTCTCATGGCTTCACCCGACATGTTCTCTGGGTTTAAGGCTTCCAGCTGAGCCTCCTTGATTTGCGCGGATAAATGGGAATGGATAGTCATGGTCAGTGCCTTCACTCTACGACCTGAGTACTCTTTTCGGGTGAGGGCATCTGCCACCACATTGGCCTTGCCGGGATGGTAGCGGATTTCACACTCGTAATCACTGAGTAGCTCAACCCATCGCCGTTGCCTCATGTTTAGTTCCTTCTCGTCGAAGATATGCAGCAAACTTTTATGGTCAGTGAAGATAGTGTACTTGGTTCCATAGAGATAATGTCTACAGATCTTTAACGCAAAGACTACTGCTCCCAACTCTAAATCGTGAGTTGTGTAATTGACCTCGTGCGTTTTCAACTGTCTCGAGGCGTAGGCAATGACCTTTCCTCGTTGCATGAGCACACAACCTAAGCCCTGATTAGATGCATCACAGTAGACAACGAATTCCTCCGTCCCTTCAGGCAGGGACAAGATAGGTGCGCTGCATAGGGCCCGTTTCAACGTTTGGAACGCAGTGTCTTGCTTCTCACTCCAACAAAAGGGTACGCCTTTCTGAGTCAGAGTGGTTAAGGGTTTGGCAATTTTGGAGAAATTCAGGATAAATCTGTGATAATAGCCAGCAAGACCCAAGAATTGTCGGATTTCTGTGGGTGTCTTCGGTGCAGACCAATTCTCTATCGCTTTGATCTTGGAAGGGTCCACGTGTATGCCTTCTTTGCTAACCATGTGACTAAGGAAATTCACCTTCCTGATCCATAACTCACATTTTGAAAATTTTGCATATAGCTTCTCTGCCCTTAAGGTTTCCAGCACCTGCCTCAAATGTTGTTTATGATCGTTTTCACTATGCGAATAGACAAGTATATCGTTGATGATGGGATTAAAATAACTTTTAATCTATGAAGATCGATTAGATCTTGAACAAGTATATGAATATAAAACAGTAAAAAACGCAATAATAAGAACAAGAAAGCTTGAATCAAACGTGTCGAATGATTAAACAAAATCCTCAGAAGAGCTCGATTAAGAACATCAACTGTAGAGGATTAGAAGATTACAAGAACGATTAAAGAAAAATGTTGTACTCTGGATGAATCGCTATGTCGATAATCTCTAAAACGTTAACCTAATATGCATGCAAGCATTAACTTATATACAATACATAAAAGGCTCTCGGTTGGACAGGCCCAAACCGGAGTGTACATGGCTAAACTAACGAGCCCAAAAGACGCAACATCAAAATAAAACTTCAGCCCAACAATCTCCCCCTTTGCGTTAATTTGGAGCGAGACCTTCACTTTTTACTTGGGCCGGCAGCTGAAGCTGGTACCTTCTTCTTCACGGTGCTAAACAGACACTTGGTTATGGAGAGGATGGTCTGTCTAAACCGGATGTACCAATTGATCATATCATTGAAGTACTTGATGTCATTAGCCGAATTCTCTTTACACCGCTTGATAATTGATAAGACGTGCTCTAAGCAAGCTGTGGTGTAAAGGTGCTTGTCAGCTAAAGCGAAGAGACATTTCTGTCCTTCGGCTCTAGTGAACATTACTGAGTTTCGCCTCAGATCAATCTTACCCATTTGCATTTGATTTAGATCACTGGCCGATCCCACAGGTGCGACTTTCGGTTTCTTCTTAAAAACTGTGGCAACCTCCTGATCCATTAGGGCAACCTCCATGATATAGCAGGCCAACATCCTTTTGACATGGTCTATGATGGGACCATATTCAGATTCATCTGTCAGCAGGATATTGTACAAGACAATCCAGTCATGAGGATTCAGATTCGGCAGATCCGCCAGGGAGATAATGTGAGCAGTTCTTGCTGATCCACGAATGAGCTTGAACTTTACGTTTGTGAATCTCCCCACGGCATAAGGCTTCAGTACCCGAACATTGACAATCTTCTGGGCGCTCCAGGTGAGGTATTGAGGGCGAGCGGCCTCCAGGTAGAAGTCAATGAGCTCCCTGTCAAGCTCATCGTTCGGATGCGAGACTTCAAAAATGTTAGAGAAGGCGTGGAAGATGAACGCCTTTCAAGTCAGCGGCATATCAAACTGCGAATCGATAGAGTTGTTGCAGTCGAATGATATAACTGGCTCGAGCCATAATATGCTTGGAGTCTCTATGGCCTCTTTTATCATACGATCCCTGGTACAGGCAGGGAAGAGCAACTTTCGGCTCTCAAGGAGATCGTGGGCTTCTTTTTGCTTACGTTCGGCTTCTTCAGCCTCTCGCGCCACACGACTAGCATCGTCTTCAACATTGCGACTGTTCTTTCTTTTTAACATGTCGGCAATGGTCTCCTTGTCTTCATCTTCATCTTCATCTTCATCTTCTCATCTCCCCCTTGTTTCGGAATGGACACGAAACTCGGTAGGCCTTCAATCTTGCTTAAAAGGTCCATGGCCGGAGAGAGTTTTTCAGCGAGGGTGCGCCTCACCGAATGGTTTAGGATGGGGTCGTGTGCTTCCAGGATGTTTGATAATGCTGCGTGGACATCCGAAACACACGTCTTTATTACCTCCCTTTCGGATCGAAGAGCTTCCAATTGTTGCTGGGAGTTGGAAAGTTGCGTGCTCTTGACCTTAAGGGCGGTAGTCTTGCTCGCCAAGACGTCCATCAGAGAATTTTCAGCTGCAAGATCCTCTTGTAGCTTTGCCAGGCGGGCATCGATGGAGGCACGAAGTGCCGAGTTGTCGTCGCTAATATGTTGTCTGAGAGTAGCGAACGAAGACAGCTCCGTCGAGACAAACTTGGCCAATTGTTGAACAACTGGTTCCAGAGTTGTCTTAGTGGCGTCGGCGCTTTCCTGCATGGACTTCAGCAGGACGGAAGCGTCGTTGAATAGTTTATCGACTTTTTCGGTCGCTGCCTCACAGGCTCGGGTGGAGGCATCGATAACAGCAGTTGCTGAGGCCACCGAATCATGTTGAGCCCTGGAGAAGGCATCAACGATCTTCTGAAGGGCAGCTTCAGACAAAGATGACTGCTGGTTGGAAGAGGAGGCGAGAAGTTGATCAACCTTCTCGTTAAGCTCTCGGAGATGCTTCTTTGTCACTAGAGCATCATCCTCCTCATCACTCTGAACTTGAAACGGACTATAGTAGACCGAATCGAAGTTCATGTGATCACCACCAAGGTATTGATCGTCGCCATCGGAGGCATTTTCAGGAGATGGAGGTGGTGGTGAAGCTGGGTGTGTTGTGGTTGGTGTATTTGGAGGTTGAGTATGGGGTGGGGTAGTTTCGGGTGGTGGTTGAGTTTGGGTTTCGGTTTGTGGTGGTTCGGTTACTGGAGGGGTTTCGGTAACTGGTGGTGTTTCGGTTGATGTGGTGAATATTGGTGGAGGTATAGGGAATGAGGTTGGGGGAATAGTGGGGTTTATGGTGGGAATGGAAATAGGAATTGTTGGTGGAGGTGAAGGAACAGGAGATTGATGAAGTTCCATCTCTGGGGTTGGGGACCGAGGTGGTGTGTTGCCTCGTTGAGGAGATTCGTCTCCTTGTGATCCTTCAGAGTCCGAACTTCCACCTTCGGATTCGCTTGAAGAGGAGGGAATAACTAGCTTTCACTTCTGTTGGGTCTTCCTTCTTTTCGGCTGTGGGGATGAAGCAGCCTTCAGTTGTTTTCGCTTTTTGGGAAAAGGGCCTTTTGGAGCTTTGGCCGCTTGCTTCCCTTTGTCACCCTTTTTGCCCCTGTTGATCGGTTTGTCAGCATCATGAATCGATCGTAGCATGTCCGGTGTCAGTTCCCTCGGACCAGTTGGCCTAAACTCCTTGATCGTCTGTATCAGTCTGCTGTCAGAGGGCACATCGGCATACATTGTCTCCGGGATGGAGCCAATAAAGGAAAATTTCGATGCATCTGATACGATGATCTTCTTGGTATGGAACGTACCGATAGAAGACATCGATGCACCATCAGCAGTAGGAACGTTGAACTTGTCCATGGCCCATCTTGTTATCAAGATCCAGAACCGGGCCAACGACACCTCCGAGTGTCGGGATGAGGAAGAGAGGCTCTGAATGAGCTGTTGCCATAGGACAAACCCATAGTCCAGGTTTATCCCGTTGTACACCCCATACATTATCGATAGGAAAAGACGACTTGCACCGTTAGATCCTGAGCTCCTCTCTGACAAGCCCTTGAAAAGAACCGTAAATAGACCATTCCACTGGGGCGGCAGGAAAGACTTCTTAAACTTGGCGACGGAGGTGAGAACCTCTGTGTAGCCCATGTTGTAAAACATGTTGTACAGCATCCCAACCGGAATCGTCTCCGGGTTAACTCGCGATGGGTCAGCAGCAAACCCTAGCATAGTGCAGAAACGGGGGCAAGAAATCGAAGTTTTGTGTTCTGCCACTTCAAAGAATACCCGGTCGACAGCCTTGTTGTAGTAAGCCATCGCGTAGACCTGTGATAGAGCGACCATAGGCACAGTTTCAATTCTGGACAGTGCAGGTGCAAGCTGGGAGTACTTCAAGCATTCTATAACTGGCGACATGTAGGAATCATACGCCAGTGGGTTGAGATCAATGACCAGGCATTGCTGAGGACGGATGGGGAGGATCTGAGAAGTAGCGTGAACGGAAGAAGATTCAGCCATTGTTGCAGGTTGGAGAAGAGGATGAACAATAGATGGTTTATGAGTTTTTGCTCTTGAGAAATTGCGGAGGTAGTAAAGAGGTAAAAGGTTTTGTGGACGGCCTTTTATAGTGAGGGATTGGAGAGAGAAAGATCGTTTCAAATCTCTTATGGAAATACGAAGCGGGTTTTTTGAGTGACTGATTGGTGACAGTTGGGGCGTGCGATGATCACGTAGGAGAGAGAGTGTCAGTTTCCTAGGATTACGCCGCCCAATAAGCGCCGGTTCAGAGAGAGGAACCGTTTCCATTTCTACACGCGCCTGTAATGCTAGAGTGATGACGCTTCGATATCGCACACGCGTCCTTAAGTGTCAGAAAAAGCGCGGCCGTTTCAAATTCACGCGCCCTCCTTTTTACCGTCGTTTGAATTTTTTTCCTTTTAACTCCCGCCGAGTCAGCAACCTTTCGTCTTATCCCTTTTTAACGGCATTGTAGAATAAATGACCCACGTGGATAGTTTTGGACCACAACTTCATTATTAACCATCCAGTAATAATCCAGCCTGTAAAATAATTAGTAACGGAATTTTTTTTAAAATCTAGGATTTTCGCGCAAAGAGTGTAAAAGAAAAAGAAATAAAGCAACTTTTTTTTTTTTTGGATAATCTGTGATGTCAATAATGACACGAAACTGATGATCCCGGGCATGAATCTCTTCCTTCAAGGTCAAGAGAGACCTCAAAGTGTTAGTGTGGAATCCCGTTGAATTACGATCAAACATTTATTAATAAATGTTGAAAGGCTTCTTTTAATTAGGCTAATTAAGGATGGTTTCGCTTTGATTCATCAATTCAATTCTTGATATAAGAAAGAAAGTGAACAAAGTACTTGTGAGACCGGTGTAGTCTGTTGAACAAGTAGGTAGGAATTCATTTTGTATTGGCTAGGATAAATATAAAATCTCAGATAAAAAATTTAAAACTGGATCCCTTGGGAAGAAATGTTATGGTGTGTAACAATTTCATAGGAATCATGGTAAAGAAAATTTGAGATTTCATGAAGGTACATTCGTCAATTCATTGGTGAAAGCTTGAGCAAATTAATTGTTCACCGTCAATTCGTTGGTGTTGAATTTTGGGTTTCACTCAGCTCGTAGTGGCACGAAACTAAGATCATAAACACAGATGTTGTGTAACCATAAACCTCAGTGGTAGTTTCTGAGAGTCTCAAGGGTTACAGTGATGAAACGAATGTAATGGAGAAGTATAATGGGGATGGTGTAAGTAAACATAGTACCTCTGCTGCGAAAATAAGGACCAAGCAGGAAACTCTTAACTCATGTGAGAAGAGAGTGAGGTAGCTCACGATTAGAATAAATGAGTTAGCCTTATTGGGAAGACAAGGTTTGTGTATACCAGGTCATGAAGGCTATTATACAAAATCTTATGAGGCTTGGGACACATACAGCAGCATGCTTCTAGGGACACTTAAGTAAGTCATCAAATATATCCCCATAAACGAATGAGCACACAAAAAAAATTAAATAAAATATTTTTGGAGTTTTTGAAATTTATATAAAAAAATAAAAAAATAAAAAAATAGAAGAGAAAAAAAAATAAGACGTAAAATAAAAAAAACTGTGGAAAAAAAATGAAAAACCAAACCCGAACGTTCGGTTGGTTTCGGTTGGGAAAAAGATGAAAAACCGAACCCGAGCGTTCGGTTGGTTTCGGTTCTAGAAAATTTTGAAAAACCGAACCCGAACCTTCGGTTGGTTTCGGTTTAGGAAAATTTTGAAAAACCGAACCCGAACCTTCGGTTGGTTTCGGTTCCACAAAATTTTGAAAAACCGAACCCGAACCTTCGGTAGGTTTCGGTTTTGGAAAATTTTGAGAAACGAAGGAATTTAGATATACAAGAGATAAATACTTTTAACACAAAGAAAGACAAAATTGTACAAGAAATATACAACACAGAAAAACTACCTTTGAAATAATGAGCGAGTCAAATGGTTGAACCGAACCCGAACGTTCGGTTGGTTTCGCTTCTTACGATTGAGGTTGAGAGGTAGTGTGAGGTACTGACTCTGATTCCATCATACCTAGCCCTTGCAATATTTTATTGAATGATGCTTCTGGAAGAGCTTTGGTAAAGATGTCAGCCAGTTGATCAGTGGTTCTTACGAAGTGAACTTCGACATTTCCATCTTCCACATGATCTTTGATGAAGTGATACCTCAGTGCTATGTGTTTGGTTTTAGAGTGTTGCACTGGGTTATGACAGATCCTAATTGCACTTTCAGAGTCACAATATAGTGGGATCTTCTTCATATTGAGTCCATAGTCTCGAAGTTGACTTTGGATCCAAATCACTTGTGATGTGCAGGATGCAGCGGCAATGTATTCCGCTTCGGCAGTAGACAGCGACACACACGTTTGTTTCTTGGATTGCCAGCTGACCAACTTTCCATCAAGAAATTGACAGCCACCAGTTGTGCTTTTACGGTCGAGTCCACATCCTCCAAGGTCAGCATCAGAATAGGCTTGAACAAAGAAGCCTGAGTTGGATGGATACCATAGACCTAAGGATGTGGTTCGCTTGAGATAGCGTAAGATGTTCTTCACTGCAAGCATATGAGGTTCGCGTGGGTTTGCCTGAAATCTAGCACAATAACACACAGAAAACATGATATCAGGCCTGCTAGCAGTTAGATACATCAGTGAGCCAATCATTTGACGATAGAGCGTGATATCGACAGCCGGTTTATCTAGAGATGGAGTAAGCTTGGTGCCGAATGCCATTGGGACTTTGACTTTTGAGTCTCCCATCATTCCAAACTTCGCTAGGAGAGTCTTCGTGTAAGCTTCCTGATTGATAAAGATGCCTTCAGGTCCCTGTCTTATGTTTAAACCAAGGAAAAAGTTAATAGGACCCATTGAGCTCATTTCAAACTTAGTTTCCATCAACTTTCTGAATTCAGCTGTTAAGCTGGGATTCGTGGAGCCAAAGATGATGTCATCGACATAAATTTGAACTATCATAAGGTGGTTACCTTCCTTTTTGCGAAAGAAGGTTGGGTCAACCGAACCTTGTTTAAATTTAGACATCTTTAAAAATTTGGTAAGCGTTTCATACCAGGCTCTCGGAGCTTGTTTGAGGCCGTACACAGCTTTATCCAGAATATAGCAATGATTTGGATACTTTTCGTTCACGAACCCAGGAGGTTGCTCCACATACACAGTTTCTTCGAGTTCTCCATTGAGAAATGCACACTTGACATCCATTTGGAAAACCTCAAAAATTTTGTGAGCAGCATAAGCCAGAAATATTCTAACGGATTCTAGCCTAGCTACTGGAGCGAAAGTCTCTTCATAGTCTATCCCTTCCTCCTGACAATATCCCTTTACAACCAGACGAGCCTTGTTCCTTATAACATTACCTTCCTTGTCCATTTTGTTCCTGAAGACCCACTTGAGACCAACAACCGAAGCATCAGGTGGAGTTGGAATGAGGCGCCAAACTTTGTTCCTTTCAAATTCGTTCAGTTCGTCTTGCATTGCTTGAACCCAATCAGAGTGATCGAGGGCAGTGTTAATTGTCTTCGGTTCAACTTTTGATACGAATGAGTTAAACATACAAAACTCAACCTTTGAAAATAAGGATGTCTGTTTTGCCTTCAGTTGAGATCGGGTCAGAACCTTTTCAGATACAGCACCAACTACTTGAGAGATAGGATGATCTCTGGTCCATTTGGTAAGAGGAGGGTAATTCGGATCAAAGGTTGGGTCTAGTTCAGCGTCGATCATTTCTTCTGGCTCAGATTGGCTATCGTAATCAAGCGTCATATCATCATGCTCCCCCTCAATTGATGAGTCTTGAGAAACATGAGGTTCAGGGGTTTCTTGTGGTGCTGGACTTTCAGGCGTTGAAGCACCTTCATTTGGAGAGGCATCTTCGGTTGGTGAGGCACCTTCGGTTGGTGAAGGACCTTCGGTTGAAGTTGTAGAGCTTGGCTCCCCTTGGACTTGTGAGCTTGGCTCCCCCTCGACATGAGAACTTGGCTCCCCCTCGACTGAAGCACTGTTGGATGGAGATTCATTAGTGGGCGATTCTCCTTCATGCATTCTTCTTGCAGCCTCTTCGACAATCTGCTTCATATGATCAACTTTTTTGTCAGCTGCACCTGCTTCTGAGAGAGAAGCTTTTTCTGGTTCGTCAAAGAGTTCCAGAAATTTCTCGTATATATTAGCGATCGAGACTGTGACTTGGCTAGTTTGAGGAAAGATTTCCCTGGCAGTGTCTTCATTGGCCTTTAGCTTCTTGACATAGCTATCGTCAAAGGTCACATAGTATGTCTCTTCAATCCTTCTTGAACGTTTGTTTAGGACCCTGTACGCCTTGGATGTGAGTGAGTAACCCAGAAAAATTCCCTCGTCTGCTTTGACGTCAAACTTGTTGCGGTGTTCTTTAGAGTTAAAGATGAAACACCTTGAGCCAAACACGTGGAAAAATTTCACATTGGGCTTTCTGTTGTTTAAAATCTCATATGATGTGAGCGTGAATCGCTTGTTGAGATAGGACCTGTTCTGTGTAAAACAAGCAGCAGAAATAGCGTCAGCCCAAAAATAAAGAGGTAAGGAAGCGAAACTTAGCATAGTTCGGGCAGCTTCACACAAAGACCGGTTTCGCCTTTCGACTATTCCGTTCTGTTGTGGTGTGTATGCAGCTGAGAAATTGTGACTAATTCCCTGTTCTGCAAGAAACTCTTCAAACTCCTTGTTTTTGAATTCAAGACCATTGTTGCTTCTGATGTTGCGAACGACCTTCTTGAGCTGGACTTCAATTTGCTTGATAAACACTTTCAGCTTTTGAGTCGCTTCAGATTTGAGCTTTAGAAAGAACACCCATGTAAATCGTGAAAAGTCATCAACGATAACAAGAATATACTTGCTACCGCCGATGCTTTCGATAGATGAAGGACCACATAAATCGATATGAAGCAATTCGAGTGGTTCAACAACTTTTGTGTTGATTACAGATGGGTGACTTTGACGACTCTGCTTCCCCATTTCGCATCCAGCACATAAATGCTCTCTGTCGAACTTGAGCAATGGAAGACCCCTAACATGACCTCCAGTGACAAGTCGGTTGATATCTTTGAAATTGAGATGAGAGAGTCTTCGGTGCCACAACCAGCTTTCGTCGGATTGAGCTTTTGATAACAGGCATATGGCTGGGTTTCCTTTGATGGGTTTCATGTTTAGAGGAAACATTTCACCCTTTCGCTCTGACTTGAGAATCACCTTCTTTGTCTTTTTCTCTATGATTTCAGAACCTTCATCATCGAATGAGACTTTGAGACCTGTACCTCCAACAAGCTGAGATACACTGATGAGGTTGTGTTGGAGTCCTTCCACATAAGCCACCTTCCTTATAGTGAAGTCACCATTTGTTATCATTCCATATCCCTTTATGGTGCCGAAAGAATTATTTCCAAACTTGACGTTGCCACCATTTGCAAGAGATCTGTATTCCCTGAGTTCCTCTTTCCTCCCTGTCATGTGACGTGAGCAGCCACTATCGATGTACCATTCTTCGTCGAACTGCTCGTCACTTATAACCTCAAAAATTAAGCAGATTTAGGAACCCAAAGTTTCTTGGGTCCATGTGAGCTTTTCATGGGAACGGGAATTGTAAGAGAGATGTCAACTAGATATGTTCGTTTTATTAGAGTTGTTTCATCTTTCTTTTTAATGGTAAAGACTTTTATTTTGTTAGGATTGGGTGTGTTCGTTTCGGACTCTGGTTTGGATTCATTGACCTTCTGCTTTCCCTTTTGTTTAGCTGATGAATGAGGTTTTTGAGAACAAGCGGAATTAGCTTTAGAGCAAGATGGAGATGAATTGATGGGGGTAGAAGAACTAAAAGAACGAGAAGAGTTAGAATGAGAGGATTTGGATGGAGAGGACTTCCTGGCTGGTGACTCTAGGTGACCCTTTTGCTTTTGATCATTGGAGGGACTGACCTTCGAGTCTTGTTCTCTTTTGACTTCAGAACCGAACCTCTGCGTTCGGTTGGAGTTGTTCTTGGAACCGAACCTTTGGTTTCGGTTGAAATCCTCTTCAGAACCGAACCTTTGCTTTCGGTTGGTATTTTCTTATGAATCGAACCTTGGCTTTCGGTTGGTATTTTCTTGTGAACCGAACCTAGGCTTTCTTTCTGGATTGTTTTCATACTTCAGATTCTTGTCTTGGTGTGAGTAGTATGCATTCTGAGAGTGCCAGAATTGTTTCCTTTCAGAATGGTTTTTCCTGTATCTTTGGTTCCTTTCTATCTTCTTATCCCTCATCTGCTTAGGTTGATGATGAACGTTCGCTTTCGTTTTTGTTGTCTCCTTGGCTGGTTCCTTTTGAACTTCAGGAGTTTTACTTTGAGCCGAGGGAGCAGAGGGAATATCCGAAGAAGATCCAGTTTGCACTGAGGGAGTAGAAGGAATGTCTGAAGAAGTTCCACTTTGAGCTGTTTGAGTAGAGGGAATGTCTTCTTTTGCTGAACGATCATCCTCCTGAGGAATATCTTTCGAACCACTGGTGCTTAGCTCATTGAAATTATCCGGCTTGTTCAAAGGTTCAGGGATGTATCTTCCTTTGCTCATCCAAGAGGTTCTTTCAGATAAGCCAACGGTTTCGTTTGCATTATCTATTGGAGCTTCCCAGAAGAACTCATCGCAGCCATCAGCATTGTCTTCGTTCACAATAGCTGTGAGTTCCGCTGTTTGATGTTCGGTTACCCCAGTTACTTTGTATACTTGATTTGGGGTGGTCCTGACCTTTTGATACACAACTGCTTTCTCTACTAATTTCAGGAACTTTTGTTGGGACAATCGAGCAAACTCCACAGAATTTTCAGAAATTAGATTTTTGTGGTTTTCAGTTTCGCTTTTAACAAATTCTGAGCAGTCAACCGTATCCTCTACAGAAATTTCACTCATGTTTTCGTCCTCGTTAAGCTTAGATGCATTTTCAACATCAATTTTGTTTTCTGAGCTTACGTTGGCATTTAGAGAGTCAAATTTTTGCATGGTTTCGGTTCTCAGTTTAAGTCTGTCATTTTCGTCCAAGAGATTTTTGAGCATGTCCTTGTGGTCTTTGGATTTAATGAAGGACTCAATTTTGTCCAGTCCATACATGTAGGTCGGATTGACATCATCAGACGATATCACACTCTCACAATTGTAGGCTTCGGCATCGATTTCATCCTCCTTAAACTCTAGGAAGGGTAAAATCATGCGATGGATCTTTTGGCCTATCTCACAGTCTAAGTGAAGTTGAGTAATATTGGAATATAAACGTTTAGCAATTAAACAAAAAACATTTCGTTGTTTTAACAATTTTAAATTGTCTCTCTGCAAATAAATGTTTTCGTCTTTAACTTTAACTAATTCCGACTCTTTTAACTCAATCCACATTCGCCGCTCCTCACTCTTCGACGCCGCCGTACTTAATTGATCAGTCAGGTTAGAATTGGTGACTCGAGTTTGAGTTAAGCTACTATCTAAATGAGAAATTCTTGTATTAACATTTTTTAGTTCTTTCTCATATGAGGATGGTGGTACTTTAGATGAAATAAAAACAGATTGTACCTTCTTTATCAGTTCATCGAGCTCATTGAACTGCTGGCTGAGTGGTTTGGCCGTAAAGCACATATCCTCTTGTACCTTCGGTCCATCGCTTCCTCCATCGGTGCTGTATCCCCTCATTTGAGATACGTCAGTCACCATGAAGCATTTTCCTCCACTGCTTTCCTCCTTAGCCACATACGCCTTTCCATGGGTAGGCTTCCTTACTGCTTCGTCTTCTGAGTCAGTAGACCAAACTTCTGTGCTACCGAACTCATCGTCATTAACCGAACCCTACACAATAAGAGCATTAATAGAAAGGTTAGCGGTAGACTTCTTCTTTCTCAACTCATCCAGTCTCTTCTGCAGCACGACTTCCTCATCATTTCCATCGTCCTTTTCAGCCATCTTCTTAAGAACACAGTCCTTAGCATAGTGGTTCTTGCCACCATAGTAGAAGCAGCTTACTCCGGAATCGCCATCTGCCTTCGGTTCCTTCTTTGGCTCATCAGCCTTCGGTTCATTGTTCACCTTTTCAGAGCTGTAACTCCCCTGCCAGTTTCGGTTTTTGTTGCTGGGGAATCTCTTCTTGATGAACCTCTTAGGATTGGACACCATCATGGCATAATCCTCAGACGTGAGGTCATATTCCTCCAAGTTGAGCTCTTCATCCTCCATCACAGCTTTACTTTTAGATAGGAGGGCCAACGAACCAAGACTAGAAACGACGTTCTTCTCTTGCACCACAATCTTCTCTTGGGACTTGAGAATACCCACCAGTTTCGCCAAAGAGTATGATTTAAACTGCTCATGGGCTTTGACTGTGGAAACCACTGTTCTCCACTCAGACCTCAGTCCGTTCAAGAAAGTAACCTTCTGTTCAATAAGCTTCCTTTCAATGTCGTGTTTGATCATCTTGCTGAGAAGATGATTGAAGCGATCAAACGTCTGGGTCACCGTTTCTTCGGCCCCTTGCCTGAATTCTCCAAACTCAGATAGAAGCAAGGTTTGGATAGAATGTTCAAGATCTTCGTCTGTGGAATACAGTTCGCGAAGTCTGTCCCATACTTCCTTCGCCGTAGTGCATGAGCTGACCAATCTGAATGTGTCGGACTGAAGTGCGAATCTTATCAACCTTAATGCCTTAATATTGCACTGGAATTTGTCTTTTTCATCTTGTGCAATATCCTTCACGTCCTTAAGCAGATCGTTGTACTCTTTTTGCGTCTTAATGTTTTTGGATGTTGCAGAATGAGAAAACGGTCCATTGATGATGGCTTCCCAGATGAGGTAACCATTGTCCTCCATCCAATCACGTAGTCTTCAAAATGATGCGCCCATACTTCATAGTCATGGGTGTATAAGATTGGAATCTTTGTTGTCGAACCGATGCTGTTGGAAATATTAATAGGGTTTGATTGCGTCGCGTCCATTATGATTGTAAATAACATGTTCAAAGATCAGACTTGTAATAAAGCAGATTAGGGCAAAACAATAAATATCAAGATACGTCAATTAAGATGACGGCTCAATAAATATCGATGATTGCGGAAAAACCCTAATGGAAATCTTTTTCACAGAAAAGATGTGTATCGATTACAAAGCCTCCCGCTCTGATACCAATTGATGGGATTAAAATAACTTTTAATCTATGAAGATCGATTAGATCTTGAACAAGTATATGAATATAAAATAGTAAAAAACGCAATAATAAGAACAAGAAAGCTTGAATCAAACGTGTCGAATGATTAAACAAAATCCTCAGAAGAGCTCGATTAAGAACATCAACTGTAGAGGATTAGAAGATTACAAGAACGATTAAGGAAAAATGTTGTACTCTGGATGAATCGCTATGTCGATAATCTCTAAAACGTTAACCTAATATGCATGCAAGCATTAACTTATATACAATACATAAAAGGCTCTCGGTTGGACAGGCCCAAACCGGAGTGTACATGGCTAAACTAACGAGCCCAAAAGACGCAACATCAAAATAAAACTTCAGCCCAACAGTTGATGAACACAATCATGAACCTGTCTAAGAAAGGGCGGCACACCCGATTTATCAGGTCCATGAATACTGCCGGTGCGTTGGTCAGACCAAAGGGAATTACCACAAACTCATAGTGTCCATAGCGAGTTCAGAATGCTGTCTTGGGCACATCATTCTCGTGAACTCGCAACTGATGGTACCCTGATCTTAGATCGAACTTTAAGAAATAACTGGCTCCCTGAAGTTGTTCGAAGACATCGTCGATCTTGGGTAAGGGATATCGGTTCTTGATGGTTGGCTTATTTAGCTCTCGGTAGTCAATGCACATCCGAAAGGATCCATCCTTCTTTTTCTCAAATAAGATTGGAGCTCCCGAGGGTGAGGAACTCGGCCTTATGAATCCTTTGCTGATCAGCTCATTGAGCTGGCTGGATAATTCCTGCATTTCCGCTGGCGCTAAACGGTAAGGAGACTTAGCTACAGGAGTAGCTCCGGGGATCAAGTCGATGCGAAACTCGACTTGACGCTCGGGAGGAATTCCTGGGAGATCTTCAGGGAAGACATCAGGAAAGTTGCAGACTTCGGGGATGCTCTCGAGGTCTTTACCCTCTTGTGTCTCATTAACGACATGAGCTAGAAACGCATGGCATTCCTTCCGCAGGTACTTCTGGGCTTTGATGCACGAGATGATACGAAGTTTTGAACTAAGTTTATCACCATAAATCATAATGGCTTTGCCAGAGGGAAGCTTGAGGCGAATAGCTTTTTCGAAACAAAGGATATGAACATGATTGGGGCCCAACCAATCCATACCGATAATGAGATCAAAACTCTTAATAGATACATGCATAAGATTGATAGGAAAGGAATGATTTCCTAAGGTAAGAGTACAGCCTATGAATATATCGTTCGCAATCTCTTTCTTTCCATTAGCCATCTCGACGATGAACGTTTCGGTTAAAGGATGGGATTTACATTTGATTAGATGTTTGAATGCATGTCTAACAAAACTCCTCTTCACACCAGAATCGAAAAGAATGCATGCATGAGAGTTGTCAAGGAGGAACGTACCCGTAACAACGGTAGGATCAGCGACTGCTTCCTCCTGGCCCATTGCTAGCACCCTTCCTGCATTGCCACTTGTTGTCTCTTTGGGGATGTTTCTTTTGAAATGTCCAAATTCTCCACATCCATAGCAGGCTTGGCTGGCACCCGCTCCAAGAGTCGGATTGGTTGGTGGAGCTGGTGCTCAGCAGTATCGGGTCATGTGTCCCTTCCTTCCACAGTTGTTGCAATTCAAATCACAACAGGGTCCGTGATGATGAAAAGTACACTTGATACACAAAGGTAGTTTCCCTGAATAACCACCGGTAGGAGCTTGGGTGGTTGGAACAGCAGTGGGAGTAGCAGTAGGAGTAATAGCAGCGTGGACTGCCACTATTTGTTGCTTCTTGGAGGGCTCCTGCGAAGACTGACCCTTGTGTTTGTTCCAAAATTTCTTCTTCTTCTCACCACTCTCCTTTTGTGGCTCGGAGATAGCTGCCACCTCAACCAGATCGATTCCATGATCGATTAGAGTCGGTGTCAGATCCTTTGTGCTTTCGAAAGTAATCGGCCTAGCAGCTAAGACATTCCCTTTGGTTGGTTGCGTTAGTCCCAAAATTTACCTCTCGATTTTCTTGCTTTCCAGGGTGACCATTCCCGGACAGAGGAGAGCCAGATCACAGAATCTCGCGGTGTAGACAGCGATGTCGGAACCCTTCATCTTCAAGTTCCAGAGTTCGTGCTCCAACTTTTGAACTTCGCCCCTCTGGAAGTATTCTACAAGCATGAGTTCCTTCAGTCTTTCCCAGCCCATGGAATTAGCCACTGGCAGGGTTAGGGTTTTGACTCGACTATTCCACCAGGTCAAAGCTCTGTCGGTGAAGGTGCAGGCGGCAAACTTCACCTTGTTTGGTTCAGAATAGACGCAAATTTCGAAGATGGATTCGATCTTCTCGAACCATCGAGTCAAAGCGACGACACCTCCATTTCTGTCGAAGGATTTGGGTTTTGCAGTCATGAAGTCTTTGTAGGAACACTCTTTTTGATGTCCCTGACTGCCACCTTGTCTCTGAGGGTCGGTTCCACCCCCAACCCCACCAGCATTCACTTGTGCCATTGCTGCAGTCACGGCAGCTGTAACTACTGCTGAAACATGAGAGGGTCGAACTAAGGAGGTGGTGGTGGTGGCGGAGTGTCGTCGTTCCTTCTGATGGGTTTAGGTCGGGGAGGCATCTTGTTCTAGAAACAATCAGGAAGAAGAGGATGGTAAGTCCTCGAGATTTATAAAAGTAATATATATCTCATCCTAATAATAATAGTGTTCTACCCAACGATAAGCACATAAAGTTTACTAATGCAAGTATGTTATCGCTTAAGAAAGAAGAGGTGGCAACACTTAGAGTGAATCTGTATGCTGGGTTTGACACTAGCTAAAATACTCCTGTAGTATTTTACGTAAGATGATTTTGGTAAGTTTTAGGCCTGCTGTAACACCACAATCACTCCCAAGCACATGTTGGTCATGTCTAGACTGAATATAGTTGATTAGGCTATATTCACCCTAGACATGATTACATAACTTTCGAGGTTTAACCTCAGTGTCCAACATCCAAATACTTTTGTTTTGTTCTACTTAGGACATAGATTCTGATACTCGGGTATGCTTATATACTTGTATTTTTGAAAGTATACTTTTAGTTTAGAGCACTTAAGCCCCATAATATTTATAGTTGTATACCATGTAAGGTTCGGTATACTTAGTTCACTTTAAACAAGGGCTCTGATACCAATCTGTCACACCCCGAAACCGTGATGGTGGAAACGTTTCGGGGTGGAGGACGTCATGCGTAGTATCACAACATTTGTATAGCAAGCATAGTAAACACAACCAAACATTGAATACATATGAAAAATGTTTACATCAGTTTGAAACTTGTTTTAAATACATCAAAAGTATGTATAATATAGAAAACATGGCTCTTATTGCTCCGGCTTCACCGAATTCTTGGAAGTACCTGTCTACTAATTCCCTGAGAATACAAGCTGTTTGAAAAATATCAGCATAAAGCTGGTGAGTTCATAAGCATTTAGTTTCTAGAGAAAAATGTTCTTTGATTCTTTTGAAAAGTGTTCCTCAAGAAAATCTATATTTTCTTATGAAAGGTAGTGTTGAAAGAGTATTTATTAGTAAAAGATAAACCATCAGTTTTAGAAATCATGTTATCCGTCCTAGAGGTAGAGATGCCAGTTTAGAAATCCCTAAATACTATCTGTATATATAAGTAGTTTTATTACTCAAAATAAAACTCATGAAGGGTAGAGTCCGTAAAAAAAGTTAGTTTATAGTTATTTGCGAGTTGTATAACCATACTTGATATGACCGAGAGACCTTTAGAATGTTCTTCAGGCATTAAGCTAAATGACATTTGTTCACCACAGGCGTGCCCGCCTAACTGTAGCTAGCAGTTCTGGTGTGGGATTGTCAGTCCCGAATAGATCTATTCACAAATCTCACGCTCTCCCTTCAGGAGACTCTGGTTATACTGAAAGGATTTATCCCTGTACACCTAAGGGTACAGTATTGAAGTAGCGCCTCACAATTCGGTATAATTTAGTTCACTAGCGGGAAAACAGTATAAAGCAATAATTATTCTTGAATAATTGTACTTTATACTCCTATGAAAATATATAACATAAACTAAATCTGCCATAGTTTATACATATTCATTTATGAAGTCTGATTTGGTAGAGACTGCCTAGAGTGTTATCCCAAACTATACCCATTATATTTTATTAGAGTTGATATAGAAAATGCTTTGTAAAAACCTTTCTGATGAAGTTAGATATCTAAATCATATTACAAAAAGGGATAAAATATCTGAATATGTTATTAAACATGGAAATCATTAATTGTATTAATAATTTTAAAACTTAATAAAATACTTTTAGTTTGGCTTGTATTCCCCCCCTAAAAACATTAAAAATACGGAAAAATGTAGGGGTATGAACTCACCGTTTGACGGATGATTCGAGCGGATGATCGGTTATGAGTGTTGAGTGTCAATTGAGGTTTCGCACTCAAGCGGATCCTAGTAACATATAATAACACATATATGTATTAGATTTATGTATTCCATGACAAAACATGACGGGAAACCACCCTAAATACTTGGAAATTCTTGTCGGGACCTTATGTGATCAAACAAAGGAGATGTATGGTCATTAGGGTGTGTGTGCGGCCAGGCTGTGTGTGATGAAGAACATGATGAACTTTGATGGTTAAGGGCTTAGATCAATGGGTCCTTCATGTATGATAAGCTAGGTGATGGAAAACTCACGTTTTTGAGGCCTTGAGAGCATTCTTGGATGAAGTTTTTAGAGAGAGAAAGTAGAGAGAGAAAGTAGAGTGCAGCCAAATGAAAGGAATGCGTGAAGGGGTCACCCTATATAAATAGGGATGAGTGTGCGGCTGGAGGACGGGTGTGCGGCCACACACTCGTGTGTGCGGCCACACACTCATGTGTGCGGCCATACACTCGGGTGTGCGGCCACATACTCATGTGTGCGGCCATACACTCGGGTGTGCGGCCACACACTCAGGTATGCGGCCATACACTCGGGTGTGCGGCCACACACTCATGTATGCGGCCATACACTCGGGTTTGCGGCCACACACTCATGTCTATGGCCATACACTCCTTTTGATGGAGTGTTTGGCCTATTTGCAACCCTAAATCTTAAACCAACCCATCCATAATTCAAACTTTGGTTGTACAAGGCTTTAGATCATCCAAACAGGCTCAAAACAATGCAAAAGATAGCTGAAATGAGTTTAACATTGATAAAATTTGACTAAGGTACAAGACAAAAGATTCGGGTTGTCACAGGCAGGGACAAACCTATAATTTCATGTTTAGAGTTCATTAGGGTGTCTCTAATGAAGAGGATATGCAATGACATGAAGGCAATGAAGAAGGCTAAAGGTCCACTAACACCTACAACAACAGACATCCTAGATGCAAAGAAAAAAGGTGCTTCACAATATATTGATAGGTGGAATGGGGCAAACAAGTATCAAGTCACTAGAGCATTGCAAGACCAGCATGTGGTGGATGTTAGGAACCAAACATGCGCTTGCAGAAACTGGGAATTAATGGGAATACTTTGCAGGCATGCAATTGCAACTCCGAATGAAATGAGCAAAGACCCTGAGGTTGAGCTTGACATTTATAAGTGGGTACACAAGGTGTATTGGCTAGAGACATGGCAAAAAGCTTATTCATTTAAGGTGGAACCAATTAAAGGGAGACCCATGTGGCCTAAAAGTAATTGTCCAACAAAGCTAATCCCTTCTCCACATCGCACTCATGTCGGATGGCCTAAGAAAAAAAGAAGACAAAGTGAGGGTGAAGGGTTAAGCAAAAGGCAGAAGGCAAGTCAAGGTGATGGAGTCAATGAGATGCAAGGAGAACATTCCCAAGGGCAACAAATGATGAAGTGTAGAAGCTATCAAGGAAACATATTATTGTTACTTGTTGCAAATGCCAAAATAAGGGACACAGCTCTAGGACCTGTAAAGGGCATGGTTGGAATCAATCTACGAAGTGATTTTGGTTGTTTGTTGTGGTGCAATGACTATTTAGTTGCTTGCTGTTCAAAACTGTTTGTTTTTGAAAAAAAATAGTTATGGTTTGATTATGTGGTTATGTATGGTGCACAGACACTTGTATGCTTATCTTCGTAATGGTTTTTGGTTCCACTCATGTGGTTAATGGAATGTGCATTTTGGTCAATTTAAGACACGTATTTTGGTAATGTACTTTTGTTACATTTTGGTTCTACTTATGTGCTTATATTTGACAATTGATACACATTTTCGCACTTGAATACCATTTATATCATTAAAAACATTGGAATTCATTACAAACATGACGAAGTCAAATTACAACAAAATTATACCATTTTTACTTAATCAACAAAAATCCCCACATTTGTCTAACCCTATCCCTTACATAGACCAAATACTAAAGATAACAATCACAAACATAAACCAACTTGCACATAAATACATCTTCAGCTTGAAACCTTCATCCTTCAATGCATCACACCTTGCCTCCAACATGTTGTTCCTGCTCAAAAGTCCATTGTATTGTTCCTGTATCATGTTGATACTTCTTACCAACCCATTACATCTTTCCTCCAACGTATTTATGTTTCTTAGAAGACCAGGTATGATGGTTTTACTCCTAGCACACATAGGCGGGTCAACCCACCCGATAAACCCACAAACAGAATCCTTAGTAAGGCAAGCATAAAACCTCCTTCCGGGATTTAGTGGTGTCGAAGACGTTTTCACCAAAGCAAGCTTTCCATAAAAACAAACCACCATTGTTCGATTGCAAGTCAGGAAGGAGAAATGGAAAAAAATAGTCGTTGGGGAAGAACAGTTAAGAACGTTAGGGAAGAAGATTTGTTGGGGAAGAAGCTGGGAAAAGAAAACGATATATAAAGGATGTTTTATTTTTCCATATGCAAAAATGGTACCTGTAAGTAAAAAGACAGAAATACCCTCACGTGCAAGGCACGTGAGGGGGTTAACAGATTCTTTTTAACGGATGTTAAGTATAGGGACTATTCTCACAAATAAACCATTCCAAAAGGACCACAAAACCAAAAAACTCATGGTTTGGACCAAAACCCTAAAAAATTGCATACCACAGGGACCATTTTTGAAATTAAGTCTATTAAATAATTAAATAAGATAATAATTCGACTTATTTTTAAAGCGTCTACATATTAAATTTATTTTGTTTATTTAAATTTTAGACCTCATATTTTCATTAATGTCAAATTTGGAATTATATCTTACTTATTTGTACTAAACTTAGATGGTAAATCATTTCTTGGTGATGGGAGGCCAACAAGCCTACCTCACAAGAGTATATATATTTTGGTTCTAAAATAATTAAAATAAAAAAACCCAATTAATTTCTTAGGCTATTTAAACTTTATTCCATGATGGTTTTTGAACATAATATTTTTTAATATAAGTTAATCGTTTATTTGTAAGTAGAGTGAATTACTGAAATCGTCCCTATGGTTTGGTTAAAATTGCATGTTTGGTCCCTAACTTTTTTTTGCACTTGCATCGTCCCTGTGGTTTGATTTTGTTGCGTTTTTCGTCCCTATGGTTTGGTCAAAATTGCACGTTTGGTCCCTAACTTTATGTATGTAAGGGACGAAAAACGCAACAAAATCAAACCACAAGGACGATTCAAGTGCAAACAAAAAGTTAGAGACCAAATATGTAATTTTGACCAAACCATAGGGACCATTTCAGTAATTTACTCTTGTAAGTATTTTATAGATGATAGTTTTTGAACTTTTATGCTAACATAAATCCAAAAAACTAGAAATATTATTTGTAGTTAGACATAGAAATATATTAAAGAAATTTATTTTCTAAAAAATATATTACAATCTTTATGATGTAGTTTTATAAATATCATAAT
The DNA here is from genome assembly GCF_051521515.1 of Lactuca serriola. Taxonomy (NCBI): domain Eukaryota; kingdom Viridiplantae; phylum Streptophyta; class Magnoliopsida; order Asterales; family Asteraceae; genus Lactuca; species Lactuca serriola. The sequence continues at coordinate 143,168,279 of NC_136408.1, read as the reverse complement.
TATACGATCAATGTTGAAATATATTAAAAATAGACATTTTCATATATAGTAAAAGTGGTTTTTTGCAAACATACATAATATGGGTGTTTCTAATGATAATAATAGACAAATAATAAAATAAAGAGTAAATTATACCAATGGTTCTTGTAGTCTGTGTAAGTTTGTATGTTTGGTCTTTAAATTATTTTTTTAACTTGAAATGTCATTGCATTTTGATTTTTGTTGCGTCTTTTATCTTTAAATTATTCCTCGACCAGATAACCGAGATGAAAATACATTAGATTCAAATAACTAACAACTTACTTATACAAAATATATAATAGTATTATTTTTTTTCTTAAAACTAATGAAAAAAATACTATACAAATTACATAAGCAAATAAGACTTTCATAGGATGCATTTCATAGATGAATTTCATATTAAAACTAAGGAAAGAAGATCATCACCAAAAACAAAGTATTCACCGAATAAAAACATTTGACGCCTATGATAGAGAAAACATATATTCAATTACTCGCCAATAGAAAAATGAATCGTTGCTCGGAACTATTCATTGTAAAAGACTATTCGTTGTCGCTGCATCACGCGGGTACACTATATATATATATATATATATATATATATATATATATATATATATATATATATATATATATATATATATATATATATATATATATATAAGGACAACTAAGGCCCATTTCACATGTATATTATTTACAGGCCCAATAAGCACGCAAGGAGTATCCAAGGTCCATCGAGCATGTAAATGGGTCAACAAAGTCCAATAAACATGTAAAGAGTATATAGGACCTATCAAACATATAAATGGGTCAATAAGGCCCAATAAACATGAGAATGACGTAAATAGCCCGTTTATTATTATATTGCTGGTTTTAGCTCAATAGTTTATCAAAATTACGTAAAAGGTCCACTTTTTGTAAAAATGACTTTCTTGGCCCATTAAGCCGAAAATTTACATTTAGGGCACATCTTTGGTGAAAATAACATTTTAGGCGCCTTTTAAGAACGGAACTTGCATTTAAGGCTAGTTTTTGTAAAAATAACATTTTTAACTCCTTTTTTGTCAAAATATCATTTTTGGCTTGATTTTTATGAAAATGTGCATTCTTGGCCTATTTGTAAATAATTTTATCTTTTTCGCCCAAGTTCTAACAAATTCATATTTTTAGTCTTTCTTAGCAAAAATTTACATTTTTGACACAACTATGTTGAAAATGACACTTAAGCCCACAAAAACCCAAAAAGTCACCATTTTTGTCCCAAGGCCATGAGAAGCCCATATAAGCCTCAATTATGAAAATTTTTACATTTTTAGTCCTTGTAGGGTCTCAAATGTCATAACTAACCATGTTTAGAAAAAATAATCCTTTTTGACCCCTACTAACCGTGAGTTACATGAATATACCCATTTTTTGGGTCATTTTGTCACTTTTGGCCCTCTTATGCAATTTTCATAGTTTTAAGTAACTTGTATGTATCTTAAAACCATTTTCTTGTAAGATAAGTTGAAATAAGTGTTATGTTCTATAAATAGCATCATCTTTTAGTAGATCTTTAAGTTCATTGAGTTTATAACACATAATCACATATAGAACATGAAAAACACACAAAATCATGCATACATGCATAGATCTACACAAAACAACTTGTATTCTCCCCCAAAACATAGTAAAAACCGAAAATAGGGATATGAACTCACTTTGGGTTGTTGTTTTCGGTCTTGGATGAAGATTGGGAAGGATCTCGGCCCTAGAATCTTTTTTGAGAGGATCCTCGAAAGTAGGATGATTCTAGGAGGATAACAGAAGATTTGTGATGTTTTGATGAAGATCTAAACATAAGATGGATTTATTCAACTTAATGGTGAAGTAACTTACCCAAAAGTGATGAACTTTGGTGAAAACTTGTTGTAAATCCACACCTCCTCACGTTTTTCTTTTAAAAAGAATGGAGGAATTCTTATGCTAAAGAGGGAGAATGTTTTGAAGAAGTTTGGATGAAGAAGGGTGGTGGGAGGTGGCTTTGGTCGTGAATAAGAAGAAGAGAGAAGAAGGAGAGAAGTGTTGAAATGATGTTGCATGGATGTATGTGATTGCCTTGATATTTGTTGTATATTTGCATGGAAGCCCACCATACAAAAATTAGGTGGCACTTAGTCAGTAAAACAAATTTTTTTCCTTTTTTTTTTCTTTTTTTTCTTTATCTTTTGGATATGGGCCTTGAATGAGGAGAAAGAAAGAGAGAAAGAAGTGTTTGGGCCTACATTGGACACATTAGAAATTTTTGGCCCAATAAGAAGGTTCTCGGCCCATTAGGCCCTTCTTATGGGTTCACGGCCCAAAAGTGGTGAAAGGATGGGGTTTACGACCCAATTGCAACGAGAAGATGGGTTTACGGCCCATTATAGTTCAACAGGGTGGTTAACGACCCATAAAGGCCCATGGGAATAAGTGAGTTATTTTGGGCCCAACTTGGCCCAATTGCTATGGTTTGACGAATGTGGGCCCAACTAGAGCCCAAATGGGCTTCATTGACGCAAAATCATCAAATAAAATGTTTACTGGCCCATTAGGCCCAATAACAGGATCGTAGTCCATACTAAATTCGAACTAGGATATTTATGGTTTCAGACCCATAATTAAGTATATGAGATGCATTGTATTAGGTTTTGAACTTCACTTAGGAGTTTTGATTCAAATGGATGATTTTGATTGAGCATAGAGTCTGATATCCACTTAGATTACAAGTCTTACAATAGGTGATGTTTACAAGAGGACAAAATTTCATTGCTAAAAATGCTAGTTGTGACAATAACAAGGAAGTTTCTAAAGAAGGATTTTTCTCAAATCAAAGCATTGTCGAAAATAATCTCAAAAAACACAAAGCTATTTTTCAAAGACAAAAACCTCAAAGAAAAAGGGTTGTTAAAACTGTCAAACCAAAAGAAGAAAAACAATCAAATGAACCCGTTTTTCAAAATTCAAAACAAAAGGGTCACAATTTCAAAGAACAAATTGAAAAGATTTCAAAATAACATGGAATTTCGATGACTAAAGCTAGAAAGAAGGTTTATTGGCAAAATATTGAGTCTCAAAAGAAGCAAAGTGTTTTGACAAATAAATCGTCTGAAACAATTGAGTCTAAATCAGATCAAACAAAATCTCAAAACAAATCTTTTGTTAAAAAACCACTCGTTCAGAATCAAAAAGATTTGTCAAAAAGTCAATCACAAGTTTCGAAGTCCAATTCAAAACCTAAACAAAGAGAATTTTGTAAAACACTAACAATCAAAGAATTTTGTTCATTATTCTCAAAACAAACGATTTTCACAAAATAATTTTCAAAGAAATGGTTTTCAACCAAATGAACAAAAGAAAATTTCACAATTTACTAAACAACAAAGATTTTCGAATGGTTCACAAATTTTTCATCACTCTAATGTTGGTTATCAAAAACACTTTCAAAATCGTTTCCAATCACAAGTCAAATCTAATTTTCCAAAACATCAATTTGAAAAGTTAAATGTCAATGCTAAGAAAAATGTGATGTTTAAACACACCCAACCTCAATTTCCCAATCCATCTTCAAGAAACCAAGTAATGTTTCATTTTCAAAAGGAACAACCAATATCAAAAACATCAATCACTAGTTGGAAATGAAAGGCAAAGTTTATCAAAATTTGAAGTTTTAACAAGAAGAAATCAAGGCTGCTTATGAAAGTTATTTGAATGAGTCTTCTAATGGAAGTACATCATCAAAAGAGTCGAATCCATCTATTCGACAATGGAAAGCTGCTCCAAAAACAAAAGTTGATGTGAAATGAACTGAGAAGGTTAAAGGGAAAGTTTGTGTTGATTCTAAACCATCAAATGATTTTATTTCACTACCTTCCTCTAACGAAGTGGACTTAATTGATAGTTTGAAATCAAAAGTTCGTAATTGGATTTTAGGATCCTCATTTCATCATGCATTTTGCTCTAATAACCAATGACACAAACAACCTTGGGGACCTAAATTCTTTCACTGATTGCAGGTTTTGTGTGACGAGAAATATGATGACAAATGGTACATTGATAGTGGTTGTTTCACATGACTGGAAAGGAGGAAAACCTTAGAGATATTCGATGTTTGGAAGATGCTGGAGTGGTGAAGTTTAGAAATAATAACAAATGCAAAGTAAAAGAGGTTTTACTCAAAAGAGGTGTGATTTCGAACATAGACACAAAAGAGGTTTTACTCAAATCAAAAAGAAAAGGAGATATGTTTACTCTTGACATCAAACCTATTGTAGGTGTTCCCTCAATTTTCTTACTTTCGAAAGCATCATCAGACATCAGCTGGCTATGGCATCGAAGACTTTCTCACTTGAGCTTCAAGAATTTAAATAAATTGGTCATCAATGATCATGTTCGTGGTTTGCTTGTATTAAAATTTGATAATGATACTTTATGTGCAACTTGCGAACAACGGAAGAAACATAGACAAGGTCATCCGATTGTCGTTGATTGAAGATTGTTGAACCACTGGAACTTCTTCATATTGACCTTTGTGGTCCTTCGACTGTTGAAACTCTAAACAAAAAGAGGTACATCTTGGTTATTGTTGATGATTTTTCCAGGTTTACTTGGGTGTATTTTTTTCGGTTAAAATCAGAAAAAGCTCAAGCAATCATCGATTTTATCAAGCACATAGAAGTGAGTTTAAAGAAAAGGGTTCGTAAGATCAAGAGTGACAATGGCTCTGAGTTAAAAAACAAGGTTCTTGAGTCGTTCTTAACCGACAAAGATATTTCTCATAACTTTTCCCCTCCTTACGCACGTCAAAAATGGTCTTGTCAAAAGAAGGAACATAACTCTTTATGAAGAAGCAAGAACTATGCTTATATATGCGAATCTTCCACAATATCTTTGGGCTGAAGCCGTTTCGACAACTTGTTTTACTCAGAATAGATCTTTCATTCATCATCATTTTAATATAACCCCTTATGAAAGCATTAACAATAGGAAACCAAATGTTAAATTTTTCCATGTTTTTGGTTGCAGATGCTTCATTATGAATCTCAAGGATAGCCTTTCGAAGTTTCAGCCAAAAGCTGACGAAGGGATATTTCTGGGATATTCTCATAATTCTGTTGCATACAGGGTGTTAAACAAACAAACCAGATAAATCGAAGAAACTTTTAATCTTAATTTTGATGATCATTATGTTAAAAGAATTGAAAATTTCTTTGAACAAAAACCAATTATGAATGAATCAAATGATGAAACACAATGTCTGCATTCTTTAGATTTTGATTATCATTTCATTTTTGGTGTTCCTAACAGGGCTATTGATGCAAAAGTTCATGCTAATGATAATTAAGGACTTGAAACATCAAAGTACACTGATGATTCGACTATCACGCAGGATGTTGTTGACATGAACTCTTCCACGACTTCTCCAATGATCAACGAAAGTTTACCAGCGATACCGAATGCTCAAGTGGAGGGGGAGCACTTGCCTTCAAATAGTAGTGTTGAGGGGCAGCAAGATCCATTAAATGATGATGCTGAAGGGAGCATCCTATTGTTAATCCAATTGTTGAGGGGGAGCAAAATGAATGTTTACCAAATACTATGCATATTCATACTGGTGTTTTTCATGACATACCTGGTAATATGTCCATTGCAGGCGAAGGATCTAAAATAGATGAAACATTCGAAGATGCACCGTTAGATTTGGATCCTACATATCCATCGATGAATAGATGGACATGAAGTCATCCAAACAAAATTCTTGGTGATCCTCAAGCTGGAGTTTTAAGGAGAGCTCAGCTACGAGCAAAGAATGATGTACTTAATGATAATCAAGAGTTTTGTATGTTCAATGTGTTTACATATAAGATTGAACGTAAATCACTCAAGACTGCTATGGATGATCCTGATTGGATTTTATCCATGCAATCTGAATTGGCTGAATTTGAACGAAATAAAGTGTGGCGACTTGTTCCAAAACCTAAAGATGTATCGGTAATTGGTTTAAAATGGATTTTCAAAAATAAAACTGATAAGGAGGGAACATTGTTAAAAACATTGATGGAATTGACGGCGACTTGTTCCAAAACCTAAAGATGTACCTTACTTTTATATTCAAAATCATATTCTTTATTTTTGCGAGGTCTTGCTAAAATTTTGGAAACCTGCGACTGAAGGGTCCAATTAATGGTTTGGTCTAGGCTTTTGTTGCAATAGGTTCTTTTGTTTCGATAGGCAGTTTTGGTAGTGTTGATAGTAGTTTACAACCATGTTATGAGTTTACGGCCGTAAGCCTGTTTACGGCCGTAAACCAAAGTTCGGCCCAAGTCCACTATATATAGATGCTAGCTAGGTCATTTAATGGTTGTTGATGCAATAGAGTTCACGGCTGCTATTGACAAGTTGTACCAGACGTTTTCATTAATAGAAGCGTGTGCAAGCTTGTTCTGATTTCTATTTCTACTTCATTCTTATTATTATTGATTTTTTTGCTTGTTTGATCACTGGTAAGATCCGTTTCAGGACCTTACAATTGGTATCAGAGCAGAACCAGTGTCAAAGCATCCTACAATCAAGTTTTTGGCCATATTCCTCATTGTTTGCAACTGGAGTTAGTGTTTGTTGCGAAGGGGAATCAAGCTTAATCCAAAAAATCGTGATTTCTTGAAGTTCTGGGAGTTTACTGCCTAGAGTTTACGGAAGCAAACTCAGTTTACGACCGCCAGCTCAAGAAATTTCTTGGGCCATAAACTCCGTTCTTAGACCGTGAATCAAGCATCTTCAATAACCGCAAGCTTAGACTCATAAACCGTATACAGAAACCGCAAACTCTTCACGACCGTAAACTCTCAACCGTAAACAGAGTTTACGGCCGTAAACGCCCCCTTGACCGTAAACGCTTGTTTTGACCGGAAACTCAAATTTTTAAAGAAAATAACTTAATTTTTATTTAAATTAATATTAAATTGATTCACAAAGTCAAACACATCACCATGAGCTGGACTCTGTCATGGGCACAACTACTCGCATTCTAAGACTCCTGTCTGCAGATGGTTTTCCTGAGTAGAAATACCAAATTGAGATTTACATTAAAATGAAGGGCTTCAAAATTTGAAGAAGCATCGTCAAGAATCATGTCAGAATAACCACAACTGTTGCAAGGCAAGTGGTTGACAAAGCGATTGAGAATTACACTAATGAAGATTTTGAGAAGGTTGAAGAGCAAGAACGGGCTTTGGCCACTCTGACCATGGCCCTGTCTCCGGATATAGCTCAAGGTTTTAAGGAGTATACTTCAGCAAAGGCTTTGTGGGAAGCCTTAGTTGAGGTATGTGAAGGGAATGAAGATATGAAGGATAGTCGCCAGGACATGCTGCGCCAAAAGTTCAACGTGTTCAATTACATTCCTGGTGAGACCCTGGAGGCACAACTTCAACGATTCACAACTCTCACCACTGAGATGAGCATACCTGGAATCTTCTTGACAAAGTCAGAAATAAACAAGAAGCTACTAAATGCCCTTCCAAAATCATGGGACATGAATATAGCCATTATCAAGAAGACCAAAGACCAAAATCGCCTTACTCTTGCTAAAATGATGGCAATCATCAAGACGTGTGGTATTGATGAAAAACAACGGGAGATAAACCATGTGAATTCGTAATCTTGGCATTTCATCTAACAATGCTCTTTCATCTCTCACTTTTCCCTCTACAAGTCAACCTTATGCTGTTCAGCAAGTTCAGAGTCAATCCTTTTCAACTTCATTAGCTACTTCACTTCCTGCTGCATCATCCATGCCTCTTCCTCAGAACCAATCATTTGCTGCCTCTCAAGTTGTTTCTTCTTCTAATGGGGCTTCTTCCTTAAGTGCTAAGGAGTGTGATGAAAATCTTGCTCTCGCCATAGGACTTTTTACCTGCTACAATGCTCTTGTAGCTGGAGATCTTCCACCACAACTGTCGTTTGCTGATTTGGATCAGATTCATCCAAAAGACGTGGAAGAAATGGATATAACACGGCAAATTGCTATGGTAGTTTGCAGGGCCAAGCAGTTTGCTAAGAAGAACAGGAAGAACAACTGGGGTATGAGTTCCGATAAGAAGGTAGGGTTCAACAAGGGAAAGCTACGTTGTTTCAATTGTCATGAGCCAGGTCATTTTGCTCGTGAGTGCCCGATGCCAGATCGAAGATTGAACAACGACGAGACAATGGTGACGATGGGAAACAATCGGGGAGGTGCTCAGGTCAACAGCAAGAAGGCTATTGTTGCTCAGTCATTTGGCTGGGAGGACCAGATGCAGGCCTTGAATATTTCAAAACCTGAAAATGCTCACCTAGCCCAAGTAAAAGATGAAGAGAAATTCACATGGGAACGCGAAGACCAGATGAAGCAGAAGTACCCTCACTTATTATCTCGTTCATTATCCTACCTTTCAAAAGAATTTCAGGATGGAATTGCCTCTAACGGGGGGATGATGTCACTACTAGCATTTTTAGCTAGGAAATTTTGTCCTCATGTAAACATCAGCTATTGTAAGACTTGTAATCTATGTGGATATCATACTCTATGCTCAATCAAAACCATCCATTTGAATCAACACTCCTGAGTGAAGTTCAAAACCTAATACAATGCATCTTATATACTTAACTATGGGTCTGAAACCCTAAATATCCTGGTTCGAATTTAGTATCGACCATGATCCTCTTATTGGGCCTAATGGGCCAGTAAACCTTCTATTTGATGATTTTGGGCCAATGAAAGCCAATTGGGCTCTAGTTGGGCCTACATTCGTCAAACCATAGCAATTGGGCCAAGTTGGGCCCAAAATAACTCACTTATTCCCATGGGCCTTTATGGGTCGTGAACTACCCTGTTGAACTATGATCGGCCGTAAACCCATCTTCTCGTTGCAATTGGGCCGTGAACCGACCTCTTCATCGGAATTGGGCCATAAACCCCATCCTTTCACCACCTTTGGGCCGTGAACCCATAAGAAGGGCCCAATGGGTCGAGAACCTTCATATTGGGCCAAAATTTTGAATGTGTTCAATGTAGGCCCAAACACTTCTTTCTCTCTTTCTTTCTCCTCATTCACGGCCCATATCCAAAATAAAAAAAAGAAATTGTTTTACAAACTAAGTGCCACCAAATTTTTGTATGGTGGGCTTCCATGTAAATATACTGAAGGATCCAATTAATGGTTTGGTCTAGGCTTTTGTTGCAATAGGTTCTTTTGTGTCGATAGGCAGTTTTGGTAGTGTTGATAGTAGTTTACGGCAGGATAATGGTAGCGATGTTGGATCGAAGATTGAACAAGGACAGGACAATGGTGGCGATGGGAAACAATCGGGGAGGTGCTCAGGTCAACAGCGAGAAGGCTACGGTTGCTCAGTCATTTGACTGGGAGGACCAGATGCAGGCCTTGAATATTTCAAAACCTGAAAATCCTCACCCAGCCCAAGTCAAAGATGAAGCTTCTACAGAGAGTGGTGCTGCTGAAGAAAAGATGATGGAGCTTCAGTTTGCGTTGATGGTATCTTCTACTTCTGAACCAAAGAAAAGTGAGGTAAGTTTGCATTCATGCTCTTAAGCTTGTATTGATTATGTTAAAATTCTTCATGAAGAAATAGAAACATTACGTAGAGAAGCAGAGGACCTTAGATATGAGGGTTATCAACTTAGAAAAGGACAAAAGCCCCTTAAGGCCCAGTTAGAAACTAAAATAAAGGACTTTAGAAGACTTCAGGAAGACTACAGTAATAAATGTGAGAATTATGATTACACAAAGAGACAGAATGCTGAATTAATTACTGAACTTGACACATTAAAGAGCAAATTTGAGACTGCTGATTTCGATTTTAGAAAATTTGATGTATCAAGTGAAGTAGTTGCCAACATGATAGACAATTGCATGCAAGTCAAACATGATCAGTCAAAGGGACTAGGGTATGACAAAGTGCCTCCTCCTTTCAACCATTCATATCAATTTCAACCTTTTTCTAAGGAGGAGATTGCCAATAAACCATTAATGGTTTATGGCAAGTCGTCTGGTTTTGTTTCGGGAGGACTTATTAATATTGAAAGTACTAACATTTCTACTTCTCTTGCAGATCAATCCTTAAATCAGTCAAAGCACGAAGTTGAAGGATCTGTTTCTGAAAATAAAACTGAGTCTGAACCTAAAGTTTTAGTTTTTAATAAAGAATTTAATTTTTCTGATGTTGAAAGTGACAATGTTTTTTGTGATTTTTCCGCACCTTCTGATACTGGTTTGAATGTTTTTAAAGTGTTTGATGATGTGGTTGACAATTCTAATGTTTGTGATGATACTAATAAGAAACCACCAGTTTCATAAGTTTCTCCATCTGATACACCCTCACTTATCTCACAACCTAATTCTTGTTCATGTTCATGTTCTGAACCTGAAGTTTTAGTTTTAAATAAAGAATTTAATTTTTCTGATGTTGAAAGTGACAATGTTTTTTGTGATTTTTCCGCACCTTCTGATACTCGTTTGAATGTTTTTAAAGTGTTTGATGATGTGGTTGACAATTCTAATGTTTGTGATGATACTAATAAGAAACCACCAGTTTCACAAGTTTCTCCATCTGATACACCCTCACTTATCTCACAACCTAATTCTTGTTCATGTGAGAAAAGCAAGTGTGACAACCCGATACTTTGAGACAATAAAGGGCAACGCCAGTCATATTTAGGCCAAAAATATAACTTTCCTAAAATCTTATTTGGGTTAAAGTGGTAGGAATCATATCAAGGTTTTCGTACATATAAAGAACACTAAAAACCGAGTTATAACGAAGAAGTTATGACCAATCTAAGATTCGCGGCAAAAACCGGCACAACTGATAGACGTAAAATGCAAAGTTTCAATACAATAATTTTTAGTCTTAAATATCTAAACGAAAGTCGTAGATTACGTTAAACCATGATCATGCATAAAAAGAACGCCCAAAACGGACATCGTATGAAGAAGATAAAATTTTTCTAAGTTTTGTAACAGCGGTAGACAGCTAAAAACTCGAAATAAGGATCGAGCGATTTTTAGCCGACGCAACCTAAACGAAAGTTGGAGAGCCCGACAATAGGAGTACAACAGTAAAAAGTCTGACAAAAACGGACGTCGGATAAAGAAGTTATGGACTTTTAACGAAGTTATCGTGTCCCGACCTATTAATTAAAATATAATTAAAAATAAATCAAAATTAGCCGACGGAAGTCTAAATGAAAGTTGTAGAGTATTTTCTCACCTTCGCGTGGATATAAAGCACGTCAAAAACGGAGCTCGTATGCGAAAGTTACGCATTTTAGAAGTTCTTGGCACGCACTTCAAAGTCTTATCCGAAGAAGTACGCCCAGCGTACTTCGGAGTACGCCCAGCGTACTCAGATACTAGGCTTCGGATCGTCCACGTCGGCCAATCACTTCTTCTGAGGCTGCGGTCAGCAATAATGCAAGCGAATGCCCAGCATACCCTCGGAGTACGCCCATCGTACGAGGTACGCCCCGCGTAAGCCCGAAGTACGCCCAGCGTACCGAGGACCTCCAGCTCCTATAAATAGTGTGCGAGGGTGCCGGCTACCTTTGCTAAATTTCTTCAATCCTCTCACATTTTCACCTCGTTTTTCGTGCCGACAACATCCCGACTTCCCGGTTTCATATCTAAGCCCCGACGAAGTCCCGAAGCCCCGAGATTCCCGAAAATCTCGTCACTTTCCGGTCAAGGTGCCGCCCGGGAAAATCTCGTTTTCTTCAAATCACGCATTTTTCTTCGGTGAGTTCATACCCCTATAATCTACATTTTCAAATGTGTTATCAATGCTTTTTATACATTTTTAGGGGGGGAATACAAGTAAACACACGATTATTTTCGTGTGTAATCTAGAGTTTCATTATATACTCTTTTTATCAAGTAAAACATACGAGGTTCATAACTACTACATGGAAACTTTCGTACGCAAAATATATCACGGTAACATCTTGACTTTTTAAAATTAAATACGTTGTTATACATATACGAAACAAACACTTTATCTATACTTTTGAGTATATGTGTTCATTTATGTCACTACAAAAGTTACACTTTACATAACTAGTGAGCATTTCACTAGGGTTTTCTATACAAATGAAACAAACTTTTGGAAAAACTATAATAGTTACAACAAACATTTTTACATGTTAAAAACTCTTTAACAAAATGTCTTACATACTTTATGTTCCCTTTCAAATGCTGTTAGAACCATGTTTCTAACAAAGGTCTTCCTATATATATTTAAAACTATTCTTATCAAACAAACTACTTTAAAATCATTTTATAAACTGACATCAAATCATCATTTCTTATTTATTAAACTTTTCAAAGGTTTTACAAAAACTTCTTTTATATTTTTATATTGTCAAATGCATGCCTATATATATATATATATATATATATATATATATATATATATATATATATATATATATATATATATATATATAGTTATATAAGTAATGTTTAAAGGACTTAGGACGGCTAGCTCGCTTTATTTCCTTTTCCTCGTTGGGATGTGGCCTTAGGGCATCGGTTATTCGTCCGAATGTCGTCTAAATATTACTTATATATAATCATATGTGTATATATATATATATATATATATATATATATATATATATATATATATATATATATATATATAGACATAAAAGTTCCCGTCAATCGGTTCAGTACCTTTGAGTAGCAAAGGCATATTTCGGTTATACACGTACAATACTAGAAACTATAATAGATATAGTTAGGAGATACTACTTACCATTCCAAGTACCAGGAATCACACGAGAGTCAGTCTATTCATGAAGTCTATACAAATACATTACATACTATACGAAGAGATACAATTATATACATATTACAAGGCATACAATCTTAAGACATACAATTACAAAAGCATACAATTTCAAGACATACCATTTCAAGGGATACAATTACATGAGATAGTATACTAGATATTCATAAAATTTTATATACTACAAGTACCATATCAAGAAGGTATTTTCATATAAAAACAAATGGACATTTTCATACATAAATCTGTTTTATACTAGGTTGTGAGACGCTTCATGTACTTTCGAGTAAACATTATTAAGTCCTGTATTATATACCATAATCCATTGTAGGGGAGCGTGATACTTGTGTATAGATCTATACGAGATTGACAATCCCACACCTAAGCTGTTAGCTACAGCTAGGCCGACAGGCCTGGGGTGACAAACGTCATAACAATTCCAACGCCTGAAGAACGTTGTTACAGGCAGTCTGGGTCATTAGCATGGTTATAAGACTCACATGGAGTATTAAAAACACATTGATTTACGGGGTTATCAAATACTTTAGTGGTTATATACGTACACAAATCTACTATTTTTAAGCATGGAAAAATACCATGATAGTTCATTTTTGGGACTGTTTAACTACCACCCACTTCTGGGCAAATATTAGATTTTTAAAAGCAAACATTCAAAACAGCCGGGTCTTGGTAGAAGGCTACATTTTATACTAGTAGAAAATATGGGATTTTCTAGAGTTTTCAAACGTTTACAGATACTTACAAACATGTTCATTGGTACAAACTTTTCCTACAAGCATTGCAGGTCTTTCTTTACAGTTTTACAAATCAAAGTCACATAAATACTTATGAATTCACTAGCATTATTGCTGATACTCGCTTTCAAAATAACTTGTCTTCCCAGGTCACAAATAGATAGGTATGATGAAAGACCCCAACTTTCGTATTTATGAAAGACCCAAACTTTCATACTAGACAATATAGTTACTCCAAAACATGCTACTTGCATATTCATAAAAAAACAATATTTTACATTGATAAAGAGATTACAAACTATTGGATACAAACCGACTATTTTAAAGTGTTATATATATTACATAACTTCCTAGGATTCTATAGTTTTATACATATGGGAGTGCAAAATACAATAGTTTCAAACTATTCATAGGCTTCTATCGATACAATAGTTTCAAACTATTCAAAAATCTTCTACCAGTATATAACTATACTGGATGTTTATCTCCTGTAATTTGTTAAACATCGAGAGGGTAAGCGGTGACGCTTAGTGAGTTCAATAATAGATACAATATAACGTTATGCCACATATATACTTTAATAGGGCAGAAGCAAAGAGGAACAAGGAACAACAAGAGCATATATGAATCATGTGACAAACATTCCATATCAATCATTGATTTGATTTAAAGATGTACAATCAATGAGACATAACAATTTCCATGCTTGATATACATCAATAAAGCTTTGGCCCAAACGGCACAGAAGATATACAACTTCGGATTAACATTTCGGTAGATTTCAGGCTTATAGCCCTGTCTAACCTTCTACCACTACCATATAATAGAATTCATTCTCTTACGGAGACATGTTCCACATGGCCAAAGGCTACATACCAGTACCAACGTGAATCTAAGTCCTTTCACTGATCACATGGTCAAAGGTATTTCTTTGCTATTAAAAATAGCAAATAAAAATAACCTAGGAAAATAACCCGGAATAATAACACTGAAAAGCACGTAGCACATATAACACATAACATACAATTATTTATATATATTAAACTCACCGTAAATAACCGGGGGCTAAAATATTAATTTGGGCAGTACTTCGGCTCTAAATATGACTTTCGTCGTTGAAAACAGGGAGTTTTCTTGAAAACCAGGCTCTGCGAAGGTGGAGCTTCGAAACCGAAAAGATAAATTTTTCGGGCTTCTCGGGAGTCTCGGGGCGTGTTTCGGGCTTTGGAATCAGTACCGGGGCTTCGGGGGATGTCGGGATAGTAAAAATATTGAAAAAGGGGGTGAAAGTGGAAATTTTCTAAAACTAGCCGAGAGGGCTCGCACCCCTTATATAGGGCCGAGCTTCGGATCCGAAGCGAAGGGAAGGAGGCACGTGTCTGCGAGGTTCGGACTAGGTGGCAGCTTCGGCGAGGCTCGGATGCGAGGAGTCATCAGCTTCAGGTGCGTCATCGGCTGGGTCTTCGGCTCGGTCTTCGGCTTGGACGCAGGGTGGAGGCCGATGCGAGGCGCGTCGGATAGCCATTGGACCGCACCCTCGGTAGAATCAGCATGCGACACGCGAGTAGGGCACGAGGCAGGCATGCGAGAATCACTTGACGACTTCGGACTCCTATGCGACACGCGTCGCTTCTCGGATGCTCCACGCAGTAGCTTCGTACACGTGGCCAGCTTAGAGCGAGGGTGACGTGGCTGACACTATTCCTACGAAAATTAAATGAAAAACGTGTCAAATCTTGTAAAATCCATAACTTTTGCATACGAGCTCCGTTTTTGACGTTCTTTATATGCACGCGAAGCTAAAATTATGCTCTATAACTTTCGTTTAGACTTCGTTGACTAATTTTGACTTTAACTTCAATTTTATTATTTTTAAAAGACTGAGACAGGAAAATCCGTTAAAAATTCATAACTATTCATCCGACGTCCGTTTTCGTCAGACTTTTTACCGTTGTATCACAAATGACGAGACCTTCAATTCTCGTTTAAGTTGCGTCGGCTAAAAATCACTCGATCTAAAATTTGAGTTTTTAGCTGTCTACTGCTAAGCTGAAACTTCGAAAAATCATAACTTCCTCATACGAAGTCAGATTCAAACGGTCTTTATATGAAAGTTGATTATTTTCACGAGTTCTACAACTTTCATTTACATTACTTAAGGCTAAAAATTAGTTTATCGAAAACTAAATTTTTACGCGACAAGGTATTTTCCGAATTTATCACGGATGTTCGTTTGGTCATAACTTCTTCGTTATAACTCGGATTTCGATGAGGTTTTCGCCTAAATGTTTCTAACGAGATTATCTACAACTTTCAATAATAAAATTTTACTTATTCCAAATTTTATATTTTCGCTATATTTTACTATTTTGTTTTTAATTGGAATCTCATAAGACTTCCAACATTTTATGAGTGATTCTAAACATAGTTTTACTTCATTTCTAGTAAAAACTATCTGTTAGAACTCAACATTCAACTTCACTTAATATTTCATAATATTATTTACTTAAAACACGATTTCAAAACGTTTATGTTACAAATACCTCCTCATTTTGAGGATTTCATCCCCGAAATTACATCGATTAAAATAAATGGGGATATTTTGCTCTTATCTCATTCTTATTTTCCCAAGTATAATTTGGGTCTCGATGGTGTTTCCACTTGACAAGCTCCAACTCCACTTCTTTATTACGTAGATTAGTTGTTCTTTTGTTCACGATCTCTTCCGGCTCTTCTACATATCTTAACTTATTATCCAATTTCACCTCGGATAATGGAACTGTCTCATCATTGATGCTCAAGCATTTGCGCAGATAACTCACATGAAACACATCATGAATACCTGCCAAATCTTCAGGTAATTCTAAGCGGTATGCTTGCTTTCCAATTCTCTGGATGATTTTGAAAGGACCAACAAATCTAGGACTTAACTTTCATTTCTTCCCAAATCTCATAAGGCCTTTCCATGGAGATACCTTCAGCATCACGAAATCACCCACTTGGAATTCTATGGGCCGTCTTCTCTTTTCTGTATAGGACTTCTGTCGATCCTGGGCCGCTTTCATTATTTCTCGTACGATTTGAATTTTGTCGGTGGTGTCTTGAATCATTTCAGGGCCTCCAAGGATCTTCTATCCTATGGCTCGCCAACATAATGGAGTACGACACTTGCGACCATATAATGCTTCATATGGTGGCATTTTGATTGAAGCGTGGTAACTATTATTATACGAGAATTCGACAAGAGGTAAGTATTTATCCCAGTTACCACCGAACTCCAAGACACATGCACGAAGCATATCTTCTACTGTTTGGATTGTTTTCTCTGTTTGACCATTTGTCTGGGGATGATAAGCTGTGCTGAGAGCAACTCGAGATCCTAATTCCCGTTGCATGCTCGCCCAAAAGTGAGAAGTGAAGCGAGTATCACGATCAGAAATGATCTTTAGTGGCACACCATGTCTTGCCACAATTTCATCCAAGTATACTTGTGCGTATTTCTCCATTGGGGCTGTTTCACGCATGGCAAGAAAATGAGCGCTTTTAGTCAGGCGGTCGACGATTACCCAAATGCTATCATGTTGTCTAGCAGTCTTTGGCAATTTGGTAATGAAATCCATGGACAATTCCTCCCATTTCCATATAGGAACACTAAGACTTTCTGGGGTTCCATAAGGCTTTTGGTGCTCTGCTTTGACTTGTAAGCATACTAAGCATTCCTGTACATATCTTCCAATGTCTCTCTTTAATCCAGGCCACCAATAATCAGCTCTTACATCATAGTACATTTTACACTTACCAGGATGGATTGACAGTTTAGATTTATGGGCTTCATCTAAAATCTTCTGTCTCAATCCACCGATCTTTGGAATCCACAGCCGATTCTTGAATACTTTTAATCCTCGCGGATCATCAAGTAGAGCATCATTATAATGTATCATCCCTTCTTTCTTCACATTTTCTGGCTTTAGGGCATCTTCTTGCCATTTCTCTAATTCATCTAAAATAGTGAATTTTAATGTAGTATGAGTAATGGCATAACACATACTATTGCGATAAACTTTTCTGCTAAGTGCATCAACAACCACGTTAGCTTTTCCAGGATGATATAGGATTTCACAATCATAATCTTTGATCAGCTCCATGGCTCGTTGTTGTCTCATATTCAAAGTTTGCTGACTGAATATGTACTTGAGACTTTTGTGGTCGGTAAATAATTGACACTTTGTACCAAAAAGATAATGCCTCCAAAGTTTTAGGGAAAATACCACTGCAGCGAGTTCGAGATCATGAGTGGGATAATTCTTTTCATAATCTTTCAGTTGTCTTGAGGCATAGGCTATCACTTTGCCACGTTGTATCAACATACAACCGAGTCCTAATATTGAAGCATCGCTATAAGCGGAGAAGTCATCATCACCTTCTGGGAGTGATAAGATTGGAGCATGAGTCAAAAGATCTTTTAGAGTTGAGAAAGCTCTTTCTTGGGTTTCACCCCATTCGAACTTCACTTCTTTCCGTGTAAGACTCGTGAGAGGTACGGCTATACGAGAAAAGTCTTTAATGAATCTCCGGTAATATCCCGCGAGACCTAAGAAACTACGAATTTCGGAAGCATTACAGGGCACTTCCCAATTTTGAATGGCTTCGATTTTGATAGGATCTACGGATACACCATCACTAGAAATAACATGGCCGAGAAATTGAACTTGGCGAAGCCAAAATTCACATTTCGAGAATTTAGCATATAGTTTCTCGTTTCGAAGAAGTTCCAATACCGCACGAATATGAATGGCATGATCAGCTTCAGACTTGGAATAGATTAGAATATCATCAATGAATACGATGACTGATTTATCGAGCATTGGGCGGCATACCCGATTCATCAAATCCATGAATACAGCTGGAGCGTTTGTTAAACCAAACGGCATAACAAGGAATTCATAAACTAGCCGGAGAAGACTTTTTACCGTTGTATCACAAATGACGAGACCTTCAATTCTCGTTTAAGTTGCGTCGGCTAAAAATCACTCGATCTAAAATTTGAGTTTTTAGCTGTCTACTGCTAAGCTGAAACTTCGAAAAATCATAACTTCCTCATACGAAGTCAGATTCAAACGGTCTTTATATGAAAGTTGATTATTTTCACGAGTTCTACAACTTTCATTTACATTACTTAAGGCTAAAAATTAGTTTATCGAAAACTAAATTTTTACGCGACAAGGTATTTTCCGAATTTATCACGGATGTTCGTTTGGTCATAACTTCTTCGTTATAACTCGGATTTCGATGAGGTTTTCGCCTAAATGTTTCTAACGAGATTATCTACAACTTTCAATAATAAAATTTTACTTATTCCAAATTTTATATTTTCGCTATATTTTACTATTTGGTTTTTAATTGGAATCTCATAAGACTTCCAACATTTTATGAGTGATTCTAAACATAGTTTTACTTCATTTCTAGTAAAAACTATCTGTTAGAACTCAACATTCAACTTCACTTAATATTTCATAATATTATTTACTTAAAACACGATTTCAAAACGTGTATGTTACGTATGACTACCCGGATTTGTGAAGACGGAGCGGTCAAGACTCGTCTTTTATTTTGTAATATTCATTTTGTAGAATTATACTATGCAAGAACTCAGATGTAATTAAAATTATACTATTAATGAAATGGATGATGTTGTTGCTTGTTTACTACTTTGCATTGTTGTGATACATTACATGACGTCCTCCGCCCCAGAACGTTTCCGCCGTTCTCGGTTTTGGGGTGTGACAGATTGGTATCAGAGCATTGTTTATAGTGAATTGAGTATATCAACCCATAAAAGGTATACAAACTATAAATACAATAGGGATTAAAATACTCTGATAAAGAGTCTATACTTTTAAATAATAAAATATTTAAGAAAGTATACATTCACACTAAAATCAGTGTCACTAAGACAGAACAAATGTATTACGATTGTTGGGCAGCACAGGTAGACTTAGAGACATATGGTCAAAACTGGGATGATATAGCCTGATCAGCTATATTATCCAAGGGTTGACTAGCATGTGCCTAAGTGTGGTTGTGAGTTGCAACAAGTCTAAAACTTACCCATAATACCACAATGAGAACAATAGAACATAAACCTAAAATACTATAGGAGTATTTTGTGAACTACTTATGTGTCAGATTCTTATACCCCAATTATCGCTTAGATAACATAGCTAGACCCCATCCCCACGACGACCCGTACTTCCCGAAGAAAGGAACTGATGGATGGTTCAGAGAAGAACCAGAGAATCATCATCCAATCCCTTTTGAATGATCACCATGTTGAAGACCTTTTGGATGATGATAACACCGAACTCGAAGATGAGAACCTACCCCCGGTGGCTCCCAATTTAAACCCTAACCCTCGCCCAGCTCTTCATAGCCCGACGCCTCCTCAGGTAGAATATTTGGAAACATGGAACAAAGAGCAAGATCGACCTATGACGTTTAAAGGAGACCAAAGCTGCTACAACTTAAGCGAAGGGAGCTTAGCAGACAGAGTTCTACCAATCCTGATCCGTGGAGTTGCCCGAAACAAAATTCAGGACAGTTCGGCTATCTGTTGTGTCGAATAGGTTAAATGCCAATGCAAGGATACATACCACCCGCACCAATCCTCTTGAAAACACTCGGGAAAGATCTAAGAGAGACCATGAGACCCTGCTGCAAGCATTAGCTGAAACACGAGCCGAAGTCATAGAACTCCGGTATACAAAGGACACCTACTTGATATGGAACATCAACTGACTGAGCTGAGAATCCACCAGAGGGATGACCGTCGCCTATAGTAGACGCCTTACTTTAATTTCCCTTGTTAAAGAAATTATTTTTCTGTCTATGCCCAACGCGGAATTCTCTATGAACTATCTTGTACTGTAAGAACTTGTAGTTAGGTCTTTATGCTATCAAGAACCTTCTACTCAGGATATGATGTAAGACCTTCTTCAAAGTCAAATTTTCCTAAGCTTATTACATCATAAAACATCGATGATATTGACAGTCGGCTAACTTCTGTGTCACCTTTTGTTCAAAAACCATCATCATACCTTCGTTAATATGCTTTAGTCAAGTCATTGGGCTATAGTAATTTAACTCCGGAGACCTTTCCAAGTCCCTTTTAGTGGTTGGATCATGTTATTCACCAACCAACGATACCTCGGCTTGAACAACAAACGTCTTAAGACCATTCTACAAACATACATCTACTCTATACTAGGACTGCAACATAGGGATGTAGGTCAAACCATAATGAACATACTTCCAATCCGTACTAGGACTGCATCATAGGGATGTAGGTCAAACTTTTGAGAACATACTCTTACTCTTTACTTAAGTGATCGAAGTACATTTAGGGTCAACCAAAATCGCTCACAAAATCATTCTTCTTCATGTTATAGAATCATGTCGCCGAAGAAAAGTAATCAACCCATCAGCCAAACACCAACTCTTCAGATTGATGCAACTACCTTTCAAGCTGCAGTCTCAGCTGCCGTGATAGCTGTTCTGACTCACCTTAACGCTAACAGCGCAAATGTTAGCGGGATGGTTTTCAGTAATTCCAATCCAAATAACAACCAAGTACACCCACGAGTAACAAACTACCACAACACTCCGAACCTCAAACCAAAGAGCAATAAACGAAAATTCTGGGATAGAGTTAAAGGCAAATCACCTCGAGGGACAAACAAGAAACCATTACCAGTGGTAGCCTTCACAGCCACGACATCTGCAACTCCTACCACCAACACTGCTAGTATCCCAATTATCCCTAACCCGGCCAGACAGTATGCTGGAAACCTACTGAAGTGCAATAAGTGCAGCTTCCATCACCTAGGTAGTTGTCGTCTGTTACACTGCAAGACCTGCAACAAGAACGGACACACTGCCCGCTTCTGTAGGACTCGGGTCCAACACATTACTTCAATCACCAATGTCGAAATTTCTCGGATATGCCATCTATGTGGTTTAATGGGACACTTCAAGAGGGATTGCCCAATAGAGAAGAATGACAGTGCAACAGGAGGAGTTTGACCTCAGAATGGGAAAAGGCAATGAAGGACCCGACTATAATAGGGACTCACTTCCAATCGTCAGCATTAAGTATGCTGTTAATCATGTTTAAAACTAGTGCAACTCAAGTCTTATCTCTTGAGAGATCCCGTCAGAAAAGGGGACCCTCGTGTTGCGTATACTTGCCTTTTGTAGTATACCTTGTTCGCAACAATAGTCTTATAGTAAAACCAAAGTACTGTAACCCTGTTAAAAATTTGCACTGTTTATTCTGTAACACTCTTATGATCAAATCTAATACCCTTATTTCAAAGTAAGTCCGATATCATCATACAGCTTGACTCAATTCGATCCTCGCAATATGAGTTTCGTGCGTACTTCTCCTTCCCCGAAAACATCTTTCTAGCGAAGCCGTCATTTCAGAACACCGAAGTACTCATGCATCGAGTACCTCATATTTCATATCCTTTCCAAAGAAACCTCAGCAAACCTCCCCGAAGTATCACTCGTACAGTACGTCAAGTTCAATCTAAAGACCCATACGGTTGATCTATCGCTGAAGAATGTATACATAAGGGTGGTATATAATCAAGGTTCTACAGGTTTAGAATTGATGATTCCACTTTAACTTCTTTTCCTCGTTGGGATGTAGACTTAAAGAAGAATCATTTATTCGACTACCTTTTCAATCTTAATTATATACGACTCGTATACCTGAGACTGTGATGGATGGACCAGGTATAAGTTCTACTATGAACTTCAGGACGTAGACTGCCCAAGACTGCGAGTGATCGTGCTTCCGTGAGAATAAACTCAGAAATACCTATCCTTTTCCCTAATTCATGAGTAGTCATACTTTCTTTTAGATCTTCACGACAACTAATCCACCCCAAATTTTTGACATCATAATCAGTAGGAGTTGGTTAAGTCTGTTAGGGTGCAAAGTCATGCTTGGATGTAATGTTTTAGGCTTTCCTCTTTGTATGTGTAAATAGGTATAGTCTTTTCTTATAAATAGGAAGTGAGTGACTCCCATTATGTAAGGAATCATTTGGAGTGTTAGACTAGAGAGAGAAATTGTATACAAACCCATTTGTATAATCTTTCTAGATCTAATAAGAGCTTACACAGATTTATTTACTCCTTGTGTTCTTGAATTTGTATGATGAATCACTAGATCTTTTCTAATTCCGCACATGCCATCATAATCAACACCACTTCAATTGGTATCAGAGCGGGTGTTCTTGAATCTCATCAAGAATTGATCCTTGATGGCTATTTTGATTTGGTGATTATTTTTGTTCATTGATCTTCGTGTTTAGAGAGTGTTTTTGTATTCTAGAAGTCGAATTTTTCCTTGATTTGATCCATAATTCGACTTTCTCTCTCTAGAATACTTGTTTGTATCACTTTATCTGTCTAGAAAACCCATTCAAAATCACTTTCTCTCTCTAGAAAATTTCAAGTTCTTGTAATCATGGAGAAATGGATGATACGTAGGAATGATTTTCAAAGTGAATGCTCATTTGAATATCTTCTTTATAGCTTAACTGTTGGATTGATAAGTGAATGTGATATTGTTGTAAATGGAGAAAAGAATGAAGTTGGAGAATTAATTAGTTGTCCAATTTTTCGAACCAAACATTTGTTTGATCGTTTGATTACAACATATCAAAAGAGACGAAGAAATAGAAGAGATGGAGAAGTCATAAAAGGAATTTCTCGTGTCGAATGCAAATATGGAAGCAATAAACTTGAATATTATGCAAATTGTCGTGAAGCTCGGGATGGTGTTCTTGATGATGATGATGTTCAAGAAAAAGGAGTTCAATGTGATGTTCTTGATGTTCAAGAAAAAGGAGTTCAAGTTGATTCTCAAGATGTAAAAGTTTTTTGCTCAATTGGAGTTCAAACTGATGATATTTTGTGTTCTTGTGATTCGTTTGAAGGAATGATTCCTTATCGGAAGCCGGTGGTTCAAGAAATTCACAATTATCAAACTCCAAAAGATTTGATTCAAACTCAAAATGTTCATATTGTTGAAAGTGGGTTTGTTCATGAAGTCAAGTCTTCAAGATGCAAAAAGATGAGAAAGAAAAAGAAGAAGAAGATGAATCGAAAGAACAAGTGGGTTTACTCACAAAAATCGTCATATGTTGTGAAGCCAAAATCTGTGAAGCAAATTTGGGTTCCAAAGCAACAATCTCCAAGTGTTGAATTGAATTTGAAGTCAAAACCCAAATGTGTTGGTGGTTCTTTTGAAGATGTTCTTGGTTTGATGAAGAACACGAAGAACGAGTTGTACATCTCGCATGGTGGGTGGTACAATGTTCGATTTGGAGATTTTCTCATTCCGACAAAAGAACCAAGATCTTCCAAATTTGATTCGTTTATTGAAAACGGAACTCGATTCGTCAAAAAGGTATCTCAAATTCTCAAATGGATTCCAAAACATCCATGATTTCGATTCGTGCTTTGCGTTTTTCAAATTTTGATCAATTTGTTTCGTTGGATCTAATCCGTTTCAACCCCATTGTTGATCCAATATTTTTTTTTATCAAATCCAACCAAAAACAAAATGTAAATTCGAATACTGTTCATTAAATTGTTTGAGCCCATTATTTCAATCCAAAGTACTGTTCATCAATCCAAGTTTCAAGCCCAAATTTTATTCATTATCTGATCAATTGAAAAAGAATTATCTCAAAACGAGGTATTATTTTTTTCCTTTTTGATTCAGATGTGAATCGGAGTCTAATATCGATATTTGGCTTATTCCATGAGCAACTCAACTTTTGTTTGTGAGATTATGACCTAATTGATAATCGATTCAAGTTGTTTGAAGTTGGCGTCATACTTACTTGTTTGAAATTGAAATCATAGTCGAACTAATCTGTTATTGTTCACGTTCGGAATTGATTTTGATTAAATCGATTCTCCAATCGATTATTGATGTTTGAGTCCAATCGATTATGATTTCAATTTTGACTAAGTTCTTGATTTTTGGAGTTGATAGTTGGTGATATTCTTGATTGAATTGATAAACTCTCTAGACAAAACTTCATCAGTTCTATAATTTGATTTCTCACTTTGATTAAGAATTGAAAGGTTCATGTGATGTCGATGCCTTTGGATTTTGATAACGAAAGGTCTTTGTGTTTGGATTATCGATTTGAAAGTGGGATTTTAATTTCGAAGAATTGAAATCGATTTGACCAGATTGATTTGTTATTCATTTTGTTTCAAACTGTGAAAAGTGAAACAAAGCTTAATTCTTGGTGTCGATTGGATTTCGAATGGGTAATGAAGAACGAAGGATAAGTGTTTGTTCGTTTATAAGTATCGTTTTGAGTTAAAATTTGAAGACTTGAATGTCGATCTTTGATTGTGGGTTTGGTGAACTGGAATCGACCTTAATTTGGTTCGTTAGATACGAAGGTTTGGAAATGAGATGTGATATCTCAAAGTCGATGGCCTCAATTAACGAAGGGTTGAAGAAGATTTGGGAATAGATTTTCAGTGATGTTTGATTTGAGGAAAACGAAGACTGTGATTTGTGATTTTGATTCGAAGGGTTGGAGAGTAGACGGCTTGATTTGTGTTGTTAACTCTAAAAACGAAGCCTTGGTTTTGGTTATTTGATCCGTGAATTGGTGAAGAATAGTAAGAAACGAAGAACGTGAGAACGAAGATTTGGAAAGATGATTTTGATCGTTAATATACGAAGGGTTCCTGTATGGACGATGGTTTGGAGTCGATCAATTGAAGCCTTTCCTGTAGGATCGATTGTTGAAATGATCGATATAATCTAAGAGTAATCAAAAACGAAGGGTCACTGGTTGGTTGTTCTTGGGTTTGATTTGGTGAAATGAACGAACGAAGGATGATTATGAAAGAATTTTCGAAGGGTGTATATGGCTGAATTGAAAAACGAAGAGTTTGGAGTCCAGATTCGAAGGGTACAAAGGTGTTTGGCATTTGAACGAATGGTTACTGGGTTTCTATTTTCGAAGGGGAGAAAGAAAAAGTCTTTGTAAGTGTTCAAGTCTTCGTATGTCTGTTACCTGGTTACTAGGTAACAAATTGAAGAAGAAAATCAAAAGTTTCAAATATCACCCCTGAAGTTTCGAAGACTTGGCACAAATGGTCCAATTTCGAAATGGTGACAAAAGTTTTCAAAGAATGACAGAATTTCTCTATTAGCCCCTGCAGTTTCGAAATATTGGCAGAAAATACCCAACTTCGAAATTGGGCTAATTTTCTGAGAAATTGAAGAATGTTCATTTCTGGTCCCTGCAGTTTGTGCAAATTGACGCTTTCTACCCAACTTTGAAAAAGGGGGAGAGTTTTGCATATTTGGCTGTTTTGGATGCAACGGGTCCCTGCAAGTTTCAAAAAGTGACAATTTCTACCCAAATTTTGAAAAACCTTGCAACTTTCACTCAAAAAGTCAAAATTTTTCATAAATTGGACATTTTTGTGGCTTTTTCGTGATTGTTTTTTCATGCAAGATTTTTGGTGATTCATTTTTTTGGTACACATCAAGGGGGAGTATTGTGAAGATTATTCCTCGGGCGCTTCTCATCCTTAGTGGGTTTTATAATCATTTTTTGATTATAAAAAGGGGGAGAATG
This sequence comes from Lactuca serriola, assembly GCF_051521515.1. NCBI lineage: Eukaryota > Viridiplantae > Streptophyta > Magnoliopsida > Asterales > Asteraceae > Lactuca > Lactuca serriola. The sequence goes on along the minus strand of NC_136408.1, from coordinate 143,141,947 downwards.
ATGGGTATTCGAAGCTTCTCGGGTTTGTCGAATATTCATTTGCGTGATGGGTATTCGAAGCTTCTCGGGTTTGTCGAATATTCATTTGCGGATTTGAAGACCGGTGTTACTTAGAGGGGGAGTTTGGTCTTGATCGCGCTAGCTCGTTGGAGATTAAAGCCGGACATCCAATCCTAACTTTGAGGGGGAGAATGTTAGGGTGCAAAGTCATGCTTGGATGTAATGTTATAGGCTTTCCTCTTTGTATGTGTAAATGGGTTGAGTCTTTTCCTATAAATAGGAAGTGAGTGACTCCCATTATGTAAGGAATCATTTGGAGTGTTAGACTAGAGAGAGAAATTGTATACAAACCCATTTGTATAATCTTTCTAGATCTAATAAGAGCTTACACAGATTTATTTACTCCTTGTGTTCTTGAATTTGTATGATGAATCACTAGATCTTTTCTAATTCCGCACATGCCATCATAATCAACACCACTTCAAAGTCTACATCGAGCCGACATCAGGAGTCTTGATAAAACAATTCTCCATAACCTCCCTAAACAACAAAGCCCTAGTTATTTACAGCGACGAACCAAGTACGAACCCTCTCATCATTTCGTGTATGCAAGCTCAGAAATGCTTACGAAGGGAATATCATGCATTCCTTACACACATCGCCGAGATGTGCCGAGAAGTGAAGGACATTCAGAACATCCAAGAAGTACGTGGCTTTCCCGACACCTTCCAGAAGGACTACCGAGACTACCACCACAGTGGCAAGTCGAATTCAGAATCGACATAGTTCCAGGGGTTACCCCAGTAGCCAAAATCACCTTATTGTATAGCTACAACCGAGATGTAGGAACTTCCTAGCAAGCTTAACAAACTCCTCAGAAGGGGATCCTTTAGGACAAGTTTCTCACTTGGAAGAGCGTCGGACTTGTCTGTAAACAAGAAAGAGCATTCCAACGCTAAAGTAAGCCTGATGCATCGCAATAATATTATCCCTCCCAAAAGGGATAGAATATTTTGTGATGTAATGCGATGCATCCAACCAAGGGCTCGGTTGTGTTCTTATGCAAGAGGAAAGGTCACTACCTATACCTCAAGACACGTTAAGATACAGGAGGTTGACTATTCAACACATGATCTTGAGTCAGGAGCAGCGGTAATTGATCTGAAGATCTGAAGACACTACTTGTAGGGTACAAGGTGTACTATGTTCACAAACCACAAAAAACATTTAACATACATTCGACCAAGAAGAGTTATCACCCTAGCGAAGGCAAGCGAAAGAAGCAAAGTCATATCATGATAGTGAAAGGTTCGCTGGAATGCCAAGTGAGGACCAGAGTTCACTTAAGAACATGAGGAGCAAATAAAACTTCTATCCATAGCATGATTATTAATTTTGCTTAAACTCTAATTTCGGGACGAAATTCCCTCTAACAGGGGGATGATGTGACAACCTGATACTTTGAGACAATAAAGGGTAACGCCAGTCAAATTTAGGCCAAACATATAACTTTCCTAAAATCTTATTTGGGTTAAAGTGGTAGGAATCATGTCAAGGTTTTCGTACATATAAAGAACACTAAAAACCGAGTTATAACGAAGAAGTTATGACCAATCTAAGATTCGCGGCAAAAACCGGCACAGCTGATAGATGTAAAATGCAAAGTTTCAATACAATAATTTTTAGTCTTAAATATCTAAAGGAAAGTCGTAGATTACGTTAAACCGTGATCATGCATAAAAAGAACGCCCAAAACGGACATCGTATGAAGAAGATACAGATTTTCTAAGTTTTGTAACAGCGGTAGACAGCTAAAAACTCGAAATAAGGATCGAGCGATTTTTAGCCGACACAACCTAAACGAAAGTTGGAGAGCCCGACAATAGGAGTACAACAGTAAAAAGTCTGACAAAAACGGACGTCGGATAAAGAAGTTATGGATTTTTAACGAAGTTATCGTGTCCCGACCTATTAATTAAAATATAATTAAAAATAAATCAAAATTAGCCGACGGAAGTCTAAATGAAAGTTGTAGAGTATTTTCTCACCTTCGCGTGGATATAAAGCACGTCAAAAACGGAGCTCGTATGCGAAAGTTACGCATTTTAGAAGTTCTTGGCACGCACTTCAAAGTCTTATCCGAAGAAGTACGCCCATCGTACTCAGATACTAGGCTTCGGATCGTCCACGTCGGCCAATCACTTCTTCTGAGGCTGCGGTCAGCAATAATGCAAGCGAATGCCCATCGTACCCTCGGAGTACGCCCATCGTACGAGGTACGCCCCGCGTAAGCCCGAAGTACGGCCAGCGTACCGAGGACCTCCAGCTCCTATAAATAGTGTGCGAGGGTGCCGGCTACCTTTGCTAAATTTCGTCAATCCTCTCACATTTTCACCTCGTTTTTCGTCCCGACAACATCCCGACTTCCCGGTTTCATATCTAAGCCCCGACGAAGTCCTGAAGCCCCGAGATTCCCGAAAATCTCGTCACATTCCGGTCAAGGTGCCGCCCGGGAAAATCTCGTTTTCTTCAAATCACGCATTTTCTTCGGTGAGTTCATACCCCTACAATCTACATTTTCAAATGTTTTATCAATGCTTTTTATACATTTTTAGGGGGGGGGGGGGAATACAAGTAAACACACGATTATTTTCGTGTGTAATCTAGAGTTTCATTATATACTCTTTTTATCAAGTAAAACATATGAGGTTCATAACTACTACATGGAAACTTTCGTACGCAAAATATATCACGGTAACATCTTGACTTTTTAAAATTAAATGTTGTTATACATATACGAAACAAACACTTTATCTATACTTTTGAGTATATGTGTTCATTTATGTCACTACAAAAGTTACACTTTACATAACTAGTGAGCATTTCACTAGGGTTGTCTATACAAACGAAACAAACTTTTGGAAAAACTATAATAGTTACAACAAACATTTTTACTTGTTAAAAACTCTTTAACAAAATGTCTTACATACTTTATGTTCCCTTTCAAACGCTGTTAGAACCATGTTTCTAACAAAGGTCTTCCTATATATATTTAAAACTATTCTTATCAAACAAACTACTTTCAAATCATTTTATAAACTGACATCAAGTCATCATTTCTTATTTATTAAACTTTTCAAAGGTTTTACAAAAACTTCTTTTATATTTTTATATTATCAAATGCATGCCTATATATGTATACTTATATAAGTAATGTTTAAAGGACTTAGGACGGCTAGCTCGCTTTATTTCCTTTTCCTTGTTGGGATGTGGCCTTAGGGCATCGACTATTCGTCCGAATGTCGTCTAAATATTACTTATATTGTTGGGTCATGTTTTGTTATGTATTGCGTCGATTGGGCTCGCCAGTTAGTCCAGTTTTGTAACTCCGGTTTGGGCCTGTCCAGCCGTGAGCTTGATAGGGTTTATTATAAATATAGGTGCTTGCATGCATCTTAGGTTAACGACTGAAACGATAGTAACAAAAGAATAGATCGATCAGATTAGTTTCATTATCGTTCTTGTAACCCTAAATCCTCTATAGCGGAAGTTCTTAGTCGAGCTCTGCTGAGGATTGTTTGAATCAATCATTCGACATATTGTGATTCAACTTTGTCTTGTTTATTGTTTATGTTCTTCATACTACCTGTTACAAAGATCTAATCGATCTTCAAGTTTATTTAATTTCTTATCAATTGGTATCAAAGCAGGAGGCTGTGTAATTCATACACATCTTTTCTGTGAAAAAGGTTGCGATTAGGGTTATTCCGCATTAATCAATATTTATTGAGCCGTCATCCCATAATTGACGTAACTCAACATTTATTTGTTTTGCCCTAATTTAATACATTACAAGTCTGATCTTTTAAACAGGTTATTCGATCAAGCATGGACGAGTCACAATCCAATCCCATTAATATTTCTAACAACATTGGATCAACGACAAAGATTCCCATTCTTTATACTCAGGATTACGAAGTCTGGGCACATCATTTTGAAGATTATGTCATCGGATCTGAGGACAATGGATACCTCATCTGGGAAGCAATCGTATCTGGACCATTCGCTCATTCAGCAACTTCAAGAATTATTAAAACTCAGAAGGAGTATAATGATCTTTTGAAAGACGTTAAAGATATTGCTCAAGACGAAAAAGATAAATTTCAGTGCAATATTAAAGCATTGAGATTAATCAGATTCACTCTTCAATCTGACACTTTCAGGCTGGTGAGTTCATGCACAACTGCTAAAGAAATATGGGATAGGCTGCGAGAGTTATATTCCATAGACGAAGATCTCGAGCATTCCATACAAACTCTACTTTTGTCCGAGTTTGGTGAATTCAAGCAGGGTCCTGAAGAAACTGCGACTCAAACGTTCGATCGCTTCAATCATCTTCTTAGCAAGATGATTAAACATGACATTGAAAGGAAGTTAATTGAATAGAAGGTTACGTTTTTAAACGGCCTCAGATCTGAGTGAAGAGCTGTAGTGTCCACAGTTAAAACGCATGAGCAATTCAAATCTTATTCTCTGGCGAAACTAGTAGGCATTCTGAAATCTCAAGAAAAGATCGTGTTACAGGAGAAAAATGTGGTTTCAAGCTTGGGTTCCTTGGCCCTTCTATCCAAAAGCAAAGATGTGATGGAAGATGAAGACCTCAACCTAGAGGATTATGACCTTACCTCTGAAGACTATGCAATGATGGTGTCAAACCCAAAAAGGTTCATCAAGAAAAGGTTCCCCACCAATAAGAACCGAAATTGGCAGGGAAGTTATAGTTCTGAAAAGGTCAGGGAAGAACCGAAGGTAGAAGAACCAAAGAAGGAACCGAAAGCTGAAGGAGATTCGGGAGTGAGCTGCTATTATTGTGGAGGAAAGAACCACTATGCCAAAGATTGTGTTCTTAAGAAAATGGCAGAAAAGGATGAGGAGAAAGATGAAGAAGCAGTGTTGTTGAAAAAGCTGGATGAGATCAGGAAGAAGAAAGCTGTCACTAACCCTTCTATGAATGCTTTAATTGTGCAGGGTTTGGTAGCGAATGATGAGTTCGGAGGCGTGGAGGTCTGGTCATCCGACTCCGAGGATGATGAAGTAAGGAAGCCTTCTCATGGAAAGGCTTATGTGGTGAAAGATGAGGGTAGCGGTGGCAAATGCTTGATGGTGTCTGATGTATCTCAGATGAGGGGATACAACACAGATGTTGGGAATGAAGACTCGAAGGAGCAACAGGACTTGTGCTTTACAGCAAAACCGCTCAGCGTGCAGTTCAACGAGCTTGATGAACTGATTAAGAAGGTACAATCCGTTTTTGTTTCATTCAAAGTCCCACAATGTTCATATGAAAAAGAATTAAAAAATGTTAATTCAAGAATCTCTCATCTAGACAGCAGTTTAACTCAAACACGAGTCACCAATTCTAACCTAACTGACCAAATAAGCAGGGTGTCTTCAAAGAGTGAGGAACGGAGGATGTGGATCGAACTGAAAGAGTCGGAGTTAATCAAAACCAAGGACGAAAACATTTATTTGCAAAGAGACAATTTAAAACTTTTAAAACAGAGAAATGTCTTTTGTTTAATTGTTAAGCGTCTTTATACTAATATCACTCAGCTTCATTTGAACTGTGAAATAGGACAGAAAATTCATCGCATGATTTTGCCCTTCCTTGAGTTTAAGGAGGATGAAATTGATGCTGAAGCGTATAATTGTGAAAGTGTTGTTTCGTCTGAGGATGTTAATCCAACATTTATGTATGGTCTAGACAAAATTGAATCTTTCATAAAGTCCAACGACCATAAGGACATGCTGAAAAACCTTTTGGATGAAAATGATAAACTGAAACTAAGGACCGAAACCATACAAAAGGTTGACTCATTGAGTACCAACTTGAGCTCAGAAAATAAAATTGATGTTGAAAATGCATCTGAGCTTAATGATGACGATGATATGAGTGAAATTTCTGTAGAGGACGTAGTTGACTGTTCTGAATTTGTCAAGAGCGAACCCAAAAACCACAAGAATCTTATTTCAGAAAATTCTGTGGAGTTTGCTCGTTTGTCCCAACAAAAGTCCCCGATCCTTAAAGAAAAGGCAGTAGTATACTAAAAGGTTAGAACCACTCCAAATTAGGTGTATAAGGTCACAGGTGTAACCGAACATCAGACAGTTTAACTCACAGCCATTGTAAGCGAAGATAATGCTGATGGCTGCGATGAGTTCTTCTGGTCAGCCCCTATCGACAATGTTGACGAAACAGTTGGTCTGTCAGAAAGGACATCATGGAAAACCAAAGGCAGATATGTGCCAGAACCTTTGAACACCAAGTACTAGTGGTAAAAAAGATGTTCCTAAAGAAAAAGCAGATTCTACAAAAGAAGACACTCCTTCAAGCGAATCATCATCAGCTCAAAGTGAACCAGCTGACAGAAAGCAAAAACAAAAGGCGAATATCCATCTTCAGCCGAAGCAGGTGAAAAACCAAAAACAGCAAAGGTATCAGAGATACAAGAAGAATCTCTCTGAAAGAAAACAGTTTTGGCAATCTCAAAATGCCTATTTCTCATATCGTGACAGAAATTTAAAGTCAGAGAAAAATACTGTTAGACCACAAGAGAACAATATCAACCGAAAGCAGAGGTTCGGTTCAGAAAACCATATCAACCGAAAGCAGAGGTTCGGTTCAGAGAACACTATCTACCAAAAGCAAATATTCGGTTCAGAGACCAAAAGAGACCAAAATTCTAGGTTCGGTCCCACTGATGATCAAAAACAAAAGGGTCACCTAGAATCTCAAGTCAAGAAATCATCTCAGTCTAAATTCTCTCATTCTAATTCTTCTAATTCCTCTCAACCACATTCTAAATTCTATTCTGTTCACTCTCAAAAACCTAAATCATCAAATGATCTGAAAGGAAAATTGAAGGTTTCATCAGTTAAACCAGAGTCCAAACCAAAAGCAACAAATCCCAATAAAATTAAGGTTTTCACCATCAAAAAGAAAGATGAAACAACTCTAATAAAAAGAACATATCTTTTTGACATCTCTCTTACTATTCCTGTTCCTGTGAAAGGCTCACGTGGACCCAAGAAACTTTGGGTTCCTAAATCTGCTTAATTTTTGCAGGTTATCAGTGATGAGCAGTTTGACGAAGAATGGTACATTGACAGTGGCTGCTCACGTCACATGACAGGAAGGAAGGAAGAACTAAGGGAATTTAGGTCTCTTTCAAACGGTGGAAATGTCAAATTCGGGAACAACTCCTTCGGCACCATAAAAGGCTATGGAATGATTACAAACGGTGATTTCACGATTAGGAAGGTTGCATACGTAGAAGGACTACAACATAACCTCATTAGTGTATCTCAGCTTGTTGGAGGTACCGGTCTCAAGGTTTCATTCGACGATGAGGGTTCAGAAATAATTGAGAAAAAGCCGAACAGAGTTATCCTCAAGTCGGAGCGTAAAGGCGAAATGTTTCCCCTAAACCTCAAACCCATCAAAGGGAACCCAACTATCTACCTGTTATCCAAAGCACAATCTGACGAAAGCTGGTTGTGGCACTGAAGGCTCTCACATCTCAACTTTAAGGATATCAACAAACTTGTTACTGGAGGTCATGTTCGAGGTCTTCCATTGCTCAAGTTCGATAGAGAACATTTGTGTGCTTCATGTGAAATGGGGAAGCAGAGTCGTCAAAGTCATCCATCAATAATAAACACTAAAGTTGTTGAACCACTAGAGTTACTTCATATTGATTTGTGTGGTCCATCATCTATCGAAAGCATCGGCGGTAGCAAGTACATTCTTGTTATTGTTGATGACTTTTCGTGTTTTACATGGGTGTTCTTTCTGAAGCTTAAATTTGAAGCGACTCACAAGCTAAAGATGTTCATCAAGCAGGTTGAAGTACAGCTGAAGAAAGTCGTTCGCAACATCAGGAGCGACAATGGGCTGGAGTTCAAAAATAAAGAATTCGAAGAATTCTTGGCAGAAAGAGGAACCATTCACAACTTCTCAGCTCCCTACACACCTCAACAAAACGGAATTGTCGAAAGACGAAACCGATCTTTGTGTGAAGCGGCCCGAACCATGCTAAGTTTTGCTTCTTTACCTTTATATTTTTGGGTTGATGCTATCTCTGCAGCTTGTTTCACACAGAACAGGTCATATTTCAATAAGCGATTCACGCTCACTCCTTATGAGATCATCAACAACAGGAAGCCAAATGTCAAATTTTTCCATGTGTTCGGTTCACGGTGCTTCATCTTCAATTCTAAAGAACACCGCAACAAGTTTGATGTCAAAGCCGATGAAGGGATTTTTCTGGGCTATTCTCTCACTTCTAAAGCGTACAGGGTATTAAACAAACGCTCGAGGATAATAGAAGAAACTTATTACGTGAATTTTGATGATAGCTATGTCAAAAAGCTAAAGGCCAACGTAGACACAGCTGGAGAAATCTTTCCTCAAACAGGTCAAGTCACAGCCTCAATTGCAAACCTCTTTGAGAAGTTCGTCGAGTTATTTGATGAACCCGAGAAGGCCATTCTCTCAGAAGCCAGCGCAGCAGACAACAAGGTAGATCATCTGAAGCAACTTGTCGAAGATGCTACAACGCGAATGAATGAAGGAGTATCCAGTTCCAACAAATCTCCACAGCACAATGCTTCAGTCGAGGGGGAGGATCCATCTTCCTCATCACAGCCGAGCTCACATGTTGAAGGGGAGAACAGTTCACAAGCTGCTCCCGAACGCTCTTCAACAACCGAAAGTGCATCAACACCCGAAAGCTCAGCACCACCAGAAACCTCTGTAGCGCAAGACACTTAAGAAATACCTGAAAGCTTATCTGTCGAGGGGGAGAATGCCGATATGCTTTATGACGATGAAAGTCAATCCGAACTAGAAGAGATGGTAAACGCTGAATTGGATCCATCCTATGATCCAAATTACCCTCCTCTCGTCAAATGGACCAGAGATCATCCTGTCTCTCAAGTTGTTGGTAATGTCTCTAAAAAGGTTCTGACCCGATCACAACTTAAGGCAAAAAAAACTTCCTTATTTTCAAAAGTAGAATTCTATATGTTTAACTCTTTCGTTTCAAAAGTTGAACCAAAGACAGTTAACACTGCTCTTGATCACTCCGATTGGGTTCAAGCCATGCAAGACGAATTGAATGAATTCGAAAGGAACAAAGTTTGGCACCTCATTCCAACTCCTCAAAATGCCTCAGTTGTTGGTCTCAAATGGGTATTCAGAAACAAAATGGACAAGGAAGGGAACGTGATACGAAACAAAGCACGTCTGGTAGTGAAAGGATACTGTCAGGAGGAAGGAATTGAATATGAAGAAACTTTTGCTCCTGCAGCTAGGCTGGAATCTGTTAGCATATTTCTTGCCTATGCTGCACACAAAAACTTTGAAGTCTACCAAATGGATGTCAAGTGTGAATTTCTAAATGGAGAACTTGAAGAAACAGTGTACCTGGAGCAACCTCCTGGATTCGTAAATGAAAGGTACCCTAATCATTGTTATATTTTGGACAAAGCCGTATATGGACTAAAACAAGCTCCGAGAGCCTGGCATGAAACGCTAACAAAGTTTTTAAAGATGTCCAAATTCAAACAAGGTTCGGTTGACCCAACCTTCTTTCGTAAGAAGGAAGGTAACCACCTTATGATTGTTCAAATTTACGTCGATGATATCATCTTTGGCTCAACGAATCCTAGCTTAACGGCTGAATTCAGAAAGCTGATAGAGACTAAATTTGAATTGAGCTCAATGGGTCCAATTAACTTTTTCCTTGGTTTAAATATTAGACAGGGACCCGAAGGCATCTTTATTAATCAGGAAGCTTACACAAAGACTCTCCTGGCAAAATTTGGCATGATGGGAGATTCAAAAGTCAAAGTTCCAATGGCGTTCGGCACCAAGCTCACTCCATCCTTGGATAAGCCAGCAGTTGATATTACGCTATATCGCCAGTTGATCGGTTCTCTGATGTATCTTACTGCTAGCAGGCCTGATATAATGTTCTCTGTATGCTACTGTGCTAGATTTCAGGCGAATCCACGTGAACCTCATATGCTTGCAGTGAAGAACATACTTCGATATCTTAAGCGAACTACCTCTTTAGGTCTGTGGTATCCTTCCAACTCAGGATTCTTCGTTCAAGCCTACTCAGATGTAGTCCTTGGAGGTTGTGGACTAGACAAGAAAAGCACCACTGGAGGCTGCCAATTCCTTGACGGGAAGTTAGTTAGCTGGCAATCAAAGAAACAAACCTGTGTGTCTTTGTCTACAGCTGAAGCAGAATACATTGCAACTGCCTCATGCACTTCTCAAGCGATTTGGATCCAAAGTCAACTCCGGGACTATGGACTCAATATGAAAAAGATCCCACTATATTGTGACTCTGAAAGTGCAATTAGGATCTGTCATAACCCAGTGCAACACTCCAAGACTAAGCACATAGCACTGAGGTATCACTTCATTAAAGATCATGTGGAAGATGGAAACGTTGAAATTCATTTTGTTAGAACCACTGATCAACTGGCTGATGTCTTCACCAAAGCCCCTGAAGCATCGTTCAACAAAATTCTACAAGGGCTAGGTATGATGGAATCAGAGTCAGTACCACAAACTACCTCTCAAACTCAAAAGTAAGAAGTGAAATAGACCGAACGTTCGGGTTCGGGTCTTGTACTCATGTACCGAAATGAACCGAACGCTCGGGTTCGGCTGGATAATCTGCTTTTCGCTCATCAATCAAAGGTGGTTTTCTTGGTTGTAAATTTCATGAACAATTGTTCCAAACTCATTTATCTTATTGTCAAAAGTATTTCCTTTTTGAAAATCTATTTTCTTTGGTAACCGAAATAGACCGAATGCTCGGGTTCGGTTCCTAAATTTTTCTCACCCGAAACCAACCGAACACTCGTGTTCGGTTCCAAAGTTTTTCACAACCGAAATAGACCGAACGCTCGGGTTCGGTTTCTCAAAGTTTTTCTCAACCGAAATAGACCGAACGCTCGGGTTCGGTTCCAAAGTTTTTTTTTTAAACTTTTTATTTTCTTTCTCAGTCTTATTTTTTTTTTATTTTATTTATTTTTTTCTTTTCACTATTATTCATCAAAAATTCCAAAAATATTTTTTTTAATATATAATATCCAAAACTCCAAAAATATTTTGTTCTTTATTTCTTTTTGGCTTTAATTTTATTTGTGTGGGGAAATTGTTAAATTAGTTAAGTGTCCCTAGAAGCATGCTGCTGTATGTGTCCAAAGCCTCATCTGATTCTGAATAATCGCCTTAATGACTTGGTATACACCAACCTTGTCTTCCCAATTAGGCTATCACATTTATTCTAATCGTGGGCTACCTAACTCTCCTCTCACAAGAGATAAGAGTTTTCTGCTTAGTCCTATCTTTCACAGCAGAGGTACTTTTGCTTTCTTACACCATCTACATTACATTTCTCCATCCCACTCAGTTCACAAATGTAACCCTTGAGACTCTCAGAAATTACCACTGAGGTTTATGGTTACCCAAAAACTGCGTTCATGATCTTAGTTTCGTGCCACTACAAGCTGAGTGAAACCCAAAATTCAATACCCAATCTGAATTGACGGTGAACAATTAATTTGCTCTAGTTTTCACTAATGAATTGATGGACGTATCTTCATGAAATCTCAAAATTTTCTTTTGTGTGATTCCTATGAAATTGTTAAAAACCATAACATTTCTTCCCTTGGGATCCAGTTTTTAATTTTTGTTGAGATTTTATATTTCCCAGCCAATTTAAAATTATTACCAACCTACTTGTTCAACAGACTACACCGGTCTCACAAGTACTTTGTTCACTTTCTATCTTATTTCAAGATTAGGACTGTTGAATCAAAGCGAAAGCCACCCTAAGAAGCCTAATTAAAAGAAGCCTTTCAACACTTCTTAATAAGTGTTTGATCGTTATTCAACGGGAAACCATACAAACACTTTAAGGTCTCTCTTGACTTTGAAGAAAGAGATTCGTGCCCGGGATCATTTGTTTCGTGTCTTTATTGACATCACAATTTTTCCTAAAAAGTATTGATTTATTTCTTTTCTTTTACACCCTTAGCACGAAAATCTTTGCTTTTCCAAAATTCTGGTTCTATTAATTACAGGCATTTTCATTGGATTGGTGGTTGATTACAAGCTATGGTTGATTTTAATCCACGTGGGAGTATTCTTCAAAAGATGCCGTTACAATTTGAATGGATAAGATGATGACATGCTGACTCAGGCGGGAGTCTAATCGATTTGATTTCAAACGGCGCTAAAAGGGAACGCGTGCGAATTGGAAACGTCTTATCTCCAAATGACGTCGCAGAAGCGCGTGTGAATTTGAAACGGTTTATATTCAAACGGCGCTTGATGGGAGGCGTGTTCCTTGGGGTCTGACACTCTCTCTCATGCGTGATCATCGGCAACCCTAACTGTCACGCATCAGTTAACTCCGAAAAACCCTTCCATTCTCAATCGAATATTTAGGAAGATCTTTCTCTCTCTTTAAACCCCAGTATAAAAGGCAACACAATCCTTCATTTACCTCTTTACCGCCATCAAAATTCTCGGAGAGCCAAAATTCCTTGATTCTTCCCTGTTCATCATCTTCTTCACTCTCTTCAAACAATGGCAGATTCATCTTCTGTTCACGAAACATCCCATATACTTCCCATTCGCCCACAACAAAGCCTGATCATCGATTTAACTCGTCAATCGTATGACGCATTCATGTTTCCCATTATCGAGTGATTAAAATTTTCTCCGATAGCTCCTGCACTTACAAGAGCTGAATCAGTTCCAATGGAGTTCTTGTCGCAAATCTTTGCGACTGCTCATTATGACAAAGCGGTTGACATAATCTTCTTTGACGTTTTTCAGCACAAAGCATCCATCTCCAAGCAACGATTTTGCTCCCTGTTAGGGTTTTAAGCTGATTCTACGAGGGTTAATCCTGAGACGATTCCAATGGGGCACCTGTTCAATATGTTTTACAACATGGGTTATACGGAGGTGCTTACTTCAGTCGCGAAATTCAAGAAGTCGTGCCTGCCTCCACAGTGGAACAGGATGTTCATTGTGTTATTCAAAGGCCTTTCTGAAAGGAGTTCTGGCTCTGATGGTGCCAGTCGACTGTTTCTGTCAATCATGTATGGTATCTACAATGGCATCAATGTAGATTATGGGTCTGTTCTTTGGCAACAACTCATCCAGAGTCTCTCCTCTTCCTCAAGGCACTCAGAAGTTTCTTACGCTAGGTTTTGGACCTTAATCACGAAATGGGTGATGGACAAGTACCACGTCCCTATTGTCGCCGGTGCTCCGATGTCTTCGATTGGTACATTTCATACCACGAAGATCATTGTTTCAGATACTTCCAAGTTTCCATTCAACGGTTCAATTCCGGAGTCTATGTATGGGGACGTTCCAGCTGATAGCCGGATTATCAGAACCTACAAAGAGTTTAAGCGTTCAGGTCCGAGGGATCTCACTCCGGAGATGTTGAAGTCTATTCATGACGCCGACAAGCCTGCTCCAAGAGGCAAGAAGGCTGATAAGGGGAAACAGGTGGCGAAAGGAGATAAAGGCCCGTCTCCAAAGAAGAGGAAACCCACAAAGGCTGCTCAGTCTCCGCAGCAAAAGAGGCGAAAAATCCAACACAGGAGAAAGCTGGTTATCGCTTCCTCCTCAAGCGAGTCTGAGGGTGAGAGTTCGGATTCGGAAGACTCTCCAAGAGGCAACACTCCACCCAGATCTCCTACCCCTGAGATTCAAATCCCTCCTTCTCCAATTCCCTCTCCTCCTAAAACTATTCCTACTTCCATTCCCACCATAAACCCCTTTACACACATTCCAAACACTTCAATCCCAATGCCCCCACCAATATTCACCGATGCAACAACAACATCCACTGCAAATGTTAGAACCAACGTATCTGATACGGGGGTTCATACTGCTGCACCCGAAACCACTCAAGCACCCGAAACCACCAACGCACCTGAAACAACCCAAACCGAACCTACCCCCACACCTACACCTGAAACAACCCAACCCGAACCTACCCATACTACTATACCACCAGCTTCTCCACCACCACCATCTCCCGATCACGCCTCTGAGGGAGACAAAACATTCCTTGGTGGGGAAAACATGACCTTTGAATCGGTCTACTATAGTCCGTTTCAAGTCCAGAGCGATGATGATGATGACGCTCTGGTTACAAAGAAACATCTCAAGGAGCTCAATGACAAGATTGACTTGCTCATCGCCTCTTCTTCCACGTCTCAATCATCACTTTCTGGAGCTGCAGTTCAGAAGATTGTTGATGCTTTCTCAAAGGCTCAGCAAGATTCTCTCGCTTCTGCAACCTCCGCCATTGATGCCTCAACAAAAGCCTGTCAGGCTGCGACCGAAAAAGTCGATAAACTATTTTCTGATGCCTCTGCCCTGTTAAAGTCTTTACAGGAGAGTGCAAATGCTGCTAAGACTGCGTTGGAACCAATTGTTCAACAGTTGGCCACGTCTGTCTCCACTGATTTGAAGTCCTTTGCTTCATTTCGTCAATCGCTCTCATAAGACAACTCAGCATTTCGTGCTACTATTGACAAGCGTCTCTCAAAGCTCCAAGAAGATCTGGCTGCGGAGAACTCGTTGATGGATGTTTTAGCCTGGAAGACCACTGCTCTGAAGGTCAAGAGTGTTCAACTCTCCAATTCTCAACAAGAGGTTGACTCTCTTCGGACCGAAAGGGTGGTGATTAAATCGTGTGTTTCGGATGTCCACTCTGCCATATCCAACATCCTTGAAGCACATGATCCCATCCTGAACTACACTGTGAGGCAAGACCTTGCAGAGAAGCTCGCTCCTGCCCTTGCCCTGCTAAGCAAAATTGAAGGGCTTCTTGATTTCGTGTCCATTCCGAAACAAGGGGGAGAAAAGGAGTCCATGTCTCAACCACCTCCATCCTCAAAGGCAACTCACACAACCGAACCTCCTCCCGTAGGCCAAGCTTCCGGTTCTGGTGTAAAAGATAAAGGAAAGAATATTGCTGAAGATGAAGAGGAAGACAAAGAGACTATCGCTGATCTTTTAAAGTGAAAACGTCGAGTTGATGATGATGATATCAGTGCTTGTGTGGCTAAAGAAGCTGAAGAAGCAGAAAGAAAACAGAAGGAAGCACACGACCTTCTTGAGAGTAGGAAAATTCTTTTTCCTGTCTGGACTCTCGAGAGGATGATAAAAGAAGCCATCGATACTCCAATCATCTTGTGGCCGGAACCTGTTATATCGCTTGATTGTTCCAACACTGTCGATTCTCAATTCGACATGCCTCTGACCCGAAAGGCGTTCATCTTTCACGCCTTCGCCAACGTTTCAGAGTTCCCTCATCCTCATCCACAAGTTGATCGGGACTTGATTAATTTCTATCTGAAGGCTGCTCTTCCTCCATATCAGACTTGGAGCGCTCAGAAAATTGTAAACGTTCGGGTCTTGAAGCCGTACAGTGAAGGGAGCTTCATCAACGTTCGGTTCAAGGTGCTTCGGGGGTCTGCCAAAACCGAACATGCCATTTCTTTAGCAGATCTTCTGAACCTCAATCCCCATGATTGGATCATCTTACACAACATCCTTCTGACCAACAAAGCTGAATACGGTCCGATTATCGACCATTTCAAAAGGATGCTCGTGTGCTACATCATGGAAGTTGCATTGATGGATCAGGAGATAGCGAGCGTCTTCAAGAAGAAACCAACTATATCTCCTGTTGGCTCGGCCAGTGATCTGAACCAAATGCAGATGGGCAAAATTGACTCGAGGCGGAACTCAGTCATGTTCACTAGGAACGAAGGACAGAAATGTCTTTTTGCATTAGCTGATAAACATCTGTACACCACTGCTTGCCTAGAGCATGTGTTGGGGATCATCCACAGATGCAAGCAAAACTCAGCGGATGATATCAAGTACTTCGACGACATGATACATTGGTACATTCGGTTCATACAGACGATCCTTGCGCTAATCTCTCGTTTGTTTGATACCACGAAGAAAGTTCCCGCTGTTGGCCCAAGCAAGAAGAAGAAGTAGTCTCGCTCCAATTTGACGCAAAGGGGAGATTGTTGGGTCATGTTTTGTTATGTATTGCGTCGATTGGGCTCGCTAGTTAGTCCAGTTTTGTAACTCCGGTTTGGGCCTGTCCAGCCATGAGCTTCATTATCGTTCTTGTAACCCTAAATCCTCTACAGCGGAAGTTCTTAGTCGAGCTCTGCTGAGGATTGTTTGAATCAACCATTCGACATATTGTGATGCAACTTTGTCTTGTTTATTGATTATGTTCTTCATACTACCTGTTACAAAGATCTAATCGATCTTCAAGTTTATTTAATTTCTTATCATATATATAATCATATGTATATATATATATAGACATAAAAGTTCCTGTCAGTCGGTTCAGTACCTTTGAGTAGCAAAGGCATATTTCAGTTATACACGTACAATACTAGAAACTATAATAGGTAAAGTTAGGAGATACTACTTACCATTCCAAGTACCAGGAATTACACGAGAGCGATCAAGACTCGTCTTTTATTTTGTAATATTCATTTTGTAGAATTATACTATGCAAGAACTCAAATGTAATTAAAATTATACTATTAATGAAATGGATGATGTTGTTGCTTGTTTACTACTTTGCATTGTTGTGATACATTACATGACGTCCTCCGCCCTATAACGTTTCTGCCATTCTCGGTTTTGGGGTGTGACAGCAAGGGTGTCGGTATGGAAAACAAATCTAAAAAGAGCAGTACAGGTTTTAACAATAACAAACAGATTTGTTTCATTTGTGGTATTGGTGGTCATATAGCTAGGAATTGTCCTAATAGAATGTTTGTACATTATATGTCACAAAGTTGAGAGAACGAATTCAGAGGAAGGTCTTTAACTAGAAAATCCTCTAAAATTCATTCTCGAAATGATGATATGAAGGATGATCATAGTAGAAAACGGGAAGTTTTTAAAAATGATAAAAAGGTCTTTCATAACAAAGTCTCAAACAGTTTGGCAAAACCAAACATGGCTCAGCCAAGATTGGTTTTGTCAAGGAGCAGCTCTGGGTCTTCAACCAATTCTGGTAGAAAACCCAGATGCTCAAAGCAAACTGATAAAAATCTTGTTTCAAAACCATCGGTGACTGTTAGAAAACCTAATTATCAATGGCTACCCAAAATAAGTTCCAATCCATCATCTGTATCCTGTGGAAAATTAGTAAATAATGATAAATCCAAAAAGGCAATGGGTCAACCCAGGAAAGTGATGACCTGGGTTCCCAAATCTGAATGAACCCACACATTTTGCAGGGACAGTTGCGGGGGAATGTCGTCAGACCTTGGTTCGTCGACAACAGCTGCTCCCGGCATATGACAGGAGATATCTCTCAACTGAACAACATTGAATCTTTTAATGGGGGATATGTTTCCTTTATGGGTGGAGAAGATGGCAAGATCACTCAGAGAGGAACCGTTACAAATGGTGTCTTAAGCTTCGAGAATGTCAACATTGCTCCCGAGTTAAAGCATAGTTTGTTGAGTGTGTCTCGGATATGAGACAAAGGCTATTCTACATATTTCACTAACAAGGAATGTATGATTCTCATGCCAGGATTTGTCATCCCAGAAGAGTGAATTCTTGTCAAATCTAAAATGGATGGGAATGCTTACATTATTGATATGAATAGCAATCTTCCAGAATAATTTACGTGCCTCTTTTCAAAGATCTCAGAACAAAATGCAATGTTGTGGCACCGAAGACTCGGTCATGCTAACGTTAAAAACCTAAATCGACTTGCAAAGAATGAGATGGTTCATGGTTTTCCTGTCAGAGACTTCATAACATTTGAAAAGTGTGTGTCATGTGCCAAGGGTAAACATCACAGAAAACCGCACCTGCCAAAACAGGTTAACTCAATCAGTCAGTTATTCCAATTATTACATATGGACTTGTTCGGTCCAGTCAACTTCCTTAGCATCAACATGCGTTGGTTAGAGGAGAACGAAACGGATACTCGAGTGGTTCTGGATTGGTTATTTGATTACACATTGCTTTTCAAGTCCATAAATGTGTCTTCGGATGGCTCATCTGGGTCTTTCTCTGGTTCGAAAAGTGTTTCTGAAGACAAAGAAGAAGAAGTTGTCTACAAACCTCCAACGGTATCCTCTTCACCATCTGAAGGGGAGTCCTCTGCTTTGCCTGAGGGGGAGTTTTTTGTACCACCTGATAGTCCAAAATCTTCAGTTCATAATGATACTCCAGATGCTGAGGCTACACCACTCACTCCTGTTGAAACAGAGTTCATGTCTAGAGATGATTCCGCTGTCACTTCAACTTTTATGGAACTACTCTTTCCTGAAGACATTTTAAATGAGTTTGTAGCAGAGTCTTCTGGTGTGGAACAATCAGCAAATGATGGAGGTTTCAATATTCACAATCTTCCCATCTCGCTTAATGATACCAGCCAGGAGATACCCTCAAGAATTCGACGCGATCATCCAATCGAGAACATCATTGGCCAGCTGGGCGATGGCGTTAAAACCAGAAGTCAGAGTGGAGATGTCAATACATGTCTTTACTCTTGCTTTATCTCTCAAATATAGCCCAAGAATGTTCAAATGGCTCTGAATGAGCCCAACTGGATAGATGTCATGCATGAAGAATTGAATCAGTTTGAAAAACTAGGGGTTTGGAAATTGGTTGAGTTACCAAAGGGCAAAAAGTCTCTTGTCATACGCTGGGTCTATCGAAACAAGCAGGATGATTTAGGGGTTATAGTGCGAAATAAATCTTGATTGGTGGTTCGCGGGTTTTGACAAGTCGAGGGTCTTGATTATACTGAAGTTTATGCTCCAGTAGCTCGCTTGGAGGCTATTCGTATCTTCCTTGCATATGCCTCTTACATGAACTTCACGATTTATCAAATGGACGTCAAGACAGCCTTCTTGTATGGCAAGGTGAAGGAAGAAATCTATGTTGATCAGCCCCCTGGGTTTGTTAACTCGATGTTTCCTAATCATGTCTACAAGTTGGACAAGGCATTGTATGGGTTACATCAAGCTCCTCGAGCGTGGTATGCGACTCTAACAAAGCACTTGCTCGAGCATGGATACTCTTGTGGCACTATCGATCAAACTTTGTTTATCAAGCATGTTGGTAATGATCAGATTCTAGTTCAAATCTACGTTGATGACATTATATTCGGGTCTACCAGTCCGCAACTATGCAAGGAGTTTGAAGGTGTTATGAAAAAGCGGTTCGAGATGAGTTCATTGGGAGAAATGACCATGTTTTTGGGGCTTCAAGTAAAACAAAATTCAACCAAAATCCTACTACATCAAGCCAAGTATGTGGAGGATATTCTTGAGAAGTTCGAGTTTCAAGACGCTAAGCCTGCATCGACGCCGATGGCTGAAAGACCTCTTCTAACTCCAGATCCTGATTGCGAATCCGTAGATCAGACACACTACAGAATGATGATCGGATCGTTGATGTATCTTACAGCAAGCCGACCTGACATCATGTTTGCAGTTTGTCAATGCGCACGTTATCAGGCTAATCCTAAACTTTCACATCTTATTGCTGTCAAAAGAATTTTTTTAGTATATTAAAGGCAGCCCAAAATTGGGTCTTTAGCATCCAAAAAATTCTGAATTTGATTTATATGCGTTTGCTGACAATAATTATTGAGGCTGTGAGCTTGACAGGAAATCTACTTCAGGAGGGTGTCAATATCTTGGAGATTGGCTGGTGTCATGGCAGTGCAAGAAGCAACACATTGTCTCAACTTCAACAGCTGAAGTGGAATACGTTGTTGTATCTTCCTGTTGCTCTCAAGTCATATGGATCCAACATCAACTGTTGGATTACGGTTTGAATTATCTAGAAACCCCAACCTACTGTGACAATGAGGCTGCGATTCAAATTGCTAAAAATCCCATCCAACACTCAAAAACCAAGCACATTGACATCAAAATTCATTTTATCAGAGACTGTTATGAACGTTCACTTATCCGGCTGGAACAGGTTCCCACTGCTAATAATGAGGCGGATCTGTTCACCAAGCCTTTTAACAAAGCTCGATTCGATGTGCTTGTGGGATTTTTGAAGATGATACGTTTTGAGTAATTAATTTTTTTTCTTTTTTACTTAGTTTAAACTTTTATCTTAATTTTTAAATTCTTATCTTCTATTTTTTATTTTATTTTTATTTTTATTTTTGGTTAGAATAGTTTAGATTTGCGCATTTTCGTGATTTCATTCTCACCCATGCACAAATTTAGGGGGAGAAATAAACAAAAACCAAACAAAAATTCAAAATTCAAATTTCAAAAATCCAAAAACAATAAAAAATCAGAAAATCAAAAAAATGTTACTGACAATCTTGTTTGTAGGTGATGTGTTGGGAAGTGATATTATCAAGTGATAACGGGCAATCTGAATCTGCATAACGTACCATTATTGAATTGTCTATGCTCTGTGGTCGATGCGTCAGTAGGCATGAAAAATTCTAAATGGACTTGACAAGGAAGATTTGAACTTAAGGAATTCAAGGACTTGACAAATATTGAACTAGTTAGATCCTTTTAGCCTGACAATACGACACTTGGATAGGTTGATCATGGAGATATACATGGGAATCTACTGGTCACACTAAAAGAACCCGTATCTTGAACTATGGATTCACTTTTCATCGATGTGTGGATTCTGTCCTTAATTCCCGTATTGATGGGGTGACTGGGGAATTCCGATAAATTTGGCCTGTAGAAAGTTATTTTCTTTCTTTCTGTCTGTTAGCCTTATGTTGCCTCCTCTGTGTGATCAAGAGATCCGACCTGGACTGTAACATATGCAATTCTATCTCTCTGCATCTTCTTTCTATGCAAGTCTTTCTATCTATTAGCCATATAATGTCTCCTTTACGTGACTCACAATCGGACCTGGTACACAGTTTGCATCATTTTTTTCTTAATCCCTCTAAAACTTCAGTTAGTCATATGTTTCATCCTCTGCGTGATTGGAAGAGATCCGACCTGGGTGTATAGCATATGCATTCTAAATCTATCTTCTCTCTTAATAATTGTCTGCTCACCCGGTGTAAGGAGTATTCTGGAAATTCTTGATTACTGGAGCATATCAGGAAGCGGGAAACATGTATTGGCACAATTAAAATTGAACACATACAGATTGTTTGTAGATCTCACTGCTCAATTTAGGTTGACAACAATATTCCTAGTCGTCGTCAGCTAAATGGTCCCTAGGAAATATATCTAAGAATATAGGATCAAAATGTCTTGTCATTATTAGTTTGTTCAAAATTGTCACAAATTTTTCATGTTTAAGTGGACCATAATACCGACGATCGATCAGACATAGACATGAAGATAAAGGTACCGATACGTAGACTAAGGCTGTCTAACAACTTTGATCCCAAAGTCACAAAATTTATATTCAATGTTTGTTTAGATAAAGTTTAGTCTATTTTGTCTTAAATTTTATTTTTGTTTTATTTTATTTTATTTTGTAATTGTCAAAATTTAAAATTTTAAATTTTGGAAATTGTTTTGTTTTATTTTAAGTTTAATTTAAATTTTATTTTTATTTTATCTTTGTGTATGTCAAAATTTTAGAAATATTTTTTACTTTCTATTTTAATTTTATTATTTTTATTTTTATTTTTATTTCTGTTAAATTTTTATTTTGTTTTATTTTTAGTTCTATTTTAATTTTTAAAATCCTCAAAGTATTATTTTTGGAAAACTTTAAAAAAATTGGACTGTGCCTTACACAGTGTGTAAAGCAGGTAAAAGGACAAAGGTATTTATAGGGGTTTACAGCCGGAAACGCTTCATTTTTCTGATTCCGGCCGCAAACACCCCTCTATTCAGTCTCAACCTCGAAATTTTTTTATCTGATTTTGTGAAATTGCTCCGTTCATCTCGTAGGTAAGAGGATTCCGACCAAGGATATGCATTTGTTCCATGAAATCGATGAGTTTTGAGGCCAAAATCGACGAAAAACTAACTATCGGAGTTTACGGCCCAAACTTTCGGCCAGGAGTTTACGACTGTAAACTTAGTTTACTGCCGGTAGCTTACGGCCATGGGTTTACGGCCGCAATCTCAAGTTTGACCGTAAACCCTATGTTGACTGTAAAATTGATTTTGATCAAAATTATTTATTATTTTGGGCTAAATTTGAAATTGATTTAATAAAAAAATTATATTGTTCATTGCACAAATGTCTTTCGTTTCTTATTTGATATGTTTTAGTGCAGATCAAATGGCAGCCTTAAAGTTCGCAGACATGCACAATCTGGCAATAGTATTGGCAGATCCTCCGGTGGCATATGGAGAATTTAAGTCGATGATTCACGGACTAAGGGAATGCTGTCTGGCCTCCGCCATCACCATGAACACCGTCGTTTATCAGAAGATTATTAGAGAGTTATGGCAGACTGCCAAAATGAGCAGAGACGATGATGGAGCAGTGACACTATATGCAGTCATAAAAGGATGCAAAATTGTGATCGATGGGTCCTTCGTGAGAGAGACATTGCTGATCAATGACCTACCGAGCTTTCCCACTGAAATTGGTATGGAAGATGCTCAATGAATTTTAAAGAAGATGGGGGTATGAAGGTGATTCTCCTCCTATAATGAAGAAGCTTCTGCCGTCCTATTGGAGATTCCTAGCCCACGTGTTCGTGAGCTGTATCTCCGGCAGAAGGTCTGGTGCGAATGAAATATCCCTGAGAAACACTAGAGCTATTGTTTCTCTTGCTTCGGGGATTGGCTTCAACTTTTCTAGGTTTATCCTGGATGAGTTTGTGGTCAACATCAATGCCATCACTCGGGAAACCTTCCTAATGTACCCTCGATTCGTTCAACTCTTCATCAACAAACAATTTCTTGACATGGTAAAGGAGGGAAAAACGCTTGATATGAAGTCCTTGGGCCCTCACACTATTGGGCTCATTAAACAAAATCGCAAAGGGAAGGTTATCTTTCAAGGACTGTATCCATTGATTAATTTCGGACGATTTGCTGAGCCGAATCAATCGACTGAGTCCCACGGATCTTCTGATAAGATATCTTCGGAACCTACCTTATCAGAAAGGGTGATATCAGAGGGAGATGTGATCACGGTATCAGATCAAGAAGGGGAACAGGAAGTTGCTCCAAATGTATCCAAAGCTGAGGAGAATGACCTGCAATCTGTTAAAGTTGAAGGTGACTATAATGGAGGGTCTTCCAAGAATGCAACTGAGTCTAATCAGTATCAATAACTTGATCTTACAGATTTTGATAAAGATGAGATTCCAACCAACTTTGGAAGCAATGATGATGTTTTGTCGAATGTCAACCTGAACACATTGCTTGATAATATCAGTGATGTTGCTCGCACGACAACAGAGATAAGGGATCCAGAAGACGTTCTTGAATTGACACCCATGACTACAGATCAAGTGGTTGATTCTACAGCTCCAACGGTGACAGTGTCAGGGATTCCTCCCCTTGACGTTGTCTAACGCCTGTGTTTCCGGGCTTGCCATTTTTAGCAATGTAATAGTCTAGGTTAACCTTTGTAACCCGTTTTGAAATAATAAGATTGTATTATTTGAGTATTGTGTGTTTTGTGCTTAATTGCTTAATTATGTGGTTTGATTAATTAAGAATAAAAATAAGCGTCAAAATTGAAGTGTAAAATAAACTTAATATCTTTGATCTATGTTGTAGTAGTTGAAACGAGGTTTCCGAATATATATAGAACGCCCAAATCTGACTTCGTATGAGGAAGTTATGATTTATCGAAGTTCCGGCTTAGCAGTATGCAGCCTGAAATACTCGATTTGAGATCGAGCGGTTTTTAGCCGAAGCAATCTAAATGAGAATCGAAGATCTCATTGTTGGTATCGAAGTGATAAAAAGTTAGGCGAGAACGGACATCAAACGAAGAAGTTATGAATTTATAACGAAAGTTTCTGTCGCGGCCTATTAAAAATAATTAATAAAAATAAAGTCAAAATTAGCTGACGGAGTCTAAACGAAAGTTGTAGAGCATGGTCTCACCTTTCCGGGGATATAAAGAACGTCAAAAACGGAGTTCGTATGAAGAAGATATGAATTTCCGAAGTTTATTAATTATTTTGTATTTATTTTTAATCTTTAATTCGGAAGCATTATCCGAAGACGAGTCACCGGTCTGATCCGAGGTACGCCCCGCGTACTCCGAAGAGTGTCGACACTTCGGATGACGCATGCCATGATGATTTCGGAGCCCTGTACGCCCCGCGTACAGGCGTACTCCCCGCGTACTCCGAGGCTCCAGCCTCCTATAAATAGGACCCGAAGGCAGCCGAGTCTTTTGTTCATTTTCTCTCTTCTCTCTCCCATTTTGCATCGTTTTGCGTGCCAGAAACATCCCGAAGTTCCGGTATCATACTCTAGCCCCGAGGCAAGTCCCGAGATCCCGAAGATCCCGAGAAGTGCGGTTCCCGAGCCGAAGCTCTGCCCGCGAGAAGTTCGATTTTTGAAGAGATCTTCCAGATCTGCTGAGGATTACTACATCTGCAAGTCGTAGTGCTGTCCGATCATCTTCTGATCAAGTGAGTGTGTAGTTATTTTCTTCCAAATACAATAATACGAAGTATTTCATATAAAATACATGCTATGTGTATATATTTGGTTGTGTTATGTGTGAATGTGTATTCACTCTCTTCTATCTTATAGATCTGATTATTTCTCTATGAGATATGTGTTATGTGTGTGTGTGCCTCATCTGTTATGTGATATATGTGTTGATTAAAGCATGCTATACAGGTTTTTAAACTATGTATACAAATGTATATTTTTATCTACTAATATGTTGGGTAGAACATGGGTAGATAGTCGGTGTGTAATAAACAGATGAGAGGCCTCGTTGTTGTTTGATTTAGTCATCTAGCGGAGTTTAGATGACGACCACATACTTTTCTAGATAGTCTTGTGGAAACATTAGCAGGTTCGCCACCTGTAGGTGTTAATGAACTTGGGTGCTCATTCGCTGTACTCCATCCCCCTCATGGTTGCCTTATTTGACTTATATTGCTGAGGTACCCCCGAAGCATGTGTTGTCGCCCCGATGAAATATTCTTAGACTAGGTCCCTTATGTTAGTTGTTTTAGGGACGTTAAAGTGAGAATAACGGGAATGGGTAATTGGGTTATTGTTGGTTGGTGAAAATTAAATATGATATTTATTGTGGGTTGAAAACCCCATATGCTCACCAGGTTCCCAAGCCTGACCCACTCAGTTTTAAATTGTATTACAGGAAGTGGCGGAAGGGCATGAGATGGATGAACCATCAACTTGTTTTTTTTACAAGTCTGCATATGTTTATATTTGTTATATGACTTGTAATGTATTCGTTTATGCTTATTGGTCTGTATCGGAACATGACACCCCGAGTTTTGATTATAATGAAAATACATTTCTTTTATGAAATGCTTCGGTAAACATTGTTTTATCATGTTTTGTTTTTGGGAACAAATTCCGCAACTCTTTCAAATCAAAAGGATTTACTCTGAAAATATTTAAAAGCATAAATGAAAATCGGTCTTTTCTGTCCGAGATTTTGGGGATGTCACAGTTGGTATCAGAGCATTAGTTTAAGCGAACTAGGAATTTGTAGGATTTCTAGACTCAAACTTAGAATATTAAGTGAAATTTTGAGATGTGTGTCTGTTGTGATTTAGACACGAGCACTAGTTTATTTTAGGAAAGTTGCCTAAAATGCTTTTATGTGCTAAATGTTATATGTTGCCATATATGATATTATTTGTTCGGATCTATGGTCTGTTGCCGACCGGATCTAGAAACCTTATGTGTGTAGGATTCTAAGCGTACGTCTACGATATTTGAACTAGCATGTAAACATTTCGGAGTGATAAGGATGATTTGATTATCTTTCGTGATTGAGGATCTAATTTCACCTTATTCGGTGTGTAGATCAAAAATGGTGAGAACAAGAAGTGGAGTTGGAAATGCTGACGGAAACAGGAATCAACCACCAGTGATTGAGCAAATACCTGTCGTAGCAGCAGCACTTGAGCCAATAACCATGGCTGGTGTGCAATTGATGATTCATAAGATGTTGGATCGTTAGATGGATGAACTAGACGGTTGCTTCAACAAAATCGTGAAGAAGTGTCGATTCGTGTGGAAGAGCCTGAACTGAATGAAGGGCACTCGGAAGGTGGAAACTTCAGTGGGTCTGTTGGTCCAGCCAACCCACCGATATTTAGGCAAGATAACCGTGATGGAAGGAATGATGGAATGGGATGCAAGTACAAGAACTTTTTGACTTGCAAACCATCGACCTTCAATGGAAAGGAGGATCCGATTGGGGTTATGGATTGGATCTCCGAAATGGAGCTAGCCTTCATGACGTGTGGCTGCAGAGGTAAGTTGCAAACTATCTATGCCGTGCGTCAGTTCCGAGGTGGAGCCGTTCGTTGGTGGAACACTCTAGGGAAGACTTTGAGCCCTAATGAGCCACTGCAATTGTCATGGGCAGAGTTCTTGGTGCAGTTTAAGCGCAAGTTCTGCTCGGCTCAAAATCTGTTGGAGTTGGAGAACAAGTTCCTGACATTGACTAAAGGCAGCATGTCAGTTGATGAATACACCAATAACTTCACCAATAAGATGGAGTTTGCCTTGCGTATCGTTCCAGACAAGCTGAAAAAGGTGGATCGGTATGAGAAGGGACTTCCATGGGAGTACGAGGTGCCAGTACGTCAGGCACTTACTCTAGAGGCAGCTATCTGGGCTGCCAAGTCCGTGGAGAACATGATCAAGGGGAGAACCACCGACAAGGCTGATGTTGGTGAGAAAAGAAAGTTTGAGGGAACATCTGGTTCCGGTAAGAAAGGAAAATTTTCGAAATCTGATTCGAAAAAGTTTGGAGGAAAAGGAGGCGAAGCAAAGTGGTTTGATAAGTGTAAGAAAAAGCACTTTGGGAAATGTAGCGAGGATGTGACCTGCTACAAGTGTGGAAAGGTTGGACATTTTGCCAATGAACGTCCGAACAACAAAAGGATGTGTTTTGGTTGTAATGAAGAGGGGCATATTTTGAAAGACTGTCCGAAGAAGAAGGAGGCAGCAAAGCCCAACATTCCACCAAAGCCGAAGGTAAGGGCCTTCCAGATGACACTTGAGGCTGCGAAGGATGAAGCTGATGTCGCTTCAGGTACCTTTCTTGTAAACGAATTACCTAATCATATATTGTTTGATTATGGAGCCAACTACTCCTTTATTTCGCATGAGTTTGGTAGAAAGCTAGCTTTGTCTGTTGATAGACTAGATAATGCTTTATTAGTCGAAGTAGCTAGTGGAAAGTTTGTACTTGTTAGCCATCGTATGAAAAACATCTTAATCGACCTTAATGGGAATAAGTTTCACGAGGCGTTATTGCCTATCGAACTTAATGGTTTCGACATCGTCTTGGGAATGGATTGGCTTAGCGCCAATGATGCCGAAATTTTATGCAAGAAAAAGATAGTTAAAGTAAACCCGCCTGGGAAAGATTCGTTTATGGTGTATGGGGACAAACGGCGAGTGAATTCTGGGATCATTTCTCTAATGAAAGCCAGAAAGTGTTTGAGCAAGGGATGTACATCATATTTAGCGTTTGTGATTGATGCTAAGGAAGAAAAGAAGGTGATGCAGAGCATTCCAGTGGTGTGTGATTATCCGGAAGTATTTCCCAAAGATCTTCCTGGATTACCACCTGATAGACAAGTGGAGTTCAGAATAGACTTGTTACCAGGAACCACGCCAATAGCAAAAGCACCTTATCGATTAGCACCGACGGAGATGAAGGAGCTGATGATGCAACTTCAGGAGTTATTGGACAAAGGTTTCAGTAAACCTAGTTCATCGCCCTGGGGAGCTCCGGTGTTATTTGTGAAGAAGAAAGATGGAAGTATGAGAATGTGTATCGATTACAGAGAGCTGAACAAGGCAACAATAAAGAATAAATATCCGTTGCCAAGGATTGATGACCTGTTTGATCAATTGCAAGGTTCGAGCTATTTCTCGAAGATCGATCTTAGGTCAGGATATCATCAGCTAAAAGTAAGAGAGCAAGATATCGAGAAGACTGCATTCAGAACTAGATATGGACACTACGAGTTCTTGGTTATGTCGTTTGGACTAACGAATGCACCGGCAGCGTTCATGGATTTGATGAATAGGGTTTGTAATCCGTTCCTTGATAAATCTGTGATAGTGTTCATAGACGACATTCTGATCTACTCGAAAAGCCAGGAGGAGCATGGCAGACACTTGCGAGAAGTGTTAGAAGTTTTGAAGAAGGAGATGCTTTATGCAAAGTTCTCCAAATGTGATTTTTGGATTCGTGAAGTCCAATTCTTGTGTCATGTGGTCAACCAAGAAGGGATAATGGTTGATCCAGCGAAGATTGAAGCTGTGATGAAGTGGGAACAACCGAAAAGTCCCACGGAGATTCGAAGCTTTTTAGGATTAGCCGGATATTACCGCAGGTTTATCCAAGGCTTTTCTTCGATTGCTACTCCATTAACAGCTTTGACCCACAAAGGAGCTACTTATGCTTGGAGTGATAAGCATAAAGAAGCATTCGAGAAGTTAAAGAAGAAGCTATGCGAGGCACCGATACTTTCTCTACCCGATGGAGTTGAAGACTTCGCTGTCTATAGCGATGCGTCTGGGGTTGGATTGGGTTGTGTTTTGACCCAAAGAGAAAAGATGATAGCATATGCGTCTCGACAGCTGAAGGAGCATGAAAAGAATTACCCGACTCATGATTTGGAGTTGGCAGCGGTAGTTTTCGCTCTGAAAATATGGAGGCATTACCTCTATGGCACGAAGTGCAAACTTTTTACTGATCATAAGAGTCTCCAATATCTCTTTAATAAAAAAGAATTGAATATGAGGCAACGACGTTGGCTAGAGTTACTCAAGGACTACGACTGCGAGATACTTTACCACCCCGGTAAAGCTAATGTTGTTGCTGATGCTCTCAGTCGGAAAGTCAATCTTGAAAGGAAAAGGCCAAGAGCGTTGAGAATTGAAGTTGTCTCGACCATTGTGGAAAGTATAAAGAAAGCTCAAGAGGAAGCTTCTGAGAAAAATGACCGAAAGGAGGAACGTTTGGGTAAAACGTTGGTGTTTGGTACTAACGGTCATGGACTGAAGGTATTCCAAGATCGTATTTGGGTACCTAAGTCAGGAGGAATTAGGGATCTTCTGATGGAAGAAGCTCACAAAACCATGTACTCGATTCATCCTGGTAGCACTAAAATGTATAGGGACCTGAAACCCTACTACTGGTGGCCGACCATGAAGCTTGATGTTGCAAAGTATGTGGCCGAGTGTGTGACTTGTGCGAGAGTCAAGACACAACATCAGAAACCTTACAGGAGTTTAGAACCTTTGCCTGTGCCTATGGGTAAGTGGGAAGACATTGCTATGGATTTTGTCACTAAACTGCCCAGAACAAAGAATGGTCATGACATGATTTGGGTGGTCGTTGATCGATTCACTAAAAGTGCGCATTTCATAGTGGCCAAGGAGAAATGGTCTATGGAAAAGCTTGCGAATTCTTACGTGAGGGAAATTGTGAGGCTTCACGGTGTTCCGTTAACGATTGTATCGGATCGTGATAGCCGTTTCACCTCAAGGTTTTGGAAAAGTCTACAAGAGGAAATGGGTACCAAGTTATGTTTAAGCACAGCTTACCATCCGCAGATTGATGGTCAGAGTGAAAGAACAATACAAACACTTGAAGATATGCTGAGAGCATGTACCTTGGAATTCCTAGGTAATTGGGATGAACATTTACCGTTGGTAGAATTTTCCTATAATAATAGTTTTCACTCGAGCATTAAGATGGCAACTTATCACTCGAACATTAAGATGGCACCTTATCTTGTTGGCTTGAGGCTGGGGAAAAGCAGTTTATGGGATCGGAGATGGTTCATCAAACTCCTGAAAAGTTGAAAATAATTAGGGAAAGAATGTTAGCAGCTCAAGATCGTCAAAAGAGCTATGCTGACAAGAAGCGAAGACCGATGACTTTTGAGGTTGGAGATTCGGTTTTTCTTACAGTCTCGCCGTGGAAGGGACATATAAGATTTGGTAAAAGGGGAAAGTTGAGTCCAAGGTTTATTGGACCGTTTAAAGTCTTTCAGAGGATTGGGAACCAAGCTTACAAGCTCGAATTACCCGAAGAACTGAATGGAATTCACAACACTTTTCATGTGTGTTATTTGAGGAAGTTCACGGGAGAAGTTCCCGATATAATTCCAATTTCCGAATTGAGAATTGATGAGAACAAAAGGTTGATTGAAGAACCAGAGGCAATTGTTGACCGAAAGATTAATAAGTTGCGACGCAAAATGGTTGGGTTAGTGCTTGTCCGATGGAAACACACGAATGGGCCGAATCTCACCTCGGAGACGGAGAGTGACATGTTGAGTCGCTATCCGCATCTGTTTGTCGATGTGTGATTCCGGGGACGGAATCATTCTAAGGTGGAGAGAATTGTAACGCCTGTGTTTCCGGGCTTGCTATTTTTAGCAATGTAATAGTCTAGGTTAACCTTTGTAACCCGTTTTGAAATAATAAGATTGTATTATTTGAGTATTGTGTGTTTTGTGCTTAATTGCTTAATTATGTGGTTTGATTAATTAAGAATAAAAATAAGCGTCAAAATTGAAGTGTAAAATAAACTTAATATCTTTGATCTATGTTGTAGTAGTTGAAACGAGGTTTCCGAATATATATAGAACGCCCAAATCTGACTTCGTATGAGGAAGTTATGATTTATCGAAGTTCCGGCTTAGCAGTATGCAGCCTGAAATACTCGATTTGAGATCGAGCGGTTTTTAGCCGAAGCAATCTAAATGAGAATAGAAGATCTCATTGTTGGTATCGAAGTGATAAAAAGTTAGGCGAGAACGGACGTCAAACGAAGAAGTTATGAATTTATAACGAAAGTTTCTGTCGCGGCCTATTAAAAATAATTAATAAAAATAAAGTCAAAATTAGCTGACGGAGTCTAAACGAAAGTTGTAGAGCATGGTCTCACCTTTCCGGGGATATAAAGAACGTCAAAAACG
This sequence comes from Lactuca serriola, assembly GCF_051521515.1. Classification (NCBI taxonomy): domain Eukaryota; kingdom Viridiplantae; phylum Streptophyta; class Magnoliopsida; order Asterales; family Asteraceae; genus Lactuca; species Lactuca serriola. Next base: position 143,110,712 of record NC_136408.1, on the reverse strand, counting down.
GAGTTCGTATGAAGAAGATATGAATTTCCGAAGTTTATTAATTATTTTGTATTTATTTTTAATCTTTAATTCGGAAGCATTATCCGAAGACGAGTCACCGGTCTGATCCGAGGTACGCCCCGCGTACTCCGAAGAGTGTCGACACTTCGGATGACGCATGCCATGATGATTTCGGAGCCCTGTACGCCCTGCGTACAGGCGTACTCCCCACATACTCCGAGGCTCCAGCCTCCTATAAATAGGACCCGAAGGCAGCCGAGTCTTTTGTTCATTTTCTCTCTTCTCTCTCCCATATTGCATCGTTTTGCGTGCCAGAAACATCCCGAAGTCCCGGTATCATACTCTATCCCCGAGGCAAGTCCCGGGATCTCGAAGATCCCGAGAAGTGCGGTTCCCGAGCCGAAGCTCTGCCCGCGAGAAGTTCGATTTTTGAAGAGATCTTCCAGATCTGCTGAGGATTACTACATCTGCAAGTCGTAGTGCTGTCCGATCATCTTCTGATCAAGTGAGTGTGTAGTTATTTTCTTCCAAATACAATAATACGAAGTATTTCATATAAAATACATGCTATGTGTATATATTTGGTTGTGTTATGTGTGAATGTGTATTCACTCTCTTCTATCTTATAGATCTGATTATTTCTCTATGAGATATGTGTTATGTGTGTGTGTGCCTCATCTGTTATGTGATATATGTGTTGATTAAAGCATGCTATACAGGTTTTTAAACTATGTATACAAATGTATATTTTTATCTACTAATATGTTGGGTAGAACATGGGTAGATAGTCGGTGTGTAATAAACAGATGAGAGGCCTCGTTGTTGTTTGATTTAGTCATCTAGCGGAGTTTAGATGACGACCACATACTTTTCTAGATAGCCTTGTGGAAACATTAGCAGGTTCTCCACCTGTAGGTGTTAATGAACTTGGGTGTTCATTCGCTGTACTCCATCCCCCTCATGGTTGCCTTATTTGACTTATATTGCTGAGGTACCCCCGAAGCATGTGTTGTCGCCCCGATGAAATATTCTTAGACTAGGTCCCTTATGTTAGTTGTTTTAGGGACATTAAAGTGAGAATAACGGGAATGGGTAATTGGGTTATTGTTGGTTGGTGAAAATTAAATATGATATTTATTGTGGGTTGAAAACCCTATATGCTCATCAGGCTCCCAAGCCTGACCCACTCAGTTTTAAATTGTATTACAGGAAGTGGCGGAAGGGCATGAGATGGATGAACCATCAAGTTGTTTTGTTTACAAGTCTGCATATGTTTATATTTTTTATATGACTTGTAATGTATTCGTTTATGCTTATTGGTCTGTATCGGAACATGACACCCCGAGTTTTGATTATAATGAAAATACATTTCTTTTATGAAATGCTTCGGTAAACATTGTTTTATCATGTTTTGTTTTTGGGAACAAATTCCGCAACTCTTTCAAATCAAAAGGATTTACTCTGAAAATATTTAAAAGCATAAATGAAAATCGGTCTTTTCTGTCCGAGATTTTGGGGATGTCACACGTTGTCTCACCTACTATTGAACCACTTCAGGGTGATGATACAACACACCAGACCTTACAACCTCCACCTAAGAGAAGAATACGTGATCCTAGGTTTGGTCCTTTGGATTTTGATTTGTCTCATGACGTGTCGATTACGCCAATTACTACACCTGCCATCGTATCAACAGAACCATTTCATGGAGGTCCTAGCACCACTTTTGAAGTTGGTGGTTCCTCTGCTCCACCAGGATTCTCACCTCCTAGGGTAGATCTTGATGATGCATCTATGCGATTAGCTATGCATCTTGCTCAAAATGAAAATGTAGATCCTTCTTCTCGTGGTAAAGGAATTTCTTTTGAAGAAGGTCGTCAAGGAGCAGATAAACCATCAGTTGATGAGCTTCAAAAGAAGATCAGTGTCCTGGATCAGAAGAACATTGAACTTGATATTCAAGTCAATGATTTATTGAATGAGAATGCCAAGTTGAAGTCTCAAGTGTCTGATCTTCAGGATGATCAAGTGATAAAGACAAAGCAAATCTCTGATCTTCAATACCATTTTACTCTGCTGACCTCCAGTTATTTTGAGTTGAAGAAGAATCTTGAAGGTGATTTTAGTGACAAATACCAAACATCTGCAAATGAGTATAGGATCAATCAACATACTTAAGCTTTTCCTGTTACCATGCCAACCGTTCAGACTTCACGGGTTGTTAATCGTTTTGATGAGGAACCCGCCCATGCTCCCTATGTTGAGGCAATTATACGTGATAGACAATCTGAAGAGACTGAGAAAGGACAACTCTTGTTTAAGAGGAATTATGACAAGAATGCACCTGCAGATCAAACATCAATCACCGTTACGGATCTTGGAGCTGTTCACTTTAGAGATACGTATGGTGATAGATCTGGGATCATTTCTTAGGGATTTCATGATCCTCTTAACATGTGGATACTACAAAGAAAGAGTGGCAACACTGAGCGCTACAAAGACCGACATGATTTCAATTCATGGACTAGGGTGGATCTATCAGAGTTGTCATGATCTCCTTTTTCAACTCCCTCAGATAATCCACAAGCAACTCAATTCAAACATTTTCTAGAAGACCAGTTGAAAAAGGGTTTTCCTTCGATGAAGACTGCTGAGTCTGTTATCAAGCATTATCCTGATGTCATAGATCCCAAGACTGGTTATCCTCTTCAGGTGGTGATGTGGCATGCAACCAATCAGGTCAAACAAATCCCTGTGCTTCAAAGTTACCCAGATGGATCTCTAAGCTCCATGGAGTACTGGGTTTTCGACGAGACTACAACGTCTGCTATTATCAAGCTGATAAATGGATGCATCCTTCTTTATGATCAATGGGATTTGTTCCAGCTTAGGAGGTGGGATATTCATCATCTGAGTCTTTATCTAATTATAGTTGTTGAGGAGATTTTTGAGCAAGCAGCGAAAGAGTACACGTCTATGGTTGCCGAGATCATCAATAAACGCATGTGGAATGGGTCAATAGGGCAATGGGGTAGTAAGATGTGATGGTGGTCGATAAAGATTAACTTCAAGCTTGCACCAAACCAAGGGGGAGATTGAAGGGTCCAATTAATGGTTTGTTCTAGGCTTTTGTTGCAATAGGTTCTTTTGTGTCGATAGCCAGTTTTGGTAGTCTTGATAGTAGTTTACGACCATGTTATGAGTTTACGGCCGTAAGCCTGTTTATGGCCGTAAACCCAAGGTCGGCCCAATTCCACTATATATAGATGCTAGCTAGGTCATTTAATGGTTGTTGATGCCACAGAGTTCGCGGCTGCTATTGGCAAGTTGTACCAGACGTTTTCATTAATAGAAGCGTGTGCAAGCTTGTTCTAATTTCTGTTTCTACTTCATTCTTATTATTATTGATTGTTTTGCTTGTTTGATCACTAGTAAGATCCGTTTTAGGACCTCACAACGACATTTTTACCTAAAAAGATCCAGGTCATATTTTTTTGGATTATGATTTCTATCTGAGTATCAGTTAGATTCTTTGTTACTTGAAATAATTTTCTCTCCATACTTGTCACTGACTACACTTGTCAAACTAGTAATTTTGTTTATAATTTTTTCCACTTATATTGAGTTGTGATATGTAACGAAATTTTTTGTCCACCTGCGAAGCCTTTTAAAAGAAGTCCTTTGCTACTTCTCTATAAGTATTCGATTGTAATTCACGGGAACCCACACAAGCTGTTCGACATCTCTTTTGATGTAGAACGAAGCAATGTTTGCATGAGATCTTACTGTTTTATGTCGATTTTTCATTGACATCACAGATCTAATTTTTTTATCTTGATCTCATCCCAATCTTTGGCATACATAAACAAACATCGGAATTCTTGAGGTTCTGAATAAAACCAATTCAGACTGATGATTTCGAAAAGTCTAGTGTATGACTTCTCTTCTTAACCCAAAAGCAAAAGAGCCTTCCCTCAATGTGATTCCAAGGATGAAATGATATTTGTTCAATTCCATCTAAATTGGTACTTGGAAATGCTAACAATCTCTAGCACCTCCCATTCACCACATTGATTAACCAAAATAAGCTCTTTGATTAATCCTAACCTTACCAATCTAATCTAAACAAACTCTTAGAATTAGATTGCAAGATTGCATTAAACATTATGTGAATGTTCCCAACAACACTCAATACTCCTTATAAGCTCGGGAGCATAAGCCGCATTTACTTTTACACGGCCCGTGTAAATTAACATTGTCGTTTACGCGCCCGCGTAAACGCAAAAATACATTGCACATAAATCTACGTTTACACGGGCGTGTAAACGCAAGGCTTCCATTTACACAGCAGTGTAAATCTCTATAAAGCCAAAATCTTCATTTCTTTGATATCTTGTTCTTCGGTGCTCCGCAAGTCCCAAAATTTTGTCCACATCTCTTATTTACCTCCACTAACAACATCCTAACTCCAAAAGTCCATGAAATATCACAAAAATGTGTGAATGAAATTTCCTCATGAAAAATCCCGAAAAACATGCAAAATGCATGAGTTTAAACATAAATGCAATGCACTTTTATGGAATAAAGCTACAAATTTGTTGCATGAAATGCACCTAACAAATCTCCCCAAGCTTGAACCTTTCTTGTCCCCAAAAAAGAAAAATTTAGATCGGGGAAAATAAACGAAAATGAATAAAAATCAAAATTCAAACTTTCAAAAATTAATGCAATAACCAAAAAAGGCATGAAAGAGATCCAACCCGATTAACCTCATTTTTGTAGTGTAGTTGAGAATGTACCTGTCGTGCCTTGAGTAAACTTGGAATAAGTCTCAAAATATTATATAACAGCAAAAACAAGACATTTAGCCAGTCCCTAATGCAACTCAACAAAATCAAAGATGACAATGCTTGTTCCCTTTTAATATCATGAAGTCAATTTCTGGAACAAATTATGGTCTTACTCTCGTGGAATTATATGTGACAAAACATGCTAAATCATCTTTGTTTCATAATATATAACAATGATTGACTCCAACTATTTCTTGATTATAACAATCTTTTTCAAAAAAAAATATTTTCTAAAAATTCCCTAATATTTACCCAGATTGGTTACAAATGTCAAACTAATTACACCAGTCAAAGTTATTAACATTCAATCCCAATGTCATAAGTTCAAATCCAAGGCCAGAGGAATCTTTTGATAGCCAAGAATTTTTCCTAAACATATTATTCAATTAACTATAAACACAAATATGTACAAACTTCCTAGTTACATTTTCCTACGAATAAAGCTCATGGCTTTCATTTCCGTGTAACGGGTTTTCAACCAACACATCCAAATCAAACGACCTTAGTGTGTTAGATTTAAAAAGGTCCATCGGGTTTACTGGCCCGAACCTCAAAGGCCACATATTAACTTTATTTGTTATTATTAAGTTCATGACTTTCTATGGAACCCGTGTAGCGAACTTTCAACCCAATCAGTCCCAAACAATTTAGCTTTAGGTGATTAGGTGTAAAACACCCCTCAGAGTTTACTTGTTCGATTCCCAAAGGTCACAAATTAACTTAATAATAACTTATTTTATTTATTATTTATTTTTATTTTTTTATGTGTTTACAAAAACTAAGATGACATATAACACACTTATCAATTTATTTATTAGGACTATTTCTCTATATTTTCATCCTTGACTTTTCTATTGTGGGACACATCATGGTCTATTACGCAAGAGGCTTCTAGACATTTTTCGGGGGACTGAAGTCAACACGCAAAGACCCATAAGTATAGTTAGAAACTATGTCCCCAAGCAGGGTATATAAAAGGGAATGAGTAGAAAACACTTTTTAGAGCGTTGGAAGGCTCGGGACTGAAAATTTGTATTCTTTTTATGAATTTTTGAATTTGGCATTTGAATTAAGCATTTACTACTCATAAGACCAGTCATGTGTCCCAAAGAATTGACTCATACCTGTTGTTATGATCCAATGCTGACAATCTTCTCACTTTCTGTTTTGCACGAGTAGCTTCGGGAGGCGTGTTTACGTGTGATTAGCTTGCTTTTAGATTTTCAATAAAAATAGCAAGTCTAATCTCAAGGCAAACAACTTACCAGCTCAACTGTTTTGAGAAGATTCGGCTGCTTGGGATTTGATCAAAATAAACATAGAATAAAATATTTATTTTTTTATTTTTATTTATTATTATTATTATATTTTTTGAACTTTTTTATGCAATGCAAAGCAAAATTTTAGATGCAAAATGCAAAAATATTAAAAATAGAATAGAAAGAAAATCGTTTTGATTTTTGAAAAAAAATTCTATGCAAAAAAATAATAATATTGCAAAATGTACAAAACTACAAGCAACCTACATGCAACGGGATCTATGCATGGATGTATGTGTGACATCCCCATTTTTCACGGCCAGAAAAGACTGATTTTGTTTATGCTTTATAAAAATCAGAATATTTCTTTTAATAAAAATGTTGCGGAATTTGTTCCCAGTAAAACATGATAAATACGTTATCAAAACAGTCCCAAAGAAATGTATTTTAAAACATTTGGTATGTCATTGACAATACAGAAACATAAGCATAAACATAAGTTACATTCATTTACACTAGTGATCTACACCTCTTTAATCTCTTAGTGTAATGTAACTTCGTATCGACACCTATGATTCAAATAAGCTTCAGTGGGTCAGGGTGGGAAACCTGGTGAGTACATAGGGTTTTCAACCCACAATAATATAATTATTATGTTTAAACATCAAACAATCAACCAAATTACCCATCCCCATTTTCTTCTTTACTCTTAAGGATCTATCCTAAGAATTAGCTATTCCTCATTCATTCATTCCTAAGGAGTATCCTAAGGAATCAGCACTAAGTCTGCATAGTCTCTAGGGTTATCTTGTTTATTGATAGTATCGTTTTCGAGAGTCCACTCGTAATACCTATCAATGGGCTTTTAGAGTACACTGGGTGAACACATCGTTCACAACACCTACAAGTTGTGAGCCTGCTAGTGTTCCACTAGACTGTCTAGAATAGTCTGTGGTTGTCATCCATGCTCTACTAGATGACGGCGACATTGCTTGGGTCATCGTTTGGCTCATCGTTTTGGCTCATCGCTTTGGCTCATCGTTTTGGCTCATCGCTTTGGCTCATCGCTGCGCACCATATTTTATCACTCATATATCATCGCTCATCATTCATCTCATCTTTCATCGCTCATCATTTATGTCACTTCTAATCTACCCATGTTTTACCCAACACATTTTGTAGATATAAAATACATATACAGTTCAGACCATTTAAAACATGTATAAAACGTTTCATCCATCATAGACAACAAGTATTCAGACAGTATACACACATGGCACGTGATTTATATAAAATACTTCATATCTATGTGTAAGATGAAAGTAACTATGCACTCACTTGAGAAGGTGGTGATACCGAACTCAGACAACGCTTCGCTTCTATTAATTTATTTTCTTTCAACGAAACCTAGCATTATTACCACTAGATTTTAGTCTAATATATACCGTGACTAATTATTAGTCTTATTATTATTATTATTATTATATAAGCGTTTAAACAATATTTTCCAACCACTATTTACAGACAAGGGCAGACATAAAACACCGGAGGGAAGGACCATTTTGGCATATAGCACTTTTGAAATCCAACTACCCTATGCGGCCCTTTAAACTAGATTTTCCATACCACGAGTAGTTAAAAAGATAGTATAACAACACATATATAAGTCATAATAATAGCCCAAATGTTTATTATAAGTTCATAATAACAATATTAATGTTAAATATAAGCTATATTTAAAATAAGGTAAGCATAACTTACTTACAAGTGGGTTTTAGCTTGGAGTCGGACTCTGCAGGGGAAGAACTTCGTCGCTGAATCTTTCTAAGAAATATTCGTGCAGCGCTTTAGCGCTCACCTTATTATACTAAAACTACAGAAAGAGAAGTCGAATCACGAGGGACTGAAATGCTCGGGGGATAAGAAGAGAAAGACTTTTGAATCAAAATAATGGTGCAAGAAATATGAGAACCCAAGGCTCTTATTTATAGTAATTGAATTTTCAAAAACTACCCACATAGTTACTTAACGACCTTATAATTATATAAACAACTAAACACCCCTTTATAATATTGTTTTTAATTAATTTAATGATATTTGTACCAAACTAATAGCGAAAGTATTCAACATTAGCCTTATAATGACCGCATCTTCGATACCTTGCTAATGATATATACATATGTATATATTTATATATATATATATATATATATATATATATATATATATATATATGTATATATATATATATATATATATACGTACGTATATATGATTTATACTTTATTTTAATACATAAATATGCTATTATAATTTGTAACTCGTTCATACGAGCTCTGTTTTTGACGATCTTTATATCTACGTGTAGGCAGAGACGCACTCTACGACTTTCATTTAGACTCCGTCGGCTAATTTTGACTTTATTTTTAAAGTTATATTTTTAACAGGCTGGGATAGGAAAAGTCCGTTAAAAATTCATAACTTTTTCATCCAACATCCGTTTTTGTCTGTCTTTTTCCCGTTGCGCTACTATGAATGAGATCTTCAATTCTAATTTAGGTTGCGTTGGCCAAAAATCAATCGATCTAAAATTTGAATTTCGGGCTGCGCACTACTATGCCAAATCTTAGAAAAAAATCATAACTTCCTCATACGAAGTCAGATTTTGACATTCTTTTTATGCACACTCTTGGTTTAATGTATATTACAACTTTCATTTAGATATATAAGGCTAAAAAATTAGTTTATCAAAAATTCACTTTTTACGTTACGCGGTGTCGTGTCGGTTTCGTCGTAGAACTTCGACGGGCCATAACTTCTTCGTTATAACTCCGATTTCGGCGTTCTTTATTAATGGGTTTTAGCCAAAAGACATCCTATGTGCTCATGCAAACCCTAAATCTTGGATCTAGGTTTCTCTATTGTACATGCTTTTAATCCAAGACTTAAAACCCTAGATCTAATCAATATAACATATGAATAAGGGTTTAGATCATACCTTGATTGTTATATAGTAATAACAATCTCAATTCCTTCTTGTATTGACTTTAGAAAGCTTAGAGTCACAAATGTTACTCCTCTAATGGCTCACAAACAGCAAGAGCAAGAGGATGAAGAAGAGAAGAGAAGGAGACACCCAAAAGTTGTCCAAAACCCTAAGGAATTACTTGCCCACGTTTTTGGTGCTCTAGGGATCTTTAAGTAGTGAAGCTATTAGGGTTATCAAACAAGGAAACCCTAATTGGGATGCATACGCCCTAAGCAACCCATGGACTCCTTCCTTAAAGGCCCTTGGACGATTTCTAATGGGTTTCCCCATAAAATTCGTCTAACCTTATATTATAAGGTAATCCCTAGCCCAATTGCAATTATCTTATAATTACAATTCTAGTCCCTTAAGTTTAATTAATCTCTTTTTGTCACAAACTTAATTCTTATTAATTCTTGACTAATATTAATTAAAAAATATGATTTCTCCTTTAATATATTATTCTCATAATATATTAATAAATCATATTTAATCCATTCTCTCCATAATTCATCCTATCAAGTTGCTTTCGTGAAGACAACCCAAAAGGACCATGCACTATCGGGTCAAGTACATACCAAAATAGTTATGGACCTAGACACTAATCCAACAGTCTCCCACTTGGATAAGTCTAATAACTATTCTACGTATGACTTCAGATCCTGATCTGCAATCGTAGCTTTCTAAAGCTACTGTCAACTCTGATCTTATCAGATACACGTGTCCTTTAGATAAGGGATCATATATGTTGGGTTTTGAGCAATCTAAAACTTCCTAAGTGTGCATGCAACCCTAATAAACCTTGGATCTATGTTTGTCTAAATACATGCAAAATAATAATTTTCCAAGGTTCATAACCTATCTAACATGGCATGGGGTACTTTTAAACATAAAAGAATTAGATGAGATTACATACCTTTTGATGATTTTAATTCCTTGGAGTTTGAGAGCCAAGCACCAATAGTACGAATGCCTCAAATGGAAATCACAAATCACCACAAACACTTGGAAAACTTTAAGAGAGTGTATACACACTTAGAAATTCGGTCATACACAAACACACACACTAGTGTCTATTTCATGCAACATAAGCATGCTTATATAGTGTGCATGGTTAGGGTGAAACCCTAATAACCCATGACCTTTCCTTTTCCAAGGATCCATGGGTTAAAAGCTCCATGGATCATCCATGGACTTCCATATAAGCCTAGCCCATTAACAAATGAGTGTTAGCCCACACCATATAAAAACAATAGCCCACAATTTAATTAGTCTTCCTTTTAATCTCTAAATTAATTCATAATTAATTTAAGACTAATACTAATTAAATAACTTCATATTAATATATTATAACTTACAATATATTAATAAACATATGTGTATAACTCACATAAAATTATCCATAAATAGTTCGGGTGAAGTGCAACCCAAATGGACCATGTCGGGTTGGGTCAAGTATATACCAAATAAGTTATGGACTTAGACACCTTATCCAACAGACTCCCACTTGGATAAGTCTAATAACTGTATTTGCCTATATTACTTCAGGAACCAACCAGCAATCGTAGCTCTCGAAAACTCTGTTGAACTATGAAGCGCCATTTTAAGATAAGTGATCATATAATCCTCTATTCTTATGATATCAGCCAGACAAACACATGGAACTATGTCTTGCTTATTGTCTGGCAGTTGTTTCTCGATTTCTGATTTGTTTGACAAAGAACTTAACTGAACACATCAATTTAGTTCTGACCGGGCCCGGTACATGGCTCAACACAAAATCATCGAGGGGCCTAGATATCGCTTCTATTTCTAGAAGGAACAGATAAACTTCGACTCATATGCTTGTTCTACTACTTGTTGAATTGTACACAAAGGCACGTTTTATAACATCAAGTTACTGATGCATTTACGTGCAATCAATGCACAACCAACTCATAGGTAACAACTCATATCTCTAGGTTTTAAGACTTATATGATATTATCGTCTCACGATCACTCGAGATAAATTCCATGAAGTGATACAAGTGAGCGTGGGTTTATTCCAATACTCATAACTTATGAGTACTCATGAACGTTGTAGCAACCATTGCCATGTCTAAACACCTTTAGCGATCTACAAACCCAATTCATGACAATCTTGATTCATACCTACTTCCGACGTATGACCGATTGTGGAGGTTTGAATAAATTAATTATTCTGGAAGTCAAAACATGCAAAACTGAAACAATAGTAAATAATTGATAATGATAGTAACACTTTACTCATAAATAAATCACAAATTTTATTCATCATCAAACGTCGATTACATTTTATAAGTTTCAGAAAAGGCTATCTAATCTGTAAAACTAATATCATCCCTCAGCCCGAGCGCCTCGCATGCTGCAAATGCTTAACCCTCGTCAGTCCCTTCGTAAGGGGATCTACAGGATTCTCATCTGACGATACCCTCTTTGCCACGAGGAGTCCTTCTTCAATATTGTGTCTTATGAAGTGATATTTTCTGTCAATTTGTCGGGATCTGCCATGATCTCTTGGTTCCTTGGCTAAGGCAACCGCACTATTGCTGTCATAGAAAATCTCCACAGGCTCCTTAATAGCTGGCACAACTCCAAGGTCTCCGATGAAGTTCTTCAGCCATATCGCCTCCTTCGCTGTTTCACTCGCTGCTATGTACTCTGATTCACAAGTCGAATCAGCTACCGTCTCCTGCTTGGAACTCTTCCAAGAGATTGCCCCTCCATTTAAGGTAAATACCCAGCCCGACTGAGAGCGAAAGTTATCCCTATCAGTCTGAAAACTAGCATCACTATACCCTAATACTCTCAAGTCATCACTCCTACCAAGGGTAAGGATCCAATCCTTAGCCCTCCTCATGTACTTGAGAATGTTCTTTACCGCAGTCCAATGAGCCTTGCCAGGGTTCCCCTGATATCTGCTGACCATGCTCAAAGCAAAGGCCACATCAGGGCGGGTACAAGTCATAGCATACATGATCGAGCCAACAACGGAAGCATACAGTAATTGGCTCATCTCAGCTATCTCAGCCTCTGTACTCGGACTCTGAGTCTTACTCAGCTTGGTATTGCTTTGGATCGGTAAATCTCCTTTCTTGGAATTCTACATGTTGAATCTTTTCAACACCTTATCCAAGTAGGTACTCTGACTAAGTCAAATTAGTCTTTTACTCCTTTCTCTTAATATCCTTATCCCTACGATATAGGCAGCTTCCCCTAGGTCCTTCATAGCAAAGCACTTCCCAAGCCAGGACTTAACCTCCTGCAAGGTTGGGATGTCATTTCCTATAAGTAGTATGTCATCTACATACAGTGCCAAGAAGCTAACTATACTCCCACTAGCTCTGACATACACGCAAGACTCATCTTCACTTCTCGAGAAACCAAACTCTTTGACCTTCTCATCGAAACAAAGATTCCAGCTACGAGATGCTTGTTTTAATCCATAAATGGATTTCTCAAGCTTGCATACTCTATTAGGGTACTCTGCACTGACAAAACCCTCTGGCTGATTCATGTACACATCCTCAGCCAACTTTCCATTAAGAAAAGCGGTTTTGACCTCCATTTGCCATATTTCATAATCATGAAATGCAGCAATGGCTAGCATAACCCTAATAGACTTAATCTTTGCTACCGACGAGAAGGTTTCATCATAATCAATACCTTGAGTCTGAGTAAAACCCTTCGAAACCAGTCGAGCCTTATAAGTATGCACTTTTCCTTCCATGTCGGTCTTCTTCTTGAAGATCCATTTGCACCCGACTGTTTTACGGCCTGGTACATTGTCAACCAAGTTCCAAACTTGATTGTCATACATGGACTGTATCTCGCTGTCCATAGCTTCCTTCCATTTAGCAGACTCCGGGCCTGTCATGGCTTCCTTAACACTGCTAGGTTCATCCAAATTTACCAGTGTACTATTGCTGATAAATGTATCACCTTCCGTAGTAATATGAAAGCCATAATAAAACACAGGTGTGTTCCTAACCCGTGTGGAACGCCTCGGAGGTACAGACTTGTCAGCTGGCTCAACAGGAGTTTCCTCCTCAGGTTGATTGCTAGTGTCTGAGGTTCCTTCACCAATTGATTCTTGAATTTCTTCAAGATCAATTTGCCTCCTACTGTCTCCTTGGCTTATAAATTCTCTATCACGAAAACCCCTCTTCTTGCTACAAAGACCACATTCTCACTGGGTCTGTAGAAGAGGTAACTGAAGGATTTCTGTGGGTAGCCGATGAAAATACACCTTTCACTTCGGGGTTCGAGCTTATCATGAGTCTCACGCCTCACGAAAGCTTTGCAACCCCAAATCTTGATGTGGTCTAAATTGGGAACCTTCCCAGTCCACATCTCATGGGTGTTTTGGTAACCTTCTTTGTATGGACTGGATTAAGGATATGGGTGGCAGTCTCTAAGGCATACCCCCAAAAAGAGATTGGTAGCGAAGCTCGACTCATCATAGAGTGAACCATGTCTAACAAGGTTCGATTACGCCTCTCAGCTACACCATTTAGCTGTGGTGTCCTAGGAGGAGTCAATTGTGAGACAATCCCACACTCCTTAAGATAGTCAAGGAACTCGGTACTAAGATACTCACCACCTCGATCAGATCGAAACATCTTAATGTTCTTGCCCAATTGATTTTGTACTTCCTGTTTGAATTCCTTAAACCTTTCAAAGGTTTCTGACTTATGTTTGATCAAGTAGACATAACCATATCTACTAAAATCATCAATAAAAGTCACATAATACCGATTAGCATCCCTTGTGGTGGTTTTGAATGGCCCACATACATCACTGTGTATTAGGTCCAACAAACCCTCACCCCTTTCACAAGTTCCAGTGAAGGGCGATTTTGTCATCTTTCCAAGTAGACAAGATTCACAACTATCATCCGATTTAAGGTCAAATGACTCCAAGACTCCACTCTTTTGGAGTTGGCCTATGTGTTTCTTGTTTACATGTCCAAGACGATAATGCCACAATGATGCTTTATCTAGGCTAGTAGAAGAATCAATATACAACACATTATTTCCTAAGTTGTCTACAATTGACACAGTTTCATACACACCATCACAAGGTAATGCTTTAAAATAAAACACATTATTAAAGAAAGCATTAATACCACCACATTCATTATCAAACGAAAAGGTAAAACCTTGTTTGTACAAAGCATGAAAGGAAATAATATTCCTCGCCATTTCAGATGAGTACACACATTTATTCAAATCTAATTTTAACCCATTATTCAACAACAAGGTATAAACTCCAATCTTGGAAACAGGTGAAGCCTTCCTATTCCCCATGATCAAGTTAATCTTCCCGTGCTCCACATCCTCACTTCTTCTTAGGCCCTACAAATCAGAACATATGTGAATACCACATCCTGTATCAAGCACCCAAGAGTTAGAATATGGTGAGTAATTAGACAATATTGTGTAAATACCTGCATGGATGGGTTTCACTTTCCCATCCTTTAGATCCTGCAAGTACTTAGGGCAGTTTTGCTTCCAGTGCCCCTTGTCCAGGCAATAGTAGCAATCAGCATCCTTGGGAATGGCAGAAGGAGTGACATAACCGCTCTTGGTCCTTGATGAGGAGCCTTCAAGAGACTTTCCCTTGGTACCCTTCGAAGGGGACTTTTTCTTTTTCCCTTTGCCTTGCCCGATAGCCAAAACAGGGGTAGATGTTGGAGTAGGAGTAGTAGAGGCAACAACCGCCTTGCCCTTAAGACCGGTTTCAGCGGTCTTCAAGAGTCCTTGAAGTTTGCTAAGGGTAACTTCCTCCTTGTTCATATGATATGTCATACGAAAATGGTCATAACAAGAAGGTAAGGAGTGCAAAATGATGTCAATTGCCAACTTCTCAGGGAAGTTCACATTCAGCTTCAGCAAACGGTCCACATACCTTTGCATCTTTTGCATGTGGCCCGTGACGGATTCACTGTCCTTCATGCGGGTTGTTATCATGGAGGAGATTATTTCATACCGCTCCTGACGAGCACTCTGATGGTACCTTTCCATCAGGTCTTGGTGCATCTCAAAAGGGTAGAAGTCCTCATAGGACTTTTGGAACCCGGCTGTCATCGTGGCCATCATGATGCATGCCACCTTAGTAGCATCTCTCTCATGTGTCCTGAATTCAGCGATCTCCTCAGGATTAGCAGTAGACTCATCAAGCTCTTTTAACTCCTTATCGAGGACATATTCCTTGTCCTCATAACGAGTAACCATCCTGATGTTCCTGATCTAGTCCATGAAGTTGGAACCATCAAAGATGACTCTCCCACAAAGATTCATGAGAGAGAAAGAACCAGTTGGGTTAGAGCCCGAAGCATTAGTGTTGGAAGATATCTGAAAGAAGAAAGCAAGTTTAGATTAGATATATAAAATCCTTAATAAGACACCCAAATGTAATATTAAGGCTAGGATCCAATCATAATATATTATACTTAGAAGAGGGATGCCGTAATCTAAGTAATAATATATTTGAAAGGTAGGTGAATGACGATTCACCAATTTCCACCATGAAAACGAAATGAATTATTATGTTTTAATTGGAGTTGAAATTCCTAGATTCTTTTGAGATTCATTGAACTTTTCAATCGCATGTTTCAATCTCGATTATGCCCTTCAAGTTTTGTGACTTGGATGCCGAGGATCACAAAACATGGTGTGAATATCCATGCTAAGTCACTTGGTACCCTTAATATTATCACCTAATCAATGTGCCGGTAAACCACACACGCTCCATTGATCTATGACAAACATTAAGTCACCCTTCGTGATCCTTACTAGTCCAAGTTAGTGTGTCGGTTAACCACACACGCTCCACCAACGACTTGGTAAGGTACAAAGTGTGAATTCCATGGACTAGCACCATGTTCACATTTTCCTAAAGTAACTAAGATTGGGAATTAAAATGTTTAGTTACTTTATAATAATCATTATACTTTTAATGAGGATTTAAAGTCATTGTCCTACCCGTTCGGCTAACGACCCTCCACTATCAAGGAAGCGGTGGGTGAGAGTGGACACCCATTAAGCTGCCATTTTATAGGCAACAACCTTATACCCCCCTTATAGACCGACTTCATGAATGAGGCCTACTAACGGTAGAACGACTTATTCTTATACATATATATAATAATTAACCATTAATGTTATAAATAGTATAAGTGTTGAATTTTAACTATTAAAACTCTAAGGGTTGGAATTAAAGTTTATTAAAGTGTGTGAAACTTTACAAATTCCAAAACTTGAGGGCATGTTTTGTAACTATCCAAAACTTTTCATTTCATAACTTATGAATTAAAGGTTCATAAAATGAAGACTCTTCATTTTCATGTAACTTATGTGTTTTAAATGTGTGTTTAAAATAAGTGACCTTTGGATATCCATAACTTGAGGACAAATTATGGACTCCATTAAAACACATAAATGATTGAGAATTAATTCTAAACAATTTAGCAAATAATTCCTATCATCTTCTAAATTCATAAGAACATGATCATCAAAATTTCAAGAACACATGGACACATATAAGACATGAAATTTTGATATAAGCCATTGTGAATGGATTAGAACAACCATTACACCAACTAAAACAAGTTTTAAAACATCAAAACAGTTTAGGGTAAAGTTTTTAGTCCATTTCCAGCAGTTGGGTTTTGAGCAATCTAACACTTCCTAAGTGTGCATGCAACCCCAATAAACCTTGGATCTATGTTTGTCTAAATACATGCAAAATAATAATTTTCCAAGGTTCATAACCTATCTAACATGGCATGGGGTACTTTTAAACATAAAAGAATTAGATGAGATTACATACCTTTTGATGATTTTAATTCCTTGGAGTTTGAGAGCCAAGCACCAATAGTATGAATGCCTCAAATGGAAATCACAAATCACCACAAACACTTGGAAAACTTTATGAGAGTGTATACACACTTAGAAATTCGGTCATACACAAACACACACACTAGTGTCTATTTCATGCAACATAAGCATGCTTATATAGTGTGCATGGTTAGGGTGAAACCCTAATAACCCATGACCTTTCCTTTTCCAAGGATCCATGGGTTAAAAGCTCCATGGATCATCCATGGACTTCCATATAAGCCTAGCCCATTAACAAATGAGTGTTAGCCCACACCATATAAAAACAATAGCCCACAATTTAATTAGTCTTCCTTTTAATCTCTAAATTAATTCATAATTAATTTAAGACTAATACTAATTAAATAACTTCATATTAATATATTATAACTTACAATATATTAATAAACATATGTGTATAACTCACATAAAATTATCCATAAATAGTTCGGGTGAAGTGCAACCCAAATGGACCATGTCGGGTCGGGTCAAGTATATACCAAATAAGTTATGGACTTAGACACATTATCCAACAATATATTCCTCCATTATAGATATTATCGTATAGACTGAGACATGGATCTAAATCATTCTCTTTGTCTATGTGTTGTTTCCCGAATTCAGATTTATGACGACTGACAACAGACTACAATTGAACACATCAATTTATTCCCGGATTGGCCAAGCGCTTAGGTGCCATCACTAAATCATCGAAGGGCCCACAGATATCGGTTTTATCCTTCTTTGGATAAAAGGAACGGATAAACTTTGACTCAATGCTCTCTTGACTTACTCACCAAATCACACACAACAATATGTTTTATAGCACCAAGTTACTGGTGCGTTTACATATTATCAATGTGCAACCGACTCGCAAGATACAACTCACACATCTCGGTTTCAAGAATATAAGATGTTATCGTCTCACCAATCACTCGTGATAAAATCCATGAAGTGATCCAAGTGAGCGTGGGTTTAATCTAATGCTCAAATCATATTCATAAGCACTCATGAACGTTGCAGCAACCATTTGCTTATGTCTAATACACTTTAGACAATCCACACACCAATTCATGACAGTCTTCATTCATACCTACTTCCAACATATGAACGACTGTGGTCCGTTCGAAAGGTCTTTCATAACAAAGTCCCGAACAGTTTGGCAAAACCAAAGATGGCTCAGCCAAGATTGGTTTCGTCAAGGAGCAGCTCTGGGTCTTCAACCAATTCTGGTAGAAAACCCAGATGCTCAAAGCAAACAAATGAAAATCTTGTTTCAAAACCATCGGTGACTGTTAGAAAACCTAATTATCCATGGCTACCCAAAATAAGTTCCAATCCATCATCTGTATCCTGTGGAAATTAGTAAATAATGATAAATCTGAAAAGGCAATGGGTCAACCCTGGAAAGTGATGACCTGGGTTAATGAACCCACACATTTTGCAGGGACAGTTGCGGGGGAACGTCGTTAGACCTTGGTTCATCGACAACAGCTGCTCCCGGCATATGACTTGAGATATCTCTCAACTGAAAAACAATGAATCTTTTAATGGGGATATGTTTCCTTTATGGGTGGAGAAGATGGCAAGATCACTCAGAGAGGAACCGTTACACAGTGTGTAAAGCAGGTAAAAGGACAAAGGTATTTATAGGGGTTTACAGCCGGAAACCCTTCATTTTTCTGATTCCGGCCGCAAACACCCCTCTATTCAGTCTCAACCTCGAATTTTTTTTATCTGATTTTATGAAATTGCTCCGTTCATCTCGTAGGTAAGAGGATTCCGACCAAGGATATGCATTTGTTCCATGAAATCGATGAGTTTTGAGGCCAAAATAGACAAAAAACTAACTATCGGAGTTTACGGCCCAAGCTTACGACCAGGAGTTTACGACTGTAAACTTAGTTTACTGCCGGTAGCTTACGGCCATGGGTTTACAACCCCAATCTCAAGTTTGACCGTAAACCCTATGTTGACTGTAAAATTGATTTTGATCAAAATTATTTATTATTTTGGGCTAAATTTGAAATTGATTTAATAAAAAAATTATATTGTTCATTGCACAAATGTCTTTCGTTTCTTATTTGATATGTTTTAGTGCATATCAAATGGCAGCCTTAAAGTTCGCAGACATGCACAATCTGGCAATAGTATTGGCAGATCCTCCGGTGGCATATGGAGAATTTAAGTCGATGATTCACGGACTAAGGGAATGCTGTCTGGCCTCCGCCATCACCATGTACACCGTCGTTTATCAGAAGATTATTAGAGAGTTCTGGCAGACTGCCAAAATGAGCAGAGACGATGATGGAGCAGTGATAGTATATGCAGTCATAAAAGGATGCAAAATTGTGATCGATGAGTCGTTCGTGAGAGAGACATTGCTGATCAATGACCTACCGAGCTTTCCCACTGAAATTGGTATGGAAGATGCTCAATGAATTTTAATGAAGATGGGGTATGAAGGTGATTCTCCTCCTACAATGAAGAAGCTTCTGCCGTCCTATTGGAGATTCCTAGCCCACGTGTTCGTGAGCTGTATCTCCGACAGAAGGTCTGGTGCGGATGAAATATCCTTGAGAAACACTGGAGCTATTGTTTCTCTTGATTCGGGGATTGGCATCAACTTTTCTAGCTTTATCCTAAACGAGTTTGTGGTCAACATCAATGCCATCACTCGGGAAACCTTCCTAATGTACCCTCGATTCGTTCAGCTCTTCATCAACAAACAATTTCTTGACATGGTAAAGGAGGGAGAAAAGCTTGATATGAAGTCCTTGGGCCCTCACACTATTGGGCTCATTAAACAAAATTGCAAAGGGAAGGTTATCTTTCAAGGACTGTATCCATTGATTAATTTCGGACGATTTGCTGAGCCGAATGAATCGACTGAGTCCCACAGATCTTCTGATAAGATATCTTCGGAGCCTACCTCATCAGAAAGGGTGATCTCGGAGGGAGATGTGATCACGGTATCAGATCAAGAAGGGGAAGAGGCAGTTGCTCCAAATGTATCCAAAGCTGAGGAGAATGATCTGCAATCTGTCAAAGTTGAAGGTGACTACAATGAAGGGTCTACCAAGAATGCAACTGAGTCTAATCATTATGAAGACCTTGATCTTACAGGTTTTGATAAAGATGAGATTCCAACCAACTTTGGAAGCAATGATGATGTTTTGTCGAATGTCAACCTGAACACATTGCTTGATAATATCAGTGATGTTGCTCGCACGACAACAGAGATAAGGGATCCAGAAGACGTTCTTGAATTGACACCCATGACTACAGATCAACTGATTGATTCTACAGCTCCAACGGTGACAGTGTCAGGGATTCCTCCCCTTGACGTTGTCTCACCTACTATTGAACCACTTCAGGGTGATGATACAACAGACCAGACCTTGCAACCTCCACCTAAGAGAAGAAGACGTGATCCTAGGTTTGGGCCTTTGGATTTTGATTTGTCTCATGACGTGTCGATTACGCCAACTACTACACCTGCCATCGTATCAAGAGAACCATTTCATGGAGGTCCTAGCACCACTTTTGAAGTTGGTGGTTCCTCTGCTCCACCAGGATTCTCACCTCTTAGGGTAGATCTTGATGATGCATCTGTGCGATTAGCTATGCATCTTGCTCAAAATGAAAATGTAGGTCCTTCTTCTCGTCGTAAAGGAATTTCTTTTGAAGAAGGTCGTCAAGGAGAAGATAAACCGTCAGTTGATGAGCTTCAAAAGAAGATCAGTGTCCTGGATCAGAAGAACATTGAACTTGATATTCAAGTCAATGATTTATTGAATGAGAATGCCAAGTTGAAGTCTCAAGTGTCTGATCTTCAGGATGATCGAGCGATAAAGACAAAGCAAATCTCTGATCTTCAATACCATTTTAATCTGCTGACCTCCAGTTATTTTGAGTTGAAGAAGAAGCTTGAAGGTGATTTTAGTGACAAATACCAGACATCTGCAAACGAGTATAGGATCAATCTACATACTTAAGCTTTTCCTGTTACCATGCCAACCGTTCAGACTTCACGGGTTGTTAATTGTTTTGATGAGGAACCCGCCCATGCTCCCTATGTTGAGGCAATTATACGTGATAGACAATCTGAAGAGACTGAAAAAGGACAACTCTTGTTTAAGAGGAATTATGACAAGAATGCACTTGCAGATCAAACATCAATCACCGTTACAGATCTTGGAGCTGTTCGCTTTAGAGATACGTATGGTGATAGATCTGGGATCATTTCTTAGGGATTTCATGATCCTCTTAACATGTGGATAGTACAAAGAAAGAGTGGCAACACTGAGCGCTACAAAGACCGACATGATTTCAATTCATGGACTAGGGTGGATCTATCAGAGTTGTCATGATCTCCTTTTTCAACTCCCTCAGATAATCCACAAGCAACTCAATTCAAACATTTTCTAGAAGACCAGTTGAAAAAGGGTTTTCCTTCGATGAAGACTGCTGAGTCTGTTATCAAGCATTATCCTGATGTCATAGATCCCAAGACTGGTTATCCTCTTCAGGTGGTGATGTGGCATGCAACCAATCAGGTCAAACAAATCCCTGTGCTTCAAAGTTACCCAGATGGATCTCTAAGCTCCATGGAGTACTGGGTTTTCGACGAGACTACAACGTCTGCTATTATCAAGCTTAAAAATGGATGCATCCGTCTTGATGATCAAAGGGATTTGTTCCAGCTCATGAGGTGGGATATTCATCATCTGCGTCTTTATCTAATTATAGTTGTTGAGGAGATTTTTGAGCAAGCAGCGAAAGAGTACACGTCTATGGTTGCCGAGATCATCAAAAAACGCATGTGGAATGGGTCAATAGGGCAATGGGGCAGGAAGATGTGATGGTGGTCGATAAAGATTAACTTTAAGCTTGCACCAAACCAAGGGGGAGATTGAAGGGTCCAATTAATGGTTTGGTCTAGGCTTTTGCTGCAATAGGTTCTTTTGTGTCGATAGCCAGTTTTAGTAGTCTTGATAGTAGTTTACGACCATGTTATGAGTTTACGGCCGTAAGCCTGTTTATGGCCGTAAACCCAAGGTCGGCCCAATTCCACTATATATAGATGCTAGCTAGGTCATTTAATGGTTGTTGATGCCACAGAGTTCGCGGCTGCTATTGGCAAGTTGTACCAGACGTTTTCATTAATAGAAGCATGTGCAAGCTTGTTCTAATTTTTGTTTCTACTTCATTCTTATTATTATTGATTGTTTTGCTTGTTTGATCACTAGTAAGATCCGTTTCAGGACCTCACAACGACATTTTTACCTAAAAAGATCTAGGTCATATTTTTTTGGACTATGATTTCTATCTGAGTATCAGTTAGATTCTTTGTTACATGAAATAATTTTCTCTCCATACTTGTCATTGACTACACTTGTCAAACATGTAATTTTGTTTATAATTTTTTCCACTTATATTGAGTTGTGATATGTAACGAAATTTTTTGTCCACCTGGGAAGCCTTTTAAAAGAAGCCCTTTGCTACTTCTCTATAAGTATTCGATTGTAATTCACGGGAACCCACACAAGCTGTTCGACATCTCTTTTGATGTATAACGAAGCAATCTTTGCAAGAGATCTTACTGTTTTATGTCGATTTTTCATTGACATCACAGATCTAATTTTTTTTTTATCTTGATCTCATCCCAATCTTTGGCATACATAAACAAACATCGAAATTCTTGAGGTTCTGAATAAAACCAATTCAGATTGATGATTTCGAAAAGTCTAGTGTATGACTTCGCTTCTTAACCCAAAAGCAAAAGAGCCTTCCCTCCATGTCGAAGGGTTTTTTGATGGTTCATACCTTCATGGGGAAAATGAACAGACTGATTGATGTGACGTTTTGGTTACCTTATGCTTTTCAAGGAAATAGTGATCATCACTTTTCAGACGTGGCTACTAGTCCGGTTTTTAAGGCGACACGTGGATTGCATTTAATGCTCAAACCGCTTCAAATTCAAATTGGGTTTTATGTATAAAAGGGTTTTGTGTTACTTCTTTCCAACTTTATGCGATTTAAAATATCCCAAATATCTTCTTGCCCAAATACATTGTGTTCTCTCAATTTCTTTCAAAACCCTAACAATGGCGGCTGTTCATGATCATGTTGATCAATCTCAAACTATAGACGACGTCACTTCTCAACCTTTAATGAAGATTCAAAGCACAAATTACTGAGTTAAACCAGATTTTACTTAGTATCCTGATGAATTGAAGATGAATTCTATTTTGTCAACAACAATGTCAGCATATTTTTCTGTTCCGATAACATGGTTGTCAATTGTTGGTTCTACTGCGGTGCACAATAAGACGATCAAGGTGGTTACCTTTCAATTTTAAACTGAGAAGAAGTTCACCTTAACAAATAAGATGTCTGCTCAGATCCCGAACCTTCCTAATGTTGGCTCTTTCTATGGAGTTTCAAATGAACATGTGCTTCACATGTTCAATGAAATGGGGTATCAACCAACTTTAACCAAGATAAGTGATCTCAAGAAATCTTCTTTACCTTGCATCTTGAATTTCTTATTTGGTATTTTTCTTCGATGCCTGACGGGTCAAAGTTTTTGATTGGATAAGGAAAAATTGGAGATATATGCTATGGTAGCTGTTAGGTGTGTCAAACCCAACAAATAAAGGGGTACAAAATGACTCCAAAACACTGTTACTTTGCACTAAAAATGTAATAGAAGGTAAGCAGGTGTGACATCCCCAAAATCTCGGCTAGAAAAGACCGATTTTCATTTATGCTTTTAAATATTTTCAGAGTAAATCCTTTTGATTTGAAAGAGTTGCGGAATTTGTTCCCAAAACAAAACATGATAAAATAATATTTATCAAAGCATTTCATCAAGAGATGCATTTCATTATATAATCAAAACTCGGGATGTCATGTTCCGATACAGACCATAAAGCATAAACGATAAACATTACAAGTCATTCAACAAATATATACATATACAGACTTGTAAACAAAACAACAAGATGATCCATCCATCTTACGCCCTTGTGCCACTTCCTGTAATACAAATAAAACTGAGTGGGTCAGGCTTGGGAGCCTGGTGAGCATATAGGGTTTTCAACCCACAATAAATAAGTTATATTTAATTTCACCAACCAAACACTATCCCGATTACCCATTCCCGTTATCCTCACTTTACGTCCCTAAAACAACTATCTCAAGGGACCTAATCTAGGATTTTCATCGGGACGGACATCACTGCGAAGGGGTTTCCTCAACAATAGATATCCTAAAGGCAACCATGAGGGGGATAGAGTACACCGGTGAACACATCGTTCACAACACCTACAGGTTATGAACCTGCTAGCGTTCCACTGGACTGTCTAGAAAGAGTCCGTGGTCGTTATCCATACTCCGCTGAATAACTAGATCAACAACAACAACAACATCGAGGCCTCTCATCTGTTTATTACACACCAACTATCTACCCATGTTCTACCCAACATATTAGTAGATAAAAATATACATTTGTATACATAGTTTAAAGAAAACCTGTATAGCATGCTTGAATCAACACATATATCACATAACAGATGAGGCACACACACACATAACACATATCTCATAAAGAAATAAGCAGATCTATAAGATAGAAGAGAGTGAATACTCATTCACACATAACACAACCAAATATATACACATAGCACGTATTTTTATATAAAATACTTCGTATTATTGTATTAGAAGAAATAACTACACACTCACACTTATAAACAACAATATACTTAATACATTCGAACCAAACTCGTATTATTATTGTGTTTATGAAAGGTAGTATACACTCACTTGATCAGAAGACGATCCGACAGCACTACGGCTTATAGAAGTAGTATTCCTCAGCAGATCTGGAAGATCTCCTCGAAAATCGAACTTCTCGCGGGCAGAGCTTCGACTCGGGAACCGCGCTTCTCGGGATCTTCGGGGTCTCGGGACTTGCCTCGGGGCTAGAGTATGATACCGGGGCTTCGGGGTAGCTTCGGCACGAAAAACGATGCAAAAGAGGCTGCCTTCGGATCCTTTATATAGAGGCTGGAGCCTCGGAGTACGCGGGGCGTACAGGCGTACGCAGCGCGTACGCGTCCGAAATCGTCACTGCATGCGTCATCCGAAGTGTCGACACTATGCGGAGTACGCGATAGCGTACTCACGTACGCGGGGCGTACCTTGGATCAGACGGGTGACTCGGCTTCGGATAATGCCTCCGAATTTTGAATTAAAAATAAATACAAAATGATTAATAAACTTCGGAAATTCATAACTTCTTCATACGAACTCCGTTTTCGACGTTCTTTATATCCACGCGAAGGTGAGACTACGATCTACAACTTTCGTTTAGACTCCGTCGGCTAATTTTGACTTTATTTTTATTAATTATTTTTAATAGGCCGGGACAGAAACTTTCGTTATAAATTCATAACTTCTTCGTTTGACGTCCGTTCTCGCCTAACTTTTTATCGTTTCAGTACCAACAATGAGATCTTCGATTCTCATTTAGATTGCTTCGGCTAACAACCGCTCGATCTCAAATCGAGTAAAACAGGCTGTATACCGCTAAGCCGGAACTTCGATAAATCATAACTTCCTCATACGAAGTCAGATTTGGGCATTCTATATAGACGCTCTTATCTTAACATATTCTACAAATTTTGTTTAGATTGATAAGGCTAAATCTCGCTCTATCTTAAATTCACTATTTACGCTTCCCGGTGCCGTGCCGGTTTTGCCGTAAAACTTCGACAGGTCATAACTTCTTCGTTATGACTCGGATTTCGGCATTCTTTATATCTTCGGAATCCTTGTTTCGACCACTACAACTTTATCCAATGATATCAAGTTTATTTTAAACTTAAATTTCGACGCTTATTTTTATTCTTAATTAATCAAACCACATAATTAAGCAATTAAGCACAAAACACAAAATACTCAAATAATACATTATTATTATTTCAAAACGGGTTACAAAGGTTAACCTAGACTATTATATTGCTAAAAACGGCAAGCCCGGAAACACAGGCGTTACAATTCTCTCCACCTTAGAATGATTCCGTCCCCGGAATCACACATCAACAAACAAATGCGGATAGCGACCCATCATGTCACTCTCCGTCTCCCAGGTGAGATTCGGCCCATTCGTGTGTTTCCATCGGACAAGCACTAACCCAACCATCTTGCGTCGCAATTTCTTAGTCTTTCGGTCAACAATTGCCTCTGGTTCTTCAATCAACCTTTTGTTCTCATCAATTCTCAATTCAGAAATTGGAATTATGTCGGGAACTTCTCCCGTGAACTTCCTCAAATAACACACATGAAAAGTGTTGTGAATTCCATTAAGTTCTTCTGGTAGTTCGAGCTTGTAAGCTTGGTTCCCAATCCTCTGAAGAACTTTAAACGGTCCAATAAACCTTGGACTTAACTTTCCCCTTTTACCAAATCTTATAAGTCCCTTCCACGGCGAGACTTTAAGCAAAACCAAATCTCCAACTTCAAAAGTCATCGGTCTTCGCTTTTTGTCAGCATAGCTCTTTTGACGATCCTGAGCCGCTAACATTCTTTCCCTAATTATTTTCAACTTTTCAGCAGTTTGATGAACCAACTCCGGTCCCATAAACTGCTTTTCCCCAGCCTCAAGCCAACAAGACGGCGTACGACACTTCTGTCCATACAAAGCTTGGTAAGGTGCCATCTTAATGCTCGAGTGAAAACTATTATTATAGGAAAACTCTACCAAAGGTAAATGTTCATCCCAATTACCAAGGAATTCCAAGGTACACGCTCTCAGCATATCTTCAAGTGTTTGTATCGTTCGTTCGCTCTGACCATCAGTCTGCGGATGGTAAGCTGTACTTAAACACAACTTGGTACCCAATTCCTCTTGTAGACTTTTCCAAAACCTCGATGTGAAACGGCTATCACGATCCGACACAATCGTTAACGGAACACTGTGAAGCCTCACAATTTCCTTCACGTAAGAATTCGCAAGCTTCTCCATAGACCATTTCTCCCTGGCCGCTATGAAATGCGCACTCTTAGTGAATCGATCAACGACCACCCAAATCATGTCGTGACCATTCTTTGTTCTGGGCAGTTTAGTGACAAAATCCATAGCAATGTCTTCCCACTTACCCATAGGCACAGACAAAGGTTCTAAAGTCCCGTACGGTTTCTGATGTTGTGTCTTGACTCTCGCACAAGTCACACACTCGGCCACATACTTTGCAACATCAAGCTTCATCGTCGGCCACCAGTAGTAGGGTTTCAGGTCCCTATACATTTTAGTGCTACCCGGATGAATCGAGTACATGGTCTTGTGAGCTTCTTCCATCAGAAGATCTCTGACTCCTCCTGTCTTAGGTATCCAAATCCGATCTTGGAACACCTTCACTCCATGACTGTTTACACCGAACACCAACGTTTTGCCCAAACGTTCCTCCTTTCTGTCATTCTTCTCAGAAGCTTCGCTCTGAGCTTTCTTTATACTTTCCAAAATAGTTGAGACAACTTCAATTCTCAACGCTCTTGGCCTTTTCCTTTCGGGATTGACTTTCCGACTGAGAGCATCAGCAACAACATTAGCTTTACCGGGGTGGTAAAGTATCTCGCAGTCATAGTCTTTAAGTAATTCTAGCCAGCGTCGTTGCCTCATATTCAATTCTTTCTGATTAAAGAGGTATTGGAGACTCTTATGATCAGTGAAAAGTTTGCACTTCGTGCCATAGAGGTAATGCCTCCATATTTTCAGAGCGAAAACTACCGCTGCCAACTCCAAATCATGAGTCGGGTAGTTCTTTTCATGCTCTTTCAGCTGTCGAGACGCATATGCTATCACCTTTTCTCTTTGGGTCAAAACACAACCCAATCCAACCCCAGACGCATCGCTATAGACAGCGAAGTCTTCAACTCCATCGGGTAGAGAAAGTATCGGTGCCTCGCATAGCTTCTCCTTTAGCTTCTCAAATGCTTCCTTATGCTTCTCACCCCAAGCATAAGTAGCTCCTTTGTGGGTCAAAGCTGACAATGGACTAGCGATCGAAGAAAAGCCTTGGATAAACCTTCGGTAATATCCGGCTAATCCTAAAAAGCTTCGAATCTCCGTGGGACTTTTCGGTTGTTCCCACTTCGTCACAGCTTCGATCTTTGCTGGATCAACCATTATCCCTTCTTGGTTGACCACGTGACCCAAGAATTGGACTTCACGAATCCAAAAATCACATTTGGAGAACTTAGCATACAGCTTCTCCTTCTTCAAGACTTCTAACACTTCTCGCAAGTGTCCGCCATGCTCCTCCTGGCTTTTCGAGTAAATCAGAATGTCGTCTATGAACACTATCACGGATTTATCAAGGAACGGGTTACAAACCCTATTCATCAAATCCATGAACGCTGCTGGAGCATTGGTTAGTCCAAACGACATAACCAAGAACTCGTAGTGTCCATATCTAGTTCTGAATGCAGTCTTCTCGATATCTTGCTCTCTTACTTTTAGCTGATGATATCCTGACCTAAGATCGATCTTCGAGAAATAACTCGAACCTTGCAATTGATCAAACAGGTCATCAATCCTCGGCAACGGATATCTATTCTTTATTGTTGCCTTGTTCAGCTCTCTGTAATCAATGCACATTCTCATACTTCCATCTTTCTTCTTTACAAATAACACCGGAGCTCCCCAGGGCGATGAACTAGGTCTAATGAAACCGTTGTCCAATAACTCCTGAAGTTGCATCATTAGCTCCTTCATCTCCGTCGGTGCTAATCGATAAGGTGCTTTCGCAATTGGCGTTGTTCCTGGCAACAAGTCAATACGGAATTCCACTTGTCTATCAGGCGGTAATCCAGGAAGATCTTCGGGAAATACTTCCGGATAATCACACACAACTGGAATATACTGCATCACCTTCTTTTCCTTCTTAGCATCAATCACGAATGCTAAATACGATGTACACCCCTTGGTCAAACATTTTCTGGCTTTCATCAATGAAATGATTCCAGAATTCACTCTGCGTTTATCTCCATACACCATAAACGAATCTTTCCCAGGCGGGTTTACTTTGACTATTTTCTTCTTGCATAAGATTTCGGCGTCGTTGGCGCTAAGCCAATCCATTCCCAATACGATGTCGAAACCATTAAGTTCGATAGGCAATAATTCCTCGTGGAACTTATTCCCATTCAGATCAATTAAGATGTTTTTCATGCGATAGCTAACAGGTACAAACTTGCCACTAGCAACTTCGACTAATAAAGCATTATCTAGTCTAACAACAGGCAAAGCTAGTTTTCTACCAAATTCATGCGATATAAAGGAGTAGTTGGCTCCAGAATCAAATAAAATTTGGGCAGGCAATTCGTTAACGAGAAAGGTACCTGAAGCGACATCAGCTTCATCTTTAGCAGCTTCCAGTGTCATCTGGAATGCTCTCGCCTTTGGCTTTGGCGGAATGTTGGGTCTAGCTGCCTCCTTCTTCTTCGGGCAGTCCCTTGACATATGACCCTCCTCACCACAACCATAGCAAACTTTCTTTGTGAGGGTACACTCATTGGCATAGTGCCCTGGCTTTCCACACTTGTAGCATGTGTTCGCCACCTCACATCTTCCATGATGCTTCTTCTTACATTTGTCGCACCATTTCGCTTCACCTCCACCTCCCCTCGAACCAGACTTCGAGAACTTGATTTTCTTGTTGGACCCTGAAGTTCCATCGAACTTCCTCTTCTCACCAACATCTATTCTTTCCAGACCCTTTTCCTTCTGCTGGGCCTCCACATTCTTAGCTGCATGAACAGCCGTTTTCAGAGTGGTTGCCATTTTGACTGTCGGACCAAAGTCAGCAGGCAGTCCGTTAGCAAACCTCTCAATCTTGGAGAGTTCCGTCGGCACTAGGTACGGAAACAACTTCATCTTCTCAGTAAATGCAGTAGCATAGTCATCTATGCTCATCTTCCCTTTCTTCAAGTTTTGAAACTCATTGTTCAGATCAATCAGATCTATCTCCGAACAATACTACACCCTTAACTGTTCCAAGAACTCCTCCCATGACATTTTCAGAGCTTCTCCTCGTGGCATAGTATCTGCCAACAACTTCCACCAACTCAAGACCCCAGTCTTCAGTTGTCTAACTGCAAAGACGGTCTTCTGCTTGTTGCTACAGTCGCAACTTTCAAATACCATCTCCATTTCGGAGATCCAATCCATTATCTCAACCGGCTTTGGGCTCCCAGAAAGACTTGGCGGTTTGGCGCCCAAGAAATTCTTGTACATACGCCCATCCTTGTTGTTTCTCCTTTCTGGATCGTTCCTTCGTTCCTCTTGAGTCCCAACTTGACTCACCATGCGACTATTGTTCCCTTCCTCCGATTGCTCGGGAATCAATTCCGGTTCCTCAATAGGTATGATAGGTTCATCCCTATTATTATGCAACATTTGTCGCATCTCCTCCCTTTGTTCGGCTAGCATAGCCCGAATCATGGCTTGCACCGCAGCCATTGTTATTGGTTCTGGTGCTGCTGCTACAACAGGTATTTGCTCAATCACTGGCGGTTGATTCCTGTTTTCATCTGCGTTTCCAACGCCACTCCTTGTTCTCACCATTTTTGATCTACACCGAATAATTTCACCTTATTACTCCAAACGATTACATGCTAGTTCTAATAACGTAGGCATACGCTTAGAATCCTACACACATAAGGTTTCCAGATCCGGTCGGCAACAGACCGTAGATCCAAACAAATAATATCATATATTGCAACATATAACATTTAGCACATAAAGCATTTTAGGCAACTTTCCTAAAATAAACTAGTGCTCGTGTCTAAAATCCAACAGACACACATCTCAAAATTCCACTTAGCATTCTAAGTTTAAGTCTAGAAATCCTACAAATTCCTAGTTCACTTAAACTAATGCTCTGATACCAACTGTGACATCCCCAAAATCTCGGCCAGAAAAGACCGATTTTCATTTATGCTTTTAAATATTTTCAGAGTAAATCCTTTTGATTTGAAAGAGTTGCGGAATTTGTTCCCAAAACAAAACATGATAAAATAATATTTATCAAAGCATTTCATCAAGAGATGCATTTCATTATATAATCAAAACTCGGGATGTCATGTTCCGATACAGACCATAAAGCATAAACGATAAACATTACAAGTCATTCAACAAATATATACATATACAGACTTGTAAACAAAACAACAAGATGATCCATCCATCTTACGCCCTTGTGCCACTTCCTGTAATACAAATAAAACTGAGTGGGTCAGGCTTGGGAGCCTGGTGAGGATATAGGGTTTTCAACCCACAATAAATAAGTTATATTTAATTTCACCAACCAAACACTATCCCGATTACCCATTCCCGTTATCCTCACTTTACGTCCCTAAAACAACTATCTCAAGGGACCTAATCTAGGATTTTCATCGGGACGGACATCACTGCGAAGGGGTTTCCTCAACAATAGATATCCTAAAGGCAACCATGAGGGGGATAGAGTACACCGGTGAACACATCGTTCACAACACCTACAGGTTATGAACCTGCTAGCGTTCCACTGGACTGTCTAGAAAGAGTCCGTGGTCGTTATCCATACTCCGCTGAATAACTAGATCAACAACAACAACAACATCGAGGCCTCTCATCTGTTTATTACACACCAACTATCTACCCATGTTCTACCCAACATATTAGTAGATAAAAATATACATTTGTATACATAGTTTAAAGAAAACCTGTATAGCATGCTTGAATCAACACATATATCACATAACAGATGAGGCACACACACACATAACACATATCTCATAAAGAAATAAGCAGATCTATAAGATAGAAGAGAGTGAATACTCATTCACACATAACACAACCAAATATATACACATAGCACGTATTTTTATATAAAATACTTCGTATTATTGTATTAGAAGAAATAACTACACACTCACACTTATAAACAACAATATACTTAATACATTCGAACCAAACTCGTATTATTATTGTGTTTATGAAAGGTAGTATACACTCACTTGATCAGAAGACGATCCGACAGCACTACGGCTTATAGAAGTAGTATTCCTCAGCAGATCTGGAAGATCTCCTCGAAAATCGAACTTCTCGCGGGCAGAGCTTCGACTCGGGAACCGCGCTTCTCGGGATCTTCGGGGTCTCGGGACTTGCCTCGGGGCTAGAGTATGATACCGGGGCTTCGGGGTAGCTTCGGCACGAAAAACGATGCAAAAGAGGCTGCCTTCGGATCCTTTATATAGAGGCTGGAGCCTCGGAGTACGCGGGGCGTACAGGCGTACGCAGCGCGTACGCGTCCGAAATCGTCACTGCATGCGTCATCCGAAGTGTCGACACTATGCGGAGTACGCGATAGCGTACTCACGTACGCGGGGCGTACCTTGGATCAGACGGGTGACTCGGCTTCGGATAATGCCTCCGAATTTTGAATTAAAAATAAATACAAAATGATTAATAAACTTCGGAAATTCATAACTTCTTCATACGAACTCCGTTTTCGACGTTCTTTATATCCACGCGAAGGTGAGACTACGATCTACAACTTTCGTTTAGACTCCGTCGGCTAATTTTGACTTTATTTTTATTAATTATTTTTAATAGGCCGGGACAGAAACTTTCGTTATAAATTCATAACTTCTTCGTTTGACGTCCGTTCTCGCCTAACTTTTTATCGTTTCAATACCAACAATGAGATCTTCGATTCTCATTTAGATTGCTTCGGCTAACAACCGCTCGATCTCAAATCGAGTAAAACAGGCTGTATACCGCTAAGCCGGAACTTCGATAAATCATAACTTCCTCATACGAAGTCAGATTTGGGCGTTCTATATAGACGCTCTTATCTTAACATATTCTACAACTTTTGTTTAGATTGATAAGGCTAAATCTCGCTCTATCTTAAATTCACTATTTACGCTTCCCGGTGCCGTGCCGGTTTTGCCGTAAAACTTCGACAGGTCATAACTTCTTCGTTATGACTCGGATTTCGGCATTCTTTATATCTTCGGAATCCTTGTTTCGACCACTACAACTTTATCCAATGATATCAAGTTTATTTTAAACTTAAATTTCGACGCTTATTTTTATTCTTAATTAATCAAACCACATAATTAAGCAATTAAGCACAAAACACAAAATACTCAAATAATACATTATTATTATTTCAAAACGGGTTACAAAGGTTAACCTAGACTATTATATTGCTAAAAACGGCAAGCCCGGAAACACAGGCGTTACAGCAGGGTCGATCCACAAAGACACGGGACAAGTGCTAATACCTTTTTGCATAAGGTACAAAAATGGTCACAGAATGGGGGGAATTTATAAACAATAGAATAAAGCAATAAGTAAACGATTGATTAAAGGAAGTAGATTCAACATTTGTAAGGACTCCAACTCAATGCAAGACAAATTAGCAATGTGATTCCAAGGATGAAATGATATTTGTTCAATTCCATCTAAATTGGTACTTGGAAATGCTAACAAGCTCTAGCACCTCCCATTCACCACATTGATTAACCAAAATAAGCTCTTTGATTAATCCTAACCTTACCAATCTAATCTAAACAAACTCTTAGAATTAGATTGCAAGATTGCATTAAACTTTATGTGAATGTTCCCAACAACACTCAATACTCCTTATAAGCTCGGGAGCATAAGAATGTGTGAATAAGATTTACACTAAATTCATTCAATAGAAATCAGTTTAGTGCTTGTTATCTAGTCCAATTTACAAAACAATTACGGATTTTGCAATTAGACAACTTGAATGATCTACCCCTAATTCAAATGGCCAATAAGAATCACAATTAGAATTAAGCATTCGATTGAAACAAAATCAAATTCACTAGATAGAAAATTTAAAGCAAACATCAAGTCATATGATTGAAATCACAACTAGCAGTCAAGACATAAAGTTGGAGAATCTAGGGTTCTAGCCACTCATGACTAGAACAAGATCACAAATCTAGAAAATGAAATTAAAGTTCTTACAAAATGAAATCAAATGTTCCCAAGTGTTAATCAACTCCAAAATCCTCCAGAAAATCACCTTGTTTGCTCCCAAAATCGATTCCTTCTTAAAAAATCGGTTCCCCCCTTTAAGAATTATGAAAACTGCTTTAAAACCCGCATTTACTTTTACACGGCCCGTGTAAATTAACATTGTCGTTTACGCGCCCGCGTAAACGCAAAAATACATTGCACATGAATCTACGTTTACACGGGCGTGTAAACGCAAGGCTTCCATTTACACAGCAGTGTAAATCTCTATAAAGCCAAAATCTTCATTTCTTTGATATCTTGTTCTTCGGTGCTCCGCAAGTCCCAAAATTTTGTACACATCTCTTATTTACCTCCACTAACAACATCCTAACTCCAAAAGTCCATGAAATATCACAAAAATGTGTGAATGAAATTGCCTCATGAAAAATCCCGAAAAACATGCAAAATGCATGAGTTTAAACATAAATGCAATGCACTTTTATGGAATAAAGCTACAAATTGGGTGCATGAAATACACCTAACAATTCTCCCCAAGCTTGAACATTTCTTGTCCCCAAAAAAGAGCAAGAAAAATTTAGATCGGGGAAAATAAAAGAAAATGAATAAAAATCAAAATTTAAACTTTCAAAAATTAATGCAATAACCAAAAAAGGCATGAAAGAGATCCAACCCGATTAACCTCATTTTTGTAGTGTAGTTGAGAATGTACCTGTCGTGCCTTGAGTAAACTTGGAATAAGTCTCAAACTATTATATAACAGCAAAAACAAGACTTTTAGCCACTCCTTAATTCAACTCAACAGAATCAAAGATGACAATGCTTGTTCCCTTTTAATATCATCAAGTCAATTTCTGGAACAAGTTATGGTCTTACTCTCGTGGAATTATATGTGACAAAACATGCTAAATCATCTTTGTTTCACAATATATAACAATGATCGACTCCAACTATTTCTTGATTATAACAATCTTTTTCAAAAAAATATTTTCTAAAAATTCCCTAATATTTACCCAGATTGGTTACAAATGTCAAACTAATTACACTAGTCAAAGTTATTAACATTCAATCCCAATGTCATAAGTTTAAATCCACGGCCAGAGGAATCTTTTGATAGCCAAGAATTTTTCCTAAACATATTATTCAATTAACTATAAACACAAATATGTAGAAACATCCTAGTTACATTTTCCTACAAATAAAGCTCATGGCTTTCATTTCCATGTAACGGGTTTTCAACCAACACATCCAAATCAAACGACCTTAGTGTGTTAGATTTAAAAAGATCCCTCGGGTTTACTTGCCCGAACCTTAAAGGCCACATATTAACTTTATTTGTTATTATTAAGTTCATGACTTTCTATGGAACCCGTGTAGGGAACTTTCAACCCGATC
Source organism: Lactuca serriola (assembly GCF_051521515.1). Lineage (NCBI taxonomy): Eukaryota > Viridiplantae > Streptophyta > Magnoliopsida > Asterales > Asteraceae > Lactuca > Lactuca serriola. The sequence continues at coordinate 143,075,214 of NC_136408.1, read as the reverse complement.
AGTCCCAAAAAATTTAGCTTTAGGTGATTAGGTGTAAAACACCCCTCAGAGTTTACTTGTTCGAGTCCCAAAGGTCACAAATTAACTTAATAATAACTTATTTTATTTATTATTTATTTATTTATTTATTTTTTGTGTTTACAAAAACTAAAATGACATATAACACACTTATCAATTTATTTATTAGGACTATTTCTCTATATTTTCATCCTTGACTTTTATATTGTGGGACACATCATGGTCTATTACGCAAGAGGCTTCTAGAAATTTTTCGGGGGACTGAAGTCAATACGCAAAGACCCATAAGTATAGTTAGAAACTATGTCCCCAAGCCGGGTATATAAAAGGGAATGAGTAGAAAACACTTTTTAGAGCTTTGGAAGGCTCGGGACACTGAAAATTTGTATTCTTTTTATGAATTTTTGAATTTGGCATTTGAATTAAGCATTTACTACTCATAAGACCAGTCATATGTTCCAAAGAATTGACTCATACCTGTTGTTATGATCCAATGCTGACAATCTTCTCACTTTCTGTTTTGCACGAGTACTTCGGGAGGCGTGTTTATGTGTGATTAGCTTGCTTTTAGATTTTCAATAAAAATAGCAAGTCTAATCTCAAGGCAAACAACTTACCAGCTCAACTGTTTTGAGAAGATTCGGCTGCTTGGGATTTGATCTAAATAATCATAGAATAAAATATTTATTTTTTTATTTTTATTTATTAATATTATTATATTTTTTGAACTTTTTTATGCAATGCAAAGCAAAATTTTAGATGGAAAATGCAAAAATATTAAAAATAGAATAGAATGAAAATCGTTTTGATTTTTGAAAAAAAAATTCTATGCAAAAAAATAATAATATTGTAAAATGTACAAAACTACATGCAACGGGATCTATGCATGGATGTATGTGTGACATCCCCATTTTTCACGGCCAGAAAATACTGATTTTGTTTATGCTTTATAAAAATGAGAGTACTTCTTTTAATAAAAATGTTGCGGAATTTGTTCCCAGTAAAATATGATAAATTCGTTATCAAAACAGTTCCAAAGAAATGTATTTTAAAACATTTGGTATGTCATTATCAATACAGAAACATAAGCATAAACATAACTTACATTCATTTAAATTAGTGATCTACACCTCTTTAATCTCTAAGTGTAATGTAACTTCGTATCGGCACCTATGATTCAAATAAGCTTGAGTGGGTCAGGTTGGGAAACCTGGTGAGTACATAGGGTTTTCAACCCATAATAATATAATTATTATGTTTAAACATCAAACAATCAACCAAATTACCCATCCCCATTATCTTCTTTACTCTTAAGGATCTACCCTAAGAATTAGCTATTCCTCATTCATTCATCCCTAAGGAGTATCCTAAGGAATCAGCACTAAGTCTGCATAGTCTCTAGGGTTTATCTCGTTTATTGATAGTATCGTTTTCGAGAGTCCACTCGTAATACCTATCAATGGGCTTTTAGAGTACACTGGGTGAACACATCGTTCCCAACACCTACAAGTTGCGAGCCTGCTAGTGTTCCACTAGACTGTCTAGAATAGTCTGTGGTTGTCATCCATGCTCTACTAGATGACGGCGACATTGCTTGGGTCATCGTTTGGCTCATCGTTTTGGCTCATCACTTCGCACCACATTTTATCTCTCATATATCATCGCTCATCATTCATCTCATCTTTCATCGCTCATCATTTATGTCACTTCTAATCTACCCATGTTTTACCCAACATGTAACGCCCGGGTTTCAGGGCTAAGCATTTTTGTCAATGTAATAGTCTAGGTCAACTCTTGTAACTCTTTTTGAAGTAATAAAGATGAAATATTTGAGTATTATGTGAATTATGTGTATTTATGTGCTTATAATTTAATTATAAATGTATAATTAATAAATAATAAAAATAAGCGTCAAAATTAAAGTATAAGATAATCTCGATATCTCTACATAAAGTTTTAGAATATGTCTCAAGGTTTCCGTACATATAAAGAATGCCGAAATCCGAGTTATAACGACGAAGTTATGACCCGTCGAAGTTTTACGGTAAAACCGGCACGGCACCGGGAAGCGTAAATAGTGAATTTACGATAAAGCAAGATTTAGCCTTAGCAATCTAAATGAAAGTCGTAGAGTATGTTAAACTAAGAACATCGATAAAAAGAACGCCCAAATCTGACTTCGTATGAAGAAGTTATGATTTTTCGAAGTTTCGGAATAACAGTGTACAGCCCGAAATTCGAATATTAGATTGAGCGATTTTTAGCCGACACGACCTGAACGAGAATCGAAGATCTCGTTAAGGGTAGCGTAACAAGAAAAAGATGGGCGAAAACGGATGTCGGATGAAGAAGTTATGAGGGTTTAACGGACCAATCATGTCCCGGCCCGTTAATAATATAAAATTTAAAATCGAGCCAAAATTAGCCGACGAAGTCTAAACGAAAGTTGTAGAGTACGTTCCCACCTTCGCGTGGATATAAAGAACGTCGAAAACGGAGGTCGTACGCGAAAGTTACGAATTTTTAAAGTTTGTACTCGTTTTTGCGAGGTCTGATACGAATTCGCTGACGTGGCGCTTTCCCAGCCGTCCGATGATGATCGCTGAAGTCGCCTCGGATGAGTGACGCGTCGCCCCTCGCTACGCCCAGCGTTCGGTCTCGTACGCGCCGCGTTCGCTTAGCCGTTCTCGGTCCAGAAGAAGCCACGTCGCACCACCGAGCCTTCGCCACCTGGAGGTCTGATCCGAAGCTACGCCCCGCGTCCGAGGACCTGTACGCCCAGCGTACGTCCGAGGACCAGGCTATAAAAGGGGACCGAGGCTGCCCACATTTTCACACCAAAAATAACTTCTCTCTCTAGTTTCTTTCTCTCTCTAGAGTTCCAAACCCCCCCTAAGCCCTAGGTAAAACCCTTAGCACCCTAGGAAAGCCCCGAGGCTCCCGGAGTCCCGAGAAAAAGGAGTTTTTCGGTTTCGAAACGTTGCTCCAATCAAGTCCCGGTTCTCGATAAAATTCGCTGTAAGTGTGCTACGCTTACGCAATTTTTAATATAGCTTTCAAATAATTATAGGAATGTTATTAGGTCCTTGAAATAATTATTTGGGCTATTATTATGAGTTATATCAAGTATTATTAACGCTTAATAATACTCGGACTAATTAATTTGTCGCGGTTATCGTTAAACTAAACCCTAGTGGTATCGATACTAGGTTTTATCGAAGGAATATCGTTTTGAGAGTATCGAAGCACTGTCCGAGTGCTGAGTCACCACCTAACCAGGTGAGTGCATAGTTACTTTCAGCTTACACATAGATATGAAGTATTTTATATAAATTACGTGCTATGTGTGCATATTATCTGAATACTTGCTATCTATGCTGGATGAACATTGTTATACATGTTTTCAATGATTTAAACTGTATATGTATTTTATATCTACGAAAATGTTGGGGTAAAACATGGGTAGATGTAATAGCTGATGTGTGATAAAATGATGAGAGGCCTCGATGTTGATGTTGTTGTTTCTGTCATCTAGCGGAGTATGGATGACGACCACGGACTCTTCTAGACAGTCCAGTGGAACACTAGCAGGCTCGCAACCTGTAGGTGTTTGTGAACGATGTGTTCACCGGTGTACTCCATCCCCCACATGGTTGCCTTTAGGACATTTATTGCTGAGGAATCCCCTTAGCAGTAGTGTCCGTCCCGATGATAATCCTTAGGCTAGGTCCCTTATGATAGGTGTTTAGGGACGTAAAGTGAGGATAACGGGAACGGGTAATCGAGTTATTGTTGATTGATGAAATTAATAAACTTATTTATTGTGGGTTGAAAACCCTATGTGCTCACCAGGCTCCCAAGCCTGACCCACTCAGTTTTATGTATTACAGGTAGTGGCGCATGAGCATAGATGTGATGTTTTGGACGAGGGATTATGGATATAGGCCTGTAGATATGAAATAATGTAGTAAGGCTTATATTGTACTGTTTATGCTTTTGATCTGTACGAACATGACATCCCAAGTCTTTTAATGAAATACATTTCTATGGAAATGCTTTTGATAAATCTTTATCATATCTTGTTATGGGACAAATTCCGCAACACTTTCATTTAAAATGTAACTCTGATTTTTAAACAAAGCATAAACAAATCGGTCTTTTCTGGCCGTGATTTTGGGGATGTCACAGTTGGTATCAGAGCATTAGTTTAAGCAAACTAGGAATTTGTAGGATTTCTAGACTTAAACTTAGAATGCTAAGCGATGATTGTGAGGTGTGAGCACTAGCCTATTTTAGGAATTGTGCCTAAAATGCTTTTATGTGCTAAATGCTTTGTGCATAATATGCTGTTAATTGTTCGGATCTATGGTCTGTTGCCGACCGGATCTGGAAACCTTATGTGTTTAGGATTCTAAACGTACGACTACGATATTAGAACTAGCATGTAAACGTTTCGGAGTGATAAGGACGATTTAAACGTCTATCCTAAATAAAGATCTAAATTCACCTTATTCGGTGTATAGATCAAGATGGCAAGGACTCGTAGCGGAAACGTAAACGCGAATGGAGATAGGAACCAACCCCCAGTGGTTCAACAAATACCTGTTGTAGAAGAAGTTGCACCTGAGCCAGTCACGATGGCCGGAGTGCAAGCGATGATCCATGCTATGTTGGATCGTCAAATGGAGGAAACCAGACGTTTGCTCCAGCAAAATCGAGAGGAAGAGACTATTCAGATCGAACAGCCCGAGTTGAACGAAGGGCAGACTGAGGAGGGAAACTATAGTGGGACTGTTGGTCAAGCCAACCCACCGATAGTTAGGCAAAACCACCAGGATGGAGGAAATGATGGACGTGGATGCAAATACAAGGATTTCATGGCATCCAAGCCACCGAGTCTATCTGGAAGCCCGACACCGGTGGAAGTCATGAACTGGATCTCTGAAATGGAGACGATGTTTGAGAGTTGCGAGTGTAGCATCAGGCAGAAGACCGCTCTCGCGGTTCCTTTGTTGAAGTTTAGAGTACTAAGGTGGTGGAAGCTACTAGCTGACTCAATGCCCAAAGGTGAAGCAAGCAAGATTTCGTGGGAGGATTTTCTGGTATAGTTGAAGATGCAATACTGCTCTGAGCAGGATCTTCTGGAAATCAACAACGAATTCCAGAATCTGAAGAAGGGAAGAATGAGCGTTACGGAATACGCTGCAAGCTTTACTGAGAAAATGAAGTTTGTTCCTCACCTCGTCCCAACTGAACTCTCCAAGGTTAAAAAATTTGCCCTCGGATTACCAGCGGACTTCGGTCCAATGGTCAAGCAATCTACCACTCTGAAAGACGCCATCTGGGCTGCTAAGAATGTGGAGACCCAGATACGAGAAAAGGGTCTGGAGAGAGCGGAAGTGGGAGAGAAAAGGAAATTTGACGGATCCTCAAGGTCCGGTAAGAAGGGTTGATTCTCGAAGTTTGGTTCGAGAGGAGGAGGATCAGAAGCGAAGTGGTGCGACAAGTGCAAGAAGAAGCACTCTGGGAAGTGTGACGGAGGGGTCACTTGTTACAAGTGCGGAAAGCCTGGGCACTACGCCAATGAATGCACCCTCAACCAGAAAGCCTGTTATGGGTGCAATGAAGAAGGGCACATTTTGAAGGACTGCCCGAAGAAGAAGGAGACAGGAAGACCCAACATACCACCGAAGCCGAAGGCAAGAGCCTTCCAGATGACGCTCGAGGCTGCAAAGGAGGCAGCAGACGTCGCTTCAGGTACCTTTCTCGTAAATGGTTTGCCTGCAAATATACTATTTGATTCCGGAGCCAACTACTCCTTTGTGTCGCATAAATTTGGTGGGAAATTAGCATTGCCTGTAGAAAAACTAGATAATGCCCTGATTGTAGAAGTTGCCAGTGGCAAATTCGTACCTGTTAGTAATCGTATTAGGAACATCGTCATTGACCTAAACGGAAACGAATTCCACGAAGAGCTATTACCCATAGAGTTAAACGGTTTCGACATCGTTTTGGGTATGGATTGTCTTAGCGCTAACGATGCTGAGATTCAATGCCGAAAGAAGATAGTAAAGGTAAACCCACCCGGAAAAGAATCATTTATGGTGTATGGGGACAAACGCAGAGTGAATTCTGGAATCATCTCCCTGATGAAAGCCAGGAAATGTTTGTCAAAGGGATGTGCATCATACTTGGCATTCGTAATCGATGCCAAGAAGGAGAAGAAAGAGGTGCAGAATATACCGGTTGTGTGTGATTATCCGGAAGTCTTTCCCGAAGATCTTCCCGGATTACCACCTGATAGACAAGTGGAGTTTCGTATAGACTTGTTACCAGGAACAACACCAATAGCAAAGGCACCTTACCGATTAGCACCGACGGAGATGAAGGAGCTCATGACGCAACTTCAGGAGCTGTTGGACAACGGTTTTATTCGACCTAGTTCATCACCCTGGGGAGCTCCGGTGTTATTCGTAAAGAAGAAGGACGGAAGCATGAAGATGTGCATAGACTACCGAGAGCTGAATAAGGCAACGGTAAAGAACAAGTATCCATTGCCGAGGATTGATGACCTATTCGATCAGCTGCAAGGTTCGAGCTACTTCTTAAAGATCGATCTTAGGTCAGGATATCATCAGCTGAAGGTGAGGGAGCAGGATATTGAAAAGACTGCATTCAGAACAAGATATGGACACTACGAGTTCTTGGTTATGTCATTCGGGCTAACCAATGCTCCCGCAGCATTCATGGATTTGATGAATAGGGTTTGTAAACCATTCCTCGATAAATCCGTGATAGTGTTCATCGACGACATTCTCATCTACTCGAAAAGCCAAGAGGAGCATGGCAAGCATCTACGGGAAGTATTAGAAGTTTTGAAGAAGGAGAAGCTTTTTGCAAAGTTCTCAAAATGCGACTTTTGGATACGGGAAGTCCAATTCTTGGGTCATGTTGTTAACCAGGAGGGAATAATGGTTGACCCCGCAAAGATCGAGGCTGTAATGAAGTGGGAACGTCCAAAGAGTCCCACGGAAATTCGAAGCTTTCTAGGATTAGTCGGATATTATCGACGATTTATCCAAGGCTTTTCTTCGATAGCTGCTCCATTAACAGTTTTGACTCATAAAGGAGCTACGTATACGTGGAGTGAGAAACACGATGAGGCATTCGAGAAGCTAAAGAAGAAGTTATGTGAAGCACCGATACTTTCTCTACCCGATGGAGTCGAAGATTTCGCGGTTTATAGTGACGCTTCTGGAGTCGGGTTGGGTTGTGTTCTGACCCAAAGAGAAAAGGTGATAGCATACGCATCTCGACAATTGAAAGAGCGTGAAAAGAACTACCCCACTCATGATCTGGAGTTGGCAGCGGTAGTTTTTGCCTTAAAGATATGGAGGCATTACCTCTACGGCACGAAGTGCAAGCTCTTCACTGATCATAAGAGTCTCCAGTATCTCTTTAATCAGAAGGAGTTGAACATGAGGCAACGACGCTGGCTAGAACTTCTCAAGGACTACGACTGTGAGATACTTTACCACCCAGGTAAAGCAAATATTGTTGCTGATGCTCTCAGTCGGAAAGTCAATCTGGAAAGGAAAAGGCCAAGAGCGTTAAGAATTGAAGTCGTCTCGACGATTGTGGAAAGTATCAGGAAAGCTCAAGAAGAAGCTTTAGAGAAAAATGACCGAAAGGAAGAACGCTTGGGAAGAACGTTAGTGTTCGGTACAAACAGTCGAGGACTGAAGGTATTCCAAAATCGAATCTGGGTACCTAAGACGGGAGGAATAAGAGATCTTCTGATGGAAGAAGCACACAAGACCATGTACTCGATTCATCCCGGTAGCACTAAAATGTATAGGGACCTAAAACCCTACTACTGGTGGCCGACGATGAAGCTCGATGTTGCGAAGTATGTGGCCGAGTGCGTAACATGTGCGAGGGTTAAGGCACAACATCAGAAACCGTATGGGAGTTTAGAACCTTTACCTGTACCCATGGGTAAATGGGAAGACATCACCATGGATTTTGTGACTAAACTGCCCAGGACGAAGAACGGTCACGACATGATTTGGGTAGTCGTGGATCGTTTCACCAAGAGTGCACACTTCATAGCAGCCAACAAGAAGTGGTCTATGGATAAGCTCGCAAATGCTTACGTGAAGGAAATTGTAAGACTTCACGGTGTTCCTCTTACGATCGTATCAGATCGTGATAGTCGTTTCACGTCAAGGTTTTGGAGGAGTCTACAAGAGGAGTTGGGTACAAAGTTGTGTTTGAGTACTGCTTACCATCCGCAAACTGATGGCCAGAGCGAAAGAACGATTCAGACACTGGAAGATATGCTGAGAGCATGTACCCTCGAATTCCAAGGAAATTGGGACGAGCACTTACCTCTGGTAGAATTTTCCTACAACAATAGTTTTCACTCGAGCATCAAGATGACACCTTACCAAGCCTTGTATGGACAAAAGTGTCGTACGCCGTCTTGTTGGCTTGAAGCCGGAGAGAAGCAGTTTATGGGCCCCGAGATAGTCCATGAGACTGCCGAGAAGTTGAAGGTGATTAGGGAAAGAATGTTAGCAGCTCAGGATCGTCAGAAGAGCTATGCTGACAAGAAAAGACGACCGATAACCTTCGAGGTTGGGGATTCCGTTCTGCTTAAAGTCTCACCATGGAAGGGACTTATACGATTTGGGAAACGAGGAAAGTTGAGTCCAAGGTTTATTGGACCGTTCAAAGTTCTTCAGAAGATAGGGAACCAAGCTTACAAGTTGGAATTGCCCGAAGAACTCAATGGTATTCATAACACTTTCCATGTGTGTTATTTGACGAAATTCACGGGAGATGTTCCCGACATAATTCCAATCTCAGAGTTAAGGATGGATGAGAATAAAAGGCTGATCGAAGAGCCTGAGGCAATTGTTGACCGTAAGACTAAGAAGTTACGACGCAAGATGGTCGACTTGGTGCTAGTCCGATGGAAACATTCGAATGGGCCGAATCTCACTTGGGAAACAGAGGATGACATGATGAGTCGCTATCCACATCTGTTTGCGGATGCATGATTCCGGGACAGAATCATCCTAAGGGGGAGAGAATTGTAACGCCCGGGTTTCAGGGCTAAGCATTTTTGTCAATGTAATAGTCTAGGTCAACTCTTGTAACTCTTTTTGAAGTAATAAAGATGAAATATTTGAGTATTATGTGAATTATGTGTATTTATGTGCTTATAATTTAATTATAAATGTATAATTAATAAATAATAAAAATAAGCGTCAAAATTAAAGTATAAGATAATCCCGATATCTCTACATAAAGTTGTAGAATATGTCTCAAGGTTTCCGTACATATAAAGAATGCCGAAATCCGAGTTATAACGAGGAAGTTATGACCCGTCGAAGTTTTACGGTAAAACCGACACGGCACCGGGAAGCGTAAATAGTGAATTTACGATAAAGCAAGATTTAGCCTTAGCAATCTAAATGAAAGTCGTAGAGTATGTTAAACTAAGAACATCGATAAAAAGAACGCCCAAATCTGACTTCGTATGAAGAAGTTATGATTTTTCGAAGTTTCGGAATAGCAGTGTACAGCCCGAAATTCGAATATTAGATTGAGCGATTTTTAGCCGACACGACCTGAACGAGAATCGAAGATCTCGTTAAGGGTAGCGTAACGAGAAAAAGATGGGCGAAAATGGATGTCGGATGAAGAAGTTATGAGGGTTTAACGGACCAATCATGTCCCGGCCCGTTAATAATATAAAATTTAAAATCGAGCCAAAATTAGCCGACGAAGTCTAAACGAAAGTTGTAGAGTACGTTCCCACCTTCGCGTGGATATAAAGAACGTCGAAAACGGAGGTCGTACGTGAAAGTTACGAATTTTTAAAGTTTGTACTCGTTTTTGCGAGGTCTGATACGAATTCGCTGACGTGGCACTTTCCCAGCCGTCCGATGATGATCGCTGAAGTCGCCTCGGATGAGTGACGCGTCGCCCCTCGCTACGCCCAGCGTTCGGTCTCGTACGCGCCGCATTCGCTTAGCCGTTCTCGGTCCAGAAGAAGCCACGTCGCACCATCGAGCCTTCGCCACCTGGAGGTCTGATCCGAAGCTACGCCCCGCGTCCGAGGACCTGTACGCCCAGCGTACGTCCGAGGACCAGGCTATAAAAGGGGACCGAGGCTGCCCACATTTTCACACCAAAAATAACTTCTCTCTCTAATTTCTTTCTCTCTCTAGAGTTCCAAACCCCCCCTAAGCCCTAGGTAAAACCCTTAGCACCCTAGGAAAGCCCCGAGGCTCCCGGAGTCCCGAGAAAAAGGAGTTTTTCGGTTTCGAAACGTTGCTCCAATCAAGTCCCGGTTCTCGATAAAATTCGCTGTAAGTGTGCTACGCTTACGCAATTTTTAATATAGCTTTCAAATAATTATAGGAATGTTATTAGGTCCTTGAAATAATTATTTGGGCTATTATTATGAGTTATATCAAGTATTATTAACGCTTAATAATACTCGGACTAATTAATTTGTCGCGGTTATCGTTAAACTAAACCCTAGTGGTATCGATACTAGGTTTTATCGAAGGAATATCGTTTTGAGAGTATCGAAGCACTGTCCGAGTGCTGAGTCACCACCTAACCAGGTGAGTGCATAGTTACTTTCAGCTTACACATAGATATGAAGTATTTTATATAAATTACGTGCTATGTGTGCATATTATCTGAATACTTGCTATCTATGCTGGATGAACATTGTTATACATGTTTTCAATGATTTAAACTGTATATGTATTTTATATCTACGAAAATGTTGGGGTAAAACATGGGTAGATGTAATAGCTGATGTGTGATAAAATGATGAGAGGCCTCGATGTTGATGTTGTTGTTTCTGTCATCTAGCGGAGTATGGATGACGACCACGGACTCTTCTAGACAGTCCAGTGGAACACTAGCAGGCTCGCAACCTGTAGGTGTTTGTGAACGATGTGTTCACCGGTGTACTCCATCCCCCACATGGTTGCCTTTAGGACATTTATTGCTGAGGAATCCCCTTAGCAGTAGTGTCCGTCCCGATGATAATCCTTAGGCTAGGTCCCTTATGATAGGTGTTTAGGGACGTAAAGTGAGGATAACGGGAACGGGTAATCGAGTTATTGTTGATTGATGAAATTAATAAACTTATTTATTGTGGGTTGAAAACCCTATGTGCTCACCAGGCTCCCAAGCCTGACCCACTCAGTTTTATGTATTACAGGTAGTGGCGCATGAGCATAGATGTGATGTTTTGGACGAGGGATTACGGATATAGGCCTGTAGATATGAAATAATGTAGTAAGGCTTATATTGTACTGTTTATGCTTTTGATCTGTACGAACATGACATCCCAAGTCTTTTAATGAAATACATTTCTATGGAAATGCTTTTGATAAATCTTTATCATATCTTGTTATGGGACAAATTCCGCAACACTTTCATTTAAAATGTAACTCAGATTTTTAAACAAAGCATAAACAAATCGGTCTTTTCTGGTCGGGATTTTGGGGATGTCACACAACACATTTTGTAAATATAAAATACATATACAGTTCAGACCATTTAAAACATGTATAAAACGTTTCATCCATCATAGACAACAAGTATTCAGACAGTATACACACATGGCACGTGATTTATATAAAATACCTCATATCTATGTGTAAGATGAAAGTAACTATGCACTCACTTGAGAAGGTGGTGATACCGAACTCAAACAACGCTTCGCTTCTATTAATTTATTTTCTTTCAACGAAACCTAGCATTATTACCACTAGATTTTAGTCTAATATATACCGTGACTAATTATTAGTCTTATTATTATTATTATATAAGCGTTTAAACAATATTTTCCAACCACTATTTACAGACAGGGGCAGACATAAAACACCGGAGGGAAGGACCATTTTGGCATATAGCACTTCTGAAATCCAACTACCCTATGCGGCCCTTTAAACCAGATTTCCCGTACCGCGAGTAGTTAAAAAGATAGTATAATAACACATATATAAGTCATAATAATAGCCCAAATGTTTATTATAAGTTCATAATAACAATATTAATTTTAAATATAAGCTATATTTAAAACAAGGTAAGCATAACTTACTTACAAGTGGGTTTTAGCTAGGAGTCGGGCTCTGCAGGGGAAGAATGTCACACCCCCAAACCAAGGATGGCGGAACGTCCAGGGGTGGAGGACTTCATGTTCAGTATCACAACAATATGTATAACAGTGCTCAAAGTAAATACAACCATCATAAATATAATTGAAAAAGTTACACCAAAGTATTTGTTTACATGATTCAAAATCAATTACAATATGATGACAAAAATAAATTGTTGACAGTTTAACGTCCCATCCTCAAAGCGCTGAAGTTTTCCCGATTCACTGATTTCCTGAGAATACAAGTAGTTTTGAAAAGTGTCAACAATTAAGTTGGTGAGTTCATAAGAGTTTTGTTTGGAGTAGAAACCGTTTTCCTCTTTTAAAATCGATAGAGTTTGATCTCCAGAAAATCCAATAATTTCTTAATTAAGTGTATACAAAATAATCCTATATGATGCGTTGATGTATTCTAGATTTACCCGTAGATTTCCCCTATAATTGTCCAGCATATATAAGTTATATAAGATTTAGGTTAGATAAAACGTCGAATATAATGGGTCCGCCCTAGGTCCACAACCAAACAAGGAACAGGAGATGAGGCGGGCACCACCAATTCCAAGCCAATCCAGACTAAATTCTTGTATGACTCAAGCATATACGCTCAACGATTATAGTTGAAGTCTAACCATACGAAAATCTATTGTGAATATAACCTATACATATCATAGTTCACCGGGGAGTAATAGGGATTAGGGAACCTGAACTATGCATATGAATAGCTTATCAAAAGTGATGGTGATGGTGAGTGTAACCTATACATATCATAGTTCACCGGGGAGTGATAGGAATTAGTGAACCTGAACTATGCATATGAATAGCTTATCAAAAGTGATGGTGATGGTGAGTGTAACCTATACATATCATAGCTCACCGGGGAGTGATAGGGATTAGTGAACCTGAACTATGCATATGAATAGCTTATCAAAAGTGATGGTGATGGTGAGTGTAACCTATACATATCATAGTTCACCGGGGAGTGATAGGGATTAGTGAACCTGAACTATGCATATGAATAGCTTATCAAAAGTGATGGTGATGGTGAGTGTAACCTATACATATCATAGTTCACCAGGGAGTGATAGGGATTAGTGAACCTGAACTATGCATATGAATAGCTTATCAAAAGTGATGGTGATGGTGAGTGTAACCTATACATATCATAGCTCACCGGGGAGTGATAGGGATTAGTGAACCTGAACTATGCATATGAATAGCTTATCAAAAGTGATGGTGATGGTGAGTGTAACCTATACATATCATAGTTCACCGGGGAGTGATAGGGATTAGTGAACCTGAACTATGCATATGAATAGCTTATCAAAAGTGATGGTGAATTCCTTTCTTGTAATTAAGTTCCTAGGGTAGATGAAACATAAACTATACCTATTATAGTTTATTACTTTGTTTGTAATATGTATTTACCATAACTATACCGATTATAACTAACGCGTTCGTTTGTGGGGGGTATAATGGCTTAACTATACTTATTATAGATTATCTTAATCATCCATAGCGGCAATAACTCTTTTGTAAGTGTAAGACCTTTAATATTGTGTTTGTTATATGAATAACCCTAAACTATACCTATTATAGTTTATCGATTGATTTCGTGGGAAATGAGCATAGGCCTTACTTGTCATAATTTATCAATGTTTATATTTTAATGGATATAGCCTTGTAATATCGTATCTATATATATATATATATATATATATATATATATATATATATATATATATATATATATATATATATATATATATATATATTTGTCATACTTGTGAAGGTGTAAATCCATTTGTTTTCTGATGTATGTCTATGTAAGAATACAAAATTTGTCATATATTGCAACCACACATAATCACATAACGATGTATACCTTGCTCAACATGTTACAAGGTGAAATGAAATTTATTGTGTTTTTCTGTTAATAACATTTTCTGTAACTGTTATTGGAAAAATTGTAGAAAAATCATAAAATGTCCAAATCAGGTTCTGTAACTTCTGAGAGTTTGGAAAATGAGTCTAGTTTGTTCATAATTTTTATTATAATTTTTAATGACCTCTAACTTGGGTGAAAAAGTCCATAATCACAGACTGGTCCGGATTGATGTTTGAAATGATAGGCAGTTTTGTAAAAATCACCATGAATTGTAGAAAAATCGTATGGAGATGTGCAAGTAGTCATTTTCAAGCTAAGAAGTGGAACTACATGCACCAAAAACAGTTTTGAAAACAAAAATATTTAAGATGTCCAAAACAGTCCGTGAATGGAGTGAAACTTTTCTGATGAAAGCTGTTAGAAAAATGTAGTTATGTTCTAAGTATTTTAACTTGTATTCCCCCCCTAAAAACTTTAGAAAACATGAAAATGTAGGGGTATGAACTCACCTTAAGTGTTTTCAGTAGGTAAGTGTTGAAGAAGAGAAGTGTTCAACCCAAGAACACTTGAAGAATCACTTGAAGATTCGAAGCTCTAACACAAGTATATTGGAGTTTGTGTAAGATATCCATGATTTGAGTGGAAATCATTGAGATAAACATAAAGAGAATGGATTATGCTTACCAAATGTGGAGGAAAGACTCAAGATCAGCCCTTGAATCTCGAATTTCTAGAGAGAGAAAAGAGTTTGATCTTCTTGTGAAATGAGAGCAAATGAGAGAAAATGAGGAGAGAGGATGATTATCCAGCTCTCAAAAACGTGGGGATGGCTTGTGAGGGAGGTAAAAGGTACAAGGTATGGTGGAAAGGAGTGTGGGTGGTCATGGAGTGGGTATGGGGGTTGCTTGCGTCATAAAATAAGGTAAAGTCAACACTCTACCTTTGTACTTTACCTACTCTTATTTGGATAAGATTTTACCCTTAAAATATGATTAAATTATTAATTTAGGGGTCTTATATTTTAAAATAAAGTTTTGGGTGAAAATCCCATGTTAAAATAATTAAAAATGGGTTTAAAACGCAAAAATATGCAAAAACGGGTGAAAAATGAACTTTCCAGCGAGACCCTTCGGATCTCGGCCGAGGTTCGGTCAGGGGAGGTGTTGGTCTCGGAAGCGAAGGCGCGAGCCAGAACGAGGAGCGAAGGCGGGGTTTGTCCGAAGGCTCGGTCCGATGAGGAGTCAGAAGCGAAAGTCAGGGGTTCGGTCCGAAGTGATGCTAGAACCGAAGGGACTGTTGTGAACAGAAATGAACAGTACTTTCGGTTCGGATTTTCCCTTCTATGCGAGGTTCGGTTCGGACCTTCCTTCTTTGCGTGGTTCGGTTCGGATGAACAGTATTCTCGGTTCGGCTCATCAGTCAACACCTCGGTTCGGATTCATGAACAGTACTCTCGGTTCGGACCCTCATGAATAGTCCTTTCGGTTCGGTTCATGAATAGTACTTTCGGTTCGGAGGGTTCGTTTCCTTAAGTCCGTTTTTCGCGTAGACTTCCGTTCTTGGGCTATTTTCGCCAAATTCGGGGGTTGGAATGCCTCGAGTGATTATAGAAAGTTGGGGAGAGATTTCGAGAGAGATTTGAGAGAGATTCCACATACTCAGAGAGATTTGGGAGAGATTTGACATTCTTGGAGAGATTTCACATACGAAGAGATATGTGGGAGAGATTTCACATACTTAGAGAGATTTGGGAGAGATTTGACATTCTTGGAGAGATTTCACATACAAAGAGATATGTGGGAGAGATTTCACATACTTAGAGAGATTTGGGAGAGATTTGACATTCTTGGAGAGATTTCACATACAAAGAGATATGTGGGAGAGATTTCACATAATTAGAGAGATTTGGGAGAGATTTGACATTCTTGGAGAGATTTCACATACAAAGAGATATGTGGGAGAGATTTCACATACTTAGAGAGATTTGGGAGAGATTTGACATAAGAAGAGATAGAGTGAAAACGATTGAGAGAGGTCTCATTGGTGTCCTTTTTGAGTGTCCGGCTACGCACTGCAAGGTCCGTAAATCCCGTTACGCCTTGTTTAAGGATCTTGCATACTCCCGATGAGTATGCGACATTGTTTTATCGGTTTGGCTCGCCACGTACCTCAGTTTAAGGTTAAGGAGATCTAGGTGTACGCACTTTTTGATTTAGGATCCCTCGTTAGAATAAAGAGTCGCTTAGGAGTTTCTTATCATAAGCTCTAGTACTTACGGCAAAATGAGCGGACCGGTTTGACTTGTTGACTTTCGTTGACTTTGACTTGACTGAAAATTGACGGTTGTCACATCATCCCCCCGTTAGAGGGAATTTCGTCCCGAAATTTGAATTTAGGCAAGGAGTTTGAAAATGACTAAGGTCGGCTCTACATTATTTTGATTCTGACTAAGAGACGAGTTATCATACATGAAAACTTAGCTTATACACATTATGATATAACCAATACTGGGCGGATAGTAAAATGTGTGATTCTATTTCAGTTTCACATCCCAACGAGGAAAAGAAACTAAGTCAGAATTCTCACATTTTATTATCTACCAGGTATTCGTTATATATAACTGGGGAATGTATAAGCAAGGAAATCATAACAAATAACTTAGTAATCCTTCTTAATGAATTAGAGTTCCTAGTCAGGGCTAACATTAAACCTAGATGTATTTTAACCGCTCACCTATAAAGTAGAAGCATGTTCTCGAAAGTTTGACCTACATCCCTATGATGCAGTCCCATTGCAGAGTCGAAGCAAATTCCTAGAATGGTCTTATGACGGCCTTGGAATTTCCTATTATTTATGCTCTCAGTTTAATCTTTGGCATTACTACTATGCATGCTTAAATCGATGTTAGACTTAATTAAATAAAGAAATTTGGAATTTAAACGTCGGTGTTAGAAACACGTACTAATATTTGCAGGCAGTTCCGGGGTGGTCTCTCCTTCGGTGATCGCAAGTACCCTTCCACCACTACTGGCATCCCTTGCTCTTGGGCAGTTCCTTTTAAAGTGGCCTGTTTCTCCACATTTGTAATAGGCTGGGCTTACTCCAGAGCCGGGGAACTGGTTGATGGGTCGTACCGGTGCCTTACAAAAACGGGTAGTGTGCCCTTTTCTATTGCAGTTCATGCAATGCAATTCTCTACAAGCCCCAGTGTGATGGAAGCTACACTTGTTACATTTCGGAAGGGTTCCAGCGTATTGCTTTATGGGAGTTGGCGTGGTGAGGGTTGTGGCAGCATGAATCGCAACAATTGGCGTGGTTGTCGAAGTGTCACGGCTGGCTCGATGGTCGATGAGTTGTTGTGCCAACTCCTTGGCGCTGTCGAAGGTAGTTGGTCTTGAGGCCAATACACTATCATGGATCTGGGATGATAGCCCCCAAAGGTATCGTTCTATCTTTTTCTCCTCTGGGGTGACCATTGCAGGACAGAGGAGTGCTAGGTCATTGAATCGGGCAGTATAAGCTTCGAGATCCATTCCCGACATTTTGAGGTTCCAAAGTTCCTCTTCCAGTTTTTGCACTTCGCCTCTTGGGCAATACTCTTTTAGCATTAAAGCTTTTAGATCCTCCCAGCTTATAGAGTTAGCCACTGCAGGAGTAAGTGACTTAACTCGGCTATTCCACCAAGTAAGAACTTTTCTTGTAAAAGTGAATGCCGCATACTTGACTTTGCTCGCTTCGGGACAAGCGCAGATTTCGAAGACTACTTCGGTCCTTTCAAACCATTGCATCAGCGCGATGACGCCCCCGCTTCCGTCGAAAGGATCGGGTTTGCCATTTGTGAAGTCTTTGTAAGAACACTCCTTAGTGCGTCCTGTGCTGTCCCCCTGATTCGAGTTAGTATTCCCGGATCCGAAGCCGCCGGAACCATTTGTACCCATTTGCGACATTGTTGCCGCCACTGCTGCTGTTACGGCAGCTTGAAACATTATGGGATCAAACTGCGGAGGGGGCGGTGCTGTGCTCCCGGAGGGTCTGGACTTTTTCTTTGGCGGCATAGTCCTGTCATAAGTTGGTAGAGACGTACAAACGATAAGTTTTTAATAGTAGTGACAAGTCAGATGTTATCAAGCCAGACTTGTCTGTATTATGTCCTGACTTAAAAGTATTTTGTATTTAATTCATAACAAAGTCCCTATGAATGAATTTTAGTGGTAATGAATCAAATGCAACTTGTGATTTGTTTCGCCTGATCCCTTTCTAAAATTACTTGGTATATATTAAGAATTTCTTGGAGTTACCATATGTATATTGTTTGTAGTATAGGGTTCGAGGAAAATAGGTCTACATCTCATTAACGTAAGGAATATTTTGGGCAATGCTACGGTTCCCTTGAATAGTGTAGTCTCCGGATTCTGAAGGATTCGAATGTCTCCACTTAACAACCTAGGTTGGTCGTGTTCTTCTTTCCAGGTTTCCAAGCACTCTACCCAAGGAGGCGTTGGGCCTTGAATAACCGGACGAGGGTTAGGATTTGGAACAAGGGCCATCAGGGTAGGTTCTCCACTTCAGGGTCGGGGTCAGGACCATCAGCAAAGCCTTCAGCTTGGTGACCATCCAAAGGGATTCGGTAATCACTCTATGGCTCCTCTCCGAGCCATTCAGTATTGCCGTGGTTAGGGTAGTACGGGTCGTCGTGGGGAAGGAATTTAGCCATAATATCTTCGCGAGAAATGGGGATATAAGAAATAACTAAGTAGACGTACTAATTAGATAATTATAAGATGATCTTTACCAGGTACTTCATTATATTGTTTAGTTCATACTAGTCATATGTATTTGGGACAGGATAGACCTTCGAATAAGCGATCCTAACTCTAAATCCTCAATCCAACGAGAACAGGAAGTAAAGCAAAGACCCACAGATTCTAAGTCTATGACGTCCTGGATACATATAATTTTATTGTATCCACTAGGCAATTATTGACCTGTTGGTAAAAATCTATTTAGTTCTCAAATAAGTAATTATAATAACACCAAATACCCCTATGGTATTTCATTGTGGTAGTGTTGGTAAGTTTTTAGACTTGTTGCAACACCTACGGTCATTCCTGGACATATGATAATCATTTCTGGGTGAGACATAGTTGATCAGGCTATGTCATTCCCAGTCCTGACTATACATCCCCAAGCCTACTCGTATTGTTCAACAATTACTACTTTTGTCCCATCCCATCGTGATACTGACCCTAGTGTGTGCACATGCTCCTACTTTTACCGGGGAATTATTTGTTTCTAAAAGTATAGTTGTTTTGAAAACTTTAAATCAGAGACTTTCGGTCCCAATGTATTTATAGTTTGTATATCTTATGTGGTTCGATATACTAAGTTCACTATAAACAATGCTCTGATACCAATCTGTCACACCCCCAAACCAAGGATGGCGGAACGTCCAGGGGTGGAGGACTTCATGTTCAGTATCACAACAATATGTATAACAGTGCTCAAAGTAAATACAACCATCATAAATATAATTGAAAAAGTTACACCAAAGTATTTGTTTACATGATTCAAAATCAATTACAATATGATGACAAAAATAAATTGTTGACAGTTTAACGTCCCATCCTCAAAGCGCTGAAGTTTTCCCGATTCACTGATTTCCTGAGAATACAAGTAGTTTTGAAAAGTGTCAACAATTAAGTTGGTGAGTTCATAAGAGTTTTGTTTGGAGTAGAAACCGTTTTCCTCTTTTAAAATCGATAGAGTTTGATCTCCAGAAAATCCAATAATTTCTTAATTAAGTGTATACAGAATAATCCTATATGATGCGTTGATGTATTCTAGATTTACCCGTAGATTTCCCTTATAATTGTCCAGCATATATAAGTTATATAAGATTTAGGTTAGATAAAACGTCGAATATAATGGGTCCGCCCTAGGTCCACAACCAAACAAGGAACAGGAGATGAGGCGGGCACCACCAATTCCAAGCCAATCCAGACTAAATTCTTGTATGACTCAAGGTCCGTAAATCCCGTTACGCCTTGTTTAAGGATCTTGCATACTACCGATGAGTATGCGACATTGTTTTATCGGTTTGGCTCGCCACATACCTCAGTTTAAGGTTAAGGAGATCTAGGTGTACGCACTTTTTGATTTAGGATCCCTCGTTAGAATAAAGAGTCGCTTAGGAGTTTCTTATCATAAGCTCTAGTAATTACGGCAAAATGAGCGGACCGGTTTGACTTGTTGACTTTCGTTGACTTTGACTTGACTGAAAATTGACGGTTGTCACAAAGAACTTCGTCGCTGAATCATACGAGCTCTGTTTTTGACGATCTTTATATCTACGTGTAGGCAGAGACGTACTCTACGACTTTCATTTAGACTCCGTCGGCTAATTTTGACTTTATTTTTAAAGTTATATTTTTAACAGGCTGGGATAGGAAAAGTCCGTCGGCTAATTTTGTCTGTCTTTTTCCCGTTGCGCTACTATTAATGAGATATTCAATTCTAATTTAGGTTGCGTTGGCCAAAAATCGATCGATCTAAAATTTGCATTTCGGGCTGCGCACTACTATGCCAAATCTTAGAAAAAAATCATAACTTCCTCATACGAAGTCAGATTTTGACATTCTTTTTATGCACACTCTTGGTTTAATGTGTATTACAACTTTCATTTAGATATATAAGGCTAAAAAAATAGTTTATAAAAAATTCACTTTTTACGTTACGCAGTGTCGTGTCGGTTTCGTCGTAAAACATCGACGGGCCATAACTTCTTCATTATAACTCCGATTTCGGCAATCTTTATTGATGGGTTTTAGCCAAAAGACATCCTATGTTCTCATGCAAACCCTAAAGCTTGGATCTAGGTTTCTCTATTGTACATGCTTTTAATCCAAGACTTAAAACCCTAGATCTAATCAATATAACATATGAATAAGGGTTTAGATCATACCTTGATTGTTGTATAGTAATAACAATCTTAATTCCTTCTTGTATTGACTTTAGAAAGCTTAGAGTCACAAATGTCACTCCTCTAATGGCTCACAAACAGCAAGAGCAAGAGGATGAAGAAGAGAAGAGAAGGAGACACCCAAAAGCCGTCCAAAACCCTAAGGAATTACTTGCCCACGTTTTTGGTGCTCTAGGGATCTTTAAATAGTGAAGCTATTAGGGTTATCAAACAAGGAAACCCTAATTTGGATGCATACGCCCTAAGAAACCCATGGACTCCTTCCTTAAAGGCCCTTGGACGATTTCTAATGGGTTTCCCCATAGAATTCGTCCAACCTTATATTATAAGGTAATCCATAGCCCAATTGCAATTATCTTAAAATTACAATTCTAGTCCCTTAAGTTTAATTAATCTCTTTTAGTCACAAACTTAATTCTTATTAATTCTTGACTAATATTAATTAAACAATATGATTTCTCCTTTAATATATTATTTTCATAATATATTAATAAATCATATTTATTCCTTTCTCTCCATAATTCATCCTATCAACTTGCTTTGGTGAAGGCAACCCAAAAGGACCATGCACCATCGGGTCAAGTACATACCAATATAGTTATGGACTTAGACACTAATCCAACAGTCTCCCACTTGGATAAGTCTAATAACTATTATGCGTATGACTTCAGATCCTGATCTGCAATCGTAGCTTTCTAAAGCCGCTGTCAACTCTGATCTTATCAGATACGCATGTCCTTTAGATAAGGGATCATATATTCCTCCATTATAGATATTATCGTATAGACTGAGACATGGATCTAAATCATTCTCTCTATCTATGTGTTGTTTCCCGAATTCAGATTTATGATGACTGACAACAGACTACAATTGAACACATCAATTTAGTCCCGGCTTGACCAAGCGCTTAGGTGCCATCACTAAATCATCGAGGGGCCCACAGATATCGCTTTTATCCTTCTTTGGATAAAAGGAACGGATAAACTTTGACTCAATGCTCGCTTGCACTTACTCACCAAATCACACACAACAATATGTTTTATAACACCAAGTTACTGGTGCGTTTACATATTATCAATGTGCAACCGACTCGCAAGATACAACTCACACATCTCGGTTTCAAGAATATAAGATGTTATCGTCTCACCAATCACTCGTGATAAAATCCATGAAGTGATCCAAGTGAGTGTGGGTTTAATCCAATGCTCAAATCATATTCATAAGCACTCATGAATGTTGCAGCAACCATTTGCTTATGTCTAATACACTTTAGACAATCCACACACCAATTCATGACAATCTTCATTCATACCTACTTCCAACATATAAACGATTGTGGTCCGTTCGAATAATTTGACTGTTCTTAACCAATTAAATTATTCAGGAAGTCAAAACATGCAAAGTGAAACACAAGGATAATGCTAATCCTATATGGCCTCAAACCTTTGAGTATAAATAAAACACCTTTTATTTATCACCATATCGATTACTCATTATTTGTCGTTTCGGGTAATCAACTTCTTACTTGAATTATTACTACACTTGTCCCATGCTCTTAGCATGCACACAATGTTTTCCTATAGTTCTTACTTTGTGAAATAGATCAAATGAACACATTACCAATCAAACTCATTTCACAACTCCCAATTCTTATCACAAGTGTAAGAATATCAAATTCTTGCTACTTATAAAATATGTTAGATTCTAACATTTTATGCAATGATCCTTTGGTAATGTTACTGCACTAAGGTCACAAGGACTATTGCCAATGAAATTACAAAACTCTCTATCGGAGATTGTTACAAGACAATTCCATAGATGTGATGTCTCTTATTCAAAGTACATTCCTTTGAACATCCTCTTGCATAAAAGTTTCTAATCTTAGACATAGACTCTCAATATCTAACTCCCAATATGGAAACCTTTCCATACTTACCATATCACAACTCATTCTTAATAGAATCTTATCTATTCATAATAATGTTGATATGCTCTATCCAATATCATACTTCCAACTACTCACAATCGACCAATCCTTAGCAAGCTTTGGATCGTCCTTTGATAGTTGTTTAATCATCTTAGTCAAAACCAATTCTAGTCCTTTTTACCTCTAAATGCGCTAGACATTTGGAAAATTTTAGAATGGTCAAATATTATAGCATTTGCAATCGATCCTATACCCGAAGCGTATTGGACACGATGCATAATGTCTTACATGAAGATTTAATACTTTATCAATCTTCTGCCATAATGTTTTATGTGTTACGTTCTTATAATTCGGATTATGAAGAGGGATGCCGTAATCATAATCGTAATTTAAGAACACACTATGTATCCTTTGACTAAATTTATTAAAATTTCTCAATCTAAGCTTTATATTTTTTTGAAACGAAGTACAATATTCTCTCCCTTAATTATAGCAAAACAACTATTCAACCTTTACGACTTTGCAAAGTATAACTCTTGTTTTCTATAATTAAAATTGCTAACTTGCAATACTTGCCTTAATAATCATACAATCATAACATTTATTCCCCCACTATCATGATGATTATTATAAACATAACACTTATGCTCCCACTAGCTTTGACATGTATTCAGAAAACAGCTTAACTTACAGAAAAACAATACCTTTTGAATTTCTTAAGTTCATATTTCTAATACTTAATGCTTTGATAATCTTTTATCTGAGCTTTTTAATCTCATACACCTTTATCCAAGATAGCTCATATGTGTGTCTTAAATAATTCTGACTAATTGCGAAATCTCACAATTCGAATTATGGAAAGGGATACCGTAACCATAATCGAATTCGAGAATGCAATTTCACAATGACTATCTTCATAAAATCTTTCTTAGTGAAAGCATTTCCTCACAGTCATTTTCATGAAGGAGGGAATCTTATGAAACTTAGATTTTAATGGTGTATGTGTTCCTATCCATGTGAATTTGTCAAAAACAAAATTTACGACAAATTCATACTCTTATGGACGGAACCTTTTTCAATCTTGATCTCTTGCCTTATGGTAACACGGCTGCCTACCATGTCTTCCAAGTAGTTAAGCAACTCAACCTTTCCCATCAATGTACTTTTTCATTGATTAAGGTCCTTGCCTTTTATGCATTCAAATGAGAACTCATAGCGCTCACATGCATAATTAACTTAATTGGAACGACACAGAAACAAGATAATGTCAACACGATAGGTTGTAAAACTCAACTCGTGTGCTAGTGATGATCGATAAGGTTTATTCTTGGTAAGTTCTTGAACCTTTTCAAGACCATTTAGACTCCCACTGACTCCATGACATATAAGATTCTTTTTTCAATAAAACATTTCTTGACAAAACAAATATTCAAGAGTTAGTGTAGTTTTTATCAAGACAAAACACTTCATAAAATTGGTCCTAGTTGATCTTTGTCTTATCCAAGACATTACAACTTTCGAATTTCAAATGTGCAAGAATAAGAAAACCTTTTTCCAAATTCTACATTTGATGATTGTTATAAACCTTCTTAAGACTTGTCACTCAATGTTACAATCTTAACTTTAAGACTTGTTTTGGAACGAAGTATGATTGACTTCTTGATTTAACCATTTCTTCAATTCTTGATTCCTCTTCTTAGACATACAATTGCACTAAGACTCACTTAGAGGATCAATTGAGATATGGTTCTTAATCATTAAGACCTATCATAAAATATGATAAAAGGTACTCTCCCTTCTTCTTAGAATAGAGAAACTTTTATCTTTCTGCCTACTTGATTCTTCTTATTCGTTCTGCTATTGATTTAAACTCTTTTAAATCAACTAAGAATTACACTTAATCTTATAAGTATAATCATATTTACTTAACCTTAGTAAATCATGACGAATATCTTTGTTACTCTTATGGTGGACTTGATCAACACCAACCTTTTATACTTGATCTCCTAGTCCTTCACTTGACACTTTGTCAACGAATTAGTCTAATTTTCAAATATTAAACTTCTCATTCATCATGCAACACTTGTTGTATGATTCCAAGTCTCTATCCAATTAAAACTTGGGCGATGAGAAACTTTCCCTATTTGGTAAATTCTTGACCTTTCCACAATTAACATAATTAAGAATCACATCCATTTGTTGTAGAAATATGCAAACATCAATTTTTCATAACGATTTCATTGCAAGGAAATAAATAAATGAGTCAAACCAAAATTTATTTTATTCATAAAAGCAGCGGAAAACATTTGTCCTTACAATGCAAAATCAATTGAAAAGCTATGTAATAAATATTCCTAACAACTCTATCATAACTATCTAAGTTCAAAATCTAATCTTTGAATCCATGCGATCGACATCCATTTCTTCATGATTAGACTCCTTTTTCTCTTTCATCAAGCTTACTTCCTTTTTCACTAATCCTGCAAAACATTCAAATGCAATCTTATCACATCATGTATTAAGAATCACGAATAGGAACTTAATGGAGTTGGATAGTGGATTTTACCTGAAGTACAGCCATACTCTTTGACTCTCCCATCTTTTGGACTCTTCAGGCTCTTAGGGCAGACTTGTATCCAACGCCCTTTCTCTTGGCAGCAAACGCAGTTCGGTTCTCCTAGAACGTCCCCGGAAGCATGGTTGGTTGACTTTCCCAACAAATATGCTCCATTGCTTTGCCAAATCATTTCTGATTCAGTAGCAATGAGCATGTAAGTTAGGTCAATGAGGTTTGTGTCATGATCCATCATATAATACTTTCTTTTGAACTCATTATATGATTCAGGGAGTGACTGTAGATCCCAGCCTATAGCGAACTTATCAGGGAATGACGCACCCAACATTATCAACCTATCGATGTGTGATTTCATTCCTAGAACATGGGCACACACGGGCTTACCATCTTCATGTTTCATTGCCAATAGGGCTTTAGTGACATTTAACCTTTCAACTCTTCGATCTTGTGGGTTAGGGAGAACAACGGGAGGAGGAGGAGGAAGTGAAGCATGATTTCTTGTTCCTCGATTGAATCATGGAATATCATGTTCACGTGGAATGCTTGTTCCACGAGATTTAGGAAGACCATAGTTGTCGCACATTGACATCTACAAAACGGGAGAAAACAAATTCAAGTTAGTTGATTTATTGAGTCCTTAGAAAATCACCCAAACGATATACTAAGGCTAGGACCCAACACAACATTCTACAACTCGGGAGAGGGATGTCGTAACCCTAATTGCAGAACATTTGAAGGTAAGTGAATGACGATTCACTAATTTTCCACCATCAAAAACGAAAAAGAAATTTTAAGTTTTAAATCTATGAAAACTCCTAGATCCTTTGAGATTCATTGAACATTTCAATGGGATGTTTAAATCTCGATATGCCCCTCTAGTTTGTGACTGGGATGCCGAGAATCACAAAGCGGGTGTGAATAACCATGCAGACTTACATGGTGCCCCCACATGTTACAGTCACCTATTCGATGTGCCGGTAAACCACACACGCTCCACCGAACTATGAGAAACATTGAGTAACCCTTTGCAACCTTTGCTTAGAACCATTTAGTGTGCCAGTTAACCACACACGCTCCACTAACGTCTTTGCAAGGGTACAAATTGTAATTTCATGGAATTGCATCATTTCACTTTTGCCTAAAGTAACTAAGATTGAGAATTTTTGAAAAAGCATTTAGTTACTTTTGTACTTCATTATACTTATAATGGAAGGTTTCTGTCCTATCCTATCCGTTCAGCTAACGACCCTCCACTAGTCTAGAGTGTGGTGGGTAAGAGTGGATACCCATTCAATCACCATTTTATAGGCAATTTCCTTAAACACCCCTTATAGACCAGCTTCATGAATGAGGCCTACTAACGGTAAGACTGAATTTTACTCATACATATATATAATGTTAGACTTTTAATGTTATATATAGTATAGGGTGTATTTTACACTTTTAAAATACTAGGTGTTCTAATTTAATAAATTACACTTTTAATTTAATTAAATTGTACACCAAAACTTATGGATTTACTAAATCTCCTTTAATTATACACCTTAATTAATTAATAAAACCATACGGGTGTGATTTGAACTTTTCAAAACTATAGTAGGGTTTTAGAATTTAACATTCTAAGTTAAACTTTTAATCAACTTTTAAATTCCAAAACTTGAGGGCAAGTTTTGAAACATTTAAAAACATTTGGGTTTAGAATTTAAATATTTCAAAATCAAACTTTTTAATGAAAATTTAAATTCCAAAACTTGAGGGCAAGTTTTGAAACTATTCAAAACATTAGGGTTTCAACTATTTAAATTTCAAAACAAAACTTTTAAGTTCAAATTTAAACAATAAAACCTAAAGGGGAAAAATTGAAACTTTTCACAAGATAATTCAAATCTAAATTACAAATAATCAAATTTTGTCTAATAAAACAAGTGATTATCTAAATTTTGACAATTATCTTCTATTTAGGTAAGGATAATCACCAAATATTGATAAAATTCGGATTTTATAACAAAAATATGTTTATGGTAATTATCTAAAGCTAAAATAGGAAGAAAATCGCGAAAATTAGCTGTCAGACGTTACGACTCGTCGAGTCTGGACTTGGAATCGTCGAGTACACCTAACTCGGCGAGTGCACCAAGTGACTTGGCAAGTCAAACACCCAGAACCCAAATTTTTTTGATTTTCAATGCTGATTTCGATCAAATATGCATCAATACAATAGAAACCAATCTAGTCTCTGATACCACTGATGGGTTTTAGCCAAAAGACATCCTATGTGCTCATGCAAACCCTAAAGCTTGGATCTAGGTTTCTCTATTGTACATGCTTTTAATCCAAGACTTAAAACCCTAGATCTAATCAATATAACATATGAATAAGGGTTTAGATCATACCTTGATTGTTATATAGTAATAACAATCTCAATTCCTTCTTGTATTGACTTTAGAAAGCTTAGAGTCACAAATGTCACTCCTCTAATGGCTCACAAACAGCAAGAGCAAGAGGATGAAGAAGAGAAGAGAAGGAGACACCCAAAAGCCGTCCAAAACCCTAAGGAATTACTTGCCCAAGTTTTTGGTGCTCTAGGGATCTTTAAATAGTGAAGCTATTAGGGTTATCAAACAAGGAAACCCTAATTGGGATGCATAAGCCCTAAGCAACCCATGGACTCCTTCCTTAAAGGCCCTTGGACGATTTCTAATGGGTTTCCCCATAGAATTGGCCCAACCTTATATTATAAGGTAATCCATAGCCCAATTGCAATTATCTTATAATTACAATTCTAGTCCCTTAAGTTTAATTAATCTCTTTTAGTCACAAACTTAATTCTTATTAATTCTTGACTAATATTAATTAAACAATATGATTTCTCCTTTAATATATTATTTTCATAATATATTAATAAATCATATTTAATCCTTTCTCTCCATAATTCATCCTATCATGTTACTTTGGTAAAGGCAACCCAAAAGGACCATGCACCATCGGGTCAAGTACATACCAAAATAGCTATGGACTTAGACACTAATCCAACATTTATATGTACGGAACCCTTGTAACATATATTACAACTTGGTTAAGATTGATCCTTCTAAATAATATTCTATCAAAAACTCATTTTTGATGCTCATTGTCTCTAAAGTGACAAGCCCTGATCTACGGGCGTTACAGTATGCCCCTCCCCAAGCTTAAAATAAACATCGTCCTCGATGCTTGAAGAGGGATAAACCATATAATTATTGGGGTTTGGTGGAGGATGGTATTCGGGATGGGAATGGGTCCAAAACAGTCACAAATGCACACCAATTGAATTTTAAGTAAAATATAAACGATTAAAAATATGGAAAGAATTTACCGAATCGTTCTTGGAGCCTCGCAATTGTGGTGTGAACCTCCTTTTCATCCTCCCCAAGCTATCCCTGAAGTATTTTTGGAGTTGGAGATTCATTTTACAGGCATAAAAAATAAGTTAAAACCATTTGGGACATAAAAAAAATTGAGATTTACGAAAGACTAAAAAGTTTTAAAGGCAAGGACAAAAATACCCTCGTGTTGCCTCCCGGTTAGCCGCCCTCGTTTTAACTTGTTAGCTCGACTTGACCACTGAATATGCATCAATCTAAGTATATGGGGCTCTCTAATACATCAACCTTCTCGCCACTTCCATCAATGGAACACTTATCTTGTACTTGACTTTCTTTTTGTGTGGGAACCATGCTGGACTTAGACGTTTAATGAGAACAATCGCCAACCGATCCCTTTCTTGTACTTGTCCGGTAAGGTGATCAAACCTTCCTTCTTTGATAGGGTGGTCGAGTTGATGACCGCTTGGGTGTCTTCCTTCTCGGCATACATATCCTTTGAAGGGTTTGGCAGATTTTTCATTTCCGAATCTTGTGGTTGCTCTACCAGTGAAAGGAGTTTATCTTTGGTAATGGGTGGCTCAGCCTCTTTTTTGTCAGCCTCCAACACCTCCTCCATAGCTTCCTTGACATCCTTCTCCACTTCTACTTCTTCCTCTTCTTCCTCGTCTTCAAATTGTAATGTTGGATCATCAAAACATTTCCTATCGTTCAAGGTAACGATAGAAACGATATGCCTTGTGTCCTCTTCAGTTTGTAATGGTAATTTTCCTTGAGCTTCCATTATATTCATAGATTGAGTAAGTTGTGTCATTTGTTGCTCTAAGCTTTTGAGGCTAGCTTTGGTTGTTTCTTGGAAGATTTGGGCAGTAGTGACAATGCTTTTGACAATTTCTTCCAAGGACATATTCGAAGTTTCAGTTTGTTGGGGAGGTGGAGGATATTGTTGTTGGAACTGTGGAGTTTGTTGGTATTGGTCATTTCCCCAAGCTTGGTATGGGTTTTGGTGTTGGTTGTTTCCCCAAGCTTGGTTGTTTTCCCACCATTGATCATGTTGAGGTTGATCATAACTCCATTGGTTTGGCCAGTAGTAGCTTCCCTTTACATGCACTTCCTCCCATTCCCTTTGTGAATATGGACATATGTTGGTATGATATCGATTTTAAGAGCAAAAAGCATAAGGAATAGGTTTAGGTTGCAAAGTTTGGTCATTTCCAATCATCATGACTATTTGGGCTAACTTAGAAAGTTGGTCTTTAATTAAAGGAGTGTTCATTTCCGAGCCACACTTTTTGTTTTCTTTGTGTTTTTTTTGAGAGATATGTACCTGCTCACAAAAATCTTGACATAAACAATTAGTTACATCGTGCCCTTGGCAACGGCGCCAATTTGTTAGGTGTGTCAAACCCAACAAATAAAGGGGTACAAAATGACTCCAAAACACTGTTATTTTGCACTAAAAATGTAATACAAGGTAAGCAGGGTCGATCCATAAAGACACGGGACAAGTGCTTATACCTTTTTGCGTAAGGTACAAAAATGGTCACAGAATGGGGGGAATTTATAAACAAAGATTTAAACAATAGAATAAAGCAATAAGTAAATGATTGATTAAAGAAAGTAGATTCAACATTTGTAAGGACTCCAACTCAATGCAAGACAAATTAGCAATGTGATTCCAAGGATGAAATGATATTTGTTCAATTCCATCTAAATTGGTACTTAGAAATGCTAACAAGCTCTAGCACCTCCCATTCACCACATTGGTTAACCAAAATAAGCTCTTTGATTAATCCTAACCTTACCAATCTAATCTAAACAAACTCTTAGAATTAGGTTGAAGGATTGCATTAAACTTTATGTGAATGTTCCCAACAACACTTAATACTCCTCATATGCTCGGGAGCATAAGAATGTGTGAATAAGATTTACACTAAATTCATTCAATAGAAATCAGTTTAGTGCTTGTTACCTAGTCCAATTTACAAAACAATTACATATTTGCAATTAGATAACTTGAATGATCTAACCCTAATTCAAATGGCCAATAAGAATCACAATTAGAATTAAGCATTCGATTGAAACAAAATCAAATTCACTAGATATAAAATTGAAAGTAAACATCAAGTCATATGATTGAAATCACAACTAGAAGTCAAGACATAAAGTTGGAGAATCTAGGGTTCTAGCCACTCATGACTAGAACAATATCACAAATCTAGAAAATGAAATTAAAGTTCTTTCAAAATAAAATCAAATGTTCCCAAGTGTTAATCAACTCCAAAATTCTCCAGAGAATCGCCTTCTTTGCTCCCAAAATCGACTCATTCTTCAAAATCGGTTCCCCCCATTAAGAATTGTGCCCAATCCATACTCCCGGATCTAAAACTGTGCCCAATCCATACTCCTGGACTAGGGACAATTAACTATGTCTTAATCCATACTCCTGGATTAATAACAAGTTTACCTATTGGTCTGATCCATACTTCCGGATCTAAAACTGTTCCCAATCCATACTCTCGGACTAGGAACAATTTACTATACCTAAATCCTGTTCTGATCCATACTCCCGGATCTAAACTGTGCCCAATCCATACTCCCGGACTAGGGACAATTTACTATGTCTTAATCCGTACTCCCGGATTAATAACAAGTTTATCTCTTTTTCCTATTCCATATTCTCGGATCTAAATCCAATCTCTTGATCTAATCTATACTCATGGATCTAAAACTAACCTCTTGATCTTATCCATACTCACGGATCTCATCTACCCATGTCCTACCCAACATATTCGTAGATACAAAATATACATACAGTTTAACTCATTAAAACCAATATAGTTCATGCAACGCTTAGACTCAAGTCTCTTAGAGTCAAATTCTAGAATGGATTATACCTTCCTTCATATTCTAATGTGATATAATCACATTTTTACATGTAGCATTTCTAGCCACAAGCTTCCTTAACAACGAGCACGATGCTATCGATCGCATTGATTTCAATCTTTTGACTTGAGTTAGATGCTACCTCGAACTTGGTTTTATGAACCACGTAACAAAATCATCGTAGTCGGACTCAATTTGATATAACCACTAGGGTCGTAATAATAACCATCTTACTAGTCACTACCGAAACAACGGTAATGACACACTTGAACAAAACAGAATCAATTACTAGCTTATTGGTAACCTTGTGACTTTCCCTGATCCAAATGCGAGTCCTGTGCTTCTGGTAGTATATGCATCTACTACCTTTCACACCTACTCGTACTCGTCCCAAGTATTGTCCCGCAGTCGACCAAGTCACCATACAAGAAAATCACAAAACAATTTAACACATACGAATGTGTCCAAATAATCATAAACAATTTTCCTAGACTCTACTAAGACTTCTTCATTGCTCAATCTTCAATCATCAACTCTACTTCAACTCGATTGGTGATGGAAATTCCAGACGATGGGAAAACTTCAAGAATTACACTAACCGTTCCATCATCCTGCCAATCGAAAGTGTACTTCAGACGTACCGTACTCCTCTAAACGTACTGTTATTTCATAAGACATACTCTAAAGGCAAGATACCACTCTTACGATGTCTTCAGATAGGTGTCATCCACTATCATAAGCCTTCTTCTTTTCCTCTATTTACTCAATTTATCTCCGAGTCTTCACCATGACCTCTTGTACATCCAAGCTGACATTTGGTGTACCAAGTGAGAATTTTTTTTTAAGATAAGAAAGTTTTTAATTATGATAAACGTATAAATCTCCTTATCTCCCCGAAATGTTTACATGCTAGTTCTAATTTCGTAGTCGTACGCTTAGAATCCTAAACACATAAGATTTCCAGATTCGGTCCGCAACAGACCATAGATCCGAACAAATAATAGCATCAATTTAGCTATCACACAAAACAATTAGCACATAAAAGCATTTTAGGCATCATTCCTAAAATAAACTAGTGCTTGTGTCAATTTAGGTGTACTACCTAACATATATTAGACACACTCCTCACAATCATTACTTAGCATTCTAAGTTTAAGTCTAGAAATTTCCTACAAATTCCTAATTCGCTTAAACTAATGCTCTGATACCAACTGTGACATCCCCAATTTCTCAGCCAGAAAAGACCGATTTGTTTGTTTTATAAATCAGAGTAATCATTTAAAGAAAACGGTTGCAGAATTTGTTCCCAAAACAAGATATGATAAAAACTTATCAAAACATTTCTCAAAGAGAATGTATTTTCATTAAATAATAAAACCTCGGGATGTCATGTTCCGATACAGACACATAAGCATAAACAGAACATACATTCATTTACTCTAGTGATTTACATCTCCTTTAATCTCTCAGTGCAAAGCAGCTTCGTATCGATACCTGTGATACAATTAAACTGAGTGGGTCAGGCTTGGGAGCCTGGTGAGCATATAGGGTTTTCATCCCACAATGTTATATCATATAAATATATATAGAACATCCAAAATTATATAATTTCACCATATAAAAGCAACTCTTATCCCACCCCCATCGATTCTCACAACGTTACGATCTAAACTCTCGTATCTAAACTTTTCCACTTTATCTGATCCCTACTCACGAATCTAAACTAATCTCTCCACCCGATCCATACTCTCGGACCTAAAACTAACCTCTTGGTCTAATCCATACACCCAAATCTAAACTAATCTCTTGGTCTGATCCATACCCCCGGATCTAAAATTGTGCCCAATCCATACTCCCGGACTAGGGACAATTAACTATGCCTTAATCCATACTCCCGGATTAATAACAAGTTTACCTATTGGTCTGATCCATACTCCCGGATCTAAAACTGTGCCCAATCCATACTCTTGTACTAGGGACAATTTACTATACCTAAATCCTGTTCTGATCCATACTCCCGGATCTAAACTGTGCCCAATCCATACTCTCGGACTAGGGACAATTTACTATGTCTTAATCCGTACTCCCGGATTAATAACAAGTTTATCTCTTTTCCTATTCCATATTCTCGGATCTATATCCAATCTCTTGATCTAATCTATACTCACGGATCTAAAACTAACCTCTTGATCTTATCCATACTCACGGATCTCATCTACCCATCTCCTACCCAACATATTCGTAGATACAAAATATACATACAGTTTAACTCATTAAAACCAATATAGTTCATGCATTCCATACTCATCTCAAATAAACAAACAATATATAAACACATAGCACGTATTTCATAACAAGTACTTAATATTTACGTGTTAGAAGAAAGTGACCACACACTCACCCAAAACATATACTTCATACATTCAAATAATACTTGTATTATAATCGTGTTTATGAAAGGGACTATACACTCACTTGATCAGAAAATGATCGGACAGCACTACGGCTCTTCAAGTAGATATTCTTCGGTGAAACCGAGATCACTTCACACACCGGGTTTCTCGTGGGCAGAGCTTCGGCTCGGAAACTCTTTTCTTCTCGGGATCTTCGGGTTTCGGAACTTGCTTCGGGTCTCTGGGTTTATGCCGGGGCTTCGGGGGTACTTCTTTGCACGTAAATCGAGGTAATATGGGTGAGAGATGAGAGAATGAGCAACCAAACTCGGCTGGCCCTTCAAGTCTATTTATATGGCAAAACTGGCCCTTGCCATGTCGTGGAACCTTTTGCCACGTCGTAGGCTTGGTCGTCACTGCATGCGTCATCGCAAGTTGCATCTGGGGGACTCTCGGAGGTGTCAGGAGACTTTCCATGTCGTGGCACTTCTTGCCACGTCGTGGTCTCTAACAGTTTTGGGGTTTTGCGCCCCGAACTTCAGAAATTCATAACTTTCGCATATGAACTCCGTTTTCGACGTTCTTTATATCGACGCGAAGGTGAGATTATGCTCTACAACTCTCGTTTAGACTCCATTGGCTAATTTTGACTTTATTTTTAATATATTATAATTATATTACTTATATATTATTTTTAGTAGGCCGGGACAGGAAACTCCGTTATAAACTCATAACTCCTTCATCTGAACTTCGTTTTCGTCTGTCTTTTTATCATTGGACTACTATCGATGAGATCTTCAATTCTCATTTAGATTGTTTTGTATAAATATCGCTCTAACGTAAATTCACTATTTACGTCACGTTGTGTCGTGCCGGTTCTGTCGTGAAACTTCGACAGGTCATAACTTCTTCGTTATAACTCGGATTTTGGCGTTCATTATATGCACGGAAACCTTGTGAAATATACTACAAATTAGTTAAGATTAATCCTTCTAAGTAATTTCCCATCAAAAAGTCATTTTTGATGCTTATCGTCTCTAAATTTACAAGCCCTAATCTACGGGCGTTACAGTTATCTCCCCCTTAGGATGATTACGTCCCGGAATCATCAACGAAACAGGATTCGTATACTGACTCCATACGCTATCTCTCCATCCTAAGTAATAACCGTGATGCTCAGTCCTTCATCTGCTCTTTTTACTATGTTGGACTTTCAATCATAACCTTTGAGTTACAAAATAAATCCTTATTGTGACTCCTTCTTCTTCTTAGGATAAGTACTTTCATTAATCTATTGCAATAGACCGATGGGTCATGTTCTAATGACCTCTCATCGTATGATGCAACGCTTAGACTCAAGTCTCTTAGAGTCAAATTCTAGAATGGATTATACCTTCCTTCATATTCTAATGTGATATAATCACATTTTTACATGTAGCATTTCTAGCCACAAGCTTCCTTAACAACGAGCACGATGCTATCGATCGCACTGATTTCAATCTTTTGACTTGAGTTAGATGCTACCTCGAACTTGGTTTTATGAACCACGTAACAAAATCATCGTAGTCGGACTCAATTTGATATAACCACTAGGGTCGGAATAACAACCATCTTACTAGTCACTACCGAAATAACGGTAATGACACACTTGAACAAAACAAAATCAATTACTAGCTTATTGGTAACCTTGTGACTTTCCCTGATCAAAATGCGAGTCCTGTGCTTCTGGTAGTATATGCATCTACTACCTTTCACACCTACTCGTACTCGTCCCAAGTATTGTCCCGCAGTCGACCAAGTCACCATACAAGAAAATCACAAAACAATTTAACACATACGAATGTGTCCAAATAATCATAAACAATTTTCCTAGACTCTACTAAGACTTCTTCATTGCTCAATCTTCAATCATCAACTCTACTTCAACTCGATTGGTGATGGAAATTCCAGACGATGGGAAAACTTCAAGAATTACACCAACCGTTCCATCATCCTGCCAATCGAAAGTGTACTTCAGACGTACCGTACTCCTCTAAACGTACTGTTATTTCATAAGACATACTCTAAAGGCAAGATACCACTCTTACGATATCCTCAGATAGGTGTCATCCACTATCATAAGCCTTCTTTATTTCCTCTATTTACTCAATTTATCTCCGAGTCTTCACCATGACCTCTTGTACATCCAAGCTGACATTTGGTGTACCAAGTGAGAATTTTTTTTAAGATAAGAAAGTTTTTAATTATGATAAACGTATAAATCTCCTTATCTCCCCGAAATGTTTACATGCTAGTTCTAATTTCGTAGTCGTACGCTTAGAATCCTAAACACATAAGGTTTCCAGATTCGGTCGGCAACAGACCATAGATCCAAACAAATAATAGCATCAATTTAGCTATCACACAAAACAATTAGCACATAAAAGCATTTTAGGCATCATTCCTAAAATAAACTAGTGCTTGTGTCAATTTAGGTGTACTACCTAACATATATTAGACACACTCCTCACAATCATTACTTAGCATTCTAAGTTTAAGTCTAGAAATTTCCTACAAATTCCTAATTCGCTTAAACTAATGCTCTGATACCAACTGTGACATCCCCAATTTCTCAGCCAGAAAAGACCGATTTGTTTGTTTTATAAATCAGAGTAATCATTTAAAGAAAACGGTTGCAGAATTTGTTCCCAAAACAAGATATGATAAAAACTTATCAAAACATTTCTCAAAGAGAATGTATTTTCATTAAATAATAAAACCTCGGGATGTCATGTTCCGATACAGACACATAAGCATAAACAGAACATACATTCATTTACTCTAGTGATTTACATCTCCTTTAATCTCTCAGTGCAAAGCAGCTTCGTATCGATACCTGTGATACAATTAAACTGAGTGGGTCAGGCTTGGGAGCCTGGTGAGCATATAGGGTTTTCATCCCACAATGTTATATCATATAAATATATATAGAACATCCAAAATTATATAATTTCACCATATAAAAGCAACTCTTATCCCACCCCCATCGATTCTCACAACGTTACGATCTAAACTCTCGTATCTAAACTTTTCCACTTTATCTGATCCCTACTCACGAATCTAAACTAATCTCTCCACCCGATCCATACTCTCGGACCTAAAACTAACCTCTTGGTCTAAACCATACTCCCGAATCTAAACTAATCTCTTGGTCTGATCCATACCCCCGGATCTAAAATTGTGCCCAATCCATACTCCCGGACTAGGGACAATTAACTATGCCTTAATCCATACTCCCGGATTAATAACAAGTTTACCTATTGGTCTGATCCATACTCCCGGATCTAAAACTGTGCCCAATCCATACTCTTGTACTAGGGACAATTTACTATACCTAAATCCTGTTCTGATCCATACTCCCGGATCTAAACTGTGCCCAATCCATACTCCCGGACTAGGGACAATTTACTATGTCTTAATCCGTACTCTCGGATTAATAACAAGTTTATCTCTTTTCCTATTCCATATTCTCGGATCTAAATCCAATCTCTTGATCTAATCTATACTCACGGATCTAAAACTAACCTCTTGATCTTATCCATACTCACGGATCTCATCTACCCATCTCCTACCCAACATATTCATAGATACAAAATATACATACAGTTTAACTCATTAAAACCAATATAGTTCATGCATTCCATACTCATCTCAAATAAACAAACAATATATAAACACATAGCACGTATTTCATAACAAGTACTTAATATTTATGTGTTAGAAGAAAGTGACAACACACTCACCCAAAACATATACTTCATACATTCAAATAATACTTGTATTATAATCGTGTTTATGAAAGGGACTATACACTCACTTGATCAGAAAATGATCGGACATCACTACGACTCTTCAAGTAGATATTCTTCGGTGAAACCGGGATCACTTCACACACCGGGTTTCTCGTGGGCAGAGCTTCGGCTCGGAAACTCTTTTCTTCTCGGGATCTTCGGGTTTCGGAACTTGCTTCGGGTCTCTGGGTTTATGTCGGGGCTTCGGGGGTACTTCTTTGCATGTAAATCGAGGTAATATGGGTGAGAGATGAGAGAATGAATAACCAAACTCGGCTGGCCCTGCAAATCTATTTATATGGCAAAACTGGCGCTTGCCATGTCGTGGAACCTTTTGCCACGTCGTAGGCTTGGTCGTCACTGCATGCGTCATCGCAAGTTGCATTTGGGGGACTCCCGGAGGTGTCAGGAGACTTTCCATGCCGTGGCACTTCTTGCCACGTCGTGGTCTCTGACAAAACATATACTTCATACATTCAAATAACACTTGTATTATAATCGTGTTTATGAAAGGGACTATACACTCACTTGATCAGAAAATGATCGGACAGCACTACGACTCTCCAAGTAGATATTCTTCGGTGAAACCGGGATCACTTCACACACCGGGTTTCTCGTGGGCAGAGCTTCGGCTCGGAAACTCTTTTCTTCTCGGGATCTTCGGGTTTCGGAACTTGCTTCGGGTCTCTGGGTTTATGCCGGGGCTTCGGGGGTACTTCTTTGCACGTAAATCGAGGTAATATGGGTGAGAGATGAGAGAATGAATAACCAAACTCGGCTGGCCCTGCAAATCTATTTATATGGCAAAACTGGCCCTTGCCACGTCGTGGAACCTTTTGCCACGTCGTAGGCTTGGTCGTCACTGCATGCGTCATCGCAAGTTGCATTTGGGGGACTCCCGGAGGTGTCAGGAGACTTTCCATGCCGTGGCACTTCTTGTCACGTCGTGGTCTCTGACAGTTTTGGGGTTTTGCGCCCCGAATTTCAGAAATTCATAACTTTCGCATATGAACTCCGTTTTCGACGTTCTTTATATCGACGCGAAGGTGAGATTATGCTCTACAACTCTCGTTTAGACTACATTGGCTAATTTTGACTTTATTTTTAATATATTATAATTATATTACTTATATATTATTTTTAGTAGGCCGGGACAGGAAAACT
Organism: Lactuca serriola; assembly: GCF_051521515.1. Lineage (NCBI taxonomy): Eukaryota > Viridiplantae > Streptophyta > Magnoliopsida > Asterales > Asteraceae > Lactuca > Lactuca serriola. Next base: position 143,035,999 of record NC_136408.1, on the reverse strand, counting down.
CCGTTATAAACTCATAACTCCTTCATCTGAACTTCGTTTTCGTCTGTCTTTTTATCATTGGACTACTGTCGATGAGATCTTCAATTCTCATTTAGATTGTTTTGTATAAATATCGCTCTAACATAAATTCACTATTTACGTCACGTTGTGTCGTGCCGGTTCTGTCGTGAAACTTCGACAGGTCATAACTTCTTCGTTATAACTCGGATTTTGGCGTTCTTTGTATGCACGGAAACCTTGTGAAATATACTACAAATTAGTTAAGATTAATCCTTCTAAGTAATTTCCCATCAAAAAGTCATTTTTGATGCTTATCGTCTCTAAATTGACTAGCCCTAATCTACGGGCATTACAGTTATCTCCCCCTTAGGATGATTACGTCCCGGAATCATCAACGAATTAGGATTCGTATACTGACTCCATACGCTATCTCTCCATCCTAAGTAATAACCGTGATGCTCAGTCCTTCATCTGCTCTTTTTACTATGTTGGACTTTCAATCATAACCTTTGAGTTACAAAATAAATCCTTATTGTGACTCCTTCTTCTTCTTAGGATAAGTACTTTCATTAATCTATTGCAATAGACCGATGGGTCATGTTCTAATTACCTCTCATCGTATGATGAAACGCTTAGACTCAAGTCTCTTAGAGTCAAATTCTAGAATGGATTATACCTTCCTTCATATTCTAATGTGATATAATCACATTTTTACATGTAGCATTTCTAGCCACAAGCTTCCTTAACAACGAGCACGATGCTATCGATCGCATTGATTTCAATCTTTTGACTTGAGTTAGATGCTACCTCGAACTTGGTTTTATGAACCACGTAACAAAATCATCGTAGTCGGACTCAATTTGATATAACCACTAGGGTCGGAATAACAACCATCTTACTAGTCACTACCGAAATAACGGTAATGACACACTTGAACAAAACAGAATCAATTACTAGCTTATTGGTAACCTTGTGACTTTCCCTGATCAAAATGCGAGTCCTGTGCTTCTGGTAGTATATGCATCTACTACCTTTCACACCTACTCGTACTTGTCCCAAGTATTGTCCCGCAGTCGACCAAGTCACCATACAAGAAAATCACAAAACAATTTAACACATACGAATGTGTCCAAATAATCATAAACAATTTTCCTAGACTCTACTAAGACTTCTTCATTGCTCAATCTTCAATCATCAACTCTACTTCAACTCGATTGGTGATGGAAATTCCAGACGATGGGAAAACTTCAAGAATTACACCAACCGTTCCATCATCCTGCCAATCGAAAGTGTACTTCAGACGTACCGTACTCCTCTAAACGTACTGTTATTTCATAAGACATACTCTAAAGGCAAGATACCACTCTTACGATATCCTCAGATAGGTGTCATCCACTATCATAAGCCTTCTTTATTTCCTCTATTTACTCAATTTATCTCCGAGTCTTCACCATGACCTCTTGTACATCCAAGCTGACATTTGATGTACCAAGCGAGAATTTTTTTTAAGATAAGAAAGTTTTTAATTATGATAAACGTATAAATCTCCTTATCTCCCCGAAACGTTTACATGCTAGTTCTAATTTCGTAGTCGTACGCTTAGAATCCTAAACACATAAGGTTTCCAGATTCGGTCGGCAACAGACCATAGATCCGAACAAATAATAGCATCAATTTAGCTATCACACAAAACAATTAGCACATAAAAGCATTTTAGGCATCATTCCTAAAATAAACTAGTGCTTGTGTCAATTTAGGTGTACTACCTAACATATATTAGACACACTCCTCACAATCATTACTTAGCATTCTAAGTTTAAGTCTAGAAATTTCCTACAAATTCCTAATTCGCTTAAACTAATGCTCTGATACCAACTGTGACATCCCCAATTTCTCAGCCAGAAAAGACCGATTTGTTTGTTTTATAAATCAGAGTAATCATTTAAAGAAAACGGTTGCAGAATTTGTTCCCAAAACAAGATATGATAAAAACTTATCAAAACATTTCTCAAAGAGAATGTATTTTCATTAAATAATAAAACCTCGGGATGTCATGTTCCGATACAGACACATAAGCATAAACAGAACATACATTCATGTACTCTAGTGATTTACATCTCCTTTAATCTCTCAGTGCAAAGCAGCTTCGTATCGATACCTGTGATACAATTAAACTGAGTGGGTCAGGCTTGGGAGCCTGGTGAGCATATAGGGTTTTCATCCCACAATGTTATATCATATAAATATATATAGAACATCCAAAATTATATAATTTCACCATATAAAAGCAACTCTTATCCCACCCCCATCGATTCTCACAACGTTACGATCTAAACTCTCGTATCTAAACTTTTCCACTTTATCTGATCCCTACTCACGAATCTAAACTAATCTCTCCACCCGATCCATACTCTCGGACCTAAAACTAACCTCTTGGTCTAATCCATACTCCCGAATCTAAACTAATCTCTTGGTCTGATCCATACCCCCGGATCTAAAATTGTGCCCAATCCATACTCCCGGACTAGGGACAATTAACTATGCCTTAATCCATACTCCCGGATTAATAACAAGTTTACCTATTGGTCTGATCCATACTCCCAGATCTAAAACTGTGCCCAATCCATACTCTTGTACTAGGGACAATTTACTATACCTAAATCCTGTTCTGATCCATACTCCCGGATCTAAACTGTGCCCAATCCATACTCCCGGACTAGGGACAATTTACTATGTCTTAATCCGTACTCCCGGATTAATAACAAGTTTATCTCTTTTCCTATTCCATATTCTCGGATCTAAATCCAATCTCTTGATCTAATCTATACTCACGGATCTAAAACTAACCTCTTGATCTTATCCATACTCACGGATCTCATCTACCCATCTCCTACCCAACATATTCATAGATACAAAATATACATACAGTTTAACTCATTAAAACCAATATAGTTCATGCATTCCATACTCATCTCAAATAAACAAACAATATATAAACACATAGCACGTATTTCATAACAAGTACTTAATATTTATGTGTTAGAAGAAAGTGACCACACACTCACCCAAAACATATACTTCATACATTCAAATAATACTTGTATTATAATCGTGTTTATGAAAGGGACTATACACTCACTTGATCAGAAAATGATCGGACAGCACTACGACTCTTCAAGTAGATATTCTTCGGTGAAACCGGGATCACTTCACACACCGGGTTTCTCGTGGGCAGAGCTTCGGCTCGGAAACTCTTTTCTTCTCGGGATCTTCGGGTTTCGGAACTTGCTTCGGGTCTCTGGGTTTATGCCGGGGCTTCGGGGGTACTTCTTTGCACGTAAATCGAGGTAATATGGGTGAGAGATGAGAGAATGAATAACCAAACTCGGCTGGCCCTGCAAATCTATTTATATGGCAAAACTGGCCCTTGCCACGTCGTGGAACCTTTTGCCACGTCGTAGGCTTGGTCGTCACTGCATGCGTCATCGCAAGTTGCATTTGGGGGACTCCCGGAGGTGTCAGGAGACTTTCCATGCCGTGGCACTTCTTGTCACGTCGTGGTCTCTGACAGTTTTGGGGTTTTGCGCCCCGAATTTCAGAAATTCATAACTTTCGCATATGAACTCCGTTTTCGACGTTCTTTATATCGACGCGAAGGTGAGATTATGCTCTACAACTCTCGTTTAGACTCCATTGGCTAATTTTGACTTTATTTTTAATATATTATAATTATATTACTTATATATTATTTTTAGTAGGCCGGGACAGGAAAACTCCGTTATAAACTCATAACTCCTTCATCTGAACTTCGTTTTCGTCTGTCTTTTTATCATTGGACTACTATCGATGAGATCTTCAATTCTCATTTAGATTGTTTTGTATAAATATCGCTCTAACGTAAATTCACTATTTACGTCACGTTGTGTCGTGCCGGTTCTGTCGTGAAACTTCGACAGGTCATAACTTCTTCGTTATAACTCGGATTTTGGCGTTCTTTATATGCACGAAAACCTTGTGAAATATACTACAAATTAGTTAAGATTAATCCTTCTAAGAAATTTCCCATCAAAAAGTCATTTTTGATGCTTATCGTCTCTAAATTGACTAGCCCTAATCTACGTGCGTTACAGTTATCTCCCCCGTAGGATGATTACGTCCCGGAATCATCAACGAAACATGATTCGTATACTGACTCCATACGCTATCTCTCCATCCTAAGTAATAACTGTGATGCTCAGTCCTTCATCTGCTCTTCTTACTATGTTGGACTTTCAATCATAACCTTTGAGTTACAAAATAAATCCTTATTGTGACTCCTTCTTCTTCTTAGGATAAGTACTTTCATTAATCTATTGCAATAGACCGATCGGTCATGTTCTAATGACCTCTCATCGTATGATGCAACGCTTAGACTCAAGTCTCTTAGAGTCAAATTCTAGAATGGATTATACCTTCCTTCATATTCTAATGTGATATAATCACATTTTTACATGTAGCATTTCTAGCCACAAGCTTCCTTAACAACGAGCACGATGCTATCGATCGCATTGATTTCAATCTTTTGACTTGAGTTAGATGCTACCTCGAACTTGGTTTTATGAACCACGTAACAAAATCATCGTAGTCGGACTCAATTTGATATAACCACTAGGGTCGGAATAACAACCATCTTACTAGTCACTACCGAAACAACGATAATGACACACTTGAACAAAACAGAATCAATTACTAGCTTATTGGTAACCTTGTGACTTTCCCTGATCCAAATGCGAGTCCTGTGCTTCTGGTAGTATATGCATCTACTACCTTTCACACCTACTCGTACTCGTCCCAAGTATTGTCCCGCAGTCGACCAAGTCACCATACAAGAAAATCACAAAACAATTTAACACATACGAATGTGTCCAAATAATCATAAACAATTTTCCTAGACTCTACTAAGACTTCTTCATTGCTCAATCTTCAATCATCAACTCTACTTCAACTCGATTGGTGATGGAAATTCCAGACGATGGGAAAACTTCAAGAATTACACCAACCGTTCCATCATCCTGCCAATCGAAAGTGTACTTCAGACGTACCGTACTCCTCTAAACGTACTGTTATTTCATAAGACATACTCTAAAGGCAAGATACCACTCTTACGATGTCTTCAGATAGGTGTCATCCACTATCATAAGCCTTCTTCTTTTCCTCTATTTACTCAATTTATCTCCGAGTCTTCACCATGACCTCTTGTACATCCAAGCTGACATTTGGTGTACCAAGTGAGAATTTTTTTTAAGATAAGAAAGTTTTTAATTATGATAAACGTATAAATCTCCTTATCTCCCCGAAACGTTTACATGCTAGTTCTAATTTCGTAGTCGTACGCTTAGAATCCTAAACACATAAGGTTTCCAGATTCGGTCAGCAACAGACCATAGATCCGAACAAATAATAGCATCAATTTAGCTATCACACAAAACAATTTGCACATAAAAGCATTTTAGGCATCATTCCTAAAATAAACTAGTGCTTGTGTCAATTTAGGTGTACTACCTAACATATATTAGACACACTCCTCACAATCATTACTTAGCATTCTAAGTTTAAGTCTAGAAATTTCCTACAAATTCCTAATTCGCTTAAACTAATGCTCTGATACCAACTGTGACATCCCCAATTTCTCAGCCAGAAAAGACCGATTTGTTTGTTTTATAAATCAGAGTAATCATTTAAAGAAAACGGTTGCAGAATTTGTTCCCAAAACAAGATATGATAAAAACTTATCAAAACATTTCTCAAAGAGAATGTATTTTCATTAAATAATAAAACCTCGGGATGTCATGTTCCGATACAGACACATAAGCATAAACATAACATACATTCATTTACTCTTCTGATTTACATCTCCTTTAATCTCTCAGTGCAAAGCAGCTTCGTATCGATACCTATGATACAATTAAACTGAGTGGGTCAGGCTTGGGAGCCTGGTGAGCAGATAGGGTTTTCATCCCACAATGTTATATCATATAAATATATATAGAACATCCAAAATTATATAATTTCACCATATAAAAGCAACTCTTATCCCACCCCCATCGATTCTCACAACGTTACAATCTAAACTCTCGTATCTAAACTTTTCCACTTTATCTGATCCCTACTCACGAATCTAAACTAATCTCTCCACCCGATCCATACTCTCGGACCTAAAACTAACCTCTTGGTCTAATCCATACTCCCGAATCTAAACTAATCTCTTGGTCTGATCCATACCCCCGGATCTAAAATTGTGCCCAATCCATACTCCCGGACTAGGGACAATTAACTATGCCTTAATCCATACTCCCGGATTAATAACAAGTTTACCTATTGGTCTGATCCATACTCCCGGATCTAAAACTGTGCCCAATCCATACTCTTGTACTAGGGACAATTTACTATACCTAAATCCTGTTCTGATCCATACTCCCGGATCTAAACTGTGCCCAATCCATACTCCCGGACTAGGGACAATTTACTATGTCTTAATCCGTACTCCCGGATTAATAACAAGTTTATCTCTTTTCCTATTCCATATTCTCGGATCTAAATCCAATCTCTTGATCTAATCTATACTCACGGATCTAAAACTAACCTCTTGATCTTATCCATACTCACGGATCTCATCTACCCATCTCCTACCCAACATATTCGTAGATACAAAATATACATACAGTTTAACTCATTAAAACCAATATAGTTCATGCATTCCATACTCATCTCAAATAAACAAACAATATATAAACACATAGCACGTATTTCATAACAAGTACTTAATATTTATGTGTTAGAAGAAAGTGACCACACACTCACCCAAAACATATACTTCATACATTCAAATAATACTTGTATTATAATCGTTTTTATGAAAGGGACTATACACTCACTTGATCAGAAAATGATTGGACAGCACTACGACTCTTCAAGTAGATATTCTTCGGTGAAACCGGGATCACTTCACACACCGGGTTTCTCGTGGGCAGAGGTTCGGCTCGGAAACTCTTTTCTTCTCGGGATCTTCGGGTTTCGGAACTTTCTTCGGGTCTCTGGGTTTATGCCGGGGCTTCGGGGGTACTTCTTTGCACGTAAATCGAGGTAATATGGGTGAGAGATGAGAGAATGAATAACCAAACTCGGCTGGCCCTTCAAATCTATTTATATGGCAAAACTGGCCCTTGCCACGTCGTGGAACCTTTTGCCACGTCGTGGGCTTGGTCGTCACTGCATGCGTCATCACAAGTTGCATCTGGGGGACTCCCGGAGGTGTCAGGAGACTTGCCACGTCGTGCCACTGCTTTCCACGTCGTGGTCTCTGACAGTTTTGGGGTTTCGCGCCCCAAACTTCAGAAATTCATAACTTTCGCATACGAACTCTGTTTTCGACGTTCTTTATATCGACGCGAAGGTGAGATTATGCTCTACAACTCCCGTTTAGATTCCATTGGCTAATTTTGACTTTATTTTTAATATATTATAATTATATTACTTATATATTATTTTTAGTAGGCCGGGACAGGAAAACTCCGTTATAAACTCATAACTCCTTCATCTGAACTCTGTTTTCGTCTGTCCTTTTATCGTTGGACTACTATCGATGAGATCTTCAATTCTCATTTAGATTGTTTTGGATAAATATCACTGTAACGTAAATTCATTATTTACGTCACGTTGTGTCGTGCCGGTTTTGTCGTGAAACTTCGACAGGTCATAACTTCTTCGTTATAACTCGGAGTTTGACTTTCTTTATATGCACGGAAACCTTGTGACATATAATACAACTTAGTTAAGATTAATGCTTCTAAATAATATAACATAAAAAAAATAATTTTTGATGCTTATCGTCTCTAAATTGACTAGCCCTAATCTACGGGCGTTACAGTATGTATGTTTATTATAAGGGCATTTTGTGTCGAAGCTAAAGGGTTTTAGTCCCTTATTTTTTTGTACGCTTTCCTTATCCCTATATATATGGGATGAATACTAGAGTTTGAGAGTTGTTGTTGCATTCGACTTGTACTCTCTCATATTTCTCTGTATTTTCCAGAAAGCGTAATCGAGCCAACCATATTATATTTAGATCTTGTGTTCTTATTTCTTTTTTGACTTTGATCTCGTATTACGTACTCGATTAAATCATAACTAAGTTTGGTAGTAAAGTAGGATTCATTTAGTTTTGATATGATTTTCTTAAGTTTTCAAAAAGGTTTGAGTCTCGTTCTAGATGTAAAATATTCCGCTCTTTTGATTCTGAAAATCATCACAAATCATCTGTTTTGATTCGATTCTGCTTACGATTTGTTAGATCGAGTATTTTGTGTCGGTTTTCTGGAAGTTTTGTCAATCAAATCTCAGTTTCTGAAGCTTTTCACAAATTTTGTCTGTACAACAATGGTGAAATTTATCATGAACACCATGACTTCATACTCTCATCTTCTTGGTTCATCCACTAAAAATCCTATGTTGATTCTTGAGTTCAATGGTCAATGGGTTGATCGAATGGATGACAATTTGAATGTAATAGCTGAGGATACGTGGAAATGCATCATTGGTGATGTTCTTCCTCCTACTATTGTACAAAGTGTTGGAAATGCTGCTAATAATCCAGATGTTGCTGAATAGACTGAAAAATTACAAAAAAAAGAATGAAAAGATATGTATGCGTGAAGTCCGTGGTGCTCTTCCTCCAGTTGTATACAATTAGGTGCACAACTGTAAAACCTATAAGGAAATTTGGAATACACTAAAGGAGAAGTATCAAGGTAGTGAGAAAACAAAGATTAACTTAGTCAAACAGTGTCTGCAGGAGTTGGGAGAGTTTAAGTAGAAGGAAGGAGAATCCATTGAGCTATACCATGACCGTCCGAATGAACTCATATTCAAATGTAATAGATATGGATTTAAAAGTCCTACAATGGAATTCAATCTAACATTTATCATGGGACTTCGCAAAGAATGGAGAAATGTCAGCCTTATGATAAAGACACAATAAAGCTTCAACTATTTTTCACTGAATGGACGTGTTAAAAGCACATGAATCTGAAGTGAATGAGATTGCTGAGGAAGCAAGGATCAGTCTAGGTGGTCCTCTTGCTCTTGTGCCAAAGGTTGCTGGAAGAGATGTTGAGAAAGAAATTACTGAGAAGGAGAATTCGGAAGATGAAGGCTTGATCGTCAATTCTGATGACGAGGCTATAGCTTTTTACTCAAATAATCGAGTGAAGAAATTCTTCAAAAATCCTTTTAATGAGAAGCCACGAGCAAGTGAAGCGAAAGGAAGTTTTTCTGGAAAGCTTGTGGGTGAGGAAAAGAAATTGGAGAAGAAGGATGTCAAGGTTGAAGATGCGAAGATGGAGAGAAAACTTAAAGGTGATTTAGGATTCGACTGTAATTATTGTAATGGAGTGAATCACATGGCAAATGATTGTATGCTTAAGAAGAGGAGTAAGAAGAAGAATAGAGTTAAGGACAAAGCCTATTACGTTGGATGTTTGAAGAAGTAAGAACAAAGGTGAATGGAATGTCCTTAGTTACGAAGGGAATGACTGATGAAGATGGGACAGATCAGGTATGGTCATCAGGTTCAGATCACGATGAGATGTAAAACCCTACTCACGGAGCGATGTTCACGAGTTTCGAGGAAGAGGATGAGGAGAAAGTCTTTGGGAAGTGTTTTGTTTCGACATCTACTCAAAAGTCTCCCATGACTTTGCAGGTACATTCTCTTCTTCAACCATTTAATATTCCTTCTAATTCATATAATTCGGTTTTATCTGAGTTTGATAAATCTATTACTTACGTTAATAATCTGCTTATTTCTGCTAGTGGTGATGCCACAAAGTTCAACACACAACTACTAGACACTCAGAGGATTTTGGAGACCAAGAAAACCATGATAGATCAATTAGATTTACAATTGACTCATGTAATTTGTGACTGTGACAATATCCGATCTATAAATAAAGATTTGCATAAACAACAAAACATTTATTGTAACACTGCTAAAAGGTTGTATGGGAAATTAACTGCTTTACATCATTCGTTTGATATTAGCAAAGAACAACATAGGAAACTTTTTCCCTTTTTAGCTTTCGAAAGGGAGAAAATAGATTCGACTTCCTATTACTATGAAAAGAAAATTTATGAATATGATAAGGTCCTAATAGATTCATATGCATATGGTATTTTGAAAATGGATGAATGTTTAGATGCAAATGATCTTGTTGATATTGTAAATGAGACCCTGACCAAAAATGAAAAAATCAAAATTTTGAAAAGAACTGAAAATTTGTCATCTAACTCTCCTAACAATTTTGCTGATATCGAAGATGATTATTACGATATGAATGAAACTGAGGCAGAAGAAGTTGTTGACTGTTCTCATTTATCTATCATTAATGTCACTTATCTAGCAAAGGGTAAAGAAAAATGTAATGATTCTTTGGTTAAAATTGACATTGATCAAACCTCGAGTTCGAAAGTTCATGATCCTAACCATGTGACTATTGAAGATAGTCAAACAGACATTGACAATGATAATGACGATGTCTCGAAAGATACAGCAATACCACGAGTTGTTGTTGATTAGGTCTGTGAGGAAACTGAGAAGTTTGACAAAATACTGAAAGAAAAGGGTCCTCATTATCTTGAAACAAATATTGTTGTGTATCCAAACTTCAAATGCTTAGATGAAGTTATCTTCCCAAAATCTGGTGTTTGTTACCTTAGGAAATGGTGATAAAGTTAAACCTGAAATCAACAAAATTGTTGAAGAGGATAACAAGGAACTTTCTAAAGAAGGATTTTTCTCAACTCAAAGCACTGTCAAAAATAATCTCAACAAAAACTCATCTATGTTTCAAAAAAAAACCTCAAGGAAATTGGGTTGTTAAAACTGCAAAACCAAAAGAAGAAAAACAATTAAATGAACCAGTTTTTCAAAAGTCAAAGCAAAAGGGTCAAAATTTCAAAGAACAAATTGAAAAGATTTCAAAAGAACATGGAATTTCGAGGACTAAAGTTAGAAAGAAGGTTTATTGGCAAAATATTGAGCCTCGAAAGAAACAAAGTGTTTTGACAAATAAATCTTCTGAAACTATTGAGTGTATATCAGGTCAGAATCAAAAAGATTTGTCCAAAACTCAATCACAAGTTTCGAAGTCCAGTTCAAAAATTAAACAAAGAGAATTTTGTAAAACACCAACAGTCAAAGAATTTTGTTCATTATTCTCAAAACAACCGATTTTTCACAAAATAATTTTCAACGAAATGGTTTTCAACCAAATGAACAAAAGAAAATTTCTCAATTTACTAAACAACAAAGATTTTCAAATGGTTCACAAATTTTTCATCACTCTAATGTTGGTTATCAAAAACACTTTCAAAATCGTTTTCAATCACAAGTCAAATTTGATTTTCCAAAACATCAATTTGAAAAGTTAAATGTCAATGCAAAGAAAAATGTGATGTTTAAACCCACCCAGCCTCAATTTCCCAATCCATCTTCGAAGAAAGCAAGTAATGTTTCATTTTCAAAAGGAACAACCAATATCAAAAACATCAATCATCGGTTGGAAGGGAAAGGCAAAGTTTATCAAAATGTGAAGTTTTCACAAGAAGAAATGAAGGTTTCTTATGAAAGTTATTTGAATGAGTCTTCTAATGGAAGTACATCATCAAAAGAGTCAAATCCATATATTCAAAAATGGAAAGCTTATCCAAAAACAAAAGCTAATGTGAAATGAACTGAGAAGATTAAAGGGAAAGTTTGTGTTGATTCTAAACCAACAAATGCTTTTATTTCTCTACCCTCCTCTAATGAAGTAGACTTAATTGATAGTTTGAAATCAAAAGTTCATAATTGGGTTTTAGGATCTTCATTTCATCATGCATTTTGATCTAATAACCAAGGACGCAAACAACCTTGGGGACCTAAATTCTTTCACTGATTGCAGGTTTTGTGTGACGAGAAATATGATGAAAATTGGTACTTTGATAGTGGTTGTTCTCGTCACTTTACTAGAAAGAAGGAAAACCTTAGAGATTTTCAAAGTCTGGAAGATGTTGGAGTGATGAAGTTTGGAAATAATAACAAATGCAAAGTAAAAGGATATGGCCAAGTAAGGAATGGTAAGTTTACTATTAAAAGAGTAGCATATGTCGAAGGTCTGCAACAAAAAGTGTTTCACAACTTGTTGTGGGCACTAGCAATTACGTGGTTTTTAATGAAGAAGGAAGTGTGATTTCGAACATAGACACAAAAGAGGTTTTACTCAAATCAAAAAGAAAAGGTGATATGTTTACTCTTGACATCAAACATATTGCACGCGTTCCCTCAATTTGCTTACTTTCGAAAGCATCATCAGACATCAGTTGGCTATGGCATCGAAGACTTTCTCACTTAAATTTCAAGAATTTGAATAAACTGGTCATCAATGATCATGTTTGTTGTTTGCCTGTATTAAAATTTGATAATGATACTTTATGTGCAGCTTGCGCACAAGGGAAGTAACATAGACAAGGTCATCCGATTGTCATTGATTCGAAGATTGTTGAACCTCTAGAACTTCTTCATATTGACCTTTGTGGTCCTTCAACTGTTGAAACTCTAAACAAAAAGAGGTACATCTTGGTTATTGTTGATGATTCTTCCAGGTTTATGTGGGTGTATTTTCTTTGGTTAAAATCAGAAACAGCCTATGCAATGATCGATTTTATCAAGCACATAGAAGTGAGTTTACAGAAAAAGGTTCGTAAGATCAAGAGTGGTAATAACACTGAGTTAAGAAACGAGGTTCTTGATTCGTTCTTAATCGACAAAAGAATTTTGCATAACTTTTCCCCTCCTTAAACACCTCAAAAAATGGTCTTTTCGAACGAAGGAGCATGTCTCTTTGTGAAGCAGCAAGAACTATGCTTACATATGCTAATCATCCACAATATCTTTAGGTTGAAGCCGTTTCGACAACTTGTTTTACTCAGAATAGATATTTCATTCATCATCGTTTTAATATAACCCCTTATGAAATTATTAACAATAGGAAACCAAATGTAAAATTTTTCCATGTTTTTGGTTGCAAATGCTTCATTATGAATCTCAAGGATAACCTTTCGAAGTTTCAGCCAAAAGCTGATGAAGGGATATTTCTGGGATATTCTCATAATTCTGTTGCATACAGGGTGTTAAACAAACAAACCAGGAAAATTGAAGAAACTTTTAATCTTACTTTTCATGATCATTATGTTAAAAGAATTGAAAATTTCTTTGAACAAAAACCAATTATGAATGAATCGAATGATGATACTCAAAGTATGAATTCTTTAGATTTTGATTATCATTTCATTTTTGGTGTTCCTGACGGGGCTATTGATGTAGAAGTTCATGCTGATGATAATCAAGGACCTAAAACATCAAAGCATACTGATGATTCGACTATCATACAGGATGTTGTTGACAAGAACTCTTCAACGACTTCTCCAATGATTAACGAAAGTTTACCAGAGATACCAAATGCTCAAGTGGAGGGGGAGCACTTGCCTTCAAATAGTAGTGTTGAGGGGGAGCATACTTTTGAGGGGAAGCAAGATCAATTAAATGATGATGTTGAAGGGGAGCATCCTATTATTAATCCAATTGTTGAGGGGGAGCAAAATGAATTTTTACCAAATACTATGCATATTTATACTGGTGTTTTTCATGACATACCTAATAATATGTCCATTATAGGCAAAGGATCTGAAACAGATGAAACATTCGAAGATGCATCATTAGATTTGGATCCTACATATCAACCGATGAATAAATGGACAAGAAGTCATCCAAACGAAGAAATTCTTGGTGATCCTCAAGCTGGAGTTTTAAGGAGAGCTCAGCTACGGGCGAAGAATGAGGTACTTCATGCTAATCAAGCGTTTTGTATGTTCAATGTGTTTACATCTAAGATTGAACCTAAATCACTCAAGACTGATATGGATGATCCTAATTTGATTATATCCATGCAATCTGAATTGGCTGAATTTGAACGAAATAAAGTGTAGCGACTTGTTCCGAAACCTAAAGATGTATCGGTAATTAGTTAAAAATGGATTTTCAAAAATAAAACTGATAAAGAATGAAACATTGTTCGAAATAAGGCTAGGCTTGTAGTAAAAGGATATTCGCAACAAGAAGGTGTTGATATGAAGAAACCTTTGACCCTGTCGCAAGACTCGAGGATGTTCAAATCTTTGTAGCCTATACAGCACACAATGATTTCGACGTATATAAAATGGATGTAAAGTGTGCCTATCTTAATTGAGTGCTCGAAGAAATGGTATATGTCGAGCAACCCCGAGGTTTTGTCAATTCATAATATCGTGATCATTGTTATGTTCTAGATAAGGCTGTTTATGGACTTAAACAAGTTCCTCGAGCCTGGTATGCCACTCTTACTAATTTCTTATAATCATCCAAATTTAAACAAGGATCGATTGATCCCACTCTCTTTCAAAAGAAAGTTGGGAATCATCTCATGCTTGTTCAAATTTATTTTGATGACATTATTTTTGGCTCTACTAATCCTTCTATGTCGAAGGAATTTGAGAATATGATGAAAAGCCAATTTGAGATGAGCATGATAGGCAAAATAAATAATTTTCTAGGGTTAAACATTTGTCAAAGCAGAGATGGAATTTTTTTATTAATCAAGAGAAATACTCTCGAACCCTTCTTGAAAAGTTTGGGATGACAAATAGTTCAAAGTTGCGAGTATCGATGGCAGTTGGAACAAGACTTGGTCCTTTGTTAGACAGACCAGCTGTTGATCTCACGTTATACCGAAGCATGACAGGTTTCTTACTATACCTAACGGCTACTCGACCCGATGTTATGTTTGTTGTGTCCAATTGTGTTAAGTATCAATCGAATCACTGGGAGCCTCATCTCACTGCTGTGAAGAACATTTTTCGTTATCTCAGAGGCAAAGTTTCGTTAGGATCATGGTATCCTTCGAAAACAGTATTTCTTATACAAATATTTTTAGATGCCGACTTGGGAGGTTGTCAACTTGATTGAAAAAGCACAAGTAGCGGATGCCAACTTTGGATGGGAAGCTTCTTAGCTAGCAATCGAAAAAGCAAACTTGTGTTTTGATTTACACAGCAGAAGCAGAGTATGTTGCCGTTGCAAGTTGCACTTCTCAAATCAAATGGATTCAAAGTCAACTACGTGATTATGCAATCAACATGAAGAAAATTTTGTTGTATTGTGATTCACAAAGTGCCATTCACATCTACCATAATCTGGTGCAATATTCGAAGACTAAACACATTGCACTTCGTTATCATTTTATCAAAGATCATGTTGAGGAAGGCAACATTGAAGTTCTTTTTGTGAAAACTACTGATCAACTTGCTGATATTTTCATAAAACCTTTGGATGAAAAAAGATTTCGAAGGATTTTATTGGGCTTAGGCATGCTAGATGCGAATGCTATTCCTGGACTGAATTCGTCATAATGTCAAGTGATGTCGAACTCTTGCTGATCCAATCATATGTTACTGTTCACATTCAGCGCTTCAACACACTTCACATTCGACATTCTTCTGAACGATTTAGAACATGCTTCGCTACCTCATTTCTACCACAACGTCGATACTTTCATTTCTTATGACAACACTTTACACTTCACATGTTCGGTACATTTTTCTTTCTTTCCTTGTTATTTTTCATTCATAAATCAAAAATCACAAAAATATTTTTTTATGTTTTTGTCATTTTAATTCCACAATCAAAAATCTCAAAAATATTTTCTTATTTTTGTTATTTTCATTCAAAACTCAAAAATTTCAAAAAGATTTTTTATTTATTATTTTCTTACAAAAACAAAAAGCCAAAAATATTTTCTCTTCTATTTTTTCAAGCGAATATCTTTAGTGGAACATGTTTTGCTGCTCTAGGGAAAGGTAAATCTTCGATACTTTGCACTACTCAAGTGTCCCTAGAAGCATGCTGCAACATGTCGACCCAATCCTCAATGACTCTATGTGTTTTCGTAGCCTTAATGTATTTCTCATCATGAGGATTCCTTCCCAGTCAGGCTATATTCACATTAGTCCCTGAGCTACCTTACTCTTCTCAAATGAGTTAAGAGTTTTCTGCTTGGTCCACGAATAGCAGAGGTACTTTCAATTCTTTAACCAATCTTTTTCATCAACTATTCTTACACAATCACACACAATGACACATACCCAAGACATCTATGGTCCAAACCAACCAGGTTATAGGTATGTAACCAATTTGAGTTTATGATCTGGATTCATGAGACCGTGATGAAGGTGAAACCCAATATTTCGAAACATTGATGGAATTGATGGGGAACTTTAGTTCTAGAAAGTAACGAAACATTTGTTTCGATACCTTACTTTGATATTCAAAATCATATTCTTTATTTTTGCATGGTCTTGCAAAATGTTCGAAACCCATGACATTTTTTACCTAAAAAGATCCAGGTCTTAATTTTTAGGAATATGTTTTTTGTCTGAGTATCAGTTAGATTCTTTGTTACTTGAAATAATTTTCTCACCATACTTGTCACTGACTACACTGGTCAAACATGTAATTTTGTTTATAATTTTCACACTTATATTGAGTAGTGACATGTAACGAAATTTTTTGTCCACCCATGAAGCCTTATAAAAGAAGCCCTTTGATACTTCTCTATAAGTATTCAATTGTAATTCAAGGGAAGCCACACAAGCTGTTCAACATCTCTCTTGATGTAGAACGAAGCAATCTTTGCCTCGGATCTTATTGCTTTATGTCGATTTTTCATTGACATCACAAATCTGAATTTTTTTTTATCTTGATCTCATCCCAATCATTGGCACACATAAACACACACCGAAATCCTTGAGGTTCTGAATAATACCAATTCAGGCTGCTGATTTCGAAAAGTCTAGTGTATGACTTCGATTCTCAACCCAAAATCGAAAGAGCCTTCCCTCCATGCCAAAGGGTTTCTGACGGTTCATATCTTCATGGGGCAAATGAACAGACTAATTGATGTGACATTCTGGTTACCTTACGCTTTTCAAGGAAATAGTGATCATAACCTTTTAGACGTGGCTATTGGTCCAGTTTTGAAGGCAACACGTGGATTGCATTTAATGCTCAAATCGCTTCAAATTCAAATTGGGGTTTATGTATAAAAGGGTTTTGTGTTACCTCTTTCCAACTTTATGCAATTTAAAATATCCCAAATATCTTCTTACCTAAATACATTTTGTTCTGTCAAGTTCTTTTAAAACCCTAACAATGGTGGTTGTTCATGATCATGTTGATCAATCTCAAACCACAGATGATGTCACTTCTCAACCTTTAATGAAGATTCAAAGCACAAATTTCTGAGTTCAAGATGTTACTGAGTATCCTGATGACTTGAAGATATTTATTGTTGCTTTGAACCATTCAATTTTGTCAACAACAATATCAGCATACTTTTGTGTTTCGATAACATGGTTGTCAATTGTTGGTTCTACTGCGGTGTAGAACAAGAAGAAGTTCACCTTAACAAAGAAGATGTATGCTCAGATCCCAAACCTTCTTAATGTTGGCCCTTTACGAAGTGTCGAATGAACACGTGCTTCACATGTTTAATGAAATGGGGAATCAACCAACTTTAACCAATATAAGTGATCTCAAGAAATCTTCTTTACCTTGCATCTTGAATTTCTTATTTGGTATTTTTCTTCGATGCATGACGGGTCAAAGTTTTTGATTGGATAAGGAAAAATTGGAGATATATGCTATAGTAGCAGGAATTTATTATGATTTACAGGTGGATTATGTGACACCATTGTGGGATTAGTTTGTTAATAACATCAGTAACACGAATATGGTGAATGGAATTCCGTGTTCCTGAAGATGAACCTAAGACCGAATTTTCTTTATATCATCATCCAAAGATGCTGGAGGATAATAATATTGAGTTTCCATCGGTTGCTCACATTCCTGATGTTATGCTTCATAGATTTGATCTTACGAATCCAGTTTTGGTGGCTTATCTCAGCACTATCAATCCTTCGATTGAAACTCGAGTGTTGTTACCAAAAGCTGCTGGTGGATCATCCAAGAAGAGTAATGGATCAAAGAAAGGAGTCAAGGCTAGTCCTTCGAAGCCTAGTCCAGAGCCTGTTGAAAATGTTTTTATAGTTTCTCCAAAGAATGTTGCATAGGAAATTGTTAAGCCAATTGTTGATGATACATCTATTCCAACCAAGGAAGTCACGCCTTTGAAGTCTGGGGTTCTTAAAAGTCGGAAGAAAATGGCTCACCGACCTTGTCTGTCACAACCCAAGACCTGAACGGCAGAAACGTTCAGGGGTTGAGGATGTCATGTACAGTATCACAACAATGCATAATAGTAAACAAGCAACAACATCATCCATTGCATTAATAATATAATTTTAATACAAGTGTGTTCTGTATAGTTTATAAGACACCAAAATATAAATCAAAATAAGAGATGAGTCTTGAACGTGCTCCATCCTCTCAAAACCTAGTCATCGGTACCTGTCTACTGGTGACCTGAGAATACAAGTTAGTTTGAAAGCGTAGATTAGCATTAAAGCTGGTGAGTTCATAAGTATTTTAGTGTCGTTGCTTGTATGAAAGTGTTTGTAAATGTTTGATGTAAATGTTTGTAAGAGTTTGTAGTAAATGTTTGTATCTCCCCGAAAATCCTATATTTTTTACTAAAAGTAACCTTCTACCAAGGCCCAAATGTTATGTGTGTTGTGTTGTTTGTAAAAGTGTATCTTTCCCAAGTATGAGTATCATTACCAAAAATATAGTTTACATTACTATTTATGTGAGAAGATCACAATGTGATTGCAATGGGAAAATAACAGTGTATAGTAGTATTGTATGTAAGTAACTACCAATGTACTAACTACCTTAAACCAGTTTGTTAATTAAGGTAAAATGTGATATGATTGTAACCATACTTGATAGACTTAGTATAACACGACGCTCTAAGTCATCGATATGGTATGACATTAGTCACCCATAGACCTGCAGGTCCCACTGTAGCTAGCAGCAAGGTGTAGGATAGTCAATCCCGTATAGATCTATACACCAACTCACACTCTCCCTCTAGGAGACTCTGGTTGAAAAACGTGGCACAACAATAGATTGCCATGTCATGATGTAGTGTCTCACATTAATTTTATAGTGTTCTATTGTTTGTATAGTATGTACTAGTGTAGTGTATGTTCTCTCTGTCTAGTATGTAGTATGTTCTCTACTGTATAGTGTGTAGTATGTATTGGTTCTCGTTATAGTATGCTCTATCTATTTCTCTTTATAGTAAGTACTGTTTCTCGTTATAGTATTCTCTATCTGTTTTTCTTTATATTGAGTATTGTTTCTCGTTATAGTATGTACTAACTCATGTATGAACTGACTCTTTGTATGTTTTGTTGTTCTAGTAAAAGTAATAGTGACTTCCTAAACTATACCTATTATAGTTTACTAGTAAAGTTGTTGTATAAATGAACATGTTTGTATAGCTTTGCTACCCAAAGGTATTGAACTGAATGTAGAACTTTAATATCCATATACATACACATAATATCTAACTAAGATTCAAACGACCGTTGGACAAACAACCAAATACCCTAAGTTCACAACCAAACAAGGAACATGAAATAAGGCGAGTTATCAGTCTTAAATCCTTTCAATCCTACTTATATAAATATATCTGTATAGACATGATTTTGACAATATATAAGTTTGAAAGAGTTTAATAAAGAGTTTTGCATATAAAAAGTTTGTAAAACGATTTGAAGTAGTTTGTTTGATAACACAGTTTAAAGTATAGTAAATCCATCTGATTGATAGTTATTAATCACATGTGATTGATATAATATCTATAATGTTTTCAACTTGTATCCCCCCCACATAAAAGCATTTAAAATCATTTAAAAGGTAGGTTAAGGGGTATGAACTCACCAGTAGTGAGTGGTTTGGATGAAGTGGTGAGTGGTTTGGATGAACAAGTGGTATAGGATGCTAAGTGCCAAGTGAAGACTTGAGCACACACACACGGATCCTATTTAGCATATAATGACACATATATGCATATAATTAGTGTTTAAACAACTAATCATGTAAGGAAAGACACCGTAGGACTTAGGAAACACTTATATTGAAGTGTTAGAAGTATAAAGGGTTGCATCTAAGGGGTATATGGCCACACAATGGTGTTTACGGTGAAGGAGTTCATGGTCTTAGGAGTTCACGGCCTTAGAGTTTACGGTCTCATGAGTTTCTAGTCGTAAAATCATGATGATTTGTGCCAAATGGTATTTTAAGGTCTTACAAACAACAAGGAAGTATTCTAGCCTCATGTCCAATCCTTAGGAAGAGTTTAAGGCTCATATGCACCTCTAACTAGTGTTTACGGCCAAGGAAGATGCTCTTGGCCGTAAACACCTCTTGTTCTTGGGAAATGGAGGATCTAAGGGTGTTTAACATGTGTTGCAACTAGATATCGAGTATAGGTAAGTAGTACTTACGATATAGAAGCTAAAAACGTTGATTTTAGACCAAAACACTAGTGTGTGTTCTTGGTGAAATGAAGAACACTTGAAGATCTAACCAAAAGAAGAGATTTCATGGATGAAATCATGTATCTCCACTAGATATAGAAGAATATCAACTTGAAAAATGGAAAGATTATTTACTAGATTGAAGATCAAGATGAAAGTTCGTGATGATACTTGAGTGAGAAGTCGACTTCTTGAGGTGTAATGGCGAATAATGAAGAAAAGAGATGGAATATCATTTTTAAGGACATGAGTTTACGGCCACCTTGAGTTTACGGCCATAAACTCAAATGGTGTGACCGTAAACTCTGCATGATGAAGTTTATGGCTTGCTTGGTGCACAATGGACTCAAGCAGATAAATCCTAACACTCATTTCTTGGATGTATTAGGCTTAAAACGCTCTAAATGACTCAAAACAATGCTAGAAGATAGCAAATTGAGTCCATATTTGATTGATTTGAACAGCTATTCAAGATAGAAATTTTGGGTTGTCACATCGTCATTCTCCAGATAGGCCAAGTGGTAAAGATGCAAAATCCAAGAATGTTCGCAAGCCCCAACTGAATAGCAAAGGTGTTGTTATTCATGAAATTCCTTCTCTAGTGTCACCCGCATCCAAAAAGAGAAGAGCTGAAGATATGGCGAGATGCGAATCTAAAAAGACGAAGAAGACAAAAGTTGTTGATGATTATATGGAAGAAGTTGTTCCCGAGTCAAATTTTGATGGAAGTGGTAAGTCTTAATCACCACCTCGTGATATTAATATGGGTATTCCATCACCAATGAAGGGCTCTCCAATCAAGTTGAATGTTGAGGAGATTGGAAGTCCCGGTGGCACTGTGAAAACATATAATGAGGACACAACCACTAATCAAGGTGATCCTCCGAAGATATCCACTCCTGAGCAGACTGTTGTCATACCACCCGAAGTTTCGGTTGCTGAGTTAGTTTCTGAGGAGGTTCGAACTTCAAGCATCCATGCCAACATGTCTAATAAGGATGCAAATGTCAATATGGGTGAAGGAGTGTCGACAAATGAAACCCAAGGTACTTCCCATATTATTATTTCATCTTCCTTCGGTACATATACCATTGACACCAGTGTTTCATTACCACAATTCCATACTTATATTCCTATCACCTTACCTCAATCCACTCATTCACCAACTTTTGAAAACATCATGAATCAACCCATCACTTCATTGTTTCCATCACAATCCACCGAAGGCCTCAGAACTATTCAAAAAGATGAAACCACTAAAGATGGAGAGTTTATGGGAACTTTTGCTGATATTGAATTTGATCCAAAAGAAGAAAACATTCTTGATCACATGTTGATGTGAGGGAAACATTTCAAGATTCTCAACATGAAGCTTAATTCTTTATTGCAGCTTCAAGTTGATGCATGGGGTCGAAATTATGTTTCTTGAATTGAAGTAGATGTGATGCTCAAGGATCAAGAGTTTTGTTCGCGACATGAATTGAGGCTTCTGGACTGGAATAATGAGAATCGTGTTAAGGCTCAATCTTCGAATTTCAATCATGAGCTTAAGGAGTTTAAATTTGTGGCCACAAAAAGGTATCTTATGTTTGTTCAAGATGTCAAGAAGGTTCATGAAGATGTCAATCTGAAAATTGAAGAACTAAGGGTTGATTTGGCGAAGGAAGTTACAACTATTAGTCACAATTATTCTTCTAACCATACAAAAGTGGATATAATCATTGATGTTGTTACAAATGTTGTCAGGTGCTATCATTCACTACTACCGAAGATTGATAAGAAGGTTGAACTTGAAGTTCATAGTTTTAGCAAAGTTGAAGAGTTGTTGAATACTCTTAATGAATTGGTTTCTAAGTTTGTTTCGTCATCATCCTCATTACTTACTCCTGAGTTTTTAACTCAGAAGTTTCGCTTGTTGGAATCTATTATTCACAATGAATTAGCCGCACTTACAAAACAGGCTACTTTAATGCCAACGAATGCCCTACCTATTCACATAGGGGTGCAAGAGGGATAAAATATAAGTGTTATCATGGGCATGGGCTCGAAGAACAGTATGGGAGGAAGTGGTTCTTTGAAAGTAGATGATGATGCGAAAGTAGTTGGGAAAGTCATCTCTACTCAAATTCACTCTTCGTTTCCAAAGACTTCAACTACAACCACTTCAACAACAACAAAAACAAGACCATTAACAAAAGGGATTGTGATTGTTTCTACTGTTGGGGGTTCAAGTTCATCGAAGCCACCTCCATCAACAGAAGAGATGAAAGACAAAGGGAAAGGTGTTTCTATAGAACCCACTATCGAAGAAAAGAAAGTTGTTGTTGAGAAAGAAATGAAGAAATGAAGAAACAAAGAGAGATTCAAAGCATTCTTCAACAAGGGCTAATGACCCTCCTGGTTTTGATAAGGGTGATCCTTCAAAGCATTTTTGTTAAGAATACATTGAAGC
Organism: Lactuca serriola; assembly: GCF_051521515.1. Lineage (NCBI taxonomy): Eukaryota > Viridiplantae > Streptophyta > Magnoliopsida > Asterales > Asteraceae > Lactuca > Lactuca serriola. The sequence goes on along the minus strand of NC_136408.1, from coordinate 143,012,934 downwards.
CCAAGACTTTACTGGTGAAAAGCATGGCTTTGAGAAAATTCCTAACAAGAGCTATGCCATAGAAAATTTTGATTTCAATCAATTAGATTTTCCAATCAATACGATGATGTTCATGGCAGAATAATATCAGCTTGTTGAAAAGTTCGAAGGCAAAGAAGAATTCAAAAGGTTAAAAATTTGTTTTATTGCTATTCTAGGTAAAAGGGAAGAGGAAATTTGGTCATTGGTCAAGATAATTCGAGTTCTCAATATTTCCAAAGATGTTTTGTTTGAAGGAATGTTGCAGAATTATCGCTTCCCTGTTGTCAGAGCAAAAAATGTCACTTTCGACTGTTCTGTTGCTGACATCCCTTTGACGAATGTTCATTTTTTTGGTTCTATTGCAAGAATTTTGAAGGGGATCGACGTTTCAAAGCTTCAGTTAACAAGCAAAGAAGATTTCCTAATTGGATTAGCTCACATCAAGTTGGTCATCGACAATTACTATGAATATCTTGCTTTAACCGATGTCGAATTAGCATTAGCTATTGGTAAACAAATCAATGTACCTTAATCAATGTTGAAAAGCCAAGCTAGTTTGAAGAGCTATGAAGATGGGGAGATTTATTTGAAGCCATTGGGAATTGTTTTTGTTGGAAAGAATAAGAAGGGGAAGATTACGAAGTTTTTGTTTCAAGTTTGTGATGTTGAAAGATCTACCACACCTCATTACACAAACCTTATTGTTCAAATGATAGTTGTGCAAAGAATAATGAAGGTGACAAAGCTGAAATTCACAAGGTGGCTAACTGATATACAAAAATTCATAGAGGTATACTTCAAGCTGATCAGATGCTGATGACTTAGATTTAACACTTCTCACAAAAGGGGAGAATGTTGAGGTCGAAAGATATTGTGAGGTGTCAAAGTCTATCTAGGTCTTTCTTAGTGTCGAAGTATGTTTGTATGTTTGTTTATTATAAGGGCATTTTGTATCGAAGGTTAAGAGTCTTAGTCCCTTATATTTTTTGTACGCTTTCCTTATTTTATATATATATATATATATATATATATATATATATATATATATATATATATATATATATATATATATATATATGGGATGGATACTAGAGTTAGAGTGTAGCTTTTGCATTCGACTTGTACTCTCTGATATTTCTCTGTATTTTCCAGAAAGCGTAATTGAGCCAACCAGATTATACTTAGATCTTGTGTTCTTAATTCTTTCTTGATTGATCTCATATTACATACTCGATTAAATCGTAACTACAAAAGGGGCTGGGGGAGGGGAAGGGGTAGGAAGGCTGAACATTTCAGGGGCAGGGATGGGGATGGGGGAATGGATAAATTTCGGGGTTGGGGCGGGAGATGCACTCCCTATTCCATTTACCCCCGTTAACATCCCTAGTGAAGCACCATATCACCCAAGAAAAATAAAAAACAGATTGTGCCTTCCTTTTTATTCTGGGAGGAGTACTAGGTCACACCATAAAAAAGACTCCATTTTACATACTAGCAAACCATAACATCAAACCAACATAAGCCATATATTATATTTACCAGGTGTAAAATATGTGTATTACACAGGTTGATTAAAATAAATTAAATATCAAAGTGTAAACAATAAGTATTTTTAAATAAAATTTTAAAATAAAAAATAAAGAAATGTATTAATTGCAATTTACTATTACATTTATTACATATAAATATTAAATGGTTTTTTAATTTAAAATTTTAAAAAAGCCCAAAAATTGACATGTAGACATTATTTATTTTAAAAATATTACAAAATGACAAGTGTCAAAAATTATAACATATGGTAAAATGGATCTTTATTTATTATAATAGATATTCTTCATTCTTTGCATTAGCCCCTTTTTAAAGGCCATAAATTGTTGCTTTTCTTCTGTATTCCCTTTTGTTCCCTCATCTTCTACGCTGATTGAATTCCATTGCCTCCAAACTTCTTTAGTTTACCGCTTCCAAACGGCACCAGATAATGCAATTGGGTCTATAATATGACAAAATAAAAAGTAATGTCATTTTAACAGAATGGTTGACCCTACAATTATGCACTACTTTTTGTTCTGCCTTGGGCCATTTCGTAAGTCTCCCCAACCTGCTACGAATAAATTGACCATTTCGTAAGTCTCCCCAACCTGCTACGAATAAATTCACCGACAATGTTATGATGAATTGGCGACAAATTACCGATGAACACTTTTAGCGATGGATTACCAACGGACGCTTTTATGGACGGATACATTTGACAGATGTTTCTGTTACTATTTTGTAACGTCCCTAATTTTCAAACCAAAATTTCTTTTTCAAAACATAAGTAAAACAATTAAAACCATTTCTCAATAAAAACCAAGTATCAATTTGTTTCCAACCCGTATATTCAAATCATAAACTACATAAGAATAATAAAAGGGCAAATGACATAAAAGTTACTAACTTCTACTTTTACTTTTATTTGACACCACATTTTTTTCTCTTACATTTAAGTCACCTGATTTTACTCCTTGTTTCTGCATGTAACCCCATAATAATTGTAATTAAACAATAACAAAATAACTGTTGTTTGCCAAGGGGACTAATGGAAGGACCTTATGGTACGTTTTCCACTGGATATTAGGGACAACAATCTCACTGGTTGGGATCGTGAACACCTACATAGGTCTAAAAGCATATCACAAGAGAACATCCATGAATGCAAGGATTTGGAGCATACTCTTCACTATTGAGGTCTATTTCATGGCTTTCTTCTACCTATTTCAAGGAAAATGGTGTTACATGCACAAACAAGGAGTAAAATCAGGTGATGAACCGGTCATAGTGATACCTTCTCATCAAGTGGACAATCAAAAAGAGGTATACCATCTCAACCATCCAGGAACAGTAACTCATTAGGGAATTACTTTGCGAAAAAAAATGCTTTAAAGAAGTTATTTCAAGTAAAGTAAATACATTGTGGATTTTTCGTTTTATGTATACCATTCCATGCTTGCACAGTTGCACTTGTTTGAATGGTGATAATGTGTGATTTGGTAACAATCTGTGCCTGTACATTTTAGATAGAATAGATAAAACTAGGAAGACTAACTTATTTCTTGTCATATGATTTGAATTGCTAAGATTGTATGAGCGTATTATAGTCACTATTAGAAAAACGCGACTACAACACCAATAATGCCCGTTCTATATCATGTGACTACAAAACAAAACACAAATGTTTTGCATAATAGTTTAAGAAACAATGTAACAAACATTTTTTTTACCAATGACGTATTAGTAATTATTAGTTGCTTAATCCATTTTATTATAGATATATCATGATCGTTTCTGATGAATAGATATTTTCTCAGAATGAGATATCTTCAATTCGTTTAAGTACTCACTTTTAACCACGTGCGTTAAAATTGCCATTGACCCTTACAACTGAATGTATTCGTATTCATTACTAACAATCATATTCACATCTCCATGTGAATTTTTAAGTGCTATTATAGTATGTTATATATGAACTTTATACGGCAAGACCAACCAAACCAATATATTGTACCATCTATCGAAAAAGTTTTAAGTTTCTAAGCACCACATTTTTTTCTCTTACATTTAAGTCACTATGTTTTCAATTGTTACAAATTTGACAACTTGATCGGTTTGTTTTAGGTCATCTAGTTGTCACTGTTAACGTGACATGATGACGTGTCAGAAGCGGAAAAAATGGCGCAAAAGAAAGGGCAGAGCCACCCTAGGACTAGGGTAGGCCCACACCCACCCTCAAATTTTCAGTTTTTTTTTTCTTTTATCATTTATATATTTATGATATATATGAGGAACACCCTAATTTTTTTTAGCTTCGCTGATGCACAAAAGACACTATGTTTTCATTTTTTTTCTTCTGTTTTGACACTAAGTTTTTGTTTTTTTTTTTTCCAATTTGAAACATAAATGAAATAAAAATATATAAAGACAAAATTGCTCCATTTATCTTATAATATAATAGAATTTATGTACAATGATTAAAAAATAATATAAATGAAATAAACATATGCAAAGACATAATTGCTCCATTTTATGTACATAGTTTTCTTTCTCTTTTCAAATTTATGACAACTATCCTCAAATCAGTTTTCATCACTTTCTTCCAACCACCAAAGAACCTTAAAGTAGTACAAAAATGATATATGGTCACACTTTTACCCAAAACCACCCAACCACACTTTTGACTAAACTTATGTCTACAGGTTCTTGCTAAAATTCTGCCATTGTTTTAGTGACATTTTAAGTTGAATTTCGTGACCATTGGTAATATATTTGAAACCTTTAGACACTCTTAAACATAAAAAATGTGATAGTTATTTGCCACACTCAAACAATGTGGCCAAATGTCACCATCTGCCACAAGTTGGTTAGATATGTGGAAAAAAATTATGATGGTTTTTTGTAACTTCAACGTTTCTTGCTTAGCATTTAGAAAATGATGTAATTGTAATGGTCAACAATTGTAACCCTTTATGAAGTAAATATAGATAATTATCTGAGTATTATGTGATTTATGTTAGTTATGTGTAGTATACATGGTTAAAGCAATATAATAAAAACAAGAAAAAAGTACCCCTCCAAATAGAATAACAATTGGCATGAATGGCTTTGAAGAAAGTGGAAGTAGTCGTCATAAGGATTTCAAAGATATAAAGAGCACTCTTGTAGCACCTGGTTCTTGGTACGCTCTTCTTTTTATTTTTAACTATGTATTTTTCATTTTGGCCTTGGACTCGGCGAGTTGAAGGACCAACTCGCCGAGTAGAAGCGGGATGGGATGCGGGTTTTAAGCCGTGGACTCGACGAGTAAGTGCTGTCTGGACAAAAACCCTAATCTAAGGGTTTGCACCCTATTTAAACAATGTTATGTCGTCCCAAAACGTCCCTTATGCTCCCAAAACACCTCTCATTGAAACCCTAGCCATTATTGAAGCAATCTATGCCTTGTTGGTGGATTTTGGTGCTTATGGTCTTAAGAAGGAGGGAGAAAAGCTTGAGGAAGCAAGTAGAGACCAAGGGAACCCGAGTTTATGCACTTTCTACAGCTCATTAGAGGTAAAAAGTTGTAACCTTGCTCATTCATTTATTAGATCCTTCTTTGGGGAGATTTAGGGCTTTTATAAGCCATTTTTGGTGGCCAACCATGTTTGCAAACGTGGTTGGGGGATAAAGCTTCTGAATCACATCATTTAAGGGGTCACTAGGCAGATTTGAGTGGCTTTTGCACCCATGAAAGGCCCCATGCATCTTAAGAGCTTGTTTTACGTCTTTTTGAGCTCAAAGTCCCACGCAAGCACGTAAAGTTTGTAACTTTACGTGCTAGATCGATTATAGAAGCGTGGACATGACTGACTCGGCGAGTCCGAGGCTTTGAGCCCATATCTGTTGAGGGTCAAAGGAACCCAGTTGAGTGTTAGAAGGGTTGTAATCGGACAGAAAGAGTTACCCAATGTATTGGACGTGATTTTAGACCTGGAGTTCATGGGACTCAACGAGTGCTAGAACAGACTCGGTGAGTCCAAGGCAATCTTCAAAAGGATGAAGATGAACTCGAAAAGTTGTTCATCAACTCGGCGAGTAGAGGACAGAACTTGTTCATCAAATGAAGGTGAACTCGACGAGTTGTTCATCAACTCGGCGAGTCGGATGAGTTTCATGCGATGTTCATATGAGAGAGGAACTCGTCGAGTTGACGGCCCAACTCGACGAGTCAAGTCATGGATAAGGACGAGTAAAGGGTGAGGCACTAGGCGCGTTGACGGCCCAATTCGGCAAGTCGGGTCAACTTGAAGTTGACTTTGACTAGACTTGGACTGACCTTGTTTAGGCTTGTACTTGCTGTGTGTTGACTTGAAGGTTGTCGTGTAGGGATCGAGGAGTCGAAGGGAGTCGACTTGTGTGCCGAGGATAATTTAAACACTACACGACACTGAGGTGAGTTACCTTCCAGTAGGGGTGGGTCTAAGGCCACAATCTCGGCCCACCAAAAAGGGGTATTTAGAAGATAATGGTCTTTGAGATAATTATCTTGGTCTAGTTATGTGTTGGTTATGATATTTATCTGGATGATATGTTATATGTATAGTAGGGATTAGGTTCCCTAATAGTGGTCCGTAAAACCCAAGGGTAGGTCAGTACCCGGATATGCCTAACTGTATGTTTATATCTATAGATTGTATGCTAGTGGTAGGGGGTGAAATAGTCCCCAGATACCGATTGAAAGATATCGATGACAGATACCGGTTGAAAGATACCGATGTTGGTTACCGGTTGAAAGATACCGATGTTGGTTACCTGTTGAAAGATACTGATGTTGGTTACCGGTTGAAAGATATCGATGTAGGTTACCGGTTGAAAGATACCGATGATATTGTATGGTATGTGGTATGATGGGGGTGTAGCAGCGCATCACACCCACACATCGTTTTCCGCAAGGACTTTTTGGTACTGTACTCTGATTTTGATTACTTTTGACGTTATGGTTTGGGACACAATAATATGATTTTGTGACGTGTTGTTTATTCGACAATATCTTGGTAAAAATGTTTACGAATTTGTTAATTTAAAAATGAAATTTTCGGGATTGAAATTTGGGACGTTACAAGTTGGTATCAGAGCCTTGGTTTGAGGGATTTGGACACACCCTCGAGGGTATCTGGACTCAAACCTAGGGCCTAAAAGATTTTTCAAGGAAAATGGTTTAAAAAATCTAAATTGAGAAATTTTAAATACGAAGTGTGTGATGCGTGCGACCGGTCGGGCTCAGGTAAGTTTTCCCCAAGATACCCATACTTATTATGTTATGTTATATGGTTTGATTCATAGAAGTGCATGCTAGAATAGGACTAAGGATCTATAAAGATGCCTTGTGTGCCTGTTATATGATTTTGAGAAATGCATGCTAGTTAGGGCTAAGGATCTAGGAAGGATGCCTTATGTGCCTGTTGTATGAGCCGTATGCTAGGACTGATTAGTCAGCAGTAGGATGGCCTGTGTAGGTAACGCCTAGTTTGGTTACTCAATACACGAATGCTACTTGCTTTGTGCTATGGGGGTTCTGTCCAACTTCAACTAACTAAGGAACGAATATGTAACAGTATCCGCAAGCTAGTTAGGGGGAGGTCGTGGGGACTCCTAGTGCAGTTGATGGCGGAGAGTAGGTCGGAGAGTGCCCTAGGGAAGCCTAGGATGAGAACAGTGGAAAGGGTATCGGTAAAAGGGACTTGGCGAAATCGAAGCAATCCTTGAGGAAAGTACGGGTAGATGTGGAAGGTAGTATGGGCCCGTACTACTGAAAGCAGATGACCCGTACTCGAATCAAGGAGGGCCTAGATGGAACCTGGAAACTTGGGAAGCGTGTGACACCTCTAAGAGCTATATGTGACCCTGACAGTCATATGTTTATTTTCAGAATGGTGGTAACGCGACATGGAGCAGCAAGTTCAGGATCCGGGTCAGGATCGGGCTCGGGCGCAGGATCCGAGCATGTGGATGATGGGTTACGCGAGTTCATCACGTCCGAGATCATGAGGGGTATCCTTGATGTGACACCGGTTATCTTCAGGTCGATGCAAATGCACTATACTATACCAAAAACAAACTTCTTTTTTTAGTTTTATTGTTTTTAGGCCATGTTTTTGTTTGTCGAAACAAAAAATTGAATATACCATTGTTCATTATTTTTCGTTCTCTTTAAATAAAGATCTATATTAATATATAAAAAAGATTTAAAAAAAAACACCTCATTTTATTTGTTTTTTGAACATTTAAGGTCTATTTTTTATCAAAAAAAATTAGTAAATATATAAAAATTTGTATATTTTGGTACTCTTTAAAATAGATTCATATTGATGTAAAACAAATATTTTTCAGATTCATATTGTGGATAATATTAAGTCAGATACAAATTGTGAATTCTGAAAACTGAATCATATACACGTTTGGTTCACAATATGAATAAATTCATTTGTTGATTTTATAAAATTAATTTATGAGTAATCAAAAAGTTAGAATATTATATATATATATATATATATATATATATATATATATATATATATATATATATATATATTGATTCACATGTTAAATTCAATAAAATCACTTGTGAACGATTAAAGAGTTGAAATGGTATGTCAGATTAACTTTGTTAATGTTAAAACTAAAATATTTACAATTCAGATTCATAGTGTGGAAGTGTGAATCTGAACAGATCAAGATGTGTTTTATTTTCTTTTTCTATGTTCATGTCTATTAATAGAGGACACAAATTTCAAAATTCAGATATATTTAGGTTTTTTGGGATAATAGTTAAACCTAAATATTGAAAAAGAAAACAAAAATACGAAATGAGTTTACATATAAATATCGATATCTATAGAAAGAAGATAAAAAGTTATGACTTTTGGTATATTGATTTTTTTCGATAAAAAACATGGCCTAAGAAAAATTAAATGAAAAACATAGATTGATTTTTTAGTGTAACCCGATGTATGTGAGTTCAATTTACATATCTATAACCATTTCCTCGGGCGCTGATCATTATGATTTCCGACGCTCATGATTGTGTAATACTTGGTTCCTGGTATGCATTAAAAATTTTAATTTATTGATGTTTATAGAGCAACTCAACGAGTTGGAAGCCCCAAACTCGTCAAGTAGAGACTATTAGGTCCGCGGGTTGAGAAACCTCCTCGACGAGTTCTGAGGCCTCAACTCGACGAGTAGGCCGACAGATATGAAACCCTAATTTCTGAGTTGCACCTTATTTAAACATCTTAGACCTTTCATGTTGGCCTCATTTCTAGCATCTAAGTCCCAAATCCTAAATCTCGAAAACTCTAAAGCCATTTAAGTGTTTGTGAGCTATTTTTTAGTGTTTTGGTGTGTATTTGAAGCTATTGGAAGAAGGAAGAGCTTAGAGACACAAGAACAAGCATATAGATCCAAAATCCTTGCGTCATCCATGTCACTTTTCTGGTATAAAGCCTGAACCTTGCCTTGTAGTTGATTAGATCTTCTTTTAGGGTTATTTTGATTGTTCTTGGTCCAAATGACATGGTTCTTGGAATTTGGACGTCCTAAATAGAGAATACTTCAGATCTAGGGCCTTAAGAGGTTTTCATTGCATAAAGGTGCCAACTTTATGGCAATGGAAGTCCCATGCAACCTTTATACCATCATTTTAGCCTTTGGAGCATCTAATGGCCATGCATGTAGAGAAAGTTGGGACTTTACATGATCTTCTTGTCCCTAGAGTCCAGATATATGACCTCATGGTCTACCTTGTAGTTTTGGTGATGATGGGATTAACACTTTGGCCTTTTTGGTTAGGGTTTGCGCTTAACCCATTTAGGAAAGGTATTAATGGGTAAAGTTGGAAACTTTACCCTTCTAGAGCCATTTCTAGTTGAGATCTGAAGTATAGGGTCTAGGTCTGAAGAGTATTTGGCTTAATAAGTAAGATTGGGCTAACAAACAGAGGAACTCGACGAGTTCAAGGATAGAGTCTACGAGTTGAATGGAAGTGTCTTGATTCTGTGATAGGGAAGAACTCGATGAGTTCATTGAAGAACTCGATGACTTGGTTCGCGAAATCACAATTCTATGATTCATGGGAACTCAGTGAGTTGAAGGTAAACTCGAAAAGTTGAGTCAACTGGAAGCGTTGACTTTGACTTTGACCTTGACTAGACTTTGACCATAGTTGACCCTAAGGGGTTATGGGTATGAAATTATATCTAAAGGGTTGTTTTGATTCAGGGAGTGAGTAGAGCTGATTTCGGAGCAGAGACATTTCAGCTAGCATCCCACATTTGAGGTGAGTTTCCTCCTGGACTAACGGGTTAAAGGCACAATTTTGGCCCGTATATGTATTTTAGTATGTTCTGGACTAAGGTCCGATGCCAACGAGGGCATGATGTAGGTTTATATGTTTCATATTTCAATCTAATATCAGGTAGTGCCTGATATAGTGTAACAACCCAAAGTTGTTCATCGCCGAAAACCCATTCTACCCGTATAACTCGTCGGAGATCGAAATGTCCTGATATCGTTTTTGGGCTTGGTTAACTAAAATTATATGTTTATTATCATTCAATGAGGGTCCAAATCATTTAGGAACTCATGAATTTAGCCCAAAACATTTATTTCATAAGTTTTAGAAATATCCTCGTCGGATGACGGAAACTCAATCGGGTGCGACCTAAAGCTTCGTTTAAGGCCGGTATCGGGTAGAATTCCACCGTGTCCAAGTTTTAGGAACTATATAAACGTTTTTAACCTATCATCTGAAGCTTTTTCCTTCTCTCTCTACTCTCTCTCTAACCTCTCTCCTAAATCCAAAGATTAAGGGTCCAAAACTCAATTTTAAGGCCTCAAATCCTTAAGGTACCTTCCTAGCCTTAATCTATAGCATATTTGGCTTCCAAATTTGATATTTAATCATGAAATTGGACATCATATGTGAGTTTACGGCCCAGGAGGCTGCCTAGGCCGTAAACACCATTTTGAAGGGTTTTTAGCCCTTAAACTCCTTCCTAAGCTCATTTGGACTTTAGATATGGCTAAGGGACTTCAAGATATGGACTTAGAACATTTAAAACGTTGATTTTGAGTCATTTGAAGGAGTTTACGGCCAAGGCATAAGCTTGGGCCGTAAACTCATGTAAATGGGGTTTTTCATGCCCTTAAACCCTTCCAAATCACTAGTATGGCTTAGATATGAATTATAGAACCTTGGTTTTAGCATTTGGACACTTGAAACATGAAATTTGGGGGACTTATGTGAGTATACGGCCAAGGCATGTGCTTGGGCCGTAAACTCCTCAAAACTTGGCATAAATTCAATTCTAAGGTGTTAGAAAGCCATCCAACACCACCAAAAGCCTTGGAATAAATCAATGGACCAACCAAAAATAGTTTGAGGGCCTTAAACAAACTATTTGTGGGATTTTTAAGAGTTTACGGCCAAGGCTTGTTCTTGGGCCGTAAACTCCATGATTCTTGGTGTTAGAATGCAAACTAAACACCCTTAAGGCCCTTAGATGAATTTTAGAAGTCCTTCCATGCAAGTTTTAGACCTTGAAACATCTTGTAGCACCCTATAGATGAGTTTACGACCATGAGGGGGTCTCATGGGCCGTAAAATCCATAAACTCCTCAAATGTCCCTTGCAAACTCATAATAGGCCTTGAAATAATTCTATTAATCACTTGTGATTTGTTCTAGCTCCATTTAACATCATTTTCTTGGAAAAATAGGAGTTTACAGCCATGGAGCCATGCTAGGCCGTAAACTCCCATAAGTGGGTCTATTTTATGTTTTAAAATCCTTTCAAGTCCTTAAACCAAGTCTAGAAATTATTCCCTAAGTGTATGAAGTCATTTAGCACCTTAAACCACACCCACCATGAGTTTACGGCTGTAAACTCATGAGGAATGGGTGTTTTAGACCAAAACTCTTCTATTAGTTTACTCATGGGGAGTAAACTCAAGTCCCAAGTCCCCAGTGTCATTTCACGTCCTTAAACGCCACCCGGGTCCCTCCAAACACTTGTATCGGAGTGTTTTCGCGACTTGAAGCAAGTGTCCCTATCATATGAATAAACTAAGTCCTAATTAGATACCAATGTATATCTTAACATTATAATTAGGAACCTCGTGTATTTACAAGCCCCGGATCAACTCTTAGCATCCAAATCGTCACATTTCTCGCCCGGTGAGTTCATACCCCTACACCTTTTTCACTGTTTTTAACTGTTTTCAGGGGGGAATACAAGCAAACCATAACTGTTTTCAAACCATAACATTTATGTGTTTCAAATAATATCTGGCAAACTTATAAACTCTTTTACTCCTTATGTATTATGTTGAGCATAAGGAATGATTTATCGATTACAACTAAATGGATTTTAGTTAAGAAAATAATCACACTAATCAAATTATTATGGGAATAATTTGGGGTTCTATGTTTCTCTTTATATCATGTACCGATATCTGTATTAAGTTATTAGATAAACTATGTCTAATTCAGTTTATCTCCGTATCATTGAATGTTTTGCCAGATAATTTCATAGTATGTAACCATTTTCACTGTATCATGTCTTGAAATCTTTGTATGTTTGGTATCGTATGAGAATCCTGTGAATAGTTTAATACTAGCTTGTGAGATAGTCACTACCCTTTATGGATGATCAAGTAAATCCTCTCCGGAAGTGTAACCAGAGTCTCCTGGAGGGAGAGCGAGGAATTTGTGAATAGATCTATTCGGGACTGACAATCCTACACCTTAACTGCTAGCTACAGTTAGGCGGGCACGCCTGGGGTGACAAATTCTGTATATCATTCGACGTCTGACTAAAGTCAAGGAGGTCTCGTTGTCATATCAGTATGGTTACCCGACTCACAATACGTATTAATATAAACTTATTCATAGCTAGGATTTTGTTTAGAATCTATATCTTGTTCGGGATGATAATCCCACGGTCTTGTATCTATATCTCGTTCGGGATGGTAATCCCATGGTTTTATGTCTATATCTTATTCGGGATGATAATCCCATGATATTGTGTCTATATCTCGTTCGGGATGGTAATCCCATGGTTTTGAAGCCAAATCTTATACGGGATGATAATCCCATGATTTTATCAATCTATCATATATCTAGTTTCGGGATAGTGATCCTATGGTTTATCAAGCTATCTTGTATCTATTTTCGGGATAGTGATCCCATGGTCTTTATCAAATTATCTATAAACTGGTTCGGGATGTTAGTCCCAAGGTTTTCAAAATACTTTCTATATACAGTTTGTCTAAATTATAGTTTTGTATATTAAACTATACTATGTGTTATTTAATCAATCTTACATTTAGGAAAATATGGGATTTTCCTGGGGTTAACTTATATCTGTAACAGAACTGTAACAAAAGATAACTTAACTACTTTACATAAGAAAATATGGGATTTTCTTGGATATCAAACCTTTTCAGAAAACTAAAGGAAACCGAAACATTTTCACAAAACAAAACCGCTTATGAACTCACCAGCTTTATGCTGATTTTCAAACTGCTTGTATTCTCAGGTCCAAGTTAGACAGGTACCCGGCGATATCTTTTGGTGAAGACGGAGTGCTCTGAAAACTCGTCTCTTTTGTTCATATGATATATGTATAACTTTTGTACAATTTACTTTTGAACCAAATGTAAACTTTCATATATATATGTAATGTAATGGTTGTTTACTGTGATTACTATGTACATTGGATTTGATACTCAACATGGAGTCAACCCCGGAAACGTTTCCGCCTTTGGTTTTCGGGGTGTGACATATAGGTCTATATGTTTCCGAATTTAGATCCGATGTCGGGCAATGCCTGAGGAATGTTTGTATGCTAGATGTCTTCGTGATTCTTGCATGTGTCTGCATTGTATGTTTCCGAATATTAGTCTGATGTCGGGCCGGGCCCGAGGAATGTTTTTATGTTTATGTTAAGTGATTAGTTATGTGTATATCTTGATATGTTTATATGTATATCGAGCTTTACTCGATGTCGGGCGAGGCCCGATGATAGGGAGGGGCCCATGATATGTTTATATGACATTATGAGATTATATGTATGGTATGTGGTAGTTTGGGGAGACTCACTAAGCTTCGTGCTTATAGTTTTTAGTTTTGGTTTCAGGTACTTTGTGACAACCCATTATTTTCATTATTGTAAAAGTCGAACTAAAGTCAAACTTCTTATTTTGATCTATCTTATTTAAAGTAGATTTAAATTCTAGATTGGTTCAAAAACCATTAATTAGAAGTGTTGCTATAAGTGAATTACATGGAACCGAGAACCTTCATCTGAGCCGCAAACCATCGCAAAAGCTTGAGACTTCGGACCGCAAACGGTTCATAGCCGCAAACGGTTTGCAACCGCAAACGAGGTGTAAGGCGGAGAACCCACTCCTTGGACCGCAAACTCTGGTCTTATCCCTTCGGTGTAAACCAACGAAAGTCGCCCATCAGTTTTGACCCTATATAAGGACCGAACCGTGAACCCCTCCTCACTTCTTCATTTCCATCCAAAAACCCACCCTCCCACTCTAAAGAACACCAACCGAAAACACCTTTTCTCTCTCAACTATCATCCTTCGATCCTTTGAATCTTCTTAGGATCTTGATTGGATCTTTAAGTGTTCTTCATTCATCAAGATCATTGGGCCGTAAACCCCTGCATCTCCTTCATATCTTCAAGAACACTCAACCGTAAACCCTTGAATCTCCTTCATATTTTCAAGAGCATTCAACTACAAACCCAAGAACACCAAGATCTTCTTGGGTCGTAAACTCCAAGGCTGGCCTTGAATCCCTAACAGTCTTCCATTTTGCTTCTAACACTCTTATTTGTAAGTTAAACTTACAAAGTAGTCGATTTCCTTAATGTATCTACGATTCTATACACTAATTGTATACATATATATCGAGTGAAATGCATTTTAGGACTTGTTTTGTCTCGGGATCTAACTTGTGGAAACAATCTTCCTATATCGAACATCCAAACGAATCACTCACTTAAGGTGAGTTCATACCCCTACAATTTACCTTTTTAAATGCTTTTAGGGGGGATATAAGTAGAACACAATTGAATTGTGTTAACTCTTACTTGTGAAAACAAACAAACAAAGGATTTCTTATGCTTATAATTGTTGTTAAAATCATTTTAAAAACTCTTTTAAACTATTTTAGATTGTTGTTTATTATCAAAATCATATTCATTTATATATTTATGTATAAGTATGCTTTAACAAACTTAGTACTATTGCTAAATACCTTGACTCCTGTTCCTTGTTTGTTTGTGGGCTTAGGGTAGGATCACTAGTCCGACTGTCGGCTAAATCATAGTTATACATGCTAATTATATACATGAATATTAAACCCCATTTTTAAAGAACATACTTAACTCAGTTGCATATGTTAAGGAATTGAGTCTTTTCTACAAATCATTTACAATTCAAACCAAACATACTAGTCAACTATAGTAGGTATAGTTTCGAGGATTAATACATACTATTTTCTAGAACAGAGAAACAATACATGAATCAACACATGCATACTATTACTATTCATTACAAAGTATACTATTCATTTACAAGAACAAAAAGGAACTTGCATACTGTAACAAGAACAAGATAACTAGAATGTGAGATATTATTCTGTGGCATAGAAATATTCTTGCTAAGTCAGGTTTTGTAAGTAGAGTCTCCTGGAAGGAGAGCGTGAGTTTGTGTATAGATCTATACGGGATTGACCATCCCACACCTTGATGCTAGCTGAAGTGGGACCTGTAGGTCCACGGGTGACAAATGTCATATCATTTTCGACGCCTTAAGAACGTCGTGTTTTATGCTAGTCAATCAAGCATGGTTATAACCTAATCACATTTTAATCTTAATTAACCAGTTTGGTTACAAGGCAATTAATGCATCAATAGTGTATTTTACACAATTCTACTGTAACCTTCATTTTCCATTACATTCATGCAGTGATATTCTCACATGAGAAATGCATACTATTTTTCTAGTAAAGATGGTTTACAAATATGGCAAACATACATTTTATACTATTTCAAGTACAAACATACATTTTATACTATTTCAAGTACAAACATACATTTTTACACTATTACAATAGAACAAACATACAAAACAGTCGGGTCTTGAGTAAAAGACTACTTTTCTTTTTAAAGGAAAATATAAGATTTTCTGGGAAGTATAATAACATTTTCACTAAACAAATACAAACATTTTAATGGAACAAACGCATACATTTGACAATAAATACTTATGAACATACCAACTTAAATGTTGATACTCTCTTTCAAAATAACTTGTATTCTCATGGAACCATTAGACAGGTACACTGGATCAGGTTTTGATAAAGACAGAGCATGTTCAAGACTTGTCTTTTATTTTGTTATACATTTTTGGTGTCTTACAACTATACAAAAGAACACACACGTATTAACTATTCTAGTAATGCAATGGATGTTGTTGCTTGTTTTACTATTGTGGATTATTATGATACTATACATGACGTCCTCCTCCCCCGAATGTTTCCGCAATCTCGGTTTGGGGTGTGGCATACTTCCGGTAGCAAGGGGAAGAGCTTAGGATGACTACATTACACACACCATGATACTTTATCCTGGGATGTTTACTCTGATATATTTGACAGATATTTTGATAAGAGATACTATTACTTATGTTTTGATGAGATGATTTTGATAACTATGGTTTTATTTAATAATTAAAAATGAAAATTTTGGTCGTGATTTTTGGAATGTTACAAGTTGTTATCGGAGCCTTGGCTTGAGGGATTCGAGCACACTCTCAGGTGTGTCTGAACTCAAACTGATGACTTGGTATAAAAATTTTCTATAGAAAATCATTTTTGTAAAAAGGATTTTGAAAAAAGAGAAAAAGGTGTGGTGCATGCAATCAGCCGAGCTCAAGTAAGTTCTCCTAAATTACCCATGCACATTTATGTTATGAAGTGAATTATGAATATGTGAATTGCATGCTAGATTAGGGCTAAGGATCTAGAAAGGATGCCTTGTATGCCTACTGTATGAGCTTATTGAACTGCATGCTAGTACGATTAGTCAGTGATATAATGGCCTGAATAGGATATCCTTGATTATGGTTACTTAATGCTCGAATATGTCTTGCTTTGTGCTTTTAGGAGTTCTAGTTATCTTTAACTAACTAGTAAATGAATACGCTAAGTTACATATTATAAGGAAGAAATAATTTCAGAAGGTTAGGTTTACCCTTATTTTGCAGCTCTTGTTTGAGTCCAACCGTTGTAGGGAGAGACCTCTTATTCGAAGAATTATCTAGTCTTAGTAATATGTAATGGTATTCACGAGCTATTTAGGGAAAGGTGGTAGGGACTTCTTCTGCGACTGATGGCGGAGAGTGGGATGGAGATTACCCTAGGCCAAGCCTAGGATGAGATTAGCACGGAAAGTAGTAGTAGTGAAAGGGACTTGGTGGAGTCAAGGCAGTCTTGAGGAAAGTACGGATAGATGTGGAAGGTAGTATAGGCCCGTACTACTAAAAGCATAGGATCCATATTCGAATCAAGGAAGGTGGAGATGAACCCAGGGAACTTATAGTGTGTGAGATCCCTCGAGTTATGATGAGTATTCTGATGATTTTTATGGTGTATTTTCAGTATGGTGACACTACGCACTAGACCAATTGGCAGTTCTAGCGCCGGCAAAGGATCAGGCTCGAGCTTTGGAGTCTGGCAGCTTGACGACCATATGAGGGAGTTCATCTCATCTAAGATTACGCGAAATATCATTGATTAGACTCCTATGATCTTCGGCATGGTCAATGAGGGCATTCTGGAGATTGTGGATGAGAGATTCGGTGCATTACGTACCAAGATGGCGGCCATGATGGGGGCAGCACGATGACATTCAGGGAGTTTCGAGCTTGTGGAGCTCCACACTACTATGGGGCTAGGGACCCCATTGCTAGCAGCAGGTGGTTGGCAGATGTCACCAACGTGTTTCGCACTAGCCGTTGTCCCGAGGGAGACAAGGTCTCACTTGCTTCCTGCCTTCTGAAGGATAGGGCGTGTGATTGGTGGGAGGAGGTTGGACATGTTATAGGTGACTTTACGACAAGGTTCAGGGTCGATTTCACACCTGTGATTGAGGTGCAGCAGCTTGTGCGGGAGTTTCAGGACCTCCAACGGATGATTGAGATGGTAACTGAGATCACCACCATGTTCAGGGAGAGGGCCCTTCTTGTTCCATAGTATGTGGTGGACAATAAGATGAAAAAGGCACAATGCCATGAGACGCTGCGGAGTTATATACAACAGTTTATTGGCCGCTCCAGCTGCAAGGCACTGAAGTATATGATAGCGAGGTTCGGGAGAAGGAGCTGGATTTAGAGATGGAGAAGAAGAGGAAACCAAAAGGTGTTCGGATAGGGAGCTCGGGCAAAAATCCCAAGGTATCGAATCACAGATCGATGGGCCAGCGGGGCAACAACCGTTGTGGCAAGTTTGGCAAGATACACGAGGGGGCATATAGGGCAGGTAGTTCGGGCTACTTTAAGTGCGGCCGAACTGTTCATGTCAGAAGGCATTGTACTACTACCACCACATGGACATTATCTGATCTGATTTGCTTTCAGTGCAATCAGAGAGGCCACAAGAGCTCCCAGTGTCCGAGTTTAGTAGCAGCAGGACAGGTGTCGGCACCCGCTCCTACAACACTGAGGACTACCGATGGCCGTCAGGGCTGGACAAAGGCGCCTACAACGATGAGTAGGGCTTTTCAGCTGACTGCGGAGGAGGCATGTGTAGCTCCCGATGTTGTGACGGGTATGTATCTTCTCCTTATCTCTTTATTTATATTGATTATTGCTCATGTTTATGTGTTTTATTATAGGATCGTTCCTTGTGAATGGTATATCTGCTCTGGTATTATTTGACTCGAGGGCTACCTAATCTTTTGTATGGCTCTCACGGAGCAAGCGATTTATTGGAGCTCCAGGAGAGTTAAGCTGTCCACTTGATGTAGAGATAGCGGATGATAAGACCGTTCAGGTTGCGAGGGTTCACCGGGGATGTACACTGCAGTTGTTTGATGACACTACTAGAAAATAGACCTTTAATGACGCTTTTTACGACACGCGCTGATTAATGATACACAAAAGGACGTGCCCTTAAAATAGTGTCATCTCTTCAAAAAAAATTAGGATTTACGTCACGCATTACTGCGTGCCCTTAATTTAGTGTCTCAAGAAAAAAAAATTAAAAACACGGAGGGCGCTTTATCTTAAATGCGCGTCGTGTTTACCTATCGCTTTATAATTTTAATGAAACGCGCTTTTAGTAGACAAGGGGGAAACGAAATCCACAAAATTTTGAAAACCCGCCTTGTTTTTTCTATCTTCTATCTATCTTTCATCCTTGCAATCAACTCTCCTCTCTCTGATACTCTCTCCTCTAGATCTCCCTTCATTCTCTACCTC
The DNA here is from genome assembly GCF_051521515.1 of Lactuca serriola. Lineage (NCBI taxonomy): Eukaryota > Viridiplantae > Streptophyta > Magnoliopsida > Asterales > Asteraceae > Lactuca > Lactuca serriola. The sequence goes on along the minus strand of NC_136408.1, from coordinate 142,993,840 downwards.
CCGTCTCTCTGTAAACCCTAAGCCATCGCCACCTCCCTTCTCTCTAGCACGTGCTAGGCCAGGGTTTTAGTAGATATTGGGGAAAATGAAATCCCCAAAATTTTGAAAACCCGCTTCTTTTTTATCCTCCATTTTTGTTTCCCTCTTGCTCTAGTTATGATGCTTCCTTCCTTCCCCCTCCTAAAGTTAAAGCTCTAGAAATCATGGTTTTCGATTAGGAATCGGTAGCGAAGCATGATAAAATGGAGATGAATCATGTACCTTTGAAGGCGAAGATCTTGAAGGAAAACATCATACACATCCTTCCGTTTGTGTTCTTTTCCATGGCGAAGAAAAAAGAACTAAGGTTTGTTTCCCAAATTCAAAATTAACGCTAATTGCTTCTTAAACTGCATGTTATTTTACAGTTTTTTTGGGTGATTTACAGCCGACGAATTCTAACGATTTTCATTTATTGTGCACATGTTTTCGAATTCTAACGATTTTCATTTATTGTGCAGATGTTGAGCGATTTTATCAAATGTGCGATCGAGGCGTGTATTAGGTTTTCGTTCTTTCCTACCGCTTCCGTGAAATCTCCACTGGGGATCGATCGGCACTTGTTATCTAACAACACACTGACAAACACCACCGAAGATGGCTTCAATTCCTCCGCTTATCGATCCTCTATCTTCTTCCCTACTCTGTTCTATAACCACTTTCGTCCCCGCCACCGCCTTCTTCCACCGTTCGTGTCTAACCTCATCTCCTCCAGTGCTCGTCGCTACGCTTTCTTCTCCTTTCCGCCTTACAGATCCTCGCAGACCATTGCTCATCGTCGTTGTAGCTACCACTTTGATGTCCAATTTCGTGCAGGTACAACTCTTCTCAGTGTAATTTGTGATTTTAGGTTCGGATAAATTTCTTTGTAGATCAGTCCGTAATACGTGTTGTTACCCTTTTCGGACATTTGAAAATAGACGTGATCATGAAACAGGAGCTAAATTTGTTGTTACCCTAAGCATCGCCTCGACAGAAATGGAAGAACAAAGTGATTCGCTAAATTTGTTTTTCAGTTCATATTGATCGCTAATTTTGTCCCAATCCTTCCAATTCGATGTTCCAGATCAGTTTTATATTCGAATTGGTAACTAGTATGGTAAGAATTTTGTCCCAATCCTTCCAATTCGATGTTCCAGATCACCCCTGCTTCTGATTTTTTTAGCTTCCTGGTCAGGCTGACTCATAGAATTATTCCCCACAAACCCTTTGACTTCCGAAACATCACCCCCATCCTTGTTCTTTCCCATAACCTTGTTACTTTTCCAACTTTGCCCCTATTCAATCTTTGAATGATTAGACTTTCCTTTCATTGGCTGAATATTCCCATAATACCCCTGCCCATTTTTACCTCCTGTCTTCCCACCTCTATCAAAACTAAATTCCAAATTTTCGTGATTATTCCCATTATACCCCTGATAGCGAATTCCAGTAGAAGCCCTAGAATTTCCAATTTTCGGATAATTCCCTTTTTGCCCCTGCTTGCGGTTTCCAGCAAAAACCCCTGAACCTTCATTTTTCAAGAAATTCCCTTGATGCCCCTGACTCGAAAACTATTTTTTCCCCCCTGTAGCTTCTTTTGAAAAAAAATTTCCATTATTTCCTTTGGTTTTCTTCACCACATCAATGCCTAACTAAATTGGCTATGTTTCTTGTTCTTTTTCTTAACCAAAGTTTATCAACTTTGTGAATATTATTCTGACTTGTTTTGATATTTATTTTTGATATTTTGTTCTTAATGTTGGTTCTAACTTCTATTTTTTTTTCTTTTTTTTTAAACAGTTATAAGGGACCTGAATAGGGGTTTTCTGAATTTGTAGTGATGGCTGCAGACACTGAAGATTTTGAAATGATTTCCCATATTCCATTCCTTACTAAATATAAGGTATGTTTCTAATATTTTTGTTCCTTCAAAAAAAGAATTGGGGAGAGCATGTGGAGTTAAAAAATCGGTGTTTTCTTGTTCGTTGACCAGCATTGAAAGAAGTCAACAAAATCCCAAATCCAGCAACTCAAGGTTTACTTTATTATCTTCTCATAATCTTTAATCTAATTACACACTATCAGATCAATGTTTTTTCAACAATTTCTTCTTTTACATTGTCTTCTACAAGTTACTGTTATGCTACTGTTTAGCATGATACAACCAAGGATTGTATTATGTTGAAGATTATTCGTGTTCTTCCTCGTGCTGTTCCTAGCTGTCAAGTGAAAGCAAACTCCTCAACATGGGAGGCATCGGGTGAGACATTAAACAACATTGACCATGAAGCAATGGCTGTTGACCCTGCACTTGTATTAACCATCCAGGTTGGCAGTTGTCACTAAAACGATGATGTTTATTATTGTGGTAAAATGTTTTGGTTTAACTTTACTGAATTATTATTATTCAGGTTATGTTGACTGACTTTGGGGTAGCAAAGCAATTTGATGAAAGCACAAGGTTAAATTCCATGTGTGGGACATTAGAATATATGACACCTGATATTGTATAAGGGAGGGGCCATGATAAGGCCGCTGATTGGTGGAGTGTTGGAATTTTAATGTATGAAATGCTTTCTGGAAAGGTTGGTGTGCTGTCACCCTTAATTACTTTTAATAAATCACTATTAAATTCCCATTACTTTTAGCGTGAGGGTAATAATGTAATTTTGTTCGACATTGTATCTTTGCAGCCTTCGTTTAGAGGTGGAAACAGACAGAAGATTCAGGAGAAAATAGTGAAGGACAAGATAAAGCTTCCAGGATTCTTGTCAAGTGAAGCACATTCGCTTTTGAAAGGGGTAATTTTGTAATTTGTAATACTATATGCATGTGTTATAGTTGTTGGTTAATATTATATGCATGGGAATACAACAATTTCTGTTTTGAGCTTCTCACCTGATGGAGAGGTACAACCGTTCATGCTATTTTAATACATGATGAAACAGAAACACTGCAAGTTTTTTAATTAATTTTTAATATATATATATATATATATATATATATATATATATATATATATATATATATATATATATGGTAGGGGTTGATAGCTTTCTCTTAGCTTGGTTGAATGATAAGATGGTGATCATTGGGATCCATGTGATCAGAATTTCCCTGGTGCTCCAACATTTTTGCCAGGTAAACCCATCTGGCCAGACCTCTGCATTGCCTCCTACAAGGTATGTTACTTGTTATTATGATTTATGATTCTGAGGGTATTTAGGTCATTTACTCAGAATTTTGCGTTTTCAACTTTACAGGTAGATCACACTTGCTTGGCTAAACGTTATTCTGTATGCTTTCAAACTTGTCTTCTTCCTGAATTCTTTTTCTTTGTAAGTTTAGCCTTATTGTTTTCTTCAATTAAGTGTTGTCTGGAGAGTGTTGTATGAACAATAATAAATCAACATTTTTTTCCTTCTTTTTCTTGTATGAACAATACATAGTCATAGTTTGACTTAATTAGTTGCTTATTTTGTTCATTAGTTGCTTTTTTTCTAGCTTGTTATAGTCACTGATTGGTTTCTTGTTATGCTTAAATCTTAACAGCTATCATGGCAACCTTCAACAGTAGTTTTGGACCGGCACCTTCTTGCAAAAGATATCGTGTACATGTTCTTCTGCTACTATTGTGGATTCGGGAACATCCTTGCTTACTGGTCCAACTGTATGTATCTCACATGAAGCTTCTGTTAGAATTATTAATCTTAGAGATTTCAAGTTTTTCATATTTCTTGTATCTAATTAGTTTGTAAATTTCCGTTACAACTTTTATTGATTTGTTTTATCTTTCCATGGAACGATTATTTGTATGACATTATATTTTGTGCAATGGATTGTATTTTTGTATATGATATTTTTTTTATTAAGAGACATTAAATGAAAATTTAATTTGAAAATTAATAAATCTATAAATAATATTTTTTTAAACATATAAAATTATGATACGCAAAAATGTGTGTCATCTTCATTTATGATATGGCCTTTCTTGACAGGGGCTTTCTTGATACGCATTGCGTGTCATTAACACGCGCGTCGTAAGGTTACGACACGCGAATGCGTGTCGTCTTGCTTTATGACAGGGCCTTCCTTGATACGCATTGCGTGTCGTAAACGCGCGTCGTAATTGCACTTCCTAAATGAGCGTCGTAATTGCACGTCCTAAATGAGCGTCGTAAATGCGCGTCGTCTATAGATGACGCGCAAAAGCGCGTCGTCTCTCTTTATGACAGGGCCTTCCTTGACGCGCATTTGCGCGTCGTCTGGGCGTTTTACGACGCGCAATGAGTGTCGTAAAAGGCAGTTTTTCTAGTAGTGTGAGCAATTTTCCATGGATTTAGTTCCTATTCCCCTACGAGGGAATAATGTTATCGTGGGTATGGACTGGTTGAGCCCCAATGGGGCGGTGATCGACTGTGAGCAGCAACTAGTACGAGTTAAGACCCCAAGTGGGGGAGGGTTGGTGATTCAGGGCGAGAGGCCGCATCATGGGCCGACTTTATGGTCAGCAGCTAGAGCTAGGAGCCACCTTAAGAAAGGTTGCATAAGTTATGTCGCCTATGTTATGTATACCTAGGATAAGGGTAAGGCAACCGTGGATGATGTACCGATCGTATGCGAGTACCCAGACGTGTTCCCAGAGGACTTGCCTGGGGTACCTCCGGAGAGACAGGTAGAGTTCAAGATTAAACTAGTTCCTGGTGTGGCTCCGATAGCCATGGCACCATATCGGTTGGCTCCTCCCGAGATGCAGGAGTTGTCTACACAGCTGCAAGAGCTGTTAGACAAGGGATTTATCAAGCCAAACAGTTCGCCATCAAGAGCCCTGATCCTGTTTGTGAAGAAGCAGGACGGGTCACATCGGATGTGTATAGATTAGTTGGAGCTGAATAAGGTAACGGTGAAGAACCGATATCCCCTCCCGAGGATTGACGATTTATTTGACTAGCTTCAGGGCACATCAAGGTTCTCCAAGATTGATCTCCGATCAGGTTATCACCAGATGTGAGTCAGGGACGACAATGTGTAGAAGACAACCTTTTGGACTCTCTATGGTCATTATGAGTTTGTGGTGATGCCGTTTGGGCTCACCAATGCTCCTGCCACATTCATCGATCTCATGAATCGCATGTACAGATCGATGTTGGACCAGTCTGTGATAGTCTTCATCGATGATATCTTGGTTTACTCAAAGACTCAAGAGCATCACAAGGAGCACCTGATGGAGGTGTTGGAGACACTGAGGATGGATATAATTTTCGCAAAGTTCTCCAAGTGCGAGTTCTAGTTGCACGAGGTGCAGTTTTTGGTGCATATTGTCAACCAAAAGGGTATTCTGGTCGATCCGGCCAAGGTAGAGGCCGTGATGCAGTGGGAGGTTCCGAGGTCTCCATCTGAGATTCAGAGTTTTCTTGTTTTGGCGGGTTATTTTTAGAGATTCATCTAGGATTTCTCCATGATTGTTGTTCCATTGAACCAAATGACCAAGAAGTCGGTGATATTCGGTTGGGGGCCTGAGAATCAAGTGGCTTTCAAGAATCACAGATAACGGTTGTGTGTGGCACCGATTCTGACCTTGCCAGAGGGCATTGAAGATTTCGTGGTTTACTGTGACGCTTTGATCACAGGAATGGGTGCAGTGCTGATGCAGTGGTGTCGCATGATTGCGTACACCTCGAGGCAGCTGAAGCCTCATGAGTCGAACTATTCGACGCATGATCTGATGTTGGGGGCTGCAGTTTTCACTCTCAAGATTTGGCGACACTACCTCAATAGGGTTCGTTGTACCATTTACACAGACCACAAGAGCTTGAGGTACCTGATAGATCAGCTAAATCTGAATATGAGGCAACGTCGTTGGTTGCACGTGGTAAAGGATTACGACTGTGAGATCCTTTATCACTCGGGGAAGGCAATGTGGTGGCCAATGCTCTTAGCCGGAAGGCGGTTGTAGCTCTGATCCAAGACATATGCCTAAGGATGACAGTGATTACTCCGTTGTAGGAACAAATTCGGGGGGCGCGGGTCAAGGGACTGAAGGAGGAGTGCCGGAAGTGTGAGCGGATCATAGGCCAGGTGGCCTCATTCAATTATTACAGCCGTGGGTTATTAACCTTGCATCGGAGGTTCTGGGTTCCTTACTAGGGCGGGGTGTGCCAGGTTCTGATGGAGGAGGCCCACAAGTCTAGGTTCTCCATTCATCCCGGGGCGACGAAGACGTATTAGAATCTTCGCCCTGATTATTGGTGGCCCTGCATGAAGCGAGACATAGCATGGTATGTGGAGTAGTGCTTGACTTGCAGGTAAGTTAAGGACGAATAACAGCGACCTCATGGCAAGATGCAGTCGTTGGATATTACTGTGTGGAAATGGGAAGATATCACTATGGATTTCATCACGAAGCTTCCCAAGACCGCATGTGGAGTGGATTCGATTTGGGTCATTACGGATCCGTTGGACAAGAGTGCTCATTTCATCCCGATCCAAGGGAGTATATCGGCTGAGCAGCTAGCCGAGATCTATGTACGTGAGGTGGTGGAACGTCATGGAGTGTCGATGTCGGTTGTGTCAGATTGAGATGTTCGTTTCACGTCTAGGTTTTGGGAGCGTTTTAATGGCGAGATGGGTACTCATCTTCACTTCAGAACTACTTTTCACCCTCAGACTGATGGGCAGAGTGAGAGGACGATCCAGACTCTTGAGGATATGTTGAACGCATGTGTATTGGATTTCGGCGGTAGTTGGGATACATATCTTCCGTTAGCGGAATTTTCCTATAAGAATAGTTATCATGCCAGTATAGATCCACCTTCCTTCGAGATGATCTAAGGGAGGAAGTGTAGGACCCCAATCTATTCGGGTGACGTTGAGTCATGGGGAGTACTAAGGTGGTACTCAAGACCACTGACAAGATCCAGCAGGTCCGAAGCAGGCTCCAGAGTACTCAGAGTCGGTAGAAAAGCTATGCTGACAATCACCGATCAGATCTAGAGTTCCAGGTAAGGGATATGGTTCTCCTGAAGGTTTCACCTTGGAAAGGTATCATCCAGTTCATGAAGCGGGGAAATATGGGCCCCAGGTACATTAGTCAGTTTAGGGTTTTGGCTCAGGTAGGCCAGGTTGCATATCGATTGGATCTACCAGCTGACCTTAGTGAGATCCGTAGTACTTTTCATGTCTCCCAGCTGCGGAAGTGCTTAGTGGATGATTTTGTAGTTGTTTCTTTGGAGGATATCCAGGTGGATGATCACCTGAACTACATTTAGAGGCCAGTAACGATTCTGGATCGGAAGACGAAAACCTTGAGGAACAAGGTTGTACAGTTAGTGAAGGTGCAGTGGATGCACCACAAGGGGTCAGAGTGGACTTGGGAGCCCAAGGAAGAGATGAGAGAGCATTATCCTGAGTTATTTGATATAGCAGACTTCAAAGACGAATTCTAAGACAAGTAGGGGAGAATTGTAATGCCTCGTTATTGGTATGCATTTAAATTGATAATTTATTCATGTTTATAGAGCAACTCGATGAGTTGGTGTTAGGTTGCAAAGTGACGTTGGGATGTATTTGTGCTTTACCCACTTGTATTGTGTAATGAGTTTTCTTTCCTTTAAATAGGAAGTGAGTGACACTCATTTAAGTAATGATTATTTTGGAGTGTTAGAGTAGAGAGAGAATTTTTACAAGACCCATTTGTATGTTCTTTCTAGATCTAATAAGAGCTTAACAAGATTTATTTACTCCATGTGCTAATAGTTTACATGATGATTCACTAGATCTTTTCTAATTCCGCACAAGCCATCATAATCAACTCCACTACAATTAGTATCAGAGCGGCTGTTCTTGATTTGATCAAGAACTGATCCATGGTGGCAATCTTGATTTGGTGATTCTTCGTGTTCTTATTGATCTTCGTTATTAGAGGGTGTTGTGTGTTCTAGAAGTCGAATTTTTTCCTTGATTTGATCCATAATTCGACTTTCTCTCTCTATAATACTTGTTTTTACCACTTTCTCTCTCTAGAAAACCCAAGTTCATATTCAAAAGAAAAGAAGCAATTATGGAGAAATGGTTGATTCAGAATGAAAATTTTCTATACGAATACACTTCTTTTGAATCCATTCTTTATCACTTGACTGTCGGATTGCAAAGTGAAGATTCACTCATTTCAAATGGAGAAAAGAATGAGAAATAAGAATTCATTGGTCATCCAATTCATCAAACCAAAGATTTTTTTTGGTCGATTGATTACAACGTATCAAGAAAGATGAAGAAATAAGAGAAAAGGTGAAGTCATAAAATGAATTTTTCTTGCTGAATGTAAACCTAGAAGAAATAAACTTGAATATTATGCAAATTGTCGTGAAGCTCAAGAACACGTTCTCGATGATGATCATCGTGTTCTTGATGTTCATGATGTTCAAGAAAAAGGATTTCAAGTTGATTCTCATGATGAAATTTTTTTTTGGTCGATTGGAGTTCAATCGGTGATATTTTGTGTTATTGTGATTCGTTTGAAGGAATGATTCCTTATCGGAAGCCGGTGATCTAAGAAATTAACAAGTATCAAACTCCAAAAGATTTGATTAAACTCACAAATTTGAAGTTGTGGAAAGTGAGTTTGTTCATGAAATCAAGTCTTCAAGATGCAAAAAGATGAAAAAGAAAAAGAAGAAGATAAATCACAAAAACAAGCGGGTTTACTCACAAAAATCGTCAAATGTTGTGATGCCGAAATCCATGAAACAAATTTGGGTTCCAAAGCAACAATCGCCAAAGGTTGTAATGAATTTGAAGTCAAAACCCAGAAGTGTTGGTGGTTCTTTTGAATATGTTCTTGGATCGTTGAAGAACACGAAGAATGAGTTGTACATCACACATAGTAGGTGGTACAATGTTCAAATTGGAGATTTTATCGTTCCAACAAAAGAACCAAGATCTTCTAAATTTGATTCTTTCATTGAAAACAGAACTCGATTCGTCAAAAAGGTATCTTAAATACTCAAATGGATTCCAAAACGTCCATGATTTCGATTCGTATTTTATGTTTTTCATTTTTGATTGATTTGCCTCATTGTATCAAATCCGTTTGAAACCCCATTGATTGATCCAATTATTTTTGTTTAGATCAAAATCCTAAAAACCAAAATCAAATTCCAAAATCTTTTCACTGTTCATTCGAAAATTCTATGTTCATCAAGTCCAATTTTATTAATTCAATCATTGTTCATCTTGAGCCCAATCTTCAATCCAATATTTGTTACTGTTTATTAGTTCAAGTTCAAGACCATATATCGATAATATTACTGTTCATCAAATCAATTTTAAAGCAGATTAATTCCGAGTAGCATATGTTCGTTCTCATATAAGTCAAAATCGGGATCCTACCGTACACAGTTCTTCTAAACAAATTGAAGCTAAAATTCAGATCACTAACTTCCAATTCATTATCGATGTGTCTTTTGTGAATTTCAAAATTGGTTGGTATTATTTGGAAGGTGAATTCGAAATCAACAGTCAATTAGATTCGATTAAGGTTGATTGAAGTTGATGCAGTCGAATGAAATTGAACGAACTTGTTTGTTTGTCTTGGAGTCGATTTTTGTGAAGTTTGAATCAATTTCACATCTGTAATCGAAAAGTCAAACATGAGAAAAATTCAAAATCGTTTGCATCAAACAGGAATAGCTTTGGGTCGATTGATTTCGAAATCAAAATTGGTCGTTTTTGGTTGTTTGTTTCGAATGAGGTTGATTGTGGCTGGACAGAAAATGAAGGAGTTCATAATGTGGAAATCAATTGCAAAGGGTCAATGTTCGTTAGTTGTTCTTTGTATCGATTGGGAGGCGAATTTTGAAAAGCAAAAGTTGGAGTCGATAGTCGATAGTTGATAGTTGAGTTGGAACAACAGAAATTGGGTTCAATAGTTGATGATTAATGACGAACAGGAAGAGTAAGTGTCGATGATATCGATTTCACTTCTAATAAGAGCTTAACAAGATTTATTTACTCCATGTGTTCATAGTTTACATGATGATTCACTAGATCTTTTCTAATTCCGCACAAGCCATCATAATCAACTCCACTACAGTTCGAAGGCCCAAACTCATCGAGTAGAGATTATGAGGACCACGAGTTGAGAAACCTACTCGACGAGTTGGGAGGCCTCAACTCGACGAGTAGGCTGGCATATATGAAACCCTAATTTTTGGGGTTTGCACCCTATATAAATGTCTTAAACCTTTCATGTTGACCTCATTTCTAACCTCCAAGTTCCAAACCCTAAATCTCGAAAACCCTAAATCCATTTGAGTGTTTGTGAGCTATTTTTGAGTGTTTTGGTGTGTATTTGAAGCTATTGGAATAAGGAAGAGCTTGGAGACACAAGAAGGAGCATATAGATCCAGAATCCTTGTCTTATCCACGCCACTTTTCTCGTATAAAGCTTGAACCTTGCCTTGTAGTTGATTAAATCTTCTTTTAGGGTTATTTTGAGTGTTCTTGGTCCAAATGACATGGTTCTTGGGATTTGGACGTCCCAAATAGAGAATACTTCAGATCTAGGGCCTTAAGAGGTTTTCATGGCATAAAGGTGTCAACTTTATGGCCATGGAAGTCCCATGCAACCTTTAGGCAATCATTTTGGCCTTTGGAGCATCTAATGGCCATGTATGTAGAGAAAGCTGGGACTTTATGTGATCTTCTTGTCTCTAGAGTCCAAAACTATGACCTCATGGTCTACCTTGTAGTTTTGGTGATGTTAGGCTTAAGACTTTAGCCTTTTTGTCACACCCCAAAACCAAGAACGGCGGAAACGTTCAGGGGTGGAGGACGTCATGTGAAGTATCATAACAGTGTAAAGTAATAAACAAGAAACAACATCATCCATTGTATTAGAAGTAAAGTTTTAATACATGTGTGTTCTTATAGTAATATGACACCAAAATATGCAATCAAAATAAAAGAGGAGTCTTGTCTGTGCTCCGTCTTCTCAAAACCTGGCCATCGTACCTGTCTACTGGTGACCTGACAATACAAGTTATTTTGAAAGTGAGTATCATCATAAAGCTGGTGAATTCATAACTATTTTAGTGTCATTGCCCTATTTTGGAAAGCGATTATGAATGCCATGTAAATCTTTGAATGAAACATTTGAGATAAGTATGAAAACCCTAGAAAATCCCATATTTCCTATTAGTATAAGAGTAGTCTTCTACCAAGACCCGATTGTTTTGAAAGTAGCCTTCTACCAAGACCTGTGTGTTTTGAAAGTAGTCTTTTACCAAGACCTGTATGTTTTGAAAGTAGTCTTCTACCAAGACCTGTATGTTTTGCTGTAACAAAGATGGTTTTTTTCCCCTTTATGACTACTATTAAGAATATATAGTCTACCTCCTCGTGTATGTGAATGTATCACAAAATAAAAGTAATAAGGAAAATATAACCATAAAAGTATTATCCTTTTGCATTAGGATAAACATGACATCGTGACTGCCGAAATGTATAATCTTGAACATCCGTAGATTGTTCATTTTCCTCTGTAGCTGGCAGCAGGTTTAAGGAATGGTTAGTCCCGTAAAGGTACTCCTAATATAAGTATTAACCGTAGGCATCCGTAGATGTTCATTACCTATGTTGCTAACAGGTGGGTGCCGGAATGGTTAGTCCCGTAAAGTATCCTTTTGTACTAGGATCGACAGAACTAAACTACACGTATGATATGTAATAGTTTCTAGGTACAAGTATCCATGTAAGTGTATCCATGTAACATGTAATGCATAGTGTAGACTCATGAATGAACTGACTCTGGTGTAATTCCTTGTAATAGGAATACTGTTTTGTATCACCTAACTATTCCTATAATATTTTACTGGAAGGTAATTGATGTCCAAGAAGGTTTATACACCCTTGTTACACAAGAGTGTGGGAACTGAACAAGGATGAAAGCTATCATATCAATACATATATATAAGAACATAAGTGTATAGATATAGTTTTGATCAAGAGGATGAAAATGGTTTTGTAAGACATTTAAGAGTTTTGAACAATAATTAACATTGACTTGATGTCATTTTAATAAACATTTCAAAAGTAATACATTTGATAATGTAAAGTCCCGAAAAATAGATCTACCAATGATCAAAGATAATAACAAATGCAAATACGAATCAATGAACAGATATAGAGCAAAAGGCCAAGCTTGCATACGCTTTAATGCTATAAAACGTCTGATACAACTTGGAAGTATACGAAAGCATCAACAACTAAACAATGACTGACACAACTCGCTATTTAAAGACCTGACTAGAGACCGTAAGCTGTTTACGGCCGTAAAGAGTTTACGGCCGTAAACCCATTCTGACCGTAAACACAATACAAATCACAAACAAAAACGTATCTACTGCTATGCCTAGACCAAACCATTGTACAGGGTCTTTCAATCTCCCCCTTGGTTTGGACTAGCTCGGCCCCATTCCTTTCTTTACCAGCATGACATCCATTTGGCCCATAGTGCCATTCCACATCTTCTTGCTCAAAATTTCAGCAACCATCCTGGTATACGCCTTGGCTCCTTGCTCATAGATATCTTCAACCACTTTGATCTGAAAATTGCTCAGATAATGAATATCCCATTTCCTGAACTGCAGCAGGTCTCTTCGATCATACAACCGTATGCACCCATTCTTGAGCTTAATGACTGCACCACAAGTACTCTCATCATAGACCCAGCACTCCATAGAACCGAGTGATCCATCTTTATAACCTTGAACAATGGGAAATTGTTTAACTTGAGTCGTGGGCGGCCACATAACCAACTGTAGAGGTTTATCAGAAGAGACTTCAAACACATCTGGATGTTCTAGAATGATCGGCTCAGCAGTTGGCATTATAGGAAATCCCTTCTTTACCTGCTCATCTAGAAAGAATTTGAACTGCGAAACCTGAGGATTGTTTAATAGATTGACAAAAGGAGCTTGTGATAACTCCGCAAGATCAACCCTTGTCAATGAGCTAAAAGCACGAACATCCTTATACAACTCTGAATTACCGCTCTTGCGAATAATAATCCAAAGTCGAAGAGGATCGTGAAATCCCCAAGCAGCTACACCCGACCGATCTCCAAAAGTATCTCTGAACCGAACAATTTCAAGATCAGTGACAGTGATCAAGGATTCCCCTTTAGAACTGCTCTAAGTAACATTTCGCTTGAATAATAACCGCCCCCTTTCAGTATCATCTTCTTGATTTTTCCGAATGATCTCTTGAATATGAGAAGCCATAGGAGGAACAACTCCAATACGTTCAGCAGAACCAGAAGATTGACCAGCTGGCACATCTACTGTTTTCAGAAATCCCACAAGCACATCAAAACGAGCTTTGTTAAAAGGTTTTGTGAACAAGTCAGCCACATTGTTATCAGTGTGGACTTGATCGATTCGAATTAAGGATCGTTCATAACAGTCTCTGATAAAGTGAATTTTAATATCGATGTGCTTGGTTTTAGAGTGTTGGACTGGGTTCTTAGCAATTTGTATGGCAGCCTCATTATCACAATAGATAGGGGTTTCTGAGTAATTCAAACCGTAGTCCAACAGCTGATGTTGGATCCAAATAACTTGAGAACAACAAGCTGATGTTGCCACATATTCTGCCTCTGCTGTCGAGGTCGACACAGTGTGCTGCTTCTTGCATTTCCATGAAACTAGTCTGTCACCTAGGTATTGACATCCTCCTGAAGTAGATTTCCTGTCAAGCTCACAACCTCCATAATTACTTTCAGTAAAAGCATAAAGATTAAATTCAGAATTCTTCGGATACCAAAGACCCAATTTAGGGCTTCCTTTGATATATCGAAAAATTCTTTTAACAGCAATAAGATGAGAGAGTTTAGGATTAGCCTGATAGCGTGCGCATTGACAAACTGCGAACATAATGTCTGGTTGACTTGCAGTAAGATACATTAGGGATCCGATCATCGATCGATAAAGAGTTTGATCTACGGGTTCGCCTTCTGGATCTGGAGTCAGGAGGGGTCGTTCAGCCATCGGTGTTGAGGCAGATTTAGCATCATGAAGTGCGAACTTCTCAAGAATATCATCCACATACTTGGCCTGATGAAGAAGGATGTCGGTTGAATTCTCTTTAACCTGAAGCCCCAAAAACATGGTCATTTCTCCCAAAGAACTCATTTCAAATCTTTTCTTCATTACACTTTCGAACTCCTTGCAAAGTTGTTGGCTTGTTGATCCAAAGATTATGTCGTCGACGTATATTTGAACAAGTATCTGGTCCTTGTCGACATGCTTTATAAACAATGTTTGATCGATAGTGCGACATGTATAGCCATGTTCGAGCAAATGCTTTGTTAGAGTTGCATACCATGCTCTAGGAGCTTGATGCAGCCCATACAACGTTTTATCCAACTTGTAGACATGATTAGGAAACTTCGGGTCGACAAACCTTGGAGGTTGATTAACGTAGATTTCTTCCTTCACCTTGCCATACAAGAAGGCAGTCTTGACATCCATTTGAAAAACAGTGAAGTTCATATACGAAGCGTACGCCAAGAAGATACGAATGGCCTCCAGGCGAGCTACAAGAGCATAAACCTCAGTGTAGTCAAGACCCTCGACTTGTCGAAACCCGCGAACTACCAGTCTGGCCTTGTTTCGCACAATGACCCCTGAATCGTCCTGCTTGTTACGATAGACCCACCGTGTGTCAAGAGACTTTTTGCCCTTTGGTAACTCAACTAACTTCCAAACACCTAGTTTTTCAAATTGATGCAATTCTTCATGCATCGCATCCACCCAGCTAGGTTCATTGAGAGCCATTTCTACGTTCTTGGGCACAATTTGAGAGATAAAACAAGAATACAGACATGTATTCACGTCTCCACTTTGACTTCTAGTTTTAACACCACTATCTAGCTGGCCGATAACGTTCTCGAGTGGATGATCTCGTTGAATCCTAGAGGGTATTTCTTGGCTGATGTCATTGATAGAGACAGGTAGAGTGTGAATGTTAAGACCTCCTTCATTTGCTTGTTGAGTAGAACTAGATGGTTCTGCAACATACTCATCTGCAATAAGGTCAGGAAAGAGTAATTCCATCAGGGTTGAAGAGACAGCGGAAGCATCATTTGGAATGAACTCTTTCTCTAATGATGTGGGAGGTCTTGATTCAGCATCCGAAGAATCAATATGGTCTAATTGAGGACTGTCATGTTCCAATAACGGCCTCCCTTGAGAAGTAGCAGAAGACTTATCAAAAGATGTTGCAGAAGACTCCCCTTCAATTTCAGCAGACGGCTCCCCCTCAGATGAAGCAGAAGACTCCCCCTCCAATGGAGCAAAAGATTCTCCCTTGTGTGAGTCGGAGGACCTCCATTCGGTTGAAGCTTTAGACTTTCCTTTCAGTGAATTGGAAGGTTTAGATACAGGTTTGTATACAACTTCTTCGACTTCATCTTCAGAGATACTCTTCAAATGCGAATCAGTTCTTGAGACATCATTTGAATACACGTTTAAGGATTTGAAAAGTGACGTGTAATCAAATAACCAGTCCGGACCCACTCTTGCTTCTGTCTAATTCTCTTCCAACCAACGCACGTCATAGGATTCCACAATCTGTTTGGTTTTCTTGTTGTAGACTCTATAGGCGGTACGTGCAGCATACCCAACAAAGTAGCAGTCATCAGCTTTGGCATTAAACTTCGGATTGGCATCTAGGTGAAGAAGAGTGCAAGGACAGCCAAATACTCGAAAATGACTAACTGACGGTTTGTGACCATAGTAAATTTCATATGGAGTTTTCATTTGAGCTTTGTTGATGAGTACTCGATTCTGAACATAACAGGCAGTGTTTATTGCCTCTGTCCAAAAGAAAACAGGGAGCTTAGAGTCACACAACATCGTCCTTGCAGCATCCTTAAGTGTTCTGTTTCGCCTCTCAGCAACACCATTTTGTTGAGGTGTGTGAGCAGAACTAAATTGACGCAGGATCCCCTTCTCAGAACAGAAGTGATTGAGAACAGAATTCTTGAATTCCGTTCCATTATCAGTGCGAAGAGCCTTCACCCTATGATTGGTCTGATTCTCAACAAGTATGATGAACCTCTTGATCAATCCAGCGACTCCAGCTTTGTTGGATAGAAAGAAAACCCACGTAAAACGAGAAAAATCATCAATTACAACTAAACAGTAGGAACTCCTATTGATGCTTAGCACATTCACTGGACCAAATAGATCCATGTGAAGAAGCTGTAGAACCTGACTTATTGAGTTAACTTGCTTCGGTAAATGTGGCTTTCGATGATGCTTTCCTTGAGCACAGGACACACATTTCTCAAACGTGATAAAGTCTTTGACAGGTAATCCACGGACCATTTCATTCTTTGCAAGACGATTGAGATTTTTGGCGTTGGCGTGACCTAATCTTCGGTGCCACAACATTGCAGTTTGCTCAGAGATCTTTGAAAACAAACAAGTAACTTGCTCTGGGAGATTGCTATTCATATCGATAATATAAGCATTTCCATCCCTTTTTGATTTTACGAGAATCCATTCTTCAGGGATGACAAAACCTGGCTTTAAGATCATGCATTCCTTGTCATTGAAATGCGTAGAATAGCCCTTGTCACAGATCTGCGAGACACTTAGCAGGCTGTGTTTTAGCTCTGGAGCGAAATTCACATTTTCAAAACTCAAAACTCCATTTGATACCGTGCCTTTTTGTGTAATTTTTGCTCCATCTCCACCCGCAAAAGAGACGTATCCCCCATTAAATGATTGAATGTTGTTCAATTGGGTGATGTCTCCTGTCATGTGCCAGGAACAGCCGCTGTCGACGAACCATGGTCTGACGACATTTCCCCGCAACTGCCCCTGCAAAATGTGCGGGTTTAATTAGATTTGGGCAACCAGGTCAAGATCTTCCTGGGTGATCCCGATGCCTTTTCAGATTTATTGCACATGAACTTCTCTGAGGATACAGATGATGTATTGGAAGTAGATTTGGGTTGCCATTTATAATTAGGTTTTTTGAAAAATTTAGTCAACTTTGTCATTTTATGTTTGACGATCTGCTTAAAGCATGTGTTACTTCTACCAGAATTGGTTGAAGATCCATTATTGCTTTGGGATGAGCTTGACCTTTGCGTGGCTATGCTCCCTTTTGGCAGACGGTTCAGGACCAGGTGATTAAAGAACCTTTTATGACTATGGAAAATGTCCCTTTTTCTATTTCTTTTATCTACCCAATAATCATTTCGAGAGCGACTTCTAGAGGAATTTCTATTTAAAGATCTTCCTCTGAATTCGTTCTCACCTCTTGGAAGATTATAACTCACAAACATTCGATTAAGACAATTTCTAGCAATATGACCTTTAGTGCCACAATTAAAACAAATCTGATTGTTATTGTTAGAACTTGTGCTGCATTTGTCAGATTTGTTTTCCCCACAAACACCCTTGCTTGTCTCATAAAAATATGCAATATTATCAAGTTGTGAGGCAGGTGAGGGTGCTATATTTATTGAGGGTTGTGAGACTAGTGGTATCTCAACATTTTTATCACAAACGTTTAAATTGTCAACCAAACTGTTTAAAGATTTATCAGACATATTAGAAACATTCAAAACTGTATCAGAGGTAGCAGCTACTGTATCAGAATAATTAAAAACACCACAAGAAAAATTGTCACTTAAAACATTTAACAGATAATTGTCTTTATTTAGAATAAAAGCTTCAGGTTTGGACTCGATTTTATTTTCAGAAACACATCCTTCAACTTTGTGCTTTGACTGATTCAAGGATTGATCTGCAGGAGAAGTAGAAATGTTAGTACTTTCAACATTAATAAATCCTCCTGAAACAAAACCGGAGGGCTTGCCATAAATCATAAATGATTCATTGGCAATCTCTTCTTTGGACAAGGGCTTGGATACGTATGAATGATTGAAAGGAGGAGGTACATGATTATACCCTAGACCTTTTGATTGATTTCTTTTAAACTGCATACTTTGGTCTATCATATTTGCAACCAGCTCACTTGAGAAATCATATTTTCTGACATCAAGTTTGGCGGTCTCAAATTTTCCTTTCAAGGATTCAACTTCAGCTACAAGCTCAGCATTTTGTTTGACTACATAATCGTAATTTTCACATTTGTTGCTGTAGTCTTCCTGGAGTCTCCTAAAGTCTTTAATTTTTTATTCTAGTTGAGCTTTAAGTGGTTTTTGTCCGTTTCGAAGTCGGTACCCTTCATATCTAAGGTCTTCTACGTCTCTTATTAATTTGTCATTGAGTTCACGAAGAATCCTAAGATTTTCTATTTCATCACCTAATGACTCAATTTTATCCTGTAAAGTTTTCACATAATCTATACAAGCCTTAGAGCATGATGGAAGACTTACCTTGGATGAATTAGGTTCATGGGAGGAGGATACCATCAAGCCAAATTGTAGTTTCATCATGTTGTCTTCAGCTGCTGCAGTCCTTGCTTGAGCGTCATCCCTCACTTGTGCTAGGTGAGCATTTTCTGGTCCAGACAAATTTAGAGCTTGTATTTGATCATCCCAGTCAAATGATTGTGCAACCATAGCCTTTTCATTGTTTGCTTGACCACTGCTTCGATTATTCCCAACTGCAACCATTGTTCTGTCATTATTAACCCTCCTATCAGGGTGTGGGCAATCACGAGCAAAATGCCCTGGCTCGTGGCAATTGAAACATCGAAGCTTTCCTTTGCTGAATCCAACCTTCTTGTCAGCACTCATTCCCCAATTATTCTTCCCTGTCTTTTTGGCAAACTGTTTTGCCCTAAATACAGCCATGGCAATTTGCCATGTGATGTCCATTTCCTCAACGTCCTCTGGATGGATTTGATCAAGATCTGCAAATGACAATTGAGGAGGAAGTTCCCCAGCTACAAGAGCATTGTAGCAATTCACAAGCCCTGCTGCAAAGACAAGGTTTTCATCACCCTCCTTTCCCTTTGGTGAAGAAGCCACATTAGAGGATGAAACATTTTGGGTAGATGTAATAGGTTGGCCTTGTGGGTAAGGAATGACCGGTGCAGAGGAAGATGAACCTGCAGAAGTATAGGAGAAAGAAGAGAGAGCATTATTAGCTGAAATGCCAAGATTGGCAGCTGAGTAGGAGTTCACATGATTGATCTCTCGCTGCTTGTCATCAATATCACACGCTTTGATGACAGCCATCACTTCAGCTAGGGAAAGGCAATTAAGATCCTTAGTCTTCTTGATTACTGCTACATTCATGTCCCAAGATTTTGGGAGTGCATTTAGTAGCTTCTTATTAATTTCTGACTTTGTATAGAAAATCCCTGCCACAGTCATCTCAGTGTTGAGAGTTGTAAATCGCTGCAATTGAGCTTCGAGAGTCTCTCCAGGAACATAATTAAACATATTGAAGCGTTGTCTCAGCATATCTTGGCGACTTTCCCGCATGTCTTCATTTCCCTCATATACTTCAATGAGAGCTTCCCACAGAGCTTTGGCAGAAGTATACTCTCTGAATCCTTGAGCAATGTCTGGAGATAAAGCCATAGTCAAAATGGCCAATGCCTTTTCTTGTTCTTCCACACTCTCAAAGTCTTCATCAGTGTAGTTTTCGATGTTCTTGTCGACCACCTTTCCCCCAACTGTAGTGGTGATTATGACTGGATCCTTTAAAACACATTTCCAAATCTTAAAGTCTTTCATCTTTATATACTTCTCAATTCTATATTTCCACTCGGGGAAACCATCAGCAGACATAAGTCTTGGAATTCGCGTGGTTGTACCCATCACAGCATCAAGCTCTTGGTATTGAGTTGAATTTTGTGTATCCATATTTTTAAAAATTATTTCAAGAAAATTTTAAGGCTTTAAATTTATTTTTGTTGTGTAAGCTTAGGCCGTAAACACACGGCCGTAAACTAGAGTTTACGGTCGAAAATTATTTTGTTTTTTAAAATTAACTCAAGAATTAATTTCAATTTATAAAATTAACTGACTTAGCCGTAAACTCTTGAGTCGTAAACTCGTAGGCCGTAAACCTGTAGGCCGTAAACCTTAGGCTGTAAACTCGAGTTTACGGTCCAAGTATACTTGTTGATTTAAACTCCGAAAAATAATGGTGTAAATTTCGATTAACAAAAAATCATTTTTTTTGTGAATACTTTAGTTTACGGTCAATGAAATTCAAATAAAAAGTTTGATTTTTATTTTTAAAACACAACTCAATTAAATGCCAGAACCAATATGTGATTACGAAGGCTTGAATGATGTGAAAAACTATCGTTTTCGAAGAATGTAGTTGTGGCCGTGAACAGGAGTTTACGGCCATAAACTAAGGCCGTAAACTTCTAGAAACTTTAATATCGACTGAAATAAAACCCTCTATACTGCTGTAAATGTCGATTTAGTTGAAAACGCAGCTGTTGAACGCCTTTGACACTGGTATAGCTCTGATACCAATTGTAAAGTCCCGAAAAATAGATCTACCAATGATCAAAGATAATAACAAATGCAAATACGAATCAATGAACAGATATAGAGCAAAAGGCCAAGCTTGCATACGCTTTAATGCTATAAAACGTCTGATACAACTTGGAAGTATACGAAAGCATCAACAACTAAACAATGACTGACACAACTCGCTATTTAAAGACCTGACTAGAGACCGTAAGGTGTTTACGGCCGTAAAGAGTTTACGGCCGTAAACCCATTCTGACCGTAAACACAATACAAATCACAAACAAAAACGTATCTACTGCTATGCCTAGACCAAACCATTGTACAGGGTCTTTCAGATAACAAAGTATTTTTAAGAAAGAAAACCATTTCATGTATCACATTTTGAAGTATGTGAAATCTGCTGGATGAAAACATAGTTATAAATCACATATGATTGATTCATTAACATGCTGTTTTCAACTTGTATTCCCCCCCCCCCCCATTAAAGCATTTAAAATCATTTAAAACATTGATTAAGGGGTATGAACTCACTTGTAGATGGTGGTTTGGATGAACTGAATGATGTAGGACAGCTAGGTGACAAGTGAAGACTTGTTCACACTAAATGATCCTAGTTAACATATAATCACACATATTTGTATCCAATTAGACTTTAACCACTAATTGACAAAGTTAAGACATCTAAGGCATGTAAACCACCTTATATAAGTGTTACAAGTCATAAGGATTTCACCTAAGTGCTAAAGGACCTTGCTATTGTGTTTGGGGTTCAAGGGTAAACTACTTTGGAGTTTATGGTTTTCATAACCTTGACCTAATGAGTTTACAGTCGTAAACTCAAGAGTTTACGGTTGTAAACTCCTCACTTTTTTACCATAAGTTGTTTTGAGGTTTTTCAAGTCCTTTGAAGCATTTCTACTTGATGTTTAGGCCTTTGGAAGAGATTAGGGCATCATTACACTCCTTTGAGGAGTTTACGGCCCCAAGGACATTTCCTTTTGGGTTTACTACCGTAAACCCATATAGAAAGGGGTATTTTCATATTTTCAAGTCCTTAGCTCAACAACAAATGGAACCATGTTAGTTACTAAGGCATAGGAATGAAATAAGGGCCACTTATTCTCACTTTGGGGTGTTTACGGTTTTGGGAGCTTCCCAAACCGTAAACACATATAAATGAGGGATTCATGTGCTTTTCATATGATAAACACCTCAAGGAAGGATCTAGACAAGTCCCTAAGGCATTGTGAAGGACTAAGGCACCCTAAGGCACCCTGAGGCACCTTACTTGATGTTTACGGTTTTGGGAGCTTCCCAAAACCGTGAACACTTTGTTCTTGGTGTTCTTGGGTCATTTCCTTGATGTAAAGATGTATAACAAGCATAATAAGACTCTAGGATAGAGGTACTTACTATATGGAAGCTTGAAATGAGCTAAAAGTCCAAGAACACTAGTGTGTGTTCTTGGTGTTTTTGGAAATCTAATCAAAACATGAAATTTGATGGATTAAAAGATGTGTAATCACTAGTTGTTATGATCTAACAACAAATCAAGCCAAGAAGTACTTACGTTTTTGGGAAATCGGGTGAAATACGGAATGGTAGTTGAGAGTGTTTGGAGTTTACTCTAGAGGTTGAAATTTAGAAATGAAGTACTTTGGGGAGTAAACTCATGCTTAAGGCATGAGTTTACGGTTTTTGGAGGGATTTACGGCCCAAACATTCAAGTTTGGTCTTTAATCTCTTAACTACGCAGTACTTGCGGTTTTGGAATCTCAAGACTCGAGACGACATTTTCTTTCACCCGTTCGTTTAAAGATTAATTATTAAAATAATCAAATGAACTTTAAATTTTCTAAAAACAAATAAAAGTGAACTTGACTTATAATTTGAAATGATTGACTTTAGGGTTTTACCGAATGAAGATTTCGGGTTGTCACATCATCCCCTCCTTAGAAGGAATTTCGTCCCGAAATTAGATTTTTAAGCAAACAAGTAGTTACAAATAACTAAGCAAAAAAGATGAGGGTATTTCAGTTTCATCTGATCCTCACGCTCCCAAGTGAATTCCGGTCCTCGCTTGGCATTCCAGCGAACCTTCACTATCGGGATACGGCTTTGTTTCGTTTGCTTGACCTCTCAGTCCATGATCTCTACTGGTTCGTCCACGAAGTTGAGGCTTTCCTTGATCTCGATCTCGTCGAGTGGGATAACAAGAGTCTCGTCGGACAGACACTTTTTCAAGTTAGAGACGTGGAAGGTAGAATGTACGTTACTAAGTTCGTGCAGTAGATTGTGTTTGTAAGCTACGGGGCCGATTCGGGCAAGAATCTCAACAGGCCCTATGTATCTTGGATTGAGCTTCCCACGCTTTCCGAAGCATATCAAGCCCTTCCAGGGTGAAACTTTTAGTAGAACTCGGTTGCCCACCTGGAATTCCAATGGCTTTCTTCGCTTGTCAGCGTAGCTTTTCTGTCGGTCTCTAGAGGCCTTTAATCGTTCACGAATTTGAGCGATCTTCTCTGTCGTTTCCCGAATGATCTCCGGACCCGTGAGAGTGCTTTCGGGAACTCGTCCCTTAGCTAACTGGGTATCACCCACTTCAGCCCAGCACAGAGGGGATCTGCACTTTTGGCCATAGAGGGATTCGAAAGGAGCTGCCTTTATGCTCGTGTGATAACTGTTGTTGTAGGAAAATTCGACAAGGGGTAAATGAGTATCCCAAGCTTTCCCAAAGTCAATCACATAGGCTCGCAACATATCTTCTAAGGTTTGGATAGTTCTCTCACTTTGTCTGTCGGTCTGTGGATGGTAGGCTGTACTCATCTCCAGCCTAGTTCTTAGGGAACTTTGTAACGACTGCCAGAACCTAGAAGTGAATCTACTATCTCTGTCTGAGATAATAGATATTGGAACACCGTGCAGTCGTACAATCTCCCTAATGTAGGTTCTCTTAAGTTTCTCCAATTTGTCGGTTTCTTTGATGGGTAGGAAGTATGCAGACTTGGTCAATCTGTCGACGATGACCCATATGTAATCAAGTCCACCCGTTTCTGGTATTCGACCTTTACCTTCGCGTAAGTGAGGCATTTACTTACGAAGGTAGCAATATATGCTTTCATGTTAGACCACCAGTATAACTTTTTAAGATCCAGATACATCTTATCTGAACCTAGGTGGACAGAATAACGAGTGTTGTGAGCATCGGTCATGACCAAGTCTCTGAAGCCACTGATATGGGCATATTTAGTTATAAAATTGATGCATTATCTTAATACTTTATGTTGTTTTTGTCTCATCTAATGAACAAAAGGTGCTTAATTAGTTTATAATTTAATTTTTAAGCTACAATGACATGCTCGGATGGAAAAGGAAGCAGAACTAGCGATTGGAAGCTTAAATCTTGGATTTTGAAGAAAGAAGGATGTTGTTGGACAACTTGACCCATCATCAGTGTTTTGGCCAAATCTCATGAACTGTAACTCCGATTGACGATATTCAAAATGTTCAGATAACTAGACAGAATTTTGGACGACTTTCGTGTTTTGAGAAAATGCTGATTCCAAATGGACTCGATGAGCAGGACATCAACTCGACGAGTTGGTCAGAAGTTTTGCGATTCTTGACTTTACCTTGCCGTACACGAGATTTTAAGTGACGGACTCGTCGAGTAGGTCACTAGACTCGCTGAGTAGCCCCTGTTTTCAGAATATATATATATATATATATATATATATATATATATATATATATATATAGAAACGCTTCTCATTCGAACCCTAACAAATGGGGGAACCCTTGGGGGTTAATTTGCGACTGGAGGTGCAGCTAGAAGCCCTGGAAGTCGTGGAACAACCCTAGCTTTCAATTTTGAGAAGATAAAAGAAAATTTAGGTTTACTCTTTACTTAATCTTTTGTTTGAACTATGTGTAAACTATTAGTTTTCGTTTTTGATAAACTTTCTGCTGTAATCATGAGCTAAAACTCATATCTTCTGTTTAGGGTAGATGAATTTATGACTATGTGTTGATTTTTGTGGTTGGATTAATTGAAATTGGTGAATTTGTTTTGTTAAGCTTGTTAAAGATCCTCATGTGTTAACAACAACTATTTTCTGTTAATTAGCTAAGTAATTAAGCTGCATGAACATCTCTTAACTGCTTATCTCATGTGATTTATGTGAAAACATTGTTATGTGCCCAGGAATAATGAATGTGAAACTAGGGTTAACTAGAAAATAGGTAAATTAATGTGTGAGCCTTGTGTGACAAACCATCAACAAGAGGTTAATTGAATTAGTAATTTGATTAGCTAATTACAAGTCTTACTTAACCCGAATCAATAGTCTAGGAAACTCATTAGTTTAACCAATTGGCCAATGTTTGAATTAATTTGTTTTCTAAGGATTAGTAATAGCGAAGGTGAACCTAATCACACTAATCGGTAGCCAATAACGAATAATCCATTGCACTTAGCATAAAATCAACCATAGGAGTAAATGAGTCGAACCTAAACAGAAGTCTTCTCCATTATTGAATTTAGTGATTGTTTATTTGCTTTAGCTGTT
Source organism: Lactuca serriola (assembly GCF_051521515.1). NCBI lineage: Eukaryota > Viridiplantae > Streptophyta > Magnoliopsida > Asterales > Asteraceae > Lactuca > Lactuca serriola. The sequence goes on along the minus strand of NC_136408.1, from coordinate 142,968,769 downwards.
AGTTGCTTAGTTTGAGTTTTATTTCATTGTTAAGTTTCTAGTCTTGCAAAACTAGAGAAGCCCCCCTTTCTATTACTTGTTTTATTTAGGTAATATTAGCATTTATTTTAATTGTTTATCGTTCCCTGTGTTCGATACCCTACTTACCTGAACTAAACTGCTAATCGATAGGTACACTACCTTTCGTGTGTTTGTCTTTGGGTTTAAGTTAGTAGGATTAAAACTAGTTCGTTTCACACATATCAAGTTTTTGGCTCCATTGCCGGGGAACGGTTCTAAAATTAATTCTAATTCCTAATTTTATCTATCCTTTGTGTAAGTTTTTCTTGCACAAAATTATTTTTCAGTAATACAGTAAATAGGATAGGTTTTAGAAATTATTAGTTCGTTTTAGAAGTCTTTTGATTAGGTTTAATTTTTTTAGTTGTAAACAGGATACTCACCGAGTGCAATCGCACCTACTCGGCGAGTTGCCTGCTGTTTGCCAAACTCTTTTTCATTTTCGTTCTGTTTCATTTTTTTGTTCTTTTTACGCGTTTCTCTTGTTTTGCATGCAGTTGTTTCATGACCCGAGGATCTGATAGACCTCTGGTCCCTCCTCTAGAAGACCCGGAATCCACACTTAGGAGGAACAAAGGAAAGGTCGTTGGAGAATCCGTTTCTTCAAAGAACTCGCCACTAAAGAACCTCAAGTCTGTTTTCAGCAAGAAGAAGAGCAGCAAATCAGGAGCATCCAGCGCCTCATTAGTAATCGAAGACCCGATTAAAGAAGACACCGAGTACGAGACCGAGGGAGAAGAAGATCTCACCTTCGAGCATGAATCCAACTTTGAAGACGATTTAGCTATCAATATGGATAACATCGATGAAATCCCCATGGGGGAATGGAAGAAGAGGATGCGTGATGACAACGGACCGGGACTTATGCAACCCGCAATTCCCGCTACTGCTACGTTCGAATTAAAGGGCCACATACTCGCTCAACTTAAGGAGATTCCTTTCTATGGAAAAGACCGCAAAGACGCTCACAAGCATTTGGATTTACTACCGCAAAGACGCTCACAAGCATTTGGATGAAGTAAATGATGTGGAGGATTACTTCAATGTCCCAAACGTGCCTCGCGAGACTCAGCTACTTCGCATGCTCCCGGTTACATTCAAAGGTGCTGCAAAAGACTGGCTCAAGTCACTCCCTCCCGGGTCAGTCACTACATGGGCCAAGATGAAAGAAGAGTTCATAGACCATTTTTCCCGCCTTCTAAAATAGCCAAGTTGAAGAAAGCCATTGCCAACTTCGAGCAACAAGTTGGGGAGTCTCTTTATGAGGCTTGGGAAAGGTACAAAGGTCTTCTCAGAAATTGCCCACACCATGACCTTAATAGCCAACGAGAGGTCTCCATCTTCTATGATGGAGTCAATGTCACCACAAGGCAATTACTCGACTCGCAAGGCCCGCTCACAAGGAAACCACCTCCGGAAATCAAAGAATTAATTGAAGAATTCTCTAAACATTCTAGAGAATATCACAACCCAAGAAATGAAGTAAGTCGGGGGGTAGTGAACTCGGCAAATGATGGCATAGCGGCAATGATGGCTAAGCTCGATAGTTTAGATAGAAGGATCACAAAAATGGATCAAACAATCCATGCTATTCGAGTTGGATGCAAGAAATGTAGAGGGCCTCATCTCACGAAGGATTGTGACTTAGATGCAAATGGAAACAAAAAGGAGCAAGTGTTCTACACGAGCGGCGATCGTTACGATGAGAATTGGCGAAAACCAAAGAAGGAATGGCTCCCAAATGAAGAATACAAAAAGGCAAAGGAGGAGAAATACAAGCAGAAGGAGAGGGGTTTTTATCAAAAGGAAGAACCGGTTATGGAAAAGACGGCCGATTTAAAGAAATGTTCACTAGATTTATAGCCGCGTCCGAGAAAAGGCACAACGATCATGATGCTGCAATACATGAGACTAGAAATATACTTCGGAATCAGCAAGCATCTATTCTTAATATAGAGAAACAGCTAGGACAACTTGCACATCAAGTGAACGAGAGAAGACCGGGTCAACTTCCAAGTAAAACCGAGAATAATCCGAGAATAGAGAATGTGAATGTTGTGACCTCCAGCTATGGAAAACTTTTCACCCCTGCACAGAAGATCTCCAAGGTGCATGCAGAAAAGACAGAAGAGTCAGTTCCAGCTAAAGCTGACCAGACTCGCCGAGTCCCTCTAATGGACTCGACGAGTCCATGCCCTGATGACAAAACAGCTATTTCCTTAAGACCTTACAACCCTCTCTGCCATTCCCAATCAAAGCCATACCTGCTGAGAAGGTTAGAGCATACAGAGTTTTCATGGAGCATGTTAGAGCCCTTCAAGTAAACGTTCCATTTGTGGAAACAATGCTTCAAACACCCAAGTATTTTAACTTGCTGAAAGGTCTCTTTGCTGCTAGAAAGGATTTAGCTGAAGTCGCGGAGATAGTAATGAGTGAGCTACCCGAAAAGAAGGGTGACCCGGGAAGCATCATAATTCCTTGTCAATTTGGAAATGTACTTGTTACTCAAGCGCTGACCGATTCGGGTGCAAGTATTAACTTAATGCCTTTTTCTTTCTTCAAGAACATGAATTTACCGGAGCTAAGGCCTGTGAATATGAAGATCCATTTGGCGGATAAGACAGTTATTAGCCCAAGAGGTGTTTCTGAAGATCTCCTCATCAAGGTGGATAAGTTTATATTTCCCGTTATTTTGGGGAGACCATTCTTGAATACCGAGGGTGCATTAATAGATGTATGCGAGTCGACACTAACGTTGAGGGTAAGAGATGATTCAACAGTGTTTAAAGCTCAACCAAAACTTAATCAAGAAGAAGGAAGAAAAGAAGAAGTCTCATTCATTAATTTGGATGATGAAATACTAAAAAAAGAACTTGCACTCTTACAAGAAGAAGATCCAAGTAAGTTTTTACTATCTTCTGGAGGAATTGATGAAGTTGACAAAGACTTGGAGGAAATAGAGAAGCTGCTAGAAGGAACCGATTCAGAAGACACAGTGGAATGTGAGGAATTCGCTCCGAGTCGCTTTAATGGTCTCGACGAGTCCAGTCGAAAATCACAGCACCTTGGACGATTGTGATCTGCTTGTTACCAGCTCCCTGCATGCTCTGGACATGAAGATTTTCCCTAATTTTATAGAAGATCAAGCAACAGAAGGGGGAAAGGATGGTGATCTTCAACATGTTCATGTAGTATGTATCGATACAATAATGCAAGAAGATGAAGACGATCCACTTGAAGAGGGGGCAAGCTTTGGAGAAGAGGGAAATGCAACGGTTAGGAGAGATGATGCTGATCACCCATTCATTACAAAACCTCGAGCCCGAACTTTCACCAACTATGAAGTAATAAAGTTTAAAGAGAATGGGGTAAAGAAAAAAGAAGAAGATGAGGAAAAGGGGAATTCATGCAGCGGAAGATGATGCTATACGGAGAAAGAGAGAAGAATTAAGACGGGCTTATAAGAAGAAGATACACGCTTACAAGACAAAAATATAAACCACAAAAGATTAGGCGTGCATTCCCGATGCAGGAGGATGAAAAGACGTAGACGGGAAGGAGTCCAGCTAACGACTCCTTAAAAAGAAGCGCTTGGCGTTAGGCAACCCGTTATTAGAGTTTGCTTTCTTTTATCTTTTTCGTTTTAGTTTGATTTTCATTTTTAGGATTTTATTTTCTTCCTCTAAATCATTAGGCATGACTGCTTGAGAGTGCGTATGGATTAAGTGTGGGGTGGAATGAATTTTTATGACAAAATAATATAATTTTTTTAACTCGCGACCATACTCGCCGAGTCTGACCCTGACTCGATGAGTCGGTTTTATTTACAGAAAAAAAAAATTATTTTACATCTGGTAAAACTAGGGTTTTTAACCCTAATGAGATCATCTTTTGCTCCACCTTACTCGACGTGTGCCTCTTTTCTTTTCTCTCTCAAGCATTCATCAAGTTCTACACTCTTTCTTCAAGAATTTCATATTCTATCAATAAAGGTATTTAATTTGTTCCATAATTCTGTTAAAGCCATGATTCTTAGATGATTTAGGGTGTCAATTTCATAGATTACCTGATTTTGAAGTTTAGTGAATTTCTAGGGTTTTGATTTAGTGTTATTTGTGTTGTTTTGGATGGTTATTCTTACTCTAATACATCTTAGGAACATCCATGGACAAAACCCTTGAAAAAATTTCAAGTTTTATGGTCGAATTTCGATCGACCCGTCGACTGACTCGCACAGTTCGAGCGACTCGCCGAGTCGTTCATAGACTCGACGAGTCCAGTCGGGGACCCAGACGAATTTTGTTGTTAATGTTTTTCTGTATTTGCTGGGTTGCTTGTTCTTTGTTTTGTAGGGATCATGTTTTTCAGAGGATAGAGCTCAAGAGGAAATCAAGGAGATTTTCCTTGGTTAAATTTCCATCCGATTGAATCTGTTTCAACAATGACGAGATGGAAGAAGAGGCTGGCTGATGTCAGAAAGAAGGAGGTTTACGTACCTAATCGGATTGACTGGGATTGGTTGAATAGTGTCCGGTACGAAGAAGAGTTGGCACCTTACCTTTTGAAGGAGTTTACTTATGAAGGGGAGACGATTATTTGTGATGGATGGAGCCGGGATTTTAGAATTCAAGAGTCGGTGTATCGAGAACTTTGCTGGGAATTTTTCTCCACGGTGTCTTTCCGAGGAGGAGATGATTGCTACCACCCCACGAATTTTAGTTTTTGTCTCGGGGGCGAATACCATCAATGGTCTGTCATTGAGCTTGCATGTCGATTGGGGGTTTACAACCAACCATTGGTTACTACTGCTATATTCCGCACCTTTTTGGAACAATCTCATAAGGTGTTTCCCGATGGTGTTACAAGTACCGATTGGTGGAACACAATCGCCAACAAAGTGTATATTCCGAAATCGGCTCAAGAAGGGAGCATTAGGTCACCCACACACCGCCTCATACACCGCCTTATCTCCACTACCATCAATCAAAGGAAGGATGACGACAAGGTGTCCAACCTTGACATATTTTATCTTTGGAGTATCATCACGCCCGACACTTTCTGCAACATTCCATGGTGTTTGGCTTCTTATTTGTTGGAGGGTGCGGTCAAGGATCGCAAAACGTCCAAAATAAACGGTGGCATTTTCGTGACCCGATTAGCCAACTCATATGGGTTGATGGCCCGCGGTGCATGGAATTTGATGACAATGGTTCCTGCCCCTCCCTTTAATCCTATTCTTTTTCGGAGGGCAAGAATTATTGAAGATGTTGGCGGTGGTCATTATGCTATTCCAAGTGACGATCCGGTAATTGGGCTCGAGGCACCAGGAAGAAGGGTTAGATCGAGACGTGAGCGGGAAGTTGAGGATGAACCGCCGATGATTCCGGTGGACAATGATGAAGTACCAATGGATTGGTACAATGTTGAGATGAGGAGGCTCCAAGATCAAATGGCGAGGGGCATCAATTTTAGCAACGAATCCCATGTGCGACTTTTCGATCATTTCCATATTCCGCACATTGATGGGGGTAATTTTCCCTACATTCCTTTGTGGGACGAGGTCATTGATGCAAGGAGAAGTGGAGCTGGTGGGAGCGGAGCTGCTCATGGAAATGATGAGGAAGAGGAGGATTAGTTTTTTTTTATGTTTAATGGAACAAATTTTCATTTTATTTTCGTTTTTGCTTTGTTTGGTGTGGTTTGAATTCTTGGTTGAAACTCTATGTTATGTGTTTGATGTTTTATTTTCCTTGATGAATTTCATATTTTGAGTTAGGAATGCTTGCTTAAAGGGTTTAGAGTTTGAGAGAAAGAGAAAAAGAGTGGAAGAGAGTCAAGAAAGGATGACGTTTAGAGCTAAGGTGTCGAGTCCGGTCCTAAGGGAATTGAGTGATTAATTTTAGAAGTTATGGGAAGTTATTGAGCTTTATTAACAGCTGGAAAGAGTGCAGAAAGTTTTTTTCACCCAGCGGTCGACTCGCCGAGTGCAACAAACCTACTCGACGAGTCGCCCTTTGTACTTACACATTCGAGTCTTTTCGCGACTGTACTCGACGAGTTGTCTATATTACTCGACGAGTCGCTTATTTGTACACCAAGAAGACTGCTGATTCGATGCTGATGGCTACACTACTTGACCATTTATTCTTTGCAATCAATTCCTGGAGGTTTTGTACTATTTTTCCTGTACATTTGAAGCTACCCACATATGATTTGATGTCCGAGACATGGATGCGCTATTTCCATGGATAAAGTCAATTGAAGATGGAGTTGAGAAGAGATATCGACCTAGCGACTACTACCCTAGGGGAGTTTGTTTTAATTCTATCTACATTTCATGTTTGTTATTTTTCATGCATAACATGCAATGACGACATTGCATAAGTTAAGTGTGGGGAAGGGGGTTGATGTCGTCTTAGTAAATATAGAATCCTAATGTCCTAATTTAGGTCTGTTTTAAAACTTTTTGCATACCACAAATATGACTTAGGAATTAATTTAGAAAATTTTGGTAAAAGTAATTAGGATTCCGTGTTAGAGTTATGTTGATGATTTCATGAAGACCCAAATGTTTATTTGAGCCTATATACGTTCTAGTGCATTTGTGGCTTCCTTATTCCAGTGAAATCATGGGACAAAAACACGACCTTGCTTAGCCCGAAGGATGCAATATGTTTAGCATCGTGTACCAGAAATGTATCCAGAAAAATTATTATCGTTATCCAATAAAGGTTGAAGTTGAGCGCCCCTGCTTAAGCATGTAGGGTTTTGAGTGGAAAAAGTGAGGTACATGTAAAAAAAAAGAGAGAGAGAATTACAAGAAAAAGTTTGAAGAATTTTTGGAGCAGTTAAAGTGAAGGTCAAAAGATCGGAAAATTCCGAAGATATTCAAAAAGTTAAAGATACCAAAAATCAAACAACAAGGTGGTGAATTCAAAGAAATTAAAGATCAAATGTCAAAGAAATGAAGAATTCCAAAAGAGCTCCATAGTGGTATCATAAATTGTAATTCTAGATTATGTATGCTTGGGTTGCTCAACCAAAAATACCTTGAGGTTAAGAGGTTTTCTGAGGATTGATTCGGAGGGATGCATAAAATGAGCATTGTTCGGGATAAGTGGGCGAATGTTTATGAGGATTGTGAGTATTTGGAGTATGGGGGTCCTCAGGAAAAATTTTAGACACAAATGCATGCGTTGCGGTCTTGGCATAATGGTTGGGTTCGATTGGAGTTGTCATATGTGATTCTAATGTGTTAAAATTCAATTTTGCTTGGGGGCAAACAAAAGTCAAGTGTGGGGTATTTTGATATTTGCATATTTAGTCTTATATTAAGCATAGATTTTTATCATTTATCAGCTAATTTATTGCATTTCATGGACAAAAGATACTTAAAAGTGTTTAAATTATGTTTTCAGTCCAAAGGTGATGCTCGGAAGCAAAAGGAATGTAACACCCGAAATCAGAAAGGTCAAGAAAGGAAAGGAAAAACCCTAAGTTATAGAGGGTTGACTCGTCGAGTCAAGGGAGGAACTCAGCGAGTCGGAGCGGGATCCGGGTGTAAAGCAAGTAACTGACTCGGCGAGTCGGCAAGTGGACTCGGCGAGTCAGGTCTGGGTTGGGAAACCCTAATTTCGGGACTTGTACCCTATTGAAGCGTCTTAATCTCTTTTTTAGGGGTCATTTGCGGCCCTATAGTCCAGAACCAAAAACCCTAAACCTCCATTGTTGCTCAACCTAGTTTTCTTGCCAATTTTGGGTGATTTGAAGGAAGAAGGAAGAAGGAACTCATTGGGGATTCAAGATTTGGCAGTAGATCCAGAGTTTGTGGGGTCTTCCAGAGCATTTGAGGTAATGAATCGTTACATTCCCTCTTTTGTTTAATAGATCAACCTTGGCTATGTGATTTGGGGATTTATGCCATGCTTAAGAACTATTTTGAGTTGCAAGCCTAGATCTGAAGTTGCTACTTCAGATCTGAGTGTATCTTGGCCTAGAAAGTCATAAAGCATCTGTTCTTGGGTTGATAGTGAAGCCTCTTTGTCTTAAACGCTAGTTTGAATTGTTTTAAGCCTAGATCTCTTGATCTACACGTAAAGTTTGCCACTTTACGTGGGGGATAGGCCTTAGAAGTATAGATCTATGAGTTGAAAGTCCTGTTTGGCTCGAAAAGCCCCTGCATGGATTGAGGACTGAATAGACTCGGCGAGTCCTTCGAGGGGACTCGGCGAGTAGTTTGAAGATGAGGAGGAACTCGACGAGTGGGATGAACAGCTCGTCGAGTCGGATGAAGTTAGGCATGAACTCGGCGAGTTGGAAGAACAACTCGACGAGTTGGTTGAAGATTGCCTTTGACTCGGCGAGTCTATTCTGGGACTCGGCGAGTCAGGTCGTGAAACCCCAAACCCTTCGAGCTGAGACTCGAATCAGTGAGTCGGGTGGAGACTCAGCGAGTTGGACAGATCAGGACTCGGTAATCGTTGGACTCGGCGAGTCATGGTCTGACTCGGCGAGTCGGGTCGCGAATAGAAGGACCCTAAGCATATGAACTCAGCGAGTCAGTAGGTAGACTCGGCGAGTAGGGTTGACTTGGAAGGTTGACTTTGACCAGGACTTTGTCATTGGAAATAGTTGACCTAGTTGACCTTTGGAGGTCAGTTGGACTAAGTGTTACATTGGCATTTGAAGCTCGAGGAGCTAGTGGAGCAGCAGTTCGGAGTCAGAGGTCATGTAGCAGTCAAAAGGATTGCAGCATCAGTTCAGCAGTCTCAGGTGAGTTTCCTTCCAGTAGGAATGGGTCAAAGGCCACAATGTCGGCCGTTCAGTTAGCAGTAGTTTCCGGACTTCGGTCCGATGCAGTAGTTAGTATGTTTGATGCCTTCGTGGCTCATACAGGATTTATGTGTTATGTGTTATATGTTATGTGTTCCGGGCAACAGCCCGATGCAGTATGCAGTATATGTGTTTATGCTAGTTGATATGTTATGATATGCTATGTTCAGTCAGTTTCCGGACTTCGGTCCGATGTAGGGGGAAAGGCCCCAGTTAGTCCGGACTTCGGTCCGATGCAGGGGGCAAGGCCCCAGTTAGTCCGGACTTCGGTCCGATGCAGGGGACAAGGTCCCATTCAGTTTCTGGACTTCGGTCCGATGCAGGGGCAAGGCCCCAGTTAGTCCGGACTTCGGTCCGATGCAGGGGACAAGGTCCCAGTCAGTTTCCGGACTTCGGTCCGATGCAGGGGGCAAGGCCCCAGTTAGTCCGGACTTCGGTCCGATGCAGGGGACAAGGTCCCAGTTAGTTTCCGGACTTCGGTCCGATGCAGGGGGCAAGGCCCCAGTTAGTCCGGACTTCGGTCCGATGCAGGGGACAAGGTCCCAGTCAGTTTCTGGACTTCGGTCCGATGCAGGGGGCAAGGCCCCAGTTAGTCCGGACTTCGGTCCGATGTAGGGGACAAGGTCCCAGTCAGTTTCCGGACTTCGGTCCGATGCAGGGGGCAAGGCCCCAGTTAGTCCGGACTTCGGTCCGATGCAGGGGACAAGGTCCCAGTTAGTTTCCGGACTTCGGTCTGATGCAGGGGGCAAGGCCCCAGTTAGTCCGGACTTCGGTCCGATGCAGGGGACAAGGTCCCAGTCAGTTAGTCCGGACTTCAGTCCGATGCAGGGGACAAGGTCCCAGACAGTTTCTGGACTTCGGTCCGATGTAGGGGGCAAGGCCCTAGTTAGTCCGGACCTCGGTCCGATGCAGTGGGCAAGGCCCAGTATGTGCCTTATATGTTATTGCATCGTATGTGGTAGATTGGGGGAGCTCACTAAGCTTCGTGCTTATGGTTTTCAGTTTTGGTTTCAGGTATTCAGTTTTCAAAAGAGGAGCTCGGGAAGATTGCAGTGCACACACCATAGTCAGCTGGCCTGGGATGTTTTACTCTGATAATGATATTATGTTTTGAATTAATACTCGAGAAATTATGTTATGGCTTATGATACAGTTTTTATAAATATGATTTTAGTAATGTTTTTAAAGAAATTTTTAGTTGTGATTTTTGGGTCGTTACAAGTTGGTATCTGAGCCTTGGTTTGAGGGATTCGGACGCACTTCCGAGTGTGTCTGAACTCAAACTAAGGAAGTGATATAAATTTTTCAAGAGAAAAACCAAGGTTACAAAAATAATTTTAAGAAAAGAAAACAATTTTAGAAAAAGTATAAAGAAAAGAGTCTTAGAAAAAGTAAAAAGATTTTGAACAGAGAAAAGGGTGTTGTGCATGCAATCAGTCGAGCTCAAGTAAGTACTCCCAATTTACCCATACAAGTTATGTTATGATTATCAGTATCAGTTTCAGTTTCAGTTTCAGTCTCAGCTTCAGTAGAACAGCATGCTAGAATAGGACTAAGGATCTAGAATGATGCCTTATGTGCCTGTTTTATGTGTTTCAGCTTGATAAGAATTTCATGCTAGTATTGAGTAGACAGTAGTAGGATAGCCTGTGTAGGTTATGCCTGATAGTATGAGCTTAGCATTGTATGCTAGTGCAGTTTTTCGTTATGAGAATAGATTTGCTTGAGTATGTTTCCTTTATCCGAATGCTGATTGCTTTGTGCTTTGTGGGACTCTGAGTGATGGGAGTTAGCCATTAGGTGAATACGTCACATCACATGTGATCAGGGTTGAATAATCTCATAGTGCTGGATTTGGCCTATTGCGCAGCTCTTGTCTGAGTCCAACCGTTGTAGGGACGAGTCTTTTACTTGAAGGATTATCTGAGCCTCGTCACATGTGATTGTATTCAGGTGGTGGCTAATTGGTATTACAAGGAGGCCTTCAGCAGCTGAGGACTGTTTGGGTAGAGTCAGAGGTTCCCTAGGGCAAGCCTAGGATGAGAGTAGCAGAGATCAGTAAAAGAGTAAAGGGGACTTGGTGGAGTTGAGGTAACTCTTGAGGAAAGTACGGATAGATGTGGAAGGTAGTATGGGCCCGTACTACTGAAAGCAGAGGATCCGTACTCGATTCAAGAGGGGCCAAGGCAAAATCCAGGGAACTAGTAGAGTGTGTGAGAGATCCCTCAGCAGTAGTGTGTAAATTGATCAAGAATTGTTATATTTTCAGCATGGTGACATTGCGCGAGCTACCAGTTAGCAGTTCAGGCATCGAGGAGGGATCTGGCTCAGGCTTTGGAGCCGGGCCGCTTGATGATCAGATGAGGGATTTCATTTCTGCAGAGATTATGCGCAACATCATTAATCAGACTCTAATGATTTTCGGTTCGGTTAGAGAGGCCATTGTGGAGCTCATGGATAGTCATCTTGAGGCCTTTAAGGCCGAGATAGTTGCAAGACAGATTATGGCTCGTCTAGATTCCGATTCTTATGGATTTCAGGGATCCATCAGGGAGGGGGATCCCATTTCTAGTTTTTGCCATCGGGGGACGGGAGTGAGTGGGACATCCTGTCTCCAAGAGAGACCTCTGTATGATTGGGTAGTTGAGGAAGTTTCGCGAGCCATTCGCGAGGATCTGCCCGACATGGTCGTGAGGATCACTGACAGATTGATAGCGAGGCTCCAGGTTTAGACAGCTGTTGTTCAGTCGGCGGGCGTTGCCGTTGGGGTAACGCACGAGCGAGAGTTGGGCAGGGAGTCGGAAAGGAAGAGGAAAATGGATGAGACTCAGGTAGCCACAGGTTTGGGTAAGAGGCCCAAGGGTCCGGATTTGAGGACGAGGAACTATCAGAGCCGCAGTCGATGCGGGAAGTGCGGAAGGACGCACATGGGTGTGTGTAGGCGTAGAAGTGGTGGCGATGTTGGGTGTTTCAAGTGCGGCTAGATTGGTCATTTTAGCAGAGACTGTGTTGTTACCATCGCCCAGGGACTTGATCCGTTATGTTTCCATTGCAGTCAGAGGGGCCACAAGAAGGCCCACTGTCCGAGTTTGTATTCAGCAGGGCAGGTGCCAACTCCTGCCCTTGGGACTTCAAGTACCGCCAGCGATTGTCGAGGCCGGGCAAGGGTGCCTACGGCTCGGAGCCGAGTTTTCCGGTAGATTTCAGCAGGGATTCGAGCAGCACTGAGTAATGGAGGTATGTAACTTTTGTTTTTCTATCAGCTTATGTTATGATTATATTGTTATGGTTCTGCATCAATTGTGGTATAAGTGTTGTGTTATGGAGTGGCTTGCTTGTGATTATGTTATATGCCATTTGCATACCTCGGATAATTGGTTGGTAGTTAGGGGATGTGCTCTTATGGAGAAGGTTTCGGAGGATGCAGTAACTGTAGCATGGTTGGGAGAGATTTGGTACGTTTCGCTAGTTCGGAGTGGTTAGTGATTGGGATGGATTGATTAAATTCCTACCTGGCGGGCTTGGGTTCCCCAGTAGATGTTTTGGAATGGTAGTAAAGATCGGGATCTCTTTTGAGTGTGAAGCAGCAAGGAGTAAGCAGGATAGAAGTGGGGGAGAACCCTCCGGGTATACATGGATTTAATAAGTAGGTGTTTTTCTCTAGTTTTACAAGACTAGAAACTTACTAACTATCACTTAAACTAAAAACTAGAAAAGCAAAGATTTTACTAAATTCAATAATGGGAAGGACTTATGTTTAGTTCAACTTAATCGATCCTATGGTTGACATTATGGTAATAGTGCAATGGATTAATTCTTCTATTGGCTACCGATTCAAGTGATTAGCTTCGCGTTCGCTGCACTAATCCTTAGAGAACAAACTAACTCAAACGGTGATCAGTTGTCTAATTTAATTTAATTCACTAGATTATTTATTCGGGTTAATTTAGACTTGTAATAGCTAACTAATTTGGTCCTTTAGTTAACCTCTTGTTGATGATCATCACACAAGCTCACACATGAATTTACCTAATTTTCTATTAATTCTAGTTTCATGTTCATTAATCCTAGACATATGACAAAGTGGTCACATAACATATGAGGTTGACAATTAAAAGATGTTCATACTATTTAATTATCTTCCTATTAACAGAAAAATAGTTATCATTCACACACAAGGTTCTTTAACAAGCTAAAATCAACAAAATCACCAACATTGACTTAATCCTACCATAAACAATCAATCCATAGTATCAATATTGGATCCCTAAATAGAAGTTTAAAAGTTTTAGCTCATGCTTGAGGTGATAAATAGCATAAAAACGAATTCTAATTGTCTAGCCATAATGGAAAACAAAAGATTAAGTAGAATGATGTAGATTTGCCTCAAATCTCCTTCGGGATTGAATTCTAGGTTGTATCTTCATTCTTCAGGTCTCTCCTGGCTCTGATTCGCAGCTTGCTTCTTCCCAAGGGTTCCAAAATATTGAATGTCGATTTGGGCAGCCGTTTTTATAGATGCGACCCGACTTGCCGAGTCCATGTCCAACTCGGACTCACCGAGTTCATCACTTAAATCCCGTGTACGGTAAGTCACGGAGTCTTTATCTTCTCATTATCTTCTCGATCCTTCGCTCGGACTCGCCGAGTAAACGACCCTACTCGCTGAGTAGGTGTTGTTTTTGGTGGTTTTCTTCTTTGTTCAATTCCCGAGCTCCCAACCACTTCTCCTGCTTCCTTTTGCTTTCGAGCTTCACCTTTGGACTGAAAACATAATTTAAACACTTTTAAGTATCTTTTGTCCATGAAATGCAATAAATTAGCTGATAAATGATAAAAATCTATGCTTAATATAAGACTAAATATGCAAATATCAGCCACCGTGTTTCGGTGTCCAGATCTGATCCATGAGGTACAAGGCTCCACCACCCTTGACTTCCAAGTTCTTATCCATTCCTTTCAGGGATTCACTTGCCACATTTTCAGGTTTCAAAGCGTCGAGCTGAGCCTCCTTAATTTGTGTGGACAAGTGTGAATGGATAGTTAGAGTCAAGATTTGACTCTACGACCAGGATATTCTTTCCGACTTAGGGCGTCGCTACTACATTGGCTTTACCCAGATGATAACGAATTTCGCATTCGTAATCACTGAGTAGCTCGAACCACCGTCATTGTCTCATGTTGAGCTCCTTCTGGTCGAAAATGTGTTGTAGACTTTTGTGGTCTGTAAAGATCGTGCTTTTTGTACCATACAGGTAGTGCCTCCAGATCTTTAGAGCAAATACAACTGATCCTAGCTCAAGATCGTGGGCGGTGTAGTTAACCTCATGTGTCTTCATCTGTCTCGAGGCATAGGCGATGACTTTACCTCGCTGCATCAAAACACATCTGAGTCCTTGATTTGATGCATCACAATAGACAACAAAGTCTTCTATCCCTTCGGGAAAGGATAGTATTGGTGCGGTGCACAAGGCTCGCTTGAGCGTTTGGAACACTCTTTCCTGTTTCTCTTCCCATTCAAAAGCCACGCCCTTTTGGGTCAATGTCGTAAGACGTTTCGCTATGCTGGAGAAGTTCTGAATGAACCTGCGATAGTAGCCAGCGAGACCCAAAAATTGATGAATTTATGTAGGTGTCTTTGGTGCTGACCAGTTCTCAATGGCCTTGATTTTGGAAGGGTCCACGTGTATTCCTTCTTCGCTGACCACGTGGCCCAAGAATTCGACTCGTCGGATCCAAAATTCGCACTTAGAGAACTTCGCATAGAGCTTCTCTGATCGTAATGTTTCTAAGACTTTGCGGAGATGTTGACTATGCTCCTCCTTACTTCGAGAGTAGATGAGTATGTCATCAATGAAGACGATGAAGAACTGATCCAAGTAAGGACGACACACCCTATTTGTCAGATCCATGAATATTGCGGGCACGTTAGTTAATCTGAACGGCATCACTACAAACTCGTAGTGTCCATAACGAGTTCGGAAGGCTATCTTGGGAACATCCTCCTCTAACACTCGTAGTTGGTGATATCCGGATCGTAGATCTATCGTCGAGAAGTAGTTGGCTCTTTGAAGTTGATCAAATAAATCGTCAATGCGGGGTAAAGGATAGCGATTTTTAATGGTAAGTTTGTTGAGTTCTCTGTAGTCGATGCACATACGAAACGATCCATCTTTCTTCTTGACGAACAAGACCAGTGCTCCCCATGGTGAGAAGCTTGGCGTAATGAATCCCTTCTTGAGAAGTTTGTTAAGCTGACCAGAAAGTTCCTGCATCTCTGCCGGTGCTAGACGATAAGGAGATTTGGCTACGGGAGTAGCCCCTGGCACTAAGTCGATTATGAACTTGACCTGGCATTGTGGTGGTAAACCGAGAAGTTCCTCTGGAAATATGTCAGGAAAGTCGCGTACTTCTGGGATGTTTTGAATGTCTTTTGCTTCTTGACTCGTATCGACGATGTGTGTGAGGAATGCATGATATTCCTTTCGTAAGCACTTCTGGGCTTGGATGCATGAAATGATATGAAGGCTCGTACTAGGTTTATCGCCATGGATAACTAAGGTTTCATTGTTAGGAAGGTTAAGAAGAACTGCTTTTTCAAAGCACATGATGTCGGCGTGAAGAAGACTCAACCAATCCATGCCGATGATAACGTCGAAACATTTAATTGGGACCGGCATGAGGTCTATCTTGAAAGTATGGCCATCTAAAGTTAAAGTATAACCTACGTATATGCAGTTAGTACTTTCCGTTTTCCCGTTTGCCATTTCTACCATGAATGAATTATCTAATGCACATGGTTTTTGTTTAAGCAGGTGTGCAAATTTATGACTTACGAAACTTTTCTCCGCTCCACTGTCGAAAAGTATACAAGCATATGAGTTATCGAGGAGAAACGTACCAGTAACTATTATAGGATCAACTACCGCTTCATCGTGGCCCATGGCCATAACTCTTCCTACTCTGCCAGCCATCCCCGCCTTAGGGCAGTTCCTCTTGTAGTGGCCCACCTCGCCACAACCGTAGCAAGCTTGGCCCACACCAACGTTAGGAACTTGGGCGGTCGGCCCTGCTGGAGTCTTATAGAAGCGAGCTGTATGCCCCTTCCTGTTGCAGTTAGAGCATTGCATTTCCCTGCAAGGTCCGTGGTGGTGGAAGTTGCATTTGTTGCACTTCGGAAGGGTTCCAGCATAAGTTTTTACTGGTAAGAGGTTTTTAGGAACAACGGGAGTTACTGTCGGAGCATTGATTGCCACAAGTTGTTGTTTCTTGGAGGATTCTTGCGAAGCTCCTCTTTTCCTCTTGTTCCACCCCTTCTTCTTGTTGTCGGGGCTGTACTTTTGTGGTCCGGTTGCAGGGATTGTTGGGTTCTGATGTTACCCGTGATCTATGAGAGATTGTGCCAGCTCCTTGGCACTGTCGAAGGTAGCAAGCCTGGATGCTAACACACTCGACTGGATCTGGGGCGACAGTCCCCAGATGTATCTCTCTATTCTTTTGCTCTCCAGAGCAACCATGTCGGGGCATAGCATTGCCAGATCGCAGAACCTATTGGTGTAGGTTAATATGTCGGATCCAACCATTTGTAGACCCCAGAGTTCATATTCGAGTTTTTGTATTTCCCCTCGACGACAGTACTCTCTCATCAGCATGGCTTTCAAGTTTTCCCAGCTGATGGAATTTGCCACCACTATAGTCAGAGACTTAACATGGCCATTCCACCACGTTAGTGCTCTGTCAGAGAAGGTACAAGTAGCAAACTTGACCTTGTTGCCCTCCGGACAAGAGAAGATTTGAAAGACCGCTTCCTTCTTTTCAATCCATTGCCTTAACACCATAACCCCACCAGTCCCATTGAAGTTTTGGGGTTTGGCATTCGTGAAGTCCTTGTAGCTGCATTCCCTAGGATGTCCATGGCTTTCATCGTGGTTTGAGGGATGTGCACCTGTTCCCGATCCACTAGGGACAGGAGCATTGATGGCTAACACAGCAGCTACTACGGCTGCTATGAAGATTGCCTAGAACATAGTGGCATCGAAAGGAGGAGGTGGTTGGGGTGGTTGAGGAGGTGGAGGAGGTGTTGGTATCGGTGTTTTGTTACTTGGGTTACACCTAGGATTCCTGCATGGCGGCATCTTTAACTATACGTTTAAAAGATGACAGCATGGATAAGAATAAATGAATAATGAGAGTGACTCATGGACTAACTCCCCATAGCCCAATAACACAATGAATATTATGATTGAATGAATATGATAGCATTTGGATAATAATTTCCATATGATTAGATATCTATCAATAATACTGGAATTACATATGTAATAAGTTCGGGAAAAGTGGCCTAAAAGTAGGCCTTACATCAACCAAGATAGGAAAATTTTGACAGAACTATGACTAGATCAAGACCTAATGTAACATCCCGAAATATCAAGAGTAGAGTTGAAGGGCTAAAAGAGTAATTTGGGAAAGAGTGACTCGGCGAGTCCATGGATGGACTCGGCGAGTAGAGTCGCGATTTGGTCGCGTGTTAAGTAGCCGACTCGGCGAGTCAATGGGGTGGACTCGGCGAGTAGGCGCTGAGTGAAGAAAACCCTAATTCTCGGGGTTGAGCCCTATATAAAGAACATTATGTTTCCTTCACAGCCTCTTTATCATCCCTTGAGTTCCAGAGGCCGTGATTTCGTGAGGAAACACCATTGTTGAGTGGATTGGAGCTTGGAGAAGTATTTGTTGAAGAAAGTTTGGGAGTTTGAAAGTGTGGAGCAAGGGGCTTTGCTTGGATTCGAGTTTCCTTGCAGTTTGGGGCGTTCTTTTGAGGTAATATCTCGTTCTTAGGATGTTGTTATCTTGTTTCTTCATTTTGGGGTTTGAGGGAAGCTTATCTTGGGTTATATTGGAATCTAGAGGTTAGATCTGAGGTTGCTACCTTAGATCTGGAATGGAGAAGAGTTGGGATGCAGGAAAGTCCCTGTATTGAGTGTTGAATGAAGCTATCTTGTCCCAAACCTTAGCCCTAATGTGCAAAATGCATAGATCTCTTTGGATTCACGTAAAGTTTGCCACTTTACGTGATGGATGAGTTGTAGGAGGCTAGATCTATGTTTTGGATCAATTGCATGGTCTGGAATGCTTCTGTATGGATTCAGACCGGTGGTACTCGGCGAGTCACATGGGTGGACTCGACGAGTTGCTTGAAGATGAGTTGGGACTCGACGAGTTGGAAGAACAACTCGGCGAGTTGGATGAAGATGGCCTAGAACTCGACGAGGTGTATGAACAACTCGGCGAGTAGGTTGAAGATAGCCTTAGACTCAACGAGTCTGTTCTTGGACTCGGCGAGTCTTGTCGAAGAGTCCCAATATTTTCTGGTTGAGTCGAGAATCGGCGAGTCAAGGGATGACCCGGTGAGTTGTGTGCGAGTGGACTCAGAGTTGTGGGACTCGGCGAGTCTCGGGGTGACTCGGCGAGTTGAGTCGCGGATTGAGTGAAGTTCTGAGTATGGGAACTCGGCGAGTCATAGGGTTGACTCAGCAAGTAGGGTCAGTCAGGGGTTGACTTTGACCTTGTCCTTGACCAAGAGTTGACCGTTGAATTTAGAGTTTGGTCAGCGATGTGGCCTTTGGGCCAAGTGAGGGGTAAAATAGTCTTTTACCCTAAAGAGGGTGCCATGAGAGGGTTGATTCTAGTCTCGAGAGTTTTAGTCATGAGAGTATTTGCCTTACGTGTTAGGCGGTGGCGAGTTCGAGATTCAAGTGTGGAGATATCTGCTTTCTGCTTGCCAGGTGAGTCTTCTCACTATACTTTACCTTGAGTAGGTAACCAGAGTTATGTGATCAGAGTATTTGTATGCTATATGTACGTGATGTGTTGTACTGCATTATTTCTATGTGATTTATGTTGTGCATGTTTATAGAGTTGGAACCGGAAGGTTCCCAGATTTGTTAGAACCTGAGGGTTCACAGAGTTTGGGTGCACGGACCCATAGAGTTGTAGCCTCGAGTGGCTAATATGTGTTATGTGTGGTATTTTGGGGGACTCACTAAGCTTCGTGCTTACAGTGTTTTGTGTTATGTTTGTTTTTCAGGTTTCCTTCAGTATCACGGGACGACACCGACTTGATTTTACACACCAGAGAAAGAGTCATGTTTTGGAGGATCCTGGTTTTCTATGCAAGTGAAAATGGAGTTATGTTTTGTAATTCGATTATAAATGAGATTTTAAACAAGTGTTTCTAAGAATTAAACGATTATTCTAAATGAAAAAAAAATTGTTTTGAAATTTACAGTGTTACAAGTTGGTATAAGAACCTTGGTTTGAGGGATTCGGATGCGCCTTCGGGTAAATCTGGACTCAAGCTGAGGAAGTAAGAAAAGTTTTCAAAAGAAATGAATTTCTAAAGGTGAATAAGAGTTCAAAGAGAAAGCAAGAAAGAGCAGTGTGTACAATCAGCCACATCCCGAACGGTGATTTCCCAAAATACCCTTACTTTTGTGTTATGAGATATTTATGATGCACTTTATGAGATATTATCGCATGCTAGAGACAGGCTAGGTATTTAATATCTGAGGACTAGAGTGGCCTGATTTGTGATGCCTTAGCCTAGGACTTGTTGTTATATGTGTTATGCTTTTGAGTATGTGATGAGTGAGAGTATCTAGTTAGAACCCATGAGGGGTAGAGTTGCAGAGTCCGGTGGTACTTTCGAGGATGAGCCGAGAAAGTGGAGTTATCACCGCGAGAGAGTTCTATGTATTCTTCGATGCTCGAATGCTGCTTGCTTTGTGCTTTGTAGAACTCTCGATGATGGGAGTCAGCTACCAAGTGAATATGACGATATTTAGGAGGTAGATGGCTGGCATCATTAGGAGCTCTTCAGCAGCTGATAGCAAAGAAGTGGGAGGACCATGGAAGAGCTTAGGGAGTAGCCCTAACCAGATGAGTGCGCTGGTAGAGTAGAGAATTTCGCTGGGGAGCGAGCACGCACGATGGGATTGGTGAAAGAGAAGGTCGAGCAACTACTTAGGAGCTCTGGGATGGTCCGTGTGGAAAGTATGGGTAGATGTGGCAGGTAGTATGGGCCCGTACTACTGAAAGCAGAGGACCCATACTTGATACAGGGAGTATTCTGAAGGTTCTAAGGAGCGGATTGAGGAGTGATGTTATGGTTCGAGTACCATACATCGGAGCAGATTGAGGAGTGATGTTATGGTTCGAGTACCATACATCGGAGCGGATTGAGGAGTGATGTTATGGTTCGAGTACCATACATCGGAGCGGGTTGAGGGGTGATGTTATGGTTCGAGTACCATACATCGGAGCGGATTGAGGAGTGATGTTATGGTTCGAGTACCATACATCGGAGCGGATTGAGGAGTGATGTTATGGTTCGAGTACCATACGCTGGAGCATATTGAGAAGAGATGTCATGGAATGAATACCATGGTTCGTAGGGAATGATGCTTGTGGTTCTCCGGCTATCCGGTTATGATTGAGTTTGGAGAGGCATCCCTTGAGAGGGAGATCGAGAGCCTCTCAAAGTATTTTAGTAAGGAGTTAGTGAGAAGGGAGAATTTCGATCTGAGTGGAGCGATCAGTCGATAAAGGAGGTGTCACCTTCTATGATCTGGGTGGTTCTGATTATGTTCGTGTGCAAATATGAGAAGCATGATGTTGATTTTTGGGTTTGGGGGTAAACCCTGCAAGTCGTCATTGATGACGATTTCCCATCAGAGTATCAGGTAGCATGTGTGCCGTGAGGCAGTGATTTATCATGAGCAGATAGTCAGTTGGGGCTGAGATAGTCGAGGACCACACTACACCTATTTGAGTATAGTAGGATGTATTGTAGTGGTATCAGTGGGGAGTTCAGTCGAGTTTAGCAGTGCAAAGAGTTTTCTATCCATGTTGGGTGTTGAATATGGGAGTGGGTCCTTGTTCTTGGGATGATCCCGGTGTTGGAGCGTTGATTGATGAGTTGAGGTGAGGGGTATGATGATTTTGTGGTTCAGTCTATGAGCCAGGGATGTTATTGAGCAGTTGAGTTGCTTGGTGCTAGATTGGTACGAGATTTGGAACGACTAGAGGCAATCATGACGAGAGGTTCTTGAGGAGTTCATCAGAGGTTCAGAGTATATGAGGTCGATTGATTTCCTTAAAGAGGGGATTATCGGGCGTTGTGTAGCACTTTCCGGGGGCAGGTGTGATTTCGCTGGTGAAAATAGTTGTGGGATGGTTGTGTGCTATTTGGTGATGGTTCGAACCCTAAGTGGGGGAGAACTGGCTACCGTATGTAAGAAAGCAGAGATTTGTCAAGAGCAGATATAAGTGGAGTATAGAGATCTGCGGTAAGAGATTATGAGACCACAGATGTCGGTGATCGAGGAAAGGGGTCAGAGTGAGTTAATGCGGGAAGTACTTGTTGAGAAGGATGAATGTCTCCACGGCAGGTGTTTAGTGGTCAGTATTGTTTCAAGTAGATAGAGAATGATTGGGCAGCCAACTCCCGAGTCGATGTGTATCCTTGCTTGGATTTTTAGCAGTGGAAAAAGGGTTTCGGAGAATTATCAGCGTATTTCGTAGCGTTAGCGTTTTCTCATATTCCAATTGAGAAATTGGATACACCGAAGTTGCAATTTGGGGAAAAATGCAGATCTAATTATGGGGTTCAGAGGAAATGTATTTTTGTATCAATATGATGCTTGGGGCAGGAGATCAGTGGTTGTGGCAGGATCTTGTGATGTTCTGTTGGGGTATTCTGAGGTATTCGGGTATGATATCTTTATTTCGGAGTTACTCGTGAATCTTGAGTTGAGACGACTTGTGGCATATCAGGTAACTATGGATCTAGTGGGAGCCCTTCGAGTATGGGCATCCAGGGAGATTATTTAAGAGAGTGGATCTTCGCAAGGGTGGGCATTTGTTATGTCGATTGCCTCCAGAGTCTGTGATGCATATTCGAGTCGAGTATGGGTAGCTGCCTATGATAGTCTGTGGAGCATGAGCTAGTGGGGTCAGAGGGTGTTGTGATACTACGGGGAGCCGTAGTACTCACTAGTCAGAGGGTGTTGTGATACTGCGGGGAGCCGTAGTACTCACTAGTCAGAGGGTGTTGTGATACTGCGGGGAGTCGTAGTACTCACTAGATAGCAAGAGAATGTGATGATGGAATGTTCTCCGATCAGTGTATGATGTGGAAGAGTTTTGGGTTTGAGTAGCCCTAGTATTGAGTTTTTGGAGTCTGGATGTTGAATCGGGGGCGAGACTGGGGTCTCCATCTCTGTCGGGAGATGCGGTGAGCTGTGCAAGGGATATGCGCAGCAGAAACCAGAGATCAGAGTTAAGACGATCCTCGGTTGGATTGTATTTTCTCGCATGAGGAAAAGAGAATTTCGTGACTTCCGTGTCACTGAGCAGGGATAGTGGTCACGGGGAAGAAGTTACTGAGATATTTGGATCATGTTATGGGTGACCTTTGGAGGCTCAGCTGTGGAGTCAAAAGCTGACCTGGTGCTTAGTCTCGAAGAGGGATATGAGAAATGAGCTAGAGCTTATCATGATATTGTCTGAGGACACTTTAGAGCGAGCGAGCGATTCAGACGCTCAAAGTCATGCTTCGGGCATGTGTATTAGATTTCGGAGGGAGTTGCGGCACGTATTTATCCTTGGTTGAGTTATCCTATATCAACAGCCATCATTAGTGCATTGGTATGCCACCCTTTGAGCTGTTGTATGGGAGGAGGTGTCGGACCCTCATTTGCTGAGGAGAGGTAGCGCATGGACACAAGAGTCCTTGCGAGCAGATCCAGAGCATGTGTGATACGTGGAGTAGTGACAAGGTTGACAAGTGGATTTCCCTGGGTAAGGGAAGAGAAAGGTATGTAACCCCGGGGGGGAAGTGTTGGTTCACGGAAGTGAAGGTAGTAGTGAGAATGGATGATTTGGAGTATGGGGGTTGAACACTGTGTCTGTGACAGTGGTATGGAATGACATCATTATGGGATGTCTGCTGAGGACGCGGAAGGGATTCCACGGGTGTAGAGCCAGGAGGCTCGGAAGGGATACAGGGAGAGAGTCCTGGACTCTCAATGTGATTCTGATCAGGGTATTGGGTATGTATCAGTGGTTCATCCTGGGGGGATGTTTGAGGATATCATCAGTGTATCGGGTTTTCCAACCTGAGGGTGTTGGAGCTAGTTCAACATGTGTATGTGATTGCAAGAGGAGAACTCGTGGGAGTTGCTCTGAGATTGATAATGGGTCTTTTCGTCATCACAGAATGGGTAGAGTGGGATTCGGATCGGGGATCCGATGGTTCATGGTTTTCTAGCCCTTATGGGTCAAGTGATTGTTGAGATTTGCGGCAGTGATGGATCATGGGTAATCCTCGGTTGTTGAGTGTGATTATCAGAGGGTACAGTTGGTGCCCGGCTTGAGACGGTGGTCAGGACACCGTAAGGAAAGAGAAAGTGTGTTTGAGTTTCGATGGGTATGCCTTGAGGGACCTGATATGGTTGAGGCTAGGTGGCGCATTGTGGGAGTAGCTTCGGAGTTGAATTGCTGTAGGCTTCGAGGACGAAACCTAATTTAAGTGGGGGAGAATTGTAACATCCCGAAATATCAAGAGTAGAGTTGAAGGGCTAAAAGAGTAATTTGGGAAAGAGTGACTCGGCGAGTCCATGGATGGACTCGGCGAGTAGAGTTGCGATTTGGTCGCGTGTTAAGTAGCTGACTCGACGAGTCAATGGGGTGGACTCGGCGAGTAGGCGCTGAGTGAAGAAAACCCTAATTCTCGGGGTTGAGCCCTATATAAAGAACATTATGTTTCCTTCACAGCCTCTTTATCATCCCTTGAGTTCCATAGGCCGTGATTTCGTGAGGAAACACCATTATTGAGTGGATTAGAGCTTGGAGAAGTATTTGTTGAAGAAAGTTTGGGAGTTTGAAGGTGTGGAGCAAGGGGCTTTGCTTGGATTCGAGTTTCCTTGCAGTTTGGGGCGTTCTTTTGAGGTAATATCTCATTCTTAGGCTGTTGTTATCTTGTTTCTTCATTTTGGGGTTTGAGGGAAGCTTATCTTGGGTTATATTGGAGTCTAGAGGTTAGATCTGAGGTTTCTACCTCAGATCTGGAATGGAGAAGAGTTGGGATGTAGGAAAGTCCCTGTATTGAGTGTTGGATGAAGCTATCTTGTCCCAAACCTTAGCCCTAATGTGCAAAATGCATAGATCTCTTTGGATTCACGTAAAGTTTGCCACTTTACGTGATGGATGAGTTGTAGGAGGCTAGATCTATGTTTTGGATCAATTGCACGGTCTGGAATGCTTCTGTATGGATTCAGACCGGTGGTACTCGGCGAGTCACATGGGTGGACTCGACGAGTTGCTTGAAGATGAGTTGGGACTCGACGAGTTGGAAGAACAACTCGGCGAGTTGGATGAAGATGGCCTGGAACTCGGCGAGTTGTATGAACAACTCGGCGAGTAGGTTGAAGATAGCCTTAGACTCGGCGATTCTGTTCTTGGACTCGGCGAGTCTTGTCGAAGAGTCCCAATATTTTCTGGTTGAGTCGAGAATCGGCGAGTCAAGGGATGACCCGGTGAGTTGTGTGCGAGTGGACTCAGAGTTGTGGGACTCGGCGAGTCTCGGGGTGACTCGGCGAGTTGAGTCGCGGATTGAGTGAAGTTCTGAGTATGGGAACTCGGCGAGTCATAGGGTTGACTCAGCAAGTAGGGTCAGTCAGGGGTTGACTTTGACCTTGTCCTTGACCAAGAGTTGACCGTTGAATTTAGAGTTTGGTCAGCGATGTGGCCTTTGGGCCAAGTGAGGGGTAAAATAGTCTTTTACCCTAAAGAGGGTGCCATGAGAGGGTTGATTCTAGTCTGGAGAGTTTTAGTCATGAGAGTATTTGCCTTACGTGTTAGGCGGTGGCGAGTTCGAGATTCAAGTGTGGAGATATCTGCTTTCTGCTTGCCAGGTGAGTCTTCTCACTATACTTTACCTTGAGTAGGTAACCAGAGTTATGTGATCAGAGTATTTGTATGCTATATGTACGTGATGTGTTGTACTGCATTATTTCTATGTGATTTATGTTGTGCATGTTTATAGAGTTGGAACCGGAAGGTTCCCAGATTTGTTAGAACCTGAGGGTTCACAGAGTTTGGGTGCACGGACCCATAGAGTTGTAGCCTCGAGTGGCTAATATGTGTTATGTGTGGTATTTTGGGGGACTCACTAAGCTTCGTGCTTACAGTGTTTTGTGTTATGTTTTTTTTTCAGGTTTCCTTCAGTATCACGGGACGGCACCGGCTTGATTTTACACACCAGAGAAAGAGTCATGTTTTGGAGGATCCTGGTTTTCTATGCAAGTGAAAATGGAGTTATGTTTTGTAATTCGATTATAAATGAGATTTTAAACAAGTGTTTCTAAGAATTAAACGATTATTTTAAATGAAAAAAATTGTTTTGAAATTTACGGTGTTACACCTAACAGGTCTAAGATTTACAAGGATAGGAAATTAGACCAAAGTTTTTACATAAACTAGGTTTTATCCAAAAGATGGGTCGATGAGATTCTATCGACGACGAGAACTGCTAGCATGAGTTCTCGATCCTGACAGTAGGCGTTCCATGTCCCTCGTACGCCTGTTAGCTCTCGCTTGCTAAGCTCGAAGTTCCCTGACCTCAGCTTGGGTTTCAGCAAGTTCTCTCTGTAGAGCTGCATTGCTGACCAGAGTCCTTTCATGAGCAGACTCTAGTTGGTGAATGCGGACTGTGTTAATGCCAGCATTGGCGTCAATCTCCAAGACTCGATTGATAGTTGATTTACCCAGTATCGTGTTCCGAGAAATCCTACGAACCATGATGGGTAGGACCCTATCAGCAGAACCTCCCTCAGTGAGGTTGTAGAAGCTTCTGTCTCCATTGAAGGGGATAGGTTGACCCTGTTCATGACTCCATGTATTCAAGTTTGTGGCCCACAGAGGTGTGGGTCCTGGAAATGCGGGACGGGGGTTTAGGTTTGGGTTTTGAGCAGCTGGAGGTAGGTTGTTGACTTCAGGCTCCGAGTCAGAACTATCAGAAAAACCCTCAGCATGGTGATCATCCAAAGGGGTTGGGTGATCATCTTCTGGTTCTTCCTCTAGCCATCCAGCGTTGCCTTGGTTTGGGAAGTACGGGTCGTCGTGGTGAAATCTAGCCATTAAAATCTACGCGAGAAAAGGGATATAAGAAATACTAAATATATGAACTAACTAGGATAATTACAGTAAGACCAAATACCCTTATGGTATTTCTTTGTGGTTGTGTTGGTAAGTTTTTAGACTTGTTGCCACATCACAACCATTCTTGGGCATATGCTAATCACTCCTTGGACCAGCATAGTTGATCAGGCTATGCCATTCCCTAGACTGACCATATATCCCCAGGCTCACTTGTGATATTCAACAATCGTAATACTTTTGTTTTTGTCGTTGTGACACTGATTTTAGTATGAATGCAGGCACGTATACTTACTTAAATATTGTATTTAAAAGTATAAACTCTTAGACAGAGTGTTTTAATCCCAATGTATTTATAGTTAGTATATCTTTTATGGGTTGATATACTATATTCACTATAAACAATGCTCTAATACCAATCTGTCACACCCCAAAACCAAGAACGGCGGAAACGTTCAGGGGTGCAGGACGTCATGTGAAGTATCATAACAGTGTAAAGTAGTAAACAAGCAACAACATCATCCATTGCATTAAAAGTAAATTTTTAATACATGTGTGTTATTAAATAGTAATATGACACCAAAATATGAATCAAAATAAAAGACAAGTCTTGTCTGTGCTCCGTCTTCTCAAAACCTGGCCATCGTACCTGTCTACTGGTGACCTGAGAATACAAGTTATTTTGAAAGTGAGTATCATCATAAAGCTGGTGAATTCATAACTATTTTAGTGTCATTGCCCTATTTTGGAAAGCTGTTATGAATGCCATGTAAATCTTTGAATGAAACATTTGATATAAGTACAAAAACCCTAGAAAATCCCATATTTCCTATTAGTATAAGAGTAGTCTTCTACTAAGACCCGAATGTTTTGAAAGTAGCCTTGTACCAAGACCTGTGTGTTTTGAAAGTAGTCTTCTACCAAGAGCTGTATGTTTTGAAAGTAGTCTTCTACCAAGACCTGTATGTTTTGCTGTAACAAAGATGGTTTTTTCCCCTTTATGACTACTATTAACAATATATAGTCTACCTCCTCGTGTATGTGAATGTATCACAAAATAAAAGTAATAAGGAAAATATAACCATAAAAGTATTATCCTTTTGCATTAGGATAAACACGACATCGCGACTGCCGAAATGTATAACCTTGAACATCCGTAGATTGTTCATTTTCCTCTGTAGCTGGCAGAAAGTTTAAGGAATGGTTAGTCCCATAAAGGTACTCCTAATATAAGTATTAACCATAGGCATCCGTAGATGTTCATTACCTCTGTTGCTAACAGGTGGGTGCCGGAATGGTTAGTCCCGTAAAGTATCCTTTTGTACTAAGATCGACAGAACTAAACTACACGTATGATATGTAATAGTTTCTAGGTACAAGTATCCATGTAAGTGTATCCATGTAACATGTAATGTATAGTATAGACTCATGAATGAACTGACTCTGGTGTAATTCCTTGTAATAGGAATACTGTTTTGTATCACCTAACTATTCGTATAATAGTTTACTGGAAGGTAATTGATGTCCAAGAAGGTTTATACACCCTTGTTACACAAGAGTGTGGGAACTGAACAAGGATGAAAGCTATCATATCAATACATATATATATATATATATATATATATATATATATATATATATATATATAAGAACATAAGTGTATAGATATAGTTTTGATCAAGAGGATGAAAATGGTTTTGTAAGACATTTAAGAGTTTTGAACAATAATTAACAATGACTTGATGTCATTTTAATAAACATTTCAAAAGTAATACATTTGATAACAAAGTATTTTTAAGAAAGAAAACCATTTCATGCATCACATTTTGAAGTATGTGAAATCTGCTGGATGAAAACATAGTTATAAATCACATATGATTGATTCATTAACATGTTGTTTTCTACTTGTATCCCCCACCCCATTAAAGCATTTAAAATCATTTAAAACATTGATTAAGGGGTATGAACTCACTTGTAGATGGTGGTTTGGATGAACTGAATGATGTAGGATAGCTAGGTGACAAGTGAAGACTTGTTCACACTCAATGATCCTAGTTAACATATAATCACACATATATGTATCCAATTAGACTTTAAACCACTAATTAACAAAGTTAAGACATCTAAGGCATGTAAAACACCTTATATAAGTGTTACAAGTCATAAGGATTTCACCTAAGTGCTAAAGGACCTTGCTATTGTGTTTGGGGTTCAAGGGTAAACTCCTTTGGAGTTTACAGTTTTCATGACCTTGACCTAATGAGTTTAAGGTCGTAAACTCAAGAGTTTACGGTCGTAAACTCCTCAATTTTTGACCATAAGTTGTTTTGAGGTTTTTCAAGTCCTTTGAAGCATTTCTACTTGATGGTTAGGCCTTTGGAAGAGATTAGGGCATCATTACACTCCTTTGAGGAGTTTACGGCCCCAAGGCCATTTCCATTTGGGTTTACTACCGTAAACCCATATAGAAAGGGGTATTTTCATGTTTTCAAGTCCTTAGCTCAACAATGAATGGAACCATGTTAGTTACTAAGGCATAGGAATGAAATAAGGGCCACTTATTCTCACTTTGGGGTGTTTACGGTTTTGGGAGCTTCCCAAACCGTAAACACATATAAATGAGGGATTCATGTGCTTTTCATATGATAAACACCTCAAGGAAGGATCTAGACAAGTCCCTAAGGCATTGTGAAGGACTAAGGCACCCTAAGGCACCCTGAGGCACCTTACTTGGTGTTTACGGTTTTGGGAGCTTCCCAAAACCGTGAACACTTTGTTCTTGGTGTTCTTGGGTCATTTCCTTGATGTAAAGATGTATAACAAGCTTAATAAGACTCTAGGATAGAGGTACTTACTATATGGAAGCTTGAAATGAGCTAAAAGTCCAAGAACACTAGTGTGTGTTCTTGGTATTTTTGGAAATCTAATCAAAACATGAAATTTGATGGATTAAAAGATGTATAATCACTAGTTGTTATGATCTAACAACAAATCAAGCCAAGAAGTACTTACGTTTTCGGGAAATCGGGTGAAATACGGATTGGTAGTTGAGAGTGTTTGGAGTTTACTCTTGAGGTTGAAAGTTAGAAATGAAGTACTTTGGGGAGTAAACTCATGCTTAAGGCATGAGTTTACGGTTTTTGGAGGGATTTACGGCCCAAACATAAAAGTTTGGCCGTGAATCTCTTAACTACGCGGTACTTGCGGTTTTGGAATTTCAAGACTCGAGACGACATTTTCTTTCACCCGTTCGTTTAAAGATTAATTATTAAAATAATCAAATGAACTTTAAATTTTGTAAAAACAAATAAAAGTGAACTTGACTTATAATTTGAAATGATTGACTTTATGGTTTTACCGAATGAAGATTTCGGGTTCTCACACTTTTTGGGTTAGGGTTTGAGCTTAACCCATTTAGGAAAGGTATTAATGGGTAAAGTTGGAAACTTTACCCTTCCAGAGGCATTTCTAGCCGAGATATGAAGTATAGGGTCTAGCTCTGAACAGTAATGGCTTAATGAGTAAGAGGGGGCTAGCAGACAGAGGAACTCGACGAGTTCAAGGATGGACTCGACGAGTTAAACGAAAGTGTCACGATTCTGTGATAGGGAAGAACTCGATGAGTTGGCTTGCGAAATCACAACTATATGATTCATGCGAACTCGGTGAGTTGAAGGGAAAACTTGACGAGTTGAGTCAACTGGGAGCGTTGGCTTTGACTTTGACATGGACTTGAATTTGACCATAGTTGACCATAATGGGTTATGGGTATGAAATGGTAGCTAAGGGGTTGTTTTGATTCAGGGAGTGAGTAGAGTTGATTCCAGAGCAGAGATGTTTCAGCTAGCATCAAACATTTGAGGTGAGTTTCCTCCTGGATGAATGGATCGAAGGCTCCAATGTCGGCCCGTATATGTATGTTTGTATGTTACGGACTAAGGTCTGATGTCGAGGAGTGCCCCATCTAGGTTTATATGTTCCGGATTTTGATCTGATGTCGGGCAATGCCCGATGTAGGTCTATATGTTTCTGGATTTAGATCCAATGTCGGGCAATGCCCGAGGAATGTTTGTATGCTTGATGTCTTCGTGATTCTTGCATGTGTCTGCATTGTATGTTTCCATATTTTGGTCTGATGTCGGGCGGGGCCCAAGGAATGTTTATATGTTTATGTTTTGTGATTATTTTATGTCTATTTGTTGATATGTTTATATGTATACCGAGCTTTGCTCGATGTCGGGTGGGGCCTGATGCCCGGCGTGGCCCGATGTCAAGTAGGGCCCGATGTCAGACATTGTCCAATGTCGGGCGGGGCCCACGATATGTTTATATGAGATTATGTGATTATGTGTCTGGTATGTGGTAGTTTGGGGAAACTTGCTAAGCTTCGTGCTTACAGTTTTCAGTTTTGGTTTTAGGTACTTCCGGTAGCAAGGGGAAGAGCTCGGGATGACTGCATTGCACACAACATGATACTTTAGCTTGGGATGTCTACTCTGATATATTTGACTGATTTTTATTTGAGATACTATTACTTATGTTTTGATGAGATGATTCTGATAACTATGTTTTTATTTAATAATTAAAAATGAAATTTTTAGTCATGATTTTTAGAATGTTACAGATTGGTTACTTGGTTTTTTGTTATAATAGTTCTCTACTAAACCTCTTTCTCTCTCTCTCTCCCTCTCTCTCTCTCTATGTCTCTGTATCTCTCTCTCTCTCTCTCTGTGTGTCTCTATATCTCTCTCTCTCTCTCTCTAATTGATGTACATTGAAATAGTTTAAAATGGTTTGAAATAGTTAGAAACAGTTTGAAATATTTTGAATCTTTACACAAGATTATAAATATAAATATATATATATATATATATATATATATATATATATATATACACACGGAGAGAGAGAGAGAGAGAGAGTTAGGTTCATATATGGATAAACAACCATTTTATGGTCGTAGGGAGCAATGAGATTTTAGAAAAAATTAATTCATTAAATTTACAAATAAGGGTAGTTTGGTCATTTTAATTTTATAAACCAAAAATAAATTCTTATATCTTTGGGAAATCCTTAGATTAAGTCTGGACTATTTATAAACCCTAATGATGGCCTCTTCTAAATCATCCATACCAAATTTCCATATTCAACATCTCACTCATTCGTGACTCTATATACTCTTTATATACAATCGACAACCGTCATAAACAAACAACAAGCCGATAATACAACATCATTCTTTCATCTTAATCATGGGAATTTACTTCAAGACAACCGAGAATGATTTCCCATGCAGAATTCTAGCCATGGCATGTTCTTAATCTAATTTCTGATTTTGCAATCGATTCTAAAATTCATTAACCTGGTACTTTAATGTTAATTTCCGATTTAAACTTCATGCACCATTTTTTTGTCTCCTTCCTTCTGTTAACTCCTCCCTTTCGATGACATTAGCATCAATGGCATAATGGCATTGTAGAACTGAATACTACTAGAAAATAGCGCTTTAATGACACGAATCAGCATTGTAGAACTGAACACTACTATAAAATAGCGCTTTAATGACACGAATCACGACACACACTATCTATACGACTTACATTTTTGTGTGTCCTAAAAATATTATCTCTCGTAAAATTTTAAGGATTTAGAACACGCACATGTTCGTTTCCTAAAATATTTCATCTTTTATTAAGTTTTGTAAGAAACGCACATCCACCTCCTTAGTACCCAGCCAACGAGAAAATGAAATCTCAAAAATTGAAAGCCCTCCTTCTACTCCTCTACGAGGGTGTATGCCTAAGCTTATGAAAAATCATAAGTACTTTTCAGCTTATAGCTTATAATTTGATAAGTTAGGGGCCTCTTACTTATTGATTTTGACTTATTACCAGTATGGCACCGATATAAGTTATTTTTATCCTAACACCCTTTTTAGCTTATACCAGTGTGGAACCAATAATAATTTTAAAAAATCCATTTTTAAGGTTTGTCAAACACCCGTTTAACAACGCCAAAGCAAACACAAACCCTAGTATCAAAACATCACTCTCTTTTACCCTAACATCTCCACATGATATTTCCACCATCCACTCCACCACCGTTACTAGCTTTTCATTTGAGACCCTAGAGCCGAAGTCAACCATCTGCTCCTTCAAAATCAACATCACCTCCACATGTTTTAGTTCCTATGGCTAACCAATTGACACTATTTTGTAGTCTGGTCAGATGCAAGTTTGCAACCCTAAGAAACGATTCCTGCTCCAACGCCTCTGTACCTACTCGCGCTCGTCCATTTTTTCTGGTCAGATGTAATGATTTGTTATTTCTAAAATTGCTATTCTTATAATCTGATTTGTTATTCTGATTTCTGAAATTGCTAGTCTTATAATCTAATTTCTTATTTTGATTTCTGAAATAACTATACCGAATATGTCATTGGTCAAGCCACTTGCAAGTTGATGTTGATATTTCAAACTTGAGATCATTTCTTTTGTTCTATAGACAAATTTTCTTCTAAAGTTGTTGTGCCTATTGTGACATAAGTTTTTCTTATTTCTTATTCAGAATTTCTTATTTCTAAACCTGCTATACCGAATAGATTGTCTTCTGACTTCTTTTATTTGAATTGGTTCACAAACTCATGGTTTTTGAAACACTTCAAATAAATCATACCCTTCATTAGGAGTAGTCACATTGTTCTCTTCAAAGCATGTAAATAATTCATCTTGAATATTATAGTTTCTTATAAAATTATGTACTGTGACACAAGCTTTGACTATATCTCTTTGCACTATAAAAGGATAAGGAGCCATTAGTTTTAAGATTGAAAATCTTGCCTTCAATTACACTTTAAGCATGCTCTATAACATTTTTGAGTTGTGCATGCGCATGATTGAATCTTTCTTCCTTAGTTAACGCTCTTGTTCGACGAAAATCGGCTAACCAATACCTCGTATTGCGATATGGAGTCATAAATCCATAAGTGTTGGTATATGCAATGTCACAAAGGTAACATTTATCTGTAACTGTGAATGTCACGCCTATTATATAAACAATATAAATAATAATAAAAGATATAGAAAGATTATAACCTTGTGGAAGAAATGGAAATCCGAAAGTCAGATTAAATGCAATTTCTTTCAAAACTCGTTGATCATGTGCTATGCCCTCCCATCCAGTCCATACAAATGTGAATATCAATCACAAATTCTCAATACATTTTGATAACATTTACCTTTTCTCTTCCCCTATAACGAGTTTGTTGATCATCGGGCACAACTGCATGTACAAGAGTACCATCTAACACACCTCTTGCTCTGGGAAATATAGCTTTTAGCCTTCTATGGAGTTCTGAGGTATTTGTAGTTGCACTAGAAGTCGTTGGTACTATAATTTCTTTTGCAAAAGAGATCATTACAATTCGGACCTCATGAAAACATTTATGAATCGTTTGTGTGGAGTGTTGAAATCTTCTTTTAACCACTCGGAAGCGTTCATTATGCCCTATAACATGTAAAAATATAGTTATCTTCTCTTCAATGTTTATTGTCTTACTAGCTTGCAACCAATTTTTTTGAGTAAAATGATTGCATAGTAGTACAAATACCTCGTGTGAAAAACGCATCATATCGTGACATTGTGTAGAAGTTCCGTGTGGCAATTCTTGTGTATATGCATGTCCACTTAACTCTGAATCGTTATCTTTTATTCTTTCAATATTTCTTTGCCTTAGTGGGGTCGAGATCAACCAGTACCACGCCAGTAAAAAGGAAGCTAAAATTTCACCATCTGTATCCATATGTAATCTGTAAATTGTAAATCAAAAACATTTAAATCCATAATATAAAATTTAAAAGTCATCCAAAGCATAACAAAACATTTAAATACATGACATAAAATTTAAATCCATAACATAACATTCAATGTCACCCAAAAGATTATATATGCCATAAAAAAGTCATCTAAAAAAAGATAATGAAAGTGCACATCTAAAACTAAATTAAAACTAAACTAAGACTCAAACAAAAAATCCAATTTTCCTTCCCGCATTCTTCACCCATAACTGACAACTCGAAGGCTTAAGGTGCAACGAAAGTTTTCTAACATCGACACTTTCATTGAAAAGCAAAAGAGTCGGTTGATACTTTGGATCAGACTCTTCCCACTCCAGTTCTTCCAACTTGTCCATACATACATTCAAATCGTTGTCAATGTTATTTTTTTCCACCAATGATTTTGCAACTTTGATTATTTCTTTTCCATCTTCTCTTAAGTATTCAACAAGTGTGTTTATAGGAACATCTTTCGCATTTCGTTTTCCTCTCTTGTTTTTTGCCTGACCACATGATTCTTCACTTACAGGTAGGGCTCTGTTGAGGTTGGGGTTTCCGTCTGAGTGCACTCAACATCATCAAAATCATGCTCATTAAATACTTCGGCAGGGTGAGTTTGTGTAGAAGATGGACCCCAACTATGAAAGCCAGTGGATATCGACCCGTCAAACAAGAGTGCAAAAATCAGATAAAGGAGTGACACATATCTCAATTTTTCTACATACTTGTTCGACTGTTTAAAATAAATAAATAGCATTATCAAACTACTTAAGGAAAATAATCAAATTTAAATTTTTTCCTATTGAAAATATAAAAACATTCATCTTCGCTTGCCATTCATCTTCGGTCATATCAAAAGTATTTGTGGCAGGATTATAAGCATTTCCCGTTTTGTTCTTAAGTTTCACCCAAGTCGCGTACTTTGATTTTAAATAGTCATATAGGTTCTTCATTTGCTTTTGTTCGACTATAAAATTGTGTTTGTTATTGAGTTTCTACGCTACTACCTTCCATGAGTTTGCTTTCAAAATAGTACCTTCCCGACCATTACTAGTAATTTCATATATACATGCATCAAGAAAAGTTTTGTCGACATAGTCTTGCTTCCAAACTATTCTAGGCCTCTTTTGTACAAGTCTACCAAAAAATAATGATAAAAATATATATAAAAAAAACTTCAACATACAAGTTCCAGAAAATAGATTTTACATACAACTTTATAATTCCAACATACAAATTCAACATAAAAATTTTGATTTCAACATATATATACTTAAAAAAAATGATTTAAGCATTACTTAAACAATGAGATTGTTAACAATAGATGAAATTAAGACTTTGGTTTGATCATCGTTAAAACAAAATGAGATTAGGTGCAAATGCGCCAACATAACCTATGACAACCAAGGGTAAAAGTTGTTTTGTTTCTTATTTTGTAATGTTCCAGTGAGGTTTGTATCGTGTGGTTTTTCTTCATTGAATTAAAAGCTCACCAAACAAACATCCCGCCATAATGGATAGTATGGAAAATTAAATATGATTATCATTTTCATGATATGAATATGTAAAAATAAGAGTTCCTACTCTACTTTTAAATGTACTATGCCATATTAGGTTGGATGACAAAGATAGCAAAGGTAGAACCCAAGATATGATTTCCTTTCAATTTACTTTATTAGCTACAACATGCGGTCAAGAGTGTACTATTGTGTCGAATATTCCAAGTTTCATGTTCAATAATCTAACTTGCAAACAACACAAAAATCACATGCATGCACCCAGGTCAATATATGAGGTCTAATTAATTCTCAATTTGAACAGACCATAACCAGATGACATTATAATGCTGCATTTGATTACAGTTTTTCTTTTGTGCTTATTTAATGAACACATTACAACTGATTTCTATATGCAACCAATATTAGAAAAAAATAAACAAAAAAATTCAGAAATTAACGTACCTGTCGTATTCTGTTGTCGTCTTCTGTTGCAGAAGGAGGAGGTCGACTGGCAATGGTGGAGTGGTGGTTGATTGCCTGAGGATGAGACGATTATGCAGTGTTGATTCGGGTTGTTCACTATTTGGATACAACTGAATTGTCCAGTTAGGCAATTTGGATTAGACTATTTGGTTCAGATATTCATATTTTTGGATTGGTTTTCAATAAAACCGAATTACTATTTTGGATTGGTTTTGTTTTACATAATATGAACCGAATAGTCCAAAAAAACAGAATAACAATTTATTATTTATTTATTTATAATATAACGATAACTATTTATTAACTTTATAATTTATTTTGTCAAATAAGTTCGAAAAGTTTCATCTAATAAAAAACATTAATATGATTTTCTCTAAAAGTTTTTTAACTATTAAATATTAAAGTCTAATATACATTCTTAATAGTCGTTTATAAAGTTTTAAATCGCAACTATTTTGCTTTTTTTTTTGTAAAAATTGGATAATATTATAATTATATGTCATTTTAAAACGTTTTGATTTTTTTGAAAACCGAATTATAAAAACCGATCCAACCTAATTGTAATTGGTTTGGATCGGATCGGATTTGAATTTAATTTGGAATATTCGAATCTATATTTTAAAAACCGGAATCAAATTGAATTACTTAATTGGATTGGATCAAACCGATACATCCAAACGAACACCCCTATTGATCAGGTCCGCGCTGTTCGTTGTTGTGCTTTTCCTTCAATGGAATAGATAAATAACGAGACTTCTGTAGGGTTAAAAAGGGTAGTAGAATAAAAACAACTCGGCTATCATACTTTTTGTTGACTTAGTAAGATCCTTTTGGGCCGAATAAGAGGAATAAATTGATTTAACAAACACCATTATTTGGATTAGGTTAGATCTAGCCTCTTACTCGACAGTAAGAGGCGTATCAAACAAACCCTAAGTAATAATGATTGAATATTTTGATAAAAATATTAACTATTTTAAAATTGGACAATTATTTTCAGACAAATAAAAAAGAATTTTGAGACAAAAAAAGTTTATTTAGGACGATAAGAGAGACAAAATAATTATAGAGGAGAGAGAAAAACATAAATCGAAAAGTTAAAAAATTATGAGGGTTTAAATAAAAACCCATTTTAAAATTCAAAAAAGGTGATATAGGACTTTGGTGTGTCCAGGCAAAAGTCTTCCTAGAGTCTTCCTAGAGGTATACAGCTAGCTCATCGTAATCAAATTAAGAGTTTTAGAAACTTATTTTCCAACCCTTTTATTTGCATAAATGTCTTTAAATAACCCTTCTTTTTTTTTAAAGTTTTACTTTATACAATCATCAAATTTGTAAATGATTTTTTATATATATTTTTATATTTTTTTTTACAAAATACCTTTAATTTAGTTTTTTTAGTATAAACAGGATTTAGAGAATATATATGGTAATCTTTGTGAGTTTCATCCGTATGTCCATGGTTTCTTTAAGATGTTAATGAGATTCTTTTTGTTTATAACTTATATAAAACTATTTTATTAAATAAATAATTTATTAAAAGTTAAAACAATTAAAGGTAAACTAAAACAATAATTATTTGGTTTTAAATTTCATGAAAAACTGATACATTTTAATATATAGACTATAAAACAACATGTTTGAAAGCAACAAATGGTAATTTCAAAGTTTGTTTTGCTTTAAGAATGTCATATTTTCAAAATATTGTCTCATTTTCCAGTTAATAATTAGTATAGTTTTGATGAAGCCAGACACGATATAAATAACTTTTATATTATAGAATTGTTGAACACGTTCAGTGTTAGTGGTTTATCCATTCGTTACACACAACTGAAAGTTAGATGTGTGATAATACTGTTACTGAATTTCGACCCATCAAATAGAATCGGCGCCCAAAACATGGGAAAATACCGTAAATAGTGAAAAAAAATGGGGGTATTTTCAAAAAATAGACATAAAAATGGACTTTTCCGGATATAGACATGCATTCAGCGGAGGTAGCTCCGCGGAGCTCCGTGGAATCTACTGTAGTTCCGCGGAATAACAAAATCGTAAATAAATCAATGTATTAAAAAAATAAAAAACACTAAAGATCCATTCATCGGAGCTACCTCCGCGGAATGGATCTTTTTTTGTTTTTTTTTTTTTTTTTCACATCGATTTTTCGGGGTTTATATTCATTTCCCAAACTAATTATTTTTAAGAAAATACTATCATACTATTTTAATCTTTACTTGAAAATAATTAGTTGAGGAATTGATATAAACTCCGAAGAATCGATGTGAAAAAAAAAAAGATACCCCTCAAGATCCATTCCGTAGAGATGACGTCATTCCACGGAGGTCCGCGGAGGGTCCTCCGCGGAATGTTTGTCTATAGCTGGAAAAATCAACTTTTATTACTAAATTTAGAAATTCACCCCCATTTTTTTTTGTTTATTTGTGGTATTTTCCCCCAAAACATTTGCTGAAGTAAAACAGTCTCCACCACCGCATCAGGTGGCTTGCCAACTAGTGTGTATATATATATATATATATATATATATATATATATATATATATATATATATATATATATAGAGAGAGAGAGAAAGAGAGAGAGAGAGAGAGAGATCTAATTGTGTTCATAGATAATAGAGAACATTTCATTAATTGTAATTGTCTTCATACATAGTAGAGAACATTTCATTTATTGTAATTGTCTTCATACATAATAGAGAACATAAGAGACGATATATAATAGACCCTCAAACATGCTAATAACTTGCGAGTTGCATCAACTAGCATTTCATTCCATTATCACCACAACTAATGCAGTGCAACCGGAATGTATATTTCAAGCTCTTCCGCTGTTTAAGAAGCATGGATAATGTAATTATAGAATATATCACAGCTATTCCAATGGAAATATAAAAAACGACCTTGTAACTTGATGGGAGAATCGAAATCATGCATGTAGTATAGTTTATACTAAATAAGAGCAATAAAAGGTGCAACTCCAACAGCAAGGGGAAATCATAGGTGAGGCGGAAAATCATGAAAACTGACACGTAGAACCCCAAGGAGTTGCTAATA
Organism: Lactuca serriola; assembly: GCF_051521515.1. Lineage (NCBI taxonomy): Eukaryota > Viridiplantae > Streptophyta > Magnoliopsida > Asterales > Asteraceae > Lactuca > Lactuca serriola. The sequence continues at coordinate 142,929,772 of NC_136408.1, read as the reverse complement.
ACGTATACTATGTATGCTCCTTGGTATTTATTAGTAGACATAATAGCAGTTCCGGAGGTGTGGTGTCTAAGAGCAACACTATAATCTACGGAACTTGCTGGTGGATCTGCGGAAGGATGATAATTGTCTTGCCAAACACCTCCAGGAGGAGTAAGTGCGGTTTGATACGATGCAGTTGCGATAAGTATAACTATCACCAGAAGGGTATTCTTTTGATCCAAAGAAAAGCTTTCATATCTACTGGCTGGGGGGTTTTCTTCTCTTGTGTCAGAATGACTTCTGATCATGGTTGGTTGTATGATGAAAAATATTGCTATGTAGTATATTTTAAAGAGTTCATATAAGGAAATGGGTATGCTCACAAAGAGTTTATACGTAGAGCTTTTAATTGAGTCAATTGAAGTCACAAGGAAGGTAGTAATCGGCGGGTCCACTGAAGTTGGAAGGAAAGCCTCAAATAGTATCCTCCATTCAAATAATATCAATATTTTGCTATCTTTAGGCCAAGGAGTATCCTCTCACTTTTCCCTATTAACTCATCGCCCCCTCAGTTTCTTTTCATTCTCCCTTAAGACCCAAAGGTGTGTAACGGAAGAATCTCTCCATTTTGACTGCCGAGTCATTTTTTCTCTTATTTTTTTTCTCATCAAAACCTAGGAAATGATTATCTTTTATTATCTTTTAATTAAAAAAAATAATTGATTTTTAAGATTATAATTTAAAAAATTAATATATTTTTTTAAATGATTAATAAACATAAAAATTAATTAAAATTAAAAACACTTCATTAATTCAAATAAAAATTACATAAAAGCAAGCAAGATTAAAAGAAACTAGAAAAAAGAATATTAAAAAACACAACCTAGAAAACACAATTAAGAATACTTAATATCTGAAATAAAAAAAAAAACAAAATACGTCACTCAGAATCGTCGTTCTCGTCATCGTCATTCTCGTCATCGTCATCTAAATCCTCGCCCGAGCCTTCGACGAACATATCTGAATCCTCATCTGATTCGTTAAACAAATCACCGTGTCAAAACTCTTTCGGTGGCTGAATTTGAGCGTTATAAATGTGCTCCACCAAATCTACACGAAGGGTGTAATGAATGTTGCGATCATATACTTCTGTTCTATTTGTCATATACTCTTGCGTACCAACGACTACTCCTTCGACATTTGACAAAACTTCGTTTTTGTAGCATCGACATATCGCTCTTCCTTCGTCTTCAAGAATCATATTATGTAATATGATGCGCACGTACATTATGTGGTGCAACCTTTTCACTTTATATGATTGTGCTCCGACTGTTAGTACTTGTCAACGCTTATTGAGTACACCAAATTCTCGCTTGATATCCTTCCTAGCTGACTCTTGTGCCTCTTTAAACTTTTTTTTATCGTTCGGACATGTGAACGATTTCACAAATCAGATAAGGTAGGATATATCATGTCAATAAGATAGTACCCGCACTTATATGCTACCCTGTTTGCTTGAAAATGTACATTGTGCGACTTTCCAAGGTAGATATCGTTGAATACTGACGACTAGTCAAAAACATTGATGTCGTTGTTTGCACCAACTGGACCAAAGAATACATGTCATATACAAAGATCATGTGATGTGATTACTTCTAGAACAATCGTTAGCTCTCTGTGGTTGTCTAACATGTACTGACCACACTATGGATAGGGGCACAATGCCCAAGCCCAATGCATGCAAGTGATACTACCTAGCATTCATGGGAACCCATATTTTTTTTCATCCACCGTGTACAATTGATGGACATCGTTGATAGTTGGTTTGCGTAAATATCATTTCCTATAAACCAAAGTAACAACTTTCGAGAACTTTTACACACATATATTCTCGTATGGTAAACTTGGACATCTTCAAATACTCATCTCATTTGTCTGCGCCCATGCCATATGCTTACTGACAAATTACGGTTGTACATTTTTGAACTGGAGAGAAACTTTTTCTGCGTCTAGCATCCTGCTTCCATTGGAAATATGGAAAACGGCCTTCCAAATCACCAAAAATACGTTAGTATAACTCATTCCTCATCCGGAACCGCCGTCATAATTTTTCAGCTTACATGACGTCATCTCCATAATAGTCTTCTATAAGACGATTGTGTCGGGCTTCACGATTTCTATGCAACGGCGGTTTTCTTATTTTACTTTGTGAATATGAACTTTGACCTTGTCGGTTTTGAAAATAAGCAACAGTCTTTGTCATGACGGAACCGACAAATAATGCATCTTCTTGAGACATCGAATCAGAGGATAAAGATGACGGTATTGTGTTTTAGTGGTTTTTTTGGAGAGAATATGTATATATATATATATATATATATATATATATATATATATATATATATATATATATATATATATATATATATATATATGACCGTTTGAAAGAAAAAGAAAATAAAAACTTTCAGCCAATGAGAATACGACAGAGAACGCGGCGAGTCTTCCCCTCACCCCTCTCCTGCACACCCATTCCCGCACCCTCGGTGTACTGTGCCGAGGTGCGGGTTCGTTTCCTGCTATCCTTTCCCGCTACACTCCTTCGATCCTTATCTTTGTCATCGGTAGGAAATGTTTACCTATCACTTTCCGTCAAAAAAAATTTTTAAAAATAAATATATAGAATTATAACTAAATTTGATTATTTTTAAATACATAACAAATATGAGTTAATATTAGGGTTATTGACATAAAAGTCCTTAGTTTTCGAAGTTTTGACCGTTTTGTCGTTGTGACGATTTTTGGTGTGTTGATGCCTAATATTTTTAGAAGAATTGTTCATTTTTGCCCTTCAATCATTTTTGACCAGCTACAATGTCACCACCCCTTGGTCGGTTACCTTCTACCACCTTAGTACTTCCCCATTCTCTCTTAAGAAACCGATGCTACCACTAACGTTCTCTGCTATTAGAAAACCGAAAACCTACATCATTTCGGATCTTCACACACTAGTTGAACCATTTCCCTCGACCACCAGAACCCACCAACAATCATTGTCTTATGATCACTGATGCTACCTACACCACCTTCATCCTTCGTCCGAAAACTAAAAACCCCACCTCCAGATGCTACCGTGAACCCTAGCCATCACCGCCTCTAGCTACTACAACTACCAACATCATCTTCATCATAAACCCTAGCCAACACCTCTAGTCGCCTCCCCTGGTGTGTGTTTTGATTTTCAGGTGGTGGTGGTTGTGATGGTAGCGTTGCCGCCTCTACTGTGGTCATGTTAAGGAGGGATAAATGAGGGGGTTGTGGTGTTTGCTTCTTTGCTTCTAGTGGTGGCATGGGCTGGTGTGAAAACAAAAGAGGTTTCGTTTTTTCGGTGGAGGGAGAGATAAGGGGTTTCGTTTTTCCGGGATATAGAAGAGGGTGGCGTATGTACCTCTGGTGGTTGGAAGATAGGGGTGTTTGTTAGGGTTTAATTGCATAGGTAAGGTGGTTCAAACAATGTGTGATGATCCGAAAATGGTGGCGATTTGCTTTGGTTCGATGCTGAAGGACGATGGCGCATGTAGGTAACCGACAAAGGGTGATGGTTGTTTCCGGTGGTGGCGGCAGGGCATATTGTGGTTGTGGTGACCTACTATAGGTAACAGTGATCTATTGTAAAAGGTTAAATATGTATGAACGGAAAAATTGAACAAGTTTTACCAAATATTAGGCATTAACACACCTAAAATCGTCATAAGGAAAAAATTGACAGAACATGAAAAACGTAATCACTTTTTTGTCAATGACCCTTTATATATATATATATATATATATATATATATATATATATATATATATATATATATATATATATATATATATATAATCAAATTATGCTAATATAAAATTAATAAACTGACGTGAACATGTTTTGTGTTATCAAAAGATGCGTCTTTATACTTCTTGCATTAAAATAAATATATCTTACTTGTGTTAGAAATATTGAAGCTTGTGCAAAATATGGTGACCACCATTTTGCATGGGTGAGAATAAGATATGTGAATGGAAAACAACTTTGTTCGCAAGACATGAGAGTAGAGCGAAGGTACGAAGTTTTTGTAATGATGGGCACAACATAAAAAGCACCAGCTAGTGTGGTGTATCATATCCATCGTATTGCTAGCTGGGTGACCTAACTGTAAGGTGCAGTAGTTGTACACCATCAGCCTTATGTAAATATCCTAACCTTATACCACTAAAAGATATTGATGTTAAATAAGTGCGGTTGAGGCACAAAGAGTTTTTGTTCATTATAAATGTTGGTTTTCCCATGCAACCGAACTCACAATCAGGCAAAATAGAAACATAAAAAACTGTAACAACCCGTTATTCGAATCAATTTAATGACCTAAAAAGTCAAAATTATAATCTCTTTTGATATAATGAAATTATCGTCAAAAATAAAATGTTCAAAAGTCTCATCTGGATTGCATAAATGATAGATATCATGTCAAGGGTTTTAGAAATATAAAGAATACAAAAATCCGAGTTATAACGAAAAAGTTATGACCAACCTAAGATTCACAGCAAAACCGTCAATACTGTTAAACGTAAAACGCGAAGTTTCAATACAATAATTTTTAGCCTTAGGTATCTAAATGAAAATTGTAGATATCATTAAACTGTAAACGTGCATGAAAAGAATGTCCAAGTCTGACTTGGTATGATGAAGTTATGATTTTTCCAAGTTCCGAATATAGTAGTAGACAACTAAAAACTCAAAATAGAGATCGAGAGACTTTTGGCCGAAACAACCTAAATGAGAATCGAAGATCTCAACAATAGTAGCACAACGGTAAAAAGTTTGACGAAAACGGACGTTGGATGAAAAAGTTATGGATTTATGACGGAGTTTTCGTGTCCCGGCTTGTTAAAAATAATTAATTAAAAATAAACTCAAAATTAGCCGACGAAATCTAAATGAGTGTTCTAGAGTATATTCTCACTTACGCGTGCATATATAGAACGTCGAAAACGGAGCTCGTACGCAGAAGTTACGAATTTTACAAGTTCGAGACGCAAAATCCGAGGTTGTCACGCTGGCCACGACGTGGGACCATGACTGATGGGGTTTCAGGCTTGGCAGCAGACGTCTCGTCCATGGAAGGGGATAGGATTGACTCCACGACCTGGGCAACCCTTTTGCCACGACGTGGGACCTAAAATTTGGGCTATAAATGGAGCTCAAAGGGTTCCGAATTTCATTGCTCAATTCTCTTCTTTCTCGTGCCGAAGCTCTGCGTTAAAACCCTCAAAGCCATCCCGAAGCCCCGGTCTTCACTTCCAAGTTCCGAAGGAAGGTTTTACACTCCCGAGATTCCCGAGAATCCCGAGAAATCAACATTCTTAAGTCGAAGTTCTGCTCGGTTTTCGTCTAACCTTCTTCAATCTATCAAGTGAGTTCATACCCCTATAACTTCGTTTTCAAATGTTTTGTAAATGCTTTTATACACTTTTAAGGGGGGATACAAGTAAACACATGGTTGTCCTCGTGTGAAAAACATCAATCTTTTGCTATACTTTTGTTATATAATAAATCATATGTGATTTATAACTATCATACGAAAACGTTCTCATACAACATATCATGATAACACTTTGTCTTTTTGGAATGAAACATGTTGTTATATAAATATCAAACACTTTATTTATATTTTGAGTATAAATGTTCAATAATGTTATTACAAATGTTATACTTTACATACAAAATCGACACTACACTAAGGTTTATCATACAAACGAATCACACGTTTGGAAAAACTATAATAGGTAAAGTTTACTAGATATTCATGAGATTTTACATACTATAAGTACTATATCAAGGAGATACTTTCATATACAAGAACAAATGGACTTTTCATACGTAAATCTATTTGATACTAAGTTTTGTGAGACATTCAAATTCACGTACTTTCATGTATGAAGTTAAAGTCATGTATTATATACTATAATCTTGTGTAGGAAGAGCGTGATACTTGTGTATAGATCTATACGGGATTGACAATCCCGCACCTAAACTGTTAGCTACAGTTAAACCGGCAGGTCTGGGGTGACAAACGTCATAACATTCCAACGCCTGAAGAACGTTGTTATAGGCAGTCTGGGTCAATAGCATGGTTATACAACTCACATGGAGTATTAAAAACACGTTGATTTACTGGGTTATCAAATGCCTTAGTGATTTTATACATACATAAATCTACTATTCTAGGCATGAAAAACACTATTGCATTACAGTTTTCGAACTTTTAAACCACACACACTTATGGAAAAATATTGGATTTCTAGAAACAAACATTCAAAACAGTCGGGTCTTGGTAGAAGAATACCTTTATACTAGTAGGAAATATGGGATTTTCTAGGAGTTTTCAAACATCTACAAACAATTTCATACAAATCTATACAAACATTGACATTAAATACTTATGAACTCACCAACTTAAATGTTGATCTACTCTTTCAAATCTACTTGTATTTCTCAGGGATTCAGTAATACAAGTAAACTTCAGCTTTTGGAGAAGTGACGCTAAGGCGTTAGTTTAAAACTCATTTTGTCATCATACTGTAATTTGTTTTGAAACAAGTATGATTCAACAATGTAACTTTTAAATTATATATATGATGGTTGTTTTACTTTCTTTACTATGTATTCACCTGTTACGATACTACATGAAGTCATCCGCCCTCGAACGATTTCGCCGTTCTAGTTTGGGGGTGTGATAGATTGGTATCAGAACATTGTTTATAGTGAACTTAGTATATTGAACCACATAGGATATACAAACTATAAATTCATAGGGACTAAAACTCTCTAACAAAACGTTGTTACACCTAAACCGCATTTCATTTAACTTAAATTATTTGGGTCGTAAAAGCATAAATACATGCATACAACGATTTATTTGGACACTACAACTAGGCCTCAAAATATGTAATCGGATTTGGGACGAATATAGCCTGATCAACTATATTTATCCGAGATTGGACTAATGTATGTCGAGGAATGGTGATAGTGAGCAACAAGTCAAAACTTACCAAAATAACACTGGTATCAAACATACAAACTTAAATACTATAGGAGTATTTGGTAAATGCAATAGTTTAACTTACATGTTTAGATTTACATGTTTTAATTTCTAGACAATTCTCATATCTCTATTCTCACACAGACACAATGGCTGGATTCCACCTACCACGGGACCCCTACTACCCGAATTGGGGCAATGGAGGATGGGTAGAGGAGGACCCCAAAGAAGATGAGGAACCTATAGAGTTGGAGGAAGGAGAAGACTCTGGGACAGACTCAGAGCCAGAAGTAATCAACCCACTAGTCGCTCAACCTCCCGCATTTAGGAGAACCTTTCAGGGACCAACTCCCATTTGGGGAAGTCACATTCACCATTGGAGCCGACAACAAGGATTACGTCCTCCCTACGGTATGTGTCGGGACTTCTAAGACGTCGAGGGTGGAGGTTCAGCCGACCGAGCACTCCTAGTCATGGTGGGAAAACTAGCCAAAGAGTCCTATCAATCTGGGGTTCAAGCAAACCGGATTCGTGAAGTCAACGTGGAAGTACAAGTTCATACTTCCGACATCCGTCGACTGGACAGGTTGCAGGATAATGCCCAACTCCGCACCGACACATTCCAAGAGCAACTGATTGCAGCCCTCTATGAGATAAGGGAAATGAGGGAACAACAAGCCATATTTGATAGGCGTCTTATGGAAGTAAAGCAATCAGACACGGAGTCGAGCTCCATGCGCAACCTACGTCGCAAGTAGTACTTGCTTGAATCCCAAAAATTTTGTTAAAGAATAGGAACTCGGCTAAAAGTCTTACTTTTCTTTAACTTCTGTATCAGAGACCCTTAGAAGGGTCGAAATTTTCCTAACTTCAAAATATAACTCAACGTATGTTTAATATATATGAAGAAATTCCTTTGTGCGTTAATTCTTTGAATACCACTCAGATTCATAAGTTTATCTATCACTATACAAACTTTTATTATGAATCAAGCTCTAAACCTTGGGTAGGTCAGTCAAATTCATAAATTGATGAAAATAGCAAATTTATTAACACATGGCTTCCAAACATTAAAGACTTATGGTCTTCATTCTATTTCTGTAGTAGCACGATGCCGCCCCGTAGATCTACGCGCCATGTCAACAACACAACACCTCCACCACCACCACCTCCATCAATGGATAATGCCGTCTTAATAGCTGCTGTAACAGTTGTAGTGATAGCAGCAATGACACAGATGAGTAATAATGGGTACGGAGGGGGAGTAAATAGCTCTACGAATGGCCAACATAAGGGTCGTTCAGGGGATTGCACCTTCAAGGACTTCACTAATAGCAAGCCCATATCTTTTAATGGATCCGGAGGGATAGTGGCTCTATCGTAGTGGATAGAGAAAACATAAGCGGTTTTCGAGATCTGTGCATGTCTGGAAGGGAGCAAGGTAAAGTTTGCTGCTTGTACATTCTCCGAGAGAGCTCTGACGTGGTGGAATGGCCATATCAAGTCACTAACTCTGGTACTGGAAAATTCTATGGGCTGGGAGAATCTAAAACAAATGTTAATGCAAGAGTACTGTACAAGGGGTGAAGTACAAAAGCTAGAGCAGGAACTTTGGGGCCATACTATGGTATGCTCGGACATCACAACCTATACCAATAGGTTTAGTGATTTGGCAATCCTTTGCCCAGGGATGGTTGCTCTAGGGAGCAAGAAGATCGAGAGGTACATCTGGGCACTGTCATCCCAGATTCAAGGAAGTGTACTAGCTTCCAAACCAGTCACTTTCGATAGTGCCAAACAGTTGGCACAAGCTCTCGTTGACCATGGAGCCTGCCAAGGCTTCGCAACTGTTGTTTCGGAGCAAACCATAAGAAACAACAACAACAGTACCAACAACAACTGCAAGAAGAAGTTTTGGAACCAAAGGAAGAGTCATTTTTCACAATAACCTTCCAAAAAGCAACAGATAGTGGCAGTCCATGCCGCTACTACCCCCACTGCTGTTCCTGTTACCCTACACCAGCAAAGCAATATGTTGGGAACCTACCGAAGTGCAGCAAATGCAATTTCCATCACAACGGAAATTATCGGCAGATGCACTACAACAACTACAACATGAAAGGGCACATTGCCCGTTTCTGTAAGGCATCAGCACGACCAATCACCCAAGTCCCCGGAGTCGGTGTGGGCCAGGTGTGTTATGGGTGCAGTGAGGCTGGACACTACAAGAGAGACTGACCTAAGGCAAGGAATGTTGGCGGCATAGGAAGAGTGCTAGCAATAGGGAAGAACGAAGCAATAGCTGATCCCACGGTGGAAATGGCAATGGTAGAACAGAAAGCACAAACGATATATACGTAGGTTGCACACTAACTCTAAACAAACATTCATTTCAAGTCGATCTAATGCCGATCACTATAATGAGCTTTGATGTCATCATCGGTATGGATTGGTTAAGCCTGCACCATGCTGATATACTTTGTCACGAAAGGGTCGTTCGCCTAAATCTGCCAAACGGCGAAACTCTTGTCATTTATAGTGACAAACCCGGTACCAATTTACAAATCATATCTTGCGTCAAAGCCCAAAAATACCTGCATAAGGAGTACCATACCTTCTTAGCCCACGTGGTAGATAGGGAAAAAGAAGCGAAAGACCTCAAAGACATTCCAGAGGTCTGCGATTTTCCCGATGTCTTCCCTGAAGATCTTCCAGGAGTCCCACCAGAATGACAAGTCGAGTTCAGGATCGATTTAATTCCCGGAGCTACCCCAGTAGCTAAGTCGTCATATCGTCTAGCGCCAGCTGAGATGCAGGAATTATCCAGCCAATTAAACGAACTACTCAACAAAGGATTCATCAGACCGAGCTTCTTACCTTAGGGAGCACCAGTCCTGTTCGTAAAGAAGAAGGATGGATCTTTCCGCATGTGCATCAATGACCGGGAACTCAACAAGCTCACTATCAAGAACCGATATCCCCTACCACGCATTGACGACTTGTTCGACCAACTCCAAGGAGCGAGTTATTGCTCAAAGATCGATTTGAGATCGGGGTATCATCAGCTACGAGTCTTTGAAGGAGATGTTCCCAAAACAGCCTTTCGAACTCGTTATGGTCACTACGAGTTTGTAGTGATGCCCTTTGGATTAACAAATGCACCGAAGGTGTTCATGGACTTAATGAACTGAGTGTGTCATTCATTCCTGGACAAATATGTAATCGTGTTCATAGACGATATACTCATCTATTCGAAGAGTAAAGAGGAACATGGTCAACACCTCCGACAAATCTTGGAAACTCTGAGAAAAGAGAAGATATACGCAAAATTCTCAAAATGCGAATTTTGGATTCGGAAAGTAGATTTCCTAGGTCACGTGGTTAGCAAAGACGGGATACACGTGGACCCTTCCAAAATCAAGGCAATCGAGAACTGGTCAGCTCCCAGAACTCCAACGGAAATCCGACAATTCTTGGGCCTTGCTGGCTATTACCGGAGATTTATACAAAACTTCTTGAAGATTGCTAAATCACTTAACACCTTGACCCAGAAGGGTGTAACTTTCAATTGGGAAGAAAGACAAGACGATGCATTCCAAACACTGAAGCAAGCACAATGCAGCGCACCTATATTGTCCTTGCCAGAAGGAACATAAGACTTGGTGGTCTACTCTGATGCATCTAATCAAGGTATTGGATGTGTTCTAATGCAACGAGGAAAGGTCATCGCTTACACCTCGAGACAACTCAAGACACACGAGGTCAACTACACTACACATGACCTCGAACTGGGAGCAGCGTTTTCGCGCTAAAGATCTGGAGACACCATCTCTATGGCACGAAATGCACACTCTTTACTGATCATAAGAGCCTTCGACACCCTCAATCAAAAGGAACTCAACATGAGGCAAAGACGATGGGTTGAACTGTTGAATGACTACGAATGTGAAATTCGTTATCATCCAGGGAAAGCGAATGTGGTAGTTGATGCTCTTAGTCGGAAGGAATACTCGGGCCGCTGAGTGAAATCCTTAACCATGACGATCCATTCACACCTGTCCACACAAATCAAGGAACCTCAGAGGGAATCCTTGAACACATAGAATGTGACGGGTGAAGCCTTAAGGGCAATGGATAAGAATCTTGAAGTCAAGGGTGACGGAGTTTGTTACTTCGTGGATCGGATCTGGACACCGAAGTTTGGTGGATTCAGAGATGTGGTCATGAATGAGGCTCATAGGACTAGATACTCCGTGCATCCAGGTTCAGACAAGATCTATCTGGACCTCAAGAAACTATATTGGTGGCCGAACATGAAAGCAAAGATCGCTACCTATGTGGGTAAGTGTCTGACTTGCGCCAAAGTCAAGGTAGAGTACCAAAAGCTCTCGGGATTACTACAACAACCTAAAATACCCGAGTGGAAGTAGGAGCGAATAACCATGGATTTCATAACCAAATTACCCAAGACAACAGGTGGGCTAGACACCATCTGGGTGATCTTCGATAGATTAACAAAATCTACACACTTCCTAGCAATAAAGGAAACTGACAAGATGGAGAAGCTAGCTCGAACATACATCCGAGAGATTGTACGACTGCATGGTGTACCAATATCCATTATCTCCGACAGAGATAGTAGGTTCACCTCGCGATTCTGGCAGTCGCTGCAAAAGTCTCTAAGGACGAGACTAGACATGAGTACCACTTACCATCCATAAACCGACGGTCAAAGTGAAAGGACCATACAAACCTTGGAAGATATGCTAAGATCTTGTGTAATCGGTTTTGGTAAAGCATGGGATACCCATTTACCACTAGTCGAATTCTCATACAACAATAGTGTTAGAACTATGTTCTATTAGGATCAATTGATTCTATGCAGGAAAACAATTAAGAACGTAATTAAGAACACAAGAATGGATTTAAATATGTGGTATGATTAAGATTCAACACCACATAAGAGCTCGATTAAGAACTTCGAATGTAGAGGTGCTTAGGGTTACAAAACAATAAATGATAATCACGACTACTACTAATGCATACATGAATGCATTATTTATATAGTAAAACCCTACTAGATAATCACGGATAGATAGGCCCAATCCGGATACAAGACATAAGCCCATGACGCAACAAAACAAGACCTAAAAATCTCCCCCTTTGTGTCAATGGAGCCGAAAGCTCACTTCGGTTGAGTTGCAGAAGACTTCTTGATTGTCTTGAACACCTTCGGTATGATGGCCAACAGATGATGTCGAAACGTAATGTACCACCGAAGCATGTCCGTGAAGTTCTTCTTGTCTGCTTTTGAGTTCTGCTTCCACCGATGGATAATATTGATAATGTACTCCAAGTAGTCAGTTGAGAATAAATGTTTATCAGCAAGAGCGAACAAAAAACGATTAGCTTCGCCTTTTGTGAACATCACAGTAAGATGTGTAGAATCAATTTGGCCCATCTTCATTTTTTCCACATCACTTGGTTTCGGTGTAGGCTTGACAGTCGGTTTCTTGTTCATCACTTTCGCTATCTCCTAATCCATAGTAGCAACCTCATGAATGTAAGAGGCCAACATTCTCTTCAAATGATCCAGTATTGGCTCATATTCTTTTGGATTGGAGAGCAGAATGTTAAACAATAGGATCCAGTCATGAGGATTTAAATTTGGAAGATCTGCCAGAGAAATAATCGACACCGAGTTTGCTGATCCTCATGTGATTTTGAAATTAGCATTTGCAAATTTCCCAACATGTGTAGGTTTCAGTACCTTGACATTAACTATCTTCCGTGCGCTCCATGTCAAATACTACGGCTGACCATGCTTCAAATAAAGGTCGATAAGCTCACGATCAACTTTTGGATGAGGGAAAGGAACTTCAATAGTTGAATCAAAGCAATGAAACGTGAATGCCTTTTGTGCTATCGACATGTCGAACTGTGAATCCTTAGAATTGTCACAATCAAAAGAAGCGACAGGTTCCAGCCAGTAGATGCTTGGAAACTCTATTGCCTCATTGATAAGTGTTTCTCTTGTACAGAGGGGAAACAAGGCCTTCTTGCAGGTTAACGCATCACCCTCTTCTTTCTTCTTCTTTTCTCTATCCTCCACCTCCTTAGCAGCCCGAAGAGTTTCATCTATCTCCTCATTCTTTTTCTTTCGGTTCAAGATCTCAGAAATAGTTTCTTGATCTTCATCATCCTCATCATCTTCTCCAATAAGATGTTTTTTCCTTTCTTTGACACCAGAACCCGAAGCTAAATTATCCTTCGGTTCGGTTGTAACTCCGACTTTCGGTTGAGGAGATTCGATTTCAGTCTTCACAGTAACTTTCGGTTGAGCACCCTCTCCCCCTTGTTTTGGAGGTATGAACCTCTCCGAAACACCCTTCATCTTGTGTAACAATGCAAGGAGAGGAAGAAGTTTTGAATTAAGATGATTCCTGAAAGTCAAAGTGAGGATAGGATCATGAGCACCAAGGAGACTGGTCAACATATCCTTGACATCCCCAGCACAGCTTCGAAAGACAGCTCTTTCTGTTTTCAACAAAGAAATCTCCTTTCCTGCTTGAGAAAGTTGTACCTTCTGAACTTCAATTGTGGAGGCTTGGCGTGCAAGTTCTTCCTTCAGGGCACTCTCCTTAGCTAAATCAGCGTGAAGAGAGTCAAGCCGAGAAGTCACATAACTGATAAGGGAGGTATTCTCTGCTTATATTGAAGAACGAACCGCCTCAAACTTTGTGTGCTCCGCTTGAATAGACTTGGATAAGGAATCCACAGAGGCATTCACCTTGGCTGCACTTGTATCAGCATGCCCTTTAAGCGAATCAAGAAAGATCTGAGTGTTGTGAACAATTTCTTCAACATCAGTAATGGCCTTCTTGCAAGAAGAAGCAGACTCATTAACAGCCTTGGTGGATTTGTCAATAAACTCGGTGTATTACTCAAGAGAAGTATCCAAGAAAGCTTTGAGTACAACATCACTGTAGGACTTGTTGGCGTTAAGCAGGTTGTCAAGTTTCTCGTCAATGCTCTACAATTGTTTTCGTGTGACTGGAGCATCATTATCATCATCTGTAGGAAGCCGATAGGGATTGTAGAAGATTGAATCAAACTCATCATTAGCACCACCGAGAGTGGCACTAGAATTGGTTGAAGGTGGGGGTGAAAGTGGTTTGGAAGTTATTGGAGGTTCAGTCTCAGTAGTCGCCCCCGTATCAGATACGTTGACTCCTACTGTCGGTTATGGGATAGTTGTGGAAGTTGATTGGGAAATAATGGGAGTAGGGATTGGTGTTGTAGAAATGGGAATAGTAGAAACTGGTGGTGGTGGTGGAATAGAAGTTGTTGTTTGAGATGTGGTAGGTGGGGGAACAGGAGCAACCGAAATAGGAACTCTCTGTTTCAGTGATGGAGGTGGTGTTGGAAGTTTCTCATGAGGAGGTTCGGTTGGAGAAGGAGATTGAGGAGGTGTGTTACCTCTCGGTGATACATGATGAATTTCCTCTTCTTCATCCTGCTCATCGTTTTATGAACTGGAAGGAGAGGGACTCTTGGATTTCTTCGCCATCTTCTTGAGCTTCTTTGGCTTAGAAGAATCCCCTTTCTCAGACTTTCACTTCTTGGACTTTGACTTATCATCCTCGCCTTCCCCTTTCTTGGTAGTATCCTTTTTTTCCTCGGTTTCCAGGCTTATCCACAACATCCAAGGCAGCCTGCTGATCAGGAGATAAGACTCTTGGTGCTTTGGGAGGAATCTTGTGATATTCATCAAAAAGCTTACTCTCGGATGAGACACACCTGTACATTGTCTCAGGTATAGAGCCATCGTGCGGAAACATTGTTGGATTAGTAATAATGATTTTCTTGGTGTGAAACGTAGCCACAGAAGCGACTAGGGCATCCTTCATAACCGGAACTTGCAGAGTATCAATAGCCCTTCGTGTAATGAGAGTCCAGAATCGACCATACGAAACTTTTGAGTGCCTCGTCGAAGTGTTGAGGCTTTGCACTACCTGTGACCAGACAATCGACCCATAGTCAAGATTGATACCATTGTAAAGACCATATAGAAGGGTTAGAAAACCCTTGCTGGTACCATCAGACCCACCACTCCTTTCTGCCAAACTCTTGATGAGAAGAGTAAGCAACCCATTCCACTTGGGAAGCAAGCATGACTTTTTGACCTTCGTAACAGTGGTAAGTACATTGGTGTAGCCCATCTCGTAAAGTATCGAGAATATTTGAGTAGTGGTGATGAAGTCCGGTGAGATCACAGACGAATCCACAACAAGTTGCAATAGGGAACAAAATCTCCCTTTAGAAATTGAAGCCTTGTGAGAGAAGATTTGGAAGTAGATCCTCTCCTTGTTCTTATCATACGAGGCGGTAGTGTAGACTTGTAATAGGAGGGACATTGGAACGGAATCCACCTGTGTTAGGGCTAGAACCGGAGGTGAATACTTCAAGCACTCAACCACTTGCAGCATGTACGAGTCGTACAGAAAAGGGTTGAGTTCGATGATCATATTCTGATTTGGATTGATCGATATCAATGTAGATGAAGCAGTTTGATCGTGAGCCGATGATGAAGTCGCCATTGTTGGGTTAAGGATGAAGATGAACAGTTGCAAATCGCCATGTATATAGAGAGAGTTTGTTGCAGGTAAAAGCGACAAATAGAATTAGAAACTCTTTATATACTGTTGCCAGGAGAGAGAAAGAACCATCATGATATTGATGAGATCACTTAAACGTCTCCTGAAAAAGCGCAATGTGACATGGTGGTATCTCCCAGGTATACGTCAGCACGCGTGGGTTTAGGAACCGTTCAAATTCACGCGCCCAAAAGCTTGTCCTTAATTCGTCATTTGAAATTCAATGTCGCTCCAAAATTTAGGATAACCTCTGTTAATCCAAAGATAAACAACAATAGAACCAACAACAACCAAATTGTTAGAAAATAAAAAAAATCATGCAATAAGGTGACAAAAGATAAAGAAATAAAGCAAAATGTGTATTAGATGTGAGTGATGTCTATTAGAAGACATAAAGCAGATGATTCTGGGCTAGAATCTCTTTCCTCAAAGTCAAGAGAGACTTGAAGTGCTTGTGTGGTTTCCCGTGAAGATACGATCAAGTGTTTGTAGAGAAACATTGAAAGGCTTCTTTTAAATGATAGGCGAAGGGTAGCTTATCTTCAACCGAACGTTGATTCTTAACATAAGACCGAACGTTGGAAGAAGTACTTGTGAGACCATTGTGGTCTATTAAACAAGTAGGTTGGACATAATTTTTAGTGACTTAAGATGTGATTGAAATCTCAAACAAAAATAAACTGGATTTTTTTGGGAAGAAAAACCTTGGTGTTAGACAATTTCATAAAAGACCACTCAAAAATAAAAGGAGGTTTCATTAGGTAACAAGTAAGATCTTGAATATCATGATTCACCGTCAATTCATTGTAGGTGTTGGTTTTTGGGTTTCACTTAGTACGTGGTGTACGTATCTAAGATCACAAACACAGATTTTGTGCAACCATAAACCTCAGTGGTAAAGACCGAGAGCTTCAAGGGTTACAATGTTGAACCGAAAGTTGATGGAGAATGTAAGGAGGATGGTGAAAGAACCGAAAGTACCTCTGCTATATTAACATGACAAAGCAGAAAACTCTTAACTCATTTGAGAAGAGTAAGGTAGCTCTGGACTTGAGTTGATTTTAACAGCCTGATTGGGAAGAAACGATAGGTATAGATCGAATCATTAAGGACTTGCTCTTAGTCGCAGAGGCTTTGGTCAACATGCAACAACATGCTTCTAGGGACCCTTAACTAGTTCATATGAAAATATCCGTACCTGCCTTAGCTCCAACTTTCTGTTGTACTGGTATACTTGGGACTTAATTAAAAGAGAAAGCAAACAAACACACCATACAAACAAAACAAACAAACAAAAATAATGTTGAGAAAAATATTTTTGAAGTTTTGAAATTTTTCTGAAAATTAATAAAAACAAAAAGAGAAAATATTTTTGGATTTTTGAAGTGTTTCTAAAAAATAGTAAAAACAGAAAGAGAAAAATAAAGTAAAACACTAAAAAAATATTGTTAAAAGAGTAAGCAAAAAGTACAACCGAAACCTTATCTTAAAAGAATGAAGCGAAATAAGTCGAGCTTTCGGTTCATTTCGGTTCCTGAAAATGCCAGAGCCGAAATAAACCGAGCGTTCGGTTCATTTCGGTTCCCGAAAATTATGGAGCCGAAATAGACAGAGCGTTCGGTTCATTTCGGTTTCCGAAAAATCCGGAACCGAAATAGACCGAGCGGTCGCTCTATTTCGCTTGTCTAATTTTTAGTGAGAGATTTGAGGATCGGTACCGACTCTACTTCCATCATTCCCAAGCCTTGTAAAATTTTATTGAAGCTTGCTTCAGGTAAGGCTTTAGTGAATATGCCAGCCAGTTGATTAGAGGACCGAACGAAATATACTTCCACGTTCCCATCTTCTACATGGTCCTTGATGAAATGATATCTAAGTGCAATATGCTTAGTGTTTGAGTGTTGCACTGGATTGTGACATATTCTTATTGCACTTTCTGAGTCACAATAAAGAGGAATCTTCTTCATACTCAGCCCATAATCTCTTAGTTAACTTTGAATCCATATTACTTGACAAGTACATGATGCTACAACTATATACTCAGCTTCGGCTGTTAAAAGCGACACACAAGTTTGCTTTTTGGACTGCGAGCATACAAGTTTACCGTCAAGAAATTGGCATCCACAGTTGTGCTCTTACGGTCCAGACCACATCCTCCAAGATCTGCGTCAGAAAAAGCCTGAATAAAGAATCTAGATCTAGCAGGGTACTAGAGACCGAGAGATGAGGTTTGCTTCAGGTAACGGAAAATATTTTTCACTGCCACCATGTGAGGTTCTCTTGGATTAGCTTGAAACCTGGCACAATAGCAAACAGAAAACATAATGCCCGGTCTACTCGCTGTTAGATACATAAGGGACCCTAACATTTGTCGATATAATGTTATGTCAACAACAGCTTTTTCCAGAGAAGGTGTTAACTTAGTGCCAAATGCCATAGGAACCTTCCCTTTCGAATCTCCCGTCATACCCAATTTTGCCAGCAAGTTCTTTGTGTAGGCCTCCTGGTTGATAAATATACCTTCTGGTCCCTGTCTAATATTCAAACCAAGGAAAAAAATTAATCGAACCCATTTCACTCATTTCAAATTTAGTCTCCATCAACTTCCTGAATTCAGCCGTTAAACTAGGATTCGTGGAGCCGAAGATGATGTCATCGACATAAATCTGAACTATCATTAGATGTTCGCTTTCTTTCTTTCGAAAGAAGGTTGGGTCAACCGAACCTTATTTAAATTTTGACATTTTCAAAAAGCGAGTTAAAGTTTCATACCAGGCCCTCGGTGCTTGCTTTAAACCATATACAGCCTTATCCAGCACATAGCAATGATCAGGGAATTTCTCGTTCACGAACCCAGGTGGTTGCTCAACATACACTGTTTCTTCTAGTTCTCCATTCAAGAAAGCGCATTTTACATCCATTTGGAAAACTTCGAAGTTTTTATGAGCAGCATATGCCAGAAAGATTCTAACTGATTCCAACCTTGCTACTGGATCGAAGGTTTCCTCATAGTGTATCCCTTCCTCTTGACAATATCCTTTTACTACCAACCGAGCCTTGTTTCTAATGACATTCCCCACTTTGTCCAATTTATTCCTAAAGACCCACTTCAAGACAACCACTAAAGCATCCTTTGGTGTGAGAATCAGCCTCCAAACTCGATTGCGTTCGAACTCATGGAGCTCATCTTGCATTGCTTGTACCCAGTCAGAATGATCAAGTGCAGCATTAACTATTTTCGGTTCGACTTTGGAGACAAACGAGTTAAACATACAAAATTCAACTTTGAAAAATAATGCAGTTTGCTTCGCTTTCAATTAAGAACGAGTGAGAACTTTCTCAGATGATTCACCAATTATTTGTGTTTTGGGATGATCCTTGGTCCATTTTACTAAAGGAGGATAATTTGGATCATAGGTTGGATCCAACTCTGCATTTACTTCCTCTTCAAGTTCTGATTGATCATCTTCGTCAGTTATATTCTCTTTCTCCCCCTGACTGGCGAAGTATAACCTGTGTCAGGATCAGAGTTTTCATCCTCTGTGGAGGTCGAATTCTCCCCCTTGATTGGACAATGATTGGGTTGGTTTGGATTTGTATGCTCCCCCTCGCTTGGACCCTTATGTGTTGAGGATGGAATTGGATTTTCTCCCTCGAAAGACATTTTGGTTGTCTTTGGTGCTGATGAACTCTCCTCCTAGAACATTGAGCCGTAGTTTGGAGAGTCATTAGAGGGTTGACCACCTGTCAGTTTAGGAGGTTCACTTTCCATATCTTTGGCAGCTTCATCTATGATCTTTTTGAGATTGTCGATTTTGTTGTCTGTTGCTTTCGCTTCTGAGTGTGCTGCTTTCTCTAGTTCATCAAAGAGCCGAATGTACTCTTCAAACAAGTTGGATATTGGAACCGAGACTTGTCCTGACTCAGGAAATATTTCCCCAAGACACTTTCGCTCCTTAGAATTTTCTTCATGTAATTATCGTCAAAGGTTACATAATATGTTTCTCCAATTCGTTTGGAGCGTTTGTTCAAAACTCTGTATGCCTTTGAAGTGAGCGAATACCCAAGAAAAATTCCCTCGCCAGCTTTGACGTCAAACTTATTGCGGTTCTCTTTTGAATTAAAGATGAAACACCTTGAACCGAAAACGTGGAAAAATTTAACATTGGGCTTTTAATTGTTCAGAATCTCTTATGGAGTGATTGCGAATCTTTTATTGAGCAAGGATCGATTCTGAGTGTAGCACACGGTTGCAACTGCATCAGCCAAAAAGTATAGTGGTAGAGAAGCGAAGCTTAGCATGGTTCTGGCTGCTTCACATAGGGAACGGTTTCGTCTTTCAACAATCCCATTCTGTTGTGGAGTATAAGGGGCCGAGAAGTTGTGAGATATCCCCTTTTCTGCTAGAAAATCTTCAAACTCTTTATTCTTGAATTCCAGTCCGTTTTCGCTTCTAATGTTTCTCACCAGCTTCTTCAGCTATACTTCCACTTGCTTGATGAACGTTTTCAACTTGGGCGTCGCATCTGATTTCTGTTTAAGAAAGAAAACCCAGGTGAAGCATGAAAAATCATCTACAATGAGAAGAATGAACTTACTACCACCGAAGCTTTCGATAGCCAAAGGTCCACACAAGTCAATGTGTAAAAGTTCAAGAGGTTCAAATATCTTTGTGTCTATTCGTGTAGGATGGCTCTTTCTACTTTGTTTTCCCATCTCATACGCTGCACATAGATGTTCCTTGTCGAACTTGAGAAGAGGAAGGCCTCAAACATGGTCACTAAGTACCAACTTATTAATATCTTTGAAGTTCAGGTGCGATAGGCGTCGATTCCATAACCAACTTTCATCAGTGTTTGCTTTTGATAACAAGCATATTGTTGGTTTTCCTCGAATTGGGTTGATATTCAAAGGATACATCTCTCCCTTGCATTCAGACTTCAACAAAACCTTTTTGGATTCCTTCTCAATTATTTCAGAGCCCTCATCATCAAATGAAACCTTCAAACCTGTTCCCACAACTAATTGTGACACACCGATGAGGTTATGCTGCAATCCTTCCACATACACTACTTTTTGAATCGAGAAGTCTCCGTTGGTTATCATACCATATCATTTGATTGTACCATATGAGTTAGTGCCATACTTCACACATCCACCATCCTTTAAGGACCGAAACTCCCTCAGCTCTTCCTTTCTTCCTGTCATGTGACGTGAGCAGCCACTGTCTATATACCATTCTTCATCGAACTGCTCGTCACTTATCACCTGCAAATTCAAGCAGATTTAGGAACCCAAAGTTTCTTGGGTCCTTGTGAGTTTTTCATAGAAAAAGGAATTGCAGTAGAAACATCAACCGAATAAGTTCTTTTTATTAGAGTGGATTGATCTTTTCTTTTGCTGGTATGCACCTTGATTTTTGTTTTATCTTGTTTAAATTTTAGTGTATTTGATGGTGTGTTGTTAGATGGTTTTGGTTTTTTCTTTTGAATTCTAGGGTTAGCTGACTTTTTCTTATTATTGATATCAAAATCAGAATCGCGCTTTCCTTTTCCTTTGATGTCCCTCACTGAATTGAATTTTCTTTGGGAGTTGGATAGACCGAAACTAGACTTTTGACCGAAACTTGACTTTCAGTTCTGAGTACTGATGTTGGAACCGAAAGTAGAGGACTGGTTGTTAGCCTTGACGTTTGGACCGAAACTAGACATTTGGTTCTGAGCTTTGGAATAGTAGGAATTTGGACTGAAATTTTCTTTTCCTTTTAGCTTTTCCTTTCCTTTGTCAATTGATTCTTTCTTAGGAGGTACGTAGTTGGGATTTTGAGATTGCCAATAACGTTTTCGCTCATTCAGATTTTTATTGTATCTTTGATTTCTTTGGCGTTTCTGTTCAGCTAACTCCTTTTGATATTTGTGAATGTTAAAACTTGATTTTGGCTTTTTCCTTTGAGTTTCGGTTGTCTTTGGTTGAATACCTGGTTCTCTCATTGATTCTTCAGGGATTTCTTTTGTTCCACTTATGCTTGGTTTGTCGAAACTCGAGGGTTTGTTGATAGGTTCAGCAACGTATCTTCCTTTAACTCTCCATGAAGTTTGCTAAGATAAGCCAATGGTTTCGTCTGCGTTGTCAATAGGGGTGAAAATGAGCCAAGCTACTCGGGATCGGATCAATAAAAGCTCGACTCGAAATTGATTTTAAACGAGCCCAAGCCGAGCTCGAGCTTAATATTAAGCTCGTTTATTAAACGATCTCGAGCTCGAGCCTATGTCACTAAGCTCGATTAGGCTTGCGAGCCTAAACGAGCCTTTATATAAAATAATTTATTATTATTTTTATATATTAAAATAAAAACATATGTCGGGATTAGGGATTTAGGGTATTAGTAAACAAGCTTCTTAACGAGCTCGAGTCGAGCTTAAGCTTATTTAGGCACATCAGACAAAAAACGAGTCGAGCCCGAGCCTAAGTCGAGCTTGCAGAATTATTTACGAGCAGGAGGCGAGCTCAGTACAAGAAGCTCGAATCGAGCTCGAGCCTCACATAACTTAAACGAGCCTGATCACAGCCTGACCAGGCTCGGGCTCGACTCGGCTCGTTTACACCCCTAGTTGTCAATAGGGGCTGACCAGAAGTAATCGTCGCACCCTTCAACATTGTCTTTTTCAACTAAGATGTTTAACTCTGCCGTTTGCGTTGTAGTGACTCCTGTAACAGCATAGACTTGATTCGGCATAGTTTGAACCTTATTATAAACCATTGCTTTCTCCTAGAGTTTTTGTGGCTTGTCCTTTGATAGGCGAGCGTATTCCAACGAATATTCAGAAATGAAGGGTTTCTCATTTACGGTTTCGCTCTTCATGAACTCAGAGTAATCAACCACGTCTTCAACTGAAATTTCGCTCATCTCACTTTTTTCATCAAATTCAGACGTATTTTCTATGTTCATTTTATTTTTGAAATTAATTTAGCATTGGACGAGTCAAATGATTGAATGGCTTCGGACTTAATTTTTAACCTATCATTTTCATCTAAAAGATTTTTTTAGCATACATTTATGTTCCTTAGAGGTAATGAAGGTCTCTATCTTATCCAGTCCAATTTTGTAAGCATTGGATGTCTCTTTTGAGGAAACTATTGATTCACACTCAGCAATGACCTTATCCTCCTTAAACTCAAGGAAGGGTAAGATCATCTTATGAATCTTTTTCCCTATTTCACAACTTAAATGTAATTGAGCAATATCAGTATATAAGCGCTTAGCAATTAAACAAAAAAACATTCCTTTGTTTCAAAAATTTTAAATTATCTCGTTGCAAATAAATACTTTCATCCTTAGCCCTAGATAACTCCGCCTCCTTCAGCTCAATCCACATCCTTCTCTCCTCACTTTTTGAAGACACCCTACTGAGTTGGTCAGTTAGGTTAGAATTCGCTAAGCGAGTTTGAATGAGACTACCACTTAAGTTAGAAAATTTAAATTTTAAATCATTAAATTCTTCTTCATAATTTGTTATTGAAACTTTAAGTGATTCAAGGATGGAGTTTACCTTTTTGATCAGCCGATCACAGTCGTTGATCTTTTCGCTCATAGGATTGGCTGCAAAGCATTTATCCTTAGTTAGGTTCGACTCCTTATTTGGAATTTCGGTTGATCCACCGGTTGTGACCATCAAATATCTTCCTGCCGAACTTGCATCCCTTGCCACATAAGCTTTTCCATGATTGGGCTTTCTCACCTCTTCATCTTCAGAATCGGTTGACCAAACTTCAACGCCACCGAACTCATCTTCTTCTGCATTTTCCTGCATAATAAAGGCATTCATAGAACTGTTAGAAGCCTTCTTTTTCTTGATCTCTTCCAACTTTCACATGTAGTACGCCTCATCATCTTCACCATCTCTTTTCTCAGCCATTTTACTCAGCATGCAATCTTTGGCAAAGTGGTTCTTGTCGTGACAGTAATTACAGTCAAACCCAGAGTCTCCTGTAAGCTTTGCTTTCCTACTTGTCATCATCCTTTTGAGAAGTAATTTTTGGTTCATCTTTCACCTTCTCAGAACTGTAACTTCCCTGCCAATTTCAGTTCTTATTGACAGGAAATTTTCTTCGTGCAAACTTCTTTGGATTGGTGACCATCATAGCATATTCTTCGCTTGTAAGGTCACACTCAAATATATCCGACCCCTCTCCTTCTTCTGCATTATTCTTTTCTTTTGAAACAAGGGCCAACGATCCCACACCTGAAACAACTTTCACCTCGTTGGTTACCACACTTTCATGGGACTTAAGTATTCCCACAAGTTTTACTAGTGAATAAGATTTAAACTGTTCATGAGCTTTCACTGTTGAAACCACAACCATCCATTCTGGTCTCAGACCGTTCATGAAGGTTACCTTCTGCTCGATCAACTTTCTTTCTATTCCATGCTTGATCATCTTACTTAGGAGATGATTCAATCGATCGAAAGTTTGTGTTAGTTTTTCTTCTGGTTTCTATTCAAAAACTCCAAATTCATAGAGAAGCAAGGTTTGAATGGAGTGTTCTAGATCTTTATCGGTTGAGTAAAGTTCTTTCAACCTATCCCAGATTTCTTTGGCCGTTGTGCATGAACCAACTAACCGAACAGTGTCAGATTGCAAGGCGAATCTGATCATTCTCATGGCCTTCACATTACTTAACAACTTGTCCTTCTCATCCTGTGGCATCTTGTCTTCGTCTGCCACCAGCTTGTTATATTCTTTTTGAGTCTTAACTGTTGTGTTCATTCCAGAATGAACGAACGGCCCAAGCGTGATGGCTTCCCAGATGAGATAAACATTATCTTCAAATCCAACCACATAATCTTCAAAGTGGTGCGCCCATACTTCATAGTCTTTAGTATAAAGAATGGGAATCCTGGTAGTGGATCCAATGCTGTTAGAGATGTTGATGAGATTTGTTTGAGAATCTTCGAGAGACATGGTGAGCCACTAGAATTAGACCTGTAACTTGAGATTAGGATTTTAGAAAAAAGAGTTCTCGTCGACAGGAAGAAGACGACTTCTTTTATATTTGATAAAAGCAGAAACCCTAAGGAATTCTTAACACAGAAGGAATGTGTATTGATCACACAGTCTCCTGCTCTGATACTAATTGTTAGAACTATGTTCTATTAGGATTGATAGATTCTATGCAGGCAAACAATTAAGAGCGTAATTAAGAACACAAGAATGGCTTTAAATATGTCGTATGATTAAGAGTCAACACCTCAGAAGAGCTCGATTAAGAACTTCGACTGTAGACGTGCTTAGGGTTACAAAACAATAAATGATAATCACGACTACTACTAATGCATACATGCATGCATTATTTATATAGTAAAACCCTACTAGATAATCACGGATGGACAGGCCCAATCCGGATACAAGACATAAGCCCATGACACAACAAAACAAGACTTAACAAATAGCTATCACTCCAGCATTAAAGTTGCTCCATTCGAAGCCCTGTATGGCCGCAAGTGCAGATCACCATTGTGTTGGGCTGAAGTGGGTGACACGCAACTAGCCAAGGGACAAGTACCCGACAACGCTCTCACATGCCCGAAAATTATAAGAGAAACAACTGAGAAGATTGTTCAAATTCGGGAATGACTAAAGGCTTCAAGAGACAGACAAAAGAGTTATGCAGACAAAAGACGGAAGCCCTTAGAATTTCAGGTCGGGGACCGAGTGTTATTGAAGGTCTCGCCCTGGAAAGGGTTAATACATTTTGGAAAACGTGGGAAACTAAACCCAAGGTATATCGGACCATTCGAGATCCTTGCAAGGATCGGTCCGGTAGCATATAAACTTCGACTACCATAGGAACTCAATAACGTACATCCTACCTTTCATGTGTCAAACTTGAAGAAATGTTTGTCCGATGATACCCTCGTTGTCCCTCTAGAAAAAATTGAAATCAATGGGAGTCTCCACATTATAGAGGAACCAATTGAGGTCATGGATAGGGAAATTAAAAGAATAAAACAAAGTCGCATACCCATCATGAAGGTCCGCTGGAATGCAAAGTGGGGACCTGAATATACTTGGGAGCGCGAAGATCAGATGAAAAAAAAGTACCCGCATCTCTTTCCCTAATCCACAAATATTTACCTTACATTTAATTTCGGGACGAAATTTCCTCTAACAGGGGGATGATGTGACAACCCGATATTTCAAATCAATGTAATGACCTAAAAAGTCAAGAATTGTAATCTCTTTTGATATAATGAAATTATCGTCAAAAATAAAATGTTCAAAAGTCTCTACTGGATTGCATAAATGATAGATATCGTGTCAAGGGTTTCATAAATATAAAGAACACAAAAATCTGAGTTATAATGAAGAAGTTATGACCAACCAAAGATTCACAGCAAAACCGTCAATACTGTTAAACGTAAAACACGAAGTTTCAATACAATAATTTTTAACCTTAGGTATCTAAATGAAAATTGTAGATATCATTAACCCGTAAACGTACGTGAAAAGAACGTCCAAGTCTGACTTCGTATGAGGAAGTTATGATTTTTCCAAGTTCCGGATATATCAGTAGACAGCTAAAAAGTCGAAATAGAGATTGAGAGACTTTTGGCCGAAACAACCTAAATGAGAATCGAATATCTAAACAATAGTAGCACAACGGTAAAAATTATGACGAAAACAGACGTCGGATGAAGAAGTTATGCATTTGTGACGGAGTTTTCGTGTCCCGACCTGTTAAAAATAATTAATTAAAAATAAAGTCAAAATTAGCCGATGAGATCTAAACGAGAGTTGTAGAGCATATTCGCACCTATGCGTGCATATATAGAACGTAGAAAACGAAGCTCGTACGGAGAAGTTATGGATTTTACAAGGTCGATAAACAAAATCTGAGGCTGTCAGGCTCGCCATGAGGTTGCATAGATGGGCACGACGTGGGACCATGACTGATGGGTTTTCAGGCTTGGCAGCAGACGTCTCGTCCATGAAAGGGGCTAGGATCGAATCCACGACATGGGCAACCCTTTTGCCACGATGTGGGACCCAAAAATTGGGCTATAAATAGAGCTCAAAGGGTTCCGGATTTCATTGCTCAATTCTCTTCTTTCTCATGCCGAAGCTCTGCGTTAAAACCCTCGAAGCCATCCCGAAGCCCCAGCCTTCACATCCAAGTTCCGAAAGAAGGTTTTTACACTCCCGATATTCCCGAGAATCCCGAGAAATCAACATTCTTAAGTCGAAGTTCTGCTCGGTTTTCGTCTAACCTTCTTCAATCTATCAAGTGAGTTCATACCCCTATAACTTCGTATTCAAATGTTTTGTAAATGCTTTTATACACTTTTAAGGGTGGAATATAAGTAAACACATGGTTATCCTCGTGTGAAAAAATCAATTTTTTGCTATACTTTTGTTATACAATAAATCATATGTGATTTATAACTATCATACGAAAACATTATCATACAACATATCATGATAACACTTTGTCTTTATGGAATGAAACATGTTGTTATATAAATATCAAACACTTTATTTATATTTTGAGTATAAATGTTCAATAATGTTATTACAAATGTTATACTTTACATACAAAGTCGACACTCCACTAAGGTTTATCATACAAACGAATCACACGTTTGGAAAAACTATAATAGGTATAGTTTACTAGACATTCATGAGATTTTACATACTATAAGAACTATATCAAGGAAATACTTTCATATACAAGAACAAATGGACTTTTCATACGTAAATCTATTTGATACTAAGTTTTGTGAGACATTCAACTTCACGTACTTTCAAGTATGCAGTTAAAGTCCTTTATTATATACTATAATCTCTTGTAGGGAGAGCGTGATACTTGTGTATAGATCTATACAGGGTTGACAATCCTGCACCTAAACTGTTAGCTATAGTTAGACTGACAGGTCTAGGGTGACAGACGTCATAACATTCCAACCCTTAAGAACGTTGTTACAGGCAGTCTGGGTCAATAGCATGGTTATAAAACTCACATGGAGTATTAAAAAAACATTGATTTACGGGGTTATCAAATGCGTTAGTGATTTTATTCATACATAAATCTACTATTCTAGGCATGAAAAATACTATTGCATTACAGTTTTGGAACTTTTAAACTACCACACACTTATGTAAAAATATTGGATTTCTAGAAACAAACATTCAAAACAGTCGGGTCTTGGTTGAAGACTACTTTTATACTAGTAGGAAATATGGGATTTTTTAGGATTTTTCAAACATCTACAAACAATTTCATACAAATCTATACAAAGATTGACATTAAATACTGATGAACTCACCGTCTTAAATGATGATCTACTCTTTCAAATCTACTTGTATTTCTCAGGGATTCAGTAATACAGGTAAACTTCAGCTTCTGGAGAAGTGACGCTAAGGCGTCAGTTTAAAACTCATTTTGTCATCATATTGTAATTTTTTTTGAAACAAGTATGATTCAACAATGTAACTTTTAAATTATATATATGATGGTTGTTTACTTTCTTTACTATGTATTCAACTGTTACGATACTACATGAAGTCATCCGCCCTCGAACGATTCCGCCGTTTTGGTTTAGGGGTGTGACAACAACCCTATGTGTTCATGTACCCTAAGGATCTACGTTTAATGTTACTATTGCTACCCTACTAAAACATAAAACATAAAAGGAAGAATTACACAACTCTTATGTAGCCATTGATCTCCATGCTTTAGATCTTGTCCTCCTCGATGTTGCTTGGATGAAAGGGCCGAAACTAGAATCCCTGTAATGGTATCACAACCAATAAACACCAAAGAGAGAATAAAAAAAATAACTAGGAAAATGGTCAATTTCATGAACTCTAAGAGGGTTAGAAATCGTCCCCTACAGAGGGAGGAAGAGAATTGGAAAATTTGTCAAGCCAAGATGGAAGGAATTATGAGATCATAGAGCCCTATTTATATCCTTGGAGCATTTCCTTAGTGTAGCGCACCAAAAGTAGTAATAACATTTTAAATTTTATACCATCAAATCTATACAACTATTTGTTCGAAAACAAATCAGAGTAAAATGTATCTTTCAAACATCAGAGTAAATCAATAATAATCAGTGCAGAAAAAAGCCATTAGGGACCATAACGCCTATTTCCCTGATATAATCTTTAATTAATAATATATTTTTTAGTATGGTCCATCTACGTTGTGAGTAGAAGGCCTATCTATGCAGGGCATAAACCATTAAACGCATGCAAGGGTTTTATGCCCTATGTGGGGTGTAACCTTGTGTACGCAGGGCGTAGGGGCACGGTATCCAAAACCCTAATTGAGGATTGTGAGCCCTATTTAAAGGTCTTGTATCCTTCAGAACCTTCTTATTCTCATCCTCCACCCTCATTTACTCCACCAACGAAACCCTAGCCACATTGTGAGGTTTTTGAAGCATTTTTAGTAATCTTTTTTTGAATTTTGTGAAGAAGGAGGCCTTTGAAGGAACACTTGGGAGTCTAGAGCTTATACATCTTGAATTTATTCTTCCTCAACATCCTCTAGAAGGTATAAAGTCTAAAACTTGTTGATCCTTTTGTTAGATCTAGCTAGTTGTGAGTTTTTATAAGTTTTTGTCCCTTAATCTTGGTTCTAGTGAGTTTGAGCAACTCCAGACCTCATGAGTGATTTCTCTTGTCATTTCCGATCTTTGTTAGTCATACATTTGGGATCTTGGTAACTCCCATTCATCCATGCATGAGCATTTGAGCTTCTAGGACATGTTTTGGACTTAAGGATTGGTTTTGTGCTCACTAAAGCCATGAAAAGGCATAAAGTTTGTGACTTTATCATTTAAGACGTCCATTAGGTCCATATGATAGTTGGACGTTTGGTCTTAATGTATTAAGGTCTTAATATGAAAGTTGGTAAGCAGCATTATTACACCTGGTGTAATCATGGCTACACAGTGCATAGCCTAGTTTTGTCCTTTTTTTCTATCGGAAAGATCTACGTGGTGCGTAGAGCAAGAGTTTGCAGGATGTAACTCAATAAAGCCAACTTTAAGTCAAGGTGGATGATAGGTCAAGAGGAGTGGGTCCTAACCATCGAAGGGTAAAATGGTATTTTACTGAAGTATGTCAATCAGAAATCAAGAATTTTGTTTGGCTTTGTTACCTAGTTCTAATTAGGGTTTTATGATGTGTTTTTTAGTGTGGGAGTTCCAGTCTAGAAAGCTTGGGTGTGATATTTGTTGTGTGACTTGATATTGAGGTGGGTCTTCTCATTATAGTTGTGGGTTGAAGGCACCTATGCCGACCCATAACTGTCTTTATGACTCTGGCATGTATGATTGGGTTGAAATAAACACTAGGGTTAGGCCCAATATTGTATGCTTGGATTTAAATAAACCCCAGGGGTAGGCCCCAAGGCTGGGCCCATTATTGTATGTTGGGTTGGAATATAAGCCAGGGTTAGGCCCACTGATTAGTATGGTATGTGATATTTTGGAGAACTCACTAAGCTTTATGCTTATAGTTTTGTGGTATAATGTTTTCAGGTACTTTAGGTTCGAAAAGGATGGGCCCGAAATGATCACACAACATCCCCTTCATGATTGCACATTGATTACTTTTTTACTCTGATACACTGTATTGTGATTGATTTTGAGACAACTGATGTATGGATTGATGATTTTTAAAATGAAAAATTTTACCTCTATTTTGGGATGTTACAAGTTGGTATTAGAGCCGTGGTTTGAGGGATTCGGGCACACTCTCGGGTGTGTCAGAAATCAAACTGAGGAAATGATAATCTTTTTAAAAGAAAAAGGGGTTTTCTAAAAATATTTTTACAAAGAAAAGGAATGTTGTGTGTGCTATCCACCGAGCTTAAGTGATTGATTCTTAAAATACCCATAAAAATGTAGTATTATTAGTATGCCTGATATATGAATTGCATACTAGAGTAGGGCTAAGGATACCTTTAGGAATCATATGCTAGAATTACTTGATTTGTATGATTCCTTATAGTCTAGGGGTATTGGATGCTATGTATTACTTGGAACTAATATTGACTAAGTTAATTGCTAAGTGTGTGCTTTAAAATTTGTATACGATTAGGATCATATATCCCTAGAATGATTGGTATGGCCTTATTCCTTGTTCTTTGTCTGGTTTTTGGATTAGGGTTGAATCATTATTCGAAAGTCTGTGTGATCCCATTTTGTGTACAATTTTCATGGATAATGAAACCAACAGTTTTGGTAGGATTTCCTAGTCTTGTAGAGGCCGGTGAGTTAAGAATTCCTAAGAGAGCCTAGGAAATGTCATAGTGGGATATGTATATTTCTTAGCATAAGGATTATGTATATATGGATTTAGCAGGGTGAGTTAGAGGATTTGGTATGGTTCTTGAGGAAAGTATAGATAAATATGGAAGGTAGTATTGGGCCCGTACTACTGAAAACATAGGATGTGTACTCGAGTCAAAAATAGGCTTGAAGATTCAAAGGATCCTGCAGAGTCGGAGTACCCTCGATTATATTCTGATCATTTTTATGTTTGTATTTCAGCATGGTGACCACTCGAGGAAGAGTTTCTGGTTCTGGTTCTGGCTCTGGTGCAGAACCGATTGATGATTTGTTGCACGAGTTTATCACATCAGAGACTACTCTTAGTATTTGGAGGCCACCCTATGATTTTCGATACCATCAAGGATGTGATTATGGAAATTTTGGATGAGCGTCTTGCAGCCTTTTAGGCCAAGATCGCAACAGGACAATTAGGAGCACGGACTCCTCCTTTTTGGGAGTTTAAGGCTAGTGGAGTTCTGGAGTTATTTGAGGCTAAGGGCCATATTGCTAACTTCCTTTGGATCGTTGGCATGAAGAATGCTCAATGAACGAGTTTCTACCCTGAGGGGGTGAAGGTGGGGTTTTCATCTTGCCTTCTAAGGGACCGCACCCGTGATTGGTGGGAGGAGGTCGATCGTGCATTGGGATCTATGGCTACGGTGGCCATGACTTACGAGGACTTTGTGACTAGGTTCCAGGAGGAGTTCGCACCAACGACTAAGGTGTAGCAGCTGACGAGGGAGTTCTAGGACCTTCACTAGACTACTGAGACTATGTCGGAGATCACTATCAAGTTCTGAGAGAGGGCTTTGTTGGTTTCACAATATGTTGCAGATGAGGAGATGAAGAAGACAAGATATCATGATATGTTAAGAGATGATATTAGAGATTTTGTGACTTTTTAGGGTGCAAAAACCCTTAATAACATGATTGCAAGAGCCTGAGAGCAGGAGATTGAGTTGGAGCTTTGTGCGAAGCACAATCCGGAGCAGGTATAAAAGTAGTGAGCCAGGAAAAATGGACCAAGATTATTGATGCGCATCCTCTGGGCCTGTAGGGCTAGAGCCGTTGTGGCAAGTGCAATAAGTCGTATGGTGGGGCATGTCGAGTAATTGGATTAGGTTGTTTTAGATGTGGACATATTGGACATATGAGTAGGGATTGCCATATGGGTGTTGTGATTTGCTTCCATTGTAATCAAGCAGGCCATCAAAAGGCTGATTTCCCGAGACTGGCGGGAGCAGCAATGGCGACGCTTGCACCATCCACCTTGAGGATCACTGATGACCGATAGGGCAAGGTGGAGACACCTGTGGTGAAGAGCAGGGAATTCCTGTTGACAGTTGAGGTGGCGAGAGTAACACCTGTTGTGGTTACTGGTATATCTCCTTACCTTATCTTTTACAGCTTTCTTTATTTATCCTCATGTTTTATCTGATCGTGTATAAGGAATGTATTACTCAGTGGTATGACGGATCATGTTCTGTTCGATTCGGGTGCTACTCGATCTTTTGTATCTCTTTCACTTAGCAATAAGTTTAGTGATGCTCCCTACATATTGGATTATCCACTGGAGGTAGATATTGTGAACAATCATTCAGTGAGTGCTTTGAGGGTTCATCGAGGATGTTTCCTAAACATGTTCAACGAGAGATATTCTATTGATTTTGTTCCGATTCCTCTACGAGGGTCGAAGGTTATTGTGGGAATGGATTTGTTGGACCCTAATAGGACTATGATTGATTCTGAGCATCATTTACTGAGAGTTAGAACCACAAGTAGGGGAGTTGTTATTCATGGCAATGGTGCTTAGCGTGGACCGACTCTCTGTTCAACTATGAAAGCTAGGAGATATCTTCAGCATGCTTGTTTTAGATTTTTAGCGTATGTAGCAGATACTCGAGTTGGGGGCATGACGCCATGAGTGATGTGCCCATTGTTCAGGACTTTTCTGATGTATTTCCTAAGGATTTTCCTGGAGTGGCCCTAAGAGGCAGGTTGAGTTCCAGATTGATTTAGTTCATGGTATAGCTTCGATAGTCAAGGCACCATATCGATTAACACATTCGGAGATACATGATTTGTCTACACAACTTTAGCACCTGGTAGACAAGGGGTTTATCATATCTAGTAGTTTGCCATGGGGAGCACCAATCCTATTCGCAAAAAAGAAGGATAGTTCACATAGGATGTGCATTGATTATCGGTAGTTAAATAAGTTAATGGTGAAGAACTGTTACATACTCCCAAGAATCGACGATTTATTTGACCAACTTTAGGGTGCATCTTGGTTATCAAAGATTGATTTGAAGTCGGGTTACCACCAGATGAGGTTCCGAGATGAGGATGTGTAGAATACGACCTCCAGGACTCGTTATGGTCATTACGACTTCGTGGTGATGCCATTACGGCTCACTAACACACTGGCATCGTATATGGATCTCATGAACCGGGTATGCGGATCGATGCTGGATTGGTCAGTGATTTTGTTTATTGATGATATTCTAGTCTACTCTAAGACAAAGGATCAACACAATGAACATTTTCGGGAAGTATTAGAGACCCTGAGGAGAGAAAGGCTTTACACCAAGTTCTCCAAATGTAAGTTCTGGTTGCGCGAGGTGCAATTTTTGAGGCACATTTTCAAACCGAAGGGTATATTGGTCGATCCAGCCAAGATTGAGGTGGTGATGTGGTGGGAGGTTTTGAGGATTCCATTCGAGATTCATAGTTTTTTTGGTTCTAGAGGATTATTACCAGATATTTATCTAGGATTTCTCCAAGATTATTGTACCATTAACCTGCTTGATGAAGAAGAATGTCACTTTCCGATGGGGGCCTGATCAACAGGAAGCTTTCAAGACGTTGAGGCAGAGATTATGTGAGTCCCCAATTTCGACTCTCCCCGAGGGTATGGATGGTTTTTTGGTTTAATGTGACAAATCGATCTTGGGATTGGGAGAGGTACTCATGCAGAGAGGTCACGTGATTCTTACGTGTCGAGGCAGTTGAAGCCTCATTGGGCGAATTACCTTATGCTCGACTTGGAGTTGATGGCTATGGTTTTTTCCCTTAAGATTTGGATAAATTTCTTATATGGGGTTAGGTGGACTGTTTTCACTAAACACAAGATCCTGAGATATTTGATGGACCAACCGAATTTGAATACGAGACAACGGAGGTAGTTGGACATAGTGAAGGATTATAACTTTGAGATTTTATTTCACCAGGGGAAGGCCAATGTCTTGGCCGATACCTTGAGTCGCATGGCCATGAGTCAGGGATCTGTGTTTGAGGATGGTTGTTGTTTCTCCCATGTTAGATATTATTAAGAAGGCTCATGTAGAAGGATTAAAGAAGGAAAATTGGAAGGCGAAGCGAATAGAGGTCAGATTCCTTTATTTGTTAGGGATAACCAGGAGTTACTAACTCAGTGTGGTAGGGTTTGGGTCCCAACTATTTGTGGGGTTAGACATACACTATTGGAGGAGGCTCAGAAACTTAATTTTTTGATCCAGCTGGGGCCACAAAGATGTATATGGATCCGAGGTTGAGTTATTGGTGGCCCTGTATGAAGAGGGAGGTAACATAGTTTGTGGAGCAGTGCTTGACTTGCCGGAAAGTCAAGGTCAAACATCAGAGACCCCACAACAAGATGCATTCGTTACTCATTCCCATGTGGAAATGGGAGGAGATCACCATGGATTTTTATCACAAAGATGGAAATGACGAGACATGGGGTTGATTCTATCTAGGTCAACATTGATAGACTAACCAAGAGTTCTCATTTCATACCCATTGCTGAGAGTATATCTGCTGAGAAGTTGTCAGAAATCTATACTACGAAGGTGGTGGTTCTGCAGGGGGTGCCAGTTTTAGTGGTTTTGGACCGAGGTGTTAGCCTCACCTCCATGTTTTGGAGGACATTTCTTGAGGAGTTAGGTACTCAACTACATTTTAGCACAACGTATCACCCGCAAACTGATGGATAGAGTGAGCAAACTATTTAGAAGCTCTAGGATATGCTTAGGGAGTGTGCTGGATTTTGGCAGGAGTTGGGATATTTATCTTCTACTCGCCTAGTTCTCCTACAACAATAAGTATCATACTAGTATTGATCGACTGCCTTTTCAGATGTTGTACGGAAGGAAGTGCTAGACATCGGCTTGTTGTGTGGGAGGCCGGACATCGGGTTATAGGGAGTACTGAGGTAGTACTCAAGACCACCGAGTTGATTCAGCAGGTGTAAATTCATTTGCAGACCACGTCGAGTCGACATAAGAGTTATTTTGACCAACAACGATCAGACATCAAGTTCCAGGTGGGGGATTATGTGTTGTTGAAGGCGTCACCTTGGAAAGGTGTCATCCAATTTTAGAAGTAGGGAAAGTTGAGCTCCCGGTATATTGGTCCCTTCAGGATTATCGCCCAGGTGGGCAAGGTTGCATACTGACTGGATCTGCCTGTTGAGCTCTGCCAGATCCACAACACTTTTCATGTCTCTCAATTACAAAAGTGTTTAGCCAATGATTGTGCAGTGTTTCCCTTAGATGTCATTTAGGTGGATGAGCGCCTGGACTATGTGGAGAGACCGATTGCTATTCTTGATAGGTAGACGGAGACCTTGTGAAACAAGGTGGTGGGCTTAGTTAAAGTACAATAGCAACATTGAAAAGGTTCAGAGTGGATGTGGGAGCCTCAGGAGGAGATGGGGGAGCACTACCCTTGAGATATTATTAGTAATAGACTTCAAGGATGAAGTCTGATTCA
Organism: Lactuca serriola; assembly: GCF_051521515.1. Taxonomy (NCBI): domain Eukaryota; kingdom Viridiplantae; phylum Streptophyta; class Magnoliopsida; order Asterales; family Asteraceae; genus Lactuca; species Lactuca serriola. The sequence continues at coordinate 142,893,940 of NC_136408.1, read as the reverse complement.
AGTGGGGGAGAGTTATAATGCCTATTTCCAAGGTAAAATCTGTAATTAATAATAATAATATTTTTTTGAGTATGGACCATCTATACAGGGCGTAGAAGGCCTATCTATGCCGGACGTAAACCATTGAACACACACTGAGGTTTTATGGCCTATGGTGGGCGTACCCTTGTGTATGTAGGGCGTAGGAGTACAGTCTACAAAACCCTAATTAAGGATTTTGATCCCTATTTAAATACGTTGTATCCTTGAGAGCCTTCTCATACTCAACCTCCACCCTCATGTACTCCACCAACGAAACCGTAGCCACCTTGTGAGGTTTTTGAAGCATTTTGAGTAATCTTTTGTGAATTTTGTGAAGAAGGAAGCCTTTGAAGGAACACTTGGGAGTCCAGATCTTAAAGATCATGATTTTTTCTTCCCCAACATTCTCTAGAAGGTATAAAGGCTAAATCTTGCTAATCCTTTTGTTAGATCTATCTAGTTGCGAGTTTTTATGAGTTTTGTCCCTAAATCTTGGTTCTAGTGAGCTCAAGAAACTCTAGACCACATGAGTGCTTGCTCTTGTGATTTTTGAGCTTAGCGAGTCATAAAAATGGGATCTTGGTCACTCGCATTCATCCATGCATGAACACTTGAGATTTTATGACATGTTTCGAACTTAGGGATTAGTTTTGTGCTCATTGAAGCCATGTAAAGGTATAAAGTTTGTGACTCTATTGTTTAAGATGTCCATTAGGTCCAAATCTGAGAGTTGGATGCTTGGTGTTCAGCTATTAGGGTCTTAATATGAAAGTTGGCAAGCAACATGATTACATAGGGCGTAATATTGGCTATGTTGCACATAGCCTACTTTTATTCTATTTTTATATCGAAAGGATCTACGCGGTGTGTAGAGCAAGATTACGCATGGTGTGCGATCCATTTTTTTGACTTCAGATTGAGGCGAGTCTTCTCATTATACTTGTGTGTCGAAGGCGCCAATTCCGACCCATTGGATTGTGTTATGTAGAATGCTAGCTGTCATTGTGACTCTTGCATGTATGATTGGGTTGAAATAAACCATAGGGTTGGTCCCGTTATTGTATGTTTTGGTTGAAGTAAACCCTAGGGTTAGGCTCATTATTATATGTTGGGTTGGAATATACCTTAGTGTTGGTCCCACTGATTAGTATGGTATGTTGTATTTTTGGGAACTCACTAGCCTTTGTGCTTACAGTTTTGTGGTTTAATGCTTTTAGGTACTTTCGGTTGGAAAGGGAAGGACCCGACATGATTTCACAACATTCCCCTCATGATTCTGCATTCATTACTATTTTAATCTTATCATTTTGATACACTGTATTGTAATTGATTTTGAGACACTTGATGTATCGATTGATGATTTTTAAAATGAAAAATTTTACTTCTATTTTTGGGATGCTTCAGGGACGCTGTGCAGTCAAGCCGAGCCCCTCCATTTGGAACTGGAAGTACCTGAAAATGTTTAAACCACAAAACCGTAAGTATAAATCTTAGTGTGTTCCCCCATAATACAACATACCATACATATTAGTGGGCCCAACCCTATGGGTGTATTTCAACCCTATGTGAATGATATGATCCAACCATAGTCTTACAATCAATTCCAGACTACAACCCATCCGTAGTCTTTCTTCCATGATCCAACCATGGTCTTCCATGCAAGTAACGAAGACAAACAAGTGTTGTGATCCAACCACAGTCTCTCATAAAAGTGTTGTGATCCAACCAGAGTCTTTCATTCAAGTGTTATGATCTAACCATAGTCTTTCATAAAGATGTTGTGATCCAACCATAGCCTTTCTTGAAAGAGTCACAAAGACAATCTAGCAACCTACATAGTTAGTGAGAAGAATCACCTAGCAGAACCGGTGGACTGTGCGACGTTAGAGTATTGGATTATAGATATTGAACATACAGTGAACAATACAAAACAATATATAACATAAATATCACTTCCATTATGGATAAAAATATTACACCAGAGTATGTTTCTGAAATACTTAGAAATTCTAATACAAAAGGTGTCTTGACAGTTAGTCATAACTATATTAATAACAAGTCATCGGTAGCTTCATTGATTAACCACTTCTTTCGGAGGTGCAATATTCTATCTAGTGGTTTCCTAGGAATACATGACGTCTAGAAAACATCAACATAATGTTGGCAAGTTCACACGTTTGATTATTATACTTTGAAAATACCTTTTATATGTAACTTTGTTAAGTTGTATTCTACTATTTATAGGTACTATGGCATTCGTGATTCTCATGCATCTATGTACTATTAGTGTATCCATGTCTTAAGTGTGTACTCATGGAAAAGAGGGTACTCTTATCTATAGAGTAGAGTGTCTGAGAGTAAACTTTCATGCTCAATGTAGGTTAATCGAATACCGTCCAACCTTAACCTATATAACGGTGTACTTATGACGTAAATAGAATCTCAATGTTTTATTGTATAATTATAATTAATATATAAATTTATTTAAATAGATATTCTTTAGTAAAACCAACTAACAAAGTGTTGATATAACCATTATTCAAATTGAGTGACGACATAAGATACTACAGTTATCCGTTGGAATCGGACATAGTAACGAAAAAATATACCACTATTATCTATTTAGATTGATCGTACTGACGGGATAATATACTATTATTATTTGTTTAGATGGAGCATAGTGACAACATAATATACCACTATTATCCATTTATATCGAGCGTAGTGACAACATGACATACTACTATTATCCGTTTAGACCGAGCATAGTGACGACATAATATAATACTATTATCCATTTGAATCGTGCGTAGCGGTGACATAATATACTACTATCATCCGTTTTAATCGAGTATAGTCATGTCATAATATACTACTATTATCCATTAAAATATTACCTAGCGGCGATATAATATACTACTATCCTCCTTACAATGTGCCATGTCACCCGTATCCCGAAGGATCTAGGCGTCAGAAATGCACGTTGTGCGTGACATGAAGTGGTGCATGCGTGACGAGAAATTAGTTTTCTAAATTCCGTAACTCCAGTATATGAGTTCCGTTTTCGATGATTCTTATATCCATGTGTAGGTATTGATGCGTAATACAACTTTACTTTTGTTCATTTCGGCTAATTTTAGCTTTTATTTTTAGCACGTATTTTATAACCGTTATGATTTTGTAAAAATCATAATTTTCTCATTCGGGTTTCATTTTAGGCATTCTTTGTCTCCAAATTACTACTTTGAGAAGTACTACGATTCTCCGTTTGGTGACTTTATCTAAAAGTTAACCATTCTCTTCGTAAGTTTTTGACGTTGTAACTTTTTGTGCGTTGTTGATTTTTGTATACTTTATAAAAATCAAATCTAATTAATACGGGGTTGGATTCTTATGAAATTAATATTTCTAGGATCAAGAGGACGTGTACTTTTAGAATATGTTATTATTTCTTCAAATAACATCATTTTTTGCACACTTATTTTTATAGCTTACGTTTGATTTAGTTGATTTTTCCGTTGTATCTTAATACGAAATCTTGTATTTTATCTTAGATTGATAAAATATTACGTATTAACTCTATCATTCTTAATATTTTTCACTTTTAGTTGTGTAACGACTGGTGACACTTTTTGCATTTGTTACAGCTAAACACCTCCTAATAAACCACACAAGGTAAACCCTTAGTTTACCTTCTAAAACTAGAACCCATGCCAAAAGTCAACGGTTAAGGTCAAAGTCAACAGTCAACATTATCAATAGCTGATACTCACGTCGTGAGCATCCCTTGGTCACATCATTGCTAACAAACTCAAATCTAATCCAAAACCCTAGTTTCGAATAGCCTAACCATGATCAAAACCACTGTTATGTCGTGATGGCCATGCCACCACGACATGAAAGAATCCATCCAAAATAGTCGATGAGTTCCATTATCACGTCGTGACCTCCATATGGTCACTTCATGACTACTACATTTTGGGGCAACTTAATGCATTGAACCCTTAATCTTTTAAGCCATCCATTCCAACACATGAATAACTTAAAAAGTTAGCCAAATTTCAGATCCAACATATATAACTCTCAAGGGACCTCAAGGACCCATAAAGTTACCAAATTTATGGAATCTTTCTATCTAAACTTCCACGACATGAAGAACAAAGGACAAGGAGACTAGATCTAGAAGCATGAAACATAAATCTTAGAGCTTAAACACTTAAAATGGTCAATAAAAGGCTCAAAAGAAATCTCCAAGCTTGACAAGAGGTTCTCTACACCACAAGGGCCTTCTTCTTCCTTCAAAATATAGAAAATCACAAAGGGTAAGCTCACAAATGAAGAAGAGAGTATTAGGGTTTGCATCAAGGTTCTAGGGGGTGATGGAGGTTGGAAATGAATCCCTAAATATAAGGTTAAAGGTTTAAATATGAAGGAAACCCTAAAAGATCATGAGCTTGGGTTGTAGCTATCGTCACGCTGTGACATCCTTTCGAATACGCGTTCTCATACTTGGTATGTCACGCTGTGACAACCTTATTGTCATGTCGTGACATATGATTTTCCTTAAAACCCATGCCTTTGAATCCTCTATGCCATACACTGATCCATTCTAGTAGAGGGGTGTTACAACTCCCCTTACTTAAATTAGATTTCATCCTCAAAGTCATTCCTTACAACTTACTCTACTATATAAGCCAAATTCGTCTGAACTACCTAAATCCAAAAAAAATACTAAAAAACTATCTCACATAGTTGGCCACCATTCGATACTGCTACCAAACTAAATCTTAGCAGAAAACAAGCGTCCTAACGAAGAAATGAACCTTAACACGCCACACTTAACCAATAAAGAGAAGGTCTAACTACTTTACCCGAAATTTGGAAACCCTATGCTATTCCTGACTTCCAGACAGACAAAACCATTCAAACTGCATCCACAATGACCTCAATCCACAACCTGAGCCAACCAAAACCTCTCTGGTCCTGCATCGTCTTATTAATAATCGGAAATCAAACTCCATGACCATTTTACGATGTCGAAAACCATGAACATAAATATGAAGGCCACTTCCAACATGAGTCTCAACTATTTGTGCCATACCAACATACACATCACATCTTACTGACCAAAATTCGCAAATTCGATCTATCCAAGATCCTCCTGATTCTAAGTTGTCCTACCAATAAATAGGAATATAGAATCCCCAAACGATTGATGAAGTCGTCAACTACGCACACGATCGCACCCTAAGGCTCCAACCGAGAGTATAACAGACAAAGGTTATCCTAGCCTATCTTTCAACACGGCTCCAATAGCCTTCCAGTGCAAACAAAGGACGACAGACCATCTAACAACGAACATCACCGCTTCACTTCAAGTTAATGTTACACGCCAAGTCGTAGTATTACATGTCACTCGGCCCCAAATCGGCATGCGACCTATCCCAATTCAATGAATGATGTGGCCCTCCCACAATCTTAGAATGTGACATCTCCTAAATTTAAGAAACAATTGAAACTTTTTCATTAAGCTTTAATAAATTGAGATGTGAAAATTCTCAGTTAAATAAAGCATTTTTGAGATAACATAAGTTCTTTTATTATATTAAAACTCGGAGGATGTCATCATTCATATCAAACCATAAATTACAGCGTAAGTACTAAAAGCTCCTAAAATACGAATACATGTATATCTCTTTATTTCACTAAGCATCCTACCTAGACATCAACAACCTTAAATCTGCTACCTAAGATGCATATAAATTAAGTTGGTCAAGTTTGGGAAACCTGGTGAAATGCATAGGGTTTTCAAGCCCATAATATTTTAATGATAATAACTCATAATATCACTTCCTGAAAATAATCATTGCTAGATAATATGAGTACAGAAAATCTGACATATATATCTTTAAGACATTCTACCTAGCCCAACCGATTCTCACAAATCCTAAATTAACGATCATCTGGAGGAATCACCCAACTCTACAAATTGTTTAAGCAACTACTTGACTACACAGCTAGCAGAATCCGTGGCTAGTGTAAGTCATAAAGGCAACCAATGTTCAGAATATTTAATTGAAATGTTATCCCATTTTATATATGTCTGTGGGTTATAAGTCCGCACTAGCAACTCAATTCACTAGAACACCTAGAATAGTCAAGTGTTGTCATTTACTATGGTCGATGACCCATACATACGCGCTTGTTGTCTGATCTGGACCCACCATTTCAGATCATCCATGAAAGAGGAGGAATATGACACTTCGCTCTGATCTCACCCTCTACCTGAAAATAAGACCTAAATAATATCCAACTTATTAGGAACTAAAAACCTTTTACAATTCTTATTATAACCAATCCAAACTTATACTAATTGCAATCTATGTTTGATATAGTTCCAAGTCAGCAGTACTATCATAATTATATAAATAACACCAAATACATATAATACAGTTAACAAAATTTTGACTAGTAATAATACTTTTATTAAAATTATGTATGTGATAGTAACTATACACTCACCTAACAAAAGTAGGTGACTCGAGGTTAGGATAGAGAATCGCCTTAACACTTTTCCAAAAGACCTAGATGTACATAATGCTAATTCGTAGTCAAGTTTCATAATCCTTGTGACTATATCAATAATAGTCCAGATTCCTCAATAATCCCAATGTCTACAACAAGATCTATGAAATTAGGAACAACCTTGTACGATTATATCGGAGGTAGGGTCCGTTTGGTACACAGAGTATACTGTTTGGAAATTGCACTTTAAAAACCTCACTAAATCCAGTGCATACATCACTCCTATAAGTAGATCAATCAATATAATGACTTGGAATCACTGATCAATCTTAATTATAGGTTCATAATAAGGACTATGAGTATAATTACAAGTTACACTTAAAACAAAGTAAGTGAAGATTAACTTACAAAGTATTTTTGATGAACATCGGGAACTGTGTGGACAAAACTTTGACTCTGGAGCTTCTATTCTCCAGTTATCTGACACCACATGGCCTCGCTAATGTAAATGGGAAATAGGGAGTAAGGGGCGTGAGGGAGGCTAAGGTTACGGAAGAGTTCTAGAGATAATCTAAAGAAATATGTGAGAATTATGCTGAAATCCATGGGTTAATATAAGCAGAAAAGGTGATCGCGCCATGACCTATGTCAGCGTGCACCACACACAATGTCGGGACTCGGTGACGTTGCATATTTCTTGTGGGACATGTCAAAAATCTAGAGGTCTAACAGAGCGTGCGACTGCCCGCAAAATATCTTATTTTCTTAAAAAATTCATATATTCTTCACACAAGCTCCGTTTTTTACGTTCTTTATATCTACATGTAGCTATCAACGAAATCTATAACTTTCATTTAGACTCCGTTGGCTAATTTTCAAATTATTTTTAAAGCTTTATTTTTTACATGCTTAGACTACTAAAGTTTGTGCAAAATTACTTTCTTATATGATATTCGTTCTCGACTTTATTTATATCGAAGGATAGGTATTGACAAGATCTTCAACTCTCGTTTAGATTGTTTTTCTTAACAATCGACTGATTTCAAATTCAGTTTTTGAGCCGTACATTGGTACGTTGAAACTTCGAAAAATCATAACATCCTCTTACGAAGCAAGATTTGGGCGTTCAATGTATGCAACATTTCACTTTTTTGATTACTATTCCTTTTTTTAGATTATTTATCCAAAATAATATTTTTTTTAATTTATATTTTAGACCTATTTATTACATTTTGAGGAAAGAGTTTACATAAATATCATGTACTCCTAATATCTATAGAATTCATATATATATATATATATATATATATATATATATATATATATATATATATATATGTGTGTGTGTGTGTGTGTGTGTGTGTATATTTGAATAATTTACTTTTATTTATTCTAAAAAATTTACAATAGTTAACCGACAAGGTTACAAATTTGATAACTAAGCCTAGTAGGAAACACATGTTACAATTCTTTCCTCCTTAGGATGATTCCGTCCTGGAATCATGCTTCAACAAACAAATGTAGATGGCGACTCTTCTTGTTGCTCTCTGTCTCCCATGTGAGGTTGGCCCTACCGAATGTTTCTATCGCACTAGCACTAAGTCAATCATGTTGTGTCATAACTTCTTTATCTTGCAGTCAACGATTGGTTCAGGCTCTTTGATCAACATTTTATCCTCATCAATCCTTAATTATGAAAATGGGATAATATCAGGTTCTCATACCTTGTACTTCCTTAAATAATAAACATGAAAGGTATTATGAATCCCTTCCCGTTCAGGCGGTAATTCAAGCTTGTAATAATGTTTCCCTATCTTCTAAAGTGCCTAGAATGGACCAATAAAATGAGAACTCAATTTCCCATGTTTTCCTAATCGAATACGTCCCTTCCATCGAAAGAGTTTCAGTCGCACTCGATTGCTGACCTCAAACATTATAAGCCTGTGCTTCATATCTGCATAACTATTTTGACAACTTTGAGCAGCTATCATTCTTTTTCGGGTGAATTTCACTTTATCAGCAATCTGTTGAGCCATCTAAAGACTTGCAAAGTGTTTCTATCATTTTTCTAACCAACAAGATGGTGTATGGAAATTCCTTCCGTACAATGTTTTGTAAGGAGGCATCGTAATACTTGAGTGACATCTATTGTTGTAGGTGAATTCTGCTAATGGTAGATTATCATACCAACTACCATTGAATTCCAAGGTGCATGCCTACAAAATATTCTCCAAAATTTGGATAGTTATCTCACTCTGACCATTCGTTTGTGGATGATAAACAACACTCAAACACAACTTCGTACCCATTTATTTTTGTAGACTCTTCCAGAATTTAGAAGTAAATCGATTATCTCTGTATGACATGATCGATAAGGGTGCTCCATTAAAATTGATAACTCCTTCACGTAGGTTTCTTCTAACTTTTTCATAGACCAAGTCTCTTGTACGACTAAGAAACGTGCACTCTTCGCCAATTGGGCTACTATAACCCAAATCATGTCGTGGTCCTTCCTTGTCTTTTGCAACTTGGTTATGAAGTCCATGGTAATGTCATCCTACTTACCCATGGGTGCTGGTAAAGGTTCCAAGTACCCGTATGACTTTTGATGTTGCGCTTTCACTCTCAAACAAGTAACACATTCAGCCACATAAGTAAGGGTGAGCATTATAATCACGTATCTGCTCTTGGAACCGGAATTGCCTCGAAGCTGTCGGTTCCGAAACCGGAACCGCCTTATACATTTCCGGTTCTAGTTCTTATAGTTTAGGAACCGCCTTTAGTGGTTCCGGTTCTAGTTTTCATTTTTTCTAAATAGCTACCCGTTGGGTGCCCGCTGGGACCGATATATATATATATATATATATATATATATATATATATATATATATATATATATATATATATATATATATATATATATATATATATATATATATATATATATTGCGAACAAAACAAATGAATCTTTAGATGAATCAATAATAACATGATTCACCAAAAAAATCCCGAAAAAAACATTCAAACGATTATATATATATATATATATATATATATATATATATATATATATATATATATATATAAAGAAAAGATTTAGTGGAAACACTCATATTTAAATAAGTTATGAGTTCATTTGAAACATGTTTATGAAAAAAATTATATATATTAATAAAAGTGTACCAAAGGGCTTCTAACCCAACGATATTCAATGTTGTCTTCTTTTTTTGAAGTCGAGAGTTCAAGTCTCATTATTGATATAGGTAAAATAATTTAGGAGTAGTTTAATATATATATATTTGTATTTTCCGTTCAAAATAAATAAATAAATAAATCTACTCTAATAATTGAATGTTTTTGACTTTTTGTCACATGTCACAATCTCATTCAAATTGCCGAATGTCATTTTGTGGTTATTTTGAATTAATTTTTTTTACATATGTCATTTTATGGGTTTTTCTATTTTAATAAATTTCACATAATACTTTAATGTAATAATTACAATAAATATAGTAATAAATGAATATCAATTTCATTAATGGACTTACCTTTTTATTTCAAATTTTCAAATTAAAACTTATTAGTTTCTTTTGTTTATTTATATAAATTTAAAAGAAAAATCAATTTTAATAATTCATTATTTTTTCTTATTTTCTTATAAATCAATAGTTCTTAAATATTTATATCTTTATAGAATTTTTTTAATTAACTTATGTAATACCTGAGACTTAAATCTATTAAATAATAAAAGTGTGATTTGAAAACATACATAAGATGGGCCAACTTCGATGGAACAGGCCAAGGTAAGGCAATGCACAAGAAGAGGTGAACTGGCATGACTGCCTTTAATAATTTAAATTTGAAAGTAAATAAATTATATTAAATATATTTGATATCCTAATTAAATAGAAGAAAATAAACATATGGAGGTCGGAGAATTGAACTCTTGTCACTTAGGCTAAGGGGTGTCGGAATCTTAATACCGTCGGTATCCAACGTGGAGCTATTCACCGTCCATAAACATCGGGCTGCGAATTTAGATTTACCACCCGTATAATACTGGCGATGGCTTTGTACATACTACAAAAAATTGAAAAATCCATCGTTTGGGAGAATTAAACGTTGCCAAACGCTTGTCAACAACTATATGCCACATTTTTTTTTTGTAAAACAAATCTACTATATATATAAAATTCATTTTCCAAAATTTAACCACACTACACACTCTTCACAAACATTTTTCATTGAAAATGTCTTCTAACAATCCAAACTCTTCCAAACAAAATGCTCCAAATCAAAATATTAACAACCCTTTCGCACTTTTCGGTTACGAATGTCATAGCAATTCCAAATGTCACAACAATTCCCATTCCAATCTCAACCCAAACCCCAACAATCCCAAACCCAATTTCCATCCCAACCGCTTTTCACAACTTCAACCAAAATTGTTTCTGATTCTGAACACGAAGAACAACAACAACAACGTCAACAACAAAAGAAAAGGAAGGTCGATCCGAGAAGATAGACATAAAAAGAAGTTGAGTTAGTAAAGGTCAACATATCCGAAGATGGTGACACATGAAATGGTCAAAACCGTGATCAATCTTGGTTACATATCACAAAGCAATTTTATAAGGGATTGGGTCGAGATCCAAATTATCGGACCTCCAACCAATATAACTCGAAATGGAATCTTATGAACAAACTCGTAACACAAATAGAAAGTAATTTACACAAACTTTGAAAAACAATGAGCTAGCAGAGAAATTAAAACGAGTTTGTTGAGGAAAGCGCACGCTACATGCCAAGATGATATGTTAAAGCCTTGTAAGTTTATTCATGTGTGAGAAGTTATAAAAAAACATTAGGTGGAGGGAACTTGCAACACAAGAAGAAATTTGTAACAGCTCAAATTTTTCAACAATTTTTTTTTTCATTTTTAAAAACATAATTGTTTCCATTTTAAACAAGGCATAAATAGTTTAAATATTCTGTCAAATACAATTATTCAAAATCCCAAGATCATAAAGACAATCTTCAGTGTGTATCGATCATGCCGGCGCCTTCCCACGGTCCTCGCTAGTACCTGAAATACATGCACAACAACTGTAAGCATAAATGCTTAGTGAGTTCCCCAATATACAACTTACGCACATACGCCTTTCCAGGCCCGACCTTTCGGTCCATGTGTCTCAGGGGACTTCCGTCCCTGCTGGGTAAACCTTCCGGCCTTACCCACGCCGACCTTCCGGTCCATCACACATCATATCGCCTTCCGGCCCATAATATAATCGCCTTCCGGCCCATAACATACATAGCACACATAACAAATAACTTACCACATATAGCATACATATCATATATCATATCCGACCTTCCGGTCACACAGTCAAACCCTTCCGGGTACAGTATAGTGAGAAGACTCACCTCGTAGAAGCTGAACGCTAGCAATTCCCGAAATGACTCGTGCACAACCGACGAGCTACAACCTCCCTATAGCATTTCATATCTCATTAATACTTATATCTTCTAAGTGTGACTATCCCTAAGAAGTCAGACTTAGGTCAACTCTGGTCAACGGTCAACTGTCAACTCGACCGGACTCGGCGAGTACCATGACGACTCGGCGAGTCTGGACGTCTTCCCACTTTCTGAGATTCCTTATCTACTCGTCGAGTACCCTCCTCGACCCGACGAGTTACTCCTGGAAGAATCGCGGGGCCACCCCGACTCCACTCACCGAGTCTGAAGAACAACTCGGCGAGTCCCAGTAAATCTTCAAGCTACTCGCCGAGTCTGAAGAACAACTCGGCGAGTCCATGCCATGCAGACAAGTAACTGCTTCCTGAGATAGGTCTCGTCCCGAATTTCACATGCATGGGACCTGCTGGACCTCTAAAGGTCCTACTACAAGATTATAGTCGTGGGTAACAGGGCACTACATCATCTAATCACTAAATGGGTTCTATAAACCCTAATTTCATAAATACATCAATATAGCAGAGCACACACGAATTCTTACCTGGATGGTGTATTCTCTGTATTCCCAATCCTCAGAATGTGACCCCTTGCTGCTCCTTTAGCCAATCCTTTCTCTTCCTTGCACAACCACTCTTCTATAACCAACAATGGCCTAAGATCCTTGCTCCAGCTGCACCCAATCGATCTAGGGTTCTTCTCAGAAGGCTAAAACGAACAATGACGGCCAATGAGTCCCTTTTATACGTCCCAAACCTGAACGGTTAGGGTTTCCGCTAAACAGCGTCGACTCGCCGAGTCCATACCTGGACTCGTCGAGTCCAGTCGCGATCCCGCGACCAAGTCTGCGATCCTACTCGGCGAGTCTAGGCCCCAACTCGCCGAGTCCCCTCTTAAATCACCCAAAAACATAATTTAAACAATACCTGAGATTTCGGGCTGTTACAAAATTGCTAATCCGCCAAAAAGAAACCGAACATCTTCATATTCGAGCTCAGAACAAGTCTCATCGGATGGTCACGTAGGCGTTAATCTTAATGATGATAATTACGACGTCGAAAAAATTCGTCTGAGTCCTCCTCTAATGGGAAGGGACAGAACAAAACCTCGAGCAAAAGAAAAAGGGATAGCGACATCTTCAAATTCGTCTGTCAGAACCGAGCGGTCAGCTAGATCAACGGAAAAGATGGCACAAATGACACAATTAAATTCAACATTGGAAATACATATAGCTGAAACCGTCCGACTCACAAAATATTCGTTGTTAATGCAAGATGTGAGACACCTCGACTCCGAAGATTAAAAGGCGGCTAAGGCGGTGAAGGAGTCGATTGGAAAAAAAAACATAAACTAAACCGCAAATGAAATTTCGATGTCAATTTTTTTTAATGTAACTTTTAATTTCAAGTTACTTTTAATTTTTAGGATTTCTAAAATATAATTTTTAATTTTATGTTATTCTTAATTTCAATATGGTTTTTACAAAAGTTCATATTTTTTATATTAAAATTAAAAAAAAAAATTAAAAACTTATATATAAACCATTTACCATCCTAGTCCGCATGTGAAAATTATAAAAACTATTAGTTAATGTGACAATCTTTTTACCGTTGGTAAAATAAGACATCACACCCCCTTAACGTTATAAGAAAATAAAAATATTAAATAGGCGCACTTAACATATAGGACTACAACAATTTTAGATATATTTTTTTTATCCCAAATTAGTGTGTATATATATATATATATATATATATATATATATATATATATATATATATATATATATATATATATATATATATATATATATATATATATATATATATAGGTTCAAGTTTATTTGAGACCATTCTAATTTTGTGAGACCAAATCTAAAAAAAATTTAAAATGCAAAATAAATGGAAAAATCAAAAAAAAAAATTTTAAATATTATTTTCGGAACTTGAATTAACTAAAAGAAATAAAAAAAAATCCCGTTTTTTTTTTTAAAATACGTGAAATATTCTAAATAGAATATTACACTGACATATTCTAAAAAATAATTTTAAAATACAAAATAAATGGAAAAATCTAAAAATTATTTTTTTAAATATTATTTTCGGAACTTGAATTAACTAAAAAAAATAAAAAAAATTCTATTTTTTTTGAAAAATACGTGAAATATTCTAAATAGAATATTACACTGTACATATTTTAAAAATAATTTTAAAATACAAAATAAATGGAAAAATCAAAAAAAAAATTTTAAATATTATTTTCGGAACTTGAATTAACTAAAAAAAATACGTCTCACAGTCTCACAAAATTAGGTCGTCTCACATGAACCTAACCCTCTATATATATATATATATATATATATATATATATATATATATATATATATATATATATATATATATATATATAATTTTGCCAAAAATTAGACATTATTTCTTTAGGGCCTGTGTGATTGCAAACCTTAAACCCCTTAAGGGCCGGGCCTAATTCAATATTTGTATTTTCTTTTTTTTTTTCAACTCGTTATTATTTATATCATAGATATCGATACTTAATATTATGATTGAATGGATTCAGTAACAGCTTTATTCACTCTGCTTAATTCCATACGTGCATAGTTAAATCCGTGAATTTTCTCTTTCTTTGTTTCTTCTCATTGAAGACAAAACAATAATAGGAGTCTAATGATAAATAAAGACAACACAACAATATTCCACTACAACATTAAGTTTTAATATATTATCTTTCACACACACAAAAAAAAAGCTCAATTGATTACATCTTTCCAAAACGTGATTCATGGAAAGAGTAAATTTACATGCTGTGCCAGTTGTGGTGTCCGCTATTAATAAAATTAATTATTGTTTTGTGAATGAAAACAGGGAATGAAGGAGTTGTTTAGTTACTTCAATATTAGAGAAATTAAATTGTCTTTTATCTTTTATGTTTACAAATATTTATATCCATTAATATTATGACACGTGTTATCATTCTACAAATCAATCTAATTTTATTTAATATATTCCTAATATACTTTTAAAGAGATAGTTAAGTAAGTATGGAATGGTTACCCATGTCATAATATTATAAGCGGATAGGAATATTTGTAACCATAAAATGTAGGAGATCATTTGATTTTTCTATTGATTAAAGGGATTTTTTTGAGAAATTAAATATTCTTCTACATTTTTTACTATATATATTTCTATTCATTTGAAATGATGATAAACATATTAAAATATCATTAATCTTATCCAAATATAACACATATCATCATTTTACACTGTTAGGAAAATAAGTAGGAAGAAAATATAGAAGGATATTTAATTTCACGGATTTTTTTAGTATATACCCTAATGGTATATATAAGAAACCAACATTGATAAATATCATAATTAAAAGACATTAATTACAGAAAATATTTCTAATTTAAAAATATAAAATGCATTTATTAAAAAAAATATTTTTTATAATTAATACGTCTCATATTTAATTATGGTTATATATATATATATATATATATATATATATATATATATATATATATATATATATATAACATATTAGTCATATCTTGAATTTTAAGAGGTACAAGATACAAATCTTTTTGTACAAATCAATTATGCATAACAAAACCATTAATACTTGCCAAAATTTTGAAGGCTTAAATTAAGGAAGGTTATTAAAATTTTAATTTGGAGCTAAATAACAATTTTAAAATATTAAATCCATCAATATAAATTAATTTATAATAATTAATTTACATCAAATGTATAAACATACAATATAAATATATGTTCTAAACATAAATATTTTAATTAAAAGTTGTAATTTTTCTTATTACATAATAACTAATAACAAAATCTAATAATTATTTTCCCGTAAGAAATATATTCGCCAAAAAAGCTATTTGTCGCCGCTGTTTTGCGCGGGAACACATCTATTATATATATATATATATATATATATATATATATATATATATATATATATATATATATATATATATAATATGGATCCACTCAAAAGTGAGAAATTCGTAAGAAGGTAAGAGAAAAAGTAATCAATTATGCACAAAAGTTATAGTTGTTATCTTCTATGTAAGGATTTATTTATGTAAGTGTTTTTATATGGGTACGAGCAAGTCACGGAGAATCCGACAGGAAGCGAAGGAAGGAGCTTTGGTTCAGAGGTGGTAGCTTCGGATTGGACCGAACTTCGGTCGAATGGGAAGAAGGCGTGTGTCAAGGGGGCGTTCGAGGGTGTGGTCCTGCGAGGGTGTCAGCTGCTTACTGGACCTCGGTTGCGGTCCAATCAGAAGGTGCGATGCGAGACTACGGTCCAATAAGAAGGCGACACGTGGAGGCTCGCATGCTAGAGTGACGTGGACGGGTACTATTCATGCGAAAATGCCCGGGTTTCAATATTTCCTCGGTTTTTTAGCCAAAAACTTGTATAATTCATAACTTTTGCATACGAACTCCATTTTTGACGTTGTTTATATGCACGCATAGGTAAAATTACACTCTACGACTTTTGTTTCTACTTTGTCAGCTAATTTTGACTTTATTTTTAATATTATTATTTTTAACAGTCCGGGACAGGAAAATCCATTAAAAATTCAAAACTTCTTCAGCCGATGTCCGTTTTTGTCTGTCTTTTTACCATTGTACTACTAATGACGAGACCTTAAATTCTCATTTAGGTCGTGTCGGCTAAAAATCACTCGATCTTTATTTCGAGTTTTTAGTTGTACACTACTATACTGAAACTTAGAAAAATCATAATTTCCTCATACGAAGTCATAGTTTTGCGTTCTTTTCATGAAAGTTCTCGGTTTAACATAAGCTACAACTTACATTTAGATTGTTAAGGCTAAAAATCCTTTTATTGAAAATTCAGTTTTTACACTAAACAGTGTTTTGCTGGTTTTGTCGCAAATTTTCGATTGATCATAACTTCTTCGTTATAACTAGGATTTTAGTGTTCTTTATATTTTTTGAAACCTTGTTACAATCTCTACCACTTGGTTCATCCCAATTGAGATGATTTAATAATTTATTTTTGAGGGTCAATTATGTAAATATACACAGTATGCTAAAATTTCTCTTTAATACAAATTGACCTACACGATTACATAGGTTTGAAATAACGGTTTGTTAGATTATCCCCCGTTAGAGAGAGTTTCGTCCCAAAATTTACATTACATATAGACTAGGGAAAAAGATGTGGATATTTCTGTTGCATTTGATCCTCCCACTCCCAAGTGAATTCAGGTCCCCGTTTTGCATTCCAGCGAACCTTCACTATCGGGATACGACTTTGTTTGGTTTTCTTAACTTCCCTGTCTAGTATCTCTACGGGTTCTTCCAAAAAATTGAGGCTCTCGTTTAACTCAATTTCCTCTAGTGGTATCACAAGAGTCTCGTCGGATAGACACTTTTTCAAGTTCGAAACGTGGAAGGTAGGATGAATGTTACTTAGTTCTTGGGGTAATCGAAGTTTATAAGCTACAAGGCCGATTCGGGCAAGAATCTCGAATGGTCCTATGTACCTTGGATTCAGTTTGTCACACTTTCCAAAGCGTATCATGCCCTTCCAGGGTGAGACCTTTAATAAAACGCGGTCACCAACCTGGAATTCCAAGGGTTTTCTCCTTTTGTCAGCGTAGCTTTTCTGTCTATCTCTAGAAGCTTTAAGTCGCTCCCGAATTTGTACGATATTCTCGGTAGTTTCTCGAATAATTTCTGGACCAGTGAGAGCACTCTCAGGAGTTTGACCTCTAGCTAGCTACGTGTCACCCACTTCAGCCCTGCACAGAGGGTATCTGCACTTGCGGCCATAGAGGGCTTTGAATGGAGCAACCTTTATGCTACTGTGATAACTGTTGTTATAAGAGAACTCAACAAGGGGTAAATGAATATCCCATGCCTTTCCAAAGTCTATCACGCAAGCTCGTAACATATCTTCTAATATTTGAATCGTCCTCTCACTTTGTCCGTCGGTTTGTGGATGGTAGGCTGTACTCATGTTCAGCCTAGTTCCCAGAGAGTTTTGTAAAGACTGCCAAAAACGAGAGGTGAATATACTATATTGGTCCGAAATAATAGATAGTGGCACATCATGCATTCTAAAAATCTCCTTGAGGTATGTTCTTGTTAGCTTCTCCATCTTGTCGGTCTCCTTGATTGGTAAGAAGTGTGCGGATTTGGTTAATCTATCGACGATCACCTAAATAGTATCATAACAACTCGATGTCTTGGGTAACTTGGTTATGAAATCCATTGTAATCTGCTCCCACTTCAATTCAGGGATTTGAGGTTGTTGTAATAAACCTGAAGGTTTCTGGTACTCTACCTTAACTTTGGCGAAAATAAGGCACTTGACCACAAAGGTAGCGATTTCGGCCTTCATATTAGGCCACCAATATAGTTTCTTAAGGTCTAGATACATCTTGTCTGAACCTGAGTGGATGGAGTATCGGATTTTATGTGCTTCATTCATAACCACATCTATGTAACCACCGAACTTTGGTGTCCAGATCCTGTTCATGAAATAATAGACTCCATCATCCCTGACTTCGAAGTTCTTATCTATTCCTCTCAGGGTTTCACCTGCCACATTTTCGGGTTTCAAGGCTTCAAGTTGAGCTTCCTTGATCTGCGTGGACAAATGTGAATGGATTGTCATGGTCAACGACTTTACCCGGCCTCCCGAGTATTCTTTTCTACTAAGGGCGTCAACTACTACGTTTGCTTTACCAGGGTGATAAAGAATTTCACATTCGTAGTCGTTAAGTAGCTCCACCCATCATTGTTGTCTCATGTTCAACTCTTTCTGATTGAAGATGTGCTGGAGACTTTTATGGTCCGTGAATATTGTGCATTTCGTGCCATATAAGTAATGTCTCCAAATCTTCAGAGCAAACACCACTGCTCCTAGTTCAAGGTCATGTGTTGTAAAGTTGACTTCATGTGTCTTTAGCTGTCTTGAGGCGTAGGATATAACCTTTCCTCTTTTCATAAGAACACATCCAAGCCCTTGATTAGAAGCATCACAGTACACTACGAAATCCTCTGTCCCTTCAAAGAGAGACAGGATCGGTGCACTACACAAAGCTCGCTTCAGCGTTTCGAACGCTGTTTATTGCTTTTCTCCCCAGCTAAAGGTTTCACCCTTTTGGGTCAAGGTAGTAAGAGGCTTAGCTATTTGAGAGAAATTTTGAATGAATATGCGATAATAACCAGCAAGACCTAAGAATTGATGGATTTCTGTAGGTGTTTTGGGTGCTGACTAATTTTCAATTGCCTTTATTTTGGAAGGGTTGACGTGTATTCCTTCTGAACTAACCACGTGACCTAGGAAATCTACCTTCCTGATCCAAAATTGTCACTTTGAAAACTTCGCATAGAGCTTCTCTAATCTAAGAGTTTGTAATATTTGACAAAGATGTTGGTCATGTTCCTCTTTGCTTTGAGTAGATAAGGATATCGTCAATGAAGACTATAACGAATTTGTCCAGGAATGGACGACACACTCTGTTCATTAGGTCCATGAACATTGTCAGTGCATTCGTTAATCCGAATGGCATCAATATAAACTCGTAATGACCATAACGAGTTCAGAACACGGTTTTAGGAACGTCTTCCTCCAAAATTAGTAACTGTTGATACCTGGATCTTAAGTCTATCTTCGAGAAGTAGTTCGCACCTTGAAGTTGGTCGAACAAATCGTCAATACGAGGCAGAGGGTATCGATTCTTGATGGTAAGTTTATTTAGCCCGCGTTAGTCTATACACATGTGGAATGATCCATCCTTCTTCTTTACGAACAAAACCAGTGCTCCCCAGGGTGAGAAGCTTGGTCTTATGAATCGTTTGATTAGGAGTTCGTTAAGCTGGCTGGATAATTCCTATACTTCAGAAGGTGCAAGACGATAGGGAGATTTGGCTATAGGGGTAGCTCTAGTGATTAAGTCAAATTGGAATTCGACTTGTCGTTCGGGAGGCACCCCTAGAAGATCATCAGGAAATACATCGGGAAAGTTGCAGACCTTGGGAATGATCGCGATGTCTTTCACTTCTTGCTTTTTGTCTACCACGTGAGCTAAGAATACACAGTACTCCTTGCGAAGGTATTTATGTGCCTTAATGCAGGAAATGATCTGAAGGTTCGTTCCAGGTTTGTCACCGTAAATAACAAGAGTTTCATTAGTTGGTAAGTTCAAGCGAATAACTCTTTCATAGCATAGGATGTCGGCATGGTTGGGGCACAACCAATCCATACTTATTATGATGTCAAAACTTTTGATAGAGACCGACATAAGGTCTATTGGGAAAGACAAGTCATTTAAGGTAAGAGTACATCCTATGTATATATCGTTGGTGGATTCAGATTTCCCATTAGCCATTTCTATTGTGAAAGTTTCATCTAGTGGTTGGGAGTTTTGATTTAGTAGATGTTTAAAGTTATGGCTCACGAATCTCCTCTCAGCACCACAATAAAAAAGAATGCATGCATAAGTATTGTTGAGAAGGAACGTACCCGTGACCACTACAGGGTCTGCTACCGCTTCTTCGTGACCCAGTGCTAAAATTCTCCCAACCCCACCGACATTTCCAGCTTTTGGACAATCTCTCTTGAAATGCCCCACATCACCGCATTGGTAGGATACTCGACCTACTCCAGCGGCAGATACTTGGTTAAGGGGTTGAGGTGGTGTTCTACAGAATCGGGCAGTATGCCCTTTCCTGTTGCAGTTACGACACTACATCTCTTGGCAATTTCCAGTGTGGTGAAAATTGCACTTGTTGCATTTAGGGAGGCTACCATCATAAAGTTTAGCTGGTGCTGGGTTGTTAGGGGCAACAATAGGCACAATAGCAGGTATGGTAGCAGGTACAGTAGTGGCATGGACTGCCACTATTTGTTGCTTCTTTGAAGGTTCCAAAGGAGATTTACCCTTCCTTTTGTTCCAACCCTTCTTCTTGCTGTTGTTGTTGTTCTCCCTTGGTTGTTCTGGGGCAGTAACCACAGAGTTTTGACGATTTTCGTGGTCAATAAGTGATTGTGCCAGTTCCTTGGCACTGTCAAAGGTAACAGACCTAGATGCAATGACATTTACCTATATCTAGGGCGACACTCCCCAAATATACCTTTCAATCTTTTTGCTCTCTAGAGCCACCATTTCTAGACACAGAATCACCAAGTCACAGAACCAATTTGTGTAAGTTATTATGTCTGCACTGGCCATGGTAAGACCCCAGAGTTCTTGCTCCAGTTTTTGAATTTCCCCTCGCGGACAATATTCCCGCATCAACATGGTTTTTAGGTTCTCCCAGCTTATAGTATTAGCCACTATCAAAGTCAGTGACTTACACATGGCCATTCCACCATGTTAGGGCCCTATCTGAAAATGTACAGGCAACAAATTTAACTTTGCTACCCTCTGGACAGGAGCAAATTTCAAAGATTGCTTCTGTCTTCTCAATCCACTGCCGTAAAACCATCACTCCTCCAGTTCCATTAAAGGTCCTGGGTTTGGCATTCGTGAAGTCTTTATAAGTACACTCTCGCGAGTGCTCATGACCCTCGACATGGTTAAAAGGATGTGCACCAACTCCCGACCCACTAGCACCAAGAGTATTGATATGAGACATGGCAGCCGCTACAGTTGCCGTGACTGCTGCTTGAAACATAGCAGCATCGAATTAAGGAGGTGGTGGTGAGATATCAAGAATGAATATGAATTTGATATCTCTGAAGTTAAACACTTAATTCAAAAAGAATCTTGTAAAGAATTGGAAATAGATGTGCACTACAAGTACAACTTGCAACAGGATAATATAAAATGGAGTGGTTATTTTTCAAAGAGTATGAAAATACATGTCGATTGTATTGGTATATTAAGTATATGTAATCTGGATACTTGATCCTAAAGCAGGTCTTTAATATACCACAATATTGCGAAAGCATCGACATCAAACCGACCTACCAAAAATAAAAAATTTCGCGGTCGTATTGAAAAGTATGAAAAATAACACCGGAACATATCCGTAATCCAAAACTTTGGAATGGAATGTTTATGAAAATTGTAATAACTCTTGTTGAAGTAAAGTGCTTATTATTTTATTGATACTTGGTTTTGTACATATCATGAAAGTAGTCTATACATTCAGTATATTAAACTAGAAAGTAGTAGTGTAAACACTACTCGCGGCGGTTTCTACGACGGTTGCTGGGTTCTACCTCATCCTGTGTCTTCCAACGCCTTTCTTGTGAAACCTGATGCTCTCTCAATTCCCTTATTTCGGATTGAGCAGCATTAAGTTGCCTTTGAAGGGATTCAGTATGATGTTGGGTGTCATCCTGCATTTCATCAAGACGAAGGATATCTGCAGTGTTAGCTTGCACAATCATGTTCACTTGTAGGATTCGATTGATCGAAATCCTTGATTGATCGAATTGCCGGGCTATTTGGTTGACTATAACTGGAAGAGCTCTATCGGCTGTTCCTCCTCTAGAGACGTTATAGAACCCTCGTGGCATTTCTTAAGGAGGGTGTTGGTCGTCTTGCCGACTCCAATGGTTGATATATTGGCCCCACTCAGGTATGGGTTCTGCTTCGTCTTGTCTCAGGGGACGTAACCCAGGGTTGCAGACTCGTGGCTCTGTATCCGTACCACTTGGTTCTTTGTCCTCAAATGGTTCTTCATCTGAGTATTCTTCTGGATCGTCTTCCGGATCCTCCGCTACCCATCCTTCATTGCCATGATTTGGAAAATAAGGGTCCCCTGGTGGAGGATATCCTGCCACTGTGTCTGTACGAGAATAAGGTCATGAGAAATTCCTGAAACACTAAAGCATATCGATGTTTAAAATATTCTTATAGTATTTTATGTTCTGTTCTGGAGTTTCTTTTGTAGTTGGTAAGTTTGAGACATGTCACAACACTACTATCACTCCCAAACACATGTTGGTCATATCTGAAATCAATATAGTTGACCAGGCTATATTAATTCTAGATATGATTACACAACTGCCCGAGTTTGAGTGTAATGTTCAACATCCAAATACTTTTTAGTTCTTATGACTATGTACTTGTAGGTATGAGTGTTAGTATACTTCTTGTAAAAATACTTAGAATTCTTAAAAAGTATACTTGTAGTCAGAGCTCTTAGCCCCAATGTATTTATAGTTTGTATATCCTTTATGGATTGATATACTGAGTTCACTATAAACAATGCTCTGATACCAATCTGTCATACCCCCAAACCAGACGACAGAATCGTCCGGGGATGGAGGACTTCATTTGTAGTATCACAACACATGCATCATAGTAATCAAAGTACAAACAACCATTGTATTTAAAAGTATAAGTATTTACATGTGTCCAATCATTGTATATTGAAACCAAAATATTTATACAAAAGAAGAAGATATGACTCATAATGGCTCCATCTTCTCAAAAAGCTCGGGGAGTACCTGTTATTATTTCCCTGAGAATACAAGTAATTTGAAAAGAGAGTATCAACAATAAGTTGAGTGACTACATAAGTCCTTATGTTTGAAAGGGTGTCTTTGTATCTTGAATATGAAAGTTGTTCCAGAAAATCCCATATTTTCTGTTGTATATGAAAAGTAGTTTTATTCCCATAAAACCGTTCTATTTTGTAAACCAATGTTCTGTATTTGTAAAACTTGTAACTGAGAGTGTGCCCGGCTTCACCAGCTGTTATTGAAAACTGTAGTATACCATTGTACTTTGTATTTTGTAAACTGGTACTTTGAAGATGTACTTACGTTTAGTTGTTTATACACTACGTGTTGTTAATATCTTTTTAATGAGTTATTATAACCATACTAAGACATGATCGCTTGAAACAAACGCTTTGTGGGTGTTTAAACTGTTGATACCAATTGCCACTCATTGGCGTGTATGCCTGACTGTAGCTAGCAGCCTAAGTGTGGGGTTGTCAATCCCGATATAGATCTACACACAACTTGTTTCGATCCTCGGGCTGGAGATTCTGGTTATAATGTCAGGACTTTACCTTGGTTGTCTAAAATGAATTAAACAACCTGAATTGAATGTCTCATAAAAAGCAAATAAACGTTACATGTATATTAGTTATGAAAACCCAATCATTCTAAAATAAATGATTGACAATATGTTCTTGAATTTGTATTCCGAACATGTATTTGACAAGTGTAAACCTTTGATTTGTTCTGAATCAAAACCCTTGTTTCTTATAAAACAGTGTATTCTAGTATACTTTAATCATGAATTATTGTTCTATGTATCAGCAATTATACCTATTATAATTTATATGTACTTTATGAATTTGTAATTAACTATTTTTGCATGTAATCCTTTGCTCAACATGTTACAAAGGGTAATTAAACTGATGAAATAACTTTTATATTTATATCCATATAAAATTTTATATATAAGTAAAATTTAAATGACCTTCGAACAAATAATAAGTCCACATCCAAACAAGGAAAAGGACCTA
Source organism: Lactuca serriola (assembly GCF_051521515.1). Taxonomy (NCBI): domain Eukaryota; kingdom Viridiplantae; phylum Streptophyta; class Magnoliopsida; order Asterales; family Asteraceae; genus Lactuca; species Lactuca serriola. The sequence goes on along the minus strand of NC_136408.1, from coordinate 142,869,401 downwards.
GAATGAGTTATTAGTCCTAAGCCTTTTAAATCTTATTTATATTAATATATATATATATATATATATATATATATATATATATATATATATATATATATATATATATATATATATATATGAAATTTTGGGAAAAATATAAGTTTATAAAAGAGTTCAATATTTGGAGTATTTTTGATGCTTTAAAATCGTTTTATCATGATTTGAAATCATTTATTTATAACACAAAGTTGTTGTGTTATACTTGTATTTTCCCCCTTAAAATAGTAGAAATTATGAAAATACGGGGGTATGAACTCACTTGATGAGTGGTGATTTGGACAACGTTTCGTTTCCCAGAAAGGAGTTTATTTGACGAAAAACCGACTCAAATCAGACAGAGTCTCGACTGGAGAGAGGTTAACTTCTCAGGAATCTCAGGGCTTCGAGGCTTGCTTAGTGTTTGAGACTTGATACCGGGGCTTTAGGGGTTGTATATAAGTTTGTGGATGTGAAAAAATATGAAAATGTGTGAAATTTGGGGTGAAAAGTGTAATTTTTTTGGAAGCCCTCACATGCCTTATATAGGCCGAAGCCTCGGATCCGAGGCTATGCGAGGCTGTGCGAGGCTGCCGCGTGTCTGACAGGTAGCAAGGGAAGGAGCTTCGATTCGAAGGTGGTAGCTTCGGATAGGACCGAACTTCGGTCGAATGGGAAGAAGGCGCGTGTCAAGGGGGCGTCCGAGGGTGTAGTCCTACGAGGGTGTCGACTGCTTATTGGACCTCGGCTGCGGTCTAATCAGAAGGTGCCACGCAAGACTGCGGTCCAATCAGAAGGCGGCACGTGGAGGCTCGCATGCGAGGGTGACGTGGCCGGGTACTGTTCATGCGAAAATGCCCGGTTTTCAATATTTTCTCGGTTTTTGAGCCAAAAACTTGTAAAATTCATAACTTTTGCATACAAATTCCGTTTTTGACGTTCTTTATATGCACGTGTAGGTAAAATTATAGTCTACGACTTTCGTTTAGACTTCGTCGGCTAATTTTTGAATTTATTTTCTTAATATTATTATTTTTAACAGACCAAGACATGAAAATTCGTTTAAAATTCATAACTTCTTCATCCGATGTCCGTTTTTGTCTGTCTTTTTACCGTTGTACTACTAATAACGAGACCTTCAATTCTCGTTTAGGTCGTATCGGCTAAAAATCACTCGATCTTTATTTCGAGTTTTTAGTTGTACACTACTATACTGAAGCATAGAAAAATCATAACTTACTCATACGAAGTCAAATTTTTGCGTTCTTTTTATGAAAGTTCTTGGTTTAAAATAAGCTACAAATTTAATTTATATTGTTAAGGCTAAAAGCCTTTTATTGAAAATTCAGTTTTTACACTGAACAGTGTTTTGCCAGTTTTGTCGCGGATTTTCGATTGGTCATAACTTCTTCGTCATAACTCGGATTTTAGTGTTCTATATATTTTTTGAAACCTTGTTACAATCTCTACCACTTGGTTCATCTCAATCGAGATTATTTAATAATTTATTTTTGAGGGTCAATTATGTAAATATACACAGTATGCTAAAATTTCTCTCTATTATTTTAAAAAGAAATACAAATTAACCTACACTATTACATAGGTTTGAAATAACGGTTTGTTACACCTATACTACCTGTTAGTGCAATAAAGCAGTTGATTTATTATTTTTATTTTGTTTCAATAGTGTACGAAAGCGGTTTTTACAAATTGGCGTCGTTGCCGGGGACACGGTAAAACACTAATAGTTTTATGCTAAGATCTTCACGTACAGGTAATCTGATTTTTGATCTAGAGATTAAGAAGACTGCTAGGAAGCTAAAGAACGAGGCAAAACTTTGAAAGCAACAAACATGAACCTCAACCTCACCCATACCACAAGGCATTCAATTGTGGAACAAACATGAACACTCATTTCAACCTTTTCCAAAAGCACCACCTACCTCACCCATTAAGAGCCCGTTCAAAACATACACATCATCATCTTCAGACAAACCCGAACTCACAGATTCTTTTGAAACCGAATCAGAATTCATCATGAGCGAAAACGGAGATGAAGCTGAAAAAACTCTCCGTGAGTGGGTAACACAAGAGGTTACCCAACAGCCCTTGTGTATCACCTTTCCAGAAGCTCGAAATTTTGAGCTCAAATCCAGTTTAATCCATATGTTGCCCCTATTTTGAGGCCTTGAGAATGAAGATCCTCATAAATTTCTCAAGCAATTTCATGTTGTCTTCTCTGGAATGAAACCCCATGGAGTTACTGAAGACCAGATCAAACTCAGGGCGTCCCCCTTCTCAGTTCAAGATGCAGCAAAGGAGTGGTTATATGACCTTCCACCTGGTTCAATAACAACCTGGAATGAACTCGCCAATCTCTTCCTAGAAAAATATTTTCCCGAGGCAAAAGTGTCAAATCTATGCAGAGAGATTTTGGGTATAAAGCAACGCAAAAGAGAAGCTCTCCACACTTATTGGGAGCAATTCAAGAAGTTGTTAGTCTGATGCCCACAACATGGAATTAGTTATTATCAGCTATATCAGTGTTTCTGCGAAGGATTGATACCTATGGAGAGGTGACTAATAAATTCATCTAGTGGAGGGTCACTTTCAGACATGATACCAACAGAGATCAGGGCATTAATAGAGAAGCTGGCCAATGAATCAAAACATTCAGCAATTGAGGAAGAGTGGTACCCAAACCATCCAAGAGGAGTCAAGGAGATGAGCAATGCCTACCTAGAATCCCAGATTTCAGAATTAACTAAAGCTGTCCTTTTGTTGACAAAAGAAAAAGGTATAGAGCCAAAGGTCAAACCTTGCGGGATCTACTGCAAAACCGGGAACCCAACTGATATGTGCCACATACTTCAAGAGGATAATGATCTGTGCAAGCTATGGGAGGATTTCAGCAAAGGCCATTTGATCAACATCGCAACAACCAAGCTTGGGGAGGGCCTCAAAATAACAATTTCTAGCCAAGACCTCAACAAAATTTTCAGCAAACAAAACCAATATCAAGCTCCACCTGGGTTTCAACAATCTTTTCAGCAAAATCAGCACCAGAGCAATTTTCAGCAACCACCTGTTCAGTCACAAGCTAGTAGTTCCAGCATGTCTTTGGAAGACATAGTTAAAAGTCTTGCAACCAGTACCCAAGCTTTCCAGAATGAAACAAAGTCCAACATCAAAAATCTGGAGCAGCAGGTATCACAACTCGCAAATTCCAGGAGCAAACTAGAAGCACAAACCCAAGGAAAATTCCCATCTTAGACTGAGAAAAATCCGAAGCACAATGCTTGTGCTATCACCCTCATAAGTGGTAAAAACTACAAAGGACCAGATCAGCAAGAAGATGAGGAAGAAGAGATCGTGGTTGAGCAAGAATCTGAGACAACTGAAGAGGTGCTGAAAAAAGATGGATCTGCTGAAGCTGAAGTAAAAATTACCCCTCCTCCTTTTCCCTCAAGACTGAAAAACACGAAAAAAGAAAAGGAAGATAAAGAGATTATGGATTTATTCAGAAATGTTGAGGTAAATATTCCCCTTATTGATGCAATTAAACAACTACCACGATATGCTAAATTTTTAAAAGAGTTGTGTACTTCAAAAAGAAAATTAAAAGGAAACGAAACAGTTAAAGTAAGCAAGAATGTTTCAGCTGTTTTACAAAAAAGGCTACCCCCAAAGTGTAAGGATCCAGGAGTATTTGCTGTTCCTTGCAAGTTGGGGAACCTTTTAGTGCCAAGAGCTATGTTGGAGTTAGGAGCTTCTATAAATGTTTTACCATATTCACTTTTTAAAACTATCGGGGTAGGGCCTTTAAAAAGAACAAGAGTCATCATTTAGTTAGCTGATCGTTCTCTGGTGCACCTAAAAGGTGTAGTGGAAGACGTTTTGGTTCAAGTGAATGAAATCAAATTCCCAGCTGATTTCTATGTTTTGGATATGGGAGATGACGACTCACCAAAATTAGGTTCCATTCTTTTGGGGAGACCATTTTTAAAAACTGCCAGAAGCAAAATAGATGTTTATGATAGTACCCTTTCAATGGAATTTGATGGTGAAGTTATCAACTTCAATATTTATGATGTCATGCCTTACCCAGATGATGTTTCAGCCCTTAATTTCATTGATGTAATTGAACCATTATCTGCAGAATATTTTGAGATTGCTAACCGTGAGTCACTAGCATTAGTGCTCCATAGAAATTTGTCTATTAATGCAACACATGTTATATCAGAAAATTATGTGGTTGATAGAGAAGTTCAAGAGATGGCAGCTCATATGGACCAGCAAAGAAAGTTGAGGTATGGTACCCAAACTCTTAAATTACCAATTTCTAACTCCAAGCTTTTTCCTTCTGTAGTGCAAGCCCCCATCTTGGAGCTAAAGACACTTCCAGAACACTTGAAATATGCATATCTTGGGGAAAAAGAAACATTACCAGTTATCATATCCAATAAGCTGTCAGAAAAAGAAGAGTTAGAACTGATCAGAATTCTGAAGGAGTATAAAAGCGCAATTGGGTGACCTATTGCAGACATTGAAGGACTCAGCCCATCTCTATGCATGCAGAAAATTTTGATGGAAGAAGATTATAAGCCATTGCGAGAAGCCCAATGCAGATTAAACCCACCAATGATGGAGGTGGTTAAAAAAGAAGTTATGAAGTTACTGGATGCAAGTGGGTCAGCCCAGTTCAAGTTGTTCCTAAGAAGGCTGGAGTGACAGTGGTAGAGAACAAGGAAAGAGAGCTGGTTCCAACTCGGGTTCAAAAAGGATGGCGCGTTTGTATTGACTACAGAAAATTAAACGCAGCCACCCGAAAAGATCATTTTCCTCTCCCATTCATAGATCAGATGCTAGAGAGGCTTGCTGGAAAATCCCACTACTGCTGCTTGGATGGATTTTCAGGTTTCCATCAGATTCTAGTTGCTCCAGAAGACCAGGAGAAAACGACTTTCACCTGCCCTTTCGGGACATTCACGTATAGGCGTATGCCATTCGGACTCTGCAACGCACCTGCTACCTTTCAAAGGTGTATGGTTAGTATATTTTCTGAGTATGTCGAAAATACCATAGAAGTCTTCATGGATGATTTTACCGTCTATGGTGACTCCTTTGATATTTGTTAAAACAACCCCACAAAAATTTTACAAAGGTGTATAGAAATAGACCTGGTCTTAAATTTTGAAAAATGTCACTTTATGGTTGACCAAGGTTTGATTCTTGGACATATTGTTTCAAAAAGAGGCTTAGAAGTCGATAAAGCAAAAATAGATGTTATAAAGAGCTTACTTTACCCAAAAAATGTTCGGGAAGTGCGTTCCTTTCTTGGCCATGCAGGGTTTTACAAGAGGTTTATAACAGATTTTTCAAAGATATCAGTTCCCATGTGCCAGTTATTGCAAAAAGATGTTGAATTCGACTTCAATGAAGATTGCAAGAAAGCTTTTGATGTGCTTAAAAATCTTCTTACTTCTGCCCCCATCATTCAGACCCCAGATTGGAGTTTACCATTCGATATAATGTGTGATGCCAATAACACTGTTGTTGGAGCTGTTCTAGGACAGAGAAAAGACCGGGTCCCCCACGTTATATATTATGCATCAAAGACTTTGGACAGTGCCAAGCAAATTACTCCACCACTGAAAAGAGTTGTTGTCAATTGTTTTTGTATTGGAAAAATTCATATAGTATTTGTTGGGCACAAAAGTCATAATTTTTTCAGATCACGCAGCCATTCGATACCTTCTTGCCAAAAAGGACTCAAAGCCAAGGTTGATTAGGTTGATTTTGCTGCTACAGGAATTTGGTATAGAGATTAGGGACAAAATTGGGTGAGAAAATTTGGTAGATGATCATTTGAGCCGACTCACCCCACCTGAAGACCCGACACCGATCCGCGAAGCATTTCCTGACGAGCATCTATTCGCTGTTCAGAACCCTCCTTGGTTTGCTTATACAGTAAACTACTTGGTTTCCAGAGAACTCCCTTAAGATCATACCTGAGCCCAAAAAGATAAAATAAAGAAGGAGGCGAAAAGATACGTTTTGGACGAGCCGTATCTATGGAAATACTGTGCTGATCAGGTGATTAGAAGATGTGTACCTCAAGATGAAGTCAAGTCAATCCTGAATTTTTGCCATTCAGAAGCTTGTGGAGGGCATTATGGTCCACAACAAACCGCAAGCAAGGTCTTGGACAACGGTCTTTATTGGCCTCATATTTTTCGTGACTCTTTTCTATTTTGCAAAACCTGTGAGAGATGTCAAATGACTAGATCTTTGACATCCCATAATGAGATGCCACTTACTCCAATCTTAATATGTGAAATCTTTGACGTTTGGGGTATAGATTTCATGGGTCCGTTTCCGCCTTCTTTCGGGTTTGTGTACATCTTACTTGCTGTGGATTACGTATCCAAATGGGTCGAGGAAAAAGCTACACGAACCGACGATGCCAAGGTTGTGTTTGATTTTGTCAAGACAAATATATTTGCTAGGTTTGGGACACCAGAATCCATTATTAGTGATCGGGGTACGCATTTCTGCAACCGCACCCTCGAAGTAGTCCTCAAGAAATATGGTGTCACACATCGGGTATCCAAAGCATATCACCCACAAACCAATGGGCAGGTTGAAGCTTCAAAAAAACATATTAAGGGCATTATAGAGAAAACCATCAATCCAGTGAAGAAAGATTGGAGTATTCAGTTGGATGATGCGTTATGGGCTCACCGGGCAACATACAAGACTTTTATCGGTATGTCACCATATCGAATAGTTTTTGGCAAACCTTGTCGATAGATGGTTGAATTGGAGCATCGATCATATTGGGCTGTCAAAAATTTGAATATGAGCATGGATGAAGCTGGCAAGAAAAGAAGATTGGATATCCAAGAGTTAGAAGAAATCCAGAACGATGCGTACGAGAACGAAGCAATCTATAAGGAGAAGACAAAAGATTTTCAAGACAATATGAGGCGAAAGGTATTCACTCTTGGCTAAAAGGTACTCTTATATCACTCTCGTTTCAAACTTATTTCCGATAAATTGAGGTCTCATTGGGTGGGACCTTTTGTTGTTACTAACTTGTTTGATCATGGTGCTATAGAAATTAAAAGTGAACAAATAGGAAATATTTTTAAGGTAAATGGTCACCGTCTCAAACCATTTTACGAAGGGTTTCAAGTTACAAATGAAGAAGTGGAGTTAGTCGCGGTCTCGACTTATCGCAATTGAGGAAACCGAGTAACAATGTCGAGCCAGTGACAATAAAAACAGGCAGCTTGCCGGGAGGCAACCCGGGTGTTTGTTTTTGTTTTGTTTTTGCAACTTCTTTTTAATTTTTGTGTGTTTTTAGCTACTTAGGTCGTTTTCTTTTAACTGAATCATGTTTTTAAAATAAAAAGGAACAGAGAGAAGTTGAAAAATTAGAAAAAATATAGTTTTGGTGGAACCTGCGACCGCATGCCCAGTCTTTGCAATCGCAGGTTATACATTTTGGGGTCGCAAGTAGTCATCGAGGTTTTTTTGGAACTGTTTTCACGAAAATAGCAAGCCTGCGATCACAGGTTCCTCCCTTGCGATCGCATGTATCATTTTTTAGAGCCTGGAAGACTTTTGAACAATTTTAAAAGCGATTGAAGGTAATTTCTCAAAACCTGTGATCACAGGTTCCCCCCTTGCGATCGCAAGTATCTCGTTTTTGTTCTAGTAGCACTTTTGAACAACTAAAATTCTAATAAAGCCCATTTTCCCAAACCTACAATCGCAGGTTACCTCCTTGCGATCGCATGTATTAGTTTTTTTTACCTGCAGCGTATTTGAACGTTAAATGGTCAACTTTTGTACTTTTCTCAAAACCTGCGATCGCAGGTTTAGCCCTTGCGATTACATGTATACCATTTTCGCATCTAGACGTTAGCTTACTTCGAACAAAGTGCCCAACGGTCAAATTTTCAAAACCTGCGATCGCAGGTTCCCCCCCTTGCGGTCGCAGGTTTTGTTTTTTTGCTATAAATACTGATCGCAGCCTCATTTGTAACCGACACACTCCAAAAATTCTCCCTGAAATCCACTACATTTTCGAGTTCTTTTTGACCAACAAACACCCAAATTGCTCATTTTTCTTCCAAATCAAGCAAATAAGGTATCAATCTCTTCTATTTTACTCCTACAACATCTATACGGTAACGAAATCATGTTTTCACGGTTGAAATTCTCCAAAAATCTCATTTTGTTCATTTTGAAATTTGAATTTTTATGAGTTTCTTTTTCAGATCTACGTTCTGTTAGTCATCCGCAGGTCGCGAAAAGTATAAACGTTTGCTCATGACGCAATTTCAAAAGAGATTCATCTGAACAAAATTTCAAAATTCAAAAAAAAAAAAAATCGGCACGAAAAATATGCTGCTGCTCAGCGCACAGTCATGTATTTTCGTTCTGAAACCGAATATCTGTTTTTGTTATATATTTGTGCGGTCGTTTGGGAGTAGTTAGAAATACTTTTTTTTGCTTATTTTTATTATTATTACCTGGAAATTGTGCCTACATTGTCCCAATTTACCTTGCGAAATGCCCCCTAGACCTTCCCGTTCACGCAGACAGGTTGACACCTTAGACTCGTCACACGCTGTCCAGGTAGACAATGTCACTGTGGATTTAGGTTTACAGGGCGCACTCGATTGTTACCAGCGACTTCTCGACCACGAGATTTTGCCACAGGTCTGGGCCCCTAGCCGCACATGTAACGCCCCGATTCTCAGGTATTGTTAATATGAGTTTTTTGGATTAGGCCCTACTCAACGAGTTGGTTCACCTACTCGTCGAGTAGCAGCGAGAAGGATCGCGAGTTAGGTGACCTACTCGATGAGTCCATATTGGGACTCGGCGAGTAGGAGCTGGCTAGTGAAACCCTAATTCCTGGGGTTTACACCCCTATTTAAAAGGACCTTAGCCTCCATTGGATCTCCTTACAGTTCCAATGAACCCTTGAGAGCCTTATTCGTGTGTGTGTGCCTTGTGTGTGTGTGTGTGTTTAAAGCTTGAAAGAGAGTTCTTGGAGGGAGAAGACTTGGAGGAGAAGGAGATTGAAGCAATTGGAGTGTGGGAATCAACACTCATCTCAGATATCAACTTCAAAAAGTATCCAAACCGTCATTCTCCTTATAGATCTCCTTTATTGGGTGAGTTTTAGGGTTTTCATGGAATATCAAGTTGGTATGATGAGCTATGGGCTAGATCTGAAGTTGTAACTTCAGATCTGGACTCTCTTTGAGTTCTAGAAGCATAAAGTTGCAGCTTTAGTCGTGGTTGAGGTCCCCTTTGTGCATAAAGACCCATCCATAGCTTAGATTTGCCATTTTTAGGCTTTTAAGCCATGCATGCACGTAAAGTTTGCAACTTTACGTGATAAGCATGCCCTAGAAGCCTGGATCTGTGAATTGGAGCCGCTGCATGGCTCAAAATGGATCTGTATGGAAAGAGGACTGAATGCACTTGGCGAGTCACAGGGTCGACTCGGCGAGTCGCATGAAGATAGCCATTGAACTCGACGAGTTGGTTGAACAACTCAGCGAGTCCGATGAAGATTGTCATGAGAATCGATGAGTTGAAGAACAACTCGGCGAGTCGGATGAGTTTTAACCAAGAATATGTTCGCGAGTATATCCATCGAAGTCGCAGGGATGGAACTCGATGGGTGGCCTTAAGGTCTGATCGGGATTCGAAGGAACTCGACGAGTCACCTCGATGACTCGGCGAGTTGGATTTTACTTCAAGAGACTCGGCGAGTAGCTGGGTGTACTCGCTGAGTTGAGGTCAACGTGGACTGTTGACCTTGACTGAGGACTTTGACCTTGATCAGGGGTTGACTATTGGGTTATGGAGTACCTTATAAGGCTAAAGACTTATGCGTATATTGAACTATGGTGATAGGTGGTGGGGCCTGTGTTGAGTGAACCGAGAGTTGGATTTTACCTTCCGAGTCGACATCTGCGAGGTGAGTTATCCTCACTATATCGATAGGGTCTACGAAAGAAAGGCCAACCCTTTAGTTGTTATTGTTATGGTATGCTACATGTGGTTATGACATGTTAGATCGGTATCCAGATAGACAGTATGTTGTCATGCTCTTATGATCTGTTAGGATTGATATGTTAGTGGCCTAGTTTGGTCGGTGTTTTGGCTATGAGAGATTACCATGATTGATGATATGTGAGTTAGTTATATCTGATATTTGTACATGTACGGGTTGATGTGCTTATTGATCTGATTAGATCGGCGTCCTGGTAATTAGGACAGTATTATGTTAGTGACATGGTTTAGGTCGGTGTCCTGGTATATAGGATGATGCTAAGTCAGTGACCGGTTAGGTCGGTATCCTGGTTAGGATGTTGCTATGCCTTATGATCTGCTGGATCGATTTGTTTGTCTATGGACTGTTATGTGATTATCGGTTATATGTGCACATGATTAATTGCTTGTGGTTGGATTGAGGCGGTCCTACTTTGTGCTGAAGGCCAATATACCCTATGAGCGGTCCGGGGAGACTGTAGGCCCACGTGGTGGACCAGTCATGCCGAAGGCTCGGGATAGATTCAGACAGACTGTAGGCCCGGCAGGGCGGTCCGGTCTGGCCAATGGCCCAGTATGCATGTTGATTGGTTGATTATTACTGATGTGGTATTGTTAGTGTGGTATTGGTATTTTGGGGGTAGCTCACTAAGCCCTCGGGCTTACAGTTTTCGGTTTACTGTTTCAGGTACTTCAAGAGATCGTGGGAAGGCGAAGGTGTGACCGTATCGCTCCTCATCCTTATGTTATGATTTTTGGGATACTCTGATGGAAAATGATTTGAAAACCTTTTTGTAAACAATGCTATGTGGTTTATATTTATGATTTAAAAAAAGTTTAAATTTGGTGTGAATTTTATGGATGTTACAGCACATTAATGCAGGAACTCCATATTTATGATGGTGTTCGCGCTCTTTTTGCCAATATTGGCTGGGAGCGCCTATTATCTGTAGATTTTGGCACTTGTCCCTTACTGACCCGAGAGTTTTTAGCCACGCTTAGTGAGATAAATCATGAGGGAAACTTAGCTTTTCGCATTTTTAGCACCCTTCACACTATTCACATGGACCAGTTATGTAATATCTTCCATACTCCCATTACTAGATTATTCCAACCCACCCCCGCTTTTGACGTACACGAGTTTTGGTACTCCATTACCGGTTTGGAGTCTTATGATTCAGCCTCATCCGTACAGACTAGCATCGTGCACCCTATTCTCAAAATTGCATTGAAAATTATATGCAATATCATTTATGCACAGATTGAGACAACGAAAGCCGGCAAAGCCGAGCTTTTTCTTTTTCGGCGCATGATCACCGGGTCATACCGTCCACATTTTTGTGATATTATTATTAGACGGTTCCATAGAGTTATATCTCTTCGCACTGGCGGTGCAATTCGCTGTGGTGGTTTGATTTCTGTCATTGCCCGCTCCCTCGTGCCGCAATCTCCTCCGGAGTACACCTTCATTACAGGTGATTCTTTTCGTTTGATCCTGCAGAACCTTCAGGCTATCCACATGATTCATACTGCCCCAGGTGGGTGTGTTTGGATGAAGGGTCGCTCCACATATTTCAAGGTCACTGGACCTGATGTCATTGCTCTCACTGACCCCATTAGCGAGACTGTGTGGGTGCTTCCTTCGAACATCCCACCACCTCCTCGCCCACGTAGGGCACAGCAGGCCCAACGTCCATAGTCTGATCGACCATCTTCATCCACTCAGCACCCAGACTACACAGACGCCACACCCATATCCTTTAGCCCGCCTGATCCTATGTTGTAACACCCTGTTTATTTATTAAATAAATAAATAAATTAATGGACGAATGGTAGCCCTAAAATAAATAATTATGTATAACAGGATGGTCTCGAAGAGTTATTTGTTACCATTTTAGAAGTCAGGGGTTAAAAGTGTAAGTTTTAAATCGGATTCGTAATTGTTTATGAAGGCAGGGACTAAATGGTAACTTCTGGGACTTCATTTGAAGGAATATTGGGGGCTAAGGGGCTGTTTAGTAAATATTGAACCTGAATTGTAAAGAATTATAATGTTAAGGGCTAAAAGGGTAAAATTAGGTCTCATTTTGTAAGGAATGAGAGGAGGAGAGGCCGATTATGTCAATATGGGAGTATGTTTCATATGAGTCGGGTATATAGCCTTTCAATCGTTTGAACCCTAACCCTAACACTCCACATATTCATCAGCCGCCACCATCTCTCCTTTAGTCGTTGTGCACCACCGTCTAGAGGATGCAACCCATCGAGCCAAGCATTGTTGCCGTCGTTCCTGTTATTGCTAGGGGCGGAGACTAGTGAAGGAGTGTTATTCAGTCGGAAGTGGCCGAAGAAACCCCCCCTGAGATCGGAGTGTGGCTTTGAACGAAGAAGGCCCAGTCGCGAACCACCATATCCTCTCGATTCGACCACCTCGTCTCGCTTATTTGTGCCCCTCGAGGTGTTTGATGTCGCGAGTGCCATGGTTGTGGTTGGTTTCTTTCCTGGCTGCCTTTTTGCCGCCACGAGAAGGGCTGAGATTGGAGTGTGTTCAGGTTCAGGTCCTGACGAGTGGGTGTTCTGTTGGTGCGTGTTGCTGATGGGGACTCAAGGAAGCTTGCCACCACCGTGAGGTGGTGGCTGTCTTTGAAAATCAACGCTGTCGCCGCCTGTTTCCTGTGCTGGTACCGTCGCCGCCCACCATAGGTGGGTGTTGGGTTTATTTTCCGAGCAAAGGGCGTGTGTGTGTGTGTTATTCTCCGCTGGGGTGTATTAGGAAGTGATTGGGTGTGAATTTTGGGTGGCTGAAAAACCTTTGAAACCACCACCACCACCGTGAGGTGGTGGCTACCACCATACACCGCCATGTATGTGTGTGTTTAGTGGGTGTGTGCGTTTTTAATTCAGATTTAGCATTGTAAAGTGTACTACAAATTGGAATAATGAAAAGAAAACTGAAAAACCACCACCGTAGGGTGGTTGTTGCTGCCACCGGCCGCCGTGTTGGGTGGCGGTGTGCTTTGCCTTGTGGTGTTGATTCGTTTGGGGTGCTTGAAAGCCTAATGGGCCCAAAGAAGCTCAAATGGGCCCAATGAAGCTTAATGGACTCTAATGGACCCAATAAAATCCTAATGGGCTTAAATAAAACCCTAGTGTGCTTAATAATATGCTGGTGGGCTTAAGAGGCCCAATAAAGCCCTAATCGACCTAAAAGCCCAACAAGTTGATAAATGGGCTAGCAATTGGATTGGAAAACCCTAATTTGGGGAATTAATCGGGACACATGGGAATTATTTAATAACTGGAGATATTAAATAATAATCATTGGCAAGAAATTAATCTAAGTAATATTGGACTTAATGGATTAAGTTCTTAATGGGTTAAGTGAGAAAACTTAACCCTAATCATCATTTTATGTGAAACCCTAATTTCACTTGGATCTTGAGTTGGGCTTTCTATTGGGTCTGGATGATTGGATTATTAATGGGCCAGCCAAGAATAATCAAATGGACTAGAGTAATTAGTTGGGCTTTAGGGTAAGGCCATTATGAGGAGTTAGGCCCAATTTAGAAAATTAGGCCATAGATGGGCCATAGTTTGGGCCTTAATGATTATATGAGGTTGGGCCTTAGAATAAGACCATGTGTAGGCCTAGGCCCAATTTGGAAAATTGGGCCATGTGTGGGGTTTTGATTCTTAATGGACTTTGGGCCTATGGATTGGGCCTTGGGATTGAATAAGACAAGTTAAGGGTAATTTAGTAATTACGCAATGCATGTACTTATGGTTATGTAGTGGAACCCAATTATTAATTGGGTGATGTTTTGATATTGACAGATCGGGAATCTGTCCTCCAGTAGTTGGGGTTGAGTCTGCGGGACTTCAACAGTGTGGGGTTGAGTCTACGGGACTTATACAGTGCGGGGTGAGTTACCTTCCAGTAGGGGTGGGTCTCAGGCCACAATGCCGACCCACCAACAGGGGTAGTTGGTAGATAATTGTCTTTGTGATAATTATCTTGATATGCAAATGTGATATGCTTATGCTTATGTGACATGCTATGTGTGTCAGTGGTAGTAGCAGGCAATAGTTTTTCCCTCACTCGGTCGTTAGGACTGAAGGGTAGGTTAGTACCCCAGTAATGCCTGACTGTATGATTATATCATGTTATTGTATGATAGTGGTAGGGGTGAAATAGTGCTCGGTTACCGGTTGAAAGATACCGATGGCGGATACCGGTTGAAAGATACCGATGGCAGATACCGGTTGAAAGATACCGTTGGCAGTTACCGGTTGAAAGATATCGAAGGGGTATACAGATCCCATGTAATGCTTATCTGTCTGTTTATGATGTTAGTACGTGATCAGCATGTTTATGATGTTAGTACGTGATCAGCATGTTTATGATGTTAGTACGTGATTAGTATGTTTATTACATATTATTATATGATAGTGGTAGGGTTGAAATAGTCCCCGGTTACCGATTGAAAGATACCGATGGCAGTTACCGGTTGAGAGATATCGATGGTGCTATGTGGTATGTGGTATGATGGGGGAACTCACTAAGCTTCGTGATGAGTTTATAATACTCTTGATCGATTAGATCTTATAACAGGCAAATCAAGAAAGTAATAACAGTAAGACAAAACCACAAGAATGGATCTGAATGAGTCGAATGATTCTATTAACTCAATCCTTAGCAGAGCTCGATAAAGAACTTCCGCTGTAGAGGATTCTAGGGTTACAAAAGATAAGAACGTGAATGCTATTAAAATATCTATCAAATCTTACGTTAAAGAATGCATGCAAGCATCTATAAATAATAAACCCTACAAAGAACTTACGGATGGACAGGCCTATACCGGAGACAAAACTGGACTAGCTAACGAGCCCAAAGACACAACACTAACTGGACCTAATAATCTCCCCCTTTGCGTCAATTGGAGCGAGACTATCACTTTTTCTTGTTGGGTCCAGCTGCCGGAACCTTCTTAGTGGTATCAAACAGACGAGGGATAAGAGCGAGGATTGTCTGTCTGAAGCGAATATACCACTGGATCATATCATCGAAGTACTTCTTGCGTTAGCTGAGTTTTGCTTGCAACGATGAATGATACCCAAAACATGTTCCAGGCATGCGGTGGCGTAGAGATGTTTGTCTGCCAAAGCGAATAGGCATTTTTGGCCTTCGTTTCTGGTAAACATAACAGAATTTCTCTTCGGGTCTATCTTCCCCATCTGCATCATGTTTAGGTCACTGGCAGAGCCAACATGTGAGATAGTAGGCTTTTTCTTGAAGACGCTAGCGATCTCCTGATCCATCTTGGTAACTTCCATTATGTAGCAGACAAGCATCCTTTTGAAGTGGTCGATGATCGGACCATATTCTGCTTCATTTGTAAGAAGGATGTTGTGCAAAATTATCCAATCATGTGGATTCAAGTTGGGAAGATCGGCAAGCGAAATGGCATGTTCGGTCTTGGCAGAACCTCTCAGCACCTTGAACCGAATGTTCGTGAAGTTTCCTTCTCGATACGGTTTGAGGACCCGAACGTTGATAATCTTCTGAGCGCTCCATGTTTGATATTGTGGTTGGGCAGCTCTCAGATAGAACTCGACAAGATGCCTGTCAACCTTAGGATGAGGATGAGGGATATCTGCAACGTTGTCAAAGGCATGGAAGATGAAGGCCTTTCGGGTCAGTGGCATGTCGAACTGAGAATCGACAGAATTGATACGATCAAGTGAGATCACCGGTTCGAGCCACAGGATGCTTGTGGTTTCAATTGCTTCTTTCAGCAACTTCTCAAGAGTCCAAGGAGGAAAAAGGGTTTTCCTACTCTCAAGAAGGTCGTGATCTTCTTTCATCTTTCTTCCAGCTTCCTCAGCCTCTCTAGCAACCCGAGCGCTCATATCAGCGTCCTTATCTCGACCTTGCTTTTTCAAGAGATCAGCAATAGTCTCTTTGTCGTCGTCACTATTCTCTTCAGCAATTTGTTTCCCTTTGTATTTTACACCCGAACCTGAGGCTTGGCCTGTTGGAGGAGGTTCGGTTGTATTTGTTGTTGTAGAAGTGGGAGGCGGTTGAGATACATTCTCTCCCCCTTGTTTCGGAATGGACACGAACTCAAGGAGCCCTTCAATTTTGCTCAGGAGAGAAAGAGCAGGAGCAAGCTTTTCCGCGAGAGTACGCCTCACTGAATAGTTTAATATTGGATCATGTGCTTCAAGGATGTTGGAAAGTGCTGCGTGGACATCCGAAACACACGATGAAATCACCTCTCTTTCAGATCGAAGTGACTCAAACTCCTTTTGAGAATTGGAGAGTTGAAGATTCTTGACCTTAAGAGCAGTGGTCTTTCTAGCGAGAGCGTCCATGAGGGAGTTCTCTGCAGCTAGATCTTCTTGAAGCTTGGTGAGGCGCTCCTCAATGGTCGCCTTAAACGCGGAGTTGTCGTCGGTGAGAGTTTGACGAAGAGTGGTGAAGGACGTCAGTTCAGAGGCAACTGAGGTAGCCAGCTTGTTGACGATGGGGTCAAGCTTCATTTTAGTGGCTTCGACAGTTTCTTGTAAAGACTGCAAAAGAGAGGAGGCATCAGTAAATAGTTTTTCGACTTTTTCGGTAGCAGCAGCACAGGCTTTGGTGGATGCGTCAATGGCGACAGTAGCTGAGCTAACGGAGGCTTCATGAGCCTTAGTAAAAGCGTCAACTATCCTCTGAATCACAACTTCAGAAATTGTAGACTGTGATGAAGAAGAAGATGAAGCGATGAGAGAATCAATTTTCTCGTGAAGCTCCTTGAGATGCTTTTTGGTGACGGGAGCATCATCATCATCGTCACTTTGCACCTGATAAGGATTGTAGTAGACCGAATCAAATGTCATGTCCTCCTCACCAAGAAATGGTTCTTCATCCTCTGCGGACTGAGCAGGACACAAAAATATGAGACAGAAAACAACAAAAAAAATCATCGTACAAATAAAAAAAATGTTTTTGGAGTTTTTGATTTTAAAAAAAAATAAGAAAAAGATTTAGAAATTTTTGATTTAAAGAGAAAAAAAATGAGACAAAAAAAGAAATTGGAACCGAACCCGAGCGTTCGGTCTATTTCGGTTGCAAAAAAAATAAAATAAATTTGAGAAAGAAAAGAATTTTGAAATAAAAAAAAAACTTTGAAAATAAGAGAGATGAAATTTGAAAAAGATACAAAAGGTTTATAGCCAAAGAAACTACCTTTGAATGATAAGCGAAGATAAGAGAATAGGACCGAACCCGAGCGTTCGGTTCATTTCGACACACACGTGAACCGAACCCGAATGTTCGGTTCATTTCGCTTCCAACTTTTAGTTTTGAGAAGTAGTTTTTGGTACTGACTCCGATTCCATCATACCTAGCCCGTGTAGAATTTTATTGAAACTCGCTTCAGGAAGAGCTTTGGTGAAGATATCGGCCAGTTGATAAGTGGTTCGAACAAAGTGAATTTCGACGATTCCATCTTCCACATGATCCTTTATAAAGTGATACCTCAGTGCAATATGCTTGGTCTTGGAGTGTTGCACTGGGTTATGACAGATCCTAATTGCACTTTCTGAATCGAAATATAGTGGGATCTTTTTCATATTGAGTCCATAATCACGGAGCTGGCTTTGGATCCAAATCACTTGAGATGTACAGGAGGCAGCTGCGATGTACTCTGCTTCGGCTGTTGACAGAGAAATGCATGTCTGTTTCTTTGATTGCCAGCTAACCAACTTTCCGTCTAGGAATTGGCAGCCTCTAGTGGTGCTTTTCCTGTCTAAACCACAACCTTCAAGGTCTGCATCTGAGTAGGCTTGAACGAAGAAACTTGAGTTCGATGGATACCATAGACCGAGGGAGGTGGTTCGTTTCAGATACCAGAGTATGTTTTTCACTGCAAGCATCTGTGGTTCATGAGGATTCGCCTGAAACCTAGCACAATAACATACAGAAAACATTATATCAGACCTGCTAGCAGTAAGGTACATTAAGGACCCAATCATCTGGTGGTATAGCGTAATATCGACTACCGGTTTTTCCAAGGATGGTGTGAGCTTGGTGCCGAACGCCATTGGAACTTTGACCTTTGAGTCTCCCATCATGCCAAATTTAGCAAGAAGAGTCTTGGTGTATGCTTCCTGGTTGATAAAGATGCCTTCGGGTCCCTGTCTAATATTTAAACCAAGGAAAAAGTTAATTGGACCCATTGAGCTCATTTCAAATTTAGTCTCCATCAACTTTCTGAATTCAGCTGTTAAGCTAGGATTCGTTGAGCCAAAGATGATATCATTGACATAGATTTGAACTATCATAAGGTGGTTACCTTCCTTCTTACGAAAGAAGGTTAGGTCAACCGAACCTTGTTTGAATTTTGACTTCTTTAAGAACTTAGTTAGCGTTTCATACCATGCCGTAGGTGCTTGTTTCAGACCATAAACTGCTTTGTCCAGAATATAACAGTGATTTGGGTACTTTTCATTGACAAAACCAGGAGGTTGCTCCACGTAAACCGTTTCTTCAAGTTCTCCATTCAGAAAGGTGCATTTCATGTCCATTTGGTAGACCTCAAAGTTCTTGTGTGCAGCATAGGCCAGAAATATTCGAACAGATTCCAGCCTAGCTACCGGAGCAAAAGTTTCTTCGTAATCAATTCCTTCTTCCTGGCAGTATCCTTTCACCACGAGAGGAGCTTTATTTCGAATTACATTGCCTTCCTTGTCCATTTTGTTTCTGAAAACCCATTTGAGACCAATGACTAAGGCATCTTTAGGAGTTGGAATGAGGCACCATACCTTGTTTCTTTCAAACTCATTGAGTTCATCTTGCATGGCTTGTACCCAATCGGAATGATCAAGAGCTGTGTTGACAGTCTTAGGCTCAACTTTGGATACGAAAGAATTATACATACAGAACTCTACTTTGGAGAATAGAGATGATTGCTTTGCCTTCATTTGAGATCGGGTCAGGACTTTTTCAGAGATATTACCCACTATCTGAGATACATGATGATCTCTGGTCCATTTAATAAGAGGAGGATAATTTGGATCATAAGACGGATCCAATTCGGCGTTGACCATTTCTTCCAATTTAGATTGACTATCGTCATCGAAAAACATGTCGGAATTCTCCCCCTCGACTGATGAGCTCTCAGGTGCAGCAGAAGTCTATGGTGTAGCTGGACTTTCTGGTGCTACAGGACTCTCGGGTGTAGCAGAGCTTTCGGGTGCTACAGGACTTTCGGGTGCTACAGGACTTTTGGGTGTAGTAGGAATAGAATTCTCCCCTTGAAAGTGTGAGTTCGATTGATTTGAAGGAAATGGATTCTCCCCCTTGACTGAAGTACCTTGCTGAGGAGGTTCATTTGGAACTTGTTCTCCTTCACCCATTTGTTTGGCTGCATCTTCGATGATTTGCTTTAGATGGTCGATTTTGTTGTCTGCTGCCTTGGCTTCCGAGAGAGTAGCTTTCTCAGGTTCATCGAATAATTCCACAAACTGATCAAACAAATTAGCAATGGTGGCCGTGACCTGACCTGTTTGAGAGAAAATCTCTCCAATTACTTCTTCAGTAGCCTTTAGCTTCTTGACGTAGTTATCATCGAAAGTCACATAATATGTTTCTTTGATCTTCCTAGAATGCTTGTTTAAGACTCGGTATGCTTTTGAAGTAAGAGAATATCCCAGAAAAATTCCCTCATCAGCTTTAACGTCAAACTTGTTATGATGTTCTTTGGAGTTGAAGATGAAGCATCGTGAACCGAATACATGGAAGAATTTTACGTTCGGCTTCCTGTTATTGATGATCTCATAAGGAGTAAGAGAAAAACGCTTGTTGAGATAAGACCTGTTCTGCGTAAAACACGCTGCAACAATAGCATCAGCCCAAAAATATAAAGGAAGAGAAACGAAACTTAGCATACTTCGGGCTGCCTCACACAAGGATCGGTTTCGTCTTTCGACAATTCCGTTCTGTTGAGGCGTGTAGGGGGCGGAGAAGTTGTGACTGGTTCCTTTTTCTGCCAAAAAGTCTTCAAATTCTCTGTTCTTGAACTCCAGTCCATTGTCGCTCCTAATGTTGCGAACGACTTTTCTCAGTTGCACTTCAACCTGCTTGATGAACATCTTTAGCTTAGGAGTAGCCTCAGATTTGTGCTTCAGAAAGAACACCCTTGTAAAACAAGAGAAATCATCAATGATAACAAGAATATACTTGCTACCGCCAATGCTTTCGATTGATGATGGACCACACAAGTCAGTGTGAAGCAACTCAAGTGGTTCAACAAATTTTGTGTTTATGATGGATGGGTGACTTTGACGACTTTGTTTTCCCATTTCACATGCAGAGCACAAGTGTTCTCGATCAAACTTGAGCAATGGAAGACCCCGAACATGACCTCCAGTGACAAGCTTGTTGATGTCTTTGAAGTTGAGATGTAAGAGCCTTCAGTGCCACAACCAGCTTTCGCCAGAATGAGCTTTCAACAAAAGACGTATAGGTGGATTTCCTTTGATTGGTTTGAGATTGAGAAGAAACATTTCGCCTTTTCGATCTGATTTAAGAATGACCTTGTTGGATTTCTTCTCTATAATCTATGAACCTTCGTCGTCGAATGAAACCTTGAGACCGGTACCACCCACCAGTTGAGATACACTGATGAGATTGTGCTGCAACCCTTCAACGTACGCCACCTTTCTTATTGTAAACTCTCCATTGGTTATCATCCCACAACCCTTTATCGTTCCATAAGAGTTGTTGCCGAACTTGACATTCCCACCATTTTGAAGAGATCGAAACTCCCTTAGCTCTTCCTTCCTTCCTGTCATATGACGTGAGCAGCCACTGTCAATGTACCATTCTTCGTCGAACTGCTCGTCACTTATAACCTGCAAAAATTAAGCAGATTTAGGAACCCAAAGTTTCTTGGGTCCACATGAGCCTTTCACAGGAACAGGAATAGTAAGAGAAACATCAACAAGATATGTTCTTTTTATTAATGTTGTGTCATCTTTCCTCTTAATAGTGAAAACTTTGATTTTGTTAGGTTTAGTTACAGACGTTTTTGTTTCAGATTTTGGTGTTTGGGTATTAGTATACTTTCGGTCTTCCTGGACAGAGGAAATCTTCGATTTTTCCTTTCAAGTTCGTTGATGATTTTGAATTTTGTGCAGGAACAGAATAGGGTTTAGAAGAGAATTGAGAATGAGAAGAATTAGAATGGGTGAATTTAGACTGGGAGTTTTTCCTGACTTGAGGTTCTAAATGACCCTTTTGTTTTTGGTCATTTGAGGGACCGAACCTAGACCTTCGGTAGCTTTTGCCTTCATGACCGAACCTATCCTTTCGGTTGCTGTTGCTCTCGGGACCGAACCTGTCCTTTCGGTTGCTGTTGCTCTCGGGACCAAACCTAACCTTTCGGTTCTGTTCCTCATGCGGCTCGAAAGTCTTTTTCTATGACTTTGAATTTCTATCATGATAAGAGAAATGAGTGTTTTGAGAGCGCCAAAACTGCTTTCGCTCTGAGAGATTCTTTTTGTATATTAGGTTTCTTTGCTGCTTTTGATTTTTCACCTGTTTCGGCGGTATGTGGATGTTAGCCTTTTGTTTCAGCTTCTTGTCAGTCGGTTCACTTTTCACAGATGATGTTTCACTTGTGGAAGTGACTTCTTCTACGAGTATTTCTTTTGTGCCACTAGTGCTTGGCACGTCAAAGTTGTCAGGCTTATTTAGCGGATCTGGTACATATCTTCCTTTTGTTTTCCAGGACGTTCGCTCTGACAAACCAACTGTTTCGTCGACATTATCTATAGGAGCAGACCAGAAGAACTCATCACAGCCATCTGCGTTATCTTCGTTCACTATGGCAGTGAGTTCGGCTGTTTGATGTTCGGTTACTCCTGTGACTTTATACACCTGATTTGGAGTAGTTCTAACCTTTCGAAACACAAGAGCTTTTTCTTTGAGGGCTGGGGACTTATTCTTGGACAAACGAGCGAATTCCACAGAATTTTCAGAAATTAGGTTTTTGTGGTTTTCGGGTTCGCTTTTGACAAACTCAGAACAGTCAACTTCAACCTCTACAAAAATTTCACTCATATCATCGTCTTCATTAAGTTCAGATTCGTTTTCAACATCAATTTTATTTTCTGAACTTAAATTGGCACTCAATGAGTCAAATTTTTGTATGGTTTCGGTCCTTAGTTTCAGCTTATCGTTTTCATCCAAAAGATTTTTCAGCATGTCCTTATGGTCTTTCGACTTTATAAAAGATTCTATTTTGTCCAGACCATAGATATAAGTAGGATTCACATCATCAGACGATACAACACTTTCACAGTTGTATGCTTCAGCATCGATTTCATCCTCCTTAAACTCAAGGAAGGGTAAAATCATGCGATGTATTTTCTGCCCTATTTAACAATTCAGATGCAATTGAGTAATGTTAGCATAAAGTCTTTTAGCAATCAAACAAAAAACATTTCTTTGTTTTAAAAGTTTCAAATTGTCTCTTTGCAAATAAATGTTTTCATCCTTAGACTTAATCAGCTCCGACTCCTTCTGCTCAATCCACATCCTTCGCTCCTCACTCTTGGATGACACCCTGCTTATTTGGTCAATTAGGTTAGAATTGTTGACCCGCGTTTGAGTTAAACAACTATCCAGATTTGAGATTCTTGAATTTAAGTTATTTAATTCCTTTTCATATGATTTCTATGGAATTTTGAACGAAATAAAAAGAGATTGTACTTTCTTGATCAATTCATCAAGTTCATTGATCTGCACACTGAGAGGTTTTGCTGTGAAGCATAAGTCCTCTCGCTCCTTGGTGTCCTCATTTCCACCATCTGTATTGTATCCTCTCATGTGAGATACGTCAGTCACCATCAGACACTTTCCATTGCTTTCACCACCTCCTGCGACATACGCCTTTCCATGCGAAGGCTTTCTCACCTCATCATCTTCTGAGTCGGTCGACCACACCTGTACGCCACCGAACTCGTCATCCTCTGCCGAACCCTGTACAATAAGAGAATTCATAGAAGGATTAGTAGCAGCTTTCTTTCTCTTAATATCTTCTAGCTTTTTCATCAGGATTTCCTCTTCATCTTTCTCCTCATCTTTCTCTGCCATTTTCTTCAGAACACAATCTTTGGCATAATGATTCTTTCCTCCACAGTAATAGCAGCTGACACCAGAATCTCCTTCAACCTTTTCCTCTTTCTTTGGTTCCTCAGTCTTCGGCTCCTCCCTTACTTTTTCTGAACTGTAGCTTCCCTGCCAATTTCGGTTCTTAGTGGTAGGAAACCTCTTCTTGATGAACCTTTTTGGATTAGACACCATCATAGCATAATCTTCGGAAGTTAGATCGTAGTCCTCTAGATTCAGATCTTCATCTTCTACTACATTATTGCTTTTAGACAGAAGGGCCAAGGACCCCAAATTTCAGACCACACTCTTCTCTTGCTTCACTATCTTTTCTTGGGATTTCATAATTCCCACCAGTTTCGCCAGCGAATATGACTTGAACTGCTCGTGAGCTTTAACTATAGACACAACAGCTCTCCATTCAGATCTTAGGCCATTCAGAAAAGTGACCTTATGTTCAATCAGTTTCCTTTCGATATCATGTTTGATCATCTTGCTGAGAAGATGATTGAAGCGATCAAACATCTATGTAACAGACTCATCGGAGTTTTGTTTGAACTCACCAAACTCAGACAAAAGCAAGGTCTGAATTGAATGTTCCAAATCTTCATCTGTAGAATACAGCTCTCGCAGCCGATCCCAGATTTCTTTAGCTGTACTACAGGAACTCACCAACCTGAACGTGTCAGACTGAAGAGCGAATCGGATCAGTCTCAATGCTTTGATGTTGCACTGAAACTTCTCCTTTTCATCTTGAGCAACGTCTTCCACATCTTTTAACAAATCATTATAATCTTTCTGAGTTTTAATGATTCTGGATGTTCCTGAATGAGCAAATGGTCCAGACACAATAGCTTCCCATATGAGATACCCCTTATCTTCAGATCCGATGACATAGTCTTCAAAATGATGCGCCCATACCTCGTAATCTTGAGTGTAAAGAATTGGAATCTTTGTTGTTGATCCAATACTGTTTGAGATGTTGATAGGATTAGATTGAGAATCGTCCATGCTTGATCGTTTAACCTGTTGCAAGATCAGACTTGTAATATGTAATATTAGGGCAAAACGAATAAATAATGAGATACGTCAATTATGGATTGACGGCTCAATAAATATCAGTTAATTCGGAATTACCTTAATCACTTCTTCCACAGAAGAGATGTGTATGAATTACACAGCCTCCTGCTCTGATACCAATTGATGAGTTTATAATACTCTTGATCGATTAGATCTTATAACAGGCAAATCAAGAAAGTAATAACAATAAGACAAAAACACAAGAATGGATCTGAATGAGTCGAATGATTCTATTAACTCAATCCTCAGCAGAGCTCGATAAAGAACTTCCGCTGTAGAGGATTCTAGGGTTACAAAAGATAAGAACGTGAATGCTATTAAAATATCTATCAAATCTTACGTCAAAGAGTGCATGCAAGCATCTATAAATAATAAACCCTACAAAGAACTCACGGATGGACAAGCCCATACCGGAGACAAAACTGGACTAACTAACGAGCCCAAAGACGCAACACTAACTGGACCTAACACTTCGTGCTTACGGTTTACAGTGTTGGTTTCAGGTACTTTGTTTCAAAGGAAAGGAGCCGGCCTGGTCGCAGCGCATCACACTATGTTTTCCGCACACGAGATCCTTGGGATTATACTCTGATATGGTTTTATAATATTATATGTTGATTATTCACACTTTGGTTTTATGTAATAACCTAAATAAAAATGAAATTTTTGGCCTTGAATTTTGGGACGTTACAAGTTGGTATCAGAGCCTTGGTTTGAGGGATTCAGACATACTCTCAGGTGTGTCTGAACTCAAACTAAGGGCTTGGCATGAAAATTTTCATAAGTAAAACCATTTTATTAAAAGGAGTTTGAAAAGAATCTGTAAAGAGAAAAGAACTTTGAGAACAAAGTGTGCGATGTGTGCAATCAGCCGAGCGCAAGTAAGTTTTCCCCAAGATACCCATGCATGTTATGATATGTTATGTTATGATACGATTATGAGAACTGCATGCTAGACTAGGGATAAGGATCAAGGAAGATGCTTTATGTGCCTGTTGTATGTTCTTGCTGAATTACATGATAGTACTGATAAGTTAGTGATAGGATAGCCTGTTTAGGTTATGCCTGATTGTATGAGCCTTTGGAGTTACATTCTAGTATAGATTCCTGATAGGAGGATAAATTGATTTGATTGGAATGTGTTGTTTAGATTTCCCATTGTCTGAATGTTGCTTGCTTTGTGCTTCGAGGGACTCTCGGTAATGTGAGCTAGCTACTAAGTGAATATGCTAAATCGCGAGGGGCTATATTCATGAGGTAGCTAGTTGACATTAGTGGGAAGTATTTCAGCAGTTGAGGACTGGGTGAGTACGGGAACCTAGGAAAGCCTAGAAAGTACTTTAGTGGGTTCGGTTGCGCTGTTAGCGAGCATTCAGGGTACCAGTTTGAGGAAGTGACTTGGAGGATTCAGGAGGATTGTTGATGAAAGTATGGATATGTGTGGAAGGTAGTATTGGTCCTGTACTACTGAAAGCACATGATCCATACTCGAATCGGCGAGAGTCTTGGAGAATCTGAGAAGATTCGGGGAGAAGTTTGTGACCCCGTTTGGAGATAGAGGATGTTCCAGTTGTTACAGCTTAGCCATTGGAAAGCAAGCTAGTGAGCGTGACAGGGTGTCAGACCCTGAAGGATATGATTTCCAAGAAGTTGCAGATGCGAGATCGATTTGGGAGCAACCTGGAACGAGAGGTTCGTGTCAGGTGCGTTTAGTAGAGGGTCCCGGGAAGAGACCCACGACTTTCGGTCATCAGGTGAAAGGCCAGCAGGGCCAGAGTCATTGCATCACGTACAGGAAAGTGCACAAGGGAGTTTGTCGCTCCAAGGGTTTAGGCAACTATAGGGTAGTGGGGTTGATCGTGACAGTTGAGGGTGATCAGTATTCCTCCAGATGTTGTGGGTATGTCGTCTTCTACTGCTAATAAATGGATGATGGGAATACGTATCACTTTGGGATTGTGAGCGAGTTTGGGTAAGTCAGATCTCGGGTTGGTTTTTTGCTAGTGTTTGGGTTATCAAGGATCATATATGCCATCCAGCATGCCGAAAGGTCCTTGATGAACCACAGAGGGACATACCTTGCAGAGTGGGTTCCGCATGTACCGTTATCATTTCGGATCTTGTCGAGATCTGTGCAGGAGTACTGTTTGGAAGATCCCCGGTCAGGGTTAGAGCGATAGTTCTCCAGTGGTGTTAGTGTTCAGTGGTACTGTGAGATTGGAAGTGGGAACGGGGGCTCGTCAGCCAGAGTGAAGATTAAGGCCTCTAGTGTCAGCACGGGAGGTGGATTAGGGTGTCAGATTGGACCAGATTTCAAGAGTACTCATCAAGATTTCCGAGTATGGGCGATCTTAAGGTTTAACCGGTGATTAATCGCTAGCATTGGTAAGCACAAGTTGTCATCAGTGGGATACTAGAAAGCGAGAAGGATTGGGAATCCTTCAATTCTTGCGTGTTGTGAAGACTTAGTTGAATCTAAGTGAAGGAGATACTTTTTATAAAGTTCTCCAAGTATGAGTTCTGGTTACGCGGGGTGCAATCTCTTGGGCACCTTGTCAACCAGAAGGGTATACTAGTCTATCCGGCCAAGATAAAGGTCGTGATGCAGTGGGAGATTCCAAGGTCTCCATCTGAGATTCAGAGTTTCCTGGGTTTAGCGGGTTATTACTGGAGATTTATAGGGGACTTCTCCGAGATTGAGGTTCCCTTTGACCCAACTGACCAAGAAATCGGTGGCCTTTCGCTGGGGACCTAATCAGCAGGCAGCCTTCGAGACTCTCAGACAGTGGTTGTGCGGGGCACTTATTCTCACCCTGACGGAGGGTGTAGATGATTTCGTGGATTACTGTGACACTTTGATCACGGGCATTGGCATGGTACTGATACAGTGGGGTCACGTGATAGTAGGTTTCGGGAACTAGGGTAGAGTTTTGGTTAGGACTCAGGTTCAGTAGTGTGTTAGGTCGAGTGCGTGTTCGACCTGGTTTGGAAAGTGTTGTAAGACTACGGGAGTAGCCGTAGCATTCACTAATAGTCAGATAGTGTGGAAAGTGTTGTAAGACTACGGGGGTAGCCATAGCATTCACTAGCAATCAGGTAGTATGGAAACTGTTTTAAGACTACGGGGGTAGCCATAGCATTCACTAGCGATCAGGTAGTGTGGAAAGTGTTGTAAGACTATGGGGGTAGCTGTAGCATTCACTAGCGATCAGGTAGTATGGAAAGTGTTGTAAGACTAACGGGGTTAGCCGTAGCATTCACTAGCGATCAGGTAGTGTGGAAAGTGTTGTAAGTCTGTGGGTGCAGTCGTAGCCTTCACTTGGTTGGTAGATAACATGAGCGCGTTGTTAGGACGCGGAAGGAACAGTAGTACCCACCTGTTCGGGTGTAGCAGAAAGGATATGGTAATCCACGGATTGGATTTCGGAATTAACTAGAAGGATTGGATCAGGTTGAGTCAGTGATACGACTGTAGGAGTGCCACTACAGTTGTGGGATTAAGGAAGCAATGGACTGTCTATGATTGCTTGTGATATAAGGCTACCATCGGTTAGGTAGCAATAACTTTTAGCCTGTATTTGGTGACGCCAGGATTCGACGTAAGGACCCGATCGGTTGGAACATGAGGTTGTTAGAGTCGCAGTGGCATGACAACTAGTGGCAACTAGTTCCAGAGAAGGATTTCATTCAGAATTCATGTGAGACGACTAACTGGGAGTCCTTTTGACTCCGCAGCCAGGATGGAACTTGGTATTTCAGACGATTGACAGAAGAATGGAGACCAGGGACGTCTCGATAGATTTTGGGAATAACTATGTAGCAACATACTACTTCAGGCAGTTCAGTGTTTGAGCAGTTTCAGCGTTTGGGCAGTGTTAGCATTCGTGCTTCAGGTTGCGAGTACGGAAGGAATAGCTAGATGACTAGAGGATTGAAAATTCACTCATAGCAGGAGTATCTGACCCTTGGCCAGATATGAGTGATCTGCAGAGATAATTAGGTCTGTAACCCTATTTTATAGTTGCAACCTCGAGCTATTAGGAGCCGAGTAGCCTATTGAGGGATAAACGGGTGGGACTGAATGATAATGATTCAGTAGGAGTGGTCTATCAGGGGATCGGATAATCTCAAGACAACATATACGGACGAAGTAGATGTAATCTTGTTGCGAGGAGTTTGTTTACATGCGGATGTTAGGGCTTTGCAAAGACTGGTAATGGTTATCCCGGGAAGACTGGGTGTGCCCAGGATGGTGACCATGTTACTTGAGTGGTTTGGTGCATGAGAAATGGAAGGGAATGACTTCGAGGACGAAATCTAATTTAAGTGGGGGAGAGTTGTAACACCCTGTTTATTTAATAAATAATAAATTAATTAATGGACGAATGGTAGCCCTAAAATAAATAATTATGTATAACAGGATGGTCTTGAAGAGTTATTTGTTACCATTCGTAACTTTTGGGACTTCATTTGAAGGGATATTGGGGGCTAAGGGGCTGTTATTAAATATTGAACTTGAATTGTAAAGAATTATAATGTTGAGGGCTAAAAGGGTAAAATTAGGGCTCATTTTGTAAGGAATGAGAGGAGGAGGGGCCGGTTATGTCAATATGGGAGTATGTTTCATATGAGCCGGGTATATAGCCTTTCAATCATTTGAACCCTAACCCTAACACTCCACATATTCATCAGCCGCCACCATCTCTCCTTTAGTCGCTGTGCACCACCGTCTAGAGGATGCAACCCATCGAGCCAAGCATTGTTTCCGTCGTTCCTGTTATTGCTAGAGGCGGAGACCAGCGAAGGAGTGTTATTCAGTCAGAAGTGGCCGGAGAACCCCCCCGAGATCGGAGTGTGGCTTTGAACGAAGAAGGGCCAGTCGCCAACCACCATATCCTCTCGATTCGACCACATCGTCTCGCTTATTTGTGCCCCTCGAGGTGTTTGACGTCGCGAGTGCCATGGTTGTGGTTGGTTTCTTTCCTGGCTGCCTTTTTGCCGCCACGAGAAGGGATGAGATTAGAGTGTGTTCAGGTTAAGGTCCCGACGAGTGGGTGTTCTGTTGGTGCGTGTTGTTGACGGGGACGCAAGGAAGCTTGCCACCACCGTGAGGTGGTGGCTGTCTTTGAAAATCAACGCTGTCGCCGCCTGTTTCCTGTGCTGGTACCGTTGCCGCCCACCATAGGTGGGTGTTGGGTTTATTTTATGAGCAAAGGATGTGTGTGTGTGTGTTATTCTCCGCTGGGGTGTATTAGGAAGTGATTGGGTGTGAGTTTTGGGTGGCTGGAAAACCTTAGAAACCACCACCACCACCGTGAGGTGCTGGCTACCACCATACACCGCGATGTATGTGTGTGTTTAGTGGGTGTGTGTGTTTTTAATTCAGATTTAGCATTGTAAAGTGTACTACAAATTGGAATAATGAAAAGAAAACTAAAAAACCACCACCGTAGGGTGGTGGCTGTCGCCTCCTGCTGCCACCGGCCGCTATGTTGGGTGGCGGTGTGCTTTGCCTTGTGGTGTTGATTCGTTTGGGGTGCTTGAAACCCTAATGGGCCCAAAGAAGCTCAATTGGGCCCAATGAAGCATAATGGACTCTAATGGACCCAATAAAATCCTAATGGGCTCAATGCAGCCTAATGGGCTTAAATAAAACCCTAGTGTGCTTAATAATATCCTAGTGGGCTTAAGAGGCCCAATAAAGCCCGAATCGACCTAAAAGCCCAACAAGTTGATAAATGGGCTAGCAATTGGATTGGAAAACCCTAATTTGGGGAATTAATCGGGACACACGAGAATTATTTAATAAGTGGAGATATTAAATAATAATCATTGGCAAGAAATTAATCTAAGTAATATTTGACTTAATGGATTAAGTCCTTAATGGGTTAAGTGAGAAAACTTAACCCTAATCATCATTTGATGTGAAACCCTAATTTCACTTGTACCTTGAGTTGGGCTTTCTATTGGGTCTGGATGATTGGATTATTAATGGATCATCTAAAAATAATCAAATGGACGAGAGTAATTAGTTGGGCTTTAGGGTAAGGACATTATGAGGAGTTGGGCCCAATTTAGAAAATTGGGCCATAGATGGGCCATAGTTTGGGCATTAATGATTATATGAGGTTGGGCCTTAGAATAAGACCATGTGTAGGCCTAGGACCAATTTGGAAAATTGGGCCATGTGTGGGGTTTTGATTCTTAATGGACTTTGGGCCTATGGATTGGGCCTTGGGATTGAATAAGCCAAGCTAAGGGTAATGTATTAATTACCCAATGCATGTACTTATGGTTATGTAGTGGAACCCAATTATTAATTGGGTGATGTTTTGATATTGACAGATCGGGAATCTATCCTCCAGCAGTTGGGGTTGAGTCTGCGGGACTTCAGCAATGTGGGGTTGAGTCTACGGGACTTCAGCAATGCGAGGTGAGTTACCTTCTAGTAGGGGTGGGTCTAAGGCCACAATGCCGGCCCACCAACAGGGATAGTTGGTAGATAATTGTCTTTGTGATAATTATCTTGATATGCTTATGTGATATGGTTATGCTATGTGTGTTAGTGGTAGTAGCAGGGAATAGTTCTTCCCTGACTCGGTCGTTAGGACCGAAGGGTAGGTTAGTACCCCCAGTAATGTCTGACTGTATGATTATATCATGTTATTGTATGATAGTGGTAAGGGGTGAAATAGTCCTCGGTTATCGGTTGAAAGATACCGATGGCGGATACCGGTTGAAAGATACCTGTTGAAAGATATCGATGGAAGTTACCGGTTGAAAGATACCGAAGGGATATACAGAGCCCATGTAATGCTTATTTGTCTGTTTATGTTGTTAGTACGTAATCAGCATGTTTATGATGTTAGTACGTGATCAGTATGTTTATGACATATTATTATGTGATAGTGGTAGGGGTGAAATAGTCCCCAGTTACCGGTTGAAAGATACCAATGGCAGTTATCGGTTGAGAGATACCGATGGTGCTATGTGGTATGTGGTATGATGGGGGAACTCACTAAGCTTCGTGCTTACGGTTTACAGTTTTGGTTTCAGGTACTTTGTTTTAAAGGAAAGGAACCGGCCTGGTTGCAGCGCATCACACTATGTTTTCCGCATACGAGATCCTTGGGATTATACTCTTATATGGTTTCATAATATTATATTTTGATTATTCACAATTTGGTTTTATGTAATAACCTAATTAAAAATGAAATTTTTGGCCTTGAATTTTGGGACGTTACATATGCAGACTGACTTTCACGATCAGCCCCCACCCACCCAGCCATCTCACCCTCACCCCAACTCTCCCTTTACTTACCAGCATTATCTTGACCTCCGTCAGGATATTGCTTCCCTTCAGCAGACGATGACTGGTCTTCGTCTCGACTATCAACAATATAGCACTCAGGTTACCGATTATCGTGACGAGCTCTTAGGTCTACGCAACGATTTCGACGATATCCGTGACGAATTCTTCCGTCGCTATGCTCCCCCGTCCGAGTAGTCGTCTTCCACTCCTCCCTAAGAAGTGAGGACAATGCTTAATTTTAAGTTTGGGGAGGGGATTTCCTGCCTTTTTGTAAAAAAAAAATTATTTTGTCATTTTTATATAAAAAAATTTTAAAAATCCTAAAAAAATTAGAAAAGTTTTAAAAAAATCCAAAAAGATTTTTCATTTATGTTTCTTTTTTTTGCAATTTTATTTCTTCCTAGTTTTTTCTAAAATATTTTCATCTTGTTGCATTCTGCATTTACAAATTTTTTTTTTCTGGATAATGACACTCTTTACATACGATAGCTCCATGAAGTGGGATATTGAGAATTGAAAATGAAAAAATCCGATGCGACTTGATTGTTATTGGAAGTGTAGAATCAGCTGTCATAACCAGGGGACCCAAGACACCGTGATTCGAGACCCCGACCATAGATATAAAAAAAATAGCGTACTGAAACATTTTTTGGGCGGTAATAACAGCTCTCAGATGATTTGCTTATTAATGTTTAAAAAGAATCTTTATCGGCAACTCTGAACCCACATAACATGGCCCTATTTGTTAACACACGTTACCCTCGCGGTAACAGAGACCTTAAGTATCAGATCCACACAGTCAAAATGAAGAAAGGGTACAACGTTATATCTAGTACCCAAATCAAAGAATTTCTAGCGCTCAATTGAAGAAACTTCAAGAGATTCCAAAAAAAAGAGATTGAAGAAATCAAGCTCAAAACGAAGTGTAAATCAAAGTTCAATCAAATTAGAAGTCGTTCCAAAGTTACATCTAGCGAATAAAGAACTATGTGATATGATACTTGTGGCTCTTGAAAAAGTGAAAGAATAGAGCTCGGGGTCCTACGCGGGTTGGCCCTTGCTGCTTCGGTGAAAGCTGATTTGGTCGTGCGGGTTCTTAAGGATGCGTCGATTCTGATTCTTGGCCATCTAGTCTTAAGGACATGAGATCCGGACTACGTTATTTTCGCTCATAAAGCTAATTAAGGTACAAAGTTTAAATAAAACTAGAGTTGGATCATTAGGTTACACTGTTTTGTGGTCTTCCTTACTTTGGGAGTCTGTGATACATGACAGATAGCAGGATGGTTGCTTTGGTGTTAGTGATTGGAGCCCATTATCATGAAAGCACGTTTCATGTTAATTGTTCATTTCTCATTTGCATACTATTTTTGTTCATTGTTCATTTTCTTTATCTTTGCATGCATGTTTTATGTTTAGCTTTGGTAGTTCTTATTATTTAGGTTTTTGTTTTTTTTAGTTGACGTGTGTCTAGGTTGTCTAGTTATTGCCTTTAGCCCTAATTCCGTTTCCAAAGTTATTGTTTCCTTACTTGAGGGCAAATGAGGTCTAAGCTTGGGGAGGTTTGTTAGATGCATTTATATGCATCTTTTAGAACAAGTTCCTACGTATTTCATTATAAAAAGTTAACTAATTCCCGATTATTCTTATGTATTTCGTGTTTCATGATTATTTTGTAGAATGCCCGCACATGGATGATTGCGCAAGTTCGGGATGCGTTTGTGGATGCTTAGAAGCTTAATTGGAGTCTAGACCAAGGAAGGATGTCGGGAAATGATCAAGAACTGCTTGGAAGGAGGAATGATGATCAAAAGAGCCAAAAAGAGTAACATGCGATCCCACTTTGTCTCCTTGGGATCATAGGTTTGCCTTTGCGATCGCAGGTTGGGTCGCAGGGTGCCTACGAGGTTTTGTCGAGCCAAAAAATTCATCAGTTGAGGAAAAAAGAAACATGCGATCGCAGGTTGGTCAATTTGCATCGAAATGGCAACGTACTTCATTAAAAAAATATTGTGACACGTTTTTGGGTGATACATGCGATCGCAGGTATGCCCTTTGCGATCGCAGGTATGGCGTTTTGACAGCTAGATGTATAAATACAACCTGATACTCTTCCAGTAACCCTAATTGGCGATTCCTGGCGATTTAGAGGCGATTTTTAGAGGTTTTCAAGTGAAAAACATAGATCTAAAGGAGACGCTTCGATTACAATTCAAAGTTTAGTAATATTTATCATTTAGATTCTATTTCCACTGTTTGTAATCCATTTTTAGCCATGTTAGGCTAAAAACTCAGATTTCAGTTTCGCAAGACGTAACCTTTTCATATGATTAATCATTAGGCACTATGTTCGACTATGATTACTGTTTAGTTTGATCAATTTTGTGTTAAATTGAATGTTTGATTTTGATTATAGTTTCTGTTGGCCACTTAAATTGTTTGTGAATCATTCTAGTCATCTAATTGTTTAGATCCGTAATTGTCTAGATTAATTAGTAAAAAGTGACAAGTATTAGATTAATTCTAAGTTTAGGGTTAACTCTAATATGAAATGATCAAACAAGTTTTAACGCCTCCGATCTTATGAGAGGTATTGAATTTTACTGGGAATTACACTGTGTCTAATGCAACTTTTCTTTATTAGGGGAGTCACCGCGAAACTGGAATTGCTTTCTTTTATTTGAATTTTCACCACTTTAAACTTAGATATTCTTTTTTCATTTTCGATTTCTATTAGTTTAATTTTAAGAAATAACCCCCCCTCTTTATGTTTATTGCATTCATCAAGAATTAGATAACACCTTACGCAAAGAGGTGTAAACATTAGGATGTGTCCCTGAGGATCCGATCCTGCTTACCTGTACTACCTGTTAGTGCAATAAAGCAGTTTATTTATTATTTTTAGTTGTTTAAATCGTGTACGACAACGGTTTTAACAAATTGGCATCGTTGTCGGGGACACGGTAAAACACTAATAGTTTTATGCCAAGATCTTCACGTACAGGTAATCTGATTTTTGATCCAGAGATTGAGAAGACTGCTAGGAAGCTATAGAAGGAGGCAAAACTTCGAATGCAACAAACAGGAACCTCAACCTCACCCATACTACAAAGGCACTCCCTTATGGAACGAACCTGAACACTCATTTCAACCTTTTCCAAAAGCACCATCTACCTCACCCATTAACAGCCCATTCAAAACATACTCATCATCATCTTCCGACAAACCCGAACTCACGGATTCTTCTGAAACCGAATCGGATGCCTATGTAGACACTGCTTTTATGTATTAAGGATGTCAGGAGTGGAACATTTCCCTAGAAAATATGTTTCAAGAAGGTGGACAAAGGATGTGTTATCGAGATCATCAAGTGGTATAAGATGTGTCAGTCTCCTAAAAATGGTGAGGACTTTAAATCAATGATGCCGAACATATACTATTCGGTTGACTATTGTGTTGATCGGCTAGTTTCTGATATGGAAAAGTTGAAGTTGTATCGAGAGAAACTAAGGGAGATGACTCAATATGTTGATGAAGACGAGAGAACAAAATAGATCTGATGCGTAGGGACAAGGTTTGAAAACTTAAACCTTGAGTGAATGCTTAAGATCAATGTCTTCTTGCTAATAAATTTTCAAGTCAAGCCTGGAAAGACCAATCAAGTCTTAGATAATATATTCACCAAATGATCAAGTCATAAATGAAGTATGAGAATAAATGATCAAGGTAAAGCTAATAAATGAAGAACAAGAAGAATGTTTGAGAGAAGTTTGAAATAACTTAGTAAATGACAAAAGTTGAGTGAATGATCCCCTTTTTGACATTGCATTGAAAGCTCCTATAAATAGGATCGAAGGTTACAACGAATTAACTAGAAAACTTACATAGGACTAGACAATAGAAATGTTTATGACATTCTGATTGCCTATTATTACAAAAGACTAAGTCCTATGAAAAGTTACATCAATAAAAAGACAAACTTAATAAATGCACCAAGACAAAAAAATCTTGACTCGGGATCAACATCCATTCCTGACATGAGAGTCGTTCTGGAGTGTTTTCAGCTTCTCATATTCTTCTCTTCTGGTCTGGACAGACTCTGGACCACTCTTCACAGTTGACTCCGGACCATTTATTCCGGAACACATGTACTTTGGAATTCACACTTAGGATTGCTAGAGGTTCACTTTCAGGTTCCAACAATCTCCCCCTAAGTGAACTTAGCAATCCATTCAATTATACTGCTTCTTCCTTGATGAAAGTGTAAGCCCGGAACAACCATTCTCTGACTTCAATATACCAGGCCAGTTGACTTACAAACTTTGCTTTGGCCTTTTCTGGAGCTTTAGATTTTGATACTCGAGAGATGAACTTCCGAAGTGCTTTGGTTGGGAGTAGGTGTTTGTCAAGGACACGGAAAAAGTCCTTGTTTTTCTTCTTGGTAGTGTAGACAAACCCTAGAACCGGATCATCAATTGGACCATCTTCAAGCAGTTCAGCTGCAGGAAGAACATAGGTGATCATTGCAATGAAGTCTTCAGTTCCGTAGAGATGAGCCAACTCATAGTCACATCTACAATATTTTGCGAAGTAATCTTTGAGGAAGCTTAGTGCAGCTTGAAAAGCACCCATTCCGATATCGTTGTTTTGCATTCCTTGAAAGTGAGCATCCATAGTAAGGATGTCGTTCGGATTCAAGGAAGGGAAGTCCGCATCAGTAATGGTTCGGTGGGTAGGCTTGTTCCGGAGGACATGAAATCGAAATAGTGGGCAGTTGAGTTTGACTTTCAATAAGATTTTTCTTGCAAATCCATGGACTAGGGTGATTCTTTTCTGGTCCATACCTCCTTAAACGGTTGAGCGTTGTTGGAGTAGAATGTTTCAAGCCTTTCTCGTTCCGTCCGGAGGATCACTTTCGGATCGTCATTTGGGTGAAGAGGAGCAAATTTGATGTAGTACTTGTTGTATGGAGAGAGAGAGAGAGAGAGGAAGATCAACCTGTTCGGAATTGTTGATTGGAAGATCGTAGTACATACACGGAACGATTTCGTGATCACGGAGTATGCCTTCATGGAAAAGAGGAGATATCCCACGCATCGGATCAGGATTATCCTTAAGAGCTTGGATCCGAATGCTGTCCTCTAATGCCTTGTTGATTTCCTCCTAGGACCATCCTTGTTTTTGCTTGAGAGGATGTCCAAAGTGGAAGGCTTGCTGATCAGCAATCATTGGATTTTTGCCTTTGTCTCTTTTTAGTGCGGCCATGATGACCTGCATGTTTTCATCCACTACATATTCTAGAGTGGGGTTTTGAAGAGGATCTTCCGGAATGTCATCAGGGATCCGGAGTGGAGAGCCCTGGTCTATTGCATCAATTTTTGGAGCTGGAATGGGTGGGAGCATAGAGGAAGTGGCTTAGAAGGCTTGAGCTATGAGGAAGGTTTTGGCTTTGGCCATTTGAATAGCCCTTTGAAGAGCGTCAGGTAAAGATGATGGTCAAGAGGTTGCGGACCATATCCTCTTCTATTCCTCAGTTAGTGCCTTTGGGAATAGCTTCTTTGGATCATCAAGACCTAGAACTCCTTTGGTTATGTATTTTTCTTCTTCACCGTCTTCTTCATCTTCTGAGGAATTTCCTAGAAGTACAGACACAACTTGGACTTCATCGTCAGAATTTAAGTCTTCATCTCGAAGTGTAAACTCTGAGGCGGGTTTCCATGGTTGGCTTGGACCTTCTCCCCCTCTTGCATCGGAAAACCTTCGGACCGGTGCAAGCATAAGTGACTCCTACATTCCATCAAATTTCTCAAACACTTTTTGGAGACCAGTATTGAGTTGTTTGGTGAGAGCATCATGAGACTCGGAATTAGGTGCTTGAGCAGCAAGGTGATCGAACAGATGACCCAGGACGGCTAACATCTCATCAAACTTTCGATTCGGAACATCAACAATGTTCCAAGTGGATCGAATTAGTTTGATGAGGACTGGTTGGATGATGAGATTCATCTCATCCTTCTTCTATATCTCCTTCTCCAGTCTTTCGATTTGTTTCTCATGATGCACATGGGTCTGCTTAAAGAGATCGTTGGTAGCAGATACCAAGTCGTCATGGACTTTGAGCATGGAGGTGATGGTGTCAAGATAATGTTCAACCGAAGCATTGTATTTAGGTTCAACTTCTTCCAGTGAATGCTTGAGCCGGATAAAAATCAGTTGCTCAAGTTAGGCTTCTCGTTCCGCAACTGAAGGTACGGACTGTTATGAAAGAGACTGAAGGATGACATCAAGTTTGGAATCAAGTCCGAAAACTTTTTGATCCATTTTCGGGTTGAGCTCTATTACGGATGTTTCGATTGAGGACACCTTCTTCATAGTATCCGAGACGTTGGTTTGAATTTCGAGGAGAGCGAAAGGGTCAATGTAGTCACCAGCTAAGGATTCGGAGTCAGAGTCTGAGTGTTGCGGCGGAGCTTGTCGTGATGAAGTATTGGTAAATGGACCAGGCTTAGTTGCGGCATCATCTTCATTTAGCTTGGAGTTAAGTCCACCATCCGAAGTGGTTGACGAAGATGATTCGAAGTCAAAAGCAGACTTGAAGGTTGACGACTTAGATTGAAAGCGGATGGATGATATGAAATGGGGGTATGGAACTCATTTTCCTTCATTAGTGAGCATTATTTCTTTGGAGAGTTCTTCATCTAGATTAGTTTGGAAGACGTTGGTGTGAGTGGTGATTGGTGGTTATTCCGAAGCCAGCTCTTGATCAGCCTCATCATCGGTAGGAGGAACATATGGAAGATTGCTTTGATGAGCTCTTTTGTACATTGAGGTAAGAACAGTCTCACACTGAGCTCTTTTCAGATCCGGACGTCTGGAAACAACCCTGTTTACATAATCTTCCCATTTGGGATCGTTAGCACCTGGTCGTCCTGTACACCTTCCGGGTATCAGACCAGTTGAGGCGTCTGGAGTCGGAGAGACTGCTGCAGCTTCGGAATGCTTCGGGGCCAAAACAGAGGTTCCGGAGTGTGTGCTAGTGTGAGAAACGAGAAGGGTATCAAATGAGAGTCGTGGGTGTGTTCCAGGGGGCTGCAAGGAATTATGATCAACACCGGCATCACCTTTTTGGAAAGGTGAGGGTGGATTATGTGGAGACTCCCCGTGTGTGTGTGTGTGTGTGTGTGTGTGCATGTGATGTTGAAACATTGAGGGGTACCTCAGATGAGTGGTCTGGTGGGGTGTTTGGATGACCAGAATCAGCCTGAGTGTCATGAGCATCTTCTTTTGGAGAGGAAGAGCCGACTTTGGGTCTCTTTTGAGGCTTTGGCTTTGTAGGAGAATTCTTCCGTCTGGTAGATTTTTTAATATTGGATCTGGTAACGGAAGGTTTGGCCTTTTCTGAAACAAGCTCAACGGAGACTGGGGCAGGTTGTGTTGGGTCAAACACAACCGAAGTCTTCATATGATGTTTCAAATAAATGGATTCAGAAGGTGTTGAGGCCAGCATACGGTTCGGAAGTCGTCTTACCGAACCAAAAGAGAATTGGTCCTGAATTCTATAAGCCTTGACAACTTAAAAAAAGGCACATACCTCCAGAGGAACCACGGAAACCGGAAGTGGTTCGGAAATCTCCTTGAAGAGTTGTTGAATCGTCAACGCCCCTAGGGCTTGAAATCTCGTTATCCTTCCTTTTGATGGCAAATTTGCAGAAATATTGCCATAGGAAATCCGGAAGATCAACTGCATTAGCGCGTCCGGAGTAGATGCTATAGACTACATGTAGCTAGTCCTTGCTGAGGGTGTCTGTACCACCGTGCTTGTCGGACAGCCCTCGAATGATGAAGTGCATTAGCATTGTCCATATTCTAGAGACGGCTGATTTCTTGAAGTCTTTGGCCTTGTAATTTTGATTATAGCCTATGTGATTTAGAAAGGTCTGAAACTCTTCAGTGGTAGGCTCTTGAACTCTGAAACCCTAGGGGTTTTCTTTCACACGGATTTCCTTGAGAAAATTAGACTTAAAAATAGGCACAATTCTGTCACTGATGATCTTTGTCTGCAATACACTGCCATCAAGTTTGATACTTGTGAATGCTCTGTGAAGATGATGAAGTGGAAGAGGTGGTTCAAGAACTTTTGTGAGAGGAACAGAGATTGGATGATTCGCGATAAACTCGATCATAAACCAAACAGATTCGTCATAATCTTCAAGATTTAGGGAAAACAGTTGGGTCGTGTCCCTTAGAAACGGTTCAGGGGATGTTGATGATGAAGAACCTTTTGACCGTATCTTCTTGGCATTGGACTTCCTGGGAGTTGTGGCAGTTGGAACAGTTTTTGGTGGTGACGAATGGGAAGCCATTGTTGCAGAGTGATGATAGCTTAATAAACACAAAGAACACTGAGAGAATTTAAGGGTTTTGGAAGTATTGGGCGTGTAAAGAGGTAAAAGACTTTATCGATGGATATTTATAGGTAACGGAAGTGGGTCAGGTCAGTGGTGGTAATGATGAGGATCCAAGTTCGAACTGGTTGCATTAAATGGGTAACTGCTTTAGGGGGTTGAGTTGACCTGGGAGGGGAAATGTTGGGTTGATTGTAGCTTGAAATGGAAAACCCTAAATGGCGAATATATGGTTCCTTTATGGGGGTGTGCAATCGTGTTATGAAATTCGAGGAAGATAGGATAAGGATCTTCTTAAAAAGTAACCGTTGTAGAAACGTTTCGCCTTATTAACCTTTGGAATTCCGAATGAGCGGTTACAGAAAGAGTATGATCCGGAGGATAAAGAGTTGTGTTCCGGAACATGGTTTTTTTTGAAAAGTGGTATGGAATGAGATATAATCCGGAGAGAGTTTTGGTTCCAGAGTAAAAAAAAATCAGTGTGATTCCGGAGCAAAAATTCTTGAATAATGATTTCAAAATTCTGAAGTGGTTTTGAAAATTTTACGGAACATGATTTGGAAAGCATTCCGGAGTGAGATTTAAGTAAAGTTTCCAGAGTAAATTTTGAGAAAAACTTCCGGGGTGAATTTTGAAATTCCGAAGTGTAGAATGCACTACCTTTCCGGAGTGGAATTTCGGGATGTCATTACGAAGTTTATTCCAAGATGAAAATTTCAGCACTATGTCAATGTGGGCTTTGAATAAAAAATGATCAGGATGAACTGTACAACACAAAACTTAAGTGATGGTAATAAATAAAGACAAGTAAAATGATCCTATGTATTCCGAGAGAAAGTAGTTCTGAGATAAAAAAATGAGATCGGAACTAATTTTCTTTCAAATACAACTATCAAAGAGAACATGTCACTTGAAAGAACTGAGGATCTGGTATCATCATACCCATCTTGTTCAGAAAACCACTGAATTTAGTTTCGACTAATGCCTTAGTAAAGACATCAGCAATCTGTAGCACCTGGTTCTTGGTACATATTCTTTTATTAATTCTTTAAAATGTTTTGCAATTTGGCCTTGGACTCGACGAGTTGAAGGAACAACTCGCCGAGTAGAAGCGGCATGAAACGCGGGGTTTAAGTAGTGGACTCGATGAGTCAGGTCCCAGACTCGCCGAGTAGGCCCTGTCTGGACAAAAACCCTAACCTGAGGGTTTGCACCCTATTTAAACACCTTAACTCGACCTCCTTCGT
The DNA here is from genome assembly GCF_051521515.1 of Lactuca serriola. Taxonomy (NCBI): domain Eukaryota; kingdom Viridiplantae; phylum Streptophyta; class Magnoliopsida; order Asterales; family Asteraceae; genus Lactuca; species Lactuca serriola. Next base: position 142,828,100 of record NC_136408.1, on the reverse strand, counting down.
CCCATTTGCTCCCAGAAGACCCGCATAGCAAACCCTAGCCGTTATTGAAGCAATTTAAGACATTTGGAGTGATTTTGGTGCTTTTGTGATCCAAGGAAGGAAGGAAAAGCTTGAAGGATCAAGAGGAGGCTAGAAGGATCCGATTTTGAGTATCATTTACAATCTATAGTGATGGGTTTTAGCCATAAGAACTTTCCTATGTGTGCATGCAAAACCCTAATGCTTGGATCTAGGCTTTCTAATAAACATGCTTTGAATCCAAGTCTTCTAATGACTAATTAGGTTAAATAACAACATTGAAACAGATCTAGAATCATACCTTTGAGTTCCTTGTTAATCTTGAGGTCTTGGAGCTTCTAGAGTCACAAATGTCACTCCTTTAATGGCTTACAAACACCAATCAAGCAAGAAGAATGATTTAGGAGAGAGAGGAGAGGGGAGGAATTCGGCCAGGGTTCTCTTACTTTATGAGATGTATCGAATTCCCTATGCCATGGGGTCTATTTATACTTGTAGACTCCTTAAGGGTTACAACCTAAACCCTAATCGGATAATCTTCTCTTAAGGCTATCCAAATCCATTCCATAGATAAGCCTTTGGACGATTTTGGCTATCCTAACACTCTTAGAATTCGTCCAAAGCATATCCCAATGGATTTACAGTCTAAAGCTTAACTATCAAACAATTGACAGTTTATACCCCTTTATTTAATTAATCTCTTTAAGTCACCAAATTAATTCTAATTAATTCTATGACTTATATTAATCAAATAACAAATATATTATTCATTATATTATTCTCATAATATATTAATAATATTTACTCTCTCTTAATAAATCATCCCATCAAGTTGCTATGGTGAAGGCAACCCAAAAGGACCATGCACAACCGGGTCAAGTACTTGCCCAATATAGTTGCAGCCTTAGACACTATTCCAACATATAGAAGGTATAAAGTCTATACCTTGTTTTTTCTTTTGATAGATCCCATTTTGTGGAGTTCTAGGGATTTTCTAAGCCATTTTGGTCACCAAACATGATTGCAAGCATGGTTAGGGGTTGATGTTTCAGATCTAGGTCTTTAGAGGTGTTACAAGGCAGAAAGGAGTGGCTCTTGCACTCAAAGAAGACCCCATGCATTGAAAGAGCTTGTTTTAGGACCTTTTGAGCTCAATGTCCCATGCAAGCACAAAAAGGTTGTAACTTTACATGCTAGATTGATTGTAGAAGCATAGATCTATCTTTTGATCAAGGGTTGTACATCAGAAATCGAAGATTTAGTGAGAGGATGTGACCAACTCGATGAGTCCATTCTTGGACTCGGCGAGTCCAAGGTTTCTGTCCCATATCAGTTGAGAGTCAAAAGGACCCAGTTGAGTGTGGAAAGGTTTTAGGGGGTCCCGGGGAGTGACCCAACGTTCTGGACTAAGCGATTGTTCTGCAAATTCATGGGACTCGGCGAGTGCATGAGCAGACTCGACGAGTCCAAGGCAATCTTCTTCAGGAAGAAGGTGAACTCGACGAGTTGTTCATACAACTCGGCGAGTCAAGGACAGGATCTGAGTATCAGTTGAAGTTGAGCTCGACGAGTTGTTCGTACAACTAGGTGAGTCAGATGAAGATTCAGTCGATGTTCAATTAGAAGGAAACCTCGTCGAGTTATCGCCTAACCCGACGAGTAGATACGGGTATAAGGACAAATTGAAGGATAGGGACTCGGCGAGTCAGGTCAACTGGAAGTTGACTTTGAATTTGACTTGGTCAGGGTTAAAATGGTCATTTTACCCTAAGAACAGTTAGCAGTGTATGACTAAGTGTTTTGTGGGAATTATAGCCGGAGGATTCCCGGAGCAGCAGTGGCAACAGTCAGAGGATTCCCGCACAGATCAGCAGCTACTACGAGGTGAGTTACCTTCCAGTTGTTGGATTAGTGTCTAAGTCCATAACTATTTTGGTATGTACTTGACCTGATGGTGCATGGTCCTTTTGGGTTGCCTTCACCAAAGCAACTTGATAGGATGAATTATGGAGAGAAAGGATTAAATATGATTTATTAATATATTATGAGAATAATATATTAAAGGAGAAATCATATTGCTTAATTAATATTAGTCAAGAATTAATAAGAATTAAGTTTGTGGCTAAAAGACATTGATTAAACTTAAGGGACTAGAACTGCCAATTGTATGATAGTTGAATATGAAGCTAATGGACTCCATATTAAAGGGGTGGACGAATTCTATGGGGAAACCCATTAGAAATCATCCTAGGTCTTTAAGGAAGGAGCCCATGGGTTACTTAGGGCTTAAGCATCCAAATTAGGGTTTCCTTGTTAGATAACCCTAATAACCTCTCTATTTAAAGGACCCTTATGGCTCAAAAACGTGGTGAACTAATTGATTAGGGATTCCACATGTTTTGGGCAGCCTCCTTTTCTTCTCTTCTTCATCCTCTTGCTCTTGGTGTTTGTGAACCATTAGAGGAGTGACATTCGTGACTCTAAGCTTTCTAAAGTCAATACAAGAAGGATTTGAGATTGTTATTGCTACATAACAATCAAGGTATGATCTAAACCCTAATTCATATGTTATATTGATTATCATATACTAGATCTAGGGTTTATAGTCTTGGATGAATTGCATGTACAATAGAGAAACCTAGATCCAAGCATTAGGGTTTGTATGAGCAGATAGGATGTTCTTATGGCTAAAACCCATCAGTGGTATCAGAGCCAGGTTGGTTTCTATTGTATTGATGCCTTGTTAACTAGTTCATGCTTGAAAAATTCGATTTTGGTGAATCTGCCTAATGAACTCGGCGAGTAGGCCCCTACTCGGCGAGTCCATAGGGGTACTCGGCGAGTTCGAGAGTCAGAAAGAGGGGATTTCGGGATTTCTTGTTGTTTTACTCATGGATACTTGCCTTGTCTGTTAAAGGTCATTAAAATCCGATTTTGTACATATTTATGAGTATATCCTTGATTAAACAAAAGATAATTACCAATTGATTACATAATAACTTCCTTATATGAAATTAGGTCAAATATAGATAATGATAAAATTAATTGTTTAATTTATATTATTTGTTATTTGATCCTTGTGTTATGAAAAGTTTCAATTTTCCCTTTTAGGTTTTATAGTTTAAATTTGAACTCAAAAGTTTTTGTTTTTGAAATTTAAATAGTTGAAACCCTAATGTTTTGAAAAGGTTTCAAAACTTGCCCTCAAGTTTTGGAATTTAAATTTTGATTAAAAGTTTAATTTTGATGTATATTTAAATTCTAAACTCTAGTGTTTTGAAATGTTTCAAAACTTGCCCTCAAGTTTTGGAATTTAAAAGTTGATTAAAAGTTTAATTTAGGAATGTTAAATTCTAAAACCCTTGTGATGTTTTGAAAAGTTCAAATCACACCCTTATGGTTTTATTAATTAAAAGAGGTTTAATAAATCCATAAAAGTTTTGGTTTACAAATTAATTGAATTAAAAGTATAATTGTTAAATTGGACCACCTAGTATTTTAAAAGTGTAAAATACACCCAATACTATATATAACATTAAAAATCTAACATTATATATATGTATGAGTAAAAGTTAGTCTTACCGTTAGTAGGCCTCATTCACGAAGCTGGTCTATAAGGGGTGTTTAAGGAAATTGCCTATAAAATGGGGATTAAATGGGTATCCTCCCTTACCCACCGCACTCTTGACTAGTGGAGGGTCGTTAGCCAAATGGCTAGGATAGGACAGAACTTTCCATTATAAGTATAATGAAGTACAAAAGTAACTAAATGTTTTACAAATTCCCAATATTAGTTACTTTAGGCAAAAGTGAATTGATGCAATTCCATGAAATTACACTTTGTGCCCTTGCGAAGACGTTAGTGGAGCGTGTGTGGTTTACCGGCACACTAAATGGTTCTAAGCAAAGGTAGCAAAGGGTGCCTCAATGTTTGTCATAGTTTAGTGGAGCGTGTGTGGTTTACCGGCATATCGAATAGGTGACTGTAACATGTGGGTGTACCATGTAAATTTGCATGGTTATTCACACCCGCTTTGTGATCCTTGGCATCCCAGTCACAAACTAGAGGGGCATATCGAGATTTAAACATGCCATCGAAATGTTCAATGAATCTCCAAGGATCTAGGAGTTTTCATAGATTTAAAACTTAAATTTATTTTTCGTTTTTCATGGTGGAAAATTAGTGAATCGTCATTCACTCACCTTCAAATGTTCTGCAATTTGGGTTACGACATCCCTCTCCCGAGTTGTGGAATATTGTGTTGGGTCATAGCCTTAGTGTCTCATTTGGGTGATTTATTAAGGACTCAATCAATCAACTAACTTGAATTTATTTTTCTCCCGGTTTGTAGATGTCAATGTACGACAACTATGGTCTTCCCAAATCCCGTGGAACAAGCATTCCACATGAAGATGATATTCCACGATTCGGTCGAGGAACAAGAAATCATGCTTCACTTCCTCCACCTCCTCGAATTATTCTCCCTAACCCACAAGATCGAAGAATTGAAAGGTTCAATGTCACTAAAGCCCTATTGGAAATAAAACATGAAGATGGTAAACCCGTGTGTGCCCACGTTCTAGGAATGAAATCACACATTGATAGGTTGATAATGTTGGGTGCGTCATTCCCTGATAAGTTGGCTGTGAACTAGTATCTGCAGTCACTTCCTGAATCATATAATGAGTTCAAAAGAAAGTATTATATGATGGATCATGACGAAAACCTCAATGACCTAACTTACATGCTCATTGCTGCTGATTCAGAAATGATTTGGCAAAGCAATGGAGCATATTTGTTGAGAAAGTCAACCAACCATGCTTCCGAGGACGTTCTAGTAGAACCGACCTGCGTTTGCTGCCAAGTGAAAGGGCGTTGGATACAAGCCTGCCCTAAGAGCCTAAAGAGTCCAGAAGATGGGAGAGTCAAAGAGTATGGTTGTGCTTCAGGTAAAATCCACTATCTAACTCCATTAAGTTCCTATTCGTTGATTCTTAATACATAATGTGATGAGATTACATTTGAATGTTTGGCACGATCAATGAAAAGAGAGGAAGCTTGATGGAAAAGCAAGATGAGTCTAATCAGGAAGAAATGGATCTCGATCCCATGGATTTGAAGATTAGATTTTGAGCTTAGAAAGTTATGATAGAGTTGTTAGAAATTTTTCCTTTTGGCTACATAGTTTTCAGTTGATTTTACATTGTAAGGACAAATGTTTTCCGCTGCTCTTATGAATAAAATAAATTTTGTTTTAAAAATTGATGTTTGCATATTTCTACAACAAATGGATGTGATTCTTAATTATGTTAATAGTGGAAATGTCAAGAATTTACCAAATAGGGAAAGTTTTTCATTGCCCAAGTTTCAATTGGACAGAAACTTGGAATCATGCAACTTGGTTGCATGATGAATGAAAATTTTCATATTTGGAAATTAGACTAGTTCGTTGACAAAGTGTCAAGTGAAGGACTAGAAGATCGAATACGCAAAGTTGTGTGTTGATCAAGTCTACCACAAGAGTAACAAAGATATTCGTCATGATTTACTAAAGGTTTAGTAAATATGATTATACTTATAAGAATAAGTGTAATTCTAAATTGATTCAAATAGTTTAAATCAATAGCAGAACGAATAAGAAGAATCAAGTAGGTAGAAAGATAAAAGGTTTCTCTATTCTAAGAAGAAGGGAGAGTACCTTTTATGTTTTATGATATGTCTTAATGATTAAGAACCATATCTCAATTGATCCTCTAAGAAAATCTTAGTACAATTGTATGTCTGAGAAGAGGAATTAAGAATTGAAGAAATGGTTAAATCAAGAAGTCAATCATGCTTCGTTCCAAAAACAAGTCTTAGAGTTAAAATTGTGACATTAAGTGACAAGTCTTAAGAAGGTTTATAACATTCATCAAATGTAGAATGTGGAAAAAGGTTTTCTTATTCTTGCACATTTGAAATTGGTAAGGTGTGATGTATTGGATAACACAAAGACCGACTAGGACCAATTTTATGAAGTGTTTTGTCTTGATAAAAGCTGCACTAACTCTTGAATATTTTGTTGTCAAGAAATGTTTATTGACAAGAGAATCTTATATGTCAAGGAGTCAGTGGGAGTCTTAATAGTCTTGAAAGGTTTCAAGAAAAAATCAAGAATAAACCTTATCGATCATCACTAGCACACGAGTAGAGGTTAACAAACTATCATGTTGACATTACCTTGTTTCTGTGCCGTTCTAATTGAGTTAGTTATGCATGTGAGCCCTATGAGTTCTCATTTGAATGCATAAAAGGCAACGACCTTGATCAATTGAAAGTACATTGATAGGAAAGGGTGAGCTGCTTAACTACTTGGAAGACATGGTGGGCAGCCGTGTTAATATAAGGCAAGAAATCAAGATTGAGAAAGTTCGGTCCATATGGGTTTGAATTTGTCATAAAATTTGGTTTTAACAAATTCACATGGATAGGAACACATACACCATTAAAATCTAAGTGTCATAAGATTCCCTCCTTCATGAAAATGTCTGTGAGGAAATGCTTTCACTAAGGAAGATTTTAAGAAGATAGTGATTGTGAAAATTGTATTCTCGAATTCGATTACGGTTACAGTATCCCTTTCCATGATTCGAATTATGAGATTTGGCAATTAGTCTAAATTGTTTAAGAAACACATATAAACTATATAAGGCAAAGGTGTATAAGTTTGAGAAGCTTAGATAAAGGATTATCAAAGCATTAGGTATTAGAAACATGAATTTAAGAAATTCAATATGTATTGTTTTTCTGAAAATTAAGCTGTTTCTGAATACATGTCAAAGCTAGTGGGAGCATAAGTGTTATGTTTATAATAATCACCGTGATAGTGGGAGTATAAATGTTATGATTGTATGATTATTAAGGCAAGTTTTGCAAATTAGCAATATTAATTATAGAAAACAAGAGTCATACTTTGCAAAGTTGTAAGGGTTGAATAGTTGTTTTGCTATAATTAAGGGAGAGAATATTATGCTTCATTTCAAATCTAAAGGCTTAGGTTGTGGAATGTTAATAAACTTAGTCAAGGATACATAGTGTGTTCTTAAATTTCGATTATGATTACGGCATTCCTCTTCATAATTCGAATTGTGAGAACGTAGCACACAAAATATTATGGTAGAAGAATAATAAAGTATCAAATCTTTATGTAAGACATTATGCATCGTGTCCCATACGCTTCGGGTTTAGGATCGATTGAAAATGCTATAATATTTGACCATTCTAAAATTTTCCAAATGTCTAGCGCATTTAGAGGGAAAAGGACAAGAATCGGCTTTGACTAAGATAATCAAACAACTATCAAAGGACGATTCAAAGATCGCTGAGGATTGGTCGCTTGTGAGTAGTTGGAAGTATAGTATTGGATGGACCATATCGACATTATTATGAATAGAAAAGATTCTATCAAGAATGAGTTGTCATATGGAAAAATATGGAAATGTTTCCATATTGGGAGTTGGATATTGAGAATCAATGTCTAGATTAGAAACTTTTATGCAAAAGGATGTTCAAAGGAATGTACTTTGAGTGAGAGACATCACATCTATGGAATTGTCTTGTAACAATCTCCGATAGATGACTTTGTTATTCATTGGCAATAGTCATTGTGACTTTTGTGCTATGACATTACAAAAGGGGTCATTGCATTAAATGTTAGAATCTAACATATTCCACAAGTGGCAAGAATTTGATATTCTTTCACTTGTGAAAAGGATTAGGAGTTGTGAAATGAGTATGATTGGGAATGTGTTCATTTGATCTATTTCACAAAGTAAGTACCATAGGTAAACATTGTGTGCATGCTAGGAGCATGGGACAAGTGTAGTAATAATTCAAGTAAGAAGTTGATTACCCGAAACAACAAATAATGAGTAATCGATATGGTGATAAATAAAAAGGTGTTTTATTTATACTCAAAGGTTTGAGGTCATATGGGATTAGTATTATTCTTGTGTTTCACTTTGCATGTTTTGATTTCCTGAATAATTTAATTGGTTTAGAATAGTCAAATTATTCAAACGGGCCACAGTTGTTCATCTGTTGGAAGTAGATATGAATGAAGACTGTCGTGAATTGGTGTGTGGATTGTCTAAAGAGCATTAGACATAAGCAAATGTTTGCTACAACGTTCATGAGTGCTTATGAATATGTTTTGAGCATTGGATTAAACCCACGATCACTTGGATCACTTCATGGATTTTATCACGAGTGATTGGTGAGACGATAACATCTTATATTCTTGAAACCGAGATGTGTGAGTTGTATCTTGCGAGTCGGTTGCACATTGATAATATGTAAACGCACAAGTAACTTAGTGTTATAAAACATATTGTTGTGTGTAATTCAGTAAGTGAGAGCAAGCGAGCATTGTGTCAAAGTTTATTCGTTCCTTTTATCCAAAGTAGGATAAAAGCGATATCTGTGGGCCCCTCGATAATTTAGTGATGGCACCTAAGTGCTTAGCCAAGCCGGGACTAATTTGATGTGTTCAAATTATAGTCTGTTGTCAGTCGTCATAAATCTGAATTCGGGAAACAGCACATAGACAGAGTGAATGATTTAGATCCATGTCTCAGTCTATACGATATCTAGAATGGAGGAATATATGATCCCTTATCTAAAGGACACACGTATTTGATACGATCAGAATTGCAGCAACTTTGGAAAGCTACGATTGCAGATCAGGATCTGAAGTCATACGTAGAATAGTTATTAGACTTATCCAAGTGGGAGACTGTTGGATTAGTGTCTAAGTCCATAACTATTTTGGTATGTACTTGACCCGATGGTGCATGGTCCTTTTGGGTTGACTTCACCAAAGCAATGTGATAGGATGAATTATGGAGAGAAAGGATTAAATATGATTTATTAATATACTATGAGAATAATATATTAAAGGAGAAATCATATTGTTTAATTAATATTAGTCAAGAATTAATAAGAATTAAGTTTGTGGCTAAAAGACATTGATTAAACTTAAGGGACTAGAACTGTCAATTGTATGATAGTTGAATATTGAGCTACTGGACTCCGTATTAAAGGGGTGGACGAATTCTATGGGGAAACCCATTAGAAATCGTCCTAGGTCTTTAAGGAAGGAGCCCATGGGTTGCTTAGGGCTTAAGCATCCAAATTAGGGTTTCCTTGTTAGATAACCCTAATAGCCTCTCTATTTAAAGGACCCTTATGGCTCAAAAACGTGGTGAACTGATTGATTAGGGTTTCCACATGTTTTGGGCAGCCTCTTTCTCTTCTCTTCTTCATCCTCTTGCTCTTGGTGTTTGTGAACCATTAGAGGAGTGACATTTGTGACTCTAAGCTTTCTAAAGTCAATACAAGGACTTGAGATTGTTATTGCTACATAACAATCAAGGTATGATATAAACCCTAATTCATATGTTATATTGATTATCATATACTAGATCTAGGGTTTATAATCTTGGATGAATTGCATGTACAATAGAGAAACCTAGATCCAAGCATTAGGTTTTGTATGAGCACATAAGATGTTCTTATGGCTAAAACCCATCACCAGTAGCGGTGGGTCTACAGCCACAAAGCCGGCCCACCACTAGGATTTGTATGTTAGATGATTATCTTTGTGATATCATCTAGTTTTGCTACTACCTGATATGTTATATGCTGGCATGATATGTTATATGTGATAGTAATAGAGTTCGGTTGTTAGGACCGAAGGGTAGGTCAGACACCCCATATATATCTGACAGTATGTGATGATATGTTTATATGATGGCATGATATGTTATATGTGATAGTGGTAGTAAGAGGGAAATAGTCCCCAAGTTCGGCTGTTAGGACCGAAGGGTAGTTCGGACACCCCAGATATGTCTGATACATGTTTATGTTATGATATATGTGATAGCAGCAGTAGGGGTGGATTAGTTCCCGAGGGTCGGTTGTTAGGACCGACAGGTAGGTCTGTACCCTAGAATGGCTCGACATGGGTAGGTCAGCACCCCGGAATGGCTTCACATGGGAAGGTCAACACCCCAGAATGGCTTGACACGGGTAGGTCGGCACCCCAGAATAGCCGTATGGGTAGGTCGGCACCCTAGAATGGCCGTACCGGGTAGGTCGGGCACCCCAGAATTGCCCTACAGTATGTATGCTATGTGATTGTATGGTATGTGGTACGATGGGGGAAGTCACTAAGCTTCGTGCTTACAGTTTACAGTTTTGGTTTCAGGTACCTCTTAAACGAAGGGGATGGAGCTAGCGCGGTAGCAGCACATCATACGCACACTCTTTGTTTTCCGCACTATGAGTTATTCTGGGATTTGTACTCTGACATTATTATGTTTTTACGATTCGGTTTTTAGATATGATACATGCTTCTATTAAATGATATGATCGGTTGATATTTTGATACAAATGTTGTGCAAATCACTTAATCAAAAATGAAATTTTTGGTCGTGAAAATTGGGTCATTACAAGTTGGTATCAGAGCCCTGGTTTGAGGGATTCGGAACACCTTCGGGGGTGTCTGCACTCAAACCAAGGGATTAAAAGATTTTTACAAGGAAAATGATTTTCTAAAAGCTAAGATAAAAGAGTTTTGAGAAGGAACAACTTTGTGATGTGCGCAATCGGCGGAGCTCAAGTAAGTATTCCCCATAGTACCCATACTAGTTATCTTACGTTTATCAGTTTCAGCAGAACAGCATGCTAGAATAGGACTAAGGATCTAGGAATGATGCCTTATCACTATTGAAAGTAGAGGATCCGTACCTAAATTGAGGAAGGCCAAGACAAGACCAGGGAACTTGTAGTGGATATGATCCCTCGAGATGTATCGGTATCACTAACGGTTGGTATTATGTTTTACGAGAATGGTGGTACTACGATAGAGGCCAGTAGTTGGCAGTTCAGGAGAGGGATCGGGTTTGGGATCAGGTTCCGAGCCTGTAGATGAGAGGCTATGCGAGTTCATCACGTCAGAGATCACCAGAGGCATACTTGAGTCGACCCCCATCATCTTCAGGTCGATCAAGGGATAGTCGAGCTGATAGAGGATCGCCTCATGGCGTTCAGGAGTGATATGGCGTCTGGCCAGTCAGGATCCCGCACACTGTCCTTTAAGGACTTCAGGGGCAGTGGTGCACCAGATTTCCACGTGGCGAAGGACCCCATTGCTGCTAGACGATGGATTGCGGACATTCAGTCCGCGCAGCTAACCAACTTCTGCCCCGAGGGGTCGAAGGTATGATTTGCAGTAGGGTGTTTGAGGGAACGGGCTAGGGATTGGTGGGAGTGACTCTCTAGGAGCCTCAGCTGTTGAGGCTATGACATGGTTAGATTTTGTGACGCGGTTCCGAGCAGAGTTTGCGCAAGCTGTAGAGCTTCAGCATCTGGCCAGGGAGTTTTTGGACATGAGACAGTCTACAGAGACTGTGGCGGAGATCACCACCATGTTCCGAGAGAGGGAATTGCTGGTGCCCCAGTATGAAGGAGATGAGGATATGAGGAGGACCCGCTACCACGACATGCTATGGGCCGACATTTAGGAGCATGTTAGTTTTTCAGCGTGCCCTACCCTGGATTCCATGATTGCTAGGGCAAGGGAGAGGGAGATTGATCTGGAGCATGTCAGGAAAAGAAAGATAGAGGAGGGTCAGACGATTGGGGATTCGGGGAAGAATCCCAAGGGATCAGACGGTAGGCCGAAAGGCCAGTCAGGACCGTGCTACTGCAGGAAATGCGGCAGGCCACATGAGGGGGCGTGTAGATTGGGATCGTTGGGCTACTACAAGTGCGGCAAGACGGGGCATTTCAGTAGGGATTGTACTGCCCCTGCACCGGTTATCCAGACGTCTGATTTGCTATGTTTCCACTGCAACCAGAGGGGCCACAAGAAGGACAACTGCCCCCATCTCCAGCAACCCTATGGATCACTGATGGCCGGCAGGGCAAGGCAGAGGCTCCAGTGGTGAGGATCCGGACATTCCAGTTGACTAACGAGGAGGCACGCGCTACACCCGATGTGGTGACGGCTATGATTTCTTATCTTTATGCTTTATGATGCGCTGCTGTGATTTTGATATGTTATGTATGTGCTCTGTTTAGGATCGTTCCATGTGAATGGTATCCCAGTTCATGTACTATTTGATTTGGGGGCTACCCGATCATTTGTCTCTCTTGCGCTTAGCAAGAAGTTTCCTGATTCTTCGGGAATGTTGTATTTCCCTTTAGAGGTAGAGATTGAAGATGACCGATCGGTGCGAGCATCGACGGTATTCCAAGACTGTGTGCTGAGATGATTCGAGGAGTGTTATCTGGTGGACCTGGTTCCTATTCCGTTGAGAGGGAACAAGGTGATTATAGGCATGGATTGGTTGAGCCCCAACGGGGAAGTGATAGATTGCACGTAGCAGCTGGTTCCGATCAGGACCCCAAGTGGGGAAGAGTTGGTAGTTCAGGGCAAGAGGCCACAGCAAGGACCATCGGTACGTTCAGCTGCGAGAGCTAGGCATTACATTCAGCAGGGTTGCGCAGGATATGTCACTTATGCTATGGACACCCGGGAGGCGGGTAAGGCGATAGTGGGTGATGTACTCGTAGTGCGAGAGTTTACGGATGTATTCCCCGAGGAGTTTCCAGGGATACCTCCGGAGAGGCAGGTGGAGTTCAGGATCGACCTAGTCCCTGGTTGTCACACCCCAAAACCAAGAACGGCGGAAACGTTCTGGGGCGGAGGACGTCATGTATAATATCAACAACAATGTAAAGTAGTAAACAAGCAACAACATCATCCATTGCATTAATAAAATAATTATTATACAATTGTATTCTGTCAAATTTTGATAAACACTAAAGCATAAATCAAAATGAAAGATAAGTCTTGAATAAGCTCCATCTTCCTTTCTCCTTGCATCGGTACCTGTCTATGATGACCTGAGGATACAAGTAATTTTGAAAGCGAGTATCAGCTATAAAGCTGGTGAGATCATAAGCATTTAGTGTCTTAATTTGTATGTAAGTATTTGTAAGTCTATGTATTGTAAGAATTTGTAAATGTATATGAATTGTAAGTGTTTGAAAATCCCTAGAATCCCTATGATTCCTTCTAGTATGTGAAGGTGTCTTTTACCAAGACCTAACTGTTCTGTGTGTGTGTCTCTTGTAAGAGTATGTGTTTTTCCAAAGTATAACTATCATTATCCAAAAATATAGTTTGTACATTTATGTTTAAGTGAGGTTATCACTAAAGATATGTACTGGAAAAAGTAACGTAGTACTAAACGTAGTTCTAACAGGACTACTACCGTACTAACTACCTTAGGCCGGATTTTGGGCAAAGGCACTATGTGATAAATTGCGCCATACTATCGACTAGTAACAACGACATAATGAATGGTCGTAATAAAGAAATGACGTTTGGCACCCGCAGACCTGCAGGTCCGGCTGTAGCTAGCAGCAAGGTGTAGGATTGTCAATCCAGCATAGATCTATACACAAACTCATACTATGGACTGGTTCATCGACATAAGAATGGTCGAAATAAGGTATGACGTTTGGCACCCGCAGACCTGCAGGTCCGACTGTAGCTAGCAGCGAGGCGTAGGATAGTCAATCCATTATAGAATCTATACGCAAACTCAACGCTCCCCCTTCAAGAGACTCTGGCCGCAACTCAAGTCATGAGGTTTTAAGTCATGCTCCGATTTAAATCACAATTATCGACGTATTTATGTATATGTAATGTTTCTCGTTCTAGTATAACCGTATATGTATTGTTTCTAGTATCTCTGTATATGTATTGTTTCTAGTATATCTGTATATGTATTGTTTCTAGTATCTCTGTATATGTATTGTTTCTAGTATATCTGTATATGTATTGTTTCTAGTATCTCTGTATATGTATTGTTTCTAGTATATCTGTATATGTATTGTTTCTCGTATCTCTGTATATGTATTGTTTCTAGTATATCTGTATATGTATTGTACCGTAATGTTCTAGAAAGTATTGACTCATGAATGAACTGACTCATTGTATGATATCGCGTTCTAGTAATGGTTCTAGTATCTTCCTGAACTACCCATATGGTAGCTTACTAGTAATCTAAATGGTACGTATGGACGTGAATGTATACCCTTGCTACCCAAGGGCATAGGATGAATTGGAAGGACCTTTTATGACTTTATATGTACACATGATATATAACTAATATTTAAACGACCTTCGGACGAGTATCCGATATCCCACCAGACCACATCTCAAGCGCGAAAAGGAAATAGGGTGGATAGCCTTCCTAAGTCTTTTAAACATTTCTTATATAACTATACATATAGAGGCATGCAATTTATAATATCAAAGCATAAATAAATTTAGTAACATTTGAAATATAAATATTAGTCTAAGGAAAGATCGACTTGATGTCAATCTATAAAACAATTTGAAGGCATAAGTCTGATAAAACGATATAAGTATAAGGAACATTTGTTTGAAAACACAGTTGTAAATGAGTTTGAAATATGATGACAGAGTAAGAAGTACAGTGAAATATGTAGTTGAAAACATATAATATGTTTATAAAAATCATTTGAAGGAAACTATTTGGTAAAACGGCTAATGAGTAGCCAAATCTTTTGAATGTTGTATATTAATCACATGTGACTGATGTAATAAGTAATATAATCCAACTTACTAATCACATGTGATTGACATAATAAGTAGCATGATTCTACTTGTATCCCCCCCATAAAACATTTGAAATAGTTTAAAACATTAGTTAAGGGGTATGAACTCACCTGCAGTATGTGACTGGAAATGAACAGGCTGTTATCGTACGGAAGGATCGGACAAGTGCTTGGTGTCAAGTGATGACTTAGACACACACAATGATCCTAATTACATATGAAGACATATGTATATAAATAATTAGAGATTTAATCACTAACTATGCAAGTATAAACATTTACGCGCGAGGTCAACACTTTTGGTCAAGTGCTAGGAGGCTAATGGGTTGCAACAAAGAAGTGCAATGCCCCTAATGGAAGTTTAAGGTCAAAAGACCATATTCATTAGAGTTTACGGCCCAGGGGAGTAAGCTCCTGGCCGTAAACTCTCAACCAAGGCTTGGAATGGTACTTTGAATTACTACAACTCTAGTGGGAATTGTTTCAAGGCCTATACAAGTGGTTGGGCACTATAATGACTCCTTTGGGGAGTTTACGGCCCAAAGACCACTTTCCCTTGGAGTTTACGGCCGTAAACTCCCTTGGGAGGGTTCTTATGGTGCTTTCAAGTCTCAAATAATTCTAGGAACAAATCTAGACATTAGTACTTGGCTTTAGGAGGGTTTATGGCACCAATATGTACCATTTTATGGAGTTTATGGCCTTGGAACCTTCTGGGCCGTAAACTCCCTCACACATGAGGTTCTTAGATTTTTAACTAGTCCATAACTCATCTAGGTACTTGCCCAAAAAGTCTCATGGCCTAAGGAAGTGTCTAGGGTGTCCTTTGACCCCATTAAAGGAGTTTACGGCCCAAGAAATACTCTTGGCCGTAAACTCTCCAACACTTATGCTTTTCTTAAGTTTTCTAGGTTCTAAACATTTAGGAGTACTTGCCAAAATAAGGTCTAAGCCTTAGGGAAAGTTTGAAGGCATTTTGGAACCTAAAACATGGAGTTTACGGCCTAAGGAGCTACTTGGCCATAAACTCCCATCTAACCATGATTTCTAATGGTTTTGTTGGTATAAGGCATGAGTATAAGGCTTCTAGGTTTTTGTTCTAAGGCTAAAGGATCACTAGGCACTCATTTGTGCCCTTTACTTGGAGTTTACGGCCCAAGAGGTGGTTCCTTGGCCGTAAACTCCTCAAACTACTTGCTTTTGATTTGCTTCTAGCTTCATATGATCATACACTAAGTCCTTAGTTAGATGCCTAACACGGAAATGGGACTATGTGGCCTTTAGGCTTGATTTTGGAGTTTACTCCCCAAGAACGTTCTTGGGCGGTAAACTCCCGGATCTTGTGTTTTGGACATGTAAACAATGTTATAAAGCATATAACAAGTATTAAAACACATTTAGGGAAGTAGACTCACAATCTGGGATGAAAACCCGAAGATCCGTGAGAGAGTATTTGGCTTTTCTCTAATTGGAAATCAAATAATGAACCAATTTGGTTTAGAATTCTATTGATAGTCCAGAGATTTTTGGCAGAAAATATTTCTATTCTCGGAATGGATTCTAATGACCTAGAGTAATGGATTTACAGTGTTGCACAAAATCCTAGTGCAACCACTCTCCTAATAACTCCTTAGGTGTAAAACCCTAAAACTGCCAAACTTATTCCAAAAGTTTGAATTCTCACTGAAACTGCTCTACTTCTATTGGATTGATGTGGTTTGATTTGAATGGAAAATTTCGGGTTGTCACATCATCCCCCTGTTAAAGGGAATTTCGTCCCGAAATTAGAATTTAGGTATGGAAGTATACACGAATGATCGAGACGTAAGGAGGAAACTTCCTAATCGATTGGTTCTAGCGCACTTAAGTGAAAATCGGGCTCTCGGTTGGTATTCCAACGAACCTTCACTAGTTGGCGACGGCGTTGCTTCGTCCACTTGACCTCTCGGTCGAGGGTCACTACGGTTCTGATACGAAGGCAAAGATCTCGACGAATGGACTTGGAAGAGTCCAAACAGAAAGGTATGGTTTCACGATCGAGATGTGAAAAGTAGAAAGTATGTTACTGAGTTCGCGGAGTAGGTCTAGTTTGTGCGAGGCACAGGACAGATTCTGATAAGAATCTCAGAGGTCCTGTCAAATATGGATTTAGCTTTTCACGCTTTACGAAGCGTATTAAGCCATTCTCAGAGTGAGTTATCCTTAAGAACTTGGTCACTCACTCGGAATCTCAAAGGTTCCTTTTCTTGTGTAACTTCCCAGTCAAAGGCCACACCTTGCTGGGTCGAAGTCGTACGAGTTTATGAAGCTTGCGAGGAGTTCTGAATGAACTAAGGCGTTAGGTTGATAAGACCTAACATTTGGCGAAAGTTGTCGGCTTCTCTGGTGTCGATGAATACTCAAATGTTTTGGCAAACTGAAAGAGTACGCAAAATTTCTCACATTACTAACAGTGTGTCCTAGAAATTTGACTCTTCAATTTCAAAACTCAAGCCTATAGAACTTCGCTAAAAGTTCCTCTGTAGGAAATGTTTTCATCGGTTTTCTTCTTACTACGAGGGTAGATAAGTAAGTCATTTCATGGTGAAATGACGAATCGATCCAAGTAAGAAAGACGTAACCCTATTCATTTAGCTCATGAAAACCATGGGCGTACTAGTCCCATCCGAAAGGTATCACTACGGACTCGAGGCGTCCGCATCGAATTCGGAAGATAGTCTCCCAGACATCCTTCCCTAACACATCGAACTGGTGATATTCGGATCTTAGGTCCATTCCTGGAAGTAGTTCTTTCCTTACGTGTGCTCGACTATTTTGTCTATGTGAGGCAGAGATAAAAATTTCTATAAAAATCTTGACGGATTCCTCGATATCCGAGGTACATACGTTGCAATCCGTCAATCTCTGTGGGAATATGACAGAGGTTCCCTAGGGAGAGAACCTAGTCTTCTAATTCTATTTCTGTGTGGTTCGCTTAGTCGTCTGCACTGTTCTGGCATCTCCGTGGGTGTTTAACTATAGGGTGATCTGTCTTCGGGAGTCGTACTGGGTTCTAAGTTTATTCAGATGACGATGTGACTACTCGTACACTCAGGCAATTTCTCCGTCCTGAAGTCCATTTTAGAATTCATACCGGGCTTCACGATCACAATTTCGTGTATACGAGTCGTATATAATTAAGATTGAAAAGGTAGTCGAATAACTGATTCTTCCTTACCCTCATATCCGAAGGAGGAAAATAGTTAAGGCGGGATCATCAATTCTAAACTTGTAGAACCTTGATTATATAACACTCTTATGTATACCTTCCTCAGTGATAGATCATCCGCATGAATCCCTGGATTGAACTTGACGTACTGCACGAGTGGTACCTCGGGGATTTCTTCAGAAAGAAATTAACTAAGAGGTACTTCGGGAATGATTACTTCGGCGTTCTGATATGACGGCTTCGCTGGAAAAGTGATCTAGAAGATAGGGACGTACGTATGAAGTTGTTTTCGCGTAGATCAAGTGAAATCTGATTGTATGATAATGTCGGGATCATACAGAAACTTTAAAGACATTAGAATTAAACATAGGACGTTTACAGACAAACACAACCGTGCAACCATGAAAAAGAGTACAGTACTTCAGATTTACCACAAGACTAATGCTGCGAAGTAAGATATACTACAAAAGACAAGTATACGCAGCACGAGAATTCCTATACAGACAGGATCTCGCAAAAGGTAAGACTCTAGTTGCACTAGTTCTAAATAGTTTATAGGTCTGTTACAACGAAACGCCTTAAATACATTAACGTGGTTCCTGAGCAGGCTCTCCTGCAGCTGTGATCCTGAGAATCTTCCCGTCTGCGCCAGAGTTTTGCGTTATCGGGCAATTCCTCTGGAGGTGTCCAATTTCACAGCATTGGTGACATATATGGGCAATACCCACGTTGGTGGTGGAAGTGAAACGTCAAATAGGAGTTATGGGAACGCGGCTGTTTTCATCGATCTCCCCTTTTGGGCAATTTCTGTAATAGTGCCCTGCCTCACCACAACTATAGCAAAGTAGGCTTGCTCCCGTGGTGGAGGTAATACTACAGAAATGAGCAATATGTCCCATCCTGTGGCAATTACTGCATTGCCGGGCTCGGCAAATTCCCTTGTGGTGATGGTTGCACCTGTCGCACCTCGGGAGTGTTCCTTTATATGGTCTGCTCGGTACTGGGATGGCAGAGGTTTGTGACTGTTGCATGGCAATTCTCTGGAACCGTTTGCGTTCCACTTTGGCTTGACGTTTTCTTTTCTTGAACTCTGAGTTGTTGTTTCGGGTGGTGGCGACTGTTACTATTTGTTGGTTCCCCGGATCATTAACACGATTGGGATTTTCAATTCCTTTTTCCGCCTTGTCTGCATTGGCAGTGCTGCGGTTTGCCAGGACTGCTGTCACGGCAGCCATCACGGCAGCTGTAACGGTGGCTTGAAAAGTAGCGGCGTCCATAGGAAAAGTAGAGGTCTCGTTGCTTGACTGGTTGTTTCCGGATGACGACATGATTCTGTAATACGAAAGATAAGGATTTGTGAGCGATTCCGGTTGACCCTGATGTACTTAGATTGTTCATGCTAAAAGTAAGAGTATGCTCTCGAAAGTTTGACCTACGTCTCTATGATGCAGCCCTAGTTAAAGAATGAAAGTATGTTCGCGAAGGTTTTGACCTACATCTCCATGATGTAGTCCTAGTACGGACTGGAGGTATGTTCGTAGAATGGTCTCAAAACGTTGGTCGTTCGAGCTGAGGTATCGTGGGTTGGTGAATAACAAGATCCAACCACTGAAAGAGACTTGGAAGTGTCTCTTGGAATGAATCACCATAGTCCAATGACTTGACTAAAGTATGATTCAGATAGGCTCCAATGAAAGTAAGATAAAAGTACTTGAATGAAGAATGACACAAAAGTTAGCCGGCTGTCAATACCTTGGATATTCACGATGTAAAGATTCAAGAAAATGACCTTGTAAAGGTCTTACATCATATCCACAGAAGATAGTTCCTGACAGCATAAAGACCTAACTAAAGTACTTACAGAACAAGATAATTTCATAGAAAATGCCACATCGGGCATAGACAGAAAAACACGCTTTCTTTTTATAAGGGAAATAAAGTAAAGCGTCTACTACGGGCGACGGTCATCCCTCTGGTGAACTCTCAGTTCAACCAATTGACGTTCCATGTCAAGTAGGTGTCTTTCGCACACCATCTGGCGCACTCGGAGCCCTGTGACTTCGGCTCGTGATTCAGCCAGTGCTTGCAACAGGGTTTCATGGTTTCTCACTGATCTCTCGTGAGCATCCTCTAGACGAACGGTGTGAAGGGTATGCATTCTAGCACAGGCGACTACTTCTGTAATGTGATGTAGGGTTGTCCTGCCTTGAATCTCATTTCTGGCCTCCCTACGGACCAAGATTGGCAAGACTATATCTGCTAAGCCCTCATTGCTCAAGTCGTAGAAGCTTCGGTCGCCGTCAAATAGCATAAACTGATCTTGTCCTTGGCTCCCTGTTTCCAAGCATTCCACTCACTCAGGGTCAGGCCATGAAAAGCCGGAAGAGGGTTAGGAATTGAAACGGGAGCTACTCGGGGTAGGTTTTCAACCTCTGGCTCGGGGTTAGTATCATACGAAAGGTCTTCGTCACGGTGATCATCCAAGGGGATAGGATGATCATTCTCTGGTTCTTCTCCAAACCACCCAGTTATGACTTCATTCGGAAGATACTGGTTGTCAAGGGGATGGAGTCCAGTTATGATTTCTATGCGAGAATTTAGGGTAAGAAGATAATTATTAGACGAACTATCTATATAATTATTTAGAAAACCTTCATTAGTTACATCGCTATTTGTGAAGTGCATATCAGCTATGTGTAATCTAAACAGGATAGACCTTCGAATAAGTGACCTTAACTCCTTATTCACACAGAATAGGGGTAAGGCAAAATTATCACAGATTCTAAGTCTATAACATCCTACATGTAGCCTCAGTGTATCCACTTAGCAACTATTAACTTAGTAATGAAGATCCCATTTTAATTCTCAAGTATAAAGTACTTATAGTAACACCAAAATACACCTATAGTATTTTAAATTTATTGTTATGTTCTATTATTCTCATTGTGGTAGGGTTGGTAAGATTTTAGCACTGTTGCAACCACACACTTAAACTTAGGCACATGCTAGTCAACCCTCAGATAATATAGGCGATCAGGCTATATCTTCCCAGTTTTGACCATATGTCTCTAAGCCCACTTGTGTTGCCCTACAATCGTAATTCTTTTGTACTGTCCTAATGACATTGATTTTAGTATGAATGCAGCACGTATACTTACTTAAATATTTTAATATTTAAAGTATAAACTCTTGGTCAGAGTATTTTTAATCCCTTATGTATTATTTATAGTTAGTATATCTTTTATGGGTTGATATACTTAATTCACTATAAACAATGCTCTGATACCAATCTGTCACACCCCAAAACCAAGAACGGCGGAAACGTTCTGGGGCGGAGGACGTCATGTATAATATCAACAACAATGTAAAGTAGTAAACAAGCAACAACATCATCCATTGCATTAATAAAATAATTATTATACAATTGTATTCTGTCAAATTTTGATAAACACTAAAGCATAAATCAAAATGAAAGATAAGTCTTGAATAAGCTCCATCTTCCTTTCTCCTTGCATCGGTACCTGTCTATGATGACCTGAGGATACAAGTAATTTTGAAAGCGAGTATCAGCTATAAAGCTGGTGAGATCATAAGCATTTAGTGTCTTAATTTGTATGTAAGTATTTGTAAGTCTATGTATTGTAAGAATTTGTAAATGTATATGAATTGTAAGTGTTTGAAAATCCCTAGAATCCCTATGATTCCTTCTAGTATGTGAAGGTGTCTTCTACCAAGACCTAACTGTTCTGTGTGTGTGTCTCTTGTAAGAGTATGTGTTTTTCCAAAGTATAACTATCATTATCCAAAAATATAGTTTGTACATTTATGTTTAAGTGAGGTTATCACTAAAGATATGTACTGGAAAAAGTAACGTAGTACTAAACGTAGTTCTAACAGGACTACTACCGTACTAACTACCTCAGGCCGGATTTTGGGCAAAGGCACTATGTGATAAATTGCGCCATACTATCGACTAGTAACAATGACATAATGAATGGTCGTAATAAAGAAATGACGTTTGGCACCCGCAGACCTGCAGGTCCGGCTGTAGCTAGCAGCAAGGTGTAGGATTGTCAATCCAGCATAGATCTATACACAAACTCATACTATGGACTGGTTCATCGACATAAGAATGGTCGAAATAAGGTATGACGTTTGGCACCCGCAGACCTGTAGGTCCGGCTGTAGCTAGCAGCGAGGCGTAGGATAGTCAATCCATTACAGAATCAATACGCAAACTCAACGCTCCCCCTTCAAGAGACTCTGGCCGCAACTCAAGTCATGAGGTTTTAAGTCATGCTCCGATTTAAATCACAATTATCGACGTATTTATGTATATGTAATGTTTCTCGTTCTAGTATAACCGTATATGTATTGTTTCTAGTATCTCTGTATATGTATTGTTTCTAGTATATCTGTATATGTATTGTTTCTAGTATCTCTGTATATGTATTGTTTCTAGTATATCTGTATATGTATTGTTTCTAGTATCTCTGTATATGTATTGTTTCTAGTATATCTGTATATGTATTGTTTCTCGTATCTCTGTATATGTATTGTTTCTAGTATATTTGTATATGTATTGTACCGTAATGTTCTAGAAAGTATTGACTCATGAATGAACTGACTCATTGTATGATATCACGTTCTAGTAATGGTTCTAGTATCTTCCTAAACTACCCATATGGTAGCTTACTAGTAATCTAAGTGGTACGTATGGACGTGAATGTATACCCTTGCTACCCAAGGGCATAGGATGAATTGGAAGGACCTTTTATGACTTTATATGTACACATGATATATAACTAATATTTAAACGACCTTCGGACGAGTATCCGATATCCCACCAGACCACATCTCAAGCGCGAAAAGGAAATAGGGTGGATAGCCTTCCTAAGTCTTTTAAACATTTCTTATATAACTATACATATAGAGGCATGCAATTTATAATATCAAAGCATAAATAAATTTAGTAACATTTGAAATATAAATATTAGTCTAAGGAAAGATCGACTTGATGTCAATCTATAAAACAATTTGAAGGCATAAGTCTGATAAAACGATATAAGTATAAGGAACATTTGTTTGAAAACACAGTTGTAAATGAGTTTGAAATATGATGACAGAGTAAGAAGTACAGTGAAATAAGTAGTTGAAAACATATAAAATGTTTATAAAAATCATTTGAAGGAAACTATTTGGTAAAACGGCTAATGAGTAGCCAAATCTTTTGAATGTTGTATATTAATCACATGTGACTGATGTAATAAGTAATATAATCCAACTTACTAATCACATGTGATTGACATAATAAGTAGCATGATTCTACTTGTATCCCCCCCATAAAACATTTGAAATAGTTTAAAACATTAGTTAAGGGGTATGAACTCACCTGCAGTATGTGACTGGAAATGAACGGGCTGTTATCGTACGGAAGGATCGGACAAGTGCTTGGTGTCAAGTGATGACTTAGACACACACAATGATCCTAATTACATATGAAGACATATGTATATAAATAATTAGAGATTTAATCACTAACTATGCAAGTATAAACATTTACGCGCGAGGTCAACACTTTTGGTCAAGTGCTAGGAGGCTAATGGGTTGCAACAAAGAAGTGCAATGCCCCTAATGGAAGTTTAAGGTCAAAAGACCATATTCATTAGAGTTTACGGCCCAGGGGAGTAAGCTCCTGGCCGTAAACTCTCAACCAAGGCTTGGAATGGTACTTTGAATTACTACAACTCTAGTGGGAATTGTTTCAAGGCCTATACAAGTGGTTGGGCACTATAATGACTCCTTTGGGGAGTTTACGGCCCAAAGAACACTTTCCCTTGGAGTTTACGGCCGTAAACTCCCTTGGGAGGGTTCTTATGGTGCTTTCAAGTCTCAAATAATTCTAGGAACAAATCTAGACCTTAGTACTTGGCTTTAGGAGGGTTTATGGCACCAATATGTACCATTTTATGGAGTTTACGGCCTTGGAACCTTCTGGGCCGTAAACTCCCTCACACATGAGGTTCTTAGATTTTTAACTAGTCCAAAACTCATCTAGGTACTTGCCTAAAAAGTCTCATGGCCTAAGGAAGTGTCTAGGGTGTCCTTTGACCCCATTAAAGGAGTTTACGGCCCAAGAAATACTCTTGGCCGTAAACTCTCCAACACTTATGCTTTTCTTAAGTTTTCTAGGTTTTAAACATTTAGGAGTACTTGCCAAAATAAGGTCTAAGCCTTAGGGAAAGTTTGAAGGCATTTTGGAACCTAAAACATGGAGTTTACGGCCTAAGGAGCTACTTGGCCGTAAACTCCCATCTAACCATGATTTCTAATGGTTTTGTTGGTATAAGGCATGAGTATAAGGCTTCTAGGTTTTTGTTCTAAGGCTAAAGGATCACTAGGCACTCATTTGTGCCCTTTACTTGGAGTTTACGGCCCAAGAGGTGGTTCCTTGGCCGTAAACTCCTCAAACTACTTGCTTTTGATGTGCTTCTAGCTTCATATGATCATACACTAAGTCCTTAGTTAGATGCCTAACACGGAAATGGGACTATGTGGCCTTTAGGCTTGATTTTGGAGTTTACTCCCCAAGAACGTTCTTGGGCGGTAAACTCCCGGATCTTGTGTTTTGGACATGTAAACAATGTTATAAAGAATATAACAAGTATTAAAACACATTTAGGGAAGTAGACTCACAATCTGGGATGAAAAGCCGAAGATCCGTGAGAGAGTATTTGGCTTTTCTCTAATTGGAAATCAAATAATGAACCAATTTGGTTCAGAATTCTATTTATAGTCCAGAGATTTTTGGCAGAAAATATTTCTATTCTCGGAATGGATTCTAATGACCTAGAGTAATGGATTTACAGTGTTGCACAAAATCCTAGTGCAACCACTCTCCTAATAACTCCTTAGGTGTAAAACCCTAAAACTGCCAAACTTATTCCAAAAGTTTGAATTCTCACTGAAATTGCTCTACTTCTATTGGATTGATGTGGTTTGATTTGAATGGAAAATTTCGGGTTGTCACACTGGTACGGCTCCGATAGCCAAGGCACCATATCGGTTGGCTCCTCCTGAGATGCAGGAGTTGTCTACATAGCTGCAGGAGCAGTTAGACAAGGGATTCATTAGACCCAGTAGCTCTTCCTGGGGAGCCCTAATTCTATTTGTGAGAAAGAAGGATGGGTCGCATCGGATGTGTATAGATTACCGGGAGCTGAACAAGGTAACGGTGAAGAACCGTTACCCACTCCCGAGGATTGATGACCTCTTTAACCAACTACAGGGAGCATCTTGGTTCTCCAAGATTGATCTATGTTCAGGATATCATCAAATGAGGGTCAGAGAGGAGGATGTACAGAAGATTGTGTTCCAGACGCGCTATGGCCACTACGAGTTTGTGATGATGCCCTTTGGGCTCACTGATGCTCCTTCCGCGTTCTTGGACCTCATGAAACCCGTGTGTAGACCGATGTTAGACCGGTCTGTGATAGTGTTTATTGATGATATCTTGGTTTACTCCAAGACGCAGGAGGAGCACGAGGAGCATCTGCGAGAGATTCTGAAGACTTTGAGGAAGGAGAACTTGTATGCTAAGTTCTCTAAGTGTGAGTTCTGGTTGCGCGAGGTTCAGTTCCTTGGGCATCTCGTCAACCAGAACGGGATCTCAGTGGACCCAGCCAAAGTGGAGGCCATGATGAGATGGGAGGTTCCAAAGTCTCCATCCGAGATTTGGAGTCTCCTAGGATTAGCCGGCTACTATCGGAGATTCATCCAGGATTTCTCCAAGATAGTCGTACCCCTGACTAGGCTAACAATGAAGGTCGTGGTCTTTCGTTAGTGGCCTGAGCAGCAGGCCGTGTTTGAGAAACTGAGACAGAGATTGTGCGAGGCACCAATCTTAGCCCTTCTAGAGGGCATACAGGATTTTGTTGTGTACTACGATGCATCCATCTCAGGTTTGGGCGCAATATTGATGCAGAGAGGGCATGTCATCGCCTAGGCGTCGAGGCAGCTGAAGCCTCACAAGGCGAACTACCCGGCGCATGATTTGGAGTTGGGGGTTGTTGTATTCGCCCTCAAGATTTGGCGTCATTACCTCTATGGGGTTCGTTGTACCATCTACACGGACCATAAGAGTTTAAGGTACCTCATGGATAAGTCGAATCTAAACATGAGGCAGCATCGGTGGATGGACGTGGTAAAGGATTATGATTGTGAGATCCTTTATCACCCGGGTAAGGCCAATGTGGTGGCCGACGCGCTTAGCCGCAAGGCAACGTCGATCAGGGATATCTGCCTAAGGATGACAGTGGTGACTCCGCTGTTGGAGCGGATTCGGGAGGCCCAGCAGGAGGCCATGAAGGAGGAACATCGGAAGAGCGAGCGGATCGTGGGGTAGGTTTCCTCCTTCGACTATGACAGCCGAGGATTACTGACACTACACTGTAGGGTGTGGGTGCCATACCACGGGGGTGTGTGCCAGGTTCTGATGGAGCAGGCGCACAAATCTCGGTTCTCCATTCATCTCGGGGTAACGAACATGTATTGGGATCTTCGTCTGGACTATTGGTGTCCCTGCATGAAGCGGGATGTGGCATGGTTCGTGGAGCGGTGCTTGACCTGCAGGAAGGTCAAGGTTGAGAATCAGAGACCTCAAAGCAAGATGCAGCCGTTGGATATTGCGCTGTGGAAATGGGAAGACATCACGATGGATTTGATCACCAAGCTTCCCAGGACCGCGCAGGGAGTGGATTCGATCTGGGTCATCGTCGATCGATTAACCAAGAACGCCCATTTTATCCCGATCCAAGAGAGCATCTCGGCCGAGAATTAAGCTGACATCTATATCTGGGAGGTGGTGGCGCGGCACGGTGTGGCAGTTTCTGTGATTTCAGACAGGGATGTGCGGTTCACTTCCAGGTTTTGGAGGAAGTTTCATGACGAGCTGGGTACTCGTCTGCATTTTAGCACCGCCTTTCACCTGCAGACGGATGGTTATTGCGATCGGACCATTCAGACCCTGGAGGATATGCTGTGAGCATGCGTATTAGACTTCGGAGGTAGTTGTGATACCTATCTTCCACTGGTAGAGTTCTCCTATAACAATAGTTATCATGTGACCATTGATCGTCCTCCTTTCGAGATGCTTTATGGGAGGAAGTGTAGGACCCCGATATGTTGGGGCGAGTTTGGCCAGAGGGTAATGGGGAGCATTGAGGTAGTGCTCAAGACGACAGAGAAGATTCAGCAGGTCCAAAGCAGGCTTCAGAATGATCAGAGTCGGCAGAAAAGCTAAGCTGATAAGCGCCGATCAGACCTGGAGTTCCAGGTCGGGGATATGGTTCTCCTGAAGGTTTCTCCATGGAAAGGCGTTATCCGATTCAGGAAGTGGGGCAAGTTGGGCCCTAGGTACATTGGACCGTTCAGGGTTATAGCCCGGGTGGGCAAGGTAGTGTATAGGCTGGATTTGCCAGCTGAACTTAGTCAGATACATAACATTTTCCATGTTTCCCAGCTGCGAAAGTGCCTAGTGGACGCCTCAGCAGTGGTACCCTTGGAGGACATTTAGGTTGATGTCAGCTTGAACTACATTGAGCGACCGGTGGCAATCCTCGACCAGAAGTCGAGGGATTTGAGGAACAAAAGAGTGGAACTCGTGAAGATACAATGGCAGCACTGGAAGGGGTCGGAGTGGACTTGGGAGCCGGCGGACGAGATGATGGAGCATTACCCCGAGCTGTTTCAGGGTCGAGCAGCAGACTTCGAGGACGAAGTCTAAAATAAGTGTCACTACAAGAAAACAGCCCTTTAATCACGCGCAAACAATGGCACTCGTTGATAGACGACGCGCATTTGTAAGTGCCCTAAAAGATAATGTCAGTTTTGCAAAATTTGAAGGATAGAGGGCACGCATTTGTGCGCACCCTAAAATTAGTGTCAGAAAAGAGAAAAAAAGAAATGCGGAGGGCGCCTTTCATAAAATGTGCATCATGTAAATGTGTCGCTTTATAATTTTAAGTGAAACACGCGTTTTAGGCGGGAAATGAAATCGACGAAAATTACCCCCGCCTATTGAATCTCAAAAATTAATCCCCCCCCCCCCCCCCCCGCGCTTCTTATACTTAGCAAGAAAAAGCCCTAGGTCCCTTATCTTCATCTTCAGTATCATCAAACATCTCGTTCATCGGATCTCTACTCGATCTCCTTCTTATCAGTATCATCAAACATCTCGTTCATCCTCTGCATTATTTCCATCGTTCTTCCCTCTCCTCACTGATCAATACCCAAAAAACCCTAATATCATAACCACTCCTCTTTTCTCGCACAACAAAATCCCAAAACATCACCAAATACTAAATTCCACAAAATCGTTGTGACCATTTTAGCTAGGGCTTTTTTCAAGTACGAAAACACTCTCGCATCTCTCTTAGCTTTGAAACAATGGATGATTTACCTTGCTTCGCCTTTGGTCACTTCTCCTCCGGCGACGTCAGGCCTTCCTCATTACAGATCGACCAACGATAAGCTAATACTTATAACAGAATCGTTTCACTCTCAATTGGGTGTGCGAGTCCTCCATCGCACTGATGACTACGAATGTGACTCTTCCACCACACATGTGATTGCGTCCCGTCTCACCTCCCTGGCCGCTACCTTAATAGGTTTATTTTTTCAATTAGAATTTTCTTTTCATATAGAAATCGATTTCGTCCCCTCCCCAGCTCTTCCTCTCTTCACTAAAATCGTTGTTCATATATCCACTAAAATCTTCACGATTTCTTTAATTTCACTCCAAGGGTTATTTGATAGCTCTTGTATGGTTTATTCCCTATACTGAATCGAGAGTCAAAACCATTGTGGTGGTTGTGGCGGAATCAAAGTGAGGGATTGAACCATTGTAGCAGAGAGATCTTGAAACTTTTGATTAATACTTCTCAAGTCGTCTCCAAGGTAATGTGAACCTCTTGATACTTCTCATGTTGACTCTTTTTTTTCGTATAGCTATCGTCTTTTAAAATTAGGGCTTTTGTTTGAATCATTTCATTGAACGACAGGTGAATCAGACCGTCTTCTCATTTTATTTGACATTGCAGAACAGTGCGTTGAATTTCTTTGTCATGTCCAATTTATCTCGACTAGATCTCAAGCAGGTTTCGATGTTCATCTCTATTGATGCTCTAACTTTTTTCCTTCAATGGAACTGTGGATTTTTATAAACCCTAGCTTCTACATAAACCCCTCTTTTAACCGAGCTTGGAAAGACCACGTGGCTTTCCACATTTAAGAGTTCTTCCTGAAGATGTATTATTATTATTATTAAATATTACTCTCTTCATAATAAAATCATGCAAGAAAATGAAATTCCTTTTATTAATTTATGTGTTTCTAATAACAGGGTGTTGCAATGTTTGATATTTCTAATTATGGACGAAGAGTTAATCATCATAGAGATATGCATATGGATATCGATCACCTGTATTATGAGGTATACACATATTGGTTTCTTTTGTTATTCAAATTAGGAAAATGCCCTTTTGTGTATATGCAGGATCTTCTTGCATTAGGTGAGCAGATTGGGAATGCTGGATCGGGGTTATCAGAGGATTTGATTTCAAGTTATTTGAAAACAAGGGTATTTATGTCTTCTAAGTTGGAAGTTGTTTTATCTGCTGATCAAGAACTTAGTTTCTGCACAATTTGTCAGGTAAGGGCAAATTCGTAAAAATTTAGGGAAAGAAAGTCTCATTTCTTGATTTTCTTTAGTAACTCGTCTTTATTCATTAAGTCTAAAGAAAAAACTCTAATTTAGCTTATGGGTTTAAGGGTAAGCGTATGTTTGGTTCGCATGGAATGAAATGATGAAGGAATGGAATCAGTCATTCCATTCCTTCCCTAATTCCATCATACTAATTCAACATATGATTTGTGTTTAACAGATGGAATACAATGATCAAGAAAGAATCGGAATGTTGGATTGCAGTCATGGATACTATGTGGACTGCGTCAAGAAATGGCTAACCGTTAAAAACACATGCCCAAGGGGAAATTACAAAAAGATGGTAGCCGAGGGGAAATTACCGAAAAACACCCTGGCTTGTTGGGATTATGGGAATGATGCTGAGTTGTTCACCATTCCAGATGTACACAGTGTCATGGCCAAGAATGCACAAGAAGAACTATTGCAGTGGTATGCTGAAAATGCCAAAAATAACCCTATGATTATACATGTAGATGAAACGTGTGCAGCTGGTATTATACAAGCAATTGGTCATTTTAAGCTTGGACCAAACACATCACCCAGAGACTTACCCTTACCTGAACTTTTCAAGTTGGACGATTTTGACCCTGCATATGAAGTTGTCAAGTTTTACTTGTTTCTGGAGAGCTGGTTTCGTGGTGATATTGAGAATCCTGAACAATATTTGGAGAATTTGAAAGTAGTTTGTGTACGTTGAGCAACTTCACTTTTTCTCTTATTTTATTTATTTATTTATTGGTATTGGTATTCTTACTCCATTCATGTTTTTTGTGGTATCATTTTTATGCAGTCTTCATCTGGTTCTTATTTTAGTCCATTTGGTGTTGAGCAATCGCTTCATGAAGTGATTGGTAAGCTAGAAGAATGCTATGGGGAGAAAAAAGGAACAAAAATTCGAATTTGGGTTGATCAAGTTTTCCCTTCTCGGCTTGATTCAAACACATGGCTGGTGAAGTTCAAGAAGTTGGAGAAATCTGGTGTCATCTTTATCTTGGATTCTTCATTTTTACACTCAGACAATAAAAAATGAAACATCATCATGGTTTTCTTTTTTTTTAGGTGAAGAGAAAATGTGTTGCTTTACCACAGTTATATTGAGTTCAAAGGTAACATTTTTTGATACAATAATTATTGTGATGAAGTGTGGCAATGTTAAATGTTTGTTGTTGGTTGCAGGATGTGAAACTTTCACAAGGGTTGACTTGGGTGCATGTGCACCAAACATGGATGGATGGATCAACGACTGATAACAAAAATTGGTTTCTTTAAGGTTTTATGCCTCTCCCGCCTTTGACCTATCTTAGATATATATGTTTATCTTTTAAAATAAATGTAGTAAGTTGAATATTTTATTAACAAGGAATGGTTGTCTAGGCCATAAATACCAAATAATATGATTTCTTCCTTTTTCATGTTCATGCCATGGTAACATAGTCTCTTACAAGTTTTAATGTTTATTTAGTATTTCATAAGAAAAATGATCAGTTATAACAATATATTCGTCTAGACCTTGAGTTCCGAGATAACATAGTAAAACATCGTTTTTGTAACAAATAAATAAATAAATAAAAAACAACCATTTACAATTTACGCCAACTTTTATACTAGTGAATTGTATAATATCATGTTTGCCATCATCATTTTTTATGTATAGGCATAACAAGTGGTGTTGAATTTGAATAACGTTACTTTAAAATCAATGTTAAACAACAATACATATTAAATTGGAGATAGCTATACAATAATACATACATAGTAGTCTAACAATTCCATTCTTTCTTACCTTCTATCTAGCATTTTAGCCACGTTTCTTCTTTGTTGCAACTTTCAGTGTTCATTATTGATTTATTATTATTATTATTTTAATTATTCAGATTGATCTGCTAGCTGAGATTAGTCGGTCACCTCGCATTCTTTCGGAAGTTGATGCAGCTATGAAAACTAAGCGAATTAAAAATGATGTGGACAAGTATCTAAAGGTACTTTAAAACTAAAACAAACTATAAACAATTCTCATTCATTTCAAACTATAAACAAGTATCTAAAGGTACCCTTGTTTTGTTATACTTGTACAGAGAAGGCCACAAGGGACTTCGTTTCTGTCTAAACTAAAGCAGAAACTTCTTCTTTCACCAAGTGAGGCAGCAATGGTAGGAACATGATACAATGTGCCATTAATGAATTCCCTTGTCCTTTATGATGGAATGCAGGTGTTTTTTTCGTTAATATAAAATTTTTTAAATTCTTAAATAGTTGTTGGTGTAAAGAATTATGATAAGAATTGCATTGAATGTTGAGGCAGGCAATCCAACAGTTGCAGGCAAGAACGCCACACGGACAATCCATGGCGAGCAATGCTTCGCTGGCGATCTTCTTGGTGGGAACTTGAGACAGAAGGGCACTACCTCTTTTTGAAAGCAGTTGCAAATCAGTTGAGCTATCCCAACAACCATACACATTACTTCTCCTTCATCCTTCTCTACTTGTTCTCAGAATCAAATCAGGTCTGCTACCTCACTTTCAATAATAATGATAATAATAATAATAATAATAATAATAATAATAATAATAATAATAATAATAATAATAATAATAAAATGCAGGAGGCGGTCCAGGAGCAGATAACGAGAGTCCTTTTGGAGCGGTTGATAGTTAACAAGCCACACCCTTGGGGGCTTCTAATCACCTTCATTGAGTTTATCAAGGTAGTTATCAAAAACATTAAGTGTAATATAATATAATATAATATAATACATAGTGGTTGTTGATTTGTTTTTATATTAATGATTAATGATTAATGATGATGTGGCAGAAGCTTTGGAGGTAGTTAGTGTTCTTTTTATAACTTTATGTTACTTTTTTTGCATGTAGGTTACTTTTTGTTCAGGGGTATTATTGTAAATAGGTACTTGGAGATGTGATAGGGTCTCTAGCTGGGGTGATTCTTGTGGATTTTGGATACGATAAGAAGTAGAAACAAGAAGGTGTTCCTTAATAGTAGTCATTGAAGGTGATTTTGGTTCTTGAAACGAGACTCAAGATATCATATTTTGGCCTGGCTAGAAGCTTTGGAGGAAACGACACTCAAGCAAAAGTAAACACACAGAGAGTTGTTGGCACATAGTAAGCTAGAGGATGCAATTGTATATAAATGAGTTCATTTTTTTATAACATTTACTCACTTTTGGAATAATTATTTGTATTTGACATATTAGTGAAATGAATTATCTTTGTTATTTATGGTATTTTATTTTGTATTATGAGATTTTTAATGTATTATTTAATTTGAAAATTAGTAAATCTATAAATAATATTTTTTTAAACATTGAAAATTATGATACGCAAAAATGTGTGTCGTCTTAATTTATGACATGGCCTTTCTTGACAGGGGCTTTCTTAATATGCATTGCATGTCATTAACACGCGCGTGGTAAGGTTCCGACATGCGGATGTGTGTTGTCTTCCTTTATGACAGGGCCTTCCTTGATACGCATTACGTGTCGTAAACGCGCGTCGTAATTGCGCGTCGTAAATGCACGTCGTCCTTCCTTGACGCGCATTTGCGCGTCGTCTGAGCCTTTTACGACGCGCAATGAGCATCGTAAAAGGCTGTTTTTCTAGTAGTGTGGGGGAGATTTGTAGCACATGGTTCTTTAAAATGTTTTGCATTTTGGCCTTCGACTCGGCGAGTTGAAGGAACAACTCGCCGAGTAGAAGCGGGATGAGACGCGGGGTTTAAGTAGTGGACTCGACGAGTCAGGTCCCGGACTCGGCGAGTAGGCCCTGTGTGGACAAAAACCCTAACCTAAGGGTTTGCACCCTATATAAACACCTTAACTCGGACTCCTTCGTCCCATTTGCTCCCAAAAGACCCGCATAGCAAACCCTAGCCGTTATTGAAGCAATCTAAGACATTTGGAGTGATTTTGGTGCTTTTGTGATCCAAGGAAGGAAGGAAAAGCTTGAAGGATCAAGAGGAGGCTAGAAGGATCCGATTTTGAGCATCATTTGCATTCTACAGAAGGTATAAAGTCTATACCTTGTTTTTTCTTTTGATAGATCCCATTTTGTGGAGTTCTAGGGCTTTTCTAAGCCATTTTGGTCACCAAACATGATTGCAAGCATGGTTAAGGGTTGATGTTTCAGATCTAGGTCTTTAGAGGGGTTACAAGGCAGAAAGGAGTGGCTCTTGCACTCAAAGAAGACCCCATGCATTGAAAGAGCTTGTTTTAGGACCTTTTGAGCTCAAAGTCCCATGCAAGCATGTAAAGGTTGTAACTTTACGTGCTAGATCGATTGTAGAAGCAGAGATATATCTTTTGATCAAGGGTTGTACATCAGAAATCGAAGATTTAGTGAGAGGATGTGACCGACTCGACGAGTTCATTCTTGGACTCGGCGAGTCCAAGGTTTCTATCCCATATCAGTTGAGGGTCAAAAGGACCCAGTTGAGTGTGGAAAGGTTTTAGGTGGTCCCGGGGAGTGACCCAACGTTCTGGACTAAGCGATTGTTCTGGAAATTCACGGGACTCGGCGAGTGCATGAACAGACTCGGCGAGCCCAAGGCAATCTTCTTAAGGAAGAAGATGAACTCGACGAGTTGTTCATACAACTCGGTGAGTCAAGGACAGGACCTGAGTATCAGTTGAAGTTGAACTCGACGAGTTTTTCATACAACTCGGCGAGTCAGATGAAGATTCAGTCGATGTTCAATTAGAAGGAAAACTCGTCGAGTTATCGCCTAATTCGACGAGTAGAGACGGGTATAAGGACAAATGGAAGGATAAGGACTCGACGAGTTGGCGAACCAACTCGGTGAGTCAGGTCAACTGGAAGTTGACTTTGACTTTGACTTGGTTAGGGGTAAAATGGTCATTTTACCCTAAGAACAGTTAGCAGTGTATGACTAAGTGTTTTGTGGGAATTATAGCTGGAGGATTCCGGAGCAGCAACGGTAGCAGTCAGAGGATTCCCGCACAGATCAACAGCTACTACGAGGTGAGTTACCTTCCAGTAGTGGTGGGTCTACGACCATAATGCCGACCCACCAATAGGAGTTGTATGTTAGATGATTGTCTTTGTGATATCATCTAGTTTTGCTACTACTTGATATGTTATATGCTGGCATGATATGTTAAATGTGATAGTAGTAGAGTTCGGTTGTTAGGACCGAAGGGTAGGTCAGAGACCCCAGATATGTCTGACAGTATGTGATGATATGTTTATATGTTGGCATGATATTTTATATGTGATAGTGGTAGTAGGAGGGGAATAGTCCCCAAGTTCGGCTGTTAGGACCAAAGGGTAGTTCGGACACCCCAGATATGTCTGATACTATGTTTATGTTATGATATATGTGATAGCAGCAGTAGGGGTGGATTAGTCCCCGAGGGTCGGTTGTTAGGACCGACGGGTAGGTCAGCCCCCCAGAATGGCTTGACATGGGTAGGTAAGCACGCCAGAATGGCTTGACACGGGTAGGTCTGATGTTTTCTATGTGTGCATGCAACCTTAGAATTGGATCTATGTTTTCACTATTAGATACACAACATTATGAACACATAATGAAACCCTAATGTGGCCTACAATTATCGAAATTCACCAAGAAGGTTAGATCACATACCTCTTGTTATTATATTGCAATAACAACTTAAATCTTCAAACCCTAAGTCTTGAAAGCAAGTACCACAAGTGTAGTACCTCTAATGGCTTACAAACACCAAGAGCAAATGGAGAGGTAATAGAGAGAGGGAAGAGGTGTGAAATCCATCCCTAGGAACCCTAGACAAGGCATGGACGAATTTCATTAGCTAAGGGGTGTTTATATAGGTGTAGGGATTAGGGTTTCAGTCCTTATCCTTTATCTTGTTGCTTGTCCACCAAGCAACCCATAAGATAAGCCTTGAATCCATATCATGGACGAATTCTAAGGCCTTATCACCTTCAATTCGTCCAACCTATCCATGGGGCAACCAAAGCCCTAATTTGCAACTATCACATAATTACAATTCAACCCCTCTAGTTTAATTAATTACACTTTATCACAAAATTAAGTCTTAATTAATTATTGACCAATATTAATTAAACAAATATGATTTCTCCTTTAATATATTATTCTTATAACATATTAATAAATCATAATAAGCTCTCTCTCTATTTATTTCTCTAGTCAAGTTGCTAGGGGTGAGCAAAAACCGAACCGCAAACCAAAAAAATCGAAAAAACCGCATAAACCGAAACCGAAATGAAAACCGATGGTGCGGTTTTTAGTTTTGCAAAAACCGAAAATACTCGGTGCGGTGCGGTTTCTAGTCTCACAAAAACCGCAAAAAACCGAACCGCACCATATATATATATATATATATATATATATATATATATATATATATATATATATATATATATATATATATATATATTGATATTTGTAAGAACCAAGAACTTATGACAATTAAAATTTCTATAAATATAAATATCTATCTTATCTATCGGATGATGATTGTATATTTTTAAGCATACATTCAGTGATATTTACAATAACAAATAATGTTTATGACATTTTTTAACATTTAAATGTGAAGAGTACTATTGATGATAGTATCATTTTTATGAATACATTAATATTATTGCATTTACATGTGAAACAAATATTATATTAAATTTGTATTATGTTCAAGCATTAGAAATATGTTAAATGAGTGGTTATGTAATTTGATTTCAAACCAAGAGGTGGTGGTATCGGTTTATCTCCAAAAAATGATTAACACTCCTCATCTGAGTCAAAGTAACTCGCCGAGTTACTTGAGTTTTAGTAAAAATGTGAAATGATGTAACGCCTGTGTTTGGGCTTGCCATTTTTAGCAATGTAATAGTCTAGGTTAACCTTTGTAACCCGTTTTGAAATAATAAGAATGTATTATTTGAGTATTATGTGTTTTGTGCTTAATTGCTTAATTATGTGGTTTGATTAATTAAGAATAAAACTAAGCGTCAAAATTTAAGTGTAAAATAAACTTAATATCTTTGGTTAATGTTGTAGTAGTTGAAACGAGGTTTCCGAATATA
The DNA here is from genome assembly GCF_051521515.1 of Lactuca serriola. Classification (NCBI taxonomy): domain Eukaryota; kingdom Viridiplantae; phylum Streptophyta; class Magnoliopsida; order Asterales; family Asteraceae; genus Lactuca; species Lactuca serriola. The sequence continues at coordinate 142,791,347 of NC_136408.1, read as the reverse complement.
TATAGAACGCCCAAATCTGACTTCGTATGAGGAAGTTATGATTTATCGAAGTTTCGACTTAGCGGTATGCAGCCTGAAATACTCGATTTGAGATCGAGCGGTTTTTAGCCGAAGCATTCTAAACGAGGATCGAAGGTCTCGTTGTTGGTATCGAAGCGATAAAAAGTTAGGCGGGAACGGACGTCAAACGAAGAAGTTATGAATTTATAACGAAGTTTTTCTATCGCGGCCTATTAAAAATAAATAATAAAAATAAATTTAAAATTAGCCGACGGAGTCTACACGAAAGTTGTAGAGCGTAGTTTCACCTTCGCGTGGATATAAAGAACGTCGAAAACGGAGTTCGTATGAAGAAGATATGAATTTCCGAAGTTCGATAAATAAATTGTATTTATTTTTAATTGAAAAATCCGGCATTATCCGAAGGGGGAGTCACCAGTCCGATCCGACGTACGCTCCGCGTACACGAGTACTCCCCGCATACTCCGAAGAGTGTCGAAACTTCGGATGACGCATGCAGTGACGACTTTGGAGGCCAGTACGCCCCACGTACTCCGAGGCTCCAGCCTCCTATAAATAGGATGCGAGGGCAGCCGGCTATTTTGCTAATTTTCTCTCTTCTCTCTCTCTCTCTCTCTCGTTTTGCATCGTTTTGCATGCCCGAAATACCCCGAAGCCCCGGTATTATTCTCGAGCCCCGAGGCAAGTCCCGAGATCCCGAAGATCCCGAGAAGTGCGGTTCCCGAGTCGAAGCTCTGCCCGCGAGAAGTTCGATTTTTGTAGAGATCTTCTAGATCTGCTGAGGATTACTACTTCTGCAAGTCGTAATGTTGTCCGATCATCTTCTGATCAAGTGAGTGTATACTACCTTTCATAAACACGATAGTAATACAAGTATGGTTCGAGTGTATTAGGTATATTGTTGTTTATATGTGTGAGTGTGTAGTTACTTTCTTCTAACGCATGATTATGAAGTATATTATACGAAATACGTGTTGTGTGTAGAATTTGTTGTTATGTGTGTGAATGTATGTTCACCCTCTTCCATCTCATAGATCTGAATTGCTTTCAATGAAATACGTGTTACGTGGGTATGCCTCATCTGTTATGTGGAATATATATTGAATGAAAATGATATACAGGTTTCAACGGAGTATGGATAACGACCACGGACTCTTTCTATACAGTCCAGTGGAACGCTAGCAGGTTCATAACCTGTAGGTGTTGTGAACGATGTGTTCACCGGTGTACTCTATCCCCCTCATGGTTGCCTTTAGGATATCAATTGTTGAGGAAACCCCTTAGCAGTGATGTCCGTCCCGATGAAAATCCTAGATTAGGTCCCTTGAGATAGATGTTATTTTAGGGACGTAAAGTGAGGATAACGGGAATGGGTAATCGGGATAGTGATTGGTTGGTGAAATTAAATATAATTTATTTATTGTGGGTTGAAAACCCTATATGCTCACCAGGCTCCCAAGCCTGACCCACTCAGTTTTATTTGTATTACAGGTAGTGACGCGAGGGCATAAGATGGTTGAATCATCAAGTTGTTTTGTTTACAAGTCTGTATATGTACATATTTGTTGAATGACTTGTAATGTTATCGTTTATGCTTTATGGTCTGTATCGGAACATGACATCCCGAGTTTTTATTATATAATGAAAATGCATCTCTTGATGAAATGCTTTAATAAATATTATTTTATCATGTTTTGTTTTGGTAACAAATTCCGCAACTCTTTCAAATCAAAAAGATTTACTCTGAAATTATTTAAAAGCATAAATGAAAATCGGTCTTTTCTGGCCGAGATTTTGGGGATGTCAGAAATGAAAACCAAAAAAAAGAACTAACAAAAAACCGCAAAACAAAACCGAACCGTAAAAAGCCGAAAAAACCGAACCGCATAAAAACCGAACGGTGCGGTTTCTAAATTTCAAAAAACCGAAGTTGCGGTTTTCGGTTTGGTTTTGGTCAAAAACCGCACCGAACCGCACCATGCTCACCCCTACAAGTTGCTTTGGTGAAGGCAACCCAAAAGGACCATGCACAATCGGGTCAAGTACTTGACAAATATGGTTACGGGCTTAGACACTAATCCAATAGTCTCCCACTTGGATAAGTCTAGTAACCACAAATGCAAGTACAACTCGATTAGGAATCGTAGCTCTCAAAGACGTTGTCGAACTCTGATCTTATCAGTAACCTGTCCTTTAGATAAGGGATCATATATTCGTCCATTATAGATATCGTATAGACTTGAGACATGGATTGAAATCAATCTCTCAGTCTATGTGTTGTTTCCCGATTTCCGATTTACAACGACTGACTAATTGAACAAATCAAATTAGCCCTAGCCCGGCCGAGCATTTACGTTTGTCATCACTAAATCATCGAGGGGCCCACATATATCGCTTTTATCCCACTTTGGGTAAAAGGAACGGATAAACTTCGACTCAATGTTTGCTTGCACTCATTCACCAAATCACACTCAACAATAAGTTTTATAACACCAGTTACTGGTGCGTTTACATATTATCAATGTGTAACCGATTCGCAAGATACAACTCACACATCTCAGTTTCAAGAATACAAGATATTATCGTCTCACCAATTGCTCATGATAAAATCCATGAAGCGATCCAAGTGAGCGTGGGTTTAATCCAATGCTCAAAATCATATTCATAAGCACTCATGAACACTGCAGCAAACCTTTGCTATGTCTAATACACTTTAGACAATCTGCAAACCAATTCATAACAGTCTTCATTCATACCTACTTCCAACATATGAACGACTGTGGACCATTCGAATAATTCAATTATTCTGAAATAATTAATTATTCAGGAAGTCAAAACATGCAAAGTGAAACACAAGAATAATACTAATCCTATATTGTCTCAAACCTTTGAGTATAAATAAAACACCTGTATGTAATCACCAAATTGAGTACTCATTATCCATTGATTAATGTTTCAGATAATCAATTTTATAACTCGAATCATAACCACAATTGTCCCATGCTCCAAGCATGCACACTTTGGTTTCCTATGGTCCATACTTTGTGTAATAGATCAATTGAAAAACTTTTCAAATGAAAGTCGTTTCACAATCCCCAATCCTTATAATTAGTGTAAGAATACAAAATTCTTGCCACCTTTTAGAATATGTCAAATCCTAATATTTTATGCAATGATCCTCTTGTGAAGTCACGACACAAAAATCACAAAGACTCGGCCAACAAAATCACAAGGTACTCTATCAAAAATTGTTAAAGAACAATTCTATAGATGTGATGTCTCTCACTCAAAGTACATTCCTTTGAACATCCTTTTTGCATAAAATTTTCTAATCTAGACATAAATTCTTAATTTCCAACTCCCAATTATGGAAACATTTCCATATTTACCATATGACAACTCATTCTTAATAGAATCTTATCTATTCATAATAATGTCGATATAGTCCATTCCATGCCATACTTCCAACTACTCACAAGCTACCAATTCTCAGCAAACTTTGGATTGTCCTTTGATAATTGTTTAATTATCTTAGTCAAAACCGATTCTTGTGCTTTTTCCCTCTTAATGCGCTAGACATTTGGAAAAATTTTAGAATGGTCAAATATTATAGCACTTGCAATCGATCCTATACCCGAAGCGTATGGGACACGATACGTAATGTCTTACATAAAGATATCATACTCTATCAATCTTCTGCCATAATAATTTATGTGTCATGTTCTTACAAATCGAACTATGAAGAGGGATACCGTAATCATAATCAAAATTTAAGAACACACTATGTATCCTTTGACTAAATTTATTAAAATTTCTCAATCTAAGCTTTATATTTTGAAACGAAGTACTATATTCTCTTCCTTAATTATAGCAAAACAACTTTTCAACCCTTACGACTTTGCAAGTCATGACACTTGTTTTCTATAATTAATATTGCCAACTTGCAATATTTACCATAATAATCATGCTCCCACTTACATGATGATTATTTCTTTATCAGCATAACACTTATGCTCCCACTAGCTTCGACATGTATTCAGAAATCAGCTGAACTTCTAGAAAACAATTTCTTAAGATCATATTTCTAATACTAGATGCTTTGATAAGACTTTATCTAAGCTTCTCAAACTCATACACTTTTCCTTGGACAGCTCATATGTATATGTTTAAACAATTCTAGGACTCATATCAACAAGTCTAAAATGTCCAGACCCATTTGCCATTTCCCACAATTCGAACTATGAAGAGGTATGCCACAATCATCGTTGAATTTGAGAAACCCAAATTACATAATGCTATCTTCAAAATCTCTCTTAGTGAAAGCGTTTCCTCACAACCATTTTCATGAATGAGAGAAACCTTATGACTCTTAGATTTTGTGGTGTATGCATTCCCGTCCATGTGAATTCGTCATAACCATAATCACAAGATAATGTCAGTGACAAATCCAAACTCTTATGGATAGAACTTGTTATTCTTAATTTCTTGCCATCAAGGGTCCCACCATTACTTTCAAGTTATTGAGCAGCCCACCCCTTCATTTCAATGTACTTTCCATTGAACAAGGTGTCTTGCCCCTATACAATCCATTGAGAACTCGTAGAACTCACATGCGTAATTAACTCAATTGGAATGGCACAGAAATAAAATTAGTGTCAACACGATAGGTTGTAAACCTCAAGTCGTGTGCTAGTGATGAATGATAAGGTTTATTCTTGATTTGTTCTTGAAACCTTTCAAGACCATTAAGACACCCACTGACTCCTTGACATATAAGATTCTCTTGTCAAGAAACATTTCTTGACAAACAAATATTCAAGAGTTAGTGTAGCTTTATCAATACAAAACATTTCACATGATTGGTCCTAGTTGGTCTTTGTCTTATCCAAGACATCATAACTTAGCAATTTCAAATGTGCAAGAAAACCTTTTTCTCAAATTCCACATTTGATGAATGTTATAAACCTTGTTAAGACTTGTCACTCAATTCATAATCTTGGAGTATTACTCTAAGACTTGATAATGGAACGAAGTATGATTGACTTCTTGATTTAACCATTTCCACAATTCCCGATTCCTCTTCTTACAAATTATACTAAGACTCACTTATAGGATCAATTGAGATATGGTTCTTAATCATTAAGTCCTATCATAAAACATAATAAAAGGTACTCTCCCTTCTTCTTAGAAGAGAGAAACTTTTTTTTTGCCTACTTGATTCTTCTTATTCGTTTTGCTATTGATTGAAACTCTTTCAATCAACCCAGAATTATACTCAATCTTATAAGTATAACCATATTCACTAACCTTTAGTAAATCATGATGAATATCTTTGTCACTCTTGTGGTAGACTTGATCAACGTACGACCTAGTGTACTCGATCTCCTAGTCCTTCAATTGACACTTTGTCAAGGAATTAGTCCAAATTTCCCAAATATGAAAGTTTCCATTCATCATATAATACTTGTTATACGATTCCAAATTCCCATCCACTTGAAGCTTGGGCGATGAGAAACTCTCCCTATTTGGTAAATTTTTGACACTTCCACAAGTAACTTAATTAAGAATCAAACTCATATTGCTAACAGTAGAAGTACACAAACATCAATTTTTTTTCATATATGCCATTGCAAGGATAAACAAATAAGATAAAATCCAAAATTTATTTTATTCATCAAAACAACGGAAAACATGTCCTTACAATGCAAAACTCAAATGAAAAACTATGTATGTAAATACTCCTAACAAATCTATCATAACTTCCTAAGCTCAAAATCTGATCTTCAAATCCATGCGATCGTAATCCATTTCTTTGTGATCAGACTCATCTTGCTCTTCCATCAAACTTCCTCTCTTTTCTCTAATTCTGCAAAACATGCAAATGTAATCTTATCACATTATGTATAAAGAATAGGAATTTAATGGAGTTAGATAGTGGATTTTGTACCTGAAGCACAACCACACTTCTTGACTCTTAGACTCTTCAGTTCCTTTGGGCAGCTTCGTATCCATTTCCCTTTACCTTGGCAGCAGAAACATGTGGCTTCTCCTAGAACGTCCACGGAAGCATGGTTGGTTGATTTACTCGACAAATATGCTCCATTACTTCGCCAAATCATTTCTGATTTAGCAGCAATAAGCATGTAAGTTAAGCCAATGAGGGTCGCGTCAATGTTCATCATATGATACTCTCTTATGAACTTATCATATGATTCAGGGAGTGACTGAAGAATCCAGTCCACAACTACCTAATTGGGGAAAGACACACCCAACATAATCAACCTATCGATGTGTGAATTCATCCCAAGGACGTGAGCACACACGGGTCTACCATCTTCATTTTGCATTGCCAATAGGGTCTCGGTGATCTTGAACCTTTCAAATCTTCGATCTTGTGGGTCGGGGAGAACAACGGGAGGAGGAGGAGGGAGTGAGATCAAGCTAGTCCACATTGATCCTTCAAATTGGAACAAGCTATCACTTTCAATAGGAACACCTTTTCCTTGGCATTCTGGAAGACCACGGTTAGAATCAGACATCTACATAACGGGAGAAATTTCAAGTTAGTTGATTGAATCCTTAATGAAACACCCAAATGAGACATTAAGGCTAGGATCCAACAACATTATTTACACATTAGAAGAGGGATGCCATAATCCAACATGCAAATAATTCGGAGGTAAGTGAATGACGATTCACTAATTCTTCACCATGAAAAACATAAGGCTTAAGTTTTAAATGTATTAAGAATTCCTAGATTTCCTTTGAGATTCATTGAACTTTTCGATGGCATGTTTAAATCTCGATATGCCCCTCTAGTTTGTGACTGGGATGCCGAGGATCACAAAGTGGGTGTGAATAACCATGCAAATCTACATGGTGCCCTCATTGTTACAGTCACCTATTCGATGTGCCGGTAAACCACACACGCTCCACCGAACTATGACAAACAATGAGTCACCCTTTGTTACCTTTGCTTAGAACCATTTAGTGTGCCGGTTAACCACACGCGCTCCAATGACGTCTTCGCAAGGGCACAAAGTGTAATTTCATGGAATTGCATCAATTCACTTTTGCCTAAAGTAACTAAGATTGGGAATTTTGTAAAAACATTAAGTTACTTTACATAGATTCATTAAACTTATTAATGAAGAGAGGATTTGCCTATTCTACCCGTTCGGCTAACGACCTTCCACCAATCAACGAAGCGGTGGGTAAGAGTGGATACCCATTAAACGGCCATTTTATAGGCCATAACCTTATACCCCCTTATAGATCGGCTTCGTGAATGAGGCCTACTAACGGTAAGACTAGCATTTTAGTTATACATATATAATATTAGACCTTCAATGTTATATATATAGTATAAGGGTATATTTTACACTTTTAAAATACTAGGTGGTTTAATTTTATAAATTACACTTTTAATTTAATTAAATATAAAACACATCATTATGGATTTATTAACTCTCTTTTAATTATACACTTAACTAATTTAATAAAACCATAAGGGTGTAATTTGAACTTTTCAAAATTAGGGTTTTAGAATTTAGACTTTTTCAAAATTAAACCTTTTAATCAAACAATTTAAATTCCAAAACTTGAGGGAAAGTTTTGAAACTTTTCAAAACAATTAGGTTTTAATTTCACTTTAAAATTTTCGAAATTTAATACTATTTAAATTAAAATTTTAAATATTAAAACTCTTGATTTAATAATTATCTTGAATTAACCTATTAATTTAAATTATTCAATCATAAGGGATTATCTAAATCATGAGGATAATTACCATTTATACATGTAAGATATCCTAATCCCTTAAATATCTCTATAGATATCGAAAATAAGGTTAAGATAATCCAAAATCTTTAATTACCATATATAACAATTAAAGGATAATTACAAGATATGGGATAATCCAAATCCCTAAAATTTAGGATCTTATCTTGGGGAGGAGGCCAATTTTGAAAATCAAGGGATTAAGACAAACCCTAGATTTCGAAATTTAAAGGTTTAAGAAAAGGGTTTGAAAATCTTATTCAAACTTTCGCAAATTAGGGTTTGCAAACCCTAATCTCGAAAATCCTAGCCTCATAAGGTTTATTGGCAATAAACCCTAATATGTCAAGTTCATACAATTGAATAATACTAATTGAAAACAAGTTAACCAAAGGCTCTGATACCACTGATGGGTTTAGTACAAACAATCCTATGTGTGCATGCAACCCTAGAATTGGATCTATGTTTTCACTATTAGATACACAGCATTATGAACACATAATGAAACCCTAATGTGGCCTACAATTATCGAAATTCACCAAGAAGGTTAGATCACATATCTCTTGTTGTTATATTGCAATAACAACTTAAATCTTCAAACCCTAAGTCTTGAAAGCAAGTACCACAAGTGTAGTACCTCTAATGGCTTACAAACACCAAGAGCAAATGGAGAGGTAATAGAGAGAGGGAAGAGGTGTGAAATTTGTCCCTAGGAACCCTAGACAAGGCATGGACGAATTTCATTAGCCAAGGGGTGTTTATATAGGTGTAGGGATTAGGGTTTCAGTCCTTATCCTTATCTTGTTGCTTGTCCACCAAGCAACCCATAAGATAAGCCTTGAATCCATATCCGGGACGAATTCTAAGGCCTTATCACCTTAAATTCGTCCAACCTATCCATGGGGCAACCAATGCCCTAATTTGCAACTATCACATAATTACAATTCAGCCCCTCTAGTTTAATTAATTACTCTTGATCACAAAATTAATTCTTAATTAATTATTGACCAATATTAATTAAAAAAATATGATTTCTCATTTAATATATTATTCTTATAACATATTAATAAATCATAATAACCTCTCTCTCTATTTATTTCTCCAGTCAAGTTGCTTTGGTGAAGGCAACCCAAAAGGACCATGAACAATCAGGTCAAGTACTTGACAAATATGGTTACGGGCTTAGACACTAATCCAACAAGGTCGGCACCCCAGAATGGTCGTACGGGTAGGTCGGAACCCCAGAATGGCCGTACCGGGTAGGTCGGGCACCCCAGAATTGCCCGACAGTATGTATGGTATGTGGTTGTATGGTACGTGGTACGATGGGGGAACTCACTAAGATTCGTGCTTACAGTTTACAGTTTTGGTTTCAGGTACCTCTTTAGCGAAGGGGAAGGAGCTGGCACGGTAGTGGCATATCATACGCACACTCTTTGTTTTCCGCACTATGAGTTATTCTGGGATTTGTACTCTGACATTATTATGTTTTTGACGATTCGTTTTTCAGATACGAGACATACTTTTATTAATTGATATGATCAGTTGATATTTTGATACAAATGTTGTGCAAATCACTTAATTAAAAATGAAATTTTTGGTCGTGAAAATTGGGTCGTTACACAATCTCATCATTAGATGGAACAAAAATGAGTTCAATGTTACTATTTACAACATGATCTTTTATGAAATGGTACCTTATATCAATGTGCTTAGTCATTGAGTGCTGAATTGGATTGTGGGAAATCGCAATGGCACTTTGAGAATCACAATAGATAGGAATGATTGAAAGCGGTAACCATAATCCAAGAGTTGAGATTTCATCCACAGAAACTGAGATGTACAGTTGGCAGCAACGATGTATTCGGCTACGGCTGTAGAGAGTGCAATTTAGTTATGTTTATTGGATCACTAACTGACCAAACGACCACCTAAGAATTGATAGCCACCTGAAGTGCTTTTTCTATCAAGTTGAAGACCACCATAGTTTGAGTCTGAGTAGGCTTGAAGTAGGAAGCTCTCATTTGCTGGGTACCAGATTCCGAGACTCTTTGTACCTTTGAGGTATCGGAAAATTTGTTTCACAGCCAAGAGATGAGACTTTTTTGGGTTGACTTGAAATCTGGCACACAAACATGATGTCCGGACGACTTGTTGTGAGATAGAGCAAGGATCCAATCATTGCACGGTACTTCTTTTCATCAACTGAAACACCTAAAAGGTCGGCAAAGATCTTGTGTCCGAAGCCCATGGGTACCTTGGCTGAGGCACAAGTATCCATTTCTTGAGGAGTTCTGAAATGTACTCCTCTTGGTGAATGAAGATTGTTCTGTTAGTTTGTTTGAGTTGGAAGCCAAGAAAGAAGCCTAACTCCCGATTCATGCTCATTTGGAATCAATTGATCATTAGTTTTAGCAAAGTCAGCAACCATGGATGAATCCGTAGATCCAAAAATGACATCGTCCACATAAATTTGTACCAGCATGAGATGTTTACCATTTGATATTCAGAACAAGGTAGGATCTAGAATTCCTCTTTCGAAACTGGAGCGCTTCAGAAAATCGGTGAGGGTATCGTACCATGCCCGAGGAGCCAGCTTGAGTCCGTAGACTGCCTTCCGAAGTTTGTAACAGTAGTTCGGAAAGGAAAGATTAACAAAACCTGGGGGCTGTTGAAGGTATACTTCTTTTTCGAGTTCACCATTAAGAAAAGCACTCTTAACATCCATTTGGTAAACTTTTAAGCCTTTGTGGGCAACATAATCAAGAAAGATTCTGATGGCTTCAAGACGTGCAACAGGAGCAAAGGTCTCATCGTAGTCGAGCCCTTCAATCTGTGTAAATCCTTTTGCCACCAATCTTGCTTTATTTTGGATAATAACTCCTACATCATCAAGCTTGTTGCGAAATACCCATCTCGTACCGACTTGGGATGATTTGGAGGAGGATGCACGAGAGTCCAAACTTCATTTCGGTCAAATCCTGTCAATTCTTCTTGTATGGTTGTAATCCAATCAGCATGCTCTAATACTTCCTTGATGGATTTGGGTTCAACCATGGATATAAATGCTGAGAAATGACATTCATTTTGAGTACTTGTAGCAGAACGAGTCTGTACACCAACATTGGGGTTTCCAATTATTTGGTTCGAAGGATGATCCTTTGTCCAGATATGTAATCTTGGGAGTTCTTGTGTAGCCATCGATCCGATATCAACAGTGGAATTGATTTGCTCCCCCCTGAATGGTTTGATTGTGAGGATGATGCTCCCTCTGAACTTCTGAACCAGAGAGATTGACATCATCTTCCGAAGGGAACTCAAAGAAATGTTCATTTTCATCAATGTTGATAGGATTGGAGTCATCGAAGTCAGCAGTTGCATCTTGGAAGCCATCCACATTTGATTCAAGAGAGGGATGAGCATTCTCCCCCTCAACCTGAGAAGGTTGAAATGGTTCGGAACCAAATACAGAGAGGCTTGGGATCGGACCAGAGACGTTTTGCGAGATAGGAGCTTCCGAAGGAGAGATTGGATTGAGAGTAGGCTGAGTTTGGGATTCCGAATCAAGTGCGGTTTCGGAAGGACCAAAGAGAGTTTCAAAGTCAACTTCAAGAATTGTTTGAGGGTTTGGATATCCTGGCGGAGGAGCATCGGACTCCATAATGTGAGTTATAATATGGGTTGGGCTAGAATTTCAAATGAAGTTGTCATCGAAAGTAATGTCAAAGCTTTCTTTCTATACACAAGTTCTCCGGTTAAGAAATCTGTAATCTTTTGATTTTGAGGAATATCCAAGGAAGATGGCTTCATCAACTTTAGGTTGGAACTTGGTAAGCCGATCACGGTTGTTCTTGATGAAGCATATGCATCCGAAAACATGTAAAAATGAGATTGTTGGCTTCCGGTCATTCATTGCTTCGTACGGTGTCATGTTGAGGCGTCGATTGATGATACTCCGATTTTGAGTAAGTCAGGCAGTAGATACAGCTTTCGTCCAAAGGTAGAGCGGTAGATTTGCGAAGTTCAGCATAGATCGAGCAGCTTAAACAAGAGTTCTATTGCGTCTTTTGACTACACCGTTTTGTTGTGGTGTATAAGGAGCTAAGAAGTTGTGGTCGATTCCTTTCTCAAAAAGAAATTTCTCAATGGTGGAATTAGTGAATTCCGATCCATTGTCACTTCAGATTCTCCTAACTGGGAGTTTGATAAGGACTTCTATTCCTTTCATAAAGTTTATGAGCTCTGAGGCTGTTTCGGATTTCAACCTTAAGAAGAAGACCCAAGTGAGCCTTGTGAAATCATCAACAATCACAAGAATGTATTTCTTGTGATGAAGACTTTCTACAGTGGAAGGTCTACAAAGATCAATGTGTAAAAGTTCCAATGGTTCCGAAATGGATTTTTTGATGATAACAGGATGACCCTTCCTCGATTGCTTACCACATTCACAAGCAGCACACAAATGATCAATTTCAAATTTGAGAAGATGTAAACCTCTCACCATTTCCCCGGATACAAGATCATTCATGTACCGATAGTTTAGATGAGTGAGCCTTCGGTGCCATAACCAACTGATGTCAGGAACGACTTTGGTGAGAAGGCAGAGTTGCGGTTTGCTAATAATCATTTTGATGTCGAGCGGACACACGTTCTTGTTGCGAAGCGATTTGATTAAGCATTCTTTCCAGTCTTCGGTCATTACATAGCTGTAGTTTTTGCAAAATTCCACACGTCGATTTGAATCAGTAAGCTGAGCAACACTTATCAAATTATGTTTCAGATCAGCTACATAAGCCACATTTAAAATAGAGAAGTTTCCATTGGTGAGAATTCCATAACCACGAATTTGGGAGTTGGAGTTGTTGCCATATGTCACATAACCAGCATTTGGAGAAAGCTTTAGATCTCGCACAAAGTCTTTCTGCTCGTCATGTGCATGGAGCAAGCACCATCAATATACTATATTGTTTCTTGCTCCGAAGCACAAAGTGCCTGCAAAATTAATGAGTAACATAGTTTTTAGGCTCCGAATTAGACCTTGGGACGTAGGCATGGACTTTGGACTTTGATTGTGACTTAGGAACAATCTTGTGTTTCTGGGTGGTATTTTTCGAATTCTTTGGAAACAGACAGAAAGCTAATGTCTTTTCATCTATCCAGTAGTCATAGTCAATGACTTGGGGTTTCCGAACAGTCTTCTTCGGACCTTTGACTTCTGAAGTGTTAGAAACAGTTGTATCCTTCAAAATTGTTGTTTCATCAATAAGAGATTTAACTTTCCACACAAGATTTTTTTTGAATATTTTGAAAAATTCATTTTCTTTGCATTTGTGGATTTGTTTGATGATACATTGGTTTTTGAAAGATTGGGTTTAAAAATTATGCCATCATATTTAGCAATAAAAACAGCTGAAACAGTCCGAGGAGATGTGTTTTTGACGGTCATGGCATTTACACAAGATTGAGGTTGAGTAGAACTGACTACGTTCTTGGGTTGTACATGACTAAGAGATTCAGAAGGTCTTTTAGGATCTTAGTGGGAGCAAAGGAGTTTTGATGGGTTGATGCATGAGAATTCTGGGATACATTCGGTTTGGAGTTTTCAATGAACTTGGAATTTTTTTCTAGTCTTAACTTCCTTCTTATGTGCATTTCGAGCTTCTACTTTGGGATATACAATATCCTTCGTATTCAACATTGGTTTTCTCTTAGAGTGAGACGGGGATTTTGAAGTTTGTCCTATTGATGGATTACTAAACTCAGGAGTAATAGGAACCAATTTCGTTTTTGAGACTACTAAGGAGTCAGATTCACAAGAATCAAAAGAGACACAACTTGATTTTTCAACTTTATCATCTAAGGATACCTATACAAACTCAGAGGTATCAGTTTCAGTTGTCACCTGAATGATTTCTTCAACCACACAGTTGTTCATATGATTATTCCTAGGCACGTGTAAGGCCACCTACACTATTTGCGATTTGCATTGAAATCATTTCCTGAGGATTAGAAGCAACCATTGAAGTTAAGATATCTTCAAGCTAAAGTGGTATATAGAAGAACTTTTATCCTTATCACTGAAATGGTTAAAATACCAAGGTAATTTCAAACCAACTATAATATGATCTTATGGATTCAAAGGACAACCACTCAAGCTCTGATACGAATTGACAGAAGAAAATAGATCTGATGCGCAGGGACAAGGTTTGAAAACTCAAACCTTGAGTGAATGCTTAAGATCAATGTATGCTTCCTAATAAATTTTCAAGTCAAGCCTGGAAAGAGCAGTCAAGTCTTAGATAATATATTCAACAAATGATCAAGTCATAAATGAAGTATGAGAATAAATCATCAAGGTAAAGCTAATAAATAAAGAACAAGAAAAATGTTTGAGAGAAGTTTGAAATAACTTGGTAAATGCCAAAAGTTGAGTGAATGATCCCCTTTTTTACTTTGCATTGAAAGATCTTATAAATAGGATTGAAGGTTACAACGAATTAACTAGAAAGCTTACATAGGACTGGACAATAGAAATGTTTCTGACATTCTCATTGTCTAATATTACAAAAGACTAAGTCCTATGAAAAGTTACATCAATACAAAGACAAACTTAATAAATGCACCAAGACAAAAAAAATCGTGACTCCGGATCAGCATCCATTCCTAACATGAGAGCTATTCCGAAATGTCTTCAGCTTCTCATCTTCTTCACTTCTGGTTCGGACAGACTCCAGACCACTCTTCACATTTGACTCCGACCATTTATTTCGGAACACATGTACTTCGGAATTCAGAATTAGGATTGCTAGAGGTTCAATTTCATGTTCCAACAGAAGATACAAGAAATGTACAACCCATGACGAACACAACCTTCATTGAAGCGGTGATTGGTGTCGAGAAGAGAGATGAAGTAAAAGTTAAAATCCCAGAAGGAATTAGAAACAAAGGTAGTAAGCCGGTCAAGAAAAGGATGATAGGAGATACAGAGATGGCGTTTTTGAAGGCTAAAAAGGGTTCGAGAAATTGTGGACGATGTGGGGGAGTATGTTGATCATAATGCTCGCACTTGCAAGAAAAAAGCAAATGATTCTGCTTCTAAATAGTTTAGTTTTTTTTCTTCTTAATTATTAAGTATTCAAGATTTCGATGTTATTTTATTAGTAAATGTGAATCTTTGAGTTTAACATTTAGAAGGTTTTTTTTTAATATATTAGTATCTATGTCTGAATCAAATGTTATGGTCGCTCGAAAGCATATATGATAAGTGATGCCATAACTACATGGAGCATTAGTTAAGTTGGCATATGTAGTTAAATGCCATGATCTAGAAAAATTTATTGACTTTCATGACCGCTTAAAGTGAATGGTTAAAATTGAGTAAAATGAAGATGCGAGTAGGCCGAGGTAGTAAGATGGTATTCACTTGAATGATAAAATGGAGTGTTAGTAATAAAACTCAAAATAAAGGAATTATATGTATTGGAATGAATCAATGTGAATCACATGATTTAATTTTATGTTATTAATGCAGGTGAGTCCCAATTCTGCTTGTGTATCAATCAGATCCGCTTGATGGTGCGGAATCCCAGTCAAGCGGATGATGCAAGATCTAAATGAAAAAGAAGGAGAAGAAGAAGAATATGAATCTATGATGTATTCAAGATTGGAATGATGAAAAATACACAAGATTCACACACACTTGCACCTTCTCTCATTTCTCTCTCTAGAACACCTTAGAATACACACACTTAAGTTCCTCTCTCTCTCTCTCTCTCTCTCTCTCTCTCTCTCCTAGCCTTATGCTCATCAACTACTCACCCCTAACACCTTTATATATATATATATATATATATATATATATATATATATATATATATATATATATATATATATATATATATATATATATATATATATATATATATATATATATATAGTCCGTAAATGGGTTCACCGCCGTAAACACCCACATGGGCCGTAACACACAAGCGCAAACATATATTACATTACAGAAAATCCAATTACCTAGAAAAGAAAAGTATAAACCAAATTTTGACCCAACAATCTCCCCCTTGGTTTATAGCTTTCTTTTCTAATAGACCTAACAAGCTCCCCCCCCCCCCTAAAAAGTAGTTGGCTTTCTTGCCAGTCTTCATTTGGAGCTTGGCTTCAACGTTTATCTTCGACTTCTTCACAACTTCAAGATGAACATGATGAATCTTCAATAAATGACTTCATCTTGAGCACTTGGGATTTTTTTTCAGAATTTAGCATTGAACGCACGTTGGGTGAACAGGCTTCTTGAAAAGATTCTTGAAAGATAGCATTTTCAGCTTGAGAATCTTCAGAGAGAATATCAGAGAGAAATAATCTTCTGGATCACTTCAGTAGGTTCATAGATAGTAGCAAATTGATTGAGGAGGCTTCAATACAATTTGTCACATAAAATCTTCAAGTGCAGCTTCACCTTGCTTCTGGGGTTGAATGATTGAATGTTCAAAGAATAGCCTTTATTTCTTGCTCCTTCGAATGAGAATTCTTCGGTGATCCCAGACGAAGCTTTGGCTCTGTCACACCCCAAAACCGAGAACGGCGGAATACGTTCTGGGGTGGAGGACGTCATGTACAGTATCATAACAATGCATAATAGTAAAAACAAGCAACAACATCCATTGCATTAATATAGCAATTGTATTACAAGCGTGTTCTGTACAGTTTGTTAGACACCAAAAATATAAACAAAAACAAATGATGGGTCTTGTATGTGCTCCATCTTCTCAAAAGCTGCATCAGTACCTGTCTATTGTTGACCTGAGAATACAAGTTATTTTGAAAACGAGTATCAGCATAAAGCTAGTGAGTTCATAAGTATTTAGTGTCATTGCTGGTGTAAAAGTGTTTTAATCGCGTATTGTAAAAGTTGTTATCAAGTTTAAAATTAGTGTGAATCTCTAGAAAATCCTATATTATCCAGTAAAAGAAGTCTTCTGCCAAGACTTGGTTACTTGTAGGTTTGATCCTTAGAGTGTGTAAAAGTTTTGCTAATTAGACTCTCATTTATAAAAATATAGTTTTGGAGTTCATATAATGTATTATTCCAGCAGTGTTACTTTCGGTTGAGTGGTAAATAAACTATAGACTCTAGGTAGTGATAAGTATATAATACCGCTCGAGGAGTCTGTTTTACCTTTATTTCTTAATTTGTTATTTTACGGATCCAAATGTGAATTCATATGTAACCATGCGGACAGGCGATCGAATGTCCAATAACCCTCCAGGTTATACGTAGTGTGGTAACATTTGGTCATCCCTGGGCCTAGTCGGCTCGGACTGTAGCTAACAGTCGGGATATGAGAGTGTCTGCCCAGTATAGATCTATACACGTAGTGCCCGCTCCCCCTCCAGGAGACTATGGTTACACGGCAAAGGCGTAGTGAAGTGTCATATAGAGGAATAGTGTGTCACATTCTGTTTTAGGATATTCTCTTGTATTAATGTATAATGTACTTCTCGGTATCATGTATTTAGTATTCTCTTGTATAGTTATATAATATTCTTCTTATATAGTACTTAACATGTAGAGACTCGTAATAGTACTAACTATGGTAAGTATCATAGTAATGGTGGTAAGGAGTGGTAGACCTTAACTATACCTATTATAGTTAAATAGCATGTTTGTAGTCTATCTTTGATATACAATAGTATTGAACTAAGTGAAGACATTCATATCCAACACAAATATATACAATATAGAACTAAGAATTCAACGACAGTCGGACAGATAACAATATACCCTAAGACCACAATCAAACAAGAACAGGAAATAAGGTGTGCTATCAGTCCTAAGTCCTTCAAGTCTTACTTATATAAATATATTGCGGTAAATACATTTTGGGAACATAGGAAGTTTAAAAGAGTATGGAAATAGTTTTTATAACAATTTAACATGAAAAATGAGTTTGATAAACATTTAAAGCAGTTTTGATGACATAACGGTTAAAAGTATAGAAATCCTTTTTGATTGCAAGTCACAAATCACATGTGATTGATACTATAAATTGTTGGATTCAACTTGTATTCCCCCCCCCAATAAAAGCATTTAAAAACATTTGAAAGGTTAATTAAGGGGTATGAACTCACCTGCAGCGAGTGGATCGGATGGAAGGGTCGATTGAGTGCTTGGTGTCAAGTGAAGACTTGGACACACGTAATGACCCTAGTAACATATGAAGACATATGTTTACATATAATTAGTGATTAAAACACTAATTAAACACGTATAAACATCCTAATGCGAGGAAAAACACTTTGGTCAAGTGCTAGGAGGCTATTGGGTTGCAGTTAAGGAGTGTATGGCTTTATACGGAAGTGTATGGTCAAATGACCATGTTTATTGGAGTTTGCGGCCCAAGGGAGTTTACTCCTGGCGGTAAACTCTCAATTGGGTCACCAAATGGGTCTTAAAACTATTATAACTTAAGTGGTTAAGTGTTCCTAGGCCTATACAAGAGATATGGTGAGTTTAAGGTCCAAAAATAGTCTTGTGTGTAGTTTACTGCCTGGGGACCACTTCCCCATGAGTTTACCTCCGTAAACTCATGGCATGAAGTGCCAAATCGTTGATTCAAGTCCCTAACTCATTGAGGTATAATTCTAGGTTAATGTCCAAGGCTAGGTGAGGTGATTAGGGCACATTTTGCACATTTGAGGGAGTTTACGGCCTAAGAAGATCTTGGGCCATAAACCCTCATTCAATCCTCCAAAACTTGATGTTTAAGGTCGATAACACTTCAAGGGTATGATCTAAGCTAGTCTCTAAGCACAAGGAAGGAGTTAGGGGCATTTTGGCACACTTTTTAAGGGTTTACGGCCTAGGAAGATCTTGGGCCGTAAATACCTTGTTCATGCTATTTTTGGGTGATTTCAATGCTATATGGACATGAAATAAGCTTTAACACAATCTAGGGTAAGAGAACTTACAATTTGGGGACGAAAACTTGAAGATTCTTGGAAGAAATTGGGTCTTGAA
This sequence comes from Lactuca serriola, assembly GCF_051521515.1. Lineage (NCBI taxonomy): Eukaryota > Viridiplantae > Streptophyta > Magnoliopsida > Asterales > Asteraceae > Lactuca > Lactuca serriola. The sequence goes on along the minus strand of NC_136408.1, from coordinate 142,772,518 downwards.
GAGAGAGGGTAGAGAGAGAGTGTCTAGAGTGTGGATAGAGTATAAATGAGGTCCATTCAACCCTTATATAGGGTGAATTTACTGCCCAAGAGTTTACCGCCCTGAGTTTACCTCCATAAACTCCATGTTGACGGCCGTAAACTCCATCTGATGGAGTTTATGGAATGATTTTTGGTGTTAGGGCTTTAGTGGTTACTTTCTAAGACTTAATCCTTAAGTGTGAAACGCTCGGAATACTAAAACGGACTTTAAATTGTGATAAAAGATGGCGGAAATGAATTTGACTTCCAAATGAAGTGATTAATGGCTTTAGTGGTCACATCATCCCCTCGTTAGAGGGAATTTCGTCCCGAAATTAGCATTCAAACAACTAAGCTATTACACAATAACTAAGCAAAAAGATGAGGATATTTATGTTTCATTTGATCTTCGCGCTCCCAAGTGAACTCCAGTCCTTGCTTGGCATTCCAGCAAACCTTTACAATTAGGATGCGGCTTTGCTTCGTTCGCTTGACTTCTCGATCCATAGTTTCCACAGGTTCTTCCACGAAGTTGAGGCTCTCGTTGATCTCGATCTCATCTAGTGGAATTACGAGAGTCTCGTCGGATAGGCACTTTTTCAAGTTTGAGACGTGGAAGATAGGATGTATGTTACTGAGTCCGCGGGGTAGATTGAGTTTGTAAGCTACGGGGCCGATTCTAGCGATAATCTCGAAACGTCCTACGTATCTTGGATTCAGCTTTCCACGCTTCCCAAAGCATATCGTGCCCTTCCAGGGTGAGACTTTCAAAAGGACTCGGTCTCCCACCTGGAACTCCAAGGGTTTTCTCCGTTTGTTTGTGTAGCTTTTCTGTCGATCTCTAGCGGCTTTTAATCATTCACGAATCTATACGATCTTCTCGGTCGTTTCACGAATGATCTCTGCACCTGTGAGAGCGCTGTCTGGAACTCGACCTTTAGCTAACTGAGTGTCACCCACCTCAGCCCAGCACAGAGGGGACCTACACTTTCGGCCGCAGAGGGCTTCGAATGGAGCTGCCTTGATGCTCGTGTGATAAATGTTGTTGTAGGAAAACTCGACAAGGGGTAAGTGGGTATCCCATGCCTTATCAAAGTCGATCACACAGGCTCGCAACATATCTTCTAGGGTTTGGATAGTCCTCTCACTCTGTCCTTCGGTCTGCGGATGGTAGGCTGTACTCATGTCCAGCTTCTTCCCTAAGGCGTTTTGTAGTGATTGCCAAAATCTCGAAGTGAACCTACTATCTCTATCGGAGATAATAGATATAGGGACACCATGCAGTCGTACGACCTCTTCAATGTATGTTCTTGTGAGTTTCTCCATCTTGTATGTTTCCTTGATGGGTAGGAAGTGTGCGGACTTGGTCAATCTGTCGATGATGACCCATATGGTATCAAGCCCACCTGTTGTCTTGGGTAGCTTGGTTATGAAATCCATAGTGATCCGCTCCCACTTCCATTCAGGTATCTCCAGTTACTGTAGTAGACCCGATGGCTTCTTGTATTCAATCTTGACCTTTGCGCAAGTAAGGCATTTACCCACGAAGGTAGCAATATCTGCTTTCATGTTAGGCCAACAATATGATTTCTTGAGACCCAGATACATCTTATCGGAACCTAGGTGAACGGAATATCGAGTGTTGTGTGCTTCCTTCATGATTAAGTCTCTGAAGGCACCGTGTCGCGGTGTCCAGATTCGGTCCATGAGATATAAGGCTCCGTCATCCTTGACCTCCAAGTTCTTATCCATTCCTCGTAGCGATTCTCCCGCCACATTCTCAGGTTTCAAGGCTTCGAGATGAGCCTCTTTAATCTGTGCGTGTAGATGTGACTGAATAGTCATTGTTAATGACTTGACTCTCCAACCAGAATATTCTTTCCGGCTTAGGGCGTCTGCTACTACATTGGCTTTACCCGGATGATAACGAATTTCACATTCGTAGTCATTGAGTAGCTCGACCCATCGTCGTTGTCTCATATTGAGCTCCTTCTGGTTGAATATGTGTTGGAGGCTTTAGTGGTCAGTGTATATCGTGCTCTTCGTACCTTACAGGTAGTGTCTCCAGATTTTTAGGGCGAACACAACCGCTCCTAATTCGAGGTTGTGTGTGGTGTAGTTGACCTTGTGTGTCTTCAGCTGTCTTGAGGCGTAGGCGATGACCTTACCTCGTTGCATCAGAACACAGCCGAGCCCCTGATTAGACGCATCGCAGTATACCACAAAATCTTCTGTCCCTTCGGGAAGGGATAGTATCGGTGCGGTGCATAAGGCTCGTTTCAGGGTTTGAAATGCCTTCTCTTGTTTCTCTCCCCAGTCAAAGGCCACGCCTTTCTGGGTCACTGTTGCAAGGGGTTTCACGATTCGAGAGAAGTTCTGAATGAATCTGCGGTAGTAGCCAGTGTGGCCTAGAAATTGATAAATTTTTGTAGGCGTCTTCGGTGCTGACCAGTTCTCAATAGCTTTAATCTTGGATGGGTCCACGTGGATTCCTTCCTTGCTAACCACGTGTCCTAAGAATTCGACTCTTCGGATCCAGAATTCGCACTTAGAGAATTTCGCATATAACTTCTCCGATCGTAGGGTTTCCAAGACTTGTCGTAGATGGTCGCTATGCTCCCCTTTACTTCGAGAATAGACAAGTATGTCATCAATGAAGACGATGACGAACTAATCCAGGTAAGGACGGCACACCCTATTCATTAAATCCATGAATACCGCGGGCGCGTTGGTCAGTCCGAACGACATCACTACGAACTTGTAGTGTCCGTAATGAGTTCGGACGGCTATTTTCGGGACATCCTCCTCAAGGACTCGTAACTGGTGATACCTGGACCTAAGATCAATCTTGGAAATGTAACTTGCCCCTTGCAGTTGGTCAAATAGGTCGTCTATACGAGGAAGAGGGTAACGATTTTTGACCGTCAGTTTGTTGAGTTCTCTGTAATCAATGCACATACGAAATGATCCGTCTTTCTTCTTTACGAACAAGACCGGTGCTCCCCATGGAGAGAAACTTGGTCTTATGAAGCCCCTGCTGAGTAGCTTGTTAAGTTGACTAGACAGTTCTTGCATATCAGCAGGCGCTAGAGGATAGGGCGATTTGGCTACGGGGGTAGCTCCTGGAATTAAGTCGATCCGGAACTCGACCTGACATTGCGGAGGTAAACCTGGCAGCTCCTCTGGAAAAACTTCGGGGAAGTCACATATTAAGGGGAAGTCTTTTAGATCTTTCGTTTTCTGGCTTGTGTCGACAACGTGTGCAAGAAATGCACGATATTCTTTACGCAAGTACTTATGGGCTTGTATACTCGAGATGATACGAAGACTCGTACTGGGTTTGTCTTCGTAGATTGACATAGTTTCGTTATTCAGAAGGTTTAGACGGATGGCTTTGTCGAAGCACAAGATATCAGCACGATGGAGACTCAACCAGTCCATGCCCACAAAGACATCGAAACTCTTGATCGATACTGGTATGAGGTCGATTGGAAACGAATGATTATCTAGCGTGAGGGTACAACCTATGTAGATCTCGTTAGAACTCTCTGTCTTTCCATTAGCCATTTCTACGACGAATGTTTCTTTTAGTGGTTGTGGGGATTGCTTAAGTAATTGTTTAATGTTATGGTTTACGAAAATTCTTTCTGCTCCACTATCGAATAGGATACAAGCATAAGAGTTATCAAGAAGGAACGTACCCGTGACTACTGTGGGGTCTGCTACTGCTTCATTGTGGCCAATAGCAAGTAGTCTCCCTGTTCCTCCCACATTCCCAGCTTTTGGTCAGTTTTTCTTGAAATGCCCTACTTTCCCACAGCCATAACAGGCCTGGCTTACTCCCGAGCCGGAGACCTGAGAAATGGGTTTGGGTTGAGAGTTGCAAAACCGGACGCAGTTTGTGCAGTGCAATTCACGGCAGGGGTCGTTATGATGGAAGGGGCACTTGGGGCACTTGGGTAGGTTTCCAGCATAGGATTTTGCTGGTACTGGGGTAGCAGGAGTGGTGGCAGCATGGACAACTACAATATGTGGGTTTTTGGAAGAGGATTGAGTTTTCTTGCCCTTCTTTTGGTCCCAACGCTTCCTCTTGTTGTCGGTAGTTTTGGTCGGTGCAGTGGCAGTTGCTGTTGCTGTTGATGGAGTGGAAGGAACTTCATGATCAATCAACCTGTGGGCCAATTCCTTGGCGCTGTCAAAGGTTGTAGGGTGTGATGATAGAATGTTCCCTTGATATGGGGGCACTAAACCCCAGATGTATCGTTCAATTTTGTTGCTTTCAGAAGGGATCATGCTAGGGCACATAGCTACCAGGTCGCAGAACCAAGCCGTAAAAGTCATTATGTTTGTCCCTTTTATCTTGAGGTTCTAGAGTTCCTCCTTGAGTTTCTGAACCTCACCTCTAGGGCAGTACTCCCTTCTCAATAGGTCGTTCAGTGTATCCCAACCCATGGCGTTGGCTGTTACTAAAGAGAGTGAATTGACATGGCCATTCCACCATGTTAGGGCCCTTTCAGTGAAGGTGGCAGCAGCGAATTTGATCTTGCTTTCCTCGGGGCCCGAGCACATTTTGAAGACAGCTTCAGTTCTTTCGATCCATTGGGACAGAGCAAGGATCCCTCCGGTTCCATTAAAGAATACTGGTTTGCAATTCATGAAATCCTTATAGGTGCACCCCTACGTACGTGCTTGGATTTCACCATGTCTAGAATTGGTGCCCATTTCGGCTCCACTTGCATCGCCAGAATTCATTTGGGCCATAGCTGCAGTCACAGCTGCGGTTACAGCTGTCTGAAACAGCACCGGATCGAGCTGCGGAGGAGGAGGTGGTGGAGGTGGAGTTTGAGTTGCAGGTCTGCCTCTGTTCTGGCGCTTCCGGGGAGGCATCTTTTACTGAAAGTTCATAGAGATGTTGAAAATAGTAAGAATCAATTACAAACATGATGAGATCGTTTCATGGACTAAATCGACATAGTCCAATTATTAGAGAGAGTCATAGCAACAGAGTATGGAAAACACGAAAGCATAGACTTTACCATGAAGTAGGTAACTGCCAATATTACTGGTATTAATGATGCAATATGAGTTCGGAAAAAGTGACCTAACAGTAGGTCTTACATCAAACCATAATGGAAAATGTTGGCAGTCTAGGGGCCTAGGTAAGGTACTTTCAAAGTTAGAAATGTTTATAAACAAGTGCTCTACCGAGCATAGAAAAGAAAAGGCTATTCCTAAAACAAAAGAGGGAGATAAGTTGAGATCTTCTACTGGCGACGGGTATCCCTTGGGCGAACCCTAAGATCAGCTAGTTGGCGTACAACTTCTTGAAGATGTCGTTCTTGTGCTCTCTGACGCGCTCAGAGTTCCCTGACTTCGGCTCGGGATGCAGCTAGCTGTTGCTGCAGAGTCTCATTGGTCCTCTTAGTCCTATCCATGGCTTCTTCCAGCTAGCGGATACGGACAGTGTTAAGGTTAGAGTTGGCATCAATTTCCACAACTTTGTCGATAGCTGCATGCCCTTGCTCGATCAGCCGAGCCACCCTCTCTTATGTTTTAAGAGCTTCGGTCTCCGTTGAAAGGTAAGGGATGGCCCTGTTCATCGCTCCATCGATCCAAGGTTATTGCCCACATGGGAGTGGGACCTTGGAATGTTGGACGGGGGTTGGGGTTTGGAGCTACATGGGGTAGGTTGTTGACTTCTGGTTCGGAGCTGGAGTTATCCGAAAAGCCTTTTGCACGGTGATCATCCAAAGGGATCGGGTGATTGTCTTCCGACTCTTCCTCGAGCCATCCTCCCATGCGTTGGTTTGGATAGTACGGATTGCCAAGATGGTGGAAGCCAGCCATGCTATCTACGCGAGAATGGGGAAAGAAAGGTTAGTAGACGTGCTAATCTAAGATACTTATAAGATGATCGTTATTAGTCGACCTAATACTTGCATAGTGCATACCAATTACATGTAACCGAAGCAGTATAGACCTTCAAATAAGTGACCCTAACTCTAAGTCGACAATCAAACAAGAACAGTAAATGAAGCAAAGGTCACAGATTCTAAGTCTATAGCCCCTTAGTCACATGTAACCGTGGTGTATCCACTTAGCAACTATTGCCCTACTAGTAACGACCCTTTTAGTTCTCACATATATAGTTAATAGAATGTCGAATACTCCTATAGTATTCTTGTTCAGACGTTCTTGTGGTAGTGTGGGTAAGTTTTTAGACTTGTTGAAACACCACAACCATTCTTAGGCACATGCTAGTCACTCCTAGGAAAATGCAGTTGATCAGGCTAGATCCGCCCAGATGTGACTATATGTCTCTAAGCCCAATTGTGTTGTCCAACAATCTTAATACTTTTGTTCTGTTCTAGTATGATACTACTCTTTGTATTTATGGATGTCTATATATATACTTAGTTAAATATTTTAGTATTTAAAAGTATATATTCTTAGTCAGAGTGTTTTAATCCCAGTGTGTTTATAGTTCGTATACCCTTATGGGTTGATATACTTGATTCTCTATAAACAATGCTCTGATACCAATCTGTCACACCCCAAAACCGAGAACAGCGGAATACGTTCTGGGGTGCAGTACGTCATGTATAGTATCATAACAATGCATAATAGTAAAAAAAAAGCAACAACATCCATTGCATTAATATAGTAATTGTAATACAAGCGTGTTCTATACAGTTTGTTAGACACCAAAAATATAAACAAAAATAAATGATGGGTCTTGTATGCGCTCCATCTTCTCAAAAGTTGCATCAGTACCTGTATATTGTTGACCTGACAATACAAGTTATTTTGATAACGAGTATTAACATAAAGCTGGTGAGTTCATAAGTATTTAGTGTCATTGCTTGTCTATAAGTGTTTTAATCGCGTATTGTAAAAGTTGTTATCAAGTTTAAAAATAGCGTGAATCTCTAGAAAATCCTATATTTTCCAGTAAAAGTAGTCTTCTGCCAAGACTTGGTTACTTCTAGGTTTGATCCTTAGACTGTGTAAAATTTTTTCCAACTAGACTCTCATTTATAAAAATATAGTTTTGGACTTCATTTATACAAAGTGAATGGGAAGATAATGTATTATTCCAGCAGTGTTACTGCCGACTGAGTGGTAAATAAACTATAGACTCTAGGTAGTGATAAGTATATAATACCCCTCGAGGAGTCTGTTTTACCTTTATTTCTTAATTTGTTAATTTACGGATCCAAATGTGAATTCATATGTAACCATGCGGACAGGTGATCGAATGTCCAATAACCCTCCAGGTTATACGTAGTGTGGTAACATTTGGTCATCCCTGGGCCTAGTCGGCTCGGACTGTAGCTAACAGTCGGGATATGAGAGTGTCTGCCCAGTATAGATCTATACACGTAGTGCCCGCTCCCCCTCCAGGAGACTATGGTTACACGGCAAAGGCGTAGTGAAGTGTCATATAGAGGAATAGTGTGTCACATTCTGTTTTAGGATATTCTCTTGTATTAATGTATAATGTACTTCTCGGTATCATGTATTTAGTATTCTCTTGTATAGTTATATAATATTCTTCTTATATAGTACTTAACATGTAGAGACTCGTAATAGTACTAACTATGGTAAGTATCATAGTAATGGTGGTAAGGAGTGGTAGACCTTAACTATACCTATTATAGTTAAATAGCATGTTTGTAGTCTATCTTTGATATACAATAGTATTGAACTAAGTGAAGACATTCATATCCAACACAAATATATACAATATAGAACTAAGAATTCAACGACAGTCGGACAGATAACAATATACCCTAAGACCACAATCAAACAAGAACAGGAAATAAGGTGTGCTATCAGTCCTAAGTCCTTCAAGTCTTACTTATATAAATATATTGCGGTAAATACATTTTGGGAACATAGGAAGTTTAAAAGAGTATGGAAATAGTTTTTATAACAATTTAACATGAAAAATGAGTTTGATAAACATTTAAAGCAGTTTTGATGACATAACGGTTAAAAGTATAGAAATCCTTTTTGATTGCAAGTCACAAATCACATGTGATTGATACTATAAATTGTTGGATTCAACTTGTATTCCCCCCCCCCCCCCCCAATAAAAGCATTTAAAAACATTTGAAAGGTTAATTAAGGGGTATGAACTCACCTGCAGCGAGTGGATCGGATGGAAGGGTCGATTGAGTGCTTGGTGTCAAGTGAAGACTTGGACACACGTAATGACCCTAGTAACATATGAAGACATATGTTTACATATAATTAGTGATTAAAACACTAATTAAACACGTATAAACATCCTAATGCGAGGAAAAACACTTTGGTCAAGTGCTAGGAGGCTATTGGGTTGCAGTTAAGGAGTGTATGGCTTTATACGGAAGTGTATGGTCAAATGACCATGTTTATTGGAGTTTGCGGCCCAAGGGAGTTTACTCCTGGCGGTAAACTCTCAATTGGGTCACCAAATGGGTCTTAAAACTATTATAACTTAAGTGGTTAAGTGTTCCTAGGCCTATACAAGAGATATGGTGAGTTTAAGGTCCAAAAATAGTCTTGTGTGTAGTTTACTGCCTGGGGACCACTTCCCCATGAGTTTACCTCCGTAAACTCATGGCATGAAGTGCCAAATCGTTGATTCAAGTCCCTAACTCATTGAGGTATAATTCTAGGTTAATGTCCAAGGCTAGGTGAGGTGATTAGGGCACATTTTGCACATTTGAGGGAGTTTACGGCCTAAGAAGATCTTGGGCCATAAACCCTCATTCAATCCTCCAAAACTTGATGTTTAAGGTCGATAACACTTCAAGGGTATGATCTAAGCTAGTCTCTAAGCACAAGGAAGGAGTTAGGGGCATTTTGGCACACTTTTTAAGGGTTTACGGCCTAGGAAGATCTTGGGCCGTAAATACCTTGTTCATGCTATTTTTGGGTGATTTCAATGCTATATGGACATGAAATAAGCTTTAACACAATCTAGGGTAAGAGAACTTATAGTTTGGGGACGAAAACTTGAAGATTCTTGGAAGAAATCAGGTCTTGAAGAGAGAGGGTAGAGAGAGAGTGTGGAAAGAGTGTAAATGAGGTCCATTCAACCCATATATAGGGTGAGTTTACTGCCCAAGAGTTTACCGCCCGGAGTTTACCGCCGTAAACTCCATGTTTACGGTCATAAACTCCATATGATGGAGTTTATGGCGTGATTTTTGGTGTTAGGGCTTTAGTGGTTACTTTCTAATACTTAATCCTTAAGTGTGAAAGGCTCGGAATACTAAAACGGACTTTAAATTGTGATAAAAAGATGGCGGAAATGAATTTGACTTCCAAATGAAGTGATTAACTGTATACATTATATATATATATATATATATATATATATATATATATATATATATATATATATATATATATATATATATATATATGAAATATCCGGGTTGTCACAGGCTTAGAAAATCTCGATACAATCTCCATGTGTCTCATCTACATCTGAGTTCACTTTTCAAGACAAAGCAAAAACTAAAAGAAAACTTAGCACACAATATTTTTGGATTTTTCATTTTTCTGGAAAACAAAAAACAGAAACAAGAATATTTTTGGATTTTTGAGTTTTTTGAACAAGAAATAAAACAGAAATAAAAATATTTTTGGATTTTTTAATTTTTTCTGATTTTTTTTTGAGTTTTGTTTTAATTCTCCCCCTAAATTTGTGCATAAAGGAAAACTATTAACAAATTTAACAAAAACAAAAATATTTGGGATCAAAGTTGTGAGACAGTCTTAACTTGTTTATCAGTACCTTCACCTTCATGAATAGATATAGTTAATTGTCAGTATAGTGGTCCACTTAAACACGAAGGATATCGACAAACTTTTCTAAATAAACTATTTAGCTGACGACGACCACGGTATTGTGGTCCACTAGAACGTGTTCCCCACTTTCCGATATACCCTGGTTATCAAGAACTTCCTAAGGACTCCTTACTTTAGGTGAGTAAACAATTATGAAAGAGGAAGTCAGATTTAGAGATAGACTCATATGTTGTGTCCCAGGTCGGATCTCTTTCAATCACGCAGAGGGGATAACATATGACTAACAGAGATAGAGGGATTGAGAGGTAGCATATGCTGTGTCCCAGGTCAGATCTTCCGATCACGCAGAGGGGGCAACATATGGCTCACAGATAGGAAGAATTGCACAGATAAAGAAGATGCATAGAAATAGAGTTGCATATGCTGCAATCCAGGTTGGATATCTTCCAATCACGCAGAGAAAGCAACATATGATTGACAGATAGAAAGCAAGAAAACAATTTCCTACATACCTACTTTATCAGAACCCCCTAGTCGCCCTATCAAAACCAGAGTTAAGGACATAAGTCCGTACATCAAGGAAAAGTTAAGCCACAATTCTAGATGCGTATTAATTTAGTATATCCAGTGGGTTCCCATTTTTTTCTCACTGAGCGTCGTATGGTCAGTCGAAACAATCCTATCTAAATCTACGTTGTTAAATCCTTCGTGCCTACCAGCACATTGAACATAGAGCCTAGACAACTCACGATTCCCTTTTATGCGCAAAAGTGATCAAGAACCACATTCTTGAATTCTGTTCCATTATCAGTTATAAGCGCCTTCACCCGATTATTGGTTTGGTTCTCAATCATCACAATGAATTTCTTAATCAAATCAGATACCCCTGCTTTGTTGGATAAGAAGAAGACCCACGTGAAACGTCAGAAGTCATCGATCACAACTAGATTCCATGAATTTCTGTTGATGCTTAGGACATTGACCGGACCAAATAAGTCCATATGCAATAATGGGAACACCTGGCTGATTGAATTGACCTGTTTTGGCAGGTGTGGTTTTCTCTGATGCTTTCCCTAGGCACATGACACACTTTTCAAATGTTATGAAGTATCTGACAGGTAGGCCACGCACCATCTCAGTTTTAGCAAGACAATTCAGATTCTTAGCGTTCGCATGACCGAGTCGTCGGTGCCACAGCATAGCATTTTGTTCTGAGACTTTTGAAAAGAGGTGGGTGACTTGTTGAGGAATGTTGCTATTCATGTCGATGATGTATGCATTTTCATCCCGCTTTTATTTAACAAGAATCCACTTATCCGGGATTACAATTCCTGGCTTTAGGATCAGACACTCTTTATTAGTAAAATGCATTAAATAACCCTTGTCACAAATCTGAGAAACGCTCAACAAGCTATGCTTTAACTCGGGAGCATAGTTGACGTTCTCGAAACTCAGCACTCCATTTGACACAATACCTTTCTGAGTGATTTTTTTTGTCTTCTCCGCCCGCAAAGGAAACGAATCCCCCATTAAAAGTTTGAATGTCATTCAACTAGGAGATGTCTCCTGTCATATGCAGGGAGCAGCCACTGTCGACATACCATGGTCTGACGACATTCCTCCGCAACTGTCCCTGCAAAATGAGCGGGATCATTTAGATTTGGGGACCCAAGTCATTACTTTCCCGGGTTGACCCTTTATGATCACAGATTTATCTTTTGAACTTTCTGATTTTTAATCATCATTTAAAATACTTTCAGAGGATGACGATGATTGGTTGGAAGTTAATTTGGGAACCCACTGGTATTTAGTTTTTTTTAAAATCATGGGTGATTTTGAAACATTTTTCTTTCCCGTTTGCGTTGGGCATTTGGACTTTCTACCAAAAGTGGTTGAAGATCCAGATCCACTTTTTGACGAAACCGACCTTAGTTTAGCCTTGTTCGATTTTGGCAAACTATTTGTGACATTATTATTGAAAACCTGTTTGTTGTTTTGAAAAACTGCCCTTTTCTTGTTTTGATTAGCCTTCCAATCATCATCTCGAGGACTTTCTAATTAAAGACCTTCCTCGAGACTCATTCTCTCCTCTTTGAGACAAAAAAAAATGCACAAATGCTCTCTTAGGACAATTCCTAGCAATGTGACTGGCAGTACCACAGTTGAAACAAATCTGCTTATTGATATTGAAACTGGTACTGCCTTTCTCTGGTTTATTTTCTTTAATGACACCCTTACTTTTCCCACAATAACGTGTGCAAGAATCAAATTGTGTGTTAAGTAAGGGTGAACCAGGGTGTGTGATTGGTGAAGTGGATGTGCTTGAAACAGAAACATCGGCATTGTCAAACAAATCATCAAATATATCAAAAAAGTTTGAGTTATCAATTTGTGATGCAGAATCATCACAAGATACATCATTTATTTTAACATCAGAAACAAAAGTGTTATCATCTGAAATATAAACAGTAGATTCTGAAACAAGTTTATTATCAGACACGCATCCTTCAACTTCATGCTTGGATTGAGTTAAAGATTGATCTACATGGGAAGTAGAAACATTAGTATTTTCAACATTAATACTACCTCCTGACACAAATCCAGCTGGTTTGCCATATTTGAGAAATGACTCTCTGTCCATTTCTTCTTCAGTCAATGGCTTTAATTGATAATTATGATTGAAAGGAGGAGGCACTTTATCATATCCTAAACCCTTTGATTGATTATTTTTAAATCTCAAACTATTTTCCATCATTGATGCAACTACTTCACTTGACACATCAAAATTTCTGAAATTAAAATCCGCATTTTCAAATTTGTTTTTCAATGTGTCAAGCTCAGTAGTTAACTCAGCAAGTTGTTCAGTCACAAATCTATAATTGGCACACTTATTGTTATACTCTTCCTGAAGTTTTCTAAAATCATTTGTTTTTGCTTCTAATTGTGGTTTTAGACGTTTCTGTCCTTTTCTAAGTTGATATCCTTCGTATTTTAGGTCCTCGTTCTCTCTACAGTCTAAATCTATATGCTCAAGTAAATTTTTGACACTATCAATGGATGTTTGAGAATAGGAAGACCGACTTACCTCTTTCTTCTCAGGTTCTAGAGTAAAACATACCATAAACGCAAACTGCAACTCCATCATCTCTTCTTTAGGATAAACTTCAGCTTTCTCTTGTGGAGCATCATTGATTTGAGCAAAGTGAGCACTCTCAGGTCCTGAAATAGTCAGTGCCTGAATCTGGTCCTCCCAGTCGAAAGACTGAGCAACCACTGCCAGTTTAGCAGTCTTAGTGTTGTTAGCAGCACTTCCACGACTATTTCCCACTGGAACCATTATTTTATCATTGCTTACCCTTCTGTCTGGCTTTGGACACTCACAAGCAAAATGACCTGGCTCGTGGCAATTGTAACACCGAAGCTTGCCCTTGTTAAACCCAACCTTTTTGTCAGCATTCATCCCCCAGTTGTTCTTTGCCGTCTTCTTTGCAAATTGCTTTTCCCTGAATCCTGCCATTGCTATCTACCAAGTAATATCCATTTCTTCCACATCTTCTAGATGAATTTGATCCAGATTAGCAAATGAGATTTGAGGTGGAAGCTCTCCAGCTACAAGTGCATTGTAAGAATTGACAAGTCTAGTGGCAAGAACTAAGTTTTCATCACTTTCTTTGGGATTGGGAGCAGGAACCATAACTAGATCTTTGGAGGAGGAAGCATCTTATGGAATAACAAAAGACTGGATTTGTGGATGAGACATAGATGATGAAGCAAAAAATGGTGCAGCTGATGGAACAACAAAGGCTTGATTCTATGGTAGTTGAACGGAAAAAGCTTGACTTGGAGAGGAGGTAAAGGATGAAAAGGCATTATTTGAAGAAATCCCATAATTTGCAGTCGAGTAGGAATTCACATGATTCATCTCTCTTTGCTTATCATCAAGATCACAGGCTTTGATGATTGCCATAGTTTCAGCAAGACTGAGACGACTAAGATCTTTCGTCTTTTTGATGACAGCCACGTTCATATCCCATGCCTTCGGAAGTGAATTTAGCATCTTTTTGTTTATCTCAGACTTCGTCACAAAAATCCCAGTTGAACTCATTTCGGTGGTGAGTGTGGTAAAACGCTGCAACTGGGCTTCTAGAGATTCTCCAAGAACATAATTAAACATATTGAATTTCTATCTTAACATGTCTTGGCGACTCTGTTTCATATCTTCATTACCCTCATAGACCTCAATTAAAGCTTCCCATAATGCCTTGGCTGAATCATACTCTCTAAATCCTTGAGCAATATCAGGAGATAAAGTTATAGTTAAAGTATCCAATGTCGTTTCCTATTCTTCAAACTTTTCAGAATCATCATCAGTGTAATCAACATACACTTTGTTAATTATTTGTCCATTCGCAAGAGTAGTAGTGATTCTGACTGGTCCTCTGAGAATGTTTCGCCAAACCTTAAAGTCTTTCATCTTGATGTATTTCTTGATCCGGTATTTCCATTCTAGAAACCCTTCCACAGATAACAAGCATAGAATGCGAGTAGTTGTTCCCATAACAAGCAGATAACAAGCATGATGAATTGCTTGGCTTTGAGAATCCATTTTTGTTTTTGATTTTGTTGTTTTTGTTTTTTTATATTTTTTTAAATTGAAAATGACTTGAAAAAATAAACTAAAACACCAAGAAGGTGGTTTACGACCACTAGTTTACGACCATAAACAGTTTACAGTTGAGTTTAGGGTTGAGTTTACGGTTGAGGAGTTTACGGTCAACAAAAATTGCCTGTTTATGGTTATTGAAGATACATTGTTTACGGTCACCAAAGATTATCGGTTTACGGCCGTGAATAGGAGTTTACGGCCGTGAACTCTTAACCGTAAATGCCCAGAATTTGATGAAAACACAAATTTTTAGCAGAACTTATCTCCTTTTGCTACGAAAACACCAAATCAGGTCTCGAACAGTGATGAAACTAGGCTCCTCTTGACCGTGAACACGATTGAAGATTGTTTGACAACGGTTAAGCTTTGATACTAATTGTATGGCCGTTGAGACATCAAACAAGATTAGAATGGAGTAGAAGAAGATTAAGCCAAGCTTCGCACACATTTATATCAAAGAAACGTCAGGTACAACTTAGAGTGGCCATAAACTCTATTGACTAACGACAACAACTGACAGAGTCGGATAGGCCCTATATATAGGGGAAGGTTGGTCGTAAACTCCGACCGTAATCTCCTGGCTGTAATCTCCGAAAATGATATTTCTTCGATTACACCCTTAATACAGGTCGATTTGATGTCCGAATAGTCTATTGAGGATCGGAAATAGTATACCTTTAGATCCAACCGATCAATTTCAAAAAAAATCACGAAATTTATTTAGAGAGAGAAGTTGAGTTTGCGGCTGAAAACACGAAAATGAGGAGTGGAAAGAGTTTTCGACTGTACACTTTTCTCTATATACCCGGTACAAAAAATTGGGCTGCAACCCATAATTCCTTAAAAATAAAGCCTAATACCCAAAAATTTTAAAAATAAAACATTTTGAGGACTAAAAATAAAAATAAAAATAAAAATAAAATGAAAATGAAAATAAAAATAAAATGAAACAAATTTTAATAGTCAAACTAAAATTTCTAATATTTGAAAAAATGAAAATAAAAAATAAAAAATAAGGAATAAAATTAAAATAAAGTTGAAATTAAAATGAATTAACACTAATTTCTCCTAAACTAACGTTAATAATATTTTTGTTTTATAGGGATCAAAGTTGTTAGACAGACTTTATCCGTTTGTCTGTACCTTTACCTTCATGTTTATATCTGGTCGATCGCCGGTATTATGGTCCACTTAAACACGAAAGGTTGTGACAAATATAGGACATACTATAAGTGACAAGACATTAGATCCTATGAACTTAGATATTATTCCTAAAAGACCATTTTGCTGACGACGACCAAGGATATTGTTGTCCACCTAAATTGAGCAGCGAGATCTACAGACAACCTATAAAATGTTCAATTTTAATTGCATTAGAACATGTTTCCCACTTCCTGATATACCCCAATAATCAAGGTCTTCCAGAATACTCCTTACTTCAGATGAGCAGACAATTATTAAGGAAGAAGTCAGATTTAGAATGTATATGTTGTACACTCAGGTCGAATATCTTCCAATCACGTAGAGAGTGAAACATATGACTAACTAGAGTTTAGAGGGATTGAGAAGAAGAAGGTTGCATATGCTGTGTACCAGGTCGGATTGTTAATCACGCAAAGGAGACAACATATGGCTAACAGGTAGGAAGAATAGCATAGAAGAAGATGCAGAGAGACAGAGTTGCATATGTTGCATTCCAGGTCGGATTTCTCCCAATCGGCATAGGAAGCAACATATGACTAACAGATAGAAATAAAGAAAATAATTTCCTACAGATGTGATTTATTGGAATTCCCCAGTTGCCCCGTCAATACTGGAATTAAGGACGAGGTCCGCACATCGAGGAAAACTTAATCCACAGTTCTAGATACAGATCATTTAATGTATCCGCAGATTCCCATGTATATCTCTCAGCTCAACCTACCCAAGCGTCGTATTGTCAAGCTAAATGAAACTCTCTAGGTCAAGATTTGTCAGGTCTCTAGATTCCTTAAGTTCATCTGATCCTAGTCAAGTCCACTTTAAAAACTTTTGTGCCTAACAGCGCATCGAACACAGAGCTTAGACAATTCAACTTTGGTACCTTACACAGATTCAGATTGCCTGTTATCACATGATTATATCACTTCCCAAAACATTACCTACAAACAGAAACTACCAGCAACATACTTTTTTGACTTTTTTATTTTCTAATGTTTTTGGATTTTTTTTTAATTTTCTAATTTTTGTTTTGTTTTTGTTAATTTCTCCCTCTAAATTTGTGCATGGGTGAGAATGAAACTAACAAATTTAAACTAACCTAAAGCAAAAAATTAGTCCTCAAAACATATCATTTTCAAAAAGCTCACAAGCACATCAAATCGAGCTTTTTAAACGGCTTTGAGAACAGATCCGCCACATTATTAGCAGTGGAAACCTGTTCCAGCCAAATGAGCGAACGCTCATAACAATCTCTGATGAAATGAATTTTGATGTCAATGTGCTTGGTTTTTGAATGTTGGACTGGATTTTTAGCAATCTGAATTGCAGCCTCATTATCACAAAATATAGGGATTTCTGGATAGTCCAAACCGTAATCCAACAGCTAATGTTGGATCCAGTTAACTTGAGAACAACAAGCAAAGGCAGCAACATATTCTGCTTCTGATGTTTAGGTTGAGACGGTGTGTTGTTTCTTGCACTGCCATGACACCAGCCGGGCACCAAGGAATTTACACCCACCTGATGTAGATTTCCTGTCAAGCTCACATCCTTCATAATTACTGTTAGCAAAAGCAGATAAATCAAATTTAGAATTTTTCGGATACCGAAAACCCAATTTTGGGTTGGCATTGAGATACCGAAAGATTCTTTTGACAACAATAATATGTGAAAGTTTAGGATTAGCCTGATAGCGTGCGCATTGAAAAACCGCAAACATGATGTATGGTTTGCTTGCCGTTAGATACATCAACGAACCTGTAACAACCCAAAGTTTTCCATCGCTGAGACCCGTTCGGCCCGTAAAATTCGCCGTTTATCAATTCGTTCCGATCTCGTTTTTGGGCTAAATTATTTAAACTTATTTGTTTATTTAATACTAATGAGTGTCCAAACCCCTTAGGAACTCATGAAATTAGCCCAAAATGTTTATTTCAGAAATTTTAGAAACGTCCCCGCCGGGTTACGGAAACTTAATCGGGTGCGACCAAAAGCCCTGTTTAATGCCAGTATCGGGTAGAATTTCACCGTGTCCAAGTTTTGGGACCTATTTAAACGTGTTCAAGCTTTCATTTGAAGCTTTTTCTTCATCTCTCGACTCTCTCTCTAACCTTTCTCCTCAATTCAATTTTAAGCGTCCAAATCATCAAATTAAGGCTTCTAATCACCAAGGTATTCTCCTTAACTCCTTGTATAGCATATTTGACCTTCAAATTCGAGTTTAAACCATGGATTAGGACCATTATCATGAGTTTACGGCCCTAGAACAGTCCTAGGTCGTAAACTCATATAAATGGGGTTTTTGGAGCAACAAAACCTTTCCATACCACAATTAGACCTTAGATATGGCAAGATGACTTAATGGAATGGAGTTAGAACGCCTTAAACCATTATTTAGAGCCTTGTTCATGTGTTTACGGCCCTGGAGCATGCTTGGGCCGTAAACACATATAAAGGGGATTTTTAAGCCCTTAAACCCTTCCAAAACACCAATAAGGCTTAGATACGACTTGTAGAATTATGGTTTTGGCCTTGGAACACCTTGAACATCAATTTAGAGGAGTAAACTTGAGTTTACTGCCCAAGAAAATGCTTGGGCCGTAAACTAATTAAAATGGGGAGTAAACTCCTCTAAATGTGTTAAGATGCCACTTAAACACACCTTAAACCTTAGGATAAATTCTAGAAGTGTCTACCATCAATTTAGAAGCCTTAAAACATAATAAAACACCCATCAAAGGAGTTCACGGTCATGAGGGGGGTTCATGGGCCGTAAACTCCACAAACCATGCCAAAAGTCCCCTAAAAATCCATACAAGGCTTGGAAAAATCATTGGAATCACATGTGATTGTTCAAAAACCTAAAACTTTAAGGATTGGGTGTGAGGGGGGAGTTTATGGCCATAAAATCCATGTTTACTGCCATAAACCCCAATAAATGGTCTATAAGTGAGCCAAAAATCATCCTAATGCCCTAGATAAAATCCTAGCTAAATTATCCTTGTGTTATGAAGCCATTTTGCACCCAAAAGCACCCTCCATGAGTTCACGGCCGTGAACTCATGTGGATGAGGTGTTTAGGGAAGTAAACTCCTTAAGGAGTTTACTCTTGAAGAGTAAACTCCATTCCCTAGTCATACAAGTCCTTAAATGCCACTCGGGTCCTTCCAAACACTTGAAATGGGGTGTTTCCGCAACTAGAAGTGTATGTCCTTAACAAATAAATTAATCAAGTCCTAATTAGATACAAATGTGTATCATTTTATAATCCATAGGAATCTTGTGCGTTCGCGAACCCAGAACTGACGTTTAGGATCCAAACTGACGCGTTTATCAACCGGTGAGTTCATACCCCTACCCTTTTTCAAATATTTTCAGGGGGAAGAATACAAGCAAAGGTACAAGGAAATCATGTACTTCAACGTATTTTCAGTTCAAATGTTCTATTTCATGTATGTTTCTAATATCGAAAATCGTGATAACTAAGGATTTGAATTGCAGGGTAAACAGTTAGACTAAAGTCAGATTTCTTTAAAAAGTGTTTTAAACTATATTACTTTTTGTAAAAGAAATCATACTAATCATAACTAAGATTAATACTAAACGAATACGAATATAACCAATAGTATAGTACGAATACGAATATGAATGCGAATACGAATATAACCAATAGGATAGTACAAATACGAATATGAATACGAATACGAATACGAATATAACCAATAGTATAGTACAAATACGAATACGAATATGAATATAACCAATAGTATAGTACGAATGAATACGAAT
The DNA here is from genome assembly GCF_051521515.1 of Lactuca serriola. Lineage (NCBI taxonomy): Eukaryota > Viridiplantae > Streptophyta > Magnoliopsida > Asterales > Asteraceae > Lactuca > Lactuca serriola. Next base: position 142,753,039 of record NC_136408.1, on the reverse strand, counting down.
ACGAATACGAATATAACTATTAGGTTAGTACGAATACGAATGCGAATACAAATATAACTAATAGGATAGAACGAATACGAATACGAATAGAAATAGGACTACGAATGCGAAATAACGCCTTTGGATGACACCAAGACTTCGAATATACAGTTAGTGTACGCCTTGAATGTCACCAGAGTTTCGAATTTAATACGAAATTACGCCTCTGGACCTCTACTGAGTTTCGAATACATTCGCCTTAGAATGTCGCCAGAGATACGAAAATACAACTAATATACTCTTTTGGAAATCATCAGAATAATCGAAAATACTGTAATGTACGTTTCTGGTGAATCCAAATATTCGAAAATACAACTAAGTTAGTAGATGATAGACATTCAAATGTAGGATAACTAAGAGTTTAGAATACTTAACTAATACTGCAAGTATGGTAATCTTTAGTACTTCGAAATCAAACTTAAGAACCAACCTCAATACATAATAAAATATGGGATTTTCCTGAAGTAACATAACAACTAGTAACGAAATTAGAAACGAATAGACAACTCAAAACATAGGAAAATTTGGGATTTTCCTAGGATAGCATAACAACTCATAAATGAATAAAGTAACAAACGAATAACTAAACTATTAGGAAAATATGGGATTTTCCTGGAATGACATAACAAACCGTTTTCGAATTTGTAACAAAAGATAACTAAAATGTTTTCATAAGAAAATATGGGATTTTCTTGAACAACAACTTTTTCAAAAAGCAAAGGAAACTTATTCTTTTCAAAACTAAACCGCTTATGAACTCACTAGCTTTATGCTAATTTTCAAACTGCTTGTGTTCTCAGGTCAGCGTTAGACATGTACACCACCTTCTTTTGGAGAAGACTGAGCGTTCTGAAGACTCGTCCTTGCTTTTGTTCATATGATATATGTATATAACACTTGTATAACCTTTCTTTCAAACAAATGTAAACAATATTATGTAATGTAATTTTTTGTGTTTACTATTTTACTATGTGCATTGAATTTAATACTCAACGTGGAGTCAACCCCGGAAATGTTTTCTCCTTTGGTTTTCAGGGTGTGACAGATTGGTATCAGAGCCCTTGTTTATAGTGAACTAGTATACCAAAGCTTACATGGTATAAGACTATAAACATTAAAGGGCCTAAGTGCTTTGAACTAAAAGTATACTCTACAAATATAAGTATTTTCTAAAGTATACAAGTATACTGAACTGTCGAAATCCGTAACTACAAGTAGAACAAAATATAAGTAAATAGGTGTTGTACGCTGCGGTTAAACCTGGGCAGTTATGTAGTCGTGTCTAGGATCAATATAGCCTGGCCAACTATATTCATTCGAGACACGGCCAACATGTGCTTAGGAGTGACTGTGGTACGCAGCATACCTAAAATTTACCCAATATCCCAAACAACGAGTCGTCGTTGCAGCGAACCATGAAATACTATGGGAGTATTTCTCAAGCTGATCCGTTGTAGAAGTTCTCATCCAAGTGTTGTTCCTTGATCATTTCTTTAGCGATAAATTATCTGCTTTGATAACTTCTTCATGTTTTACCGCTTAATAGAATATCTGTCTTAATGAGATATCCCCTGTTCCGTATCTCTTGATTCAATTCAGAGGACTTATGATCCTCTCTTTACTGGTTATTTTAGATCAAGATGCCTCCGAGGAAAAGACCCAGCTCAAAGACCAACAACCCTCCACCGCCACCAGCTCCTATTCAAATCGATTTGGAAACACTTCAGGCAGCCATTACTGCCACAATGTCAGCCACCCTGTCTCAACTAAACCCTAGTGGTTCAGGGGGTGGTAGCCAAACCCAAAACCCAGAAGGTAATCAGGGACACTGGAAGGAGTGTTCCTATAAAGACTTTATGAACGCAAAACCCACGTTCTTCGATGGCACAGGGGGTGTCATTGCTCTAACTCGGTGGTTAGAGAAAATCGAATCTATCTTCGAAATTTGTTCTTGTTCGGAATCCGACAAGGTGAAATTCGCCGCCTGTACGCTCACCGATAAAGCTTTGACTTGGTGGAACGGCCGAGTCAAATCCCTGACTCTACCTATAGCCAATGCTATGGGATGGGAAGTTACGAAGGAACTTCTGCGCGCGGAGTATCGCTGTGACAACCCGATATTTCAACTCTTTGTAATGACCAAAATGGGTCAAGTATTGTAACCACTTCTGAGTAATAAAATTTACTTTCATAATAAAATGTACAAATAGTTCTATTTAATTTCCTTCTATGTTTAAATGCCTTTGAACCATGATCATACGTGAAAAGAACGCCCAAATCCAACTTCATATAGCGAAGTTATGATTTTTCCAAGTTCGGCTTAGCAAGAGACAGCTAAAAACTCGAATCAGAGATCGAGCGACTTTTGGCCGGAATGACGTAAACGAGAATCGAAGGTCTCGACAATGGTATTCCAGCGGTAAAAAGTCTTGCAAAAACCGACATCAGATAAAGAAGTTATGAATTTTCAAAGAAATTCCTTAAAAACGATGAGTTTATAATAAAAAAATAATAATAATAATAATTTCGGAATTTGCCGACGGAGTCTAAATGAAAGTTGTAGAGCATAGTCTCACCTACGCGTGGATATAAAGACCATCGAAAACGGAGTTCGTATGAAGAAGATATGAATTTTTGAAGTTTATTAGATAAATTAATTATTTATTTAAATCAAAATTCGGACATTATCCGAAGTGGAGTCAGCGTCCTCATCCGAGGTACGCGCTGCGTACCCCTGTACGCCCAGCGTACCCGAAGGACTTGGCCTCTGATCCTCCACGTCGCCATATCCGAGGAATCCGACCCGCTGTCCCGTCCGACCCGCTGTCGCGTCCGACCCGCGTACCCAGCAACCCGTCCCATCCGAAGCCGAGGCAGTCGAGGCTTCGGTCACGCATGACGTACGCGTACGCCCCGCGTACCGAGGCAGTCCAGCCTTACTATAAATAGGATGCGAGGGCTTCCGAGAAAAGGGCTCATTTCTCTCCTCTCTCTCACAATCTTGCCTCGTTTTCCGTGTCCGTTCAAACCTGAAGCTCTGGTCTTTTTGGCTCAAGTCCCAAGGGTCGATTTTGCTCCCGAGATTCCCGAGAATCCCGAGGAAAATCCGTTTCCCGAGACGAAACTCTACCCGGTTTTCCATCTCGCTATCTTCAAACTTTCAAGTGAGTTTCATACCCCTTAATCAACTTTTTTAATTATTCTAAATGCTTTTATATGCTTTCAAGGGGGGGCGGGGGGATTACAAGTAAAACACACGAGTATTATCGTGTGGTACATAAAGAAACACTTTTATATGTTGTTATATATTCAAATCACATGCAATTTATAAACCTTTAAGGAACTTTTATATATATAACATATGTTAAAATAACATTCTATCTTGGGAAATATAAATTTGTTGTAATGCATATATAAACTAAACTTTTCTTAGATTATTCTTGTCTATCTTAGACTTTACACCAAAAATCTATGCTTTCATAAACAAGTGATTTCTTTTCTAGGTATTTCTAAACAAACAAGACACACTTTTAGAAAACTATAATAGGTATAGTTTTACGAACAAATTTCTAACTCCTATGTACTAGAAACATGAATTTCAAGAAGTTTACTTTCGTATACAAGAACAAACGTAACATTTTAACAAGAAGATCTGTTTTTATACCACGGTTTTGTGAGACACTAACTTCATGTACGTTCGAGTACACATTTCAAGTCCTGTATTATATACCAGAATCCCTTGGAGGGGGAGCATGGTGTTTGTGTATAGATCTATACGGGCTTGACAACCCGCGCCTTGACTGTTAGCTGCAGTCCACCGTTTGGGGTGACAAACATCATAACATTCCAACACTTGAAGAACGTTGTGTATAGGCATTCCGAGTCAATAGTATGGTTATAAAACTCACAAGGGGTATTAAAAATGCATTGATTTACAAGGTTTTCAAACTCATTGGTTATTTTACATTTACATACATTTTGGAAACAAACATTGGTCTTGAGTGAAGGCTACTTTTATACTAGTAGAAAATATAGGATTTTCTAAACACAAACAAACAAAGATAAAACATTTCATTTCATTCAAACATTGTTACTTAAACACTTATGGAATTCACCAGCTTAAATGCTGATCTACTCTTTCAAAAATACTTGTATGTCCCAGGAGATCAGTAATTTCAGGTATTCATTACGCTTTTGATGAAGGGATGCTGCGGCGCCAGTTTAATCTCATATTTTTGACATCATATTGTAATTGAGTTTTGAACATGTAACTTTTGACAAATGTAAATTTTCAATTATATATATGATGGTTGTATTGCTTTCTTTACTATGTATTCATTTGTTACGTTACCACATGAAGTCATCCGCCCCCGAACATTTCTGCCGTTCAGGTTTGGGGGTGTGACAGATTGGTATCAGAGCAATGTTTATAGTGAACTAATTATATCGAACCACATAAGATATACAAACTATAAATGCTTAAGGGACTAATACTCTCTGACAAAACAAATTTTCTTTTTACGCTTAAGCAGTTTTGCGTTCAACTTAAATTGATAGTTCATTTAAGTACAATTACATGCATACCACAAACTATTTTCATGTTATACAACTATACAAGTATTTAGACAAGTTGACACTACGATTGAGACTCGATATATGTAATCAGATTTTGGACAAATATAGCGTGATCAACTATATCTGCCCGAGATTGGACCAACGTATATCGAGGAATGATCGTAGTAAGCAACAAGTCAAAACTTACCAAACCATTACAAGAATCAAACACAAGAATTTAAATACTATAGGAGTATTTGCTATCTAAACTAGTTTAACTTACATGTTTCGCATGTTCCGACATTATTCAATTCTTATAACCCTATTTCTCGTACAGTCAAATGGCTGGATTTCACCACCCTGGCGACCCCTACTTTCCCAACCAAGGCAACGGAGGATGGATCGAAGATGATCCCGAAGAGGACGAGGAACCCATAGAAGTGGGTGATGACTCCGGTACCGACTCAGAGCCGGAAGTTATCGATCCACCACCCATTCAACCTCCCGTCTTCGTAAGGAACTTCCAAGGACCGACTCCCGTCTGGGGAAGTCACCTCCACCATTGGAGCCAACAGCAAAACCTACGCCCTCCCTATGGCATGTGCCGGGACTTCTATGATGTCCGCGGCGGAGGTTCGGCTGATCGAGCACTCCCGGTAATGGTGGGTAAGTTAGCCAATCAGTCCTATCAGTCTGGAGTGCAAGCTAGTCGACTCCGGGATATCAACGTGGAAGTGCAGGTTCACACTTCTGACATCCGTAGGCTGGACAAGATGCAAGACAACGCTCAATTCCAAACCGAAGCATTTCAAGCGCAAATGATTGCAGCCCTCGCTGAACTGAGGGAAAAACAAGCCACTTTCGATAGGCGTCTAATGGAGTCAAAGCAATCAGATGCGGAGTCAAGCTCCAAGCGCAACATTCGACGCAAGTAGTGCTTGTCAAGGACTCAAATTTTGTTATAGCTTAGGACCTCGGCTAAAAGTCTTTAAATTTCTCGAACTTTGTAATCGGAGACCCTTATAGGGGTCAAATTTTCATGATCGTTGTAACAACTTTTATATTAATATAAGTGGCGCTATTACTACTATGTTAAGTATTTCATTCGAACCTTGAATGGTCTTTGTGAACCCAAATACTTGTTTCATACCTTCAGTCTTACAAACAACTTTCATTCTTCTATTTTAAGACTCATACTATCATCTGTTGTTGAACTATAGCGATTTAGTTCATGAGACACATACATTTTCCATTCTATGAAATTCTTATCCTTGTCTTTTCAATCTATAGTTGAAGGATGCCTCCGCGTAGGAATCCAAGGCGAAACAACGGTGAAGAAGCACCTGTACCACCACCTCCACCACCTCAATTTGATGCTGTTATGTTTCAAGCAGCAGTCACCGCAGCGGTGGCAGCTGCCATGTCACAGATCAATAACTCAAGTGCTAATGGCTCGGGATCTGGCACACACCCTTCCAACCATGGCGAGAGTCATGGACCACCTCGAGAATGCACCTATAAGGACTTCACTAATGCCAAGCCCCGAATGTTTTATGGCACTGGTGGTGTGATGGCCCTGAGGCAGTGGATTGAAAGGACGGAGGCAGTCTTTGAAATCTGCTCCTGTCCCGAGCACAACAAGGTCAAATTTGCAACTTTCACCCTTCTCGATAAAGCTTTAACTTGGTGGAATGGCCACGTTAAAGTACTTACCCTAATCGTGGTAAACTCCATAAGCTGGGAGAGGTTGAAGGCCATGATGATGAGAGAATACTGCCCACGGGGAGAGATTCAAAAGCTTGAACACGAGCTATGGACTCTCGGAATGGTTGGTACCGACATCGCTACTTATACCAACATATTCTGTGAACTGGCAATCCTTTGTCCAGATATGATTGCTCCCGAGAGCAAGAAAATAGAAAGGTACATCTGGGGACTGACGCCCCAAATGCGATCAAGCGTGTTAGCTTCTAAACCTGACACCTTTGAAAGTGCTAAGGAACTAGCACAATCTCTGATCGACTACGGAGGTCATCAGAACTCAACCACTTCTGCACCAGCACCACAGAAAGGAAACAACAACAACAACAACTACAACAACAACAACAACAACAACAATGGCAGGAAGAGAGCGTGGATTCAAGGGAAGGGTGGGTCTTCCCAAGAATCCGCAAAGAAACAACTGGTTTCAGTGAATGCTGCCACTGCACCTGCTACAGCCCCTACAAATACCTACCCAACAAAGCCTTATATAGGTAACCTCCCAAAGTGCACCAAATGCAATTACCACCACCATGGACCTTGCCGAGAAATGCAGTGCGCCGACTGCAACAGGAAAGGACACACAACCCGTTTCTGCAAGGAACTCGCAAAGCCGATCACTCAAGTTCCCGGTGCGGGTGTAGGGCAGGCTTGCTACGGTTGTAGCCAGGTGGGCCACTACAAGAGGAACTGTCCTAAGGCAACAGGCACCGGAGGTGTGGGACGAGTTTTGGCAATAGGCCACGACGAAGCTGTAGCTGACCCAACTATAGTTGCTGGTACGTTCCTTCTCGATAATTCATACGCATGCATATTATTCGATAGTGGAGCGGAGAGAAGCTTCGTGAGTCAAAACTTTATTCATTTACTTAAACCTAAATCTAGCAAGTTAGAAAAATCATTCACTGTAGAGATGGCCAATGGAAAAACCGAAAACACAAATTGCATATACAGGGGCTGTACGTTAACATTAGACGGCCATTCTTTCCCAATCAATCTCATGCCGGTTCAAATTAAAAGTTTCGACGTCATAGTCGGCATGGATTGGTTGAGTCTTCTTCGTGCCGACATCATGTGCTTTGAGAAAGCAGTCCGTCTTAATCTTCCTAACAACGAAACACTAGTTATCTACGGCGACAAATCTAGTACAAACCTTCGCATCATTTCGTGCATCCAAGCTCGAAAGTGCTTGCGGAAGGATTGTCGAGCATTCCTAGCGCACATCGTTGATACAAGCCAAGAACTGAAGGACATCAAGAGCATCTCGGTAGTACGCGACTTTCCCGATATATTTCCAGAAGAACTACCAGGATTACCACCGCAACGCCAAGTCGAGTTCAGAATCGACTTAGTTCCAGGAGCTACCCCAGTAGCGAAGTCGCCTTACCGTCTTGCGCCAGCAGAGATGCAGGAACTTTCCAGTCAACTTAATGAACTCCGTCAAAAAGGATTTATAAGACCAAGTTTCTCACCTTGGGGAGCACCGGTCTTGTTTGTAAAGAAGAAAGACGGATCGTTCCGTATGTGCATCGACTACAGAGAGCTGAACAAACTTACTGTCAAGAACCGCTATCCTCTACCCTGTATCGACGACCTATTCGATCAACTTCAAGGGGCGAACTACTTCTCAAAAATAGACTTACGATCCGGATATCACCAATTACGAGTTCTAGAGGGGGACATTCCAAAGACAGCTTTCCGAACTCGTTATGGACACTACGAATTCGTGGTGATGCCGTTCGAATTAACCAATGCACCAGCAGTATTTATGGACCTAATGAATAGGGTATGCCACCCTTACTTGGATCAGTTCGTCATCGTCTTTATCGATGATATACTTATTTACTCTCGAAGTGAGGAAGAGCATAGTCAGCACCTACGAAAAGTCCTAGAAACACTGTGAACGGAGAAACTCTATGCGAAGTTCTCTAAATGCGAATTTTGGATTCGAAGAGTCGAATTTTTAGGCCACGTTGTTAGCGAGAAAGGTATACACGTGGACCCCTCCAAAATTAAGGCCATCGAGAACTGGTCGGCACCAAAGACACCTACAGAAATTCGTCAATTTCTAGGTCTAGCTGGCTACTATCGCAGATTCATAAAGAACTTTTCGAGCATTGCGAAACCTCTTACTACATTAACCCAGAAAGGTGTGGCCTTTGACTGGGAAGCGAAACAAGGGAAGGCATTCCAGACACTAAAGCAGGCCTTGTGCACCGCACCGATACTATCCCTCCCCGAAGGGTTAGAAGACTTCGTAGTGTATTGTGATGCTTCAAATCAAGGACTTGGTTGTGTTCTTATGCAGAGAGGGAAGGTTATAGCTTATGCCTCCCGACAGCTTAAGACACACGAAGTGAACTATACGACACATGATCTTGAGTTAGGAGCAGTGGTATTTGCTCTGAAGATCTGGAGGCACTACTTATACGGAACAAAGAGTACTATTTTCACCGATCACAAGAGCCTTCAACACAGTTTTGATCAAAAGGAACTCAACATGCGACAACGACGATGGGTCGAGTTACTGAATGACTACGATTGCGAAATTCGTTATCATCCTGGCAAGGCCAACGTAGTAGCCGACGCCCTCAGTCGAAAGGAATACACTGGTCGGAGGGTCAAATCTCTGACCATGACTATCCATTCCCACTTATCCACACAAATTAAGGAAGCACAAATGGAAGCTTTGCAACCTGAAAATGTGGCGGGTGAATCCCTGCGAGGAATGGAGAAGAATCTAGAAGTCAAGGGTGGCGAAGCCTACTATCTTATGGACCGAATCTGGACCCCAAAACATGGTGGTTTCAGAAACGTAGTCATGACTGAGGCTCACAACTCAAGATATTCCGTTCACCCGGGTTCAGATAAAATGTATCTGGATCTTAAGAAACTGTACTGGTGGCCTAACATGAAAGCAGAAATTGCTACCTTCGTGAGTAAATGTCTTACTTGCGCTAAGGTTAAGGTCGAGTATCAGAAACCGTCAGGATTACTACAACAACCAGAGATACCAGAATGGAAATGGGAGCGGATTACTATGGACTTCATAACCAAGTTACCCAAGACGACCAGTGGACTCGATACCATATGGGTCATTGTCGACAGATTGACCAAATCCGCGCATTTCCTACCCATCAAGGAGACTGATAAAATGGAGAAGCTTACAAGAACTTACTTAAGGGAAGTAGTGCGACTGCATGGTGTTCCGATATCCATTATCTCCGATCGAGATAGTAGATTCACTTCAAGATTCTGGCAGTCACTACAAAGTTCCCTGGGAACTAGGCTAGACATGAGTACAGCCTACCACCCACAAACAGACGGACAAAGTGTGAGGACAATACAAACTTTAGAAGATATGCTGAGAGCCTGTGTGATTGACTTTGGAAAGGCATGGGATATTCATTTACCCCTTGTCGAATTTTCATACAACAATAGTTATCATACAAGCATAAAGGTTGCTCCGTTTGAAGCCCTCTATGGTCGAAAGTGCAGATCCCCTCTGTGCTGGACTGAAGTTGGCGATACCCAGTTAGCTAGAGGAAGAGTTCCTGAAAGCACTCTCACCGGTCCGGAAATCATACGTGAAACGACGGAGAAGATCGTTCAGATTCGTGAACGATTGAAAGCCTCAAGAGACTGACAGAAAAGCTACGCTGACCAAAGGAGGAAACCTTTGGAATTTCAGGTAGGAGACCACGTCTTATTAAAGGTCTCACCGTGGAAGGGTTTAATACGATTTGGAAAGCGTGGGAAACTAAATCCAAGATACATAGGGCCTTTTGAGATTCTTGCCAGAATCGGCCCTGTGGCTTACAAGCTTAACCTACCGCGCGAACTTAGTAACATCCATCCAACCTTCCACGTCTCAAACTTGAAAAAGTGTCTGTCCGACGAGACTCTTGTTATTCCACTCGAAGAGATCGAGATCAACGAGAGCCTCAACTTTGTGGAAGAACCAGTAGAAATCATGGACCGAGAGGTCAAACAAACAAAACAAATTCGCATACCCATCGTGAAGGTTCGCTGGAACGCCAAACGGGGACCTGAATTCACATGGGAACGCGAAGATCAGATGAAACAAAAGTACCCTCATCTCTTTCATGTTCACTAATATCTTTACTACTTTAAATTTCGGGACGGAATTCTCTCTAACGGGGGGATGATGTGACAACCCGATATTTCAACTCTTTGTAATGACCAAAATGGGTCAAGTATTGTAACCACTTCTGAGTAATAAAATTTACTTTCATAATAAAATGTACAAATAGTTTTATTTAATTTCCTTCTATGTTTAAATGCCTTTGAACCATGATCGTACGTGAAAAGAACGCCCAAATCCGACTTCATATAGCGAAGTTATGATTTTTCCAAGTTCGGCTTAGCAACAGACAGCTAAAAACTCGAATCGGAGATTGAGCGACTTTTGGCCAGAATGACCTAAACGAGAATCGAAGGTCTCGACAATGGTATTCCAGCGGTAAAAAGTCTGGCAAAAACCGACATCAGATAAAGAAGTTATGAATTTTCAAAGAAATTCCTTAAACACGATGAGTTTATAATAAAAAAAAAATAAAAAAAAATAATTTCGGAATTTGCCGACGGAGTCTAAACGAAAGTTGTAGAGCGTAGTCTCAACTACGCGTGGATATAAAGACCATCGAAAACGGAGTTCATATGAAGAAGATATGAATTTTTGAAGTTTATTAAATAAATTAATTATTTATTTAAATCAAAATTCGGACATTATCCGAAGGGAAGTTAGCGTCCTCATCCGAGGTACGCGCTGCGTACCCCTGTACGCCCAGCGTACCCGAAGGACTTGGCCTCTGATCGTCCACGTCGCCATATCCGAGGAATCCGACCCGCTGTCCCGTCCGACCCGCTGTCGCGTCCGACCCGCGTACCCAGCAACCCGTCCCATCCGAAGCCGAGGCAGTCGAGGCTTCGGTCACGCATGACGTACGCGTACGCGCTGCGTACGAGCATACGCCCTGCGTACCGAGGCAGTCCAGCCTTACTATAAATAGGATGCGAGGGCTTCCGAGAAAAGGGCTCATTTCTCTCCTCTCTCTCACAATCTTGCCTCGTTTTCCGTGTCCGTTCAAACCCAAAGCTCTGGTCTTTTTGGCTCAAGTCCCAAGGGTCGATTTTGCTCCCGAGATTCCCGAGAATCCCGAGGAAAATCCGTTTCCCGATACGAAACTCTGCCCGGTTTTCCATCTCGCTATCTTCAAACTTTCAAGTGAGTTTCATACCCCTTAATCAACTTTTTTAATTATTCTAAATGCTTTTATATGCTTTCAAGGGGGGGGGGGGTTACAAGTAAAACACACGAGTATTATCGTGTGGTACATAAAGAAACACTTTTATATGCTGTTATATATTCAAATCACATGCGATTTATAAACCTTTAAGGAACTTTTATATATATATAACATAAGTTAATATAACATTCTATCTTGGGAAATATAAATTTGTTGTAATGCATATATAAACTAAACTTTTCTTAGATTATTCTTGTCTATCTTAGACTCTACACCAAAAATCTATGCTTTCATAAACAAGTGATTTCTTTTCTAGGTATTTCTAAACAAACAAGACACACTTTTAGAAAACTATAATAGGTATAGTTTTACGAACAAATTTCTAACTCCTATGTACTAGAAACATGAATTTCAAGAAGTTTACTTTCGTATACAAGAACAAACGTAACATTTTAACAAGAAGATCTGTTTTTATACCACGGTTTTGTGAGACACTAACTACATGTACGTTCGAGTACACATTTCAAGTCCTGTATTATATACCAGAATCCCTTGGAGGGGGAGCATGGTGTTTGTGTATAGATCTATACGGGCTTGACAACCCGCGCCTTGACTGTTAGCTGCAGTCCACCGTTTGGGGTGACAAACATCATAACATTCCAACACTTGAAGAACGTTGTGTATAGGCATTCCGAGTCAATAGTATGGTTATAAAACTCACAAGGGGTATTAAAAATGCATTGATTTACAAGGTTTTCAAACTCATTGGTTATTTTACATTTACATACATTTTGGAAACAAACATTGGTCTTGAGTGAAGGCTACTTTTATACTAGTAGAAAATATAGGATTTTCTAAACACAAACAAACAAAGATAAAACATTTCATTTCATTCAAACATTGTTACTTAAACACTTATGGAATTCACCAGCTTAAATGCTGATCTACTCTTTCAAAAATACTTGTATGTCCCAGGAGATCAGTAATTTCAGGTATTCATTACGCTTTTGATGAAGGGATGCTGCGGCGCCAGTTTAATCTCATATTTTTGACATCATATTGTAATTGAGTTTTGAACATGTAACTTTTGACAGATGTAAACTTTCAATTATATATATGATGGTTGTATTGCTTTCTTTACTATGTATTCATTTGTTACGTTACCACATGAAGTCATCCGCCCCCGAACGTTTCCGCCGTTCAGGTTTGGGGGTGTGACAATTGCCCTCGGGGTGAAATCCAGAAGCTGGAGCATGAACTCTGGAACCTAAAGATGAAAGGTTCCGATATCGCCGCTTACACTTCAAGGTTTGACGACTTGGCACTTCTTTGTCCGGGGATGGTTACCCCGGAGAGCAAAAAGGTAGAAAGGTTCATCTGGGGATTAACCCAGCCAACAAAAGGGAACGTTATAGCAGTGAAGCCAGATACCTATGACAGCGCCAAATGTCTAGCGCAAACCCTGATCGATCACAATGATGACCAAGAAGAAGCAGACACCACTCCCGAGCCAACAGAAAAGAGTGGAGAGAAAAGTGTTGGATTAATGTCTAAGTCCATAACTATAATTGGTAAGACTTCACCCGACCCGGCATGGTCCATTTGGGTTGCACTTCACCGACACAATTTATATGGATAATCTTTTGAGAATAGTATGTTTATGATTAATATTAATATATTATAAGTTCTAATATATTAATATGGAATCATATTATTTAATTAGTATTGATAAAGAATTAATTTATAATTAATTAAGTGATCAAAAGGAACTAATTAAATATGGACTCTTATATACATGGAATGGGCCAAGTTCATTTTGGTTGTGCTAAGCTTTCATGGATAGTCCATGGAGTGTTTAACCCATGGATCCTAGGAAATGAAAGGTCATGGGTATTAGGGTTTAACCCTAATCCTCCACACTATATAAAGATGTCCTTGGTTGGTGAAATGGGCACTAGTGTGGTACACTAAAAAGGGCTAGCCAATTTCACTAGAGAGAACCAAGTATCCATATTCTCTAAAGTCTTCCAAGGTGGTTTTGGTGATTTGTGATTCCATTTGAGGCTTCCACACTATTGGGGCTAAGCTCTTAAAGCTTGAAGACATCAATCTACATCAAAAGGTATGTCATCTAACTAGTACTTTGTAGTATAAGAACTTCATAATATGCTAGTTAGGATTAAAGCCTTGGAAAGTTCTTATTTGCATGTATAATAGAGAAAACATAGATCTAAGGTTTATAGGGTTGCATGTACACCATAGGAGTGTTAGAATGCTCAAAACCCAACAGTCGTATCAGAGCCTAGGCTTGTTTTCTTGTTATATTTGCAAAAGGAGCTGAAAAATCGAGTTTTGATACTGTCTGCCCAGCAGACTCGCCGAGTCCAAGACAAAATGCATCCAACTCGCCGAGTTGGTTCGTGCACTCGACGAGTTGAACCCCCAGACAGCATAAATTCGACTTTTTTGGCTAGAATTGGACTAGGAACATTACCCTAAGATGTTTTTGAACTTATAAACTTGTTTTTAATGTGGTAATGTTCATGCTAATCCAATTCCAAAGATAATTGTCAATAGATTCATGTTTTGTATTAGTTTAAGGTTTTGACTAATTACATAAAAAATTTTGATTTAAATTATCTTGTTCTTATGAGTTGCTTAGATTAATAGAAAAGTTGAGTGAAATAGTTGTTTTCAATCCAAATTAATCTAAGAATTGATTCTAAAATGTGTTTTTGTAACTTGTCCTCAAGTTATATGAAAAGTCACATTTAAGAATCATAAAACTCATAAAAGTTGGGAAAGGTTACAAAAATGAAGAGTCTAGTTCTAATTAAATGGTTTTATGACTCCATAACTTGTCCTCAAGTTATGGAGGACCAAGAGTCTCTTCATTTAATAAAATAAAATAAAATAAAAAAAAGTGTAACCTTAATTAATTCCATGAGTTATAAAATAAAGAAAAGTTAATTCTTTTATTAGTTTAAAGTCTTCCATAACTTGTCCTCAAGTTATGGAACTTGAAGAGTTTTTGGATTAAAACTACTTTAAACACATAAGTTATGAAATTAATTAGTTTTGAATAGTTTCAAAACTTGCCCTCAAGTTTTGGAATTTGTAAAGTTTTCTCTTATGAATACTTAATTCCAAGTTAGCCCTTAGAATTTTAAAAGTTAAAATTCAACCCTTATACTTTATAATATTATAAGTTAATAATATATATATGTATAAGTGTAAAGTCAGTCTTACCGCTAGTACGCATCATTCACGAAGCCGGTCTATAAGGTGGGTATAAGGTTGTAGCCTATAAAAAGGCAACTTAATGGGTGTCCACTCTCACCCACCGCTTGCATGACTGGGGGAGGGTCGTTAGCCGAACGGGTTTGACAGGACTATAATTCTCCCTTCATTAAAAGTATTAATGATAAATACTAAGTAACTAAACTCTTAATAATACACAATCTTAGTTACTTAGGAAAATGTGAATAAGGTGCTAATCCATGAAATTACACTTTGCACTTTGTTTAAGTCGGTTAGTGGAGCGTGTGTGGTTAACCGGCACACTATCTCGTATTTAACAAGGTAGGTAAAGGGTAACTTAATGTTTATCATAGTATCGATGGAGCATGTGTGGTTAACCGGCACATCGATTGAGGGGTAAACACTTAAGGGTACCAAGTAATTTGCATGGTTACTTCACACCTTGTTTTGTGATCCTCGGCATCCTAGTCACAAAACCTGAAGGGCACACTAGAGATTGAAACATGCCATTGAATAGTTCAATGAATCTCAAAAGATCTAGGAGTTTCAAAAACCAATTAAAACCTAATAATACATTTCGTTTATCTTGGTGGAAATTGGTGAATCGTCATTCACCTACCTTAAAATATTTTATAGCTTGGATTACGGCATACCTCTTCTAAGTTATAAAATAGTTTGTTGGGTCCTAGCCTTAATATTTCATATTGGGTGTCATATTAAGGACTTTAGATCAACTATCTTGAATATCTCCCCAAAGATGTCTGGTTTAGACATTTATGATCTTCCCAAATCTCTTGAAACAAGCTTTCCTAAATGAAGATGATGTCCCATGCAAATCATACTTCTTTCACCTCCTCCAATTATTCTCCCTAACCCACAAGTTCAAGGCCACTCAAGCCCTATTGACAAGGCAAGGTCTAGGTGTGATCACATCTTGGAGATGTAGTCACATATTTACAAGCCGGTAGAGTTGGGTTTTAAAGTCTTGAGAAAGTTGGTGGTTCAATCACTTTCTAAGTCACATAGTGAGCTCCTTTGGGACTCCTATGAACCAGACTATGACAAGACCCTTAATGATCTTATCTATTTGCTAAGATCAACTTCGTAAAACTTTATGGACATTGACAATGATGACATTGGATATCCAGTAAAGCTCTCTTTTCCTAATGGAAAGGGATCGGCCATAGTCAACTCGGTTGACCAAATGGTAAAGAGAAAAGCTAAGTCTGTGATAGTCCCGTGTACCATTATCAAAGGGTCCATATGTTTATATTGCCAAAGGAAGGGACATTGGTTACAAATCTGCCAAATTTACCTTAGGATGTTGAAGTCAATAAGTTTGACTCTACTTCAGGTAAAGTCCACTATGTAACTCTGTTAAGTTTCTATTATGAGATTCTTGATACATGATGTGACTGGGTCACATGGTGATGTTTTAAGAATCAAAGAAAAAAAGTGAAGAAACTTAAAGAAAGAATATGCTGAATTTGATCGCATAGATGGATTTCTATCTCGGAGTTTGGAGATAGGATTCTTGAGCTACTTCTTAGGAGTTATGAGATATTGCTTAGGAATAGATAACAACAAGTTTTCATATGGATTGTAAGGATAAGTTTTTCCGCAAAGTTTTAAAATGAAAGGAAAATTTTGATTTTATTTATTTTAAAATATCCTTACAATGGCATCTGTGGAAATTTTTGTTGCTTATAAGATTCAATTAATAGCAAGAGTGGAAATATGAAATTGATTCTTTCATTTGTGGTAATGTCTAAATTTACCAAATAAGGAAAGATTATCATCACCCAAGTTGCAATTGGACCGGAACTTGGAATCATGCAAGTTGTATAGCATGATGAATGAGAACTTTCAAGTATTGGAAAAAAAATTAAGACTAATTACTTGTTCACATGGATGTGTGAGTCAAGTGAAGGACTAAGGAATCGAGTACACATTCTTGTGCACTGGTCAAGTCCACCACAAAAGATTGATAAGACTATTCGTCATAGTTTACTAAAGCTCAGTAATATGATTATACTTACAAGCTTAAATGTAATTCTGAGACATTGGAAAAGGTTCCAATGTATGGCAGATCGAATAAGAAGAATCAAATTAGGCAGAAGGATAAAAGTTTCTCAAATCTGAAAAGATGGGAGAGTACTTTAGTATCAGTTTTTGTGATCATCTTAATGATTAAGAAACCATAGCACAATTAGTTATCTAAGGAAATCTTAGTGCATTCTTATGACTAAGAAGAGGGATCTTGAGTTGTTGAAATGGTTAAATCAGGAAGATGAGTCATACTTCGTTCCAATACAAGTCTTAGAGTCATACTCCAAGATTGTAACTTGAGTGACATGTCTCAAAGAAGGTTTAAAACACTTGTCAAATGTAAGAGTAAAAGTTTTCTACTCTTGCACATTTGAAATTGGTAAGTTGTGATGTTTTGGATAAAACAAAGACCAACTGTAACGACCCAATTTTCACGACCAAAAATTTTGTTTTAAAACATTACTTTAGAAAATATTAATAACTAAAAACATTGTTTGATCAAAACATAACACAAAGTGAACCATGTCTAAAAGCCAATTCATACACCCAATCAAAAAATCAAAGTACAAATCCCAGTGAAGCTCGTAAATGCGGAAACCGGAGAGTGTGTGTGTGTCATGTTGCTACCGCGCCGACTCCTTTCCCCTAGCTGAGGAGGTACCTGAAACCAAACTGAAAACCGTAAGCACAAAGCTTAGTGAGTTCCCCCATCGTACCACATACCATACAAACACATAACATACATACTGCCAGGCTATTCTGGGGTACCTGACTACCCGGTACGACCGTTCTGGGGTGCCGTCGTACCCGTGTCAAGCCATTCTGGGGTGCTTACTACCCATGTCAAGCCATTCGGGGGTGCTGACTACCCATGTCAAGCCATTCTGGGGTGCTGACTACCCATCGGTCCTAACAACCGATCCTCGGGGACTAGTCCCCTCTTACTACCTTTATCTCATATAACATAACAAGCCAGCATGCAATCATATCATCACGTACTGTCAGACATATCTGGGGTGTCCGACCTACCCTTTGGTCCTAACAACCGAACTCTACAACTATCACATATACATATCATGCCAGCATACAACATATCAGATAGTAGAAAACCTAGATGATATCACAAAGACAATCATCTAACATACAACTCCTACTGGTGGGCCGACATTGTGGCCGTAGACCCACCGCTACTGGAAGGTAACTCACCTCGAAGTAGCTGCTCACCTGATCGGGCACTGACTTCCTACTGCTGCTCCGGAAATCCTCTGGCTGCAATTTCCACAACATACTCAATCAAACACTGCTGACTGACCTTTGGGTCAAATGACCATTTTACCCCTGACCATGCCCTATGTCAAAGTCAGAGTCAACTTTCAGTTGACCCGACTCGCCGAGTTGGCTTTCCAACTCGCCGAGTCACCACCCAAACGATTGTCCTGGATCCCGTTCCTACTCGTCGAGTTAGGCGACGACTCGATGAGTTCTCCTTCTAAAGTGATATTCAAGTCCTTCATCCTGCTCACCGAGTTGTATGAACAACTCGTCGAGTTCATCTTCATCCGATGAACACTTATGTTGCGACTCGCCGAGTTGTATGAACAACTCGCCGAGTCTGTTCTTGATCTAAGGAGATTGCCTTGAACTCGCCGAGTCAGGGAATCGACTCGCCGAGTACCTCCATAGATGAGTTCAGCTTCCGACTCACTAAGTCACACCTCGTGACTCACTGCTCACTCGACACTACGAAAAGGGGACAAACTCGGAGACTCACGAACAGACTCGCCGAGTCACATGAACGAGTCGCCGAGTCGTTGCCATGCACCCACTAAATACACAGATTTGCTCGATTCCAGTCCTTGCCATTCACAGATCTGGACCTCTAGGACACGAATCACACGTAAAGTTTCCAACTTTATGTGTGGATATTCACCAATATGGATTTTAGGGCTCAAAATGCCTCAAAAGGGTAGATATAGGGTGAACAAGCAACATGGGGCCATAAAGCTAACAGATCTGAGCTCCTGGAGCTCAATCTTGCCTAGATCTAGAGGCCAATCGACTTATTACAAACCCTCAAGCATACACAATCTTGGAAATGGCTCAAAAAGGACTTTTATGTAGCTATAAGCTTAAAAACAAAGGGGAAACGAGCTATACCTTAGGGGAAACGTTGGAATGACACAGAGATGCTTGGCCTCCTTCTCCTCTTCTTGATTCCCTCTTCTTTTCCTTCAAAGAAACTTCAATACACCACAAAACACTTCAAACTCACAAGAAAGCAAGACTAGAGAGAGATACAGGGCTCTGAGGGTGAATGGGGGCTGGCTTCGGGCAGTTAAGTCGTTTAAATAAGGTGCAAACCCCTGAAACTTAGGGTTTCATCCAACAACTGTGACTCGCCGAGTCCAGGATATGGACTCGCCGAGTCACCAACTTAAACTTCTCCCGGGTCCCTCATCCACTCGGCGAGTCGGACCTATGACTCGCCGAGTCCAAGGCTAAAAGGAAGGGAAGTACTCAAATAAGATTTACATACCAGGAACCAGGTGCTACACCAACTTAGGCCAATTGTGTGAAGTGTTTGTCTTGGTTTGAATCCACACTATCTCTTGAATAACTGACAAGAAAGTCTTATACGTCAAGAGGACAGTGGGAGTCTTAAAGGTCTTGAAAGTCTCAAGAACTAATTAAGAATAAAACCTGAAGTTCTTCACTAGCACACGACTTGAGGTTTATAACCTATCGTGTTGACATATTCTGTGCCCATCCCAGTTAAAGTTGGCTTTGCATATGAGTTCTTAGAGTTCTCAATTAGTTGCACAATAACTTGGAAGCAATGGCAGGCCCTTGAGCTGCCAGGTGGCAAGAAATTAAGATTGAGTTCAATCCATATGAGTTTGGATTTGTCATTATCCCTGTCTTGTGACTATGTTTTTGACAATTCACATGGATAAGAACACATACACCATTAAATCTAAGTGTCATAAGGTTTCTCTCCGATTCATGAAAATGATGGTGAGGAAACACTTTCACTAAGTAGATTTTAGTTTAGATAGCAATTGTGACATTTGCATTCTCAAAGTCGTTAGTGGAGCGTGTGTGGTTTACCAGCACACTAACCTGGACTTGTGAGAAGTGGCAAAAAGGCCTAACCATTATGATTACGGCATCCCTCTTCATAATTGTTTAGACACACAAGTGTGCTATCTAAGGGAAGGTGTATGATTTTGATAAAGTCTTATCAAAACAATCTAGTATCAGAAATCTGAACTTTGGTAAGAAATTCAGCTGTTTTCTGAGTACATGTCAAAGCTAGTGGGAGCATAAGTTTTATGCTAATAATCATCATGTTAGTGGGAGCATGATAATTATGATAAAGGTTGCAAGTTAGCAATGTTAATTATAGAAAACAAAAGGTTTCAATTGGGAAAGAGTTGTTATGCTATAATTAAGGGAGAGGAAATTATACTTCATCTCAAATCTATAAGCTTAGATCGTGAGGTTTTAATCATTTAGTCAAGGATATATATGAATTTCATGTTGGAATGGCTCAACATAAGGAAATTTTCTATATGATTCCATTATTTGCGTTCTAAAATTCGATTATGATTACGGCATCCCTTTTCATTATCTGAATTATGAGAACTTGGCAAATTGAAATGGAAATATTATAGCAAAAGACTGGTTTAATCTTTATGTGAGACATCATGAATCGATTCCCATATGCTTCGGATATAGGATCGATTACATGTGCTATATTCATCCTTTCTAAAATTTTCCAAATGCCTGGGGCATTAAGACGGGAAAAGGTTTAGAACTGGATATGACTAAAAGGATTAAACAATTGTCGAGAACAATCTAAGGTTTACCAAAGATTGGTTGCTCAAGGACAGTTGGAAGTATAGTGATAATTCTGGAAGGACCATATTGACATAGTCTGTAAGGAGGAAACTCTTGTTCAGAAGTGATAGTCAAAATGGAATCTGGAAATGTTTCAAAGTTAGAATTTTCAATCTGTTTAAGATTAGGAAACTTAATGCAAGAAGGATGTTTCCAAGGAGCTGATCTCCATTGGAATACTCTGTAATGATTGTTGTCAAGTCTTTCTGACTTTGTGCATAATCATTACAAGAGGGTCAATGCATGTAAGTTTAGAATCTGACAGATTTCAGTAAATGGCATGAATTTGGAATTCTTGCATTTGCAGTAAGGATTTGGGAGTGTGAAAAGAGAATCATTGAAGTTATGTTCAATTGATCTAGTTCACAAAGTAAAGATCATAGACAAACATAGTATGCATACTTGGTGTGTGGCATGACTAGTGTTTAGAAAACATAGTGTACATGCTTGGAGCATGGGACTACTATTGTTTTAAATTCAAGAATAAAGTTGATAGCTGAAACAGTATACAATGAATAATGTGTAATCATATGGTGATAAATAAAAGGTGTTTTATTTATGTTCATAGGTTTTGATACCATATTGGATTCAATTATTATTGTGTTTCATTTTGCATGTTTTGACTTCCAGAATAAACTAGGTTATTCTTCCGGAAGGACTGAGTTATTCAAACCATCCACAGTCGGTCATATGTTGGAAGTAGATATGAATTAAGACTGTCATGGGTTGGCTTGTAGAGGTCTAAGGTGTTGGACAAAGGGCTACAACACTCATGAGTGCTCATAATTTCTGAGTATTGGATTCAGCCCGCGCTCATTGGAATCATTTCATGGATTTTATCACGAGTGATCACGAGACGATAATATCTTATATACTTCAAACTTAGAGATATGAGTTGTTACTATGAGTTGATAGTACATTGATTGCACGAAAACGCATTTGGTAACTCGGTGCTATAAAACGTGTCTTTGTGTATGATTCAACAAGTAGTAGAACAAGCCATATGAGTCGAAGTTTATCCATTCCTTTTACCTTCGGGATAAAAGCGATATCTGTGGGCCCCTCAATGATTTGATGATGACAAATGGAAGTGCTCGGCCGGGCCAAGACTGATTTGATTTGTTCAATTACTCAGTCGTCATAAATCGGAAATCGGGAAACAACAAATGGACGGAGAGAATGATTATAATCCATGTCTCAGTCCATATGATATCTAGAATGGAGGAATATATGATCCCTTATCTAATGGACAAGTTCGTTGACAAGATCAGAGTTCGACAGCGGCTTTAAGAGCTACGATTGCCAGTTAGGTTTGAAGTCATACGCAATAATAGTTTTAGACTTATCCAAGTGGGAGACTGTTGGATTAATGTCTAAGTCCATAACTATAATTGGTAAGACTTGACCCGACCCGGCATGGTCCATTTGGGTTGCACTTCACCGACACAATTTATATGGATAATCTTTTGAGAATAGTATGTTTATGATTAATATTAATATATTATAAGTTCTAATATATTAATATGGAATCATATTATTTAATTAGTATTGATCAAGAATTAATTTATAATTAATTAAGTGATCAAAAGGAACTAATTAAATATGGACTCTTATATATATGGAATGGGCCAAGTTCATTTAGGTTGGGCTAAGCTTTCATGGATAGTCCATGGAGTGTTTAACCCATGGATCCTAGGAAATGAAAGGTCATGGGTATTAGGGTTTAACCCTAATCCTCCACACTATATAAATATGTCCTTGGGTGGTGAAATGGGCACTAGTGTGGTACACTAAAAAGGGCTAGCCAATTTCACTAGAGAGAACCAAGTATCCATATTCTCTAAAGTCTTCCAAGGTGGTTTTGGTGATTTGTGATTCCATTTGAGGCTTCCACACTATTGGGGCTAAGCTCTTAAATCATGAAGACATCAAGCTACATCAAAAGGTATGTCATCTAACTAGTACTTTGTAGTATAAGAACTTCATAATATGCTAGTTAGGATTAAAGCCTTGGAAAGTTCTTATTTGCATGTATAATAGAGAAAACATAGATCCAAGTTTTATAGGGTTGCATGTACACCATAAGAGTGTTAGAATGCTCAAAACCCAACAAAAAGAAGGTTTTGGAAAAAGAAGAAGAAGAGTCAGTGTTCCTCAGAACCCTCGAAGAAACAGCAGATAGTGGCAGTCCACGCTGCCACTACCCCTATTGATGTATCTGTTGTAGGTTCCTCAGCCCAAGAACCTGTCACCGGATATGCCGGTATCCTCCCGTGGTGTAACCGATGTAGCTACCACCATCGCATCCCTGGCCCCTATCGTGCAAAGTTTTGTAAAAGCTGTGGCCAGGAAGGTCACCTCGCGCGAAGCTGCAAAACCCCAACCCAACCAGCTAGTCAAGCTTCTGGAGCTGGTATCGGTCAAACCTGCTACAGTTGTGGAGAGGTCGGGCGTTATAGACGAAACTGTCCTAAGGCAGTAATATCTCGAAACACCGGGAGAGTCCTGACTATGGGACAAGTAAGGACAGCCGCCGACCCCACCGTTGCCACAGGTATATTGTTTCTCGATGAATCTTATGCATGTGATCCTTTTGATTCTAATGCCGGAAGAATTTGTTAACCATTCATTCAAATATCTTTCTAAACTAAATCCTTCGTTAGTAATCGAAACGTGTACTGTCGAGATGACCAACCAGTGAGAAAGAGAACGTTAATGTCATACCCTTAGATCTTATCCTCAATTCGGATGATTATTCCTTTCCCTTCGATCTAATGGTAAACTTTTCGTGAAAAGCTTTGATGCGATCATTGGCATGTAATGACTTAGTATCATTCATGCTATTATTCTTTTTTTCGAAAGGGTCGTCCGTCGAATCTTTTTTCTGACCCGACTCTCATGATTCTCGGCATCAAACCTAAATGCAACCTTCGCATCTTCGTGTATCAAAGCTTAGAAAGTTTCCCATGTATTCCTCGTCCGTGTGATATTCGGGAAACGGGAAGTCTGCAACTCTTTCCCCGATGCCTTTCCCGAAAATTCTTGAGAATTCCTTCCGAACGTCTAGTCAAGTCTCATATCGACCTAATCCCTGGAACTGCCTCGTAACCGAACCTCCGGGAGGATGATGTATCCAATACAGCGACCAGGACCTGGCATGATCACCACGAGTTCGTAGTGGTGCCCTTCGGTCAACCATTTTCTCTGGTTATGTAGATAAGCAAGGCCATTATACCCGTGGACCTTTCCAAAAGCTAAGACGATAGGGAACTAGTCGGCACCAGAGATACCCATAGAAACCTGTCGATTCTTGGGTCCCATCGACTATTATCGCAAACCTACCCAGAAATTTCTTCTAGAACCATCAGACCCTTAGCTACTCGGTTCCACGAAGATGTGCTTTCCTGTTGGAGCGTGTGTCATGTTGAAGGCTTTATCCCCGAAAAAGCATGATATGCTTTGAGGAGTGCGAACTACTTCCCTTGTGATACATTAGACCCTTCGTGATCCTCGTTGGAACGATTCCGTAACCTTCAAACTCCGGTTACCCTTGGAACTTAGTAACACCCATCTGATACTTCACGTCTCGGTCCTTAAGAAGTATCTGCCCAACGAAACCAAGACACGTCCCGATATTGAAAGTTCGCTGGAACGTCAAGCGGAGACCCGATTCCAATAGGGAGCGTGAAAACTCGGAGCAGCAAATACATCCGTATCTCATTCCAATTCATGTTCTATATCTTAATCTTTGAATTTCTGGATGAAATTCCCTCTAACGGGGGGATAATGTAACAACCCAAAGTTTTCCATCGCTGAGACCCGTTCCGCCCGTAAAATTCGCTGTGTATCAATTCATTCCGATCTCGTTTTTGGGCTAAATTATTTAAACTTATATGTTTATTTAATACTAATGAGTGTCCAAACCCCTTAGGAACTCATGAAATTAGCCCAAAATGTTTATTTCAGAAATTTTAGAAACGTTCCCGCCGGGTTACGGAAACTTAATCGGGTGCGACCAAAAGCCCCGTTTAATGCCAGTATCGGGTAGAATTTCACCGAGTCCAAGTTTTGGGACCTATTTAAATGTGTTCAAGCTTTAATTTGAAGCTTTTGCTTCATCTCTCTACTCTCTCTCTAACCTCTCTCCTCAATTCAATTTTAAGGGTCCAAATCATCAAATTAAGGCTTCTAATCACCAAGGTATTCTCCTTAACTCCTTGTATAGCATATTTGACCTTCAAATTCGATTTTAAACCATGGATTAGGACCATTATCATGAGTTTACGGCCCTAGAACAGTCCTAGGCCGTAAACTCATATAAATGGGGTTTTTGGAGCAACAAAACCCTTCCAAACCACAATTAGACCTTAGATATGGCAAGATGACTTAATGGAATGGAGTTAGAATGCCTTAAACCATGATTTAGAGCCTTGTTCATGTGTTTACGGCCCTGGAGCATGCTTGGGCCGTAAACACATATAATGGGGGTTTTTAAGCCCTTAAACCCTTCCAAAACACCAATAAGGCTTAGATACGACTTGTAGAATTATGGTTTTGGCCTTGGAACACCTTGAACATCAATTTAGAGGAGTAAAATTGAGTTTACTGCCCAAGAAAATGCTTGGGCCATAAACTAATTAAAATTGGGAGTAAACTCCTCTAAATGTGTTAAGATGCCACTTAAACACACCTTAAACCTTAGAATAAATTCTAGAAGTGTCTACCATCAATTTAGAAGCCTTAAAACATAATAAAACACCCATCAAAGGAGTTCACGTCCATGAGGGGGGTTCATGGGCCGTAAACTCCAAAAACCATGCCAAAAGTCCCCTAAAAATCCATACAAGGCTTGGAAAAATCATTGGAATCACATGTGATTGTTTAAAGACCTAAAACTTTAAGGATTGGGTGTGAGGGGGAGTTTATGGCCGTAAACTCCATGTTTACTGTCGTAAACCCCAATAAATGGTCTATAAGTGAGCCAAAAATCATCCTAATGCCCTAGATAAAATCCTAGCTAAATTATCCTTATGTTATGAAGCCATTTTGCACCCAAAAGCACCCTCCATGAGTTCACGGCCGTGAACTCATGTGGATGAGGTGTTTAGGGCAGTAAACTCCTTCAGGAGTTTACTCTTGAATAGTAAACTCCATTCCCTAGTCATACAAGTCCTTAAATGCCACTCGGGTCCTTCCAAACACTTGAAATGGGGTGTTTCCGCAACTAGAAGTGTATTTCCTTAACAAATAAATTAATCAAGTCCTAATTAGATACAAATGTGTATCATTTTAGAATCCATAGGAATCTTGTGCGTTCGCGAACCCAGAACTGACGTTTAGGATCCAAACTGACGCGTTTCTCAACCGGTGAGTTCATACCCCTACCCTTTTTCAAATGTTTTCCAATGTTTTTCAAATGTTTTCAGGGGGAAGAATACAAGCAAAGGTACAAGGAAATCCTGGACTTAAACGTATTTTCAGTTCAAATGTTCTATTTCATGTATGTTTCTAATATCGAAAATCGTGATAACTAATGATTCGAATTGCAGGGTAAACAGTTAGACTAAAGTCAGATTTCTATAAAAAGTGTTTTAAACTATATTAATTTTTATAAAAGAAATCATACTAATCATAACTAAGATTAATACTAAACGAATATGAATGCGAATACGTATATAACCAATAGTATAGTACAAATACGAATACGAATGCGAATACGAATATAACCAATAGGATAGTACAAATACAAATACGAATACGAATACGAATATAACCAATAGTATAGTACAAATACGAATACGAATACGAATACGAATATAACCAATAGTATAGTACGAATACGAATACGAATACGAACACAAATATAACTATTAGGTTAGTACGAATACGAATGCGAATACGAATATAACTAATAGGATAGAACGAATACGAATACGAATAGAAATAGGACTACGAATGCGAAATAACGCCTTTGGATGACACCAAGACTTCGAATATACAGTTAGTGTACGCCTTGAATGTCACTAGAGTTTTGAATTTAATACGAAAGTACGCCTCTGGACCTCTACTGAGTTTCGAATACATTCGCCTAAGAATGTCACCAGAGATACGAAAATACAACTAATGTACTCTTTTGGAAATCATCAGAATAATCGAAAATACTGTAATGTACGTTTCTGATGAATCCAAATATTCGAAAATACAACTAAGTTAGTAGATGATAGACATTCAAATGTAGGATAACTAAGAGTTTAGAATACTTAACTAATACTACAAGTATGGTAATCATTAGTACATCGAAATCAAACTTAAGAACCAACCTCAATACATAGGAAAATATGGGATTTTCCTGAAGTAACATAACAACTAGTAACGAAATTAGAAACGAATAGACAACTCAAAACATAGGAAAATATGGGATTTTCCTAGGATAGCATAACAACTCATAAACGAATAAAGTAAAAAACGAATAGCTAAACTATTAGGAAAATATGGGATTTTCCTGGAATGACATAACAAACCATTTTCGAATTTGTAACAAAAGATAACTAAGCTGTTTTCATAAGAAAATATGGGATTTTATTGAACAACAACTTTTTCAGAAAGCAAAGGAAACTCGTTCTTTTCAAAACTAAACCGCTTATGAACTTACCAGCTTTATGCTGATTTTCAAACTGCTTGTATTTTCAGGTCAACGTTAGACAGGTACACCACCATCTTTTGGAGAAGACGGAGCGTTCTGAAGACTTGTCTTTGCTTTTGTTCATATGATATATGTATATAACACTTGTATAACCTTTCTTTCAAACAGATGTAAACAATATTATGTAATGTAATGTTTTGTGTTTACTGTTTTACTATGTGCATTGGATTTGATACTCAACGTGGAGTCAACCCCGGAAATGTTTCCGCCTTTGATTTTTGGGGTGTGACAGAACCGATCAACGATCTGTAGTGAGTTTGATCTACAGATTTGCAAATCAGTACCTGGAATTAACAGGGGCCTCTCAGCCATTGGCGTCAAAACAGGTTTTGCGTCTTGAAACTCGAACTTCTCAAGTATATCATCCACATACTTTGCTTGATGGAGCAGGATTCCGGTTGATCTTTGTTGGACCTGAAGCCCTAGAAACATGGTCATTTCCCCAAACGAACTCATCTCGAACCTCTTTTTCATTACACCTTTGAACTTTTTGCATAGCTGCGGACTTGTAGACCCGAAGATAATGTCGTCAATGTAGATCTGAACTACAATCTGATCATTACCCAAATGCTTGATGAACAAGGCTTGATCAATAGTGCCACGAGAATATCCATGCTCGAGGAAGTTCTTTGTTAGAGTTGCATACCATGCTCGAGGAGCTTGATGTAACCCATATAACGCCTAGTCCAACTTGTAGACGTGATTAGGAAACTTCGAGTTAACAAACCCGAGGGGTTGATCAACGTAGATTTCTTCCTTCACCTTGCCTTACAAGAAGGTGTTGGGTTAATGTCTAAGTCCATAACTATAATTGGTAAGACTTGACCCTACCCGGCATGGTCCATTTGGGTTGCATGGCATCATGCATTTGGATAGACTATAATGAGAGAAATAACATTTATGGTTGGTTAATATATTATAAGTTCTAATATATTAATAAGATTATTTAATTAGTATTGATCAAGAATTAATCTAGGATTAATTAAGTGATCAAAAGAAGACTAATTAAATATATGGGTTGATTGTGTAAATCATCCATACTTATATAGTGGGCTAATGCTCCATGGATTATCTAGTTGGGCTAAAACCCATATGATGTTTCACGGATGCTCCATGGTGTCTTTGTACCCATGGATCATGGAAATGAAAGGCCATGTCTATTAGGGTTTACATGGTGTAACCCTAACTATATATGCATCTTATTCTTGACCAAAAACGGCACTAGTATGATTCCAGAGAAGGGCTAGCCGATTTCAAGTGTTCCACATTTCTCTCAAGGTTATTCCGAAAGCAATTGATGCTGTGTGAACCATTTGAGGTGTCACACTTGGGGCACTAGGCACTCAAGCTTCATGAAGACTTTCTACATCAATGAGGTATGTATTCTATCTTGTTATATTCATTGTTTTGTATGCTAGATTAGGATAATACCTTGGAAACTTCTTATTTGCGTGTATAATAGAGAAAACATAGATCCAAGGTATTTAGGGTTGCATGTACACTTAGGAGTGTTAGAATGCTCAAAACCCAACAGTGGTATCAGACTCTAGGCTTGTTTTCTTGTTATACTTGCAAAAGTAGCTGAAAAATCGAGTTTTGATGCTATCTGCCCAGCAGACTCACCGAGTCCATGAATGGACTTGCCGAGTCAAAGGCAAACTGCATCCAACTCGCCAAGTTGGTTCGTGCACTCGACGAGTTGGACCCCCAGACAGCATAAATTAGACTTTTTTGGCTGGAATTGGACTAGGAACATTTCCCTAAGATGTTTTTGGACTTATAAACTTGTTTTTGATGTGGTAATGTTCATGCTAATCCAATTTCAAAGATAATTGTCAATAGATTCATGTTTTGTATTAGTTTAAGGTTTAGACTAATTACATGAAAAAGTTTGATTTGAATTATCTTGTTCTTATGAGTTGCTCAGATTAATAGAAAAGTTGAGTGGAATAGTTGTTTTCAATCCAAATTAATCTAAGAGTTGATTCTAAAATGTGTTTTTGTAACTTGTCCTCAAGTTATATGAAAAGTCACATTTAAGTTTCAAAAAACTCATAAAAGTTGGAAAAGGTTACAAAAATGAAGTGTCTAGTTCTAATTAAATGGTTTTTTGACTCCATAACTTGTCCTCAAGTTATGGAGGACCAAGAGTCTCTTCATTAAATAATAAAAAAAAAATAAAAAAAAAGTGTAACCTTAATTAATTCCATAAGTAATAAAATAAAGAAAAGTTAATTCTTTTATTAGTTTAAAGTCTTCCATAACTTGTCCTCAAGTTATGGAACTTGAAGTGTTTTTGGATTAAAACTATTTTAAACACATAAGTTGTGGAATTAATTAGTTTTGAATTGTTTCAAAACTCGCCCTCAAGTTTTGGAATTTGAAAAGTTTTCTCTTATGAAGACTTTAATTCCAAGTTAGCCCTTAGAATTTTAAAAGTTAAAATTCAACCCTTATAATTTATAATATTATAGGTTAATAATATATATATATATATATATATATATATATATATATATATATATATATATATATATATATATGTATAAGAGAAAAGTCAATCTTACCGTTAGTAGGCCTCATTCACGAAGCCGGTCTATAAGGGGGGTATAAGGTTACTACCTATAAAATGGCAGTTTAATGGGTGTCCACTCTCACCCACCACTTCCTTGACTGGTGGAGGGTCATTAGCCGAACGGGTTTGACAGGACTATAATTCTCCCTTCATTAAAAGTATTAATGATAAATACTAAGTAACTAAACTCTTAATAATACCCAATCTTAGTTACTTAGGAAAATGTGAATAATGTGCTAATCCATGAAATTGCACTTTGCACTTTGTTTAAGTCGGTTAGTGGAGCGTGTGTGGTTAATCGGCACACTAATTCGTATTTAACAAGGTAGGCAAAGGGTAACTTAATGTTTATCATAGTATCGATGGAGTGTGTGTGGTTAACCGGCACATCGATTGAGGGGTAAACACTTAAGGGTACCCAGTAATTTGCATGGTTACTTCACACCTTGTTTTGTGATCCTTGGCATCCCAGTCACAAAACCTGAAGGGCACACTCGAGATTGAAACATGCCATTGAAAAGTTCAATGAATCTCAAAGATCTAGGAGTTTCAAATCCAATTAAAACCTAATAATACATTTCGTTTATCTTGGTGGAAATTGGTGAATTGTCATTCACATACCATCAAATATTTTATAGCTTGGATTACGGCATCCCTCTTCTAAGTTATAAAATAGTTTGTTGGGTCCTAGCCTTAATATTTCATATTGGGTGTCATATTAAGGATTTTAGATCAACTATCTTGAATATCTCCCAAAAGATGTCTGGTTTAGACATCTATGATCTTCCCAAATCTCTTGAAACAAGGTTTCCTAAATGAAGATGATGTCCCATGGAAATCATACTTCTTTCACCTCCTCCAATTATTCTCCCTAACCCACAAGTTCTTGAAAAGTTTAAGGTCACTCAAGCCCTATTGGCAAGTAAAGGTCAATGTGTGGTCACATCTTAGAGATGTAGTCACATATTGACAAGCCGGGAGAGTTGGGTGTCAAAGTCTTGAGAAAGTTGGTGGTTCCATCACTTTCTAAGTCACATAGTGAGCTCCTTTGGGAATCTTATGAACCAGACTATGACAAGACCCTTAATGATCTTATCTATTTGCTAAGATCAATTTCCTAAAACTTTATGGACATTGACAATGATGACATTGGATATCCAGTAAAGCTCTCTCTTCCCAACGGAAAGGGATCGGCCATAGTCAACTGGGTTGACCAAATGGTAAAGAGAAAAGCTAAGTCTGTGATAGTCCCGTGTACCATTACCAAAGGGTCCATATGTTTATATTACCAAAGGAAGGGGCATTGGTTGCGAAGCTGCCAATTTACCTAAGGGTGTTAAAGTCAATAAGTTTGACTCTACTTCAGGTAAAGTCCACTATCCAACTATGCTAAGTTTCTATTATGAGATTCTTGATATATGATGTGACTAGGTCAGATGTTGATGTTTTAAGAATCAAAGAAAAGTAAAGAAACTGAAAGGAAGAATATGTTGAATCTAATTGTGTAGATGGATTTCTATCGCATAGTTTGAGGATCGGATTCTTGAGCTACTTCTTAGGAGATATGAGTTATTGCTTAGGAATAGATAACAACAAGTTTTCATATGGATTGTAAGGATAGTTTTTCCGCAAATTTTTTAAAATAAAAGGAAAAATGATGATTTAATTTATTTTGAAATATCCTTACAATGGCATTTGAGGAAAAAAATGTTGCTTATATGATTCCATTAATAGCAAGAGTGTAAATATGAAATTGATTCTTTCATTTGTGGTAATGTCTAAATTTACCAAATAAGGAAAGATTCTCATCACCCAAGTTTCAATTGGACCGGAACTTGGAATCATGCAAGTTGTATAGCATGATGAATGAGAACTTTCAAGTATTGGAAAATTAAGACTAACTACTTGTTCACATGGATGTGTGAGTCAAGTAACGGACTAAGGGATCGAGTACACATTCTTGTGCACTGGTCAAGTCCACCACAAAAGATCGATAAGATTATTCATCATAATTTACTAAAGCTCAGTAAATATGGTTATACTTACAAGCTTAAGTGTAATTCTGAGACATTGGAAAAGGTTCCAATGTAAGGCAGAGCGAATAAGAAGAATCAAATTAGGCAGAAGGATAAAAGTTTCTCAAATCTGAAAAAACATGGGAGAGTACTTTAGTATTAGTTTTTTTGATCATCTTAATGATTTAGAGACCTTATCACAATTCATCCTCTAAGTGCCTTCTTAGAGCTTAGAAGAGGAGCTATGAATTGTTGAAGTGGTTAAATCAAGAAGATGATTCATACTTCGTTCCAAAACCAATACTTAGAGTCATACTCCAAGATTGTAACTTGAGTGACATGTCTTAAAGAAGGTTTCAAACACTTGTCAAATGTAAGAGTAAAAGTTTTCTACTCTTATACATTTGAAATTGGTAAGTTATGATGTTTTGGATAAAACAAAGACCAACTTAGGCCAATTTTGTGAAGTGTTTGTCTTGACTAGAATCCACACTATCTCTTGAATAACTGACAAGAAAATCTTATATGTCAACAGGACAGTGGGAGTCTTAAAAGTCTTGAAAGTCTCAAGAATTAATCAAGAATAAAACCTAAAGTTCTTCACTAGCACACGACTTGAGGTTCATAACCTATCGTGTTGACATATTATGTGCCCATTCCAATTAAAGTTGGCTTTGCATATGAGTTCTTAGAGTTCTCAATTGGTTGCATAACAACTTGGAAGCAATGGCAGGCCCTTGAGCTGCCAGATGGCAAGAAATTAGATTGTGTTCAGTCTATATGAGTTTGGATTTGTCATTATCCTTGTCCTGTGACTATGGTTTTGACAATTCACATTGATAATAACACATACACCATTAAATCTAAGTGTCATAAGGTTTCTCTCTGATTCATGAAAATGATGGTGAGGAAACACTTTCACTCAGTAGATTTTAGCTAGATAGCAGTTGTGATATTTGCATTCTTAAAGTCGTTAGTGAAGCGTGTGTGGTTTACCGACACACTAACATGCGCTTGTGAGAAGTGGCAAAGATCTAAACAATCGAGACTATGATTACGACATCCGTTTTCATAGTTCATAAAAATTGTTTAGAAACACATGTGAGCTATCTAATATAAGGTGTATGATTATGATAAAGTTTTATCAAAGCAATCTACTATCAGAAATCTGAACTTTGGTAAGAAATTCAATAAGTATTGGTTTCTAGAAGTCGAGCTGATTTCTGAGTACATGTCAAAGCTAGTGGGAGCATAAGTGTTATGCTAATAATCATCATATTAGTGGGAGCATGATAATTATGATAAGTATATCAAGTTAGCAATGTTAATTATAGAAAACAAAAGGTTTCAATTGGGAAAAAGTTGTTTTGCTAAAATTAAGGGAGAGGAAATTATACTTCATCTCAAATCTATAAGCTTAGATCGTGAGGTTTTAATAATTTAATATATATATATATATATATATATATATATATATATATATATATATATATATATATGAATTTCATGTTGGAATGGCTCAACATAAGGAAATTCTGTATATGGGTTCATTATTTGCGTTCTAAAATTCGATTATGATTACGACATCCCTTTTCATAATCTGAATTATGAGAACTTGGCAAATTGAAACGAAAATACTATTGCAAAAGACTGGTTTAGTCTTTATTTGATATATTATGAATCGTGGCCCATATGCTTCGGATATAGGATCGATTACATGTGCTATATTCATCATTTCTAAAATTTTCCAAATGCCTGGGGCATTAAGAAGGGAAAAGGTCTAGAATTGGATGTGACTAAAAGGATTACAGAATTATCGAGGACAACCTAAGGTTTACCAAAGATTGGTTACTCAAGGACAGTTGGAAGTATAGTGATAATTATGGAAGGACCATATTGATATAATCTGTAAGGAGGCAACTCTTGTTCAGAAGTGATAGTCAAAATGAATTTGGAAATGTTTCAAAGTTAGAATTTTCAATCTGTGTAAGATTAAGGAAACTTAATGCAAGAAGGATGTGTCCAAGGAGTTGATCTCCTTTGGAATACTTTGTAATGTTTGTTGTCAAGTCCTTGTGACTTTGTGCATAATCATTACAAGAGGATCAATGCATATAAGTTTACAATCTAACAGATTTCAGTAAATCGCATGAATTTGGAATTTTTGCATTTGCAGTAAGGATTTGGGACTATGAAAAGAGAATCATTGGAGTTATGTTCAATTGATCTATTTCACAAAGTAAAGATAATAGACAAACATAGTATGCATACTTGGTGTATGGCACGACTAGTGTTTAGAAAACATAGTGTACATGCTTGGAGCATGGGACTACTATTGTTTTAAATTCAAGAATAAAGTGGATAGCTGAAACAGTATACAATGAATAATGTGTAATCATATGGTGATAAATAAAAGGTGTTTTATTTATGTTCATAGGTTTTGATACCATATTGGATTCAATTATTATTGTGTTTCATTTTGCATGTTTTGACTTCCAAAATAAACTAGGTTATTCTTCCGGAATGACTGACTTATTCAAACCATCCACAGTCGGTCATATGTTGGAAGTAGATATGAATTAAGACTGTCATGGGTTGGCTTGTAGAGGTCTAAGGTGTTGGACAAAGGGCTACAACACTCATGAGTGCTCATAATTTCTGAGTATTGGATTCAGCCCGCGCTCATTGGAATCATTTCATGGATTTTATCGTGAGTGATAACGAGACGATAATATCTTATATACTTCAAACTTAGAGATATGAGTTGTTACTATGAGTTGATAGTACATTGATTGCACGAAAACGCATTTGGTAACTCGGTGCTATAAAACGTGTCTTTGTGTATGATTCAACAAGTAGTAGAACAAGCCATATGAGTCGAAGTTTATCCATTCCTTTTACCTTCGGGATAAAAGCGATATCTGTGGGCCCCTCAATGATTTGATGATGACAAATGGAAGTGCTCGGCCGGGCCAAGACTGATTTTGTGACAACCCAAATTTACTGCCGTTACAAATTCCGCCTACACTAACGGAATTCGTCATTATATACTATTTTCTGTAATGATTGGAGTCGTCAATAAGCAAATATCTAGTTATTTATATGTCTTGATATTATCATAAGTAAATATAACTTGTATGTGTTAACCCCATTTAACCAAATAGAGTTATATTACTTTTCAACCACTTCACCCGGGTAAAAAGTTTTAACTCCGTTAAACTTTAGCATCGGGTAGCCGTGTATCGGGTGCAATACCCGAGGCATATGAAATGAGTGTAAACAACATTTGAACACTCTTTTACCACACATTCACTCTCTCTCACTATTTTCTCTCTCTAGACCCGAACCCGACTCCAAAACCGCAAATTTCGGCTTCCAAAACGTAAGGACTTTTTCCCTATCTTGTTCTAAACATACTTCAGTGTATTTAGAAGCCAAAAACCATAGGATTTGAATGATTAAAAGGAGTTTACGGCCTAGGAAGCCCCTTAGGCCGTAAACACCCAATACTTGGCCAAATACCCCGTTTCTCCTTCCTTTAAGCTCATATACTAATTACGGTATTTACCTAGGGGAGTTTGGACATTAAAACATAAAGAATTGAGGCCTAAAAAGGAGTTTACGGCCCAAGCTTATGCTTAGGCCGTAAACACCCAAAAATCTTGGATTTAAGTCCCAAAAACTCATCTAGGGTGTTTAGTAATTTAGCCTTGACACTAGGAAATGTTTAAGTACATTAAACATCTTATTTTGAAGCCAAAAGAAGAGTTTACGGCCAAGGCTGTGCTTGGGCCATAAACTCCCCAATTTTGATGCCAAAATGTCCCAAAACCCCATATAAGGCCTTGTAGTGTTTATCTAAGATGAAAGGAAGTGTGTTGTACCATTTAAACATCCATTTTGAGGGGTTAAATGGAGTTTACAGCCCAAGCACAAGTCTTGGCCGTAAACTCCCCAAAATTTCACAAATTGAGGGTTTTAACCCTCCTAATTAGTCCAAGGAACTTGCTAGTAAATTAGGGAAGTGAAATAAGGCCATAAACTTGCTCTATGGAGGGATACATGAGTTTACGGCCAAGCCTAGGCGGCTTACGGCCGTAAACTCCCAAGGAGTGGCCTTTGGGCTGTAAACTCCAAGGGAGTGAGCTCATGGACCCTCCTGTAAATCTTTCTTGGCCTTGTACCACTCCCGGGAACCCCTTCTAGGCCCTAAAACCCCGAAACGATGCTAGAATGCCCAAATACTTTAGCAAAAGGCATAAAATGTCTAATTTATTGTAAAATACATATTTCATATGAATCTAGGGTCCTAAAAAGGTGCTCAAGTCGTTATTTGGTACCAAACGCTCAACCGACACTTTTACCCGATTCACCCGATTTACGCGATTTCAGGTGAGTTCATACCCCTTTAATGAACCTTTCAATTGTTTTATATGTTTGGGGGGGGATACAAGTCAATTATACATGTTTATGGAAATTCATACAAGTCATTTATTCATGTTACGGAAATTAATCACATGTGATTCACTATCCGTAGTTCAAATCACATGTGATTTACCACTATGCTTTATAAAAAGGATTTTCGTTTTCAAAACCCGTTCGGATAAAAGATCAATTTTATAAATATTCCCTTTTGACAAGATTTTTTTTAAATAAATTCCTTATAAAATGTAACCACACCAATATATTTATATAAATAAGGCTTGAAGGACTTAGGACCGATAGCTCGCCTTAATTCCTGTTCTTGTTTGATGTGGGCTTAGCGTAGTTGGTATCCGTCCGACTGTCGTTGATTTCTTACTTATATATCGTATATATTTGTGTTGGATACGAGTATTTTCATGTCATTAAATGTTTAAACCACTAGATTGACAAGAATCATACGCGCTAAGTTAACTATAATAGGTATAGTTAAGGCCACTATTACTCGCTATAGCTACTACTCTACACACTATAATACGCTCTATAATGATACTATATACTAATACGAGAACATACTAAGAGTATACAAAAGACTACTACGCCATAATACAAGAGAAAACACTAATCAAGAGATAACACACTAACCCACTATGAGATACTCTATTTGCTACGCACTACGCCCAGAGTCTTACGGCAGGAAGACGACGCTATATGTATAGATCTATACGGGGCAGACGCTATTATATCCCGACTGATAACTTCAGTCCGAGTCGTACAGGCCCAGGGATGCCGCTACTTCACTACACTGTGTATGACCGGGAAGGTCATGGGATCCTCTATTACTCCCACTATCGGTAACATACAAGAAATACACTATAACCACAATAAAATACTAGACAAAAGTTAAAGTTAATATCCCAAAGTAAACAAGTATCTAATAATAAAGAAAGTCTGCTCCACTATTATGGATTTCAGGCATAACCTACCATATTGCATTACATATGGGGAACTCACTATTATACGGATACAACGAATGTTTTCTTAAAGGATGAAAATTACATGTTTCTTAAGGGTTTTCACTTACAAAGTATTTCTAGAAAATATAGGATTTTCTAGGTTTTCTACAACTTATGAATGTAAACTACAGCTTTCCCTACTACCAGTTCTAATGCTTTTTATACAAAAACTCACACTAAACTCTTATGAACTCACCAGCTTTATGCTGATATTCGTTTTCAAAATAACTTGTATCCTCAGGTCAAAGATACACAAGTACAGGTGCAACATTTTGGAGAAGGTGGAGCATACAAGATCCATCTCTTATTTTTGATTTACTTTTGGTGATTGTTAAACATTACAAAACACACTTGTAATTAAATTCACTATGTAATGCAATGGTTGTATGTTTCTTGTTTTTACTATTATGCAATTGTGATGATACCGTACATGACGTCCTCCACCCCGAAACGTATTCCGCCGTTATCGGTTTTGGGGTGTGACAGATTTGATTTGTTCAATTTGTCAGACGTCATAAATCGGAAATCGGGAAACAACAAATGGACAGATAGAATGATTATAATCCATGTCTCAGTCCATATGATATCTAGAATGGAGGAATATATGATCCCTTATCTAATGGATAAGTCATTGACAAAGGTCAGATTTTAGCGACAAGGTCAGAGTTCGACAGAAGCTTTTTAGAGCTACGATTGCCAGTCGGTTCCTGAAGTCATACACAATAATAGTTTTAGAGTTATACAAGTGGGAGACTGTTGGATTAATGTCTAAGTTCATAACTATAATTGGTAAGACTTGACCCGACCCGACATGGTCCATTTAGGTTGCATGGCATCATGCATTTGGATACACTATAATGAGAGAAATAACACTTATGGTTGGTTAATATATTATAAGTTATAATATATTAATAAGATTATTTAGTTATTATTGATCAAGTATTAATCTCGGATTAATTAAGTGATCAAAAGAAGACAAATTAAATATATGGGTTGATTGTGTAAATCATCCATACTTATATAGTGGGCTAATGCTCCATGGATTATCTAGTTGGGCTAAAACCCATATGATGTTTCACGGATGCTCCATGGTGTCTTTGTACCCATGGATCATGGAAATGAAAGGCCATGTCTATTAGGGTTTACATGGTGTAACCCTAACTATATATGTGTCTTATTCTTGACCAAAAACGGCACTAGTATGATTCCAGAGAAGGGCTAGCCGATTTCAAGTGTTCCACATTTCTCTCAAGGTTATTCCGAAAGCAATTGATGTTGTGTGAACCATTTGAGGTGTCACACTTGGGGCACTAGGCACTCAAGCTTCATGAAGACTTTCTACATCAATGAGGTATGTATTCTATCTTGTTATATTCATTGTTTTGTATGCTAGATTAGGATAATACCTTGGAAACTTCTTATTTGCGTGTATAATAGAGAAAACATAGATCCAAGGTATTTAGGGTTGCATGTACACTTAGGAATGTTAGAATGCTCAAAACCCAACAGTGGTATCAGACTCTAGGCTTGTTTTCTTGTTATACTTGCAAAAGTAGCTGAAAAATCGAGTTTTGATGCTATCTGCCCAGCAGACTCACCGAGTCCATGAATGGACTTGCCGAGTCAAAGGCAAACTGCATCCAACTCGCCGAGTTGGTTCGTGCACTCGACGAGTTGGACCCCCAGACAGCATAAATTCGACTTTTTTGGCTGGAATTGGACTAGGAACATTTCCCTAAGATGTTTTTGGACTTATAAACTTGTTTTTGATGTGGTAATGTTCATGCTAATCCAATTTCAAAGATAATTGTCAATAGATTCATGTTTTGTATTAGTTTAAGGTTTAGACTAATTACATGAAAAAGTTTGATTTGAATTATCTTGTTCTTATGAGTTGCTTAGATTAATAGAAAAGTTGAGTGGAATAGTTGTTTTCAATCCAAATTAATCTAAGAGTTGATTATAAAATGTGTTTTTGTAACTTGTCCTCAAGTTATATGTAAAGTCACATTTTAGTTTCATAAAACTCATAAAAGTTGGAAAAGGTTACAAAAATGAAGAGTCTAGTTCTAATTAAATGGTTTTATGACTCCATAACTTGTCCTCAAGTTATGGAGGACCAAGAGTCTCTTCATTAAAAAATAAATAAAAAATAAAAAAAAGTCTAACCTTAATTAATTCCATAAGTAATAAAATAAAGAAAAGTTAATTCTTTTATTAGTTTAAAGTCTTCCATAACTTGTCCTCAAGTTATGGAACTTGAAGAGTTTTTGGATTAAAACTACTTTAAACACATAAGTTATGGAATTAATTAGTTTTGAATTGTTTCAAAATTCGCCCTCAAGTTTTGGAATTTGAAAAGTTTTCTCTTATGAAGACTTTAATTCCAAGTTAGCCCTTAGAATTTTAAAAGTTAAAATTCAACCCTTATACTTTATAATATTAAAGGTTAATAATATATATATATATATATATATATATATATATATATATATATATATATATATATATGTATAAGAGAAAAGTCAGTCTTACCGTTAGTAGGCCTCATTCACGAAGCCGGTCTATAAGGGGGTATAAGGTTACTACGTATAAAATGGCAGTTTAATGGGTGTCCACTCTCACCCACCGCTTCCTTGACTGGTGGAGGGTCGTTAGCCGAACGGGTTTGACAGGACTATAATTCTCCCTTCATTAAAAGTATTAATGATAAATACTAAGTAACTAAACTCTTAATAATACCCAATCTTAGTTACTTAGGAAAATGTGAATAAGGTGCTAATCCATGAAATTGCACTTTGCACATTGTTTAAGTCGGTTAGTGGAGCGTGTGTTGTTAACCGGCACACTAACTCGTATTTAACAAGGTAGGCAAAGGGTAACTTAATATTTATCATAGTATCGATGGAGCGTGTGTGGTTAACCGGCACATCGATTGAGGGGTAAACACTTAAGGGTACCCAGTAATTTGCATGGTTACTTCACACCTTGTTTTGTGATCCTTGGCATCCCAGTCACAAAACCTGAAGGGCACACTCGAAATTGAAACATGCCATTGAAAAGTTCAATGAATCTCAAAGATCTAGGAGTTTCAAATCCAATTAAAACCTAATAATACATTTCGTTTATCTTGGTGGAAATTGGTGAATCGTCATTCACCTACCTTCAAATATTTTATAGCTTGGATTACGACATCCCTCTTCTAAGTTATAAAATAGTTTGTTGGGTCCTAGCCTTAATATTTCATATTGGATGTCATATTAAGGACTTTAGATCAACTATCTTGAATATCTCCCAAAAGATGTCTGGTTTAGACATCTATAATCTTCCCAAATCTCTTGAAACAAGGTTTCCTAAATGAAGATGATGTCCCATGGAAATCATACTTCTTTCACCTCCTCCAATTATTCTCCCTAACCCACAAGTTCTTGAAAAGTTTAAGGTCACTCAAGCCCTATTGGCAAGTAAAGGTCAATGTGTGGTCACATCTTAGAGATGTAGTCACATATTGACAAGCCGGGAGAGTTGGG
This sequence comes from Lactuca serriola, assembly GCF_051521515.1. Taxonomy (NCBI): domain Eukaryota; kingdom Viridiplantae; phylum Streptophyta; class Magnoliopsida; order Asterales; family Asteraceae; genus Lactuca; species Lactuca serriola. The sequence goes on along the minus strand of NC_136408.1, from coordinate 142,711,944 downwards.
TGTCAAAGTCTTGAGAAAGTTGGTGGTTCAATCACTTTCTAAGTCACATAGTGAGCTCCTTTGGGAATCTTATGAACCAGACTATGACAAGACCCTTAATGATCTTATCTATTTGCTAAGATCAATTTCCTAAAACTTTATGGACATTGACAATGATGACATTGGATATCTAGTAAAGCTCTCTCTTCCCAACGGAAAGGGATCGGCCATAGTCAACTGGGTTGACCAAATGGTAAAGAGAAAAGCTAAGTCTGTGATAGTCCCGTGTACCATTACCAAAGGGTCCATATGTTTACATTACCAAAGGAAGACACATTGGTTGCGAAGCTGCCAATTTACCTAAGGGTGTTAAAGTCAATAAGTTTGACTCTACTTTAGGTAAAGTCCACTATCCAACTATGCTAAGTTTCTATTATGAGATTCTTGATATATGATGTGACTAGGTCAGATGTTGATGTTTTAAGAATCAAAGAAAAGTAAAGAAACTGAAAGGAAGAATATGTTGAATCTGATCGCGTAGATGGATTTCTATCGCATAGTTTGAAGATCGGATTCTTGAGCTACTTCTTAGGAGATATGAGTTATTGCTTAGGAATAGATAACAACAAGTTTTCATATGGATTGTAAGGATAGTTTTTCCGCAAATTTTTTAAAATAAAAGGAAAAATGATGATTTAATTTATTTTGAAATATCCTTACAATGGCATTTGAGGAAAAAAAATGTTGCTTATATGATTCCATTAATAGCAAGAGTGTAAATATGAAATTGATTCTTTCATTTGTGGTAATGTCTAAATTTACCAAATAAGGAAAGATTCTCATCACCCATGTTTCAATTGGACAGGAACATGGAATCATGCAAGTTGTATAGCATGATGAATGAGAACTTTCAAGTATTGGAAAATTGAGACTAACTACTTGTTCACATGGATGTGTGAGTCAAGTAACGGACTAAGGGATCGAGTACACATTCTTGTGCACTGGTCAAGTCCACCACAAAAGATCGATAAGATTATTCATCATAATTTATTAAAGCTCAGTAAATATGGTTATACTTACAAGCTTAAGTGTAATTCTGAGACATTGGAAAAGGTTCCAATGTAAGGCAGAGCGAATAAGAAGAATCAAATTAGGCAGAAGGATAAAAGTTTCTCAAATCTGAAAAGATGGGAGAGTACTTTAGTATTAGTTTTTATGATCATCTTAATGATTTAGAGACCTTATCACAATTCATCCTCTAAGTGCCTTCTTAGAGCAAAGAAGAGGAGCTATGAATTGTTGAAGTGGTTAAATCAAGAAGATGATTCATACTCTGTTCCAAAAACAATTCTTAAAGTTATACTCCAAGATTGTAACTTGAGTGACATGTCTTAAAGAAGGTTTAAAACACTTGTCAAATGTAAGAGTAAAAGTTTTCTACTCTTATACATTTGAAATTGGTAAGTTATGATGTTTTGGATAAAACAAAGACCAACTTAGGCCAATTTTGTGAAGTGTTTGTCTTGATTAGAATCGAAACTATCTCCTCAATAACTGACAAGAAAGTCTTATATGTCAAGAGGACAGTGGGAGTCTTAAAAGTCTTGAAAGTCTTAAGAACTAATCAAGAATAAAACCTAAAGTTCTTCACTAGCACACGACTTGGGGTTCATAACCTATCGTGTTGAAATATTATGTGCCTATTCCAATTAAATTTGGCTTTGCATATGAGTTCTTAGAGTTCTCAATTGGTTGCACAACAACTTGGAAGCAATGACAGGCCCTTGAGCTGCCAGATGGCAAGTAATTAGATTGAGTTATGTCCATATGAGTTTGGATTTGTCATTATCCTTGTCCTGTGACTATGGTTTTGACAATTCACATGGATAAGAACACATCCACGATTAAATCTAAGTGTCATAAGGTTTCTCTCCGATTCATGAAAATGATGGTGAGGAAACACTTTCACTCAGTAGATTTTAGCTAGATAGCAGTTGTGATATTTGCATTCTTAAAGTCGTTAGTGAAGCGTGTGTGGTTTACCGACACACTAACATGCGCTTGTGAGAAGTGGCAAAGATCTAAACAATCGAGACTATGATTACGGCATCCCTTTTCATAGTTCTTAAAAATTGTTTAGACACACCTGTGAGCTATCTAAGATAAGGTGTATGATTAAGATAAAGTTTTATCAAAGCAATCTACTATCATAAATCTGAACTTTGGTAAGAAATTCAATAAAGTATTGATTTCTAGAAGTCGAGCTGGTTTCTGAGTACATGTCAAAGCTAGTGGGAGCATAAGTGTTATGCTAATAATCATTATGTTAGTGGGAGCATGATAATTATTATAAGTATTTCAAGTTAGCAATGTTAATTATAGAAAACAAAAGGTTTCAATTGGGAAAAAGTTGTTTTGCTAAAATTAAGGGAGAGGAAATTATAATTCATCTCAAATCTATAAGCTTAGATCGTGAGGTTTTAATCATTTAGTCAAGGATATATATATATATATATATATATATATATATATATATATATATATATATATATATATATATATATATATATATATATATGAATTTCATGTTGGAATGGCTCAACATAAGGAAATTCTATATATGGGTCCATTATTTGCATTCTAAAATTCGATTATGAATACGGCATCCCTTTTCATAATCTGAATTATGAGAACTTGGCAAATTGAAACGGAAATACTATAGCAAAAGACTGGTTTAGTCTTTATTTGATATATCATGAATCGTGTCCCATATGCTTCGGATATAGGATCGATTACATGTGCTATATTCATCCTTTCTAAAATTTTCCAAATGCCTGGGGCATTAAGAAGGGAAAAGGTCTAGAATTGGATGTGACTAAAAGGATTACAGAATTATCGAGGACAATCTAAGGTTTACCAAAGATTGGTTTCTCAAGGACAGTTGGAAGTATAGTGATAATTCTGGAAGGACCATATTGACATAATCTGTAAGGAGGCAACTCTTGTTCAGAAGTGATAGTCAAAATGAATCTGGAAATGTTTCAAAGTTAGAATTTTCAATCTGTGTAAGATTAAGGAAACTTAATGCAAAAAGGATGTTTCCAAGGAGTTAATCCCATTTGGAATACTTTGTAATGTTTGTTGTCAAGTCCTTGTGACTTTGTGCATAATCATTACAAGAGGATCAATGCATATAAGTTTAGAATCTAACAGATTTCAGTAAATCGCATGAATTTGGAATTTTTGCATTTGCAGTAAGGATTTGTGTCACACCCCAAAACCAAGAACGGCGGAAACGTTCTGGGGCGGAGGACGTCATGTATAGCATCACAACACAGTAAATGTAAATAAGCAGACAACATCATCCATTGCATTAAATATATAATTTTAATACAAGTGTGTTCTGTACAGTTATAGAGACCAAAAATAATGTAACACAAAATAATATGAGATGAGTCTTGAATGCACTCCATCTTCTCAAAAGCTGGCCTCGGTACCTGTCTACTGATGACCTGAGAATACAAGTTATTTTGAAAGAGTTTATCAGCATTCAGCTGGTGAGTTCATAAGTATTTTAGTGTCAATGTTTCTTGTAAAAACGTTTGAACCTGTCTCAATGTATAAATTTGTGAAAATGTAAGTAAATGTTTGAAAGTATTTGTGAAAGTTTGAATCTCTCAGAAAAACCTATATTTTCTATTAAAGTAACCTTCTACCAAGGCTAAACTGTTTTGTAAACTTGTCTATTGTAAAAGTGTGTAATTTCCCAAGTATAACTATCATTTGTTAAAAATATAGTTTGTACATTAATGCTTAAGTGAGGTTATCACTAAAATATGTAATGGGTAAATCATTGTAGTACTGTAGCTTTGTATAATAAGACTACTATTGTACTTAATACTACTACCTTAAACCGGATTTATATTAAGGTATATTGTGATAAATTGCACCATGCTATCGACTGGTAACAACGACATAATGAATGGTCGTAATAAAAGAAATGACGTTTGGCACCCGCAGACCTGCAGGTCCGGCTGTAGCTAGCAGCAAGGTGTAGGATAGTCAATCCAGTATAGATCTATACGCAAACTCACGCTCTCCCTCCAAGAGAATTCTGGCTACAACTCGGGCCATGACATTTAAGGCATGCTTCGATACAGTGGATCACAATTGATATCGTATTCATGTATATGTAATGTTTCTCGTATATCTGTATATGTATTGTTTCTAGTATATCTGTATATGTATTGTTTCTCGTATCTCTGTATATGTATTGTTTCTAGTATATCTGTATATGTATTGTTTCTCGTATCTCTGTATATGAATTGTTTCTAGTATATCTGTATATGTATTGTTTCTCGTATCTCTGTATATGAATTGTTTCTAGTATATCTGTATATGTATTGTTTCTAATATATCTGTATATGTATTGTTTCTCGTATCTTTATATATGTACTTGTTTCTAGTATATCTGTATATGTACTTGTTTCTAGTATATCTGTATATGTATGATCTTGTGTTACCCAGACGGTAACTAACTAATGATGTACTGATGAGTATGAATATGGAAGTACTTTTATGTCTATATAAGTATATATGATATATATGTAATATTGAAACGACCTTCGGATGGTCACCCGAAATCCCACCAGACCACATCTCAAGGTGCGAAAAGGAAATAGGGCGGATGGCTTTCCTAAGTCCTTTAAACATTATTTATACATCTATACATATATGGGCATGCAATTGTATATATAAAAGCATAAATAAGTTTTCATAAAACCTTTGAAGCATAAATATAATTTCCAGAAGAGATCGACTTGATGTCGATCTATAAAACAATTTGAAGGCATAAGTTGATAAAACCATTTAAGTATAAGAAGCATTTATTTGAATCACAGTCTATAAGTAAGTTTGGATAGTAAACAATTTGTAAAACATTTCAAAGTAAAGCAGTTTTGATAATCAGTTTGAACAGTGGTAAAAATCGTTGTTTTCCTAGTTATTAATCACATGTGATTAAACACAATCACATGTGATTGAAGCAATAACTTATAAGTATTTGACTTGTATTCCCCCCCCCCATAAAGTGTTATAAAACATTTAAAATCATTTCAAAGGTTGATTCAAGGGGTATGAACTCACTTGTGGTGAGTCGCTTGAATTGCAGTGTCGGCTACCGTGCTAGGTGGCAAACGGAGACTGGTTTACACGCACGAGCCTAGTTATCATATAATAAGCATATATATAACTAATTAGACAAATAATAACTTAAATAAATAAGTTAAGACACTTAGAAAACATATAAACACTTTTATAAGTGTTTAAGGTCCAAATGGTTGCATCTAAGTTGCTACGGGACAAGGCAAAAGGGTTTGAAACATCAAATAGCCTTGTATAGGAGTTCACCATCCAACAAACCCCACACCTTGGAGTTTACGGCCGTAAACTCATGGGTTTATGGACGTGAACTCCTCAAGTGGTGATTTTGGGTGTTTTGTGGTGCTATCTTGCTTCTAGAACACTCCTAGCTTTGTTGGAATAACACATGAAGTAGTTTAAGGCTCTAGAACACTCCATATGGGAGTTTACGGCCTAAAGTCCCTTCACCCTAGAGTTTACGGCCGTAAACTCTTGGATTTTAATTGTTTTGAGGCTCTTAAACATCAAGGATGGCTTCCATGAATTTATCTAAGGCTAATGGGGACAAGAGGCACACTTTTGTGCCTTCACTTGGAGTTTACGGCCCAAGATATGTTCCTTGGCCGTAAACTCCTTTCAAGGAGTGGTTTTTATGTGTTCTACTCTCCATTCTAGTCCCAAGGGTTCAAGGTAAATTGTCTAAAGGCTTAAGGTGTGCTTGGAATGATTTTTACCCTACAAAAAGGGGTTTACGGCCCAAGAGGAGTTCTTGGCCGTAAACTCCTACTAACTTGTGATTTTGATGAGCTTTTGATGTTCTAAATAAGCACAAGTACTAGTAGTTAAAGTCCTTAAGCATTTGGGGAAGTTTTAGGGCACATTAAGCCCTTGAAAAAGGGGTTTACGGCCCAAGGAAGTTCCTTGGCCGTAAACTCCTAGAACTTGTGTTTCTTGGATGCTTTTTGGCCTATAAAGATCATACCCTAACCCCTAAATAAGTTGTCTAACAAGGAATCAGGACTAGGAAGCCTTTATGTTCCATTTTGGAGTTTACTCCCCAAGAACGTTCTTGGGCGGTAAACTCCCGGATCTTGTAATCTAAACATGTAATTTATGTTAATAAGCACCTAACAAGTATTGAAACACATTTAGTAAAGTAGACTCACAATATGGGATGAAAACCCGAAGATCCGTCAGAGAGAATATTGCTTTTCTCTATTTGGAATTGTGAATAATGAATTAATTTAATTCAGAAAACTATTTATAGTCCTGGAATATTTTGGCAGAAAATTATTTTTATTCCTGATGTTGGACTGTAACATTATGAAACTTGAAATGCCCAAGTTTCACAAAACCAGGAGTATCCACTCTCCTGATATCATTTAAAACATAAACCCTAATGTACACAAACTTGTTCGGAAAAGCTTGAAAATCACTGAAACTGAACTAGCTTCTATTGAATAGACGAGGTTCGTACAAATGGAAATTTCGGGTTGTCACAATTTGGGACTGTGAAAAGCGGATCATTGGAGTTATGTTTAGTTGATCTATTTCACAAAGTAAAGATAATACACAAACATAGTATGCATACTTGGTGTATGGCACGACTAGTGTTTAGAAAACATAATGTACATGCTTGGAGCATGGGACAACTATTGTTTTAAATTCAAGAATAAAGTTGATAGCTGAAACAGTATACAATGAATAATGTGTAATCATATGGTGCTAAATAAAAGGTGTTTTATTTATGTTCATAGGTTTTGATACCATATTGGATTCAATTATTCTTGTGTTTCATTTTGCATGTTTTGACTTCCAGAATAAACTAGGTTATTCTTCCGGAATGACTAAGTTATTCAACCCATCCACAGTCGGTCAAATATTGGAATTAGATATGAATCAAGACTGTCATGGGTTGGTTTGTAGAGGTCTAAGATGTTGGACAATGGGCTACAACACTCATGAGTGCTCATAAGTTCTGAGAATTGGTTCAACCCACGCTCATTGGAATCACTTCATGGATTTTATCACGAGTGATCATGAGACGATAATATCTTATATTCTTCAAACCTAGAGATATGAGTTGTTACTATGAGTTGATAGTACATTGATTGCACGAAAACACATTGGTAACTCGATGTTATAAAACATGCCTTTGTGTATGATTCAACAAGTAGTAGAACAAGGCATATGAGTCTAAGTTTATCCATTCCTTTTACCTTCGGGATAAAAGTGATATCTATGGGCCCCTCGATGATTTGATGATGACAAATGGAAGTGCTCGGCCGGGCCAGGACTGATTTGATTTGTTCAATTAGTCAGACGTCATAAATCAGAAATCGGGAAACAACAAATGGACAGAGAGAATGATTATAATCCATGTCTCAGTCTATATGATATCTAGAATGGAGGAATATATGATCGCTTATCTAATGGACAAGTCATTGACAAAGGTCAGAGTTTATCGACAAGGTCAGAGTTCGACAGAAGCTTTTGAGAGCTACGATTGCCAGTCGGTTCCTGAATTCATATGCAATAATAGTTTTAGACTTATCCAAGTGGGAGACTGTTGGATTAATGTCTAAGTTCATAACTATAACTGGTAAGACTTGACCCGACCCGGCATGGTCCATTTGGGTTGCGTGGCATCATGCATTTGGATAGACTATAAAGAGAGAAATAACACTTATGGTTGGTTAATATATTATAAGTTCTAATATATTAATAAGATTATTTAATTATTATTGATCAAGAATTAATCTAGGATTAATTAAGTGATCAAAAGAATACTAATTAAATATATGGGTTGATTGTGTAAATCATCCATACTTATATAGTGGGCTAATGCTCCATGGATTATCTAGTTGGGCTAAAACCCATATGATGTTTCACGGATGCTCCATGGTGTCTTTGTACCCATGGATCATGGAAATGAAAGGCCATGTCTATTAGGGTTTACATGGTGTAACCCTAACTATATATGCATCTTATTCTTGACCAAAAACGGAACTACTATGATTCCAGAGAAGGGCTAGCCGATTTCAAGTGTTCCACATTTCTATCAAGGTTATTCCAAAAGCAATTGATGTTGCGTGAACCATTTGAGGTGTCACACTTGGGGCACTTGGCACTCAAGCTTCATGAAGACTTTCTACATCAATGAGGTATGTATTCTATCTTGTTATATTCATTGTTTTGTATGCTAGATTAGGATAATACCTTGGAAAGTTCTTATTTGCATGTATAATAGAGAAAACATAGATCCAAGGTATTTAGGGTTGCATGTACACTTAGGAGTGTTAGAATGCTCAAAACCCAACAGAAGGCTGTCTTGACATCCATCTGGTAAACCTTGAAGTTCATGTAGGAGGCGTATGCAAAGAAGATACGGATAGCCTCCAAGCGAGCCATCGGAGCATAGACCTCGGTTTAGTCAAGACCCTTGATCTATCTAAACCCACGAACCACCAATCTCAACTTATTGCGCACTATGACTCTGGAATCATCCTGCTTATTGCGATATACCCACCGTGTTTCAAGAGACTTTTTGCCCTTAGGTAGTTCAACCAGCGTCCAAACCCCGTGCTTTTCAAATTGATTTAACTCTTCGTGCATAGCATCTACCCAGCCGGGCTCATTCAAAGCCATTTCAACATTCTTAGGCATAGTTTGAGAGATAAAGAAAGAATAGAGACATGTATTAACATCTCCACTCAGACTTCTTGTTCTAACACCATCACCCAGCTGGCCAATGACATTTTCGATCGGATGATCGCGTTGAATACGGGAAGGTATCTCCTGGCTGATGTCATTGAGTGAAATGAGAAGATTGTGAATGTTGATAACTCCATCATTTTCCAAATGATCCACTTCAGATGAACCTATCTCGTTAGAAGGATTTGCCACAAACTCATTAGTAAGAGGTATCTGTGGACATGAACTCTCTTTCAACAGGAGTAAGAGGTGTGGCATCAGCATCTCGAGCGTGTTGTTGACTTGGAGATTTCAAACAAGTAATTGGAACACATGACTCCAGCGTAGGAATTGCAAAAGACACTATCGGTGGTTTGTAAACAACTTCTCCGTCTTCATCTTCAGGTACAATCTTCAAACCAGAAGTAGAACCAAATAAACTATCTGAACACACATTGAACGATTATAACAAAGACGTGTAATCAAACAACCAATCAGGACCCACTCTAACATTCGTTTCATTCTCCTCCAACCAGCGCACATCTAAGGATTCTACCAAATACAAATAAAATTAAAATTAAAATTGTAAGTCCCAAATCTGCTTGTGTATCAATCAGATCCATTTGATGGTGCGGAATCCCAATCAAACGGATGGTGCCAGATCTAATGAAGAAGAATGAGAAGAACAAGATGATGAATCTTGTATGATTTGATTAGAATGAAGCTCCAAAATATAAGATTCACACACAACTTACACACACTTAAGCTCCTCTCTTCTTCTCTTTAGTTTCTCTCTCTACCATTTTCTCTTTTTATCTAGCCTAACATATGCACTCCTCTCCCTATATATATGAGACATGGGCCGTGAACAGGTTCACGGCTGTAAACACATATACAGCCGTAAACACGAAGCTGATTACAGTCTTAGACATAAAAATACATTTTCCTAGAAAAGTAAAGTATAAACCATAATTTTAGACCCAACAATCTCCCCTTTCGTTTATAGCTTTCTTTTCTAATTGACCCAACAAACTCCCCTAAAAGGTAGCTAGTTTTTCTTGTTAATCTTCATTAGGAGCTTGGCTTCAGCATTAATCTTTAATTTTTCACAACTTCAAGATGAACTTGATGAATCTTCAATGAATGACTTCATCTTGAGCAGTTGGAAATTTCTTCAAAATTTGACACTAAACGCACATTGGGTGAGGAGTCTTCTTGTATTGATTCTTGAGAGATAACGCTTTCAGCTTGAGAATCTTCAGAGAGAACAGAGAGAACGAATCTTCTGGATCACTTCAACAAGTACATAGATAGCAACAAATTGATTGAGGAGGCTTCAATGCAATCTATCACATAATCTTCAATTCAGCTTCAGCTCGCTTCTTTGGTTGAAGGATTGAATGTTGAAAGAATAGTCTTCATTTCTTTCTCCTTCGAATGAGAATTTGTCACACCCCTAAACCGGAGCGGCGGAAATGTTCGGGGGCGGATGACTTCATGTGGTAACGTAACAAATGAATACATAGTAAAGAAAGCAATATAACCATCATATATATAATTGAAAGTTTACATTGTTTAAAGATACATGTTCAAAACCAATCACAATATGATGCCAAAATATGAATTTAAATTGGCGCCGCAGCGTCCCTTCTTCAAAAGCTGTTTGTTACCTTTAATTACTGAATCCCTGGGACATACAAATAGTTTTGAAATAGTAGATCAACATTTAAGCTGGTGAGTTTCATAAGTATTAAATGACAATGTTTGTATGAAATGAAATGTTTTGTTTTTGTTTGTTTGTTCCTAGAAAATCCCATATTTTCTACTAGCATGAATGTAGCCTTCTATCCAGACCAATGTTTGTTTCTAAAAAATTTATGTACGTATAAAAGTTTCCAATACGTCTGAAAAATCCCATAAATCAATGTATTTTTAATACTCCATGTGAGTTTTATAACCATGCTATTGACTAGAAATGCCTACACACAACGTTCTTCAGGCGTTGGAATGTTCTGACGTTTTTCACCCCAAATGGTGTACTGTAGCTAACAGTTAGGGTGCGGGGTTGTCAATCCCGTATAGATCTATACACAAACACCATGCTCCCCCTCCAACGGATTCTGGTATATGATACAGGACTTGAAATGTGTACTCGAACGTACGTGAAGTTAATGTCTCACAAAACTTAGTATAAAACAGATTTACGTGTGAAAATGTTCGTTTGTTCTTGAATGTGAAAGTAACTTCTTGAAATAGTGTTTCTAGTATGTAAAATTTCGTGATGTTCTCGTAAAACTATACCTATTATAGTTCTTTAAAAGTGTGTCTTGTTTGTATAGTAATCCCTAGTGAAATGCTCATTTGTTATGAAAAGTATAATTTTTGTAGTGCCTAAGATGGACACATATACATACAGTATAAGCAGAGGGTTTGATTTATAAATATATAACAACATTTTTCATTTCAAAAAGATATGATGTTATCGTGATATATTTTGCATACGAAAGCGGATTTTCTCGGGATTCTCGAGAATCTCGGGAGCACAAACTACCTTCGGGACTTGAGCAAGGAAATTGGGGCTTCGGGTTAGCACGGGCACGGAAAACGAGGCAAGAACGCAAGAAGGTTGAGAGAAATTGAGCCCTTTCTTCGAAACCCTCACATCCCTTTTATAGGGGCTGGGAACCGCCTCGGTACGCGGGGCGTACGTGTGCGTATGCGTGACCGCCTCCTCGACTGCCTCAGAGCTTCAAATGGGACGGGGAATAGCCTCACATAGGGGCGACGTGGACGATCCGAGGCCTAGTCCTCGAGTACGCTGGGCGTACGAGCGTACGTTGGGCATAACTCGGATCGACCTGGTGACTCCTCCTTCGGATAATGTCGAGATTAAATAATAAAATTTATATTTTAATTCATTTAATAAACTTCAAAAATTCATATCTTCTTCATATGAACTCCGTTTTTGACGTTCTTTATATCCACGCATAGGTGAGACTACGCTCTACAACTTTCGTTTAGATTCCGTCGGCAAATTTTGAAATTATTTTTATGATTTATTTTTAAAAGGTCGTGGTAAGAAAATTTCGTTAAAAATTCATAACTCCATTATCTGACGTCTGTTTTTTCCAGACTTTTTACCGCTGCCAAACCATTGTCGAGACCTTCGATTCTCATTTAGGTCATTCCGGCCAAAAGTCGCTCGATCTCCGATTCAAGTTTTTAGCTGTCTGACCCTAAGCCGAACTTGGAAAAATCATAACTTCGTTATACGAAGTCAAATTTGGGCGTTCTTTTTACGTACGATCACGGTTTAATGTCATCTAACATAGTAGTAATAAATTTGAGATTTTTGGACATTTTATTTTCGAAGTTAATTTCATTATATCAAAAGTAGTTACAATACTTGACTTTTTAGGTCATTACATAGAGTTGAAATATCGGGTTGTCAAAGAATTCTTCGATGATCACGGACGAAGCCTTGGCTCAGAAACTCTCATTACAGTCTCCATGAGTCTCATCTACATCTGAATTCACTTTTCAAGACAAAACGAAACTTAAAAGAAAATTTAGCACACAAAACGGAAACAAAAATATTTTTGGATTTTTGATTTTTCTGAACAAGAAATAAAACAGAATATAACACTATTTTTGGATTTTTAATTTTCTGATTTTTGTTTGATTTTTTTTAATTTTCTGATTTTTTGTCTGATTTTTTTCAATTTTTTTTAATTCCCCCCTTGATTTGTGCATAGAGGAAAACTATGAACAAATTTAATAAAAACAAAAATATTTAGGATCAATGTTGTAAGAGAGTCTTCACTTTGGTACACAACATATGCAACCTTCTTCTTCTCAATTCCTCTAAACTCTAGTTAGTCATATGTTTCACTCTCTGCGTGATTGGAAGAGATCTGACCTGAGTGTACAACATATGCATTCTAAATCTGACTTCTTCCTTAATAATTGTCTGCTTATCTGAAGTAAGGAGTATTCGGGAAGACCATGATTGGAAGAGATCTGACCTGAGTGTACAACATATGCATTCTAAATCTGAACATTTTATAGGTTGTCTGTAGATCTAGCTGCTCAATTTAGGAGGACAACAATATCATTGGTCGTCATCAGCAAAATGGTCTTTTAGGAATAATATCTAAGTTCATAGGATCTAATGTCTTGTCACTTATAGTATGTCCTATATTTGTCACAACCTTTCGTGTTTAAGTGGATCATAATACCGGCGATCGACCAGATATAGACATGAAGGTAAAGGTACTGATAAACGGATAAAGGTTGTCTAACAACTTTGATCCCTATATAACAAAAATATTATTAGCGTTAGTTGAGGTGAAATTAGTGTTAATTCATTTTAATTTCAACTTTATATTTATTTTTATTCTTTATTTTTTATTTTTTATTTTCATTTTTTCAAATATTAGAAATTTTAGTTTGACTTTTAAAATTTGTTTCATTTTATTTTTATTTTTATTTTTATTTTTTTTAGTCCTCAAAATGTTTTATTTTTAAAATGTTTGGTTATTGGGCTTTATTTTTACGACATTATGGATTGCAACCCAATTTTTGGATCGGGTATATATAGAGAAGTGTACAACCGAAAACTCTTTCCACTCCTCATTTTCGTGTTTTCGGCCGCAAACTCAAATTCTCTCTCTCTCTCTCTCTCTGAAATTTTTTCATGATTTTTGTGAAATTGATCGGTTGAATCTAAAGGTATACTATTTTCGATCCTCAATAGACTATTTACACATCTAATCGATCTGTATTAAGGGTGTAATTGAAGAAATATCATTTTCGGAGATTACGGCCAGGAGATTACGGCCAGAGCTTACGGCCCGGAGTTTACGGACACAGCTTACAGCCAGGCGTTTACGGCCATGAGTTTACGGTCGTGAACTCCCTTTGACCGTAAACTCAGTTTTTTTGTCAACAAACTTTGACTTTTCTTCATTTGTTTCACTTAAGAGCCTAATTAAATTGCAACATGAGTAAAACTTCAATTTTAAATGTTTAAATAATTTGTTTTCTCACTTGGCTTGGTTTAGTGCAAATCGAAATGGCTGAACTAAAATTCACTGACAGTCACAACTTGGCAATTCTTTTGGCTGATCCTCATGTTGCTCATGGAGAGTTCAAGTTAATGATGCATGGATTAAGGGAATGTTGCCTGAAGACTACTCTTACTGTGAATCCAACATTTTATCAAGGCATAATCAAAGAATTCTGGAGGTCAGCTGATGTAAAAAAGGAGAAGAGGGATCTGTATCTGTTGAAGCTATTGTAAAGGGTTGCAAAATCATCATAACAGAACAATTCATCAGGGACGTTCTGAAAATCGACGATTAATCTACCTTCCCATCTGAGATTGAAATCGATCAAGTTCAGGAATTTCTCGTCAAGATGGGCTATGAAGGAAAATTTCCTCCAACAATGAAGAAGCTGCTACCACTTTACTGGAGGTTCCTAGCTCATGTCTTTGTGAGCTGCATATCAGGAAGAAAATATGGCACGGATGAAATTTCCTTAAGGAGTACAAGTTCCATCATTTCACTCGCTGCGGGACTGGATTTCAACTTCTCCAAGTTCATCCTTGACCAGCTGACTGTAAACATCAAAGGAAAAACAAGGGACAAATTATTGATATATCCAAGGTTCATTCAAGTGTTCATCAACAAGCAATTTCTTGCGATGGTTAAAGTTGGAGAAACTCTTAATATGAAGTCTCTTGGGCCAAGCACTGTCGGGCTAATCAATCAAAACCGAAAGGGAAAAGTTACTTTTCAAGGAAAGTATCCCTTAGTGAAGTTTGGCATGTTTGTCGATTCAAGCGAGGCATCTGAGTCTTATGTGTCTTCAGACCGCGTAACTTCTGAAGACGATGTCATCTCCGAAGAAGATGTTATTCTTGTATCAGATCACGAAGATGATGTAGTTACACATGTTTCTATAGTGGCTGAAGAGCATGACTTGCATTTTGTGCATGTTGAGAGTGACTTCAATGAGGGAATGATGGAGGATGCAACTGAAAATGAAGGAGATGATGATGATTCGTTTTATGATCTTGATCTTTCAGGTTGTGACAAGGATGACATTTCTTTGAATTATGGAAGCAATGATAACTTCTTGTCAAATGAAGACCTTGACTCGTTCTTTGACAATATCTGTGATGTTGCTCATCCAGCAACGGAGATAAGGGATACAGAAGATGTTCTTGAAACAACGCCTCCTACTTCCAACCAAATGGCTAACACTACAACTCATATGGAGACAACTTCATGGATTCCTCCCCTTGAGGATGTTATTCCTACTACTGAGCCACTTGTGAGTGAACCGTTGATGACTCAGACCTCCCAGCCTCCGTTGAAAAGGAGAAGATGTGATCCGAGGCAGGGAGTATTCATTCCAGAATAATCTCAAGGCCATCTGACTCATCCAACAACTGCTATTGATGTTGATTCATCTGTACCATCCCACGAAGGACCTAGCACCATTTTTGATGTTGGTGGTTCATCAGCTCCCCCAGGACCATCTCCTCCTAGGCCTTCTCATGATGTTGCCTCTGTGAGGCTTGCTATGCATCTGGCCCAACAACAAAGCTCAGTGCTTTCCTCCCGCGCTAAAGGAATTTCTATACAGGAAAGCCACTCAGGAGAGGATGATTCCACCGTGCACGAACATAGAAAGGAGATCGGCGTGCTAAACCGGAAAAACATTAAGCTTGATATTCATGTAACTGATCTTGAATCCGAAAATGCTCAACTTAACATTCGTGTTGCAGATCTTGAAGCAGACAAGACTCTGAAATCAATAAAAATCTTTGATCTGCAAACACACCTAGGAATCATGACTGCTTGCTACTTTGACTTGAAAAAGAAACCGGCAGAGGAACATGGAAACAAGTTCAAATCATCTGTTCAAGAATTCAATGTTGGCCAGCCATCTCAAGATCCCCCTGTTGACCCGCCTGCTGAAAGAAGAACTCAGGTCGTTGATCGTTTTGAAAACGGACCGGCTCAAGCACCCAACGTAGTTTCACTAAACTGCACCAAATTAGCAGCATCCAACAAGAAAAAGCAACTATTGCTCAAGAAGAGCTCAGATCAGAACGCACCTACAGATCAACCCAAACTCACCATCACTGATCTTGAAAAGAAAAAATTTGGACACAAGTACGGTGATAGACCAGGAATTGTCTCATGGGGCTTTCATGACAGGTTAAACATGTGGATAGTGAGACGCAAAAGCTCAAACGTGGAGTATTACAAAGACTTCTATGATTTCAGTTCATGGACAAGGGTTGATCTTTTAGAACTATCTAGTGCTCTATTTGCCAATCCATCAGGTAATCCACGAAAAACTCATTTCAAGCTCTTTTTGGAAGACCAAGTAAAGAAGGGATTTCCTGGCATGAAGACTTCTGAATCCTTCATTAAAAGATTCCCTAAAATACTGGATACTAAGACAAATCAGCCTTTCGAGACTGTGATGTGGCCACCGACCAACCAAGTTAGGCAGATTCCTATGTTGCAGAACTTGTAAAAATAAAAAATAAAAATATTTTTTGATATATTAGAACTTGTAAAAATATTTGGTATCCGTTTCTTTTATTTTTTTCAGAAAATATGAAAAATCCAAAAATATTGTGTGATGAGTTTTATTATAGTTTTGTTTCTATTTTTTGCTTTGTTTGTCTTGAAAAGTGAATTCAGATGTAGATGAGACTCGTGGAGACTGTATCAAGAATTTCTGAGCCAAAGCTTCATCCGTGATCATCGAAGAATTTTCTTTCGAAGCAGCAAGAAATGAAGATTATTCTTTCAACATTCAATCTTTCAACCCTAGAAGCAAGGTCAAGCAATTGAAGATTATGCGACGGATTGCATTGAAGCCTCCTCAATCAGTCTGCTGCTATGTATGAACCTGTTGAAGTGATCCAGAAGATTGTTTCTCTCTATTGTTCTCTCTAAAGATTCTCAAGCTGAAAGCGCCATCTTTCAAGAATCTCTACAAGAAGCCTCCTCACCCAATGTGCGTTCATTGCCAAATTCTTAAGAAAAGCCCAAGTGCTCAAGATGAAGTCATTTATTGAAGATTCATATGTTCATCTTGATGCTATGAATAAATTGAAGATTAATGTTGAAGCCAAGCTCCCAATAAGGAATAACAAGAAAAGCCAACTACTTTTTAGCGGACCTTGTTGGATCAATTAGAAAAGAAAACTATAAACCAAGGGGAGATTGTTGGGTCTAAAATATGGTTTATACTTTCCTTTTCTAGGAAAATGTATTTTTATGTCTAGGACCGTAAACAGCTTGGTGTTTACGGCTGTATATGTGTTTACGGTTGTTTTTATGGCCGTGAACAGGTTTACGGCCATGAACCTATTCAAGGCCCATATCTTATATATATAGGGAGAGGAGTCCATATGTAAGGCTAGAAAAAAAGGGCATATGGTACAGAGAAACTAGAGAGAAGAAGAGAGGAGCTTAAGTGTGTGTAAGTTATGTACGAATCTTGTATTTTGGAGCTTCATTCTAATCAAATCATACAAGATTCATCATCTTCTTCTTCTCCTTCTTCTTCATTAGATCTGGCATCATCCGTTTGTTTGAGATTCCGCACCATCAAACGGATCTAGTTGATACACAAGCAGATTTGAGACTTACATTTAGAATGTGGGGAAAATTTTCTAAGAGCTGTTCACACATTTGCGCCCAAGTAGTAACTGAACCGGGTGGAAGCGCCTTCCACTAATCCTTAGCAGCTCCCTTGAAAGTGACTAGAAGCATTCGCAATAACACCGTCTATCTTGTGATATTTGAGATATTGAAGTAATCAGCTATATCATTGACTTCATCAAGGTGTATCTAAGCATCCTCGTTATCTTTCCAAGAAAATGGGACTTCCTTAAGTGCGGAAAGAATATGTCCCTTAACCTCGAACGTTACATGTCGCACCCCAAAACCAAGAACGGCGGAAACGTTCTGGGGCGGAGGACGTCATGTATAATATCAACAACAATGTAAAGTAGTAAACAAGCAACAACATCATCCATTGCATTAATAAAATAATTATTATACAATTGTATTCTGTTAAATTTTGATATACACTAAAGCATAAATCAAAATGAAAGATAAGTCTTGAATAAGCTCCATCTTCCTTTCTCCTTGCATCGGTACCTGTCTATGATGACCTGAGGATACAAGTAATTTTGAAAGGGAGTATCAGCTTTGAAGCTGGTGAGATCATAAGTATTTAGTGTCTTAATTTGTATGTAAGAATTTGTAAGTGTAAGTATTGTAAGAATTTGTAAGTGTATTTGAATTGTAAGCGTTTGAAAAACCCTAGAATCCCTATGATTCCTTCTAGTAAGTGAAGGTGTCTTCTACCAAGACCTAACTGTTCTGTGTGTGTGTCTCTTGTAAGAGTATGTGTTTTCCAAAGTATAACTATCATTATCCAAAAATATAGTTTGTACATTTATGTTTAAGTGAGGTTATCACTAAAAATATGTACTGGAAAAATTAACGTAGTACTAAACGTAGCTCTAAAAGGACTACTACTGTACTAACTACCTCAAGCCGGATTTTGGGCAAAGGCACTATGTGATAAATTGCACCATACTATCGACTGTAACAACGACATACGAATGGTCGTAATAACGGAATGACGTTTGGCACCCGCAGACCTGCAGGTCCGGCTGTAGCTAGCAGCAAGGTGTAGGATTGTCAATCCAGCATAGATCTATACACAAACTCATACTATGGACTGGTTCATCGACATAAGAATGGTCGAAATAAGGTATGACGTTTGGCACCCGCAGACCTGCAGGTCCAGCTGTAGCTAGCAGCAAGGTGTAGGATAGTCAATCCATTATAGAATCTATACGCAAACTCAACGCTCCCCCTTCAAGAGACTCTGGCCGCAACTCAAGTCATGAGGTTTTAAGTCATGCTCCGATTAAAATCACAATAACTAACTTATTCTCGTATATGCAATGTAATGCACTGTAATGTTTTATGTGTGCTAGCTGTGATGTGTGTTCTCTCTATCTAGCAAGTATAGTAATGTAAACGTCTAGTATAGTTGTATATGTTCTCGTCCTAGCATAGATGTATATGTAATGTACAGTAATGTTCTAGAAAGTATTGACTCATGAATGAACTGACTCATTGTATGATATCGCGTTCTAGTAATGGTTCTAGTATCTTCCTGAACTACCCATATGGTAGCTTACTAGTAATCTAAGTAGTACGTATGGACGTGGATGTATACCCTTGCTACCCAAGGGCATAGGATGAATTGGAAAGCCCTTTTTATGACTATATATGTACACATGATATATAACAAATCTTTAAACGACTTTCGGACGAATACCCAAAGTCCCACCAGACCACATCTCAATGCGCGAAAAGGAAATAGGGTGGATAGTCTTCCTAAGTCTTTTAAACATTTCTTATATGACTATACATATAGAGGCATGCAATTTATAATATAAAAGCAATAATAAGTTTGCTAAAACATTTGAAACATGAATATTAGTTTAAGGAAAGATCGACTTGATGTCAATCTATAAAACAATTTGAAGGCATAAGTTTGATAAAACAATATAAGTACAAGGAACATTTGTTTGAAACACAGTTGTAAATCAGTTTGAAATAAGATGAACAAAGTAAGAAGTACAGTGTAATAAGCAGTTTGAAACGTATAAAATGTTTATAAAATCATTTGAAGGAAACTGTTTGGTAAAACGGCTAATGAGTAGCCAAATCTTTTGAATGTTGTATATTAATCACATGTGATTGATGTAATAAGTAATATAATCCTACTTACTAATCACATGTGATTGACATAAAAAGTAGCATGATTCTACTTGTATCCCCCCCATAAAACATTTAAAATAGTTTAAAACATTAGTTCAGGGGTATGAACTCACCTGCAGTATGTGACTGGAATTGAACGGGCTGTTATCGTACGGAAGGATCGGACAAGTGCTTGGTGTCAAGTGATGACTTAGACACACACAATGATCCTATTTACATATGAAGACATATGTATATAAATAATTAGAGATTTAATCACTAACTATACAAGTATAACATTTAAGCGCGAGGACAACACTTTTGGTCAAGTGCTAGGAGGCTAATGGGTTGCAAAAAAGAAGTGCAATGCCCCTAATGGAAGTTTAAGGTCAAAAGACCATATTCATTAGAGTTTATGGCCCAGGGGAGTAAGCTCCTGGCCGTAAACTCTCAAACAAGTCATGAAATGGAGTTTAGAAGTACTACAACCTTAGAGGAGAATTGTTTCAAGGCTAAACAAGTGTTTGGGCACCACATTGACTCCTTTAGGGAGTTTACGGCCCAAAGACCCTTTTCCCTTGGAGTTTACGGCCGTAAACTCCCTTGGGAGGGTTCTTATTGTCCCTTCAAGTCTCTAATATTTCTAGGAACAAGTCTAGGCTTCAATACTTGGATTAAGGAAGATTTATGGCACTAAATGGGACCATTTGATGGAGTTTACGGCCATAGAACTCTCTGGGCCGTAAACTCCCTCACACGTGAGGTCCTAAGAATTTTAACTAGTCCATATCTCATCTAGGTACTTGCCCTAAAAGTCTCTTGGCCTAAGGAAGTGTCTAGGGTGCTCTTTGACCCCCTTTATGGGAGTTTACGGCCCAAGAACCACTCTTGGCCGTAAACTCTTCAATACATGTGCTTTTCTTAAGTTTTCTAGGTTCTAAACATTTAGGAGTACTTGCCAAAATAAGGTCTAAGCCTTAGGGATAGTTTGAAGGCATTTTGGAACCTAAAACATGGAGTTTACGGCCCAAGGAGCTTCTTGGCCGTAAACTCCCTTATAGAAATGATTTCTAAGGGTTTTTTTGGTACTAGGCATGAGTATAAGGCTTCTAGGTTTTTGTTTAAGGCCTAAGGAAACATTAGGCACTCATTTGTGCCATCACTTGGAGTTTACGGCCCAAGAGATGGTTCTTGGCCGTAAACTCCCTTTAAGGGATGATTTTGATGTAGTTAGGTGTCCAAATTAGCTACAAGTCTTAGAGGATAATTGTCTTAAAGCCTTAGGGGAGTTTAGAGCACATTTAGGCCCTAGAAAATGGTGTTTACGGTCCAAGAAACCCTTGGGCCGTAAACTCCAAAACCCAAGTGTTCTTGGATGATTTCTAGCCTCAAATGTTCATACTTAAGGTCCTTAGTTAGATGCCTAACACGGAAATGGGACTAGGTGGCCTTTAGGCTTTGATTTGGAGTTTACTCCCCAAGTACGTTCTTGGGCGGTAAACTCCCGGATCTTGTGTTTTGGACATGTAAACAATGTTATAAAGCATATAACAAGTATTAAAACACATTTAGGGAAGTAGACTCACAATCTGGGATGAAAACCCGAAGATCCGTGAGAGAGTATTTGGCTTTTCTCTAATTGGAAATCAAATGATGAACCAATTTGGTTCAGAATTCTATTTATAGTCCTGAGATTTTTAGCAGAAAATATTTCTATTCTTGGAATGGATTCTTATGACCTAGAGAAATGGAATTACAGTGTTGCACAAAATCCTATTGCAACCACTCTCCTAATAACTCCTTAGGTGTAAAACCCTAAAACTGCCAAACTTATTCCATAAGTCTGAAATTTTACTGTAGCTGCTCTACTACTATTGGATTGAAGTGGTTTGATTAGAATGGAAAATTTCGGGTTGTCACATCATCCCCCTGTTAAAGGGAATTTCGTCCCGAAATTAAAATTTAGGCAAGGAAGTATGCACGAATGATCGAGACGTGAGGAGGAAACTTCCTAATCGGTTGGTTCTAGCGCACTTAAGTGAAATTGGGCTCTCGGTTGGTATCCCAACGAACCTTCACTAACTGGCGACGGCGTTGCTTCGTCCGCTTGACCTCTCGGTCGAGGGTCACTACGGTTCTGATGCGAAGGCAAGGATCTCGACGGGTGGACTTGTAAGAGTCCTAACGGAAAGGTATGGTTTCACGATCGAGATGCGAAAAGTAGAAAGTATGTTACTGAGTTCGCGGAGTAGGTCTAGTTTGTGCGAGGCATAGGACAGATTCCGATAAGAATCTCGGAGGTCCTAACTAACTTGGATTTAGCTTTTCACGCTTTACGAAGCGTATAAAGCCATTCCCCAAGTGAGTTATTCTAAAGATTTTGGTCACTCACTCGGAATCTCAAAGGTTCCTTTTCTTGCGTAACTTCCCAGTCAAAGGCCACCCCTCGCTGGGTCAAAGTCATACGAGTTTCTGAAGCTTGCGAGGAGTTCTGAATGAACTAAGGCGGTAGGTCGGTAAGACCTAAAATTTGGCGAAAGCTGTCGGCTTCTCTGGTGTCGATGAATACTCAAATGTTTTGGCAAATTGAAAGAGTACTCAAAATTTCCCACATTACTAACAGTGTGTCCTAGAAATTTGACTCTTCAATTTCCAAATCTCGAGCCTATAGAACTTTGCTAAAAGTTCCTTTGTAGGAATTGTTTCCAGGGGTTTTCTTCTTACTACGAGGGTAGATAAGTAAGTCATTACATGGAGAAATGACGAATTGATCCAAGTAAGAAAGACGTAACCCTATTCATTTAGCTCATGAGAACCATGGGCGTACTGGTCCTATCCGAAAGGTATCACTATGGACTCGAGGCGTCCGCATCGAATTCGGAAGATAGTCTCCCAGACATCCTTCCCTAACACATCGAACTGGTGATATTCGGATCTCAGGTCTATTCCTGGAAGTAGTTTCTTTCCTTACGTTTGATCAATCATTTTGTCTATGCGAGGCAGAGATCACGATTTCTATGAAAATCTTGACAGAGTCCTCGATATCCGAGGCACATACGATGCGATCCATCGATCTCTGGAAGAATCGGACTGGGGTTCTCGAGGGTGAGAAACCTAGTCTTCTAATTCTATTACTGTGTAGTTCGCTGAGCTGTTCGTACTATTCTTGTATCTCCGTGGGTGTTTAAACTATAGGGTGATCTGTTTTCAGGAGTCGTGCTGGGTTCTAAGTTTGTTCACATGACGATGTGATTACTCGTATACTTAGTCAGTTTCTCCGTCCTGAAGTCCATTTTAGAGTTCATACATGGTTTCACAATCACAACTTCGGGTATACGAGTCGTATATAATCAAGATTGAAAAGGTAGTCGAATAACTGATTCTTCTTTAAGCTCGCCTCCCACCGGGGAAACAATTAGTTAAAGTGGAATCATCAATTCTAAACCTGTAGAACCTTGATTATATAACACAGTGTTCTGATATGACGGCTTCGCTGGAAAAGTGATCTAGAAGAAAGAGATGTACGCATGAAGCTGTTTTCGTGAGGATCAAATTTAATTGAGTCGTATGATAATGCCGCGATGATACTGAAATTTAAAGACATTAGATTTGAACATAAGACGTTTACAGACAAGAGGCAACCATGCAACCATGAACAGAGTTACAATACTTTAGATTTACCACAAGACTATTGCTGCGAATAAGATATACTACAAAAGACAAGTATAAGCAGCACGAGAATTCCTATACAGACAGGATCTCGCAAAAGGTAAGACTCTAGTTGCACTAGTTCTAGATAGTTTATAAGTATGTTACAACGAAACGCCTTAATTACATTAACGTGGTTCCTGAGCAGGCACTCCTGCAGCTGTGATCCTGAGAATCTTCCCATCTGCGCCAGAGTTCTGCATTATCGGGCAATCCTTCTTGAAGTGCCTTGTCTCACCACATTGGTGGCATGACTGGCTAGTACTAGCCTTGGTGACGGGACTTCGGTGTTTAGCCAGTGTTATGTGAACACGAGTGCCTTCTTCATTACTCCACCTTGGAAATTGTTTTCTAAAGCGTTCTGCCGGAGTTGCCACTGGTGGTGGTGGCATGGCAAGTCTTTGGGATCTCTTGCGCTCCCTTAGGGCTTTACGATATCGTCTCTTCCTTTCGGTCTTTAGGCTTCGCAAGTCCATGACTGTTGCCATTTGTTGGTTTCCCGGTTTTATACTATCATCGGAACTCTCGACTCCTTTTTCAGTCTTGTTTGTGTTGCCTGAGTTGATGTGTGTAAGGAAAGTTGTCACCGCAGCTACTACTGCAGCTTGTAACGTAGCGGCGTCGATAGTAAAAGTAGAGGTCTCGTTGCTTGGCTGGTTGTTTCCGGATGACGACATGATCCTGTAACACTAAAGATAAGGATGTGTGAGCGATTCTGGTTGACCCTGATGTACTTAGATTGTTCACGCAAAGAGTAAGAGTATTTTCTCGAAAGTTTGGCCTACATCCCTATGAGGCAGTCCTAGTAAAGAATGAAAGTATGTTCGCGAAGGTTTGACCTACATCTCCATAATGCAGTCCTAGCACGGAATGGAAGTATGTTCGTAGAATGGTCTCACGACGTTTGTCGTTCGAGCTGAGGTATCGTGGGTTGGTGAATAACAAGATCCAACCACTGAAAGAGACTTGGAAGTGTCTCTTGGAATAAATCACCATAGTCCAATGACTTGACTAAAGTATGATTCAGATAGACTCCAATGAAAGTAACATAAAAGTACTTAAATGACGAATGACACAGAAGTTAGCCGGCTGTCAATATCTTTGATATTCACGATGTAAAGATTCTGGAAAATGACCTTGTAAAGGTCTTACATCATATCCACAGAAGATAGTTCCTGACAGCATAAAGACCTAACTAAAGTACTTACGATAACAGATAATTTCATAGAAAATACCACATCAGGCATAGACAGAAAAACACGATTTCTTCTTATAAGGGAAATAAAGTAAAGCGTCTACTACGGGCGACGGTCATTCCTCTGGTGAACTCTTAGTTCAACCAATTGACGTTCCATGTCAAGTAGGTGTCTTTCGCACACCATCTGGCGTACTCGGAGCTCTTATGACTTCGGCTCGTGATTCAGCCAGTGCTTGCAACAGGGTTTCATGGTTTCTCTCTGATCTCTCGTGAGTATATGTTAGATGAATGGTGTGGAGGGTATGCATTCTAGCATAGGCGACTACTTCTGTAATCTGATGTAGGGCTGTCCTGCCTTGAATCTCATTTCGGGCCCCTCTGCGGACCAAGATTGGCAAGACTATATCTGCTAAGCCCTCATTGCTCAAGTCGTAAAAGCTTCGGTCGCCATCAAATAGCATAAACTGATCTTGTCCTTGGCCCCCTGTTTCCAAGCATTCCACTCACTCAGGGTCGGGCCATGAAAAGCCGGAAGAGGGTTAGGAATTGGAACGGGAGCTGCTTAGGGTAGGTTCTCAACCTCTGGTTCGGAGTTAGCATCTTACGAAAGTCTTCATCACGGTGATCATCCAAGGGGATAGGATGATCATTCTCTGGTTCTTCTCCAAAACAACCAGCTATGACTTCGTTCGGAAGATACTGGTTGTCAAAGGGGATGGAGTCCAGCTATGATTTCTATGCGGGAATTTAGGGTAAGTGGATAATTATTAGACGAACAATCTAGATAATTATTTAGAAAACCTTCATTAGTTACATCACTATTTGTGAAGTGCATACCGGCTATGTGTAATCTAAACAGGATAGACCTTCGAATAAGTGACCTTATTTCCAAATTCACACAGAATAGGGGTAAGGCAAAATTATCACTGATTCTAAGTCTATAACATCCTAATTACATGTAGCCTTAGTGTATCCACTTAGCAACTATCAACTTAGTAATGAAGATTCCGTTTTAATTCTCAATTATAAAGTACTTATAGTAACACCAAAATACACCTATAGTATTTTAAATTTATTGTTATGTTCTATTCTTCTCATTGTGGTAGGGTTGGTAAGATTTTAGCATTGTTGCAACCACACACTTAAACTTAGGCACATGCTAGTCAACCCTCGGATAATATAGGCGATCAGGCTATATCTTCCCAGTTTTGACCATATGTCTCTAAGCCCACTTGTGTTGTCCAACAATCATAATTCTTTTGTACTGTCCTAATGACATTGATTTTAGTATGAATGTAGGATGTATACTTACTTAAATATTTTACTATTTAAAGTATCAACTCTTGGTCAGAGTATTTTTAATCCCTTATGTATTTATAGTTAGTATATCTTTTATGGGTTGATATACTTAATTCACTATAAACAATGCTCTGATACCAATCTGTCGCACCCCAAAACCAAGAACGGCGGAAACGTTCTGGGGCGGAGGACGTCATGTATAATATCAACAACAATGTAAAGTAGTAAACAAGCAACAACATCATCCATTGCATTAATAAAATAATTATTATACAATTGTATTCTGTTAAATTTTGATATACACTAAAGCATAAATCAAAATGAAAGATAAGTCTTGAATAAGCTCCATCTTCCTTTCTCCTTGCATCGGTACCTGTCTATGATGACCTGAGGATACAAGTAATTTTGAAAGCGAGTATCAGCTTTGAAGCTGGTGAGATCATAAGTATTTAGTGTCTTAATTTGTATGTAAGAATTTGTAAGTGTAAGTACTGTAAGAATTTGTAAGTGTATTTGAATTGTAAGCGTTTGAAAAACCCTAGAATCCCTATGATTCCTTCTAGTAAGTGAAGGTGTCTTCTACCAAGACCTAACTGTTTTGTGTGTGTGTCTCTTGTAAGAGTATGTGTTTTCCAAAGTTAAACTATCATTATCCAAAAATATAGTTTGTACATTTATGTTTAAGTGAGGTTATCACTAAAAATATGTACTGCAAAAATTAACGTAGTACTAAACGTAGCTCTAAAAGGACTACTACTGTACTAACTACCTCAAGCCGGATTTTGGGCAAAGGCACTATGTGATAAATTGCACCATACTATCGACTGTAACAACGACATACGAATGGTCGTAATAACGGAATAACGTTTGGCACCCGCAGACCTGCAGGTCCGGCTGTAGCTAGCAGCAAGGTGTAGGATTGTCAATCCAGCATAGATCTATACACAAACTCATACTATGGACTGGTTCATCGACATAAGAATGGTCGAAATAAGGTATGACGTTTGGCACCCGCAGACCTGCAGGTCCAGCTGTAGCTAGCAGCAAGGTGTAGGATAGTAATTCCATTATAGAATCTATACGCAAACTCAACGCTCCCCCTTCAAGAGACTCTGGCCGCAACTCAAGTCATGAGGTTTTAAGTCATGCTCCGATTAAAATCACAGTAACTAACTTATTCTCGTATATGCAATGTAATGCACTGTAATGTTCTATGTGTGCTAGTTGTAATGTGTGTTCTCTCTATCTAGCAAGTATAGTAATGTAAACGTCTAGTATAGTTGTATATGTTCTCGTCCTAATATAGATGTATATATAATGTACAGTAATGTTCTAGAAAGTATTGACTCATGAATGAACTGACTCATTGTATGATATCGTGTTCTAGTAATGGTTCTAATATCTTCCTGAACTACCCATATGGTAGCTTACTAGTAATCTAAGTAGTACGTATGGACGTGGATGTATACCCTTGCTACCCAAGGGCATAGGATGAATTGGAAGGCCCTTTTTATGACTATATATGTACACATGATATATAACAAATCTTTAAATGACTTTCGGACAAATACCCAAAGTCCCACCAGACCACATCTCAATGCGCGAAAAGGAAATAGGGTGGATAGTCTTCCTAAGTCTTTTAAACATTTCTTATATAACTATACATATAGAGGCATGCAATTTATAATATAAAAGCAATAATAAGTTTGCTAAAACATTTGAAACATGAATATTAGTTTAAGGAAAGATCGACTTGATGTCAATCTATAAAACAATTTGAAGGCATAAGTTTGATAAAACAATATAAGTACAAGGAACATTTGTTTGAAACACAGTTGTAAATCAGTTTGAAATAAGATGAGCAGAGTAAGAAGTACAATGTAATAAGTAGTTTGAAACGTATAAAATGTTTATAAAGTCATTTCAAGGAAACAGTTTGGTAAAACGGCTAATGAGTAGCCAAATCTTTTGAATGTTGTATATTAATCACATGTGATTGATGTAATAAGTAATATAATCCTACTTACTAATCACATGTGATTGACATAATAAGTAGCATGATTCTACTTGTATCCCCCCCATAAAACTTTTAAAATAGTTTAAAACATTAGTTCAGGGGTATGAACTCACATGCAGTATGTGACTGGAATTGAACGGGCTGTTATCGTACGGAAGGATCGGACAAGTGCTTGGTGTCAAGTGATGACTTAGACACACACAATGATCCTATTTACATATGAAGACATATGTATATAAATAATTAGAGATTTAATCACTAACTATACAAGTATAACATTTAAGCGCGAGGACAACACTTTTGGTCAAGTGCTAGGAGGCTAATGGGTTGCAAAAAAGAAGTGCAATGCCCCTAATGGAAGTTTAAGGTCAAAAGACCATATTCATTAGAGTTTATGGCCCAGGGGAGTAAGCTCCTGGCCGTAAACTCTCAAACAAGTCATGAAATGGAGTTTAGAAGTACTACAACCTTAGAGGAGAATTGTTTCAAGGCTAAACAAGTGTTTGGGCACCACATTGACTCCTTTAGGGAGTTTACGGCCCAAAGACCCTTTTCCCTTGGAGTTTACGGCCGTAAACTCCCTTGGGAGGGTTCTTATTGTCCCTTCAAGTCTCTAATATTTCTAGGAACAAGTCTAGGCTTCAATACTTGGATTAAGGAAGATTTATGGCACTAAATGGGACCATTTGATGGAGTTTACGGCCATAGAACTCTCTGGGCCGTAAACTCCCTCACACGTGAGGTCCTAAGAATTTTAACTAGTCCATATCTCATCTAGGTACTTGCCCTAAAAGTCTCTTGGCCTAAGGAAGTGTCTAGGGTGCTCTTTGACCCCCTTTATGGGAGTTTACGGCCCAAGAACCACTCTTGGCCGTAAACTCTTCAATACATGTGCTTTTCTTAAGTTTTCTAGGTTCTAAACATTTAGGAGTACTTGCCAAAATAAGGTCTAAGCCTTAGGGATAGTTTGAAGGCATTTTGGAACCTAAAACATGGAGTTTACGGCCCAAGGAGCTTCTTGGCCGTAAACTCCCTTATAGAAATGATTTCTAAGGGTTTTGTTGGTACTAGGCATGAGTATAAGGCTTCTAGGTTTTTGTTTAAGGCCTAAGGAAACATTAGGCACTCATTTGTGCCATCACTTGGAGTTTACGGACCAAGAGATGGTTCTTGGCCGTAAACTCCCTTTAAGGGATGATTTTGATGTAGTTAGGTGTCCAAATTAGCTACAAGTCTTAGAGGATAATTGTCTTAAAGCCTTGGGGGATTTTAGAGCACATTTAGGCCCTAGAAAATGGTGTTTACGGTCCAAGAAACCCTTGGGCCGTAAACTCCAAAACCCAAGTGTTCTTGGATGATTTCTAGCCTCAAATGTTCATACTTAAGGTCCTTAGTTAGATGCCTAACACGGAAATGGGACTAGGTGGCCTTTAGGCTTTGATTTGGAGTTTACTCCCCAAGAACGTTCTTGGGCGGTAAACTCTCGGATCTTGTGTTTTGGACATGTAAACAATGTTATAAAGCATATAACAAGTATTAAAACACATTTAGGGAAGTAGACTCACAATCTGGGATGAAAACCCGAAGATCCGTGAGAGAGTATTTGGCTTTTCTCTAATTGGAAATCAAATAATGAACCGATTTGGTTCAGAATTCTATTTATAGTCCTAAGATTTTTGGCAGAAAATATTTCTATTCTCGGAATGGATTCTTATGACCTAGAGAAATGGAATTATAGTGTTGCACAAAATCCTAGTGCAACCACTCTCTTAATAACTCCTTAGGTGTAAAACCCTAAAACTGCCAAACTTATTCCATAAGTCTGAAATTTTACTGTAGCTGCTCTACTACTATTGGATTGAAGTGGTTTGATTAGAATGGAAAATTTCGGGTTGTCACATCATCCCCCTGTTAAAGGGAATTTCGTCCCGAAATTAAAATTTAGGCAAGGAAGTATGCACGAATGATCGAGACGTGAGGAGGAAACTTCCTAATCGGTTGGTTCTAGCGCACTTAAGTGAAATTGGGCTCTCGGTTGGTATCCCAACGAACCTTCACTAACTGGCGACGGCGTTGCTTCGTCCGCTTGACCTCTCGGTCGAGGGTCACTACGGTTCTGATGCGAAGGCAAGGATCTCGACGGGTGGACTTGTAAGAGTCCTAACGGAAAGGTATGGTTTCACGATCGAGATGCGAAAAGTAGAAAGTATGTTACTGAGTTCGCGGAGTAGGTCTAGTTTGTGCGAGGCATAGGACAGATTCCGATAAGAATCTCGGAGGTCCTAACTAACTTGGATTTAGCTTTTCACGCTTTACGAAGCGTATAAAGCCGTTCCCCAAGTGAGTTATCCTAAAGATTTTGGTCACTCACTCGGAATCTCAAAGGTTCCTTTTCTTGCGTAACTTCCTAGTCAAAGGCCACCCCTCGCTGGGTCAAAGTCGTACGAGTTTCTGAAGCTTGCGAGGAGTTCTGAATGAACTAAGGCGGTAGGTCGGTAAGACCTAAAATTTGGCGAAAGCTGTCGGCTTCTCTGGTGTCGATGAATACTCAAATGTTTTGGCAAATTGAAAGAGTACTCAAAATTTCCCACATTACTAACAGTGTGTCCTAGAAATTTGACTCTTCAATTTCCAAATCTCGAGCCTATAGAACTTTGCTAAAAGTTCCTTTGTAGGAATTGTTTCCAGGGGTTTTCTTCTTACTACGAGGGTAGATAAGTAAGTCATTACATGGAGAAATGACGAATTGATCCAAGTAAGAAAGACGTAACCCTATTCATTTAGCTCATGAGAACCATGGGCGTACTGGTCCTATCCGAAAGGTATCACTATGGACTCGAGGCGTCCGCATCGAATTCGGAAGATAGTCTCCCAGACATCCTTCCCTAACACATCGAACTGGTGATATTCGGATCTCAGGTCTATTCCTGGAAGTAGTTTCTTTCCTTACGTTTGATCAATCATTTTGTCTATGCGAGGCAGAGATCACGATTTCTATGAAAATCTTGACAGAGTCCTCGATATCCGAGGCACATACGATGCGATCCATCGATCTCTGGAAGAATCGGACTGGGGTTCTCAAGGGTGAGAAACCTAGTCTTCTAATTCTATTACTGTGTAGTTCGCTGAGCTGTTCGTACTATTCTTGTATCTCTGTGGGTGTTTAAACTATAGGGTGATCTGTTTTCAGGAGTCGTGCTGGGTTCTAAGTTTGTTCACATGACGATGTGATTACTCGTATACTTAGTCAGTTTCTCCGTCCTGAAGTCCATTTTAGAGTTCATACATGGTTTCACAATCACAACTTCGGGTATACGAGTCGTATATGATCAAGATTGAAAAGGTAGTCGAATAACTGATTCTTCTTTAAGCTCGCCTCCCACCGGGGAAACAATTAGTTAAAGTGGAATCATCAATTCTAAACCTGTAGAACCTTGATTATATAACACTCTTATGTATACCTTCCTCAGCGATAGATCATCCGCATGAATTCCTGGATTGAACTTGACGTACTGCACGAGTGGTACTTCGGGGATTTCTTCGGAAAGAAAAATAACTAAAAGGTACTCCTGGAATGAGTACTTCAGCGTTCTGATATGACGGCTTCGCTGGAAAAGTGATCTAGAAGAAAGAGATGTACGCATGAAGCTGTTTTCGTGAGGATCAAATTTAATTGAGTCGTATGATAATGCCGGGATGATACTGAAATTTAAAGACATTAGATTTGAACATAAGACGTTTACAGACAAGAGGCAACCATGCAACCATAAACAGAGTTACAATACTTTAGATTTACCACAAGACTATTGCTGCGAATAAGATATACTACAAAAGACAAGTATAAGCAGCACGAGAATTCCTATACAGACAGGATCTCGCAAAAGGTAAGACTCTAGTTGCACTAGTTCTAGATAGTTTATAAGTATGTTACAACGAAACGCCTTAATTACATTAACGTGGTTCCTGAGCAGGCACTCCTGCAGCTGTGATCCTGAGAATCTTCCCATCTGCGCCAGAGTTCTGCATTATCGGGCAATCCTTCTTGAAGTGCCTTGTCTCACCACATTGGTGGCATGACTGGCTAGTACTAGCCTTGGTGACGGGACTTCGGTGTTTAGCCAGTGTTATGTGAACACGAGTGCCTTCTTCATTACTCCACCTTGGAAATTGCTTTCTAAAGCGTTCTGCCGGAGTTGCCACTGGTGGTGGTGGCATGGCAAGTCTTTGGGATCTCTTGCGCTCCCTTAGGGCTTTACGATATCGTCTCTTCCTTTCGGTCTTTAGGCTTCGCAAGTCCATGACTGTTGCCATTTGTTGGTTTCCCGGTTTTATACTATCATCGGAACTCTCGACTCCTTTTTCAGTCTTGTTTGTGTTGCCTGAGTTGATGTGTGTAAGGAAAGTTGTCACCGCAGCTACTACTGCAGCTTGTAACGTAGCGGCGTCGATAGTAAAAGTAGAGGTCTCGTTGCTTGGCTGGTTGTTTCCTGATGACGACATGATCCTGTAACACTAAAGATAAGGATTTGTGAGCGATTCTGGTTGACCCTGATGTACTTAGATTGTTCACGCAAAGAGTAAGAGTATTTTCTCGAAAGTTTGGCCTACATCCCTATGAGGCAGTCCTAGTAAAGAATGAAAGTATGTTCGCGAAGGTTTGACCTACATCTCCATAATGCAGTCCTAGCACGGAATGGAAGTATGTTCGTAGAATGGTCTCACGACGTTTGTCGTTCGAGCTGAGGTATCGTGGGTTGGTGAATAACAAGATCCAAGCACTGAAAGAGACTTGGAAGTGTCTCTTGGAATAAATCACCATAGTCCAATGATACGACTAAAGTATGATTCAGATAGACACCAATGAAAGTAAGATAAAAGTACTTGAATGACGAATGACACAGAAGTTAGCCGGCTGTCAATATCTTTGATATTCACGACGTAAAGATTCTGGAAAATGACCTTGTAAAGGTCTTACATCATATCCACAGAAGATAGTTCCTGACAGCATAAAGACCTAACTAAAGTACTTTCGGTAAAAGATAATTTCATAGAAAATACCACATCGGGCATAGACAGAAAACACGATTTCTTTTTATAAGGGAAATAAAGTAAGGCGTCTACTACTGGCGACGGTCATCCCTCTGGTGAACTCTTAGTTCAACCAATTGACGTTCCATGTCAAGTAGGTGTCTTTCGCACACCATCTGGCGTACTCGGAGCTCTATGACTTCGGCTCGTGATTCAGCCAGTGTTTGCAACAGGATTTCATGGTTTCTCTCTGATCTCTCGTGAGCATCCTCTAGATGAATGGTGTGGAGGGTATGCATTCTAGCATAGGTGACTACTTCTGTAATCTGATGTAGGGCTGTCTTGCCTTGAATCTCATTTCGGGCCCCTCTGCGGACCAAGATTGGCAAGACTATATCTGCTAAGCCCTCATTGCTCAAGTCGTAAAAGCTTCGGTCGCCATCAAATAGCATAAACTGATCTTGTCCTTGGCCCCCTGTTTCCAAGCATTCCACTCACTCAGGGTCGGGCCATGAAAAGCCGGAAGAGGGTTAGGAATTGGAACGGGAGCTGCTTAGGGTAGGTTCTCAACCTCTGGTTCGGAGTTAGCATCTTACGAAAGTCTTCATCACGGTGATCATCCAAGGGGATAGGATGATCATTCTCTGGTTCTTCTCCAAAACAACCAGCTATGACTTCGTTCGGAAGATACTGGTTGTCAAAGGGGATGGAGTCCAGCTATGATTTCTATGCGAGAATTTAGGGTAAGTGGATAATTATTAGACGAACAATCTAGATAATTATTTAGAAAACCTTCATTAGTTACATCGCTATTTGTGAAGTGCATACCGGCTATGTGTAATCTAAATAGGATAGACCTTCGAATAAGTGACCTTATTTCCAAATTCACACAGAATAGGGGTAAGGCAAAATTATCACTGATTCTAAGTCTATAACATCCTAATTACATGTAGCCTTAGTGTATCCACTTAGCAACTATCAACTTAGTAATGAAGATTCCGTTTTAATTCTCAAGTATAAAGTACTTATAGTAACACCAAAATACACCTATAGTATTTTAAATTTATTGTTATGTTCTATTCTTCTCATTGTGGTAGGGTTGGTAAGATTTTAGCATTGTTGCAACCACACACTTAAACTTAGGCACATGCTAGTCAACCCTCGGATAATATAGGCGATCAGGCTATATCTTCCCAGTTTTGACCATATGTCTCTAAGCCCACTTGTGTTGTCCAACAATCGTAATTCTTTTGTACTGTCCTAATGACATTGATTTTAGTATGAATGTAGGATGTATACTTACTTAAATATTTTACTATTTAAAGTATCAACTCTTGGTCAGAGTATTTTTAATCCCGTATGTATTTATAGTTAGTATATCTTTTATGGGTTGATATACTTAATTCACTATGAACAATGCTCTGATACCAATCTGTCGCACCCCAAAACCAAGAACGGCGGAAACGTTCTGGGGCGGAGGACGTCATGTATAATATCAACAACAATGTAAAGTAGTAAACAAGCAACAACATCATCCATTGCATTAATAAAATAATTATTATACAATTGTATTCTGTTAAATTTTGATATACACTAAAGCATAAATCAAAATGAAAGATAAGTCTTGAATAAGCTCCATCTTCCTTTCTCCTTGCATCGGTACCTGTCTATGATGACCTGAGGATACAAGTAATTTTGAAAGCGAGTATCAGCTTTGAAGCTGGTGAGATCATAAGTATTTAGTGTCTTAATTTGTATGTAAGAATTTGTAAGTGTAAGTACTGTAAGAATTTGTAAGTGTATTTGAATTGTAAGCGTTTGAAAAACCCTAGAATCCCTATGATTCCTTCTAGTAAGTGAAGGTGTCTTCTACCAAGACCTAACTGTTCTGTGTGTGTGTCTCTTGTAAGAGTATGTGTTTTCCAAAGTTAAACTATCATTATCCAAAAATATAGTTTGTACATTTATGTTTAAGTGAGGTTATCACTAAAAATATGTACTGGAAAAATTAACGTAGTACTAAACGTAGCTCTAAAAGGACTACTACTGTACTAACTACCTCAAGCCGGATTTTGGGCAAAGGCACTATGTGATAAATTGCACCATACTATCGACTGTAACAACGACATACGAATGGTCGTAATAACGGAATGACGTTTGGCACCCGCAGACCTACAGGTCCGGCTGTAGCTAGCAGCAAGGTGTAGGATTGTCAATCCAGCATAGATCTATACACAAACTCATACTATGGACTGGTTCATCGACATAAGAATGGTCGAAATAAGGTATGACGTTTGGCACCCGCAGACCTGCAGGTCCAGCTGTAGCTAGCAGCAAGGTGTAGGATAGTCAATCCATTATAGAATCTATACGCAAACTCAACGCTCCCCCTTCAAGAGACTCTGACCGCAACTGAAGTCATGAGGTTTTAAGTCATGCTCCGATTAAAATCACAGTAACTAACTTATTCTCGTATATGCAATGTAATGCACTGTAATGTTCTATGTGTGCTAGCTGTAATGTGTGTTCTCTCTATCTAGCAAGTATAGTAATGTAAACGTCTAGTATAGTTGTATATGTTCTCGTCCTAGTATAGATGTATATGTAATGTACAGTAATGTTCTAGAAAGTATTGACTCATGAATGAACTGACTCATTGTATGATATCGCGTTCTAGTAATGGTTCTAGTATCTTCCTGAACTACCCATATGGTAGCTTACTAGTAATCTAAGTAGTACGTATGGACGTGGATGAATACCCTTGCTACCCAAGGGCATAGGATGATTGGAAGGCCCTTTTTATGACTATATATGTACACATGATATATAACAAATCTTTAAACGACTTTCGGACGAATACCCAAAGTCCCACCAGACCACATCTCAATGCGCGAAAAGGAAATAGGGTGGATAGTCTTCCTAAGTCTTTTAAACATTTCTTATATAACTATACATATAGAGGCATGCAATTTATAATATAAAAGCAATAATAAGTTTGCTAAAACATTTGAAACATGAATATTAGTTTAAGGAAAGATCGACTTGATGTCAATCTATAAAACAATTTGAAGGCATAAGTTTGATAAAACAATATAAGTACAAGGAACATTTGTTTGAAACACAGTTGTAAATCAGTTTGAAATAAGATGAACAGAGTAATAAGTACAGTGTAATAAGTAGTTTGAAACGTATAAAATGTTTATAAAATCATTTGAAGGAAACTGTTTGGTAAAACGGCTAATGAGTAGCCAAATCTTTTGAATGCTGTATATTAATCACATGTGATTGATGTAATAAGTAATATAATCCTACTTACTAATCACATGTGATTGACATAATAAGTAGCATGATTCTACTTGTATCCCCCCCATAAAACATTTAAAATAGTTTAAAACATTAGTTCAGGGGTATGAACTCACCTGCAGTATGTGACTGGAATTGAACGGGCTGTTATCGTACGGAAGGATCGGACAAGTGCTTGGTGTCAAGTGATGACTTAGACACACACAATGATCCTATTTACATATGAAGACATATGTATATAAATAATTAGAGATTTAATCACTAACTATACAAGTATAACATTTAAGCGCGAGGACAACACTTTTGGTCAAGTGCTAGGAGGCTAATGGGTTGCAAAAAAGAAGTGCAATGCCCCTAATGGAAGTTTAAGGTCAAAAGACCATATTCATTAGAGTTTACGGCCCAGGGGAGTAAGCTCCTGGCCGTAAACTCTCAAACAAGTCATGAAATGGAGTTTAGAAGTACTACAACCTTAGAGGAGAATTGTTTCAAGGCTAAACAAGTGTTTGGGCACCACATTGACTCCTTTAGGGAGTTTACGGCCCAAAGACCCTTTTCCCTTGGAGTTTACGGCCGTAAACTCCCTTGGGAGGGTTCTTATTGTCCCTTCAAGTCTCTAATATTTCTAGGAACAAGTCTAGGCTTCAATACTTGGATTAAGGAAGATTTATGGCACTAAATGGGACCATTTGATGGAGTTTACGGCCATAGAACTCTTTGGGCCGTAAACTCCCTCACACGTGAGGTCCTAAGAATTTTAACTAGTCCATATCTCATCTAGGTACTTGCCCTAAAAGTCTCTTGGCCTAAGGAAGTGTCTAGGGTGCTCTTTGACCCCTTTTATGGGAGTTTACGGCCCAAGAACCACTCTTGGCCGTAAACTCTTCAATACATGTGCTTTTCTTAAGTTTTCTAGGTTCTAAACATTTAGGAGTACTTGCCAAAATAAGGTCTAAGCCTTAGGGATAGTTTGAAGGCATTTTGGAACCTAAAACATGGAGTTTACGGCCCAAGGAGCTTCTTGGCCGTAAACTCCCTTATAGAAATGATTTATAAGGGTTTTGTTGGTACTAGGCATGAGTATAAGGCTTCTAGGTTTTTGTTTAAGGCCTAAGGAAACATTAGGCACTCATTTGTGCCATCACTTGGAGTTTACGGCCCAAGAGATGGTTCTTGGCCGTAAACTCCATTTAAGGGATGATTTTGATGTAGTTAGGTGTCCAAATTAGCTACAAGTCTTAGAGGATAATTGTCTTAAAGCCTTAGCGGAGTTTAGAGCACATTTAGGCCCTAGAAAATGGTGTTTACGGTCCAAGAAACCCTTGGGCCGTAAACTCCAAAACCCAAGTGTTCTTGGATGATTTCTAGCCTCAAATGTTCATACTTAAGGTCCTTAGTTAGATGCCTAACACGGAAATGGGACTAGGTGGCCTTTAGGCTTTGATTTGGAGTTTACTCCCCAAGAACGTTCTTGGGCGGTAAACTCCCGGATCTTGTGTTTTGGACATGTAAACAGTGTTATAAAGCATATAACAAGTATTAAAACACATTTAGGGAAGTAGACTCACAATCTGGGATGAAAACCCGAAGATCCGTGAGAGAGTATTTGGCTTTTCTCTAATTGGAAATCAAATAATGAACCAATTTGGTTCAGAATTCTATTTATAGTCCTGAGATTTTTGGCAGAAAATATTTCTATTCTCGGAATGGATTCTTATGACCTAGAGAAATGGAATTACAGTGTTGCACAAAATCCTAGTGCAACCACTCTCCTAATAACTCCTTAGGTGTAAAACCCTAAAACTGCCAAACTTATTCCATAAGTCTGAAATTTTACTGTAGTTGCTCTACTACTATTGGATTGAAGTGGTTTGATTAGAGTGGAAAATTTCGGGTTGTCACATTACAGTAGTGGGAATTTCAGGTTGCACTAGACTGGGACCGATGTCCTCTTGGATTCTTTTCTTGTATGCCTCCTTGGACATGTTGGCAATGTTTGCCATCTTGTTTTTCAGCTCGTCTTCGGGTTCTCTACTTTCCTCGGTTTCTGATTCGAAATCGGATTCTTGAGGATTAGGATTTTTCTCAAAGCTTTCAACCTTGCTTTCATCTTTTGAGGAATTCCTCGGTCCACCTACGTTCTTGCCTTTCTTCTTTCCAAAAACTGATTTAAGATCTTTGAAAGGTGATTTCTTTGGTGGTTGGGTTTCTCCTACGTTCTTATCCGTCTTTTTACGAAGGGCTGACCATGGATCTTCAAGCGGTGGTATCAAAGGTGTGTTGGATCCACAGGTCATGTAGTACTACAACAAAAACAAAAATAAAAACATAAAATTAAACAAAAATTATATAAAATTGTCTATTGATTGTTCACCACAACGTGGTAGGGAGTACCACCTCGTGTTGTCACAACAAAAACGAAAGAAAGATACAAAATTACTATGCTCACATTGTGAGTTTAGTTATTCAGAAAAATTAACTAATACTAAAAATTAACTTTTTGCAGGTTGTAACCCCACAAAAAGGATCGACTAACTAAAGCAATTAAACCAAAACTAAACTAGCCGTTCCCTGGAAGCGGCGCCAAAACTTGATGTCGAAATATTACTACACCTAATTTTACCTACAATCTAACTACCTATTCAACTAAAGGCAGTGTTCCTTTTCGCAAATAGTATATCACAGACAGTTGGGTATCGAACACAGGGAACGGTTTTAATTAACTAATCTAACTACTAAGAATTAATCTAAAACAAGTAAAAGTTAATTGGGTTTTTATCTGATTTTACAAGTTCAGAAAAACTTAAGCACTTAACTATCAAATTCAATCAATTACAAAAAACACTTCTGTTTAGTTTGAATCCACTTTTCCTCCATGGTTAGCTACTAATTATGGATTATTAACGTTGGTCACCAAATATTATATTATTAGTAATTTGAGTCCAAATTTACTAATGTTCACTAATTCATGTAAAACTATGTATGGTCGCACACAATCAACACAGAATCAGTTATGAATTATGAAATTGGCTATGTAAGATTTATTAAACAAACACAATTATGATCATAATTTATATTCTCCAACACAACTAAGTATAATTACTTCAATTATTTATCTAAGATTGGGTCGATCCTAGCTCTAGTAATTCAATGGTCACTAAATCACTACATGTCAAGCTCATGTAATTTAATAGTCACTAAGCTACATACAACATGAATTCAAGCAATTTAAGTATCAAATATTAGCATGCTAGGTATTAACAATCAAACATAAGCACACAACCAACTAGTAAAAATTCATAATTAATAAACTAATCCATGAAGTTGAAGCTTCATCTAGCTAAACAGAAGCAACTAGATTCAGCTATTCATGGCTAAAATCTCACACTCAAATTCAATGAATAAAGACATAATTGAATATACCAAACTAAAGTGATGATTATAGTCTTCAATCTCTAAATCTTCAATAAATTCTCCTTCCTTCAATGCTTGGACTTGGTTTTTTTGACTAAACTTCCTCCAGAAATCGTTCTTTAAACCGTCAAAGACTATAAAAGAACTCCTTGAATCCTGAAAGTGAACAAATTTATCTGTTTTGGGAATTATTATAATTCACGACGTGAACATGGATTTCACGGCGTGATGTAAGATGAATCCTTACCAGGCAAGGACTCTGACTTCCCATGTACTTATCTTCTAGAACACTCACTCCATGTCGTGTAAGTCACGACCACGTCGTCATTTGGGCTTTTCATAGGGATTTAATTCTTCAATCCTCCAAAGTTCTGATTCTTGTCGCTTTTGGCCCTTTATCTTCAAGATTGTTCCTTTTGGCTGAAAAATATAATTTAATCTCAGAAGTACAATATTGATGGGTTTTGGCCATATGATCATTCCTATGTGCACATGCAACCCTAAT
The DNA here is from genome assembly GCF_051521515.1 of Lactuca serriola. Lineage (NCBI taxonomy): Eukaryota > Viridiplantae > Streptophyta > Magnoliopsida > Asterales > Asteraceae > Lactuca > Lactuca serriola. The sequence goes on along the minus strand of NC_136408.1, from coordinate 142,671,838 downwards.
GCTTGGATCTAGGTTTCTCTAATTGAACATACATTGAATCCAAGACTTCTAATGGCTAATATACAATAAAAATAATATGAAATCAGAGATTAGAAGTTTACCTTGAATCACTTGCTTGATCTTGTTGTCCTTGAGGCTTTAGAGTCACAATTGTCACTCCTCTAATGGCTTACAAACACCAACTAGCAAGGAGGATGATTTGAGAGAGAGGAGGGAAGAGAAAATCGGCCAGGGTTTCTTCTCTAAGCTCAAGTGCCAAAATCCCTTAGCCCTTGGGGTCTATTTATACTTGTAAGGCTCCTATGGTTTCACCCTTAAACCCTAATTGGATAACTTAAGCCCTAAGCAATCCAAATCCTTTCCATGATAAGCCTTGGACAATTTTATGGCTATCCTTAGTCCTAGAAATCGTCCACCCCTTATCCATAAAGGATATATAGCCCAAAGTCCAACTATCAAACAATTGACAGTTTATACCCCTTTATTTAATTAATCTCTTTAAGTCACCAAATTAATTTTTAATTAATTTATGACTTATATTAATCAAATAATAATATTATTATTCCTTATATTATTCTTATAATATATTAATAATATTCCTTCTCTCATTATAAATCATCCAGTCAAGTTGCTATGGTGAAGGCAACCCAAAAGGACCATGGTCAACCGGGTCAAATACTTGCCTAATATAGTTGTAGCCTTAGACACTATTCCAACAGTCTCCCACTTGGATAAGTCTAGTAACTATATATACAAGTATATTCCGATTAGCAATCGTAGATATCAAAGACGCTGTCAAACTCTGATCTAATCAATCTTGTCCTTTAGATAAGGGATCGTACAGTCCTCTGTTTAGACATCATGCTAACAATTTTATCGAACAATTTGTCTAGCATTTGGTTTCTCGATCTCTGATTCATTTGACATAGAACTTAATCGAACACATCAATTCAGTTCTGACTGGGCCCGGCACATAAGTCAAATCAAATCATCGAGCGGCCGAGATATCGCTTTTACCCTCTTGGGATAAAAGTAACAGATAAACTTCGACTTATATGCATTTACTTATTCATTAATCAGCCATACACAACAATGCGTTTTATAACATCAAGTTACTGATGCGGTTTCGCATTATCAATGTACAACCAATCAACAAATAACTAACCATATATCTTGGTTTTAAGACTATATGATATTATCGTCTTGCGATCACCCCTTTTATCACATTCCATAAGGTGATTCCAGCAAGCGCGGGTTTGTTCCAATGCTCAAAACTAGTTCATAAGCACTCATGAACATTGCAGCAAACTTTTGCAATGTCTAATACCATTTAGACAATCTACACACCAATTCATGACAATCTTCATTCATACCTACTTCCAACATATGAATGACTGTGGACAATTTGAACAATTCGATTATTCTTAATAAACTCAATTATTCTGGAAGTCAAAACTTGCAAAATGAAACAATAGTTAAACAATTAACATAAGACAGTAACATTACTCATAAATAATACTCTTTTATTTAATCATCAAATGTTAATTACATTTATCTATTACATGTTCTACTATCTATACTAATATCATCCTTCAGCCCAATGCTCCTAGCATGCTGCAAGTGCTTAACCTTACTCAGTCCCTTCGTAAGCGGATCTGGTGGGTTATCTTCTGATGGTATCCTCTTCACTACGAGTTGTCCTTCTTCTACACGATGTCTAATAATGTGATATTTTATGTCGATATGTCTAGATCTACCATGATCCCTCGGTTCCTTGGTCAAGGCAACCGCTCCTTCATTATCATAGAAAATCTCCATGGGCTCCTTTATGGCAGGTACAACTCCAAGATCACCGATGAATTTCTTTAACCATATTGTCTCTTTCGACGCTTCTCTCGCTGCAATGTACTCTGATTCACATGTTGAATCAGCTACGGTTTCCTGCTTGGAACTTTTCCAAGTTACTGCTCCTCCATTCAGGGTAAAGACCCAGCCCGACTGCGAACGGTAGTTGTCCTTATCGGTCTGAAAGCTGGCGTCACTATACCTTCGCACCTTCAAGTCATCACTCCCTCCGAAGACTAAGAACCATTCCTTCGTCCTCCGAAGGTACTTCAGGATATTCATGACCGCAATCCAATGGGCTCTGCCAGGGTTCCCTTGATATCTGCTAACCATGCTCAAAGCAAAGGCTACATCAGGGCGAGTACAAGTCATAGCATACATGATTGAGCCAACTGCGGAAGCGTATGGTACTCGGCTCATTTCTGCTATTTCAGCTTCGATACTCGGACTTTGAGTCTTACTCAACTTGGGATTACTTTGTATCCGTAATTCCCCCTTCTTCGACTTTTCCATACTAAAACGTTTTAGTACCTTATCTAAGTAAGTGTTCTGACTAAGTCCTATTAGTCTCTTACTTCTTTCTCTCACTATCCTTATTCCCAAAATATAGGAAGCCTCTCCGAGGTCCTTCATAGCGAAGCACTTCCCGAGCCAGGACTTAACCTCCTGTAGAGTCGGGACGTCGTTTCCTATGAGTAGTATGTCGTCGACATACAGAACGAGGAAGCTTACTATACTCCCACTGGCTTTGACATATACACATGATTCATCTTCGCTTCGTACAAATCCAAACTCTTTGACTTTCTCATTGAAGCAAATATTCCATCTGCGAGACACTTGCTTAAGTCCATAAATGGACTTCTCAAGCTTACACACTCTATTCGAATGCTTCAGATCGACAAAACCTTCTGGCTGAGCCATGTAAACATCCTCAGCCAACTTCCCATTAAGGAAAGCGGTTTTGACATCCATTTTCCAAATCTCATAATCATGAAATGCGGCAATAGCTAGCATCACTCTAATAGACTTAATCTTCACAACTGGTGAGAAGGTCTCATCATAGTCAACTCCGGGAGTTTGAGTAAAGCCCTTCGCAACCAATCGCGCCTTATATGTGTGTACGTTTCCATCCACGTCGGTCTTCTTCTTGAATATCCATTTGCACCCGACGGTCTTACGTTCGGGCACATTATCAACCAAATTCCAAACTTGGTTGTCATACATGGACTGGATCTTGCTGTCCATTGCCTCTTTCCATTTTGCAGATTTCGGGCTTGCCATAGCTTCCTTATAGCTATTAGGTTCATCTAGATTTATTAGTGTACCATCACTAATATACGTATCCCCTTCGGTAGTAATATGAAAACCATAAAACTGGGGTTGAACTCTAACTCTTTCGGAACGTCTAAGAGGTAAGGACTCGTCAATCGGTTCAACCGGAGTTTCCTCCTCGGGTTGAGTGCCAGCGGTAGAGGTTCCTTCATCTATCGATTCTTGAATCTCTTCAAGCTCGAATTGCCTCCCACTATCTCTTTGGATTATGACTTCTTGCTCTCGGAAAACTCCTCTCCTCGCAACAAAGACAACATTGTCCTTTGGTCTATAGAAGAGATATGCAAAGGATTTCTGCGGGTAGCCGATGAAAATACATCGCTCACTACGAGGTTCGAGCTTGTCGTGAGTATCTCGTCTTACGAAAGCCTCGCAACCCCAAACCTTGATATGAGCCAACGAGGGAGCTTTCCCTATCCACATCTCGTGAGGTGTTTTGGCAACCTTCTTAGTAGGGACTCGGTTAAGGATATGAGCGGCAGTCTCTAAGGCATACCCCCAAAAAGAGATAGGTAGTGAAGCACGACTCATCATAGAGCGAACCATGTCTAACAAGGTTCGATTATGCCTTTCTACCACACGATTCAACTGCGGTGTCCTAGGTGGCGTCAATTGTGAAACTATTACAGACTCCTTGAGATAATCGTGGAATTCAAGACTTTGGTACTCTCCTCCTCGATCGGATCGAAGCATCTTGATTTTCCTGCCCAATTGATTCTCCACTTCATTTTTGAACTCTTTGAACTTTTCAAAAGTTTCCAACTTTTTCTTGATTAAGTAAATATACCCATATCTACTATAATCATTGGTAAAAGTCACATAGAAGCGGTTTCCATCCTTCGTGGTTGATCTAAACGGTCCAAATACATCGGTATGTATTAGGTCCAATAGACCCTCACCCCTTTCACATGTACTTGTGAAGGGTGACTTAGTAATCTTTCCAAGTAAACAAAACTCCCATGTGTCATCTTCCCTAAGGTCGAATGACTCCAACACTCCATCCTTTTGGAGTTGGGCTATGCGCTTCTTGTTGACATGTCCAAGAAGGCAATGCCACAAGGATGCTCTATCCACACCATTGGAAGAATCCATGCATAAAACATCATTTCCTAAGTTATCTACAATCATAACAGTTTCATAAATTCCATTACATGGTATAGCTTCAAAATATAAGACACCATTTAGATAAGCAAGAATAGAACCATTCTCATTATTAAAAGAAAATCTAAAACCTTGTCTAAACAAACCATGAAATGAAATGATGTTTCTAGCCATTTCTGGCGAATAGCAACAATTGTTCAAATCTAAAGATAAACCATTCCTAAGCACTAAAGAATACACTCCAATCTTGGTCACAGGCGAAGATCTTCTATTCCCCATGATTAGATTTATTCTTCCATGCTCCACATCCCTATTTCTTCTTAGTCCCTGCAAATCGGAACAAATATGGTAACCACAACCGGTATCAAGGACCCAAGAATTAGCATGAGATGAATCATTAGATTTAATTGTATAAATACCTGCGAAAGATAGCTTGATCTTTCCTTCCTTTATGGCTTGCAGGTAGTCTGTGCAGCTTCTCTTCCAATGCCCTATTTTATGGCAATGATGGCACTCTGCCTCCTTAGGGTTAGGACAGGGTTTAGCGGGATCAACTTTGGTCCCACTAGAAGAGGAACCATCTCGGGACTTTCCCTTGCGATGGCTCTTAGACGGAGCCTTCCTCTTCTAGCCTCTTCCTTGCCCAATGGCCAAAACAGGAGTAGCGGGTGGATTGGGAGTGGGTGCAACAGACTTGTCCTTTAGGTTGCTTTCAGCAACCCTAAGGAGACCTTGGAGCTTGCTTAGGGTGACCTCTTCCTTGTTCATGTGGTATTTCATCCTAAGTTGATTGTAACACGAAGGCAAAGAGTGAAGCACCATGTCGATCGCCAAGTCTACCCCAAAGTCAACATTCAACTTGCAAAGACGATCGACATACCTTTGCATCTTTTGCAGGTGCACGGTAAGAGATTCTCCATGACCCATTTTAGCGGAAATCATGTTAGTGAAAATCTCGTAGCCTCGCGTTCTGGTGGTATCACTCCAACAAGTCTTGGTGCATTTCATACGGATACATGTCCTCATAGGACTTTTGGAATTCGGCATTCATGGTGGCTATCATGATGCAATGTACCTTCGTTGCATCACGCTCGTGAGTTTCAAAAGCGGTCATTTCAACCGGAGTAGCGATTTTTGGGTTGATTTTCTCGAGCTTGTCATCTAGGACATACTCCTTGTCCTCATAGCGAGCAATTGTGCGAATGTATCTTATCCATTCGCTAAAGTTCGTCCCATCGAAAGTAACCTTTTGACAAAGGCTCATCAATGTGAATGAACTAGCAGCAGCGTTCTTTGCGTTCGACATCTACAAATAGAAAGGACAAAGATAGATTAGAATATGAATCCCTAATTATCACCCAATAAGAAAAATTAGGGCTAGGATCCAACGACAATATTTACATATTAGAAAAGGGATGCCGTAATCTAACATGCAAACAATTTGAAGGTAAGTGAATGACGATTCACTAATTCTCCACCACATGACTTTAAGTTCTAAATGTATTGAGAATTCCTAGGTTTGGATGAGATTCATTGAAAAATTTTCAATGGCATGTTTAAATCTCGATATGCCCCTCTCGTTTGTGACTGGGATACCGAGGATCACAAAGTGGGTGTGAATTACCATGCAAATTTACATGGTGCCTTCATTATAACGATCACCTATTCGATGTGCCGGTAAACCACACACGCTCCATCGAACTATGATAAACAATGAATCACCCTTTGCCACCTTTGCTTAGAACCAACTAGTGTGTCGGTAAACCACACACGCTCCACTAACTTCTTAGCAAGGGTGCAAAGTGTAATTTCATCGGATTGCATCAATTCACTTTTCCTAAAGTAACTAAGATTGGGAAATTTTTGAAAAACATGTAGTTACTTTGAATTTTATATTATACTTTTAATGAAGAGATGAGGTTGCCCTATCCTACCCGTTCGGCTAACGACCCTCCACCGATCAAGCAAGCGGTGGGTGTGAGTGTACACCCATTAAGCGCTATTTTATAGGCAGCAACCTTATACCCACCTAGACCGGCTTCGTGAATGAGGTCTACTAATGGTAAAACTAGCATTTTAATTATACATATATATATATATATATATATATATATACTAATCTTGTAATATTATATTAGTATAGGGTTGGATTTTAAACTTGTAAAATTCTAGGGTTTGAAATTTAAATTGTCTAAATTAAACTTTTAATCACAAAACATAAATTTCAAAACTTGAGGGCAAGTTTTAAACTTTTAAAAACACAGAGGATCAAATAACAAATAATCTTAATTAACAATTAATTCCATAATTATCCATATTTGATTTATTTAATGATTTCTTGCAAAACAATTTACCAATTTAATAAAATAATTAATCAATTATCACATAAGGAAACAAATATTTTATAAATTGATAAATATCTTCAATTAGGTCAAGAATATACTCATATATATCATAAAATCGGATTTATATTGATCTAATATGATTAAGGCAAGTATCTCAAAGATAAACAGCAAGAAATCCCGAAGTTTCCTTTTTCTGATGCTCGAACTCGCCGAGTACCCAGATGGACTCGCCGAGTTGAGCCTACTCGCCGAGTACCACCATGGGACTCGCCGAGTTCATCGGCCAGAGGACAAAAAAACGATTTTTTCAGCAACAAACAAGCAATCAAAGTATGAATTCAATAGAAACCAATCTAGGCTCTGATACCACTGATGGGTTTTGGCCATATGAACATTCCTATGTGCACATGCAACCCTAATGCTTGGATCTAGGTTTCTCTAATTGAATATACATTGAATCCAAGACTTCTAATGGCTAATATACAATAACAATAATATGAAATCAGAGATTAAAAGTTTACCTTCAATCACTTGCTTGATCTTGTTGCTTTAGAGTCACAATTGTCACTCCTCTAATGGCTTACAAACACCAACTAGCAAGGAGGATGATTTGAGAGAGAGGAGGGAAGAGAAAATCGGCCAGGGTTTCTTCTCTAAGCACAAGTGCCGAAATCCCTTAGCCCTTGGGGTCTATTTATACTTGTAAGGCTCCTAGGGTTTCACCCTTAAACCCTAATTGGATAACTTAAGGCCTAAGCAATCCAAATCCTTTCCATGATAAGCCTTGGACGATTTTATGGCTATCCTTAGCCCTAGAAATCATCCACCCCTTATCCATAAAGGATATATAGCCCAAAGTCCAACTATCAAACAATTGACAGTTTATACCCCTTTATTTAATTAATCTCTTTAAGTCACCAAATTAATTCTTAATTAATTTATGACTTATATTAATCAAATAATAATATTATTATTCCTTATATTATTCTTATAATATATTAATAATATTCCTTCTCTCATTATAAATTATCCTGTCAAGTTGCTATGGTGAAGGCAACCCAAAAGGACCATGCTCAACCGGGTCAAATATTTGCCTAATATAGTTGTAGCCTTAGACACTATTCCAACACATATATCTTTGCAAATAACCAAAATACTAATCAAAATGCATTAAATATTGCCTAAAATGTGTATAAATATGGCAACATCAAGTAGCCAGCCTGACTGGAACTCCTCGCAGGGCCTATAATCTATCTGGATCGCTCTACGAGCCTTTGGCATAACTGGACCGCCTCGCAAGGCCTACATCCTATCCGGACCACTCTACGGGCCGCTAGCCTAAATGGACCGCCTCGTAGGGCCTACAGCCTATTCGGTCTTCCCCGGATGTCTTAGCCTACAACACAAAGCAGGACCGCCTCAATCCAAACACAATATGTCGACACATGTTGTTAGGAATAAAACCCTAATCGAGATTTGATGAACAAGATGTGGAAAATAAGAACAAACACAAATATGAAGATTAGGTCGAATGATCACTCAATTTATTGAATTGTGAGGAACAAATTATACTTAAGAAATAAAAATCTAACTCTACAAGAAACCTCACAACGTGGCGGCTACATTTTGCTTCACTCTTAACCCTAATTATGAATAATACATGACTATTTAAAGGAAAAAGACAAGTCTTGGGCTTTTAACCTACACTTCATCAAGGGGCCCATTGCCATCATCCATTGAGTACTTTGAAACCCTACAATCTCCCCCTCAAAGTATGGATTGGATGACAATGCTTTAACTTCCAAAACAAGCATCTAGCAAATAAAAAGATCTTGCAACGAGGAATAGATGAAGCAATCCACGAATCCTGATTCTTCAATAGTCTTCAAACACGGGCTCTAGGATATATAAATCAAGCACTGAAGTAATGTCTTTAAACTTTATTTTCGAATGTAATCCCAAAAAATCTTCATGAAAACCAAATCCGCCATAAAAACCCATTTCAGAACAAAGAAACCAAATCACTTCTTGTATTTGAAGAGCTCCCCCTCCAAGTCACAGAGAAGTATCCTTCAAATAAGCTAATGATATAAGCCATCAAAAAATATCATGTAACAACCCAAACTTTAAGATTCTTAATTCCACTTGATCGAGAAAATACTAGAAGTCGGAGATATAACAAGTCCTTAGCAGAGCTCGATAAAGAACTTCTGCTGTAAAGGATACTTCTCTGTAAAAGCTTTAGCAGAGCTCGATGAAGAACTTCCAATGTAAAAGCTACCTTCATAATTCTACCACAAGCTTTATCAAAGATCTTCAACTTTGAAAAGTCACAAATCCAATTTCGAATGGCCATACCAAATTCTCCCCCGATTTATAATCGAAAACGTGATTATAAAGGCTTCTTATGGTCATGAGAATGATCTTGAATGGATAAAAATTACTATGCTCCCCCGCGACAAAATTATATAAATGATGAAGTATAAAATCCGAAAAAGTCGTGAAAATTTGACGTTATCACGAAAAAGGACTTTCCGAACCGCCAAGACTTGATTGAATCTTTATTTTTCTGTTCACGAAAAAATATGTGCGTTAAAAAAAATACAAAACTATTCACCGGCCCCAAAGTTGTAAACTTTTCGAAAAGTGGGCTGAAATTGTCACTTGCTGAAAAACAGGGGCTGGAATGGTAATTATGCATCAATATTCCCCTTTATTTGTAACAATTTATGGGAATGGTTCAAAACTGCCAGGTCATGAAAAGTATAGAGACCAGATCATCAAATTCTTGAAGTTGCAGGGACCAAGTGTGAAACTTTGAGTTATCTTCTTCCCCATTTAGACTTTGACAGACAAATACAGTGACTCAAACGAATGTTCCCAAAAAAACCATAAATCTGATTCCGATTAACCAATAACTCCGATTTTATACTTTCGTTCCAAGCACCAAAATGCGAATCCGAGAATAGTAGTGTGAGTTTGAGACATTTGTAGTTCCAATCGGGGGTTCTCAACGAGTCAGGAAAATGCGAATCAAATTTACAGGTTCGTTGCGAATCAACATCAACCACGAATCTCTGAACTCTCGCTATGAATCAAGTGATTATAAACACGATGTGAACACAGGTTCACTGCGAATTTAACAATCACAGTTCCGATTCCAAGTCCATTTGTTTCGAACATCACACATGCGACTGTGAATCCAAATTAAAAGGTAGTGAATCCGTTCGTAATTTTGACTTTTCGTTTGATTGTTGTTCTTCCCAATTGAGTACCAATTCTGAGACCCATTATACGTGAGCAATAAGAACTGTGAACCACGAAGTTGCGATCGGATGAGAATACCACAATTTCAATTTTGACTTTCCTTCTTTGACTACCAAAATCAATTAACACCAAAGAACAAAATCAATGTTTCTCAACTTAATCTCCGGGCTAAACAGGTCGATTTCCAAATCAAACATGACATTCAATCAGAAAAAAACGCCATCTGTTCTTCGTCTGTATCTCAGCGGTTCGAAAAAAATTATCAACATTGAAGAACATCTCTAGATCCAAAATCACAGCCGATTATACCAAGATATGATTTTGAGAAATCATTATCAGTTGTCAACCAGAATCGATGTGAAGAACAAAACACCAGAACAAGAACAAAAACGACTAGCGATCCAAACATAAATCAACTTTGGAATATGATATAGATTAGATCAAAAATATAATCAAATAAGAGAATCAAAATCGATTTTGAGAATGGTTTTGTTCAGGAATTTCGACTCAAGAACATAAATCAATAACAGTGAGGCAAGAACACAATATACGACATCAAAGAACGCTAAATCCGTGAGCACAGATTGATAATAGCGGACTAAAAACCATACGAACAGAAGTCGAATATATTGGACTTAAGAACAGTGTTTCATCGAATGAATAAGAATAGGTCAAAAACAATTAGGCTTAATTAATGGACCTAGATCTGTGAAGCAATAGCCTTGGATTGAACAATCGATCAAATCCAATTAGAAAATACTAACAGAATATGAATGGGAATAAATTACCTAGATGAACAGCAGATGAACAATCCCCATGAACAGTAACTTGAATAGAATTTTGATTCGATACCGCCAAAACACCAATAATCTTCAATATATGTGCAGAAAATCACCAAACCAAGAACCGATACTTCGAAGACCCGCTCTGATACCACTTGTTAGGAATAAAACCCTAATCGAGATTTGATGAACAAGATGCAGAAAATAAGAACAAACACAAATATGAAGATTAGGTCGAATGATCACTCGATTTATTGAATTGTGAGGAACAAATTACACTTAAGAAATAAAAATCTAACTCTACAAGAAACCTCACAACGTGGCGGCTACATTTTGCTTCACTCTTAACCCTAATTATGAATAATACATGACTATTTATAGGAAAAAGACAAGTCTTGGGCTTTTAACCTACACTTCATCAAGGGGCCCATTGCCATCATCCATTGAGTACTTTGAAACCCTACACATGTAAAAAATAAACATAAACACAAAGCCAACAAATACAGATAATCATTCGAATCTACTAAACAGCTACAAACTAGCATAACACTATCCTAACTAGGATAAATAATCTAGTGGGTCAGCATTGGTGCCTTCGACCCAAGGGTACAGTGAGGAAAACTGACCTCTTCGCCTGAATGCAATCTGAATAAATCTTTGCTCTGAAAATCGGCTCAACGATCACCTAACCAATGCCAAGGACCTAATCTTAATTAACAACTCAAAATACGCAAAATACCCCTACGTCAAACTTGGTCAAAACTCTGGTCAAAGGTCAAAGTCAACGAATCAACTCTGTTGAGTATGCGGGGCATATTCAGCTTGTGTGATGGGCATACAAGAGCCTTGACCAGGATCGGGTTGTTGACCCCATATGCATGGTGTACACACGAAGGTCCCTTTTTCATAATAAGAGCTTAATCTGTTAAGCTCTTACGTTCCAATTACAGATGCAAGGCCAAATTACACTAAGAGTCATAAAGTTTCCACATTTATGACTTCGCATGCCCATTAAGTGCTTAATACCAACAATCATAACTTCTTAATACCTAAAGACATTCTAGAGCATGCATGGGGAAGAACTAAGCATCAAGATCTCATTTTTATGACTCAAGACCCCTCATTAGGTCTGATAGGACGAAGTATTTGGTTAAGATCATGCCATGCTCAAGAGTCACCAAGGTTGGGACCAAAAATGCCCTAAATGAAGGAATAACTAGACCTATAAGAAAAGATGATCAAGCTAGGAGCTTTTTACCTCTTGATTGTTGCTAGCAAGGTGATAATCCATATCCAAACTTCTTCCAAGCTCTAAATTCCTTCCACCACCTTTTTCTTCTTCAAGAATACCACTAAAACACACAAATGAGCTCATGGTTCACTATAAACAATTAAGGTTAGCTAAAAGGAGGATTTTTAGGTAGAGACTGATGAGGGTGAAGGTCTTGGGGCCATAAAGGGAATTATATATGGTGCAAACCCTCAAAATTAGGGTTTTGATCTGAACAGTATACACTTCACGTACCTGCTGAGTACACCCGGTGTATGCGTTCGAACCCGTGTTCATCATGCATGAGTATGTCATGCATACACCCCGAGTACACACGATGCACAGACCATAATGGAAAGACTTAAAAAGTTTTGGGTTAGAAATGAACCTTCTCGGAACGGGTGTTACAATACTCCCCTACTTGAACTAGACTTCGTCCTCGAAGTTCGATGCTGCAAATAACTCAAGATAATGCTCCTGCATCTCCGACTCCATCTCCTATGTCCACTTGGAGCCTTTCCTATGTTGCCACTAAACCTTTACCAAAGGTATCTCCTTATAGCGTAGGACCTTCATCTTTCTCTCCATTACCGCTATCGGCCTCTCAATATAATTCAAATGCCCATCGACCTGAATATCATCTAAAGGGACAACTATGTCTTCGTCCAACATGCACTTCTGCAACTGTGAAACATGGAAAGTGTTGTGGATCTGACTGAGCTCACTCGGCAAATCCAACCGGTAGGCCACCCTGCCTACCATGATAATCACACGAAAAGGTCCAATATATCGAGGACCCAATTTCCCTCTCTTCCTGAAGTGTATCACACCCATCCAGGGTGATACCTTCAGTAGTACCATATCGCCGACCTGACACTCTAACTTTGATCGACGTCGGTCGAAATAGCTCTTCTGGCGACTCTGAGATGTTTGCAATCTCCACCTAATCTATTGAATGAGCTTTGTAATCTGGAGGACTACCTCAGCCCTTCCCATGACTATGTGACCAACCTCCCCCAAAAAAACTGGGGTACAACATCTCCGACCATACAGAATCTCGAAAGGCGGTTCACCAATGCTGGAGTGATAGTTGTTGTTGTAGGAAAACTGCGCAAGAGGTATGTAGGAATCCCAACTTCCACCAAAATCTATGACACAATCCCACAACATATCCTCAAGTGTCTGTATGGTCCGCTCACTCTGGCCGTCAATCTACGGATGATAAGCAGTTTTGAAATGAAACTTCGTACCTAGTTCCTCGTGGAACTTCTACCAGAATTATGAAGTGAACCGAACATCTCGATCAGATATAATGGAAACCAGAACCCCATGACGAGCAACAATCTCGTGAACATACACATCGGCTAATTTCTCGGCCAAAGAGCTCTCCCGGATGGCCAAAACGTGGGCACTCTTGGTTAACAAATTTATGATGACCCAGATAGCATCAAAACCCTTGGCAATCCTCGGTAGCTTGGTGATAAAATCCATGGTGATATGTTCCCACTTCCACATGGGAACTTCCAAAGGTTGCAGCTTGCCATGCGGCCTCTGGTGCTCGACCTTGACCATCCTACAGGTCAAGCACCTCTCACCATACCAAGCAATCTCCCTCCTCATACATGGTCACTAGTAACTTAGTCTCAAATCCTGATACATCTTGGTAGCTCCCAAGTGTATCGAAAAGCGAGGCGTATGTGCCTCCTCCAAAATTGTATGCCTAACCCCACTAGAAATTGGAACCCAAACCTGACCACATCGGGTCAACAATCCCCGACCATCAGCGACAAATCAGTCAATCTCTCCCCTGATCCTCTCCTGTTTCCAGTCTCCTTCTTGACTCCTTCAACCTGTTCCCCTATGATCAAATCTAGAAGTGGAGAATCAATGGATATCGTCATACATATACCCCCAACCGAAGATCTAGCCAACTTGCGTCTCAAAGCATCCGCAACCACATTCACTTTACCCGAATGGTAAAGGATATCGTAGTCATAATCCTTGACTATGTCAAGCCACCTGCGTTTCTCCATGTTCAGGGTTGGTTGGTCCATGAGATACCTCAAACTCTTGTGATCCGTGTAAACGATACACCAGACCCCATAAAGATAATGCCTCCAAATCTTGAGAGAAAACAATATGGCCGCCAACTCCAGATCATGAGTAGGATATCATGCCTCATGCGGCCTCAACTGTTGAGAAGCGTACGCAATTACTTGCCCCCTCTACGTAAGAACCCCCCCCTCCCAACCCTGTGATGGATGCATCATAAAATACAACGAAATCCTCGACACCCTCCAGAAGGCTCAACACTGGGGCCTCACATAACCTCTGTTGCAATGTCTCAAATGTCGTCTGCTGCTCAGGGCCCCAATGGAAATCCACGCTCTTGCTCGTCATATGAGTGAAAGGTACAAAAATCTAGGAGAAAGTCAGAATAAATTCCCGATAATATCCTGCTAAACCCAAGAAACTCTTGATCTCTAAGGGGGGCTTCGGAACCTCCCACTATATCACAACCTCAATCTTGGTCGGATCAACCAAAATCCCGTTTTGGTTAATGAGATGCCCCAGGAACTGGACCTCTCGTAACCAAAACTCACACTTTGAGAACTTGGCATACAGCCGTTCCTGCCTCAATACTCAAAAAAGCTCTCGAAGGTGCTCCATGTGTTGTTCTCTGGACTTGGAATACACGAAGATATCATCAATAAAAACAATGATTGATTGATCGATCATCATCCTACATACACGATTCAACAAATCCATTAAAGCTACAGGTACATTGGTGAGCCCAAATGGCATCACCACGAACTTGTAGTGACCATAGCGAGTCTGAGACGCGGTTTTCTCTGCATCCTCCTCTCTAACCCTCATTTGATGATACCCTAACCTCAAGTCAATCTTGGAGAACCAATACACACCCTGCAATTGATCTAAGATGTCACAATCCACGAAAGGGTATAATGGTTCTCCACCGTCAACTTCTTCAACTCCCGGTATTTAATGCACATCCGGTGTGAACCATCCTTCTTCTTGACGAACAAAATTGGTGCTACCCACGACGAACTGCTCAGTCTGGTAAACTGGTTGCCTAGCAGTTCCTGAAGCTGGGAGGAGAACTCTTGCATCTCAGGTGGTGCCAAAGGGTATGACGCCATAGCAATAGGGATCGCACCCGGAACCAAGTTAATCCTGAACTCGACCTGCCTTTCCGGAGGCACACCAGGCAACTCCTCGGGAAACACATCAACAAGTCTCTGACCACCGGCATCTATGAAATCGAAACCTACTTCCCAACTCGGGTATCGATCACAATAGCAAGATAACTCATGCATCTGTGTTGAATATACAATTAAGCTCTGGAAGCAGAACAAAAGGTTGATCCCAATCTGGTTCCCTCTCCATAAATAACCAGTTCTCCCCCACTTAGGGTTCGAACTATCACCCGTTTAACCTCGCAATTGATCATAGCCCCGAATCTACTCAGTCAGTCCATACCTAAAATCACACACATGTCTCCCCTGGGAATAGGGATCAAATCAATTGAGTAAGGCACCCCAAAAATCTCCAAAACACATTCCCATAAAACACCCGATGTAGAAATGCCATGTTCTTTTCCGATAGAAACCTGCAACAGACACTCCAACCCACCAAGTGTCACATCGAAATCCCTACTAAAAGACTGAGATACAAAGGACCGACTCGCTCTGGCCTCCTTTGATGTGAGCTGAAAAGCCCGACCTTGAGCCCCCAACCGGAGAAGGTTCAAGGCACACTTGACCTTCTACTCAGCTGGGCAGGAGCAAGTAAAGAAACATCCCTCAACATCGGACAGCCACCACATCTAAAAAATCGGGCCTTGAACTCAATCGAACACCGGGGGCTTCATATTGTCGAAGTCATGGTACTGGAAGGCTCTCTCTCCATGAACTCCAGCGGCTGTAACTGTCACAACTAGAAATTTTTGTGCCTTTTAACTACAACACTCAAGCCAAATTATGAATCAAAGACATAAGAGCATGTATGCTGCATACTCTATGACAATAAAATTTCAAACAAACACCCAATGCAAGCATTTCAAGTAGTCAATAACCAATTGGAAACCCTAGGAGTTCTTGTTTAAGTCCATTTTGGACTAGGAATTCCTTATTGGGCCCAATGGACCAACAAGCTTCCAATTTGACCATCTTGGGCTTAGAACTCTTAAATGGGCTCTAGTTGGACCCACTTCCATGTGTTTCAATATTTTGGTCCATATTGGGCCTAAAGTGAAATAAATTAATTACATGAACCATTTTCGGGCATAATTTACCTAATTTAGCCCTAATAGGTCATAAAAATTATACTTTGATTTATTTGAGTCAAGCATCATCTAGCTTAACTATAATATGGGCTTAAGGGCAAAAAGCCCAAAAATCTCCTCTTTCCCTCTCCATTCTCGGCCCAAGCCCAAAGGAAGGAAGAGTTGACTTTGTGTGTGCCACCTCACAATTATTCAAGGGACTTCCATGCAAGAGGAATCATACTTCCATGCACCATCCTTTCACACGTCTCTTTTCTTTCCTTTCTTCTTGATTCTCGGCCGAACCCAAACACACACACACACACTTCACTCAAACTCTCTCAAAAGAAACTCTCTCCACTCCTCTCCAAGTGTACGAAAATTTGGAAGCTTTCAAGGAGGTTTTTCCCACAAACACATCATCTAAGGTAAGTTGATGTTAGATCCATAAGCTAGTTATTTCTTTCCATTCAAGAATCATCTCTTAATCCAATCAAACTTATGATTTAGCACCTTAGAAGCATCCAAGTTCGAGATCTTCCAAGGAAGTTTGCTATGGCCGAATTTTTCTCATTTTTACTTCCAAAACCGAAACCACACCCAAGGTGAGCTTCATACCCCCTCTTTTTCAGTTTTTATGAGTTTTTATGGGGGAGAATACAAGCAAATGTGTAGATCTATGAGTAAATGTATGCCTTGTGTGATTTTTATGCTTGTATGTATGATTTTATGTGTTTTGTGATGAATATGTTAGCCAAAAAGTACCTAAAAACCGAGATCTATAACATGAGGAATGAAATAAACATAACTTACACCATTTCATACTAACCAAGTCAAGAAAAATAGTTCATTTGGCTAGGAATAACATATTTGGCCATAAAACCCATTTTTGGGCTCAAATTGTCAAAAATACAAAACTAAGGGCCCAAAACGACAAATGATAATTTTCTGGAGGTTGAAAAGGGTCCAAACAGTTTCTAAAATAATTTTTCTGAATATCAACATTTTTTAGGGGCTTAAAATGTAAATTTTGAACATAATGGGCTAAAATGGGCTTTTCGACCCAATAAGCTCCAAATTGCGAGATTTTGAAATTGAGGGGCTAGAAAAGCAACTTTCTGTAAAATAGAGGATTACAAGTGTAATAAAACTATTTCAAGGGTCAAAAATGTTTTTCAAAGTCAAAAGGGATCAAAAATGCAAAAAATTTCCATTTTGGGCCAAAACTGTAAAGTTGCGAAAATGAGGGTCCAACCGAGAAAATTTCACTTTTGAAGGACTTAAGCTGTTTATCAAGTAAATATGGGCTGAAAATGTCTTTTCAATAAGTTTTGATACTAAAGTGTCAAGAAAAAAAAAGGTTTAAGGACAAAAATGGAAATTCTATTATATAAAGGGTTAAAAGTGTAAATTTTATCCAAGAAGGGTCATAAAAAGGTAAACTCTTATTTTTAAACAATAAATCCCTTAAGATAAAATACGTGCACCACGGCTACCGGCAAAACGTAATAACAAATTCACTTTCAACACCAATATCGTTACCAAACGAATTGATTCGGTCTCGAATCAATAACGAATCAAAAATCAATAAACAATAGTAGTTCAATAAACACGCGAAATTTACGAGAAGTCAATATTCAATCTTTGGGCTTGAAAGTTTTATATCGTGCTTGTTGGGCCTAGCTAGCCCAATAACATGATCTTTAAGCCCAAAGGGAACGCGCTTACATGTTATTGGGCCTTCTATGACCTAATTCCATGTAAAAGGACTTTAAATAGCTTTATTGTGATGTTGGGCCCCAAGGGCCCATTGGTACTGCTAGCAAAGTCGAGAAGTCAAATGCGAGTCGGACCAAGTGCCTTTCGCATTCCCGATAGCCTTGAACAACTTATGGAAATAATGGGGGCTTCGTACCTTCCTTTCTCCTCGGTTGTAGGGCTATGAGAAGTCAGGGTGGTTGGATTAAGTGAGTAGTACGGACGAAGCCTAAGGGATCGTTTGTATTTGATAGTTATAAACTAGTCATCTTCATTAATGCGTGATTATAACGACTCACAACCCATAATTAATCCAATGTCACCTGGAATTATCAGAAACAATCGTCGTATCGATATAACAATAAACAAGACACGAAATTTTATGTATGAGGAAAACATCGGGTTTTCCCGGGAAATTCAACACTTTTGCCTATGTGATGTATACAAAGTTTAACAATTATATAGTTTTACTAAAATCGACAAGCATACTACGGATCTCCACACTTTTTCTTATATACAATATTCGTTTCAGAAAATATCGGATTTTCTGGGTTTTCAAACTACACAAAAATTATTATTTTTCAAACATGACTTATGAACTCACCAACATTTCATATGTTGACGTTTTTCCAAAAGACTTGTATTCTCAGGTAACATGTAAATTGAAGAATATGTATCCAGTGATGTGACGGTGTTTTGTTTAAATTAGTATCGAACGGTTTAAGTTATGGAAATGTAATGTTTAAAACAATGTACTAAATGTAAGCAATATCAATTGTAATATTACAATGCATGGTGATGAATGATGTTATGATTCATGTATAATCATTGTGATGGTATTCAATTGAGTCACAATAGCCCTCGGACGTTTGCGCCGTCTGGTTCGGGGTTGTGACAGGTTGGTATCAGAGCTCTGTTTATAGTGAACTAGCACATCTAACCACACATTGATATGCAGCTATAAACCAAAAGAGGGACTAACACAACTCTGAACAAAACAAGTAAAACATAACAACAAAAACACCCTTGCTTGTATTTGGAAAAAGAACATAACACCGAACCAAACAAGATAATGCTAGTATCCCGGTTAATCCAGGACTGTTCTTAGTTGTATCAAGGAGCGGATGTAGCCTGATCAACTACATTCCCTCCAAGGTATAACTATCACACGTCCTGAGGAGATCGTGATAGCTAGGGAACCTAAAAAAAAACATACCCCTTTAGCACCAAAAAGAGAACATCTGTTTAGTCTATACCATAGTTGCAGAGTCATAGGAGTAACGATAATTCATACCTTCCCCCAATCTTCATGGAGGGAGAGCAGCAGGGTATCCAGTTTCATCAAGTCCTAGTGGCTCACGGGATGCTCGAAGATGAACCTGAAGGGAATCAAGAGGGAGCACACGGCGTCGGACCTGACGAATACACGGACACCGACTACGAGTTCGAGGAGACTGATGAGGACATAGAGGAAGTACAAGACTCGGGCAAAGATCACACCACGTCGTTTGTTAGTGAGGCGCAACAGGACCACCCCACCCCACCAGTGATCCCCGCAAGGGAGAATCGCTCCCCCGAAGCTGAGATTTCCACCCTGCGGCAACAGCTGTTCGCCATGGAAGCACGTGCACTGTGAGCTGAGCATGAGAGGGATGAGGTCATTAGAGACATGGCGGAGATGGCTTAGTTGTTGGCTCAACACTTCGGCATATGATCTCACCCCCCCCCCCCACCCTTATCTTAGGATACTCCGTGAAGTACTAGGAATAGCAGTATCAGTCTTTAGTACTATGTCATTAGGATCTGTGCTATGTACCCCGAATCTATGTTTAAGTGACTACACTACTCATAGAGTCGTTATGCTGTCGAACTAATATCACTCATGTATGCTCTTACGAGCAAAATTTTCATGTATCAAATGCGGATAATATTAGTAAACTTTTATGTGTTTTATTATGACATTATAATCTGCTATGTGTTGTGAATCCATGATTGTATGCTAATTTGTAGAAGTACTTAAGTTCGTACCATGCACCTAGTCGGTAGGATCACAACCTCACAGAAACCACATACACTCAACATCTTTCCGTTTCATGACAGAAAGATGCCTCAACGACCTACTCGCGGAAACCCTGGACCAACCCCACTCGAAGTAGACTCAACTACATTCCAGGAAGCCGTATCTATTGCGGTCACCACAGAAATGGCACAATTTCACCAAGGGAACAACGGAGGAGTCAACGGACAAGGGGACGGGAGTTCGAACAACGTAATGAATCAAGGACCCACCAAAACATGTACCTACAAAGACTTCACAAACGCCAAACCACGAACCTTTAATGGCACTGGAGGAGTGATCACCCTGAAACGATGGATCGAGAAGGTGGAATCAGTGTTCGAGATATGCGATTTCCCTGAAGAGATGAAGGTGAAGTTTGCTACATGCACTTTTGTTGACCAAGCGCTCACTTAGTGGAACGGACACGTGGAAGCCATGACACTCCCCGTAGCCAATTCCATGGCATGGACAGAAATGAAAGAAATGCTGATGGCCGAATACTGCCCTCGCAGTGAAATTCAGAAAATGGAACAAGAGCTGTGGAACCTCACTGTCCGGAATGCTGATATAGATGCCTACATATCAAGGTTTAGCGAACGGTCTCTGCTATGTCCTGGCATGATCACCTCGGAAGGAAAGAAGATCGAGCGATTCATCGGGGGACTAACCTCCCCGATCCAAGGAAACATGATAGCTACAAATCCTGAAACTTTCGACAGTGCTAAGAGATTGGCCAAGAAGCTTTATGACCACAACAACAAGAAGGGTGAGAAGCCAGCGGAGACCGAGGCCAAGAAGGATAGTGATGGCAAGAAGGGAAAGAACAACAAGAGAAAGGGGCGTCAAGGCTCCGAGACTTCCAAGAAGCAGCAGACAGTGGCGGTTAATGCTGCCACCGCACAAGTTCCGGCCACACCACATGCTCCAGCCTCAGCTGCTCCAAATGCTCCTAGACCTTATTCTGGTAATCTTCCCAAGTGCAACAAGTGCGGTCTCCATCACAATGGAGAATGCATGGAGATGCAGTGCACCAGTTGCAATCGGAAAGAGCACACGGCAAGGTATTGCAGGACTTACCCTCCTCAGAATCAACAACAGGGAAGCAACAACAACAACAACCACAACAACAGCAACACCAACACCGACGGCAACAATGCAGGACCTAGCCACACCTGCTATGGGTGTGGAAGAACTGGGCATTTCCGTCGAGATTGCCCCAACAACAACAATCCCGGAAATGGAGGGACAAGAAGGGTGCTGGCCATGGGTCAGGGGGAGGCAATTCAGGATCCCGCTGTTGTTACCGGTATGTTTCCCCTAAACCACACTTATGCATGCATCCTATTTGACACCGGAGCAGAGCGAAGCTTTGTGAGCAATAAGTTTAAACATTATTTAAAACAACAACCCCAAAATCTCAATGAAACCTTTACGGTGGAAATGGATAATGGGAAAACTGAATCCACTGGGGAAATCTACATCGGATGTACCCTAACCCTGAACCAACACGTCTTTCGAATAGACTTAATGCTTGTTTCCATTAGGAGTTTCGATGTGATTATTGGCATGGACTGGTTAAGCCCCTACCATGCTGAAATTATGTGTCACGAGAAGGCCGTTTGCCTTCGCCTTCCCAATCACGAAACCCTAGTTATTTACGGAGACAAACCCAGCACGAGCCTTCGCCTCATCTCGTACGTCCAGGCACAGAAGCATCTGCGAAAGAAAGATTTGACGTTCTTGGCTCACATAGTGGATAAAGCCAAGGAAGAGGTTAACATTCAAGACATTCCAGTAGCACGTGAATTCCCAGACGTATTTCCTGAAGATCTTCCTGGAGTACCCCCAGAGAGATAAGTTGAGTTCCGAATTGACCTTGTTCCAAGAGCAACCCCTCTCGCTAAATCGCCTTACCGGCTAGCTCCTGCTGAAATGCAGGAATTGACCAGTCAACTCAGCGAACTCATGGGCAAAGGATTCATCCGACCCAGCTACTCGCCATGGGGAGCTCCGGTCCTCTTTGTCAAAAAGAAGGACGGATCTTTTAGAATGTGCATCGATTACAGGGAGTTAAACAAACTCACCGTCAAAAAATGTTATCCACTCCCACGAATCGAAGATCTATTTGACCAGCTCCAAGGAGCTAGTTACTTTTCTAAGATAGATCTATGGTCCGGGTACCATCAGCTCAAGGTCCGGGAAGAGGATATTCCCAAAACCGCTTTCCGAACTCGTTACGGACATTATGAATTTGTCGTAATGCCCTTCGGTCTAACAAATGCCCCTGCCGCATTTATGGACCTGATGAACCGAATCTGTCGACCATTCCTCGAAAAATTTGTCATCGTCTTCATTGACGACATTCTAGTCTATTCCCGAAGCGAAGAAGAGCATGGCCAACATCTGCGACAAATCCTAGAAACCCTGTGAACAGAAAAGCTATACGCAAAACTCTCTAAGTGTGAGTTCTGGCTCCGTAGCGTGAACTTCTTAGGTCATGTTGTTATTCAGGAAGGAATTCATGTGGATCCTTCTAAGGTCAAAGTCGTCGAAGGATGGGCAGTCCCGACGACACCCACAGAAATCCGCCAATTCTTAGGCCTAGCAGGCTACTATAGGAGGTTCATTCAAAACTTCTCGAAGATCGCCAAGCCACTTACATCGCTTACACAAAAGGGTGTACCATTCAAATGAATGGACAAACAAGAAGTTGCATTCCGAACCCTGAAGCAAGCCCTCTGCAGTGCCCTGGTACTATCTCTACCAGAGGGAACGGAAGATTTCGTGGTCTACTATGACTCGTCGAATCAGGGTTTGGGTTGCATTCTCATGCAGCGTGGAAGAGTGATAGCGTACGCATCCCGCCAACTAAAAACCCATGAAGTAAATTATACAACCCATGATCTGGAATTGGGAGCAGTGGTCTTTGCTCTAAAGATTTGGAGGCATTACCTTTATGTTACGAAGTGCACCATCTTCACAGACCACAAACGTCTCCAGCACATCTTGAATCAGAAAGAGCTGAATATGAGGCAACGAAGATGGGTTGAACTATTAAACGATTATGAGTGTGAAATCAAGTACCACCCGGGCAAGGCCAACGTGGTAGCTGATGCATTGAGCCGGAAGGAGTACTCTAATCGTCGTGCGAAAACTCTCTCAATAACCATCCAATCGCACCTAACCGCTCAGATCGGGGTAGCCCAGTCAGATGCCATGAAGACAGAAAACAGAGCAAGCGAAGCATTATGCGGGATGGAGAAGAATCTAGAGGTAAAGGAGAACAAAGTATACTATTTCATGAACCGTATTTGGGTCCCTAAACTCGGAGGATTTAGGGAGGTAGTCATGAATGAAGCTCACAAGACGCGATACTCCATCCATCCCGGTTCAGACAAGATGTACTTGGATATTAAACAACATTATTGGTGGCCTAACATGAAGGCAGAAATTGCCACCTATGTCAGCAAATGCCTTACTTGTGCCAAAGTAAAGGTGGAGTACCAGAAGCCCTCGGGGTTATTACAGCAACCGGTGATCCCCGAGTGGAAATGGGAAGGGATTTCTATGGACCTTGTGACCAAGTTACCCAAGACGTCAGATGGATTAGACACCATATGGGTAATAGTTGACCAACTGACAAAATCCGCCCATTTCCTGCCAATAAAAGAATCCTACAAGATGGAGAGACTGACACGATTATACATTCGAGAAATCGTGAGACTTCACGGAGTACCAGTGTCTATTATCTCAGATGGAGACAGTAGATTCACTTCACGTTTTTGGCAATCACTTCAGAAAGCACTTGGAACCCATCTCGACATGAGCACCGCTTATCACCCACAAACAGACGGTCAAAGTGAACGAACCATCCAGACGCTTGAAGACATGCTTCGCGCATGTGTGATAGACTTTGGGAAGTATTGGGATACCCACTTACCCTTAGTTGAATTCTCCTATAACAACAGTTATCATTCGAGCATCAAAGTCGCTCCTTTCGAAGCACTATATGGACGTAAGTGTAGATCACCGTTGTGTTGGGCTGAGGTGGGCGACACCCAGCTAGCAAAGAAATCGGCATCGGTCGAGGAAGTAACGGGACAGGAGATCATTCGTGAAACCACGGAAAAGATAGTTCAAATCAGAGCTCGACTACAAGCATCGCGCGACCGACAAAAGAGCTACGCTGATAGACGGCGAAAGCCCTTAGAGTTTCAGGTCGGGGATCGAGTGCTGTTAAAAGTTTCACCTTGGAAGGGGGTCATTCATTTCGGAAAATGGGGAAAACTGAACCCACGATACATTGGACCTTTCGAGATCGTTCCCGAATAGGTCCAGTGGCGTACAAACTGCAGCTACTCACTGAGCTAAGCAGTGTACACCCCGTGTTCCATGGTTCCAATCTAAAGAAGTGCCTATCAGATGAAACTCTTGTCATTCCCCTTGACGAGATTGAAATCCACGAGAATCTCCTATTCGTCGAAGAACCAGTCAAAATGATGGACAGGGAGGTTAAGCGTACTAAGCAAAGTCGCATCCCGATCGTGAAAGTACGGCAGAACGCGAAGCGTGGGCCAGAATTCACGTGGGAACGCGAAGACCAAATGAAGCAAAAGTACACTCACCTATTCTAGCATTCTCAAATCTAGCTTTCAAAAGAATTTCGGGACGAAATTCCCTCTAACGGGGGGATGATGTCACAACTAGAAATTTGTGTGCCTCGTAACTACAACACTCAAGCCAAATTATGAATCAAAGACATAAGAGCATGTATGATGCATACTCTATGACAATAAAATTTCAAACAAACACCCCATGCAAGCATTTCAAGTAGTCAATAACCAATTGGAAACCCTAGAAGTTCTTGTTTAAGTCCATTTTGGACTAGGAATTCCTTATTGGGCCCAATGGACCAATAAGCTTCCAATTTGACCATCTTGGGCTTAGAACTCTTAAATGGGCTCTAGTTGGACCCACTTCCATGTGTTTCAATATTTTGGGCCATATTGGGCCTAAAGTGAAATAAATTAATTACATGAACCATTTTGGGGCATAATTTACCTAATTTAGCCCTAATAGGTCATAAAAATTATACTTTGATTTATTTGAGTCAAGCATCATCTAGCTTAACTATAATATGGGCTTAAGGGAAAAAAGCCCAAAAAACTCCTCTTTCCCTCTCCATTCTCGGCCAAGCCCAAAGGAAGGAAGAGTTGACTTTGTGTGTGCCACCTCACAATTATTCAAGGGACTTCCATACAAGAGGAATCATACTTCCATGCACCATCCTTTCACACATCTCTCTTCTCTCCTTTCTTCTTGATTCTCGGCCGAACCTAAACACACACACACACACACACACTTCACTCAAACTCTCTCAAAAGAAACTCTCTCCACTCCTCTCCAAGTGTTCGAAAATTTGGAAGCTTTCAAGGAGGTTTTTCCCACAAACACATCATCTAAGGTAAGTTGATGTTAGATCCATAAGCTAGTTATTTCATTCCATTCAAGAATCATCTCTTAATCCATTCAAACTTATGATTTAGCACCTTAGAAGCATCCAAGTTCGAGATCTTCCAAGGAAGTTTGCTAGGGCCGAATTTTTCTCATTTTTCCTTCCAAAACCGAAAACACACCCAAGGTGAGCTTCATACCCCCTCTTTTTCGGTTTTTATGAGTTTTTATGGGGGAGAATACAAGCAAATGTGTAGATCTATGAGTAAATGTATGCCTTGTGTGATTTTTATGCTTGTATGTATGATTTTATGTGTTTTGTGATGAATATGTTAGCCAAAAAGTACCTAAAAACCGAGATCTATAGCATGAGGAATGAAATCAACATAACTTACACCATTTCATACTAACCAAGTCAAGAAAAATAGTTCATTTGGTTAGGAATAACATATTTGGCCATAAAACCCATTTTTGGGCTCAAATTGTCAAAAATACAAAACTAAGGGCCCAAAACGACAAATGATAATTTTTGGAGCTTGAAAAGGGTCCAAATAGTTTCTAAAATAATTTTTTTGAATATCAACATTTTTGAGGGGCTTAAAATGTAAATTTTGAACATAATGTGCTAAAATGGGCTTTTCAGCCCAATAAGCCCCAAATTGCGAGATTTTGAAATTGAGGGGCTGGAAAAGCAACTTTCTGTAAAACAGAGGATTACAAGTGTAATAAAACTATTTCAAGGGTCAAAAATGTTTTTCAAAGTCAAAAGGGATCAAAAATGCAAAAATTTTCCATTTTGGGCCAAAACTATAAAGTTGCAAAAATGAGGGTTCCAACCGAGAAAAATTCACTTTTGAAGGACTTAAGCTGTTTATCAAGTAAATCTAGGCTGAAAATGTCTTTTCAATAATTTTTGATACTAAAGTGTCAAGAAAAAAAAGGTTTAAGGACAAAAATGGAAATTCTTTTATATAAAGGGTTAAAAGTGTAAATTTTATCCAAGAAGGGTCATAAAAAGGTAAACTCGTATTTTTAAACAATAAATCCCTTAAGATAAAATACGTGCACCACGGCTACCGGCGAAAGGTAATAACAAATTCACTTTCAACACCAATATCGTTACCAAACGAATTGATTCGGCCCCGAATCAATAACGAATCAAAATCAATAAACAACAGTACTTCAATAAACACGTGAAATTTACGAGAAGTCAATATTCAATCTTTGGGCTTGAAAGTTTCAAATCGTGCTTGTTGGGCCTAGCTA
This sequence comes from Lactuca serriola, assembly GCF_051521515.1. Lineage (NCBI taxonomy): Eukaryota > Viridiplantae > Streptophyta > Magnoliopsida > Asterales > Asteraceae > Lactuca > Lactuca serriola. The sequence goes on along the minus strand of NC_136408.1, from coordinate 142,645,074 downwards.
ACCCAATAACATGATCTTTAGGCCCGAACGGAACGCGCTTACTTGTTATTGGGCCTTCTATGACCTAATTCCATGTAAAAGGACTTTCAATAGCTTTATTGTGTTGTTGGGCCCCAAGGGCCCATTGGTACTGCTAGCAAAGTCGAGAAGTCAAATGTGAGTCGGGCCAAGTGCCTTTCGCATTCCCGATAGCCTTGAACGACTTATGGAAATAATGGGGGCTTTGTACCTTCCTTTCTCCTCGGTTGTGGGGCTATGAGAAGTCAGGGTGGTTGGATTAAGTGAGTAGTACGGACGAAGCCTAAGGGATCATTTGTATTTGATAGTTATAAACTAGTCATCTTCATTAATGCGTGATTATAACGACTCACAACCCATAAATAATCCAATGTCACCTGGAATTATCAGAAACAATCGTTGTATCGATATAACAATAAACAAGACACGAAATTTTATGTATGAGGAAAACATCGGGTTGTCCCGGGAAGTTCAACACTTTTACCTATGTGATGTATACAAAGTTTAAAAATTATACACGTTTACAAAAATCGACAAGCATACTACGGATCTCCACACTTTTTCTTATATACAATATTCGTTTCAGAAAATATCGGATTTTCTGGGTTTTCAAGCTACACAAAAGTCATTATTTTTCAATGACTTATGAACTCACCAACATTTCATATGTTGACGATTTTCCAAAATACTTGTATTCTCAGGTAATAGGTAAATTGAAGAATATGTATCCAGTGATGTAACGGTGTTTTGTTTAAATTAGTATCGAACGCTTTAAGTTATGGAAATGTAATGTTTAAAACAATGTACTGAATGTAAACAATATCAGTTGTAATATTACAATGCATGGTGATGAATGATGTTATGATTCATGTATAAGCATTGTGATGGTATTCAATTGAGTCACAATAGCCCTCGGACGTTTCCGCCGTCTGGTTCGAGGGTGTGACAGTAACAGTCGTCGTAGATGCAGCAACAGCAGCCTCAAAAAGTGCAGCGTAACGGTCGTCAAAGTACTCAATCATGGCGGTCTTCATAGACCTGAATAGATCTTGTATTTGTCCCTAGATAATAGTCACAACATTAGTAAAAATGAACGCCCTAGTCTCATCCTCAGTTAACCATGGCCTATCCTGGCCACTCACTCCAGCTCCTAATCTGGAACCCCTTATGAACATCATAATGAAAATAAACCAGAAAATATCAGATAAGGCGCATTCATACTGTTAGGGCCAGTATCCTAAAAATATTCATGATCCTCAAATATCCAGGATCCTTAGCTATCCCAGGGTCCCGGCTACTGCCGTTATTATTTTTACTAACTTTTATAATAGTCATATTTTGTCCATAACTAATGCACGTGTAGAAATAGTCAAGGGAAGACTAATTCTCAACGAAGAATCTTCTCAACTATGCTGGAGACCCGGAATACTTGGTCAAATAAAGTTCGAGAAGCTAGTCATAGAGGATCCCGGAAATATCGGACATCTTTGAAACGACCCAAAAATATGACCCAAAAATTTCGTTTTTCAACATAACCAAAAACCGTAATCTGAGTATCATATCATAAAACCATACATGATGTATCTCAAAATAATAATAAAACACTGTGCGGAAAACTGTTTCATATCCATGTCATATAAAAATCAAGAACTAAATCAACTCCCAGGATAAAAGCTGCAGCTGTGGTGTGTGCGATGCCATCAACCCGAGCTCTTCCCTCTGCTAGCGGAAGTACCTGAAACCAAAACTAAAAATGTAAGCACGAAGCTTAGTGAGCTCCCCCAAACTACCACATACCAAACAATACATATATAAAACACATACTGGGCCTTGCCCACTACATCAGACCGAAGTCTGGAACTAGCTGCATCGGACCGAAGTCCGGAACTGACAGGGACCTTGTCCCCTGCATCGAATCAAAGTCCGGAACTAACTGCATCGGACCGAAGTCCGGAACTGACTGCATCAGACCGAAGTCCGGAACTGACTGCATCGGACCGAAGTCCGGAACTAACTGCATCGGACCGAAGTCCAGAGCTGACTGCATCGGACCGAAGTCCGGAACTGACTGATCATGGCATAGCATAAAACATAACAACTATTATAAACACATAAATTGCATACTGCATCGGAACAGAGTCCGGAACACATAACACAAACATGCTTGTATCACAAAGACATCAAGCACCCTAACTACTGCATCAGACCAAAGTCCGGAACTACTGATAATTAAACGGGCCGGCATTGTGGCCGTAGACCCGCCCCTACTGAAAGGAAACTCACCTCGTGAACTGGCTGCTGAGTGAATAGCTCTGAGGGCTAACTGTTGCTGCTCCGGTATCTCCCCGGCTACAAGTCCATAAACACACTCAATCAAATACTAAACACTGCACTGGGTAAAATGACTCTTTACCCTTGATCAAAGTCAACTCTCGGTCAAAGTCAACTCTCAGTTGGCTTGACTCGCCGAGTTGGGCCGCCAACTCGCCGAGTCCCTATTCTCACTCCTCGACCCTACGCGCTGCTACTCGTCGAGTATGGCATCGACTCGACGAGTACTCATTCGATCCAAGAACTCAGACAATCTTCATCCGACTCGCCGAGTCATATCAACAACTCGACGAGTTGTTCTTGAGCTTAAGGAGATTGCCTTGGACTCGTCGAGTTGTATGAACAACTCGCCGAGTCCCTCCATTACTGAGTCTATCCTCAAACTCGCTGAGTCCACTCCACTACTCACTGGTCCCACTCGACACCGCGAAAAAGGAAGAAATCGGGGACTCGTGACTCGACTCGCCGAGTCGTTCTTCCGACTCGCCGAGTCACCGCCATGCAACTATTCTACACTCGATTCTGCTTGAATCCAAAACATACAAATGATAGATCTGAGTCCAATAAGCTGATTTACCACGTAAAGTTTCCAACTTTACGTGTACAAACACATGAACAAGGGAATAAAGGCTAAAAGATGCTTAAAAGGGGTAGATCTAGGGTTAATATGCAAAATAGCTCCATAAAGGCAATAGATATGGGCTCTAAAACTCCTAAATGAACAGATCTAAGGTTATCTCGGCATAAGAGAGCTTCCATATCAACATAAGGCTTTAAGAAGGCATTAATAAGATCTAGAAAGGGGGGGGGTTTAAGGCATAAAAGAGAAGGAGATCTGAAATTACCTCAAATAGCTCTTGCTTTCCCTTGAATCTCTGCTCTACAATCCTTCTCCTTGCTCCTTTCTTCTTCTCCTTCTTCAAGCCTTCACAATTAGCACACAAAATCACTTAGAATCACTCAAGAACGAGTTAGGGTTTTCTCACAGCTTTTGAGGGTGAAGGAGGCGAGATTGGGGGCTATAAGGTGGCTTAAATAGTGGGCAACCCGGGGATTTAGGGTTTCTCCCAGACGGACAGACTCGCCGAGTCCAGAATATGGACTCGCCGAGTCGCCAACTAACACGTGCTCGAAATCCCGTCCCTACTCGGCGAGTCAGGCTATGAACTCGCCGAGTCCCTTTACAAAACTTCAAAATAAATACCAAGGAATCAACATACCGGGAACGGGTCATTACAATTCTCCCCCACTTATCTCAGACTTCGTCCTCGAAGTCTGCTACGGCTGAATCTGCAAATATCTCTGGGTAGTGCTCTCTCATCTCCTCCTCAGCCTCCCACGTCCACTCAGACCCCTTCTGGTGCTGCCACTGCACCTTCACTAACTGAATTACCTTGTTCCTCAAGGTCTTGGTCTTCCGATCCAGAATCGCGACCGGCGTCTCAATATAATTCAGGCTGCTATCAACCTGAATATCCTCTAGGGGAACGACTGCAGACTCATCCACTAAACACTTCCTCAACTGAGACACATGGAAAGTGTTGTGGATCTGACTAAGCTCCTCAGGAAGATCTAACCGATAAGCAACCCGACCCACCCGGGCCAAAACCCTGAAAGGACCAATAAATATGGGGCCCAACTTGCCCCTCTTCCGGAACCTGATGACACCCTTCCAAGGTGAGACCTTCAGAAGGACCATATCTCCCACCTGGAACTCCAAGTCCGAACACCTCCTGTCGGCGTAACTCTTCTGCCGACTCTGCGCAGTCTGCAGTCTACTACGGACCTGCTGGATCAACTCAGTCGTCTTGAGCACCACTTCTGTGCTCCCGATGACTCGCTGACCGACCTCGCCCCAACAAATCGGGGTCCTACACTTCCTCCCATACAGCATCTCAAAAAGAGGTCGATCAAGGCTCGCATGATAACTGTTGTTATATGAAAATTCTGCCAACGGAAGATACGTATCCCAACTGCCACCGAAATCAAGAACACATGCCCTAAGCATGTCCTCGAGAGTCTGAATCGTCCTCTCGCTCTGCCCGTCCGTCTGAGGGTGGAAAGCGGTGCTGAAATGGAGACGAGTACCCATCTCGTCGTGGAACCGCTTCCAGAATCTGGATGTGAAACGGACATCTCGGTCTGACACCACCGATACTGGCACTCCATGACGTGCCACAATCTCTCGCACATAGATATCGGCTAACTTTTCCGCTGATATACTCTCCTGGATCGGAATAAAATGGGCACTCTTCGTCAACCGATCCACTACTACCCATATCGAATCCACTCCTCGTGCGGTCCTGGGGAGCTTGGTGACAAAATCCATGGTGATGTCCTCCCATTTCCACACGGGAATGTCTAGCGGCTGCATCTTGCCGTGAGGTCTCTGGTGCTCCGCCTTGACCTTCCGGCAGGTCAGGCATCTCTCAACATACCAGGCGACGTCCCGCTTCATGCAGGGCCACCAATAATCAGGTCGAAGATCTCGATACATCTTCGTCGCCCCTGGGTGAATAGAAAACCGAGACTTATGAGCCTCATCCATCAACACTTGCCGTACCCCACCCCAGTACGGTACCCACACTCTCCCGTGAAGCGTCAGCAAACCACGACTATCATAATCAAACGAGGCTACTCGGCCCACGATCCTCTCACACTTCTGCCTCTCCTCCTTGAGGCCCTCCACCTGAGCCTCCTTGATCCGCTCCAACAATGGAGTGATCACTGTCATCCTCAAACACAGATCTCTGATAGGGGCCGCCGACACTTTGCGGCTTAGGGCGTCGGCCACCACGTTGGCCTTCCCTGGGTGGTAAAGGATCTCACAATCATAATCCTTTAGCACATCCAACCACCTCATCTGCCTCATGTTCAGACTCGGCTGATCCATAAGGTACCTCAAACTCTTGTGATCCGTGTAAATAGTACAACGGACCCCATAAAGGTAATGCCTCCAAATCTTGAGGGCAAACACAACCGCCCCCAGCTCCAAATCATGGGTAGGATAATTAGCCTCGTGAGGCTTCAACTGTCTCGAGGCATAAGCTATCACATGGCCTCGTTGCATCAATACTGCTCCCATACCTGTGATCGAGGCATCACAGTAGACTACGAAGTCCTCTACTCCCTCTGGCAAGGTAAGGATCGGAGCCTCGCACAATCTCTATATGAGGGTCTCGAACGCTGCCTGCTGCTCAGGCCCCCAACGAAATACCACCGACTTCTTGGTCAGTCGGGTGAGTGGCACTGCTATCTTGGAGAAATCCTGAATAAATCTCCGATAATACCCTGCCAACCCTAGGAAGCTCCGAATCTCAGATGGAGACTTCGGGACCTCCCACTGCATCACGGCCTCTATCTTGGCCGGATCTACCAGAATACCCTTCTGGTTGACGAGGTGACCAAGAAACTGCACCTCGCGCAACCAGAACTCACATTTGGAGAACTTTGCGAAAAGTCTCTCCCTCCTCAAAGCCTCCAGCACCTCCCGCAGGTGCTCCTCGTGCTGCTCCTGCATCTTGGAATATACCAAGATATCATCTATGAACACTATCACTGAACGATCCAACATCGGCCTATACACGCGATTCATGAGATCCATGAACGCGGCTGGAGCATTGGTGAGCCCAAATGGCATCACCACAAACTCATAATGACCATACCTGGTCCTGAAAGCAGTCTTCTGTACATCCTCATCTCTAACCCGCATCTGATGATAACCGGAGTGTAGATCGATCTTGGAGAACCAAGACGCTCCCTGAAACTGATCAAACAAATCATCTATCCTCGGAAGTGGGTAACGGTTCTTCATCGTTACCTTATTCAACTCCCGATAATCAATACACATACGATGCGACCCATCCTTCTTCCTCACAAACAGGATCGGCGCTCCCCAAGGAGAACTGCTCGGCCAAATGAAACCCTTGTCTAACAGCTCCTGCAGCTGTGTAGACAACTCCTGCATCTCAGGGGGAGCTAGTCGATACGGTGCCTTGGCTATCGGAGCCGCACCAGGAATGAGATCGATCCTGAACTCAACCTGTCTCTCTGGAGGTATCCCCGGCAAATCCTCTGGAAACACATCCGGGTAGTCTCGAACAATAGGAACATCATCAACTGTCGTCTTGCCCTTCTCCCGGGCATCCAAGACGTAAGCTACAAAACCGGCGCAACCCTGCTGAACATAGCGCCTCGCCCTGGCGGCGGAACAAAAGGTCGGTCCGCGCTGTGGCCTCTCGCCCTGAATCACTAACTCTCCCCCACTGGGAGTGCGAACCCTCACTAACTGAAGCTCACAATCAATCACCGCCCCATTGGGGCTTAGCCAATCCATGCCCACAATAACCTTATTCCCTCGCAGGGGAATAGGTACCAGATCTACTGAAAACTGCTCATCAAATAACTGAAGTTAACACCCTCTATGCACTCTGCCGACCCTCACGGTCCTATCATCTGCTATCTCAACCTCTAATGGACAATCCAGCTCCTCAGGAGCCCTACTAAATCTCTTGCTAAGCGCAAGCGATACGAATGATCGGGTAGCCCCCGAATCGAATAATACCATAGCAGAAATGCCGTTCACAGAGAACGACCATGAATAAAACATACAATCATAAGCAATATTCAAACAATAATAATAAAGGGATAAAGAGAAGATACATACCCGTCACCACATCAGGAGTCGCTCGCGCCTCCTCTGCTGTCATCTGAAACGCCCTACTCTTCGCCACTGGCGCATCAGCTCGGCCCTGCCGGCCATCCGTAATCCTCAAGGTAGCAGGGGCAGGTGCAGCCACCTTCCCTGCTGCAGCTAAACCCGGACACTGGGACTTTTTATGTCCCCTCTGATTGCACTGAAAGCAAATCAGGTCTGATGCTGCAACGGCAGTAGCAGGGGCCGTACAATCCCTACTCAAATGCCCAATCCGACCGCACTTGTAGCAGCCGGAACTCCCTGCCTTGCACGCTCCCTCGTGCAATCTCCCACACTTGCCACATCGACCGTGGCTCTGCTGACTCCTAGATCTGTGATCTGAAACCTTGGGCTTATTGCCCGAACCGCCTGAACCCGAAACCGCCTCCGGTTTCCTCTTCTTCTCCATCTCGAGATCAATCTCCCTCTCCCGAGCCCTAGCAATCATATCTTCCAGCGTTTTACAGCTGGACCGGCTCACAAACTAGCGAATATCGCTCCACAACATCTCATGATATCGGGCCTTCTTCATTTCCTCATCAGCTACGTACTGAGGAACGAGAAGAGCCCTCTCCCTGAACTTGGCGGTGATCTCTGCCACTGTCTCTGTAGTCTGGGTGAGGTCCTGAAACTCCCTAGCTAGCTGTTGCACCTCAATGACCGGTGCAAACTCCGCACTGAACCTGGTAGAGAAATCAGCCCATGTCATGGCGTCCAATGCTGCATCATCCCCAATGGCATGTCCGACCTCCTCCCACCAATCCCGTGCCCTGTCCTTCAGAAGACAGGACGCCAATCTGACCTTGTCCCCCTCGGGACACCTGCTAGTGCGGAAAGCGTTGGCCACATCCGCCAACCATCTAGTACTCGCTATGGGGTCCCGCGCCCCATGATAGTCTGGAGCTCCACATGCCATGAACTCCCTGAATGTAAGGGTGCACGACCCCATCATGGCCGCCACCTCAGCACGGAAGGTGCCCAATCTCTCATCCATCAACTCTAGAATCCCCTCCTTGATCGAACCGAAGATCACAGGAGTCTGCTCTATAATGATGCGCATAATCTCCGAAGAAAAAAACTCTCGGGTCTGCTCATCCATGCGCTCATCCCCCGAACCTGAACCTGATCCCTCCCCGGCACCTCCGCTGCCGACTGCTGGTCTCGAACGCAAAACCACCATTCTGAAACACATCACAACTACATCAGGAAACGGAAATATCTCAAGGGATCATTGATACTACAATTAGCTTCCTGGTCTTGTCTCAGCCTTTCTTGATTCGAGTACGGATCCTCTGCTTTCAGTAGTACGGGCCCATACTACCTTCCACATCTATCCGTACTTTCTTCAAGAACTGCCTTGACTCCACCAAGTCACTTCTACTACTACTGATCTCTGCTACTCTCATCCTAGGCTTGCCCTAGGGAAACCTCAGACTCAACTCAACTAGTCCTCAGCTGCTGAAGGTCTCCTTATAATGCTAATTAGCCACCACCTGAACACCATCACATGTGACGAAGATCAGATAATCCTTCAAGTAAAAGACCCGTCCCTATAACGGTTGGACTCAAACAAGAGCTGCGCAATAGGGCCAGTTCCAGCACTCTGGGATTATTCAACCCTGATCACATGTGGTGTGACGTGTTCACCTAATGGCTAACTTCCATCATTCAGAACTCCCACAAAGCACGAAGCAAGAAGCATTCGGATAAAGGAAACATACTCAGGCAAAACTATTCTCAAAACGAGAAACTGTACTAGCATACAATGCTAAGTTCACACTATCAGGCATAACCTAAACAGGCTATCCTACTGCTGTCTACTCAATACTAGCATGCAGTACTCATAAAGCTGTAACACATAAAACAGGTACATAAGGCATCCTCCTAGATCCTTAGTCCTATACTAGCATGCTGTTCTACTGAAACTGAAACTGAACAATTAACTTGTATAGGTAATTTGGGAGTACTTACTTGAGCTCGGCTAATCGCATGCACCACACCTTTATCTTGTTTTTTTTTTTTTTTTTTTTTTTATTTAAATTTCTTTCCTTCTAAGTGCTTTCAAAACTCTTTTAGAAAACATTTTCCTTTTTAGAAAAATCTTTTTATTTCCCCTTAGTTTGAGTTCAGATACACCCGGAAGTACATCCGAATCCCTCAAACCAGGGCTCTGATACCAACTTGAAACGACCCAAAAATTTCGTTTTTCAACATAACCAAAAACCGTAATCTGAGTATCATATAATAAAACCATACATGATGTATCTCAAAATGATAATAAAACATTGTGCGGAAAACTGTTTCATATCCATGTCATATAAAAATCAAGAACTAAATCAACTCCCAGGATAAAAGCTGCAGCTGTGGTGTGTGCGATGCCATCAACCCGAGCTCTTCCCTCTGCTAGCGGAAGTACCTGAAACCAAAACTGAAACTGTAAGCACGAAGCTTAGTGAGCTCCCCCAAACTACCACATACCAAACAATACATATATAAAACACATACTGGGCCTTGCCCACTGCATCAGACCGAAGTCTGGAACTAGCTGCATCGGACCGAAGTCCGGAACTGACTGGGACCTTGTCCCCTGCATCGGATCAAAGTCCGGAACTAACTGCATCGGACCGAAGTCCGGAATTGACTGCATCGGACCGAAGTCCGGAACTAACTGCATCGGACCGAAGTCCGGAACTGACTGATCATGGCATAGCATAAAACATAACAACTATTATAAACACATAAACTGCATACTGCATCGGAACAGAGTCCGGAACACATAACACAAACATGCTTGTATCACAAAGACATCAAGCACCCTAACTACTGCATCAGACCAAAGTCTGGAACTACTGATAATTATACGGGCCGGCATTGTGGCCGTAGACCTGCCCCTACTGAAAGGAAACTCACCTCGTGAACTGGCTGCTGAGTGAATAGCTCTGAGGGCTAACTGCTGCTGCTCCGGTATCTCCCCGGCTACAAGTCCATAAACACACTCAATCAAATACTAAACACTGCACTGGGTAAAATGACTCTTTTACCCTTGATCAAAGTCAACTCTCGGTCAAAGTCAACTCTTAGTTGGCCTGACTCGCCGAGTTGGGCCACCAACTCGCCGAGTCCCTATTCTCACTCCTCGACCCTACTCGCTGCTAATCGTCGAGTATGGCATCGACTCGACGAGTACTCATTCGATCCAAGAACTCAGACAATCTTCATCCGACTCGCCGAGTCATATGAACAACTCGACGAGTTGTTCTTGAGCTTAAGGAGATTGCCTTGGACTCGTCGAGTTGTATGAACAACTCGCCGAGTCCCTCCATTACTGAGACTATCCTCAAACTCGCTGAGTCCACTCCACTACTCACTGGTCCCCCTCGACACCGCGAAAAAGGAAGAAATCGGGGACTCGCGACTCGACTCGCCGAGTCGTTCTTCCGACTCGCCGATTCACCGCCATGCAACTATTCTACACTCGATTCTGCTTGAATCCAAAACATACAAATGATAGATCTGAGTCCAATAAGCTGATTTACCACGTAAAGTTTCCAACTTTACGTGTACAAACACATGAACAAGGGAATAAAGGCTAAAAGATGCTTAAAAGGGGTAGATCTAGGGTTAATATGCAAAATAGCTCCATAAAGGCAATAGATCTGGGCTCTAAAACTCCTAAATGAACAGATCTAAGGTTATCTCGGCATAAGAGAGCTTCCATATCAACATAAGGCTTTAAGAAGGCATTAATAAGATCTAGAAAGGGGGGGGGGGGTTTAAGGCATAAAAGAGAAGGAGATCTGAAATTACCTCAAATAGCTCTTGCTTTCCCTTGAATCTCTGCTCTACAATCCTTCTCCTTGCTCCTTTCTTCTTCTCCTTCTTCAAGCCTTCACAATTAGCACACAAAATCACTTAGAATCACTTAAGAACGAGTTAGGGTTTTCTCACAGCTTTTGAGGGTGAAGGAGGCGAGATTGGGGGCTATAAGGTGGCTTAAATAGTGGGCAACCCGGGGATTTAGGGTTTCTCCCAGACGGACAGACTCGCCGAGTCCAGAGTATGGACTCACCGAGTCGCCAACTAACACGTGCTCGAAATCCCGTCCCTACTCGGCGAGTCAGGCTATGAACTCGCCGAGTCCCTTTACAAAACTTCAAAATAAATACCAAGGAATCAACATACCGGGAACGGGTCGTTACAATCTTGTTGGCTAGTCTAGACTATAAATTAACACTTGTATTTCGCACACAACACGTTGTTCTTTAACCTAAGCTTACTCTACGAAATTGTTCACTTATTCTTACTAAGAATTCATTGTAATCACTATTTTATATCAATAAAATCATCAAGGCAGGTGATCATTATCACCTCCTATGGTTTTGTGTCGGAGATCCTAGCAAGGATCAAGCGCTTTCCTTGTAAACCATTGTGTCACCTTCTTTTATCATTTTCTATTACATATTTTGAACATCACAGCCTCTCATTCAATTTGGTTGATAAGTACTTGTGTAATTTTTGACCAAAACAATTTGGTGCCCACCGTGGGGCCGTGGTGTTTGTAATCCTTGAAAATATCATGTCTACACAACCGATCCTTTCTTCATCCTCTGCTCATTCCGTTCCAACTAAAAACCTACCACCTCCTCCGAGTAGGCCCCCTGCTCAGAGGAAAACACCTGACACTTCCAAGAAAAACACCCCTCCGGTCACTAACCAAGGAAGATTCGGATCCCCATGACTCCAGGATCTGACTGGCTCGGTCACTACTGCAGAACTCTTTGCTATGATGAGGATAATGACGCAACAGGTGACCCAACAGTAGGAGGAGAATAGAGCACTGCTCAAAGAAGCAAAGAGGATGAAGGAGGAATTCCAGAAGTCCCATGGAACAACGCCCACATTTGTACAACCAAGGATCCTGAACTTTGGCGATGTAGGATCCTCATAGAATCACCAGAAGAACACAGTTCCTGCCACTATGGCGTCAGCCTGTGGGACAAATATGGACAACCAAGCATCTATGATCAATGATCTCAATGAGCTTTTCAATACTCCTAGAAACCTTGATTATGGTAACTTCTTAAACAACAATACAATTAATACTAGTTATCTTAACGTTGATGCAGGAATAAATCCAAACATGGCCAGGGAACTTCAGCAACTGAGGCAAATGATCTCAAGCGTACCCAGAGTGGTCCAACCCATACCAAAAGCGTCTCCAACAAATCACCGGATCTCGAGATTTTCTCCCGCGATAGCCGATACATACGTTCCTAAGCGCTTCCAAACTCCCAGAATGAAGTTATAAGATGGAACTACAGATCCTGAAGAGCATGTAGCCTAATACTGAGAAAGGATGGAGATCATTACCATCCCAGGGCACTTGAAGGAAGCTTGCATATGCAAAGGCTTTGGTTCGACCCTTATAGGATCAGCTCTCAAATGGCTGCTAAACGTTCCCGCATACTCTATTACTTCATTTGCACACTTGGTCAATATCTTTAATAACCAATTTTCTTGCAGCAGAACCTTCGAGAAGATCACTAGTGATCTCTATCGAGTGGTTCAGGATCCAAAGGAAAGACTTAGGGATTTTGTTAACAGGTTTGGTGAGGAAGCTTTGAGTATCCCTAACATCGACATGGCTACTGTTGTAGAGGCCTTCAAAATTGGACTAAGTAAGGATTCATCCTTCTATGAAGACCTTGTGATGACCCCATGCAAAAGATTGGATGAAGTCAGGTGCCGAGCATTGAGGTTCATAAGGATCAAAGAAGATAAGTAAATCTAAAAAAGAAGCAATCCTTTGATTTAATATGAGAATCCCAATAGGAAGGCCGAATCCTCGACTCCAAGATCCTACAAGTCGAAGCCCTATTCCAAAACGGATCATCACAGGGTCAATGTCCTTGAAGATGAAGGAGAAAAAGAAGAACTTCCTAAGATCATTGACTATTGTTTTTCTATGGATATTTCAAGTGTAATTCATGTTATGATGATCTCGGAGACAAAGCAAGGTGGCCGAAGAGGGATAACAAGTACACCACATGGAAGGACAAGTCCAAATGGTGTGCTTACCATGAAGACTTTGGTTACATAATGGAGGACTATATATCCCTGAGAAAAGAGATTAGCTACCTCCTTGGAAAGGGACACCTCAAAGAGATCCTTGGGAGAAAAAGAGAAAAATCCAAGGAGAACGGCTGAGATGATCACAAGATCTCGGAGAAACCAGGATCTCCACACCCAGACGCTAAAATAATAAATGTTATCTCAGGAGGATCTATCATCTGTGGTACTTCTTATTCTCAGGCGAAAAGAGACGCCAAGGTATCTAAAACAGAAAAGGAAGACATACCACAGAGGAATACCACAGTCAACATGGAGAAGGAGATCACGTTTGACGAGACAGACAGGGAAGGAATTCAGGATCCTCACCATGAAGGACTCGTGATAACACTGTATATGGCCAACCATTTCATCAGAAGGATCCTTGTTGATAGAGGATCCTCAATTAATATCGTACTCCAAGACGCTCTGAAAAGAATGAATATCCCTGAATCAGAGATAATCAAGAGATCCTCATTCCTCATAGGATTTAGCGGGGAAACGAAACACACGATTGGGGAGATAAAGCTACCAATATACATTGAAAGGGTAAACTGATGAGTTGAATAACTCCTTGATCGTTTAGATCTTAAACAGGTTAATCACAATAATCTAAACAGAAATATCAAACACAAGAATGAATCAAAATACGTCGAATGATTCAATAGATTCAAGCCTCAGCAGAGCTCGACAAAGAACTTCCGTTGTAGAGGCCTCTAGGGTTACAAACGATAAAAAGTATTTTATGTGAATGATCGACTCAAAATCTTACGTACTAAGATGCATGAAAGCATCTATAAATACTAAACCCTAGAAAATAAATTACGGATGGACAGGCCCAATCCGGATACAAAATTGGACTTATGAACGAGCCCAAGACACACCACATATCGGACCCTACAATCTTCCCCTTTGCGTCAATTGGAGCGAGACTCTACTTCGGCTTGCTGGGTCCAGCTGTAGTAACTTTCTTCCTGGTGTCGAACAGACGAGGAATGATGGCAAGAATGGTCTGTCTGAACCGAATGTACCACTGGATCATATCATCGAAATACTTCTTGTCATCTTCAGAATTCTGCTTGCATCGATTAATGATCCCCATAACATGTTCCAAGCACGCAGTGGTATATAAATGCTTGTCTGCCAAGGCGAACAGGCATTTTTGGCCTTCGTTCCTGGTGAACATGACTGAGTTCCACTTTGGGTCGATCTTCCCCATCTGCATTTTATTCAAATCGCTTGCAGAGCCAAATGGGGAGATGGTGGGCTTTTTCTTGAAAACACTTGTGATCTCCTGATCCATCTTGGGAACCTCCATGATGTAGCAAACCAAAATCCTTTTGAAGTGATCTATGATTGGCCCATATTCAACTTCATTAGTGAGGAGGATGTTGTGCAGGATGATCCAATCATGTGGATTCAGGTTAGAAAGATCGGCAAGCGAAATGGCATGTTCGGTTTTAGTAGACCCCCTCAACACTTTGAACCTGACATTTGTGAAGTTACCCTCCCGAAAGGGTTTAAGGACCCGAACATTTATGATCTTCTGCGCACTCCATGTTTGATACTGAGGTTGAGCAGCCCTCAAATAGAATTCAACAAGCTCCCTATCAACCTTCGGGTGAGGATGAGGGACATCAGCAACATGGGAGAATGCATGGAATATAAAGGCCTTTCGGGTCAAGGGCATGTCGAACTAAGAGTCGACAGAATTAACCCTGTCCAAGGAAATCACTAGTTCGAGCCATATGATGTTAGGGGTATCAATAGCTTCTTTGATAAGCTTCTCGAGTGTCCACGGAGAGAATAGAGTTTTCCGACTTTCAAGGAGATCATGAGCCTCCTTCATTTTTCTTTCGTTCGCCTCTGCCTCTCTGGCAATACGAGCACTCATGTCTGAATCCTTTTTCCTGGCTTGTTTCTTCAAGAGATTAGCGATGGTCTCTTTGTCATCATCACCATCACTGTCATCAAGAATCTTCTTCCCTTTATCTTTAGCACCCGAACTGGAAGCCTGACCTGTTGTTGGAGGTTCGGTTTCTTTAGTTGAAGCTGATGTAGAAGTAGGAGGCGGTTGAGATTGATTGTCGGCCTTTGAAACCCCTTCTCCCCCTTGTTTTGGATGGGCCACAAACTCAGGAAGCCCCTCAATTTTGCTGAGTAGGTCAAGGGCAGGAGCAAGCTTCTCTGCTATAGTTCGCCTCACTAAGTAATTCAGGATTGGGTCATGTGCTTCAATGATGTTGGTGAGGGCGGCGTGGACATCCGAAACACACGTGGAAATGACCGCTCGCTCAGATCAGAGAGACACGACCTCCTTTTCTGATCGGAAAAGTTGAAGACTCTTGACCTTTAGAGCAGTGGTTTTGCGAGCAAGTGCATCCATCACTGAATTCTCCGAAGCAAGGTCTTCTTGGAGCTTGGTCAATCGCTCCTCAACAACTGCTTGAAAGGATGTATTGTCAGCTGCAAGGGTCTGACGAAGACCGGCAATGAATTGTTGTTTTGATGCAAAAGAAGTAGCCAGCTTCTCAACAATAGAATCGACCTTCGCTGCATTGGATTCACCGGCCCCCTGTAAAGACTGTAAAAGACTGTTAGCATCGAGAAATAGTTTTTTGACTTTTTCGGCCGCAGCAGCACATGCCTTTGTAGATGCGTCAATAGCAGCAGCAGTGGAGTTGATTGAGGCTTCATGTGCCTTGGTGAAAGAATCAACTAAGCCCTGAATGGCAGCCTCTGAGATATTGGACCGAGAGGAGGAGGAGGAAGCGATGAGGCTATCGATTTTCTCATGAAGTTCCTTGAGATGCTTTTTAGTGACTGGAGCATCATCGTCATCATCACTTTGAACCTGGTACGGACTATAGTAGAAAGAATCAAAAGTCATGTCTTCTCCTCCAAGAAAAGTCTCGTCATCTGCTGAGTGGTTGGGAGATGAAGGTGAAGGTGGAGGTTCGGTTGTGGTAGTAGGTTCGGGTGTGGAAGTATGTTCGGATGCGGGTGTGTGTTTGGGTGCTGAAGTAGGAGCCCCCGTATCAGATACGTTGGTTCGAACTCCAGTGGTGGTTGTTGTCGTAGCTTCTGAGAAAATAGGAGGTGGTACAGGAATAGAAGTGGGAGGAATATGAGTAGTGGAGGTTATGGGGGGAATGGAAATAGAGATGGAGATTGGGGGAGGAGAGATAGGTTTAGTTGAAACAGGTACCTCAGGTGAAGGCGAACGGGGAGGGGTGTCACCTCGAAGCGACTCCTCTGAGTCTGAACTCTCATCCTCTGATTCACTGGAGGAAGAGGCAAGAATGAGTTTTCTCCTGGGTTGGGTTTTCCTCTTCTTTGGTGGAGCAGATTGGACTGCCTTTGTAGGTTTTTGCTTCTTTGGAGAAGGGCCTTTCACTCCTTTGACTATCTTCTTATCTTTCCCCTTTTCTGGTTTCTTGCCCCTGGGAGCAGGCTTGTCAGCGTCATGGATAGATTGAATCATCTCTGGAGTGAGCTCTCTGGGGCCTGAACGAAGAAAATCCTTGTAGTTCTTGATGATACGACTATCCCTTGATACACACGCATACATTGACTCAGGAATTGAGCCAACAAACTGAAACTTGGAAGGATCAGTCACGATGATCTTCGTTGTGTGGAAGACGCCAATAGAGGAGAGTGGAGAATTGGCTACAACAGGGACATGATACTTGTCCATTGCTCACTTGGTGACCAGCATCCAGAATCTGGCATAAGAAATTTCAGAATGGCGAGAAGTAGAAGCAAGGCTTTGAATCAACTGCTGCCATAAAACAGAGCCATAGTCGAGATTAACGCCATGGTACAACCCGTAGAGAATCATCATGAACAGACGGCTAGCCCCATCAGAACCTGCACTTCTTTCTGATAAACCCCTGAACAGTACCGTGAAGAAGCCATTCCACTGAGGAGGAAGACAGGATTTCTTGAACTTCATAACAGTGGTAAGAATCTCAATGTAACCCATGTTGTAAAACATGGAGAACAACTGTCCCACAGGAATCGACTCAGGGTTAACCCTCGACTCATTAGGTTCAGACCCTAGGAGCGAGCAGAACCGCTGTTTGGAGATGGAGGTTTTGGTATCAAGAATGTCGAAGAAAATGCGATCGACAGACTTGTCGTAGTGGGCAGTACAGAATATCTGGGATAAACACTCCATAGGAACGATTTCAACCTTGGTCAGTGATAGAACCAGTGGAGAGTGTTTAAGACACTCCACAATAGGGAACATGAAAGCGTCATAGGAATGTGAGGTGAGATCAATGATTAGACTTTGCTGGGGTCGGATTGGGAGAATGTGGGAGGTTTCGTGAACAGAGGATGAATCCGCCATTGATAAGCGCTTCGAAGAAGAAGATGAACAGTGGGACAAAATAATCTTCGCTTGCTCTCTGAATTTTGGGTGCAGTAAAGAGGTAAAATAACTTAGGGTTTGCCCTTTATACTGTGTGTAGAGGAGAGAGAAAAATCCGCCTCCAAATCTTCTTGAAAAACGAAGCGGTTCGTGAGTTGATTGACGCGTGACAGTTAGCAACCCCTATGATTACGCATGAGAGAGAAAAACTCTCCCATTTTGCACGCCTTCCCATCAGATGCCTTTTTGAATTCCCAAACCGTTAGTCTCCCAGCTGATTCATCATCTTATCCTTTTAAAGTGAGCTGTCTTCAGAGATAAACCACGTAGATAGACCACATCAACATTAAAAATCAGAGCTATAAAAATAGCGTGTAGCGAACCAAACCAGACTTTTGGAAAATCAAAAAGATTTTCGTGCATAGAGTGTCAAAGATGAATAAATGAAGCAACATATATGTGGGAAATTGTGATGTCAATATTGACACGAAACAGTGGATCCCGGGCACGAATCTCTTCCTTCAAAGTCAAGAGAGACTTTAAAGTGTCTGTGTGGTTTCCCGTTGAATTACGATCAATCACTTGTTAAGAAGTGTTGAAGGGCATTTTTTAATGAGGCTTATAAGGGTGGCTTTCGCTTCAGTTCATAATTCCTGATCTTGACATAAGATAGAAACCGAATGAAGTACTCGTGAGACCGATGTGGTTTGTTGAACAAGTAGGTTTGGATAATATTTTAGTGGCTTGTTGGAAAAACTCGATGGGAAATCTCAAGAAAATTTAAAACTGGATTCTAAAGGAAGAAATGTTATGGTATGTAACAATTTCATAAGAATCTCACAAAGAGAAAATTAGAGATTTCAAGATACAACCACTTGGGTGGATTCGTTAATTCATGAGTGAAAACTAGAGCAACTTTAATTGTTCACCGTCAATGCATAGTAGGTTTTGAATTGTGGGTTTCACTTAGCATGTAGTGACACGAAGCTAAGATCACAAACACAGAGATTGTGTAACCATAAACTTCAGTGGTAATTTCTGATTGTCTCAAGGGTTACATGTATGAAGCGAATATGATGGAGAAAAATGTTTGAGATGGTGTAAGGAATCCAAAGTACCTCAGCTATAAAAATAGTGACCAAGCAGAGAACTCTTAACTTATATGAGAAAAGAGTAAGGTAGCTCATGATTAGAATAAATGTAGCAGCCTAATTGGGAAGACAAGGTTTGTATATACCAAGTCAATAAGGCTTTATTCAGAATCAGTTGAGGCTTTGGAAAACATGCAGCAGCATGCTTCTAAGGACACTTAGCTAGTAAAGAGTGTGAGAATGTTACCTGCCCCATCGATATTTCATAAACTATGAACATAAACAGAAGTAGAGACAGAAAGAGAAAGAATAAGAAATTATTTTTGGAAATTTTTGATATTTAAGTAAAGAGAAAAACAAAACAAACCAAACAGAAAAAACATTTTGGAACCGAACCCGAAATGGACCGAACGCTCGGTTCATTTCGGTTCCTTAAAAAAAAATTGGAATTAATTTTTGGAAAAGCTATTGTACAAAAGTATAGAAACAAAGATATCACCTTTTTGAGACAAGCGAAAACAAGTGCAATGCGACCGAACCCGAAATAGACCGAGCGTTCGGTTCATTTCGGTTCCCATGTGAACCGAACCCGAAATAGACCGAGCGTTCGGTTCATTTCGCTTCCAACTTTTAGTTTTGAGAAGGTGTTTTTGGTACTGACTCTGATTCCATCATACCTAGTCCTTGTAGAATTTTATTGACACTTGCTTCAGGAAGGGCTTTGGTGAAAATGTCGGCCAGTTGATCATTGGTTCGAACAAAGTGAATCTCTACGTTTCCATCTTCCACATGATCCTTAATAAAGTGATACCTCAGTGCTATATGCTTTGTCTTGGAATGTTGCACTGGGTTATGAAGGATCCTAATTGCACTTTTTGAGTCACAATATAGAGGGATCTTTTTCATATTGAGTCCATAGTCCCGGAGTTGGCTTTGGATCCAAATCACTTGAGATGTGCAGGAGGCAGCTGCAATGTACTCTGCTTCGGCTGTAGACAGAGAAACACATGTTTGTTTCTTAGATTGCCAGCTCACCAACTTTCCATCGAGGAATTGACAGCCTCTTGTAGTGCTTTTTCTGTCTAAACCACATCCTCCTAGGTCTGCATCTGAGTAGGCTTTAACAAAGAAACCTGAGTTTGAGGGATACCAGAGACCGAGAGAGGTCATTCGCTTCAGATACCGGAATATGTTCTTTACTGCCAGCATGTGTGGTTCACGAGGGTTTGCTTGAAACCTGGCACAATAGCACACAGAAAACATTATATCGGGCCTGCTAGCTATGAGGTACATCAGGGAACCAATCATTTGGCGATAAAGCGTTATGTCGACTTCCGGTTTTTCCAAAGATGGTATGAGCTTGGTTCCGAATGCCATAGGTACTTTGACTTTTGAGTCTCCCATCATGCCGAACTTGGCAAGAAGAGTCTTGGTATATGCTTCCTGGTTGATAAAGATGCCTTCGGGTCCCTGTCTAAAGATTGGATTCTCCCCCTGAATATGTGAGTCCTGTTGATTTGAAGAGAATTTATTCTCCCCCTCGACCGAAGTACTGCTCTGGGGAGGTTCGTTTCGAACTGGTTCTCCTTCTCCCATTTGTTTGGCTGCATCTTCGATAATCTTCTTAAGGTGATCGATTTTTTTGTCTGCTGCCTTGGCTTCCGAAAGAGTGGCTTTCTCAGGTTCATCAAATAAGTCTATGAACTGGTCAAATAAATTGGCGATTGAGGCTGTGACTTGACCTGTTTGAGAGAAAATCTCTCCAATTGCTTCTTCGATAGACATTAACTTCTTGACGTAATTGTCATCGAACGTCACATAATAGGTTTCTTCAATTCTTTTAGAACGTTTATTCAAAACCCTGTATGCCTTTGAAGTAAGAGAATATCCCAGAAAGATACCTTCATCAGCTTTGACATCAAATTTGTTGCAATGTTCTTTGGAGTTGAAGATAAAGCACCTTGAACCGAACACGTGAAAGAACTTGACATTCAGCTTCCTGCTGTTAATAATCTCATAAGGGGTTAGAGAGAAACGCTTGTTGAGGTAAGATCTGTTTTGAGTGAAACAGGCTGCAGCAATGGCATCTGCCCAGAAATATAGAGGAAGTGAGGCAAAACTCAACATGGTTCGTGTCGCCTCACATAGGGATCAGTTTCTCCTTTCGACAATTCCATTCTGTTGAGGTGTATAGGGGGCTGAGAAATTGTGATCGGTGCCTTTTTCTGCCAAGAAATCTTCAAATTCTTTGTTCTTGCATTCCAGTCCATTGTCGCTCCTGATGTTTCGAACAACTTTCCTCAGTTGCACTTCGACTTGCTTGATAAAGATCTTCAGTTTGGGAGTCGCCTCATATTTGTGCTTTAGAAAGAACACCCAAGTAAATCGTGAGAAGTCATCAACAATAACAAAGATATACTTATTACCTCCAACGCTCTCGATTGATGATGGACCACATAAGTCGATGTGTAGCAACTCAAGTGGTTCAACAACTTTGGTTTTTATGATGGTTGGGTGACTTTGACGACTTTGTTTCCCCATTTCACATGCAGCACATAAGTGTTCTCGATCGAACTTAAGCAGTGAAAGACCCCGAACATGACCATCGGTGACAAGCTTGTTGATGTCTTTAAAGTTGAGATGTGAAAGCCTTCGGTGCCACAACCAACTTTCGTCTGAATGAGCTTTGGACAAAAGACATATGGGTGGATTCCCTTTGATTGGTCTGAGATTCAGAGGGAACATTTCACCTTTTCGATCTGACTTGAGAATGACTTTGTTGGATTTCTTCTCTATAATCTATGAACCTTCGTCGTCGAACGAGACTTTGAGACCTGTACCACCCACCAGTTGAGACACACTGATGAGGTTATGTTGCAACCCTTCTACGTACGCCGCCTTCCTGATTGTAAAATCTCCATTGGTTATCATCCCATAACCTTTTATTGTTCCATAAGAGTTGTTACCGAACTTGACATTACCACCGTTTTGAAGTGACCGAAACTCCCTTAGCTCTTCCTTCCTTCCAGTCATGTGACGTGAGCAGCCACTGTCTATGTACCATTCGTCGTCAAACTACTCGTCACTAATAACCTGCAAAAATTAAGCAGATTTAGGAACCCAAAGTTTCTTGGGTCCACGTGAGCCTTTCACGGAAACAGGAACAGTAAGAGAAACATCAACAAGATATGTTCGTTTTATTAAGGTTGTTTCATCTTTCCTTTTAATAGAAAATACTTTGATTTTATTGGAGTTAGATGCAGGTATTTTGGATTCAGGTTCGGGCCTTTGGATTTTATCTTGCTTTCTGTCTTCATTTGCTGAGGAAATCTTCCTTTTTCCTTTCAAATCCTTTGACGATTATGAGTTTGGTGTAGGACGAGAATTAGGCTTAGAAGAAGAATGAGAACGAGAAGAATTATAGGAAAAGAAATTAGAATGAGAATCTTTCCTGTCTTGAGGTTCGAAATGACCCTTTCGGTTGTAGTCATTTGAGGGACCGAACCTGGACCTTCGGTTGCTGTTTGATGATGGACCAAAGCTGGATTTTCGGTTGTTGTGGGTTGCTGGACTGAAAATGGGTCTTCTGCTGTAAAAGCTTGATGGACTGAACTCTGGTCTTTGCATGTTGTTGTTTGGTGGACCGAAACCAACCTTTCGGTTGTTATTTGGTGGACCGAAGCCGGCCTTTCGGTTGTTGTTACTTTCGGGACCGAACCTATCCTTTCGGTTTTGTTCTTCCTGTGGCCCGAAAGTCTTCTTATGGTTCTTTTGAACTGATGGATCGAAGCTCCTTTCACTCTTGTTTTCTTCTCCTTTTGGCTTGGAGTTTCTGTCAAAGTGAGTATAGTGAGGATTTTGGGAGCGCCAAAACTGCTTTCGCTCTGAGAGATTTTTCTTGTATCTCAAATTTCTCTGCTGCTTTTGATTTTTCACCTGTTTCAGTTGTCTGTGAATGTTTGCCTTCTGTTTCGGCTTTTTAGCAACCGGATCACTTTTCATGGAATAGGTTTCGCTAGTTGAGGTGACATATTCCACTGGAACCTCTTTTGTGCCGCTGGAGCTGGACACGTCAAAGTTGGTAGGTTTGTTCAGTGGTTCTGGTACATATCTACCTTTGGCCTTCCATGATGTTCGCTCTGACAGACCAATTGTTTCACCTGCGTTGTCTATTGGTGCAGACCAGAAAAACTCATCACAGTCATCTGCATTATCTTCATTCACTATGGCAGTGAGTTCGGCTGTCTGATGTTCGGTTATCCCTGTGACCTTATAAACCTGATTGGGAGTGGTTCTAACCTTTTGGTATACAACGGCCTTTTCTTTAAGGATTGGGGACTTATTTTTGGACAAACGAGCGAATTCCACAAAATTTTCAGAAATCAAGTTTTTGTGGTTTTCAGGTTCGCTCATTATGAACTCGGAACAGTCAACCTCATCCTCTACGGAAATTTCACTCATGTCATCGTCCTCATTAAGTTCAGATGCATTTTCAACATCAATTTTATTTTTTGAACTTAATTTGGTACTCAATGAGTCAAATTTTTGTATAGTTTCGGCCCTGAGTTTCAACTTATCATTTTCATCTAAAAGATTGTTAAGCATGTCCTTATGGTCTTTGGACTTTATAAAGGATTCAATTTTGTCCAGACCATACATATAAGTGGGATTGACATCATCTGAAGATACAACACTTTCACAGTTGTATGCTTCGGCATCGATTTCATCCTCCTTAAACTCAAGGAAGGGTAAAGTCATGCGATGTTTCTCCTGGCCTATTTCACAGTCTAAATGCAGCTTAGTACTGTTAGTATAGAGTCTTTTTGCAATTAAACAAAAAACATTTCTCTGTTTTAACAATTTAAGATTGTCTCTTTGCAAATAGATATTTTCATCCTTAGTTTTAACTAGCTCCAACTCCTTCTGCTCAATCCACATCCTTCGCTCCTCACTCTTGGATGATACCCTGCTTATTTGGTCAGTTAGATTAGAATTTGTGACACGTGTTTGAGTTAAACAACTATCTAGATTTGAAATTCTTGAATTCAAGTTATTTAATTCCTTTTCATATGATGTTTGTGGAATTTTAAATGAAACAAAAATGGATTGTACCTTCTTTATCAGTTCATCTAGCTCACTGATCTGCACACTAAGAGGCTTCGCTGTAAAGCACACATCCTCTCGCTCCTTAGCCACTTCGTTTACACCATCGGTGTTGTATCCTCTCATCTGAGATACATCCGTCACCATCAGACATCTTCCATCAGCATCACCACTCTTTGCCACATAATCCTTTCCATGAGAAGGCTTTCTCACTTCATCATCTTCTGAGTCAGTTGACCACACCTGCACGCCACCGAACTCATCATCATCTACCGAACCCTGCACAATAAGAGCATTCATAGAGGGATTAGTAGCAGCTTTCTTCCTCTTAATCTCCTCCAGTCTTTTCAGGAGACTTGCTTCTTCATCCTTTTCCTCATCTTTCTTTGCCATCTTCTTCAACACGCAATCTTTTGCATAGTGATTTTTCCCACCACAGTAAAAACAACTGACACCAGAGTCAACTTCACCCTTCACTTCTTTCTCTGATTCTTCAACCTTCGGGTCCTCTTTCACCTTTTCAGAGCTGTAGCTTCCCTGCCAATTTCGATTCTTGTTGGTAGGGAATTTCTTCTTAATGAACCTTCTGGGATTTGACAACATCATAGCATAGTCTTCAACTGTTAAATCATACTCTCCCAGATTTAAATCTTCTTCTTCTTCTGCTGAACTCTTACCTTTGGACAGAAGCGCCAAAGACCCCAAATTTGAAACCACGCTTTTCTCTTGTAACACTGTCTTTTCCTGGGATTTCAGAATCCCCACCAGTTTTGCCAAAGAGTACGATTTGAACTGCTCATGCGCTTTAACCGTCGACACAACTGCTCTCCATTCGGGTCTTAGGCCATTCAAGAAAGTGACCTTCTGTTCGATGAGCTTCCTTTCAATGTCATGTTTGATCATCTTGCTGACAAGATGATTGAACCGATCAAATGTTTGCGTAATAACCTCCTCTGGTTTCTGCTTGAACTCTCCAAATTCAGAGAGAAGAAGGGTCTGAATTGAGTGCTCCAGATCTTCATCTGTGGAATACAGCTCTCGCAGCCGATCCCAGATTTCCTTTGTTGTACCACAAGAACTCACTAATCGAAACGTGTCGGATTAAAGAGCGAATCGAATTAGTCTCAATGCCTTAATGTTGCATTGAAACTTCTCCTTTTCGTCCTGAGCGACGTCTTTCACATCTTTCAATAGATCGTTGTACTCCTTTTGAGTTTTAATGATTCTTGAGGTGCCTGAATGAATAGCTTCCCATATCAGATACCCATTATCTTCAGATCTAATAACGTAATCTTCAAAATGGTGCGTCCACACTTCGTAGTCCTGAGTATAGAGAATTGGAATCTTGGTTGTTGATCTTATGTTGTTAGAGATGTTAATAGGATTGGATTGAGAATCTTCCATGCTTGATCGTTTAACCTGTTATAAGATCAGACTTTATAATACGTAATATTAGGGCAAGATGAATAATTAATGAGATACATCAATTATGGAGTGACGGCTCAATAAATATCAATGAATGCGGAATAAACCCTAATCACTTCTTTCACAGAAGAGATGTGTATGCATTACACAGTTTCCTGCTCTGATACCAATTGATGAGTTGAATAACTCCTTGATCGTTTAGATCTTAAACAGGTTAATCACAATAATGAATCAAAATATGTCGAATGATCAATAGATTCAAGCCTCAGCAGAGCTCGACAAAGAACTTCCGATGTAGAGGCCTCTAGGGTTACAAACGATAAAAAGTATTTTCTGTGAATGATCGACTCAAAATCTTACGTACTAAGATGCATGCAAGCATCTATAAATACTAAACCCTAGAAAATAAATTACGGATGGACAGGCCCAATCCGGATACAAAATTGGACTTATGAACGAGCCCAAGACGCAACACATATCGGACCCAACATAAACTCTATACAAAATTTATGTGTTCTTGACACCCTATCTTCTTATAATGTAATACTAGGTAGGCCATGGATCCACGAGATGATAGCGGTGCCATTAACTTACCATTAATGTGTAAAAATACCTACTCCATGAGGAATAGTAAAGATTATGGGAGATCAATATGAATCCAAGAAATGTTATAAAACCTCTATGAAATCCACAACCAAACCTCAACAAGCATAGCAATTAAGACAGGGGGCACGACATGTTCTAGAAACGAAGGAGGAAGACATGAAGGAAGTTCCCCTAGATATCGAGGATCCTGAAGCTAAAGTCCTCATAGGATCCTCAATGCCTGAGAAAATTGAGCAAGATCTGTTGAACTTCCTAAGAACCAGAAGCAAGACATTCGCATGAAACACGAAGATATGATCGGTATAGACAAGAGTATTGTTACTCATAAACTTAACACTGATCCTTATTTCAGACCAATACACCAAAAGAGAAGGAAGTTTGCACCTGAAAGGAATCTAATCATCCAAGAAGAAGTAGAGAAGCTCATTAAGACAGGGATGATTAAGGAAATGAAGTTCCAAAGATGGCTAGTTAACGTGGTTGTCGTACAAAAGAAAAATGGAAAATGGAGAGTGTGTGTAGACTACATGGATCATAATAAGGTTTTTCCTAAGGGTCCTTTTCCTCTACCACACATTGACTCTATGATAGATGTGACGGCTGGCCACGAACTCTTAACCTTCATGGATGCTTCAGCGGGATTTCAACAAATCCAGATGGAGCCATCCGATCAGGAAGACACAACATTCATAACACCAATAGGTATAGATTGTTACAATGCAATGCCTTTTAGTCTAAAAAATACAGGTGCGGCATATCAAAGGTTGGTGAATTGGATGTTTAAAGACAAGTTGGGGAACACCATGGAAGTTTATATTGACGACATGGTAGTGAAATCAATGAAAGGTGAAGATCACCTCAGAGATCTTAAGGAATCATTTAACATCCTGGACGAATACAATATGAAGTTGAATCCACTCAAATGCCATTTTGGGATGAAGTCGGGCAAGTTCATTTGATATATGGTAACCAAGAGAGGAATAGAAGCAAGCCCAAAGCAGTTAAACCAATCATCAAGTTGAAATCCCCATCTTCAACAAAAGAAATCCAAAGGCTAACCGGAAGAGTAGCGGTGCTCAACAGGTTCATTTCATGATCTTGAGAAAGGTTCAAACCCTTCTATGGTATCTTGAAAAAGAACAAGAAATTTGAGTGGACAGGAGAACACGAGAAAGCCTTCCAGGAACTCAAAAAATATTTGAGCTCTGCACCACTACTAGTAAATCCTATAGATGGAGAACCACTTCCTCTCTAACTCTCAGTATCATCAAATGCAGTAAGTGTTGTTCTGGCCAAGCATCTTAATGGGGACCAACATTCTATGTACTATATAAGTAAAAGTCTCCTAGATCCTGAAACCAGGTACTTTCACCTCGAAAAATTAATTCATGCCTTAGTAACTGCTTCCACCAAATTAAGACATTTATTTTGAAAAACATACTATACATGTAAAAAATAATTATCCTATTAAAAATGTTATGAGAAAACCATAAATGTCAGGAAGGATGGCAAAATAGTCAGTGAAATTAAGCACGTTTGACATCAGATCTGAACCAAGATCCGCCATAAACTCACAAGCATTGGCAAACTTTGTGGTTGACTTAAGTAATCATCTACAAAACAATGTAGACATGGAAGCCAAGCAACTCCTAGAAAATGAACACTTGGGAAAATGGACACTATTCACAGATGGAGCTTCAAATCAAAAAGGAACTGGGCAAGGGATCATACTAAAATCACCACAGGGGGACATCCTACCACAGGCAGTCAGTTGTGAATTCAACACTACCAACAACGAAGCAGAATACGAAGCACTCATCATGGGATTGCAACTGGCTAAGGATCTTCAAATCAAGGATCTTCAAGTATTTCTTGATTCTCTATTACTAACCAATCGCTTCAATGGATCTTATGCAGTGAAAGGTGAAAGATTAACAATATGTCTGAAGATCCTCAAAAAATTGGCTTCTGAATTTGAAAACTTTAGCCAAACCCAAGTTCCTAGAGAATAAAACACAGAAGCAGACGCATTAGCCAACTTAGGATCCTCCCTTAGGATCCCACCAGAAACAAAGATTCTTATAACCCATAAAATAACTCCATCCATAGATACCCTCTCCGACAAATCCGATGATCCTGAACAACCAACAAACATAGAAACTATTCAAGATCCTGCCTCTCAGATACATCCTCAAAGGGACCCTAACGAAAAGGATCCTCAAAGAGATCCCTGATCATGGGCCCAACCCATTATGGAGTATCTCCAAAATTGCACGATCCCACCAATAGAAAAAAGTGAGAGAACATTCAGAACAAGTGTCTCAAGATTCGTGATAATCCAAGGTAAACTCTATAAAAAGTCTATGGCAGGTCCGTACCTTAGATTCCTAGAAGATCCCGAAGCTGTAGAAGTCTTGAAAGACGTACACGAAGGAGATTGTAATAATCACACTGGGGGCGTATCCTTATGCTCCAAGATACTAAGAACGGGATACTACTGGCCAACCATGAAGAGAGATTCTTTTCTACATTCTCAGAAGTGTGACGTTTGCCAAAGACATAACAACATCCTGCATCAACCGGCAGAACCTCTACATCTAATTCTCTCTCCATGGCCATTCATGAAATGGGGAATGGATATAGTGGGAAAATTACCAATAGCCCAGGAGGTAAAGTCTTCATGCTAGTAATGACTGATTATTTCTCAACGTGGATCGAAGCTGAGGCTTTCATTCAGGTAAGAGACAAAGAAATAGTCTCATTTATTAAACGCAATATCTTGACGAGGTTCGGGATCCCGGCTGAAATCATATGCGACAATGGATCCCAACTCATAAGCAAAAGGACAACAGACTTTTACACAAGTTGGGGAATTAAAATGATAAAATTGAATCATGTTCATCCCCAAGCTAATGGTCAAGCAGAATCCAACAATAAAATCATAGTAAACAACTTAAAGAAAATATTGGACAGGAAGAAGGGAAGATGGACAGAAGAGCTTCCTTTCGTCCTATGGGCAGATAGGACTACTTCCAAAGTAGCCACGAGTCAGACCCCCTACTCTTTGGTGTTTGGGACAGAAGCAATGATCCCTACTGAAGTAGTGATCCAACGGCAAGATACTTGTTGCAAGACCAAGAGAATAACAACATGATCCTAGCACGAGATCTTGACACTATTGACGAGCTTAGGGATCTTGCCAAAATATGCATTGTTGCTTGATGACACACAGTTTATATGAATAAGTCCAGTCCAATTTCATTGGCCGCATACTAATAACATCGGACTGGGGGACTTGATGATATATGGTCCACTAGAATGGCCTAGACTGCTCTGGAGCGCCAGCCTTGCCTGGTGCACTCTTTCCAGCCCTGTCTAGCGTTCCTTTGGCAGCCTTGCCTGGTGTTCCCTTTCTAGCCTTTCCTAGCACTCCCTTGCCAATCGTGCTGGGGAATCTCCTGTCGGCCCGACCTGACGCTCCCTTGCCTAGTGCCCCCTTGCTGGCCTTTCCTGGTGTGCGCCCGTCAGCCCTGCCCGACACCTCCGGGCGCCCTTGCCCAGCTCCTTGCTATTTGGGCCTGAATTGGGCTGGCCCAAGGCCTGACCTAATTTCCCACTATAAATAGAATATTACCTCCTCCTTAGAGGAGGACTCTCCCCCAAGTGGCTCAGCCGCCACAAGACCTCTCGCCATGGCTCAACCGCCACACTATACTCCGGCCGGGTGGCTCAGCCGCCACCCGCCGCCGTCAGCCACCATACAATATCCCTAGCACTGGCACCAAGATGCTTCTCTCTAGCTAAAGTGAACCATCTCAGATCTACCAGTTGATCTAACTTAATCGTCGAAGTTCGCTCCCGGGGTACAGTCCCTGGGGCGGCTCTAACGACTTTGCTCTGTGATGTCCAGATCTCCGTCGTTGCAGAAGATTAGAAGAATCGTTGGAGATCTATGTCACATCATTTGGCGCCATCCCGGATCCGCGCAAGTAGCAAAAGCCTCAGTTGGTTTCAAGCTCGTTTTTCTCTCATATCCGTTCAGATCTGTTGCATTTCGTATCAGGTTTGCTTAGATCTTTGCATTTATACTCGTCATTTGTTCAGATCTTCTTGTTTCTTGCCAAGATCTGTCCAAATTTGCTTCACAATCTTTCAGATCTGTAGACCCATTTTCGTTTTTGGTTCAGATCTATGGATCTACATGATTTTCTTCATTCAAACACTCCCCAAGCTTGCAAAAACTTTCTTAGATCCATTTTTGTTGACATTATGGGGCTTTGTCGAGCAATTTAGAAGGAAGGAAGTTTTGTGAGTTTTTACTCATATTTTTCAAGTTCATAAGATCATAAAAAAAAGGCTTGTGAGCACAGCTAGGACATTTGTACATTTAAAAAAAATCGAGTTCTTATCCCACCTTTGTTCATATTTTTTGATGTTTCCTTTAAAAGCTTAGAAAAGGAAAACGGAAATCTTCTTTGATCTGTTTCTTGCTCATATTCTGAGGTTTGTTCAGCAAGTGGGGAGGAAAGAAGTTTTTAAGAGTTTTTATCTCATTTTCGGTTCATATATTACCAAAAAATCGTTTTTAGTTATGATTTTTGTATGTAATACTATCCCTACAACAATTGTTGTACACCTATCTGTGTAACTTGTACATTTTACCAAACTCCTCAAGAAAAAAGAAAAAAAGAGAGAAAAGAGATTCTTTATGGGCTTTATCCCACATTCAGTTCGTATATACTCAAAAAATCCCTTTAGTTTATGATTTTCTGTATACAGATTTATTTAGAAGCTTGAGGAAAGAAATAAGTTTATATGAATTTTTTTATTTTCAGAAAACTCACTCTTCATTTGAGTATTTCTATATATTCTCAGCTCGAATCCTTCGTACTGAGATTCTTTTTCATTTTGAACATGTTTAAAAAGAATTGCTCAAATTTATTTTTATTTTTTTTGTTCAATAATGAGTCTATATGTACAAGTCTGCTTAAGTTGTGCTATGATCATTGTACATTCAAAAGCACTGATGAAAGTTACATTTCACATCAGTTTACCATTTTAGTTAATGGTTTTCATAAAAAAAAGGATGCATATAAAAAAGTAAGTGTATATTCACAATAGAAAATCTTTACAGCTCTCATTTCCACCAAATATTACAAGAATCGTAATTCATGTCGCCATCAAAAAAAAGGAGGGGAGGGGGAAATGGCGTGTCCACTGTACACCAAAGAAAAAAGTCATGACAAGAAAAGCAAGTAGTCAAACATCACATCTATATAGCGCATACACCTAAAATATCAAAAGTATGCGCCGTACGAATTTTTAGAAAACTCGCAGGAAAAAAGTCAGGTTGCCCCACATCCCAAATATGAACTAACGAGAAAGAGCATCTATGGGCCCCCAAGGTCAAAAGTTGGCAGAAAAGTCAAAACGTGGCCCCACCTGGTCACATCCTTCTCGGAGCTTCACGTATTCACATCTACTTTCTTCATGTTTCACCAGCCTGCAATAATCCTCCGAGCACCAGCAATGGCTTTCGAATTCGATGAGTAGAACCCGATCACCACTATCGGTCATCTTCGGCCAACTGATAGTAGCACCAAAAGTGAATTGTGCCCTCTATTTTCTTGAATCCTTGTCACCGGTTTAAACTGCAACACCAGTAACTACATCTACAGTCAACAATTTTTGGCGGAGATGTAACATCCAAATTTCCAGGTATTATATTTTAATCATTTATTTTGAGATTAAGAGAGGGACTCGACGAGTTGACACCTAGACTCGTTGAGTAGGATCGCAATTTGATGACTAGATTAATGAATGGACTCGACGAGTCGGTAGGGCGACTCGACGAGTCCGCGCTGTGGGCAGAAACCCTAAATCCTTGGGCCTAAGCCCTATTTAAAGGTCTTTATGGCCTTCATTTGCGGCCACACACCCTTGAGAAACCCTAAATTAACCAGAGAGTGCAATGAGTGAAGGAAGGAACTAATTTCATCACCTTTTAGTGCGTTCTTGTGAGAATTAGCGAAGGGATTCAACCTATGTTAGTTGAGGAGCTCAGAACTACCATTTCTTCTTCAAAAGGGTGTTGTTGAGGTACGAATCCATGTCTATTTTCGTGTATTTGGTAGATCTCTTGAATCTAGGGTTTCTTTACCTTTTTTTAGTTGGAATGTGGAGTATGAGAAGTCCCATTGTGGAATAAACTTCAGATCTGGACCTTGAGAGGTCCAGAGAGTCCCAAATACCAAGCTTTATGTTGTTACATGAAAACATTGAGCCTAGGACTTCATTTTTAGAGCTATTTCTTCAAAGAGGGGCATATATGCGATGCATGAACGTAAAGTTCAGACCTTTTACGTAATTACTGAGCACGGGGAAGTCAGATCTATAGGTTAAAGAAATAGATTTGACCTCATAAGGTCATTTGAGTGTTGTCATGGAAGCAACTCGCCGAGTTCATAAGTGGACTCAATGAGTCGATTCGGGGTTGCCCCGCGATTCATGACAACAGTAACCCAGCGAGTAAAGGGATAACTCGACGAGCCATGTGAGGTTAGAAGGATTCAGAGGACCCATAGGGACTCGCTGAGTCGCCCATGTGCACTCGACGAGTCGGGTCAAAGTTTGACCGTTGACTTCAGTTGACCTTAGGGTTTTGGTCAAGCTAATTCAAGAGAGTTACGGGAGGGGTAGAATAGCCTTCTACCCAATCTTTAGAAATAAGACTATGAGAGGGTATTGATCAGGAATGTTATTTCGATGATAGGAGGAGGTTAGGTCGGGACGTCGAGCACGAGAGTTTATATGACTGCATACGAGGTGAGTCTTCTCACTATACATTACCTAGAGTGGTATCCATGTGTAGACCGGAGGGTCTTGTGTGTTATGTGTATGTTTGAGATTTTGTATTGTGATATGTATGCTATGTGTTGTATATACCAAACCGAAGGGTCCAACGATATAGACCGGACCGGAGGGTCCAACGAGTTACGGGACTGGAGGGTCCTGCTGAGACACATCGACCGGAGGGTCGTACCGAGATATAGCCTCAAGTGTCGTATGTGTTGTATGTGGTATTTTGGGGAACTCACTAAGCATTTATGCTTACCGTGATGTGTGTGATGTGTTTCAGGTACCAGTGAGGATCGCGGAAAGGCGCCGGCAAGATCCGTACACACTTGCGAAGTTTTTATGTATTGAGATCTTGGTATTTGTGTTATGGAGTTGTCATGTGATACATTGAGATTTGATAATATTATAAATGAAAGTATGTTCTTAAAGTGAAAAATTGTTTGAAAATTTACGTCGTTACAGGAGAAGCACCAATGCACCACCACCGGTATCGATCGATTGAACCCAGCTTCTCGGTTCGCCGCCATTAATCAGAACTGGAGCGGAAAATACTGCATCTCATTCACCGTTCACCGCTACTTCCTCTGATGAATCAATCTACTAACATCTGCAACGATCACAATTCCAATTCTTGCTGCTACCAACTAGGGTTAAGGTCGTTCAGCCTGGTGTAAACCTCCAACTCCGGGGAAGGAGCCCACCGGCAGCAAAGCAGCGACGACGGCAAAGTTTAGGTAAGCTCTCAAACCCTTATTCTTTTCCAATTTGTCACATATAGCCCTTAAAATAAATAATGAAGCAAATGAGTACGGTGGGCATACTAAAGAGTAAGCTGCGCGTACTCATGCGCCTTATTTGGACGCGGACTCGATGGAGTACGTCGGGCGTACATTGGGCTACGCTGGGCGTAATCGGCCTAGACTCAAAACCCTAATTAATTGTTGTGCACTATAAAATGGATGCTATAGTCTTATCCTCAGCCTCCATTGTCACAGAGAGAAACCCTAAGAGAGTGTTCCTATGTCCTAAAGCTTGTGAGTGTGTGATTTGAGCTATTTTTCTTTTGTGTGTTAGAGAAGAAGAAGGGGAAGTGCTTGTGGAGATCAAGGCTTGGAATCAGGACTTGGATTTGAGATCTACAGAGAAAGGAGTTCCACTTAGAGGTAAAAAGATCAAAACTTTCCCTTGATAGTTGATTTGGTGTTCATGAGCCATTTCTAGGGTTTAAGTCCCAAAGGTGGAGACTTTATGAGCAAAAAGGGTTCCAAGGACCTAGATCTGTCCCATTTCAGTATTTTGAGGGTAGTTGATCCATAAAAAGCCTATCTTGGTCGTTACTTTGGAGTCATGCTAGAAGTAGAAACCCAAATGTGTTGTTTATGGAATGGTTTGGGGGTTGGTGACTCTTTCAGCCACGCAAAGGCTTAAAGTCACCAACTTTATGCATTAAGAGGCTTAGAAGTGGTCAGATCTATGAGTTGGACATGTGGCTTAACCGATTAAAACCAGAATGAAAAGGAAGAGAAAGTTGGGAATTACGATGGGCGTACTCCCAGTACGCGCGGCGTAAGGGGCCACATACCCCGATTTTTTGAAGCCACCAGGTACGCTCAGCGTACAGATCTGTTATGCGCCGCATACCCCAGAAGGTTGACTTTTGTTGACTTTTAGGGTTTAAGTCAAAGTTTGGACCTTTGGGCCATTGGAGGGGTAAAATGGTCTTTTACCCTCTTGAGAGATCTTAGGAAGAGATTTATGCTGATTTTGAAAGTTGTACTGAATAGACAAACCACCTTATATCATTAGGAGGAGTTTAGAGCAGAACTCCCGAGTTCGAGATTTATCGAGATATCTGAGGTGAGTCTTCTCACTATACTGTACCTGGAAAGGTACATATGTGTGACCAGAAGGTCTTGTATGCTATAAGATGTATGTATTGTATGCTATGCATTGCATGTTCTGTATGCGTTATGTATGTGATATGTATGCTATGTATGATATGGGCCTGAAGGCAATAGGATGGGACCGGAAGGTCGATACGGGTAGGACCGGAAGGTCTACTGGGACTGGGACGGAAGTCCCCTGAGACACATGGACCGGAAGGTCGTGTAGAGTATGGCCTGGAAAGGCATATGTGTGTAAGTGGTATATTGGGGAACTCACTAAGCTTTTATCCTTACAGTGTTATGTGTAATGTGTTTCAGGTACTAGTGACGATCGCGGGAAGGCACCGGCTTCACTCGTACACACACCGATGGATTTGGATATGTTTTGATCTTGGGATTCGATACATTTGTTATGACGATATTGATACATTGGATTTATGTTTTTTGTATGGATGAAAATACATTTTTAGAAATGAAAAATTGTTTTGAAAATTACGTTGTTACAGATCTATTCCACACAATGCTCTCCCGCATGTTATCCCCATGATCGCTAGCTACTAAGCCCGAACTATGCTCTAAGTCGCGCAACATAAGTCGCGTATCATCGTGCATCATAAGTTTATGTCATACTTAGCACTACATTTGGTGTCTCTTCTCTTATAATAAGCATGGTTTTCTTATGCTCAGACGATCAATAAGGCGTTTCATACATTACATCTTATTATAGAAAGGTTACTCTTCAAGAAGAACGCTATCTACAGCAACACTATCACTTATAATCCATCAGCATCTTGTTGTCTGGCTCTTAGCAACAATCTGGTTGTCTATTATCATAGAAAACAACCTTGTTGTGTATTCTTATAACAACCTTTCTACGTGTACCATAGTCTGATACGGCTACCTACGCTACCCACATCAGACTGGGGGGAATCCAGCTAGGAATAGCTCGAGCAAGAAACACCTTCAGAATGGTTATCAATGCTTATGCAAAACAGACTATGAAGATGATTATCAATGACATCCCTCTAAGATGATAGAAATGTTGCGACATCAGTGTCGCGTAACACTCTTTAGCAGCCTCGCTCTACCAGCAATAGTTATGTTGCATTTCACCGACTGGGTCGCACCCCTTTCAGTGAAGGAGTATCAAGTCAGCTCAAGCTGCATAAGCAATGTTTGGCTCATCGCACAACCCCACGGATCTTGTCAGCGAGGTTCAGTCGTTCTCTCTATTATTTAATGTATTAGTGCTTTGTCTAGTCCGATCTGATTATGAGCAATTCAATCACTTCATACTAGGGGGACTTGATGACACACAGTTTATATGACTAAGTCTAGTCCAATGTCATTGGCTGCATACCAATAACATCGGACTGGGGGGACTTGATGATATATGGTCCATTAGCATTGCCTAGACTGCTCTGGAGTGCCATCCTGGCCTGGCACGCTCTTGCCATCCCTGCCTGGCGTTCCCTTGCCAGCCTTGCATAGTGTTCCCTTGCCAGCCTTACCTGGCACTCCCTTGTCAATCGTGTTGGGGACTCTCCTGTCGGCCCGGCCTGATGCTCCCTTGCCTAGTTCCCCCTTGCCGGCCTTTCCTGGTGTGCGCCCGCCAGCCTTGCTCGGTGCCTCCGGGCGGCCGTGCCCAGCGCCTTGCTAGTTGGGCCTGAATTGGGTTGGCCTAAGGCCTGACCTAATTCCCCTTGACCTAATTGCCTACTATAAATATAATAGTGCCTCCTCCTTAAAGGAGGACTCTCCCCCAAGTGGCTTAGCTACCACTAGACCTCTCCTAATGGCTTAGTTGCCACACTATACTTCGGCCGGGTGGCTCAGCTGCCACCCGCCGCCGTCAGCCACCATACACTATCCCCAGCACCAGCACCAAGATGGCTCTCTCTAGCTAAAGAGAACCATCTCAAATCTACCAGCTATTCTAACTTGATCGTCGGAGTCTGCTCCCGGGGCACATTTCCTGGGGCGGCTCTAACGACTTTGCTCTGTGATGTCCAAATCTCCGTCGTAGTAGAAGATCAGAAGAATCATTGGAGATCTATGTCACATCACTGCTAATCAACAGAGAATCACCAAGGCTTACAATAAAAACATAAAGGTCGGAAGGTTTCAAATAGGAGACTTGGTATTGAGGAAAACATTCCAAAACACACGGGATCCCAACACATGTAAATTAGCTCCCAAATGGGAAGGATCATATCTTATAGATGTTGAAGTAGGGAAAGGAGCATATTGGCTAGCAACACTCGAAGGAGATGTTCTACCAAGATCCTGGAATGCTAGAAACCTCAAAGCATACTACATGTAAGTAGGGTCAGTAGATCCTCAACGAAACTAAGGTACACATGTCCCTTACCTCAAACTTTTCTTCATTACTTTCTCTTCGATTACATTACTAACTTAAGCATCGGAGGGGCGTTAGCTAGACTAACGCCCACCCCTAGCTAACATTTGTTATGTAGAACAATGTACGACTAGGAGTTTTCACAAGCAATGACCCTCGGGGTTGAAGATCTTGAA
Organism: Lactuca serriola; assembly: GCF_051521515.1. Classification (NCBI taxonomy): domain Eukaryota; kingdom Viridiplantae; phylum Streptophyta; class Magnoliopsida; order Asterales; family Asteraceae; genus Lactuca; species Lactuca serriola. The sequence continues at coordinate 142,608,042 of NC_136408.1, read as the reverse complement.
ATCCAAGGATCCTTTGGATCTTAAAATACAGTGATCCTCGAAAATAAAGATCCTGAAACGTAAGGATCCTAACACACGAAGATCTCAACGTCTTAACACTTAAGAAACTCCACTATATCAACATTGTAGTCTTTAAACTATCATGTACATAAGCTAGAGACTAATCATCTCTCCTACGCTTTAGGGTACTTAATCCCCTCTAAGGTTTAAAGAGCTAATTACCTCTTTCACACGAACTAAGGTTTATACACCTCGCTTGGACGCACGATATCTAACTGTGGGATATGGATTGGGGGATCATTTCACGATGCAATGGCTTGGCAACCCTCTTAGACTTGAACATAAGTTAAGATCCTTAAGGTTTATAACATTTTCATGTTATCCAAAAATTGGGATCCTACCCCAGTGATTACTTAAGGTTTATAACATTTTCATGTTATCAAAAATTAGGATCTTTCCCCAAAAACTAAATAAGGTCTATAACATCTTCATGTTATCGCACATTAGGAATTTACCCCTGAGACTACACTCGAATCATAACATTTTCATGTTATCATAAGTCGGGATCCTCCCCCGTATATAACGTTAACATGTTATCTATTGAATCCATGGTGCTAACATGAGAGTTTTGTCAAATTTTGTGACCTAAATAGGTTACCTTAAGAAGGGATTTTCCCCGATAAGATCCCCGTCATTAAGGACCTTAGTTCTTATGGATCTTCATTATTAAGGATCCTTGTCGATCCTCATTAATGAAGAACTTCATTTGCCTGAAATCAAAAGAATGACTGAGTTCTTTCCAAAGTAAAAGATTAAAAGACTTATGGAAAACTCAAAGAAAATCAGGTTCCATCCTTCCTTGTTCTTGACTTTGAATAAGATTAAGGATCCTAAACTTGTCAAGATCCTAAACCAATTGCTAATTTAAACTAGCATCTCTAAAAAAGTTTTAAAACACTTAGATTTACCAAAACTAGTTCTTCAACAAATTCTTTTATGCTTGTTTGAAAATATTACGGATTGCAAGTCAAACTTTAACCTTTTAGAGAAACTTTTTAATCATTTGATGAAATCGGTTCTTTTTATTTGTTTGACTTTATTTTTAAAAATATTGAGAATCAAAAGGATCCTCATGTCATAACAATTACGAAGAAAGGTTGAAAGGAAGGAGACACGAAAGAAAAATTAATTATTATAATGAAAAGGCCTACAACCTTACAAGAGTCATGTGTACACATCAAAAGACTATACTGCCCTAATCACCTAAAAGTCCTAGACCTTAACTTGGTCATCATCGACCTTCTTCTTCTCCTCCTCCTCTTCCTCCCCACCTAGTTGCACTACTGGATCTTCGGCAGTGGTGGCAGGCTTGCCAGTTAATTTGGCTAATGCCTCGCGCCATCCTACTATGTCCTAGGATCCTGAATGCTCAAGAGCCTCCACCAGCTTGATCTTAGCCTCCAGGATGACCATAGCAGCGCTCGCCTTCGCATCAGCTATCACCTCCTCGAGATCCGCAAGATGCTCCTCCTCTTTCTTGGCCTTCTGCTTGCTCATCAGATCCACCCTCCGAAGAAGATCTTTATTGGTAGCTGTCACAACTAGAAATTTTTGTGCCTTGTAACTACAACACTTAAGCCAAATTATGAATCAAAGACATGAGAGCATGTATGATGCATACTCTATAACAACATAAATTCAATCAAACACCTCATACAAGTATTTCAAGTAGTCAATAAGCAATTGGAAACCCTAGAAGTTGTTTAAGTCCATTTTGGACTAGGACTTCCTTATTGGGCCTAATGGACCAATAAGCTTCCAGTTTGACCATGTTGGGCTTAGAACTCTTAAATGGGCTCTAATTGGACCCACTTCCATTTATTTCAATATTTTGGGCCATATTGGGCCTAGAATGAAATAAATTAATTAAATGAACCATATTGGGCCATAATTAACCTAATTTAGCCCCAATAGGTCATAAAAATCCCATTTATATTTATTTGGACCAACCATCACTTAACATAACCATGAAAAAAAAGGCTTAAGCATACAAGGCCCAAAACCCTCTTCTCTTTCCCCTAATTCTCGGCCCAAGCCCAAAAGGAAAAGAGGAAGTTGACTTCTTGCATGACACCTCATCTTTATATGGAAGATATCTAGGTTTTACACTTCAAACATCCATGCCATCTCATGTTTTCATGAAAATCACTTCAAAACCTCTCTTCTCTCCTCTCTATCTTGCTCTCAGCCGAATCCAAGCACACACACACACACATTTCACTCACAATTCTCTCAAGAAACTCTCTCATTTCTTCTCCATAATTTCGAGATCTAAGAGGTGTTCAAGAGATTTCTTCCATAAAAATCATCATCTAAGGTAAGATATTGCTTAGATCCATAAGCTAGCTATTTCATTCCATTTAAGAATCATCTCTTAATTCATTCAAACTTATGATTTAGCACCTTAGAAGCATCCAAGTTCGAGATCTTCCAAGAAAGGTTGCTAGGGTCGAATTCTTCTCATTTTTCTGTCCAAAACCGAAACCACACCCAAGGTGAGTTTCATACCCCCCTTTCTTTCAGTTTTTTATGAGTTTTTATGGGGGAGAATACAAGCAAATGTGTAGATCTATGAGTAAATGTATGCTATGTGTGATTTTATGCATGTTTGTGTGTAATCTCATGTGTTGTGATGAATATGTTATCCAAAAAGTATCTAAAAACCGAGATCTAAAACATGAGGAGTGAAATAAACATAACTTAAACCATTTTACACTAATCAAGTCAAGAAAAATAGTTCATTTGGTTAGGATGAACATATTTGGACATAAAACCCATTTTTGGGCTTAAATTGTCAAAAATACAAAACTAAGGGCCCAAAATGACAAATTATAATTTCTGGAGGTTAAAAAGGGTCCAAACAGTTTCTATAACAATTTTTCTGAACATCAACATTTTTGAGGGGCTTAAAATGTAAATTTTGAGCTTAATGGGCTAAAATGGGCTTTTCGGCCCAATAAGCTTCAATTTGCGAGATTTTTAAATTTGAGGGGCTGGAAATGCAACTTTCTGTAAAACAGGGGATTTCAAGTGTATTAAAACCATTTCAAAGGTCAAAAATGTTTTTCAACTTCAAAAGGGATCAAAAATGCAAAAAAATTTCCATTTCGGGCCAAAAGTGTAAAAAGTTGCGAAAATGGGGGTTCCAACCGAGAAAACTTCATTTTGGAAGGACCTAAGCTGTTTACAAAGTAAATTTGGGCTGAAAATGTCTTTTCAATAAGTTATGATACTAAAGTGTCAAGAAAAATGGTTTAAGGACTAAAATGGAAATTCTTTTATATAAAGGACTAAAAGTGCAAATTTTATCCAAGAAGGGTTGTGAAAAGGTAAAATCTTACTTTAAACAAATAAATCCCTTAAGACAAAATACGACATCCACGACTACCGGCGAAACGTACACTTTCAACACCAATATCGTTACCAAACGAATTGATTCGGTCTCGAATCAATAACAAAACAAAAATCAATAAACAATAGTATTCAATAAACACGCGAAATCTACGAGGAGTCAATATTCAATCTTTGGGCTTGAAAGTTTCAAATCGTGCTTGTTGGGCCTTTCTAGCCCAATAACATGATCTTTAGGCCCGAAGGGAACGCGCTTACATGTTAATGGGCCTTCTATGACCTAATTCCATGTAAAAGGACTTTCAATAGCTCTAATGTGATGTTGGGCCCCAAGGGCCCATTAGTACTGCTAGCAAAGTCGAGAAGTCAAATGCGAGTCGGGCCAAGCGCCTTTCGCATTCCCGATAGCCTTGAATGACTTATGGAAATAAAGGAGGCTTCTTACCCTCCTTTCTCCTCGGTTGTAGGGCTATGAGAAAACGAGTAAGCAGATTCGTGAAGTTAAACAAGAGAAGTCAGGGTGGTTGGATTATGTGAGTAGTATGGACGCGCCTCAAGGATCGTTCATAATTTGTAGTTATAAACTAGTCATTTTCAATAATGCGTGATTGTAACAACTCACAACCCTTAATTAATCCAATGTCACCTGGGTAATCAAAAACAATCGTCGTATCGGTATAACAATAAACAAGTCATGTAATTTATGCATTGGGAAAACATCGGGTTTTCCCGGGGAGTTCAACATTTTAACCGATGTGATGTATACAAAGTTCAACAATTATTCATGTTTTCAAAATCGACAATCATATTTACGGATCTTCACACTTTTTATAAACAATACTCTTTTCAGAAAATATCGGATTTTCTGGGTTTTCAAACTTCACAAAAATCATTTTCCATAACATTACTTATGAACTCACCAACATTTTTATGTTGACCGTTTTCAAAATAACTTGTATTCTCAGGTAACAGGTAAACCGAGGAATAAGTACCAAGTGATGTCATGGTGTTTTGCTTAGATTAATAATCAAACGGATTATGTTATGGAATTGTAATGTTTAAAACAATGTATCAAATGTAAACAATGTCAGTTATAATATTTCAATGCATGGTGATGAATGATGTTATGATTCATGTATAATCATTGTGATGGTATTCAATTAAGTCACAATAGCCCTCGGACGTTTCCGCCGTCTTGTTCGGGGGTATGACAGGTTGGTATCAGAGCACTGTATATAGTGAACTAGCATATCTAACCACACATTGATATGCAACTATAAACCAAAAGAGGGACTAACACAACTTTGAACAAAACAAGTAAAACATAACAATAAAAACACCCTTACTTGTATTAGGAACAAGAACATAATACCGAACCAAACAACATAATGCTAGTATCTCGGTTAAGCCAGAACTGTTCTAGTCATATCAAGGAGTGGATGTAGCCTGATCAACTACATTCCCTCCAACGTATAACTATCACACGTCCTGATGAGATCGTGATAGCTAGGGAACCTAAAAACATACCCCTTTATCACCAAGAAGAGAACATCCGTTTAGTTTATACAATAGTTGTAGCGTCCTAGGAATAATGTTAGCATATTTACACACTCTCGCACACAGCATGGCTGGTTTCCATCACCCTGGAGATCCTTACTTCCCTAACCAAGGAAATAACGGATGGTTAGACGAAGAGCCTGAGGAAGACCCCGAGGAGGACTCTGATGGGGAACCAGAGGCAGAAGGCGAGGGTGAGCCTGTCGAGCCAGAAGAAGAACAAGAGGAGGAAGAAGATGAGGGAAGCTTTGAGGAGGAACCCGGCGACAATGAAGGGGGTGATTCGGATGCGGAGTCTGAAGTCATCAACCCCCCTTACCCGATTAGGGTGCTCGCTTACCGGGTGGGCCCCACCGGTCCTACATCCCCCTGGGGTATTGATCTTTGGAGGTTGAGCAGACAGCAGGGACAGCGACCCCCGTTCGGCATGTCACGCAAGTTCTTTGACCTGAGGGACGGAGGACCGGCCGATCGAGCCCTTCCGGTCATGGTGAGACGGTTACGGAACACCGGCGACCTCGCTCAGAGCACCGCCGACCAGGTACGCCAGATGTGGACTAGGGTCGAGCGTGCAGAGCAGGAGACACGAGACGTTATTCGAGAGTTCCATATGAGGCAGGTGAGGTGGGAGTCTCGACTCCAGGACGCAGAACGACAGGTGGCTCATCTTCAGGGAGAATCCACTTCCTCAGCACCACTCCCGGGCACAGCTCACCGCGATTAGGGATGGGCTTATCTTACTAGGTCATTAGGATCTATGCTATGTACCCCGACTCTATGTTTAAGTGACTACACTACTCATAGAGTCATTATGTTGTCGAACTAATATCACTTATGTATGCTCTTTCGAAAAAAAATCATGTATCAAATGCGGATAATATTAGTAAACTTTTATGTGTTTTACTATGATGTTGTAATTTGCTATGTGTATGAATCCATGATTGTGTGCCAAATTGTGAAAGTACCTAAGTTAGTGCCACACACCTAGCTCATAGGATCACGCTCTCACAAAAAGCACAGATACTCAACATCTTTCTGTTCCTTGGCAGAAAGATGCCTCGACGACCCACTCGCGGAAACCCTGGACCAACCCCACCCGAAGTTGACTCAACTGCATTCCAGGCAGCTGTATCTGCTGCGGTCACCGCAGCAATGGCACAAATTCCCCAAGGGAACAATGGAGGAGTCAACAGACAAGGGGCTGAAAGTTCGAACAACGGAATGAATCAAGGACCCACCAAAACATGTTCCTACAAAGACTTCACAAACGCCAAACCACGAACCTTTAACGGCACTGGAGGAATGATCACCCTGAAACGATGGATCGAGAAGGTGGAATCGGTGTTCGAGATATGCGATTGCCCTGAAGAGATGAAGGTGAAGTTTGCTGCATGCACTTTCGTTGACCAAGCGCTCACTTGGTGGAACGGACACGTGGAAGCCATGACACTCCCCGTAGCCAATTCCATGCCATGGGCAGAAATGAAAGAAATGCTGATGGCCGAATAGTGCCCTCGTAGTGAAATTCAGAAAATGGAACAAGAGCTGTGGAATCTCACTGTCCGGAATGCTGATATAGATGCCTACATATCAAGGTTTAGCGAACTGTCTTTGTTATGCCCTGGCATGATCACCTCAGAAGGAAAGAAGATCGAGCGATTCATCTGGGGACTAACCTCCCCGATCCAAGGAAACATGATAGCTGCAAATCCCGAAACTTTCGACAGTGCTAAGAGATTGGCCAAGAAGCTGTATAACCACAACAACAAGAAGGGTGAGAAGCCAGCGGAGACTAAAGCTAAAAAGGAAAATGATAGCAAGAAGGGGAAGAACAACAAGAGAAAGGGGCGTCAAGGCTCCGAATCTTCCAACAAGCAGCAAACAGTGGCGGTTAATGCTGCAACCGTGCAAGTTCTGCCCACACCACATGCTCTAGCCTCAGCTACTCCAAGTGCTCCTAGACCTTATTCCGGTAATCTTCCCAAGTGCAACAAGTGTGGTCTCCATCACAATCGAGAATGCAGGGAGATGCAGTGCACCAGTTGCAATCGGAAGGGGCACACGGCAAGGTACTGCAGGACTTACCCTCCTCAAAATCAACAACAGGGAAGCAACAATAACAACAACAACAACCGCAACAACAACATCACCAACACCGGCGGCAACAATGCAGGACCTAGCCACACCTGCTATGGATGTGGAAGGACTAGGCATTTCCGTCGAAATTGCCCTAACAACAACAATCCCGGAAATAGAGGAATTGGAAGGGTGCTGACCATGGGTCAGGGGGAGGCGATTCAGGATCCCGCTGTTGTTACCGGTACGTTTCCCCTAAACCACACTTATGCATGCATCCTATTTGACACCGGAGCAGAGCGAAGTTTTGTGAGCAATAAGTTTAAACATTTGTTAAAACAACAACCCTAGAAGCTCAATGAAACCATTACAGTGGAAATGGCCAATGGGAAAACCGAATCCACAGGGGAAATCTACATCGGATGTACCCTAACCCTAAATCAACACGTCTTTCGAATAGACTTAATGCCTGTTTCCACTAGGAGTTTCAATGTGATTATTGGCATGGACTGGTTAAGCCCCCACCATGCTGAAATTATGTGTCACGAGAAAGTCGTTCGCCTTCACCTTCCCAATCACGAAACCCTAGTTATTTACGGAGACAAACCTAGCACGAACCTTCGCCTCATCTCGTGCGTCCAGGCACAAAAGCATCTGCTAAAGAACGATTTGACGTTCCTGGCTCACATAGTGGATAAAACCAAGGGAAGATTAGCATTCAAGACATTCCAGTAGCACGCGAATTCCCAGACATATTTCCTGAGGATCTTCCTGGAGTACCCCCAGAGAGACAAGTTGAGTTCCGAATTCATCTCGTTCCAGGAGCGACTCCTCTCACTAAAACGCCTTACCGACTAGCTCCTCCTGAAATGCAGGAATTGTCCAGCCAACTCAGCGAACTCCTGGGCAAGGGATTCATCCGACCCAGCTACTCGCCATGGGGAGCACCAGTCCTCTTTGTCAAAAAGAAGGACAGATCTTTTAGAATGTGCATCGATTACAGGGAGCTAAGCAAACTCACTGTCAAAAATCGCTATCCACTCCCACGAATCGACGATCTATTTGACCAACTCCAAGGAGCTAGTTACTTCTCTAAGATAGATCTACGGTCCGGGTACCATCAACTAAAGGTCCGGGAATAGGATATTCCCAAAACCGCTTTCCGAACTCGTTACGGACATTATGAATTTGTCGTAATGCCCTTCGGTCTAACGAATGCCCCGGCCGCATTTATGGACCTGATGAACCGAATCTGTCGACGATTCCTCGACAACTTTGTTATCGTTTTCATTGACGACATTCTAGTCTATTCCCGAAGTGAAGAAGAGCATGGACAACATCTCCGACAAATCCTGGAAACCCTGCGAACGGAGAAGCTATACGCAAAACTATCTAGGTGTGAGTTCTGGCTCCGTAGCATGAACTTCCTAGGTCATGTTGTTAGTCGGGAAGGAATACATGTGGATCCTTCTAAGGTCAAAGCCGTTGAAGGATGGGTAGTCCCGACGACACCCACAGAAATTCGCCAGTTCTTAGGCCTAGCAGGCTACTATAGGAGGTTCATTCAAAACTTCTCTAAGATCTCCAAGCCACTTACCTCGCTTACGCAAAAGGGCGTACCATTCAAATGGACGGACAAACAAGAAGTTGCGTTCTGAACTCTGAAGCAAGCACTCTGCAGTGCCCCGGTACTATCTCTACCAGAGGGAACGGAAGATTTTGTGGTCTACTGTGACGCGTCAAATCAGGGTTTAGGTTGTGTTCTCATGCAGCGTGGAAGAGTGATAGCTTACGCATCCCGCCAACTAAAGACACACGAAGTGAATTATACAACCCATGATCTCGAATTGGGAGCAGTGGTCTTTGTTCTGAAGATTTGGAGGCATTACCTTTATGGTACGAAGTGCACCATCTTCACGGACCACAAAAGTCTCCAGCACATCTTGAATCAGAAAGAGCTGAATATGAGGCAACGAAGATGGGTTGAACTATTAAACGATTACGAGTGTGAAATCAAGTACCACCCAGGCAAGGCCAACGTGGTAGCTGATGCATTGAGTCGGAAGGAGTACTCTAATCGTCCTGTGAAAACTCTCTCAATAACCATCCAATCGCACCTAACCGCTCAGATCGGGGTAGCCCAGTCAGATGCCATGAAGACAGAAAACAGAGCAAGCGAAGCATTATGCGGGATGGAGAAGAATCTAGAGGTAAAGGAGAACAAAGTATACTATTTCATGAACCGTATTTGGGTCCCTAAACTTGGAGGATTTAGGGAGGTAGTCATGAATGAAGCTCACAAGACGCAATACTCCATCCATCCAGGTTTGGACAAAATGTACTTGGATATTAAACAAAAATATTCGTGGCCTAACATGAAGGCAGAAATTGCCACATATGTCAGCAAGTGCCTTACTTGCGCCAAAGTAATGGTGGAATACCAGAAGCCCTCGAGGTTATTACAGCAACCAGTAATCCCCGAGTGGAAATGGGAAGGGATTTCCATGGACTTTGTGACCAAGCTACCCAAGACGTCGGACGGATTAGACACTATATGGGTAATAGTTGACCGACTAACGAAATCCGCCCATTTCCTGCCAATAAAAGAATCCTACAAGATGGAGAGACTGACACGAATATACATCCGAGAAATCGTGAGGCTTCACGGAGTACCAGTGTCTATCATCTCAGATAGAGACAGTAGATTCACTTCACGTTTTTGGCAATCACTTCATAAGGCACTTGGAACCCATCTCGACATGAGCACCGCTTATCACCCATAAACGGACGGTCAAAGCGAACGAACCATCCAGACGCTCGAAGACATGCTTCGCGCATGTGTGATAGACTTTGGGAAGTCTTGGGATACCCACTTACCCTTATTTGAATTCTCGTATAACAATAGTTACCATTCGAGTATCAAAGTCGCTCCTTTCGAAGCGCTATATGGACGTAAGTGTAGATCACTGTGGTGTTGGGCTGAGGTGGGCGACACCCAGCTAGCAAAGGAACTAGCATCGGACAAGGCGTTAACGGGACCGGAAATCATACGTGAAACAACAGAAAAGATAGTTCAAATCAGAGCTCGACTACAAGCCTAGCGCGACCGACAAAAGAGCTACGCCGATAAACGGCAAAAGCCCTTAGAGTTTCAAGTCGGGGATCGAGTGTTGTTAAAAGTTTCACCTTGGAAAGGGGTCATTCGTTTCGGAAAATGGGGAAAACTGAACCCACAATACATTGGACCTTTCGAGATCGTTGCCCGAATAGATCCAGTGGCGTACAAACTGCAGCTACCCGCTGAGCTAAGAAGTGTACACCCCGTGTTCCATGTTTCCAATATAAAGAAGTGCCTATCAGACGAAACTCTCGTCATTCCCCTTGACGAAATTGAAATCAACGAGAATCTCATGTTCGTTGAAGAACCAGTCGAAATCATGGACGGGGAGGTGAAGCGTACTAAACAAAGTCGCATCCCGCTCGCGAAAGTACAGTGGAACGCGAAGGCTGGGCCAGAATTCACGTGGGAACGCGAAGACCAAATGAAGCAAAAGTATGTCATCTATTCTAGCATTCTCAAATCTAGCTTTCAAAAGAATTTCGGGACGAAATTCCCTCTAACGGGGGGATGATGTCACAACTAGAAATTTTTGTGCCTTGTAACTACAACACTTAAGCCAAATTATGAATCAAAGACATGAGAGCATGTATGATGCATACTCTATAACAACATAATTTCAATCAAACACCTCATACAAGTATTTCAAGTAGTCAATAAGCAATTGGAAACCCTAGAAGTTCTTGTTTAAGTCCATTTTGGACTAGGACTTCCTTATTGGCCCCAATGGACCAATAAGCTTCCAATTTGACCATCTTGGGCTTAGAACTCTTAAATGGGCTCTAATTGGACCCACTTCCATTTATTTCAATATTTTGGGCCATATTGGGCCTAGAATGAAATAAATTAATTAAATGAACCATATTGGGCCATAATTAACCTAATTTAGCCCCAATAGGTCATAAAAATCCCATTTATATTTATTTGGACCAAACATCACTTAACATAACCATGAAAAAAAAGGTTTAAGCATACAAGGCCCAAAACCCTCTTCTCTTTCCCCTAATTCTTGGCCCAAGCCCAAAAGGAAAAGAGGAAGTTGACTTCTTAGATGACACCTCATCTTTATATGGAAGATATCTAGGTTTTACACTTCAAACATCCATGCCATCTCATGTTTTCATGAAAATCACTTCAAAACCGCTCTTTTCTCCTCTCTCTCTTGCTCTCGGCCGAATCCAAGCACACACACACACACATTTCACTCACAATTCTCTCAAGAAACTCTCTTATTTCTTCTCCATAATTTCGAGATCTAAGAGGTTTTCAAGAGATTTCTTCCATAAAAATCATCATCTAAGGTAAGATATTGCTTAGATCCATAAGCTAGCTATTTCATTCCATTCAAGCATCATCTCTTAATTCATTCAAACTTATGATTTAGCACCTTAGAAGCATCCAAGTTCGAGATCTTTCAAGAAAGGTTGCTAGGGTCGAATTCTTCTCATTTTTCCTTCCAAAACCAAAACCACACCCAAGGTGAGTTTCATACCGCCCTTTCTTTCGGTTTTTATGAGTTTTTATGGGGGAGAATACAAGAAAATGTGTAGATCTATGAGTAAATGTATGCTATGTGTGATTTGATGCATGTTTGTGTGTAATATCATGTGTTGTGATGAATATGTTATCCAAAAAGTATCTAAAAACCGAGATCTAAAACATGAGGAGTGAAATAAACATAACTTAAACCATTTTACACTAATCAAGTCAAGAAAAATAGTTCATTTGGTTAGGATGAACATATTTGGACATAAAACCCATTTTTGGGCTTAAATTGTCAAAAATATAAAACTAAGGGCCCAAAATGACAAATTATAATTTCTGGAGTTTAAAAAGGGTCCAAACAGTTTCTATAACAATTTTTCTGAACATCAACATTTTTGAGGGGCTTAAAATGTAAATTTTGAGCTTAATGGGCTAAAATGGGCTTTTCGGCCCAATAAGCTTCAATTTGCGAGATTTTTAAATTTGAGGTGCTGGAAATGCAACTTTATGTAAAACAGGGGATTTCAAGTGTATTAAAACCATTTCAAAGGTCAAAAATGTTTTTCAAATTCAAAAGGGATAAAAAATGCAAAAATTTTCCATTTTGGGCCAAAACTGTAAAAGTTGCAAAAATGGGGGTTCCAACCGAGAAAACATCATTTTGGAAGGACCTAAGCTGTTTACAAAGTAAGTTTGGGCTGAAAATGTCTTTTCAATAAGTTATGATACTAAAGTGTCAAGAAAAATGGTTTAAGGACTAAAATGGAAATTCTTTTATATAAAGGACTAAAAGTGCAAATTTTATCCAAGAAGGGTTGTGAAAAGGTAAAATCTTACTTTAAACAAATAAATCCCTTAAGACAAAATACGAGATCCATGACTACCGGCAAAACGTAATATCAAATACACTTTCAACACCAATATCGTTACCAAACGAATTGATTCGGTCTCGAATCAATAACAAAACAAAAATCAATAAACAATAGTACTTCAATAAACACGCGAAATCTACGAGGAGTCAATATTCAATCTTTGGGCTTGAAAGTTTCAAATCGTGCTTGTTGGGCCTTGCTAGCCCAATAACATGATCTTTAGGCCCGAAGGGAACGCGCTTACATGTTAATGGGCCTTTTATGACCTAATTCCATGTAAAAGGACTTTCAATAGCTCTAATGTGCTATTGGGCCCCAAGGGCCCATTAGTACTGCTAACGAAGTCGAGAAGTCAAATGCGAGTCGGGCCAAGCGCCTTTCGCATTCCCGATAGCCTTGAATGACTTATGGAAATAAAGGAGGCTTCTTACCCTCCTTTCTCCTCGGTTGTAGGGCTATGAGAAAACGAGTAAGCAGATTCGTGAAGTTAAACAAGAGAAGTCAGGGTGGTTGGATTATGTGAGTAGTATGGACGCGCCTCAAGGATCGTTCATAATTTGTAGTTATAAACTAGTCATTTTCAATAATGCGTGATTGTAACAACTCACAACCCTTAATTAATCCAATGTCACCTGGGTAATCAAAAACAATCGTCGTATCGGTATAACAATAAACAAGTCATGTAATTTACGCATTGGGAAAACATCGGGTTTTCCCGGGGAGTTGAACATTTTAACCTATGTGATGTATACAAAGTTCAACAATTATTCATGTTTTCAAAATCGACAAGCATATTTACGGATCTTCACACTTTTTATAAACAATACTCTTTTCAGAAAATATCGGATTTTCTGGGTTTTCAAACGTCACAAAAATCATTTTCCATAACATTACTTATGAACTCACCAACATTTTTATGTTGACCGTTTTCAAAATAACTTGTATTCTCAGGTAACAGGTAAACCGAGGAATAAGTACCAAGTGATGTCATGGTGTTTTGCTTAGATTAATGATCAAACTGATTATGTTATGGAATTTTAATGTTTAAAACAATGTATCAAATGTAAACAATATCAGTTGTAATATTTCAATGCATGGTGATGAATGATGTTATGATTCATGTATAATCATTGTGATGGTATTCAATTAAGTCACAATAGCCCTCGGACGTTTCCGTCGTCTGGTTCGGGGGTGTGACAGTAGCCTTCCAAATTTTCTCCTGCTCCTTTAGAGCATACTCAGCTTTTTCAGCCCGGATCCTGAGATCATTCATGCACTTAGAAACATGAGTGGAGACCTGAAAGAAATGCAAAAATCAGCAAAAGAAGAAAACATATATGATAAATTTACATAAATAAATTCTTATATGTAGGAAACTCACAGCCTGGGAAAATGGGATTAGCTTCCCAAGAGCATCCTTAATATTGAGGCTCTCTAGACTGAAATGTGTGGCCCCAGAAGTCTTTCTCTTTTGGGATCACAGAGTCTTCACAACCAAGCCGAGTTGGGCTTTCTTTGACTTTTCTCGGAAAAAAAGACTTTTCTTGTAAGATATATACCTGCACAAAATATAAGGATCCTAATAAGATAAAGGATCTTAAGGCAACAACTTGAAATCAAAAAGAAAAAGATATATACCTATAGCCATAGAAGTTGTGTTGGAAGATCCTTCTTGGAGACTGGACTGATCAAGCCTAAGAGATCTATCTGCCTCCAGGAGGGGAAAGAAAATTGGCAATCTTATCCTCTGAATCCTCAACAACGGCAATGAGCTCTCCAAACTTGAAGCATGTTAGAAAAGAAACAAAATAAGAATAAGATTTCAGGATCACAAGGAAAATCATTGAAATCCTACCCTTCTTAACCCAATTTGTGGGTAAGAGATCCCCGTTGAGAATGGAGTCACATCTCACAAAAGGTATCTTCCTTTCCAAGCTTCATCATTGTGCTTGGTTTTCAAGACTAGAGGAGAGATCCTCATCGGGAATGGAGTCACATCTCACGAAGAGGTATCTTCCTTTCCAAGCTTCATCATTGTGCTTGGTTTTCAAGACTAGAGGAGATCGGTGCTTTTTGACCTTGAGGAGGAATCGGGAATTCCCAAAGGTTGTGAGATCGTATACATAGGCAAACTTAGAGGGGCCTATATCCATGCCTTTTGATTGATTTATCCGGTCGATCCAATGTAGGATCCACCAAATAATTGGCATGGCCAGGATATACAAAATCCCAGTCAACCTAAAGAATTCAGAGACTATCCCGGGGAAAGGATATCTCAAACCCAAAGTGTAGAAGTGTTTAATAGAGTATGAGAATCAAATCAGAGTAAAAAAATGAACACCAAAAGTAAATAAGGTCTGGTTTAGCTCATATTACTTTCAGAGAACAAGAGTACAAAAATGATAGTAAACAACGGGAAAAACTCTTCTATCAACTCTATGTTCAACTCCTATTTATAGGAGGCTGAAAGTATAAAAAATACTAAGGCTAGACATTACGCTTTATTAAAAAGAAGCCTTAGCAAATACATAGAAAACATACGAAATTGACAAATACACAGACTTCGACATATTACAAGATATTTCGACTCTACAATCCCCCCTTTGTAATCATGTTGAACTTCTCAATTTGTGAGAATCTGTGCAGCAAAGTGCATCATCCTTCGTATCTCTGAGTACCATGTCAAGATCTTTCTCAACTCATTTTTATCCCCCCTCATTATTCTTCAAGCAATTATTCATACGAACAATGAAGTTCATATATTGCAATGTAGTGTATCTTTCCACTTTACATGCTTGGAACAAAAACTCTTAGCTTTGTCATTCTAATATTTTCCTACAAAGACCAATCCAAAAGGCTTTAAGCATATTTCCCCATCAGCATATTTCTTCAGTTCAGCTTGAGTCTTCGTGGCTTCTATAGAAACTTTCACTTCCTTTCCCATTGCTGATGCTAACTCCACATCAGTCAATGCTAGACAATCATAGTAATTGTATGTGAAGATTTTGACCAAGCGTCAATACATCTTTGTCAGTTCCTTGAAGTTGCAAAGCCTTCACGTCTTTCAAGATTAATGCAACTTGAATCAGATCATTCAAGTTCATTAGAGTAAAATCAGCAACCGCGTGAAAAATCACATACTTGATTGTTCGCTCTTACAACATGATACCGAAAATTATGTATCATATTCTCAAACAACACATCTTTTGTTATACTGATAACCATCTTGATCTTCACTGATGACCATATTTCTTCTGGTTCTTTTCTAACAACCGCATGAAACCTAAGTTTCATATGAATAAAATCATCCTCATTGTCGAACTTCTCAACTATCTTGTACTGAGCCATGATAAACATCATTTCATTCACTGGAAAATCAAGCTGAGTCATATCAGTGTTAGTGATAGAATAGCTTTTCTTGGGCTTTTTCTCAAACGCATACATGTGATTGAAAGCAACTCTTGCTTCAATATTCTCATAGTTGTACAACTTCTTTGGATCTCCTTTATTCATACCAGGTGGATCACTTTCACGAAGACTTAGTATGCTTTGTATCTGCCTTTGTTTCTCCATTTCAGCTTCAATTTCGGCCTTCTTCTCTTCTTTCGATTTTTCAACCAAAATCCCCTTCCCTTTTCCATCATCTTCAGAAGGTTTTGGTTTAGAAGAACTTGAACTTCCTCCTTCAGTAGAAGAACCAATAACAATTCCCTTCAGAATGGGTTTTGTTGTTGTCTTGATGGCTTCTGTTGTAATCACCTTTAAAACTATAGGTGTTGAGACTTGAGTAGATACAACTTTCGTTAATTCACCAATAGTTGCAATCTTCTCAATCTTTTTCGACTTTTCAACCCCTTGAATTTTCTTTTCTCCCCCTTGCACCCCTATGACAACAGGAGGGGCACCAGCAAGCAACATGTTGGCAAATTTCAAAACTGGAGCAACAGCCTTCTGAATAGCTTGATCCAAACTATGTAACGTATGAGTTAAAAACTCAGGAGTTAAAAGCGAAGTTGGACCAGGTTTTGATACTAACTCTTTCAGTTCACGAAGTAAAACACCCATCTTGACGAAAGCTTGAGCATCTTCTTTAGCCTTTGCTTCAATCTTAGGAGTTAATGATTGATACCATTCGACAATTGTTTTGACTGCAGCCGCTATCCTGTGAACATTCGACTTGATTATCGAATAGTTGAAATTCAATTCATTTAGCTCTTTGGAGACATCAACCTTCAGCTCCTTAAGTTTTCGATTAACATCTTCTCTTATGGTCTTGACATCTTTAACAAAAAGAACATGACGTTCTTTGGCTACCATACGAAGATCTTTGATTTCAGAGTTAAATGAATTAGCCTGAGCCTTAACTCTCAACTCGTTGTTCTTATCAGTAATATCCATTTGTCGCTGCATTCTGAGTTCTACAGCTTTGAGCATCACATCAACTTCTATCCCTGACACTGAATTCTTTGCTCCGGAATCAGCTTGAGATTGAAGAATAGAGTTGAGTCTTCGATTGAGAATCTTGAATTGTTTTCCTGACATCAGCATATGATCAGGTATGCTCTCCTCTTCGGAATCAAATTCCAAATCAACAAATGTTCCTCCGAAACCTCCTCCATCTATTTCATCATCGGAATGTGGTTTTGGTGGATCGGTGGATTGTGATTGGAAAAGTGTTGTGATGGGTTGTTGTAATACTTGATCGAAAGTGGGTGAAGTAGTGGTAGTTGAAATGTGTGGAATAAAAGGTGGAAGTGAAACAAAAGTACTTGAAATAGGTTCGCAAGAAGATGTAGTAGGAATACCATGAGATGATGGATCAACACTCACAAAAACTGGTGCACCCGTATCAGATACGTTTTCAAAAATGGTAGAAATTGGAATCTCCTCAGAAGCTGATTTAGTTACAACAATTTCGAGTGGAACTGTTGTTGTTGGAAATGAAATGTTTGTGAGGATTAGTGGTTGTGAGAGTTTTGGAGAAAGTCGAACCCAAAGATGTTTCTGGGACGATCTCACTATCTGATGACTCTCCATGAACCACTAACTTCCGTGTCTTTCTCTTCTTAGTGATGTGTTTCACCATATCCTCACTTCTTCACTTATTTGAAGATGGTGAAATTGGTGCAGGAATCTCACGAACTAGCACTCCTCTTCTGTTAAGCTGAGCTTTACGAATAATAGGAGATTGATCTGCTGAGGAAATTCGTTTCTTTTGAGACAATTTCCTTAACCTCTTGAACACACCAGATTTCGAAGAAATCAATTCCTTCGAAGACTCAGCAACAACCTTCTCCTTAGGCTTCTCAGTTGTTGGATTAGTGTCTAAGTCCATAACTATAATTGGTATATACTTGACCCGGCCCGGCATGGTCCATTTGGGTTGCATGGCATCGGAACATTTGGGTAGACCTTTTAATGAGAAGAAGATACTTGTGGCATATTAATATATTATAAGTTCTAATATATTAATATGAAATCATATTATTTAATTAGTATTGATCAAGAATTAATTTGGAATTAATTTAGTGATCAAAAAGAGACTAAATAAATATATGGGGATTGATTGTGTAAATCATTGATTCTTATATATGTGGGCTTATGATCCATGATTCCTTATGTTGGGTTTAACCCATGTGATGGCCCATGGATACTCCATGGAGGTTAAAACCCATGGATCATAAGGAATGGGTAAAGTCATAGGTTACGTGGTGTAATTTCATTCATAACAAAATCCATTGTATCACATATTATCTCAATGACAACCCCAGAATCTCAAGTACATAAATCTTCATCGGTGTGTACAAATCATGTCGGCACCTTCTCGCGATCCTTCCTAGTACCTGAAACACATATCACATAACACAGTAAGCATAAATGCTTAGTGAGTTCCCCAAAATACCACATACACACATACGCCACTCGAGGCTACAGTACGACCCTCCAGTCGATGTGTCTTAGCGGGACCCTCCAGTCCTGTAGCTCGTTGGACCCGCTAGTCTGGCCATAGCTTGTTGGACCCTTCAGTCCAGTCTGTATCGTTGGACCCATCGGTCCGGTTTATATCGTTGGACCCTTCAGTCCAGTCTATATCGTTGGACCCTCCGGTCCGGTCTATACAACACATAGCATACATATATCACAATGCACATAATCTCATACATATACAGAAAACACAAGACCCTCCGGTCTACACATAGATACCACTCTAAGTAATGTATAGTGAGAAGACTCACCTCGGGTAACTCGGATAATCTCGCACACGAATATACTGATCTAGCCCCCGCCTAATCACATACACAACATCCTCAAATAAATAATGGCTCTCAAAGGCTAAATTAAATCCCTTTCTACAATCCCTCAAAAGGGAAAAAGACCATTTTACCCCTCCAATGGTCCAGTTATCCAAATGCTGACCAACCCTAGAAGTCAACAAAAGTCAACTCCAGTCAACGGTCCAACTCTTACCAGACTCGCCGAGTGCACCCGTGCAACTCGTCGAGTCCCATCGATTCTTAGTGAACTCAGGAAGACCTAACTCGTCGAGTTAACCCCTAACTCGTCGAGCTATCGCATAATTCAACTCATTGGGACAAACCCTAAGCTACTCGCCAAGTCGGGGCATCACTCGGCGAGTCTGTTAAGATTCTTCTTGCATTCAGACGATTAAGGTGAAATACTTCCTCAAACTCCAGATCCATACTTTAAGGACTCATTTACCACTTAAAGTCATAAAATTTACGTCCATGCATGGCATTTTGGGCATGAAATGCCAAGAACATGATCTAAATGGTGCTTTCACTCATAATTACCAACAAGGCTGAATAAAGCACGAACCTTTGGGTGATAGAGACCTCCTAAGGTCCAGATCTGGAGTTCAAGCCTCCTCATGAACCCCAAATCCTCAAAGTCCCAAAATGAAAGGAAAAGAATCCCTAGTTTCAAAATGAGAGATCTACTCAAATAAAAGGGAAAGGTTTGAACTTGATACCTCCAATAGAAGCTCTTGGACGAATAAGTAGTAGATCTATCAGCCTCTTCTCAATCGTAGCTTGGAATCTTCCTTTCCTTCACCAAAATGCACTCAAAATTCTCAAGTAAGGCTCAAGACTCTCTCACAAGCTCAAGGGGCGATTAGGGTTTCTTCTCTGGGAAGTGTGGCCGCAAATGATGCTATAAGTGCCTTTAAATAGGTCCCAAACCCGGGGATCTAGGGTTTCCACTTACAGCGCCTACTCGGCGAGTCTACTCTTGGACTCTTCGAGTACTTCATTAAATTCACATGGCCACCCCGCTTCTACTCGATGAGTTATAGCACCAACTCGTAGAGTAGATCAAATATTTTCAAGATAAATAATTAAGATAACATACTTGGAAATCTGGATGTTACAATTCTCCCCCACTAAAATCAGACTTCGCCCTCGAAGTCTCGCTCCGCAAATAACTCAGGATGTTGCTCCCGCATCTCTGACTCCGACTCCCATGTCAGATCGGATCCCCTTCGGTGTTGCCACTGGACCTGAACCAGGGGCACTTCCTTGTTCCTCAGAACCTTGATCTTCCGATCCAAGATCGCAATCCGTCTCTCAACATAATTCAAGCTCGCATCCACCTGAATATCCTCTAACTACACTATTGCGCCTCATCGGCTATAGACTTCCTCAATTAAGATTCATGGAAGGTATCATGGATCTATCTCAACTCCTTGGGTAGTTCTAGACGGTAAGCTACCTTACCCACCCTCGCGATCACCCTGAATGGACCAATGTATCGGGGCCCCATTTTTCCCCTCTTCCTGCACTCGATCACTCCTTTCCAAAGAGATACCTTCAGGAGTATGAAATCGCCAACCTGGAACTCGAGCTCGGATCGCCATCTATCCGCATAACTCTTCTGGCGGCTCTGGGATGTCAGCAATCTCTGTCTGACCTGTTGTATCTGCTCAGTCGTCTAAAGCACTATCTCAGTGCCACCCCTCACTCACTGTCCTACCTCTCCCCAGCAGATGGGAGTCCGACACCTCCTACCATACAACAACTCGAAGGGAGGCATACCAATACTCGAATGGTGGTTGTTGTTATAGGAAAACTCATCCAATGGTAAGTACGTGTCCCAACTTCCTCCGAAGTCCAACACACATGCTCGGAGCATGTCCTCGAGCGTCTGAATTGTCCGCTCGCTCTGTAGTGTCCTTGGACATCTAAAAATCATAAGCCTCAGCTCCATTCCCCGTATCCTTTTTTTAACACTGAGTACCAGGTCTAATCTCGACCCAACAGTTGAACCTCCAAGGTCATTCGTTGCATTATCCCAACCGCCTCCACGGTTTCCTTCTTACTATAACCACATCGGCCTGATGTGACACACAAGCAACGAAGTTCGCTTAACCCTAAGCGAATGCTACCTTCCTAACTGAAGATCGACTCAACCCCGACCCCCGTTATCTGTTACTTATAGTTCCATGCAACTTGCAATACTTCCCGTACCCGAGTACTGACCCACACAGGTCTAAGACATCAGATGACAAACAATACCCCTCCACATGGAACCCACCTCAGAATCCTGAATCTCATCTCGCCAACCCAGCGCACCACCAGAGCCAAACTCAAACTCGAGAGTTTGGTCCGACCCAGAATTGGAACCACTCGTCCCAACGAAGCACTCAACTCATATCTCATTTCCCGCAACCCAGACGTATCTCACTTATCCCATCCCTTCGGATTGCGATGTCCACACCTCACTCAGAATATAATGATTCCCGATCATTGAGGAGACCCCGGTCTCACCCCTGGTCTGACCACCAGGCTCCCAAAAACTCATAGATTAGGGCTACTCAAGCCTAAAACTCTTCTGCATCATGCTCTGAACAAAGAGTACTTCATCATAACAACCTCTCGCTGAGTAGTGAGTACTACAGCTCCCCGTAGCATCACAACAATCTCCTGCTAACTAGTGAGTACTACGGATCCCCGTAGCATCACAACACCCTCTCTCTGACTAGTGAGTACTACGGCTCCCGGTAGCATCACAACACCCTCTATCTAACTAGTGAGTGCTACGAATCCCTGTAGCATCACAACACCCTCTATCTGACTAGTGGGTACTACGGCTCCCCGTAGCATCACAACACCCTTTATCTTCCTAGTGAGTACTACGGCTCCCCGTAGCATCACAACACCCTCTATCTGACTAGTGAGTACTACGGCTCCCCGTAGCATCACAACAACCTCTGACTATTGAGTACTACGGCTTCTCGTAGCATCACAAAAACCTCTGACTAGTGAGTACTACGGCTTCCCGTGGCATCACAACAACCTCTAACTAGTGAGTACTACGGCTTCCGGTAGCATCACAACATCCTCTCTCTCTGACTAGCTCACACATTCTGCGGGTCAATCATAGATAGGTGCATGCACTTACCCAAATTATGCATCACTATATCTGGCGGCAATTGTCATAACAAAACACCCTTCCCTGCTGCAATCCATATTCTTGGGTAATCTCACTTGTTGTCGTTAACCGAAAGGGCTCCCACTGGAATCATCGATGCTTGACCCACCACTTACCGTCTCCACTCAAGACTCAAAATTATCCGAAATCCTACGTATTAAATTCGGATACCTCGATACACCACATAGAACCTCACGATGTCTTGTCTCCTCCACTGATCTTCCTATTCCACAACCTGAAATTGGTTTTCTAAACAACTTCTGCCCTTCCCAAGCTGAATAACAACCCCATCATTGAACCAGAATTTCTTAACCGCCGAACTCACCCTATGAGCCAACCATCTCGAATTCACCATTATGACCTCGAAGAATTTCCGTTCACCCCAAGGTCTCCAACCAACAGCCACTTGTCATGGAGGCACTCATCCTTTTTAATCATAACACATTCATTATCTCGCTCTGCACCTCGTCTCAATCACCAATAACCTTGGGCTCATGAATTCGCACCATCGGTCTCTATATCCAGATCTCTAACCATTATCAATCGAATCTCTGATCCCCTAAATAAAATACCCGGTTCTCCCTCACTTAGGATTCGAACCATCCCCAATCGGCGCACCAGCAATCTATCCCACAGACTGTTTCGACTAGTAACATCGCACCTACTGTTGGAAGGTGCTATGCAACGCTCGATAATCTCCTGACAGAGATCGAGCTACTCCAAATGCCCCGAACTCAGATGAAATCCTCATAACTTCCCACCATGACTGCCTCTAGTCATTCAGAATCTCACACCATTCCATCACCGGACCTCCCAACTGTCCAGTATTAACCCTGACTCTTAGTCTGGAAGTAATGGTCTACCACACTCCTCATCATCGACTCCTCAACCAACGTTCCATCATGTCACTGATCATAAGAGCAGAAACCATATTTCCACTCTTAATACCCATAAAAGATAATAAGGGCCATAACCCTGATATACTTCTCTGGATCGTCCGACGTCGCGGCTAACACATGCCCTACTATACTCAATTAGGGTGTATCCTGGTCCTTGACCATCTCAGTCCCCACTGACGACCTGTTCAAGCTATATCTTTACCTCGCGGTAGACCTACCGCCATATACTCTGGTTGAAGATCATCATCCGTGCAATCCCACAGGGCTCACCCCCAAACTAAAAAACCAAAATCTCAACACCTCTTATGTCTCCCATAGGAAACGGAAATAGCACCACTCGGGTCAAAGAAAGTGACCTCTCCACTATCGGTCGGTCGCCCAGCCCAGACCATATTCTCCCATAATGCACCATCCCTACTCATCCTTGAGTCTTGCGACTCCAACTGGCATATCACCCATAATCCCTCGGAGCTCACTCGATTTCCCCTTTCAAGGGATGCTCCACTAAAACTTGTTCATCATGGCCTTCTATCCCCATACTCATTCACCTCTGATCTCATTCTAGACAATCCCCACGGAATAACAGGTAAAAACCAGAAACACTAACCGCCACGTGTCATGGTACTCAAACCGTGTGGCCACCTCTCGATCTGTTATGAATCATGGTGCTTGTACGATGTTATCTCCTCTTAATCTTCTATGAATCACGGTACTCGAACCATGTTCCCTCTTCTCAATCCACCTCAAATCATGGCACTCAAACCATGACATCGCCTCTCGACCTGTTACAACTCATGGTACTCGAACCATGACGTCACTTCTCAATCTGCTACTTATCATGGTACTCAAACCATGACCTCACTTCTCAATACGCTACTTATCATGGTACTCGAACCATGACTTGACTTCTCAATCCGCTACTTATCATGGTACTCGAACCATGACATCACTTCTCAATCCACTATTTATCATGGTACTCGAGCCATGTCATCACTTCTCAATCCGCTACTTATCATGGTACTCGAACCATGACATCACTTCTCAATCCGCTACTTTAGAATCCTCCGGATTAGCCTTCCGGATCGCCGAGGTCATCTCGTCATGAATCATACGGCGAATCTCATCATTGCTAACACCGCTGCTCTCCGGTGTGTGTGGTGAACCAACCATGATGTCTCCCAACATAAAAGAAATCAGAGGCTCACACGAGTATACTTGCACTCGATCACTCAGCCCTACTTGTTCCTTAGCATCCCAAGGATTCTTACTTGGATTGCTCACTGATCCAATGTCTTCAATAATATGGGCCCTATACTACCGTCCACACCGCATCAGTATTTGTAAGTCCCCAAAAATGCTTGTGTATCAATCAGATCTGTTTGATGGTGCGGAATCCCAATCAAACGGATGCTGCCATATCACAATAAGAAGAGAAGGAGAAGAAGAAGATGATGAATCTTGTATGTATTGATATGAATGAAGATCTGGATCCAAGATTCACACACACTAACACACACTCTCTTTTCTCTCTCTCTAGAACACCTTCAAATGCACACACTTAAGCTCCTCTAGTGTTCATCAATCAATTCCTCACACCCCTCACCCCTATATATATACACACGGGAAACATGGGCCTTTAAATGGGTTTATGGTCGTAAATGGGTTTACGGTTATAAATGGGGTTACGGCCGTAAACACCCATTAGGCCGTAAACACCTATATAATATTACATAAAAATACAATTTTCTATAAAAGCAAAGTATAAACCATATTTTTTACCCAACAATCTCCCCCTTGGTTTATAGCTTTCTTTTCTTTTCTTAAATGACCCAACTAGCTCCCCCTAAAAAGTAGCTGGCTTTTCTTGTTATTCTTCATTGGCAACTTGGCTTCAGCATTAATCTTCAATGAATGAATTCATATTGAGCGGTTGGCTTTTCTTCAGAATTTGACGTTGAACGCACATTTGGTGAAGAGGCTTCTTGTACTGATTCTTGAAAGATAGCGCTTTCAGTTTGAGAATCTTCAGAGATAACATCAGAGAGAACAAATCTTCTGGATCACTTCAGTAGGTTTAAGATAGCAGCAGACTGATTGAGGAGGCTTCAATGCAATCCGTTACATAATTTTCAAGTGCAGCTTCACCTTGCTTCTGGAGTTGACAAATTGAAGCATTGACTCAGAGATTTTCGACACAATCTCCATGAGTCTTATCTATACCTGAAATCACCTTTCAAGACAAAACAAAACTAAAAGAAAACTTAGAACACAAATTAAAACATAAACAAAAATATTTTTGGATTTTTGATTTTTCTGAACAAGAAATAAAACAGAAATAACACTAGTTTTGGATTATTTTTTTTATGATTTTTTTTTAATTTTTAATTCTCCCCTGATATTTAAATTAGAAGAAAACAATGAACAAATTTAACAAAAATAAAATGATATCTAACTTTAAGAATGATTTGGGATCAAAGTTTTTAGACAGCCTTTATCCGCTTGTCGGTACCTTCTATATTCACGTCTTTGTCTAGTCGATCGCCGATATTGTGGTCCACTTAAACATGAAAAATTGTGACAATTTTTAGGACATACTAATAATTGTAAGACAAAGTGATCCTAAGTTCCTATAAAGTCTTTCTTAAGGACCATTCAGCTGACGACGACCAGGGATATTGTTGTCCACCTAAATTGAGCAGCGAGATCTATAGACAATCTTTGAGTGTTCAATTTTAATTGTACTGGAACATGTTTCCCGCTTCCTGATATGCTCCAGCCATCAAGGACTTCCAGAATACTCCTTACACCGGGTGAGCAGACAATTATTAAGAGAGAAGATAGATTTAGAATGCATATGTTGTACATCCAGGTCGGATCTCTTCCAATCACGCAAAGGATGAAACATATGACTAACTGAAGTTTCAGATGGATTGAGAAGAGAACGTTGCATATACTGTGTACCAGGTCGGATTTTGAGTCACGCAGAGGAGACAGTATATGGCTAACAGATAGAAAGAATTGCATAGAGAGAAGATGTAGAGAGATAGAGTTGCATATGTTACAGTCCAGGTCAGATCTCTCGATCACGCAAAGGAGGCAGCATATGTCTAACAGACAGATAGAAAAGAAAACAACTTTCTACAGACCTAATTCAACGGAATTTACCAGTCGCCCCATCAATACCGGAATTAAGGACAGAGTCCGCACATCGAGGAAAAGTTAAACCACGGTTCCAGATACGAGTTCATTTAATATGACAAGTAGATTCCCATATATATCTCCCTGCTCAACCTATCCAATCGTCGTATTTTCAGGCTAAACGGATCTAACTAGGTCAAGATTTGTCGAGTCTATAAATTTCCTAAGTTCAGCTCTGCCTAGTCATGTCCATTTAGAATCTTTCGTGCCTACCGACGCATCAAACCAGAGCATAGACCCTTCAACTTTAGGTACGTTACGCAGACTTAGATTGCTTGTTATCACTTGATAATATCACTTCCCAAAACATCTCCCTCAAGCACATTTCATAACCAACATATTTTTTTATTTTCTGATTTTCTAATGTTTTTGGATTTTTTAAAATTTTCTAATTTTTGTTTTGTTTTTATTTCTCCCCTTAAATTTGTGCATAGGAGAGAAACGAAAGTAAATGTGCAAATTTAAACTATCCTAAAACAAAAATTAGTCTTTAAAGCGAATCAACTTAAGAAAAACTCAGGAGTATAGAGAAGAAAACTCAAACCGTAAGTCACCGATTGAATTTGCATCCAGAAGGTCTGAGAACAGCACACGTAATCTCAGAACAGATCCGAAAATTCTTCATGTCGTTAAGCACTAACCCTATGAGTGATCTCTTCTTTTCTTCCTTTCCCGCAAAGGATACATACTCTCAAACAAATTTCGGAATGTTGTACAGTTGAGAGATGTCCCCTATCAAGTGCAAGGAACAGCCACTACCAACAAACCGAAGTCTGATGATATGCCTCCATAGCTGCTCCGACATAGAGCAGGATCAGTTGGTCTTTGGAACCCAGTCCATTTTGAAACCGAAGTCTGGCCTTTTTCATCCTTGCACGGTACTCTCTCCCATGACATATCCTGTTTATCACAAACAGAAGATGAAGAAATATTAGAATCGTTAGAAGATTTAGGAGAGTGAGCCTTTGGAACCCATTTGTAGTTGGGTTTAACCCATTTCTTTTTCGATCCGATGGGTGGCTCAGTACTTACTTTTGATCTTGATGTCAACCATTGAGATGACTTTGATTTTGACTTCATGGGAGCATCTCTTGGATTTGGCTTCTTGGCCGGCATACCCTTCTTGACTTTGGGATTTTGATTCTTGTCCTTTGGAGTTTGATTCTTGGCCTTGGGAGTTGAATTCTTGGCCTTCTTGGCATTCCAGTCATCAATGTCTGATCATGATCTCGAGGGGTATCTGTTGGAGTATCTCCCTCTTAGCGCGTTCTGCCAGTCTTATGCGTAATAAGGAATGTATGTGCGATTTGGACAGTTTCGGGCAATATGACCAGGTGTTCCACAGTGAAAACAAGTCTTTTTCTTCACTATCAAATTGTTTCTTCCTGCCCCTGGTGGTGTATCCTTGCCTTGTCTCTTGTTTTTCCCATATGCACAGTTGCAGGAGGCACTCTGTTTTGCTGGAATTGGTGACCTGTATTTCTCAATAGCAGGTTGATCAGAAACAACTGAGTTCGAAGCAACAGATTCAGAGTTCAAGGAGATGTTGAATTGTTCAATGGTTTTCTCCTTGTTCTCATCTTCTGCTACTTTACCCGCACATGAAGCAGAAACATTAGTATTTTCAACCTGAATACCTCCTGACACAAATCCAGCTGGTTTCCCATATTGAAGATGTGCCTCCCTTTCAATTTCTTCCTGTGTTGTAGGGATGGATGTGTAGTTATGACTGAAAGGTGGAGGAACACTATCATACCCTAGACCCTTGTTTTGATTATCTTTGAATTTTAATTGGGTTTCAAATAAGGACTCGACTGTCTGACTAGACGCAATATAATTTTTAAAACTAACATCTGTTTTTCCACTCTTAATTTTCAAAGTGTCAAGTTCTTCAGTTACAGCAGCAAGTTGTCTCTTAATATAGTCATAGTTTTCACACTTATTGTTATACTCTTCCTGAAGCTTCCTAAAGTCTTTAGTTTTTGCTTCTAATTCAGCCTTCAGGGGTTTCTGTCCTTTCCTAAGTTGATATCCTTCATATTTCAGGTCCTCAACTTCTCTTTTTAATAAATCAATTTGTTCCCGAAGAAATTTAATCGTATCTTCACTAGATAGTGTACATGAAACTTCACATGATTGAGAACATGAAACTTCATTGACCGGAAGGTTTACAGAACTCATTGTATTTCCACACTTCAAAGTGTCAAGCTCTTCAATTACATCAGCAATACTAAGACGATTGAGATCTTTTGTCTTCTTGATGATGGCCATGTTCATATCCCACGACTTCGGAAGTGAATTCAGTAGCTTTTTGTTTATCTCAAACTTAGACAAGAAAATCCCATCTATATTCATCTCAGTAGTAAGTGTAGTAAATCGCTGCAACTGACGATTCTCTTTCATGTCTTCAATTCCCTTGTAGACCTCAAAAGCCATTAAAAACACAACTTGAAGCTAAAATAAAACTTAAACGTCAAACTAAAATTTAAAAGAAAGCCCTTTGACTATAAACCTCAAAAGTCAACCTTAAAAGTCAAATTTAAAAAATTAAACTCAAAAGTCAAACTTGAAAAGTCAAACTTAAAAGTCAAACCGAAAAGCTAAATTTGAAAATTTAAAAGTTAAACGAAAAAGTCAAAGTTTAAAGTCAAAAGTCAAACTTGAAAGTCAAAGTCAAAATTTTAAATAAAAAGTCAAAAAAAAAAGTCAAAAATTAAAAAAAAAAAAAAATTGGTTGAAAATGGAGCTTAAAAATAAAAGAAATTGATTTTTGGGCAAAAAGTGTAAAATTTGTGAAGCTTGGAAGCGGCAAGGAGTGGTTAAGGTTAAAATTTCGGAGTTAAGTCACAAAGGATCTGTTGGTGGAGTTGTAGAGCAAAGATTCAAGGGCAAATCAGAGTTCTTTGAGGTATTCTTCAGACTTCTCCCTGTTTTATGCCTTAAACCTCCATTAGAACTCTTCTAGATCTAGTTTGATGCTTTTCTCAAGCCTTATGATTGTATGGATACCCTATTATGTCGAGATATCCTTAGATCTGTTCATTTAGGAGTTGTAGAGCCCAGATCTATTGTCTTTATGGAGCTATTTTGCATGATAACCCTAGATCTACCCTTTTAAGTGCCTTTTTAGCCTTAATCTCCTTTTTCATGTGTTTGTACACGTAAAGTTGGAAACTTTACGTGGTGAATCAGCTTATTGGACTCAGATCTATCATTTGTATGTAATGGATTCAAGCATAATCGAGTTTTGAGTTGTTGCATGCAAGCGACTCGGCGAGTCGGAAGAACGACTCGGCGAGTCGAGTCGCGAGTCCCCGTTTTTCCCCTTTTGAGTGATGACGAGTGGAAGTCTGTGAGTAGTAGAGTGGACTCAGTGAGTTGGAGAGCAGAATCAGTAATGGAGGGACTCGGCGAGTTGTTCATACAACTCGGCGAGTCCAAGGCAATCTTCTTAAGTTCAAGAACAACTCGTCGAGTTGTTCGAATGACTCGGTGAGTCGGATGAAGATTGTCTGAGTTCTTAGATCGAGAGGGTACTCGTCGAGTCGATGCCATACTCGACGAGTAGCCACGAGTAGGGTTGAGAAGTGAGACTAGCGACTCGGCGAGTTGGCGGCCCAACTCGGCGAGTCAGGTCAACTGTGGGTTGACTTTGACCGAGAGAGTTGACTTTGACCAAGGGTAAAAGAGTCATTTTACCCCAATGCAGTGTTTAGTATTTGATTTAGTGTGTTTATGGACTTGTAGCCGGGGAGATACCGGAGCAGCAGCAGATAGCTTCCAGAGCCATACACATAGCAGCCAGTTCACGAGGTGAGTTTCCTCTCAGTAGGAACGGGTCTACGGCCACAATACCGGCCCGTTTAGTTAGCAGTAGTTCCGGACTTTGGTCCGATGCAGTAGTTGGAGTGCTTGATGTCTCTGTGATTCAAGCATGTTTGTGTTATGTGTTCCGGGCTATGTTCTGATGTAGTATGCAGTATATGTGATTATAATAGTTGATATGTGTTATGCTATGTCATGATCAGCCAGTTCCGGACTTCGGTCCGATGCAGGGGACAAGGTCCCAGTCAATTCCGGACTTCGGTCCGATGCAGCTAGTTCCGGACTTCGGTCCGATGCAGTCAGTTCCGGACTTCGGTTCGATGCAGTTAGTTCCGGACTCTGGTCCGATGCAGGGGACAAGGTCCCAGTCAGTTCCGGACTTCGGTCCGATGCAGCTAGTTCCAGACTTCGGTCTGATGCAGTGGGCAAGGCCCAGTATGTGCTTTATATGTATTGTATGGTATGTGGTAGTTTGGGGGAGCTCACTAAGCTTCATGCTTACAATTTTAGTTTTGGTTTCAGGTACTTCCGCAAGCAAAGGGAAGAGCTCGGGATGATGGCATCGCACACACCACAGCTTCAGTCTTGTCCTGGGAGTTGATTTGGTTTTCTTGATATGTTTGGATAACAGTTGTGATACAGTTTTTTCCACAGTATTTTATTATGATTTTCGAAACACGCAGCACATGGTTTTATTATGTGATACTCAGTCTCGTGGTTTTATTATAATAAAAAATCGAAATTTTTGGGTGGTATTTTTGGGTTGTTTCAAGCATGCATAACATATCATATCATATCTCATAACACATAATATAAGGGCATTTTGGGAAATCACCGTTCAGGCGCTGGCTGATCGTACACACTGCTCTGTTCTGCTCGTTTCAAAACCTTTTACTCTTGTTTCAAAACCTTTTACTCTTTTAGAAAAAAAATTATTGAGAAAAATTTCTCAAATCCTCAGTTTGAGTTCAGATACGCCCGAAGGTGCATCCGAATCCCTCAAACCAAGGCTCTGATACCAACTTGTAACAACGTAAATTTTCAAACAATTTTTCATTTTTATAACATAATTTCATTCATAACAAAATCCATTGTATCACATATTATCTCAATGACAACCCCAGAATCTCAAGTACATCAATCTTCATCAGTGTGTATAAATCATGTCGGCGCCTTCCCGCGATCCTCGCTAGTACCTGAAACACATATCACAAAACACAGTAAGCATAAATGCTTAGTGAGTTCCCCAAAAACATACACACATACGCCACTTGAGGCTATAATACGACCCTTCCGTTGATGTGTCTCAACGGGACCCTCCAGTCCCGTAGCTCGTTGTACACTCTGGTCCGGTCATAGCTCGTTGGACCCTTCGGTCCGGTCTGTATCGTTGGACCCTTCGGTCCAATCTATATTGTTGGACCCTCCGGTCCGATCTATACAACACATATCATACATATATTACAATGCACATAATCTCATACATACACATAACACACAAGACCCTCCAGTCTACACATAGATACCACTCTAGGTAATGTATAGTAACAAGACTCACCTCGGGTAAATCGGATAATCTCGCACACGAATATACTGATCTAGCCCCCGCCTAATCACATACACAACATCCTCAAATAAATAATGGCTCTCAAAGGCTAAATTAAATCCCTTTCAACAATACCTCATAAGGGAAAAAGACCATTTTACCCCTCCAATGGTCCAGTTATCCAAATGCTGACCAACCCTAGAAGTCAACAAAAGTCAACTCCGGTCAACGGTCCAACTCTGACCAGACTCGCCGAGTGCACCCGTGCGACTCGTCGAGTCCTATCGATTCTTAGTGAACTCAGGAAGACCTAGCTCGTCGAGCTATCGCATGATTCAACTCATTGGGACAAACCCGAAGCTACTCGTCGAGTCGGCGCATCACTCGGCGAGTCTGTTAAGATTCTTCTTGCATTCAGACGATTTTAAGGTGAAATACTTCCTCAAACTCCAGATCCATACTCTAAGGACTCATTTACCACGTAAAGTCATAAACTTTACGTCTATGCATGGCATTTTGGGCATGAAATGCCAAGAACATGATCTAAATGGGGCTTTCACTCATAATTACCAACAATGCTGAATAAAGCAGGAACCTTTGGGTGATACAGACCTCCTAAGGTCCATATATGGAGTTCAAGCCTCCTCATGAACCCCAAATCCTCAAAGTCCCAAAATGAAAGGAAAAGAAGCCCTAGTTTCAAAATGAGAGATCTACTCAAATAAAAGGGAAAGGTTTGAACTTAATACCTCCAATAGAAGCTCTTGGACGAATAAGCAGTAGATCTATCAGCCTCTTCTCAATCCTAGCTTGGAATCTTTCTTTCCTTCACCAAAATGCACTCAAAGTTCTCAAGAAAGGCTCAAGACTCTCTCACAAGTTCAAGGGGAGATTAGGGTTTCTTCTCTGGGAAGTGTGGCAACAAATAAGGCTATAAGTGCATTTAAATAGGTCCCAAACCCAGGGATCTAGGGTTTCCACTTACAGTGCCTACTCGGCGAGCCTACTCTTGGACTTGTCGAGTACTTCATTAAATTCACGTGGCCACCCTGCTTCTACTCAACGAGTTATAGCACCAACTCGTCGAGTAGATCAAAGATTCTCAAGATAAATAATTAAAATAACATACCTGAAAATCCGAATGTTACATAGGAGTGTTAGAATGCTCAAAACCCAACAGTGGTATCAGATTCTAGGCTTGTTTTCAATTATACTTGATGCTATTTGCAAGAAAAATCGTTTTTTTTTTGGAATCTACCAGTACACCACGAGGTGGTGACTGTTCAGTGAAAAAAAATAGTTTTTTGGCATGTTTTGGATTAGAATCATTACCACAAAGTGTTTTTGTTCATAAAATTTGATTTTGATGTTATGGTAATGTTTTATATATGTTTATATGATTCATGAAAAATTGTTGATATGGATTGTTCATGCTTATGAGTTTTGGTAGATCATAGGAATTATTTGCAAATGTGTTTTTCAGTTAATTCTTGATCTAAATTTGTTTTAATGGAGTCCATAATTTGTCCTCAAGTTATGGATTACCAAGAGTTTTATGTTTCCTTGATTTATGAGTTAGTTTAGATTAATAAAAAAAATTTGTGTTTTAGTTGTTTTCAATCCAAATTAATCTAAAAGTAGTTCATAAAAGGTGTTTGTGTAACTTGTCCTCAAGTTACATGAAAAGTCATATTTATGAATCTTAAAACTCATAAAAGTGTCATAGGTTACACAAAATGAAGAGTCTTTTTCATTAAATTGTTTTATGACTCCATAACTTGTCCTCAAGTTATGGATGTTTAATCCATAACTTGTCCTCAAGTTATGGATGTTTAATCCATAACTTGTCCTCAAGTTATGGATGTTTAAGAGTCACTTCTTTAAAAGTGTTATTAAAGAATAAGAGGTTACATTAAAGTGAAGATTCTTCATTTTAATGAACCATTAAACTCATAAGTTATGAAAAATCCAAGTGTTTTGAATGGTTTCAAAACTTGCCCTCAAGTTTTGGAATTTGTAAAGTTACTCCTCATGTATACTTTAATTCCAAATTGAACCTTAGAATTTTAAATGTTTAAAATCCAACCCTTATACTATTATTATAATTTTAATTATATAGATATGTATAAGATAAAGTCAATCTTACCATTAGTAGGCCTCATTCACGAAGCCGGTCTATAAGGGGGTATAAGGTTACTGCCTATAAAATGGCAGTTTAATGGGTGTCCACTCTCACCCACCGCTTCCTTGACTGGTGGAGGGTCGTTAGCCGAACGGGTAGGAAAGGACTATAATTCTCCCCTCAATAAAAGTATAATGATAAATACTAAGTAACTAAACACTTTTAAATTCCCAATCTTAGTTACTTAGGAAAATGTGAAAAGGTGCTAACCCATGAAATTGCACTTTGCACCTTGTTAAGTCATTAGTGGAGCGTGTGTGGTTAACCGGCACACTAACCTGGGACTGACCAAGTTTGGCAAAGGGTAACCTAAATTTATCATAGATTGGTGGAGCGTGTGTGGTTAACCGGCACATCGATTAGGTGATAAATATTAAGGGTACCAAGTATATTTGCATGGTTATTCACACCTTGTTTGTGATCCTCGGCATCCGAGTCACAAACTTGAGAGGGCACAATCGAGGTTCAAACATGCCATTGAAAGTTTAATGTATCTCAAAAGATCTAGGAGTTTCAAATCCAATTAAAACTTAATTATATTTCGTTTAGATGGTGGAAATTAGAAAATGCTCATTTACCTACCTTCAACTATTTTATAGCTTGGATTACGGCATCCCTCTTCCGGTTACAAATAGGTTGTTGGATCCTAGCCTTAATATTTCATATTGGGAGTTATATTAAGGATTTTATATCAACTAAACTTGAATTTCTCCCATTATAGATGTCTAGTTAAGACAACTATGGTCTTCCCAAATCTTTAGGAACAAACTTTCCTGATGAAGATGATATCCCACATGACAATCAAGGTAAAAGATTAATCCCTTTGTTGTGCATTAGTGGGACTGGAAATCATACTTCACTTCCTCCACCTCCTCCAATTATTCTCCCTATCCCACAAGTTTCAAGACTTGATAAGTTCTAAGTCACTCAATCCCTATTGGCAAGCAAAGTCTATATGTGTTTACATCTTCGAGGTTAAGTCACATATTGACAAGCCGGGAGAGTCGGGTGACAAAGTCTCGAGGTAGCTGGCTGTAGACTTGGTTCTTCAGTCACTCCCTGATGACAGAACACGAAATGACCCTTAATGACCTTACCTATATGCTTAATGATGCTGAATCAGCAATGATTTGTAGCATCGGTAAAGCAAATTAGATTGGAAGATCTACTTCCCAAACCTATTTGGACATTGACAATGGTGACATTGGAAGTCCAGAAAACTTTCTCTTCCCAATTGAAAGGGATCGACCATGGTCAAGTCGTTTGACCTAATGGTAAGGAGAAAGTCTAATTTTGTGATAGTCCCGTATACCATTTCCAAAGAGTCCATATATTTCTTCTGCCAATAAAAGGGACATTGGTTGCGAAGCTGCCCAATTTACCTGAAATTTCATAAGGAAGGTAAAGTCAAAAGGTTTGACTTTGCTTCGGATAAACTCCATTATCTAAATCTATTAAGTCTCTTTTTGAGATTCTTAATACATGATGTAATGTAATTACATTTTGATGTTTTGGAAGAATTAAAGGAAGCTTATAGTATGATTATGCTGATTCTGATTGCGAAGATGGATTTCAATCGCATGGTCCGATGATTAGAATTTTGAGCTGTTGCATAAGAGTTATGATATATAGTGCTTAGGAATAGACAACAAAATGTTTTTCATATGTATTTGCGTTGTAAGGATATGTTTTTCCGCAAGGTTTTTAAATAAAAAAAATTGTTATATTTATTTTAAGTATCCTTACAATGGCATTTGTGAAAAAATTGTTGTTAATATGTTTCCATTGATAAGCAATATTGGTAAATGGATTTGATTCTTTCATTTGTGGTAGTGTCATAATTTTCCAAATAAGGAAAGATTTTCATCACCCAAGTTTCAGTTGGATAGAAACTTGGAATAATGCAACATGTATTGTATGATGAATGAGATTTTTCATCTTTGGGAAATTAAGACTAAGTCCTTACTCACATGCTTGTGTGAATCAAGTGAAGGACTGAAGGATTGGGTACACTTGGTTGTGCGCTGATCAGTTTCACCACAAAGGTTGATAAGATTATTCGTTATGATTTACTAAAGTTTAGTAAATATGGTTATGCTTACAAGTTTAAGTGTAATTCTGAAACATTGGAAAAGTTTCCATGTATGGCAGAACGGATATGAAGAATAAAAAAAGGCAGAAAGATAAAAGTTTCTCCAATCTGAAGAGATGGGAGAGTACTTGAGTATCTTGTTTTATGACTATCTTAGTGATTATGAAACCATATCACAATTGATTCTCTAACGACACCTTAGTGCATTTGTTTGACTAAGGAGAGGAATCATGAATTATTGAAATGGCTAAATCAAAAGATAAATCATACTTCGTTCCAAATCAAATCTTAGAGTCATACTCTAAGATTGAGCCTTGAGTGACATAATCTTAAGAAAGGTTTAAAACACTTGTCAAATGTAGAGTAAAATGTTTTCTTACTCTGGTACATTTGAAATTGGTAAGTTGTGATGTTTTGGATAAAATAAAGACCAACTAAGGCCAATTGTGTGAAGTGTTTGTCTTGATAAGAATCCACACTAACTCTTGAATATTTATTTTGTCAAGGAATGGTTCTTGACAAGAGAGTCTTATATGTCAAGAGGACAGTGGGAGTCTAAAAGATCCTGAAATAATTTCAAGAACTAATCAAGAGTATTGTTAATCACTAGCCCACGACCTTCAGTCCATATGTGTTTGGATTTACCACTGACCTTGTCTTGTGATTATGGTTATGACAAATTCACATGGATAGGAACACTTACACCACATAAAATCTAAGTGTCATAAGGTTTCTCTCCGATTCATGACAATGATGGTGAGGAAACTCCTTCACTAAGTAGATTTTAAGTAGATAGCAATTGTGATATTTGCATTCTCAAAGTCGTTAGCGGAGCGTGCGTGGTTAACCGGCACACTAACATGGACTTATGAGAAATGGTGAAGGTCTAAACAATTGAGACTATGATTACGGCATCCCTTTTATAGTTCTGAAATTGCTTAGATACTCATGTGTGCTATCTAAGGAAAGGTGTATGATTTTGATAAAGTTTTATAAAAGCATCTCGTATCTGAAATCTGAAATTTGGTAAGAAAGTCAATAAAGTATTGTTTTTTCTAGAAATCCTGCTGATTTCTGAGTACATGTCAAAGCTAGTGGGAGCATAAGTGTTATGCTAGTAAGATAATAATCATTATGCTAGTGGGAGCATGATGACTATGTTGCAAGTTAGCAATGTTAATTATAGAAAACAAAAGGTTCGATTCACTTTGAAAAT
Organism: Lactuca serriola; assembly: GCF_051521515.1. Lineage (NCBI taxonomy): Eukaryota > Viridiplantae > Streptophyta > Magnoliopsida > Asterales > Asteraceae > Lactuca > Lactuca serriola. Next base: position 142,571,115 of record NC_136408.1, on the reverse strand, counting down.
TTCTTTTCCTATCATTAAGGGAGAGGATTTTATACTTCATTCCAATTATAAAAGCTTAGATTGAGATTTTAATAAACTTTAGTCAAGGATATATATGAATGATCTCTTGGAATGGTTCAACATATGGAAATTCTATATATGTTGTGTTCTCAAAATTCGATTATGATTACAGCATACCTCTTCATAGTTCGAATTGTGAGAACATGGCAAATAAAAATTTTATAGCATGAATCATGTCCCATATGCTTTGGGTATAGGTTTGATTACATGTGCTGTAATATTTATCCATTCTAAATTTTCCAAATGCCTAGGACATTAGGAGGGAAAAGGGAATAGAACTGGATATGACTAAAATGATTAAGCAATTGTCGAGGACAATCTGAGGTTTACCAAAGATTGGTTGCTCATGGACAATTGGAAGTATATGGTTAGGACCATATTGACATATTCTGAAAAGAGGCAACTCTTGTTCATAAGTGATAGTCAAAATGGTAATGTGGAATTGTTTCCATAGGTGGAAATTATTCTTTGAATCTGTGTAAGATTAGAAAACTTAATGCAAAGAAGGATGTTCAAAGGAATGTACTTTGAATTTGAGATTTCATTTCCATGGGATTGCTTTCCATTGGAATACTCTGTAATGTCTGTTGCCAAGTCTTTGTGACTTTGTGCATAGTCAATACAAGGGGATCATTGCATATAAGTTTAGAATCTAACAGATTATAGTAAATGGCAAGAGTTTGGTATTCTTACATTTACAATAAGGTGGAATTGTGAAATAAGCATCATTGAAATGTTGTCAATCAATCTGTTTCACAAAGAGAGGACCATATGTAAACATAGTGTGCATACTTAGAGTATGTCATAGCTATTGTTTAGACAAACATAGTGTGCATGCTTGGAGCATGTCATCACTACTGATTTAATTCAAGTATTAAGTTGATTAATCGAAACATGAATAATGAGTAATCCATATGGTGCTTAGAAAAAAGATGTTTTATTTACACTCAAAGTGTTAAGGTCATACAGGATTAGTATTATTTTTGTGTTTCACTTTGCATGTTTTGACTTCCAGAATAACTAGGTCATTCTTCCCGAATAACTATGTTATTCAAACCATCCACAGTCGGTCATATGTTGGAAGTAGATATGAACCAAGACTGTCATGAATTTGGCTTGTAATTTGTCTAATGTGCATTAGACATAGCAATGGTTGCCACAACATTCATGAGTGCTCATAAGTTCTGAGTATTGGATTCAACCCATGCTCATTTGGATTCACTTCATGGATTTTATCACGAGTGAATCGTGAGACGATAATATCTTATATTCATCAAACCTAGAGATATGAGTTGTTGACTACGAGTTGGTTATACATTGATTGCACGAAAACGCATTTGTAACTCGATGTTATAAAACTTTCCTTTGTGTATGATTCAACAAGTAGTCAGTACAAGCATATGAGTCAAAAAATCTCCATTCCTTTTACCTTTGGGATAAAAGCGATATTTGTGGGCCCCTCGATGATTTAGTGATGGCACCTCTAAGTTCTTGGCCAAGCCTGGACTGATTTGATCTGTTCAATTAGTCGGTCATCATAAATCGGTCCATATGATATCTAGAATGGAGGAATATATGATCACTTATTTAATGGACGCGTCACTGATTTGTTCAGAGTTCGACAGCAGCTTTTAAGAGCTACGATTGCTGGTCAAGTTGTGAAGGCGTACTTGCAATAATAGTTATTAGAGTTATCCAAGTGGGAGACTGTTGGATTAGTGTCTAAGTCCATAACTATAATTGGTATATACTTGACCCGACCCGGCATGGTCCATTTGGGTTGCATGGCATTGGAACATTTGGGTAGACCTTTTAATGAGAAGAAGATATGTGTGACATATTAATATATTATAAGTTCTAATATATTAATATGAAATCATATTATTTAATTAGTATTGATCAAGAATTAATTTGGAATTAATTTAGTGATCAAAAAGAGACTAATTAAATATATGGGGATTGATTGTGTAAATCATTGATTCTTATATATGTGGGCTTATGATCCATGATTCCTTATGTTGGGTTTAACCCATGTGGTGGCCCATGGATACTCCATGGAGGTTAAAACCCATGGAGCATAAGGAATGGGTAAAGTCATAGGTTACATGGTGTAACCCTAATGTGCACACTATATAAAGACCCCATTGGTTGGTGAAATTGGTACTAGTGCATAACATAGAGGGCAAGCCGATTTCATAGATTGATAAGACTCATATCTTCTTTCATGGTTGTTCCAAATGTTCATGGTGTTGTGTGAACCATTTGAGGTGTCACATTTGGGGCACTAGACTCTTGAGCTCCATGGAATCAAGCACCAACAAAGAGGTATGTAATTCTACTAGATTTTATATTATATGTACTTTATATTATGCTAGTTAGAATAATACCTTGGAAAAATGATATTTGCATGTATAATAGAGAAAACATAGATCCAAGGTATTTAGGGTTGCATGTACACTTAGGAGTGTTAGAATGCTCAAACCCAACATCAGTTTCGTTTGTAATCTTCTTAGGAGACTTAGACTTAGCTTGTTTCTTGGGGCTTTTGTGAACAACATCATCAACTCCCTTCTTCGATTTCTTAACTTTCTTAGATGATCCTTCATCACTTGTTTTCAACAAAATCCCAATTTCGACTGTAGGATTAACATTTTTTCAAGTATTCCACCAATATTGAGTTTGTTGCATCAACTTTCTTCAGCATCCCATCAGGAATTCGAGCAACATTTAGGAATACTTCTGAATCATCTTCAACAGGCTTTGGAAAATGATACTTCATGAATTCTACCTTAGCCTCATCAGTAGGAATTGAAATACCTTCTTTCTTATATACAGGTTGAAGAACCAAATTCCAGTATCGGGCACACGAAATTCCTTTTACCACATTCGTATTTTCCAGGCTCTTGATAAACTCCTTCCAAATCTGAGTAGCATAATAAACATTAAGATCATAGTACACCCCTGCTCCCATAGCATAGACTTCCATTCTCCCCTTGTCAAGCCCTACACTTCGCCCAGTTAAGCAACGAAGGTATATTCCGAATAAGAAATTCCATATTCAAGGAAGACCAGACTTCTTGAAATCACTGATCTTAACGAGTGATGGCTGATGACCCATCTCGTTAAACATGAATAGAATCTGAGCACTAGTAGGTTGAAAAAAATAGAGATGAATTTGGAATCTTCAATATTTGAGTAAACATCTTCTTCGTGAGTCGAACTCTCTTTTCATTCACCAGATTGAATGTGATTACATCAGTGGCTTTGCTGTAAGAAGCAGTGGAACCAGCCATTGATAACCATGACATCGGGACATAAAAAGCATTGAACATCGCAGTTGCAAGCCCTGAATGTTGAAGATCAATAATTAGCATCTTGAGTTCTTCGGGATACATGGACACATCTCCTTCAACTTGATAATTTGTTCTTTGAATCTTCATAATAGGTTGTGATACAACTTCTTCAGTAGTGGTGTTTTGAGTAGCTTCCATTGTTGAAAGCTTGAGAGTAATTTTGAAGAACAGAGAATTAGGGCTTTTTGATCGTCTGTGTTTTTGAAGGCGTAATGTAACATGGAAAATTTTCAAACAATTTTTCATTTAAAAATAATCGTTTAATTCTTAGAAACACTTGTTTAAAATCTCATTCATAATCGAATTACAAAAACATGACTCCATTTCACTTGTATAGAAAACCAGGATCCTCAAAACATGACTCTTTCTCTGGTGTGTACAATCAAGTCGGTGCCGTCCCGTGATACTGAAAGAAACCTGCAACACAACATAAAACAAAACACTGTAAGCACGAAGCTTAGTGAGTTCCCCAATCAGCGACTCAACTCGCCGAGTCACCCCGAGACTCGCCGAGTTCCACAACTCTGATTCCACTCGCACACAACTCACCTAGTCATCCCTTGACTCGCCGATTCTCAACTCGACCAGAAGATATTGGGACTCTTCGACAAGACTCGCCGAGTCCAACAACAGACTCGCCGAGTCTAAGGCTATCTTCAACCTACTCGCCGAGTTGTTCATACAACTCGCCGAGTTCCAGACCATCTTCATCCAACTCGCCAAGTTGTTCTTCCAACTCGTCGAGTTCGAGCTCATCTTCAAGCAACTCGTCGAGTCCACCCATTTGACTCGCCGAGTACCACCGGTCTGAATACAAACAGAAGCACTCCAGGCCATGCAATTGATCCAAAACATAGATCTAACCTCCTACCACTCATCCATCACGTAAAGTGGCAAACTTTACGTGAATCCAAAGAGATCTATGCATTTTCACTCTAGGGTTTGGGTTTGGGACAAAATAGCTCCATCAACCACTCACAAACAGGGACTTTCATGCATTCCAACCCTTCTCCATTCCAGATCTGAGGTAGCAACCTCAGATCTGACCCCTAAACTCCAATACATCCAAGGACATGGTCTCTAACACTCCCAAAATGATGCATCTAAGAAATAGCAGCTCAAAAACGAGATGTTACCTCAAAGGAACGCCCCAATCTGCAATGAAACTCAATTCCAAGAAAAGCCCCTTGCTCCAAGCCTCTTCTTCTCTAGGATCTCTTCAACAACCACCTCTCCAAGCTCCAATTTGCTCAACAATGGGGTTTCTCCACGAAATTGGGGTTTCTGGGACTCAAGGGGTGATAAAGAGGCTGAGAAGGAAACATAATGTTCTTTATATAGGGCTCAACCCCGAGAATTAGGGTTTTCTCCACTCAGCGCCTACTCGCCGAGTCCATCTTATTGACTCGCCGAGTCGGCTACTTAACACGTGACCAACTCGCGACTCTACTCGCCGAGTCCATCCATGGAGTCGCCGAGTCACTCTTTCCCAAATTACTCTTTTAGCCCTTCAACTCTACTCTTGATATTTCGGGATGTTACAATTCTCCCCCACTTAAATTAGGCTTGGTCCTCGAAGCCTATGGCAACTCGACTCCAAAATACTCCCACGACGCGCCACTTGGCCCTAACTGGACCAGGTTCCTCAAAGCATAACCATCGAACTCGAACTCCCTTCCTCTTTCCTTGCGGTGTCCTGACCACCGTCTCAAACCGGGCACCGGCTGTACCCTCTGATAATCACACTCAACAATCGAGAATTACCCGAGATGCATCACTGCTCCAAATCTCAACAATCGCTCGACCCATAAGGGCTAGAAAGCCATGAACCATCGGATCCCCGATCCGAATCCCACTCTATCCATTCCGTGCTGACAGAAAGACCCACTCTTCAATCTCAGAGCAACTCCCACGAGTTCTCCTTTTGCAATCACATACGCATGCTGAACTTGCCCAGCACCCTCAGGTTGGGAAAAACCCGATGCACTGATGATATCCTCCAATATCCCCCAGGATGAACCACTAGTACATATCCAATACCCTGATCAGAATCAAGCTGGGAGTCCCAGACTCCCTCCCTGCATCCATCCTGAGACTCTTGGCTCTACACCCGCGGAACCCCTTCCGCGTCCTCAGCAGACATCCCATCATGATGTCATTCCATATCACTATCACAGACACAGTGTTCAACCACCATACTCCAAATCATCCACTCAAACTACTACTTTCACTTCCGTGAACCAACACTCCCCCCCCCCCCCGGGGGGTTACATACCTTTCTCTTCCCTTACCCATGGAAATCCACTAGCCAACCTTGCCACTACTCCATGTATCACACATGCTCTGGATCTGCTCGCAAGGGCTCTCGGGTCCATGCGCTACCTCTCCCCAACAAATGAGGGTCCGACATCTCCTCCCACACAACAACTCAAAGGGTGGCATACCAATGCATTAATGATGGTTGTTGATATAGGATAACTCAGCCAAGGATAAATACGTGTCGCAACTCCCTCCAAGATCTAATACACATGCCCGAAGCATGTCTTCGAGCATCTGAATCGCTCGCTCGCTTTGAAGTGTCCTCAGACATCATCATGATAAGCTCTAGCTCATTTCTCATATCCCTCTTCGAGACTGAGCACCAGGTCAGCTTTTGACTCCACAGCTGAGCCTCCAAAGATCACCCATATCATGATCCAAATAACCCACTAACTTCCTCCCCGTGACCACTATCCCGGCCCAGGGACGCGCAAGTCACAAAATTCTCTTTTCCTCATGCGAGAAAATGCAATCCAACCGAGGATCGCCTCAACTCTGATCTCTGGTTTCTGCTGCGCATATCCCTTGCGCATCTCACCGCATCTCCCGACAGAGACGGTGACCCCAATCTCGCCCCCGGTTCAACACCCAGGCTCCAGAACTCAATACTAGGACTACTCAAGCCCAAAACTCTTCCACATCATACACTGATCGGAGATCATTCCATCATCACATTCTCTTGCCATCTAGTGAGTACTACGGCTCCTCGCAGTATCACAACACCCTCTGACTAGTGAGTACTACGGCTCCCCGCAGTATCACATCACCCTCTAACTAGTGAGTACTACGGCTCCCCGCAGTATCACAACACCCTCTGACTCCACTAGCTCATGCTCCGCAGACTATCACAGGCAGCTACCCATACTCGACTCGAATACACATTCCAGACTCTGGAAGCATTCGACATATCAAAATGCCCACCCTTGCGAAGATCCGCTCTCTTAATAATCTCCCTGGATGCCCATACTCGAAGGGCTCCCACTAGATCCGTAGATACCTGATACACCACAAGTCGTTTCAACTCAAGATTCACGAGTAACTCCGAAATAAAGGTATCATACCCGGATACCTCGGAATATCCCAACAGAACATCACAAGATCCTGCCACAACCACTGATTCCCTTACTCCCAACACCATATACTCACGACAATACATTTCCTCTGAATCCCATAATAATTTCTGATATCACACGATGCGCAACTTCAGTGCATCCAAACACTCAATTGGAATACAAGGAAGGCGCTAACCCTTCAGAACACACTGACGATCCTCTGAAACCCTTTCCACTACTGCTCAAAATTCAAGCAAGAATACACATCCTAGCCCGGGAATTGGCTACTCGATAATCTGCTACCCATATTTCAACCCAGAAGTTCTCAACTGCCCATACCATCATTACGAGCCTTCCACTCGAGACGACTCTGACCACCATCAGATTCCTGATCATTGACCACCCGCCGTGGAGACACCCATCCTTCTCTTAGACATATATCACATGCATTATCTCGCGCTGCACCTTTCCTTAATCACCAATGACCCTAATCTCATGAATTCAAGCCACAGGTTTTGCATCCAACCCCTAACCGCTCTTGCACAAATCTCTGGTTCTCTCAATAAACCACCCGGTTCTCCCCCACTTAGGGTTCGAACCATCACTATCTGACACATCAACAACCTCACGAACTATTTCCACCAGCAATAACGCACCTGCCCCTGGAAAGTGCTACGCAACACCCGATAATCCCCTTTAAGGAAATGAACCGATCTCATAACTCTGAACCTCAGATGAAATCCTCAAGAACTTCTAGTCACGACTGCCTCTAGTCGTTCCAAGTCTCGTACCAATCCAATACCAATAACTCAACTGTCCAATAACATTACTGACTCATAGACTGGACCACGAAATCATCATATTCCCCACTTCGACTCAACAACCAACGTTCCAACACATGGATCATCCCAAGAACAGGGACCCACTCCCATATTCAATACCCATCATGGATAGAAAAACCACTGCACTGATTAATTCAACTAGATTCCCCACTGATACCTCCACAATACGCCCTACTATACTCAAATAGGCGTAATGTGGTCCTTGACTATCTCAGTCCCAGCTGACTATCTGCTCATGGTAAATCACTGTCTCGCAGCACACATGCTACCTGATACTCTGATGGAAAATCATCATCAATGACAACCTGCAGGGTTTTACCCCCAAATCCGAAACTTAAACATCAGGCCTCTCATGTTCCGCACACGAACATAAATAGCACCACTCCGGTTATAGAAGGTGACCTCTCCTCTATCGACTGATTGCTCAACTCAGACCGAAATTCTCCCCCTCCCTCTAACTCCTTACCAAAATACTCTGATAGGCTCTCGACTTCCCTCTCGAGGGACGCCTCTCCAAACTCAATCATGGCCTACAGGCCTAAAACCCATAGCGTCCAATCTCTACCTCATTAATCGTGACCGGATAACCAGAGAATCACAAGCATCATTCACTACAAACCATGGTACTCATCCCATGACATCCCTTCTCGATATGCTCCTGTGTATGGTACCCGAACCATAGCATCACTCCTCCATCTGTTTTGATGTATGGTACTCGAACCATAACATCACTCCTCCATCTGTTTCGATGTATGGTACTCGAACCATAACATCACTCCTCGATCCGCTCCGATGCATGGTACTCGAACCATAACATCATTCCTCGATCCGCTCGTTAGAACCTTCAGAATACCCCCTGTATCAAGTATGGGTCCTCTGCTTTCAGTAGTACGGGCCCATACTACCTGCCACATCTACCCATACGTTCCACACGGACTATCCCGGAGCTCCTAAGTACCTGCTCGACCTTCTCGTTCACCAATCTCCATCGCGCGCTCGCTCCCCAGCGAAATTCTCTACCCTGCCAGTGCACTCATCTGGCTAAGGTTACTCCCTAGGCTCTTCCCAGATTCCCACACTTCTCTGCCATCAGCTGCTGAAGAGCTCCTAATGATGCCAGCCATCTACCTCCTGAATATCATCATATTCGCTTGGTAGCTGACTCCCATCATCGAGGGTTCCACAAAGCACGAAGCAAGCAGCATTCGAGCATCGAAGAATATATATGACCCACTCTGGGTGATAACTCCGCTTGCTTTGCTCATCCTCGGAAGTACCACCGAACTCTGCAACTCTTCCCCTCGCGGGCTCTAACTAATTTTTCTCTAAGTACCATAGTACTCATCTAGGTATCTCCCCTAGATTACTCCTCTACTCAAATCCCTTATAGGATCCCAATCAAATATTCTCACTCATCACATACTTAAAAGCACATCGCATATCACAGCAATTCCTAGGCTAAGGCATCACAAATCAGGCCACTCTAGTCCTAAGATATGGAATACCTAGCCTGTCTCTAGCATGCAATAATATCTCATTAAGTGCATCATAAATATCTCATAACACAAAAGTAAGGGTATTTTGGGAAATCACCGTTCGGGCTCTGGCTGATTGTACACACTACTCTTTCTCGTTTTCTCTTTGAACTCTTATTCGCTTTAGAAAATTATTTCTTTGAAAACTTTTTTTTTACTTCCTCAGTTTGAGTCCAGAATTACCCGAAGGCGCATCCGAATCCCTCAAACCAAGGCTCTGATACCAACTTGTAACACCGAAAATTTTCAAACAATTTTTCATTTAAAAATAATCGTTTAATTCTTAGAAACACTTGTTTAAAATCTCATTCATAATCGAATTACAAAAACATGACTCCATTTCACTTGTATAGAAAACCAGGATCCTCAAAACATGACTCTTTCTCTGGTGTGTACAATCAAGCCGGTGCCGTCCCGTGATACTGAAAGAAACCTGCAACACAACATAAAACAAAACACTGTAAGCACGAAGCTTAGTGAGTTCCCCAATCAGCGACTCAACTCATCGAGTCACCCCGAGACTCGCCGAGTTCCACAACTCTGATTCCACTCGCACACAACTCACCTAGTCATCCCTTGACTCGCCAATTCTCAACTCGACCAGAAGATATTGGGACTCTTCGACAAGACTCGCCGAGTCCAACAACAGACTCGCCGAGTCTAAGGCTATCTTCAACCTACTCGCCGAGTTGTTCATACAACTCGCCGAGTTCCAGACCATCTTCATCCAACTCGCCGAGTTGTTCTTCCAACTCGTCGAGTTCGAGCTCATCTTCAAGCAACTCGTCGAGTCCACCCATTTGACTCGCCGAGTACCACCGGTCTGAATACAAACAGAAGCACTCCAGGCCATGCAATTGATCCAAAACATAGATCTAACCTCCTACCACTCATCCATCACGTAAAGTGGCAAACTTTACGTGAATCCAAAGAGATCTATGCATTTTCACTCTAGGGTTTGGGTTTGGGACAAAATAGCTCCATCAACCACTCACAAACAGGGACTTTCATGCATTCCAACCCTTCTCCATTCCAGATCTGAGGTAGCAACCTCAGATCTGACCCCTAAACTCCAATACATCTAAGGACATGGTCTCTAACACTCCCAAAATGATGCATCTAAGAAATAGCAGCTCAAAAACGAGATGTTACCTCAAAGGAACGCCCCAATCTGCAATGAAACTCAATTCCAAGCAAAGCCCCTTGCTCCAAGCCTCTTCTTCTCTAGGATCTCTTCAACAACCACCTCTCCATGCTCCAATTTGCTCAACAATGGGGTTTCTCCACGAAATTAGGGTTTCTGGGACTCAAGGAGTGATAAAGAGGCTGAGAAGGAAACATAATGTTCTTTATATAGGGCTCAACCCCGAGAATTAGGGTTTTCTCCACTCAGCGCCTACTCGCCGAGTCCATCTTATTGACTCGCCAAGTCGGCTACTTAACACGCGACCAACTCGCGACTCTACTCGCCGAGTCCATCCATGGAGTCTCCGAGTCACTCTTTCCCAAATTACTCTTTTAGCCCTTCAACTCTACTCTTGATATTTCGGGATGTTACACGTAATTAACAAAGGATAAGCCAATTTCCTTTTATATGTAACCCCAATTGAATGTCAAATGTTTTCATTAAAGAGTAGGCCACGTCTGTCCTTGAAACTCGCACCACTAGCCGTTTTACGCGCCATGTCAGATAAAATGCCTTGAAACTCGGATCACGTTGTCAAACCGTGACATCAAACGGTTCGTGAGTACCAAGTAGATAAGATTGAAAACCTTCAGCATGGAGGGTAGGCTCTTTAGTTTTTTGGTTTAGAAACGAAGTCATATGCCAGACTTGTGAAATCTTCAGCCTGAGTTGGTATTACTCATAACCTCAAGGATTCCGTGAGTGTAGTGTGCCAATAGAATATAATAAGAAGCAAACTAACGAAAATTTGGGATCTGCGATGTCGAAAAATAAAATTTCGACACAAAAGCAGTTAAACCCCGGGCAAAGGTTGCTTCATTAATTATCAAGAGAGATAATCAACAAATTGTGTGGTTTCCCGTGAATTATAATCAAATACTTATAAAGAAGTATCGAAGGGCTTCTTTTTCAAGGTTTCGTGGGTGGCTTAAAAAATTTCGTTACATGTCAACCTAAACATAAGGTGAGTAATTGTAACAGAAATTAACTGTGTGACCAGTGTAGTCAGTGACAAGTATGCTTTGGATTAATTTGAAAGTGACAACTGAAAGAATTGATACTCACACGAAAATCATATGCAAAGAAAAATTAGTTTCAACTGAATCCTGTTGGGTAACAAATGTCGTGGGCTTCGAACATTTGATCAAGATCACTCATAACGAAAGAATATGATTTGGAGCATCAAAAATTTGGTAATGAAACAAATGTTTCGTGAAAATCTAGAACATAGTTCCCCGTCAATTCCTTAAAAGTTTAGAAAATTGGGTTTCGCTTTCATCACGACCTCATGAATTCAGATCATAAACACAGATTTTTGATATGTCTAAGTCTTGATTAATTTAATCAAAGACCTCTTGGACATATGTCATTGTGTGTGAAATGTGTTAAGAATTTTGAGATGAAAAGTTTTGGTTTACGAATCGAATGTACCTCTGCTATATATGGACCAATCAGAAAACTCTTAACTCAAATGAGAAGAGTTAGGTAGCTCAGTAAACTAATGTGAATGCAAGCCTGATTGGGAAGAAATTTTCGTAATGAAAATTTTCATTAAGGATTTTGAAATCACACATTGAGTCAATGGAGGCTTGGGTCGACATGTTGCAGCATGCTTCTAGGGACATCCTAACTAGTACAAAGTTTCGAAAATTTACCTTACCCTAGAAACGCAAGCATGACCCTTGTAAAATTTCCTTGGAATCTGCACTAAGAAAGAAAAGACAAAGTACAAAATAAAAAAAAATCTTTTTGGTCTTTTATGTTTTCGAAAAGAAAGAAAAATATTTTTGTGATTTTAAGTTTTTCAAAAATTAAAACAAATAACAAAAGAAAATCTTTTTGGTTAATACTATACACCTCTGAATGGTTAATACTACACACCTCGGAATCATTTATGAATTCCTCTAAATCGACACTTTTTCATCTTCTTTCTTTGTTATTCTTTCAAAAGTAGTCTTGGAACCGAACTTGCTTCAATCATACCCAATCCTGTCAAAATTCTAACAAATGATTTTTCGTCTAATGCTTTTGTAAAAATATCAGCAACCTGATAAGTTGTTTTTACAAAATGAACTTCAATATTGCCATCTTCCACATGATCTATAATGAAATGATAACGAAGTGCAATATGTTTGGTTTTCGAATGTTGTACTGGATTATGACAAATGCGTATAGCACTTTGTGAATCACAATACAATGGAATCTATTTCATATTAATTGCATAGTCACGCAATTAACTCTGGATCCATATGATTTGCGAAGTGCAAGCGGCAGCTGCAACATACTCAACTTCAGCAGTAGAAATTGCAACACAAGTTTGCCTTTTCGATTGCCAACTTACAAGCTTCCCATCTAGCAATTGACATCCTCCACTTGTACTTTTAGATCAAGTGTACATCCTCCCAGATCTGCATCCAAAAATGCTTGAATGAAAAATCTTGATTTCGAAGGATACCACAATCCTAACGAAATTGTTCCCTTGAGATAACGAAAAATATTTTTCACTGCAGTCAAGTGTGGTTCTCTTGGATTTGCTTAATACCTAGCACAATTACATACAGAAAACATGATATCAGGTTGACTTGTTGTAAGATAAAGCAATGAACCTATCATACTCCTGTATAAAGTAAGATCAACAGCAGGTGTGTCTAATAAACGTGTTAGCCTTGTTCCAACCGCCATTGGTACTCTTAACTTCATGCTATTTGTCATTCCAAATTTTTTGAGCAAATTCCTGGTATATTTTTCTTGATTGATGTAAATTCCTTCTCTGCTTTGATGAATGTTTAAACCAAGAAAATTATTGATTTTACCCATCATGCTCATTTCAAATTGGCTTTGCATCAAACATTCAAATTCACTAGACAAAGCAGGGTCAGTAGAGCCAAAAATAATATCATTGACATAAATTTGAAAATGCATTAGATGATTCCCAACTTTCTTTCGAAATAATGTGGGGTCAACTGATCCTTGTTTAAGTTTCGATTGTTTTAAGAAATTGGTAAGAGTTGCATACCAAGATCTTGGTGCTTGTTTTAACCCATATACTACTTTATCTAAAATATAAACATGATCATGATATTTTTCATCTATGAAACCTGGAGGTTGTTCAACATAAACTGTTTCTTCGAGTTCACCGTTGAGAAAAGCACACTTCACATCCATTTGATAAACATCAAAATCTTTGTGAGCTGCATAAGCCAAAAATATTTGCACAACCTTGAGTCTTGCGACAAGGGCAAAGGTTTCTTCATAACCGATAACTTCTTGTTGCGAATATCCGTAACAACTAATCGTGCTTTATTTCGAACAGTATTTCCATCCTTGTCGGTTTTGTTTTTGAAAATCCATTTTAATCTGACAATCGAAACATTTTCAGGTTTAGGAATTAATCTCCAAACCTTGTTTCTTTCGAACTCAGCTAGTTCATATTGCATTGCTACAACCCAATCTGAGTGTTCCATTGCAACCTTAACTGTTTTTGGTTCTATTTTGGAAATGAAAACATTAAACATGCAAAATTCTTGATGAGCATTCAGTACCTCATTCTTTGCACGAATTTGAGCTCTCGTCAAAACTCCATCTTGTGGATTCCCAATGACTTGTTCTTTTGGATGATTTCTTGTCCATTTCTCTAGTGGTGGATATGCTGGATCAAAGTCCAATGGTGCATCTTCGTACATTTCTTCATTTTTGGAACCTGCAACATAAATATTATCATTAATTTCGTAAAATTCATCATTTTGGTTAAGATTTATTGTATCAGTATCATTATGCTCTATCTCGACATAATTATCACTCTGATGCTCCCCCTCGAAACTTTCATTTACAATGTTATTCTCCCCCTAGAAAGGATTCTCCCCCTCAAGAGATGAAGGTATAATCAAGTGCTCCCCCTCCACTTGTGCATCTAGCATACTTTCGCCATTAGCAGTTGTATCTGTTGTGATTATTGACTCATCAGAATGTTTCAAAGATTAAGGAGTTTGATTATCTACAGCATTGACTTCAGCATCTGCAGCCCTATCTGGAACACCAAAAATTAAATCATAATCAAAATCAGATGAATTATAACTTTCAGACTCTTCATTTGATTCATTAAGAATTGTTTTTCGTTCGAAATGTTTTTCAACTTGTTTCACATAAAAATCATCAAAAGTGAGATTAAACGTTTCTTCCACTTTTCGTGTTCGTTGGTTCAATACTCTGTATGCAACCGAATTATTTGAATATCCCAAGAAAATTCCATCATCAGCCTTAGCTTGAAATTTCGAAAGATTATCTTTGAGATTCATGATAAAACACCTACAACCAAAAACATGAAAGAGTTTGACATTAGGTTTCCGATTATTTATGATTTCATACGGAGTTATATTGAAACGACAATGAATAAAGGATCGATTCTGAGTAAAACATGTTGTCGAAACTACTTTTGCCCATAGATATTGAGGAAGATTCCCATATGTCAACATTGTTCTTGCTGTTTCGCAAAGAGACCTATTCCTCCTTTCAACCACACCATTTTGTTGTGGTGTATATGGCGATGAGAAATTATGTGAAATTCCTTTCTCAGTTAAGAACGAATCAAGCACATTGTTTTTAAAATCGGAACCATTATCACTTTTGATTTTACGAACATTCTTTTTCAGACTTGTCTCAATTTTCTTGATAAATTCAATCATTGTTTGAGCGACTTCAGATTTTAACCTGAGAAAATACACCCAAGTAAGTCGTGAAAAATGATCAACAATAACCAAAATGTATCGTTTCTTGTTGAGAGTTTCAACAATTGATGGTCCACAAAGGTCAATATGAAGAAGTTCCAACGGTTCAACAATTTTCGAATCTATGACAACTGGATGTCCTTTACGATGTTGTTTCCTTGTTCACAAGCTGCACATAAAGTATTATTGTCAAACTTTAAAACTGGTAAACCTCGAACAAGATCTTCAACTACCAACTAAATCAGATTTTGAAAGTTTAAATGAGATAAACGTCGATGCCACAACCAGCTAACATCATATGGAGCTTTCGAAAGTAAACAAACTGAGGGTTTCCCAACAATAGGTATGATGTCAAGAGTGAACATATCGCCATATCTTTTTGATTTTAGCAACACATCGTTCGTCTCAACATTATAAATAATACTTCCTTCTTCGTTAAACACAACTTGATTGCCAGTGCCCACAACAAGTTGTGAAACACTTATCAAATTATGTTTAAGACCTTCAACATAAGCAACACGATTCACTGTAAATTGTCAATTTGTTACTTTGCCATAACCTGTAACTTGACACTTGTGATTATTTCCAAACTTCACTACTCCTGCATTTTACAAACTTCAAAAATCACGCAAGTTCTCCTTCCTTCCAGTCATGTGACCTGAGCAACCACTATCAATGTACCATCTCTCATCATATTGCTCGTCACACAGTACCTGCAATCATTAAAATAATTTGACGTGAGCAACCACTATCAATGTACCATCTCTCATCATATTGCTCGTCACACAGTACCTGCAATCATTAAAAGAATTTAGGTACCCAAGTTTGTTTGGGTCCTTGGTCATTAGATTGAAAAAGTGAATGAAATCTAGAACCTAAAGCCCAATTTCGAAATTTGGTTTTGAAAGTATCAATTAAGTCGACATAGTTAAAGATATTGAAACATAATTTTTCGATAGTTTTGGACTTTCACTGACTTTCTTCTCATTCTTCACAATATGTTTGTCCTTTGAGATTGTTTTCCATTTGAACTGGAGTATTTGATTCTTTAGAAAATGAACTTCTAGAAGAAGTATCATTCAAATACTGTTGATAGGCCTTCTGGATTTGATGTTGAGAAAACTTTCCCAATTGATACTTTTTCCCTTTCTTCTCAAGCCAATGATTGATTGTTTCCACCTCAGATGAACCTTTTGTGTATGAAACTTTAGTGGCTTTATGTGCAGACGGATTTGGAAAATTTGGTTTTTGTGGAATAAACTTTGCAGATGTTTTGGATTTATTATGCACAAATGTTTGATTGTCTGCAAACTTTGAATCGTTTTCAAATTTTCGAACATTCTCAAATTGACGATAAGTAGCAAAATATCGATTTGTTCTATTTGAAGAAAATATGTTTTGTTCGTTTTTTGGTTTTGGAAAAGATGAATTTGAAGTTGAAAACTTTTGTTGGCTTTTTGAATATAAATTCTTTTGTTGTACATTTGTTTGAAAAGTCTTTGAAGATGTTGATTTTGAAAACTTCGTGGAATGATTTTGAGAATCAGTCGAAATTGGTTGAGCGGGATTTTCCTTTTTATCCGAACGAGTTGAAAACTTTGTTTGTACTGATTTAGACAACCCATTTTTAGACATTTTCTTGGCTGGTATTTTTGATTGCTTTTCATTTGACACTACTTTCCAAAAAACTTTCTTTCATGCCTGTCTTTTCGAAATTCCTTTTTCATTTGAAAATTTTTCAACAAGATCCTTAAATTCTTGTGAATTAAGTTTCACATTCTCATTTGTTTCATTAGATTCTTGTTTCAAAATCTCTTTTGTATTTTCTTGTTTTTCAACCCATTTTCGTTGTGGTTTTTGTCTTTGAAAAACATACGAATTCTTTGTTAGATTATTTTCGACAGTGCTTTGGTTTGAAAAGAATCCTTCGTCTAATGTTTTCTTATTATCTTCTTCAATTATTTTATTGAACTCCGGTTTGATATTTTCAACATTCCTAGTAGTGACAAACACCTGATTCGGGAATACAACATCATCTGTGCACTTAAAATTTGGATACACCACAGTGTTCATTTCCAAAAAATGAGCACCTTTTTCAGATAACACTTTGTCGAACTTTTCAGTGTCTCCAAACACTTGGTCAACAACAATTCGTTTAATGGTTGTTTCGTTTGAAACATGCTTTTCTGTTTCAGAATTGTTCGACACGTCCTCCTCCTCAATTTCACTGATTTCGCTAAAACTATCAGAATTATCATCAATATCAGCAAAATTAGATTGAGAGTCAAGTTTCGAATTCTCAGTTCTTTTCAAAATTTTGAGTTGTTCACTTTTGGTCAAAGTATCATTCACTATCTCAACAAGTTCATCAACATTCAAATATTCGTCTATCTTAACAATACCATAAGCAAATTGATTATCAGACACTTATCGAATTTTTCTATGGTTTTCTCACAATCATACGACAAACTATCAACTTTCTCTCTTTCGAAAACAAGAAAAGGCAACAATTTCCTATGTTGTTCTTTGCTTATATCAGATGAATGATGCAATGAAGTCAAATTAGCATAAAGTCTTTTTGCTGAATTACAATAAATGTTTCTCTGAGCAAGTAGCATTCGAACTTCATTATCTAGACATTCCCTATCATTATTCACATTATTCAATTGCAATTCCAGATACTCTACCCTGCTTCGTTTCGAATCTAGCAATTTTTAGGTCTCTAGCAACTGGATGTTTAGTTTCTTAGCTTCATTACTAGCAGACAGTCAATGCCCGAATCTCCCTTAAGTTTCTTCTCAATTTTGGCTTCGGTTGCCTTCACATCATTCTTCTCGAATTTCTTATTCTCCTCACCCACAGACTTATTAATGAAACTTCCTTTCACATCACTCTGCTTCACCTTGGGATTGAAAGGTTTCTTGAAAAACTTTTTAATTCGGTTTTTCGAGTAAAAAACAATCGCTTCATCATCAGAATTCATTAGAAATCCTTCTTCATCAGAATCATCTTTCTCAACTGTTTCTTTCTCAGACACTTTCAAAACAAGAGCTAAAGGACCTCCCAAACTAAGTTTTGACTCTTCAGCCATCTCATTCACTTCACTTTCATGAGTTTTTAACTGATTATACAAATCATTCAGAGATGAAGTATCGAAGATTTGTTGTTTCTTCACCATCATGCTGACACTTCTCCATTCCTTACGAAGTCTCATCACAAAAGTGAGATTGAACTCCATTGATGATCTTGTGAAACCATAACGATTGCATCTATAGATCAGTTCATTAAGACGATCATAGTAAACTTCAACTGTTTCATTCTCTTTTTGTCTAAACACTTTCAGCTCCACAAGACACTGCATAACAGAATTTATCTTCGTTTTCTCGCTTCCCTGATACTTTTCTTTAAGTGTGTTCCAAATTTCCTTTGCAGATTTACAACCACGAACGTAATTGTAAACAATAGGTGGCAATGCACCTTGTAATTCTCTCAAACAACGCTTTTCGTTGTTCTTCATCCTGGTGGATTGTTCAGTGACAGAGGATGTTGATCCAGATGATCCAATATTTTGAACATTTGACGAAGGTTTAACTGATCCTGAAATGCAGCTCCAAAGTTCCTTGTCCAATCCATTCAAGTAATCCTCCATTCGATCAGCCCACTGATCATAGTACTCTGGAATCAACATAGGAATCTTCGTAGAAGATCCTAACATATGAGAAAATGAAGTCATCGTGTTCATGTTGAAATTTGTCATTAACGTACGAATGAGATTTTTTAGAAAAACTTGAAGGAATTCAAAACTAAATGAATGAATTGATCAGAAACTCAAAATCGATTACTCGATTACACAAATCAAACACATAATCAAATCAAAACTATAGATCATAGATGATTTTCTAAATCAAACAGTTCGGAAACTTTTGAGACAAACTCGCGACTCAAAAACTAGAGATTCAATTGAAAATCAGATCTTAGCAGTATTGATTCCTGCTCTAATACCAATTGTAGAAGTGTTTAATCGAGTATGAGAATCAAATCAGAGTAAAAAATGAACACCGAAAGTAAATAAGGTCTGGTTTAGCTCATATTACTTTCAGAGAACAAGAGTACAAAAATGATAGTAAACAACAGGAAAAACTCTTCTATCAACTCTATGTTCAGCTCCTATTTATAGGAGGCTGAAAGTACAAAAAATACTAAGGCTAGACATTACGCTTTGTTAAAAAAAAGCCTTAGCAAATACATAGAAAACATACGAAATTGACAAATACACAAACTTCGACATATTACAAGATATTTCGACTCTACACAAAGAGAAGTGGTACTCAGGAAAACACACCCAAGTGGGAGAGACAAAGTTGGCTGAATCAGAGGATCAAAGGGTCTGAAAACAACTCCAAAAGGAAAGGCTCCATCAAGTCTTAGAGACTCAATGTCATCATCCTCATGGGAACATGTCTCCTCATAAGATAGGATCCCTTGATCGACGAAATCATCGTCAGGAAGGGCCAAGATGCTTTTTCAGGAGACAACCATTTTTCGAACCATGGCAAAAAAAGTGAAAGCATGGGAAAGAAAAGAGATAGTTACCTTCTAATCACCGATAATCGTGAAGTAGCGCAAGAAAAAGTAAAGAAAAAACGAATAAGAGATGGAGAAACCAATCGCTAATATTTATACTGAACCATTGAAGATAATTTGACTATTAACGGCTAGTAAACTATCCGTTGGATTTCAAATTACCTAGCTGTTAAGGATTAAAACTGGAAATTACGATTCTCTCTTCTTTTATTTATTTACTTTAAGTTATTCCTTTAATATTTATGAAACTAACTCTTATATTTTCAGGAATAACTTGGGGGAAATTGTTAGGTCCATGATCATCAAAATATTCAGGATCCTCAAATATCCAGGATCCTTAGCTATCCAGGATCCAGGCTACTACCGTTATTATTTTTACTAACTTCTATAATGGTCATATTTTGTCCATAACTAATGCATGTGCAGAAATAATCAAGGGAAGACTAATTCTCGATGAAGAATCTTCTCAACTATGCTGGAGAGCTGGAATACTTGGTCAAATAACGTTCAAGAAGCTGGTCATAGAGGATCCCGGAAATATCGAACATCTTGTTGGCTAGTCTAGACTATAAATTGACACTTGTATTTCACACACAACACACTGTTCTTTAACCTAAGCTTACTCTACGAAATTGTTCACTTTTTCTTACTAAGAATTCACTGTAATCACCATTTTATATCAATAAAATCATCAAGGGTGGTGATCATTATCACCTCCCAAGGTTTTATGATGAAGATCCTAGCAACGATCAAGGGCTTTCCTTGTAAACTATTGTGTCACTTTCTTTTATCATTTGCTATTAAATATTCTGAACATCACAGCCTCTCATTCAATTTGGTTGATTAGTACTTGTGTAAATTTTGACCAAAACACATACCATATGAGCTATTCTAAATAACGAAACCTTAGGGGTTGTGACTTCCATGTTACGCGTATGAGTCTTGTGTTTCCAATAGTACGAGCCCATACTACCTTCCACACCTACACGTAATTGTCTCAGAAGATCATCACAACAACCTTAACAACACACACTGGAATACGCATAAAGAAATGCTAGACATTCCTCAACTGCCCGGTTGCTTACACAGAACCCATCCATGGAACTTCTAACACTTGCTAAAAAGCACATCATGAGTACTAAATACTTCCTAGGCTATCCTAGGATCTAAACCTCACCCTGCCATCTACTGCCAAATGACCCCATTGGTGCCAGTTAACTACTGTATGAATACAACCACATGCAACATAACTTAAATAATCTTAGTGCCCGTTTGATTTGGTGCTGACCGTGTCCGGTCAGATGTTTTTGTCTGACTCGGTCTGGTTAGAATGTTTGATTTGCGTTGTCAGGCTGCTAACCCGGTCTCAGTCAGCAAAATTGATCCGGCTCAGTAAGGTAAAAAATTAACGCTGACCGAGACTTAACTTCATTTGGCCGCATTTTCCCTTCTCGTTTTGCTCTTCCTGCTCCCTCCTTCATGCTTCTTCTTCATCGTCTCCAAACTTATGAACGGACGCCATCAGCCTCCTCCTCCAACGTCGCCATCCTCCTGCCTTGTTCTCGTCGTCACCAACGACACAATCATATGTTACAACTCACGATTGATTTCCTCCGTAAGGTATTTATCTTTTCCTTCATAAATCCTCTTCATCTCTTCTTCTTCTTCTTCAATTCTATCAATTTCAAATGGAATCATGCATCAGTATCGTATTGTTGTTTTTACTCCAAACCTAAAAACCCAAAACCCGAGTTAGATCCATAAATTGAGTCAGGACAAACCTATCTGAGTTGGGACAAAAACGTGATTGCGATTTCCAGAAATTGAGTCGGATCCATGGGTCGTTGTTGCAGGCGGTTAACAAGCGTGATTGTTTGTGGTGTCGTTAGATTTGGTTTTGAGTTTAGATGAACTGGAATCAATTCAAAAGGATTTGTTTAAGAGACATAGTGATTATCATATCGTGGATGAAGAAATTGGGATGAAATTGGACTTCATTTGGGCACCTTATGCTACTAATCTCACTCATGTCATTACAGAATTCAAAAGAAACAATACTTACCCATATGTGTTAGTGATGGGTTCAAGTTTATGGCATATGTTACACTTCACATACTATTCCGATTACATGGTTTCATTACGGTTTCTAAGGGAATCCTTGATTCCATTCCTTCCAGTGGGATTTGATTCTACTTGGGGATTCCATTTGTTTTGGCTAGGCATGCCAACTTCAATAAACATAATGCTGAATACATAAGAGAAAAAGGGAAAAGATGACAAGTGAGATGTGCAATTTGAATGATTAAGAACTTTATAAAATCAAGATCTTAGGTAAAGATGGTGGTGTGATTATATGTATGTGTGTGTTGAATGTAAATTTTGTTATTGTATGTTGGGTGGAATATGTATCTACCTTTGGTTTCTTGTTGCAGAAAATGGTTTGTGAATTGATTAATGCACACATTTTGTTATTTGTTAGGATAATCAAATTTTATTAGTTGTATAATACATTGGTTAAGTTTGATGTTGAGAATCATGATTGTTTTGCCCTTACAGTGAAGTGATTCTTGTTATGTTTTTGGAAGTGGTAATGTATTTCTTTCATTGAAATTATTTGTATATATATTCACTATGTAATGTTATAAATTAAATTGTAAATTATAAATGAATTATTATAAAAAAATGTTGTTTGAGGGTAATATAGTCATTTTGCACAGTCAGTCAGTTGAAAAATCAAACAACAAGTTTCAGTCAGAAGTTAACCCAGTCAGAACTTCTAACCCGGTCAGCTTCTAACCCAGTTAGCAACTATCAAACGACCCCTTAGATTAAAAGATTCTACCATACAACGGTTGGACTTAGACAAGAGCTGCCAAATGACCCCATTGTGCACATCTTTCTGTTTTCATATGATTGGTTTATTTGGGCCACTCTTATATTGTGTTACTTTTGAAAAATTGAGTATTTTTGTAAGCAATGATGGTTCATGATTGGTTTTAAATTTTTTTAAATTCCTTTGATTTTTGGAGTCTTACACCCATCTAAAATACATAACTCTCTCGTCTGGTTTCCGTTTTTTTTTACTGTCTTTATATCGTTGAATTTCTGTTAATGAGATCTTCAATTCTCATTTATATTGTTTCGGCTAAAAATGTACCGACCTAAATTCGATTTTTGAGCTATATATTACTACTCTGAATTTTAGAAAAATCATAACTTCCTCTCAAGAAATCATATTTGGACATTCTCTATATGGATGCTTACGGTTAAAAGACTACTACGACTTTCGTTTAGGTCACTAAGGCTAACAGGTAATTTATCAAAAAAATCACTTTTTACGGTACACAAAGTCGAACCGGTTTAATCGCGAAACTTCGAAGAAGCATAACTTCTTCATACGAAGTTTGATTTCAGTGTTCTTTATATGTACAGAATCTTTGTTACATATACTATAACTTTTGTTAAAATTATTTGTCCTAAATAATCTTCTATCATAAAGTCATTTTTAACGCTTATTGTTTCTAAATTGACTAGCCCGAATTTGCGGGCGTTACACATAAATCACATATAAATATCAC
This sequence comes from Lactuca serriola, assembly GCF_051521515.1. NCBI lineage: Eukaryota > Viridiplantae > Streptophyta > Magnoliopsida > Asterales > Asteraceae > Lactuca > Lactuca serriola. The sequence continues at coordinate 142,547,882 of NC_136408.1, read as the reverse complement.
ATGAGAAACTTAATATAAAGAATGAATAAAAAAAATTTCATTTGTGTTGGTTGAAGGAAAAAAAATCATATTACAATTATCATTGATGCAACATAAACCATTTCTTCAACTCTTCATATTTGGATCGTAAATGTTTGAATTACATGAAAACTTTTTATGAGAAATACTACTGATATTTGAATCATAAACGCTTGAAATTCATGAAAGCTTTTTTAATCACAATATCTTCAACCACATGATGACTTTTTGTAAGAAAAATATACTAATATAGCTACATATATAATAAGAGAATGCAAAAAAATATTGAAAATTTATAAATATTATAAATGTTAATTAAGGAATATAACTTATAGTCGATAGATATATTTGATTGAACATATTGTTGGTTTTGGTTAATGGTTATCAATGTTATAAAAAACCATATAAATTCAATTACAGTTTAAACTGTAGGTAAAAATCATTGATAGGATTGTCATTAGAAGATTAATGAAGATTGTTTTTAATTTTAAAGCAATCAAACATGACAAAATTATATGTAACTATTTATTGTATCTAAATTACTATTGAAATATTATTTGGATAAAAGTATATGATAATTCCTTATTTACAACCAATTTTAATGTTGCAACAAACAAATTCAATATCTATGGCCTACGAACCAAATCTTTATTAGTTATTTTTAATAATATATTAATATTTTAATTAAGTAGTTGGTTTTCATGCAACGTATAATATTCGCCTATATATATATATATATATATATATATATATATATATATATATATATATATATATATATATATATATATATATATATATATATATATATATATATATATATATGAAACTAATATAATTATAAAAATACTAGTTGTGAAACCCATGTATTACATGGGTTAATTTAAAAAAAAAAGTTAAATATAAATATCAAAATATTTAAGAACTTTAAATTTATAAAAAAAATAAGAAAAATAATAAATTATTATAATTGAAATGTTTTTTATCTTTTAAATTTAAATAAATAAACAAAAGATATTAATGAACTTTAACTTGAAAATTTTGAAATTAAAAGGTAAGTTTATTAATGAAATTTATATCCATTTATTAGTATATTTATTGCAATTATTACTTTATAATATTATATGGAATTTAATAAAAACAGAAAAATTAATAAAATGACATGTGGAAAAAAAAATAATTCAAATAACCACAAAATGACATTCGACAAATTGAATGAAAGCGTGACATATAGCAAAAAAAACCTTCATTTATTATAGTAGATAAGTATGCATTCATTTAATATATATTTAATTATGCTTATCTCTCTTTTTAAAATGATACACACACATTCCATAATTCTACACTAATATCTTTATTTTTTTGAACATTGAGTCTCAAACTATTCGGTCGATAGAAACATTTTCAATACATCGGTATATTTGGGCCGCGAAATTTAAACAAAATTAAACTGGAAAACCAGAGCCCGATCCAACATATTAGGGTCGGGTAGGGTCGGGTTGGGTCGGGTGGAGGGAAGAGATGGGTTTTGTCATTACTCCAACCGATTTGCTCCATTCCCAATTCACTTCAAAACATACAGAAGCCGGCTGCGGACTTCTCACTCCCATCCGATCGCAGTTGATTGAATCTGAAGATCAAGATGGTGAGTAAAACCGAGGAATCACAGTTACAGCAGCTCGAGAATCAAGTTGAAAACGGGGGTGGTGGTGCTTGGGAGTATCTCTCTCTTGTTCGCAAGCTCAAGCTTCGGCGTTCCGATAAGGTCTTAAAGCATGGTTTAACCCTCTTAAACGACCCCAAGAAGCGTTCAGCTCTCGGCGCCGATGGTACGTGCCTTTTCCTTTGGTCATTCATCGATCAATTTCGGTTGTTTTGATGTTGATTCGATTCAATACTATATCCTGTTTGTGGGTTTCAGCGAATTTGTCGATTCATTTTGTTGCTAGGATGTGGGTTTTTATAGATCATGGATTTCTTTCTTTCGCATTAAGCAATTTGTTTCTGTTTGGCCCTTAATTTTGATTATCCACTTGTAATTGTTGAACCAGTTACTATTATTGAATCTATCTCCCCCATGACTTCCTTCCGATGAATAGAGCTACACTTTCACTTTGTGATCAGATTGGCTACTGTTCAACTTTAAGCTTGCTATGGTTCCAAATACTATTAGTAAAAATTGTTAAATACTTCAAATTTCACAGCAAGTATTATAAACCCAAATAATGTTGGCTTAAAGTAACATGATTTTTCCGAAAACTTTCATATGAATATCTAAAATACTGCATAACTAGTGCTTCCCTGTGGACATGAAATATAATTGTTTGATCCAACTTGTTTTGATAAGCCTATATAGGCAATTTGGATTCAAGTGTTACCCAATTTCTCTTCTCTTTCATGAGATTTTTTTTTTGTGTAAATAGAATTTATTTACCCATTTTATACAACAAAGTGGTTTTTTACATGAAAGAGGCAACCATGTTTCATTATAGGCTAAATATTTGCATATTTTGGTCCTACAAGGAAACATGGTTGCATATTTTGTGTAAGAAACACCTTTGTTACATAATTTTGGAGAAAAGATGAAATGTTCTTGTGTAAACAAACATTTAATAGGATGATTATTGTTTTACATGATTTTGAATCTTATTAAGGTTTCAAAACAACCTTCCACATCTGTAAAATCTGTAAATCATGTTAACAAACTTCACCAATCAAATCAGTGAATGATATTAGTGTCAAATAAACTTAGTAACATTATAATCCTCACCCTTAAGTAATAGCTTGCTTGTAAAAGATATACAACTTTCTTAAGGACTTTTTAGGAAACACAAGAACTTTTTTGAACCTTTTCTCATTGTCCTTCAGGTCCCGTTTGTTTCATAGAACATGATATAACATAACAGGTTGTACCACATTGTTAATGAGACAAAAGATTGCAATCTTGGCAAAAGACGAGAATGCCCTCCTCATTATCATCATAAAATATTTCCTACAAAACTTGTCTAGTCCTTTCCCATATAACAATCACTGCCTGAAAGTAGTAATGTGTAGGCAACAAAGTGTGCTTCACAAAAAACTCTTTTTATAATGAGCAAAACCAATTTTGGAAGGGTAGTATTGTAATTAACGGAGCTATGGTCAAATGATTTTACTTTTTTTACATTTTGTAGAATGGACTCTGTATGAGCAGGTAGCTATTGCTGCACTTGATTGCCAATGCCTTGATGTTGCAAAGGTAACATTCTCCTCTTCTTACATTTACTTGTGTGTGTGTGTGTGTGTGAAAAAGGGCATATTTTCTTATAAAATATTTTGGCTTTTTTTATAATCAAGATTTGAACTTTTTCAGGATTGCATAAAAGTTTTGCAAAAGAAGTTTCAAGATAGCAAACGAGTTGGTGAGTATTGTTTGTCTGAATAAAGTGTGGTATGGATAAGGTTTAATCTCAAAAAAGACCTTATATTTTGTGTTTTTTTCCAGATTAAACCTCAAATTTATTTTTTTTGCCTGAAAAAGACCTTGTATTTTTTTCATTTTGGAAGCATTTAGAAGCTTGAGGTTTGTTTTTGGAAAAAAAATAATAATAAATACAAAGTTGAGGGCTTTTTCGGAAAAAACGAAAAAATTCATGTTCTTTTTCAGGGAAAATATAAACTTGAGGTTTAATCCGGAAAAGACACAAAATATAATTTTTTTTGAGATCAACCCTCTGGATAAATGATGTTGAAACAATAAACAATGGCAAATTTGTAAAAAGTTGGGACTTTATGGGGAAAGTCTCCTCTCTTTGACTTTCTCTATTAAGCTTTTCTTTTTGTATTATGTCAAAAAGGAAAAAAGCATATTAAATCAAAAAGAAAAAAAGCATATTATAAAATTTCATATGATAACAATTGATTATTTCAGGTAGATTAGAAGCAATGTTGCTTGAAGCAAAGGGTTCATGGGCTGAAGCTGAAAAAGCTTATTCAAGTTTGCTAGAGGATAATCCACTTGATCAAGTGAGAATTTTAAATTTCATACTTATTTAGTCTTTTGTATGATGGAATCAGAGAAGGAATAGAATGGAATGGTTAATTCCATTGGAATGAAAAAAAACATGTTTGTTTTGACCAATGGAATGGAATGAACAATTTTTAAAGGAATGTGATTCCTTTCATTTTGTGAATTTTCATTCCTTATTCATTCCATCATGTAATGGAATAAAAACATGCAATTTAACCCGATTTTATTTCTGTAATTTGTTGACATAAATCTTTTCAAAAGAAAATTCCTGCTTTTAGTTAAATTGCAGTTTTAATGTTTTCTAAAGGGTTTATATCATAAAAGATCTTATATATTGTGTTTTTTTTTCCTGAATTAAACCTTAACTTTATTTTTGTCCTGAAAAAGACCTTGCATTTTTTAATTTTTTGCAGTTTGGCCCTTTTAGCACTTTTTTCCATAAAACTTGTCAAATGTAAGGGTTTTTTCAGGAAAAAAATAAAAAAGTTGAAAAAATGCAAGGCCTTTTTCTGGAATAAAATAAAGTTAAGGTTTAATTCGGAAAAAAAACAAAAGCACAATATATAAAGTCTTTTAAGATATTAACCCTTTTCTAAATAACTAAAAAAAATATTATCTTTATTGTAACTTATTTGGGTTTTGGTGAGCTTTCGTTGTGTCTAAACTTTTTTATTTTTATAATCAAAATAATGTGTAGAATAAGAGTTAAAATTATCCATTTTCTTTACATATAATTTAAAAAAATTTAAATGAAAATGTATTCCATTCCTACAAGCCAACCAAGCATGATCATGGAATTTAATGTCTCATTCCATTGGCATTGTCTATTCCATTCCATTCCATACAAACAATAAAACTTCAATCTTTAAATTTACCAAAATAACCTTTATAAGTTCTAACAAATCTTAAACATTTTCAGGTTATTAGTATGAGAAGGGTAGCCATGGCAAAGGCACGTGGAGATATTTTAGCAGCCATTGATTGGCTCAATAAATATCTTGAAATGTAAGAATAAAATCACAAACATTATTTATTTATTTTTTTTCTTATTTAAATTTAAAATTCAATGAGATCTCTTGATTTTTTTCTTTTTTCAGATTCATGGCAGATCATGATGCCTGGAGAGAACTTGCTGAAATATATGTTTCATTGCAAATGTGAGAGTGCTTCTTTTATTTTCATGTGGATTTAAAAAAAAAAAAAAAAGACAAATTTGCCCCTGGGGCTTTATACAGTTTGTGTGGTTTTATAATAGGTATAAACAAGCAGCTTTCTGCTATGAGGAGCTGATCTTATCTCAACCAATGATTCCTCTACATCACCTGGCTTATGCTGATGTAAGTATTTATTATGAACATAAAGTCTTGTATAAATGACCATTTTAACCTCACATTTAAAAAAAGGTTAATCTCATAAAAGACCTTATATTTTGTGTTTTTTCCGGATTAAACCTCAACTTTGTCTTTTTGCCTGAAAAAGACCTTGTATTTTTTCCGAAAAAACCCTCACATTTGTCTTTTTTCCAAAAGGGTTAATCTCAAAAAAGACCTTATATTTTTTGTTTTTTTTCCGAATTAAACCTAAAATTTATTTTTTGCTTGAGAAAGACCTTGTATTTTTTTCATTTTTTCCAAAAAAAAACCTTAACCTTCTAAATGTTTCCAAATAAACCCTCCACTTTTTTAGTTTTTCTCGAAAAAACCCTCACATTTAGAAGCATTTAGAAGGTTGAGGGTTTAATTGGAAGCATTTAAAAGGTTGAGGGTTTTTTTGGAAAAAAAATACAACGTTGAGGGCTTTTTTGAAAAAAAGTAAACTTGAGGTTTAATCCGGAAAATAACACAAAATATAAGGTCTTTTATGAGATTAACCCTTAAGTTAAAAAGAAACTCCACATAACTCTAACTCTAGATCTTCTTTCATTTCCTTCTATTATAAATTTACAACATTATAGCAAATATCATTCAAATACAAAGCAATTTTCACTGCTATATAATGAGGTAGAGTTTTCAAAGTATATATATATATTAATATCCTAATAAGAAAAAAGAAATGAAAAAACAGAACAATGTGGTGTACACTTGTTTGTCTTAATAAGAAAAATGAAATGAAAGTATAATTTTGTTGAAAGAAATGAAAGTGGGATATTATAAGTTATAATTTATAATAAACAAATAAATGAAAGTATGTTGCTATTTCTTGCTTTTAGGTTTTTTTGTAAATATGGTTAATGTTTATTTTGGGATTTTTGTTGAAAACAGGTTCTTTACACAATTGGTGGAATTGAAAACCTTCAAACAGCTAAGAAATATTATGCTTCCACCATTGAATTGACAGGTGGAAAAAATGTCAGAGCACTTTTTGGTGTTTGCTTGGTGAGTTCTCTTTTTTTCATTTTTAATAAATTACTATAAAATATCTACATTACTATGTGGTAAGAAAAATCAAAAGTATTATTTAAATTTTAAATCTAAGGAAGCTCAAAAGTTGTAGCAATGGAATCTGATTGAATTGGAATTCGAGATTCCATTCCATTCCATGGCATAGAATTCAATTCCATCAACATCCATGTTAGATGGATTTCACTATTCCTAGGGAATGTTGGGAGGAAATTCGAGTTTAAGTAAAAAGACCAAAATACCCTTATTATACGTAGGAGAAAAAATCAAAATTATTATTTGAATTTAGGGAAAGATGAAAGGAATTCAATTTCATTTGTTTTTTTTTTCTTTGTTTTGGTAAATGACCAAAATACCCTTTTTGTATCTAGTGCACTTCTGCAATTGGACAACTAACAAAAGGGAGGAACAATGAGGACAAAGAGATCTCAGGATTGGCTGCTAAAGCTTTGGAGAAAGATTACAAGCAAAATTCGCCTGAGAAACTCGATCTTCTTGCCTCTACCCTAAAAACCTTGAAACTTTGATCATGAAGTTTTTTAATATCGACTTTTTTTTTTTTTTTTTTTTTTTTGTTGCATTAGTATGAATTTTTAATGTTTGGAAAAGAAAAATACATTTTAAGGGTGTGTTTTAGTTAATTGTTATTCATATATTGTTTTCTTTGTATGTGTTGTGGATTGATGGTAATAATAGACAGAGCAGTTTTGACTTTTTCTTTGATGTTGTTGGTGTGATTTGTGAATGTAAAATTACATCTTACATCCATCTAGTTTCGGAAATTACAAATGGACCCCTGATAGTATAAATTTTGATTCCGATAGGTAAAAATTGCAGGTGTGTATGCTAATGGATGAGTTTGAATTATGTGTTTTAAAAAGGTGTTTGAATATCCTTCTTGTATACTTTAAAAACAAAATACCAAAAAATAAATTTCATAACAAATGTTGGTTCTCACTCATTCACCACTTGCTATCTACATACTGTTTTGGATCATGGCTGTTTTCTTTTCTTTAATTTATCTTTAATATTAGTTTTTTTGTTTTGTTTTTATTAAAAATATTAGACGTTTAAAACATATCACGTTTGCATATTTTTTATTATAATCCTCTTGATCTTAAATTTGGAATTAATTGTGATACGTAACGATATTATTTTTAAAGACTAAAAGAAATATAGATTAATAAGTTATAAATTATATTAGATGACAATTATGTTATTTTTAAAAACAAGTAGAAATCCTCCTTAATAAATAAAAGTTTTTTTGCCACATGTCAATCTCTCATGAGTTTTGACACTTGTCATTTTGTTGTATTTTTGAACAAATGTTTTTTCCATTTGTCATTTTCTCATTTTTTTTTTATCTTTCTTAATTAACATATATCATATTTACACCTTAATTAATAATTGTCTTAATTAAAAATAACCAATAAATTACAATATTACAACTCATAGTATTTAATATGTTTGCTTTTAAATTCAAATTTTACAACACTCCCTAAGTTATTTGACTAATGAATTTTAATCTTTCATCCTAAGGGCATCTACAATGCTTGCGGAATTAAGTTGATGATCATGGATTTAATGTATTCTGGGTGGCGACATGGATTTAATAGGTTGAACGGGATCCAAATTTTATTTTAAATAAATAAATAATCATATCACTTATTTATATCACCCGATTTTTCAATAAAAAAAATAAAAAAAATAAAAAAACTCAACTTCGGGTTTTGTATGCATTAGTTTTTTTTATGTATAATCTCATCCGTGCATATATTTTATTTATGTAATTTGTAATCTAATATTGTGTATATTTTTATGATAGTATATAGATATTTATAAATGGGTACACATGTAAAAGAATGAATAATAAATTATTAAAATACCCTAGTATTTATGCAATGGTTTGTAAAAGATTGTCACAACAGTAAAACAATCACAAACATAATCTTACAAGAAAACAAAATATGATAAGTATAAGGAATTGATATCAAACTCCAATGAATCGGAGTGATGTATATTCATGTAAATATATAGTAATACAAAGTACAACAGACTTTCCTATAATAACGGATTACATGAATTTAAACTAATCTACTTAAACTAATATACTCAATATCTAGTGGCTAGATATTTCGTTTATACCTCCCTTCAAGCGAGACAGGGGTAGACTAAAGCATAGCTTGGCCATGAAGTACTCGAATAAAGGTCTCGGTATACTTTTTGTGAAAATGTCGGCTACTTGTTGAATAGTGGAAATAAAATTAGTATGCAATTTCCCAGATTGTACCAATTCATGAACAAAATGATAGTCAAGATCTATATGTTTTGCTCTTTTGTGAGAAACAGGATTTTGACCTAGGAAAATAGCACTTTTATTGTCACAATAGAGACATGGCGTAGGAGAAATGGGAACATGTAACTCGCTAAGGAAATGAGTAATCCATATAACTTAGAACCAGTGTTCGCCATTGCTCTATATTCAGACTCACAGTTGGATCTAGCAACTGTTGGTAGCTTTTTAGCACTCCATGAGACAATGTTTCCTCCTAGAAAAATAGAGTAACCATGTAACATCCGGATTCCCAGGTATTTTATTTTAATTATTTATCTTGAGTTTTATGGAGGGACTCGGCGAGTAGACGCTCAGACTCGCCAAGTAGGATCGTGAATGCTTGTTTGGATTAATGACCGGACTCGATGAGTCCGCACTGTAAAGTGAAACCCTAAATCTTAGGGCCTGAGCCCTATTTAAAGGCCCTTATGGCCGTCATTTGCGGCCATTACTCCCCTGTGAAAACCCTAGAGAGCAAAGAGAGCTTAGAGAGCAATTTGGAGGCTAACTCTTCATCCTTTGGTGTGATCTTGCAAGAAGGAGTGGGAAAATCCAAGCTAGATCGATTGTGGAGCTTGGATCTGTGTTGTTCACACTGAGATTCACGTTTTGAGGTACAAGTCCCTTCCCATTTTGTGTATTTGATAGATTCCTTGAATCTAGGATTTCCTTTGCACAATTTTGAGTTAGATTGTGAAGCATATGAGGTCCCTTGGGGTATAGATGATAGATCTGGACCTTGAGAGATCCAAAAGGTCCCAAGCTTCCATCTTTATGAGGTTTCATGTGAGCCTTGAGAGTAGAACCTCATTTTAAAGGTTATTTCTCCATTTTTGGTCTTATAAGCATTGCATGAACGTAAACTTTGAACCTTTACGTGACTTTCGAGTGTTAGGAGGTTAGATCTACTGGTTGGTGAAGCAGATCTGACCTTAAAGGATCGTTTGAGTGTTTTCATGGGAGGAACTCGCCGAGCCCATAAGGGACTCGACGAGTCGAGTCGGGTTGCCCCGCGATTCACGACCTGTGATAACCCGTTGGGTATAGGGTTGACTCAGCGAGTCGAGTGAGGACCAGGGGCGAAGAGGACATGCATGGACTCGCCGATTCGCAGGAGTGCACTTGACGAGTCTGGTCAAAGTTTGACCGTTGACTTTTGTTGACTTTTAGGGTTTGGTCAACAATTGGACTTGAAGACCATTTGGAGGGTAAAATGGTCTTTTAGCCTTCTTAGAGGACTTGGAAGAGACTAGTCTAGTCTGGAGAGCCGTTATTGATTTGAGATAATTGTTTATGTGTAGGCGGAGGTTAGATCAGTGTATACGTGTGCGAGATTACCTGAGATAGCCGAGGTGAGTCTTCTCACTATACTGTACCTGGAAGGGTACCAATTTGTGACCGGAAGGTCTTATATACTATGAGATGTATGTGCTATATGTTGATATGTAATATGTATGTGTTATGTATGTTATGTATGATAAGGACCGGAAGGTCAAGAGGACATGGACCGGAAGGTCAAGAGGACATGGACCGGAAGGTCAGGAGGTTACGGACCGGAAGGTCGATACGGGTAGGACCGGAAGGTCTACCGGGATTTGGGACGGAAGTCCCCTGAGACACTTGGACCGGAAGGTCCCATAGAGTTATGGCCTGGAAAGGTGTATGTGTTGTATGTGGTATTTTTGGGAACTCACTAAGCATTTATGCTTACAGTTGTTGTGTTGGGTGTTCCAGGTACTAGCGAGGACCGTGGGAAGGCGCCGACATGATCCGTACACACTGAGGGGATTTATGTAGTTGAGATCTTTTGAGATTCTGGGATTTGTTTGTTATGATGACATTAGATACAGTTATTGGATATTGTTTTTGGTGATTTAATAATGAAATTTTTTTTAAAAATTACGTCGTTACAAACCATACGTAGAACGCCATGTCGCAAGACATCTAGCCCAGTCCGCATCAGAGTATGCAACAAGGGGAATATGAGAGGATCGTCTATAGGTAAGACCATAGGTCAATGTACCCTTGACATACCGTAGGATCCTTTTGACTACGTGAAAGTGATCTGTAGTAGGACATTGTAAAAATTGACTCACATGATTCACAGCATAATAGAAATCTGGGAGAGTTATGGTTAAATACCATAGTGCTCCAACAAGTGACCTGTAAAGAGTGGGATCATGAAATGGTTCACCATGAGACAAAAGTTACGATGAGACAGTGAGAGGTGTGTACACAGGTGTAGCATCAAGTAAACCAGCACGGGATAAAATGTCAAGAGCATATTTTGTTTGTGTAAGAAACAAACCATCAGTTGTGTACACCACCTCAAGTCCAAAAAATAACTTAAAAGCTCCCAAATCTTTTATTGCAAACTCTTGATTTAATCGAGCAATAAAGTTTGCAATGGCAACCATGTCATTTCCGGTTAATATGATATCATCAACGTAGACAAGAAGATATAAAGTAGTAGTGCCACGTTTAAAGAAAAATAGTGAAGGATCGGCATGACTACAAAGAACCCAATTTGTGTGAGAAACATACTCAATCTGTGAAACCAAGCTCTTGGTGTTTGCTTTAAACCATAGAGAGTTTTGTTTAAACGACAAACATGATTGGGATAACGTGAATCTATGAAGTCGAGAGGTTGCTCCATAAAGATTGTCTCACTCAGATTACCATTTAGAAACGCATTATTTACATCTAATTGATGTAACGGCCAGTTTTGATAAACTACCAAAGAAAGAATAGCACAGACTATTGAGGCTTTAACAACGGGACTGAACATGTGAGCATAATCTAGCCCAGGAACTTGAGTGAATCCTTGTGCTACTAAACGTGCTTTGTGCCGATCAATAGACCCGTCATAGAGATATTTGGTGCAGAAGACCCACTTGGACCCAACAACATTAAAATTTGAGGGTCGAGCACTAGATCCCATGTATTGTTAACACGAAGAGCATCAAGTTCATTATTCATGGCGTGAACCCACTTAGGATGTTTAGATGCTGTTTTAAACCCTTTGGGATCATGATGGACAAGGAGAACCATGTGTAGTCTGCTAGAAGAAAGAGTGGCAACATCAGCAAATAAACGCTTTTTAACAATACCACTTTTACCTCGAGTGATCATTGGATGATTTGAGGATGTTTGAGCAGGTGGTGGTGGCGAAGTTGGCGTGGGCTATGCCGGTGACGCATCATCAGATGAGTCTGGAACTGTAGAACCCTCGATTACAGGAGAAGATAAAGGTGTGTGGGGTTGTTCTTCTGGACATAAAACACATGGATAGGGTGGCAAAGGTGAACTTAGGGCGCCAACAGCAGGTGAAGGGACATTTGTACACGAAACAGGTGTTGCAATGGAAGCTTCTTCAAATGAGGAAAGAAGAAGAGTAGCAAGATCAATTGATGTAACCTATCCAGTGAATGGAAATGTGGCTTCATCAAACTTTGCATGTCGTGTGGTGTAGATTTGAGAAGTTGCTACATCAAGACAACGATAAACTTTATATTTGGTGTTGTACCCAATGAACAAGCAATGAGTGCTTCTTGGTGATAGGATATTTTATGCATAATTTCTTAAATGAGGGAACACCCGATAGCCAAAAATCCAAAAAATAGAAAATTTTGGTGGTTGAACAACAGCTCAAACGAGGATTTGTTGTTTAAAAGGGTTGTGGGTAATCGATTAATGATGTATACAGCTGAAGTAAAGGCATCTACCCACAAAGAAGCCGGAGCGTTTGCATTAAACAACATTGCTAATCCTGTTTCAGTAATATGTGAGTGTTTCCGCTCAGCACAGCCATTTTGCTGAGGTATGTAGGGACATGATACACGATGGTGACTGCCATTTTTAGCAAGCAAGGTAGTGACTTGAATATTTAAGAATTCTTTACCCCCATCTGTTTGAAACACTTTGAGCTTGTGAGAAAATTGTGTTTGAACAAATGTAAGAAAAGATTTAAAGACCATTGCAAAATCAAATTTTCTCTTTAATGGGTAGAACCACGTGAAGCGAGAGAAGTCATCAATAAAGATAACATAATAAACATATTTGTCAGTAGAAATGACGGGTGCAGGTCCCCATAAATCACAGTGTACCATATCTAAAACATGTAGAAATCGTTTTTCATTAACATCAAAAGGAAGTTTATGACTCTTAGAGAGTGCACAAGAAGAACAAGTACTAGGCTTGGGTAAAATAGACGTAACAAATAAATGCCCAAGTTTATTTAACAAAGAAATAATAGAAAATGACATGTGTCATAGTCGATTGTGCCATATTTCATAAGATATACGGAGCCTGGTGGAATTGAGTTGAGACACCAAAGCTTTATGACCTTGTTCCAACACATATAAGCCATCATCAACCCTGCCCTTGGCCATCACCTCCTTGTTTTGACACTTCTGAATTATAAAGTGATTATCAGAAAATAAAACATCAACGGGTGAGTCTGTTGTAAGCTTACTAATGGAAACAAGATTCTTAGTAAGACGAGCAACAACAAGCACATCAGCTAAGTTAATGTTCTTTGTAATAGAAGCATTGCCAATGCGGGAAATATTTAAACTATTACCGTTTCCAAATGCAACATGATCATTGCATGTGTATGGAATGGAGGAGGTGAGGTGTGAAGCAGAAGAGGTCATGTGGGCAGATGCACCCGAGTCAACATAGTGAAGAATCAGTGGTGCTGCACTTGGAGTGAAAAGCTTGCGCCAAATTTACATCAATCGATGGACCACGACTTGCAAAGGTGGAGAGGTGAGGGCTTTGATTGGCATAATGGCCATCTTTTCTATAAAGTGGCAATGAGGTGGTCTGCGACCACGTCCCCTACCACCTGAACGACCATTGCGTCCTCCTCGATTTGAATTTCCACGGGTAAATGAGCCTGAAGAACGAGATGGTTGAGCATTGAAGGCAACTATTGGTAGGGATGAACCATGAATAGATTTCAGAAATTGTTCGTGTCCTTCGGCTTGAGAAAGGAGATCTTGAAATGTGGGTCTTGGCTTGACAGTTCGGTGAGCAGTAGTAAATGTTTCAAAGGTAGAGCCCATGCCACAAAGAAAATAATGATATTTGTCATCATCATCAACCGGATGCCCTATTGCTGCAAGTTGATCACAAAGAGACTTGAACTTACGACCAAATTCAAAGACTGAGAGAGAACCTTTGTGGAGTTGACGCAGAGAATCACGAAGATTCTGCATCCTTTCAACAGAGTCGTGGCTGTAGGCCGACTCTAGAATGATCCATATTTCACGAGAGGTTTTGGCGCCAAGAACATCTGCCATCGCTTCTTCAGTGAGAGAAGATTGCAAGATAAGAGATGCACGCTGATCAACTTCAATCCATAGATTGTAAGCAGGATTGGTAGTTTCAATCCATAGATTGTAAGCAGGATTGGTAGTTTCAATCCATAGATTGTAAGCAGGATTGGTAGTGGATTTGTCGTCCACAGTGACTATTCTGGAGGAATCAGAAGTACCAGAGACATGATCAAATAGTTTTTGGTATTTCAATAAAGAAGTAATCTGGTTTTTCCACAATAAATAGTTTGTGGAGGACAATTTGATTGTCAACATGTGGAGAATGGTGTTTAAGGAGAGAGATCCATCAGAAGAAGACGAAGCCATTGAGAAAAATGATTAGTGCCGGCTATAGATTTAGAGAGAGGAAGAGATATGATCGATAGGCTGATACCATATAAGGAATTGATATCAAAACTCCAATGAATCAGAGTGATGTATATTCATGTAAATATATAGTAATACAAAATACAAGAGACTTTCCTATGATAACGGATTACATAAATTTAAACTAATCTACTTAAACTAATCAGCTCAATATCTAGTCGCTAGATATTTCGTTTATAATAAGCTCAAAAGTCGATTGCTACTTTTTATTCTATTTACCATGCACACTAACATGTTCCATCCCTCTCTCCATATACATACATTATGAAGTAGGGGAAATCTTCTACAAATGACTAATAACTTTGTCTTTCATGTAAAAAATCCACATCACTCAAAAAACAAAGCAAAAGTCTACGAAACGTTAAAGAAAATAAAAGCACACATGAACCCTACCCTCAAAGAAACTAGAATACTAATTAGCGACGCTTTGTCCCTGTTGTCGCTTCCCAAGCTTGCAAAATGTTGTGCACTATTTCTTCCACACCAACCCCATGTTTCACCTACAAATACATAATATGTGTCACTTCAATAAATTGGTAAAATAGTGAACACATAAACATTGTTACATAAATTGGTAAAATAAAATGATACATTGTTAGATAAACATTTAATCAGTGCTATTTTATTATGGGTTTCAATTACAATTTTGCAAATTTTGTTCCTAGAAATAAAATAAAAATAAAATACTTTGTTGTATAAATGTAATACTGAAATTCCTTTAGTAGAAGAGAAATTTTAAATCTGAACAAAATTCCTAAAAAAGGAATAAAAAGTATTTTATTAAAAAAAAAATACCTGAGCAAATACAAATGGCCCACCATCTCTCATTCGAAGTGCATCACGCTCCATGACTCCCAAATCAGCCCCAACTGCTTGTGCAAGATCCGTCTTATTTATAACCTAAAACCACAAACACAAGGGACCGTTTCTGTAAATTCACTATTAGTCAGGGACCATTTCTCAAACTTTACGATACATAGGGACCATTTCTGTAGTTTTCCAATTAAGCTGGGTCCATTTTGCAAATATTTAATAATATAGGAAGCAGGGACCATTTCTGAAAATATTTGATAATATAGGGACGAAAATTGTTATATTACCTTAAATGCCCAAAATCGTATATAATGTATAATTTTCAAAGTATAATGCCCTAAAATGAAAAAAAAAAAAAAAGTACAATGCTATATTTTGGTAGATTTCTCAAAATACAATGCCTTGATGATTAAAAAAAATAAAGACAAAACTGCAAAAATGATCCCTATGTTATGCCGAAAACTGCCACTTTGGTCCAAAAAAGGTGGAAACAGAAAATAAAATATCAAGGGTAAATCCGTCAATTTTAAATATTTTCAAAGAGAAATGGACGAAACTCGCAACAAAATCAAAGTTTTGGACCACTGGTGCTAGTCCAAACCTTTTTGGACCAAAGTGGCAATTTTCGGTTAAACACAGGGACCATTTTTGAAGTTTTGTCAAAAATAAAAGTGAAAGTGCAATGCTGTAATAGAAATTAGAAAGAAAAATGAAAGTATGATGCTATAATAAACAAATAAAGGAAAAATTACACACAAGAAGATCAGCTTGTGTAATGCCTGGGCCTCCTTTCCTAGGAATTTTATCGCCTCCAGAAACATCAATTATATAAATTATATAATCCGCCAGTTCCCTACTGAAATTAGCAGCTAAATTATCTGCATCCACAAAAATTATATAAATATTAAATAAGATGACCATTATTCACTTGCAATTACAGGTATAATTATTAATTAACGCAACAAATAGCAACGTGCTTTGATTTATTTAGGTATTATAGCTTTCTACTTTCATTTCTTTCTAGGGTTTTATGCAGAAAAGTAGTATTATTTTGGGAAATTTTTTGATAAAAGTCCTAATTTTTTTTTTAACAGAAAAAAGTCGCGATTATTTAACATTTTTCCCAAATTAACGAAAAAATCATTTTTTTTAACAGGAAACGACAGATTATGTGATTTTCCCCAAATAATGAGATTTTTTTGTTAAAAAATAAACATTTAGGACTTTATCAAAAATTTCCCCAAAATAATGGGACTTTCTACATAAAACCCTTCTTTCTGTTATAAAATTATAATTCTAGTTTTTTTTTCTTATTAAGGAATTGTGACGCTTTCAAATTTTTTTATTGACAAAATTACATAAATGGTCCTTGTGGTTGATAAAAACGACCAACTTTAGTCCTTATGACGAATTTTTTTCATAGATGATCCCTTTAGTTTCAAATTCTTGCAAAGACGGTCCTTTTGGCTAATAGTGTTTACTTTTCCAGTTAAATTAAGTCACTTGTGAAATGACACATTTGCCCTTCCTTAACTTAAAAAGTCAACACTATTAGCCAAAAGGACCATTTTTGCAAGAATTTGAAACCAAAGGGATCATCTATGCAAAAAATTCGTCATAAGGACTAGAGTTGGTCAATTTTATCAACCACAAAGACCATTTATGTAATTTGTCTTTTTCTTATTAGGACATTATAATTTAGTACATTTTTCAAAGTATAATGTTTTAAGTAACACGAAGAAATGAAAATAGGATGTTGAAAAAAAATTAGTGAAAATATGTTGCTATTTCTTGCATTTAACCAAATACCAATAACACAAATTACCTCCACCAGATTCACAAAGAAGTATATCTGCTTTGTATAAATTAGAAAGCTCCTCAAGAGGTCCAAGATTAATGCTGATGTCTTCTCTAATGGCAGCATGTGGACAACCACCTGTCTCCACAGCTCTTATCCTTTCCTCAGGGAGTGCTCCATTTTTCACCAAAAATTCACCATCTTCTTTTGTGAATATATCATTTGTGACCTGAAATTTTCTCCAAAAGGGTAAAACAGTCATTTACTTTCATAATTTGGGAAAAGTTAAACACACATATGGTTATGGTTGTGCTACACATACCGCAGCAAGACTGTATTTGTCACGCAAAAATCTACATAATGCCAACATCAAAGCTGTTTTCCTACATTATCAAGTGAAAAGATACATTTAGTAAAAATTCGATAAAAAATGAGATGAAATCAGATATGATTTGGAAGAAGATTCGAGAATTACTTACCCAGTTCCAACAGGGCCACCGATGCCAATGGTGAAAGCTCTTTCTTTGAAATCCCTTGTAACAAGTGGAGGTGCTCTTCTGTTAAAGAATCCAGGTGAGTAAATTGGTTCGTGTGAATGTGGTGCGAGACCATCGTGGCTATGGTACACCTTCCCGTCTTTCCCCACAAATGATGAGTCCCCATTTGATTTCCTGATTCAGAGAAAACAAGCGAAAGAGATGTTATCGTTTATCGATCTGCCTCGTTTCTCTAATTAACACAAGCATAAGATGTATGTATGCAGATGATTATCGAAATGAGCTGAGAATCGAAGTTAAGAAGTGAATGAAATCATTATCGGATTAAAAGCTACAAATTGGGTACTTTCAAATCACAGAGAATTTGCTTACCCGTTCGCATGATGATGATCGTGATCGTGATGGTGATGATGATCGTGATCGTGATCATGTGCGTGATGGTGGTCGTCGTGATTGTGCGATGCCATTTGTTTGAGGTTTTGCAGTGTTGAGTGTGAGGGTTTGGCGTGAGGTGTGAAGACTGCTGAAGAAGTGAAGAGTGAAGAGTGAAGTGTGAGGTGTGGGATGAAGATTAGGGATGATTGACTTTGTCTGAGGTTTGTTATCTATTATTAACTTTATGCAAAAATCGTCCCTATACTACTTAATGTTGTCATAGATGGTCTTTTATAAACACTAAAATGTAAACAAGTCCTTTTATCTTTTATAAAAGGGATCAAATACATTAAAGTTTTGAGTAATCTTCATTGATAATGTAATGGGAAATTGAGTAATATAACCATTATAAATAACCATTTTAACAAAAATAACAACATTTTTTTTTGGTAAAATGACCACTTGCTTCGAAACATAGCATTCCGGAGTTGTGGTCTTCGTTTCAGAGTTCCTACTCCAGATTATAACCTCAGTCTTTTTTTATTTTCGTCTCCTATATATATATATATATATATATATATATATATATATATATATATATATATATATATACTAGATTATGACCCGCGTTAAACGCGGGGAACACATAAATAAAATGCAAATTTATATAGATATTACAAAATAATTATAAAAAAGTAGGGTTATTGGTATTATTGACATGTGTAGAAATTACACTAAAATAGGTGTATATATATATATATATATATATATATATATATATATATATATATATATATATATGTTAAAGGACCTTTTTATATACAACATTTTTTGTTTTATTAGTTCAATGACCTTGTTTGTCACCTATAAATATCTTCAAACATTTTTTACTTGTGACACGGAAAACAACTATATATAGCCAACCATGCGTGAAAATGGGTCTACACAAGTATAATCCAACATTTAACAATGTACTTTCAAAATACATTGTTATTTTGTGGCTATATTGCGAAATATAACTGTTTATTTCCAAAAATAGCAACTTATTTATGTTCTTTCAAAATGAACCACATAAAACCCCCCACAATATTTAATATAAAGAAACTATAACCAATAAATCTGCAACGAAGCTAATCATCTCCCTCCACTTCATCTCTAATATCATATCTTTTTTTCCTTAATCTAAGTTATTGTCACTATCACCGACAATGTTAAGATTCATTGATGGCTTCTTTTTTATTTTAGGGATAATATGACAGAAATCATTTATCAGGTCCATCATTTATGTTTATATCTTCGTTTTTTTTGTTGATTTTGATATGCCTTCTTCGGTTTACCACCATCTTTTTTTTTCAGGCTCCTTTTTTTATGAAATAACATTTTTTTTTGTGAAATTCTTTCTACGGTTTTGAGTATGTGCAGGTATGTTGATTTTTTTTGAAGTAAAGAAAGTAGGGTTTTTGTTCGATGTTGGTTCCTAGGTTTGGTTCTTATTTTTTGTGATTTCTCATAATCCATTGCGTTTTATTTTCCTTCTTTATCTACAATCTTTATGTATAGAACATTTTATCCATATAGTCATTCACTATAGAGTTTAATGAAGGAAAAAAGAAACACCCCTTTAGTTTTATTTACTTTGCAAATTATCGAGCCTCCATGCAAAGCTTACAACATAATGAAAAAAAAAACAAAAACCCTTATGAGGTAAATGCCAATTACGATTCTACCTCTTTTCCTCTTGTAACAATTATCTCACTTCAAAACATCTACTTTTGTGTTTCAGCATTATATTGATAGCATGAAAGATCCAAGCATTGTTGTATTTTGGTTAAACACAATGCCTCAAATTATGGGAGGATTTAAATATGGTGATGAGGTCAAACATAAAATATGGTGGTAATACAAGGTTCTTCTATTTCTTATTTATTTATTTACTTATTAGTGTTTCTTATTTAGAAAAATATGCGATATGATCAACTTTGTGATGCTATAGCAATGAGAAAACTTGAATGAGCAGGAAGTGAGATAAGTTTATAATTTATTAACTTCAATGAGAAATTAATTAATTACAATTTTGTTATTGAATTTGAAATACAACAGGGATTACATCAATGGATCCTGAACGTGCAAGAAATGATCCAGTGATAGTAAAGAACATTCCTTACTATAAAGCAAAGAGCAAATTAGGGGCAGAAGTGATGAAGCTCAATCTACCACCATGACCTCAAAACTGGGGGGGCGGGGGGGGGGGGGGGGGGGGGGGGATCAGTATAAACAAAAAAAAATTCATTTATTTTTAGTGATTTACATATTTGGTCCTTGTGTTTAGTTGATTTTTTTGGTTTTGGTCCCTAAAAGAATCAAGTTGTAGTTTTTGGACCTTGTTTCACTGTTTCATAAAACTTTTATGATTGCCTAAGTTAACAACCTAGCTATTAGTTTTTTTTTAAATCACCATTTTGCCTTTGAACCAAAACTAAAAAACATATAGCATAACAACAATATATATATATATATATATATATATATATATATATATATATATATATATATATATATGTTTTTTTTTTTTACTTAAGTTTAGAGTAGATTACATTTTTGGTCCTTGAGTATACCTGATTTTTTTTTTCAGAAGGTTCTGAGGGGCGTTTTTGGTATTTCAGGGTCAAATGCTGACTTTAGTTGAGTGCACACTTCTATTATACCGTGCATTCTTACCTGCCCATGTACAGAAGCCTATTTTCATCTTTCACAACATGCTTATATTTAACTTTAAAGCTCACATAAATTGTTGAGAAGGTATATTTCTTATTCTTATTTTGTTAGTACCGGAGACATAAAAAAACTTTCTGACGAAGGCGTTCATGTCTTTTGTACAACCCGTCTGTTATATTATGTCATGCCATCTCTTGTCTTGTCTATTATTTTTTACAAAAGTTTAACACACATGTAACATCATAATTTCATTATATATAACATCCAATTTTAACATTGAGTTTACTATTTTCGAAAATAAGATCATAGTTACCGATTAAAAATATGGAACCAAGAACCGAACACAACATTAACAAAAAATTTCAAAAACAACATTATACATCCAAATTATAAGTATTCAACAAAGAAACATACTAATGAGTAAAAACATATAATTTCGAAAACAATATCAAACTTACAGATTAAAATGATTTAAGGAAGAAATACATACATTTATTCGACTAATCAGACTGATGGGAAGGTTGAAGTTTTTTGCATTTGTTTTCTACGTGGGAATTATGACATATTGTTTGTGTAAATTGAGTATTAAAATGGTTTGAAATATATATAAAAGTCAATATGATGAAAATTAGCAGTTAATCGATTGAGATCTCATTTAAACTTAAAATAGAAGATATCATGCTTGAAAGTGTATTGGTTCATAAAAATATCCGAAACTTTTGAAATTTAAAATTAATAGTTTCCGAGATTTCAACATATAATGTACTTGGAAAGCAATTTTGAATGGAAATAGAGCCTAAATTTAAAGTTTACATTAATAAGGAACCAATTTTGTAGTTGTAAGTTTGGAAAGAATTCAAGTATCATTTTCATTCAATTCCTACATTTAATTTCCTAATATAACGGATTGACTTCTTGTTTGATCAATGTGACGTAAGCAAATTGATCTAATGGTGTAAAACATATAAAGAAAACACAATCAACGATCCAGATTGTTTTAGATGATGTCATAAGGTTTCTCTTTTAATAATATATATATATATATATATATATATATATATATATATATATATATGTGTGTGTGTGTGTGTGTGTGTGTGTGTGTGTGCGCGCGCGCGTGCGCTTAGAACCTTACATTCAATCAAGTAATTCGTAAATTATCTCATATAAAACTACTTCAAAATGAGTTTCTCATAGAGTCAGCACGAAGAAAGCTTTAACAAGCTGTCTATTTACCTTTACAACCTTAGACGAAATAACATGCATACTTACTCTCACATCAAAACTGATTTGATAGATCGTTCAAAGTTTGTTTTATGGCTATTGGATGGGTGGTATATTTGTTTTTTTTTTTGCACTTTTCTATTGGTTCTTTAAAATATATAATGTTTCTACATCTAAATTAATTCATTTTTGTTCCCAAAAAAATATAGGTCCATGCATTCATAGGCCGCTTCTTGTCTGTCATCTTCATAGGTAGGAGTGAGCAAAAACCGCACCGCAACTAAAATGAACCGCAAAAACCGCAACCACAATAAAAACCGATGGTGAGGTTTTCTTTTTTTTCAAAAACCGCAAATTTGCGGTACGGTGTTGTGCGGTTATTAGTTTTCAAAAACCGCACTGCACCGCATATATTATATACATTTTTTGATTAATTATTAATATATTAAATATGAAAAATAAGACAAGTTTCATGGATGAAAGATAGATAAAATACTAGAAGACAAAAGTGTTTTTTTTTTGTTATGTTTAATTTTGAAAAATGGTAGAAATTAGACAATTTTAAGATATTTATTGTTAATTATTATTGATTTGACGTTTTTAAGATATTATTTGTTTGTGATTTAAGTTAATTGTCTTATACCTTATGGTTTTTTTATCATTACAAGTAATATGTTTAAACTTCTAAAACCATTTGAGCTCTAAATTGTGGTTAAAAAACACACAAAATAACCGCACCAAATCCATGCGCTTAATAACCGCAACACAAAAAAAATAACAAAATCACATCGCAAAAATAACCGCCTAACCGCACCGCAAAAATAACCGTACCAAGCGGTTTTGAAAATGGATTAACCGCATTTGCGGTTAGTGGTGAGGTTTTGGCTAATAACCGCACCGAACTGCACCACGCTCACCCTTATTCATAAGTAGTGTCCGTCTTAGAGGTGATTACCTAAAAACAATGTTTGTAGCGGTTACTATCGACGGGAACAACCAGACCCTCCCTATAGCATTTTGTCAAGTCGTGGAAAATAATATCTATTGTTTGTACATGGTTCCTTATGAGGTTAAGAGAAGCTCTGAGACAGGGTAGAGAAGTATCGTTCATAACAAATATGGACGATGTCATTAGTTCTTGCATAGAGCATGTATTCCCTGATTCTTAGCATGGGTATACTTCTAAAAGTGTGTTCAACTATATGCGCACAAGAAGCGTCTCTGGCGGAACATTACAACCTTTGTTCTTGATGACATCCAGCTCATATATTATGTCTGATTTTGAAGAAAACTTTCGTCGACTAACCCCTGATGTTTGTGAAATGCTTGCCAACATCGGCCATGCGAAATGGGCAAGAGCCTATTTCCCTAACATTTGTTGGAATGTAGTCAACACTAATGTTCCCGATTTTTTTTTTGTGTTATCGGTAAACCAACGCAATGTACCGATAATAATGCTTATCGAGGCAATTCGTGACTACACTTAACGGACTTTCGATGAATGTAGATTAATGGTAGGTAAAATACCGGGTGAAATATTAAATTTATTTAAATACTTGTACAAGATCCTTATTTGATCATATTTACTTTTTAGTGAGTTTGACTACCGTACTCACCTAGTATGCTGAAATGGTGCTTCATAAAAGGATGCAAATGTCTGTTCAGTGGAAAGCAACAAAGATCCCACCAGAGATCCCGTCTCCGTCCCGCCTGACATTTATTGATTTTTTGATTTTAAAAAAAAACTTGTGTTGTTGATCTGAACCGTCATACATGTTCCTGTGGAAAATGGTGTAGTTTGGGTATAGCTTGTTGTCATGCTATTACGGCATCACGTCATTCGAACGTCCATGAATTACCTGATATGGTTCGGATATATTACCGACCTGATGTGATTCAGACACAAACCGTGCACCCTCCCTCCCCCCCCCCCAAATCAAAATGGGAAATACCAAACCATTTGATAGTAGTTTTATTGCTAATGTGTAAGTCCCCAATCTGCTTGTGTATCAATCAGATCCGTTTGATGGTGCGGAATCCCAATCAAACGGATGATGCCAGATCAAAATAGAAGAGAAGAAGAAGAAGAAGAACAAGTGAATCTATGATGTAGTCAATGAATAGAATGATGCTCCATACACATAGTACACACACACACACTAATTCTTCTCTCTCTAAAACACCTTAGAATACACACACTTAAGATCCTCTGACTATACACTCTCATGCACTCCTCACCCTATATATATGACACATGGGTCGTGAACTGGTTCACGGCCGTAAACCTGTTTATGGACGTAAACACCAAGCTGTTTACGGGCGTAGACTGAAAAATATATTTTCCTAGAAAAGTAAAGTATTAACCAATATTTTAGACCCAATACAATGTAATTGCAATTAATTATGTTTGTAATTTATTTGTAGTGTGTAATGAAAAATATTATTATTGCCCAAATATTTGTTACATATTACAAAGATAGGAAAAATATAATTTACAAGTACCATAGTAATACTAACAAACAAGGAAACGTTACATATTAAGAATATTAATAAGCGTTACAAAAGGGAAACTTAGTTGATGAACATAAAGCTTACAGCTTGTACACAATGATTCCAAAAAAGAAAATCCAACTACAAATTAACGTTATCTTAAAGTGCATATTGGGTTTCAAGTTTCTTCTTCAATTGAAATAAGTTACTGATTATCAACGAATTATTGTCTTTTGCTTTGTCAACCTAATAGATAAACCCAAACTGTGGTCCCTGAAAATTTAAGATCAAACATATGACATATATTGTGTAAATTAATATTAATTCAAAAAAAGTAATAAGTTTAGGACAAGCGTAAAAAATTCGTCCAGGGTTATTTCTAGTCGTTGATGTCCTTATAATACCTTCAGCGTCACAATCGCAGTATGTAATTTCTTTGGATTAAGAGAAATGAACTTTTAGTAATTAATTTTAACAAGATAAAGACTTTGGAAGCTTGAATTCCTTTATATAATGGCATTTACTAGGGTCATGATTCCGAAATTGATATCTTGGACCCCAATTTCAGAACAATAATTGTCCTAGATTCTTGACTTATGTGTAGTCATTCCAAACAGTAAAAGTCATAGATTCTTGACATATGTATACTCATTACATACAGTAAATGTCATAGATTCTTGACAATATTTCGGACCAGCTATTTCGGACCATTGTTCCGGAACCACGTTCCGGAACAACTATTTTGGAGCCAGGTTCCAGACCAGTTATTTCGGAGCCACATTCTAGAATTGATATTTCAGAGCCACATTCTAGAATTGATATTTCGGACCATAATTTCGGTACAATAATTGTTATAGATTTATGACATATGTGTAGTCATTTCCCAACAGTAAAAGTCATAGATTCCAGATAGTATGTGTGACATCCCCATTTTCACGGCCAGAAAAGACAGAATTGTTTATGCTTTATTTTGAAAATTAGAGTATCTTTTAAAGAAATATGTTGCGGAATTTGTTCCTAGAAAAACATGATAAATATATTATCAAAGCATTTCCAAAGAAATGTATTTTATTCCTTTTTAAAACATTGGGATGTCATCGTCAATACAGAAACATAAGCATAAACAGACCTTACATTCATTTACACTAGTGATCTACATATCCTTAGTCTCTCAGTGTAATGTAGCTTCGTATCGACACCTGTGATAAAAATAAACTGAGTGGGTCAAGTTGGGAAACTTGGTGAGTACATAGGGGTTTCGATCCTTACTGGAGACTGCTTCTTCTTCTTAACAAACTTAAGATAAGCTATGTTATTACTACAATGGACCGATGTGTCATATTCTAATGACCTATCATCGCATGTTGCAACGCTTAGACTCAGGTCTCTTAGAGTCAAATTCCATAACAGACTATACCTTCCTTCATGTTCTGATCACATCTCAAAAGGTAGCATTTCTAGCTACAAGCAACTATCGCGATACCTCTACTGATCGCTTTGATTATCTTTTATTTCAATCTTCCAGCTTAAGTCAGATGCTACATCGAACTTGGTTCTCTGAACCACGTAACATACTCATCGTAGTCAGACTCAATTTGATATGACCACTAGGGTCGGAATAATAATCATCTTCTTAGTCATTACCGAAACGATGGTAAAGATAGACATGAACAAAACAGAATCAGTTACTAGTGCCTTGGTAACCTTGTGACTTTCCCTGATCCAAGCGTGAGTCATGTCCTTCCAATAGTATAGGCCTCTACTACCATTCACACCTACTCATACTCTTCCCAAGTATTGTCTCATAGTTTTCCAAGTTATTATCACAAAAACAATTTTAACACATACAAATGTGTCCAAACAATCATATAATTTTCCCTAGACTCTAGTAGGACTTCTTCCATGCGTATCATCAATCATCAATTCTGCTTCAACTCGGTTGGTGATGGAAATGTCAGACGATGGGATAACTTCATGGATTATACCAAAAAAATTCTTTCTGCTAATTGAAAGTGTACTTCTCTCGTACTAGATGTATTATTTATTAGACGCATTCTAAAGGCAATATATCACTCTTACGATATCTTCCAATAGGTACCATTCAGTATCGTAAGCCTTCTCATTTCCTCCATTTAATCAATTCACTACGAGTCTTCACAATGATGTTCTGCACACAAAAGCAGTCGTTTGGTGTATCAAGACGAGAATAAAGATATAGGAAGTTTTAGACGTGTATTCATCCTCATTACCTCGAAAAATTATATGTCAGTTCTAATATCGTAGTTAAACGTTTAGAAATTTGAACACATAAAATTTCCAGATCTGGTCGGCAACAGACCATAGATTCGATCAAACAATAGCATAAAGCATCACAAATTATTAAGCACATAAAAGCATCTTAGGCATCTTCCCTAATTAAGCTAGTGCGTGTGTCTATTCAGGCGTACTTCCTAAAATATATTAGACACACTCCTCACGATCATCGCTTAGCATTCTAAGTTTAAGTCTAGAAATAAATCATTATTCCTAGTTCGCTTAAACTAATGCTCTGATACCAACTGTGACATCCCCATTTTCACGGCCAGAAAAGACCGATTTGTTTATGCTTTATTTTGAAAATCAGAGAATCTTTTAAAGAAATATGTTACAGAATTTGTTCCCAGAAAAACATGATAAATATATTATCAAAGCATTTTGAAGAAATGTATTTTATTCCTTTTTAAAACATTGGGATGTCGTCGTCAATACATAAATATAAGCATAAACCGACCTTACATTCATTTACACTAGTGATCTACATCTCTTTAGTCTCTCAGTGTAATGTAGCTTCGTATCGACACCTGTGATACAAATAAACTGAGTGGGTCAGGTTGGGAAACCTAGTGAGTACATAGGGGTTTCAATCCCACAATGTTATATTATATACATAATTAACAACTCACAAAATATACAATTTCACAATATATATATATATATATATATATAACTTGCTTGTTTAACTTGTATTCCCCCCTATAAAAGCATGTAAAAACATTTAAAAGGTTCATTCAGGGGTATGAACTCACCTGATGTAAGTGGATCCGACGAAGGTGCCGGTTGGGTGCTCGATGTCAAGTAAAGACTTGAACACACTTAGTGACCTATTAACATATGATAACATATGTTTACATACAATTAGTACATATATTACTAATTAAACAAGTATACGCATCCTAAAGTGCGGAAAACACTTTGGTTAAGTGCTTGGAGTGTCCCGGGTAACATCTAAGGGTGTGTATGGCCTATATAGGGAGTTTACTCTTCAAGAGTAAACTCTATATAGAGTTCACGGCCATGGGACTAACTCCCCATGAGTTTACAGCCATAAACTCATGGTGAGGGTGTTCTAGGATGCTTAAAGGCCTTATATCAATTGTGGAATTAGGCTAGGTCCAAATACAAAGTGTATGAATGGATTTAAGGCATCAATTGGACCATTTGAGGAGTTTACGAACCTAAACTAGGAGTTTACTGCCATAATCCCCTATACACTCATTCTTTTGGTGTTTTAAGGTCTTACATGGTAGAGAATAAAATCCTAAGCATTTTTCCAAGTCAAATGGGGAGTTTAGGGCACCATCTAACCCCTTTATAGGAGTTTACGGCCCAGGCACCCATTCATGAGGGGTTAATGGCCGTGAACTCCTTATGGAGTTGTTTTAATCAAGTTTAAGGTCCCTAACTTGTTGGTGGTCGATTCTAGAATTTAATCTAAGGCTATTGGTGTGTTTAAGTGGCTTTTAAACACTCAAATATGAGTTTACTCCCCATGAAGAGGAGTTTACGGCCCAAGCATATTCTTGGGTAGTAAACTCATGTTTACTCCCCAAAATGCTAATTCAAGGTGTTCTAAGTCCGATTCCATAAGCCTACAAGTCATATCTAAGCCTTAGGGGCAATTTGGAGGGGTTTTGGGGCTTAAAAACCCCATTAAATGGTGTTCACGGTCCAAGAGCGTTCTTGGG
The DNA here is from genome assembly GCF_051521515.1 of Lactuca serriola. Lineage (NCBI taxonomy): Eukaryota > Viridiplantae > Streptophyta > Magnoliopsida > Asterales > Asteraceae > Lactuca > Lactuca serriola. The sequence continues at coordinate 142,519,497 of NC_136408.1, read as the reverse complement.
CTGTAAACACATGATTTTGTCCCTATTTTATGTTTTAAACATGAATTTGCATGCTAGATAAGCTATACAACAAGTTAGGATAGTTGGCTTACTCGCTTGGGGCTCGAAACGGACGATTTTAGGCTCAAAAAATAAGTTGTAGAGAGAGAGTAAAAAGGTGGAAATGGAGTTTACTCTCCCTTATATAGGGGTTGGAGTTGGGGCTCAGTGGAAATCTACCCGATACTGCCGTTAAACGGGGCTTTTGGTCGCACCCGATTTAATGGTCGTATTTTGACTTGGTTGAAACTAAAATTTTTCAAAGGAAAATTTTGGGGTGTTTCTAACTTGTTTCAACCCTTACCAAGCCATTATAAAAGTCCTAATTTAATTAACCTCTTCCAAAAGGTTAACGGACGAATAATTAAAGCGAGGCTTATTAACGGAAGGAGGTTAAAAATGACGGAATAAATTTCGGGTTGTCACACTTAGCTTCTTAAAAAAACAATTTCCTTTGACGAAACCTAGTATTATTACCGCTAGAGTTTAGTCTAATATCACCGAGACTAATTAATAGTCCTATTATTATTATTATTATTATTATTATTATTATTATTATTATTATTATTATTATTATTATATAAGCATTAAAACAATACTTTTCACCCACTATGTACAGACAGGGGTCAGACATGAAACACCGGAGGGTAGGACCATTTTGGCATACAACACTTGTGAAATCCAATAATCCAAGCGGCCCTCCAAACCAGATTTCCCGTACCGCGAGTGGTTAAAAAGATATTATAACGAAACTTATATAACTCATAATAATATCCAAAATACTCATTATAAGGTCCTAATAACATCACTATATTAAAACATAAGCTATACTAAAGATAGGTTAGGCGTAACTCATTTACAGCGGGTTTTCTCAAAAACCGGGTTTCGCTGGAGCAGCGTTCCCGAGCCAAAAAGGCTCTTTTCTTGGGGCTTCGGGAGCCTCGGGGCTTCCTTCGGGTGCTAGGGGGTTTACCTAGGCTTGGGGGGGGGGGGGGCTTAGGGGGCTAGAGAGAGAGAGAGTTTAGAGAGAAAGAGAGAAGAGGTTGGAATGGTGTGAAGAATGAGGGAACCCGACACCTCTATTTATAGGCTGGAAAACAGCTCTACTCGTCGAGTAGGAGGACCTACTCGTCGAGTCCATGCCACATGTCACCTTCTGGTGGCTAGCCTTGGGGAGGTAGCAACGACTAGGATTTCGCCACGCCACCCGATTTCGCACAATAGCCTCCCGACTTAGAAAAATCATAACTCTTGCATACGAGCTACGTTTTTGACGTTATTTATATCTACGCGTAGGTAAAAACAAGATCTACAACTTTCATTTAGACTCCGTCGGCTAATTCTCTACCGATCTTAAATTTAACAGTAAGAGGAGATTATACTGTTAAATTTCCGCGTAAAATTCATAACTTCTACATATGGAATCCGTTTCTGTCTGTATTTTTATCGTTGAGTTCCTATTAATGAGATATTCAACTCTTATTTAGGTTGTGTAGGGAAAAAACCGCTCGACCTAAATTTCGAGTTTCGGGTCGTGCACTGCTATGCCAAATCTTAGAAAATTCATAACTTCCTCATACGAAGTCAGATTTGGACGTTCTTTTTTTTTGTATGTTCTCGGTTTAACGTATACTTCAATTGTTTTTTAGATTACTAAGGCAAAAACTCCTATATCATAAATTCACTATTTACGTCTCCCGGTGCCGTGCCGGTTTTGCCGAAAAACTTCGACGGGCCATAACTTCTTCATTATAACTCGGATTTCGACGTTCTTTATATGTACGGAACCCTTGTAACATATACTACCACTTGGTTAAGATTATTACTTCTAAATAATCTTCAATCAAAAACTCATTTTTGATGCTCATTATCTCTAAATTGACTAGCCCAGATCTACAGACGTTACAGTATGTGTAGTCATTTCGAACAGTAAATGGCATAGATTCCTGACAGTATTTCAGACCCTTATTTCGGAACCCCATTTCGGATCCGAATCCACTTTCCGGAATGAATATTTCGGACACTTGCTTTTCAACCTTAAAATGCACCTACCATGAATCCTCAACGTTGAAATAAAATTGGAATGGGTTTATCTCACGATGGTGTTTGGCATTATGAAGAAGAAGATTGTTATGTTTGTTCAGATAATAACTTGTTTCCTGAAGGCCCAGATTTCCTACTCTCGGATAAAATGTCTGATGACATTTTCCAAGCTATGAAGGCTGTTGAAGAAGCAAACGAAAGAGACTCTGAAAGAAGTCGCACACTAAATCAGCGTGCAGACGATCCGGTGGAACAAATAAATGAAAAAGAGAAATGGGTTACTAAAGCGATGAAAGAAGTGAAACAAGTTAAGAAATGGATTGAAAATGCAAATAATGATATCAATAAGTTGCGTGCAGAATTGGACCGTCTAGCAGATGTTGCTAGAATTAGAGGATATTTTATTGACCAGGAACAAAATATGTATCCCTTACAATTTCCTGATTTGTAGAAACCAATCTAAGTACGTATTAGGTTAAATAACGCTCTTTGCAATAATGTTAATGAAAAAGGATAATTGTCATTTTAGATAATCATACCGTTTGTTTTACAAAATTACGTTTGAAAAGACATTACAATATTCATATTTATAGTTACATTACATTTGTGGCTAATAACTGGGAACTTGCATGATTGCATCCGATGCAAACTAGTCGTGTCTACATGATTTTCAAACAATTCCATGTAGATCTCAATAGTTCGAAACCATTATCAGTCAATTCGACTAGATCTTCTATTGTTGGGTTTGTCATACGTGTTTTTTCGATGATGTCCATTGTGTTCACAAATTGTTGTATATCTTCAAAATGGTAATAAGGAGCATTTGCGTGTTATACAATGTTACTTTTCTCCGGTCCTTAGCCGATGAAGGTGGTAATGGTATTTTCCAGTATTACCATTCGTTGTTTGACACGTTGATAATCATGAATCATTTCTAATGCAGTCGCATCAAAAATATTTCATTACTCGTCTTCAAGACGTGGTATATCATACTTTATAGGCAACTCATCCTGATCGTTCGAGTCACTGGATGTTGGAGACTGAAAATAGAATATACCTAAATTATATTAATATATTATTTAAAATTCAATGTGTATAAAAATATTTAATAATAATAGAAAACACTTGGTGAAAATATCAATAAAAAAAGATAATTGCAACTAGTCTATCATAACAGGTTTGTCTGTAGTGGCTCCGGTGCCATCTTTCGGAGTTCTATCAGCTTTCAGTTTAAGTTTTAACACCCTTTCTTATTTCTTTCTTAATTTTATGGGTGCCTTTGTTGGTTTATTTTTTTTTATCTTATTTTGAAACTCAACATCGTCGTTTTTTATCTGCAAAAAAAATTCCAAGAACATTTTAATACATTACCGTAAAAATAAATTGTAATTATAAAATTATTGTTTTTCGATTTTACCGTTATCGGACGCAATTCCGAAAGCTCCTGTATATGGAATACAACTTCGTCGTCGGTAAAATCCACTTTTTTTAACATCATCCACGCTAACTCGTCTTTGGACTAACATGGGTTATTAAACAATACTTAGAAAAAAAATTGTATATTATAAGTATTTATGATCATCATTCCAGAATAGATCATCAGGTTCCGGACGACATTTATCGTGTTTCGCACCTACAATACCTAATTTCGGACTAAAACAACCGATCAAAAACACATTACAAAAGTAATTACATAACATTTATATAAGTACAATGACAAAAAGATAAAAAAAAAAAGAGGATAATTCGGATATTCCAAAGTTGTTCCTTGTGTTCCAGATCATTCCAAAATACACAAATCGTTTCAGAAAATCAAATGCAAAGTAACATAAAGTGTAGAACTTACTTGGTTTGACGAATCCATGCTGAAATTTTGGTTCGAAATGCAGGTAGATCATGCTTCGGATCTGCTAATTCCGAAACGCATATTCCAAATTTTTTTGTGTGTGGGGCCCATATATACCATTGGACTACAATATTGGGTTTGAGCTGGTTTTCAGGTCCGGAATGACCCATTTCGGATCAAAAGGTTATTTTTCAGGAAAAAAACTTGGTTATATTTAAAAAAAAAAAACTCAAAAAAGTGGTTATATTACTCAATTTCCCTAATGTAATTCATTGATGTTATATTGTACATTGACGATAAAGAGACGGACCCAATAGGACCCCATAATTTTTATTAGGAGTAGTACCAAAGTTGCGGACACAGAAATTATGATAGCAATGACACATTTTTTTTTTGGTTTTGAGCTAGTATTAAGTATACAATGTCCTTTTTTTAACTAGTGACACTTATATTTAAAGTTGTTGCATCTATATAATTTTTTTTTACACTAACGGACTAAATCAATTTCCATATGCGAACGAGAACTCTAGTAAAAGCGTTCGACTCCAAGAACACTAGCCCCAATCAATTTCGAAATACGATTCCAATCAAATACAAATTTGACACCAAACAATACTTGTTCGACTTCTATCAACCAGTTTCAACTTTCAATCCATTGAATTGACTTTTGAAAATCAGATTTTGACTTTTTTGTGTTTGACTTTTCGATTTCAATAGTCAACAAACACAAAAATCATGATTCTTACATAGATTTTCAGATAAAAAACCAATTTTCAACCAAAATTGCAATTGTTCTTCATCATCTTCTTGAATGTTCTTCATCAGTTCATCGAAAAGAATTCACAGTACAGTCTCCATTCACTCAATCAATGATACTTTTCAAATCATTATGAATAGCGAGAAAATTAAATCCGATGTCAAACAAAGATATCAAGAATTGAGTAAAATACAATTGGATGAAAACTAGAGTTTTTTCAAAATGATTCTTACATTTATATATGAGATCAAAAAGAATCGATAATGGTAAGAACATGAAATCAAATCGTCGATCAAATAATTTGTGATTCTTAAACTGATCGAAAATTGTATCATGATACTTAGATGATACGTTGAACAACGCACACGAACAAAATAGATCAAATTCACTTAAAAGAACAATCATAATGAATTTGGGCTCAAAAATTGGATTAGATGAATAGTAATTAGAACATGAAATTAATTGGGCCAAAAGGTTACGAACTGAAAATGAAATGACTCATTGGATGAAAATGTGAATGTCTATGAGATCAAATCATGATTTATTTGGGCCGAACAAAAAATAATTGGGTTAGATTAACAAATGATAATCGGATCATCAAAATTTAGAATGAAAAGCAAATAGATCCAATGAAATGAAACCGAGAGATCATCGAGAGACTCACCATAATTGTTCAAATTGTGTTGAATGTAGCCAAATCGAGAACCGTTTCTTCAAAAATCGCTTCGATCTTTGAAGACCCGCTCTGATACCAAATGTAGTGAATTATGAGCATTTGATTTGGTATGCGGAATTGTAAGAACACAAAAAACATGGTGATTTGGGTGCTAAAAGATGTATTCAATTATCATGAGGAGATTACAAAAATGAACTAGATCTAGTCTACATAATTAACTCACTCAAAACTCTCTATGAACTACATCTCTCAAGCACACTCTACAAGTGGTATGTAACCCACTATATATAGAAGTGCTAACAAGTCTCCTTCTCTCTCTCTCTCTCTCTATATATATATATATATATATATATATATATATATATATATATATATACACACACACACACATACATATATATGTATGTATACACACACACACACACACACATATATATATATATATATATATATATATATATATATATATATATATATATATATATATATATAAGATCAAATGAGAACACCAACGCGAGAACACTTGTGAACCAATCATCATATAAGGGCATAAAATGAATTTTACAATATAATTAATTATGGATAATTTGAGTAATTAATTAATTCCTAAAATCATGGGATTTAATATGATTAATATATATTCTACCCAAATATTAGGAACTTATATAATATATTTTTAATTAACAAAATCAATAAAATGATTTTAAAAACGTTTTTAGCATAATTTAAAAAAAAACGTTATTTTTTTGCTTTAAGTTTTTTTTACCAACCACATCAAAAATACTAACACATTAATCATTTTATCCGAATATTAGTAATCATGCATGAATAAATATATATTTGTAGTCATATATGAAGCCGGTAATAATCTTGAATGAATAGATGAATTAATTTATATTCATAAATGAATAAAACACAATTAAAGAAACATCACCATAAATGAAAACATCTAAATATGAATTGCTTCAATCATTAACGAATATACATTTAATCTTATGAATACATTTAAATATACATTTAATCACTAATGAACACACGTTTAGTCATAAATGAATAGAAAACACTGTTAAGAGACAAGAATTTCTAATATGGTATCGACTTTGGCTTTCTCGGTTAAAGAGATTGATTCGTTGTGGATCTCCAATATGTCACAGAGGCGTGGTAGTCTGGCGATGATTTTTCTCAGACCACCTTAATCTTTTGTGTCACCCGACTTCCCTTTTCCATAACATTCTTTCTATGTGTATATTTTTGTTTGATCAAGCTATTGAATCTGTATCAACATAAAAACTCAATATTTATAAATGAATAAGACATGAGTGAAACAAAATAATGTAATATAATAAGCCAGACTATGATATTCAATGTTCATAAATGAATAAGGTGTTAGTTAAAAAAAAAAGCTTAACATCTTAAGCCAATTTTACTTATTCATTGATAAATAGATCAATGAACAGATTCATACGTCTTGTTTTTGACCCAATAAACAAATCTGGTGTTCGTAATCTGGTTTGATAATAGCAAATGGTGTTCGTAATCTGATTGCAGGAAACTATAAAAAAAGCTGAACTTTGAGGGGGACAGTGAATCCAAAATCAAAAGCCTAAAAATTCTAGGGTTATCTTCAATTTGGGAACAAGAAAACAGTGGGAATTAATCTGGCTATCCAACCAGATTACGAACACCATTTGCTTCTATCGGCACATTAAATTGCGTCGTCGACGACTCCATGGCCTCCACGTCTTTTGATGTCGCAATCGGTCTCTGTATATGTCTCTTTGTTGCAATCGGTCTATGTATATCATCTCCATTGAAGATATGACAGAGAAACATCAAAGAGATTGTTCGGCTTCATCACATCTTTGATAGTCGCTTTCAGTCGGTGTTGCATACGATGATTAAGGTTGTGGTGCAAAATGATGAGGATGATGAACAAGTTTTAATGGTGCTCAAAGATGGTTGTAGCGTGAGATGGTGAGCAGAAAGATTCGATTTTATTGATACAACCCTAGGTAGAAGATGGCGCTCAAAGATGGTGGTTGTGCGATGGTCGAAAATGGATAATGGAGAAAGACGATGAACGCAAACAATGGTGAAGAAGGTGGGGGTGTGCAGCCGACTTTTTCAAAATAATTAGATTAGGGTTTTCTAGTTAAGTAGAGAGAGAGAGAGAGAGTGAGAGAGAGAGAGAGAAATTATAGGAATTTCTATTTAATTAAATTATATGGTTTTCCTATTGTACCCTTCTTGCCATTTCAAAGTTACATATTTAGCACATCAGTTTTATAAATGTTCATAAATGGTCCAATTAATAATAGCCATAGATCTAATTATTTACAAGGTTGTGATCTGTTCTCGCGTTCTCAACCTTTTAGGTGTTCTCATTTGATCCACAAGGCTCCAATCCCATATGCAAGTGGGTATTCACAAGTCAATCCATTACAAAGTCAATCTATGAATAACTTTTCACCCTGACAGTGGTAAGTACGACAAGCCATACAATGGGTCATGTTGAGCAGCAGGTTCAGGTTGTTTTAGATGTGGACAAACTAGTCATATGAGTAGGGACTGCCTCCGAGATGCACTAATTTGCTTCCATTACAATCAGACCGGTTATATAAAGACCGATTGCCCAAGAGACTGATAGGATGAGCAATGACGGAGCATGCACCGACCACTTTGAGGATCATCGATGACCGCCAGGGCAAGACGGAGGCACCTGTGGTGAAGAGCGTGACATTTCAGCTGACGACTGAGGAAGAGAGAGCAACACCTAATGTGGTCACTGGTATGTCTCCCTATCTTATCTCTTACTGTTTCTTTGTTTATGCTTATGTTTTATTTGATATGTATATGAACTTTCTTAGCCAATGGTATGACTGCTCATGTCCTATTTGATTCGGGTACTACTCGATCTTTTATATCTCTTGCACTTAGCAAGAAGTTTAGTGATGCTCTTGAGATTTTGGATTACTGTTGGAGGTAGAGATTATTGATGAAAAAAATATAATTATATTTCTAAAAACATAAAAAAAGATAAAATGGAAACATTTTGTTATAAATAACCAGGTCAAAATAAAAAATAAACTCGCACACTTTGCACATTAACAAACAAAAAATCTCACATACAAAACCTAAGGGTGCGTTTGGTTGTGGAAAATTTTCCAATTTTCTAGGAAAATTTTCCAAGAAAATCAGAAATTTCGAAAACGCGTTTGGTTCGTTCAGTTTTCCAAGAAAATGAAAATTTTCAGTTTTCCAAATTGTATGTAAATTAGAAAAGTGATTTTATAGTTTTCCAAAGTTTTCCAAATTTCTAAGATGGAAAATGAAAACTCCACACTTTCCAACCAAACGCGTTTTCATTGAAAATTGAAAATGAAAACTCAACCCTATTTTCTGAAAACATTTTCATAGAAAATGAAAACAGTTTTCCACAACCAAACGCACCCTAAATTTTTGTAGAAACTTAAAATTTCATTCCTATTAGTTTCAATAATTAACCGTTTATGTTTAAAAGAGTTGTAACAATATATAACATTTTATGAAAAAATATTATTGTGCCGTCTAAAAATCAGTTTTCGCAATTCAATCTCGTATACGTGAAATGACCAATTCGATGCGGCCATAAAATTGCCCATATATCCTGCTTGTATCCAATCTGATGCGGTTGGACGTCTAAGGCAAATGAGAACTGGTGTTGTATCACCCAAAGCAATGACAAAGGGGGCTTTAAACCCTAACGCATAATCGATCAAATCGGAAGCATTAACAATCAGCCATACGAACGGATATATTGAACAAGGAATTGGCGCAGAACACTGTGTTTCAATTATTTTGAATTGCGGGGAGAAAGAGAAAGGATGGGCGAGGAGGAGATTGGGAAGAAGAAGAGGGTGGTGGTTGAATCATTAGGATGGTTGACGGAATCCTCAATCATGCCCAAAAAACACCGCGCCATCGCCGGTGTAGGGCCGTCGTCAATTCTCGAGCTCAAAGCTCAACTATACAAGTCTCAAGAAGAGGCAAAAAGTGCTAATTCCAGCAAGAATCCCGACCAACTCGAGTTCCACCGCGCCAAGAAGAAGATCACCCCTCATGATCCATTTGCTGCCAAGAACTCCGGCGTCGATGTTCGTTCTCACAAGTACGTAACCCCTCCATAAACCTAAATCTATCATCTTTTTGTATTCTATATACTCAATTTATATCCGTCCAAGTCAGTTTTGAATCAAAATTTCGTATTCATCAGTTATCTAATTCAATTTTGATAAGTTTTAGGAAATAAATCATCCAGGCTTGTACTTAACACCTATTATAGATCCACCTTCTTAATGCTAGGGCAAGCATAAGGGGAGTTATGAGCATACCTGTATAGTTTTCTGCAATCACAAAAGCATTTAATCAAGCAATCAGTATGTTTAAACAAAATACAACTAGATTTTAAGTTACAAATCAAAATTTTTATTCAATTATTATTAACAAACTGTGCTGAATAATGAAAATGGCGATATTATCCCTGCAAACCAACCACTTAACAGATGATGATTCCTTTTTAACAATGTTTCAGGGATAAACTGGAGATGAAAGCAGAGAAAGATGGGTCAGCAAGCTATGCTGCCTTGGAGAAGAAAGCTGAGCTGTATGAAAAGCTGGCAAGAGGAGAAGTTTCTGATGAGGAAGATAAGGAGAAATACTGTGTGGATTTCTTCAGTAAAAAAGAGGAATCAGAATCACATTCACATTCACAGAATTTTTTGTATTCAGAAATGTCTGAAAGAGATGATGATGATGTGGCTGTGTTGCCTGAATCAAGAGCTATGGGGCTTGGGAGAGCTAATAGTATGGTGGATAATGATGAACATAAACGTTTTGTGAGGTAATTTGATTTGTTTGTTTTTAGTTTATGTCTTTACATATAGAGTAACCAAGGAATGGAATTGGGGGAGGAATGGAATGAAGGTTCATTCCGCTCGAATAAAGAAAAATGTTTTTTTTTTAATGGAAGGGGATGGACCATGTGTGATTCTTTACATTTTGTTACATTTGACGAAGGAATGGAATCGGGGAAGGAATGGAATCATTCATTCCGTTGGAATTGGAGAAGAAATGGAATGGTTCATTATATTGGAATGAGGAAGGAGGAATGCGATTCCTTCTATTTTGTTAGTTTTGACGAATGAATGGAATGACCGATGTTTATTATCATTATTATTTTATTATTATTATTAGGGTTTTATGCAGAAAAGTCCTATTATTTTGGGAAATTTTTTGATAAAGTCCTAATTTTTTTTGAACAGAAAAATCCCGATTATTTAATATTTTGCCCAAGTTAACGAAAAAAATCCTTATTTTAATTTTAACACGAAAAAACTCTTATTATTATTATTATTATTTTATCATTCCATCATGGAATAAAATGAAAAATGGCAATTCAACCAAATTTTATTTATGTAATTTTGAATAACAAATTTTTTGAAAAAAAAAAAAACAATCATGATTTTAAATTTTTAATTAAATTACCTTTTTCCCTTATAGAGTAACTAGAAAATGTAATTTGTATTTTAAGGAGTTTTTATTAAGCTTGGTTATCATATTTTTGTAATTATAATTAAATAACGTAAATAGTAGCATCAAAACTATACATTTACTTAACAAATAATATCAAATAATCATATCAACCTTCATCCCATTCTTCTTATCCAACCAAATATGATCACGGAACGTAATGACTCATTCCATTACCCTGTCCATTCCATTCCATTCCATCCAGCCAAACAAACCGTTAAGTATTGTTTGGTATGTTTATTCCATTCCATTTCCGTTAAGAATGGAACGGTTTATTCCATTCCGTTTCTTTTTTGAAAAAAAAAATTCATTTCTTGATGACATTTTTTTTGGGGTTTTGTTTTTCTTTAGGGAAGTTCATGAAGAAGTGAATGAAGCTCGGGAAAAAGTGTCGGACTTAAAAGTCCGTAGGCAAGAGCAAGTGGCTATCCGGAGAGAAAAGCTAAAACAAGCGTATTTGAGGAAACAACTCGAAAAACTTAAAGCTCAATCTAAACAAGGGAATACATGAGAAACATTTTAGAATTTTTGACATATTTGATCCTTGGAACTAGTTATAAACGAATATTGGATGAACAAACCCCATGTTTTAGTTAAATCGGTTTACAAATTGATTAATGTTGTTTTAGTGTTAATATATTAGTAATTGTGTACGTGTATATCATTATCATTAGTGGGCTAAATGCTAGAAATAACAATGTATTTTCATTTACTTCTGTTACAATGTTGCACTTTCAATTTGTTTAAAGAAAGAATATTATGAGCACTTTACCAAAATATAGCGTCAAGGTAAAAACTGTTTTGTATTTAAAAGGAATTGATGTGATTACTAGTTGTCAGTTTAGATCCTCCGTGTTAGCCAAATGAGCTATCCCAACTTGTTTTAGAAAGTTAATTAAAATGAACTTTTTTTGTGTGTTTTTTAGAAAAACGACTTCTTTATGAGGTAACTAGTTGTGAGACCCGTATAATATACGGGTTGATTAAAACAAAATGTTAAGTACGAACGATTAAATAGAAATTTTATTTGAATTTGAAATTGAAATAAGTGAAAATTATGAGAAAAAGACATGCAAAGAATAAATTAATTAAAATTATGTGTTTAGTGTATACTAAATGAGTTAATTATAACAAAATATTAAACATAAATGTTTAAACTGTAAATTTATTTGGAATTGAATTTGAAATTTGAAATTTAAAATTTAAAATTTGATAGTTATTATGGTAGGTTTAATTTATGGAAAGTAAATTAATGATATATTGAAAATGAAAATTAAAGTAATGACAAGTGGAAAATAAATATATCTCAAATTATGACAAAATGACATGTGGCTAATTTTATGAGAGAAGGACATGTGGCAAAGTCATTTTCATTTATTATAGTAGATTCTATTTCGGACTAACTTTAAGTCAAATTAAAAAATACTTTTCCAGACAAAAAGATGTATATTTTGGACCGATATTTCGGACCAACATTCAGGCAGAAAAAATGGTTATCTCGGAATTTAAAAACCAAGTCCAATATCCAATGAAAATTTTCCGAATTTCGAGAAAATGCTTTATTTTTATATTAGAATCTAACTAAAAGTTAAAGAAACATAATATAAAGTAGATCCGATACAACGGCTTAAAAGGTGGCGATTGATTGAAAAATGGGTGATATTAGACATTTCGTAATGACCATTTAGGACATGACTAGAGAGTTTTTTTAAAAGTGTTTGATGCAAATGAGAAAAAAATACACATTATATATCTTAATCAGTTAGGAATCTCTTGTTCTTAACTAAATGATCATTTCGGTAAAATGTAAAAATATGATCAAATATATCAATTCTATATAAATAAATGGTCATTTTTGTTAATATCCCATTTTTAAAGTATAATCTTATGATTATGACAATTAATAAAATTAGGATGTAAAAATACATGTTTGCAATCCAATTCAAAAACCCACTTACTTAAACAACTTCAAACATATTTAAAATTGTACTTATGAATACTACATGAATTGTGCAATGATGAAACCTATCAACTTCGATCCGATCTTACTGATCATATTAAACGTGTCTATTTTCATGAAGTAAATAATTTCCAATTATTTATAAGAGTTTATGAATATTCATTAAAATTAATTTCTAATAAATAATCAATTGTATCAAGTTGTTGTTAGTGAGACCATTTATGATCATATATTATTTGACAATATCATTCTACAATGACTTTCAGACATATAGATTGTGCGAGTCGTGTATCACTTAGTGCGTTGAGTCGAGCCGGTCATATTAGTAATGAATGAGGTTTTTACCCTTTTGGGTTAGTGATGGATCTAGAGACTCGTGATGGTGAAGATTAATATTTATAAAATATTAAAGTGATGAATAGTAAATAATTATTATAAAGGTGAATAGTGATGGGCAATTAATAATGGAAATTCATTTGAAGATTAATATCAATATATAATAGTGATGGTTGTATGATGTATGTGATTTTATGCAATGTCGATAATTGAATGCATGTTATTTGATGATTGTTTGAATTATTTTGGGATTTGCATGTTTCATTAACATTGTATTTATGGTTGACCCACTTAACATTTGCTGACATTTGTGATTTTCTTGTTGCTTTCACCTTGCATTGGTTCATGTAGCTTGATCGGTTGGCTTGGTGAGAATGGGGACTTCGGGCAGTCATGACCTTGACATCTCTTAGTGTTGGATACCATCTTGGACATCTTGTTAGAATTTTCATTTACTGTTGGTTTTACAAACTTTAACTTTGACGAGGGATGTTTTTGATAATAAAGTAACGTTGACTTGGAGCCGTGAAGACGAAGGCTTGGTGCCGCTAAATTATTTTTCCTATAAATGTAAGATTTTCACATCTCAGAAAAGGTGTGCAAAAAGGAAACCATCTTAGGTGCGAAAAATAACCTTTTGTTTCATCCTAAAGGCTGAAGGAGTTGTAGAGGTAATATCTTGAAGAATTGTTGAAGAATTATTGATGAAAGTATTAAGTTTGCAATGTTTAACATACTTTTTATTTATTCTTTCTGTTTTTCTGTAAACATTAGAGGCTAAAAGCCTTCTCTTCCACTTAAATGTAGATGAAGTAGAATACTATGGTGTAATTTTGATTTTGAAGTTATAAAGTTGATATAAAATTTACTCTTTGATTAAATCTTCTACCTTAATTGTTAATGTTTCAATTTTTGTTACTTGCATCTAAGTTTCATATAGTTTAGACTTATTGTAACTTGTATCTAAATAGCTTTTGATCATAAACTATTAGGATTAGTGATTTAACCAATCCTAGGGTTAAGTAATATTAATTGGTAACTTTCGCGTTTAAGATTGCATTAGTTTAACAAACTATGATAGGTTTAATTTTATGATCTTTAATATTAAACTCATGATTGATTCTATAAGTTTTTTAACAAATAAATTGGTTTATATGTTTCTAGTTTTATGAACATTGAGTTTAGTTACTCATTAATCACAAACATTAGTAATTAGATCATAATTGCTAATCAACTCAATAACTCTTTATACTTCATTGCACTATCATTTATTCACCATAAGAAATATGGGTTTGAAATTTAAGTGGAAGTGATTTAAAAACCACTGTCTTTAATTATAGTAATTTACTTTGTTTTTTAGTTTGAATTGGTTGTTTAATTATTTCAATTAGACACCCCTTTTAATTTTTTGTTTCAAATAATTTAAAGTTATATTTATTTCTCATGAATTTGACACCTTTATTTACTACAACTATACTATATTCAATCATCACTGCCTGTGTGAGTGTTGTTGGATAAAACGTGTTGATAAAGGTTTAATAAATTTAAAACTTAAATATTTTTAGTATAAAAATCTCACATCACTCATTATGCTGCAGCTCTCCACGTTTTACAATATCCTAAAAGGACAATAACTTAAGGTTTCTCCTTTAATAAGAAGACTACTTATAATGTTGAGACCTATTGTGAATCCGATTGGGCTCTATATCCTACAACAAGATTTTTGTGAGTGGTCTTTTTATTTTCTTTGGTAACAATCCCAATTCTAAGAAATTGAAGAAACAATTTGCTACCTTTCTTTCGTCGGATGAAGCAGAATACATATCCATGCGTCATGTATTTGTCGAATTAGCATGGTTAAGTTGTTTACTCGATGAACTTCAAGTTCCAAATATCACATTCATTCATCTCGAATGTGAAAATCTAGTTGCCCATTTATATTGCTAGAAATCATGTTTTTCACGAGAAACCGGAACACATTGAGCTAAATATCCATTTTGTTTGATAAAAACTACAAAGTGGTTTCATTTCTTTATCAAATATATCTACAGGGAAGCAATTGGCCAACATATTTACTAAACTCTTACATGGTCCTCAACATCGTGAAGACATCTCCAATCCGGTTCTTTTACCTTATCCTCCTCCAACTTCGGGCATTTTACTAGTTTATATTCAAAAATATGTTAGTTATTTAATGATAACCAATTAGTCGTTGGGGTATTAAATTGTTAGTTCACACAAAGATTAGGTTCTTAGTATATTTTTGCTAGTTGTTTGGGTGTTGTATTGTTAGTTCCCGCCAAGTTTAGGTACTTTATAGATTTTTTTCTTATTCCATTGTAACTAGTTGTTTAATCAATAAAATGAAAATTGCTCAAACTCTCTTATCTCTCTCAAGATTGAATTGCATGTTTGCAACAAAAGAAAAGAGGACAAAGCATGAAAATATATCATCGTTCTCATGAGCTAGAAAAAACTATTGATAATACCAGTAGGGGGTGAAGCATACTAATATATCACTTTCTCATGGGATATATACAAAAATGGTATATTATATTACATGGCCGATGCAAACATACTTTAGACCTGAGACGAAAAAAAAAAATGAAACCCCTTAAAAATGCAAATTAAAAAAAAAAAAAAAAACTACTCGTTCATCAAAAATAACTCTTAAAATTTTAGATGCAAATCACTAATAACATTATAAAAAATAACTAGTAAGTAGCAACATAAAAGGAACACGTTATCACAAAAGTTGTATGAGTTGTTCATTTATTTTTTTTCCTTGAAACTTCAAAAATCACTATAACAACAAATAAACAAGAAATTAAAACTCAAACAAAATACATGTAATTAAAAAGCAGGCCTAATTTGTAATTCATACAACTTACAAAGTCAGAAATTACAAACAATGAGTTAATACAAACAAGATTTCTAAATAGACTAATAATGAATGTATTGAAAATTGAAGACAATTAGACTACATAACAAAATTGAAAAAACAAAATATAGATGTACATATAAGATAATCTAGAATCTATTATTAACCTTGCATAATATAATTGAAATTGAGACGTACAACAAATAAAAATCATAAATTTGAATTCGAAACCTAGATGTGAGAATTTTGAGATTTATTAAACCCCTAAAAACAAAAACCATTTATTTATTTTCATGACGACCTTTGGGATGGACAACCTTCAAGAGGGTGGGCTGTTACTTCCATGCAGTAATAACGAGATGATATGGCCATTTCATATTGTTTTCCCATTTCAACAACTCCTATTTTTTAACCTCCGAATTCTAATACAATGTATTCATTCTTTAGTTCTTGATCTTCATGTTGAAGATCAAATTCTACTAAGCGAATCTGATCCTTTGGCCAATGAAACTATCTTCTTAAACAAAAACATCAATCAAATAATATAAATGCGTAACATAGATTAAAATTTTTGGGTCCTGAACGTTCGCTCATATTGCCTACTGTCTGGATCAGGCATTTTATCACACATCAACATGATTTACACCAAAGACTAATAACATCTAATAAAACAATTCAAGACATTGTTATTCATAAAATGATAAATAACATATTTGTAATTACTTAACAACCACAATCTAACAATATCATGAGTTCAAGTCTCATTTGATACAAATATATAGTAAAAAAGTAGATTAGAAGATGTGTGAACTAATGATTCAAAGAAAAAATTTAACCAACCCTCTCCTTAATAAATTTTACATTGGTGAATCAAATGGAAAACAAATCCAAATTCGGGGGTCTTTTTGTAACTTAAAGGAAAATGTGGGTTGGTTTGCCGCCGAAAGAAACCAGCAAGGTAGCGTTGATTCCGGGACTTTCTGGGAATCAAAATGATGAAAAACCTGGGTGTGACTTGTAAAGCCATTCGCCGTAAATCACATTTTCTTATTGTGAATAATAAAATTCATAAAGTAAATAATGTTTCTACTTTATACTACAAGTTAAATTCAATGATGAATTGTTACTTTCTTACATAACTTTTAGTTACATATTTGATTTATTATTTTTTGTTAATCATGTGTTTAAATATTTGTAATTATATTTCTAACTAAATTGATAAAACAATGTATAATTATCTAAACTTCAATAACAAATTATGATGAAATTACAAGTTACCAAATTAAGTTATTTTTTTTATTTTGTCATTCCATGTAATTTTCTTTGTAAGAAATTACAAGTTAGAAAATGTTTCTCCTTATAAAATAACTTTTCTATTGATTTTTAAATTTGAATTATTATTTATATATATATTTTTTACTTAAATTTATAAAAAACAAAAAGAAAATCCACAATGATTGGTTGTATGACGCACACCATTCTCCACTCTAAACATCATTACGCGACAATGAACAATGGCGTGGGCATTGTGTTTATAATTTGAGCGTGGACACTTTAGAAGATCCCATGGACAGATACAAATAAAGTAAAACGAAAGAAAATTTTGATTTAACATAAACGGTGACTTCTAATAAAAACCTCACGTGGAAGCTTTGATTTGTTTATTGCGTGGATTATTTCAATCATTTATTATATAAAACTTTGTTTAGTTTACATATATGGTGATGGACTCGCATGATTGCATCTTATGAACCTAGTCTAATAAATTGTACTATATACTAACACATGAAAATTGTTAAATAGATATGAATATAGACTTTTTATAAAAGAAATATTAAATTTAAACTTTAGTTTTATATTTAATTTTTGTGGGTCGAGCTGTTTAGTTGAAATCTTTAAGTTTGTGTGGATAATCCAAAGATCCGACCCTTATATAAATTTGAATTAGGAAAAAGATATATTGTACAACCAAGGTCTTGTCTCATATCGTACTTTACAATTGTTTAGGCTAAAGAGAGCGAGCTTGGTACATGAGCTCGACATTGACGTGGCTAGATAAATACCTCCCCGGTGCTCGGCATGTCGACTTTTGGTGTTGTGCTCGGCATGTGGCTGACTTTTCTTTCTCCTCAACAAAGATGGGCATAGGGTTTGGTTGAGATGGACAATGTTTTCGTTGAGGTGGAGCTCGGTAACTCTACACCACTCCCACCATCCTTAGAAAATGGGGTTGATGATAGGGTGAAGTTAATGATCAAATATTGTATATCTAGGTCTGACAATGGAACACGTTTTGACCCTGACCCGATCCAAACCCTTAAGAATTATATGGGTTTGAAACATCATTTTTGATCTGTTTACCCGTTAAAGATTCGTACCCGCTAACCAGTTCTCAATGGACAATGTTTGGAACGCTCTCTCCTGTTTCTCTTCCCAGTCAAAGGCCACGCCTTTCTGGGTCAGTGTTGTAAGAGGTTTCGCTATTTGGGAGAAGTTCTGTATGAACCTGCGGTAGTAGCCTGCGAGACCTAGAAAATGATGAATTTCTGTAGGCGTCTTTGGTGCCGACCAGTTCTCAATGGCCTTAATTTTGGATGGGTCCACGTGGATTCCCTCTTCGCTTACCACGTGTCCTAAGAATTCGACTCTTCGGATCCAAAATTCACATTTAGAGAACTTCGCATAGAGCTTCTCCGTTCGTAAGGTTCCTAGAACTTGTCGCAGATGATCGCCATGCTCTTCCTTACTTCGGAAGTAGATCAGGATGTCATCAATGAATACAATGACGAACTGATCCAAGTAAGGTCAGCATACTCTATTCATCAGATCCATGAAGACTGCAGGCAAATTGGTCAATCCGAATGGCATCACCACGAACTCGTAGTGTCCGTAACGAGTTCGGAAGGCTGTCTTCGGAACATCCTCCTCTAGCACTCGTAACTGGTGATATCCGGATCTTAGATAAATTTTGGAAAAGTAGTTCGCCCCTTGCAGTTGGTCAAATAGATCGTCTATGCGAGGCAGAGGGTAACGATTCTTGACCGTTAGTTTGTTGAGTTCTCTGTAGTCGATACACATACGGAATGATCCGTCTTTCTTCTTAACGAATAAGACCGGTGCTCCCCAAGGCGAGAAACTTGGTCTTATAAAGCCCTTGTTGAGCAGTTCGTTAAGTTGACCGGATAGTTCCTGCATCTCTGCTGGTGCTAATCGGTAGGGCGACTTGGCTACTGGGGTAGCTCCTGGGACTAAGTCGATTCTGAACTCGACTTGTCGTTGCGGAGGTAATCCTGGTATCTCTTCTGGGAAGATGTCGGGAAAGTCGCTCACTACTGGAATGTTCTTTAGTTCTTTCGTTTCGAGGCTCGTATCGACGACGTAAGCAAGGAATGCATGGTATTCTTTATGTAGGTACTTCTGTGCTTGAATACTCGATATAATACGAAGACTCGCACCAGGTTTGTCGCCGTAGACGATAAGAGTTTCGTTAGACGGGAGGTTTAAACGGACTGCTTTCTCGTAGCACATGATGTCAGCGCGATGAAGGCTTAACCAATCCATGCCGATGATAACGTCGAAGCTTTAAATTGAGACCGGCATAAGGTCGATTGGAAATGAATGGTTATCTAGAGTTAGGGTACAACCTAAGTATATGCTATTCGTGCTTTCAGTTGTTCCATTAGCCATTTCTACTGTGAATTTTTCTTTAAGTGTGTGTGGTTGTTGTTTAAGCATGCGAGAAAATTTATGGTTCACGAAGCTTCACTCCGCTCCACTATCGAACAGAATGCATGCATAGGAGTTATCGAGGAGGAACGTGCCAGTCACCACCGTCGGGTCAACAACTACTTCCCCATGGCCTATTGCTAGTACCCTCCCTGCTCCGCCAGCATTCTTCGCTTTGGGGGCAGTCCCTCTTATAGTGGCCCACCTCGCCACATCCATAGCAGGTCTGGCTCACGCTAGAGCCGGGGACTTGGGTAATCGGCCTCGCCGGAGATTTACAGAAACGGACTATGTGTCCTTTCCTGTTGCAATTAGAGCACTACATTTCGCGACAGGGGCCGTTGTGGTGGTAGTTGCATTTGCCGCACTTAGGAAAATTTCCAGCATACTGCCCCACCGGAGCAGTAGCAGCAGCAGCAGGGGTTATTGCGGCATGCACTGCCACAATTTGCTGCTTTTTGACAGCTCGCTGTTTCTTCTTCTCCTCCCAGAACTTCCGCTTAGCGTCAGCTGGTTTGGAGGGTTCCGGGATGGCTAGGGTTGTTGTTGTTGCAGGGGTTTTGACTCCATGGTTAATGAGTCGCAGTGCCAGTCGCTTGGCACTGTCGAAGGTAGCGGGGTTTGATGATAGGACATTCCCCTGATACGGAGGCACTAGCCCCATATGTACCTTTCGATCTTTTTCCCTTCAGTGGGAACCATATTGGGTCAGAGGGCCACCAGTTCACTGAATCTGGCGGTATATGCGACTACGTTGGTGCCCTTCATGGTTAGGCTCCAAAGCTCCTGCTCCAATTTCTGGATTTCGCCCCTCGGACAGTATTCCTCAATCATGAGGTCCTTCATGGTTTCCCAACCCATGTCAATCGACACTACTAGAGTTAGCGCTTTAACGTGGCTGTTCCACCACGTCAAGGCTTTTCCTTCAAAGGTGCATGCGACATATTTGACTTTGCTCGCAGCAGGGCATGAACAAATTTCGAAGACTGATTCAGTCTTCTCGAACCATTGCGAGAGGGCAATGACTCCGCCAGTTCCCTGAAAGGACTTCGGCTTGCAGTTGGTGAAATCCTTGTAGGAGCACTCTCTCGAGCGCACAGGGATTTCAGCAGGAATAGAGTTAATAGGGGTTCCACCTCTGCTGGCATCAGTAGAGTGATACTGTGCCATGGCAGTTGCCACTGCTGCAGCTACGACAGCATTCAGGGCTGCAGTATCGATGACCGGAGGAGGAGGTGGTGGAGGTGCAGGGTTATTCTTGGGAGATTTGCGAGGAGGCATCTTTCAACTATAAGTTTTATAAAGATAAACAATATGGTAAGAATCAATTGTAAGTGGGGTGAGAGTGACACATGGACTAACTAGCCATAGCCCAACAGTCGAAGGAGTGTTGGGGATCACAATAAGGAAGATTAATAGGAAAACACAAGCATACTGATTTTTCCCATAGATTAGATAGCTGTCTAAAATACTGGTATTATCGATGTAACAAGTTTCAGGGAAAATCGACCTAACAGTAGGTCTTACATCATACCATATGGAAAGTTTGACAGTCCCTAGATTCCTAATTAGAGTACTGAAAGTTAGGAATATTTTACAGACAAGTGCTACTTAGAGCACAGATACTAAAGGTTAATCCTTAACCAAAAGATAAAGATGTACTAGACATCTTCTAACGACGATGGGAATTCCTCGGGCGAACCCTGAGGTCTGTCACTTGACGAAACACCTCTTGAAGGTGTCGCTCATGAGCCCTCTGACGGGCTCGAAGTTCTATGACTTCGGATTTGGAGGCAGCCAGCTGTTGCTGCAGTGTTTCATTGGTTCTCCTGGTCCGTTCCATTTCTTCTTCCAGACGGCGGATGCGGACTGTGTTGACACCAGAGTTGGCATCAATCTCCATGACTCGGTCGATGGCTACTCAACCTTGTTCACTATTACGAGCTATCCTGCGGATAATGACGGGCAAAGCTCGATCCGCAGAGCCACCTTCGCTGAGGTTGTAAAAGCTTCAGTCCCCAAAGTAAGATAAGGTTTGATCCTGTTCATCACTCCAGCGATTCAAGTTGGTTGCCCACAAAGGTTTAGGACCTGGAAAAGCTGGTCGGGGGTTGTTGTTTGGGACTTGACCTACTGGCGGTAGGTTGTTGACTTCAGGCTCAGAGTCGGATCCATCAGAAAAGCCTTCTACGAGGTGATCATCCAAAGGGATTGGATGCTCATCTTCGGGCTCTTCTTTGATCCACCCAGCATTGCCTTCATTTGGAAAGTACGGGTCGCCATGATGGAATCCAGCCATTTAATCTACACGAGAAGAGAGGTAAAAGAATCTAGTGTATAAATAGCTTGTAGTAGCACAAAATACCCCTATAGTATTTTATATTTAAGATCTATTGTTCTCCTTATGGTATTATTGGTAAGTTTTTAGACTTGTTAACATATCACAACCATTCTAGGGCATATGCTAATCACTCCTCGGACCAGCATAGTTGATCAGGCTATGCCATTCCCAGGACTGACCATACATCCCCGAGCTCACTTGTGATATTTAACAATCGTAATACTTTTGTTCTTGTCATTGTGACACTGATTTTAGTATGAATGCAGACTCGTATACTTAATTAAATATTTTAATATTTAAAGTATAGACTCTTGGTCAGAGTGTTTTAATCCCAAATGGGTTTATAGTTAGTATATCATTTATGGGTTGATATACTCAATTAACTATAAACAATGCTCTGATACCAATCTGTCACACCCCAAAACCAAGAACGGCGAAAACGTTCTGGGGCGGAGGACGTCATGTAAAGTATCACAACACAGTATAACAGTAAATAAGCAAACAACATCATCCATTTCATTAAATATATAATTTTAATACAAGTGTGTTCCGTACAATTATAGACACCAAAAAGTAAATCAAAATAATAAGATGAGTCTTGGATGCGCTCCATCTTCTCAAAAGCTGGCCTCGGTACCTGTCTACTGTCGACCTGAGAATACAAGTTATTTTAAAAGAGTTTATCAACATTAAGCTAGTGAGTTCATAAGTATTTTAGTGTCGGTGTTTGTATCAAAACGTTTGAACATGGTTTTAAGTATGAGTTTGTAAAAGGTATATGAATGTTTGTAAAAGTTTGAATCTCTTAGAAAAACCTATATTTTCTATTAAAGTAGCCTTCTACCAAGGCGTAACTGTTTTGTATGTTCGTTTATTGTAAAAGTGTGTAATTTCCCAAGTGTAACTATCATTAACAAAATATAGTTTGTACAATAATGTTTAAGTGAAATAATCACTAAATATATGTAAAGGGTAAATTATTGTAGTACTGTAGTGTTGTATTATAGGAACTACTGCTGTACTAACTACCTTAAACCGGATTTATATTAAGGTATCATGTGATTAATTGTACCATACTATCGACTGGGTAACAACGAATAATGTAGGTCGTAAAAAGAAATGACGTTTGGCACCCGTAGACCTGCAGGTCCGGCTGTAGCTAGCAGCAAGGTGTAGGATAGTCAATCCAGTATACATCTATACGCAAACTCACGCTCTCCCTCCAAGAGACTCTGGCTACAACTCGGGCCATGACATTGAAGGCATGCTCCGATATAGTGGATCACAATTTGTTAACATATTCATATATATGCAATGTATTGTTACTCGTTCTAGTATCGTTGTATATGTTCTCTTTCTAGTATAGTTGTATATGTTCTCCTTCTAGTATAGTTGTATATGTTCTTCTTCTAGTATAGTTGTATATGTTCTTCTTCTAATATATTTGTATATGTTCCTCTTCTAGTATAGTTGTATATGTTCTCATAGTAATAAGTACTGACTCATGAATGAACTGACTTGTTGATCTAGCAATAGTATAAGTATGATCCTGTGTTACCCCTATGGTAACTTACTAATGATGTAACTAGTACGCATGAATATGGAAGAACTTTTATGACTATATATGTACGCATGATATATAATTAATATTGAAACGACCTTCGGACGGCTACCCGATATCCCACCAGACCACATCCAAATCGAGGAAAAGGAAATAGGGCGTGCGGCCTTCCTAAGCCTTTTAAACATTTCTTATATAACTATACATATACGGGCATGCAATTTATAATAAGTATAACAAAGTTTAAGTAAAAGTATTTGATAAGTAAAAGAGTTTGTAAAGCAGTTTGAAGTAAAACAGTTTGAACAGTAATAAAATCATTGGTTTTGTAGTTATTAATCACATGCGATTGATGTAATAACTATAAATATTCAACTTGTATTCCCCCTATTAAAGCATTTAAAACATTTAAAAGTATTTCTAAGGTTAGTTAAAGGGGTATGAACTCACTTGTGGTGAGTGGATTGGATTGAAGTGTCGGGTACGGTGCTAGGTGACAAATGAAGACTTGTACACACGCACGAGCCTAGTTATCATATAATGAACATATATATATATATATATATATATATATATATATATATATATATATATATATAACTAATTAGCCAATTTATAACTAATAAATTAAGTTGGGACACCCTAGAACATGAAAACACTTTGTTTCAAGTGTTAAAGATCACAAGGATTGCATCCGAGTGTTGGTAGGGCAAAGCTAGTGTGTTTGGAGTCCAAGGGTAAACTCCCTTGGAGTTTACGGTTTTGATGGTCATGACCTAGCGAGTTTACGGAAGTAAATTCTAGAGTTTACAGTCGTAAACTCTAGTCCTAAAGACCATATGTTGTTTTGTTGTTTAACAAGCCTATCGAAGCATTTCTACTAAGTGATTTGGCATTTGGAAGGGACTAAGGTCTCAAGAACACTCCTTGGAGGAGTTTACGGTCTCATGGACTTTTCCCTTTGGGTTTACGGCCCTCATGGAGAAGGGTATTGCTATGTTTTCAAGTCCTTAACACAATTAGGTAAGTGTATAAGCTAGTTTCTAAGCCTAAGTAAGGAAAATGACCAAATTAAACACACTTTAGGGTGTTTACGGTTTTGGGAGATCCCCAAACCGTAAACACCTATAATTGTTGGTTTTTGATGTTTTTCAAGGCTTAAACACAATAAGGAAAGGTTTACACATGTCAAGGATGGTTTACACATCAACTAGGACTTAGATTAGGGGCTTAGGCACACTTTGGTGCCATTTATGGTGTTTACGGTCCAAGAACATTCTTGGACCGTGAACACCTCTAATCATGTGTTCTTGACATAATTTCTTGATGTTTAAATGTAATACTAGCTTAAAATCACTCAAGGATGGAAGCACTTACTATTAGAAGGCTTGATTTGAGCTAAAAGGCCAAGAACACTTAGTGTGTGTTCTTGGTGTTTTGGAAATCTAGACAAAATACACATATGAGTGGATGATTAGATGTATAAACACTAGATTAAGTGTCTTACTAACTTGAAAGGGTTAGAACACTTACAAGATTGAAGGTTTGGAATCAAAACTAGGATGATACTTGAAAGAGTTTTTGGAGTTTACTCTTTTGTGAACTTGGGGAGTAAACACAAATGACTAGACTTTTGGGGAGTAAACTCATACATAGGTATGAGTTTACGGTTTTTGGGTGATTTTTCACCCCAAACATAAAAGTTTGGTCGGGAATTTCTAAGACGCGAGGTGTTTGTGGTTTTTGAAATTCAAAACCCGAGACGACACTTTCTTTCACCCGTTCGCTTAAAAATAATATTAAAATAATCAAATGCACTTTATATTTATTAAAAATGAGAAATAATTGTTGGATTAATGTCTAAGTCCATAACTATATTTGGTATGTACTTGACCCGACCCGGCATGGTCCATTTGGGTTGCACTTCACCGACACAATTTATATGGATAATCTTTTGAGAATAGTATGTTTATGATTAATATTAATATATTATAAGTTCTAATATATTAATATGGAATCATATTATTTAATTAGTATTGATCAAGAATTAATTTATAATTAATTAAGTGATCAAAAGGAACTAATTAAATATGGACTCTTATATATATGGAATGGGCCAAGTTCATTTAGGTTGGGCTAAGCTTTCATGGATAGTCCATGGAGTGTTTAACCCATGGATCCTAGGAAATGAAAGGTCATGGGTATTAGGGTTTAACCCTAATCCTCCATACTATATAAAGATGTCTTTGGTTGGTGAAATTGGCACTAGTGTGGATACACTAAAGAAGGGCTAGCCAATTTCACTAGAGAGAACCAAGTAATCATATTCTCTAAAGTATTCCAAGGTGTCTTGGTGATTTGTGATTCCACTTGAGGCTTCCACACTATTGGGGCTAAGCTCTTAAAGCTTGAAGACATCAAGCTACATCAAGAGGTATGTATTCTATCTTGTTACATTCATAGTTTTTGTATGCTAGATTAGGATAATACCTTGGATGTTCTTATTTGCATGTATAATAGAGAAAACATAGATCCAAGGTATTTAGGGTTGCATGTACACTTAGGAAGTGTTAGAATGCTCAAAACCCAATAGTGGTATCAGAGACACGGGTTGTTTTCTGTTATATTGAAGCAAATATTTTATTTTCAAAGTTGAAAAAAAAAGGAAAAAAAACATGAAGTTTGTCAAATTTTAAGATAATTACTTGTTCTTGTGAAAAACTAATTATTTGTAAAATTTGAATAATTTGCTTTATGAGTTGAATTAGGTCAAATTTAATAAAAGATAAAATAATATGATTATTTTATTAGTTTTAAAAGTTTGATCTAAAGAGTTTTATTTTTTGAAACCTCCATAAGTTATGGATATGAAAAGGTTTTAAAAAAAAAAATTGATTCAAAGTTTTTTTTTGGAGTTACAAAATTTGGTGTTAATGTTTTAAAGGATTCCATAACTTAAGAATAAGTTATGGATCACCAAAAGTTTTTTGTGTTACCTTGTTTTATGAGTGAATTTAGATTAATGAATAAAATTATGTGATAGTTGGTTTTAATCCAAATTAATCTAAGAATTGATTCTAAAATGTGTTTTGTAACTTGTCCTCAAGTTATATGAAAAGTCACATTTAAGAATCATAAAACTCATAAAAATTGGCAAAGGTTACAAAAATGAAGAGTCTAGTTCTAATTAAATGGTTTTATGACTCCATAACTTGTCCTCAAGTTATGGAGAACCAAGAGTCTCTTCATTTAATAAAATAAAAAAAAATAAAAAAAAAGGTGTAACCTTAATTAATTCCATAAGTTATAAAATAAAGAAAAATTAATTCTTTTGTTAGTTTAAAGTCTTCCATAACTTGTCCTCAAGTTATGGAACTTGAAGAGTTTTTGGATTAAAACTACTTTAAACACATAAGTTATGGAATTAATTAGTTTTGAATAGTTTCAAAACTTGCCCTCAAGTTTTGGAATTTGTAAAGTTTTCACTTATGAATACTTTAATTCCAAGTTAGCCCTTAGAATTTTAAAAGTTAAAATTCAACCCTTATACTTTATAATATTATAAGTTAATAATATATATATATATGTATAAGAGTAAAGTCAGTCTTACCGCTAGTACGCCTCATTCACGAAGCCGGTCTATAAGGTGGGTATAAGGTTGTTGCCTATAAAATGGCAACTTAATGGGTGTCCACTCTCACCAACGCTTGCTTGACTGGTGGAGGGTCGTTAGCCGAACGGGTTTGACAGGACTAGAATTCTCCCTTCATTAAAAGTATTAATGATAATACTAAGTAACTAAACTCTTAATAATACCCAATCTTAGTTACTTAGGAAAAATGTGAATAAGGTGCTAACCCATGAAATTACACTTTACACTTTGTCTAAGTCGTTAGTGGAGCGTGTGTGGTTAACCGGCACACTAACTTGGACTTAACAAGGTAGGTAAAGGGTGACTTAATATTTATCATAGTATCGATGGAGCGTGTGTGGTTAACCGGCACATCGATTGAGGGGTAATTTATTAAGGGTACCAAGTGATTTGCATGGTTACTTCACACCTTGTTTTGTGATCCTCGGCATCCCAGTCACAAAACCTGAAGGGCACACTCGAGATTGAAACATGCCTTTGAAAAGTTCAATGAATCTCAAAGATCTAGGAGTTTCAAAACCAATTAAAACCTAATAATTCATTTCGTTTATCTTGGTGGAAATTGGTGAATCGTCATTCACCTACCTTCAAATATTTTATAGCTTGGATTACGGCATACCTCTTCTAAGTTATAAAATAGTTTGTTGGGTCCTAGCCTTAATATTTCATATTGGGTGTCATATTAAGGACTTTAAATCAACTATCTTGAATATCTCCCAAAAGATGTCTGTAATAGACACCTATGATCTTCCCAAATCTAGTGAAACAAGGTTTCCTAAATGAAGATGATGTCCTTTGGAAATCATACTTCTTTCACCTCCTCCAATTATTCTCCCCAACCCACAAGTTCTTGAAAAGTTTAAGGTCACTCAAGCCCTATTGGCAAGGCAAGGTCTAGGTGTGAGCACATCTTGGAGATGTAGTCACATATTGACAAGCCGGGAGAGTTGGGTGTCAAAGTCTTGAGAAAGTTGGTGGTTCAAT
The DNA here is from genome assembly GCF_051521515.1 of Lactuca serriola. Lineage (NCBI taxonomy): Eukaryota > Viridiplantae > Streptophyta > Magnoliopsida > Asterales > Asteraceae > Lactuca > Lactuca serriola. The sequence continues at coordinate 142,491,127 of NC_136408.1, read as the reverse complement.
CACTTTCTAAGTCACATAGTGAGTTCCTTTGGGACACCTATGAAACAGACTATGACAAGACCCTTAACGATCTTATCTATTTGCTAAGATCAACTTCCTAAAACTTTATGGACATTGACAATGATGACATTGGATATCCAGTAAAGCATTCTCTTCCCAATGGAAAAGGGATCGGCCATAGTCAACTCGGTTGACCAAATGGTAAAGAGAAAAGCTAAGTCTGTGATAGTCTCGTGTACCATTATTAAAGGGTCCATATGTTTATATTGCCAAGGGAAGGGGCATTGGTTGCGAAGCTGCCAAATTTACCTAAGGATGTTAAAGTCAATAAGTTTGACTCTACTTCAGGTAAAGACCACTATCTAACTCTGTTAAGTTTCTATTATGAGATTCCTGATACATGATGTGACTGGGTCACATGGTGATGTTTTAAGAATCAAAGAAAAGTGAAGAAACTTAAAGAAAGAATATGCTGAATCTGATGGCTTAGATGGATTTCTATCGCATAGTTTGAAGATCGGATTCTTGAGCAACTTCTTAGGAGTTATGAGATATTGCTTAGGAATAGATAACAACAAGTTTTCATATGGATTGTAAGGATAAGTTTTTCCGCAAAGTTTTAAAATAAAAGAAATTTTTTTTGATTTTATTTATTTTAAAATATCCTTACAATGGCTTTTGAGGAAAAATTGTTGCTTATATGATTCCATTAAAAGCAAGAGTGGAAATATGAAATTGATTCTTTCATTTGTGGTAATGTCTAGATTTACCAAATAAGGAAAGATTCTCATCACCCAAGTTTCAATTGGACCGGAACTTGGAATCATGCAAGTTGTATAGCATGATGAATGAGAACTTTCAAGTTTTGGAAAATTAAGACTAATTACTCGGCCACATGGATGTGTGAGTCAAGTAAAGGACTAAGGGATCGAGTACACATTCTTGTGCACTGATTAAGTCCACCACAAAAGATTGATAAGACTATTCGTCATAGTTTACTAAAGCTTAGTAAATATGATTATACTTACAAGCTTAAGTGTAACTCTGAGACATTGGAAAAGGTTCCAATGTATGGCAGGGCGAATAAGAAGAATCAAATTAGGCAGAAGGATAAAAGTTTCTCATATCTGAAAAGATGGGAGAGTACTTTAGTATCAGTTTTGTGATCATCTTAATGATTAAGAAACCATATCAAAATTAGTTCTCTAAGGAAATCTTAGTGCATTCTTATGACTAAGAAGAGGAACTTGAATTGTTGAAATGGTTAAATCAAGAAGATGAGTCATACTTCGTTCCAATACAAGTCTTAGAGTCATACTCCAAGATTGTCATTTGAGTGACATGTCTTAAAGAAGGTTTAAAACACTTGTCAAATGTAAGAGTAAAAATTTTCTACTCTTGTACATTTGAAATTGGTAAGTTGTGATGTTTTGGATAAAACAAAGACCAACTTAGGCCAATTGGGTAAAGTGTTTTTCTTGATTAGAATCCGCACTATCTCTTGGATGTTTGACAAGGGAGTCTTATATGTCAAGAGGACAGTGGGAGTCTTAAAGGTCTTGAAAGTCTCAAGAAATAATCAAGAATAAAACCTGAAGTTCTTCACTAGCACACGACTTGAGGTTTATAACCTATCGTGTTGACATATCTGTGCCCATTCCAGTTAAAGTTGGCTTTGCATATGAGTTCTTAGAGTTCTCAGTTTGTTGCATAACAACTTGGAAGCAATGGCAGGCCCTTGAGCTGCCAGGTGGCAAGAAGTTAAGATTGAGTTCAATCCATATGGTTTTGGATTTGTCACTATCTTTGTCTTGTGATTATGGTTTGACAAATTCATATGGGTAGGAACTCATACACCATATAAATCTAAGTGTCATAAGGTTTCTCTCCGATTCATGAAAATGATGGTGAGGAAACGCTTTCACTAAGTAGATTTTACGAAGATATCAATTGTGTTATTTGCATTTTCAAAAGTCGTTAGTGGAGCGCGTGTGGTTAACCGGCACACTAACATGGACTTGTGAGAAATGGCAAATGCCTAAGCAATTGAGACTATGATTATGGTATCCCTTTTCATGGTTCTTGAAATTGCTTAGACACACAGGTGAGCTATCTACGGAAAGGGTGTATGAATCTAAATTTCAGACTGTCCAGCTGATTTCTGAGTACATGTCAAAGCTAGTGGGAGCATAAGTGTTATGCTAATAATCATCATGTTAGTGGGAGCATGATAATTATGATAAGTATTGCAAGTTAGCAATGTTAATTATAGAAAACAAAAGTTTCAATTGGGAAAAAGTTGTTTTGCTATAATTAAGGGAGAGGTAATTATGCTTCATCTCAAATCTATAAGCTTAGATCGTGAGGTTTTAATCATTTAGTCAAGGATATATATGAATTTCATGTTGGAATGGCTCAACATAAGGAAATTCTGTATATGGGTCCATTATTTGCGTTCTAAAATTCGATTATGATTACGGCATCCCTTTTCATAATCTGAATTATGAGAACTTGGCAAATTGAAATGGAAATATTATAGCAAAAGACTGGTTTAGTCTTTATGTAAGACATCATGAATCGTGTCCCATATGCTTCGGATATAGGATCGATTACATGTGCTATATTCATCCGTTCTAAAATTTTCCAAATGCCTGGGGCATTAAGAAGGGAAAAGGTTTAGAACTGGATATGACTAAAAGGATTAAACAATTGTCGAGGACAATTTAAGGTTTACCAAAGATTGGTTACTCAAGGACAATTGGAAGTATAGTGATAATTCTGGAAGGACCATATTGACATAATCTGTAAGGAGGCAACTCTTGTTCAGAAGTGATAGTCAAAATGGAATCTGGAAATGTTTCAAAGTTAGAATTTTCAATCTGTGTAAGATTAAGGAAACTTAATGCAAGAAGAATATTTCCAAGGAGTTGATCTCCTTTGGAATACTCTGTAATGATTGTTGCCAAGTCTTTATGACTTTGTGCATAATCATTACGAGAGGATCAATGCATATAAGTTTAGAATCTAATAGATTTCAGTAAATGGCATGAATTTGGAATTCTTGCATTTGCGGTAAGGATTTGGGAGTGTGAAAAGAGAATCATTGAAGTTATGTTCAATTGATCTAGTTCACAAAGTAAGGATCATAGACAAACATAGTATGCATACTTGGTGTGTGGCATGACTAGTGTTTAAGAAAACATAGTGTACATGCTTGGAGCATGGGACAACTATTGTTTTAAATTCAAGAATAAAGTTGATAGCTGAAACAGTATACAATGAATAATGTGTAATCATATGGTGATAAATAAAAGGTGTTTTATTTATGTTCAAAGAGTTGATACCATATTGGATTCAATTATTATTGTGTTTCACTTTGCATGTTTTGACTTCCCGAATAAACTAGGTTATTCCTCCGGAATGACTAAGTTATTCAAACCATCCACAGTCGGTCATATGTTGGAAGTAGATATGAATTAAGACTGTCATGGGTTGGCTTGTAGAGGTCTAAGGTGTTGGACAAAGGGCTACAACACTCATGAGTGCTCATAAGTTCTGAGTATTGGATTCAACCCGCGCTCATTGGAATCACTTCATGGATTTTATCACGAGTGATCATGAGACGATAATATCTTATATTCTTCAAACCTAGAGATATGAGTTGTTACTATGAGTTGGTTGTACATTGATTGCACGAAAACGCATTTGGTAACTCGGTGCTATAAAACGTGCCTTTGTGTATGATTCAACAAGTAGTAGAACAAGCCATATGAGTCGAAGTTTATCCATTCCTTTTACCTTCGGGATAAAAGCGATATCTGTGGGCCCCTCGATGATTTGATGATGACAAATGGAAGTGCTCGGCCGGGCCAGGACTGATTTGATTCGTTCAATTAGTCAGTCGTCATAAATCGGAAATCGGGAAACAACAAATGGACAGAGAGAATGATTATAATCCATGTCTCAGTCCATATGATATCTAGAATGGAGGAATATATGATCCCTTATCTAATGGACAAGTTCGTTGACAAGATCAGAGTTCGACAGCAGCTTTAAGAGCTACGATTGCCAGTTAGGTTTGAAGTCATACGCAATAATAGTTTTAGACTTATCCAAGTGGGAGACTGTTGGATTAATGTCTAAGTCCATAACTATATTTGGTATGTACTTGACCCGACCCGACATGGTCCATTTGGGTTGCACTTCACCGACACAATTTATATGGATAATCTTTTGAGAATAGTATGTTTATGATTAATATTAATATATTATAAGTTCTAATATATTAATATGGAATCATATTATTTAATTAGTATTGATCAAGAATTAATTTATAATTAATTAAGTGATCAAAAGGAACTAATTAAATATGGACTCTTATATATATGGAATGGGCCAAGTTCATTTAGGTTGGGCTAAGCTTTCATGGATAGTCCATGGAGTGTTTAACCCATGGATCCTAGGAAATGAAAGGTCATGGGTATTAGGGTTTAACCCTAATCCTCCATACTATATAAAGATGTCTTTGGTTGGTGAAATTGGCACTAGTGTGGATACACTAAAGAAGGGCTAGCCAATTTCACTAGAGAGAACCAAGTAATCATATTCTCTAAAGTATTCCAAGGTGTCTTGGTGATTTGTGATTCCACTTGAGGCTTCCACACTATTGGGGCTAAGCTCTTAAAGCTTGAAGACATCAAGCTACATCAAGAGGTATGTATTCTATCTTGTTACATTCATAGTTTTTGTATGCTAGATTAGGATAATACCTTGGATGTTCTTATTTGCATGTATAATAGAGAAAACATAGATCCAAGGTATTTAGGGTTGCATGTACACTTAGGAAGTGTTAGAATGCTCAAAACCCAACAATAATGACATTGACTTATGATATAGAGTGGTTGACTTTTAGGGTTTGACCGAATGGAATTTTCGGGTTGTCACATCGTCCCCCTGTTAAAGGGAATTTCGTCCCGAAATTAAAGTCTAAACAAATAAAGTAGTTACAAATAACTAAGCAAAAAGATGAGGGTATTTTAGGTTCATCTGATCCTCACGCTCCCAAGTGAATTCCGGTCCTCGCTTGGCGTTCTAGCGAACCTTTACAATCGGGATACGGATTTGCTTCGTCTGCTTGACTTCTCGATCCATGATCTCTACTGGTTCTTCCACGAAGTTGAGGCTCTCGTTGATCTCGATCTCGTCGAGTGGGATTACAAGAGTCTCGTGGGAAAGACACTTTTTCAAGTTAGATACGTGAAATGTAGAATGTACGATACTGTAACACCGTGAATTTCAAAATAATTTTTCACAAATTATAAAAACATTTTTCATTTAATTTTCATAAAAACATTAAGTTTAAATCCCAATTCACATCATACAAAACCCCAAGATCATATATATATATATATATATATATATATATATATATATATATATATATATATATATATATATATAAAATCTCATGCGTGTGTACAGATCAAGCCGGTGCCTTCCCACGGTCATCGCTAGTACCTGAAACAACAACACTAACACTGTAAGCACAAAGCTTAGTGAGTTCCCCAAAATACCACATAAACATATATTATCCACTCGAGGCTATAACTCTATGGGTCCGTGCACCCAAGCTCTGTGAACCCTCTGGTTCTAACTCTGGGAACCTTCAGGTTCCAACTCTATAAACATGAACACCATAAATCACATAGACATCATGCAGTACAACACATAGCATACACATAACATACACATACTCTGACACATAACTCTGATTACCTACTCAAGGTAAAGTATAGTGAGAAGACTCACCTCGGGTATCTCGATAACTTGCGAATCCTGGAAATCACTCGTGCTCGATCCTCCGAGCTATAACCCTCCTATAACATCATATATCTCTTAATTAACACTTTTACCACTAAGGTTGACTACCCCTATCAAGTCAACACTGGTCAACTCTGGTCAACAGTCAACTTTGACCGGACTCGGCGAGTGCATTAGAGCGACTCGACGAGTCTATACGTGTTCACTGACTCCCCAGGATCCTCTCTTGACACGTCGAGTACTTCCCTGACTCGACGAGCTCCACCTGGCATGAATCGCGGGGCCACCACGACTCAACTCGCCGAGTCTCAAGAACAACTCGGCGAGTTCCAGCTTGACTCAGTCCACCTATCAACCCTCTCTGACTCTCCCTGACTCACTGAGTCAACCCTTAACTTGGCTGGACCACTCACTGAGTGGTCAAGGGCAATCTTCATGCTACTCGCCGAGTCTGTTCTTCAGACTCGGTGAGTCCATGCCATGCATCAACTCAAACTTGCTTCTGAGGTCAGATCCGCTCCAACAACTCATAGATCTGGCCCTCCTAAGCTTATTCATCACGTAAAGTCCATATCTTGGTGCTCATAACACACCCCATGACTAATAAATGGTGTTTTGACCTTAAGCACAAAGACCCCAATCCAAAACCCCCATGGATTCATAAAAAGCTTGGGCAAAGGGACACTCTGGACCTCCAAAGGTCCAGATCTATAACCTAACTCACTTAAGGGACCAAGGAAGCACTAGATCTAGCCCCAAAAGGGCTCAATAAGCCCTAAATCAACATAAACATCAACATAACAGAGAATAGCTCGAAGGTAGTACCTCAAATGTGATGTTCTGGTCCTCAAATCTTCAGGAAGTGGCTCCTCTTGATTACCCCTTAGCTATTGCTTCCTTTCCCTTGCAAAATAACACCTCCAAGGTCAATAATGGCTCCTTGCTTTGCTCCAAACGCTCAAACTCGCTAGGGTTTCATTCATGGGTCTGGTGAGCACAAATGACGGCCTTAAGGCCCTTTAAATAGGTCCCAAACCCGAGAAATTAGGGTTTCATTAAACAGCACGGACTCGCCGAGTCCAGGCGCGAACCCGCGTCCAGAACCGCGATCCTACTCGGCGAGTTCGAGCTCCAACTCGCCGAGTCCCCTCACAAAACACCAAAAACATAAGCATAAAGATACCTGGAAATCCGGGCTGTTACAACTCTCCCCCACTAGAACTAGACTTCGCCCTCGAAGTCTCGCTCTGAAAATAGCTCTGGATGCTGCTCACGCATCTCACGCTCTGGCTCCCAGGTCATCTCTGATCCCTTCCGGTGTTGCCACTGAACCAACACCAGGGGTACCTCCTTGTTCCTCAGAACCTTGATTTTACGATCTCTGATGGCCACTGGTCTCTCGGCATAATTCAGGCTCGCATCCACCTGAATATCCTCTAATGGAACCACTGCCGACTCATCGGCTATACACTTCCTCAGCTGCGACACATGAAAAGTGTCATGAATCTGCCCCAACTCTGCTGGCAAATCCAAACGATAGGCTACCCGGCCTACCCTCGCGATCACACGGAATGGACCAATATACCGGGGCCCCAACTTGCCCCTCTTCCTGAATCGAATCACTCCTTTCCAAGGAGAGACCTTCAGGAGAACAAAGTCGCCGACCTGAAACTCAAGCTCGGACTGGCGCCTGTCTGCATAACTCTTCTGTCGGCTCTAAGCGGTCAACAACCTGTGTTTAACCTGCTGAATCTGCTCTGTCGTCTGAAGCACGATCTCTATACTTCCCATCACTCGCTGACCGGCCTCTCCCCAACAAATAGGGGTCCGACACCTCCTCCCATACAACAGCTCAAAGGGTGGCATACCAATGCTCGAATGATGGATGTTGTTGTAGGAAAACTCTGCCAACGGTAAATACGCATCCCAGCTACCCCCGAAATCCAGCACACATGCCCGGAGCATGTCCTCAAGCGTCTGAATCGTCCACTCACTCTGACCGTCTGTCTGGGGATGATATGCGGTACTAAAATGCAGTCTAGTACCCAAATCCTCATGAAATTTCTTCCAGAATCTGGAAGTGAAGCGCACATCACGGTCTGAAACAATCGAGATCGACACCCCATGCCGAGATACCACTTCCCTCACATACACCTTTGCCAATTTCTTTGCTGAAGAACTCTCACTGATGGCAAGGAAGTGAGCGCTCTTTGTCAACCTGTCCACAATCACCCAAATTGCGTCAACTGCTCTGGCAGTCCTCGGCAATTTGGTGATGAAATCCATAGTGATCTGTTCCCACTTCCACTCGGGAACCTCCAATGGCTGCAACTTGCCATGCGGCCTCTGGTGCTCGGCCTTAACCCTACGACAGGTCAAGCACCTCTCAACAAACCACGCAACATCCCTCTTCATACAGGGCCACCAATACTCCTTTCTCAAATCCATATACATCTTAGTGGCCCCCGGATGGATCGAAAATTTCGACCGATGAGCCTCCTCCATCAAAATGGTACGCGTTCCTCCCACAAACGGCACCCAGATACGCCCCTGAAAAGTCATAAGCCCCCGACCATCGGTAACGAACTCTGAAACCAAACCAACAACCCGTTCCCTCTTCTGCATCTCAGGTTGCACAGCCTTGGCCTGTGCCCCGCGAATGGCGTCCAATACCGAAGCTATCACGGTCAATCTCAAACATGCATCCCGCAGTGGAGTGCTCTCCGCCCTGCGGCTCAACGCATTGGCTACCACATTAGCCTTGCCTGGGTGGTATAGGATCTCACAATCATAATCCTTGACCACATCCAACCACCTTCTCTGTCGCATATTTAGGTTGGGCTGATCCATCAAATACTTCAAACTCTTATGGTCCGTGTATATCGTATACCGAACCCCATACAAGTAGTGACGCCAAATCTTGAGGGCGAACACCGCTACCCCCAACTCTAGATCATGGGTGGGATATCTCGCCTCATGAGGCTTTAGCTGCCTCGATGCATATGCTATCACATGCCCTCTCTGCATCAGTACCACTCCCAGTCCCAAAATCGATGCATCACAATATACCACAAAGTCCTCCATCCCTTCCGGGAGGGCTAATACCGGGGCTTCACACAACCTTTGGCGAAGTGTCTCAAAGGAGGCCTGCTGCTCGGGGCCCCATGAAAAAGCAACACTCTTCCGGGTCAATCTGGTGAGTGGCACTGCGATCTTAGAGAAATCCCTGATAAACCTCCGATAATACCCTGCCAACCCTAGGAAACTCCTGATCTCGGAGGGTGACTTCGGTACCTTCCAACTCATCACTGCCTTAACCTTGGGCGGATCGACCAATATCCCTTCCTGGTTAACGAGATGTCCTAAGAACTGAACCTCCCGCAACAAGAAATCACACTTGGAAAATTTGGCATAAAGCCTCTCCGATCTCAGAACTCCGAGAACCTCTCTCAGATGCTCCTCATGCTGATCTCTAGATCTCGAATATACCAGAATGTCGTCGATAAACACAATCACTGACCGATCCAGCATCGGCCTACACACTCGGTTCATGAGATCCATGAACACCGCCGGGGCATTGGTGAGCCCAAAAGGCATCACCACAAACTCATAATGCCCATAACGCGTCCTGAACGCTGTCTTCTGGACGTCCTCATCCCGCACCCTCACCTGATGATATCCAGACCTCAAATCGATCTTGGAGAACAAGATGCTCCCTGCAACTGATCGAACAAATCGTCGATCCTCGGCAACGGGTAACGGTTCTTGACCGTCAGCTTGTTCAACTCCCGGTAATCAATACACATCCGGTGTGAACCATCCTTCTTCTTGACGAACAGGATAGGCGCTCCCCACGGCGAGCTGCTTGGCCGAATAAACCCCTTCCCCAGCAGCTCCTGGAGCTGTGAGGATAACTCTTGCATCTCTGGAGGTGCAAGGCGATAAGGCACCTTAGCGATAGGCGCAGCCCCTGGAACCAAATCGATACTGAACTCCACTTGCCTCACAGGAGGCATACCCGACAACTCCTCGGGAAAAACATCCGGGAACTCACGCACCACCGGAACCTCCTCAACTGAACTCGGCCTCTCGGAAGCCACCTGTGTATCCATCACATACGCCACAAAACCCTTACAACCCTGTTGTAGACACTACCTCGCCCTAGCGGCCGAACAAAACGCTGATCCTGAACGTGTACCCTCGCCATACACCGAAAGAACTCCCCCACTAAGGTCTCGTATGGTCACCAGCTGACGCTCGCAGTCGATAACCGCACCGAATCTGCTCAACCATTCCATGCCCACAATGACATAGACATCACCCATCGCAATAGGAACCAGATCAATCGGGAACTCAACACCGAAAATCTCAACTACGCAACCTCGGAGAACCTCCGTGGCAGATATCACTCTCTCATCAGCTATGGAAACTCTCAGAGGCCGACTCAACGCCTCACGACTAACACTGATATGCTGACTAAAAGCCAAAGATACAAAAGACCGACTCGCACCCGAGTCAAATAACACCAAGGCAGGTACATAATTCACAAGAAAAGTACCTACGCATAACATAACATAAGCATAATATCTTATCATCAAAATAAATACATGAAAGAATACATACCAGCCACGACATCGGGCGCTGCGCGGACCTCCTCTGCGGTCAACTAAAAAGCTCTCCCTCGTGCCCTCGACGCCTCAGCCTTCACCGGCCGACTCTCTGTAGCTCTGATGGCGGCAGGGGCAGATCCCTGAGGTGCCCCCTGAGATGACCCTCGCAACTGCGGACACTCTGCCTTCCGGTGTCCGGTCTAATTGCAGTGGAAGCACACTGCAAACCCCTTGGGGCAATCCTTGTCCATATGCCCCTCCTTGCCACATTTGTAGCAAGATCCCGCTCTGCAGACTCCATCGTGACCCTTGCCACACTTCCCACAAGTGCGGCCCTTCTGGCTCCCTGGTTTGGGATCAGCGGGCTTGGCCCGCTTGGCTGCCGGCTGAGACTGTGCCGGTCGCCGATCCCTCCCCTGAGACTCCGCCTCCTCCCTGGCCTGAGTCTCCAGCTCAATTTCCCTCTTCCGGGCATTTGCCTGAAGCTCAGCAAATGTCCGGTACGAGGAGTTCGCCGCAAACTCCCGAATGTCTCGCCTCAAAATACTCAAATAGCGGCTCATACGTGCCTGCTCAGTGGACACGTGCTCAGGGCAGAACATCGCCCTCTCATGGAACATCCTGGTGATCGCTGTAACTGACTCAGTACCCTGCTTGAGGGTCAAAAACTCCTGTGCCAAACGCTCCCTCTCCACCTGGGGAACGTACTCATCTCGGAACATGACAATGAAACTCTCCCAGGTCACTGCCGCAAGCTCAGCAGGCGTATAATGCGCCGTCACAAACTTCCACCAGTCCTTCGCTCCCAAGCGAAGCTGGTTCAGCGCGAACCGAACCTTCAAATGATCAGGAGATTAGCAAGTGAAGAAGCACCCCTCTATATCAGATATCCACCTCATAGCTGCCACCGGATCCTGGGTCCCATCAAACTCTGGTGGTTTTGTGTTGCTGAACTCCCGGAACAGCAACGCATCACCACCTTGTGGCCTCACGGCAGCAATCGTTGCGGTGGCCGCTGCAACAGCAGCCTCAGAAAGAGTGGCATAACGCTCGTCAAAGGTCTCAATCAGCGTGGTCTTAATAGACCCGAACATCTCTGGTATCTCTGCCCTGATGGCCGCAGCCACCTCCTCGTGGATGATCCGACAGATCTCCTCATCACTGGTATCACTGCTCTCAGGCATCAAACGTGTCCTCACCATGATCTACCTCTGAAATACAACATACGAAAAATTAGAACCCCTTCGAGCATACTCACACTCGACAACTCATTCCTCCTTGATCCTTGGTATTCCAAAGATTCTTACTTGGGCCGTACATCGCTCTGGTGCTTTCAGTAGTATGGGCCCAATACTACTGTCCACACCGTATTAGAATACACCCCAAGTCCTCCTCTTCGGATCCCAAATTCCAAGTACTCTATCATGCATAGACCTCCCTCTAATAGATCTCTCATAAGCCCCTCGCTGCTACCTACTCACTCTCAAGCATCTCATAGCAGCTCACCTCTTCCTAGGCTAAGGCATCACAAATCATGCCACCCTAGTCCTAATAGGAATACCTAGCCTACTCTAGCATGCGGATACATCATATCAATATCAATATCACATAACATAAGGGTATTTTGGGAAATCACCGTTCGGGCGCGGACTGATCGTACACACAACTCTACTCTGCGTTTCTTTTCAAAATCTTTTACTCTTTTTGAAAATACTTCTCAAATCCTCAGTTTGAGTTCAAATAGGCCCGAAGATGTACTCGAATCCCTCAAACCAAGGCTCTGATACCAACTTGTAACACCGTGAATTTCAAAATAATTAATCACAAATTATAAAAACATTTCACATTTAATTTTCATAAAAACATTAAGTTTAAATCCCAATTCACATCATACAAAACCCCAAGATCATATATATATTAAAAATCCCATGCGTGTGTACAGATCAAGCCGGCGCCTTCCCATGGTCATCGCTAGTACCTGAAACAACAACACTAACACTGTAAGCACAAAGCTTAGTGAGTTCCCCAAAATACCACATAAACATATATTAGCCACTCGAGGCTATAACTCTATGGGTCCGTGCACCCAAGCTCTGTGAACCCTCAGGTTCTAACTCTGGGAACCTTCAGGTTCCAACTCTATAAACATGAACACCATAAATCACATAGACATCATGCAGTACAACACATAGCATACACATAACTCTGATTACCTACTCAAGGTAAAGTATAGTGAGAAGACTCACCTCGGGTATCTCGATAACTTGCGAATCCTGGAAATCACTCGTGCTCGATCCTCCGAGCTATAACCCTCCTATAACATCATATATCTCTTAATTAACACGTTTACCACTAAGGTTGACTACCCGTATCAAGTCAACACTGGTCAACTCTGGTCAACGGTCAACTTTGACTGGACTCGGCGAGTGCACTAGAGTGACTCGGCGAGTCTATACGTGTTCACTGACTCCCTAGGATCCTCTCTTGACACGTCGAGTACTTCCCTGACTCGACGAGCTCCACCTGGCATGAATCGCGGGGCCACCACGACTCAACTCGCCGAGTCTCAAGAACAACTCGGCGAGTTCCATCTTGACTCAGTCCACCTGTCAACCCTCTCTGACTCTCCCTGACTCACTGAGTCAACCCTTAACTAGGCTGCACCACTCACTGAGTGGTCAAGGGCAATCTTCATGCTACTCGCCGAGTCTGTTCTTCAGACTCGGCGAGTCCATGCCATGCATCAACTCAAACTTGCTTCTGAGGTCAGATCCGCTCCAACAACTCATAGATCTGGCCCTCCTAAGCTTATTCATCATGTAAAGTCCATATCTTGGTGCTCATAACACACCCCATGACTCATAAATGGTGTTTTGACCTTAAACACAAAGACCCCAATCCAAAACCCCCATGGATTCATAAAAATCTTGGGCAAAGGGACACTCTGGACCTCCAAAGGTCCATATCTATAACCTAACTCACTTAAGGGACCAAGGAAGCACTAGATCTAGCCCCAAAAGGGCTCAATAAGCCCTAAATCAACATAAACATCAACATAACAGAGAATAGCTCGAAGGTAGTACCTCAAATGTGATGTTCTGGTCCTTAAATCTTCAGGAAGTGGATCCTCTTGATTACCCCTTAGCTATTGCTTCCTTTCCCTTGCAAAATAACACCTCCAAGGTCAATAATGGCTCCTTGCTTTGCTCCAAACGCTCAAACTCGCTAGGGTTTCACTCAGGGGTCTGGTGAGCACAAATGACGGCCTTAAGGCCCTTTAAATAGGTCCCAAACCCGAGAAATTAGGGTTTCATTAAACAACATGGACTCGCCGAGTCCATACCCTGGACTCGCCGAGTCCAGGCGCGAACCCGCGTCCAGAACCGCGATCCTACTCGGCGAGTTTGAGCTCCAAATCGCCGAGTCCCCTCACAAAACACCAAAAACATAAGCATAAAAGATACCTGGAAATTCGGGCTGTTACAGATACGAAGTTCGTCGGGTAGATTGAGTTTGTACGCTACAGGGCCGATTCTTGCGAGAATCTCGAAGGGCCCTATATATCTCGGATTAAGCTTTCCACGCTTACCGAAGCGTATCAAGCCCTTCCAGGGTGAGACTTTAAGAAGGACTCGGTCTCCCACCTGGAATTCCAAAGGTTTCCTTTGCTTATCAGCGTAGCTCTTCTGTCGGTCTCTAGAGGCTTTCAATCGTTCACGGATCTGAACGATCTTCTCTGTCGTTTCCCGAATGATTTCCGGGCCTGTGAGAGTATTGTCAGAAACTTGCCCCTAGCTAATTGGGTATCACCCACCTCAGCCCAGCACAGAGGGGATCTGCACTTTCCAAAGTCAATCACACAGGCTCTCAACATATCTTCCAGTGTTTGAATGGTCCTCTCACTTTGTCCGTCGGTCTGTGGATGGTAGGCTGTGCTCATGTCCAGCCTTGTTCCCATGGAACGTTGTAGCGATTTCCAGAATCTTGAGGTGAACCTACTGTCTCTATTGGAGATAATGGATATAGGTACACCATGTAGTCGTACGATTTCCCTTATGTATGTCCTCATAAGCTTCTCCATCTTGTCAGTTTCTTTGATAGGCAAGAAGTGTGCAGACTTGGTCGAGCTATCGACGATGACCCATATGGTATCAAGTCCACCCGCTGTCTTGGGCAGCTTGGTTATGAAATCCATAGTGATCCGCTCCCACTTCCATTCTGGAATCTCTGGTTGTTGTAGTAAGCCGGAGGGCTTCTGGTACTCGACCTTAACCTTAGCGCAAGTAAGGCATTTACTTACGAAGGTAGTAATCTCTGCTTTCATATTAGGCCACCTGTATAACTTTTTAAGATCTAGATACATCTTATCTGAACCTGGGTGGACGAAATACCGAGTGTTGTGCGCCTCGGTCATGACCAAGTCTCGGAAACCACCGTGCCTCCGTGTCCAGATCCGGTTCATGAAATATAAGGCTCCGCCACCCTTGACTTCTAAATTTTTCTCCATTCCTCTAAAGGATTCACTCGTCATGTTTTCAGGTTTCATGGCTTCAAGCTGGGCTGCCTGAATTTGCTTAGACAAGTGTGAATGGATAGTCATTGTCAACGACTTGACTCTTCGACCAGAATATTCCTTCCGACTTAGGGTGTCTGCTACTACGTTGTCTTTACCTGGATGATAACGAATTTCGCATTCGTAGTCATTGGGTAGCTCGACCCACCGTCGTTGTCTCATGTTGACCTCCTTCTGATCGAATATGTGTTGTACACTCTTGTGGTCAGTAAAGATAGTGCTTTTCGTTCCGTACAATTAATGTCTCCAGATCTTCAGAGCAAACACAACTGCTCCTATCTCAAGATCGTGGGTCGTGTAGTTAACTTTGTGTGTTTTCAGCTGTCTCGAGGCGTAGGCGATGACCTTACCTCGCTGCATCAGAACACACCCGAGCCCTTGATTCGATGCATCGCAATAGACTACGAAGTCTTCTATCCCTTCGGGGAGGGATAGTATTGGTGCGGTACACAAAGCTCGCTTGAGCGTTTGGAACGCTCTCTCCTGTTTCTCTTCCCAGTCAAAGGCCACGCCTTTCTGGGTCAGTGTTGTAAGAGGTTTCGCTATTCGGGAGAAGTTCTGTATGAACCTGCGGTAGTAGCCAGCGAGACCTAGAAATTGACGAATTTCTGTAGGCGTCTTCGGTGCTGACCAGTTCTCAATGGCCTTAATTCTGGATGGGTCCACGTGGATTCCCTCTTCGCTTACCACGTGTCCTAAGAATTCGACTCTTCGGATCCAAAATTCCCATTTAGAGAACTTCGCATAGAGCTTCTCCATTCGTATGGTTCCTTTAACTTGTCGCAGATGATCGCCATGCTCTTCCTTACTTCGGGAGTAGATCAGGATGTCTTCAATGAATACAATGACAAACTGATCCAAGTAAGGTCGACATACTCTATTCATCAGATCCATGAAGACTGCGGGCGAATTGGTCAATCCGACCCATATAGAGGGTTCTAGAATGCCTCTTGCTCAACTATTAAACAATTACATTTCAGTCCTTATACTTTTAATTAATTCCTTTAATTCTAAAATTAATTCAAATTAATTTCTGATTAAATATTAATTAAATATTACTATTTCTAATTAATATAATTTAATTAATGTGGTTCCAATTAGGGCACATAATGCTATAGTTTAATGAATGTGGTTCCAATTAGGGCCCAAATGAGGTTCCTTGGCCCAAAATAATCCAATTGAGAGTTTATTGGCCCATTAGGCCCAATAAATGATTTATGGCCCAATAATATGTTTGAACCGGGAAATTAGGGTTACAAACCCAAGTTGAGTGAATGTAGTGTATGGAATTAGGTTTTGGGCTTCACGCGTGAGTTTTGATTCGAACAGTTGTTTTTGAATTGAATAGCATGTATAACATGAATCTTAGAGTTACCAGATACACCAAGAGTTGATCATACAGAGACATAATTTCCTAGCCCAATTATGCTAGTTGTGACATCATCCCCCCGTTAGAGGTAATTTCGTCCCGAAATTCTTTTGAAGGTTGTTCTTAGGAACTAGAGAAAAGGTGATGGTACTTTTTTTTCATTTGGTCTTCACGTTCCCATGTGAATTCCGGTCCACGCTTTGCGTTCCATCGAACCTTCACAATCAGAATGCGACTTTGTTTTGTACGCTTCACTTCCCTGTCCATTATCTCAACCGGCTCTTCGACGAACAGGAAATTCTCGTTTACTTCGATCTCATCCAGAGGAAAGACGAGGGTTTCATCTGATAAGCACTTTTTCAGACTCGACACATGGAACACGGGGTGTACATTGCTGAGCTCTGCAGGTAACTGCAGCTTATAAGCCACCGGACCAATCCGGGCAAGAATCTCGAACGGTCTGATGTATCGCGGGTTTAGTTTTCCTCGCCTCCCAAAATGGATCATTCCTTTCCATGGAGAGACCTTCAAGAGCACCCGATCTCTAGCTTGAAACTCCAGAGGCTTTCGTCGTTTATCAGCATAACTCTTTTGTCGGTCTCGCGATGCTTGGAGTCGTGCCTTGATTTGAACTATTTTCTCTATCGTTTCTCGAATGATCTCGGGTCCTGTAAGCATGTTGTTCGGTGTTTGCCCTCTTCCCAACTGGGTGACTCCCACCTCAGCCCAACAAAGAGGCGATCTGCATTTGTGACCATACAAAGCCTCAAAAGGAGCAACCTTAATGCTCGTGTGATAGCTGTTATTGTACGAGAACTCAATTAAGCGCAAGTGGGTATCCCATGCCTTGCCGAAATTAATCACACAGGCTCGGAGCATATCTTCAAGCGTTTGAATGGTCCGCTCGATTTGGCCGTCGGTTTGAGGGTGGTAAGCAGTGCTCATGTCTAGTTGTGTTCCCATTGCTTTCTGGAGTGACTGCCAAAATCGTGAAGTAAATCTATTATCTCGATCTGAGATAATAGATATCGGTACCCCATGGAGTCTCACGATCTCCTTTATATAGATTCGAGTTAACCTCTCCATCTTGTATGTTTCTTTTATTGGTGGGAAATGGGCAGATTTAATTAGCCTATCGACAATTACCCAGATAGCATCCAATCCGTCCGATGTCTTAGGTAATTTGGTTATGAAATCCATGGTAATCCTTTCCCATTTTCACTCGGGTATTACTGGCTGCTGTAACAATCCCGAGGGCTTTTGATATTCCACTTTAACCTTGGCGCAAGTGAGACACTTGCCCATGTAAGTGGCAATCTCTGCTTTCATGTTTGGCCACCAATAATGTTGTTTAATGTCTAGGTACATTTTATCAAAACCTGGATGGACGGAATATCGCGTCTTATGTGTTTCGTTCATGACTACATCCCTGAATACTCCAAATTTTGGGATCCAAATTCGTTCCATGAAGTAATAAGCTCCGTCTCCTTTGACTTCCATATTCTTATCCATTCCACGCAGTGCTTTATTTGAGGCATTCCCCGACTTCAATGCCTCTAATTGAGCTTCCTTGATTTGTGAAGTTAGGGGAGAGTGGATGGTTATCGATAATGTTTTCACCCAGCGACCCGAGTATTCTTTCCTGCTCAGGGCATCGGCTACCACGTTAGCCTTGCCTGGGTGGTACCTGATCTCGCATTCATAATCATTTAGAAGTTCAACCCACCTTCACTGCCTCATGTTCAGCTCCTTTTGATTTAGAATGTGCTGGAGGCTTTTGTGGTCCGTGAAGATGGTGAACTTTGTACCATAGAGGTAGTGCCTCCAAATCTTTTGGGCAAATAATGTTGGAGAAAAATGTATATCCAGCTTTTACGACTACATATATTACCCTTATTCCTCATGTCAAATTTGTTCAATCTATGTATATCCAGCTTTTACAAACAATGTTGGAGAAAAATGAAGACACGACAAATTGTCGGATAAAACCTCATGCATATCCATTTGAAGAATATATGATATTTCCATATTGAAATTACTTGTGATAGTAGTAATCTCTAAGTGTGGTCGCAATCTCTGTTATGTCCATCTCTATGGTCAATCTACCAATGCTCCATGAGAATCTTAAGTTACTACTTACTCCCAAAATTAGGCCCACTTGTGGAAGTTTGAATAATTTAATATTCTAGAAGTGGTTCTAAATAGGAAAAAGAGGAACATAATGATAAACTAATGAAATGACTGATCTCCATCATATATTAAGTTCTCCACTTAACAATCACCAAATCAGTTAAAGAAATCTACTACTTCAGTTCACTAATTAAAACAAACTAAACTAAATGTGCTCAAGCCAATTTACTTGCACATGTAAAGCCTTTTGACCTCGTATGATTATCATACTTGGTCAACGTCTTTGGATTAGAGAATGGATCAGCAAGTTTCTCTTTTAATATAACTCAATTAACTATGATGTCTTCACATTCGACTTACTTATCAAACATGATGTTACTTACTGAGTATGTACCATATGATCTTATCTGACTTGGGGTCCTTAATCAGGGTAAATCCCCCTATAGTCATAAGAAACTTCAAAAGAACCGTCAACGATTGAATCCAAAACTAAGGTTACTTATGAATCTCTTTTAGTCACATAGTTTCTATTTGCAATCTAACTAACTGCAATATACTCCAATTTTATTGTATAAGCAACTTAGGTTTATTACTTGGTACTCTTCCAAGTTACTACTTTACTATTCATTAAGACCACAAACTTTGACTGCCAACGAAAACGTCTTAGGACACTAAGGAATGTTCTTGATCTTAATATGTCGATTCTTGAAAATGTATGTAACACAAATTGTCATGCTCAAGGCATACAAGTTATTAGATCTAGTACATGTCATGACATACAAGATCGACCTCTTAGCAAAAGCATGTGGGACCCGACTCGGTTTCTCTAGCACAACATAGAGCTAGGATACTTATGTTTGTCCAATATCATGCCATGCTTTACAAGCACAAACTCTTATGGAGTTTTACATCTCGAGTTTCCTTAACACTCCTTGTAATTTGGCTTGGTTCAATGAGTCACACAGATCTATCTCCATAGACTCTAAGTACACACTAGTCATTTTTCCCATGTTTTTTTTAAGTGAAACAATTCCTAATTCAAGTTAAGCTTTTACACTCCCCAAAGTTAGGAATCGTTTCCTACGAATTGCATATTATCCATATATAGTACAAAGGTGACAACAACTCTCCCACTATCGACATACTTACGGATTATCTTTCATTTCTCGAAGCTCAAAATTTTGACTTTCTCATTGGAAAAAAATAATCCAAATATGAGATGCTTGTTATAGTCCATAAATGGACTTCTCAAGCTTACAAATCTTTCACAATATATATTGGTTTAAATATATGTGTGTTCCTATCCATGCTTGTAATCTTTTGAGTATCTACTAACAGTACAGTTTCAAGACTAAGTGTTTGATCGATCCAAATTTCAAACATACATGGACCGAATCTCATTTTTATTATCTTTTCTTCCATATGTAGCTTATAGGGCCTTCCATAGCTTTTGATATCTGATAATCTATGATCACAATCTACCTATACCGATTTCTTAGTAGTATATAATCTATATAACCAAGTATATGACATCTTCTATTAGATCTTATGAGGAAAAAATGCATATATAATTTATTCAGTAGGTCTTGCAACCTCTAATTTGAGTGCTAGTGTCAACTTTAGGTTCTTTGTTGGTTGACCCTTGAGTCTCATCAAGGTCAGTATGGCTCCTACTAGCGCTTTTATATATCAACTCTCTCCTTTGAAGATTTCCCATTGAGCAACAAATGCTTTGTTCTCTTAGGGTTTGTAAAACAACTACCCAAAAAGTTTAGTTGGGATGTCCAACGAAATAATACATCTCACAGAGTGTCTTATAACCTTCTCAGTTGGTACAAGACCAAATACTCTTATAACACTTATTCATGGTACAATCCATGAACTATTAGTAAGCACATTGTGACTCATCATTCACCAAATCAGACAATGATTTGTTTCTATATCCAACTACATTGCTTGTGCCGCTGTTTTGGGTTAAGATAGTTTGTGAAAATTTTTCACAATTCCTTAGATGACCATTAAACATTTTGACTAAGATTCTTATTATCCTTGTTGGACATGAGTTTCTTATCCTATTGCATAGTTGACTCTTAACTTCATTTTATTGCAACTCTGAAAACCTCGAAGGTTCCAGACTTATGTTTATTTATATAAACATGTTCATACATTTGAAGGTAACAAAGTTGCTCTTACTATGTTTAATAGTTAATCTGAACGGTCCATTAGTGTGTGAACTAATTCAAATAGATTTTTTCATCACGAAGTGAAGTGTTCATCATTTATCTTGACAAACGATATTTATATTTATCATAAGATTTGAGGTCAAATGATTTCCAAAATCCTATCTAACTGGATATTTGTTAATGCATCTCTCATTAATATACCAAGAAGATGAATCCACAAAACATTTTATCCAAAATTCTAGATGTATCCAGATTGACATGTATTGCGGCTAATCTGAACCGTCCATTAGTGCGAACTAATTCCAACATATATTTACACCATAATACGGTGTTTTTGTCGTTTACCTTGACAAATAATACTTTCATTTATCATAAGACTTCTAGTCAAATGAATTCCAAAATCCTATTCAAATGGATCTTTATTAATGCATTTCTTATTTAAAGGTCCAAGAAAATGACTTCCATAATAACATTTCATCCTGACATTTAAAGCATTGTTGAACTGTTTTTACTATACTAATTTCGTAGATTTCATGACTTGCCTTTAAATAGAAAACATATGTAATGTTATTTATTTAAATAAGTTAGAACCATCTCATGAAACATTTCATAAACAATTTCATTCATATGACCATAGACTAAACATTTTGAAATCGAGTTGTCATTTAATCCTACGGATAGTAACATGGGCTCGATATCCTTGATCAATAAACTCTTTTCTATGTTTTAGTCTATTACTTCCTTTTAGTAACTGCATATTCTTGTAATTGTCATTACTTATCCTTTAGTGAAACAGTCAAGGGTTAGAAGTAATCATTCTAATGGTGTTATGGATTCATTAATCTGATCATAGACTAAACACTTATGAGAATTTAATAGTCTCTTGAGCCTAAGGATAGTAGCAGGGGTTCATTATCCTTGATCAAATTCTATTCTTTATGTTTAGTCTCTTTCAGACATTTTATTGGGCATTTGTTCTTTCTCACTCCTTTTCTAGTCTTGGAATGAAATTGCATATCAAAATATGTCTCAAAATAGACCTTTTTTTTCCTTGGCATTTGGTGTTGCAAATGGGTATACCAACTTTAACCACCCATTTGCCCATGGACAATTGCCTTTTTTTCTTCTTGACACTTCATTTAGGATACCAATATATGAGCGTTAGAAGCTTGGAGTTTCTATGCTTAGTCATGTTAGTTCTAAAAGGCCCTCAACATGCAATGTAGCTCCATGATGGATCTTTCCAAAATTTTCATATTAAAATCAGAATCACTCGGTTATATGCACAAATTAGCTAGTTGAGTATGTCACTAGAGTCAACTCCTAACATGATGGAATCCCATGTTGCTTCAATTATATCAATGTACAATGTACACTTGACATTTGCTCATTTCTACAAGTAGAGAAACAATAGTTGGGGGAACCCCACAAAAATCTTTGTTAAAGGTACGATCTTTCTTTTGTTCAAGAGTATTATTCTCAAGCTACAAATTTGGACAAGATTGATCAATCCATTTAACTCATCTCTTTAAAGGTTTTGTAGCAGTTAAATTTTGTGGACAAAATTTTAAGTATAAACCTCATTCAATACAAAGCTCTATCCTAGTTTGTTTTATTAATCCTTGAAGAATAATTATCCAATTACCAAATTATTTCAAGTAAGGCTAGGATCTATATTTCACTACATGATATGAAGTGTATTAGTCGAAAATCACACCAAGAATCTAATTAGGTATGCAAATATTAACAGGTTTCAATCTCTATGAAACTCCTAAATCTTTCGAGATTTATTGACTTATGTCAATAGCATGTTAATCTATTCCACGCTCATTTAGCATTCATGACTGGATTAGCTGAGGATCATGAATCCAAGTGGTAAATTAACCATGCATAACACGCGTGATGCTCATGCCAAATTAATATCATATTGATGTGTCGGTAAACCATACACGCATGACAATATTATTAATTCTCATAAGTGTCACGACATCTTCAACTATATTCTCACATTGATGTGACGGTAAAACCACACACGCTCCACCAACATTATATAATGATAAATGTGTGTTTTCATGGGTAGCATATGATTTACATTTTTATTTAAAGGGATTTTGTTTTAATACTTTAAGTTAATACTTTTTACTTGACATATCGTCTTATCAAACCCTTTCGGAAACTCCACCGAAAAACACAAGAAGGCGGCGAGGGTAACAAACACCAATTCTTTTAAAAGTCGATCTCATTTGGAATCAGAGAGACCTCCTTAAACCTTCCTTATAGCGTAAGAGTAGGTGAACCTAGTCATGGTAAGACTGACAATGTGTTTAAACATGCGAGGACATAATGTTTGTATTTTATATCATACGTATATAAGTACTACTTTTTCATATATAAGAGAATTTAAACTGTTTAAATTATATATCTTTTAATTCTATTCGACAAGCGAGGATGCAAGTCAATATATAAATTAACAAACATTCAGTAAATAACGCATTATACTTTGACTTTTAATTAATTAACTAAAAACTTAACCGACTAACTAAAACAATATGAAAGGTGATATTTAACTTTTGTAAAATCAACGATTTGCACGAGATTTGAGTCATGTACACAAGAACGACTAAGGCATACTCGAAACAGAAAATCAAAAAACCCTTACATAAAGAGGAACCCATCACACCACCATAAAGAGAAGTTTGTGTCGTGGTTTTGGAATTAGGGTTTCAGTTTTCCTTTGTCTCTACTCCGTGAAGAGGAACCCTTCGTGCCACGTAGGCGCTAAAATCAGAAAGAAAAAGTTTAGACGATTTTCAGTGTATAATCAAGCTATTTAAAATAATCTAAACTTTCTAATAATCTAATCTAATTAGATTTAACATGAAAATTGATTACTACAGCAAGAACGAAAATCCTGAGTGCAATAGACTTGAACATTCGACTCTGATACCACTGTTCGGTTACGAGGGTTCTTAAAATGCCACGAAGGCACACAATGGAAGCAACATAAACATAGTTATCTTAATATTTAGGGATTAATTTATATAATTTAAGATAAAAGATACTTAAAATGCTTTCTTTTAATAAACATAAGAAAATTCTTGGCTTGAAGCAAAAGGAACAAATTGAGCCGAAAAACGTTGATAAAGACGAAAGATAAGAAATAACCAAATATCATGCCACGAGATATGAAAAAGTGCACCACGATCCTTGAAGATCAAGAAAAGATGTCAACATCGAAAATATCGGGATCGACTTGAATACAAATTAGTCTTAGTGCCACGAAATGAAAGGCTTAACACCACTAAGTATGTAATTCTATAAACATTCGATTTTTCTATCCTAATTTGGTGCGCAGCCAAGGACAAACCTTTGTGATGATAAATATTCGTCAAAAAATCCTTTTGATCAATTTGAAGGCTTAAGAATAAGATATGTGTATTGCTTTGAAGATCGAAGCTTGGAAACATTAAGTAATCATCCGGTTTGTCTTAGATATCATGTTTAACTATAGATGAATGAATTTTTTTTTTCTGTATTTTAGTAGAGATTATAAGCTAAAACCCTTTTAATTCTACTTAGATGTAGATGATTCATAGATACTATGGTTTGATTTGTTAGACAAATTTGTAAAGTTTGATTATTTATGTATTATTGATCGTATTACTTATGTAATAAAGTTTCAATTTTTATTATCTACATATGAGTTTATTGTAGTTTAGAGGACTAATTTGACTATAAGAACTTTTATCTTAATTTGTTTAAGATCTTAAACTAAGACCGAGAAAATCCTAGGGTTAGATAATTTAATTGTTAACTTGAATATATAACAAAGTAATAGATATCAATGTTATGCTAGATTAATTTTCATAATCATTAATAAGAAATTGTTA
Source organism: Lactuca serriola (assembly GCF_051521515.1). Classification (NCBI taxonomy): domain Eukaryota; kingdom Viridiplantae; phylum Streptophyta; class Magnoliopsida; order Asterales; family Asteraceae; genus Lactuca; species Lactuca serriola. The sequence continues at coordinate 142,466,552 of NC_136408.1, read as the reverse complement.
GATCAATCCATCATAATTTGATTATTTAATTGATTATTAGGTTTGCTAATTGAGTAATCATTGTGCTAATTGTTTTATAATTAATTGTATTAATTCACCGGAACAAGATAACTAGTCGTTATAATATTCGGTAATCAAATTATCAATCAATTGCACTCTAATAAATCAATCATACGAAAATAGGAGGATTCGAAAACTAAGTGGAAGTACTTTAAACCAACTGTTTTAATCTAGTTCTTTGCATTTCTTTGCGTTAATTAAGTTGTTAAAATCAAGTTTAATTGTATTAAACAAAATCCACATTTTTAATTATTTGTTTCTAGTTTAATTAAGTGCTCATTTAACTAAATCAAATCATATAAGAAACTGAAATTTACAGAATGTTGACTTTTAGTCAAATATTGACCAAAAGGGCAAAATTGTCAATTATGAGAAAAAAATGAGATTATGATGTTCTGACTTCATGAAAATGGACAAGAAGAGTTTAACTAACTAAGATGATGTTAGACGAGGAAGTTCAAGAGAAAGAAAGCATGAGACGATGCATTTTTTGTCAAAACGGTAAAATGAGTATTTTATGCTTTTTTAGCCAACTTTGTGACTTCACAGATTAAGACCTGTCCAACTTTGTGACTTCACAGATTAAGACCTGTATTAGGTCAGTGAGATATGAATTAACCAAAGTTTAGAGTATTGTTACCACCTTTGCGTGGATATAAATATCATAGAAAATAGGTAAGAAACGAAGAAGTTATGCGTATTAGAAGTTGGGACAAAAATATCCCCAAGCTGGAATGGAATCAACCAAGGAGTTTATGTCAAGCAGCTACCACAATGTGGTGGATAGATCACCATGGCGTGGCATGACTTCATTGTAATAAAGAATGACACTGTAGTTATCCCCGCAGCACGATATATAGGTGCCACAGTAGTTGTCAAAGTAGGATGCTAGTGGAGGAAGAGCACCACAGCGTGGAAAGCAGGTCGCCGCGGCGTGGCAAGCAAATGGATGCTAATATGGCCTTACTTTACTATATATTTTAGGCCATTATCTTAATATATTTGAGTAAAAATGTTATATTTAAAGATATATGTTATTTAATATGCTTTGAAATGTTCAGTCATAGTTAAAATGGGAGCTGTGATGCAAAAGGAGGAGAATAGAGCTGAAAAAGAGACAAAAAATGTTATATTTAAAGATATATGATATTTAATCTCTTTATTATTTTGGCCATATCTAATGACTCATAAATTCGATAAAGGAAATTCAAGATGTTTTGAAAACTAGACAAAATTTCGAACGACTTTCGTGTTTGTGCTAGATTCGAATTCCAGTTTCCACGCCGTGGTGGATCAAAAATCCCTAAAAATTTCATTCTCGATATACGCATTCGTGTGTAATAAAGAAATTGACCTCCACGTTGTGGAGAGACCTCTACCCCATAGTGGAGTCACTGAATCCATAAAAGTATGACATTTCCAACCTTAATTGTGGTACAGCCTTTGGCAGCCATTTTCTGCAATTTTTACTTCGTTTTTGATGTCCTAAAACCCTTTAGGGTCAATTTTGAAGCTAGAGATTCGATTGGAGCAAGGATTTGAAGATTCAAGATCTATTGCATCTAGATTTCACTTCAGTTTTGCTTGATGATCGTGTCTAACAATCTTTTGGTGATGTTTTTCTATTTTAGTTTACTGATTATGGTGTAAAAACCTTTACTTTCACTAGATGTAGATGAACCCTTGTTGATATGTTTTGATTTTGTTAGTTGTATTATATGAGTTTGGTTAATACTTATGTTCGATTGATCGCTTTACCTTTCATGTTAAAGTTATGATTTTTATTGCCTATTGTTGAGTTATGTGTAGTTAAGAGGACCAATCTAATTACGGTAACTTAAATATATATTAGTTTATGACCATTAAACTGTTAGGACTAGAGATTGATCAAATCCTAGGGTTAGGTGATATTAATTGTTGAATTTGACTGTGTTAGAGAGTATTAGTTATCCATGCTATGCTTCGATTGATTGTCATGACCATTAACAATAAATCTCTAGATCATATCGTTCATAGTTAAAGTATATTCAATTAATTATGTGTTCACTAATAGCATGATCTTTCTGGTAGCTGTTCATTAATGATTAGTACTAGGAAAATTTGATCAATATAACTAGTCATATTACAATTCGGTAATCAACTTATTAATCCATTGCACTTTTAATGAATCAAGCATAGAAACTTAGGGGATTCGAATTCTAGTAGAAGTAATTCTTATATATTGTTTTCCTTTAGCTCTTAGTTACGTTTGTTTTATTTGAGTTTTATTACTAGTTGAATTAGTTTAAGCAAAAACCCCAATTTTTACTTTATTGTTATTAATTTAATTAACATATGAATTTTTTGATCTAAACTATTCTCGTTCCCTGTGTTCGATACCCTTTCTTACCTTAAACTATATTACTTCATGACTAGGTATACTACCTATTTGTGTTTAAGACTAGTTGAGATTTGATTGGACTTTATAAATAAAAAACTAGTGTATAAAAATAAACACATCATATGCCATTGACAAAGGTCAATTGGCCGTCACAACGTTGTACATAGAAGGTGGCAGCATGTTACGTGCTCATAACACATGTTATAACATGTTAAGATCTCATTCGATCCATTTAGATGGGGATATCGATTGAGAGATCAAAGGGAGCGATTTTGCTACACCAATGGTTCCAAGAGAATCTATAGATGATGGGTTGTTAGGATTTTCATCCTCTCCGCATCAAGGTATGATTTCTCTATTTTTTGTGAAATGTTTGATTAGATTAGATTAGTTGAATTGATTAACCTATAACTTTATTATGATGTTAATGATAGTGTTTAGATGCTTTAATCAAGCTTTGAAAGTGATTTCCATGGTGAAATCTACGTATGTGAAGTTAGGGTTGGAAAACCTAACTAAGGATATTGTGAAATGATGCATTAGAGTAGATTATAATAACTTAGGTATTATGGGGTGCTTAATTCATTGGTCAGAGTAGATTAAGAGATAGAGGATGAAAAGTTAGAATGTTGATCCATTAAGTGGTTATTTTGGCTTAGAGAGTCGTAAGCTCTTAATAGGATAAGATAATTATTAAGATGCTTGTGTATGTGCATGATTAGGCCTAAGAGCAATGAGGATGGATTCATAATACAACAAAGTCAGAGTAGAAGAAAATGGGACAGTTAGTCTTCACTAACTGATAAGGTGAGTTATTACTCTCACACACACTCTCTCTCTCTCTCTCTTTAGATTATGAACATATATATATATATATATATATATATATATATATATATATATATATATATATATATATAGGCTTAGGTTATTATATTCAAAGTAATTATTGTGTTATTGTATGCATAAATGTGGGCCAATCATTTTACTTATTTTAAGAAAGTGATTAATACATATTATTGAATTAAATATAATTGAAAAATACCATCTAATTTAACTAGAAGTGTATTTTAGTCAATTAATATAGATTTAATAAAGGAAGTTTGTATATTTTAAGGGATCATAGATTCTATTAATTTTAAAAACCCGATTTTACGAATTACCTGATTTTTTAATTAATTCAATTTTAATTATAACGTATTTTTTTATTCTATCCGATTTTATTCTGTCAGAATGATATTTTATTAGAATAATATTTTATAAGAACGCTAGGATACACATTTATGTCATAATACATATTTTGATTAAACAAACTTCTTGAAGAAAGACAACAATCTTGAACCATAGTTGAAAAATAACAAGATCCTTATATATTCACCAACATCAGAAATTTGATTCATACATATTCTTACAAAATAATAGCCTATATTTTAATACAATTATACATATTCTGACAAAATGTCATAAAAATGAAATAAATTCTTAAAAAATATAGCAAGTTTAAACATACAATTCGTGAACAAAAGCCCTTGATCTTCTTCAATGGTCCATAATCGAGTGATTCCAACCATTCTTACGAGAATGACATTTTGTGAGACTAACACCAGATGAGAATTACATTCTATAAGAATATCATTCTGTGAGAGCACATTTATCCTCCTAATCTAATATATGAAAACTTGCAGTCCCTGCTTTTGCTTTCTCTACTTTACCAGTTCCAACCTCCAGATCCTTTTTTGATAATCAAAAATAAATATCAAACTAATAATCCAACTTAAAATTAAAGTTGAATGAAAATTCCAAGTAGCAACACTGCATAGTTACTTTTTGTATCAAATTTTGATGAACTGAAAACATATATATCAGGTGGAAAGTGATGTTGATGCTTTCTGAAAACGATTAATAGTGCATTGTTTTTGGAAGATTGATGACCATTGTTCATCTCCATCTCATGCACCATCATCCAATCTTGAAGCCTTTGATCATCACATTCCCTTCACACATTCTATGAGAATAACTATAAATCGAATTATGTAGAATAAAAATATGTGAGAATGATTTAATATGACAAATAATAAAAAAACTATAGTAATTTTAACAGAATATACTGATATTAAAAATAACAATGTTACATTATTGCATAATAGTTCATATTAGAATCTTTACCAAGTTCATATTCTTTAAGAATGCTGGTTTTCAAAACCTTACTTACAGTTCTACCGTAATCATTACAAAAAAAACACAGTAAATAACACAAAAACATCCAACTCAAAAAGGTTTCAATTTGACATGGAATCTTGCAAAAATAAATGGGACAGTTCCATTTTCATGTTTTGAACCTAATGAAGAAAACTAACTTTTCTTAAAAGAATAATAAAGAAATGTTTTCATGTTTTGAACTAATAAAGGAAACTAACTTTTCTTAAAAGAATAATAAAGAAATGTTGTTCTTAAACTGCAACTACTAGGTACAATTCTTGAAGTTAGTCTGCAAAATCCAAGTCCTTTTAGCATACCCAAAAACTATGAATTGAGTTTACTAGTTCCAATAGCACCAAAAGTTCTATTAGAATGCAACATGATAAATGTTCATATTTAAGCACTCAAATACTTTTTTAGTTTTTCTATGTGATTTAACTATTAAAAAGTTTTGTTTTATAGCTTGTTGGAATTCATAACAAGAAATAACTCGAAGTGCAACATAAAAAGGCTTGCAAGAAATCAAATTTAACCACTCAAATACTTTTTCAGTTTTTCTATATATGCAACAAATCCAGTATACAAAAAAAAGTAGACAAACCTGCAATCTTGCCCTTCTGATTTCTTTGTGTTGAGAAAATGCAACATAAAGAGGCTTGCTAGCAACCATATTTCCATTCATCTCATTCAACTATAAAATTAGATACAAAATTTTAACTTTTTACATATACTATTTGAATATAATAAAAATAGTAAATGCAAATATCTGCTTACTGTTCTAGAAGCTTTCTCAGAAGTGGAAAATGCAATAAAGCCTGATCCTTAAGTAGTTCCATTAGCATCACGCGTGACCTGTCACATGTTGATAAACAAATACAATTAACAGCTGATTTATACAATTAGTTTGTATTTAGAGTAGTGATTCTTGATTAACAAACCTGACAAGAACAAGATAGCAATAGTGTAGGAGAGTTGATCGTCATATAGTTTGCAAGTAGAAAAACTATTTTTGTTCCATATAGAGCAATACTCTATAAAATTGGGGAAAGAAGAGCTACGATTGGTTCTGGAGATGGCAATGGTGTTTCTTTTGGTAAAACATAGAGTTGTGGTGGGAAATAATCTGTATCTAAAAGACCTCGATTGGGTAAATAGTTTTTCCTGATTCTGAAATCGGTGGTGTTTAAAGGAAGAAGATGATAAATCTGATGAAGGTTTCTCGATAGTTACTGATGGTGTATGAGAGGTAGATGAGAGGGAAAAGGTTGGGGGCGACGATGAATAGAAGAGAAAAGGGAAGAGGCGGAGTGAGGATATATAATAGAAATTAGGTTTTAAAACTGATATTCCTAAATTAAAGGGATATTAATTGATTTATATATTTACCATAATTAATTAAATGTAAGATTACATATTTACCCTTTTGAAATGATTGGCCCATATGTATGCATACAATAACACAATAATTATTTTAAATACCTGAACCTAGCTCTCTCTCTCTCTCTCTATATATATATATATATATATATATATATATATATATATATATATATATATGCATGTATGTGGGATCATGGGCACTAAGTGAATGTTATAAGTAATAAGATGAAGATAGATGAAAAATATACGTGTAAGACACATGTATCTGAGCGTGTATGTATATTAAGAGTATGTACGAGGTATATGTTAGAAGCATATAGCAGAGCATGAAAATATACCTAGAGTATGTTGAGAAGATGAGAAGGGTATTTGTTAATACCCAAGAGATATAAGAAAGAGTTAGAAGATGATTATATTCAGTATAAGTATAAAATTAACTGATTAAGTACGTATGTCTAGACATTATTGGTATCATGTAGAATACCAATATGTTATTAGACATAGATAAAGATTAAGTACTTAATGAATTAAGTACTAGAAGAGAAAGATTAGATGATCTCTTGATGGGATAAAGAGATACATTGTCCATGGGAAGAGTGTTATGTGATGAGTCACATAAAAAAGATTGAGATATAGAGATAGAGGTTCCTTTAGGGACAAGAGATAGAGGTTCCTTCAGGGACAAGAGATAGAGGTTCCTTCAAGGACAAGTGATAGAGATTCCTTCGGGAAAAAGAGATAGAGATTCCTTAAGGAATAGAGAATATAATTCCTTCATGAATAAGATTATGGTTCCCATGGGAACAAGAGTATGGTTCCTATGAAGATAAGAGCATGATTCCTTCGAGAATGAGATTATGTCCCTAAGGGGAAAGAGATGACGATTCCATTTGGGAATGTAGATAGATGGTTCCAATAGGAATATATATTGAGTATGCTTAGAGAAGATAGAGAAAAGGTTCCTTTAGAGGAACAAGATACGAGAGTTATTTGTAAGAAATTATAGATAATCCGTGAGGGATTAAGAGTAAGGAATCTGTGATGAATTTAAGAGTAGAAAAAGATTAAGGATCATTAAAGAGAGAGAGAGAGAGAGAGAGAGAGATAGAGAGAGAGAAAGAGAGAGAGAGTGTGTGAGAGAGAAGTAAGTTCAGGTGATAAGGAATTGGACTAAACGTATGGATGAAGCAAAATGGAAGGCTGCTAGGAGTTCACGGCCAGCCTTGGAGTTTACGACCCAAGAAGATCTTGGTGTTCTTGGATTTACGGTTGAGTTCTTCAAGAAATGAAGAAGATTCAAGGGTTTATGGTTGAGTTCTTGAAGAAATAAAGGAGATTCAAGGGTTTACAGTTGAGTGTTCTTGATGAAATGAATAAAACTTGAAGATCCAAGCAAGATCTAAGAATATTCAAAGGATGGAGGATGATAGTTGAGAGAGAAAAGGTGTTCACGGTTGGTGTTCTTGAGTGGGAAGGGTGTGTTTTCGGCTGGAATTGAAGAAGTGACAAATGATTTCGGTTGAACTCTTATATATACACATTAGTTTTCTGTTGTAAACACTTCCCAAGGAGATAAGATCTGAGGGTTTGCGGTCCGAGGAGTGAGTTCACGGCTGAGAACCTTGTTTGCGGCTGTGAACCTCGTTTGTGGCTCATGCGAGGGTTTGCGTCTGCGAGGGGGTTTACGGTTGGACAAGGTTTTCGGTTTCATGCAATTCATTCCTAATTCAAGCAACACTTCTAATTTAAAGGTTTTAAGCCAATCTAGAATTTAAATCTACTTAAATAAAATAGATCAAGATACGAAGTTTGACATTAGCTCGACTTTTACATTAATGGAATAACGGGTTGTCATAGTTTGACTACAACAACATAAGCAAGCCATAAACCAGCCAATCCAATAACATGGATATGTCATGCGGGTAAAATATTTGCTAAAAAGATTTTGTGTGATTCACGATAACCCAACATTTTATGTATATAAAGCAACAAATTAAAGAACCATGTCGTACCAAGAATTGAGAAAAAATAAAAGCACTTAAAAGTTTCTATACTTTACATAAATGATTAAAATCATGAACATGATTGAAATCAACTATAAATCATCAGATATTAGGTTGACGACTATCACTATCAAAGCATGTTCTACCACGCACAACCTCTCTAGCCTATACCCACTTCCATGATATAAACGCTCTGCATAAGAAAATAACAAATATTCATAACAAGCCATAATTATAAAATATTTGGTTACCATAGTCAAAATCCAAGAATATGACCAAATTCACATGATTTTGGAATGTTAACCGGTTTACGTGGTGCATGATTGTGGTTTCTTTCTGTGACAAACCGAATTTTTTTGCCTTAACCATTCAATTCAACTGAGTGTGAGACCAGTTTCTGCTATCTTTTAGCATTGTTTAGAGTCTGTTTAAAGGTTCAAAGCTCATTACATTCAAGCATTGGGTATAAGATTGAGTTGCGTAAAGTCTTAGCCCTGAAATCATGTCGAGCACTCCATTAGAAGGAGTGTACGGTCGTACACATGAGTGTACGGTCGTACACATGTGTGTGCGGCCGCACACCCATCATGACCGTACATCCCCTCCATAAGTGTGACATTCCTTCATTCCTAAGTCATTTCTTCAGTTTCCAAGTCAAGAACTCGAGTTTTTTCTCAACTATCATCAAGCTTTCACCCCGATCTTCAAGAATGTAAGCCTTTCTTCCATTTTGATTTGTTTTTATCCTTTTTCACCTAGTAAAACCCTTTGATTTCATCCATGCAAATCATCTTTTGGGTAGATCTTCAAATCTTCATCCATTTCACCAAGAACACCAAGAACACACACTTGTTCTTGGTGATTGTGAACCTTCTTGAGCCTCCAGATCGTAAGTACTCCTTCCTTATGCTTAGTACATGATAGGAACACTAGATTAACACCTTAAAATCGTCCAGAACTCAAAAACATAAGGTGTGTGTGGCCGTACACCCCTGTGTGGCCGTACACCCCTCAAAACACCCCTAAAGGACCTTCAAAGTGCAAACCTAGCTTCAACACTTGATGAGCAATTGTCCCACAAGCTTCCCTATCATTCAAAGACACTTTTGTGCTCTTGTTACCATGAGTGTGCGACACACACTCCATGGCCGCACACTCCCTATAGTGGTCGTACACTCCCCTTTGATGAATCACATGTGATTTTAACACTTGGTCCAAGTGTTTCCTTGTCCCTAAAGGTGTTTCCTTGCATGTAGTTGCTTTTAAACACTATTTTCATGCCAATACATGCCATATATGTCATTTAGGACTCGTATGTGTCTCGGGACTTCACTAGTGGAACTTCTCATCCTTACGCGCATATTCGTTTGAATCACCCACATAAGGTGAGTTCATACCCCTATAATCAATATTTTAAACTGTTTTAAATGCTTTTAAGGGGGGGGGGGGGAATACAAGTTGAACACAATGATAATTGTGTAAATGTTTTTTATAAACATCTTTCAAAGGATTGCTTATGTTTTTATAAGTGATCAAAACATTTCAAAAACTCTTTTTAAGTTATGTTACTTTATAGTTTATAAAACTCCATTTTTAAAGTACAATCATAACTTAGTAGATAAATGAGTCTTTTCAGTAACAGTTCAAGTAAACATACTAGTAAACTATAATAGGTATAGTTTAGGGGTTCAGTTCATACTAGATACTAGAACATACTATAAAGAGAATCAGGGAGGAACATACTAAGATACTATAACGGAAGGAACATACTAAGATACTATAACAGAAAGAACATACTAAGATACTATAACAGAAAGAACATACTAAGTGCTATAGCAGAAGAACAAGATCTAATTATACCAATAATCACTAAATCATTGTTCTAAACAAAAGGTGATAGTAAATTGGGTATACATGATCATATAACTTTAATGTGAATTTACATGTCCTAGCAATTTGTTTGCGGAAGTCGTGTTTGGTAACTAGAATCTCTTGCAGGGAAAGCGTATAGTATGGGTACTATTCATCACATTATGACCTTAATAAATCAAACTTGTGTTAAGGTAATCAGTTCTTCAGTTTGTCAGTTCAATAGACAACTGTGTACTTACATTTTCCTATTACTTTCATATTGTGATAGTTCCACGTGAAAGTTAATGCAAACTATTTTCGAGTTAAGATAGCTATAAACTAGGGAAAACTTACATCTTTTCAAGAGACAAACAGAACAGTCGGGTCTAGCACATTCAGTAGAAAGGGACCTATAATGCTAACTTTATGATTCCTTAGTCTATACATCAGGGATATATATTAAGCGGATCCGACAGGTAGTAGGATGTGTGCTTCCCGCTTCATTCCATGTTCCTTGTTTTGTTGTGGGCTTAGAGCATATTCAACCAACCTACTATCTATCCGATCTTAGCTATGTATATATTCCCTATACACCAAGTAATCATAAGGAGTACCATGTATGGGTCAGGTCATAGGACACTAATTCAATGCACCATTTTCTAGTAGAAAACATACTCTTCAAATAGAACATTTGGTAGTCAAAACTAGAAACATACCAGTAAAGGTTTAATCCATTTTATTAAACCAGTATAAACTTAAAGGACCTTAAGTGGTTAATTCTATAATACCTAGTTTATACATCAGGGTTATATATAATTAATACCCGATATGCAGTTGGATGTGTGCTTTCCGCCTCATTTCCTGTCCCTTGTTTGGTTGTGGGCTTAGGGCAGATTCACACAATTAACTATCCGTTCGATATTAGATTATATATAGCCTGTATAAACTAAGTGATTATAGAAGGAACTATTGTTGTTACCATTTTACTAAAAGAAATAAGGGTTTTCTTAAAGGATCTTTTCATCAAATATAAATGAACTATTACAGTTAACTCCGTGAGTACCAAGTGAATACACCAAGGTTATATACAACGAAGATCTAACAACCAATGGGATGTGTGCCTTCCACCTCATTTCCTGTTCCTTGTTTGGTTGTGGTCTTAGGGCAGATACACACAACCGATTGTTTGTTTACTCTAGGTTTTATATAACTTGTATCCATTTAGTACCCATAGAAAAGATTGTAGAGTCATTTTTACTTATTTTTCATTAAAGCAGGAAATATAGGATTTTCTGGAGGAACATGCGAACTTTTCTAAAAGAGCTTACAACTTACTACGACTTTCTTATAACTTACTTACATCACTAAAATCTTATGAACTCACTAGCTTAAATGCTGATCTACTCTTTCAAAATAACTTGAATTCTCAGTAGACTAGTAGACATGTACGCGCTTTGGGATTCAGAAGATGGAGCAGCATAGCTTCATGTCTTATTTTGTTATTTACGTTGTAGTCTATGTCATGTGAACCACATACTTTGTAAACACTTTCTTTCTAATGAAATGGTTGTTTATTACTTTGATTACTATGATGCATGTCTTGTGATACTAAGCATGACGTCCTCCGCTCCCGAACGTTTCCGCCGTTCCGGTTTTGTGGTGTGACACTTTCCAATTAAAAAAAATTTGGAATGGAATCATAAATCGGAAGGAGATGGTGAGAAAAACTTATGATTTCAGATATTAAATAATAAATGATATCTAACTTTGGCACATACAAAGCCATATTTGCATCTGATTTCAACAAAAAACAAACAAACAGAGGAAAGAATGTTCACAGTCGGAGTTGCAGGAATCAGTGCTGGTGGAGGAGTGGCAGACGAAGGTGCTAGAGAAGAAGAAACTTGCGATGAGTGGAGGATGACGGTGTGGCTGAGTGGGGGAAGGGTTGGCTGATGAATGGCGATGGTGTTCTCATTTGATCAACTGATGAAGGTGTTTAGTTTTACGGTTAGAAAAGGGAATTAACATGTACATGTTCCAGTCACCAGTTTTTTGGGAGGACTCGGTAAGAGCTAAATGAACTGAGTAAGAGGCTTAAGTGTTCGATATCAAACGCGCTAACTAGACCGAGTAAGAGATAACCTCTTATTGGACCCGGAAAGAGGTAAATCAAACAGGCCTTTTGTAACGACGTGAATTTTCAAAACAATTTTTCATTTTTAAAACATAACATATCTCATAAAGTAATCTCAAAACTCAAATGTATCAAATGTTATCTCAGTAAAACATATCCCAGAATCTCAATACAAGGTGCATAATACTCTATTAGTGTGTACAGATCATGCCGGCGCCTTCCTGCGATCCTCGTTGGTACCTGAAACACATATCACACAACACGGTAAGCATAAATTCTTAGTGAGTTCCCCAAAATACCACATACAACACATAAGTCACTCGAGGCTATAACTCGGTAAGACCCTCTGGTCAATGTGTCTCAGCGGGACCCTCCAGTCCCGTAGCTCGTTGGACCCTCTGGTCCGGTCTAGCTCGTTGGACCCTCTGGTCCGGTCTAAATCGTTGGACCCTCCGGTCCGGTCTGGTTGAGGACCCTCTGGCCTCGTAAGTCGTTGGACCCTCCAGTCCAGTCTAACATCACATAGCATATATAAATCACAATGCACATAATCTCAAGCAAGCACATAACACATAAGACCCTCCGGTCTGCACATAAATACCACTCTAGGTAATGTATAGTGAGAAGACTCACCTCATATGATGTCTAGTAAATTCTCGTGCTCGATATCCCTGATCTAGCCTCCGCCTATCAGAATGATAATATCTCTAATCAATACTCTCTTTATATTCTCATCTCTTAAAGAATGGGTAGAAGGCCATTCTACCCCTTTCATGGCCTCTCTTGAATCAGTTGACCAAAACCCTAAGGTCAACAGAAGTCAACTCCAGTCAACGGTCCCACTTTGACCAGACTCGTCGAATGCACTAGGGTGACTCGGCGAGTCCATGCGTGTCCTCTGAATCCTTTTAAGGCCTCACTCGACTCGTCGAGTTAACCTTTCACTTGATGGGTTACCTCATATCACGAATCGTGGGGCAACCTGATCCGACTCGTCGAGTCCTCTTATGGACTCGGTGAGTTTCCTCCATGGCAACACTCATTTTACCTTCTGAGGTCAGATATGTTTCTCTAACTTGTAGATCTGACCTTCTAGCACCCAAAAGTCACGTAAAGGTTCAACCTTTACGTTCATGCATCACACATATGGCTCTATTTGATGAAATAACTCTTAAGATGATAACCTAGGGTCAAAAATCTCATGGGACTGCATAAAGCTGGATGATTGGGACTCTCTGGACCTCTCAAGGTCCAGATCTAATGTCATATGCCACAATGGGACTCCCCATGCTCCATAATCTCAACAAAAAGGGGTAAAGAAACCCTAGATTTATGGAATCTACTATATACACGAAAATAGGCATGTGTTCATACCTCAAACAACAACCTTTGAAGAAGTGGTAGCAGATCTGAGCTCCTCAATCAGCCTAGCTTGAATCCCCTCCTTCCTTCTTGCAAGAATGCACTAATGGTGATGTAATAAGCTCCTTCCCTCACTCCCTATGCTCTTTGGTTCGTTAGGGTCTCTCAAGGGTGTGTGTGTGGCCGCCAATGAAGGCCATAAGGACCTTTAAATAGAACACATGGCCAAAGATTTAGGGTTTCTGTCCACAGCGCGGACTCGTCGAGTCCATTCATTAATCCGAGTCATCAGTCGCGATCCTACTCGACGAGTTTAGGCGTCAACTCGTCGAGTCCCTCCTCAACTCAAAATAAATACTTAAATTATGATACCTGAAAATCCGGATGTTACACCTTTAGATGATAGAGTATGAGAAATAGAAAGTTAAAAAAGGATAAGAAAATAACTCACCAGACACCTTATGTGTGATGTTGCATAGATGTTTATGTTTTGCAGGTTCAGGTAGCAGAAACCGTGCTACAAGAAGGGAAGATAGGATCACAAGGATAAGACTTAGATAGTGAGAAGCAAATAATATATACCTCTTTAGACGATTAATATGAAGAGCTCCTCTTTTGTAGTTACACCCAAGGAGCAGATCAACAACTTCCAACAAACACCCCGATCAGTGAACAACTTGAACACAATGCAGAAAATCGATTAACAACGGAATCGTGCCGTGATCCACAATTATCCGGAATTTAGGGTTTTGAGAATGAGAGGAGGCTACCAAATTTTAGGCTAAAGTTTGTAAAAATCTCTCTTAGTTTCGACCTAGTACCCCTCTATTTATAAGGAAAATTTAAACCCTTAAAAGATAAATATAAGGTAACAAGATAATTATCTATATATTTGGTAATTATCCGACTTTCCATATCCTTTAGCTGGAACATTATAAAACTCCATATTTCATTGAATTAATTAAATTATTAATGAATTAACAAATCATGTCCCTATAATTTTCCCATGTCATCAGTTGCTAATTTTTGTCCTTGCGTGTAACCTAAAAGGGCCATACTATTAATAGTAATATTACTAACTGTTGTGACTATAGGCACCATATCCCAACAGATATTACTTCCTAAATATGCATTTTTAATCAAAACATGACCATGATTTAGAAAACACAACTATGCTCTGGTATTGGGATCCTAAAATAGGGTACAAATGAGTTTTAATGAAGTACATTGCTATTCTTGGCATAATTGGCCCAAACGCGATCATGTTTTGGAATACACGACCGTATTCGAGTCCTCTACATCTTTCATATAAGGTAGCAAAGGAAAAATACTTCTAGAAGGTCTAGACCACTCATTTGAGTTGAATTGAAGGAGAAATCAAGGGAATTATAATAAACTTTTCATCTTCACTTGAAACAAGGTATGTTTGTTTTCTCTCTTGTTAGTTCTCTATTGATAACTGAAATTAGAAGCGGACTAAGAACCCTAGTTTCCATGTGTTGTTATATAAGGAAAATTATGGTGTATAACACTTGTTATTGGTTTTAAACTTCCAAGTAATCACTTGAAATATTTATTATGGTGAAATTTAAGATGATGGGTCAAACGCTAGCTTGGAGCAAGTGGTTAAAAACATGAAAACAAACATGTTTACATGTTATTTAATGTAAATGAATGTTTAAAGGAATAAACTAGCTAGTTCAAATTCATGTCATGAAAATGTTTAACAGGGAATGAAGATGACTGAGGGATATTATGAAGACAAATATGTTTTAAGGAATTTATGGTGTTATTGAGTTCTAATACTCGACTATTATGGGGCTTTTAATAGCTTTGGGAAAAGGTGATAGGAAACTCCAAGACCCAAGAAATCAACTACATATAACATCAGAAGGTGAGTAACCATATATTCCCTTTTTTGACATTGATATATAGTTATGTTGTTATGATTAATTCATGTGAAGTAGATATCAATGGGATGGGAAGAATGTTTATGGTGAGTCTTAATGAAAGGAACCATTAGTCAGTGTTCATGGTTAGTCTAAATGACCAGAGCCATAGTGAACATTTATGGTGAGTCTAATGACAAGAACCATTAGTGAATTTTCACGATGAGTCTAAAAGACGAGAACCATTAACGAGTGTTTACAATAAGTCTAAATGAAAAGAAACACTATTAAAAGTTGTTGAATTATGTTGAATTATGTTGAACACAAAGTACATCCACTTTTCTTTTACAGTGAATTTGGTTATCCATTTATTCTTCATGATAAAGTATTGTTGATATTATTGCGTATGATTATAAGGTTACTCACTAAGCTTGTATGCCTTACCTTTTTTGTTGTGATGCCTTTCAAGATGTAGTAACCCCGATAGGGATAAGTTCATAGTTGAGAGATAGAAGACCTCATGGTCACTATATAGTTTTGTGTTTTGTTGTAAATCAATTGTAATACCTGGCTCGACCATTCGTTATATTTTTTTGTAAATGATCTTTTCGTAACTTCTTACATACTACAAGTTAATATAAATGTACACCTACAATTGTGTTCTCTGTAAAAGAAAACTGGATGTACTTTGTGTCCAAATTGTTGGCTGTTACAATTTATTTGAAATTTAATAATAATGCAACGCTTATCAAATTTGTAGCGTATGCTATTACTAAAGTGATTATGAATGGTGGAAATTGTTATAAAACGGATCAAATTACTTTTGGGATTGAAAATGTATTTAACGGTGAAAACATGAAAGTTGAAATTAGATTCTAAATTTAACTAGAAGATTGAAAGTTTATTTTATTTTATTCTTTTATTTTGATTTTGAAAACAATATGAGATAAGTTTAAACTTTTGTTCAACACATACTATTATCTCTAAATTTCTTACAAAGAGATAACCGAACAAAACAACAATTCTCCTAGTTTTAAAAAATATTCAGTTATCACTTTAGGATTTTAAAGTTAAAATCATAAGAAATATCATAAATACTAAATAGCAATAACAAAAACAAGAGTATCATGAGCCAAAAACGAAAACTTTGGTACAAACTATATATTTAATTTTTTTTTTGTCAAATATAAGGTTTTTTTTAAGAAGAAAAAGGTAGGGTTTTTATAATTTTTTTTTTGGTAATTCGAAAGATTACTGTTAAACATACTAAAAAGAGAAAATGACAAAAATAGCCATTTACACTAATTACATTACCAAAATAGCCAAAAAAATCGAAATTACAAAAATAGCCCACAATTTCGCAGATGGAAATGTCCCATCTGCGAAATCACCCTTCCATCTGCGAAATTACAATCCCATCTGCGAAATCCCTTTTGTTTCACTATATAAACGTTTTTTTTCTTCATTTTTCAGCCTTCTCTACACAAAAACTCTCTCTATCTTTGGGCTTCTCTCGGGATTTTGGCTAGTTTTTGAAGAAAATGGAAGATTATGTCAACAATCCCGCAAATATGGTTAGATTTTAACTCTTTTAATGTTTAAACTTTTTTTTTTTATTTTATCATTTATTGTATTATTTAGTGTTAAAAAATAGTAATTATAAGGTTTTTGAAAGGGTAATTTTGTTGTGTTTGATAGTTTTAATATTTGTTTAGTATATTTGAAGTTTAAATGCTATTTTGTTAGTGATTGTTTGAATGTACAAGTAGAGACTGCGTAGATAATGTTTACAATTTGTTATTTTTTTTGTTTGTTTAGTTGTTGTATAACCTAGAAACTTGTATATTCTTATCGTATAATTGTTTATATAAAGTGAAAAATAGTTAAATTACGGTATGTGCAAAATAGTCGTTTGTATATATATTTGTCGTATAAGTATAACATTTGTATAAGTTGAAAATTTGTCGTATATATATTGTTAGAAATTGTTTGTGTTTGTCGTATAAGTTGAAAATTTGTATACAATTGTCGTATAACTTGCAAAATTGTTAATTTGGTTGTCGTTTTATTTAAAAAATTGTTTGTTTATATGGTTATAAAAATGTTAGTTTATATAATTAGAAAGATAAAAATTGTTTATATATATATTTGTCGTTTAAGTTGAAAATATGTTTAATAAAATGTTTATATAATTATGTATGATATTGTTTTTTATCGTAAATATATTTGTTGTATAACTTGGAAAATTGTTTATATATGTGTATGTTATTGTTTTTTTATCGTAAATATATAAATTATTAATTAAGAATTTGTATTTGTATTACTAATTGTTTATGTACTTATTGCAGTTCATAATCATATATTTTAAAAACAAAATATTTTTTAGTTCTCTAATTTGTTTTTGTGTTTTTTTTGCAGCATGATTTTAGTTTTATCAATATGAAAGCAATTGTGAACTTAAAAGGCTCGGGAGGTAACATATGGGAAGTATTTGAAGTTTTAGATGATGTCAGGCGTGCCATTTTTAGAGATATTGTATTTGGTTATTTTATTGATATCCCTCGTTTACAAGGGGATGCATTGTTGTTCCATAAAATGTTCCTTCATCAGATCCGGCCGGACCCTGTTTTATCTCAAGATGGAATAAAACGATTATATTTTCGAGTAGACAAAACGAAAATGGTTTATGGGCCGGAAGAGTTTTGTTTGATAACCGGCTTCAATTTTGTGGAGTATCCAAAAAACATTGGGAAAAAAGGGTCGGAAAAATTATTAACTAGTAAAAAAAGATGTTTATTGCGTGACCGGCTATTTCCGGACCATACCAATAGTTCGGTGAAAATCGGCGACCTGAAACGTTTAATTTTAAATCGAACATTCCTAGAACTTGACGACGTTGATGCAGTTAGAGTATGTTTGATATACATTTTGTGTGAAGGTTTTTTGGGAAAAGAAATTAATGATCGGGTGCCACAAGATTGGTTTTTTTTGGCTGAGAATTTGGATCTCTGGAACAGGTATATTTTGTTTACGTTAAAAGTTTTATTTTCTTAAAGTTATAATTTATATAAAAACCAATTTTGTTTTTTTGTTTTGTTAGTTTCGCTTGGGATAGCTATCTTTGGGATTATATTTATGTTGACCTTGAGGATACATGGAACAAAATAGATAATTATTTATCACTTTCTAAGCGTCGTCAAACTTTAAAGTACTCCGTCTCAGGATTTACGGCTCCAATAAGGGTATAAAAATTTTCTTATATTTAAATTGTTTTATTGTTATGTTTTTTATTTTAATTTTAACTTTTATTACTGTAATTGTAAAAAATTGTAGATATGGATATATGAGATGATTTCGGCTGTTTGTGCATGTGGATTAGTATTGAGAAAAAATAAAGACATGCCTCAGATGAAACGATGGAGTGGAACAAAAAAATTGAAATGGGTTGACGTGAACAAGATTTTTTCAAAGCTACAGGTTTATAAATTTTTTGTTTATTATTAATAAACTTGATTATTATACTTTTATGTGCATTTTTAATATGTTTGATTTTTTAGGAGGGGCAACCACCAAGACAAAACATGTTACCGAGTGATGGTGAGATGACATCTTGTTATTATATGTCATTTCAAGAGTATGTATATGGTGAAGGGAAAGCAGTTCCATCCCCAGTACGGGACCATTTTAGGAGACAAGACGAATCTCCGTCTAGTATGTCGTCCAGTGGTCGCTCTCATGGTAGAGGTAGGGGCTGTGGGAAACACAACCTAGACGAGGTGTTGAAACGGCTACATGCACTGGAGCAGCATGTGTTTATGAACCGACAACCTACAGAGGTTTTTGTTGAAGAAGTGAATACTGAACAATTTTGGAACGACATTACTTTTGATGATCCGATAGTGTCACAAAGAAAATATGATGAACAGGTTAGTTACACGTTACATTATTTTTTAAATTTTATTAACATATATGAATACCTGTGTTCATATTTTATATTTGAAAATATAGGTTGTGCAAGATGAAGTGATGAATAAAAACAATACAACTGAAAATGTTTTTGGTGATATTCAAGACGACAAGGTTGTTATAGATATTACCTTTACGATCTTAATAATTACTTTTTAATGTGTCTTTCGTTATTAAGTAAAAAGTTTTATTTTTAATGTAGGTGTTGGAGGAGAGGAATGACTATGCATGGAACAAATTTGATGATGATGTGTTTGATGTAAATGATTATAGTGAAGTAAAAGAGGTTCTTATACTTACATTAATTTATATTTTGTTTTTAGTAGATTGAATCATTTATTTAATTAGATATTATTGCTTATTAAATTATGTGTCTTTCGTTATTAAGTATAAAGTTTTATTTTTAATGTAGGAGTCGAAGGAGAGGAATGACAATGCGGGGAACAAATTTGATGATGATGTGTTTGACCTAAATGATTATAATGAAGCTAAAGAGGTTCTTATACTTACATTAATTTATATTTTGTTTTTAGTATATTGAAACATTTTTTTAATTAGATTATATTGCTTATTAAATTAGGTGCCGGATGAAGATGAAATAATAATTACGGGAATTGTAGATTATTTTGATGAGTATGATGGCAAAGAAGTTACACCCGATAAACCGAGGACTTGAAAACCATCACAATATTTGTGTCCTCCTTACACCGAGGTATTCGTTTTACTTATAAACTCATAATTTTATGTTTATGTGAATTATCTGAAAGATAGAGATTTAAACATTTGAATATTGTTTTTAGTTGCACACGACACCGAAGCAAAAAAGAAGGTTGATATCAAATCAACAAGCCCCGTTCCTCCTCCAGTTTTTGGTGTTGCTCACGACTTCTCCATGTTGCGCCTGCAACCTTACGTAGCAAGCGGTGAGGTTGTCATCCAAAATTATTTATTTCATTCATATGATGTCCATCATCGTTTGTTTAATTTCGTGTTAGATAGAGATTTTTGGAGCTCATTGTTTGGGCATACACACGACGGATGGTTGGAGTCATCGGTAAATTAATTGTTAATTTATTATTTTAAAAGTTAATTGTTTTTTAGTGAATAACAAAAGTATCATGTGTGCAGCATATAACCATTTGGTACCGACTATTGATGGAGAAACGGTTTGAGGGCGACCGACATACAATAATGCCTCCAAATTTTTTTGTTTCTCATGCTTTGGAAGAAGGGCAGGATTGGAGGGCGTTTATGGCTGGTATTGCTACGTACCCCAACTTCATGGTTGCTTGGTGGGATGTTGATACGGTAAACTTAATTGTTTATATTGAAAATAATATCGTTATTTTTGTTATGTTTTTGTATTGTGATGTAAAGAAACATAATTTTATTTTCTGATCCTTATACATGTCTTAATTGTTTATATTGAAAATAATATCGTTATTTTTGAGGAACTACGATTAGCGTCAATGGAAGTGCATATTTATGACAGTCTTGGTAGAGGGGCTTATGAAAAATTTAAATCTGAAGGAATTTTTTCCAAATTTGAACATCGGGTGGCAAATTATTTGGACAAGATTAACTATTGGACCCGGAGGAACATCCCAAGGATTCCATTGAATATGCAATTCATTTATGAAGAAAATGTTCCCCAACAAAGTAGTCATTTGGGAGATTGCGGTGTTTTTTTTTGTATGTTTATGGAGCAATTCGTTTCAGGTCAACCAATACATGTTCTTATTGACCCAAAGAATGCAGCTTTAGAGTTCCGTCAACGGATGGAAAAAATTTATTGGGGGTCTAGTCTTGGTCCTATGTAGTTGGATTATATAATTGTATATCTAAATTAATGTTGGATTTGATTATTAGTTTATTTTTACAGTTTCGTCAACGGATGGCAAAAATTTTAACGTTACGACAATTACAACACATTAATGACCTACTAATAACTTATCAATACATACAAAACATAAGAACGACTACAACATTTGTTTTAACGTTACAAGTACACTGTTCTAAACATAAGTACAAATACAACAATTTATTGACCTAACAACTTCAAAACCATAAAAACAATATTAAAAAGCTTACAACTTGTAAACAAGAACTGCCAAGAACAACACACAACTACAAACCAACACTTTATTTTACTTTTTATTTTCTGATTGAAAGAGCTTATTAGAGTTAGCTACTTTATCTATTACCATAGATGATTGGTCCTTCTCTTCATCAACCCAACTGATAAACCCGTATTTTGGTCCCTGTTAAATTTAACATTGACAGTAAGAAAATAAATTTTTGTCATGTACGAGGGTTTAAATTTGAATGACGTTAACAACATGCTACCAAATATGGGCAAGCGTAAAACAATCTTCCTGGGTTTTTAGCTGTACCCGAAATCCTAACGATACGTTCTCCTCCGCAATTGCAGTATGCCATTAGCCTTCTTTTTCTTTTAAATCGGAGTTGCTTTCTCAGTTAAAATTTTCATAGTGAGTGACACCCATTTATAGAAGAAATCATATTACAGACAATTCTTTTTGACTATGAAATGAACTGGTTTGACTATGAATTCAAAAAGTTGAACTACGAAATCCAGACAAGTACATTCTGTAGTATTGTTATGTTGGTTAGTGAAATTTGACTATGAAATGAACTGGTTTGACTATGAATTCAAAAAGTTGAACTATGAAATCCAGACAAGTACATTCTATAGTATTGTCATGTCGGTCAGTGAAATTTGACTATGAAATGAACTGGTTTGACTATGAATTCAAAAAGTTGAACTACGAAATCCAGACAAGTACATTCTGTAGTATTGTCATGTCGGTCAGTGAAATTTGACTATGAGATGAACTGGTTTGACTATGAATTTAAAAGGTTAAACTATGAATTTTGAACAGTAGAGATACAATATTTTCTATTTATAATTGCATTTGTGTGATATTGCATTTGTGTGATGATTGTAGAGCACTTTCATCGGTTTTGAAAATGAGTACTTACAGCGAAAGAAGCTTTTCTCAACTACCAATTTTCTTGCATAACCTTCAAAGAACAAATCCTAATACCTTCACAGCCATTAAGAAAACCGATACCAACCGCTTTCAATTCTGTTTTGTGGCTTTAGGTTGCGTGGTATAACATACTTCTTTTATTAAGTTATATAATATTTCATGGTAATGTATCTCGATTAGTTTTTACTTATCACTAATATGTGTTCGTTTTTATGTAAATTCGTACCTTCCTTAGGTGCATGATACCGCTGATATATGTGGGTTATTTACCCCTTCTTGGGAGCTATCTGACAACAATGTACTTCGCAGTGGCTTTAGATGGAAATCATGAACCACTACTCTTAGAAATTGGTTTGGGAACCTTAGAGTGTGAAGAATCATAGAGATGGTTCATGATGAGGTTAAAAGATTGTTTAGGTGAGGACATAGAGGTTGGTTTCATAAGCAACCTGTGTGATAAAATAGACTTTGGTGTTCAGAGTGCCTACCCGGATTCCTATCATGGATATTGTCCTAAAGATATAGCTCAAAAATACATGAGTCTGTCGGACATAATAATACAGAAGTCGAATCGTTGTTTTGGAAGTCATGCAATGCATATAGCGTTGATGATTTTTACTTGTGTTTGGAAAGGTTGCAAAGTACATGTAGGAAACCACCTTTCTGCACCTTGCTTAGGAGTCCAATTTACTGGCTTGACGATATACAGATTTCAAAATGGACACGAGCATTTTTCCCAAAAATACGTTACAATGTTAAATCGATTGACGTCCCTGAAATTTTGCAAATTATATCCACACGTGAGTTTACTATAACAACAATAATTGAGTTAATCACTACGTCGATACAATCAAAGTATGGTGAACGGGCCGAAGTGGCGGGTAAGGGAGATTGTTATATTTAGTTTTTTTATTGTGCTATTATATTTATTAAAATATCAAATTTTACAGGGAGGTTGTCTGGTGGGTTGACCCCTTACGTTGAGAGTAAGGTTCAAAAATGTCTCAACAAGTCTTATAATTGGAATGCAAGACGTTTGTATGGGGATACATTTGAAGTCGATGACAATTTTGCCACCACCAATGTACAACTTGAACGAAGGGTATGTAGTTGTGGTAAATGGCAAAAAAGCAGTATACCATGTGGCCACGCTATAGCATGTCTAAGAACCCGTACATCTGAATCCATTCACAGAATGGTTGATTACAAGTTCACTAATTATGTGTATCGACTTGCATATGGATCTGAGTTGGTGAATACTATACTATCACATGTGCATTGGGAAATACCAAATGAAACGGTGGTCCTGTTACCTCCCTCAATGCAGTAGTTATTCATGTAGCACCTTTATATTTTATGTAGTATTATGTATTAGTTTTTTATGTACCCCGTTTTTATTTTAGTGTTGTGTTACGTATTAGTTATCCATGTACCCTGCACTACTAGAAAAAAGCCCTTTAATGACGCGCAAACAATGACACGCGGTGATTTGCGATACGCAAAAGTGTGTGCCCCAAAAATAATGTCATCTCTTCTAAAATTTGAAGGATAGAGGATGCGCTTTTTGTGCGCGCCCTAAAATTAGTGTCAAAAAAGAAAAAAAAAGAAATACGGAGGATGCCTTTCATAAGATGTGCGTCATGTAAGTGTGTCGCTTTATATTTTTTTAATGAAACACGCGTTTCAAGCGGGAAATGAAATCTCAAAAATTAAAACCCCGCCTCCTATTCCAATTAGCAAGAAAGAATCCTAGGGTCTTCATCTTCCCCCCCCCCCCCCCTCTCTTTAACCTAAAACCCAATCTGCGATTTCGTAGAGATCTCCCATGGCTGTAACAAATGTTGTCTCGTCTCACTAATCTTCGCAGCGATGGTGGCTTGAGGGAAAGAATATGGCAGCGACGGTGGCTCCAAAGAAAAAAGACGCCACGCCGATGACTTTAGGGATGGAAGATAACAATGATGAGTGGGTCAACCCTCATGAAATCGATCCAAACTTGCTACTTTTCTCCTACCTTTCTCTCCACCCTTCTCTTTCACCATAATCATCTTCTTATTCATTCACAAAATATTTAACATGAAAATCAAATCGTTGTTTCATATTTCATTCATTCATATAAAGCCCCGATATTTCAATTCGATTTTGAACCCTACCTAAATCATCATCCTGGAAAAACCCTAGCACATCATCCCTAAAACGCCCAATAGAAAAAAAAAACCCAGATTTAAATCCCTAATTGATTCAGACGATGAGAACTTGGATGAAGTCGCACCTTCTTCACCCTCCGGTTCGATTTCATGGCATTGTTGATTCAAAGTTTTAGGTAATATTTCTTGATATTGTTATACTCTTATCTCTTCAACTATCTTCAATCGTTGGCTTCAATGTCTCCAGTCGATTTCATTATCTTCAATCGATCAAAGTGAAAGATGCCTATATTTTCGGAGTTGATTTGTTAGGGTTCGTTCACATCCCTGTGGAGGAGACCGCGATCTCCTCTTCATTCCACGATCCCCACCTCTACTCTGTTTCATATTTCATTCATTCATATAAAGCCCCGATATTTCAATTCGATTTTGAACCCTACCTAAATCATCATCCTGGAAAAACCCTAGCACATCATCCCTAAAACGCCCAATAGAAAAAAAACCCAGATTTAAATCCCTAATTGATTCAGACGATGAGAACTTGGATGAAGTCGCACCTTCTTCACCCTCCGGTTCGATTTCATGGCATTGTTGATTCAAAGTTTTAGGTAATATTTCTTGATATTGTTATACTCTTATCTCTTCAACTATCTTCAATCGTTGGCTTCAATGTCTCTAGTCGATTTCATTATCTTCAATCGATCAAAGTGAAAGATGCCTATATTTTCGGAGTTGATTTGTTAGGGTTCGTTCACATCCCTGTGGAGGAGACCGCGATCTCCTCTTCATTCCACGATCCCCACTTCTACTCTTTATGCATCTCAGGTATTCTTCGTTCCTTCTCCCTTATTCTCATTCTTGTTTGATTTCTTAGGTGCGAGATCCTCCCCCCGTACTTTTTTGCTTCTCGATCCCATTATGATAATTTGCTAATAGTTGCACACACTCTATGCATCTACTCTCTATGCATCTCAGGTTTCGTTGTTCCAGCAATGAACCAAGATTTATCAACATTTTCACCTTCGACAGCAAGGAGGATTCACCAACTCTTGTTATGGTTCATGGATATGCAGCTGCTTAGGGCTTCTTCTTCAGAAATTTTGATGCTTTCGGCAATTTGAGCTCTAATGATGGTTCACAAAATGATCAAGTTGGTATGAAAAGAAGCCTACTGCAGGGGTGGATAGTAATCTCCATGAAGAAGTTGACTTAGTTGTTGAACATGGAAAACCGGTAAATGACCATAACACCCCTGATCTAAATTTTCCGGACACTGTTGTCCCTGGCATGCCTAAATTTGATCGGAAACTTGGTGCACCTGCAAAAAGGTTTAGCCCACCATCAGCAGGGGATTGTTCGACCTTTTCTCATATACCTTTTAATTCGGTTATGGTGCGTGTTTGTTTCGTTGTCAATTCCATTCTTCCTTTTTATTGAAAGATCGAAATACCCTTATTATTACTTTAGATAAAAAATTTGTTAACAAATTCCATTTTGTTTTATCAGGATGGCTCCATTGGTGACCTTGCAGAAGAAGGTGTACATGTCAATACTAAGAAGAGAGCTTCCTAAGCTTCTAGTATTGTCTTCTGGAACTTGTAGCCATCAATCCTTGGAGAATATTGTAAGCCAACATCTCTCCTTCTATGCTTACTATCATGAACATTTAGCAGGTAAACATTTTGTCATGGCTTGTTAGTTTTTTTTAACAAAATTAGACAAGGGTAAATTAGTCATTTTTCATAAATTTGATGACTGGACAAAAAGTGTTATAAATCATTGCATTAGGGACTTAAAATGAAAAAAAAAAGATTCCTTTTGGACCGTATTCAAAGAACACAATATAGTACAAGGACCAAAAATATAAATTACTTGAGAAGTAGTATTTGATTGCTTGTGTTAATGCAGGTAATACAACTACGTAAAGCAGGTAGTCATCCTCACCTCTTTGCTGGTATAGAGCCAGAACCATATGAAGAGGGTGAACACTTGGTTCAGGTATAAAAAATATATCATCTCTATTTATTTATAAAATCATACAAAATGTTAGTAATAAATTTGAAATCTTTATGATTTCTTTCAGGCAAGTGGCAAACTGGTAGTCTTAGACCAGCTACTTCAGAAGCTACATACGTCTGGACACCGTGTTCTTCTGTTTGCACAGATGACACATACACTTGATGTCTTATAGGTTTACTTCCTTATCTTTTCATAAACAAACTGCCAGTTGTCAGCTGTGCTTATGTATATCCATCTGTTATTATTTAAACTTAAACTTTTTTGGAAAATTTTGAAATACAGGACTATATGGAGTTGAGAAAATACCCTTATGAGCGACTTGATGGATCCATCAGATCTGAAGAGCGGTTTGCTGCAATACGGAGTTTTAGCCGAAAGTCCGGAATTGGAAATTCCAATTCCGAAGCTGATTCCGACTCTGCATTTGTCTTCATGATTTCCAGCAGAGCAGGGGGTGTTGGGCTGAATCTTGTAGCTACTAATACTGTGAGCTTTGCAATACTAAAATCTATGGAGTAGGGTGTTTAATTATGATCTTTGCAATACGGAGTTTTTCTAATTTTCACAAAATCAATTAAAAATATTTTAAGTCGTTAATTAAGGACATCAAAATATTATGTCTAAGTGATGACCATACAAGGGGCCTGGGCAAAAATTTTTGGAACTTGAAGATATTATTACCAAAAAAAAAACATAATGTGATTAGCTTGAAATTTATTGGAAAAAGCGATTGCATGTGCATGGCTTTGAGACAATTCCTTATTTGGGTATCACGTCTCCCACTTAGATTGCAAAAATTTCTGGAACTTGGTTGTTGTTGTACCCATAAGCCGCGAAGGTATATGAATTTTATTTCCAATTACTCAATGACGACTTGTTGTGTTTCAAATTAGATCTCACTGTTATTACAGTATCACCCATTTGATGATACAGGTGACAAGGGAACGAGCATGGAGAAATTGGGTCTTTGATGAAACTGCTGGAAACATTCATAGGGAGTTTGGATCTGGCTATCCTGGAGGTGAAATAACTATTACTGCTTTTTATTATTAAAGTAATTCAACAGCCATGGAATGTGATCATACGAATTTTCCTACTGTATCTATGTGATATTGTGATTATTTCATGAATTTACCTGTCCAAGTGTAAAAAGTTTGGGGTTTTGCTTCATTTTGTGTTTTCTAAGTAGATTTATACACTATTGTTGGATGAAAATACCCCTGCTATTTGTTTCCTCTATTCTTTATTCTTAAGATGTTTTTGGACAAACATTTTATTGTGTTTTCTAAGCAGATTTCAAGAATGTAAAACAATTTAGGTAATCAGAACTTATGATCTTCATTTGTCTCCTATGTGTTTATATTTTTGTCTAGAACTTAAACTTTTTCATTGTCAACTTTAGGTAATCAGTGTGCGTCCATTTATGACATTGTTGAAGCTAGGCAGCGAAGATGAACCGAAATTGTTGCGAGCATCTGATGTATGAGTCTTCTTTGTTTACCGTGAGACTGACCAACCTAGCAAGCTACAGGTGATTAGGGGTCCTTCGTGTGTGTGTGTGTGTATTTCTTTCATTATACAATTTTTATCTATTTATTATAGTGATATTTTCCTTACATATTGT
Source organism: Lactuca serriola (assembly GCF_051521515.1). Classification (NCBI taxonomy): domain Eukaryota; kingdom Viridiplantae; phylum Streptophyta; class Magnoliopsida; order Asterales; family Asteraceae; genus Lactuca; species Lactuca serriola. The sequence goes on along the minus strand of NC_136408.1, from coordinate 142,438,521 downwards.
TTATCTAATAGATCCGTGATGAAGGCAAAAAATGGTCATTTCCTGTTCAAATTGAGAAGGAAGACACCATATTTCTTGTTTTGAAGGATGAAGATGGCACTCCGGAAATTTGAAGGACTGGAATTCGAGGTTATGAAGAGGGATCACGTTTCATTGTTGTACTCCGTCGTGGACTAAGATATGGCCCATTAGGTACACACACATCATATAACTTTGTATATTTATCAAAATGAAGGATAATTCAAGAAGCCCACTTTTATTTATTTCCATGCTTCTGCCTTACTTGTGAAAAAAATTGTGCTTGACAGGATTGAAAACAGAACAGTTGGAGAAGTTGTTAGAATTTGGCAGTCTGGTTTGAATAATTGTGTGCATAACAGTAATGAGGTTCTACCATTCAGTATTTCCTTATTCTCCTTTAACATTTTTTTTATTTATATCTTCAAACATATAGTTGTAAAAGAACTAACTTTAATAAGGAAAGAAATTAATTGTTGAAGTTTTTGATTGATTAAGTGTCTTGATTGAAACCGGTTGTACATGTTTTGACAAGGAGTTGTTGTATCTATTCAGAGTAGGCTTAGAGCAATGGTTGCAAGAGATGAGTTCAGAAGAAGAAGAAACAAGGTTGCAACTATAGTTCAGGTACTATGGATGAATTACGTTTGTAAAGTATTTCAGATAATGATTAGAAACAAGGGTGAATTTGTACACATTAGTTAGCTACTTGCAGGTTGATCTTGAATAAGCAAAGGGGCAATGGATTGTATTTTTTGTATCTAATTTGTTTGTAAATTTTTGTTATAACTTCTATTGATTTGTTTTATCTTTCCATGGAACGATTATTTGTATGACATTAAATTTATGCAATTGATTCTATTTTTTGTATATGATATTTTATTTTCTATTATGAAACATTAAATACAAATTTAATTTGAAAATAAGTAAATCTATAAATAATATTTTTTTTAAACATTTAAAATTATGATACGCAAAAATGTGTGTCATCTTCATTTATGACATTGCCTTTCTTGACAGGGGCTTTCTTGATACGCATTGCGTGTCATTAACACGCGCGTCGTAAGGTTACGACACGCGAATGCGTGTCGTCTTTCTTTATGACAGGGCCTTCATTGATACGCATTGCGTGTCGTAAACACGCGTCGTAATTGCGCGTCGTAAATGAGTGTCGTAAATGTGCGTCGTCTATAGACGACGCGCAAAAGCGCTTCGTCTCTCTTTATGACAGGGCCTTCCTTGACGCGCATTTGCGCGTCGTCTGAGCCTTTTACGACGCGCAATGAGCGTCGTAAAAGGCTGTTTTCTAGTAGTGTTGTTTATATTTTATGTCGTATTATGTATTAGTTATTTATGTACCCCGTTTATATTTTATGGCGTATTATGTTTAGTTATTTATTTTATGTCGTATTATGTATTGGCTATTGAGGAAACAACATACATTAGAAGATAACGACTACACACATACAACAACAAGCAACTTAAATAACGAAAAACAATTAACTTAACCAACATCCATATTAAAAATAAGGGACATTCTTTAAAAGATTCCATGCATCTAAGTGGGTAAACTCGCTACCATCATATTCAAAGCGGTATAGTTCCAAAGCCACATGCCGTAGAATGTCTTCATCCGTATTTGCATGTTCGTTATCCAACTCGTTATAAATACGTTGAAATTGTTTCACCTTTATTTTCAAATCCAGAAACTTCGCTTTGACATCTGTTCTTCTTCGATATTGAGTACGCCCCATTAAATGGTGAAACAAATGACAGACACGAGACCAAAATGATCTAGCACGAACTTGTGGGGGACCCGATGGAAAACCCTCCTCAACAGTTATAATCCAAGCTTGAACCAAAGCGACCTCCTCTGCGTTCCTCCATATATGTGGTGAGTCCATAATTGCAAGGAGGGAAGTAATACGATACAATTACAACGGATATTAGAATCTATTTATAACGACTCCTTACTTTCCTGGTGCAATGGCTTGTCAGTTCAAGCAGCAATGTATTGTGTTGTCATTCGACGGGGGATGACTTGTCAACTCGAACAGTGATCTGTTGTGTTATAAGTATAGTACACTGCATTCATCAGTTAATTTTGACTATGAATTGCAGACATATTAGAAGATTGGACTGCAAATTTGTGTAGAAACTACTATAAATTGACGTTAAGTTAAACAAATAGTTTTCTAAATAAACCAATACAACTGTTTAAATATCGTTTTTTAGATTCTACTCTCTTTGTTTCAATAAAAATGAGTTCTATATCATGGAGTAATGAAGAGTTCTTGGTTCTTACACATGCTTATATTCATGTGTACGAGACAAGCAAGTTGAACGATCCAATGTTTTGGAGCCGTTTAACCAATATTTTCAATGCTGAAAACCGAATGGCTACAAGTAACGATCGTGACGAACTAGACATCTTAGCAAGATGGTATGAAATGAAAACCGAAGTTCTATTATTCAACGATCTTTATACCAAAATTGACGACACCCGTTTAAATGCTACTGAGGAGGTCATCTTAGAAGCTGCTAAGGAGGAATACAAGTAATTAAGTAACGGGTTGGAATTCCAGTTTGAAGCCCCTTGGAATATTTTGAAATATATCCCGTTTGTTTAAAATCTATTTTAGTTTATTATGTGAGTACTAGGTTATTTTCATGTACTAGGTTATTTTCATGTATTTCGTATGTATTTCGTTTGTTTAAAATCTATTTTAGTTTATTATGTGAGCAACTCGTATGATTAATTTGAATTAATAAATGCCCATTGAATTAGTTTTCACAATACATTAGAATACATTACTAACAAGGATTCCATGAACCATTACAAACATTACAACAATTACATGAAAAACAACGACATAATACGAACAAAGCATTAACGTAAAACACAACTCCATGGGTTATTCTTAACAGAAATTAGAGCGGTCTACATGAAATACTATTTATTTTTAACAACCTTCCAAACTTCCTCATATTCGAAGTCTCTGTCGTCATGCTCACAGATGTAAAAATCTGTAACAACTTCCAAGAACTGTTCTTCATCCCGATAACGAACATTGTTACTTTTCGCATAATTACATGCTCGATTGAACCATGTCACTTCTTCCTTTACATCCATCCACTTAGTAACAACATCTGATTTTTCTCTTTTTTGTCCTTCTCCCATCTCATGGTTAAACAAAGATGTTATGCGAGTCCATTCATCACCAATTAGGCAATACGGGGGAGCAAGTAACGATACACCATCCTTAACACTTAGCCAACATCGTGTTAGAACTAACACCTCGTTTGTCGTCCATGGTCTTTCAGAATTGGAACCAGGTACTTCATTCGAAGAACTTGCTGCATTCGACGACATTTCTAATAATGGGAGTTCGTTTCGTTTAGGTGATTTGGGTGTTTGGTTTTTAGATCTTAAACATCTATTTATATAAATAAATAGACTATGAATTAATACTTTGACTACGAAATGGTTACATTTGGACTACGATTTTCAGCTTTATGCAGTGATTTATCATGTTAAACTGTCATTTATGTCTTGTCACTTAAGGGTCCCACTACGATTTGCAGGTTACTACAGTGACTTATCATTACTGTCTAGTCATTTCAAAGTTGGACTTGTCATTACTGTCTAGTATGTATAAATACCACTTATAGCTCCAGTTTATTACAATGTCGACTTTATTATGAGTTCCTCACACAAATTCGAAGTTTGCTCATGCAACGAAGTAGATTGTTACTACTGTGATTCGGTAGACCCTTTTTTTACACCCTCTTCAGCCGGGCCATATATGTCACATGAAAATTTTGAAGAATTAAAGAAGGCTGAAGAACAACAAGAAGAGGACAAAGAGTCATCCCGACTTCTCACTAAACTTGCTAATGATATTGAATCGGAATGCAAACAAGCTCAAGAATGGATTAACCTCAATAAAAACAAAATCAAAGAGCATAAAGATTGGATAAAAAAGAGTAAGAAGGCAATCAAAACGACTGAAAAACGGCTTGCTGAGAAGGATGAGCAGTTGATACACATTATGGTAAAAAAGGATTGTTTGGAAGACAAAATGAGAATTAGGGATGACTATATAACAATGGAGAAAGAGAAGTACCCATTGCAGTTCCCTGAGTTTAAAAATTAGTTACAAAGTTGTTGTAATATTATAATGAAACAGATTAGGTTGCAAAATGATCGTTTGTTGTTTTTTTTAAATAACATGTTGTAACTGTTAAAAAAAATCTGCAAACTATATTTTATAATATAAAGGCTTCATTAATTGTTATAATCAACAAACTTAACTAAAATATGAAAGCATAGCAATGTCTTGTAACAGTTAATAAAAATATTACAATACATAATAAGTAAACAAGTCATCATTACTCTTGATTTCAAGGTTGTTTTATATCAAAATCAGCGTTATAGGTTTGTGAGCAACCCACTGAACCACCAATATTAAATGCCATTTCTGCAGTAGAAATTATGTGACGTGCTCTGCTACCGGACACCCTTCCAGTACAATTATTTCTCGTGTGTCCTAGTTGACCACATGTAGAACACTCTTTTATAATTGGACCCTCGCCTTGGGATGGAATGCGGTATGTGTTTCTTGGCCTTCCTGGCTGACGTTTATCCATTATAGGTGGCTTAACAATCATCAAATCATCGGGGATCTCCCATTCGGATGGCTTTGGCAGAGGGTTTATTGATTCCTCATATGTTTTCCTCAGTGTTTCGGTAAAGTAAGCATTTAATGCAAACCTCGAGCAGTCTTGGTAATTGTTCACTGTTAAACATCTTATGACATGACCACAAGGTATCCCATCAAGTTGCCAATGCCTACATGTACATGTCATATGATGAAAATCAACAATCACATTTTGTGCCCCCTTTTTGACCTCGCATTTCGTATTTGAGATCATGCAAACATCCCATTTGGTAAAAGTTTTCTTTTTTTCTTTTACAACTTCATCCGCCCAAGGGGTAAGTATTGTTGTTGCTTCCGCTAAAAAACAGCCAAAATGAAGAAGTTAAGATCAATAACATCAAAATTAATAAAACATTAATATTACAAATTTACTTAATACCTGCAAAGTTACGTCTTTGAAACCACCATTGTTGCATTGTAGCACGAAAAAAATCGATCAACATAAGTATTGGCACCTTACGTGCGTGTCTAGATAATGCATTTATAGACTCCGCACTGTTGGACGTCATAAGATTGTATCGGTTCCCTTTAAAATGTGCCCTTGACCAAGTTTCTGGATTTATACTTTTTAAGTACTCCCATATTGGTTCTTTTGTCTATTTCATAACATCCATGGCAGCATCAAAAGCATCAACTGTGTACGCCCTACACGCCTCCCAAAAAATTCCTTTAACCGTCTTACTCTTGCCGAATCTAGATACTATGTTGAAATACAAATGAACACCACATATTCCAAGATGAGCGTGAGGAAAAATGTTGGCAACGGATGTTGCTATAGATGGAGACCTATCAGATATAATTGTAAGCTCCTGCATATTTCCTATGCAATCACGTAGTTTTTGAAAAAACCATGTCCAAGAATCGGTACACTCATTTTTGCATATACCATATGAAACCGGTAATATTTGGTTTTGTCCGTCCTTAGTAACTGCAAGTAACATGGTACCTTTGAACTCGCCCTTTAGGTGAGCTCCATCTACTACTAGGGTCGGTTTACAAAAATTGACAAAAGCGCGTACCTACAATACATTGTATATCTATTCAAATACACCAAAATAAATATTAAAAAATTAATATAATATGATAATACTAACCGAGAAACCGAGTGCGACGTACAAAAACTCAAAGCAATCATCAACATATGTTTTAATATGTGTGACAGTACCCGAATTATGTTTGGCCAAGTTGTGACAATATGCCAGAAGTTTGGTAAAAGAATCCTCTTTCATACCCCTTAACGACAACAATGCATATTGCTTCGTACGCCATGCCTGATGGTATGAGATATTGATATTCAATTGAGCATTCATATCATTAACAATTTCTTTTCCCCGATAAACTCTACTATAGTCTTCAGCCAAAACATCAGCAACATATTCACCCAAAACATATTTGTTTGCTTGTTGATGATTAGGTTGCAACAATGTTGAAGAACATGTGTGTACATCAACAAATTTATTCACTTGGAAAAGTCCATCATAATTTTTAATTGCTTTTGCTCTTAGTAACCAAGAACAATTTTTCGAAACACACACAACTTCATACCTTGATTTGGTGGATCTACTTGTCCTCGTCTGGAAACCTTCTCGAAGACATTTTTTACCAATACACCACTTTAAAAGTTCTTTGTTCTTAAATATACTCTCACATTGAATCTTTTGAAGATTCATGTCTACCATCTGTGTTGGGATATCTTCATTAATATCAACTGGGCATGCTGGTACAGGGGGCATACCGTGAAAAAGGTTATCGGGAAACTTAGCTTTAACTTCATCACCCAACTCATCTCTATCGGAATTGCTTTGTAGCTCGGTTATATCTAAACATACATCACCAACATCAACATAATGCCCGTAAACATGATTTTTTTCATTTTTTTGACTTGAATTTTTTTTCTTTTTAGTTTTATCTACCACACGCCTATTCATAACTTTAACTTCTTGTTCGGCAACATCATCACAACGACCACCCACATGATTAAGATATGTACCAACATCATCATCACCAACAAACTTGTAATTCTCAGGATCCACATAGTGAATAGGTGAATAACTAACATTAACATTTTCAGCAACACTGTGAAACTGAGGTACACTAGGAGTATTGAAAGTACCTATCAGATCGTTGCTCCCTTTATAACTGCATAAATTACCAACAAGCTGGTTTCCAATTTCACCACCCCCATTAACCTCCTCAACTTCATCAACCACCACAAACACTTTCACAGCCCTTCCTCCACTACATTTGATTACGTATATAATAATTTAATTCAGGATGGTGGAAACGAAGACTAATTCTATATTTGTCTAACAAACCAATTTTGCTTTTTACCAAAGATACAAAATCAGTATAACTAATATACTCAGAAAATATCAAAGCAAGTTCAGAAATACCTCCCTGTGGACATATGTATTCCAAATTAGTTCCATTAACTTGCCATCTCCCACCGGTTACAAGACAAACCAAATATTCAATCATTTTTTGAGCAAATTATAGAGAAAGTTTCTAAACAAATAACAACCAAAATGATAATTTTCTACAAAACTTTTTATATAGCAACATGATTTCGTAGTCAAACCAATTCATTTCATAGTCAAACTAAAAAAAACAAAAAACAAAACAAAAAACAAAAAACAAAAAAAACCACAAATTCGTAGATAGAATGAGAGTAAATCGCAGATGGACCTATTCCATCTGCGCTTTTACCCCTATATATAGAGAAAAAAATTAAAAGCACCTGCGAATGTACAAGCACCTAAAGCACAATTGTGCTTTAGGTGCTTGTACATACGCATATGGAATGATCATTTCGCAGATGGGGCATTTCCATCTGCGAAATTGTAGGTTATTTTTGTAACTTCGATTTTTTTGGCTATTTTTGTAATGTAATTAGTATAAATGACTATTTTTGTCATTTACTCTACTAAAAAAGCTAAATCAAAAAACTTAAAAATAGTATAAAGTTTTCTTTTAAATAACTTTATTAAGTTTAAGTAAAAAAAAATAAAAAAAATATAAAGTTTTCTTTTAATACAATCCGCCCCCTAGGCTAAAGGGTGTGATGATGTTTTTATCAATGATAAAATTGTGCAACATAGGCGCCCCCTAGGCTAAAGGGTGTGGTAATGTTTTTGTCAATGGTAAAACTGTGCTACATAGGCGTCTTATCACCTTTTACATTTTTTATAATTTTTATCTATAAATTAGAGTGTCGTGATAGTTTTACCTATGATTTTTTTTTTTAATTTCAATAAAAAATTAAGAACTCTTTAAATAAACACCTTACTAAAATTAAAAATTACATTTTAGAGATCCTAAAAAAATTACATTAAAAACCTAAAAAAAAAGTAGGAAAAAAAATAGGAAAAAAAAACATAACATCGAAATATCATTTGCGTTTTAGATTATATTTTTTGTGAATCGACGTCTTCTTTGCTTTAGCCGCCTCCTGATCTTTGGGGTTGAGGTGCCTCTCATCTTGCCTTAACAACGAATATTATGTGAGTCGGATGGTTTCAGTCATATGTTTCTCCAAAGTTGTATTCGATTAAACCATTTGTGTCATCATTTCCTCCAATCTAGTTGACCGCTCCGTTCCGACTGACGAATTTGACGATGTCACTTTTCCTTTTTCTTTTGCTCAAGCTTTTGCTTTGTCCCTTCCCATGGGACAAGGAGGCAGGTGTATTTCTTCGATGTCGTCGCTATCATCATTAAGATCAATGTCAATGTGACCATCCGATGACATTTGTTGTGAGCTCGAATATGAAGATGTTCGACTTCTTTTTGGCGGATTAGCAATATATTCATGTGTTGTAAGCTCATTCCATCTAATGCTTCTTTTGACAACTTCTCACACATGAATGAACTTAAAAGGCTTTAACATGTCATCTTGGAATACAGAGGCGGATTTAGGGGGGTCACCGGTGGCACCGACAACCCCTCGCTTTTCCGACCGTAGTGGAAAAATTTTCGAATTTTTTTAATATTTTTATTTTTTCTATTATCATGCAACCGCTACTATGAAATACCGCGTGTGTTTTTTCAACAATTTCGCTTCACTTTCTCCGCTAGCCCATTGCTTTTCAAAGTTTGTGTAAATTGTGTTCCAATGTGTCACGAGTTTGTTAACAAGATTCCATTTCGAGTTACATTGGTCGGACGTCAAGTAATCTGGATCTCGACCCATACCCTTATAAGATTGCTCTTTAACACATAACCAAAATTGATCACGCAATTGGCTATTTCCCAAGTTGCTATCTTTAGATATGTCGACCCATGCCTTTGCTAATTCCGTCTCTTCTTTACTCCATCTTCTAGGATCGACCTTCCCTTTTTTGTTGAGGTTATTCTTCGGGCTCAGAATCAGAGAGATTTTCGTTTGCGGGTAGGGATGAACATATGGACCGGGGAACCGGCCGGAACCGGCACTGGAACCGGAACCCGATGGAACCGGTCGGGCCGAGACTGGGACGTTATTTTTGTAGATTTTTGGAACCGGGAACCGGAACCGATATAACCGGAACCGGTAGAACTGGCAAAAACCGGTAGAACCGGCAAAAACCGGAACCGTATGATGTTATTTTTCAAAGACCGATTCCAACATTTGAAGACACGAAAAGAACCGGTAGGAACCGGGAACCGGTAGAACCGTCGGCCGGTTCGGTTCTTGATTTTGGCCGAAGCCGGTTCCCGGGTCGGGTCCAGTTCGGGCCGGTTCGGTCCTTTTGCTCACCCCTAGTTGCGGGTGTGAAAAGTTGTTGAGATTAAAATTGGAATTAGGTTTACGTTTGGGTTTAGGATGTTGTTTGTGGTGGTAGGGATTAAAATTTGAATTGGTGTGAGATTTAGAATTATGAATAATATCCAGGAACACCACCTACAAACATTTGGTTTTGAGATTAACTTGATGGATCCATTTGTTGCCGATAAAGTGGTGGTGATGTCGGATCTTAACCGAAAAGTGTAAATGGGTTGGAAGCATTTTGGATTAGTAGGAGTCATTTTGATTGTGTGTGTGTTTTGAAATGAAAGGTAAATATGTGTATATATGTAGTGGTAAATTTGTAAAAAAAAAATAAAAAGAAATTTAAAAAAAAAATCGATCACAAAGCCGTTACGGTTCACTCCTTCCCTAACGCTCACTTTTTTCGAATTTCACCATCAATGGAAACCCACCACTGGTACGTCGGTAAAATTAAGTGTGGAGGGGCGGTGTTCACCACCAGTAAAGGAGTCAATGTCGGACTACCACGGGTGAAAAGCTCTCAACACCGTATAACCTAATATAATTATCGTTTCAATCAATAACATGTTAAATGGTGTATAATTTGAGTTTTGAAAAAAAATCATTGTCACATACATATTTCTTCATTGAAATAAATTGTTATATCAATTAAAAAATAAAACATAATTACTTAAAAAAAAGTCAACTTTTTGTCGAATTATAAAATACCAAATGTTATCTAGGACTCTAGGAGGGAGTCCGAAGTAGTATATAAGGGGAATAGACCACTAGGGCAAACAGCAACTGTGGTTCTGATTCGATCAGACAAAAATGGGAAGCAATTTAAAAAACGCTTTGATTGCATTTCTAACTCCTCTTCCTTCAATACTCTTCTACACTTCCTTCCTCAACAACCACCCCCTTCTCTCCCCAATTTCCTCATGGTGCAACCACCACCCTCTCCTCCTAGCCAACGCCCTCTTCTTCTTCAACATCGATGTACTTTTCTGGCTCATCAGCCTCATACAATCCAGCAATTGGGTAATGAATCAACCCCTCTTTCAATTCACCCTTCGATCCTAATTCCTAAATTCCCAATTCACTCAATTGCTCATCTGTTTCTGATAATTTTACATTTCTATGGTTTTGTAGATGATTGATGTGTACTGGACTGTGATTCCGGTGATGCTATTGCATTACTTTCAGAGTCACCCTGCTTCGCAATTTGACTTATGGAGGTCGAGAGTTGCGGTGGCGCTGACGTGGGTTTGGGCCGTGAGGTTGACTCATAACTATTTCCGGCGAGAAAAGTGGCAATGGGGTGCTAGAGAAGATTGGAGGTTCACTGATATGGCTCGACAGTATGGGAAAAACTGGTGGTGGATTTCTTTCTTTGCTGTTTACCTCATTCAACAGGTATAAACGATTAATTTTGACTTTTGTTGATAGTTGACTCACAGATCTCGATCCATGATGAACACCAACGAAATTCAAAATGGATTCTTTACATCATTTTTTATAAATTTATGTTTTTTTACAGCAAAATATATAATCCTAGTGCATTACTCTTTTTTGTTAGATAAATAAAAAGTTTAAAAAACACTCATTTTATATTAATTTTTAGAGATTTGTTTTATACAATTTTTTAAATTATAACTTTGTACATTATCACATACTTATAATCAAATAATTACTTTTTTATGATTGATTTGAATTAATTTAATATATACCATGATACTACAAGTAAAAAAAATATTATATTGATAATTAGAACTATACAATAATATTAAGGAACATGTATAAATTAAAATAATATTGGATTGAAGCAAAATGGCATAGGAAATGATGTAAAAATAGGATTTAGTTTTGGGTTTAAGATGTCGTAAATATGAATTTCGATATCATATATTAAAATAGATTAAAATTGTACATTAGCATCACTATAAATAAAATATAGAAAAATACAAATTAACCACAAAGTCCAATGATAGTAGATAGTATGGCATAAAGCTTTTATAATTAACATCATAACATTCTTTCAAAATCAAAATCTTATGTACTTTTTAACAAACACTTTCATTATTTATAATTAGTAAATATTTAATAAAATGTCAACACGAATATAGTAATTTAGTAATTTATAAGTTAATTATTGCATGTATAATAATTTAATAACAATAAATATTTCATGATGAAATTTTATTTATGCATCTTATCACTTGCATCAGGTTAAAGTAGGTTCACTCTTATTTATATTTCCATTGATTTTCATGTCTATTTTTAAAGTACGTTAATAATTTTTTATCATTGTATTCTATTAATTTGTTTTACAATATGGAAGTAAATTAAATAAATATTAGTAAGATATAAACTAAATATTTTTAATGTAAACACATTTTATATAACATTAAGTTAATATATCAAACAAATCAATAATTAAATATATTTAAATGACAAGTTATAATTTATTCTTTGTCGAACATGTTATCCCAAAATACACAATTTGCATTTCAAATGGTTCTTCTCAATTTGAAAGGGCAAAAGTGATGCCTTTGCAAACCAAGTTCTTTAATATATGATTTATTGAAATGATCATTACTTCCTTATAATTTGATTCTTTAATATATGTTACCTATTCGATTTTCTATAAATTTATAATCATGCTACTTTTTAGTTTTAAATGCACACATTCATATTGATAGTTCAACGCGATAGTTATTCACAAACAAGTAATTTTATCAATTAATTAACCTTCTACTACATTACATAGGTATTCCTTATCGGCGTATGTCTACCCCTATACATCATCCACACCGTAAACAAGCCATGTAACATATGGGACATAGTCGCCATATTCGTATGCCTAAGTGGCATAATTATCGCCTATTTTTCCGATACACAACTTCACACATTTGTGACAAAAAATGAGAAACTAAAAGAGGAAGGAAAGCCAATGGTGGCAAATCTTGATGAAGGGTTATGGTACTACTCAAGACACCCAAATTACTTTGGTGAGCAATTATGGTGGTGGGGTTTGGGAATTTTTGGGTGGAACTTAGGGTTTACTTGGGCTTTTGTTGGTGCATTGGTTAATAGTTTGTGTTTGGCTTATGTGACCATTCTTGTTGAAAGAAAGATGTTGAAAATGGAGTATAGGGTTGAGGCGTATAAGATGTACCAAAAGAGGACATCTGTGTGGGTCCCTTGGTTCAAATGGTCCTTGAACCAAGTACCCAAAGAAAAGACGGGTTGAACCAGTAAACGTGAAAAAGTGAAGAGACACAAAGTGTCTTTCAATGTGAAATGTGCAATGGTTCGATTGGATTGTATTGTGGTGGATGTGTATTTAATATCTATCTATATTATATATGTGGTTTCCAAATTTGGTTGAGTTAATGTTTAACATATCTTTACATTGGAAAAGAATTTATAGAGTTAATAAACTGAAAAAATATTGATCAAAGTTGAAAAACATAAATAAAATTTTGTAAATGAGTCATGCACACAGATCTTACATGAGATTGTTTTCACTTTTTAAGATTGTGATTGTAAGATTGGATCAAGATCGAAAGATCGTATCACAATGTCAAACTTTAAATTTTGGAGGATCAGTCCAAATTCCCAACATTAAGGAATAAGGAATAAGTGCTTGCCCTACAAGATGATATTGTCTCATAATCAAAATAATCCATTCACAAACATCAAAATTAAATCATGAGTAATAACTTTAAAACGAAAACTACAAATCTAAACCTAAGATTAGAAATGATACATCATTTGATTTCCTAATCTAAAGTAAAATTAGTCTAAATATTTAATTAAGATGATACAGAGCCTGAATGGAAATGATAAAATCCAAATATCACTTATATTAATTTAATTATTAAGATATAAACCAATTTAAAATATTTCTTAGATTAAATAAAACATCTAGAAAATAATAAAAAACTAAAATATCATTTTGTTGATGTTTTTATTAATATTTTAATATATCAGTATTATTAACGATCGTAAGATCATATTCATGATCTTGCGATCCTACATCGATCTTACCTTTAATTCGTTCATGTCAAGATCAAGATCTTTTTGGGATGGTAAGATCGTGCGATCCTACAATTACAATAGAAAATTTAACAACCTTTAATAATAGGTGTGAACCATATGAATCTCAAAATTAATATGCAATACATTTTACATACTCTACTTTTTATTTATGATGTCTGTATTTTATGATAGTTTGGAGTGCCTGTGGATGAAAAATAAAAATAAGTTTTGGAGTTCATAGCCTAGACGAGCATTTCTTTTTTAACTTTTTTTTGAACGGAAACAAAATATATTATAAATAAACAGCTAGCATGGAGCTAGCAAGCATACAAAATATTCAGAAAAGAAAAAGAGGGAATAAAAAGTAAAAGAGAAAAACAGTCGCAAACAATGCTAACATACAAACAACCCCAGCCAACCCTCAGATTCGGAGTTGTGGATATTGAGCATTTTGGTTGGTTTATTTTCATACCCAACCTGATTACACGACTTGTGAAACACCTGGAGGACCAATGGATCCCATTAAATTCGACCATGGCATTCTAAGATTGGGTCATTACATCACTCGATCCATCTAAACAGACTGCTTTTTTTCTTTCGTGCATTTATCCATAGGAAGGATAAGATTTGGATTTCCATTACTAATGTAGTATGGGATTTGGGATCATTGGAGTGGATCTTAAGATTTCTGAAACGCCATAGAACCCACATGTAAGTAAGGACTATAGCCTCTTGCACTTCAACAAATGATTTTAAATACAATGAGGTAATCTTGTGGTTACAAAAATCTTCAAGGGATGGAGGGTTTGACGGCAGAACTTTCGGTCAACTGCATAATTGGGACAAAACATGACATGCTATTCGACACTCAAAGAATAAGTGTTTTTCTTCTTCCGGGGCCTCAATGCAAAGTTTGCAATTTGAATCAGAGCCTAACCCATACTTGACCAGATTTACGAGTGTGGGAAGCCTGTCGTGACAGATTCTCCATGCCAAGATATTCAATTTCCCCGGTACTCAATGCAAAGTATGTTCCATTCCCAAGATGAGGGCGACTTGGGCAAAGTTTTTTTATCGATGTAATGGCGGTATGAGGCTACTGAGAACTTTTTAGAAGGATCAATAGTCCATTACCATTCACCAGATCCATGTTGATCAATTTAAAAAAAGTTACGGAATTGGAGATCATCCTTAGCTAGCATTTTTGGGAGGTTTGCAATATTACCCCAACAGTTTCCACGTCTAACTGCTCTTGCAGCATTTGTAAATCCCCTATCTGAACCATATATGGATATAATTACTTCCAGCCATGTACAATTGTTCGATGTTCTAAATCCACCACCATTTTGCTAGTAGAGCTTGATTTTGAGCTTTTAGGTTGTCTATACCGAGTCCTCCATGTTCAACGTCCGAAAGCACTTTGTCCCAAGCAATCCATGCCATTTTTCTTTTTTCTAAGTGACCACCCCAAAAGAACCGCATTCTAATTTTCTCTAGGTTTTTTATGACACATGCAGGAGCTTTGTATAGTGAGAAGAGGAATGTCCCAAGACAGATTTGCATAGGATGAAACACCCGCCAAATGATAGATTCGTTGCTTTCCATTTTGATAGTTTGGAGCGGAACTTGTCAATTATCAGATTCTAATGTACAGCCCTGGACATAGAAGCACCCACCGGCAGCCCTAGGTAATTGAATGGAATTTGTCCGATCGAACAACAACAATTTCTAACAAGTTCTATTTCTGTGTTTTGGGCAGAAATTCTAAAGAATTTGCTTTTAGACATGTTTACCATTAAACCTGAAGAGAGTTCAAAGCATCTAAGAATTCTTATCAAGTTTCTGGCATTGCCAATTGACCAAGGACCAAGGAAAATCACATTGTCGGCATACTGTAGATGTGATACAGTTGGACCATTATTTGGGAGTCTAATGCCTGAAAAGATATTTTTTTTGAGACCTTTCTTCCATGGCTATGTTTAAACCTTCGGCAGTGATGATGAATAGAAACGGGGAGAGGGGATCTCCCTGTTTGAGTCGTTTCTCCATGGAGAATTCAACTATTGGGGAATTGTTAATTAACACTGATGCTTTGGCCGAATACAAACAACCTTTAATCCACAAGCACCATTTGTGGCCAAAGGCCATTTGGCTCATAATTGAATCGAGATATCCCCAATTAAGGCTATCAAAGGCCTTCTCGAAGTCCACTTTGAATATAAATGCTTTTTGTTTACTTTTTTTTGAGCCATGAGATTACCTCGTTCACAATAAGAGGGCCATCCAAGATGGATCTGTTTTTGATGAAGGCGGTTTGAACTGGCCTGATGACAGTATTGATTACCAGCTTTAATCTTTCAGCAAGTATCTTGGCTATTGATTTATACAAACAACTAATTAAGCTAATAGGGCGAAAGTCAACGAAGGTGTTTGGATTAGGGGTTTTCGGCACCAGTGTGATGAACGAGGAGGTACAACCAGGGTTAATTATACCAGAGGCTTCAAAGTGTTTGATTGTGTCACACCCCTGAACCAGACGGCGGAAACGTTCGGGGGCTCGTGTGACTAACAATTGAATTATCATCACAATGAATATACATGAAACATAACACATTCACCATCAACATTACATATAGCAACCATCATTATTCACATCAAGTACATTATTATAAATTACGAAAATTCAAAGTATTAATTGTACGATGAGTGATGTTACACAAAATAAATCTATACATACTTGAAAATCTTCCTGCTTAACGATTACTTGAGAATACAAGTTATTTTGAAAACGGTCAACATATATAATATTTGTGAGTTCATAAGTATGTTTGAGTAAAAGTCTTTGTATCTTTCGTAAAAACCCAGAAAATCCGATATTTTCTGTAAAATGTCTGAAAACGATGTGAAAATCAAGTATAAATGCATGTGTGAATTTCATAGTTGTAACATATATATGGATGTAGTTTAGATTTCTTGTATTGTAAGGAAGTGATAATTGTATATGAATACTTCCCCAGAAAATCTGATATTTTCTGATTTATAATAATGTCGAGGTTCTTGTATCGTTAAATAAGTTATTTTGTATTGACACAATCGAAGGGTTAATCTTCAAAATGTTAAATTTGGTATTGAATCTCAATATGAGCCGTTATAACCATAGATTATAATGAGTAGGTTGCCTGTCTTGGCATTTTTCCAAATGCTGGTATTTGCTCAAGGTTTTGTCGCCCTAGACTGGCCTAGTCTAGCTGTAGCGAACAACTAAGGCGTAGGGGGTCACCCCATATAGATCTATACACAAACTCTCGTTCTCCCTCCAGGAGACTCTGATTATAACTACAAGCTACGATTGTACACTCAAGGTGCCAATCGACACGTCTCACTAGATTCGTAACCTTTCGTACTATGTTTAATGTTTACGTGTATGTGGTATGTTATCAAACCCAAATGTACATATATAAGTATACGAAGTTCAATAGTTGTGTAAGGGTCTAGTTACGATCTACTAAGCATGTGAATTTCAGTCCAAGCCCAATTATCATGTAAATGGATCACAAAGGCCCAATAACATGTAAGTGGGTAATTTGGGCCCAATAGGCATGTAAATGGACCACAAAGGCCCAACAAACATGTGACCCATAACTCAGGCCCAAATTAACATGTAAATGGGTCGCAAGGCCCAATAAACAGGTCATGGAAAAATATTGGGCTCAATATACACTTGAATGGGCCCTTAAGGCCCATTGGCCACGTAATGTGAATATTAGGCCTAATAAAACTATTATCGATGTATTTCGTCCGTTCGTTATTGTTTCGTTGTTTATTTTAGCTCGTGGTTTACCAAATTTATTATAAAAGGTCTCCTTTTTCATAAGACAACATTTTTGGTCAAAAGCCTCAAATTTTCAATTAAGGCCCCAAGTTTTGTAAAAATGACACTTTAGTCCATAATTTGTAAAAATTTGTAATTTTGTCCATAATGTCTAGAAATTCACGGTTTTAGTCCAAAAATATATATTTTGATATTTAAGGCCCAGTTTTACAGAAAAGTGCATTTTCAGCCCCTTGTTTGTAAAAAATTACACTTTCGGCCCAATTTTAATAAAATTTACATTTTTGGTCCAATTTGGAAATAAATGTTATTTTCACCCCTAAATTTGGTATATTTACATTTATGACTCAAATTTTGCTCAAATAACTTTTTTAGTCCCAAAACTTTCCCTTTTTTGCAATTTTAGGCCCAAAACCGTGAGGCCCAAATGTTTGGCCTATTAAGCTAAAATTTACATTTTTGCCCATTTGGAAGGCATGTTTATCATAAAAATCCATTTTTATACAAGTAGAACCTGTTTGATCCTTTTAAAAACATATATGCTTTTTACCCTTATCTTTTGCTTTCTTGACAATTTTGACCCTTAACAAGTTTTTGCCTTAAATTTTTATCTTATACATATGCCACTTTTAACTTGATAATATGATGTATAAGGTGTCTTAGTTCATGGATCTTAACTCAATGTTACTTAATAAGTCGTGGTTTTATAAGATCTAACATATTTTTACAAAATAAACTAAGAAATCACACAAGACATGCATATAACACATAGATCTACACATTTTACTTGCATTCCCCCCCAAAAATAATGTAAAAACCGAAAATAAGGGGGGTATGAACTCACCTTTTCTTTGATGTTTCGATTTTTGAAGAAGAGATGAAGAGATTTTTGGTCCTGGCAACACCTTGATGTAGATTTCGAGCTTAAGAAGTTTTCTAGGAGTATGAGCACCAAAAGCTTGTTTAGAAGGAGTGATCTAACATGAGAAAGAAGTTATATAACTTGGATATGTAAAGACTTACCAAGAATGATGATTTTTGGTGGTGAAAACCTTATTGAAGATGCTCAAGATCTCGAAAATTAGAGAGGAAAGGAAGGAGTGTTCTTGTGAATGTTTGAGAGAAATTTGCAAATGGAGTGTGTGTGTGTGTGTGTGTGTGTTTATCTTTGGGCGATGGGAAGAAAAAGAGAGAGAAGGGATGAGTTGCATGGAAGTATGAGAAACCATGCCTTGTTACATGGTGAATAATATGGAGGTGGCACCTCCAAAGTCCCCCCACCCCCTATTTCATCTTTTTTTTTTGTTAAATGGTGTTGGGCTGAGAGTTTCGGCCAAGAAGATAGGAATGTAATAGTTTGAGCCAATTAAACTTTAATTAAGATTTTTGGAACCTAATCATAAAATTTCCACCCCATTGGGCCCTTGGAATCACTTACGGCCCAACATAAGATAAAGGGATGGGTTTTAGGTCCATTAGGGTTTATTGGAGTGGTTATGGCTAAATAAGGCCCATTAGGGTTAGAATTAATCATTCTAGGCCCAAATGGTCCAAAATGTTATAGATTTATGGAAGTGGGTCCAATTAGAGCCCATTTAAGGGTCCTAAGCCCAAAATAGTTGAATTGAATACTTATTGGTCCATTAGGCCCAATAAGGAAATCCTAGCCCAAAATAGACTTAAATAGGGATTCCTAGGGTTTTCAGGTTCTTTGCTGAACATGAAAGGTGAATTTAAATGAGCACTGAGTGATATTTACTTTGAGTGTATGTTTTACAATGGTTGAATGGTTACACATGAATAGAATTTCCTAGCTAAAATGCTAGTTGTGACAGATTACCTGGTAGAAGTCATCACCAACAGTGTCCCAATGCTTCTTTATAAGTAAGAATGACATCCCATCGGGGCCCGGGGCCTTCTCTGAATGTCACACCCCCGAACCAGACGGTGGAAACGTCCGAGGGCTCTTGTGACTTAAATTGAATACCATCACAATGAATATACATGAATCATAACATAAACCATCACCATGCATTGAAATAATACAACTGATATTGTTTACATCCAGTACATTGTTTCAAACATTACAATTTCATAACATAAACTGTCTGATAGATATCATAAGCATAATATCCAGACATTACTTGGTACTTATTCTTCGTTTTACCTGTTACCTGAGAATACAAGTTAATTTTGAAAAACGTCAACATATGAAATGTTGGTGAGTTCATAAGCAATGTTGTGATAAAATGATTTGGTGTAGTTTGTAGAACCCAGAAAATCCGATATTTTCTGAAAAGATCAATGTTCTAAAAAAGTGTGAAGATCTATAAATATATGCTTGTTGATTTTCAAAACATGTATAATTGTTGAACTTCTGTAATGATCGCGCAAGTGAAAATGTTGAACTTCCCAGGAAAAACCGTTGTTTTCCCATTACATAAAACACAGTGAATTCTCAATTTGTTATACCGTCACGACGAATGATTTTTGATTACTCGGGTGGCTTTGGATTAATTAAGGTTTGTGAGTCATTATAATCATGCATTTGAAAATGACTAGTTTATAACTACAGGTTTCGAACGATCCTTAAAGGCGTCGCTCGTTACTACTCACTTAATCCAACAACCATGATTACTTTTGATTAACGTCCTGAATCTGTTTACCTTGATTACTCGTAAGCCTAACAAATGAGGAAAAAGGGAGTACGAAGTCCCGTTATATTCCGTGAGTTATTTAGGCTGTCGGGAATGCGAAAGGCACGTTGGCCCAACTCGCATTTGATTTCTTGACCTCACTAGCAATACTAATGGGCCACTAGGGCCCAATAACACATTAGAGCCATTGAAAGTCCTTTTACATGAAATCGGGTCATAGGAGGCCCAATAGCACGTAAGCATATTCCCTTTGGGCCCAAAGATCATGTTAATGGGCTAGCAAGGCCCAACAAGCATGATTTGAAACTTCCAAGCCCAATGTTTGTAAGTTTGCTCATCGTAGTTATCGCGTATTATTTAGATGGTTTGGTTTAACGCTTGTTGTTTTGTATTGATTCGAGACCGAATCACTTCGTTTGTAACGATATTTGTTGTTGAGAGTGTATTTGTTTTCCGTTTCGTCAGTAGTCGTGGATCTTGTATTTTGTATCAGTGAATTAATTTGTTTAAAAGTGGAATTTGACCTTTTCACTACCCTTCTTTTATAAAAATAACACTTTTGGTCCTTTTATATAAAAGAATTTCATTTTTAGTCCTTAAAACCTTTTCTTGATACTTTTGTATTATTTATTTGATGAAAACACAATTTTAACCCAAAATTTATTTTGTTGACAGCTTCATCCCTTCCAGAATAGTGTTTCTCGGTTAGAGCCCCTTTTTTCACAACTTTTACAGTTTTGGCCCAAAATCTAAAAACTTTACATTTTTGGTCCTTTTTGATAGTGAAAAGCATTTTTGACTCATAAAATGATTTTGTCATGCTAATTACCCCCTGTTTTATAGAAAGTTTCATTTCAGCCCCTAAAATTTATCATTTTTCGCATTTTGAGGCTTATTGGGCCGAAAAGCCCAAAATTAGCCCATTAAGCTAAAAATTTACATTTTAAGTCCCTTGAAAATTCTAATGTTCAGAAAAATGATTATAGAAACTGTTTTGACCCTTTTGACCTTCAAGAAACCGTGACTTGTCGATTTGTATCCCAAGTTTTGTATTTTTGACAATTTAAGCCCAAAAATGGGTTTTGTGTTAGAATATGTTCATCATGACCTTATAAGCTATTATTCTTGACTTGTTTAGTGTAAAATAGCTTAGATTATGTTTTTTTCCTTTCTCATGTCATAGATCTCGGGTTTACACCCCTTTTTGGTAACATATTCATCACAAAACACATGAAATCACACACATACATGCATCAAATCACACATAGCATACACATACACATAGATCTACATATTTTCTTGTATTCTCCCCCATAAAACTCATAAAAACCGAAAAGAAAGGGGTATGAAGCTCACCTTGAGTTGTGGTTTCGGTTTTATAGAAGATTTGGAGAAGTTTGGTGCTATTTTCGGCCCTAGCAAGTTCCTTGGATGGATCTCGAACTTAGTGGGTTCTAAGATGCAAGATCATGAATTTGAATGGATTAAGAGGTGATTTTTGATGAAAAGAAGTGAGTTAGATCATAGATTTAAGCACCAACTTATCTTGAATGATGATTTTTGTGGAAGAAACTCCTTGAAAAGCTCTAAATCTCGAAATTTTGAAGAATGAGTGCAAGTGTTCTTGAGAGAATTTGGAAAGAGTTGGAATGAATTTTGTGAGTGTGTGTGGGTGTCTCCTCTCGGCCGAGAATCAAGAAGAAGAAGAGAAAGAGTTTAGGTTACTATCTTAGATGCATGTTGGTCCATGCATGGAAGTATGTGGTGTATTAATGAGGTGGCAACCTTAAAAGTCAACTCTTCCTCTCCATTTAGTGTAGTTGGTCCGAGAGAAGGTGAAAGGAAGAAAGAAAATTGGGCCTTGTGTGCTTAAGCCCACATTATGGTTCAATTAGATAGCTTTTGGCCCAAAGTAAATCAAGAAATGATTTTTATGGCCTATTAGGGCTAATTAGGTTAATTATGGCCCAATAAGGTTCATTTAGGTTTTTATTTCATTCTAGGCCCAATATGGCCCAAAATATTTAAAATATATGGAAGTGGGTCCAATTAGAGCCCATTTAAGAGTTCTAAGCCCAAGATAGTCAAATTGGAAGCTTATTGGCCCATTGGGCCCAATAAGGAAATCCTAGTCCAGAATGGACTTAAACCGGGATTTCTAGGGTTTCCAATTCTTTGTTGACTATTTGCAGTGCTTGTATGAAGTGTTTGATTGAAATTCTGTTGTTATTGAATAAGCATCCTACATGCTTTCACATTGTTGGTTCACATTTGTTATCATTATTCAATGTTTACAAGGCATCAAAATTCCTAGTTGTGACACTGAACCACAGTAAAAAATTGCATTTTTCACTTCATCGTAGGAGATAGGAGCTTCAAGGTTTTCGCTTTCAAAGATTGACAATCTACGAAATTTGTTACTGAGGAAAACCGGTCTTGTTTTATTCTGCTCTGTGAACTTAGAAGAAAAGAATTTCACTGCTTCGTGTTTTATTTTTCTGGGTCCGTCACCCATAGGCCATTGATTTTTATCCCATTTATACGTTGAGATCTCATATTCTTGTTGATTGATCCGTGAAAGAATCCCATGTTTTCTTCACCCTCAAGATCCCATTTTGACCTTGATTTTTATTTGAGATCAAGCAGGCGAGAAGATTTAATAATCATAATTTTTTGTTGTGCATCTCTCCTGACCGCCAATGTGGCTTCATTGATTAACTCTGATTCAGCAATGATGTCAATTTCATCAATCTTCTTTGAGAGTTCTTGGATCTCAACTCTATTTGAGGCATTGATGTATTTTTTTTCTCTAAGTTTTGATTACTTCCTTCAAATGTTTAAGCTTGTTTGCTACTAAGGATAGTGGGAAAAGGGATAACCTAGAGTCATTTGGGTTTATGCACCAGCCGTCTATGATTATATTGCAGAAGCTCGGGTCAAGAAGCCAAGAGTTAAAGAATCTGAATGGGTATGGACAACTATGAGAAGAAAACTACCAAATTTGGAATCCATATATGCACAGACGGCCATTTTGTGATAGTTTGTATATGCTTAAATGACTAATTTTGGAGTCCACAACATGAGTGGGATTCTAGGCATGTAGGATGAGAGTGGACACTAGGCCAAAAACGAATCACAAGTTACCAACAAACCATTTGTTATTAATTAAATCAATATCGTAAAAATATCGAACTGTTTATTTTTGTTCATAAAATATCATTAAAATAATAATGTTTTTTTTTTGTTTTGTTTTTTTTTTGTAACACATTGTTTCATTTACGTAACTTATGATAATACATTTTAAAGACAATGATGTTTTATAGAAAAAAAATTGTTACCAAATTATAACATTGATGTTTAAATATTTTGAATTTCTTTGGCTTTTTGACTGTTTGAAGATTTTGTCTTTTAAATAATTTTTGTTTTAAATCTATTTTTAGAAAGATAAACAACAAATTAAAAAATTAAAAAGCCACTGGGAATCTGGACACCAATACAAAGAATAGATAACTATGAGAAGAAAACAACACCAATCCAACACATGAATGCTCAAAGAACATATAAGGGGAAGAACTCTGAGCAAAAAACAATAAAGGTCTTCAATTCCAATCAAACACATGTTTTAAAATCCAGTTTTTAGTTGATCTAGTGAGTGTGAAGTGAATGGGGTGAACGAGTCATGAGTCAACCCGATTTTCAAAATTTTCTTTCATTTTATATATTCCTCACATCAAATAATGAACAACCATTTTAACCATTAAGTATTAAACTATTGATTATAGAAACTCAAAACAAACATTTAAATAGCTATTAAATATTGATTCAAAACACACGATTAACCAATTAACCTGTATGTATTAAATAAAAGGTAATACCATTCAATTCACTCTTTATTTTTACATATATTAAAGCACTAGTTTATAACTCGTGGAACCACTGTTATAAAACTAGTTAGATTTTCATAGTAAAAAAATCAAAATTATTAATGAATTATTTTAATTAAATTGTTAATTAAAAGATATTTTTTAGTTATATAAAATTATAATCGTTTATTTAAATAAATACGAGACTTTATAACTTTTATTAATGTTGTTTTAATGTTTATTTTAATGTTATTAATTTAATGTAATTAAAATAAAAATTTTAAAATTTGAAATGGAAAATCTTGACAAATAACATGACATTAATTAGGGGACCTAATACAATGACACATGACAAAAAAATAATAAACTTATTCTTTTATTAGAATAGCGACTAGACACCAAACCAATGAGGTGCCATTAATAAAAGTTGCAATAATATAATTTACACTAAAAACAACATGGATTTTAATAAACTATAAGAACAACACCAATATAAAAATAGTAAATTAGCATCCATACATTAGAAAAATAGTCAAACTTTCTCCATCTCAAAATTATGGTCGATTTTTACTTTTTGATTTGTACTAAAATAATAGTTCACTTCTAAAAATAAATAATATTTTTATCAAAATATTTCATCATTAATAGTTAACCAACTAATCATTTAATGAAATATTAAATACAAAGTAATCACAAAAGTTTCATGTTATTGTATAAAGTTAGTGATAATTAATGTTTTCTTAATCTGTGTATTTTTTTTGTTTGTGGACAATAATTTTGAGACGGAAGGAATATAATGTAAGTATCATAAATGAAAACTGTGTGGGCTTCATGGTGTGATTGAGACAAAATGGAACATGTGAAAAAGACTCAAATCAACCAGAAGCAAAATCATCATAATTCCGAAAAGATTTTTTTTCCTTTTTTAATTAGCCATAGCGTCACACCAACTAATAAAGAGAAAACGCAGGGACACGTGTTTATAACCGAACTAGGTTATAGCCCGTGGAAACCACGGTTTGGCAAAATAATTGAATTTTTATAGTAAAAACTTATAATTATTAATGAATTATTTTAAATAGAGTATTAATTAAGAGATTTATGTTTTTATTTATGTAAAATTATAATTGTTGATTCAAATAAATATGTAAAATTATTTTTCAATATATATTAGTCATTTATTAGCTTTTAATTAATAAAAAATTGATTTTGTATAATGAAATGTTAAATAAATTATAAAAATAAAACAAGCACGAGTGGAATAAATTATAATTGATATATGGCAAAGAAGAAAATTAAGTATTTGAAATAAAAAAAATATGAAAAAAAATACAAAATTACAACTAAAAATTAACAATAAAGTTTTATTAAAAATAATAAAAAAAAAAAAGACGTTATAAGAAATAATATTCTAGAAACTACTTACAAATTTATAAAAACTTCTTTATACACAACATTAGAAGTTTTTTGTAGGTCTACCATCCTTATCTAAAATTAACAATTTTAATCTTTCTCTACTTTTAACTCTAGATAAAGCAACATATAATTGGCCATGTGTAAAAACCGGATCTTTGAGAAACAAACCAACCTTAGATAAAGACTGTCCTTGACTCTTGTTGATTGTCATTGCAAAACAAACGGCTAATGGAAACTGTCTTTTTTGGAATTTGAATGAGATTTTTTTTTTCAGATGGTGTTAAGTACATTCTTGGAATAAAGGTCCGATTCCCAATATTACTTCCAGATATGATAACTGCTTCAATAACACGTTTGCCCAAAGAGATCACCTGTAGTCTAGTGCCATTACATAAGCCATTTTTTTGATCAATGTTTCTTAGCAATATAAGTCATGTAAGAATTGTCATACTATTTGTGATGATTTTTTTTGCATACCTATATGTGTGGGTTGAACAACATATTGACTGATATTATGATTCATATAATTATTGTAATAAAAAAGAATATTATATGTATAATAACAAAAGAGTTATGCATACCATTTGATATATTGGATAGTGGAGTCCTACAATTGATATTTGCAGAGATTGCATGGGATTACAAAATGCAGAGTATTGTCTGTTATTTGATAACGATGTTCGACCATTATGCTGACTGCTAAAAAAAGCTGGAAAAAAAATTATAACTTATGATTTATATAATTATTGTAATGGATAATAATATTGAATGTACAATTACAAAAGAGTTATGCATACCATTTGATATATTTGATAGTGGAGTCCTACAATTTATATTTTCCGGAGATTGCATTGGATTACAAAATGCAGAGTATTGTCTGTGATTTGATAACGGTGTTCGACCATTATGTTGATTGATAAAAAAAAGCTGAAAAAAAAATTATAACTTATGATTCATATAATTATTGTAATGGAAAAGAATATTGTATGTATAATAACAAAAAAAGTTATATATACCATTTGATATATTGGATAGTGAAGTCCTACAATTTATATTTGCAGGAGATTGAAAGTTTGAAGAATTATATCGAGGAAAGTTTTCAGAGTTAATGTGTTCCTTGTGAGAAGAAACAGATGTGACTTTATTTGAAGAGTTTATATCTTGACGATGAGTGATGATATTGGCTACAAATAAGTATAAATGTAGTTAATATTGTAAAAATATATAACGGCAAAGAAATTTAAAACTTGGTTGAAATATTTAACAAAAAGTATATGAAATAATTACTGTTCTCAAAAGTGTGAAAAAATTGTGCAGTAAATGAACTATTTTATGAATCTGTATAACATAATTATTTAATATGATGAATTACAATAAGTACATGCAAATACATATATCAATATCATAGTGCACATGATTAAAAAATATATATTTTTTCAAATACCTATATTTAAAAAATAGTATTTATAAAATCTGATGAATACAATAAATATAAGTATACAATTTTTTAATTTTAATATATTGTTTTTGTTGGTAAAAAATCAGATTTTATTGTCTGATTGAAATACATAAAAGTGATGTTTCTATTAAGTAAAAAAATTAAAGTAATAGAAATCCCATTATAAGACCCACGACTCCTATGTCCCACCCCCTGTACCTGTTCAGTAACATAAATCGCATATTATTGAAACAAATTAGAAGCCCTAGTTATCAACTTACACAAAATTCCCAATTCCGGCACCAGAAGCCACATTTGCTGCATCTACATTTCTCAGATACAGATTTATGTCTAGTTCGAAAATAGGTAAAGAGTTATCGTTTACACACTACCTACAACTATTTAATTGCTTCTACACATAACCAAGTAAGCACAAAGAAATGAAGCTACACCTAAAGAGGGGAGAAAGTTTTACGGAATAGTGAATGAAATGCAGGAGAAGCGAAACACACGTCGTATGGTGTTATTAAGTAGGTTCTGATGACGGGCTAACGACGTCGTATGGATGTGAACGGAGGTGAGGAGTTGGGACTTGGGAGACGACCAAAAATCAAGAACTTTGAAACGACGAATGGAGACAGCAAGATCAGTGATCGTGGAAGGCTGGTTGTGAAATAAAGCACGAGGTAGTTTCAAAACTTTTAGCAAGTATAAGTTTAATTTTTGAATTTCGAAATTGCTAAAAATTAGGGTATTTTAGTACAAATTCATATAAGGAAAGGAGTTAACCAAATCAAGGTGTAAAGTTTAAGCTTTTATACTAAAATAAAATGAAACTTTACAGTTCCATAAGATTAGAAATGACGTGTATGCCGATTCATTATTAGTCCTCAAAGAATTAGAACTGGTACAGGTTAAATGCAGATTGTTATTCGTACGAATAACCATGAGAGATATTGATAATATACTTGTGAAATTTATAGAAACAACCATTCTTTGGATACCGATTTAACTTTGATTTTGTGACGAAAATGACCCTGGTTTACTTTAAAAGTGAGATTTGTGTTCTTATGACTCAAAAAGTATTCATAAAATGGGAATTTCAATAAAATATGCTTGAAAACAACTATTCTTTGGATTCCAGTTTAACTTTTATTTATTGACAAAATGCCCATCATTCACTTTTGGAAGTGAGATTTGTATCTTTTATGCCTCACAACTCCATTTTTTTAACAAAAATTAAGTTCCATAATATTATCCTGTGAAGAATATGTGGATTTTAAATTTTGTTCCCAAAATGCCCCTTGCTAAAACTCACACCCACTTCCAAAAATGCTACATGGACTGTCATTAAGTTAAATATATTAATTTCAGGTTATTTCCCATTACGAGAAAATGACAAAAAAAAAGAGATTTATTTTTGACCAGTGTTATTCTATTCTAATATCAATAATTAAATGTATAAAATAATTAAGATAAATATTAATAGTTGTTAGGCAAAATTTTAAAATACTCTTCTGACTAAAAAGAAAATAAACCAAAGCGTGATACACATAAACATACCAATATACTTTCATTTATTTGACTATTTTAGCATCAAAATTCATTTCTTTCTATTACAACATTGCACTTTGGAAAACATATCCATTTCTAGCATTATAACTTTTTTTTTCTTATTAGGATATTATACCTTGAAAAATCTATCCAATTATGAACTCATGGCAGGTTGATCACAACAGTAGACATCAAAAATGATATTTTTAGTTCAAAGGCTACAAGTAGATTGCCAATGCACAAAATCTCAGACTAGGATGGATTGACAAATTGAAGTCTAATATGTTATCAGAGGATGTATTATACATCCTCCATAGTCCACTTTTGTATAGTTCATCTCTTACTTGATAATACAATCAATTATTATCTATAATTAAGCCACTGTTTGCTTTCCTCTTTAATTATTTTGTTACATTCTCCTAGCCAAAAAGTATATTGTAAAATTGCGTGTAGTGTATTTTATTTTAAAGCAATGGGATGTGAAGTTGTGATTGACAATCGAAAAATAGAGTGCAAAAAAACAAAACATAATGCATGAAAGAGAACCGATTTCTAGATGTACAGAAAATAATACAGGACTAATACATATACTAATAAACTGATGATAGAAACAGATGGAAGAAGATAGAAACAGATGATAGAAACAGATGGAAGAAGAAACATGAATGAAGAAATATAGATAAAAAAACATACCTGAGGTTTTGAAGTTGAAGCCAAAGCCGAGAGTTCAAAGAGGAAGAAGGAGAAGGCCGAAGATAACGACGAACCGTGTTTTTCAATTCGTATTGCAGGTATATATTTGTATATTAAGTATAAGAAAATCGTCCCAAATCTAGATAATATTAAGAGATAATATCATTATCACTTTAATTACAGAATTGATTGCTGGAATATGTATATACGAATGTAAATTTCCTTATTAAATGTCGGATTATTAGCTGGACAGCTTTTACGTAATTGTAATACCATATTTAAATTTAAATTTTGAATTGTAAAACAAATGGAGCAAGACCTCTGTTAAGCCGACAGTTGTCATCATTTAAATACAGTGACACGTGGCGATTTGATGACACGTGGCTAATGGAGGAGGAAGATTTACTCTTTTATTAAGAAGGGTAGAGGGTAGATTCACCATCTCTCAGTTTTGCTCCAATATCATATCATCATCTAATAGGAGAAAAAACTACATTTCCCTTTGATTTAAACACCCTTCAAAGAAAATCGTTTCTCTTTACAGGAGCCCATTTAAACACTTGAAAACGAATGTTGTGTTGCTGCCTTCAAATTTGACAATTGCTTTCTACATTTTGCAATTTGACAAAAATTTATTTCGTTTTAATTATTGAAGTGTTACATAAATAGGTCTTATAACTTCTATATCTATTTTGCATAATTATGTAGTACTTTGTTATGTTATAATCGAGTCCCAATCTAATGTGTGTTTTAATATACACCAAACAAACAACAATACAAGATCGTCTGTTATATTTTATCTTTGTCATATGCTGTCATGTCATGTATACATGACCACCCCATATATATGTATGCACATAGACTAGTTGTCCTAAATAGTCTAAAGAAAAAAAACAATCTTTTTTAGGAAATGACATGAAAGCCCATTTTTACCGAATTATGAGTTAGGTACAAATGACCGTATAGAATAACATACAAAATATATTATAGTACGATAAATAAATTATCGCTCTTTAATGGAACTGAAAAGTTCCTCAAACGACTTTTTAGGAGCTTCAGTTCGAGCAACTATCTCCACGACTTTGTAAGAAGATTGCGGTTGAAGCAATGCCTCAACCGCAACTTCAGCTACCTGGTCTCTAGATATCGATCCTTCAGATAGCGTATCCTACACAGACTTTCACTTGTTAGGTCAAAATACTCAAATTTAGCATGCACATTTGACATAAATTCAATTAAAGGTTTCATAGAAAATTAAAATAACTAGTATGCGGTTACATTGTCATGTATTATTTTTACTACATTACTTCTTTTTTAATTAAAATTTAGTAGCATGTTTGATGAAAACCAAATAAATAAATAAAAATAAGACTAGAAACTAAAAAATCCGACTGTTTGTTTTTCCTAAAGTCAAAAACCGTACGTTTGATTCACATGTTCAACCCTATTTTCTAGGGCTATCTTTTATGATGAGGATGGGGACAGTTTTGTCTTTCGCATAGACGAGAGATCAAGAACAAGTCTCTCTCCCATTTTTTGGCAGGATAAAAAAAATACAATTTTTGTCTTAATGACATCAGTCTCTGCTCTCCGGTCGAGGACATGTCATTAAGACAAAAATTGTATTTTTTTTTTATCCTGCCAAAAAATGGGAGAGAGACTTGTTCTTGATCTCTCGTCTATGCGAAAGACAAAAATGTCCCCCTCATCCTCTTCATTTAAAAATAGCCTTAGAAATCTTTTCGAATCGAGTCGTTTATAAATAACCGAATTTTCAAGAAAGAGATAGGATGTGCAAAAGACGTAAATAACCTCTGGTTCCATGACAACGTTGCCATTTGGCGGGTCATTTTTTAAGCCTCCTGGTCTTATGATCGTGTAATTGATACCGGATTTTCGTATGTATTGCTCAGCTTGAAGTTTGGCTACCAAAACAAGCCCAAATGCATTTAGGAATACATAAGCTGGATTAAGCAATTGACCCATTGCCGCACCGTTGACCAATATTGAACTCACAAGCACAAATTTAGTCACACCGAGCTTCCGACATGCTTCAACTAGGTTCACTGTCCCATAATAATCAACCTGAAAAACCATCATAGCAATGTACTTTGATTGTATAAATAAATAATTAATTCAACCAAGAAATTTACAATATAATAATTATCTGATTAAAATATTTAATAATTATTAACTAGAGACAAATAGGAATTACCAATTCAATTTCCAACAAACTTTAACTAAAGCTAAAAGTCTTCAGATTACTAAACCCTAGCATTTAAAATTTTAGATTCAACTAACTTTAACTAATTACAAATCCAACTCAACCAACAAACCTAACAATTAAATATTGATAGAATGAAATGCAACAGAAAGAAGCTAAATAAACCCTAATAGATTGGGAACACCATTGACAAAGAACTGACCTTCCATGGAGCCAATAAGTCCCATGAATATTGAAAGCCAGTAGCACATACGACAGCATCTGAATCATCTCCAATGGCTTCCGCTAACTTCTCTGAACCTTCTGTGACATCTGCTTTCACCTGAACTTAGAAAAATCATGTTCAATTTCGCTCATTTGGGATATTGATGTTTATTAAACACTTACGATTTGAAGATCTTGATTGAGATTTGGAAAGATTGTTTTAGCCTTCTCGGCATCACGCACACCAGCCTTCACGGCAAAACCCTTTGCCAGTAATTGCTCGACGATTCTCTTCCCAGTTTTTCCGGTGGCTCCCGATACGAATATCTTCTTCTTTCCGCTCTTACCCACTTCTATTTCCGCTGTAATTTCACTTCTTTCCATCTGAAAACATCAATCGCATACATTAATTAGCAGAATTTTACGATATTCAAAGAGTTTCTACTTCTGGATCAGTAAGAATGTGAAATTGGAATGTTTTGATGGCAGGAGATTGGGGAAGTGATGAAATGTACTAACCTTGGTTGATTTGATGTGAAATTGGTGGGGTTTGAAAGGGGAAATGATGGAATTAGAGAAGGGTTTGGTAGTGGTGATTGTGAAAGCGTGAAAGAAAGAGGTTCTTAGGAGGAACATTGGGGATGAATTGGCCATTGATTTCGTGTTCAAGTTTTATTTGGCGAATGGCGGTTTCCGATTGATGTCCGCCACATGAGTTGGTTGCGGCTTCTCAATTCTCATAAGCTTTTTTTTTTTACGTTAAAACGTGGGTTAATGGCCGCCAATAAATCCAATAAAAAATAAATAAAAATAAAAAGATTTTTTTTTATTTGAGAAATATGGTTGTTTAGTGTTTTTTTTAAATGGTTTAGGGTGCGTTTAGCTGCAAAAAAATGAGCCGTTTTTCGGAAAAAAATTTCAAAAAAAATGAGAATTTTGAAAACGCGTTTAGTTCGTCTATTTTTCTAAATTTTTCACGGAAAATGAAAATTTTCCGTTTTCTAAAATTACAAAGAAGTTGGAAATTTTTTGAAAACTGATAATCATTGTTTTCCACATTTTTCTAATTCCAATTTTTTTTTAAAATATAAACATATACCCACTCCCACCCCATCCACCTCTACCTACCACCACCTTAACACCCCCACCCACACACCCACCCGTACGCATACACACACCAACCCACAAACACACACACATACATACCCACCCACCCCACCCCTCCCCCCACACACACACCCGCACACACACACACACCAACCCACAAACACACACACACACATACATACCCACACCCACACCCACACTCACCCACAAACACACACACACATACATACCCATACACACACTCACCTACAAACACACACACACATACATACCCACACATACACCCACCCACCCACAAACACACACACATACATACCCACCAATGCACCCACACACACACAAATACACTCACACACATACCCACCACACCCCCACAAACACACGCACATACACACACACAAACCCACACCTACCCCCACCCCCACCCTCACAGACACACACACCCACACACATATAAACCCACCCCTACCCCCACCCCCACCCTCATAGACACACACACCCACACCCACACAAACCCACACCTACCCTCACAAACACACATACAAACACACACTCGCACCCCCACCCACCCAACACCACCACCACAATCACCGACCTACCATCACCATCACCATCACCACCACCACTAACCCATCACTAGCACCACCACCACCACTACCACCGCCATCACCACCACTGACACAATTGCCGCCGCCACCACCATCGCCTGTCATCACCACCACCACCGACCCGCTATCGTCACCGCATAAGTTTAACTAAATGCGTTTTCTAAATTTTTCAATGTAAAATGAAAACGGTAAACGAAAATAGAAAAGGGAAAACAAAAAATGAAAAATGAAAATTGTTTTTCCGTAACTAAACGCAACCTTAATAACTTATTGATTTAAAAAAAAAACCAATAAATTAAAAAATGTTTGGCTAACTTTAGACTTTTAGTTAAAAAATGGAACTCATCAACCCAATACCAAGAGCAAACCAATCAAAACCCAAAATCAAAATATAAAAACAATAATCTAACGGTTTCAAAAACAGAAGCATGAACATTCGAGCATTTGCCTTTCTTTTTATCGATAATTTAATCATTCTGCTTCTAAGTACCGCAATTAATGTCTATTAGTATGGCTAACAGAAGCTAACATTAAGCTGAAAATTGGAAACATATTTGAACCCTAAGCTTCAAAAAGAAATGTAAAGTGTCGATTTGAACACAAAGCTGAAATAAAAAATGAAAATGTGTGTATTGTATAGAGATGCACCTGTGATTTGATTGTCGAGATAAAATCAAAAGAGATGGAGATGTTGCAGTTGCAGTTTTGCAAACCACCTCACTTCAACAATTCATCTTCCATCCCATAACTTAATTGGCTTAATTGATTGTGCCATTGTCATTCGTCATTTGTTGTGGTGTTAGTTAGTCGCTGAGAGAGAGAAGTAGGGAAAAGCCGTGAAGGAGTTGGGTATATATTAAAAATAAATATTAAATAAAAAGTAGGGTTATTATGGAACCCAAACCGAAACCAAAACCAATTTTGTTGCAGTTGCAACTTTGCAAACGACCTCACTTCAATAATTCATCTTTCATCCCATCACTTAATCGTTTTAATTGATTGTGTCATTGTAACATCCCAAAAATACGTACCAAAAATTTTCTTTAAATCATTACCAAAGCCATATTCATAAAAACATATCATAAGTCATAACATGAATTCAAAGTATCATTTCCATAACATATTTTCATTATCAGAGCAAAACATTCTCAGGCTGTAAAATCTATGGTGTGTGCCATGCGATCACCCCGAGCTCTTCCCTCCGCTACTGGAAGTACCTGAAACCAAAACTGAAAACCGTAAGCACAAAGCTTAGTGATTTCCCCAACCTACCACATACCAAACACAAGATCGCAAACCAAGAGTATTGGGCCACGCCCTCTACCTCGGGCCACGCCCTCTACCTCGGGCCTCGCCCGCTACACAAGGCCCCGCCTGCTCCAGGCCCCGCCTGGCTTCGAGCCTCGCTCGGATACAGATCTGTTTCGCTTAGGCCTTGCTTGTCACTGGGCCTCGCCCGCTAACGTCTACTAACACATAACATATCACAGCACATAAGCTAAACAATACTACTGTATCCTGTTCTAAGGCCTCACCTATCTTGAGCCTCGCCCCTGTCCTGCTACTGTTGAGTCATGGAACCCCGTCCATGCTCCTACTGGTGGTGAGATACGGGCCCACCTACACTCACTCTTTTCCTAACTTGGGCCTCGCCCTTACTCTGCTACTACTGAGATATGGAACCCCATCTACACTCTGCTGTTGGTGAGATACAGGACCTCGCCCGTACTCACCTCCCTACCAAGCTCATACAAGTATCACACAGACAACAAGTATACTCAATCATGCAAACCATTCCTGGGCACCCGCCCGCTATCAATGGACCTTGGTCCCATATATCATACTAGCATACAGTGCCTAGGGCTAACCCCCGTGTCTTCCTACTCGTAACTACATGGGCTGACATTGTGGCCTTAGATGTTGGATAAGGTGTCTAAGTCCATAACTTATTTGGTAAATACTTGACCCGACCCGGCATGGTCCATTTGGGTTGCATTTCATCCAAACTATTTATGGATAATTTTATGAGAGTTATACACATATGTTTATTAATATATTGTAAGTTATAATATATTAATATGAAGTCATGTTATTTAATTAGTCTTGGTCTTAAATTAATTATGAATTAATTTAGAGATTAAAAGGAAGACTAGTTAGATTGTGGGCTATTGGTTTTATATAGTGTGGGCTAACACTCATTTGTTAATGGGCTAGGCTTGTATGGAAGTCCATGGATGATCCATGGAGCTTTTAACCCATGGATCCTTGGAAAAGGAAAGGTCATGGGTTATTAGGGTTTCACCCTAATCATGTACACTATATAAGCATGCTTATGTTGCATGAAATAGCCACTAGTGGCACTAGTGAGTGTGTTTTGTGTGTGAACGATTTTATAAGTGTGTATACACTCTCTCAAAGTTTTCCAAGAGTTTGTGGTGATTTGTGATTCCATTTGAGGCATTCACACTATTGGTGCTTGGCCTTCAAACTCCTTAGGAATTGAACTCATCATCAAAAGGTATGTAATCTCATCTAATTCTTTTATGTTTAAAAGTACCCCATGCCATGTTGGATAGGTTATGAACCTTGGAAAATTATTATTTTGCATGTATTTAGACAAACATAGATCCAAGGTTTATTAGGGTTGCATGCACACTTAGGAAGTGTTAGATTGCTTAAAACCCAACAGTGGTATCAGAGCCTAGGCTTGCTTGTTTGAATACTTGATGCAAATTGCTGAAAATCGAAGATTTTATGCTGTCTGCACAGCTGACTCGCTGAGTCCATGAAGGGACTCGACGAGTCCAAGGCAAAACTCATCCAACTCGGCTAGTTGGTTCATGCACTCGACGAGTTGGACCCCCAGACAACATATCTTCGGGTTTTGGTGCTGGAATTGGTCTAGAATCATTACCTTAAACTGTTTTGGACTCATAAAACCTGTTTTTGATGTGGTAATGATGATGGTGGACCAATTTCAAAGTTATAATCAAAATTCCATGATTTTATGTGTTCATATAATTCTTGAAATTTTGATGATCATGTTTATGTTCTTATGAATTTAGAAGATGATAGGAATTATTTACTGAATTGTTTAGGATTAATTCTTGATCATTTATGTGTTTTAATGGAGTCCATAATTTGTCCTCAAGTTATGGATATCCAAAGGTCACTTTTCTTTAACACACACTTAAAACACATAAGTTACATGAAAATGAAGAGTCTTCATTTTTATGAACCTTTAATTCATAAGTTATGAAATGAAAAGTTTTGGATGGTTACAAAAAGATGAAGAGTCTTGTCCTTAAGTTATGGAGGTTCAAGAGTCACTTCATTAATAAATATATAAATAAAGTGTAACCTTAATTAATTCCATAAGTTATAAAATAAAGAAAAGGTAATTCTTTTATTAGTTTAAAGTCTTCCATAACTTATCCTCAAGTTATGGAACTTGAAGAGTTTTTGGATTAAAACTACTTTAAACACATAAATCATGGAATTAATTAGTTTTGAATAGTTTCAAAACTTGCCCTCAAGTTTTGGAATTTGGAAAAGTTTCACAAACTTTAATAAACTTTAATTCCAACACTTAGAATTTTAAAAGTTAAAATTCAACCCTTATACTATTATAAGATTAATGGTTAATTATTATATATATGTATAAGAACAAGTCGTTTTACCGTTAGTAGGCCTCATTCACGAAGCCGGTCTATAAGGTGGGTATAAGGTTGTTGCCTATAAAATGGCGACTTAATGGATGTCCACTCTCACCCACCGCTTGCTTGATCGGTGGAGGGTCGTTAGCCGAACGGGTAGGACAATGACTTTAAATTCTCATTAAAAGTATAATGATTATTATAAAGTAACTAAATATATTTTATTTAATTCCCAATCTTAGTTACTTTAGGAAAAATGTGAATTTGGTGCTAGCCCATGGAATTCACACTTTGTACCTTACCAAGTCGTTGGTGGAGCGTGTGTGGTTAACCGGCACACTAACTTGGACTAGTAAGGATCACGAAGGGTGACTTAATGTTTGTCATAGATCAATGGAGCGTGTGTGGTTAACTGGCACATTGATTAGGTGATAATATTAAGGGTACCAAGTGAATTGGTATGGTTATTCACACCTTGTTTTGTGATCCTCGGTATCCCAGTCACATAATTTGAAAGGGCACACTCGAGATTGAAACATGCCATTGAAAAGTTCAATGAATCTCAAAAGATCTAGGAATTTCAAATCCAATTAAAACCTAATAAATTATTTCGTTTTTCATGGTGGAAATTGGTGAATCGTCATTCGCCTACCTTTAAATATTTTATAGCTTGGATTACGGCATCCCTCTTCCAAATTATAAAATATTGTGTTGGGGCCTAGCCTTAATATTTCATATTGGGTGTTATATTAAGGACTTTGAATCAACTAACTTGATTTTCTCCCATTATAGATGTCTGGTTCAGACAACTATGATCTTCCCAAATCTCTTGAAGATGGTGTCCCTCAACATCATGCTTCACTTCCTCCACCTCCTCCAATTATTCTCCCTCACCCACAAGTTCTTGAAAAGTTTAAAGTCACTCAATCCCTATTGGAAAGCGTAGTCTATGTGTGCTCACATCTTGGAGATAAAGTCACATATTGACAAGCCGGGAGAGTTGGGTGTCAAAGTCCCGTGAAAGTTGGATGTTCAATCACTTTCTTAGTAACATAGTGAGTCTCTTTGGGACTACTATGAGGCAGACTATGACATAACCCTTAATGATATTATCTATTTGCTTGGTGTTGTGGAATCAGCAATGATTTGGAACACCAGTAAAGCAAATTTGATTAAAAGAACAACTTCCCAAGTCTTAAATGGACATTGACAATGGTAGCATTGGATATCTAGGAAAAAGATTTTTCTTCCCAATGGAAAGGGATCGGCCATAGTCAACTCGGTTGACCAAATGGTAAAGAGAAAGGCTAAGTCTGAGATAGTCTCATGTGCCATTACCAAAGGGTCCATGTGTTTTGTTGCCAAAGGAAGGGACACTGATTGCGAAGCTGCCATATTTACCTGAAAGATCATAAGATTGATCAAGTCAAAAAGTTTGACTCTACTTCAATTAAAGTCCACTGACTAACTCTATTAAGTTTCTATTTGGAGATTCTTATTACATAATGTGAATGGGTCACATGTTGATGTTTTTTAAGAATCAAAGAAAAGATAGGAAGCTTAAAGTAAGTATATGTTGATTCTGATTGCAAAGGTGGGTTTCGATCGCATGGTTCGGCAATCAGAATTTTGAGCTGTTGCTTAAGAGTTATAATATATTGCTTATGAATAGATAACAACAAGGTTTTCATGTGGATTGTAAGGATAAGTTTTTCCACAAAGTTTTAAAATAAAAGAAAAAAAGGGGTTTTAATTTTATTTATTTTAAAAATATCCTTACAATGGCATCTGTGGAAAATTGTTGCTTATATGTTTCCAGTAATAGCAATATTGGAAAGTGGATTTGATTCCTTCATTTGTGGTAGTGTCTGAATTTACCAAATGAAGAAAGTTTTTCATCACCCAAGTTTCAATTGGACAAAAACTTGGAATCATACAAGTTGTATTGTATGATGAATGGGAATTTTCATCTTTGAGAACCAAGACTAATTCTTTGATCACATGTATATGTGAGTCAATTGAAGGACTAAGGAATTAGGTACACTGGGTGTGCGCTGGTCAAGGTCCACCACAAAGATTGATTTGTCATGATTTACTAAAGATTAGTAAATATGATTATACTTATAAGGTTAAGTATAATTCTGTAACATTGGAAAGGTTACAATGTATGACAAAACAAATGAGAAGAATCAAATTAGGCAGAAAGATAAAAGTTTCTCAAATCTGAAAGGATGGGAGAGTACTTTAGTATCGTATTTCATGATCATCTTAATGATTATGAAACCATATCACAAATTCATACTCTAAGGACGTCTTAGTGCATTGTTATGGCTAAGAAGAGAGGTCATGAATTGTTGGATTGGTTAAGATCGAGAAGATGAGTCATACTTCGTTCCAAAACAATTCTTAGAGTCATACTTCAAGATTGTAACTTTGAGTGACATAAAGGAAGATTTATTAACACTAGTCAAATGTAAGAGTAAAATGTTTTCTACTCTTGTACATTTGAGATTTGTAAGTTGTGATGTCTTGGATGAGACAAAGACCAACTAAGACCAATTGTGTGAAGTGTTAGTCTTGATAAGAATCCGCATTGTCCCTTGAATATTCGTTTTGTCAAGGAATGGTTCTTGACTGGGGAAACTTATATGTCAAGGGGACAGTGGGAGCCTTAAAGATCCTGAAAGAGTTTCAAGATTTAATCAAGAGTAAAACCTGTAATTTATCACTAGCACACAACTTAAGGTTTGCAACCTATCGTGTTGACATAATTCTTGTTTCTGTACCTACTTCAAATAAGTTGAATTTGCATGTGAGTTATCAGAGTTCAACTTGGAAGCATTGGTGGGCCTTGTGCTACCAAGGTGACAAGAAACTAAGATTGAACAAGTTTAATCCATGTAAGGCTCAATTTGTCACTAACCTTATCTTGTGATTATGGTTTTGACAAATTCACATGGATAGGAACTCATAAACTATAAAATCTAAGTGTCATAAGGTTTCTCTCCGATTCATGAAAATGATGGTGAGGAAACGCTTTCACTAAGTAGATTTTGCGTAGATATCAATTGTGTTATATGCATTTTCAAAAGTCGTTAGTGGAGCACGTGTGGTTAACCGGCACACTAACATGGACTTGTGAGAAATGGAAAATGCCTAAGCAATTGAGACTATGATTACGACATCCCTTTTCATAGTTCTGAAAATTGTTTAGACACACATGTGAGCTATCTAAGAAAGGGTGTATAAATCTAAATTTCAGAAGTCCAGCAGATTTCTGGAAATATGTCAGAGCTAGTGGGAGCATAAGTGTTATGATGATAATCATCATGTTAGTGGGAGCATGATTATTACGTTTAGTGTTGCAAGTTAGCGATGTTAATTATAGAAAATAAAGTTTCAATTCGTGAAGTTGCAGGGGTTGAAAAGTTGTTTTGCTATAATTAAGGGAGAGGAAATTATACTTCATTTCAATTCTAAAGCTTAGATTGAGATTTTAATCATCTTTAGTCAAGAATATATATATATATGAATTTTATGTTGGAATGGTTCAACTTGAAGAAATTCTATATATATATATATATATATATATATATATATATATATATATATATATATATATATATATATTGCGTTTTCAAAATTTGATTATGATTACGGCATCCCTCTTCATAGTTAAATTTTGAAAACATGGCAAATAAAAAAAATATTGTAGCAAAAGAATTGTCTAGTATCATGTCTTTATGTCAAACATCATGAATCATGTCCCATATGCTTCGGATATAGGATCGATTGCATGTGCTATAATATTCATCTTTTCTAAATTTTCCAAATGCTTAAGGCATTGAGAAGGGAAAAGTTTAGAATTGGATATGACTAAAGTGATTAAGCAATTGTCGAGGACAAATATGAGGTTCGCCAAAGATTGGTTGCTCAGGGAAAGTTGGAAGTATGATGTAAGTTGTCGGAAAGGACCGTATTGACATATTCTGAAAAGAAGTAACTCTTGTTCGGAAGTGATAGTCAGAATGGGACTATGGAAATGTCTCCATAGGTGGAAGTTATTCAATCTATGTAAGATTAGAAAACCTTAATGCAAGAAGGATGTTCAAAGCAATGTACTTTGAATATGAGACTTCCGTTCCATAGAAGTTGACCTTCTTTGGAATACTCTGTAATGACTGGTGACAAAGTTTTTGGTGACTTTGTGCATAATCATTACAAGAGGAACATTGCATAAAAGTTTAAAATCTAACAGATTTTTTGGTAAATGATAGGAATCGGGGATTCTCACATTTACAATAAGGATTTGGGATTGTGAAATGAGTATCATTGGAATCATGTTCAATTGATCTACATCACAATGTAAGGATCATAGACAAACATAGTGTGCATACTTGGAGCATGGCATAACTATTGTTTAGAAAAACAAAGTGTACATGCTGGGAGCATGGGACGACTGTTGTTTTTTATTCAAGTCTTAAGTTGATTGTTTGAAACATTATACAATGAATAATGTGTAATCAATATGGTGATAAATAAAAGGTGGTTCTATTTATATTTAGAAGGGTTCTGAGACCATATTGGATTCGATTATTATTGTGTTTCACTTTGCATGTTTTGACTTCCAAAATAGCTTGGTTATTCTTTCCGAATGACTAAGTTATTTAAACACTCCACAGTCGTTCATATGTTGGAAGTAGGTATGAATCAAGACTGTAATGAATCGAGTTTGTAGATGGCTAAATGGGTTTAGTCATAGCAATGGTTGCTACAACATTCATGAGTGCTCATAAGTTATGAGTATTGGAATAAACCCACGCTCACTTGTATCACTTCATGGAATTTATCTCGAGTGATCGTGAGACGGTAATATCATATAAATCTTCAAACCTAGAGATATGAGTTGTTACCTATGCGTTGGTTGTGCATTGATTGCACGTAAACGCATCAGTAACTTGATGTTATAAAACGTGCCTTTGTGTACAATTCAACAAGTAGTAGAACAAGCATATGAGTCGAAGTTTATCTGTTCCTTCTAGAAATAGAAGCGATATCTGGGCCCCTCGATGATTTTGTTGTGACCTATGTACCGGCCGGTCAGAACTAAATTTGATGTGTTCGATTAAGTTCTTTGTCAAACAAATCGGAAATTGAGAAACAAACTGCTGGACAACAAGTACGACATTGTTCCATGTATTTGTCCGGCTGATATCATGAGAACAGAGGAGTATATGATCACTTATCTAAAATGGCGCTTCATAGTTCAACAGAGTTTTCGAGAGCTACGATTGTTGGTTGGTTCCTGAAGTAACATACGCAAATATAGTTATTAGACTTATCCAAGTGGGAGTCTGTTGGATAAGGTGTCTAAGTCCATAACTTATTTGGTATATACTTGACCCGACCCGACATGGTCCATTTGGGTTGCATTTCATCCAAACTATTTATGGATAATTTTATGAGAGTTATACACATATATTTATTAATATATTGTAAGTTATAATATATTAATATGAAGTCATGTTATTTAATTAGTCTTGGTCTTAAATTAATTATGAATTAATTTAGAGATTAAAAGGAAGACTAATTAGATTGTGGGCTATTGGTTTTATATACTGTGGGCTAACACTCATTTGTTAATGGGCTAGGCTTGTATGGAAGTCCATGGATGA
Organism: Lactuca serriola; assembly: GCF_051521515.1. Lineage (NCBI taxonomy): Eukaryota > Viridiplantae > Streptophyta > Magnoliopsida > Asterales > Asteraceae > Lactuca > Lactuca serriola. The sequence goes on along the minus strand of NC_136408.1, from coordinate 142,396,085 downwards.
TCCATGGAGCTTTTAACCCATGGATCCTTGGAAAAGGAAAGGTCATGGGTTATTAGGGTTTCACCCTAATCATGTACACTATATAAGCATGCTTATGTTGCATGAAATAGCCACTAGTGGCACTAGTGTGTGTGTTTTGTGTGTGACCGATTTTATAAGTGTGTATACACTCTCTCAAAGTTTTCCAAGAGTTTGTGGTGATTTGTGATTCCATTTGAGGCATTCACACTATTGGTGCTTGGCCCTCAAACTCCTTAGGAATTGAACTCATCATCAAAAGGTATGTGATCTCATCTAATTCTTTTATGTTTAAAAGTACCCCATGCCATGTTAGATAGGTTATGAACCTTGGAAAATTATTATTTTGCATGTATTTAGACAAACATAGATCCAAGGTTTATTAGGGTTGCATGCACACTTAGGAAGTGTTAGATTGCTCAAAACCCAACATTAGACCCATCAACACAAAGGGAAAATCACCTGGTACTGCTGAACTTGTTGGAAATCCCTCTGGCCGCTGACTAACAACTCTCTCTAAACTGCTGCTCCAGTAGCTCCTCGAGCTACCAATATCAATATAACACTTAGTCTAACTGTCCTCTGATAGTCAACTAATTCCACTCTGGTCAAAGTCAAAGTCTTGGTCAAAGTCAACCTTCCAGGTCAACCCTACTCGCCGAGTCTGCCTACTGACTCGTCGAGTTCATACGCTAAGAATTCTTTCATTCGCGACTCGACTCGCCGAGTCTATCGATTTTCGAGTCCTGTCCTGTCCAAATCGCTGAGTTCCCACTCAACTCACTGACCCGAGTCTTAACTCGAAGGGTTTGGGGTTTCGTGACTTGACTCGCCATGCAGGGGCTCCAACTTATAGATCCACCTTTCCCAAGTCTATTCCTCACGTAAAGTTGCAAAGTTTATGTGAAACCAAAGAGATATAGGCTTAAAACACTCTAGGGCTAGGTTTTGTGACCAAAGGGCTTCATCAACAACTTATTGGCATAAACTTTATGGCTTTCGGGATCCTTAATAGCCTAGATCTGAGGTAGCAACCTCAGATCTACTCCAAACACGAAATAACCTCCTCCATACCCAAAAATGCCCAAATCTCAACCATAAGATAGATCTAAATGCAACACGGTCAGCTTATTTCCTCAAGGGATCTGAAAAACCACACCAACTGTGTATCTAAGGCTTCCTCTTGCACCACTATGAACCTCCTTCTCTTCCAAGCTTCCAATCACTTCACCAAGGCTAGATCTTGCTCAAAAATGGATATGGTGGCTAGGGTTTGGTATTCTGGGTGAGAGAGACTATAAAGGAACCCTAGGGAAGAGAATGAGATGTTTAAATAGGGCACCAAGTCCCGAATTTAGGGTTTTCCTCTTCAGACTGGACTCGCCGAGTCCTCTTTGCCGACTCGCCGAGTCGGTTACTTAATCGATCCCCCGGATCCCGCTCCGACACGTCGAGTTCCTCCCTGGACTCGACGAGTTGATCCTTTGACTTAGGGTTTTCTTTCCTTTCTTGGCCTTTCTGATTTTTAAGTGTTATAACTCCCCCCACTTGAACTAAACTTCTAAACTTTGTCCTCGAAGTTCACTATGGCCAACTGACCTATGATCTGCCCCCAACACTCTGTCTGGGAAACCTAACACCCGCTGGCTACCTCTTTTGGCCTTTCGCATGACCATTTTGACTATCATTAATCCTTGCAAATAAAAATCCTGGGTCATCACTAACCCTGAACATTTTGGGAACACAACTTACTTAATTGACAAATCTTCTGATACTCCCCAAGTACTTATGCTGAACACCCTAGGGGTTCACCCATTTCTTTCCCTGTGCGATTTCTTGCCTTTCCAAGGCAACGTTCCATAACCACCTACTTCCTTTGTCACTGTGAAGGTCCTATCCATCACCAACTCCATTACCCCCCCCCCCCCCCCGCTACTTCCTGTACGGGTCTTTACCGCCAGTGTCCGCTGGACACTTCTTACTACTATAACTTAGTGCTGAGCACCCCTCGATCAACTAACTGAATTCCACCATAGACTGCTTACCATCACTGCCACTGACTGAAAATCTCTACTGTCCCTTATCTGCCTTCCGGATGAACCGAGACCACCTTGGTCCTTACTGATCTATCAATATTTGGATTACCGGCTCCCACCGGTCGCTAGCCCCAACACAAACTCCTAGTCGCTCCCAGCGACTTCCGAAGAAACTTAGGCTATCTAATACTGCCCCCTTAACACTGCCACTCTGGCGTTACAAATTCTGGGATCCCCGATCCCCCTAACTCGACCTTAAGGTCCTTACCAGGTCCCACCTGTGCTACTAAAACTCACGGGCCTCGCCCACGGGTCTCACTCGACTATACTACTGAGCAACCCTGACCTCAGGTCTCACCTATACTGCTACTCTCATACGGGCCTCGCCCACGGGTCTCACCCATCTACATCCTGGAGCGGCCTTTCCCAAGGTCCTACCTCTCTAGGGCTATGCAGGAAAGCTCCATACTATTCTCATCCACTTACTCATCCTTGATCCCCACCTTGATCACTAGCTAACTAAGCTGCTAGGGAATGCTACTGCTTACCCGTAGTCTTACAACACCTCCCACCACTAACTCGCTGCTTGAAAAATGTTGCGGCTCTCCCGCCGCTCTACCCTGCTCTACATGCTATCTCTGCTACTGGCCAATATCATGAAAGCATCCCATGCTAACCGTTCTCAAGATCCTCATTCCAACTCTTTCGAGTCCTACAGGCGATCCTCCAACCCGAATTCCCAACCTGATACTAACCATGTTGATTACATGAACTAACTGTTGGGAATTCTCTCAAACTCCCAACGCTGAACTCCTCAATCCATCAATCATTGTGCTACTTCTTTTCCTTCTCAGAGGTTGTGTATTCATTCTGGATCTGCGTGCTCTTACCCTTGTACACTCGGAGGGTTCTCCCCCACTTTGATCCTGCCTACCCCACTACTCAATGCTTGAGAAGCATTTCCGATCTTTTTTGCTATACCGCAATCAATCTGCTGGAGAACCGAGCTTGCCATAGCTAGGGATCCAACTGATCCATCACCCAATAACACCTTACTGAATCTAGCAGAACACCACCAAGTCCCATATAAGCATGCTATAGTTACTGCATCCTAGGTAACCTGCTTCCATAGGGCACAACCCCAAACTACCATTTTAATATCCACGACATACAGATGGCATATATCTTACTCACAAGCAGGCCACCCTATTCTAAAATACTCGTACCAATAACGATAAAGAACCATAACAATATAATCATGAATACAAATCAACAAGGAAATAAAAGATACGCACCTGCTACGTCCGGCGTTGCTCGCGCCTCCATGGTAGTCATCTGAAAAGCCCTGCCTCCTACCGCAGGCGCCTCTACTCGGCCCTGACAACCATCAATGATCCTCAAAGTTGTAGGGGAAGGTGTCATCACCCATCCTGCTGAAAGCAAACTGGGACACTGGGCCTTCTTATGGGCCCACTAACTGCAGTGAAAACATATCAGGTCGGATCCTTGGTGGTGGTCGCAGTACAATCTCGGCTAAAATGACCCGTCCGACCGCACTTGAAGCAGCCAGACTCACCACCACTCCCACTCCTGCAAGCACCCCCGTGCGTCCTGCCATACTTCCCGCATTGGTTGCGGTCTTGATAATCCCTCGATCTCGAATCCGACCCCTTGGGCCTTTTGCCTGATCCTGTGGCTCTCTAAACCTCATCCGACTTCCTCTTCCGGATCTGCTCCAAATCGATCTCTCTCTCCCTGGCCCGTGAGATCATGTCCTCCAGCGTCTTGTAGCCGGAACTGCTCACAAACTCCCTAATGTCACTCCTTAGCATCTCGTGGTATCGGGCCTTCTTCATCTCCTCATCCGCGACATACTGCGGTACAAGAAGAGCCCTCTCCCTGAACTTTGCGGTGATCTCCGCCACAGTCTCAGTGGTTTGTGTCAAATCCTGAAACTCTCATGCCAATTGCTGCACCTTAATAGTCGGTGAGAACTCAACCCTGAACCTGGCTGAAAAATCACTCCATGTCATCGCGTCCAACGCGGCATCATCTCCCAAAGCATGACCGATCTCTTTCCACCAATCCCTCGCTCTGTCCTTCAGAAGACAGGAGGCGAGTCTGACCTAGTCCCCCTCGGGACACCGGCTCGAACTTAATGCATTAGCGACATCAGCCAACCACCTGCTGCTAGCAATGGGGTCCCTAGCCCCATGATAATCTGGCGCACCGCAAGCTCTAAACTCTCGAAATGTCAAAGTACGAGCTCCCATCAAAGCCATCATCTATGTACGGAAGGCTCCCATCCTCTCATCTAAAATCTCTAGTATACCCTCCTTGACTGTGCCAAAGATCATAGGAGTTTGGTCTAGTATGCTGAGCGTAACCTCTGCTGATATAAAATCTCTCATATGCTCCTCGAGCTGCTTGGTCCCTAAACCGGGAGCCTGATCCCTCTCCGGCGCCTGATCCGCCTACTGGTCTCTCACGCAATGTCACCATGCTGACAAACATAACACATAGCTATCAGAATAATCCTCACTGCTGAGGGATCTCTCTCTCACACACACACACACACTACAAGTTTCCTGGTTTTACTTCGGCCCCTCTTGAATCGAGTACAGATCCTCTGCTTTCAGTAGTACGGGCCCATACTACCTTCCACATCTATCCGTACTTTCCTCAAGAGTTACCTCGGTTCCACCAAGTCCCTTAGACTACTACTATTGCTCCCAACACTATACTCATCCTAGGCTTACCTTAGGGAAATCTCCGACCCAAACTAGTCCTCAGCTGCTGAAGGTCTCCTTGTATTGCCAATTAGCCATTACCTGAATACCATCACATGTGACGAGGCTCAGATAATCCTTCGAGTAAAAGACTCGTCTCTACAACGGTTGGACTCAGACAAGAGCTGCGCAATAGGGCCAAATCCAGTACTTTGAGATTATTCAACCCTGATCACATGTGACGTGACGTATTCACCTAATGGCTAATTCCCATCACTCAGAATCCCACAATGCACAAAGCAAGCAACATTCAGACAAGAGAAAATATAACCATAACTTACTCAAGCAATCGTAACCTCATATCAAGAACCTCTACTAGCATGCAACATAAGCTCATAAACTCAGGCATAACCTAAATAGGCTATCCTACTACTATCTAATCAACACTATCATGCAACTCAAAGCACATATAACAGGCACATAAGGCATCCTCCCTAGATCCGTAGTCCTAATCTAGCATGCTGTTCTACTAACTGATAATCATAACATAAACTTGTATGGGTATTTTGGGGTACTTACTTGAGCTCGGCTGATTGCATGCACCACACCCTTTTCTCTTATCAAAGTTCTTTTTCTTTCATTCCTTTCACTTTTCTCAAATTGTTTCATTTCTAAAAACTCTTTTTACAAAACTGCATTTTCATTTTGAAAAACTTTTAGACCAAATCCCTTAGTTTGAGTTCAGACACACCTGATAGTATGTCCGAATCCCTCAAACCAAGGCTCTGATACCAACTTGTAACATCCCAAAAATCCGTACCAAAAATTTTCTTTAAATCATTACCAAATCCATATTCACAAAAACATATCATAAGTCATAACATGAATTCAGAGTATCATTTCCAAAACATATTTTCATTATCAGAGCAAGACATTCCCAGGCTGTCTAATCTATGGTGTGTGCCATGCGATCACCCCGAGCTCTTCCCTCCGCTACCGGAAGTACCTGAAACCAAAACTGAAAACCGTAAGTACGAAGCTTAGTGAGTTCCCCAACCTACCACATACCAAACACAAGATCGCAAACCGCGAGTACTGGTCCACGCCCTCTACCTCGGGCCACACCCTCTACCTCGGGCCTCGCCCGCTATTACAGGCCCCGCCTGGCTTCGAGCCTCGCTCGGATACATATCTGTTTCACTTAGGCCTCGCCTGTCACTGGGCCTCGCCCGCTAACGTTTACTAACACATAACATATCACAACACATAAGCTAAACAATACTACTGTATCCTGTTCTAAGGCCTCGCCTATCTTGGGCCTTGCCCCTGTCCTGCTACTGTTGAGTCATGGAACCCCGTCCACGCTCCTACTGGTGGTGAGATACGGGCCCGACCCTCACTCACTCTTTTCCTAACTTGGGCCTCGCCCCTGCTCTGCTACTACTGAGATATGGAACCCCGTCCACACTCTGCTGTTGGTGAGATACGGGACCTCGCCCGTACTCACCTCCCTACCAAGCTCATACAAGTATCACACAGACAACAAGTATACTCTATCATGCAAACCATTCCTGGGCACCCGCCCGCTATCAATGTACCTTGGTCCCAGATATCATACTAGCATACAGTGCCTAGGGCTAACCCCTGGGTCTTCCTACTCGTTCATGGGCCGACATTGTGGCCTTTGACCCATTCACACAAAGGGAAACTCACCTGGTACTGCTGAACTTGCTGGCAATCCCTTTGGCCGCTGACTGACAACTCTCTCTGAACTGCTGCTCCACTAGCTCCCCGAGCTACCAATATCAATATAACACTTAGTCTAACTGTCCTCCGATAGTCAACTAATTCCACTCTGGTGAAAGTCAAAGTCTTGGTCAAAGTGAACCTTCCAGGTGAACCCTACTTGCCGAGTCTGCCTACTGACTCGCCGAGTTCATACACTCAGAATCCTTTCATTCGCGACTCGACTCGCCGAGTCAGCCCCTAAATCGCCGAGTCTACCGATTTCTGAGTCATGTCCTGTCCAACTCACTGAGTCCCCACTCAACCCACTGACCCGAGTCTTAACTAGAAGGGTTTGGGGTTTCGCGACTTGACTCGCCGAGTCCAAGAATAGACTCGCCGAGTCCAAGGCAATCTTCAACAGACTCACTGAGTTGTTCTTCCAACTCGTCGAGTTCTTTCTTATCTTCTTCCAAGTCTTCGAGTCCACCCATGTGACTCGCCGAGTAGCTTCAGTTCTTAATCCATACAGTGGCTTTTCTAGCCATGCAGGGGCTCCAACTCATAGATCCACCCTTCCCAAGTCTATTCCTCACGTAAAGTTGCAAAGTTTACGTGAAACCAAAGAGATATGGGCTTAAAACACTCTAGGGCTAGGTTTTGTGACCAAGGGGCTTCACCAACAACTTAATGGCATAAACTTTATGGCTTTCTGGATCCTTAATAGCCTAGATCTGAGGTAGCAACCTTAGATCTACTCCAAACTCGAAATAACCTCCTCCATACCCAAAAATGCCCAAATCTCAACCATAAGATAGATCTAAATTCAATAAGGTTAGCTTATTACCTCAATGGATCTGAAAAGCCACACCAACTGTGTATCCAAAGCTTCTCTTGCACCACTATGAACCTCCTTCTCTTCCAAGCTTCCAATCACTTCACCAAGGCTAGATCTTGCTCAAAAATGGATATGGTGGCTAGGGTTTGGTATTCTGGGTGAGAGAGACTGTAAAGGAACCCTAGGGAAGTTGGGTTTCCCTCTTCAGACCGGACTCGCCGAGTCGGTTACTTAATCGATCCCCCAGATTCTGCTCCGACTCGTCGAGTTCCTCCTTGGACTCGACGAGTTGACCCTTTGACTTAGGGTTTTCTTTCCTTTCTTGGCCTTTCTGATTTTTGAGTGTTACAGTCATTGTCGTTCGTGTATTAGTTAATCACTGAGAGGGAGAAGTTGGGAGAAGCCGTGAAGGAGTTTGGTATATATTAAAAATAAATATTAAATAAAAAGTAGGGTTATTGTGGAACCCACACCGAAATCGAAACCAAAACCATGTTTTTGGTTTCTGAATTTAGAAGCCAAAATCGTTGGTTTCTGTTTGGTTTTGGCTGGTTTCTCGGTTTCCAGATTCGATGCTCACCCCTATAAAATAGTCAAGACAAAATTAAAAAGGGGAAATGTCATTCTAAACCAACAAATGTTTTGAAAATGGTTTAAATGCTCCTTTAAGTTTTTTTTCATGCAGTATGAGGAACAAAGTGGGTCTTAACATGTTCATTCGCTCATTTAACTTAATACAACCAGTTTAATATGTCATGTAACGACTTGTATTTGTTTATGTACCTAGTCACACCTAATGATGTGGACTTTATTAGAAATAAGATGTTAACATTGAAGAAGGAATTAAGGAAACAATGTCTAATGGTGTTTATTATAGTTCCTCGTTAGATTTGTTCATACGCCTTTTCTGACGAGTAGATAGTGAGACGGGGTTTAGATTTGTCTTTGACTATCATATACGGTGTGTATATGCTCCAGGAAATGGTTATAGATCTGGTGTTACTGTTTACTAAAAGTCAAGAAGTGGAGATGTGAGAATCAGTGAGAAAGATATAAGAAAGTCATTGTAGAAGGATATCAAACATGGGGGTCTTTAGAGAGCTTGGAGTCAATGGAGGAGGCGGTCATGATGTGAGGTTTAGTGTTGGTGGTTTTAATGTCACCAAGGCATTTTCTTTAATTGGAACTTACATTTGAGTTAAAAGGGCTTCGTAATTTTTACTATAATATATGTTTGGGTATGTTCGGAGTGCACACATGTATACTATCGAATTAGAAGCCGGTTCAACGACGAGTCGGGGGTTTGGGGGCAGCACCCCCGGGTTCGGGGTTTCCAAAGGGGCAGCGCCCCTTTGGCGGGTTCTAGGGGAAGCACTCCTAGCAGGGTCCAAGGGGCAGAGCCCCTGGCTGGGGTCCCAAAAACTCTTCGGGGCAACGCCCCAAAAAACTCTTCAGATTTTACAAGTGGGTACATAATGGAAAAATGGAATTCTTGAGGGTGATTATGGTAAAACTGACTAAGATCATCAGTTTTGGAAACCATTGATTTGCTCATTAATTCCGGATTCCCTTGATTTGTTTCGAAAGAAACCAATGACGGCCAAACCTAAAAACGAAACCCTACATCTCGTTTTCTAAATAAAAGGCTCTCCTCTTTGAAGGGGGATACTTTTTAGCTCTTGATTTTCTTCATACGAACTCAAAATTATCTACCAATTTGGCTTACATTTTTTATGCCTAGATTCGTAAGTGTCCCCTTGGGATTATCCTATGCTGAATTTCTTGTAAACAGGGCATAAGGTAGAAATATCAGTTTAGAAAGTGTTTACACGATCCAAGGGGCGTCCAGATCTCCACTATAAACCCTACCTAATTTCTAACAATCGAATTGATATTCTCTATTTCTGGAGATGGGTGATTTAATCCGCGAGATGACCTTGAAGTTTGCAAAAATGGAGAAGTTTGAAAGCATCAATTTCAGGCACCGGTAAAAGAAGATGCACTTCATGCTGACCACTCTGAAAAGCAACATACGTGCTGACTCCTCCAAGACCACCTAAGGCAGAGGAAGGTGTTGATGCGACACTTGAAGAGACCAGGAAGAGGCAAAAGTGGGACAATAATGACTACAGCTACAAAGGTCACATCTTGAGTGGTATGTTTGATGCTCTATTTGATATCCATGGTGATGCTTTAACTGCTAAGGAATTGTAGGACACCCTTGAATTGAAATAAATCATTAAGGATGCTTCTAGCAAGAAGTTTTTAGTTAGTGACTTTAATAACTTTAAGATGGTTGATTCAAGGTCTATCACTGAACAATACAATGAACTCCTTGGTACTTATGGTTAACTTAAACTGCACAATATGAACATGGATGAATCCATTTTTGTGTCAAGTGTAATTGAAAAACTTCCACCATCATGAAAGGATTTGAAACATAACCTAAAACATTAATAGGAGGAACTGTCGTTGGTTTTACTTACTAGTCATATTCTTAATGAGGAATCTCTTCGTGAGAAGGAAATTGAAAAATATGATAAAACCAAAGGGAAAGTTGAATCTGGACAACCTTCTGTTCATATGGTTGAAAATAAAGCTAGGAACCTGGACCATAAAGGACATGGAAAACGTATGTAGGAACATGTCCTAAATAACACCAATAGAAACAAAAAGGAACTGGTTTCTTGGAGGTGCAATAGGGTGGGGCATTGCAAGTGTGATTGTCATGTGAACTTAGGCAACAATAATTGTAAGGTCACACCTTATAATCTGGTGATTCAAACACTTTCCACACTATTTGTCAGTGTCATCGTATACATCACCATCAACGCTACTGTATAAAGTCTATTAGCATCAGCGTGAAGCTAGTTTATGTTGGATTAGTGTCTAAGTCCATAACTATTTTGGTATGTACTTGACCCGATTATGAGCATGGTCCTTTTGGGTTGCCTTCACCATAGCAATATGTAGGATGAATTAAGGAGGGAAAGGTTTCGTTATGATTTATTAATATATTATAAGAATAATATATTAAAGGAGAAATCATATTGTTTAATTAATATTAGTCAAGAATTAATTAAGAATTAATTTTGTGGCTAAAAGAGATTAATTAAACTTAGGGGACTGAATTTGTAATTATAAGATAGTTGCAATTGGGCTATGGATTACCTAAATAATATAGGTTGGACGAATTCTATGGGAAGCCCATAAGTAATTCGTCCAAGGGATATAATAAAGGAGTCCAGGGGCTGCTTAGGGCTTAAGCAGCCAGATTAGGGTTTCCTAGTTGTAAACCCTAATAGCCTACATGTATATAAAGAGCCCCTATGCCCCAAAAAGGGAATTAGAGTTCGTTTAGGGTTTCTAGACATTTTGGGCAGCCTCCTCTCTTCTCCTCTTCATCCAATTTTCTTAGTGGTGTTTGTGACTCGATTAGAGGTGAGCACTTGAGGCATTAAGTTTTTGAAGCCAATCCAAGCAAGGAATTGATTCTTATTGCTATATAACAATCAAAGGTAATTCTCTAAACCCTAATTCAGTTTATTATATATTAGATCTAGGGTTTATTAGTCTTGGATTCATTGCATGCACAATAGAGAAACCTAGATCCAAGCATTAGGGTTTGTATGAGCACATATGATTGTTCTTCTGCCTAAAACCCATCACTGGTATCTAAGAGATGGGAGAGTCAAGATGTATGGCTCTGCTTCAGGTAAAAATACATTAACTAACTCTTTTAAGTTCCTATTCTAGATTCTTAATACATGATGTGATAAGATTACATTTTGATGTTTTGTAGGATCGAAGAAAAGAGAGGAAGCTTAAGGGAAGAAGTGAGCTGAATCTAATCGTGAAGAAAGTGGATTTCGATCGCATTGTTTGAAGATTGGATTTTTGAGCTACTACTTGGAGTTAGAATAGATTGTTAAGAAATATGTAATAACATAGTTTTTCAATTGAATTTCATTGTAAGGACAAATTTTTCCGCAATAATTTTTTTTTGATTTTATCTTATTTATTTATCCTTGCAGTGGCGTGTATGAAAAATTGATGTTTGAAGGTTTCTATTAATAGCAATAATGGATTTGATTCTTAATTATGTTATTTGTGGAAATTTCGAGAATTTACCAAATAGGGAGAATTTATCATCGCCCAAGTTTCAATTGGCCAAAAACTTGGAATCATACAACTTGTTTGCGTGATGAATGAGAAATTTCATATTTGGAAATTAGACTAATTCTTTGACAAAGTGTCAAGTGAAGGACTAGGAAATCAAGTACACTAGGTTGTGCGTTGATTTAGTCCACCACAAGAGTGATAAAAATTATTCATCATGATTTAATAAAAGTTTAGTAAATATGATTGTACTTATAAGAATAAGTGTAATTCTGAGTTAATTGAAAGAGTTTCAATGAATAGCAGAACGAATAAGAAGAATCGAGTAAGCAGAAAGATAAAAGTTTCTCTATTCTAAGAAGAAGGGAGAGTACCTTTTATTGTGTTTTATGATTAGTCTTAATGATTAAGGACCATATCTCAATTGATACTCTAAGTGAGTCTTAGTACATTTGCATGTCTAAGAAGTGGAATCGAGAAATGTAGAAATGGTTAAATCAAGAAGTCAATCAGACTTTGTTCCGATATCGAATCTTATAGTCATACTCCAAGATTGCGAATTGAGTGACAAGTTTTAGTAGGTTTATAACACTCAACAAATGTGGAATTTGGAAAAGTTTTCTTATTCTTTAAAATTTTAAATTGTTAAGTTGTGCTGTCTTGGATAAGACAAAGACCAACTAGGACCAATTATGTGAAGTGTTTTGTTTTGATAAAAGCTACACTAACTCTTGAATATTTGTTTGTCAAGAAATGTTTCTTGATAAGAGAACTTTATATGTCGAGGAGTCAGTGGGAGTTTTAATGTTTTTTGAAAAGGTTTAAAAAAAAAATCAAGAATAAACTGTATCGATCATCACTAGTACACGACTTGAGGTTTACAACCTATCATGTTGACATTATTTTGTTTCTATGCCATTCCAATTGAGTTAATTATGCATGTGAGTTCTATGAGTTCTCATTCGAATGCATAAAGACAAAGCACCTTGATCGATGGAAAGTACATTGATATGTAAGGATAAGTTGCTAAACTACTTGGAATACATGGTGGGCACTTGTGTTACCATAAGGCAAGAAATCAAGATTAAGAGAGTTCGGTCCATATGAGTTTGGATTTGTCGCGAACTTTGGTTTTCACAAATTCACATGGATAGGAACACATACACCATAAAAACTAAGTGTCATAAGATTCCCTTCTTCATGAAAATGTCTGTGAGGAAATGCTTTCAATAAGAGAGATTTTAAGAAGATAGCAATTGTGAAAATTGTATTCTCAAATTCGATTATGATTACGACATTCCTCTTCATAGTTCGAATTGTGAGATTTGGCAATTAGTCTGAACATTTGGGACGTTGTAATAAAAGTTCTAAAACTGTTTAGACACACATGTAAGCTTTCTTAGAAAAGGTGTATAGGTTTAAGAAGCTTGGATTAAGTATTAGAAATATGAACTTACGAAATTCAATAAGCATTGTTTTCTGGAAGATCAGCTGTTTTCTGAATACATGTCAAAGCTAGTGGGAGCATAAGTGTTATGCTTATATGATAATAATCATCATGATAGTGGGAGCATAAATGTTATGCTTGTATGATTATTAAGGCAAATATTGCAAGTTAGCAATATTAATTATAGAAAATAAGAGTTATACTTTGCAAAGTCGTAAGGGTTGAAAAGTTGTTTTGCAATAATTAAGGGAGAGAATATTGTACTTCGTTTCAAAGTCTAAAGCTTAGATTGAGAAATTTTAATAAATTTAGTCAAAGGATACATGGTGTGTTCTCAAATTTTGATTATGATTACGACATTAGTCTTCATAGTTCGAATAGTGAGAACGTGACACATAAAATATTATGGCAGAAGATTTATAAAGTATCACATCTTTATGTAAGACATTATGCATCGTGTCCCATACGCTTCGGGTATAGGATTGATTGCAAATGCTATAATATTTGACCATTCTAAAATTTTCCAAATGTCTAGCGCATTAAGAGGGAAAAAGGACTAGAATCGGTTTTGGCTAAAATAATTAAACAACTATCAAAGGACGATCCAAAGTTCGCTGAAGATTGGTTGCTTGGAAGTATGGTATTGGATGGACCATATTGACATTATTATGAATAGATAAGATTCTATTAAGAATTAGTTGTCATATGGCAAATATGGAAATGTTTCCATATCGGGAGTTGGATATTGAGAATCTATGTGTAGTTTAGAAACATTTATGCAAGAAGGATGTTCAAAGGAATGTACTTTGAGTGAGAGACATCATATCTATAGAATTGTTTTTGATAGATATTGGCCAAGTCTTGATGATTTTGAGCTATGAATTTACGAAAGGATTATTGCATAAAATGTTAGAACTAGCATATTCTATAAGTGACAAGAATTTGATATTCTTATACTTATGATAAGGATTGGGAGTTGTGAAATGAGTATGATTGGAAATGTGTTCATTTGATCTATTTCACAAAGTAAGGACCATAAGTAAACATTGTGTGCATGCTAAGAGCATGGGACAATTGTAGTAATAATTCAAGTAATAAGTTAATTAACCGAAACAACAAATAATGAGTAATCGATATGGTGATGAATAAAAGGTGTTTTATTTATACTTAAAGGTTTGGGACCATATAGGATTAGTATTATTCTTGTGTTTCACTTTGCATGTTTTGACTTCCTGAATAATTAATTATTTCAGAATAATCAAATTATTTGAATGGTCAACAGTCGTTCATATGTTGGAAGTAGGTATGAATGAAGACTGTCATGAATTGGTTTGTAGATTGTCTAAAGTGTATTAGAAATAGCAAAGGTTTGCTGCAACGTTCATGAGTGCTTATGAATATGACTTTGAGCATTAGATTAAACCCAGACTCACAAGAATCACTTCATGGATTTTATCACGAGTGATTGTGAGTCGATAATATTGTATATTCTAAAAACCAATATGTGTGAGTTGTTATTTGCTGGTCGGTTACACATTGATGATAAGTAAACGCACCAGTAACTTGGTGTCATAAAACTTATTGTTGTGTGTGATTCGATGAGTGAATGTAAGCGAGCATATGAGTTGAAGTTTATCCATTCCTTTTTTCTAGAGTGGGATAAAAGTGATATCTTTGGGCCCCTAGATGATTTAGTGATGGCACATAAGCGCTTGGCCAAGCCGAGACTAAGTTGATGTGTTCAATTGTAGTCTGTTGTCAGTCGTCATAAATCGGAAGTCGGGAAACAATATACAAAGAATGATTAAAATTCATGTCTCATGTCTATATGATATTTAGAATGGAGGAATATATAATCCCTTATCTAAAGGACACGCGCTTCTGATAAGATCAGAGTTGACAACGGCTTTTGAAAGCTACGATTGCTAATCAGGATCTGAAGTTATACACATAGTAGTTATTAGACTTATCCAAGTGGGAGACTGTTGGATTAGTGTCTAAGTCCATCACTATTTTGGTATGTACGTGACCCGATTATGTGCATGGTCCTTTCGGGTTGCCTTCACCATAGCAATATGTAGGATGAATTAAGGAGAGAAAGGTTTAATTATGATTTATTAATATATTATAAGAATAATATATTAAAGGAGAAATCATATTGTTTAACAATCAAAGATAATTCTCTAAACCCTAATTCAGTTTATTATATGTTAGATCTAGGGTTTATTAGTCTTGGATTCATTGCATGTACAATAGAGAAACCTGGATCCAAGCATTAGGGTTTGTATGAGCACATAAGATTGTTCTTATGCCTAAAACCCATTAGTTTATTCTATGTAATCTTTTGTATATTATGTAATTATAAAAATAAATATATAACAGATAGCAGATCCAATATCTTTGTTATGAAGATTGATTCTTAGCATAGATAAGATACAATACCTTCAATCAAGGGATATACTTGTATAGAATAGTAAATATTCAACATTAGGGTGAAAGCCTAATGTACCTCTACTGCTTGGTGTCGTTGATCATCTTTGTGACCGTCCTTGTGACAAACCCATTTTCTTGGTGAAAACAAACTCTTTCTTGGTGAAAGACAATTTAGAGAATATCTTGTGTTCTTTACGTTTTGTTCTTTATTTGTTTAGAATAGCTTGCTTTTGTTCTTTATACTTGAAGTATATTCAATCTATATAAAGATTCACATGGTATCAACGCAGGTGTTTTTGATACACTCAAGTAATCATGTCGACCTCTTACAATCCAAAATGAACCGTTTGCAACAAGATACCCCGTTTAATGAACTCAACTTCTCTGGCTAGAAATCAAAGGCCATGGAAGCTCTCAAGTTCATGGACTTTGACATGCTCGAAATCATCAACAAAGGTCCTGTAACTGTTATGAATCAATCATCCAATATTGATGCATCTGATAGTAAGCTGAAAGGAAAATTTGTTCCTGGATATAACAAGGAAGCGAAAAGAGTGTTGAATCTCAATGTAAAAGAGAGAGTTTCAATTGGAAACTCACTTGCCTGCTCTGTCTACTATTTAGTTCAAAACTGTTCAACCGCTCAAGAGATAATGATCACACTATCATTTGCTTTTGAAAAGGAAAACTCCTCAAACGATGAAGGTAAGTGTCTCATGGACCAGATCGTTGAACCTCATGATGACACATCAAATGACAACGTTGGGACTCTTGAAGTTGATTCCTCTCAAGCTATTACAGACTTTGAGTGAGAATTGGACACTGCTTCAGCATATCAGTGCTCTGTTAGCAACTCTGGATATGAAGATCCATCAGTACCTTCTACTTCAGATGACTCTTCAATGTATGATAAGTCTCATGAAAAGGTATCATATGAGTACACCATTGATGACTTTCCTTGTTCCAGAACTAAAACAAGAACTCTTAAATCAAAGAGTCAAAGTTATTCAGACTCAACAGTTGAAAAGAAGTCAAAATCTAATGTTAAAGGAAAGAATTTTGGAATCAAAGTCTATTACCGATGTGCTGATGCTTCTCGGAAAGTCAGTGAGTGTACTTTTGAAAAAGAACACCATTCGCATTGACAATATCATGACTCGTAATGATACTATGGATCAAAAAAGGAAAATCATTTAACTCTCTCCCTAATGATTGTTATAATTGTTGGGTTGGGTGTTAAAGCCCATAACTATAATTGGTAAGTACTTGACCCGAGAGTAGCATGGTCCATTTGGATTGCCTTCACCAGAGCAATTTGATAGGATGTACTTTTGAAAAAGGTTTATTTATGATTTATTAATATATTATAAGTTCTAATATATTAATATCAAATCATGTTATCTAATTAATATTGATCAAAAATTAATTTGGAATTAATTTAGTGATCAAAAGAGACTAATTAAATTGATGGGAACTAATTGTTTAAATTAGTTATATATATGGTTTGGGATTATGGACTATGTTTATGTAAGGATCCATAAAGAGTTAGTCCACATGGATCATGGATCATGAATAATAAGCCCAAGTGTATGCATTAAGGTTTACACCCTTGGATTCCTACACTATATATATCACATCCCTTTGGCCTAAGAGTGATTGAACATGTATTTTTGGAGAAGCATAGCCGAATTTTAGTGCTCCATATTCTCTCTCAAAAGTAATCCATTTTTTCATGGTGCTTGTGAACCATTTGAGGCATCACATTTGAGGTGCTAAGTTCCGAAAGGCCAAAACTACAAGCTACAACAAAGAGGTAATTCTATAACTCACTTTTATGTTGTTTATGTCAATTGTATGCTAGTTGTAGGCTTTATGCTTCGGAAACAATATTGTATGTATAATTAGATAAAACATAGATCCAAAGCATTTAGGGTTGTATGTGCACCATATGATGTTGTAGTATACAAAACCCATAAGTGGTATCAGAGCCTAGGATTGTTTTATATTATATTTGATGCATGGCTTATTTTTCCAAAGCTGAAAAACTGTTCTGACAGCACCTACTCGACGAGTACATGCTTGGACTCGGCGAGTAGGATGATTTTTGCCTTGAACTCGATGAGTCCATAGTTGGGCTCGACGAGTTGTATGATCAGATTGTAGTTTTTCGGGTTTTTTTTATCCAGAATTGGATTAGGATAACTACCACAAACTGTTTTATATCATAAAATCTGCTTTTTCTGATATGGTAGTGATTATCCTTGTCCAATTAAAAGATAATTGTCAAAATTTCAAGATTTGGATTAGTTTAAATGATAGGCTAATTTCTTGTAAATTGTTGATATGAATTGTCTTGACTTATGAGTTTAACTAGATCATAGATAAATTATATGATAATTTTTTATTTGTTAAAATATTGATCTAAATCTTCTTTAAAGTCCCCCATAACTTGTCCTCAAGTTATGGAACATGAAAAGTTTTTCCATAAAAACCACATTAAACTCATATGTTATGGAAATCAAAGGTTTTTCAAGAGTTACAAAACTTGCCCTCAAGTTTTGGTATTTTTTGAAAAGTCTCAAATTAAGAAACTCTTGTAATTAAAAAGGTGTAGCATTTGGGTTCATAAATTAAAAAAAAATTAATTAAATAGTTTTTTAATTTTGAATTTTTATATTTAGAACCTTGAAGTATTTGAGTAGTTCAAATTGCACCATATGAACTACATTAAACTAATTAAAGTGTTTAATTAAAAGAGAATTAATAATTCCATAATGACATGGTTTAAGTTTAATTAAATTAAGAGTGTAATTTATTAATAGATTAAACCATCTAGTATTTTAAAAGTTTAAAACACACCCTTATACTATATAAAATTAAAGTTTAATAATTATATATGTATAAGTTAAAGAGTCAGTCTTACCGTCAGTAGGCCCCATTCACGAAGCTGGTCCATAAGGGGAGTATAAGGTTACCGCCTATAAAATGGTGGTTTAATGGGTGTCCACTCTCACCCACCGCTTGCTTGACCGGTGGAGGGTCGTTAGCCGAACGGGTCGGATAGGACATTCTCATTAAAAGTATAATGAATACTTTAAGTAACTAAATGACTTACAAATTCCCAATATTAGTTACTTAGGAATAATATGAATTTGGTGCTAACCCATGAAATTTCACTTTGCACCTTGCCAAGTTGTTAGTGGAGCGTGTGTGGTTAACTGGCACACTAACTTGGACTAACAAGGGTGGCAAAGGGTACCTCGATGTTTGTTATAGATCAATGGAGCGTGTGTGGTTAACCGGCACATTGATTAAGTGATAAATGACATCGAGAGTACCAAACTAATTTGCATGGTTATTCACACCTTGTTTGTGATCCTCGGTATCCCAATCACAAACATGAAGCGCATAATCGAGATTAAACATGCCTTTGAAAAGTTCAATGAATCTCAAAAGATGTAGGAATTTCAATTCATTTAAAACCTAAAATTCATTTTTGTTTTTCATGGCGGAAATTGGTAAATCGTCATTTACCTACCTTCAAATTTTTTGCAATTGGATTACAATATCCCTCTTCCGAATTGTAAAATATTGTGTTGGGTCCTAGCCTTAATATTTCATTTGGGTGTTATATTAAGGACTTAAATCAACTAACTTGAATTTCTCCCTTATAAATGTCTAGTTCTGACAACTATAAGGGATACCAGCATTCTCTTTCACAGACAACATCAGGTCGCCTGGGGTAATTCCCTTTACATTCTCTTTATATTCTCTTTGATACTATCTCCATACTTTCTGTACAAACAATAACACACATGCATTAATACAAGATCGGACACAAACGTATCAAACTGTTTTCACAAAATATAGGGTTTTCTGGTGTTCACAAAATAATACAAATCATTTTCTCAAACATGCTTCTGAACTCACCAACATTTGTATGTTGACCTTTTAAAATTAACTTGTATTCTCACCGTTGAGCAAGTTGGGGATTCATGGATATTTTTTATATTTTGTTTCATCATACTTTAACTACTTTGGCATGTAATATTGAAATACAATACTTGCTATAAACATTGAATGTTGTTATATTACATGTGTGATGATGATGGTGTTATGTTTCAATAATATACTCTGTGATGATACTAGAAAGATGAAGTCACATCAAGCCCCCGGACGTTTCCGCCGTTTGGTTCGGGGGTATGACACAAGTCGTTACCTTGACTTCTCTCTAGCTAGATCTATTCATGCAAAGGTTTAGGTCTATTTCTAGTTTGTTGTGAAGATATTTATAGTTTTGGGCATGATCTGAAGTTGTAACTTCAGATCTAGACTCCTCTATCCCCTTATAGTCATAAGGTTCTAGTCTTTAGCAAGTTATGGCCTTCTCCTTACCTAAAACTTCTTCTTTATCTTGGTTTTGGCCTTTAAGATCTTGCATGCACGTAAAATTTGCAACTTTACATGGTAACTATGCCTTAGGAAGCTAGATCTACAATTTGGAGCTTTGGGTTAGCTTAAAAACATATGAATGAGAAATGGACTGAAAGGAATCGACGAGTTGCATGGTCAACTTGACGAGTCAGATGATGAGTTGCCGTTTTGGTTTCTACATGGACTCAGCGAGTCAGTGAGATGACTTGACGAGTTAGTTAGGGTTTTTCCCGACATTATGGACACCAGATGGACTCGACGAGTTGTATGGAAACTCAGCGAGTCAAATGGAGTTTTCACGATTTCCCAAGTTCTTAAGGAACTCGACGAGTCAGTGGACTACACTCGATGAGTTAGGTCAACATGGACTGTTGACCTTGACCTTTGACTTTGACTTTGACCAAGGGCTGACCAGTTTGACTTCTGGGGGTATTTTAGTAATTTAGGAATTTATGAAAGTGGATCATTGATGGATGTAGCTGATTAAATTTGGAGCTGTATTTGGGGAGTTTGACATTTATCATCTCGAGCTACTTATGAGGTGAGTTGTCCTCACTATACTAACAGGGTCGAAGGCACCAATGCCGGCCCATTTCGGATTTGTATCCAGATTTATTGCATGATGATATTCTTAGTGACCTGTTAGGTCGGTATCCTGGTATATAGGATAATTCTATGTTAGTGATATATTAGATCGGTATCCTGGTTATAGGATGATGCTATGTTAGTGATCTGTTAGATCGGTATCCTGGTTATAGGATTATGCTATTTTAGTGATCTGTTAGATCTGTTTGACTATCTGTACATGCTAGCTAGCATATGATATTTGTGTGCATATGATTGTTTGATTGGGGGTTGGGTTGAGGCGGACTTGCTTTGTGTTTAGGCCAACATACCCAGGGCGGACCGAATAGATTGCAGACCCGGTTAGGGCGTACTACTCAGGGTAAAGGCCCGATGAGCGGTCCGGATAGGCTGAAGGCCTTGATTGGCGGTCCAGACATACCGATGGCTTGGAGTGCAGTCCAAAAAGACTGATGGCCCTGCGAGGCGATCCAGTTAGGCTGATGGCTCATTATGCATGTTGTTTGTTTATATGATATCGATATGGTTTGTATGACGTTGGTATTTTGGGGGAATTCACTAAGCTTTGGGCTTACAGTTGTTGATTATGTTTCAGGTACTTCTGATGATCGCGGGAAGGTGAAGGCATGACCGTGCACCTACTTATGTTTTTATGATTTGATTCTGGAATACTCTGACATGAAACCATTTTGACAATAAATTTGTAATAATTATTGGTTTTTGAATGATTTAAAAAGTTTTAATTTGGCATAATTTTTGAGGGTGTTACACCAAATATCCAAAACATAACACCGAAGGATTGTACGATCATCACTTTACTATCCTCTATCATTTGAAGTACCTGAAACGTAAAAGTTAAACTGTAAGCCAAAGCATAGTGAATTCCCCCAATGTCCCACAAAACAGAACATATAAAAATAATGCATACTGGGTCCACAACTTCCTAGTTGGATTACCCCTAGCCCATAACCTTTCGGTTGGATTGCTCCTGGCCTACAACCTTATGGTTGGGTTGCTACCTCCTGGCCCACAAACTCATAGTTGGATTGCCACTGACCCATAACCTTTCCATTGGATTGCTTGAGTTTGTTGGCTGGTAGCACAAAGTAGTGTTGGATTAGTGTCTAAGCCTGTAACTATATTTGTTAAGTACTTGACCCGGTTGTGCATGGTCCTTTTGTGTTGCCTGCACCAAAGAAACATGATAGGATGATTTATCAAGTGAGAGGTTATTATGGTTTATTAATATATTATATGAATAATATATTAAAGGAGAAATCATATAGTTTAATTAATATTAGACAAGAATTAATTTTGTGGCTAAAAGACATTAATTAAATATCGGGGACTTAAACTATCAAATGTGTGATAGTTGAATATTGGGCTGAGAAGGCTTATGGACTAGGCATGGACAAAATTAGGGATGTTTCCATCCTAATTTCGGCCAAAGAGGCCCTATAAATAGAGCCCCTAGGGCATCATATTTCGGCCACTGAAAACCCTAAGAGTCTTCTTAGCCGAAATTGTGCCCATTCCCTCTCTCTCAATTAGCATTCTCTTATTTGTGGTGTTTGTAAGCCATTAGAGGAGTGACATTTGTGACTCTAAGCTCCAAGACAAGAAGATTCAAGTCATTGTAGAAGAGGTAATCATCTAGATCTAATTTCTTATGTTAATTTTGAAATATGTATACTAGATCTAGGGTTTATAAGTCTTGGATGAATTGCATGTACAGTAGAGAAACCTAGATCCAAGCATTAGGGTTTGCATGAGCACATAGGATGTTCTTTTGGCTCAAACCCATCAGTGGTATTAGAGCTTTGTTTGGTTTCTATTGTATTGATGCCTTGGATGTTCATCCTTTCTAAAAAACGATTTTTCCTTCCCTCTGACCAACCTGACTCGGCGAGTCACTAGCTGAACTCGGCGAATCGGCCCAACTCTGCGAGTCCAGTAAGTGACTCGACGAGTTGGGGAGCCAAATAGAGGAAAAACCGGGATTTCTTGTTGTTTTGCTGATGGATAATTGCCAAAATTATTTTTACTAACAAAATCCGAATTTTATTGTTAGTATATAATTATCCTTACCAAAACAAAAGACAATTACCATTTAACTGAATAATAAACTCCTTATGTGATAAAATTTGATTATTTGAGTTATTTGATGAATTATCTTATGATTAAAATAGAATAGATCAAATCTAGATAATCATTAAATTAAATGTTTAATTTAAATTATTTTTCTATTTGATCCTATGTATTTTGAAAAATTCAAAACTTGCCCTCAAGTTATGAAATTTAAATTTTTGATTAAAAGCTTAATTTGAACTATTTAAATTTCAAACCCTAGAATTTTAAAAGTTTAAAATTCAACCTTATACTTTATAATATTATAAGATTAATATATATATATATATATATATATATATATATATATATATATATATGTATGTATGTATAAATTAAATGATAGTCTTACCATTAGTAGGCTTCATTCACAAAGCCGATCTATAAGGGGGGGGGGGGGTTATAAGGTTATGGCTTATAAAATGACCGTTTAATGGGTGTCCACTCTCACCCACCGTTTCCTTGATTGGTGGAGGGTCGTTAGCTGAACAGGTAGGATAGGGAAACCCTTTCTTCATTAAAAGTATAATGAATTTATAAAGTAACAAAATGTTTTTACAAAATTCCCAATTTTAGTTACTTTAGGAAAAAGTGAATTGATGCAATTCCATGAAATCACACTTTGTACCCTTGCTAAGACGTTAGTGGAGTATGTATAGTTAACCGACACAGTAATTGGGCTCTAAGCAAAGGTGGCAAAGGGTGACTCAATCTTTGTCATAGTTCGATGGAGCATGTGTGGTTAATCAGCACATCGAATAGGTGACTATAACATTCAGGGCACCATGTACATTTGCATGGTTATTCACACCCGCTTTGTGATCCTTGGCATCACAGTCACAAACTTGAGGGGCATATCGAGATTTAAACATGCCATTGAAACGTTCAATGAATCTCAAAAGATCTAGGAGTTTTCAATACATTTAAAACTTAGCTTTAGTTTGGTTTTCATGCTAGAAAATTAGTGAATCGTCATTCACTTACCTTCAAATTATCTGCATGTTAGATTATGACATCCATCTTCTAATTTGTAAATAATGTTGTTGGATCCTAACCCTAATTTCTCATTTGGGTGTTTAATTGGGGATTTGTTTCTAATCAAACTTTTTTCTTTTTCCTTTTAAGATGTTGCACGTCAACAACAACGCTTCCAGATCAAATTTCTCCGGCTCGTTCTCACTCATGAGCTTGTGTGGGAGAGTGATCTTTGACGGGTCCAATTTCAATGATTGGATCCGTAACATCCGAATGGTCACTCGTTACGAGGACACATAGTATGTCCTCGATGAAAATCTGAAGGAAATAAACATCAACACTGCCTCTGCTAAAGAGATCGTGACCTTTGAGGCCCATGAGCATGATGCTACGAAAGTCCATTGCATCATGTTGGCGACTATGACTGCAGATGTCACACCCAAAAACCGAGAACGGCGGAATTCATTCTGGGGTGGAGGACGTCATGTACAGTATCATAACAATGCATAATAGTAAAAACAAGCGACAACAACCATTGCGTTAATATAGTAATTGTAAATACAAGCGTGTTCTGTACAAGTTGATAGACACCAAAAGTATAAACAAAAATAAAAGATGCGTCTTGTATATGCTCCATCTTCTCAAAAGGCTGCATCAATACCTGTCTATTTTTGACCTAAGAATACAAGTTATTTTGAAAACGAGTATCAGCATAAAGCTGGTGAGTTCATAAGAATTTAGTTCCGTTGCTTGTATAAAAGTGTTTACAATCATGTAATATAAAAGCTGTGATTAATGTTTGAAAATAGTAAAATCCCTTGAAAATCCTATATTTTCCAGATTTGCATATTTGTAAGTTTGATCCTTTGAGTGTGTAAAAAAGTTTTCCCATTGAGACTGCTAATCATGAAAATAAGATTATAAATTTCATTCATGTAAAGTAAATGAGGAACGATAATATCTTATTTTAGTAGTTTTACTGCCGGCTGGATATAGTAGTGTTACAAACTTCAGTTTAGTAATATATGTATATATATTCACTTCGGGAAGTTAGTTTAGCCCTTAATTCTTTGTGTGTTAATTTGGGTACGAATGTGATTTCTCATGTAACCAATCTTAGTGATAGTAGAATGTCCGATGACCTTCCCGGTCATACGTAGTGTAGTGATGTTTCGTCACCCCTGGGCCTAGTCGGATCGGACTGTAGTTAACAGTCGGAATGTAATAGTGTCCTTCATGTATAGATCTATACATGTAGTGGTTGCTTTCTGGATCGAAGCTCTATACGGATCGAAGCTCTGGTTACACGGTGTTAGCACAGTAGAGTGCCGTATAGAGGAATAGTGTGTCACATTCTGGATTATTGTATTCTCTTGTATTATAGTATAATGAACTTTTTAGTATAGTGTATAGAGTGTTCTCTTTAACATGTATTAACTCGTAATAGTAGTATTTATAGTGAGCATCATGGTGATAGGGGTAATGAGCAGTAGTCTTAACTATACCTATTATAGTTAAATAGTGTGGGATTGTATGCCTTTGATTTACGAAGACATTGAAGTAATTGAAGACTTTCATATCTAACACGAATATATAAGATATATAACTAAGAATTCAACGACATTCGGACAGATAACAGTATACCCTAAGACCATAATCAAACAAGAACAGGAAGTAAGGCGAGCTATTAGTCCTAAGTCCTTCAAGTCTTACTTATATAAATATATTGGTGTAGATATATTTTAAAAGAAAAGAGGTTTGAAAAACAATTTGAAAATAGTTTAATAAAAATTTAATATAAATGCGTCTGATAGTTATTTAAAACAGTTTTGTTGACAAGAAGTTAAGAGTATAGAAAATCCATTTTGCTTGCAAGTTATAAATCACATGTGATTGATTCTATAACTTGTGGAATTCAACTTGTATTCCCCCCATAAAAAACATTTGAAAGGTTAATTAGGGGGTATGAACTCACCTACAGCGAGTGGATCAGATGGAAGTCTCGGTTGAGTGTTTGGTGTCAAGTGGAGACTTGAACACACTTTACGACCCTAGTAACATATGACGACATATGTTTACATATAATTAGTGATTAAAACACTAATTTAACACGTATAGGCATCCTAATGTGAATAAAAATGCTTTGGTCAAGGGCTAGGAGGCTATTGGGTTGCAAGGAAGGAGTGTAAGGCCTCACTATGGAGTTTATTCCTCAAATACTCACCTTAGGTGAGTTTACGGTTGAGGGACCAATTCCCCCATGAGTTTACGGCCGTAAACTCATGGGAGGAGTGTATTTGTGTGTCTTAAGGTCTCTTGTATCACTAGGAAGGATTCTAAGATCTATTCCAAGGCTTGAGGGGTGATTTGGGTTCAAAAGGGGCACTCCCTTGGAGTTTGCGGTCCTTGGACCACTCCTTGGGAGTTTACGGTCGTGAACCCTATGGTTTACGGCCGTAAACCCTTAGACACACCTTTTCCTTCGTTTTTGAGATCCTAAGCTCATTCTTACAAGTTTCTAGGTTATGGTCTAAGGCTAAATAAGGGGTTTAGGGCTCATTTTGCATCATTTAAGGGAGTTTACGGCCTAAGAATGTTCTTGGGCCGTAAACCCTCTTTCAAGCCTCCAAAATTGATGTTTAAGGTCCAAGACACTTCAAGGTTAAGTTCTAAGCTAGTCTCTAAGCCTAAGGAAAGGATTTGGGGCATTTTTGGCACCCTTTTAGGGGTTTACAGCCTAAGGAGGTTCTTGGGCCGTAAACTCCTTGTTCTTGACATTCTTGGATGATTTTTATGCTATATTGATGTGAAATGAGCTTTAGTATAATCTAGGGTAAGAGAACTTACAGTTTGGGGGCGAGAACTTGTGGATTTTTGGAAGAATCGGCCTTGAAGAGAGAGAGTGACTTGAGTGGTAAAGGTTCAAGTTGATGACCACTCAAACCTTATATAGGGTTTGAGTTTGTGGCCAGGTGGGAATCTACCCAATACCGACGTTAAATGGAGTTTAAAAATTTTACCCGATTAAATGGTCGTAACCTGGCTTAGTCATAAACTAAAATTTTTCTCAATTAAACTCGAGGGTGCTACATGTGTTTTTATTTCGTTTCAACACTTTATGAAATAAAATAAAAACATTAATTTATTTGACTAACCCAAAAGTTTTAATGAAAATAACAATTATTTTTTAGCGGAAATGGGTTACAGCGATGGAATAAATTTCAGATTGTCACAACAGAACTCCAGAAGTCCTATGAGGACATGTATCCCTATGAGATGCATCAAGATCTACTGGACCGGTACCACCAAAGCACTAGGCAAGAAAGGTAGTAGATCATCACTTTGATGATCATTGCCAAAATGGGTAATGGAGAGTCCCTTACTTCTCATCTGCAAAAGATGCAGAGATATGTCGATCGCCTACTAAAGTTGAATGTAAATTTTGATGAAGAGATGGAAATTGACATCATCCTTCACTCCTTGCCTCCCTGATACAACCAGTTCCACATGACCTACCACATGAACAAGGAGGAGGTCACCTTGAGCAAGCTTCAAGGATTGTTGAGGACTACTGAGAGCAACCTTAAAGATAAATATGTTGCATCATCTCCAACTCCTACTGCTACCCCAGTCCTGGCAATTGGGAAAGGAAAGGGTAAGAAGAGGAACGCTCCCTCAAAGAGCCACTATAAGGGAAAGTCCCAAAATGTCTCTTCTTCTAGTGGAACCAAGGCTGGTTCTGCTAAACGCAACTCCAACCCCAAGGATGCAAAGTGCCACTACTACCATGAAATAGGGCATTGGAAACAAAGCTGCCCTAAATCACTACTAGAAAAAAGGCCTTTTACGACGCTCATTGCGCGTCGTAAAACGCTCAGACGACGCGCAAATGCGTGTCAAGGAAGGCCCTGTCATAAAGAGAGACGACGCACATTTACGACGCGCATTTATGATGCGCATTTACGACGCGCGGTTATGACACGCATTGCGTATCAAGGAAGGCCCTGTCATAAAGGTAGACGACACGCATTTGCGTGTCGTAACCTTACGACGCGCGTGTTTATGACACGCAATGCGTATCAAGGAAGCCCCTGTCAAGAAAGGCCATGTCATAAATGAAGTTGACACACATTTTTGCGTATCATAATTTTAAATGTTCTAAAAAAATTATTTATATATTTATTAATTTTTAAATTAAATTTGCATTTAATGTCTCATAATAAAAAATAAAATATCATATACAAAAAATATAATCCATTGCATAAAATTTAATGTCATACAATTCTATTTTTTACAATATCTGAATTTGCATCTAATCTACTCTCTACATCAAATTCCATCTAAGTAAAGTTGCATCTTGCCTTTCATAATTCTTTAAGACTAATGCTGCAAGATTTGAATCAAGTGGCTTCATATTCCTTTCTTCCACCAACTTTACCTGATGTACAAAATACACAGAAACAAAAAAACATTGTAGAGGAAGGGGTAATTTGGGAAAATGTGAGGGGTATCCTCTGCAAAACAAAACAAAAAATATCCTTTGCAAGATTTGCTCTTTAGTATCCTCTACAAAACAAAATAAAAAATATATATCAAAAAATTAAATTTTTTATAGTTTTATATTATAATTATGCCTAGAGTATTGCATACCTGAAGAACCATTTGTTAGCTCTACAACACTTTTTGAATCTGATGTTGTATGTTGATATAATAAACAAATAACTAAAAGTAGGTTGTTATTTCTTAAAAAGTAATTCAACTTTTGCATATTATAGCTTACCTTCTCTGTTGGTGGCAACTGCAATGAGTTCTTTCACGGCTATATCAGAAACAAGATAAAACTACAGAAAAAAAATGTAGGTTAACTCAGCAAATGATAAACCAATAGTTGGTAATTTACAATCTTTCTTTCATCATACAATCTTTATTCTTTAGGTATAATGTATTTATTAATCCAACAATATTGACATTATGCATAACTTGAATTCAAATATAAATTGGACAAGATATAATGTCTTTCTTAAGCAAATAGTTCAATATGCTACCCCACTATCGTTGACTATTAAAGAAATTAGGGCCAAATCTAACAGTAGAATGTTTATGACAATTAAGGCCTCATTTGGAAGCCAGCAACAGTAATACAAGCTAGAAAAGAGGGAACAGGTGGTGTTTTTAAGTTATAATTTTGAATAGAAAAGGCAAAACTTCTATAACAACTACTAAAGCAACTGAAGTTAATATCATGAGACAGTACACATACCTTGCAAAGGCTTCAATGCAGAAGCAACGGTGAAGTATAATTGGTCGATTTTTATTCTCATAAGCTAGTCTGGTTAAGAGTGTCAGCTGCAACTCTGAAAGTAGTACACACCATTTGCTCCAGTAATTGATGTGGTCTTACTATGTCCAGATAATGAAGTATATGTATAGATATTGGATGATGTTAGTTTCATTGATCATGGAGGGTAAATGTGGAAAAATAAAAAAAATGTACCTTTTTTCTTCTCTATTTGTGTCCATAAAATCATCAAACAACAAAAAGTTAGGGAAATCATCAGAGATAAAAACACCATTTTATGTAGTACCTAAAGATAAGATGTCCTTCTCCAACTGCCCAAAGAAGCTCTAACAAAAATTATACACAATTTTCAGCAAAGAAATTCATTTTATAAAGCCTAACGCAGGGTAACACAGCAGCAAAAAAGAAAGAAAACCCAATACTCAAAGATGATAATTGGATGTTAAAAGACTGAATATGACAGGAATATAAAGTGGTAAAAGACTGAAACAAATAGAAGAGATGACATGATATGAAGAAAAGAAACTTGAAAAAAAGTAGTAAAGCAATTTAGACATGTTTTCCATATTTTGAATCACTGAATGACTTACTTCCTCAATCTACAATAGTAATAGGTCAGTTAAAGGACACACTAAATAGCAATACTTCTTTTTAAATCTAGAGAATTTATTAAACTTGTGAACATAAATTGAAACCAAATAAATGGGGAAAAGAAGAACCAAACCCGATATCCTTTTGCTGCTGACCTGGCATGTTTTCATCAGCACTAACAGAAGAATCCTTGACATTTTTATCACTAAGAGAGGGTTTTTATTTGTCCTTTTGAGCTAAAGTTCTGAAAATCGTTGGAATTGGTGGTTTTCTAGTAGATTGGAGAGGATTGGATTTAGCCTTTAGGAATATATATACATATTTTATATAAAAAAATTAAGAAACCAAATAAATGGGGAAAAGAGATAGTAGCTAACCTCAGAAGAATGGAGTCCTTTCAAACTAGACCACTCAATCTACTTGTCATCCTTCTAGACAAGAGTTGGCCTCACATGCCATGACCTAACAATTGATGTCTTTCATTGAGTTGGAAAGGGAAAAAAGGTAAAAACTCAACACAGTTTATAAATTTTGAAGGAAAAGTCAGATAACAATACCTACCAGGAAACTGGACAGTTAAAGAAGTCAAATCAATCTTATTTGTGTCCATAACAATTGCTTCATGCCAGCTACAAAAAACAGTAAAAAATAGAGTTTGTGATGATTAATAAGTATTAACGATTGAAAATGTAATGAGTTGAGTTAAATGGTTACATATCTTGTACCCAAACATCAACTTGATCTCCACTACTCCAAGCATAATCTGAAAAGACTGTTATGCCCCTCTTTATATTCCTTTCAAACTGCATGGTGGTCACATCAATATTCAACGCTCTTGTGCTCCAAGCTAATACACAGTTACCATCATTTGATAGAGAGATACAGTTCCATCAATCCGGATGTCAAATGTTCGTACAGTTCCGTCAACACTTCCAGCAATAATCTCAGTTTTTGTTAAACAGATAGACATAACGCTGTCTAGAACATAGTCACATAGAAGTAAAATTGCAGCAATATATTTCATTTATAAACAGAATTCCTGCAATATATTTTTATAAAGTCAATTCCAACAACATTTTTCATGATTCCATAATTCAAAATACCAAAATACACATATTGTAGAAGAGAAGAAAATCATGAAAAATACCAACATTTTTCATGATTCCATAATTCAAAATACCAAAATACACATATTCACTATCTGATACGTGAATACTAGCATTGCCATTGCCAAAAACCATTCTCAATAACTAATAGAACAACAGTAGAAGAGAAGAAGAGAAGAAAAACAGAAATTGGCAAGTGTATTATTGGAAGTCGATGAATCAAACCAATTGTCGGGCTATTTAGTAACTAATAGAATAACTTATATTCAATAATAGAGAACTATAGAAGAGAAGAAAAGAAGAAAAGCAGAAATCGATTTGATGTTACAGTGGAACATCTAATTAAAGAAGATGAAGTTTATTGTCAAAGGGGCCTGATTTAATAAGCAATCATGGTACCTGGTATCGAGGAATCAAACCAATTACTGAAGCGTTTTTTTTCCTGAGTCGATACTTTTTGGAATCGTCATCACAGTTCCCGCTCAATCCCCCAATCGCTCAATCGTCGACCCAATCGACCCAATCGTCGACCGAATCGACGAAATCGATGACCCAATCGACGAATTGTTGCAATCCAATTCGTCAGAAACGCGTCCTCGTCATCGTACTAATTAATTGCTCGGATCACCAATGAGCCGTACCTGAGACCGTTTCGCATGGCGTTCGGATCGAGACTGTACTCCGTTTGGGTACGAAACGTTCAAAACGTGGTACGTGACCACATGAGCGACTCCTGTGACTATGGTCTAGAAAGGTGTCAATGATCTGTAAATCAATTAAAACTGTCATCAACTTTTGATAATATAAATATATATATAAAAACTTAGTACAAACGTAGATGTAGAAAAGGGAAAGGGAAAGGGAAAGAAAGCTAAACCCGAATTGGCTCAGTGCTGTGAGATCTACAGTCCTAGGCACGTAAGGAATGATCATACCCTGCTGATACAACAACAAATGAATATTCATTGAACTTTACTGCATTCACCTGCACAAAAATGGTTTTATGATTGTGAAATTATAAATATGTGTTATGTGATTGATAAATTGGTTTGTTAGGGAAATTACACACCTCACTGTCGTGACCTCGAAACTTTTTGATCACACGCCCAGTCGATTGAAAGAAGGAGGTTCAATTCAAATCATACTAACTACTCATTAGAACCAGCATACATGAGTGGTAAAAGTGTAGAAGAAGGGGAGCCTTTTGGCTGAAATAAAGATTCACCATCAAATTCCTTATTATTTCCTAGTTTTTTTGTGGCTTTGATTTTTCTGTCAGTTGTGCTAGCACCAATTGTTAGAACCCATGGAGCTATATTTGTTGCAGTGCCATTGAACGGACCTGAGTTCCCTGTTGCACAACTCACAAATATTCCTTTTTGGATAGCTGCAAATGAGGCTATTACAATGCTGTCTTGAAAAAAAGGCATGTTTTCTTCTCCAATAGAAATTGATATCACATCAGCTCCATCAGCTACTGCAGCATCAAGCCCGATTAAGATGTCACTCTCTGGCCAATCTAGACCAAAGCATACTTTATAAACTGCCAAATGAGCATAAGGTGCCATCCCGACGGCTAATATTTCACTCTCTGGGCAATCTGGACAAAAAAGTAGACCATCGGTTCATTTTTTGTGATGGAAGTTTCATTTGAGCAATTCAACGAACAGTTGGCATGCATTGTTCGAACAAAAAAATTCAAAAAACTATAACAGGTGATAGTTACACCAAATCATCCACCATGGTTGATTAATCGATAGACCGACTCTCTATCTCAATTTATTGGTAATTACAAGGAGAGTGAAATGAAAAGGAAAGGGGGGAAGTGGTAGCACAGGAAAGAAAAAAGTTCAGAACTTTAAAATCATGTCCACGTACCTTCAAAATTGAAGCCAAAAAACTCAAAACTGTTGATTTGTGGCTGGAATCGTTGTTGTGGTGCGATGTTGGAATGGTGGAGTCTGAGAGAAAACACAAATTATGATGGGTAGCTATCGTTGTTGGTAATGCATGATTCATCAAAAGCCCTAGTTCTTCGGTCAATCGTCTATTTTGTGAAAGAAGATATTACCATTGCAAATGTGTTATGTCTGATTAGGGTTTGCATAGAGAAGGAGTGAAAGTTGATCGTAGAGGAAGGGGTTTGTAGAGAGAAGGAAGGGAGAGAATGAAATCGATCTGGCGGGTGTAGAGAGTACAGAGGAAGAGAAAGGCGGATGTTGAAAATTTTGGGGGATTTCATTTTCCCCCCTTACCTATCAAGGACTCGTAGAAACACGCGTTTAGTAAAAATTATAAAGCGACATTTGTAGAGGACACGCTTTTTATCATAGGTGCCCTCCGTGTTTTTTTATTGGACATTAATTTTAGGGAGCGTAATAAATGCGTATCCTCTATCCTTCAAATTTTGGAAAGCTGACATTATTTTTAAGGACACACGAAAATGCGTAACGTATATCAGAGAGTGTCATTGTTTGTGCATCATTAAAGGGTATTTTTCTTGTAGTGAATATCTACAAGATATCAAGGATGGAAAGATTAAACCGTCCTACACAGGTATTTACACTATTAAATCTACTGATTCATCACATGCTATTTCTTGGGTACTTGATACAGGATGTGGTTTTCACATTGGTTCTCATTTACTGGGCCTAAGAAGAAATAGAGATGTGGAGCATGGGAAGATAAATTTGATCATGGGGAACAGAAGATCGTTGTTTGTCACCAAGATCAAAATTTACTCTTTAGTGCTCAGTAGTGGATTAGGATTAGATTTAAATAATTGTTGCTATTCTCCAGATATGGCAAGAAACATCATTTCATTTCATGGTTTGTATAGACAAGTTTTTAGATATTCATTTGATAATGAAAAGGGTTCTATTAATGCTTGTCTTAATGGTGTTTTCTATTTTTAAGCATTGCCTTGTAATGGAATATATGAAACTGTATTGGTTGTAGACAATTTAGGAAATGATGTGTTGTGTATTGATTCTTCCAATGGTTTGGATAAAGCATGCTTGTGGCATTGTCGTCTTGGACATGTCAACAAGAAACGTATAGCCCAACTCCAAAAGGATGGAGTGGTGGAGTCATTCGACCTTAGGGACGATGACGTGTGCGAGTCTTGTTTACTTGGAGAGATGACTAAGTCACCCTTCACTGGCACTTGTGCGAGGGGTGAGGGTTTATTATATCTCATATACACCGATGTGTTTTGGCCCTTTAGATCCACCACAAGGGATGCAAGCCGCTTCTATGTGACTTTCACTGATGATGATAGCAGATATGGGTATATCTACTTAATCAAACACAAGTCAGAAACCTTTGAAAAGTTCAAAGAGTTTAAACAAGAAATGGAGAATCAGTTGGGCAGGGAAATCAAGATGCTTCAATCCGATTGAGGTGGAGAGTACCTAAGTCTTGAATTCCACGACTACCTCAAGGAATGCGGAATCGTTTCGCAGTTAACGCCACCTAGGACACCATAGTTGAATGGTGTGGCTGAGAGGCGTAATTGAACCTTGCTAGACATGGTTCATTGCATGATGAGTCGTTCTTCGCTACGTATCTCATTCTGGGGGTATGCCTTAGAGACTGCTGCTCATATCCTTAACTTAGTCCCTACGAAGACGGTTGCCAATACACCTCACGAAATGTGGACAGGGAAAGCTCGCTCGTTGGCACATATCAAGGTTTGGGGTTGCGAGGCTTTCGTAAGACGAGAGACTCACGACAAGCTCGAACCTCATAGTAAGCGGTGTATTTTCATCGGCTACCCGCATAATTCCTTTGGATATCTCTTCTATAGACCGAGTGACAATGTTGTCTTCGTTGCAAGGAGAGGGGTTTCTGAGAGCGAGAACTCATAAGCCAAGGGGACAGTGGGAGGAAAATCAATCTTGAAGAGATTCAAGAGTCGAGCAATGAAGGAACCTCTAACGCGGGAGCTCAACCCGATGAGAAAACTCCGGTGAACCGATTGACGAGTCCTTACCTCTTAGACATTCCGAAAGAGTTAGGGTTCAACCCCAGTTTTATGGTTTTCATATTACTATAGAAGGGGATACGTTCATTAGTGATTGTAAAATAGTGAATTTGGACGAACCTAACAAATGTAAGGAAGCCATGGCAAGCCTGGAGTCTGCAAAATGGAAAGAGGCTATAGACAGTGAGATTCAGTCCATGTATGACAACAAAGTTTGGAATTTGGCTGACAATGTGCCAGGTCGTAAGACTGTCGGGTGGAAGTGGATCTTCAAGAAGAAGACCGACATGGATGGGAATGTACACACCTATAAGGCACGATTGGTTGCGAAGGGTTTCACTCAAACTCCCAGAGTTGACTATGAAGAAACCTTCTCACCGGTTGCGAAGATAAAGTCTATTAGGGTGATGCTAGCCATTGTTGCATTTCATGACTATGAGATATGGCAGATGGATGTCAAAACCGCTTTCCTTAACGGCAAGTTGGTTGAGGATGTTTACATGGCCCAGCCAGAGGGTTTTGTCACTGCAAAGCACCCTAATACAGCGTGTAAGCTTGAGAAGTCCATTTATGGACTGAAACAAGCATCTCGCAGATGGAATCTTTGTTTCGATGAGAAAGTCAAAGAGTTTGGTTTTCTGCGAAGTGAGGATGAATCATGTGTATATGTTAAAGCTAGTGGGAGTATAGTTAGCTTCCTCGTATTGTATGTCGATGACATACTACTCATAGGAAATGACATCCCGACGCTACAGGAAGTAAAGTCGTGGCTTGGGAAGTGCTTTGCTATGAAGGACTGTTAGGTCTGAATTAAGATCTTTACCAATAATCAAACGATAAACAATCAAAGTAAGAATGAGATGAAGAGAAACTGAGCTTGCACACACTTATATTCAATAATCGTCAGGTACAACTCAGGTTACGGCCGTGAACTACTGGGCATCAACAACGACAAACGACCTACACCTCCACTATATATACTCGACTGGACAGCAAACAAAGTTTGCAGCCGTAAACACATTTACGGCCGTAAACGTGTTTACGGTCGTGAACATACAAAATGACTAATTTGAATTAAACAGCTCACAAACACTATTACAGACTCATACCAAACAAAACACACTGAAAGCCTAGACCAAACCATTAACTGGACCCTTCAATCTCCCCCTTGGTTTGGTGCTAACTTGAACTCAGTCCTTGTCGACCACCAGCACATCAGATCTTCCCATCGCTCTATTCCATATTCTCTTGTCAATGATCGTTGCCACCATCCGTGTGTACTCTTTTGCAGTAGGCTCAAAAAATTCTTCAGCTATCACAATCTGATGATTTGCAATTTGATGTATGTCCCACTCGCCAAATTGAAGCAAATCCCTTTTGTCATACAAGCGGATACAATCTTCCTTAAGCTTGATAACACCAGCATCTGATGAATCATCATACACCCAATATTGCATGGATTGAAGAGACCCGTCTGGATAATTTTGAAGAACAGGGATATGTTTGACTTGAGCAGTAGGAGGCGACATCATTATACGAAGAGGCTGACTTGTCTTGGGATCAATGACACACTTGTGAACTTCAACAAAAGATTCTGCAGTCTTCATTGACGGAAAGCCCTTGGCCACTTGATTTTCCAAGGAAGATTTGAACTGACTAGCTTTGGGATTTCCTGATGGATTTGAGAAGTGAGCTTTGGATAGCTCAATAAGGTCAACCTTAGTAAAAGAGTGAAAATCATGAGCATCCTTGTATAGTTCCTTATTCCCGCTCTTCCTTCTCACCATAAACATGTTCAGAGTGTCATGGAATCCCCACGAAACGATTCCTGACCTATCACCATAGGTATCCCTGAAAGTATGAGTGCTCAGAGGTGATTTGGGGCTTATCCCAAGGTGCCCTATGATCCACACTTCTCTTGAATAACCATTTTCCTTTGTCAGCCAATTTGTTAGCAGCCTTCTTCTTTTTAGCACCTTTTGATGCTGCTGCCCTTGAAGCTTGTTCTGGATCTTTTTCAAAACGATCCATGACGATGGGGGATCTGATCGGTTGAGAAACAACAGGAGCGTCAACACTTGGAGCGTCTTGAATGGGAGGATTGATCTGTGATTCGTCAACAGGTGACTTGAATTCATCACCAAATTTATCTTCTAGTTTCTTCTTCAAATCGAGGAAGTTGGCGGTTAAGAGGCCAAATTGTGTCTGAAGATCAGCAATTTGCTTCGTCTTCAGAGCATTATCTTTGCTAAGCTCGGCCACTCGAATACTGAGCTTTGTGTTTTCAGTTTGAAGGTCAGTGACCTTGATGACTAGCTCAATGTTCCTTTGATCAAGACCAACATTCTTCTGATTTAGAACGTCAACCTGATTCTGGAGTCCACGAAGTGAAGGAGATTCTTCTCTTAAACCGTCACCCCCGATAAAAATTCCTTTGCCGCGATAGGGTGGTGTAGAAAATTGTTCCTCTGCCAAGAGCCTGGCAAGCCTAACCGAGGCATCATCGTTATCTGGCCTGGGAGGAGAGAAGTTTGTTTGGAATGAAGAACCACCAGCTTCAAATACGGTACTAGGGCCTTCACTGAAAGGTTCAGCTGAAACAATAACAGGTGTGATTGTTGGTGGAGCTGTAACGTTTTGAGTTGTAGCACTCTGAGTTGCCAGTCTCAGAACGAGTCTGCGTGTTTTGCTTGGAGGAGGAGAAGCTTGTGTGGTGGTGTGATCACTTTCCATTGGCGTATATGTAGGTAAAACGACATCAAGGGGAGGAATCCCTGACACCGTCACCATAGGAGTTGCTATTTCCGCCGTTGGATTGGAAACAGGAGGTGCAGCTACAAAAACGTCTTCTTTTTCCCTTGTCTCTGTTGTCGTATGAGCAACTTCATCGACATCATCAAGCAAGTTGTCAAGGTTTTCTCCAATCATAAAATCATCATTACTGCCGAAGTTCAATGGAATATCGTCTTTATCGAATCCCGTGAGGTCGACATCCTCGTACACTTCTTTCTCGTTCCCCGATCCCTCATGATAGTCACTTTGAACCCGAACAGACTGTAGATCTTGTTCCTCATCGATTTGGGCATTTGGAGCTTGAGTTTCGTCGACATCATGATCTGAGATCGAGATGATATCTTTAGAAATAACTCTTTCAGAGGAAGTCGGCTCGGACAAAGTTTTATCAGACGTTCCATGGGACTCGGAGGACTCGTTAATTTCAGCAAATTTTCCAAATTTCATCAAAGGATGTAATCCCTGAAAAATGACCTTGCCCTTCTGATTCTGCTTAATAAGACCAACACTATGAGGGCCCAAGGATTTCATATCCAGTTTGTCACCATCCTTGACCATATCTGGGAATTGATCATCAATGAACACTTGAATGAATCTTGGATATAACATGAATGCATCTCTGTTCCCCCGTGTCATGGAATTGATGTTCACCAGGAATTCATCAAAGATGTACTTCGAGAAGTTGAATTTAATACCAGCAGCCAACGAAACAATCGCCCTTGTGTTCCTGAGGGAGATTTCATCATCTCCTGATCTCCTGCCTGAGATGCAGCTTACAAACACATGTGCCAAAAATCGCCAATAAGGAGGAAATAGCTTCTTCACTGTAGGAGGGTAGGAGCCCTCGTATCCCATCCTATCAAGAATCTGTTTTACTTCATCAGTTTCAATCTCAGTAGGGAAATCGGATTCATCAATAATTAGCAAAGTATCTCTGATGTATTGCTCCGAGATTCTGATCTTGCAGCCTTTAACTACAGCCTCAATTATCATCTCCCTGTTAACTTTTGACATTTTAGCTGTTTGCCAGAATTCTCGGATAATGTCTTGATAGATGACAAGATTTACAGTGATGGCATAAGCTAAGAAACATTCTCTCAATCTGAACATCATTGATGTGAAGTTTCTGTGAGCGACCGGAGGATCATCTGATACGATTGCCAGGTTGTGCATCTCAGCAAACCTAAAATTCGCCATTGATCTGCACTAAACGAGCCAAGTAAGAAAACAAAATATCTAACAGTTAAACGCTTTAAGTTTTCTTAATTAAACGGTTTTAATTTGGCCAAAGAAAAATATTTTGATGAAAATTTCGAGTTTACGGTCAAATGGGTTTATGGACCAAAAGGATCTTCTGACCGTAAACAGGGTTTACGGTTGTAGGTCCAAACCGAGTTGACGGTTGTAGGGCCAAACCGAGTTTACGGTCGTAAGGCGATGGGAGTTTACGGTCGCAAAGGCCAAAGAGTTTACGGTTGCAAAGGTCAAAGCGGAGTTTACGGTTCAAGCATATCCCCAAACCGTAAACCCTCCCGAAACCTTAAACGCCGAAGAGCTTCAAACTTCGATTACTCCCCCAATTTCAGTCGATTTGATGAACCGATTGCATTTTCCTAGTCGGATTTAACATACCTTCAAAGTAGACTAACTGATTTCACGAAAAATTAACACATAAATTCGAGGATTTGAGAGAGAGGAACAGTTTACTGCCGCAAGGAGAGGGAAGAAGGTGAAAAGGGTTTACCGCAGTAAACTCGTCCTTTTATACCTCCTTCGAGTTTTAGTGTCTCCCACATAGTTTGACGCACAGTCCGAATTCCGATTAGATTTTTCAAAAATAAAACTTTTGAGGATATAAAAATAAAATTAAAATTAAAAATTAAACTAAAATAAAAATAAAAATAAACTAATTTCAAAAGGTTAAAGATTTTTTTTTAAATTAAAAATTTGACAGTTAAGTAAAAATAAAATAAAATAAGATAAAATAAAAACAAAAATAAAAATAAAAGGAAATTTAAATTTTGAACAAGTCTAGATAAAAATTATCTCAACATAACTGAAAAGCTCTTGTGATGCTGGGATCAAAGTTATTAGACAGCCTTATTCCACTTGTCGGTACCCTTATCTTCACATCTTCGTCTGATCGATCGCCAGTATTATGGTCCACTTAAACACGAAAAATTTATGACACTTTTTGGACAATTTACCATTGACATGATACATATACATATAAATGATTATAATTCCTCATTATCATGATTGGCCCTAATTTTTAAACAAAATTGCCTTATAACCATTTAACTGACTACGACCAGGGATATTGTTGTCCACCTAAATTAAGCAGCGAGATCTACGGACAACCTGTATGTGTTAAATTTTAGTTGTACTAGAACATGTTTCCCGCTTCCTGGCATGCCCCAGCCATCAAGGACTTCCAGAATACTCCTTACTAACAGACAGAAAGAAAGAAAATAACCTTCTACAAACCTAATTTATCGGAATTCCCCAGTCACCCCATCTAACCAGAATTAAGGACAGAATCTGCACATCGAGGAAAAGTGAATCCACAGTTCTAGATACGGGTTCATTTAATGTGACCGGTAGATTCTTATGTA
This sequence comes from Lactuca serriola, assembly GCF_051521515.1. Classification (NCBI taxonomy): domain Eukaryota; kingdom Viridiplantae; phylum Streptophyta; class Magnoliopsida; order Asterales; family Asteraceae; genus Lactuca; species Lactuca serriola. Next base: position 142,356,230 of record NC_136408.1, on the reverse strand, counting down.
TATCTCCGTGCTCAACCTATCAGAGTGTCGTATTGTCAGGCTAAACGGTTCTAACTAGGTCAAGATTTGTCAAGTCCTTAAATTCATTAGGTTCAAATTTCACTAGTCAAGTTTATTTAAAATCTTTCGTGCCTACCAGCGCATCGAGCACAGAGCGTTGACAATTCAACTTAGGTACATTATGCAGATTCAGATTGCCCGTTATCACTTGCTAATTTTCATTTCCCAGACCTTTATCAACAAGCAAAACTTCATACAACAATTTTTTTGATTTTTCTGAAATTTTTAATGCTTTTGGTTTTTTGAATGTTTTCTGAAAAAAAAAAAAACAGAAGCAGAATGTTTTTGGATTTTTTTTTTAATTTTTCAATTTTTGTTTGGTTTTGTTTTTATTTCTCCCCCTAAATTTGTGCACGGAGGAGAATGAAATGACTGAAATGCTCAAATTTAAACTAACCTAATTAACAACAAAAATTAATCCTCAAAAAACGAATCATTTTCAAAAATCCCACAAGCACATCGAATCGAGCTTTGTTAAAAGGCTTAGTGAACAGATCCGCCACATTATTGGCAGTGGGAACTTGTTCTAGCCGGATGAGCGAACGCTCATAACAATCTCAGATAAAGTGAATTTTGATGTCAATGTGCTTGGTTTTAGAATGTTGGACCGGATTTTTTAGTGATTTGAATAGCAGCCTCATTATCACAATGAATTGGGGTTGCTAGATAATTCAAACCGTAGTCCAACAACTGATGTTGGATCCATATAACTTGAGAATAGAAAGCTGATGCAGCAACGTATTCCGCTTCTGTTGTTGAGGTAGAGACGGTATGTTGCTTCTTGCACTACCACGACACTAGCCTATCACCAAGGAATTGGCACCCTCTTGATGTGGATTTCCTGTCAAGCTCACAGCCTCCATAATTAATGTTAGCAAAAGCATATAAATCAAATTCAGAATTCTTCGGATACCAAAGACCCAATTTTGGGCTGCCTTTGATATACCGAAAAATTCTTTTGACAACAATAAGATGTGAAAGTTTAGGATTAGCCTGATAGCGAGCGCACTGACACACTGCAAACATGATGTCGGGACGACTTGCGGTGAGATACATCAGGGAACTGATCATTGATCTATAGTGAGTTTGATCTATGGATTCGCCATCAATATCTGGATTCAGCAGGGGTCTTTCAGCCATTGGTGTCGATGCAGGCTTTCCGTCTTCAAACCCGAACTTCTCAAGAATATCCTCCACATACTTAGCTTGATGCAGCAGGATTCCGGTTGAACTTTGTTTGACTTGAAGCCCCAAAAACATGGTCATTTCACCTAGAGAACTCATCTCGAATCGCTTCTTCATCACGCCTTCAAACTCTTTGCAAAGCTTTGGACAAGTAGACCCGAAGATAATGTCGTCAACGTAGATCTGAACTAGTATCTGATCATTACCCACATGCTTGATGAATAAAGTTTGATCAACAGTACCGCGAGAGTATCCAAGGTCGAGCAAGTTCTTTGTTAGAGTCGCATACCATGCTCGAGGAGCTTGATGCAACCCATACAATGCCTTGTCCAACTTGTAGACATGATTAGGGAAATTTGAGTTAACAAACCCAGGGGGTTGATCAACATAAATTTCTTCCTTTACCTTGCCATACAAGAAGGCAGTCTTGACATCCATTTGGTAGACCGTGAATTTCATGTAGGAAGCGTATGCGAGAAAGATACGAATAGCCTCTAGACGAGCCACGGGAGCATACACCTCAATATAATCAAGACCCTTGATTTGTCGAAACCCGCGAACCACCAACCTTACTTTATTGTGCACTATTACACTAGAATCATCCTGCTTATTACGATAGACCCAACGCATGTCAAGAGACCTTTTGCCCTTTGGTAACTCAACCAACTTCCAAACCCCGAGCTTTTCAAACTGATTTAGCTCTTCATGCATTGCATCTACCCAGCTGGGATCATTCAAAGCCATTTCAACATTCTTCGGCTCTATTTGAGATATAAAGCAAGAGTAGAGACATGCATTAACATATCCACTATGACTTCTGGTTTTGACTCCATCACCTAGCTGGCCAATAATGTTACCGATCGGATGATCGTGTTAAATTCTTGAAGGTATGTCTTGGCTGATATCATTGTGTGAAACAGGAAGAGTGTGTATGTTGAGACCTCCATCATCTGCTGATTGATTCACATTAGATGAATCTGCTACAAACTCATTAGCAATTTCTTCAGGAAAGAGTAGTTCCATAAAAGTTGGATTGTCTGCGGAAGCATATCTAGACATGAACTCTCTATCAATAGGTGTAAGAGGTGTAGCATCAACATTAGGAGTTTCATTTACAACCTTAGACTTTGGACTATTTGGTTAATCAGGTGACTCCCCCTCAGGTGGACCAAAGAACCTTCTTTCAGATGAAGCAGAGGACTTCCCCTCAACCGTTGGAGGTCTATAGACAACTTCTTCATCTTTGTCTTCAGAAACAATCTTCGAACCAGAAGAGGATCCACTTGAACTATCTGTAGACACATTTAAAGATTTGAAAAGTGATGTGTAATCAAATAACCAGTCGGGACCCACTCGAGCATCTATTTCATTCTCCTCCAACCAGCGCACGTCATAGGATTCTACTATCTGCTTAGTCTTTTTTTTTGTAAACCCTATACGCAGTGCGCGCAACATACCCTAAAAAGTAACAATCATCGGCTTTGGCATTGAATTTAGGGTTGGATCCCAAGTGAAGAATGGTGCAAGGGTAGCCAAATACATGGAAATGGCTGACAGAAGGCTTGTGTCCATAAAGAATCTCGTACGGTGTCTTCATCTGTGCTTTGTTGATTAGAACACGAATCTGCACGTAGCAAGCAGTGTTAATTGCCTTGGCCCAAAAGAAAATAGGTAGTTTGGAATCACAAAGCATTGTCCTTGCGGCGTCTTTCAAAGTTAATTTCTCCTTTCAGCAACACCATTTGTTGAGGCGTGTGAGCAGAGCTATATTGACGCACTATCCTTTTTCTGCTCAAAAATGGTCAAGAACAGCATTCTTGAACTCAGTTCCATTATCAGTACGAAGCGCCTTCAGTTGGTTGTTGGTTTGCTTCTCAATCATCACAACGAACTTCTTTATTAGATCAGCAACCCCTGCTTTGTTGGATAAGAAGAAGACCCACATAAACCGAGAGAAATCATCGATCACAACTAGAAAGTACGAGCTTCTATTGATGCTCAGGACGTTGACCGGACCGAATAAGTCCATATGCAATACTTGGAGCACTTGACTGATTGAGTTGACTTGCTTGGGCAGGTGTGGTTTCTGATGATGTTTTCCTTGAGCACAGGAAATACACTTCTCAAATGTAATAAAGTATCTGACAGGGAGGCCTCGAACCATCTCATTCTTAGCAAGACGATTCAGGTTTTTTGTGTTAGTATGACCGAGTCTTCGATGCCATAGCATTGCGTTTTGTACGGAGACTTTTGAGAAACGACAAGTGACTTGTTCTGGAAGGTTACTGTTCATATCAATAATGTAAGCATTCCCATCCCGTTTAGATTTGACTAGAATCCATTCTTCTGGGATGACAATGCCTGGCTTGAGAATCATACACTCTTTGTCGGTAAAATAGGTAGAATAACCTTTGTCGCAAATTTGGGAAACACTCAACAAGCTGTGCTTTAACTCGGGAGCGTAGTTGACATTCTCAAAGCTTAGCACTCCATTTGTAACAGTTCCTCTCTGTGTGATCTTGCCACCATCTCCGACCAAGAAGGAAACATAGCCCCCATTAAAGGATTGAATTTCGCTCAGTTGGGAGATGTCTCCAGTCATATGCCGAGAGCAGCCATTGTCGACGTACCAAGGACGGACGACATTCCTCCGCAACTGTCCCTGCAAAATGAGCGGAATCATTTAGATTTAGGAACCCAGGTTATCACTGTCCTGGGTTTCCTTTTTGGTTTCTCTGATTTATCCTTAAATATTTTCAAATTTAGATCCTCATTCTTGACCACTTAAGAGGATGTTAATGATTGATCAGAAAGTGATTTGGGCTTCCATTGGTATTTGAGCTTTACAACATTCTCATGTGGTTTTGAAGTATGTTTCTTAGAAGTTTGCACTGATCCTCTGGATTTTCTACCAAAAGAGGTTGAAGATGCAGAAGTGCCTTTTGATGAAACCGATCTTGGCGGAGCCTTGTTCGGTTTTGGCAAACTATTTTGAGTTTCGTTAGTAAAGACCTTTTTCCTTTTCTTTTGAAAATTAGCCCTTTTTCTGCTTCTTTCATCTTTCCAATCATCATTTTGAGAACGAGTTCTTGAGGAATTTCTAACTAAAGACCTTCCCCTAGATTCGTTCTCTCCTTTTGGTGATAAGTAGTTTACGAAGATCCTATTTTGAAAATTCCTAGCTATATGACCACCAACACCATAATTAAAACAAATCTGTATATTATTTGAACTTTTTTTTTCAGATTTATTTTCTTGACAGACACTCTTACTCTTCTCAGAAGAACATGCATGAGAAATAGGTTGTGAGATACGTAAAGGTGCCTCAGTTGTTTTGACTTGTGGAGTTGATGTTTCTTCATGAGAATTACAAGCATCAGAATTTCCAAAAAAATCATCAAACATATCAAAGAAATTAAGTTCAATAGTATCAGATGTTGAAACATCACATGAAACATTATCAGTTTTAACATCAGAAACACAAGCACTTTCATTTGAAATAGAAATATCAGAATTAGAAATAAAAGTAGAAACAAATTCTCCAGCTTCATGCTTTGCCTGATCTAATGGTTGATCTGCAGAGGAAGTAGAAACATCAGTACTTTCAACATTGATAAAACCTCCTGAAACGAAACTGGATGGTTTGCCATAAACCAAGACTGATTCACTGGCAATCTCATCCTGGGATAAAGGTTGAGACTGATATGTATGATTATAAGGAGCAGGTACCCTATCATATCCCAAACCCTTTTGTTGGTTTCGTTTGAACTGCATGCAATGATCAATCATGTTGGCAACTACCTCCCTTGATCCACCAAATTTTCTAAAATCAAAATTTGTTGTTTCAAATTGTTTATTTAATGTATCAAGCTTGGTAATTAATTCATCAATTTGTCTTTTAACATAATCATACAGTTCACATTTCTCACTGTATTCTATTTGAATTCTCCTAAAGTCTTTTATTTTAGCTTCTAATTGGGCCTTAAGTGGTTTTTGTCCTTTCCTAAGCTGATAGCCCTCATATCTAAGGTCCTCTACTTCTCTACGTAATACTTGAATTTCATCATGAAGCAATTTAACATATTCTTTACATGCATGAGAACAAGATGGTAGGTTTAGCTTGCTTTTCTTAGGCTCGGAAGAAGTAAATGCCATTAGGGCAAGCTGCAGCTCCATCATCTTTGCTTCGGGGTCAACATAATCATTTTTCAAAGTAGCATCATCAATCTGAGCTAGGTTAGGTTTTTCTGGCCCTGAGATATTTAAAGCTTGAATCCGGTCCTCCCAGTCAAAGGACTGAGTGACCATAGCAGTCTCTCCATTCGCTGTAGCACCAACACGGTTGTTTCCCACTGCTACAATTTGCTTGTTGTTATTGACCATACGATCTGGTTTCGGGAAATCACGAGCAAAATGACCCGGATCGTGGCAGTTGAAACATCTCAGCATACTCTTGTTAAATCCCACCTTCTTGTCAGCATTCATGGCCCAGTTGCTCTTCCATGTCTTCTTAGCAAACTGCTTGGCTCTGAAAACAACCATAGCAATCTGCCATGTAATGTCCATCTCTTCCACGTCTTCAGGATGTATCTGATACAAATCAGCAAATGATAGCTGAGGTGGAAGATCTCCAGCCACAAAGGCATTGTAGCAGTTAACTAGCCCAGTGGCTAGAGCCAGATTTTCATCAGATTCTTTAGTGTTTGAGTAAGAGGTTACGACTGGCACATTTGGAGTAGAAGCAGCTTGTGAAATGACAAAATAGCTGAGTTTGATGATGAGGGATGGATGGTGTAGCATTGAAGGTCTGAATCTGAGGCTGTTGTGTTGCAAAAGCTTGACCTGTGGGAGGCATGAAAGATGAGAGAGCATTGTTGGATGAAATTCCAAGATTTGCAGTAGAGTATGAGTTCACATGATTAATTTCTCTATGTTTGTCATCAATGTCACAAGCTTTGATGACCGCCATGATTTCAGCAAGAGAGAGGCGATTCAAATCCTTAGTTTTCTTAATCACAACAACATTCATATCCCATGATCTAGGAAGAGCATTCAGAAGCTTCTTGTTAATTTCTGACTTGGTCAAGAAAATTCCAGCGATATTCATGTCAGTTGTGAGAGCTGTGAACCGTTGCAATTGAGCTTCAAGAGTCTCTCCTGGTATGTAGTTGAACATATTAAAATTTTGCCTTAACATGTCCTGCCGACTCTCCTTCATATTTTCATTGCCCTCATAAACTTCAATTAGAGCTTCCCATAGATCTTCAGCTGAAGTGTACTCACAAAAACGTTGAACAATATCAGGAGATAATGTCATTGTTAAAGTGGCTAAAGCCCTTTCCTGCTCCTCAACTTTCTCAAACTCCTCATCAGTATAGTTCTCAACAGCCTTGTCAATCACTTGACCTACAACTGTCATAGTGATCCTAAAAGGGCCTCTAAGAATGCTTCTCCAGATTTTGAAATCTTTCATCTTAATGTATTTCTCTATTCTCTACTTCCACTCGGGAAAACCATCAGCAGACATTAACCTTGGAATTCGCGTAGTGGTGCCCATAACAGCATCAAGTTCTTGAAAATGATTTTGGCTTTGAGATTCCATTTGAAAATAAAGCAATTAAGAGTTTTTAAAAAATTTTTATGGTTGGCAGAAGTAAATTGATAACGACCGTAAACAGAGTTTAAGGTTGACGAGTTTACGACCGTAGGCTAGGTTTACGGTTTTTGTGTTTGCGATTTGTAAGTTTGCGGTTTGCGAGTTTACGGATTATACATTTACTGTTCTTAGATTTTTGACACCCTGATTACGGTTCTTGAGTATGCAGAGTTTACGGTTTAAGAATGTCTTGTTTTTACGACCGTAAACAAGGTTTATAGTTGGCAGCAAACTCCCAGGAAGCTTTCAAAAACACGTTTTTCTGATATAAATCAGATCCTTCAACCACTAGAACATGGAAACCAAATTTCGAACAACAGAAATATCAGATTAAATGCCCCAAATCTCAATCGAATGAGGTTTGACACCAGTTTCTGCTCTGATACCAATTGTTATGTCCGAATTAAGATCTTTACCAATAATCAAACGATAAACAATCAAAGTAAGAATGAGATGAAGAGAAACTGAGCTTGCATACGCTTATATTCAATAATCGTCAGGTACAAATCAGGTTACGGCCGTGAACTGCTGGGCATCAACAACGACAAATGACCTACACCTCCACAATATATACTCGACTGGACAACCAACAGAGTTTGCGGCCGTAAACCGTAAACGTGTTTACGGTCGTGAACATACAAATGACTAATTCGAATTAAACATCTCACAAACAATATTACAGACTCATACAAAACAAAACACACTGAAAGCCTAGACCAAACCATTAACTGGACCCTTCAAGGACCTCGGAGAAGCTGCCTATATTTTGGGAATAAGGATAGTGAGAAACAGAAGGAAAAGACTAATAGGACTTAGTCAGAATACTTACTTGGACAAGGTACTAAAGCACTTTAGTATGGAGAATTCCAAGAAGAGGGAGTTACCAACCCAAAGTAATGTCAAGTTGAGTAAGACTCAAAGCCCGAGTACCGAAGTCGAGATAGCAGAAATGAGCCGAGTACCATACACTTCTGCAATTGGCTCGATTATGTATGCTATGACTTGTATTCTCCTTGATATGGCCTTCACTTTGAGCATGGTCAACAGATATCAAGGGAACCCTGGAAAAGCACATTGGACCGCAGTCAAGAATATTATTAAGTACCTTCGGAGGACTAAGGAATGGTGTCACACCCCGAAAACCAAAGGCGGAAACATTTCCGGGGTTGACTCCACGTTGAGTATCAAATCCAATGCACATAGTAAAGCAGTAATCACAAAACATTACATTACATAATATTGTTTACATGTGTTTGAAAGAAGAGTTGTACAAGTGTTTTACATATTTAATATGAACAAAAGTAAAGACGAGTCTTCAGAACGCTCCATCTTCTCCAAAAGGTGGCGGCGTACCTGTCTAACGCTGACCTGAGAATACAAGCGGTTTGAAAACCAGTATAAAGCTGGTGAGTTCACAAGCGGTTTAGTTTTGAAAAGATCGAGTTTCCTTTGTTACAATTTCAAAAATGGTTGGTTATGTCATTCCAGGAAAATCCCATATTTTCCTTATAGTTTTAGTTATTCGTTTGTTATTTTATCCGTTTATGAGTTGATGTGCTACCCAGGAAAATCCCATATTTTCCTATGTGTTGAGTTGCCTATTTGTATCTAAGTTCGATACCGGTTGTTATGTTATCCCAGGAAAATCCCATAGTTTCCTATGTGTTGAGTTGCCTATTTGTATCTAAGTTCGTTACTAGTTGGTTCTTAGGATTTATTTCGAAGTACTAGAAATTACCATGTGTATAGTATTAGTTAAGTATTCTAAACCCTTAGATATCCTACATTCGAATGACTATTATCTACTAACTTAGTTGTATTTTCGAATATTTGAAATCACACAGAAGCGTACATTACAGTATTTTTGAAGTTCTGTTGAGTTCCAAAAGAGTACATTAGTTGTATAATCGAAGCTTTGTCGACATTTTGAGGAGGATATATTCGAAACTCAGAAGAGGTCCAGAGGCGTATTTTCATATTTAATTCGAAACTCTGGTGACACTCAAGGGGTACACTAGCTGTATATTCGAAGTCTTGGTGTCATCCAAAGGCGTTAATATGCATTCGTACTCCTATTTCTATTCGTATTCGTACTATGCTATTTGTTGGATTCGTATTCGTATTCGTTCTATCCTATTAGTTATATTCGTATTCATTCTATCCTATTAGTTATATTCGTATTCGCATTCGTATTCGTACTAACCTAATAGTTATATTCGTATTCGTTCTATCCTATTAGTTATATTCGTATTCGCATTCGTATTCGTACTAACCTCATAGTTATATTCGTATTCGTTCTATCCTATTAGTTATATTCGTATTCGCATTCGTTTAATATTAATCTTAGTTATGATTAGTATGATTTCTTTTACAGAAAGTAATATTGATCAAAACACTTTTTAAAGAAATTTGACTTAAGTCTAACTGTTTAACCTGCAATTCGAACCATTAGTTATCACAATTTTCATTATTAAAATCATACATGAAATAAAAACATTTGAACTGAAAATACGTTTAAGTACAAGATTTCTTGTACTTTTGCTTGTATTCCCCCCTGAAAACGTTAAAAACCATTTAAAAAGGGTAGGGGTATGAACTCACCGGACGCGGAAATGTGACGATTTCGGACACTAAACGTCGGTTCGGGGCCTGATTACTCGCGATGTCCCTATGTAAAATGAAATAATGTCCATATATATCTAATTAGATTTACAATCACTAATTATATGGAACATTATACTCCAATGAGATTAAACACCTCAAAACGAGTGTTTGGAGTGACCCGGGTGACATCTACGGACGTGTAATGGTACTAGGGACTTGGGATTTGAGTTTACTCCCCAAGAGTAAACATTTTAAGGAGTTTACAACCATGAAACACATACATACATGAGTTCATGGCCGTGAACTCATGTTGGTGTGATTTTGAGTGCTTAATGGCTTGTTTGGACTTGGGAAATGTTGGAATGGATTTCTAAAATGCCTTGGATTAAATTTATGGGACTTCTACTATGTTTAAGGGAGTTCACGGTTGTAAACTTGGAGTTTACGGCCGTAAACTCTCCTATGGTCAAGACTAATTATTTTGGGGCACAAGGGACAATCACATGTGATTCTAGTTAATTTTCCAAGCCTTGTTATGAATTTAGGGCACCATTTAACTCACAATTAGGAGTTTACGGCCTAAGAGCATGATCTATGGTCGTAAACTCTTATTAAGAGGATGTTTGATGTGTTTAAGGTCCCCAAACTATTTTTAGATGGCTCTAGAATTTACCACAAGGCTATTGGTTGAGTTTCAAGGCATTTGGACATGTAAAAATGAGTTTACTCTCCATTTTTGAGTGGTTTACGGCCCATGCATGAACCTTGGCCGTAAACTCCTATTTACTCCTCAAAAATTATGTTTATGATGTTCTAAGGCCATTACCAATATTCTAAAATTCATATCTAAGCCTTGTTTGAGTCTAGGAAGGGTTTAAGGGCTTAAAAACCCTCTAAATTAGTGTTTACGGCCTAGGCACCTTCCAGGGCCGTAAACTCATAAACAAGACTCTAAATCATGTTTCAAGGCATTCTAAGCTCATTCCATAAAGTCATCCAGCCATATCTAAGGTCTAATTGTGGTTTGGAAGGGTTTTGTTGCTCCAAAAACCCCATTTATATGAGTTTACGGCCTAGGACTGTTCTAGGGCCGTAAACACATGATAATGGTCCTAATCCGTAGTTTAAACTCGAATTTGAAGGCTAAAGAGGTTACATAACAAGCTAGGGAAGGTACCTTGGTGATTAGAAGCCTTAAACTTGAGATTTGGACCCTTAAACTTGGATTTAGGAGAGAGGTTAGAGAGAGAGTAAAGAGAGGAAGCAAAAGCTTCAAATGAATGTTTAAACACGTTTAAATAGGTCCTAAAACTTGGACACGATGGATTTCTACCCGATACCAGCACTAAACGGGGCTTTTGGTCGCACCCGATTAAGTTTCCGTAACTCGACGGGGACGTTTCTAAAATTTCTAAATTATACAATTTGGGCTAATTTCGTTAGTTCCTAACAGGTTTGGACACTCATTAGCATCAATTAAACATATAAGTTTAATTAATTTAACCAAAAAACGACATCGGAACGAATTGACATACGGCGAGTTATACAGGTAGAATGGGTTTTCAGCGATGAACAACTTTGGGTTGTTACATTATCCCCCTGTTAGAGGGAATTTCGTCCTGAAATTCAATGATTACGATACAAGACATGAATTTGAATGAGATACGGATGAATTTGTTGCTTCGGGTTTTCGCGATCCTACGTGACATCGGGTCTCCGCTTGACGTCTCAGCGAACCCTCACTATCGGGACGCGTCTTGATTTCGTTAGGTATATACTTATCAAAGACCGAGACGTGAAGTATCAGATGGGTGCTACTAAGTTCCGAGGGCAATCAAAGTTTGAAGGTTATGGAATCGATTTCACAAGGGTCGCGAAGGGTCTAATGTACCATGAGGGAAGTATTTCGATTTTCTAAAGCATTCCATGCCGAGTTTGCATCAAAGCTTTCCATGAAAAGTTTATCATTAGATCGAATGGAAAGGGATAATTATCCAGATTGAGGATACGATCTATAGGTATGACATTAACATTCTCTTTCTCATTGGTTGGTTATCTCGACGGTGCACATTTTGATTACTAACGAAGGATTTAGTTTCGAAAGATATTTTGAATGAATGTTTAGCAAATTCTTTCAGCATTAGAATCAAAAAGGATCACAGGTACAAGATTTATCGAGAAGAAGTATACCTGTGGCAACGGTGGGATCGACGACTATCCTTTCTTGCCCCATAGTTAGGACTCTCCCGGTGTTGCTAGACGTTACTGTCTTTGGACAGTTTCGCTTATAGTGCCCGACCTCTCCACAACTATAGCAGGTTTGACCGATACCAGCTCCGGAAGCTTGACTAGTTGACGGGGTTGGGGTTTTGCAGGTTCGTACGAGGTGACCTTCCTGGCCACAACTTCTACATAACTTTGCACGACAAGGGCCAGGGATGCGATGGTGGTAGTTACATCGGTCACAGCACGGGAGGGTACCGACATATCCGGTAACAGGTACTTGAGATGTGGAATTGACAACAGAAACAGCAGCAGGGGGAGTGGCAGCGTGGACTGCCACTATTTGTTGTTTCTTTGAGGGTTCTGGGGAAGACTGACTCTTCTTCTTCTTTCTCCAAAACTTTCTTTTCTCGCCACTCTTTTCTGTTGGCTCGGGAGTGGTGCCTACTTCCTCTTGATCATCATTGTGATTGATCAAAGTTTGTGCCTGACACTTGGTGCTGTTATAGGTATCTGGCTTTGCTGCTATAACGTTCCCTTTGGTCGGCTGAGTTAATCCCCAGATGAACCTTTCTACCTTTTTGCTTTCTGGGGTAACCATTCCCGGACAAAGAAGTGCCAAGTCATTAAACCTTGAAGTGTAAGAGGCGATATCGGAACCTTTCATCTTCAGGTTCCAGAGTTCATCCTCCAGCTTCTGGATCTCACCCCGAGGGCAATACTCCGCACGTAGAAGTTCTTTCATAACTTCCCATCCCATAGCATTAGCTACAGGTAGAGTCAGGGATTTGACTCTGCTGTTCCACCAAGTCAAAGCCTTATCGGTGAGCGTACAGGCGGCAAATTTCACCTTGTCAGATTCCAAACAGGCGCAAATCTCGAAGATAGATTCGATTTTCTCTAACCACCGAGTTAGAGCAATGACACCCCCTGTTCCATCGAAGAATGTGGGTTTTGCATTCATAAAATCTTTATAGGAACACTCCTTCCGGTGTCCCTGATTACCTTCTTGGTTTTGGTTTTAGGAACCACCTCCTGAACCATTTGGGTTTAGTTGAGGTAGAAGAGCTGATATGGTGGCAGAAATGGTTGCCTGAAGTGTTTCTAGAACGATTTGAAGAGGAGGTGGTGGTGGCGGAGGGTTGTTGGTGTTCTTTGAGCTGGGTCTTTTCCTCGGAGGCATCTTGATCTAAAAAGATTAGGAAATAGAGGATCATAAGTCCTCTGAATTGAATCAAGAGATATGGATCAGGGGATATCTCATCGAGACAGATATAACATTATATTAAGCGATATAGCAGGAAAGAGTGATCAAGGCAGAAAATTTTATCACTAGAGGAATGATCAAGGAACAACACGTATACGAGGATTTCTACAAAGGATCGGCTCGAGAAATACTCCCATAGTATTTCATGGTTCGCTGCAGCGACGACTCATTGTTTGGGATATTAGGTAAGTTTTAATTAGGTATGCTGCATACCACAGTCACTCCCAAGCACATGTTGGCCGTGTCTCGAATGAATATAGTTGGCCAGGCTATATTGATCCTAGACACGACTACATAACTGCCCAGGTTTAACCGCAGTGTACAACACCCATTTATTTATATTTTGTTCTACTTGTAGTTACGGATTTCGACGGTCGGTATACTTGTATACTTTAGAAAATACTTATATTCGTAGAGTATACTTTTAGTTCAGAGCACTTAGGCCCTATAACGTTTATAGTCTTATACCATGTAAGCTTTGGTATACCAGTTCACTATAAACAAGGGCTCTGATACCAATCTATCACACCCCGAAAACCAAAGGCGGAAACATTTCTGGGGTTGAGTCCACGTTGAGTATCAAATCCAATGCACATAGTAAAGCAGTAATCACAAAACATTACATTACATAATATTGTTTACATCTTTTTGAAAGAAGAGTTGTACATGTGTTTTACATATTTAATATGAACAAAAGTAAAGACGAGTCTTCGGAACGCTCTGTCTTCTCCAAAAGGTGGCGATGTACCTGTCTAACGCTGACCTGAGAATACAAGCGGTTTGAAAATCAGCATAAAGCTGGTGAGTTCACAAGCGGTTTAGTTTTGAAAAGATCGAGTTTCCTTTGTTACAATTTCAAAAACGGTTGGTTATGTCATTCCAGGAAAATCCCACATTTTCCTTATAGTTTTAGTTATTCGTTTGTTACTTTATCCGTTTATGAGTTGATGTGCTACCCAGGAAAATCCCATATTTTCCTATGTGTTAAGTTGCCTATTTGTATCTAAGTTCGTTACTGGTTGTTATGTTATCCCAGGAAAATCCCATATTTTCCTATGTGTTGAGTTGCCTATTTGTATCTAAGTTCGTTACTAGTTGGTTCTTAGGATTTATTTCGAAGTACTAGAAATTACCATGTGTATTATATTAGTTAAGTATTCTAAACCCTTAGATATTCTACATTCGAATGACTATTATCTACTAACTTAGTTGTATTTTCGAATGTTTGGAATCACACAGAAGCGTACATTACAGTATTTTTGAAGTTCTGTTGAGTTCCAAAAGAGTACATTAGTTGTATAATCGAAGCTTTGTCGACATTTTGAGGAGGATATATTCGAAACTCAGAAGAGGTCCAGAGGCGTATTTTCATATTTAATTCGAAACTCTGGTGACACTCAAGGGGTACACTAGCTGTATATTCGAAGTCTTGGTGTCATCCAAAGGCGTTAATATGCATTCGTACTCCTATTTCTATTCGTATTCGTACTATGCTATTTGTTGGATTCGTATTCGTATTCGTTCTATCCTATTAGTTATATTCGTATTCGTTCTATCCTATTAGTTATATTTGTATTCGCATTCGTATTCGTACTAACCTAATAGTTATATTCATATTCGTTCTATCCTATTAGTTATATTCGTATTCGCATTCGTATTCGTACTAACCTAATAGTTATATTCGTATTCGTTCTATCCTATTAGTTATATTCGTATTCGCATTCGTTTAATATTAATCTTAGTTATGATTAGTATGATTTCTTTTACAAAAAGTAATATTGATCAAAACACTTTTTAAAGAAATTTGACTTTAGTCTAACTGTTTAACCTGCAATTCGAACCATTAGTTATCACAATTTTCATTATTAAAATCATACATGAAATAAAAACATTTGAACTGAAAATACGTTTAAGTACAAGATTTCTTGTACTTTTGCTTGTATTCCCCCCTGAAAACGTTAAAAACCATTTAAAAAGGGTAGGGGTATGAACTCACCGGACGCGGAAATGTGACGATTTCGGACACTAAACGTCGGTTCGGGGCCTGTTACTCGCGATGTCCCTATGTAAAATGAAATAATGTCCATATATATCTAATTAGATTTACAATCACTAATTATATGGAACATTATACTCCAATGAGATTAAACACCTCAAAACGAGTGTTTGGAGTGACCCGGGTGACATATACGGACGTGTAATGGTACTAGGGACTTGGGATTTGAGTTTACTCCCCAAGAGTAAACATTTTAAGGAGTTTACAACCATGAAACACATACATACATGAGTTCACGGCCGTGAACTCATGTTGGTGTGATTTTGAGTGCTTAATGGCTTGTTTGGACTTGGGAAATGTTGGAATGGATTTCTAAAATGCCTTGGATTAAATTTATGGGACTTATACTATGTTTAAGGGAGTTCACGGTTGTAAACTTGGAGTTTACGGCCGTAAACTCTCCTATGGTCAAGACTAATTATTTTGGGGCACAAGGGACAATCACATGTGATTCTAGTTAATTTTCCAAGCCTTGTTATGAATTTAGGGCACCATTTAACTCACAATTAGGAGTTTACGGCCTAAGAGCATGATCTATGGCCGTAAACTCTTATTAAGAGGATGTTTGATGTGTTTAAGGTCCCCAAACTATTTTTAGATGGCTCTAGAGTTTACCACAAGGCTATTGGTTGAGTTTCAAGGCATTTGGACATGTAAAAATGAGTTTACTCTCCATTTTTGAGTGGTTTACGGCCCATGCATGAACCTTGGCCGTAAACTCCTATTTACTCCTCAAAAATTATGTTTATGATGTTCTAAGGCCATTACCAATATTCTAAAATTCATATCTAAGCCTTGTTTGAGTCTAGGAAGGGTTTAAGGGCTTAAAAACCCTCTAAATTAGTGTTTACGGCCTAGGCACCTTCCAGGGCCGTAAACTCATAAACAAGACTCTAAATCATGTTTCAAGGCATTCTAAGCTCATTCCATAAAGTCATCCAGCCATATCTAAGGTCTAATTGTGGTTTGGAAGGGTTTTGTTGCTCCAAAAACCCCATTTATATGAGTTTACGGCCTAGGACTGTTCTAGGGCCGTAAACACATGATAATGGTCCTAATCCGTAGTTTAAACTCGAATTTGAAGGCTAAAGAGGTTACATAACAAGCTAGGGAAGGTACCTTGGTGATTAGAAGCCTTAAACTTGAGATTTGGACCCTTAAACTTGGATTTAGGAGAGAGGTTAGAGAGAGAGTAAAGAGAGGAAGCAAAAGCTTCAAATGAATGTTTAAACACGTTTAAATAGGTCCTAAAACTTGGACACGATGGATTTCTACCCGATACCAGCACTAAACGGGGCTTTTGGTCGCACCCGATTAAGTTTCCGTAACTCGACGGGGACGTTTCTAAAATTTCTAAATTATACAATTTGGGCTAATTTCGTTAGTTCCTAACAGGTTTGGACACTCATTAGCATCAATTAAACATATAATTTTAATTAATTTAACCCAAAAACGACATCGAAACGAATTGACATACAGCGAGTTATACAGGTAGAATGGGTTTTCAGCGATGAACAACTTTGGGTTGTTACAAATGGTTTCTAGTCCTCGGTGGGAGTGATGACTTAAGGGTTCAAGGGTTTAGTGACACAAGTTTTTAGACCGACAGGGAAAACTACCGTTCGTAGTCGGGCTGGGTCTTTACCCTAAATGGAGGAGCAGTGACTTAGAAAAGTTCCAAGCAGGGGATTGTGGCTGATTCAACGTGCGAATCAGAGTATATAGCAGCGAGCGAAGCGTCAAAGGAGGCGATATGGTTGAAAAACTTCATTGGAGACCTTGGAGTTGTGCCATCCATAAAGGAGCCCATGGAAATTTTCTGTGATAATGAAGGAGCGGTTGACTTCACCAAGAACCGAGGGATCATGGGAGATCTCGACATATCGACAGAAAATATCACTTTATTCGGCATCGAGTGGAATAAGGACTCCTCATAGTGAAGAGGGTATCGTCGGAGGATAACCCGGCAGATCCGCTTACAAAGGGACTGAGTAGGGTTAAACACTTGCAGCACGCTAGGAGCATTGGGCTGAAGGACGATATTAGTTTAGATTAGATAGCTTCGAAACTTGTAATAGATAAATATAATTGACATTTGATGATTAAATAAAAGAGTATTATTTATTAGTAATGTTACTATCTTATGTTGATTATTTACCTATTGTTTCACTTTGCATGTTTTGACTTCCTGAATAATAAGATTATTCGAACGTTCCATAGTCGCTCATACTTTGGGAGTAGGTATGAAAGAAGATTGTCATTAATTGGTTTGTAGATTGTCTAAAGTGTATTAGACATAGCAAAGGTTTGCTGCAACGTTCATGAGTGCTTATGAACTTGATTTGAGCATTGGATTAAACCCGCGCTTGCTGGTATCACTTCATGGAATTTGTCACGAGTGATCACAAGACGATAATATTATATGGTCTTAAAACCTAGATATATGGTATATTGTTTGCTTGTTGATTGTCCATTGATAATGCGTAAACGCATCAGTAACTTGATGTTATAAAACAAATTGTTGTGTATGATTTGATGAGTGAATGGTAAATACATATAAGTCGAAGTTTATCTATTCCTTTTATCCTAAGAGGGTAATAGAGATATCTGGGCCCCTCGATGATTTGGTTTGACTTATGTGCCGGGCCCGGTCAGGACTGAATTGATATGTTCAATTAAGTTCTATGTCACACAAGTTAGAGATGGAGAAACAACTACTAGAAAATAAGTATGATTATGTTCCATGTAATTGTCCGCACAATATCTAGAACAGCGGACTATACGGTCCCTTATCTAATGAACAGGTTACTGATAATATCCGAGTTTGACAGTGTCTTTAAGAGCTACGATTGCTAATCAGAATGTACTTACATTTGTAGTTACTAGATTTATCCAAGTGGGAGACTGTTAGATTAGTGTCTAAGCTCGTAACTATATTTGGTAAGTATTTGACCCGGTTGTGCATGGTCCTTTTGGGTTGCCTTCACCAAAGCAACATGATAGGATGATTTATCAAGTGAGAGGTTATTATGGTTTATTAATATATTATATGAATAATATATTAAAGGGGAAATCATATAGTTTAATTAATATTAGACAATAATTAATTAAGAATTAATTATGTGGCTAAAAGACACTAATTAAATATCGGGGACTTAAATTGTCAAATGTGTGATTGTTGAATATTGGGCTGAGAAGGCTTATGGACTAGGCATGGAAAAAATTAGGGATGTGTCCGTCCTAATTACTGCCAAAGAGGCCCTATTCCAGAAGCTTCCTTGGATTTCTTAAGGCCTAAGTTGTCCATTAGGGTTTTGACTGAAACCCTAGCAGCACAACTATAAATAGACCCCTAGGGCATCAGATTTCGGCCACTGAAAACCCTAAGAGTCTTCATAGCCGAAATTGTGCCCATCCCCTGTCTCTCAATTAGCATTCTCTTGCTTGTGGTGTTTGTAAGCCATTAGAGGAGTGAAATTTGTGACTCTAAGCTCCAAGACAAGAAGATTCAAGTCATTGTAGAAGAGGTAATCATCTAGATCTGATTTCTTATGTTAATTTTGAAATATGTATGCTAGATCTCTGATTTGTAAGTCTTGGATGAATTGCATATACAATAGAGAAACCTAGATCCAAGCATTAGGGTTTGCATGAGCACATAGGATGTTCTTTTGGCTCAAACCCATCAAGTAGTACAGTCTCAACACAACCACACTCTGTCGACATGTAAAACTAAAAACACATAACAACAACCAAATAACCATGCAGATCTTAACAGTTCACTATAGTATAACAACATTCAAATCCAAAATACACAATCTATTGGGCCGGAATTGATTGCTGCCACCGATAAGTACAATGAAGAAAACTCACTTCACAGTCTGAAAAGATATTAAAAGCGAATGCTACTCCATAACCAACTCTACAAGTCACATACATAACAAACATTGACCTAGACTCAAACTACGACTCAAAATACCCAAAATTCCCCTAGGTCAAACTACAAGTCAAAGGTCAAGGCCAACAAGTCAAAAATCAAGGGAAAATCAAGTTGGTTGAGTATGCCCCACGCACTTAGCTGTTAGGTTGGGTGTAAACACAAACCACCTAAAGCCATGGGCCTCTAAAGCAGTATGCGTATCGTACCTATTTGTATGCCTAACGTACTACGTCTGAATCCAAACTCTATAATAAGAGCTTATTCCTTAATTCCTTTCCTTCCAAACTCAAATCTAGACTCACATCATCGTCTTAAGTCATAAAGTTTCCACCTTTATGACTTTCCATGGCTAGACAAAGCCCAAAAGCTAAGACCTTAACTCAATGATCCATTAAGACATCACAACTCTTTCATGGAAGGAATATAAGGGCCAAGATCACATTTTTGTTGTTCCTAACACCTAAAAACGTCTAAAAGGAAAACCCTTTTGTTATGAGTAATCCATTCTCATGAACACCAAGCTTATGGGACCAAAGTGAGCATAAGCGCAAGGATAACAATATCTAATCAATTAACTCATCAAGTTTCATACCTTTTACCACCAAAATATGCTTGAGGGTGAAACACTTCTGGATCCAAAATGCTCTGAGCTTCTAGGATGATTTCCTTTCCTTCTCTCTCTTGGATGATGAATGTTACAAATACCCTTTCTAGTTCTATTTTTTAAGCCAATCGAAAGCCATCGATTTCACCTTGAGATCCAACAGATGACAGTTTTCAACCTTACCATTGAAGACATAATTACTTCTATACCTCCATATTGTACATGAAAAAGCAATAAGTACAACCGAAACAACTTTTATAATGCCCAAGGTGGCTCTAGAGCATAATACAAACATGGAAAAATCATGAAGATAGCATCTACCTCTTATATTCCCTTCCACCAAATGTTAAAGTCTTTTTCCTACAGCGTCAAGTACAAAGAAAACATTATATTTTTTAGTAAACAATTCTTTTGTTCCAGAAAAGGATAAATGAATAAAAGACATATGAGAAGGTTAAAATACACCTAACCCTACCATTAAAGCAAAAATCGTAATCATAAACCATATTATTGCTCTATTACTAATCATCATAAAATGCCATAATCAGCTTTACCCATGTTTAATTCATACAGATACTTACAGTAAAATCCTTGCTTCATGTCGGAGGGATGAATAAAAGTATCTGAGGGCTTAGTTAAGTAGTAATAACCACTAAAGTATGTGTTGACCTACGTTACCACCATGAGAGTGATAAATGAATAATTACAAGTTTGTTCTTCCTTTTCCCTTCTTCCGAATATTTATCTGCAACTGTTTTTTGGACATGAAACTTCTGTGTCACATTAAAGACAGACCATTCTTAGATCATAAAAAAAAATTTGAAGCCAAATATTATAATCAACTAATTTAAATTATACATATTACCTTTGTAGGTGGCTTCCTAGAAACCTTATTTGTTGGACTTTATGCAACTAATGCCCCATCTTTTTTCTTGTTCCCTAAAAAAAAAAATTATTAGCCTAGCCAATCATGATGTAGTTCTTAATTTGTGACATGTGTATGTTACAAAGTAGGATAAATGATAATAATAGAAAGGTTAAAGTAGTATAAAACCTTCACCCATGCATTAAATCAAACACTAGGGTGTGTAAACTAGAAGTAAAAAGATAAACCAAAATACATGCTCTGCATCTTTAACTTTAAGATCAAAATGGTCACCATTTTCCAACAAATAGGTTCTCCTCAAACCTTGTACAACAACCACCAAAAACACAAGATAAAAACTCACAATATGATGCTCTCCCAACAACTAACAAGTTTTCACCAAGTTCATTCCATGCTGTCTAGTTTCACCTACGGACTCGTCATTTTTTATGAAATTTGTCAACTTGGGATCACCCTCTTTCTCATGTCCTTATTGTAAAAATCAACTATATACACAAAGAGAAAAATGTGATTTATAGAATTCTAACAAACACTCTTCCCATATATTTTTGTTTCCTGAAAAAGTCCATACAAATACCATATTTCAATACAAACTTCCATAGACAATACCATATTTCTAAAAGTAGTGTCGGGGATGGGTTGGGACTTCATGATTTGCTCGATCCGGAAGAAAATGAAAAGAAAGTCAAGTTTTCAGTAAGATAAACCTTATAGAGAAATGAACTTTATTACATACTAAAGTTGTAAGAAAACAGAATCCCCACCTATTAATCATGAAAAGAGATCACAATCATATGAATGGAAAGAAACAAAAAAGAAAAACAAAATCTTACTCTATAGTTGATGATTGTTATTTTAGGACCTAAGTTGCAATAGAACTTCAAAAAAAACAAACACAAATAACAATGAAATAATCGCGGAAAGAGGAGGAATAGTAGATGGTACCTTGAGGTCGTTGTCCAAAAGAAGAAAGAAATCATCATCCACAAATAGTAATCACAAAAATCACATCAAAACGCACCAATTTGAAGGTACCCTTGAAGGAGAGAGCGAGAAAGATGAGTAGGATTTGTCACATTGTTGAAACCGAAGTTAACATCGAATCAACTGAATTGGAAATGAGGAAATATATTTGCAACAAAAAATCAAATCAAATTAGAAATTAAATTATTACCTGCAGTTTCATTCAGAACATGCTCCCTTAGAAGACGCTCCAAATAGCTAAAAACCACCCCCTAAATTTTGAATCTTGAATGCGTTCCTACCCTAGAAGGTATTCCGAGTAGTAAGATCGTTAGATAAACCAGTGACAATCCAAGGAACTGACTAAAACATTGGAACATTAAAGGAATTAGGGGAACGGATGACAACAGGGTCGATTCACCAGTTTCCTTTGGTATTTATACAAAAGGGGAAGAGGGAGATGATGGTGGGGGACGACGGTTTCTAAGACAAGGGACTGAACGTTGGTATAGTCGAAGAAGAACTGTCATCGTGGGGAGAGAAGCGCTCAATGGATTCAACTGCTATGAGGTTAGAAGTTTAACGTCGATGTGGATGGAGGTTGAAGAACATGAGAAAGGGACGTCGTGCTTGGATGGATTCGTGAAGTAGGAGGAACAAAGAAACTGAAAAAAAAAAACTATAATTATTCAGGTGTTGTTTGTTTTTTTCTAAAAAACCACTTCCGACCACATCTTGCTGCATCGCACAGCACACACGCAACACTTGACCGTTCGCAGTTGTTTGTTTTTCAAAAGACTTTTGACTTAAAAACTGTTATGCGTGTGCTGCGTTGCGTAGCACTTGACTCTCTGCTTCAAACATGTTCATATTTTACTTTAACTTATTGCAGCAGTCTGGAGAGGTTAAAAAAACAAACAGACTTTTTATTACATGCTGCAGCTGTTTAGTCCCTGTTTATGCTACAGAGGGTTGCAGAGGTGGTCCGTAGATTTCAGACATTTTTGCTTCGAAAAAACAAATGACACCTAAGTATATCCAGTTAGGATTTGAAGTTGAAGAAATCGGACGGATGAAATACTAACATTAGTTTTTCATGTCCCACTGTTAGTAATACTAGTAATAGATTAAATCAAAAACAAACATTTAGTAATACATAATAAATAACCATGTTATGATATTAAATTTATAACTTTTTGGTATGATTTTATATCAATATTACGTAACTAATAAATATGACTATGAATTATAAAAAATATTATGTGACGTAACTAATAAAAGGGCACAAATAACATGCCATTAAATGTAGATGCCGATAAATGTCATTGTTTTTTATTGTTAGCTACCTTCAACATACCTAAGGGCTTCTAGCCCAACATACATAAGAGCTTCTAGTCTAGCGGTATTGAGTGTTGTCTTTTCTCCTTGAGGTTGAGGATTCAAATCATATTAGAGACATAAGTGGAATTAGGAGTAGTTTAGCAGTAGAATAAATTTGCCATTAAAAGAAAAAGCTACCATCAACATAATTGATTGTTTAAGAGGGATATAGATAACATTAAAACAACCTATAATTAGTATAAAATTTTAGTCAAATAAAAACACCACCAACATGAATATGTTCCATTAAAAGATAACTTTATTTCTCACTCCAAATATAACATTATCATGTTGGAAATATATAATTGATCTAAAAAGAGTACAAAATCTATGCCTTTATACCAAATATCAATTTGAATATTTGGTCAATTTGAGCCGATCCGTAGTACATCTTCTATCATGAGTTAAACGAAATAATGTTAAAATACGTTTTCCTTGTTGATAGTTATTCGAGCAAAAAGCAAGAGAAATAACTACTTGCTAATAATAAACATATATCATCAAGCTTTGCTTCGGATCGGATTTATAAAGTTACAAATTCTACTGCGTAAGAAACGAGAATTTTCACATGAAGTATCAAACAAAAAGAAGATATGCTTCTCCCCTATGCTCTCCATCAACTCTACTTTGCCTTTCCACCCACTCGTCTCCATCACCTTCTTATAATTCAGACCCCTTTCCCTTACTATATCATTCTCAGCAACACACACAAGAATCTTGGAGCTCCCAAAAGCAGAAATATACGGGTCCATGCTTGGATTAAACAACGGGTCATCTGACCCATTCCCAGAAGGGTTTGCCAACAGCCACAGCTTATCCATGCTCTCCTTCGCCCGTTTAAATTTCGTGGACTCAGCTCCAATCGGATCTTCACCACCAAAATAAGGATGAACCATAATAACACCACTTACGTTAAAAACATTCTCATGGCTCAACCCGACCCGGATAGCCATATTGTGGGCGATGTTAGCTCCTGCACTATCTCCAGCTAAGAACACATTTTGAAGATCAGAATGGTCGTTTAACCATGATTCTTGACCATTTCCTCTAACATGACTAGCCACCCACTTAATTGCCTCCCATGAATCCTCGTATGCAATTGGTATAGGATATTCTGGTGCTAACCTGTAGTTTACTGACACAATAATCACGTTAGATTCTGTCGTTATCAAGTTAAGTGTCTTGTGGTAAGTGGATGAAGCAGCTGAATCAGAAACGAAAGCACCCCCATGATAGTAAATAAGAGTTGGAAGTTTCTGATTAGGGTTTATGGTTTTAGGAATGTAAATCCTTACAAAAACTTTGGATTCGTGTGAGATAACCACGTCTTTTGAATGGACACCGGTTAAGGTATCTGTTCCAGCTGGGCTGGTATCATTTCGGATAGGTCTTTCATATCGCCCATCACTATGTATGACCAAACCATTGAAATTAATAGGAAATTTGGGTAAGGTTGACAAGAACGCTGAGGGTAAATTAGTAGAAGTCATTTACTTTGAATCATTGTGATGGTGGGTGTTTCAATGAGGGTGATATATATAGAAACAATGTTATCAATGGTGACTCCTGTGTGCTGATTTATGAACTCGTGGTCCTGCGAGGACAATTAATGTGTGGCATTGTTGAAATTTGCAAGGAGCATTTGATGAATATAGGCGATCTCTTCATGGAAGTTATAGGTTACGGAAACTAGGATTTCTTTTTTAGCCATTATCAAAATAATATTTTTAACCATATATATATATATATATATATATATATATATATATATATATATATATATATATATATATATATATATATATATATATATATATATATATATATATATATATATATATATATATATATAAAAGTTACTTCTTACTCGTATGAATGATAGGCAAGGGCGGCTCAACCAGTTTTTGGGCTCTAAGCGAACCAAAAAATTGGGGTTCTTTGGCATTTAAAATACTTAATGTTATAAAGCATCTTCTTTTATCCGGGCTCGGGATCGGCAATAATAATCTAAAAATTTTATAAATTGCAGAGTTAAAAAAATTATGTTTTTGTCTTTTATGAAATGCTTGTGAGTGTATATACATGTTTTAGCCACATCATGTGTCCTAATTCATCATCTTCAAGTTTAGCTACATGGAACAATTTAATACAACTTCCAATTTTGTCACAACTAGCATCTGTGGGCTAGGAAATTCTGTCTACGTGTAATCCACTATTGTTATATCTTGTAACTCCAAGTTGATGTTATACATAATACTTATTCAAAATCAACTATTCGAATCAAAACTCACTCATGAAGCCCTAAACCAAATTCAATATACTACACTCACTCAACTTTGGGTTGTAACCCTAACTTTTCCCGGTTCTAAACTATTATTAGGCCAGGAATTATGTATTGGGCCTAATGGACCAATAAACTCTCAAATTGATTAATTTGGGCTAAAAGTCTTTATTTGGGCCTTAATTAGACCCAAATTCATCAAACTATAGCATTTTGGGCCATACTGGGCCTAAAATGTCTCACCTTGTCTACATGGGCCTTAACGGACCATAAATGTTTTGTTAAACCTCATTGGGCCGCAAACCAATTTCCTTTATCATTTTTGTTCCGTAAACTCTGATATGGGCCTAATGGGCCGAAAAAATCTCATTTGGGCTATCAAGTTCTCAGTTTGCATCCAAGACCAATTCTAAATCTATCCCTCACTCTCATTCTCGGTTTAAAAAAATGTAACTAATCTAAATATGTGACACCTCATCTTTAACTAGAGGACTTCCAAGCTAATTATACCACATGTATTTGAACCCCTACATCTTAATCTCCCATGTAAAAACCACTTCACTCTCTTCTCTTCCCTCTTCTTCTTCACGGCCAAAGCCACCTCCATCATCACCATCCTTCTTCATTTTCAAACACATTATTCTCTCAACTCTCCAAAGAAATTCCCTTATTTCCCTCCTAAAAATCGTGAATTTGTGTGTGCTTCAAGAGATTCACATCAAGCTTCTCATCAACTTGGTAAGTTATTGTGAAGTCCTATAACTTTTAATCCAAAATTACACTAGAAATCTCTCCTTAAACCACCCTTATTTCGTGATTCATGCTCCTAGAACGATATCATTTTCGAAGAACTCATCAAGGAAGTAAGCTAGGCCGAAAACAACATCATCTCCTCATATCTCTTCATCAAAACCGATCTAAACCCCAAAGTGAGTTCATACCCCCTTCTAGTTTTGGTTTTTACTATGTTTTGGGGGGAGGATACAAGTTGCTTTGTGTAGATCTATGTGTTAAGCATGATTATGTGTGTTTTTCCATGTTATATGTTGTGCTTATGTGTTGGAACTTCATAGGTTTCGAAAGATCTACTAAAATATGGTGATATTTGTAAACTAAAACACTATATGCAACTTATGATGAAGATGAAAGGATTAAAACATGTTACGGATGTTTGAAACTAAGTAAAATCGTGTAAAGGGCCAAAAATTGACAAAGTAATACAAAAAGTGAGGATCTTTTGTCAACTTGCGGCTTTAAGAGGACTAAAAGAGTCATTTTTAAATAAAAATGGGTTTTTAGGATATTCATGGCTTTAAAAGGGCCAAAAGTGTATTTTTCACAAAATAGGCCTCAAATTGGGCCTTCACGGTTTCATGGGCTAAACTTGCAAATTTTTGACTGTTATGATTTAAATAGTCATTTTAAACAAGTTTGAGCCAAAAATGTAAATTTTCGGTTAAAAGGGCTGAAAATGTAAATTTTATTAAACTTGGGCCGAAAAGATAAATTTATACACAATTGGGCCGAAAATGTAAATTTTCATAAAATTGGGACCAAAAGTGTTATTTCTAACAAAAGGGGGCAAGAAATGCTATTTCATTCAAAACAAGCCCTAAAATGTAAACTTTTTGTCTTAAGGGACCTAAAGTGTCATTTTACCCAAAATGTGCCTTAATTGTAAATTTTCGGTTTTAAGGACCAAAAATGTCTTTTTACAAAAAGTGGGTCTTTTATGTCATTTTGGTAAACAACTAAGTTTAAACAACCAACGTAACAACAAACAGATTAAATACGTCATTTACACTTTTAATTGGGCTTGGAATATGCATTACATGTTTATTGGGCCTTTGTAGCTCATTTACATGCTTGTTGGGCCTGGAATATACACTACATGTTTATTGGGCCTTTGTAGCCCATTTACATGCTTGTTGGGCCTGGAATATACACTACATGTTTATTGGGCCTTTGTGATCCATTTACATACTTGTTGGGCCATGTAACGTTAAAACATACTCGAAAACATTATTTACAACATTAAACTGTGTGATACAATATTCGCGTAAACATAGTTAAGGTTCTTGTAAGACACATTCATTCATTCGTACCTACCTAGTATACAACCTTTAGTCATGTAGTTATAACCAGAGTCTTCTGGAGGGAGAACGAGAGTTTGTGTATAGATTTATACGAGGTTGACAGCCCTGCATCTGAGCTATTCGCTACAGCTAAACTAGGCTAGTCTAGGGTGACACACATCATACCTTAAACAAGTCGACGTATGAAAAACGTCCTGACAGGCAGATCAGTCATATCAAGTATGGTTATAACGACTCACATAGAAAATAACTCCGCTGTAAAATTTACGGAGTACATAAACGATTCTACAATCACGATTCTATACAAACATCAATTTACGGTCTTTGGTTTATTATACTACAACACTTTTACAAGCAGAAAATATCAGATTTTCTGGGAAAACTTACATAATACAATCATCTACTACTTACAACAGAAATAATAGGATTTTCTGGAATACTCTCTTTATACATTTTCAAAACAAGAAAACACACATGCTTTATTACAAGATTTGATACAAAGCGTTCAAACCATTTATTTCTTTTACGCAAAATATCAGATTTTCTGGCGTTTACAAAGGGATACAAACTTTTCATACAAATATGCTTAAGAACTCACCAACATTATATATGTTGAACATTTTCAAAATAACTTGTATTCTTATGAAATCGTTAAGCAGGTGGACATTGAGAATTTGTGGAAATTTGTTGCATTTTGTTGCTATTATAAACATTGATATTTTTGGGATGTAACTCTTGTAAACAATTACAATGATGTAAACTCAGTATCGTTGTGTTATTGTACGTGTGATGATGATGTTTGTCTTGTTTCTATTATATTCACTGTGATGATATTACAAGATGAAGTCACCCAACCCCGGACGTTTCCGCCGTCTGGTTCGGGGGTGTGACAGATTGGTATCAGAGTAATGTTTATAGTGAACTCACATATCTAATCATACAAGATATGCAACTATAAATGCATTGGGACTAAAATACTCTGAACAAAATAAATAAAATGCACACCTATGTGTGCATCATTACAATAACAATAAACATTTTTGGAGAAATTGAACATCATGGTTAAACCAGGACAGTTATGTAGTCGTATTGGGGGTAAATATAGCATGATCAACTATATTTATTCAAAATACGACCAACATGTGTTTGGGAGTGATCATGGTGGGCAATGAATCTAGAAACTTACCAACCTTGTATCCAAAAAGTTTTAAGGAATCAAACAAAAACAATTAAAAATGCTATAGAAGTATTTTAGAATGCTATCTATATACACCCCTACATGTTTCTCACACCTCCATTTCTCTTTCTTGCACAAACATCATGGTCGAGCAACAACAAGGTGACCTCTATTATCAGGCCCTGGTGGCCCATGGTTGGATCGAGGAGGAACCTGAAATGGTTCAGGAGGCAGGTCCATGGATATAACATGAGGAGTACCTAGAGACGGACTATAGTGACGAGGGATCCGATGAGGAGGCTGAAGAAGTAGAGGGCGTCGAGGAAGTCTTTAGTGAATCCCACCCGTTAGGGATGATATCAGATCCACACATAGCTCCAGAGGACCCCACAGATCGGACGTGCTCCTCGGAGGAGGAAGTTGTTGTTCTCAGGCAACAACTTTTTACAGCAGAAGCAAGAGCAGTTCAGGCAGAACGAGAGAGAGAGAGAGAGAGAGAGAGAGAGAAAGCGAGAGAGAGAGAGAGAGAGACAAAATCACTCGGGAGATGAGCGAGTTAGATGACTGTTTGGTACGCTATTTCGGCATCTGAAACCTCCCGCCACGATTAGGATCCACTCCACCCATCACCACTATTGTTATGTCTCTTTCTATGTATTATTGTATGTAGGACCGGCTTTATGTTTAAGTGACTACACTACTCATAAAGCCGTTATGTTGTCGGATCATATATGTCTCTATGTATTGTATGCCTTTTAAAAAGGCAAATTTTCATGCTTTGTACTATGAATATTATATCTTTAATGAAATAGTTCTACGCATTATTTGTGATGTTGTTATCTGCTATTTGCTTTATTTTCCTTATTTCATGATATTGTATGAATTCACTTATGTGCACAACCGAACCACTGAAAATGCTATATGCCGAAGAAATTCGAAACCGAAAACTACTAAGTATTCACCATTTTCTATTCCATGACAGAAGATGTCTCAAAGACCGATACACAGAAACAACAACATGACACCACCACCACACCTCCACCAGAGATGAACTCTACTTCTTTCCAAGCAGCAGTCTCGGCTGCAGTCACAACAGCCTTGGCACACATTCAAACTGGGAACAATGGTGGCGGTAACGGTCAGGGAACTGAGAGCTCGAACCAAGGAACAAATTAAGGGCATGCAAAAGCCTGTACCTACAAACACTTTTCAAATGCCAAACCACGAAGTTTCAATGGAACAGGAGGCATGATAACTCTAAAGCGATAGATGGAAAAGATTGAGTCAGTCATTGAGATTTGCGGATGCACTGAAGAATGCAAGGTGAAATTTGCAGCTTGCACGTTCGTCGACCAAGAGCTTTCTTGGTGGAATGGTCATGTGGAAGCTAAGACACTCCCAGTGGCAAATGCCATGCCATGGGAGGAGCTCAAAGAAATGTTGATGGCAGAGTATTATCCCCGTGGGGAGATACAAAAATTGGAGCAGGAGTTATGGAACCTCATAGTACAGAACTCAGATATTGAGGCCTACATCATAAGGTTCAGTGAACTAACCCTTCTGTGCCCGGGTATGATCACGTCTTAAAGGAAGAAGATCGAGCGGTTCATTTGGGGATTAGCTTCTCCAATACAAGGAAACATGATTGCGGTGAATCTGGAAACCTTTGACAGTGCGAAGAGACTAGCCCAAAAGCTCTACGATCATGGCAACAAGAAAGGAGCCAAAACCGCTGAAACTGAGACCAAGAAGGAAGGGGATAACAAGAAACATAAGGACAAAAAACGAAAGGGGCGACAGAATCATGGATCCACCAAAAAGCAATAAACCGTAGCAGTCCACACTGCTACCGCTCAAGTTACACCAGCTGCTCCAGCCTCAACTACGCAAACCACTATGAGGCTATACTCTGGAACCCTACCAAAATGTAACAAATGCAGATTTCACTACCATGGAGAGTGTAGAGAAATGCAGCGTACCAATTGCAACCGCAAGTGGCACACTACCCGATACTGCAGATCTCAACCCCAACATAACCAACAGCCAACCAACAACATCATCATCAACAACAGCAACAATAACAATGGGGCTAGTCACACTTGTTATGGATGTGGAGGAACTGGACATTTTAGGCGAAACTGCCCCAAAGCCAACAATTAAGGAGCAGGAGGATCAGGTAGGATCCTGAATTTGGGACAAGGAGAGGCAGTTCAAGACCCAACGGTTGTTATTGGTACGTTTCTCCTCAACAACACTTACGTATGCATTTTATTCGATAGTGGAGTTGAGAGGATTTTTGTGAGTAATAAATTCAAACACTTACTAAACCAACAACCCCAGAAGCTATGCGAAGCCTTCACGGTGGAGATGGCTAATGGGAAAACCAAAACAACCAAAGATGTTTACGTAGGGTGCACATTAACATTAAACAACCATTCATTTCAAATAGATTTGATGCCAGTAAATATTAGGAGTTTTGATGTGATAATCGGCATGGGTTGGTTAAGCCCCCACCATGCTGATATTATGTGCCACGAGAAGGTCGTTCGCCTTCACCTCCCCAATCACGAAACCCTAATAATCTACGGTGATAAGCCTGACGCCAATCTTCATCTTATCTCGTGCATCAAGGCACAAAAGTGTATCCACAAAAAAAAACTATGCCTTCCTCACTCATGTTGTGGATAAAGCAAAGGAGGAAGTAAATATTAAAGACATCCTAGTGGCATGCGACTTTCCGGATGTATTTCCTGAAGACCTTCCGGGAATACCCCCAGAAAGACAGGTCGAATTTCGAATTGACCTAATACTGGGAGCCACATCAATTGCCAGATCACCCTACAGGTTAGCTTCTGCCGAAATGCAGGAGCTATCCAGTCATCTAAGAGAACTTCTGAACAAAGGATTCATCCGGCTAAGCTTCTCACCCAGGGGAGCTCTGGTCTTGTTTGTCAAGGAGAAGGACATATCCTTCAGAATGTGCATCGAATATCGGGAGTTAAAAAAACTTACTATCAAAAATCGATATCCACTCCCACGAATTGATGATCTATTTGACCAACATCAATGAGCTAGTTACTTCTCCAAAATAGAACTAAGATCCGGTTATCATCAACTCTGAGTCTGGGAAAAAAATATTCCAAAAACTGCTTTCAGAACTCGATACGACCATTTCGAATTCGTTGTTATGCCTTTCGGTCTGACAAATCCCCCGTAGCATTTCTGGACCTCATGAATCGAGTCTGCCACCCATTCCTCGATAATTTTATAATCGTCTTCATTGATGATATACTCATATACTCTTGAAGTAAGGAGGAGCATGGTCAACACCTCCGTCAAATCTTGGGAGCTCTTAGAGCTGAAAAGTTATATGCAAAACTCTCCAAATGCGAGTTTTGGATTCGTAGTGTAAACTTCTTGGGCCATGTAGTCAGTGAGGAAGGAATTCATGTGGATCCTTCCAAGATTAAGGCTATTGAAGGTTGGGCTATTCTGAAAACACCAACAAAAATTCAGAAATTCTTGGGTCTCGAAGGCTACTACCGAAGGTTTATTCAAAACTTCTCCAAGATATCCAAGCCCCTCACCAATCTAACGCAAAAAGGTGTACCCTTCAACTGGATGGACAAACAAGAAGCTGCCTTCCAAACCTTGAAGCGAGGCCTCTTTAGTGCTTCAGTGTTATCCTTACCAGAGGGAACCGAAGACTTCGTAGTATATTGCGATGCTTCGAACCAAGGGTTAGGTTGTGTCCTTATGCAGCGTGGAAAGGTGATAGCTTACGCGTCTAGGCAATTGAAGACACACGCGGTAAATTACACCACCCATGATCTTGAGCAGGGAGTCGTGGTCTTCGCCCTAAATATTTGAGGGCACTACCTTTATGGTACAAAGTGCACCATCTTCATGGACCACAAAAGCCTCCATCACATTCTAAATCAAAAGGAGTTCAACATGAGGCAGAGAAGGTGGGTTAAGCTCCTAAATGATTATGAATTCAAGCTCAAGTATCACCCAGGCAAGGCTAACGTGGTAGCCGATGCCATGACCAGGAAAGAATACTCAGGTCACCGAGTGAAAACATTATCGATAACCATCCACCTTCACCTAACTTCACAAATAAATCAAGCTCAATTTGAGGCATTAAACCCGGAGAATGCCGCTAATGAAACACTGTGTGGAATGGATAACAATTTGGAAGTCAAAGGAGACGGAGCTTACAACTTCATGACACGTATTTGGTTCCCAAATTTTGGAGGATTCAGGGACGTAGTCATGAACGAAGCGCACAAACCATGATACTCCGTCCATCCAGGTTCCGATAAGATGTACCTGGACGTTAGACAGTATTATTGGTGGCCAAACATGAAAGCAGATATTACCACTTACGTGGGAAAGTGTCTCACTTGTGCCAAAGTAAAAGTGGAATATCAGAAGCCCTCGGGATTGTTACAACAACCAATAATACCCGAGTGGAAATGGGAAAGGATTACCATGGATTTCATAACCAAATTACATAAGACATCGGACAGATTGGATGCTATCTGGGTGATTGTCGATACGTTAACCAAATACGCCCATTTCTTACCAATAAAGGAGACGTACAAAATGCAGATGTTAACACGAATGCTCAAAACCCGTCAGTGGTATCAGAGCCTAGAGTTGTTTTCAATTATACTTGATGCAACTTATTTTTCAAAACCAAGAATCTGCCCAGACTGAAAACTTGACGAGTTCATGAGTTAAAGCCTGAACTCGACGAGTTCCTTATAGAACTTGACGAGTTGGTCTTCCAGTTTGCAGATTTTCGAGTTTTTAAGCTGGAATTAGACTAGAATCATTACACTGAACTGTTTTGGACTTATACAACCTGTTTTTGATGTGGTAATGATTATGCTAATCCAATTTCAAAGGTTATTGTCAAAATTTCAAGTTTTATGTGTGTTTATATGATTCTTGAAATTGTTGATATGAATGTTCATACACTTATGAGTTTTGTTAAATCATAGGAATTATTTGCAAATTATTTGTTAGTTTAATTCTTGATCTAGATGTTTTTAATGGAGTCCATAATTTGTCCTTAAGGTATGGATTACCAAAAGTCATTTCTTTTAAAGTCCATTAAAGAACACATAAGTTACATAAAATAAAGAGTCTTTATTTTAATAAACCATTAACTCATAAGTCATAAAAGAACACATAGGTATGTATATATATATATATATATATATATATATATATATATATATATATATATATATATATTAAACTTATAATATAATAAAGTATAAGGGTTGAATTATAACTTTTAAAACTCTAGGGGTTTGGAAATAAAGTTTCATTAGTGAGACTTTACAAATTCCAAAACTTGAGGGCAAGTTTTGAAACTTGTCAAAACTCTTCAATTCTATAACTTATGAGTTAATGTTGGTTTTACGAAAAGACTCATGATTTTCCATAACTTAAGGACAAGTTATAGAGTTCATTAAAACATTTATGATAAGACTTTTCATGTTCCATAACTAGAGGACAAGTTGGAACCCATTAAAGAACATTTATATCAATTCTAATAAGGAAAATTATCATATAATATTCTATTGATCAATTCTAACTCATATAGCAAGGCAATTCTTATCAAATAATAAAAATTATTAACCTATTATCTTAATATTTGACAATTGTCCTTTCATTTTCATAACTTACGAGTTTAATGTCATTTTAATGTATGAGACTTTTCATTTTCCATAACTTGAGGACAAGTTATGAAGGTTATTAAAATTCATTTAGATCATTTTCTAACAACACAAATTATCACATAATTCATGGATGATCTAACCAAACTCACAAACAAGATAATTCTAAGTCAACAATTTGCAAGCAACTTTGTTTATCATATAAAACAACAATTACTTTAAAACTTTGACAATTATCTTGTGGTTGGATGAGTACAAGCACTACAATATCATTAATAACATTTCCAATAATCCAAAACAGTTTTTGGTAGTGTTCCCAGTCCAAACCAGGCCAAGAAACTCAAAATTCTGAAAATAGAGCCTTCAACTTGTCGAGTACATGAACTGACTCGACGAGTTGCTCTGTTACTCAGTGGACTTATTGAGTCTGTTCATGGATTCGACGAGTTTACCATTTAGAGGCCAAAATTTTGACTTTTTCAGCTTTGAAAAACTAGTAAGCATCAAATACAATAGAAAACAATCCTAGTCTCTGATACCAATGTTGGGTTTTAAGGACAATAACACTCCTACGGTGCACATGCAATCCTAAATGCTTTGAATCTATGTTTTCTCTAATTATACATGCATTTTCAGTTTTTCCAAAGCATTGTCCTAACTAGCATACATTTGAACAATTGAATGATACTACTAGTTTGGTGACGTACCTTTATGAAGGACTTGTAGTTCCTGGCCTTTGAAGCTTGAGCACCCCAAGTGTGATGCATCTAATGGTTCACAAACACCAATATGCAAAGGGTGGCTTAAGAGAATAAGTTACTTAGCTCACAAAGAAGGTGTAACCAATTTTGGTTCATGGGGGTTCTATTTATAGTGCTATGGTTACATCTTTGCAAACCCTAATGACCTTTCACATTCTTATGCTTCATGGGTTTAATCTCCATGGACTATCCATGGATAATTTCATTGGTTTAGCCCATCTACATAATCATGGATCATTGGCCCACACTATAAGAATCATTAGTTTACATATTCATTCCTCATATATTTAATTAGTCTCTTTTGACTACAAAGTTAATTCCAAATTAATTTTTGATCAATACTAATTAAATAATAATATGATTTCATATTAATATATTATACTTGTAATATATTAATAAATAATAAATAACCTTGTTTTCAAAAGTCCATCCTATCAAATTGCACTGGTGAAGACAACCCAAAATGACCATGCTACAATCAGGTCAAGTACATCTCAGTTATAGTTATGAGTTTAGACACCAAATTCAACAAATGAGTGGTCCAAACATATGATTCGCATCACTAATAACATGATGTGTACCCTCTTCTTCCAATCTCACCTACCCCCACATTTTGGCCTAAAGCACTTCACATGGCAGCTCACTTACTCAACATTCTTCCATATGTGTCCATCTCCAGTGACATTCTTCACTTTCGTCTCTTCTAGCGTAATCTGGCATATGATAACCTCCGTGTTTTTGGCTGCGTACGCTTCCGTCACCTTCACACTACTTATAAAGTTTTGCCATGTTCTACACCTTGTATTTTTCTCGTTTACCTTTCTATAAATAAGATCTTTATTTCCCGTCACGTCAACTTTGACGAGACTATTTTCCCATACGGTTCAATCACACCCTTCGATCCGTCATCTTATGATTTTCTCTATGGCTCCGATATGTTTCCAAATCTTCATCGCATATTATCTCCTACCCCTGCTCCCCTTCTCCATAAGGGTGACGCCCACATTTCCTCTCCTTCAGCCACATCACCTCCTTCACACCTACTCCTTCTCCTTTATCTTGAGGTCTCACTTATAGGCTTTGAAAGATGCAAACTAGCATAAAGCCATGAATGAGGAGTATAATGCTCTTATTACAAATGATACTTAGGTTCGTGTGCCTCGACCACCAAGGTCGAATGTGGTTCGATCTATGTGGTTATTTAAGCTGAAGTTTAATGTTGATGGTTTGGTATCGCACAACAAAGCGCATTTAGTTGCTAACGGGCATAGTCAACGTGATATTGATTATGATGAGACTTTTAGTCTGATTGTTAAACCGGCTACTATTCAAACCGTAGGCCGTTCTCAGTTTGGCGATCTCTGACTTACTTTCTCCACGGTCACCTTCAGGAGATTATCTACATTCATCAGCACCCAGATTTTCGAGACCCCCATAGTCCTGATTATGGGCTAACATTACAATACATGTACACAATATTATATTTGCTAATCAAACCCAAATGAACATGTTTAGAATAAACTTTTCTTTAACTATAAGACCATTTAAGACATTTAAGCAACTAAATAGCATAAATCCTCAAAATCATTAAACCCTAACGAACACATAGTCACATAATATTTCTTAGAAATCTGTTGCTGAATCAATGAAAATTGATAGGCTATATGTGGAAATCCAGCTCCTTCAGTGATCAGTCGCTAATTATCAAAGAAATAAATCCGTCTCTGATTCTGTCTATGATATACCTCTGATTCTAGTAGTTTTAGGAATAAATTAAAATATGTTCTTAAAGATAAAGCGGAAAATGGATCTGAATTGTATTTTATTGTTATTTGTTATGAAAAGAAAATACAATGAATAAGTATTTATACTCGTTATGCAACGTCTCACCACACATCCATCCACGTTACAACATATTGACTTTTGACTTTTGAATTATTCTATACATGCTATTCCATGACACATATTGATCAAATGCCTCGAATGACATGCACCTTCTTCATGGATCGAGGACATATTCTTCGTAATCAAATTAAGGCTTGAATGCAGAGAATGCTACAACCGAGTTATGTCCACCAATACCAAATGAATTTGAAATGGCTGCATATATACCAGAAATTGAAGATTGAAAAGTGATCAACTTAATATATATTAATCGTTGCAACTAAACCATGGAGGAAGCAAACTCACCAACGTTGATTTCATGCTTTTGTTTTTTATTTGCAACGGTGTCAAATTCGACTGAAGGTTCTAGGTTCTACAATAGGAATGACAAGGCAAAAAATTAAAGAAAAATTGATGAAAGAGAATATAATAGCCAATAGGAATGTAGGGTAATCAATTATACAAATTGATTAACGGTTGGGTGTAACCACCCGGTTTGAATCGCTTTAATAGTAGCTATCGCTTCAACACCTCCCGACGCTGCCATGCAGTGCCCAATAATTGACTGACATTAAAACAAAACCAAATTAGTAGTTCAGTCTAAATTAATCTTTAAAACAAAACGAAATTATTATTATTATTATTATTATTACTTTTTCTTTTTGGCAACTCTGCAGTCTTTGTCCAAATCACGGAATTGTTGTAACTAAGAATATATGTAATAGAAGTACTGTTTGTTGGAGTTTTTTCATAAAAGTTCAAAATGAAAGAAGCTTTAATTTGTCTACACAATATAAGAGCGTTTTCAAGTTACTTGTTATGGGCTCTAAAGTCCAATAGGTTTTCACTTTTGTAATCTTTGTTCAAATTAGTAATGGCTAATATTGTTTAAACCAACCATCTGAGATGTTCACTTTTGTCCATCAACCAACTAGCCGTTAAACAAAAAGATAATGTCATTATTAATTTGATGTTGTAACAACATAGGGCATAAGATGTTCACCTTAGTAGCGTTAACTTTGATCCCTGTAATGTTGTTGAATACCTTCTTCAAAGCATTTGCCTCAGCTATATCGCCAAGTATTGTTGAAGTTGCATGTGCGTTAATGTAATTTACCTACAATCAAGAACATGTTTCAGAAGCGAATCCAATGAATTTCTTATTGTTTAAACCGGTTTAAAGGAAATTAATCTTGAAAAAAATAAAAGCAAAGTACCTCTTCTACCGAAACACGAGCATCCACAAGGCATCTTTGAATACAAGATGAAACACCAAATCCATCGGATCGTGGACTAGTTATATGATGTGCATCAAAACTTACTGCACCTCCCAAGTATTCAGCTAGTATCGGAGCATCCCTTTTCATTGCATGTTCTAAACTCTCCATCACCTACAAAAAAAAAACACGTAAATACGAACTACAAAAAGATATGTATATGAAATCCAGAGATGAAAAGCGTAAGAAATTTACCAAAACACCAGCGCCTTCACCCATCACGAAGCCATCTCTATCTTTGTCCCATGGTCTTGAAGCAGTCTGAGGATCATTGTTTCTTTTAGACAATGCTCCCCACGAAGCAAAACCAGCGACTCCAATAGGAACAACCGCAGCTTCAACGCCACCAGCAATCATCAAATCCGCCTTCCCTTCACGGATATGATTTGCAGCGGCATACAAACAATAATTGGATGTTGCACATGCAGCTGAAATGGAGTACGTTGGTCCCATAAAGCCAAGATCAATAGCAAGTAAAGCAGCAGCCATGTTTGATATCTCATAAGGTACTAGAAAAGGTGTGATTTTCTTGAAACCCCTCTGTATGAGAGACTTCACACCATTGTGAAACACGGTTGCGCCTCCAAGTCCAGATCCAACAAGCACACCTGCTCGCTTCTTATCAATCTGCATGTCATCGGAAATCACTGTCAAGTGTCATGTCATATAGCTAGCGAACATATCAATGAAATGGATTACGAACCTTGGAGAGTTCATCACCGCTAATAGCAGCATCTTCAAGTGCTTTCTTCCCTGCAACAATGCAATACCGTTGACAATCATCGAGTCTCTGGTCCGTTTTTCGATCAATATATCCATTTGAATCGAACCCACGAATCTGACCACCGATTCGTGTGGTGAGTTCTGAAGCATCAAATCGATCTATTAAAGTGATTCCGCTCTCCCCGGTTAAGAGTCTTTCGTAAAACTTATCGACGTCGCTTCCAAAGACAGAGACTATACCCATACCGGTTATAACGACACGTTTTTTTGCGTCTTTCTCTCGGGTTGGTGTGATGGAAGGACGGTGCGATAATAAGACGGTGCGTCGTGTGGAGGTGGTGGATAATGGGGCCTTAACAGTTGTGAGTAAAGTGTTTTTGCGGAGTGGGTTGAATGGGAACGCATGGAGATGCGGTGACTGGAGAAACTTTTGAGTTTCCATGATTCTTTAGAGTGTGTGATCTTGAAGATAGTGATGCTAGGGGGTAATATATACACACGCATTTATGTTTAACTCTTAACAAAATTAGGGGTTATATTGATTGATTGTGCTTAAAAGAGTAATTTTAGGGTAGAGAATTATCATTCACTTAAAACATGTTAATAACAACAAAAACCAACCACTAAGGCTAAAGAGTATCATAAAAAAATCATCGGAGCTATGCTGATGTGGATGGTTTATGGCTGTTAAATATCGGGCCGCGACGTCTCTTTTACAGCCGGTATAATACTGACGGTGGGTTTCTACCGGGGTGAAATGTGACGGTTGGAAGGAAATGAATGTTGCCAATTATTGGCAACAGATAATTTTGCATGTTCTTTTCTGTTTTTTTAAACAAATTTACTATTATATATATGTACCATTCTTTCAACATATTACCAATTTACACACTTTTCAATCAAAATGTGGTCCGAGAATCCAAAGTCTTCCAAGCAAAATACTCCAAAACAAAATGTTTCCTACCCGTTTGTATTTTTCGGTTATGATCCGACATCACCACCACCTTACCAGGCACAAGTGGATGTTGTTCCTAGCTATTATTAATAATTCTAAATGCCACAAAAATTCAAATTCCAATCCCAACCGAAAACGAATCAGCCAAAACCCAATTCCAATTTCAATCCCAACCACCTTTCACACCTTCAACTGAAATCTTTCCAATTCGGAACATGAAGAAGAACAAACTCAACAAAGAAAAGGTTAGGCCGATCCGATAAGTTGGACAGAAAAAGAAGAAACTGAGTTAGCAAAGGCATAGGTCGATATATGTGAAGACGGCGACATGGGAAATGGTTAATCGTGTGATCAATTTTCGTTACGTATTACGGAGCGGTTTTGTAAGGGAATAGGTTGAGATCCAAATTAGCAGACATCCGACCAGTGAAACTTGAAATGGGATCTTGTTAACAAACTCGTGACACATTTGGAACGAAATTTACACAAACTATGAAAAACAATGGGCTAGAGAAAGAAAATGAGGTGAATTTGTTGAAAAAAAACGCACGCAATATTCCAAGAAGACATGCTAAAGCCTTTTAAGTTTATTCATGTGTGTGAAGTTGTCAAAAAAAAAAAAAAACGAGTTGGGTGGAGGGAACTTGCAACCCATTAAGAAATTGCTAATCCACCAAAAAGAAGTCGAACATCTTCATATTCGAGCTTATAACAAGTTTCATCGGATGGTCACGTAGACCTTAATCTTAATGATGATAACGATGACATCGAATAAATATTCTGCCTCCTCGTCCCATGGGAAGGGACAAAACAAAAAATCAAGAATGAGGAAAAGGAAAAGCGACATTTTCAAATTCGTCGGTCGGAACCGATCGGTCAGCTAGATCGGAGGAAATGATGGAATAAATGGCACAATTGAATACAACTTTAGAGAAACATATGTTTGAAACAGTCCGACTCACATAATATTTGTTGCTGATGAAAGATGTAAGGCACATCAACACCAAAGATCAGGAGGCGGCCCAAGTGATGAAAACTTTAATTCGTGAAAAATATAAGCTCAAACGCAACTGAAATTTGGATATTATGTTTTTTTCTAGATTTTTTAATTTTTCACTTTAATTATTTTTTAGGTTTTTAATGTTATTTTTATTTTCATGTTATTTTTTATTTTTAGGATTTCTAAAATGTAATTTTTTAATTTATGTTATTTTAAATTTTAGAATGGATTTTATTAAAAAAAATGTAAGAACAATTTAAAGCATATTAAGTTTTTAAAACTATAAGAAAACAAAGTTGAAAAAAAACGTTGGAACAAATTTGTACAAGGTTCTAAAAAGCTCGCCATGGGGCGCCATGACTCCAAGGCTTGTACCTGCCGCCAAGCTTTGCCAAAACTCCGCCTTAACTCATATATGTGTATAAAATGAATAATAGTTGAAAATATATATAAAAATATTAATTATATAGAAAATTGTCGCCATAAGTCACGCCTTACAAACGTCATGACTCGCCAAGGCTCAGAAAAGCTTGAGGCTTGGCATTGCCGCCAACTCACGCCTTACGTTATTTAGAACCTTGAATTTGTAAGAAGTGTTTTGGCGATTTCGTGAAAACAATATCGTAAAAAGTGTAAATATTGGTAATTAGTAAAGTAATACAAATAAATTTATTACAAAATATTAAGTTTAAAAAAAAAAGGAATCAAATTTGAGAAAAAAGTTAGGGCATATTTGTAACCAATGTTAGGATGCTCTTTATATATATATATATATATATATATATATATATATATATATATATATATATATATATATATATATATATATATATATATAATTTATTTTATTTTAAATGTAATGTTACAAACACCTAATTGTCAAACAAGCAACAAAAGAATAGCTAAGCTAGTCACTTTAGCATAGCAAAGTGAACTTTTAGGAGCTTGAGATAGCAGCAACTTGACAAAAACTTAATGAGTAGAAAAGTTTAAAGACTAACCAAAATAACAACATGGAAACTTAAACATCTAAACATTTAATCTAAGAATTGACATGATCGAACGAGAAACAGCAGCCTTAAGGAGATAGTCCTAGAAACTCATATCAGAATTAACGCATGCATTGGAAGCTTAATTACACGAACAAAACCAGAAATCAAGAACATATTATGCCAAAGAATTCATGTTAGTTCAAAAATAGTTTCATAAACTTGATAAATATGGCAACGGAAGACTTTTAATTTTGAAAAAACATAAACATTTTATACCCACCAACGATCTTCTTGCAAGTTATAGAAAGATTAAACACGCCAACCATAGAAATGATGAAAAAAATAACAACATTTGTAATCCTTTGGGTCCT
The DNA here is from genome assembly GCF_051521515.1 of Lactuca serriola. Classification (NCBI taxonomy): domain Eukaryota; kingdom Viridiplantae; phylum Streptophyta; class Magnoliopsida; order Asterales; family Asteraceae; genus Lactuca; species Lactuca serriola. The sequence goes on along the minus strand of NC_136408.1, from coordinate 142,314,196 downwards.
CATGGGATGCATGGAAGTTGATGAAGAATGTGGAACCTTTGAGACACCAACAATGACTCAACTTGATGTAGATGTTAGTCCAAAACTCTTAAACCCTTAAGCTTTAAGTTTATAACCAATATGAACTTAAAGAGGGCTTGAAGATGCAAGTGTTCTTCAACTTTTCCAAACAAACCTAGAGAGAAAGGGAGAGGGAAGAGAGGATTCGGATTTTGCATCAAAGAATAAATGAGAAAATACTCCAAGTGCAACCTCTCTTATTTATATGCATAAAGTGAAGTTATTACCCATTAGTCCTTAGCACTTTAAGCAAACTTGTCCTCATTGTTATAAGCATGTCTCCCATGCTTTTAAAGCATGATTAGACAAGTCATACACTTCTTCTTTTTATGTGTATCTCGAAAATTGCGTAAAGAAGAAGAAAAAAAAGTCAAACTTTTATAAACTCTTTTATAAAATATAAACATTGTCTTTTAGGAAAGAAACAAAAGGATTCAACTAGTGCAAAAGTTTGTACATGGCTTATAAATCATACTATATGATATATATTAAGTTAGTTGCTAATGGAATTTATTATTTCCATGAAATAAATAATTTCCAATTTAATTATAAGAGTTTGATTGAATACTTATTAAAATCAATTTCTAATAAATAATAAATTGTATCAAGTTGTTCTTAGTGTGACCCATTAGTATCATATGTTATTTAGTAGTATCACTTTAATATGACTCTTGAGCATACTATGCCTTTCAGTCTCCCACTTGCGCAAGACTCATATTAGACTAATATAGACTGTGGTGAATGTCTAGCAACATTTCACTACGCCTAAGACCATATAACTGTTTATGCCATTCTATCAACTCCCAATTCCCAAAAAGCTCAAAGCTACAATTGGTGCATAAGGTAAGTTTATCAGTTATCCCTTTGCTATAGATATCATGTTGAACATGAGATTCAGATCGTGATCAATCTCATTAGTTCTTCAACTTTTTGGTTAGGCACCTTACATGCCTAACTCTCAACACATAAGAGGAACAAATCCTATCTTGACTACATAAGTCTCTTGCATACTTCACACCATACCTGAAAATGGCTTTTATAATTTCCCGTTTATAGAACAACATTTGACCATATCAAGCATAGTACTCCCTACACTTAAGTCTCACTATGTATCTCATGTGTCAAGGATACAAAGATAGTACCTTTTAATCAAGTATCATTCACGATAGCGATCCATGACATGATCTTGATGCGGGTCAGTTCAATACTAGTTCTCTGACAAGTACCTGTGAAACTTGGTTACAACCACTTGCCTACTTTCATCTAATGGGAGTCAACCAATCCAATTCATATTAGTCTTAATTTATAGTTGCTCCCACAATTATAACCGACTATGAACTTTTAGAATAATAACATTATTCATGGACTAAACATGTTAATATAGAACACAACAAGTATTAACGTGAAGACTATATCATAAAATTGTCTAATAGTTGTTGTTATAATTTTCCAATATCCAAATACTAAATCCAAATCAAAAATCCATTTCTAGAATAATAAAGTCTTATTGCTGAAGTGTGACCAATCACAGTTAGCTTAAAAGAATGACTTTATCAATGGATCTGTCAAAATTTAATTTGTGTGAATTCTGTGAATACTTTCATCTCCATACTTAACTTTACTCTAGGTATAGTTAAATACCTTCGAGATATGATTGGTGTTCTTTCATGACAGAGAGTCCCTTAGCTTGATTAATTATACTCTCGAAGTCACAAAGATTTCTATGTGATCCTCAAATGGAAGAAATCAACATAGTTTTTCAATGATCTTATTCATCCAATCATATTTGAATTCAACTTCAAAAGTAGTGTATTCTTATTTTGTAGTGGATTGTGTCATTATGTTTTGCTTGGACCTCATTCCAACAAAACTTACCTTTCATTCCATAATGAAGTCAAAATCCAATTATAAATTCATATATATATATATATATATATATATATATATATATATATATATATATATATATATATATATATCTGTTTACAAATTAACATCTTGTGTAGCTCTTTCCATAAAGATCATTTCTATACTGATTTTCTCATATACATTCTCTTAGTTCTTCTAAAGTACTCTTAGAATGTTTTTCTTAGTCCTCTGATGACTTCACCATATATTCAATTAGTATCCTATGACATGCTTACAGCCTGATCAAATACCATGTCCTATGCATAATATGGCGTAAATGATGAATTCATTTGCCAAGCAAATACAATATAAATCATTTCATCTAGTTCAAGTCTATGAGCTATGTAATTTTGAGGCTATCTCAAAATGGTGCCATATAACAATGCCAATAATTCTCCAAAAGTATCTTGTGTTTTGATCCCTTTCAAGATATTGCCAATATATCAGGACATGAAACTTTTAACATTCCTTTTATCTATCCTTATAGATTTTACATTCCAAGAATGTATCTTCTTCTTCCTAAGTCTTTCATTTTATAAATACCTTCCGATTCAAGGTGAAAACTATCTTGCTTAGTAAGAATTTGATTTCAAATGATTAAGTATGTCTCATTCACACATGATTAAGAATTTCACTATATCGCACTAGTTCATAGTAAACAAACATGTTCTATTCATTTTGATATAAAAACATACTTTGTGGTTTTATATTGAAATAATGATTGCAACATTGAGATGTTTGCTTTTTATCCACAAGTGGATCTCAAGCTCTACACATTTTGTTAGGATAACTTGGATCAAGAAAACCTTTAGGCTAATCTATATAGATATCTTCAAATAGATGTCTATTAAGAAAAGTGGTCTTTCTTGAAATCTAATTTTTGTCTCATATTAAAAATATTATTTTATAATAAATAATATCCTTATTGATATAATCATAGCTTCTTGTGTATGATAAGGACTATAGTCAATGACATGAGTATGAGAAAATCCTTTTACTATAAGTCTTGCTTTAAAATTTTCCTTCTAGCCTTGCTATAGGGCTAGATTTTAATTGTCACACCCCAAAACCGGAACGGCGGAAACGTTCTGGGGTGGATGACGTCATATCAAGTATCACAACATATGCAGTATAGTAATCAAAGTACAACAACCATTGCATTAATAGTAATAGTTTTACATGGTTTACTTTACATAGAAACATTAAAGTAATACAAGTAATAATATAGGTGCAGCTTGGTACTAGACTGTCTTCACCAAAAGCTCCTGAGATGTACCTGTTTATTACTGACCTGAGAATACAAGTTATTTTGAAAGCGAGTATCAGCATTTTTATAAATGTTGGTGAGTTCATAAGTATTTAGTGGCATTTGTGTAAGTTCAAAATAACTTTATAAAAGTAATAGTTTTAGAGTTTACAGTGTATTAGAGTCCTTTCCAGAAAATCCTATATTTTCTAATTAAAAGCAGTCCTCTACCAAGACTGGACAGAGTTATGTTTGCAAAAGTAATTTTCCCTTAAACACTATCATTATCAAAACACGGTATTTGATTTTAGAGAAAGTAGGAGAATATCAGGGAAAATAACATACGCCTCAGCAGTGAAGACTGCTGACTAAGGCAGAAGAAATCATAGATTCCAGGGGAGAATCGAATGAACGATACGCCTGGCATAGTCTAAAAAAAGGTGATACAGACCCCAGACGGTATCAAATGAAAGATACAACCAGCAAGGTCCAAAACAATGAATACAGACCCCAGACAGTATCAAATGAAAGATACAGCTGGCAAGGTCTAAAACAGTGTAATTCTAAGAGTGTGTTTCCAGCATACAGTGTTAAATATCGTTACCTTAAGACCATGAATTATAAGGTAACCTGGAGATACTCGTAACCATACTAATCAACACTAGAGTACTTGACACCCTACAAGCGTCGGTGTAAGTATGACATTTGTCACCCCTTGGCTTGGTAGGCCATGGACTGTAGCTAGCAGTCAGGGTGCGGGAGTGTCAATCCCGTATAGATCTATACACACAATGTCCGCTCTCCCTACAAGAGACTCTGGTTACCAACTAGACAACGGAGAAGGCCGTGTCCTGAAGATGTATCCCAAATAGTGAATTCTGATGAAAGTGCTAGACTAGCAGTAGAGACTCATAACTGAACAGACCGATGTAAAACCCATATGTCTATACATGTATACATGATATATAATTAATGATCAAACGAACTTCGTATGGATATCCGATCCCACAAGACCACATCCAAACGAGGAAAAGGAAATAGGGCGAACTAGCCTTCCTAAGTCCTTTAAACATTATTTATATAACTATACACGTATAGGCATACCTTTAACTAAGTGGAAGCGTTAACAAAGTAGAAGTGTTTCACGAAGTAGAAGCGTTTCTCGAAGTAGAAGTGTTAATAAAGTATAATCGTTTACGAAATAGTAGCATTAATAAAGTAGGAGTGTTAATAAGTGGAAGCGTGAATAAGTAGGAGCGTTTTCAAGTAGAAGCGTATCACGAAGTAAAAGTGTATCTCGAAGTAATAGTGTATCACGAAGTAAAAGTGTATCTCGAAGTAAAAGTGTATCACGAAGTAAAAGCGTAAACAAGTATAAGCGTATCTCGAAGTAGAAGCGTCAATAAAGTAATAGCATTTAACTAAGTGGAAGTATAACGAAGCAATAGTATCTAACAAAGTAGGAGTATAAAAACATGGATGAAAACTTTGATGAAAACTTTGAAAAACCATTATACGTAAGACAATCATGACTTGGTATTCTTTTGTAAAATCAGTTTGGGAACCTTTAGAAACCCTTTGAAAACCTTTCATAAACACGTTTTGATCATAACTTTGATAAAAACAATATAAGTAAAGATTTGGGCAAGTAAAGACATTTTAGAAAACCATTTACATTATCATACTTGGTAAAACGGTTGACAGTGTAATAAATCATTGTGCATGCGGGTTATCAATCACATGTGATTGATATGATAACTGGCATGTTTAACTTGTATTCCCCCCATAAAAACATGTAAAAACATTTAAAAAGGTTAATTCAGGGGTATGAACTCACCTGTTGTAAGTGGATCCGACGAAGGTGCCAGTTGGGTGCTCGGTGTCAAGTAAAGACTTGAACACACTTAGTGACATATTAACATATGATGACATATGTTTACATACAATTAGTAAACATAATGCTAATTAATCATGTATAAGCATCCTAAAGTGCATAAAACACTTTGGTTAAAGTGCTTGGAGTGTCCCGGGTAATATTTAAGGGTGTGTATGGCTTAGATACGGAGTTTACTCTTCAAGAGTGAACTCTTTATAGAGTTCACGGCCCTAAGACCTTGTCCCCATGAGTTTACGGCCGTAAACTCATGGTGGGGGTGTTCTAGGATGTTTCAAGGTCTTATATCATTTGTAGAATTATGCTAGGTCCAAATACAAAGTGTATGAATGGATTTAAGGCAACAAATGGACCAATTAAGGAGTTTACGGCTGTAAGCTCCTAAGTACATATTCCTTTGGTGTTTTAAGGACTTAAATGGTAGGAAATAAAGTTCTATGCATTTTTCCAAGTCAAATGAAGAAGTTAGGGCATCATTTGGGCACTTAATGGGAGTTTACGGCCCATGGACCTTTCCTATGGGGGTTTACGGCCGTAAACTTCTATTTCCTTGGTTTAATTAAAGTTTAAAGCCTTTACTTCAATGGGGGTTGCTTCTAGATATTTACCAAGGCCATAGGAGGTGTTTGAGGGCATTTCTAACACTTGAACTTGAGTTTAATCCCCATAAAGAGGAGTTTACGGCCCAAGCATGTTCTTGGGAAGTAAACTCAAGTTTACTCCCCAAAAGTTAAGTTCAAGGTGTTCTAAGTCCGTTCCCATAAGTCATTTAACCATATCTAAGCCTTGGGGTAGTTTTGAGGGGTTTTGGGGCTTAAAAACCCCACTTAAGGGTGTTCACGGTCCAAGAGAGTTCTTGGGCGGTAAACACATGTATTGGCCCCTAATTGATGTTTTAAACACGAATTTGTATGCTAACTAAGTTATACAACATGTTAGGGTAGATTGCTTACTCGTTTGGGGCTCGAAACGGGCGTTTTTGGCTCGAAAATAAGTTGTAGAGAGAGAGTGTAGAGAGAGAGTGAAAAGGGTGGAAATGAAGTCCACTCCCCTTTATATAGGGGCTTGAATTGAGGCTCAGTGAAAATCTACCCGATACTTCCGTTAAACGGTGTTTTTGGTCGCACCCGATTTAGTGGTCGTATTTTGACTTGGTTGAAACTAAAATTTTCCAAGGGATTAATGAGGGTGTTTGTAACGACCGAAAAATTCCAACCAATTTAAACTTTTCAAAAACACCCCGATTTCATTAATTTATTACAAAAAGGTTTTCATTACAGTTAAATTAAAGTATTCCCAGAATCTCATCACAACACAAACATGAGGAGCGGTACGATCACGCCTTTGCCTTGCCACGGTCTCCTGAAGAACCTGAAAAACATAAAACCACAACTGTAAGCCCGAAAGCTTAGTGAGATATCCCCAAAATACCAACCACATATACCATACACGCATACCATGCAATATCATATCCGATCACAGAACAGCCATGCACTTCGGGTCTACTGTGTGACTGGTTCGCCGCACCGGCCAACAGTCCACCTGGTCCACCCTCCGAGTCTAGCCATATACATCGAGTCTACAGTGTGATTGGTCCGCCCGCACCGGGCCTTCAATCCACCCGGTCCACTCTCTGAGTCTACTGTATGACTGGCCCGCCCGCGCCGGGCCTTCAGTCGGCCTGGTCCACTCTTCGAGCCTCGGCACGTCTGATCCGCCCTCTTGGGGCCTACAGCCTATCGGGACCGCTCGCTGGGCCTTCGGGACAACCGATCCGCCCTGGGTATCTTGGCCTACAGCACAAAGCAGGACCCGCCTCAACCCAACTCCAGTCCAAACAACCATGTGCACATAAACATACAATCATATAACAATTCACAGTCAACAAGCCGATCAAACAAATCACATAACATACCATCATGCTAACCAGGATACCGACCTAACCGGTCACTAGCATAGCATCACCCTACATATCAGGGAACCGACCTTAACCAGGTCTCTAACATATACCATCCTAGCTACCAGGATGCAACATATCAAAACAATAACATACAACAAATACCCGGATCTCAATCCGATAAAGGGCCGGCCTTGGTGCCTTAGACCCTGTAGATATAGTGTGGATAACTCACCTCGAAACTGCCGGCTGAAAAGATAAGATCCCGCTGCTCCAACTCCGACACGAACTCCTCCACTGAACAACACCAAGGCACTGAACTCAATAATTACCAAAATACCCCTGGAAGACAACTAGTCAACCCTTGGTCAAAGTCAAAGTCAACCCCTGACTGACTCTACTCGCCGAGTCAACCTGATGACTCGACGAGTCCCCATGCCCAGCATTTCCTTCAATCCGCGACCCAACTCGCCGAGTCACCCCGAGACTCGCCGAGTCCAACAACTCTGAGTCCACTCGCACACAACTCACCGAGTCATCCCATGACTCACCGATTCTCGGCTCAACCAGAAAAGATTGGGACTTCTCGACAAGACTTGCCGAGTCCAAGGACAGACTCGTCGAGTTTAAGGCTATCTTCAACCTACTCGCCGAGTTGTTCTTCCAACTCGTCGAGTTCTAGGCCATCTTCATCCAACTCGCCGAGTTCCAGCCTATCTTCAAGCAACTCGCCGAGTCTACCCATGTGACTCACCGAGTACCACCGGGTCTGAATCTATACCGAGGCTTTCCAAGCCATGCAGATGATCCAAACCATAGATCTACCCTTCCTAAGGCCATCCATCACGTAAAGTGGCAAACTTTACGTGAATCCAAGGAGATCTAGGCATTTGCACTCTAGGGTTTGGGTTTGGGACAAGATAGCTCCTTCAATCACTCAAAAACAGGGACTTTTATGCATTCCAACCCTTCTCCATTCCAGATCTGAGGTAGCAACCTCAGATCTAACCTCTAAACTCCAATACACCAAAGGATATGATCTCTAACACCTCCAAAAATGATGAATCTAGATAATAGCAGCTCAAACAATGAAATAATACCTCAAAAGGAAGCTCCAAGAGAAGATTAATTCGGATCCTTGAAAAGCCCTTTGATCCAAGTCTCTTCTCCTTCAAGATTTCTTCAACAACCACTTCTCCATGCTCCAATTGCACTCTAATCCCTCACAATCACGCCTCAGGGCTTTCTGGACTTCTACAGGGGGTAAAGAGGCTGGGGAGAGGGTATAATGTCCTTTAAATAGGGCTCATCCTCCGGAATTAGGGTTTTCTCCACTCAGCGCCTACTCGCCGAGTCCATCCGCTGACTCGCCGAGTCGGCCACTTAACACGCGACCAAAGTCGTGACCCTACTCGCCGAGTCCACCCATGGAATCGCCGAGTTCCCCTTCCCAATTTACTCTTTTAGCCCTTCAAATTTACTCTTGATATTCCGGGATGTTACAATTCTCCCCCACTTAAATTAGGCTTCACCCTCGAAGCCTGCGGCAACTCAACTCTAGAAATACTACCGCAACGCGCCGCCTGGCATTAACCAGACCAGGTTCCTCAAGGCACAACCATCGAAACTCGAATTCACTTTCTCCTTTCTTATGGTGTCCTGACCACCGTCTCAAGCCGGCCACCGGCTTCACCCTCTGATAACCCCACTTAACAACTGAGTTTTATCCATGATGCATCACTGCTCCAAATCACGACAATCGCTCGACCCATATGAGCTAGAAATAACCATGAACCACCGAATTCCCGATCCGAGTCCAACTCTATCCATTCTGCTGACAGAAAGACACATTCTTCAGAGCAACTCCCATGAGTTCTCCTCTTGAAATCACATACACATGCTGAACTAGCTCTAGCACCCTCGGGTTGGGAAAACCCGTTACACTGACGACATCTCCAAACATCCCCCAGGATGAACCACTACTACATACACAATTCCCTGATTAGAATCACACTGAGAGCCTAAGACTCCCTCCCTGCATCCCTTCCGAGCCTCTTGGCTCTACACCCGCGGAATTCCTTCCACGACCTCAGCAGACATCCCAAAACGGATGTGATTCCATTCCACTGCCGCAAACACGCTGCTCAATGACCATACTTGGATTACTCCAAACATAGCTCTGTGCTGCTGCTTTCACTTCCGTGAATTTGCACTCCCTCTCGGAGTTACACTCCTCTCTCTTTCCTTTACCAGGGAAATCCACTTGGCTGCCTTGTCACTACGACAAGTGCCACGGTGCTCGCCCAATGCTACACCACTCCTTCATAGCGTAACCGCTATCCATCCAACACACATGCTCTGACTCTACTCGCAAGGACTCTCGAGTCCATGCACCATCTCCACTAATCAAGATCAATACTCGGGGCCAGACCTTCTAATGCTAACACATCGCAACATACTCAATCCATTTCCTTGAACCGATCTAACAATACCTGCAGAGTCTTCAGCATGACTGGACCGCCTCACCAGGCTTTCAGCCAATCTGGACCACTCTCAGAACCTTCAGCCAATCTGGACCGCCCTCTAGTGCCTTCAGTCTGGCTGGACCGTTCTCTGAGCCTTCGGCCTGACTGGTATGCCGACCGGCCTTCAGTTTATCTGGACCGCTCAACCAACATTCCTCATTCCGAGTTATCTCTCCGGGAAATCATCCCATGCATACTGTTCTAGCCCTCTAGGGGTTCCGAACTCTATCTCCATCATACATACTCGATCCCGACCCGATCCTAGGCCTTCCACAATCAAATGCCCTAGGTCTGTATCCCGCCCCGCATGCCCGACACTTACTCATACCAACCTACACTCTGGGCTGACTTATCACTGCGGAATCCCAAACAGATAAGCAACCTCACATGATCATCCATCTTCCGGAGAATTTTCCAATTCTCCCCCACTTATACCACTGGTTATCAATCACCGGTCGCTATCACCGACCTCCCAAAACAACCCTGCACAAAACCAACACTTACACGCGGACTGATTCCCACTAGCACTAACAACCTTCACAATATCGCATATCAACACTGATTAACCCGCTAGAAAGAAACTCAATCTTCAGCTAACCCCTCCTCAGACTGCAGAGGCTACCCAACCTTCAAACCATATGCCAGATTTCCACTAAAAACCCCACTTAAATTATAACCAATGAAATTCCCAAACAATAACCCATAACCATACCATAACTCTCAAAGAACAACGAATACCATACCGAAAACCACACAATGAAACCAGCAGATAAACAATAATCCTCAATACACACAAGATAACAAGACATCAAGAAAGAAACATACCCGCGGCTGCATCCGACACTGCTCTGACCTCCTCGGCTGCAAGCTGAAAAGAACGACCCTGAGCCCTTGGGGGCTCCGCTCCACCCTGACCTCCATCCGTGATCCTCAAAGTGGCCGGTGCTGGAGCCTGCACCGGTCTTGCAACAAGCTGTGGACAGTTGACCCTCAAGTGTCCAACCTGATGACAATGATAACAAATCCTCAAATCCCGAACCGGCTCTGACTGCCGACAATCCCTCGCATAGTGCCCCTCCTTTCCGCACTTGCGGCATGCACCACCGGACCTACAAAATCCGGTGTGACTCCTCTCACACTTCCCACAAGTGTGGCTACTTAGATCTCCCATCCTAGAATCAACGGTCTTGGACCGTTTCGGCGCCGGCTGCAACTGCACCGGAGCCTGCCTCAGCTCATGCAACTACAACTCAATCTCTAACTCGCGCCGCATGGTGGCCTCCTGCAACTCCAACAAAGTCTTGCACCTCTGCATAGACACAAACTGTTTGATATCCCTCTTGAGCATGCTCAGATATCGAGACATCTGAGCCTGCTCCGAAGCGAACTCAAGGCAGAACATCGCCCTCTCAGTGAACATCCTGGTGATCTCAGTTACCGACTCTGAATCCTACTTCAGCTCCAGGAACTCCTGAGCCAATTTCTCCCTCTCAACTCGCGGAACATAACGAGTGCTGAACATCTCTCTGAACTGATCCCATGAAACCGCAGCCCTTTGTGCATCCGAATATGACCCCGTGGTCAATCTCCACCAATCCTTCGTCCCAAGCCTCAACAGGTTCAGAGCACACCTCACCCTCTGATCAGCAGGGCATGAACACGTGAAGAAACACCCCTCCAAGTCCGATAACCATCTCATAGCAACATCGGGTCCTGAACTCCATCAAAGGTTGGAGGCTTCGTATTATCGAAGTCCCGATACTGAAAACCCCGACCGGCTCCTCCCCCTGCCGCTGCTACAGCCGCTGTAGCCGCCGGGCAGCCGTCTCTGTGGGAGTTGCATAGCGCTCATCAAAATACTCAACCATGGCGGTCTTGATCGACCCAAACAGTTCCGGCAACTCGGCCCGGAACAACGCAACAACCTCATCATGTAGGATCTCACGAATCCTCGCATCCAACTCGCACGTGCTCATCTAACCAATAACCTCGGGCGGTACTGACCCACCCGGAACTCCCTCTCCTGCTCCCGATCCTGATCCAGATCCACTCCCAGCATGTCTCGGAATCTCCATACTGAAATAACACCACAAAATCTCAAATTCTTCCTGCTATCTCGGGAACCAACTCTCAATCCAACCCTAGAGGTTATGGTTTCCCTGATACGCGTATGGTTCCTATGCTTTCAGTAGTACGGGCCGATACTACCTTCCACACCTACCCATATTTGTATGAAGTACTACCACAACACCCTAGTGAAAACATACATAACAAGCTCTCAACCCTCACCACTAGAGGAACACTGGAAATCTCCCACAAGGAAACCCTAGGCTACAGGCATCACTTACTGGCTCAAAAACAAATATCATGTATGGTATTTTGGGGTTACTTACTGGCTCCGGCTGATCGTACCTCCGCATCCTCCTTTACTCATTTTGAAAACCATTTTAAATTCTCTTTTGAAAACTCTCCTCGATTTGAGACTGGAGTCACACGAGTGTTCCTCCAATTCACTCAAACCAAGGCTCTGATACCAACTTGTAACGGCCGAAAAAATTCCAACCAATTTAAACTTTTCAAAGACACCCCGATTTCATTAATTTATTACAAAAAGGTTTTCATTATAGTTAAATTAAAGTATTCCCAGAATTTCATCACAACACAAACATGAGGAGCGGTACGATCACGCCTTTGCCTTGCCACGGTCTCCTGAAGAACCTGAAAAACATAAAACCACAACTGTAAGCCCGAAAGCTTAGTGAGATATCCCCAAAATACCAACCACATATACCATACACGCATAACATGCCATATCATATCCGATCACAGAACAGTCATGCACTTCGGGTTTACTGTGTGACTGGTCCGCCGCACCGGCCAACAGTCCACCTGGTCCACCCTCCGAGTCTAGCCATATACATCGAGTCTACAGTGTGATTGGTCCGCCCGCACCGAGCCTTCAATCCACCCAGTCCACTCTCTGAGTCTACAGTATGACTGGTCCGCCCGCGTCGGGCCTTCAGTCGGCCTGGTCCACACTCCGAGCCTCGGCACGTCTGGTCCGCCCTCTTGGGGCCTACAGCCTATCCGGACCACACGCTGGGCCTTCTGGACAACCGGTCCGCCCTGGGTATCTTGGCCTACAACACAAAGCAGGACTCGCCTCAACCCAACTCCAGTCCAAACAACCATGTGGACATAAACATACAATCATATAACAATTCACAGTCAACAAGCCGATCAAACAGATCACATAACATACCAGCATGCTAACCAGGATACCGACCTAACCGGTCACTAGCATAGCATCACCCTACATATCAGGGAACCGACCTTAACCAGGTCTATAACATATACCATCCTAGCTACCAAGATGCAACATATCAAAACAATAACATACAACAAATACCCGGATCTCAATCCGATAAAGGGCCGGCCTTGGTGCCTTAGACCCTGTAGATATAGTGTGGATAACTCACCTCGAAACTGCCGGCTGAAAAGATAAGATCCCGCTGCTCCAACTCCGACACGAACTCCTCCACTGAACAACACCAAGGCACTGAACTCAATAATTACCAAAATACCCCTGGAAGACAACTAGTCAACCCTTGGTCAAAGTCAAAGTCAACCCCTGACTGACTCTACTCGCCGAGTCAACCTGATGACTCCCCGAGTCCCCATGCCCAACATTTCCTTCAATCTGTGACCCAACTCGCCGAGTCACCCCGAGACTCGCCGAGTCCAACAACTCTGAGTCCACTCGCACACAACTCACCGAGCCATCCCTTGACTCACCGATTCTCGGCTCAACCAGAAAAGATTGGGACTTCTCGACAAGACTTGCCGAGTCCAAGGATAGACTCGTCGAGTTTAAGGCTATCTTCAACCTTCTCACCGAGTTGTTCTTCAAACTCGTCGAGTTCCAGGCCATCTTCATCCAACTCGCCGAGTTCTAGCCTATCTTCAAGCAACTCGCCGAGTCTACCCATGTGACTCACCGAGTACCACCGGGTCTGAATCTATACCGAGGCTTTCCAAGCCATGCAGATGATCCAAACCATAGATCTACCCTTCCTAAGGCCATCCATCACGTAAAGTGGCAAACTTTACGTGAATCCAAGGAGATCTAGGCATTTTCACTCTAGGGTTTGGTTTTGGGACAAGATAGCTCCTTCAATCACTCAAAAACAGGGACTTTTATGCATTCCAACCCTTCTCCATTCCAGATCTGAGGTAGCAACCTCAGATCTAACCTCTAAACTCCAATACACCAAAGGATATGATCTCTAACACCTCCAAAAATGATGAATCTAGATAATAGCAGCTCAAACAATGAAATAATACCTCAAAAGGAAGCTCCAAGAGAAGATTAATTCGGATCCTTGCGAAGCTCTTTGATCCAAGTCTCTTCTCCTTCAAGATTTCTTCAACAACCACTTCTCCAAGCTCCAATTGCACTCTAATCCCTCACAATCACGCCTCAGGGCTTTCTGGACTTCTATAGGGGTAAAGAGGCTGGGGAGAGGGTATAATGTCCTTTAAATAGGGCTCATCCTCCGGATTTAGGGTTTTCTCCACTTAGCGCCTACTCGCCGAGTCCATCCGCTGACTCGCCGAGTCGGCCACTTAACACGCGACCAAAGTCGCGACCCTACTCGCCGAGTCCACCCATGGACTCGCCGAGTTCCCCTTCCCAATTTACTCTTTTAGCCCTTCAACTTTACTCTTGATATTCCGGGATGTTACAGTGTTTCTAATTTGCTTCAACCCTTAGCAAGTCATTTAAAAAGTCCCAAATTAATTAACCATTCCTAAAGTTAACGGACAGTTAAATAAAACGAGGCTTATTAATGGAAAAAGGGGTTAAAATGACGGAATAAATTTCGGGTTGTCACATTAATCAAGCCCATACTTGATTCTCATACATGGATTACATCTCATGTTCATGACTCTAAGTCATTTATCATATTCGAGATTTTAGATAGCATCTTGGAATTTGATGGATTTTCTAGAAACCATCAATAAAAGCTCATCAATGAGAGATTCCACATTTCTCCAGTCATAGATGATTTCTACCACTAATGCGAACAATTTGTGTTTATTAATAGCTATTATTCAAGTTTAACAATACTTGTTAAAACTAGTGCCAACTATTACTACATAAGGTTATGGTTCTTGAGCTACTTCAAGTTCCATGTACCTCCCACTCGCTTTGTGATTAGAAGCTTGCTTTCTAGTAAATTAGCTTTCAAAAGAATAAAAGAACTTATTCTTGGCGGGTTTGCATGTAATAATCTAAGCCACATTTAGAGTATTATACAAATATGTGTCGAGCAGATTTTGGGTTTAGAAGCTTTAGTCCAACATCGACTTCAAATCCACAAAACGTTAAGTAAGATGAGGATGGAGCCTTTGCATACTAAATCTTATAAAGTGTTTAATCTACTTATTATTTGGTATTTTTATTCAAGATACAATTAATAGTGATTGAAGTACTATCCCAAAAATATCAAAGGAGGATATCTCTTCCGATTAGAAAGCAAATCATGCCAAGTAAGATTTAATTCATCATTTATTATCATTAAGGCCTTAGATGGTTCTTACTGGTTTGTATTTCAATATTTGAAACCTTCAACAAAGATTATATTTTACCACATAAAATATAATTAAAACTGCTATAGTTGTTAACAAACTTGATTTGGTATCTTGTGCTTAATCTCATACATTCATTAGAAAGAAAGTCATACACCAAAGTGTATAGTCCCTTAATTATTTTCTCTACACCTTAATGAAAATATCATTAGGAAACCTTTAGATATAAATAAGGTTCACATATGTCAAATAAACTACATTATTTGCCTTCAAAGATCCATTTCTTGAAGTTATAATATGTGAATGTCATTTATATAATAAAGATAACAATGTCAAAGATAAGTTTGACTTAAAAAAAGTTGAAGTCAAAAGTGTTTGTGTATAGAACTTAATTTTATTTATGAAATGTTGATGTTTACTTCACAACTCTATTAAGAGATCTAGTCTCACAAATAGAAGTTAATTATTTTAGATTATGTATGTTACCGTTATGAAAAATGATTAAGTAAACTATCAAACATTTGAATAAAATAATTGTGACATAAATTTAGACATGCTAAATTAAAACATATTTTGTTCCAAAACAAATATTGTTTCACATTACAAGTAATTTATGTTCTAAGCATAAATAATAAACTAAACTCCGAGAGTGTAGTTCCAACTTGATTGTGCTCAGCTTGGTTACTCTTCAATAAATATTTGTAAGCCATTTATAAATATTAGATTAAAATTTAAGTACCAAGTACCTAAGTGTTATATGAAAAGTATGAGTTCTATCCAGTAGATACAAGAAGTACTAGTCTCTTCTAGACTTTCTTTCCAAATAAGAGGAGTAAATCCTCTTCTAGTGACCTGTTTCTTCAAAAAAGAAACAAGATCCATCTATGTGGGCTTTAGTAGATTTCATGGGCTTAAAGGTGTTCAGTCCATAAAACATGGGCCTCCTGGATCACACAAGGTGATTCTTTTAGCCTTGCATTGTTCCAAAGTTTAAACTAGCTTTAAATACAATATCACTGTATTTATTAGAATATTGCTTGACCTGTTATATCATCAGATATATGTTTCAGTTATCCAAGATTTCCTAGAAGTCATGAATAACTATTCCTAGCTTGATGTTAGAAACATCCTAAGCATCATGGTGATGCCTTTACTAGGTATCATGTTGAGGTTCATTGCTCAAAGCAAATAGTTTAGGACTAGGACCCTTAAGTGTATACAATTTCATATCTCTCACGAGATTATCTCTTAAGACATGAACACATTCAGTGAAGTTCTATCTATTGAATATTACTATTTCATTTAGTCCTTAAAAAATAACAATTCATGATAATGAGAATGGATTACATAACTACAAAATTTTAACAAAATTCATTTAGTATTTTCAATATTAATCTTCAATAATTAATACCCTTGGAGTTTCCAAAAAAATTATTTATCAAAGTCTAGGATCAAAGTTGCAAAACAAATAAATGGTTAGGTATCCTTTAGCTCATCCATCTGAATTCAACCCGGTAGATATTGATTATCAGTTATATCTTGCTATATAATTCCTAGATTTATAAGATCTCTAATAACAAATTTAATTAGACGTGTTTGATCTCATCTATGCCTCGGAACTCTCTTGCTTAGGTATCCTTTAACACAAAAGACTTCCGATCAAATCGTCCAATTTGAAAAACTTATGTAATCGGCCTATAACCAGGTTATAGAAATTGCGAAGACACCTCGGCAATCAAAAGACAACACTAAGCGGTTAGGTATCATTTATCCCACTAGTGCATATAAGAGACGTGCGAGTGTTCTTCAAAATGATTGCATAGATTTGAAGTTTGTCAAAAGGGTCTTTATATGTTTCATAGTTCTAGTTTAAAAACATATGATATCATGGTTATTACATGCATATAATAAACCACAGTATCAATTTTCAAAAGAAAATTATCTTTTAAAGGTTCTATATGAAAAGCTAGTTTTTATATAATTTGACGCGATTTAATTTTAATAACTAGTATTAAGTTTGAATGTATTTAAACCTTTTATAAAAAACTTTGTTTTATTACTTGTATATTTGGAGTTTGTATAAGTTACAAAAATCACAATTTTAAAACTTATGACGGAGTATTTCAAAATTTGCCGTTATTAACGATTTTATAAAACCGGGTTTTATTTTTAAAATAATAACTTTTTACATCTTATGTCCAATTTTGAAAACCCAAACTCCATGTGGTGTTTATTTTGTCCAAAATTAGTTTGTCATGTGAAAAAACTAATTTATCAACCATACATAATAATTGCATAAAATAAACAACACAAACATGCATAAAAAAAAATATGTGCATAAACATAACCAACTAATGACATTTTTGTGAGACAACACAAAAATGCAAAATCCATTCCTAAAAGGAAATTTAAGGGGACCAAAAATATTTTTGTAATATTGTTGAAGAAGCTCCCACTTGAGTAAACATACATTGCTTGCAAAAGATTTGAAAAGCTTCTTTAAAGGAAATACTGCAGCTTTCATGACACCTTTCATAAAGTGTCATCTTTCTGTTCAGCACATTTTCAGCACATGTGTAGCATTCATAACACTTTTCAGAAAGTGTCATGTCCTGCCCAGGACATGTTGAACTCGAAAATTTTCCTTATGCCTTCAGAAAAATGGTTCCAACTTCATTTCTTGTTACATCTTTGTACAAATAAATTATTTCTAAAAACTAATCTATTACCTTACAAAAATAAACAAGAAAACTAATATATTTAATTTATTACATATCATATGAATACATAAATTATTAAAACCATTTTATAAGTAAAATAACCAACACAACAACATAACAAGACATTGGTTCTTGGCAAGTTTATGCACATCATATACATCAATATACACATCAAACAACCTTTGTTTTTCTAAGACAACTTTAGATGACAAAAGATGCATGAAGCTTTTGTCACATAACAAAAAGTTGTCATAGAAAATATGTATGAACTTGTTTTTATACAAAAAAACAAGTTATCCATATTCTCCAAAAACTAAGATTTCCAAAAATAAAAAAAAAATCTAACTAAACTTGCAAGATGGCTCTGATACCAGTTGTTGGGTTTTAGTTTAAAAATAGTTTCATAAACCTGATAAATATGGCAACGGAAGACTTTAATTTTGAAATAACATAAACATTTTATTCCCACCAAGGATCTTTTTGCAAGTTATAGATAGATTAAATACACCAACCATAGAAAGGATGAAGAAATAACAACATTTGTAGTTCTTTGGGTCCTTATGGGTGCTTTGGAAGTTGATGAAGAATGTGGAACCTTTGGGACACCAACATTTAATCAACTTGATGTAGATGCTAGTCCAAAACTCTTAAACCCTTAAGCTTTAAGTTCATAACAAATATGAACTTAAAGAGGGCATGAAGATGCAAGTGTTCTTCATGTTTTCTAACCAAAACTAGAGAGAAAGGGAGAGGGGAGAGAGGATTCAGATTTTGCATCGAGGAATGAATGAGCAAATAATCCAAGTGCAAGCCCTCTTATTTATATGCATAAAGTAAAGTTATTAATCATTACTCCTTAGCACTTTAAGCAAACTTGTCCCCATTTTCATAAGCATGTCTCACATGCTTTTAAAGCATGATTAGACAAGTTATACACTTCTTCTTTTTACGCGTATCTCGAAATATGCATAAAGAAGATGAAATAAATTCAAACTTTTATAAATTCTTTTAAAAAATATAAGCCCTGTCTTTCAGGAAAAAGACAATAGGATTCAATTAGTCCAAAAGTTTGTACATGAGTTATAAATCATACCATATGATATATATATATATATATATATATATATATATATATATATATATATATATATATATATAAAGTTACTAGCTAATGGAATTTATTATTTCCATGAAATAAATAATTTCCAATTTAATTATAAGAGTTTTATTGAATATTTATTAAAATCAATTTCTAATAAATAATCAATTGTATCAAGTTGTTGTTAGTGTGACCCATTAGTATCATATATTATTTAGTAATATCACTTTAATATGACTCTTGTGTAAAACCATAAATTTTCAAAGAATATTTTCATTTTTAAAACACATAAAAACTCATGTCATATTTGTCAAAAACCTGAATTGTCTCAAATGTCAAACACAAATCCACAAAATAAATAATAGTATCCCAGAATCCTCAAACATAGTCTCGAACACATGTGTACAATCAATCCGGTGCTTTCTCACGATCCTAAGAAATACCTGAAACACATAACACACAACACGGTAAGCACGAAGCTTAGTGAGTTCCCCAAAATACCACATACACAAATAATAAGCCTCTCATGGAAATAACTCGGCATGGACCCTCCGGTCTCATGCGTCTCGGTGAGGGCCCTCCGGTGTCACGGCTCAGTGTGGACCCTCCAATCACGTGTCTTAGTGAGGACTCTTCGGTCTCACAACTCGGGTTGGACCCCACAGTCCTATATCTCGGTGAAGATCATCCAGCCTCACAACTTGGTTTGGACCCTCCGGTCTTATCTCAGTAAAACACAAAATAATATAGCACATATCACAAAGACAAAATGCATAATATCACATAACTCAGTATAAGCATATAGGACCCTCCGATCGATAACTCAAATAAGACCCTCCAGACACTCGGTATTACCACTCAGGTAAGTATAGTGAGAAGACTCACCTCGTAAGTAAAGAAAATATGTCTCGTACTCGAATCACCGGTCTAGCCTTTGCCTAACATATACCATAATTATCTCTAATTAATAAACGGCCCTCAAGTATGCTAGGCTAAACCCACTACTAATTCTCAAAAGGATAAAATACCATTTTACCCTTCCATGGCCTCTATATTCCATAGTTTGACCAAACCCTAAATATCAAGAAAACTCAACAGCAGCGCGTACGTTGGGCGCACAGCCCCTTTACGCTAGGCGTACTACTTCGCCATGCATGCATCAGGGATCTGCGAAGCTACGTTGTGCGAACTTGGGAGTACACTCGGCATATGTCCCATACTTGTTTTTCCCACTCTCTTGGTCTTAATCCGTGAAGACCATAGATATACTCTCAGATCTAGACTCACTAAAGTCTCTTCCTCCATAAAGTTCGTGACTTTAAGCCTTTGCATGGCTGAGAAAGTCTAAAACCAAAAACTCTAACTCGTTACTCATAAAAATGCTCATATTTCATGCATGGGGTGATTTTAACGTCCAAGTCCCATTTTTATGAGTCAATTACACTAGAGACACTTAAAGGGATAGTTATTAGGCTCTGGAGTTCAACAAACTCATAAAACCTCAAGCTTTGGGATAAAAACCGTAAAATGAACAATAATATGCACAAATCAAAAGAATGAGAAAGCTTGGAGCTTGATACCTTCAAATGATGCACCAACCACAGGGAAACTCAGATCCAAAGCCTGGACTCCAACTCTATTCTCTTCAAAACTCCTTCTTCACTCAAAGAATCCCATAAGAACACTTAGAAGCTTACAAATTGTCACAACTAGCATTTTTGCTAGGAAATTCTATTCTCATGCAATCATTCACCTAGTGTAATAACTTGTACTCTAAGTGAATACTATACTTCATTCTCATTCAAATATATCTCATATTTTCAAATAAGGGTTGGAAACCCTAGAAATCCCGAATCAAGTTCATTATGGACTAGGGTTCTCTTATTGGGTCTAATGGACCAATAAATCTCCTACTTCACCATCTTGGGCCTAGGAACCCTAAATGGGTTCTAATTGGATCCAACTTCATGAAACTTTAGCATTTTGGGCCATGATGGGTCATAAAGGATTTAATTAACCCTAATGGACCCTAAACCAATTTCTTGTACCATTTTGGGCCGAAAAACAATTCCTCTAACATTTTTGGGCCAAAAATTATTAATTAGACTTCATAAAAATCGAGCAAGGCCAAGGTTGGGCTCAAAACCATTTCATTTTCATTTCTCTTAGCCCATTCTCGGCCCAACATCAATTAACAAAAAAAGGGGGAAACTAATGGGAAGAAAATGGGGTGACACCTCATAATTATTTGTTGGATGGCCATGCAAGAGTGCATGTATCCATGCAACTCTCACACCACCCGTTCATAATTCAAATTCTATATCTCTCTTATCTCTCACTCTATATCTCGGCCTTCTCTCACTCTCCAACCTCACTCACACTTCAAGATTTACACATATTCTCTCAACACTTTTCCACCCATTTCTCTCAAGCAAAACCGTGGATATAAGGATCATCACCAAGGGAAATTACTTCAAACTTCATATTGTGGTAAGATCTTGCAAATCTAAGTGTTACACTTCATCCTTAAACACATTTACTCCTCTTACACTCATGATTTCGTGACTAATACTCTTAGAAGACCTTACAGCTCGAAAATCATCTTAATAACACATCTAGGGCCGAGATCTCTTCACTTCTTCATCAACAACCGAAACATCAAAGAAAAGGTGAGTTCATACCCCCTATTTTTGGTTTTTACTTGTTTTTGGGGGAGAATACAAGTTGATTTGTGTAGATCTATGTGTATATGCATGACTATGTGTGTTTTCCATGAATTATTTGGTGATTATGTGTTGATTTCTCCATTAATCTATAAATATCTTAAGAACTTGAAGTTTATCACTTGGATCTTCATAAGAACCTTGATACATGTATGTTTTTATCACATATAATACATTTAAACTAGTATATCTGAGATTTATACACATTAAATAACAATGATGAGTGTTGTGTTCTAAGATCTATAAATTAAACTCATAAAACAGCCCTTGACAGGAAAGTTTTGGTCTAATCTCGGACTGTTTTGACCCTCTTAATGGAAGTATTTTCCAAAAATGTTTACATGGATAAAGTTCAGATTTATACCTTTAAAATGACTATGCTAACGTTTTCATACGATTTTTCAACAACTTTTGGCGAATTTTACAAAACTGTCTATCAAACTTGAAATAATTTCGGACCAGCCTGTGAAGGTGAGCAATTTCAAACTTGTTAGAAGCCATTAAAAATTATGAGAAAAATTGTGAGTAAAGTAGACAAAATTTACAAACTTCCAGAATTTACGGATCCAAATTTCGACTTACGATGATTTTTCTACAAAATTTCCAAAAACTAGGTCGGAAAATCCCAAAACTAGAAAAATGTGTATTTCCACAAAAATCAAGCCAAAAATGATACTTTGACAAAAAAAAATGGGTTTAAAATATTATTTGTACCACAAACTAGTCATCAACACAAGTTTTGAACAATATGGAGAGTAAAGTGTTATTCTTACAAAAATTGGGCCTTAATTGTAAATTTTTGGCTTATTGGGCCAAGAACGTCGTTTTTACAAAAAGGTGGGCTTTTTATATCAAATTTGTAAATAATCAAGCTAAAATAAACAAAAAAATAGGAAACGGGTTAAAAACGATATTCATATCCTTATTGGGCCTGGAAATAATATACATGTTTAGTGGGCCTTAGTGTCCTTTTACATGTATATTGGGTTTAGGATAGACATTCATATTCCTTTGATCCTGGAAATAATAGACACGTATAGTGGGCCTTAGTGGTCCACTTACATGTTTATTGGGCATGGGAATTAGTTTTAAACATGTTCTTCTTTTTATGCTATCTTAGTGAATACTTGAGCCAAAACCAATGATAAACCAACAAACGGATTTAATTTGATCATTTTCTAGGTTATTGCGCCTTAGTGGCCCATTTTTATGTGTGATAGGTCCTGTATACTATTTATATGTTTATTGGGCCTCATTGACCCATTAACATGTGCGACTGACCTTGGATACTATTTGTGTGCTATTTGGGCCTGTAAATACTTTACATGTGAAATGGGCCATAGTTGTCCTTTCATATATATATTTCGGACCAATGTTATATAATTCCATTCCAATTGGGTCTTGAAATGATTTACATGTTTAGCGATGCCTTAGTGGTTCACTTACATGGATCATTGGGCCTGGAATGAGTTTATACCTTTTTCTTCGCGTAAATTCGATTAAGGATCTAGTGAGTTTTTGTCGGTTGGCACCTATTAAGTGTACGATCGTAGCCTGTAGTTATAACCAGAGTCTCTTGGAGGGACAGCGGGGCTTTGTGTATAGATCTATATGGGGATGACACCCCACACCTGAGCTGTTCACTACAGTTAGACTAACTAAGTCTCGGGTGACGAAAACCTTATAATCAAAGTCAAAACCGGCGTCCAACGACGCCAAGACAGGTGAAATAGTCATTATTTAGTATGGTTATGATGGCTCGCTTAGAGGAATTAACGTTATGAAGTTTACGGAAGACCTTTTTTTTTACAGGTAACATCGGGTTGTCTAGGAACATTCTCTTTACATGCTCTTACATTCTCTTTACCTTTTATGTCAAACAAACAATAACATACATGCATTAATACAAGATCTAACACAAACACACTAAACAGTTTTCGGAAAATATCGGATTTTCTGGTGGTTTTCAAAGTTATACAAATCGTTTTCACAAACAGGCTTATGAACTCACCAACATTTTTATGTTGACCGTTTTAAAAATAACTTGTATTCTCAGGAAACCGTTGAAGCAGGATGAACGAAACAAACTAATGGATATTGTGTTATATTTTGTTTCATCATACTCTTACTATTTTGGCATTTATTATTCAAACACAATACTCGATGTAAACAATGAATGTTGTTATGTTACATGTGTGATAATGATGATGTTATGTTTCAATTATATTCACTGTAATGATATTTCAAGATGAAGTCACGCACAAGCCCCCGGACGTTTACGCCATCTGGTTCGGGGGTGTGACATAAATGGCCACTCAAGCTAAGAGAACGGAAATTAGGGTTTTGATGGGGTTGAAGACTGGAAATGGTGGCCAGAAATGAGGCTATCATGTTCCTTAAATAGGAGCACACCCCACAATTAGGGTTTTCATTATGAGCCTAGTACGCCCAATGTACCCTCTGGTACGCCCAGTGTAGGTGGCTTCCGCGTCCAAATCACGCACATGAGTACGTTGAGCGTATACATGCACACAACCTACATACTCTTCTACCATATTTTCTCACATAAAGAGCCAAACTTGACAGCTACAATAATACAAGGGTTAATGAGATATACCTTGTCTCGGGATGTTACAATTCTCCGCCACTAGAATCAGACTGCACCCAAATCAATGTCGTTGTAACAATCAGAAAAACAACCAACTAACCTACGTAGATAGGGTAAGTCGAGTCGAATCCATAAGGAGTTCGTGGTCAAACTATGTGTCTAAATATTTAATGGAAAATAGATTACTTGTAATTGTGATAAAAAGGTTTAAACAAAGATTAACCAAAAAAAGTTGAAACTTTATTAGTTAAAAAAAACTTTAAATGAGAAAAGTAAGGTACTCCCGGTTCAATTGTCGGACAATTCAGATTCACACACTTTCTTACCTAAAATCCTAGTTCAATTACTTATATGTAATTAGGGTTTATGATCTTACAACACATAATTTTGGGTGCACAATATGTTCATTCAACTAGTTGTCTTACTCTCTATGTCTATTTGGATTAAGAACAATGAGTGAACTGACAATAAAGTTTCTTGTAATTACCTATTACAATATTAAGATTTAATATCACAAGTTAGAATAACACATATGGATTCAACCAATTGTCTTTGTTCCTAAACTACTTGAACTTGGAACAATCGGTGAATTGACAATGCACTATTTTAGTTTTGAAATCAAACAAATTCATACAACCCAATTTCAATCATTATTACCAAAAGATTATCATATGAAACATAAAAAAACAATTGAAATTAACTAGAACCAAGTAATAATCAAGTGTGTTCGTCCAAAAGTTCTAAACATCCTCGGAAGTAACCCTAATGATTTAGCCTTCCATTGAGTTCATAAAAACACTAAGTTGGATGAAATAAATGAAATGTATAATAGAATTCTTAATAAAACTTAGAATCATCAAAAAAGTGTAGCCCAATGATTATCAAAGTACGAAACAAATAAACCTTGGGAAGAAATAATCGTTTCTGACAAATTACTAGAATTGATGAAACTCACCGGTTGTATGATCTTCAAATGTTGCTTGACAATGAATTGAATCAAATATTGCCTTGAATCAGGATTAAAATAGAATGGATTTGTGTTTCCAAATGTTTCCAAGGGTTTTAGAAGCCTAAAAAACGCAGGAAAAACTCTGAAAATCGGAGTTGGTAAGCCTAAAAATGAATGAATGGGTTCCTATTTATAGTGTGTGACAAAAAATAATGAAGTCGGGCAATGTGGGACGTTGGACATCCTATGAAACGTCTTAGACGTCCTGTATAACGACCAGGCGTTCTTTGTACATCTTTGCATGCCTTCTTTCGTCCTTGAAATACACTAAAAATTTCCAAAAATGTCAGACGTCTTAGAGGACGTCTTAGATGCGTTCTAGGACGTTCATCTTTGAATGCTATGCTTTCCGAAACACACCGTTCCAACACGAGACGCCTCTAAAACGCCACGACGTCCTAGGGGACGTCTTAGACGCCCTGTAAGACGCCGAAAGGGGTCCTTCCTTCTTTCCTACTCCGAAATTTAACTATATCTTGACTGTTTG
Organism: Lactuca serriola; assembly: GCF_051521515.1. Lineage (NCBI taxonomy): Eukaryota > Viridiplantae > Streptophyta > Magnoliopsida > Asterales > Asteraceae > Lactuca > Lactuca serriola. The sequence goes on along the minus strand of NC_136408.1, from coordinate 142,288,428 downwards.
ACTTGGGCGTCCTAGGGGACGTCTTAGACGCCGGGAGGCTTCCTTCATCTTCCATATAAGTTTTGGTTGTCAAAACGATATAACTAGTAGAAACACAAAACATGAAAGTTGTAGAAAATCTTGTCCATTTTCTAGAACTTCTTTAATCATGTGAATCGAAGCTCCAGAACTTGAGATATTACCAAAACATTGAAGCATGGTCAATTTTCCCAGCAATGTTTCTTCATTCCTTTAGCAATCCATTTTACTTGACGGTTCCGCCCATTTTTAGTACGATATATTGACCTGCATATAAAGTTCAACAACTCATCAAATTAGTTCCATTCTTGGACAATTATACATCAATTCAACAGATTTATGACAATTTATTATATTCATAAAATAAACTTATGAAATAATCAACATTGTCTTACTCTCTTATCCTAAGAAAAACTCAATGGAATAACGAATTCCGTACGTTTTATCACAATATTTTCAATAGCATAATATATTGATTTTGGGGATTATTAGTTTCTTATCCGGACTTTTAAACTCAAAACACATGTTATGCTTATTTTACTTTGTTGTTTGAAACCCTTTTAACCCTTTCCAATAATCAACCTCTTGAGTAATCAGTTGAACTCATTGCCAAAGTCCCATTTACAAGGTTCACTAACATAGTTAGCGCGATCGATAACACTTAATGGACCAACCCATACACTCCCGCTATCGAGGGGTCACATATTGTTTCACACAATGTCTTCAACTTGAAATTTTATTCATATTTGTCTTGATTATGCATTCTTCAAGTTCTTTGATGGATTCATCGGATTTAATCATCTTTGTGTTTGACTTGAGCCTGAATATATATACTTGGAAGTTCTTCAATGACTTATGATGTTTTTTGGTTGTGTGAAAACAATAATAGTCCCCTCCTAACCCCAAAGGCGTATGAGTAAGTAAGACCAAGTACTCAGAGCATGATGTCAAATATTGTTTGGTTGGTTCCTCAATTGAAAGATCGTAGGCTCGAGCCAAAAACCTTTATTTTTCAAACACTTGGGTGATAACAATTTTTAAATAAATATAAATATTTCCAAACCGGCTGAGCAACACAGAAAATCAATATTAAATATATATTATGACTCGATGTATGAAACTCCTATCATTTTCCATCTTGATGAGTTACATTTAAGATATAGAGATGCTACTAACTCATCACGTATTTCATAGAACCAACCCAATAGAGAATAATAATAATAATGAGTTTAATAAATGTACATTCATCCCAAATAAAGACATGAAAATCAAAAGAAAAATAAAAAGAAAAAGAAAAAGTCTTCATCACACAAACATAAAAATCAAAATCAAAAGAGGATATCACCAAAGTTCACTTCGGGGGTGGCTGTGGCGGATATTGTGTGTATGGTGGAGGATACCCAAAGATCAATCCAGCTAAATCATTAAATCGAACGGTGTTTGCTATAGCTGGTGGTGAATGATAATGCTCGTACTCCGATGGTGATGGATAGTCACTCGGGTCCCCAGATCGGTAGAAAACCTATGCTGGCACTCGATATCGATGTGGTAGATCAATGTCCATCGGGTCATAATGTATATGACCGCGTCTATAAGCCACAATACTCCTGATGATACAGCTGACGAGTAGAAACAATATAAGTATTGTCAGCTGTAATGCCGACCTGTCGCATCTGCTCAGTAAGATCAGCTAGTGTTGTGTTGACACCCTACATACATATATTTGTTCTCCCCATCCAAACCTTCAACTCCTAGTTGTACGTGTTTTGCCTCCCCACAAATTCCTCCCATGCTGCCTGCATGTTCCATCCCAGACCTGCTGCTTGTCCCTGTTATGGCTGTTGATCCACCTGATAATCACCAACGAATGGCTCCTCATCCCCCACTCCAAGTGGTGCCGTGTATGGCCCCTAAAATGATATGCGTCCGAAAGAAGTAGCAGTGGGGTGAAGGATACACTGGTATGATGCAGCTCGTGGGACCCTGATCCTATTCCACAGCTTCCTAGTCATATATGTCGATATCAGGGTGACATGGGGGTGGTGACTCTGTGATGGATATCAAAACAGGACCATATGTTGCACATAGCATTATATGCATAAGAAATAAAGATGGATTTTGTCATCAATCCATATAATAAATATAAGTCATGTGTCCTCGCTGCCCTGGGATCACTATTCCTCGGGTTCACATTTTCCGTGATAATGTTATGCAATGCCTTTGCTGAAGGCACCAATTCACGGAATCTGTCGTATGCCCTCGTCACCTAACGAAATACTGTATGGTATACTTTTTGATGGGTTTTGGTCATAAGAACATCCTATGTGCTCATACAAACCCTAATGCTTGGATCTAGGTTTCTCTAGTGTACATGCAAGTTATCCAAGACTATAAACCCTAATTCTAGCATACAAGTAATCATATTAACATAAGAATGGGTTTAAGATATTACCTTGATTGTTATGCAGCAATAACAATCACAATTCTCCTTGTAATGACTTTAGAAAGCTTAGAGTGTCAAATGTCACTCCTCTAATGGTTCACAAACACCAAGAGCAAGAGGATGAAGAGGAGAGGTAAAGGAGGCTGCCCTAAAACGTGTGAAACCCTAGAAGGAAACTTGTCCACGCTTTTGAGCCTTAATGGTTCTATATATAGTGAGGCTATTAGGGTTATCTAACAAGGAAACCCTAATTTGGATGCTGAAGCCCTAAGCAACCCATGGACTCCTTTCCTTAAAGGCCTTGGACGATTTCTAATGGGGTTCCCCATAGAATTCGTCCAACCTTATAATATAAGGCAATCCATGGCCCAATTGCAATTATCTTATAATTACAATTCCAGTCCCTTAAGTTTAATTAATTTCTTTTAGTCACAAAACTAATTATCAATTAATTCTTTGACTAATATTAATTAACTAATATGATTTATCCTTTAATATATTATATTCATAATATATTAATAAATCATATTTAATCCTTTCTCTCCATAATTCATCCTATCAAGTTGCTTTGGTGACGGCAACCCAAAAGGACCATGCACCATCGGGTCAAGTACATACCAAAATAGTTATGGACTTAGACACTAATCCAATAGTATCCCACTTGGATAAGTCTAATAACTATTATGCGTATGACTTCAGATCCTGATCTGCAATCGTAGATTTCCAAAGCCGCTGTAAATTCTGATCCTATCAGATACACGTGTCCTTTAGATAAGGGATCATATATTCCTCCATTCTAGATATCGTATAAGACATGATTTCAAATCATTCTCTTTGTACTATTTCTCGACTTCCGATTTATGACGACTAACTAATTGAACAAATCAAATTAGCCCTAGCCCGGTCGAGCATTTACGTTTGTCATCACTAAATCATCGAGGGGCCCAAAGATATCGCTTTTATCCTACTTTGGATAAAAGGAACGGATAAACTTTGATACAATGCTTGCTTGCACTCACTCACCGAATGACACACAACAATGTGTTTTATAACACCAAGTTACTGGTGCGTTTACATATTATCAATGTGCAACCGATTTGCAAGATACAACTCACACATCTCGGTTTCAAGAATATAAAATGTTATCGTCTCACCAATTACTCGTGACACAATCCATGGAGTGATCCAAGTGAGCGTGGGTTTAATCTAATGCTCAAATTCATATTCATAAGCACTCATGAACATTGCAGCAAACATTTGCTTATGTCTAATACTCTTTTAGACATTTCACACACCAATTCATGACAGTCTTCATTGATACCTACTTCCAACATATGAACGACTGTGGCCCATTCGAATAATTTGAGTGTTCTTAACCAATTAAATTATTCAGGAAGTCAAAACATGCAAAGTGAAACACAAGAATAATACTAATCCCATATGGCCTCAAACCTTTGAGCATAAATAAAACACCTTTGATTTATCACCATATCGATTACTCATTATTTGTCGTTTCGGGTAATCAACTTCTTACTTGAATTATTACACTTGTCCAATGCTCCTAGCATGCACACAATGTTTACCTATGGTTCTTACTTTGTGAAATAGATCACATTGACCACATTTCCAATCATACTCATTTCACAACTCCAAAATATTTTTCATGAGTGAAAGAATATCAAATTCTTGCCACTTATAGAATATGCTAGATTCTAACATTTTATGCAATGATCCTTTCGTAATATCACTGCACCAAAGTCACAAAGACTATTGCCAATGATATTACAAAGTTCTCTATCGGAGATTGTTACAATACAATTTCTTAGATATGATGTCTCTCACTCAAAGAACATTCCTTTGAACATCCTTTTGCATAAAAGTTTCTAATCTACACATAGATTTTCAATATTCAATTCCCAATATGGACACGTTTCCATATTTTCCATATGACAAATCATTCTTAATAGAATCTTATCTATTCATAATAATGTCGATATGGTCCATCCAATATCATACTTCCAACTACTCACAAGCGACCAATCCTCGGCGAACTTTGGATTGTCCTTTGATAGTTGTTTAATTATCTTAGTCAAAACCGAATCTTGTCCTTTTTCCCTCTAAATGCGCTAGACATTTGGAAAATTTTAGAATGGTCAAATATTATAGCCTATGCAATCGATCCTATACCCGAAGCGTATGAGACACAATGCATAATGTCTTACATAAAGATTTGATACTTCATCAATCTTCTGCCATAATATTTTATTTGCTATGTTCTCAAAATTCGAATTGTGAAGAGGAATGCCGTAATCATAATCGAAATTTTAAGAACACACTATGTACCCTTGACTAAATTTATTAACATTCCACAACCTAATCCTTTAGATTTGAAATGAAGCATAATATTCTCTCCCTTAATTATAGCAAAACAACTTTACAACTCTTGTGACTTTGCAAAGTATAACTCTTGTTTTCTATAATTAATATTGCTAACTTGCAATACTTTCCTTAATAATCATGCAATCATAACATTTATGCTCCCACTATCATGATGATTATTATAAACATAACGCTTATGCTCCCACTAGCTTTGACATGTATTCAGAAACCAGCTTAACTTCCAGAAAAACAATACTCATTGAATTTCTTAAGTTCTTTTTTCTAATACCTAATACTTTGATAATCCTTTATCTAAGCTTATACACCTTTCCCTTAGATAGCTCACATGTGTGTCTAAACAATTAAGACTAATTGTCAAATCTCACAATTCAAATTATGGAGAGGGATATCGTAACCATAATCGAATTCGAGAATACAATTTCACAATTACTATCTTCTAAAAATATTTCTTAGTGAAAGTATTTCCTCACAGTCATTTTCATGAAGGAGGAAATCTTATGACACTTAGATTTTAATGGTGTCTGTGTTCCTATCCATGTGAATTTGTCAAAACCAAAGTTTACGACAAATTCAAACTCATATGGACTGAACTTTCTTAATCTTGATTTCTTGCCTTATGGTAGCACAGCTGCCCACCATGTCTTCCAAGTAGTTAGGCAGCTCACCTTTTCCTATCAATGTACTTTTCATTGATCAAGGTCCTTGCCTTTTATGCATTCAAATGAGGACTCATAGGGCTCACATGCGTAATTAACTCAATTGGAACGGCACAGAAACAATATAGTATCAACATGATAGGTTGTAAACGTCAACTCGTGTGCTAGTGATGATCGATAAGGTTTATTTTGATTTGTTCTTGAAACCTTTCAAGACCATTAAGACTCCCACTGACTCCTTGACATATAAGGTTCTCTTGTCAATAAACATTTCTTGACAAACAAATATTCAAGAGTTAGTGTAGTTTTTATCAAAACACTTCATAAATTGGTCCTAGTTGGTCTTTGTCTTATCCAAGACATCACAACTTTCCGCATTTGATGAATGTTATAAACCTTCTTAATACTTATCACTCAATGTCACAATCTTAACTCTAAGACTGGTTTTGGAACGAAGTATGATTGACTTCTTGATTTAACCATTTCTTCAATTCTTGAATCCTCTTCTTAGACATGCAATTGTACTAAGACTCTCTTAGAGGATCAATTGAGATATGGTTCTTAATCATTAAGACCTATCATAAAGCATAAAAGGTACTCTCCCTTCTTCTTAGAATGGAGAAAGTTTTATCTTTCTGCCTACTTGATTCTTCTTATTCGTTCTGCTATTGATTTAAACTTTTTCAATCAATTCAGAATTACACTTAATCTTGTAAGTATAATCATATTTACTAAACCTGTAGTAAATCATGACGAATATTTTTGTTATTCTTATGGTGGACTTGATCAACACGCAACTTTGTGTACTCGATCTCCTAGTCCTTCACTTGACACTTTGTCAATGAATTAGTCTAATTTCCAAATATGAAATTTCTCATTCATCGTGCAACCAAGTTGCATGATTCCAAGTTTCTGTCCAATTGAAACTTGGGCGATGAGAAACTCTCCATATTTGGTAAATTCTCGACTTTCCATAAACATCATAAACAAGAATCATATCCACTTGTTGTAGAAATATGCAAACATCAATTTTCATAACGATTTCATTGCAAGGAAATAAAAAAATAAATAAATAAGTCAAACCAAAATTTATTTTATTTATAAAAGCAGTGGAAAACATTTGTCCTTACAATGTAAAATTAACTGAAAACTATGTATTCAAAAGTAAATTCCTAACAACTCTATCATAACTATCTAAGCTCAAAATCTAATCTTCAAGTCCATGCGATCTATATCCATTTCTTTGTGATTAGATTCTTCTTGCTCTCTTACCAAGCTTCCTTTCTTTTCACCGATCCTGCAAAACATTCAAATGCAATCTTATCACATCATGTATCAAGAATCAATGAATAGGAACTTGAAGGAGTTAGATAGTGGATTTTACTTGAAGCGTAGCCATACTCTTTGACTCTCCCATCTTCTGGACTCTTCAGGCTCTTTGGGCAGACTTGTATCTAACGCCCTTTCTCTTGGCAGCAAACGCAGGTCGGTTCTCCTAGAACGTCCTCGGAAGCATGGTCGGTTGACTTTCCCAACAAATACGCTCCATTGCTTCGCCAAATCATTTCTGATTCAACAGCAATGAGCATGTAAGTTAGGTCAATGAGGTTATTGTCATGATCCATCATATAATACTTTCTTTTGAACTCATTATACGATTCAGGGAGTGACTGCAAAACCCAGTTCACAGCCAACTCATCCGAGAATGACACACCCAACATTATCAACCTATCAATGTGTGATTTCATTCCTAGAACGTGGGCACACACGGGTTTACCATCTTCATGTTGCATTTCCAATAGGGCTTTAGTGATATTGAACCTTTCAATTCTTCGATCTTGTGGGTTAGGGAGAACAATTAGAGGAGGTGGAGGAAGCGAAGCATGATTTCTTGTTCCTCGATCGAATCGTGGAATACCATCTTCATGTGGAATGCTTGTTCCACGAGATTTGGGAAGACCATAGTTGTCAAAATTTGACATCTACAAAACGGGAGAAAACAAATTTAAGTTAGTTGATTGATTGAGTCCTTAGTAAATCACCCAAATGAGATACTAAGGCTAGAACCCAACACAATATTCTACAACTCGGGAGAGGGATGCCGTAACCCAAATTGCAGAACATTTGAAGGTAAGTGAATGACGGTTCACTAATTTCCACCATGAAAAACGAAAAAAGAAATTTAAGTTTTAAATCTATGAAAACTCCTAGATCCTATGAGATTCATTGAATATTTCAATGGCATGTTTAAATCTCGATATGCCCCTCTTGTTTGTGACGGGGATGCCGAGGATCACAAAGCGGGTGTGAATAACCATGCAAACTACATGGTGCCCCCACATGTTATAGTCACCTATTCGATGTGCCGGTAACCACACACGCTCCACCGAACTATGACAAACATTGAGTCACCCTTTGCTACCTTTGCTTAGAACCATTTAGTGTGCCAGTAAACCACACACGCTCCACTAACGTCTTCGCAAGGGCACAAAGTGTAATTTCATGAAATTGCATCAATTCACTTTTGCCTAAGTAACTAAGATTGGGAATTTGTAAAACATTTAGTTACTTTTGTAATTCATTATACTTATAATGGAAGGTTTCGTCCTATCCTACCCGTTCAGCTAACGACCCTCCATTAGTCAAGAGTGCGGTGGGTAAGAGTGGATACCCATTCAATCGCCATTTTATAGGCAATTTCCTTAAACACCCCTCATAGACCAGCTTCGTGAATGAGGCCTACTAACGGTAAGACTAACTTTTACTCATACATATATATAATGTTAGACTTTTAATGTTATATATAGTATAGGGTGTATTTTATACTTTTAAAATACTAGGTGGTCTAATTTGACAATTATAATTTTAATTCAATTAAATTGTAAACCAAAACTTTTATGGATTTATTAAACCTCTTTTAATTATACACCTTAATTAATTAATAAAACCATAAGGGTGTGATTTGAACTTTTCAAAACAATATTAGGGTTTTAGAATTTAACATTCCTAAATTAAACCTTTAATCAACTTTTAAATTCCAAAACCTGAGGACAAGTTTTGAAACATTTCAAAACATTAGGGTTTAGAATTTAAATACACATCAAAATTAAACTTTTAATCAAAATTTAAATTCCAAAACTTGAGGGCAAGTTTTGAACATTTCGAAACATTAGGGTTTAGAATTTAAATATGCATCAAAATTAAACTATTAATCAAAATTTAAATTCCAAAACTTGAGGGCAAGTTTTGAAACCTTTTTCAAAACATTAGGGTTTCAACTATTTATATTTCAAAACTAAACTTTTGAGTTCAAATTTAAACTATAAAACCTAAAGGGGAAAATATGAAACTTTTCATAACACAAGGATCAAATAACTAATAATCTTAATTAACATTTAATAACATAATTATCCATATTTGATTTATTTAATGATTTCTTGCAAAACAATTTACCAATTTAATCAAAATAATTAATCAATTATCACATAAGGAAACAAATATTTTATTAATTGATAAATATCTTCAGTTAGATCAAGAATATAGTCATATATATCATAAAATCGGATTTATATTGATCTAATATGATAAAGGCAAGTATCTCAAAGATAAACAACAAGAAATTCCGAAAATAGCTAAATCTGACGCTCGAACTCGCCGAGTACCCCCATGGACTCGTCGAGTAAGGGGCAACTCGCCGAGTTCATCATGCAGAACCACAAAAATCGAAATTTTTTCAACATACAAGGCATCAATACAATGGAAACCAATCTAGGCTCTGATACCACTGATGGGTTTTGGTCATAAGAACATCCTATGTGCTCATACAAACCCTAATGCCTGGATCTAGGTTTCTCTATTGTACATGCAAGTTATCCAAGACTATAAACCCTAATTCTAGCATACAAGTAATCATATTAACATAAGAATGGGTTTAAGATATTACCTTGATTGTTATGAAACAATAACAATCACAATTCTCCTTGTAATGACTTTAGAAAGCTTAGAGTCACAAATGTCACTCCTCTAATGGTTCACAAACACCAAGAGCAAGAGGATGACGAGGAGAGGTAAAGGAGGCTGCCCTAAAATGTATGAAACCCTAGAAGGAAGCTTGTCCACGTTTTTGAGCCTTAAGGGTTCTATATATAGTGAGGCTATTAGGGTTATCTAACAAGGAAACCCTAATTTGGATGCTTAAGCCCTAAGCAACCCATGGACTCCTTTCCTTAAAGGCCTTGGACAATTTCTAATGGGTTTCCCCATAGAATTCGTCCAACCTTATAATATAAGGAAATCCATGGCCCAATTGCAATTATCTTATAATTACAATTCCAATCCCTTAAGTTTAATTAATCTCTTTTAGTCACAAAACTAATTATCAATTAATTCTTTGACTAATATTAATTAACTAATATCATTTATCCTTTAATATATTATGTTCATAATATATTAATAAATCATATTTAATCCTTTCTCTCCATAATTCATCCTATCAAGTTGCTTTGGTGAAGGCAACCCAAAAGGACCATGCACCATCGGGTCAAGTACATACCAAAATCGTTATGGACTTAGACACTAATCCAACACTTTTGTCATGCTAACCCCAGGGTTACCCCCTTGTGTCAATACATATGTACTCAGTCAACTGATTCTCAAGATCATGCAGATGATATCCAGTATCTGCATGAAACATATCCCGAATACCCTGCACAGTCATCAGTATATGATGAGTACGAACCCATACCAATCAGCTGCAACTCCTCCGGCCTACCAGGCACCTCGACACGTCAAAGTGTCCTCATTTATTCCCACACTATATCAACATAAATATGTGTAGGATTGAAGTCCAACGCTCCACCCCATCCCTAACGATCAAACGTCAACAAATTATTGTACCCGGTGAAGCTCGGTCGCTCCACCATGTACTCCATAATAAATCCAGTAATTGGATGAGTCGTATCATAAACTGTTGGGCGAATGTCATCTGGATGCTCATGCCATGTTTGATACTGTTGGTTAAAAGCCACAGGTACATTTGGCTCCGGCTGTCTAGCTGGTTGTCTGGCTGGACTGCTTGATGATGCAACCCTTGATCTCTTTGTTGGCATCTGCGAAATCAATCACACACAAAACCACAATACAAAACATGCCATTAAACATATCAAATGTCACAAAAATAAAACAATAATTCAGTTGGCAACCTGTTCCAAACAAAGTTAATTAAAATGCAGTCTGAATAAATAAATGTTTTAAGTCTTATTATGTTTTTAGTAACTAAATATTTTTCAAAAATTTATCCAATCAGTAAAAACACAGCTAAACCAAAGGTTAACTAACAAGTTTTAACTAAAACTTGAACAGAATTGTAAAGATAAATATTCAGACTAACAATGCAGTGTCAAAATTCAGTGTCATTCTGAAAATTTCTAAAATCTTGAATTTTTAATCCAAACACAAATGTAAACATAAGAATGATTTTCCAACATTATTTGTGATTTTTTGATTTTTGACAATTAACAACAAAAATTCAATTTTTAGAAAACTCCCAAATCAACACATGCAACTTGTTTGGAACATACATCTAACAATTACAAACACTAATTCACAAGAATTCATACCAATATATATATATATATATATATATATATATATATATATATATATATATATATATATATACATATATGAAATTTTTTCAAAATTTCAAACATACATGAAATTTTTTCCAAATCCAACTAAAAGATGGAGTTTTGAAGCACATACTTTGTTGAAATTGTGTTTCTGGTGAGAAGAACCAAGAAATCGAACCAAAAACCCAAAAATAAGTCTAATAATTCGAACCCTAACTTTTGGGGTTTTTGAAATCGGCCCCAAATAAGTGATTACAGTATGTAAATCTTGCAATGTGATGTTTCTTACTTGATTTCATGAAGAATGCAACAAAAATCATGAGTTTTGGTTGAGATTTGAGGAAGAAATCAAGAGAAATCGATTTTTAGAAGCTATTCTCAACCATGGCAGTTTGGAGAAAGAAATAATGAACAATGTGCAGGGAACGGGTTCTAAAACGGCAAAAGAACGCTGCCAAACGTGTCAGCGTCCTACGGGGCGTCTTAGACGTATCCTAGGATGTCCTTCATTAAAAGGGTATTTTTGTAATTTCGGGCAGGCGTTTCAATGGAAAAGAAAACTCAAGCAGCCCGTCGGCGTCTCAATCGGCTCCTAGGACGCCTAAGGTTGTTTTTATTTTTTTCTGCCTGTTTTTTCGTATTTGACTGTTCGGGAGAGTTTTCGGGTATTTTTTAGAGAAATTTTTTAATTTTTAAGTAAAATTAAATACCCCCTCCCTAACTTTAAACCTTGGATCGCCCTCGATACAAATAGAATTAAAACACACAAAATGAAAAATAAAAGTAAAAACACACCAAATTGCGAGTTGCCTTCTGAAAAGCGCTAAGTTTTACTTCTTCAACCAGACAGTTTACCTCGACTAAATTGTTTATAAATATTGTGGAACCTCGAGCGTTGTGTTCTCAATGAGTGTCATTTTTCCATCTACCTGTAACAGCCCGGATTCCCAGGTATTATTCATTGTTATATTTTTGGTAAATTGTGAGGAGACTCGGCGAGTTGGAGCCTAGACTCGCCGAGTATGATCGCGGATTTGGACGCGGGTTCGTGTCCGGACTCGGCGAGTCCACGCTGTTTAATGAAACCCTAATTTCCCGGCCTTGAGCCCTATTTAAAGGACCTTATATCGCTTCATTGCGGCTACCTTCGACCTTGAGAGCACCAGAGCAGCTGAGAGTCATTGTGAGTGAGATAAAAGGCCATTATTCACCATTTTGTGTGTATTCGCAAGAAAGGAAGAGGAAGGCCAAGCTAGGAGAGTTGGGGAGCTTGGATCTACTCCCATTTCGGCAGAGGAAGCTATTTGAGGTAACATTCAGAGCTTATTCTCGTGTTTTTCTTGATATGGTCAAATCTAGGGTTTCTTCATGCCTTGTTTGCCTTGTAATTAGAGTGTGAGAGGTTCCATGGGGAAATGGTACCTAGATCTGGACCTTAGTAGGTCCAGAGAATCCCAAATGCCATGCTTTATGCCTTTCCTTTTGAGTTGGAGACTTAGGTTACCATTTTAGATGTCTTTTCATCAAAAGAAGCCTTGTAGGCGTTGCATGGTAGCCAAGATTGTGACTTTACGTGATGAATGTGCTTGGGAGGGCTATATCTATGAGTTGTTGGAGCGGATCTGACCTCAGAAGCCAGATTGAGTTGATGCATGGCATGGACTTGCCGAGTCTAAAGAACAGACTCGGCGAGTAGCATGAAGATTGTCCTTAACCACTTAGCGAGTGGTCTCGCTGAGTTAAGAGGTTGACTCAGTGAGTCAGGGAGAGTTAGGGAGGGTTGACAGATGGACTGAGTCGAGCTGGAACTCGCCAAGTTGTTCTTGATACTCGGCGAGTTGAGTCGTGGTGGCCCCGCGATTCATGCTAGGTGGAACTCGTAGAGTCAAGGAAGTACTCGACGTGTCAAAAGAGGATCCTAGGGAGTCTGTGAACACGTATAGACTCGCGGAGTCGCTTTAGTGCACTCGCCGAGTCCGGTCAAAGTTGACCATTGACCGTTGACCAGAGTTGGCCAGTGTTGACTTGATAGGGGTAGTCAACCTTAGTTGAGAAAGTGTTAATTAGCGATATATTGTGTTATAGGAGGATTATAGCTCGGAGGATCGAGCGCGAGTGATTTCCGGGATTTGCGAGTTATCGAGACACGCGAGGTGAGTCTTCTCACTATACTTTACCTTGAGTACGTAATCAGAGTCATGTGACAGTGTATTTGTATGCTATATGTATGTTATGTGTTGTACTGCATTATTTCTATGTGATTTATGTTGTGCATGTTTATAGAGTTGGAACCGGAAGGTTCCCAAAGTTGGAACCATTGGGTTCACAGAGTAGGGTCTACGGACCCACATAGTTATAGCCTCGAGTGGCTAATATGTGTTATATGCGGTATTTTGAGGAACTCACTATGCTTTATGCTTACAGTGTTTGTGTTGTTTGTTTCAGGTACTAGTGATGACCGTGGGAAGGCGCCGAGTTGATCTGTACACACGCATGGGATTTTCATGATATGTGATCTTGGGATCTTTGTATGATATGGATTGGAGTTTTAAACTTTGATGTTTTATGAAAATTAAATGAAAATGTTTTTATATTATGCGAAAAATTATTTTGAAATTCACGGTGTTACAAGTTGGTATCAAAGCCTTGGTTTGAGGGATTTGAGTACACCTTCGGGCGTATTTGAACTCAAACTGAGGATTTGAGAAGTATTTTCAAAAAGAGTAAAAGATTTTTGGAAAAACGCAAAGCAGAGTTGTGTGTACGATCAGTCTGCGCCCGAACGGTGATTTCCCAAAATACCCTCATGTTATGTGATATTAATATTGATATGATGTATTCTCATGCTAGAGTAGGCTAGGTACTCCTATTAGGACTAGAGTGGCCTGATTTGTGATGCCTTAGCCTAGGAAGAGGTGAGCTGCTATGAGATGCTTGAGAGTGAGTAGGTAGCAGCGAGGGGCTTATGAGAGATTTGTTAGATAGTGGATTATGCATGATAGAGTACTTGGAATTTGGGATCCGAAGAGGAGGACTTGGGGTGTATTCTGATACGGTGCGGATAGTAGTATTGGGCCCGTACTACTGAAAGCACCGGAGCGGTGTACAGGCCAAGTAAGAATCTTTGGAATACCAAGGGTCAAGGAGGGACGAGTTGTCGAGTGTGAGTATGCTCGAGTGGATTCTAATTTATCGTATGTTGTAATTCAGAGGTAGATCATGGTGAGGATACGTCTGATGCCTGAGAGCAGTGAGACCGGTGATGAGGAGATCCGCCGGATCATCCATGAAGAGGTGGCTGCGGCCATCAGGGCAGAGATAGCAGAGATGTTCGGGTCTATTAAGACCACGCTGATTGAGACCTTTGACGAGCGTTATGCCGATCTATCTGAGGCTGCTGTTGCAGCAGCCACCGCAGCTATTGCTGCAGCGAGGCCGCAGGGTGGTGATGTGTTGCTGTTCCGAGAGTTGAGCAACACAAAACCACCAGAATTCGATGGGACCCAGGACCCAGTGGCGGCTATGAGATGGATTTCTGAAATGGAGGGGTGTTTCTTCACATGCTCAACTCCTTAGCATTTGAAGGTTCGGTTCGCGCTGAACCAGCTTCAGTTGGTAGCGAAGGACTGGTGGAAGTTTGTGACGGCGCACTTTACGCCTGCTGAGCTTGCGGCAGTGACCTGGGAGAGGTTCACTATCATGTTCAGAGATGAGTACGTTCCCCAGGTGGAGAGGGAGCGTTTGGCCTAGGAGTTTCTGACCCTCAAGCAAGGTACTGAGTCTGTTACGACGATTACCAGGATGTTCCACGAGAGGGCGATGTTCTGCCCTGAGCACGTGTCCACTGAGCAGGCACGGATGAGTCGATATTTGAGTATCTTGAGGCGAGACATTCGGGAGTTCGCGGAGAAATCCTCGTATCGAACATTTGTTGAGCTTCAGGAAAATGCCTGGAAGAGGGAGATTGAGCTAGAGACTCAGGCCAGGGAGGAGGCAGAGTCTCAGGGGACGGATCGACGACCGGCACAGTCTCAGCCGGCAGCCAAGCGGGCCAAGCCCGCTGATCCCAAACCAGGGAGCCAGAAGGGCTGCACTTGTGGGAAGTGTGGCAAGGGACATGATGGAGTCTGTAGAGCGGGATCTTGCTACAAGTGTGGCAAGGAGGGGCACATGGCCAAGGACTGCCCCAAGGGGTTTGTGGTGTGTTTCCACTGCAACCAGACCGGACACCGGAAGGCAGAGTGTCCGCAATTGTGAGGATCATCTCAGGGAGCACCTCAGGGATCTGCCCCTGCCGCCATCAGAGCTACCGAGAGTCGGCCAGTAAAGGTCAAGGCGCCGAGGGTACGACGGAGAGCTTTTCAGCTGACCGCGGAGGAGGTCCGCACAACACCCGATGTCGTGGCTGGTATGTATTCTTTCGTGTATTTATTTTGATGTTGAGATATTATGCTTATATTATGTTATGTGTAGGTACTTTTCTTGTGAATTATGTACCTGCCTTGGTGTTATTTGACACGGGTGCGAGTCGGTCTTTTGTATCTTTGGCTTTTAGTCAGCATATCAGTGTTAGTCGTGAGGCGTTGAGTCGGCCTCTCAGAGTTTCCATAGCTGACGAGAGGGTGATATATGCCACGGAGGTTCTCCGAGGGTGCGTAGTCGAGATTTTTGGTGTTGAGTTCCCGATTAATCTGGTTCCTATTGCGATGGGTGATGTCTGTGTCATTGTGGGCATGGACTGGTTGAGCAGATTTGGTGCGGTTATCGACTGCGAGCGACAGCTGGTGACCATATGAGACCCTAGTGGGGGAGTTCTTTCGGTGTACGGCGAGGGTACACGTTCAGGATCGGCGTTTTGTTCGGTCGCTAGGGCGAGGCAGTGTCTACAACAGGGCTGTAAGGGTTTTATGGCGTATGTGATGGATACGCGGGTGGATTCCGAGAGACCAAAGTCAGTTGAGGAGGTTCTGGTAGTGCGTGAGTTCCCGGATGTGTTTCCCGAGGAGTTGCCGGGTGTGCCTCCTGTGAGGCAAGTGGAGTTCAATATCGATTTGGTTCCGGGGGTCGCGCCTATCGCTAAGGTGCCTTATCGCCTAGCACCTCCAGAGATGCAAGAGTTATCCTCGCAGCTTCGGGAGCTGCTGGGGAAGGGGTTTATTCGGCCGAGCAGCTCGCCGTGGGGAGCGCCTATCCTGTTCGTCAAGAAGAAGGATGGTTCACACCGGATGTGCATTGATTACCGGGAGTTGAACAAGTTGACGGTCAAGAACCATTACCCATTGCCGAGGATGGACGCTTTATTCGATGAGTTGCAGGGAGCATCTTGGTTCTCCAAGATCGATTTGAGGTCTGGATATCATCAGGTGAGAGTGCGGGATGAGGACGTCCAGAAGATATCGTTCAGGACACGTTATGGGCATTATGAGTTTGTGGTGATGCCTTTCGGGCTCACCAATGCCCCGGCAGTGTTCATGGATCTCATGAACCGAGTGTGCAGGCCGATGCTGGATCGGTCGGTGATTGTATTTATCGACAACATTCTAGTATATTCAAGATCTAGAGAGCAGCATGAGGAGCATTTGAGAGAGGTTCTCGGAGTTCCGAGATCGGAGAGGCTGTATGCCAAATTCTCCAAGTGTGATTTTTGGTTGCAGGAGGTCCAGTTCATAGGACATCTCGTTAACCAGAAAGGGATATTGGTCGACCCGGCCAAGGTTGAGGCGGTGATGAGTTGGGAGGTGCCGAGGTCACCCTCCGAGATCAGGAGTTTCCTAGGGTTGGCAGGTTATTATCGAAGATTTATCAAGGATTTCTCTAAGATCGCAGTGCCACTCACCAGGTTGACCCGGAAGGGTGTTGCTTTTTCATGGGGCCCCGAGCAACAGGCCTCCTTTGAGACACTTCGCCAAAGGTTATGCGAAGCCCCGGTGTTAGCCCTCCCGGAAGGGATGGAGGACTTTGTGGTATACTGTGACGCATCGATTCTGGGATTGGGAGCGGTATTGATGCAGAGGGGGCATGTGATAGCATATGCATCGAGGCAGCTGAAGCCACATGAGATGAGATA
This sequence comes from Lactuca serriola, assembly GCF_051521515.1. Taxonomy (NCBI): domain Eukaryota; kingdom Viridiplantae; phylum Streptophyta; class Magnoliopsida; order Asterales; family Asteraceae; genus Lactuca; species Lactuca serriola. The sequence continues at coordinate 142,271,214 of NC_136408.1, read as the reverse complement.
CCCCACCCATGATCTTGAGTTGGGGGCAGTGGTGTTCAACCTCAAGATTTGGCGTCACTACCTGTATGGGGTTCGGTGTACGATATACATGGACCATAAGAGTTTGAAATATTTGATGGATCAGCCTAACCTAAATATGCGACAGAGAAGGTGGTTGGATGTGGTCAAGGATTATGATTGTGAGATCCTGTACCACCCGGGCAAGGCTAATGTTGTAGCCGATGCACTGAGCCGCAGGGCGGAGAGCACCCCGCTGCGGGGCGTATGTTTGAGATTGACCGTGGTAGCTCCAGTGTTGGACGCCATTCGTGGGGCACAGGCCGAGGTTGTGCAACCTGAGATGCAAAAGAAAGAGCGGGTTGTTGGATTGGTTTCAAAGTTCGTTACCGATGGTCGGGGGCTTATGACATTTCAGGAGCGTATCTGGGTGCCGTTTGTGGGAGGAACGCGTACCGTTTTGATGGAGGAGGCTCATCGGTCGAAATTTTCGATCCATCCCGGGGCCACTAAGATGTATTTGTTGGGTTTTGAGCAATCTAACACTTCCTAAGTGTGCATGCAACCCTAATAAACCTTGGATCTATGTTTGTCTAAATACATGCAAAATAATAATTTTTCCAAGGTTCATAACCTATCTAACATGGCATGGGGTACTTTTAAACATAAAAGAATTAGATGAGATTACATACCTTTTGATGATGAGTTCAATTCCTAAGGAGTTTGAGGGCCAAGCACCAATAGTGTGAATGCCTCAAATGGAATCACAAATCACCACAAACTCTTGGAAAACTTTGAGAGAGTGTACACACACTTGTAAAATCGGTCACACACAAACACACACACTAGTGCCACTAGTGGCTATTTCATGCAACATAAGCATGCTTATATAGTGTACATGATTAGGGTGAAACCCTAATAACCCATGTCTTTTCCTTTCCAAGGATCCATGGGTTAAAAGCTCCATGGATCATCCATGGACTTCCATACAAGCCTATCCCATTAACAAATGAGTGTTAGCCCACACTATATAAAACCAATAGCCCATAATCTAATTAGTCTTCCTTTTAATCTCTAAATTAATTCCTAATTAATTTAAGACTAAGACTAATTAAATAACATGACTTCATATTAATATATTATAACTTACAATATATTAATAAACATATGTGTATAACTCTCATAAAATTATCCATAAATAGTTTGGATGAAATGCAACCCAAATGGACCATGCCGGGTCGGGTCAAGTATGTACCAAATAAGTTATGGACTTAAACACCTTATCCAACAGACTCCCACTTGGATAAGTCTAATAACTATATTTGCGTATGTTACTTCAGGAACCAACCAGCAATCGTAGCTCTCGAAAACTCTGTTGAACTATGAAGCGCCATTTTAGATAAGTGATCGTATAATCCTCTATTCTCATGATATCAGCCGTACAAATACATGGAACAATGTCGTACTTATAGTCCAGCAGTTTGTTTCCCGATTTTCGATTTGTTTGACAAAGAACTTAATCGAACACATCAATTTAGTTCTGACCGGCCGGTACATAGGTCACAACAAAATCATCGAGGGGCCCAGATATCGCTTCTATTTCTAGAAGGAACAGATAAACTTCGACTCATATGCTTGTTCTACTACATGTTGAATTGTACACAAAGGCACGTTTTATAACATCAAGTTACTGATGTGTTTATGTGCAATCCATGCACAACCAACTCATAGGTAACAACTCATATCTCTAGGTTTGAAGATTTATATGATATTACCGTCTCACGATCACTCGAGATAAATTCCATGAAGTGATACAAGTGAGCGTGGGTTTATTCCAATACTCATAACTTATGAGCACTCATGAATTTTGTTGCAACCATTGCTATGACTAAACCCATTTAGCCATCTACAATCTCGATTCATGACAGTCTTGATTCATACCTACTTCCAACATATGAACGACTGTGGAGTGTTTAAATAACTTAGTCATTCGAAAGAATAACCTAGCTATTTTGGAAGTCAAAACATGCAAAGTGAAACACAATAATAATCGAATCCAATATGGTCTCAGAACCCTTTTGAATATAAATAGAACCACCTTTTATTTATCGCCATATTGATTACACATTATTCATTGTATAATGTTTCAAACAATCAACTTAAGACTTGAATAAAAACAACAGTCGTCCCCTGCTCCTAGCATGTACACTTTGTTTTTCTAAACAATAGTTATGCCATACTCCAAGTATGCACACTATGTTTGTCTATGATCCTTACATTGTTATGTAGATCAATTGAACATGATTCCAATGATACTCATTTCACAATCCCAAATCCTTATTTTAAATCTGAGTATCCCCGATTCCTATCATTTACCAAAAAATCTGTTAGATTTTAAACTTTTATGCAATGTTCCTCTTGTAATGATTATGCAAAAAGTCACCAAAACCTTGTCACCAGTCATTATAGGGTATTCCAAAGAAGGTCAACCTCTATGGAACGGAAGTCTCATATTCAAAGTACATTGCTTTGAACATCCTTCTTGCATTAAGGTTTTCTAATCTTACATAGATTGAATAACTTCCACCTATGGAGACATTTCCATAGTCCCATTTTGACTATCACTTCCGAACAAGAGTTACTTCTTTTCAGAATATGTCAATATGGTCCTTTCCGACAACTTACATCATACTTCCAACTTTCCCTGAGCAACCAATCTTTGGCGAACCTCAGATTGTCCTCGACAATTTCTTAATCACTTTAGTCATATCCAGTTCTAGACTTTTCCCTTCTCAATGCCTTAAGCATTTGGAAAATTTAGAAAAGATGAATATTATAGCACATGCAATCGATCCTATATCCGAAGCATATGGGACACGATTCATGATATCTGACATAAAGACATGATACTAGACCAGTCTTTTGCTACAATATTTTTTATTTGCCATGTTTTCAAAATTTAACTATGAAGAGGGATGCCGTAATCATAATTGAATTTTGAAAACGCAATATATATAGAATTTCTTCAAGTTGAACCATTCCAACATAAAATTCATATATATATATATATATATATATATATATATATATATATATTCTTGACTAAAGATGATTAAAATCTCAATTTAAGCTTTAGAACTGAAACGAAGTATAATTTCCTCTCCCTTAATTATAGCAAAACAACTTTTCAACCCCTGCAACTTCACGAATTGAAACTTTTGTTTTCTATTATTAACATTGCTAACTTGCAACACTAAACGTAATAATCATGCTCCCACTAACATGATGATTATCAGCATAACACTTATGCTCCCATTAGCTCTGACATATTTCCAGAAATCTGCTGGACTTCTGAAATTTAGATTCATACACCCTTTCTTAGATAGCTCACATGTGTGTCTAAACAATTTTCAGAACTATGAAAAGGGATGCCGTAATCATAGTCTCAATTTCTTAGGCATTTTCCATTTCTCACAAGTCCATGTTAGTGTGTCGGTTAACCACACGCGCTCCACTAACGATTTTTGAAAATGCAAATAACACAATTGATATCTACGTAAAATCTACTTAGTGAAAGCGTTTCCTCACCATCATTTTCATGAATCGGAGAGAAACCTTATGACACTTAGATTTTATAGTGTATGAGTTCCTATCCATGTGAATTTTTCAAAACCATAATCACAAGATAAGGTTAGTGACAAATTCAGCCTTACATGGATTAAACTTGTTCAATCTTAGTTTCTTGTCAGCTTGGTAGCACAAGGCTCACCAATGCTTCCAAGTTGAACTCTGATAACTCACATGCAAATTCAACTTATTTGAAGTAGGTACAGAAATAAGAATTATGTCAACACGATAGGTTGCAAACCTTAAGTCGTGTGCTAGTGATAAATTATAGGTTTTACTCTTGATTAAATCTTGAAACTCTTTCAGGATCTTTAAGGCTCCCACTGTCCCCTTGACATATAAGTTTCCCTAGTCAAGAACCATTCCTTGACAAAACAAATATTCAAGGGATAGCGCGGATTCTTATCAAGACTAACACTTCACACAATTGGTCTTAGTTGGTCTTTGTCTCATCCAAGACATCACAACTTACCAATCTCAAATGTACAAGAGTAGAAAACATTTTACTCTTACATTTGACTAGTGTTAATAAATCTTCCTTTATGTCACTCAAAGTTACAATCTTGGAGTATGACTCTAAGAATTGTTTTGGAACGAAGTATGACTCATCTTCTTGATTTTAACCAATCCAACAATTCATGACCTCTCTTCTTAGCCATAACAATGCACTAAGACGTCCTTAGAGTATGAATTTGTGATATGGTTTCATAATCATTAAGATGATCATGAAATATGATACTAAAGTACTCTCCCATCCTTTCAGATTTGAGAAACTTTTATCTTTCTGCCTAAGTTGATTCTTCTCATTTGTTTTGTCATACATTGTAACCTTTCCAATGTTACAGAATTATACTTAACCTCATAAGCATAATCATATTTACTAATCTTTAGTAAATCATGACAAATCAATCTTTGTGGTGGACTTTGACCAGCGCACACCCAGTGTACCTAATTCCTTAGTCCTTCAATTGACTCACATATACATGTGATCAAAGAATTAGTCTTAATTTTCAAAGATGAAAATTCTCATTCATCATACAATACAACTTGTATGATTCCAAGTTTCTATCCAATTGAAACTTGGGTGATGAAAAACTTTCTTCATTTGGTAAATTCAGACACTACCACAAATGAAAGAATCAAATCCACTTTCCAATATTGCTATTACTGGAAACATATAAGCAACAGTTTTTCCACAGATGCCATGGTAAGGATATTTTTTTAAAATAAATAAAATTAAAACCCTTTTTTTCTTTTATTTTAAAACTTTGCGGAAAAACTTATCCTTACAATCCACATGAAAACCTTGTTGTTATCTATTCATAAGCAATATATTATAACTCTTAAGCAACAACTCAAAATTCTGATTGTCGAACCATGCGATCGAAACCCACCTTTGCAATCAGAATCAACATATACTTACTTTAAGCTTCCTATCTTTTCTTTGATTCTTAAAAACATCAGCATGTGACCCATTCACATTATGTAATAAGAATCTCCAAATAGGAACTTAATAGAGTTAGACAATGGACTTTACCCGAAGTAGAGTCAAACCTCTTGACTTGATCAACCTTATGACCTTTCAGGTGAATAAGGCAGCTTCGCAACCAATGCCCCTTCCTTTGGCAACAAAACACATGGACCCTTTGGTAATGGCACATGAGACTATCTCAGACTTAGCCTTTCTCTTTACCATTTGGTCAACCGAGTTGACTATAGCCGATCCCTTTCCATTGGGAAGAGAAATCCTTTTCTAGATATCCAATGCTACCATTGTCAATGTCCATTTAAGACTTGGGAAGTTGTTCTTTTAATCAAATTTGTTTTACTGGTGTTCCGAATCATTGCTGATTCCACAACACCAAGCAAAAATATAACATCATTAAGGGTCATGTCATAGTCCGTCTCATAGTAGTCCCAAAGAGACTCACTATGTTACTAAGAAAGTGATTGAACATCCAACTTTCACGAGACTTTGACACCCAACTCTCCCAGCTTGTCAATATGTGACTTTATCTCCAAGATGTGAGCACACATAGACTATGCTTGCCAATAGGGATTGAGTGACTTTAAACTTTTCAAGAACTTGTGGGTGAGGGAGAATAATTGGAGGAGGTGGAGGAAGTGAAGCATGATGTTGAGGGACACCATCTTCAAGAGATTTGGGAAGATCATAGTTGTCTGAACCAGACATCTATAATGGGAGAAAATCAAGTTAGTTGATTCAAAGTCCTTAATATAACACCCAATATGAAATATTAAGGCTAGGACCCAACACAATATTTTATAATTTGGAAGAGGGATGCCGTAATCCAAGCTATAAAATATTTGAAGGTAGGCGAATGACGATTCACCAATTTCCACCATAAAAAAACGAAATAATTTATTAGGTTTTAATTGGATTTGAAATTCCTAGATCTTTTGAGATTCATTGAACTTTTCAATGGCATGTTTCAATCTCGAGTGTGCCCTCTCAAATTTTGTGACTGAGATGCCGAGGATCACAAAACAAGGTGTGAATAACCATACCAATTCACTTGGTACCCTTAATATTATCACCTAATCAATGTGCCGGTTAACCACACACGCTCCATTGATCTATGACAAACATTAAGTCACCCTTCGTGATCCTTACTAGTCCAAGTTAGTGTGCCGGTTAACCACACACGCTCCACCAACGACTTGGTAAGGTACAAAGTGTGAATTCCATGGGCTAGCACCAAATTCACATTTTTCCTAAGGTAACTAAGATTGGGAATTAAATAAAAAATATTTAGTTACTTTATAATAATCATTATACTTTTAATGAGGATTTAAAGTCATTGTCCTACCCGTTCGGCTAACGACCCTCCACCGATCAAGCAAGCGGTGGGTGAGAGTGGACACCCATTAAGTTGCCATTTTATAGGCAACAACCTTATACCCACCTTATAGACCGGCTTCGTGAATGAGGCCTACTAACGGTAAAACGACTTGTTCTTATACATATATATAATAATTAACCATTAATCTTATAATAGTATAAGGGTAAAATTCTAACTTTTAAAACTTCTAAGGGTTGGAATTAAAGTTTATTAAAGTGTGTGAAACTTTACAAATTCCAAAACTTGAGGGCAAGTTTTGTAACTAACCAAAACTTTTCATTTCATAACTTATGAATTAAAGGTTCATAAAAAATGAAGACTCTTCATTTTCATGTAACTTATGTGTTTAAATGTGTGTGTTAAAGAAAAGTGACCTTTGGATATCCATAACTTGAGGACAAATTATGTACTCCATTAAAACACATAAATGATCAAGAATTAATTCTAAACAATTCAGCAAATAATTCCTATCATCTTCTAAATTCATAAGAACATGAACATGATCATCAAAATTTCAAGAATTATATGAACACATAAAAATCATGGAATTTTGATATATGCTATTGTAAATGGATTAGAACAACCATTACACCAAAACAGTTTAGGGTAATGTTTCTAGTCCATTTCCAGCAGCAAAAGTCGAAATTCTGCATTCTGATCATTCTACTCGCCGAGTGCACGAACCTACTCGCCGAGTAGGATGAATTTTGCCTTGAACTCGGCGAGTCCCCCTATGGACTCGGCGAGTCCATCAGCCAGACAGCAACAATTTCAACTTTTTTCACTATTTTGCATCAAGTATCAAACAAGCAAGCCTAGGCTCTGATACCACTGTTGGGTTTTGAGCAATCTAACACTTCCTAAGTGTGCATGCAACCCTAATAAACCATGGATCTATGTTTGTCTAAATATATGCAAAATAATAATTTTTCCAAGGTTCATTACATATCTAACATGGCATGGGGTACTTTTAAACATAAAAGAATTATATGAGACTACATACCTTTTGATAATGAGTTCAATTCCTAAGGAGTTTGAGGGCCAAGCACCAATAGTGTGAATGCCTCAAATGGAATCACAAATCACCACAAACTCTTGGAAAACTTTGAGAGAGTGTACACACACTTGTAAAATCGGTCACACACAAACACACACACTAGTGCCACTAGTGGCTATTTCATGCAACATAAGCATGCTTATATAGTGTACATGATTAGGGTGAAACCCTAATAACCCATGTCTTTTCCTTTCCAAGGATCCATGGGTTAAAAGCTCCATGGATCATCCATGGACTTCCATACAAGCCTAGCCCATTAACAAATGAGTGTTAGCCCACACTATATAAAACCAATAGCCCATAATCTAATTAGTCTTCCTTTTAATCTCTAAATTAATTCATAATTAATTTAAGACTAAGACTAATTAAATAACATGACTTCATATTAATATATTATAACTTACAATATAGTAATAAACATATGTGTATAACTCTCATAAAATTATCCATAAATAGTTTGGATGAAATGCAACCCAAATGGACCATGCCGGGTCGGGTCAAGTATGTACCAAATAAGTTATGAACTTAGACACCTTATCCAACAGTATTTGGACCTGAGAAAGGAGTATTGGTGGCCCTATATGAAGAGGGATGTTGCGTGGTTTGTTGAGAGGTGCTTGACTTGCCGTAGGGTTAAGGCTGAGCACCAGAGGCCGCATGGTAAGTTGCAGCCATTGGAGGTTCCCGAATGGAAGTGGGAACAGATCACCATGGATTTCATCACCAAATTGCCAAGGACTTCCAGAGGAGTTGATGCAATTTGGGTGATTGTGGACAGGTTGACGAAGAGCGCTCATTTTCTTGCTATCAGCGAGAGTTTTTCAGCAGAGAAATTGGCAGAGGTGTATGTGAGGGAAGTGGTATCTCGGCATGGGGTGCCGATCTTGATTGTTTCAGACCGTGATGTGCATTTCACTTCCAAATTCTGGAAGAAGTTTCATGAGGAGTTGGGTACTAGACTGCATTTTAGAACCGCATATCATCCCCAGACAGACGGTCAGAGTGAGCGGACGATTCAGACGCTTGAGGACATGCTCCGGGCATGTGTGTTGGATTTCGGGGGTAGTTGGGATGCATATTTGCCTTTGGCGGAGTTTTCCTACAACAAAAGCCATCATTCGAGCATTGGTATGCCGCCCTTTGAGTTGTTGTATGGGAGGAGGTGTCGGACCCCCATTTGCTGGGGAGAGGTTGGACAACGGGTGATGGGCAGTACAGAGATCATGCTTCAGACGACAGAGCAGATCCAACAGGTCAGACAGAGGTTATTGACCACTCAGAGCCGTCAGAAGAGTTATGCAGACAGACGCCGATCCGAGCTTGAGTTTCAGGTCGGCAACCTTGTACTCCTGAAGGTCTCTCCTTGGAAAGGAGTGATTCGATTCAGAAGGAGGGGCAAGTTGGGGCCTAGATATATTGGTCCATTCCGAGTGATCGCGAGCGTAGGTCGGGTAGCCTATCGTTTGGATTTGCCAGCAGAGTTGGGGCAAAGTCACGACACTTTTCATGTGTCGCAGCTGAGGAAGTGTATTGCCGATGAGTCAGCAGTGGTTCCATTAGAGGATATTTAGGTGGATGCGAGCCTGAATTATGCTGAGAGAACAGTGGCCATCAGAGATAAAAAACTCAAGGTTCTGAGGAACAAGGAGGTACCCCTGGTTTTGGTTCAGTGGCAACATCGGAAGGGGTCCGAGATGACTTAGGAACCGGAGCGTCAGATGCGTGAGCAGCATCCAGAGTTATTTGCAGAGCGAGACTTCGAGGGCCAAGTCTAGTTCTAGTGGGGGAGAATTGTAACAGCCCGGATTCCCAGGTATTATTCATTGTGATATTTTTGGTAAATTGTGAGGAGACTCGGCGAGTTGGAGCCTAGACTCGCCGAGTATAATCGCGGATTTGGACGCGGGTTCGCGTCCGGACTCGGCGAGTCCACGCTGTTTAATGAAACCCTAATTTCCCGGCCTTGAGCCCTATTTAAAGGACCTTATACCCCGTGTTTTTCTTGATATGGTCAAATCTAGGGTTGCTTCATGCCTTGTTTGCCTTGTAATTGGAGTGTGAGAGGTCCCATAGGGAAATGGTACCTAGATCTGGACCTTAGTAGGTCCAGAGAGTCCCAAATGCCATGTTTTATGCCTTTCCTTTTGAGTTGGAGACTTAGGTTACCATTTTAGATGTCTTTTCATCAAAAGAAGCCTTGTAGGTGTTGCATGGTAGCCAAGATTGTGACTTTACGTGATGAATGTGCTTGGGAGGGCTAGATCTATGAGTTGTTGGAGCGGATCTGACCTCAGAAGCGAGATTGAGTTGATGCATGGCATGGACTCGCCGAGTCTGAAGAACAGACTCGGCGAGTAGCATGAAGATTGTCCTTAACCACTTAGCGAGTGGTCTCGCCGAGTTAAGAGGTTGACTCAGTGAGTCAGGGAGAGTTAGGGAGGGTTCACAGATGGATTGAGTCGAGCTGGAACTCGCCGAGTTGTTCTTGAGACTCGGCGAGTTGAGTCGTGGTGGCCCCGCGATTCATGCCAGGTGGAACTCGTCGAGTCAGGGAAGTACTCGACGTGTCAAAAGAGGATCCTAGGGAGTCTGTGAACACATATAGACTCGCTGAGTCGCTTTAGTGCACTCGCCGAGTCCGGTCAAAGTTGACCATTGACCGTTGACCAGAGTTGGCCAGTGTTGACTTGATAGGGGTAGTCAACCTTAGTTGAGAAAGTGTTAATTAGAGATATATTGTGTTATAGGAGGATTATAGCTCGGAGGATCGAGCGCGAGTGATTTCCGGGATTTGCGAGTTAACGAGACACTCGAGGTGAGTCTTCTCACTATACTTTACCTTGAGTAGGTAATCAGAGTCATGTGACAGTGTATTTGTATGCTATATGTATGTTATGTGTTGTACTGCATTATTTCTATGTGATTTATGTTGTGCATGTTTATAGAGTTGGAACCGGAAGGTTCCCAGAGTTGGAACCATTGGGTTCACAGAGAAGGGTCTATGGACCCATAGAGTTATAGCCTCGAATGGCTAATATGTGTTATGTGCGGTATTTTGGGGAACTCACTAAGCTTTGTGCTTACAGTGTTTGTGCTGTTTGTTTCAGGTACTAGTGATGACCATCGGAAGGCGCCGGCTTGATCTGTACACACGCATGGGATTTTCATGATATGCGATCTTGGGATTTTTGTATGATATGGATTGGAGTTTTAAACTTTGATGTTTTATGAAAATTAAATGAAAATGTTTTTATATTATGCGAAAAATTATTTTGAAATTCACGGTGTTACACTACCATTCGAATGTAAGGTTTGAGTCTTTGTCCGCTTACCTTGAATGATTCACCGCCTTTCGTGTCCTTAATTTCAATGGCTCCAAGATCCGCCAAATTTGTCACCACAAAAGGTCCATTCCATTTACTACGAATCTTTCCAAGGAAGAGTTTGAGACGAGAGTTGAATAGCCACACCAATTGTCCTTCAACGAATTGTTTTCGGACAATATGTCATTCATGAAATGCCTTTGTCTTTTCTATATAGATCCTTGAACTTTCGTAAGCTTCTTTTTGAATCTCTTCCAATTCAAAAAGTTGGAGTTTCCTTTCCATACCTGCATCACTTAATTTAAGTTAGTGTTTTAATGGCCCATATAGCACAGTGTTCCAACTCTACCGGGAGATGGCATGACTTTCCATAAACAAGCCGATACGGGGACATTCTAATGGGTGTCTTATAGGCTGTACGATATTCTCATAATGCATCGTCTAATTTTAGGGACCAATACTTTTGGTCAGGACGAATAGTCTTTTCCAAGATGCGTTTAATTTCCCTATTTGACACCTCTACTTGTCCACTTTTTTGTGGGTGATATGGAGTGGCTATCCTATGTGTGACACCATAGTGTTTTAGTAACTTTGCAAAATGTCAATTTTTAAAATGGGAACCCCCGTCACTAATAATAGTTCGAGGGATTCCGTGTCTAGAAAATATATACTTTTTGACAAATTTACAAACAACACTATGGACATTCATGCGTGTAGCCTTGGCTTCGACCCATTTTGATACATAATCGACAGCTAGAAGAATGTATAGATCGCCAAAAGAAGAGGGGAACGAACCCATGAAATCAATGCCCCATACATCAAAATTTTCAATTACTAAAATTTGTGTCGCTGGCATCATGTCTCGTCATGAGATCCCCCCAACTTGTTGCCAACGAATACAAGCTTTAACGAACGTATATGCATCTTTAAAAACAGAGGGCCAGAAAAAACCACTTTGTAGAACCTGGTGCCCTATCGTTTTGGCACTAAAATGCCCTCCACATGCATATGAATGGCAATGTCAAAGGATATCTTCTTGCTCCGTATGTTGTACACATCTCCTAATCACTTGATCCGCTCCAATTTTAAAAAGATTCGGGTCCTCCCATATGTAGTATTTTGTTTGAGAGTGGCAGAACCTCCTTTTTTGAGCAGTCCAATATGATGGAGTTTCCCCTGTCACAAAATAATTCACCAAATTAGCAAACCATGGTATAGTTTTGACAGGAAGAATATGCTCATCCGGAAGGTTTTCTTGAATGACTTCCGATGAGTTATTATTATTAATTATTCTAGATAAATGATCCGCCATAACATTTTTGGAACCCTTTTTTTCCCATATTTCAAGATAAATTCTTGAAGAGGAATGATCCATCTAATGAGACGTGATTTGGCATCTTTCTTTTCCAAGAGGTGGTGAATGGCACTATGGTCAGTGCAAATTACAAATTTAGAACCCCAAATGTAGGATCTAAATTTGTCGAGTGCAAATATGACCACAAGCAACTCTTTTTCGGTAGTGGTGTAATTCAATTATGCATCCGAAAAAGTTTTGCTCGCATAACATATTGCAATAGGTTTTTTATTCACTCGTTGTCCCAAAACTGCCCTTACCGTGTAATCACTCACATCACACATAATTCCAGAAGGTAAAGTTCAATGGGTTGTGTAGCAAACCGTTATTTCAAACCTATGTAATAGTGTAGGTCAATTTGTATTTCTTTTTAAATTAATAAAGATAAATTTTGGCATATTGTGTATATTTACATAATTGACCCTCAAAAATTAAATTATTAAATAATCTCAATTGGGATGAGCCAAGTCATAGAGATTTTAACAAGGATTCCAAAAATATAAAGAACTCCAAAAACCGAGTTATAACAAAGAAGTTATGACTAATCGAAGATCCGCGACAAATCCGGCAAACGCTATTTCGCATAAAAAGTGAGTTTTTGATAAACTACTTTTTAGCCTTAGTGACCTTAATGAAAGTTGTAGAACTCGTGCAAATAATGGATTTTCATATATGGATTGTTTGAATCTGACTTCGTATGAAGAAATTAGAATTTTTCCAAGTTTCAGAATAGCGGTAGACAGCTAAAAACTCGAAATAATGATCGAGCGATATTTAGTCGAAACAACCTAAACGAGAATTGAAGATCTCATCAATACTAGTTCAACGGTAAAAAGTCTGACGAAAACGGACGTCGGATAAAGAAGTTATGAAATTTTAACGGATTTTCCTGTCCCGGTCTGTTAAAAATAATAATAATAAAATATAGTCAAAACTTGCCGACGAGTTCTAAACGAAAGTTGTAGATTATTTTCCCGCCTACGCGTGCATATAAAGAACGTCAAAAACGGAGCTCGTATGCGAAAGTTATGATTTTCGGAAGATTTTTGAATTAAAAATAAAAGAAAAATTCAGATAATCTCGCATGTACAGTAACGGACTCGTGGCAGCTTCTGATTGGTCCGAATGCGAGGTCCAGTCAATGTTGGATGAGCTTAACGACCTAGCCAGCGTCTAAGACGTCTCGTAAGACGCCTTATCCGACGCGTGTCCATCCATCCTTCGCAGACCTGCCCCGTGTCACTCCTTGATTCAACCGAAGTTCGGTCCAGTTGCTGTCCGATGTGCATGGCGTCCTGCGAGACGTCTACGTCCCCTAAGACGCCATCCGAAGGTTTCAGCTCCTATAAAACCCATGCGAGCCCTCTCGGATTTGATACTAATTTGCACCATTTCTTACCTCCTTTCACCTCTCTCACTCCCACCAACTTACCAATAACCCCCAAGGCCCCGGAAGCATACCTCAAACCCCGAGCAAGCCCCGAAGCCCCAATATTCCCGAGAATACCCATCTTTTCTAGTCGGAACTCTGCCCGATTTAAGCCGGTTTTCTCGTCAAACAAGCTTCTTTTGGGAAACGAAACGTTGTCCAAATCACCACTTATCAAGTGAGTTTATACCCCTATGTTTTCACTATTTTTATAATGTTTTAGGGGGGAATACAAGTAAAATACAAGTAATTTTTGTGTGAATAATAAAACTCATTCTTTTGTTTTATTATTATTGTAAATAAACTATTGTACTGATTTTGGAATTATTTGTTACAATAAACATATAAATTATAATAGGTATAATTTATGATTCGTATAAACTTGTTATTATACTTTATGGAAATACACATGTTTACTACATAATCAGAGTCTCCTTGAGGGAGAGCGTGACACTTTTTCACACCCCAAAACCGAGCACGGCGGAAACGTTCTGGGGCGGAGGACGTCATGTAATGTTTCACAACACAGTAGTAGTAAACAAGCAAACAACACCATCCATTGCATTAAATATATAATTTTAATACAAGCATGTTCTGTACAGTTTTAGACACCAAAAATATAATGTAAATCAAAATAATAAGATGAGTCTTGGATGCGCTCCATCTTCTCAAAAGCTGGTCTCGGTACCTGTCTACTGATGACCTGAGAATACAAGTTATTTTGAAAGCGAGTATCAGCATTAAGCTGGTGAGTTCATAAGTATTTTAGTGTCGAGGTTTGTTATCAAAACGTTTGAACATGTCTCTATAAAAGTATTTAATCACATGTGATTGATGTAATAACTATAAGTATTTAGCTTGTATTCCCCCCTATAAAAGTATTTAAAACATTTAAAAGTATTTCAAAGGTTAATTAAAGGGGTATGAACTCACCTGTAGTGAGTGGTTCTGATGACAATGTTGGATTAGACGCTAGGTGCCAAGTGGTGTCTTGAGTACACGCGCGAATCCTATTTAGCATATATTGGCACATATATGGATTTAATTAGTGTTATGAACAACTGATTGATGATTTTGGGACCACCTTAGGGACTAGTAAGCAGTTATAATGAAGTGTTATAATCATATATGATTGTATGAGGGTTTATAAGGCTATACAAGAGCGTGTATGGCCAAAATACACACTATATGTGTGTGCGGCCTAGTGTGCTGCCAGCACATGTGTGCGGCCCTGTATGCGGCCATGTGTGCTGCCAGGTGGTGTGTGTTGCCATGTGTGCGGCCAGATGAAGATCTTGTTGTTCTTGGTGTTCTTGGTACCTTTTATGAAGATCTTCAAGGAGAATGGATGATACTTGAGAGGATTTTCGTGTTCTATGCTTGAAGAAGTGAAGGAAGTGTTCAAGAATGATCTAAGGGTGGCATATATAGGTAGAGTGTTCGGTTGGGAAGGTGTGAGGCCGAAAACAAGAGTGTGTGGCCGCACACTCAAGTGTATGGCCGCACACTCCATGTGTTGGAGTGTTTGGCCCGGTTTTGATTCCTACACTTCGAGTTAACCCTTTTTAACACTCCTACCTTGATTATATCACATTTAGAATGCTTCATTAGACTCTAAAGGGTATTACCATATAGTAATATAAGTCTAATATTGGAAAGAATTGAAGAGTGCACGCGAGAAGTTTTTCGGGTTGTCACATCATCCCCCTGTTAAGGGAATTTCGTCCCGAAATTTGAGTTTAAGTTACTAGATTATTACAAATAACTAAGTAAAAAGATGAGGATATTTCAGTCTCATCTAATCCTCTTGTTCCCAAGTGAATTCTGGTCCGCGCTTGGCGTTCCAGCGAACTTTCACAATCGGGATACGACTTTGCTTTGTCTGTTTGACCTCACGGTCCATGACTTCTACGGGTTCTTCCATGAAGTTGAGGCTCTCGTTGATCTCGATCTCGTCGAGTGGGATTACAAGAGTCTCGTCAGATAGACACTTTTTCAAATTGGAAACGTGGAATGTAGAATGTATGTTACGAAGTTCGTTCGGTAGATTGAGTTTGTAAGCACTAGGCCGATTCTTGCGAGAATCTCGAAAGGCCCAATGTACCTTGGATTTAGCTTTCCACGCTTTCCGAAGCTTATCAAGCCCTTCCAGGGTGAGACCTTCAATAAAACGCGGTCTCCCACTTGGAATTCCAACGGTTTTCTACGTTTATCGGTGTAGCTTTTCTGTCGGTCTCTGGAGGCTTTCAATCATTCACGGATCTGAACGATCTTCTCTGTTGTTTCCCGAAGGATTTCCGGACCTGTGAGAGTAATGTCAGAATCTTGACCCTTAGCTAATTGGGTATCACCCATCTCAGCCCAGCACAGAGGGGATCTGCACTTTCGGCCGTAGAGGGCTTCAAATGGAGCAGCCTTGATGCTCGTGTGATAACTGTTATTATAGGAAAACTCGACAAGGGGTAAATGAGTATCCCATGCCTTTCCAAAGTCAATCACACATGCTC
The DNA here is from genome assembly GCF_051521515.1 of Lactuca serriola. Lineage (NCBI taxonomy): Eukaryota > Viridiplantae > Streptophyta > Magnoliopsida > Asterales > Asteraceae > Lactuca > Lactuca serriola. The sequence continues at coordinate 142,255,056 of NC_136408.1, read as the reverse complement.
TCAACATATCTTCCAGTGTTTGGATGGTCCTCTCACTTTGTCCGTCGGTCTGAGGATGGTAGGCTGTGCTCATGTCTAGTCTTGTTCCTAGGGAATGTTGCAACGATTGCCAGAATCTTGAGGTGAACCTACTATCTCTATTGGAGATAATGGATATAGGAACACCATGTAGTCGCACGATTTCCCTAATGTATGTTCTCGTAAGTTTCTCCATTTTATCGGTTTCCTTGATAGGTAGGAAGTGTGCAGACTTGGTTAATCTATCGACGATGACCCATATGGTATCAAGTCCACCCGTTGTCTTGGGCAACTTGGTTATGAAATCCATAGTGATCCGCTCCCACTTCCATTCTGGGATTTCTGGTTGTTGCAGTAAACCGGAGGGTTTCTGGTACTCGACCTTGACCTTTGCGCAAGTAAGTCATTTACTTACGAAGGTAGCAATCTCTGCTTTCATATTAGGCCACCAGTATAGCTTTTTAAGATCCAGATACATCTTATCTGAACCTGGGTGGACGGAATACCGAGTGTTGTGCGCCTCGGTCATGACCAAGTCTCGGAAACCACCGCGCTTCAGGGTCCAGATCCGGTTCATGAAATATAGGGCTCCACCACCCTTGGCTTCTAAGTTCTTATCCATTCCTCTGAGGGATTCATTCGCCACATGTTCAGGTTTCATAGCTTCAAGTTGAGCCGCCTGAATTTGTTTAGACAAGTGCGAATGGATAGTCATTGTCAACGACTTGACTCTTCGACCAGAATATTCCTTTCGACTTAGGGCGTCTGCTACTACGTTGGCTTTACCCAGATGATAACGAATGTCGCATTCGTAGTCATGGAGTAGCTCGACCCATCGTCGTTGTCTCATATTGAGCTCTTTCTGATCGAATATGTGTTGTAAACTCTTGTGGTCGGTAAAAATAGTGCTTTTTGTGCCATACAAGTAATGTCTCCAGATCTTCAGGGCAAACACAACTGCCCCAACTCAAGATCATGAGTGGTGTAGTTGACTTCGTGTGTCTTCAGCTGTCTCGAGGCATAGGCGATGACCTTATCCCGTTGCATTAGGACACAACCGAGCCCTTGGTTTGACGCATCGCAATAGACCACGAAGTCTTCTATCCCTTCGGGTAGGGATAGTATTGGTGCGGTGCACAAGGCTCGTTTGAGTGTTTGAAATGCTCTCTCTTGTTTCTCTTCCCAGTCGAAGGCCACGCCTTTCTGGGTCAGTGTTGTAAGAGGTTTCGCAATACTGGAGAAGTTCTGTATGAATCTGCGGTAGTAGCCAGCAAGACCTAGAAATTGACGAATTTCTGTAGGCGTCTTTAGTGCTGACCAGTTCTCAATAGCGTTAATTTTGGATGGATCCACATGGATTTCCTCTTCGCTTACCACATGTCCTAAGAATTCGACTCTTCGGATCCAAAATTCGCATTTCGAGAACTTCACATAGAGCTTCTCCGTTCGTAACGTTCTTAAAACTTGTCATAGGTGACTGCCATGCTCTTCCTTACTCCGGGAGTAGATCAGAATGTTGTCAATGAAAACGATGACGAACTAATCCAAGTAAGTTCGACATACTCTATTCATCAGGTCCATGAAGACTGCGGGCGCATTGGTCAATCCGAATGGCATCACCACGAACTCGTAGTCTCTGTAACGAGTCCGGAAAGCTGTCTTCGGAACATCTTCCTCTAGCACTTGTAACTGGTGATATCCAGATCTCAGATCAATTTTGGAAAAATAATTCGCCTCTTGCAGCTGGTCAAATAGATCGTCTATGCGAGGCAGAGGGTAACGATTTTTGACCGCCAGTTTGTTGAGTTCCCTATAGTCGATACACATACGGAAAGATCCGTCTTTCTTATTAACAAACAAGACCGGTGCTCCCCAAGGCGAGAAGCTTGGTCTTATGAAGCTCTTGCTGAGCAGTTCGTTAAGTTGACCAGATAATTCCTGCATCTCTGCTGGTGCTAATCGATAGGGTGACTTAGCTACTGGGGTAGCTCCTGGAATTAAGTCGATTCTGAACTCGACCTGTCGTTGCGGAGGTAAACCTGGTATCTCTTCTGGGAAAATGTCGGGGAAGTCGCTCACTACTGGGATGTTCTTTAGTTCTTTGGTTTCTAGGATTGTATCGACAACGTGAGCAAGGAATGCGCGATATTCCTTACGTAGATATTTCTGTGCTTGGATACTGGAGATAATACGAAGACTTGTACTGGGTTTGTCGCCGTAGACTATAAGAGTTTCGTTAGACGGGAGGTTTAGACGGACTGCTTTCTCGAAGCACATGATGTCGGCGCGATGAAGACTCAACCAATCCATGCCGATGATAACGTCGAAGCTTTTAATGGAAACCGACATGAGGTCGATTGGAAATGAATGGTTAGCTAGAGTTAAGGTACAAACTAAGTATATGCTCTTGGTGCTTTCAGTTTTCCCATTTGCCATTTTTACCGTGAATTGTTCCTTAAGTGCGTGTGGTTGATGTTTAAGTATGTGAGCAAATTTATGGTTCACGAAGCTTCGCTCCGCTCCAGTATCGAACATAATGCATGCATAGGAGTTATCGAGAAGGAACGTACCAGTCACCACCGTTGGGTCAGCAACTGCTTCCCCATGGCTTATTGCCAGTACTCTTCCCGATCCACCTGCATTCTTTGATTTGGGGCAGCCCCTCTTGTAGTGGCATGCCTCACGACATTCATATCAGGTTGGGCTTGCGCCTGAGCCAGGGACTTGAGTGATCGGTCTTGTCGGAGACCTACAAAAATGGACAGTGTGTCCTTTCTTGTCGCAGTTAGAACACTGCATTTCACGGCAGGGGCCGTTGTGGTGGAAGTTGCACTTAGGCAAACTTCCAGCATACTGCTTCACCGGAGTAGTAGCGGTAGGGGTTATTGCATCATGCACAGCCACAATTTGCTGCTTTTTGGCAGCTCGATGTTTCCTCTTGTCATCCCAGGACTTCCTCTTAGAGTCAGCGGGTTTGGAGGGTTCTGAGACGGTTTGAGTTGTTGTTGTTGTTGGGGACTGGATTCCATGGTCGATGAGTCGCTGTGCCAGTCGCTTGGCACTGTCGAAAGTAGTAGGGTTTGATGATAGAACATTTCCTTGATACGGAGGCACCAGTCCCCAGATGTACCTCTCGATCTTTTTCCCTTCAGTGGGAACCATATTGGGGCAGAGAGCCACCAGTTCACTGAACCTGGTGGTATAAGCGACTATGTTCGAGCCCTTCATGGATAGGCCCCACAGTTCTTGCTCCAAAATCTGGATTTCGCCTCTCGGGCAATACTCCTCAATCATGAGGTCTTTCATTGTTTCCCAGCCCATGTCGTCGGCTACAACGAGAGTTAGAGCTTTAACGTGGCCGTTCCACCACGTTAGAGCTTTTCCTTCAAAGGTATAAGCGGCATATTTAACCTTGCTCGTCGCAGGGCATGAACGAATTTCGAAGACCGATTCAGTCTTCTCGAACCATTGCGAGAGGGAAATGACTCCGCCGGTTCCATAAAAGGACTTCGGCTTACAGTTGGTGAAATCCTTGTAGGAGCATTCTTTCGTACGCACATGGATCTCAGCATGAGTGGATTCGACAGGGGTTCCACCTTGGCTATTGTTAGTTGAGTGGTATTGGGCCATGGCAGTTGCCACTGCCGCAACTACTGCAGCATTTAGAGTCGCGGTATCGATGACCGGAGGAGGAGGAGGTGCAGGGTTATTCCAGGGAGATTTGCGAGGAGGCATCTTTCAACTATAAGTTTATAAAGACAGATACGATGGTAAGAATCAATTGTAAGCAAGCTGAGAGCAACACATGGACTAAATAGCCATAGTCCAAGAGTTGAATGAGTGTATGAATTGAAATCATAATAGGGAAGAATAGTAGGAAAACGCAAGTGTAAAGGTTTTCTCATAGATTAGATAGCTGTCAATATTACTGGTTTTATTGATGAAATGTGTTCAGGGAAAAATCGACCTAACAGTAGGTCTTACATCATACCATATGGAAAAGTTTGACAGTTACTAGATTCCTAGTTAGCGTACTGAGAGTTAGGAATATTTTACAGACAAACGTTACCAAAAGCCCAGATACTAAAGGCTATTCCTTAATCAAAAGACAAAGATGTACTAGGCATCTTCTAACGATGACGGGAACTCCTAGGGAGAATCCTCATATCTGCCAGTTGGCGAACCACTTCTCGGAGGTGTCGTTTGTGAGCTCTTTGGCGAACTCGAAGTTCTGCAATTTCAGTGGTCAATTGATGTCGCAGTGCGTCATTGGATCTCCTCGTCCTTTCGAGTGCTTCTTCCAGATGTCGAATGCGGACGGTATTAACGCCTGAGTTGGCATCAATTTCCATGACTCGGTCGATGGCTGCTCGACCTTGTTCAACGTTTCGAGCAATTCTAAAGACCATGACGGGCAGAGCTCTATCCGTAGAACCACCTTCGCTTACGTTGTAAAAGCTTCGGTCCCCAAAGTAAGGTAAGGGTTGACCCTGTTCGTCGCTCCAGCGATTCAAGTTGTTTACCCACAAGGGAGTGGGACCTGGAAATGCTGGTCGGGGATCATTGTTTGGGGCTTGACCTACTAGCGGTAGGTTGTTGACTTCAGGCTTGGAGTCGGATCCATCAGAAAAGCCTTCTGCAAGGTGATCATCCAAAGGGATTGGATGCTCATCTTCGGGCTCTTCTTCTTCGATCCACCCTGCATTGCCTTTTTCTGGAAAGTACGGGTCGCCGTGATGGAATCCAGCCATGATATCTATGCGAGAAGAGAGGCATGAGAATATAGTATATGCGTAGCTAGTAGTACAAAATACACCTATAGTATTTTAAGTTTAGGTTCAACTAATCTTCTTGTGGTATTGTTGGTAAGTTTTTAGACTTGTTAACACATCACAACCATTCTAGGGCATATGCTAATCACTCCTCGGACCAGCATAGTTGATCAGGCTATGCCATTCCCAAGACTGACCATACATCCCCGAGCTTACCTGTGATATTTAACAATCTTAATACTTTTGTTCTTGTCGTTGTGACACTGATTTTAGTATGAATGCAGCCTAGTATACTTAATTAAATATTTTAGTATTTAATGTATAGACTCTTGGTCAGAGTGCTTTAATCCCAAATGGGTTTATAGTTTAGTATATCTTTTATGGGTTGTTATACTTAATTCACTATAAACAATGCTCTGATACCAATCTGTCACACCCCAAAACCGAGAACGGCGGAAATGTTCTACGGCGGAGGACGTCATGTAATGTATCACAAAACAGTAGTAGTAAACAAGAAAACAACATCATTCATTGCATTAAATATATAATTTTAATACAAGCATGTTCTGTACAGTTTTAGACACCAAAAATATAATGTAAATCAAAATAATAAGATGAGTCTTGGATGCGCTCCATCTTCTCAAAAGTTGGTCTCGGTACCTGTCTACTGATGACCTGAGAATACAAGTTATTTTGAAAGCGAGTATCAGCATTAAGCTGGTGAGTTCATAAGTATTTTAGTGTCGAGGTTTGTTATCAAAACGTTTGAACATGTCTCCATTGTAAGTTTGTAAAATGTATGTAAGTGTTTGTAAGTGTTTGTAAAAGTTTGAATCTCTCAGAAAAACCTATATTTTCTATTAAAATAACCTTCTACCAAGGCTTAACTGTTTTGTATGTTCGATTGTTGTAAAAGTGCGTAATTTCCCAAGTATAACTATCATTAACAAAATATAGTTTGTACATTAATGTTTAAGTGAAATAATCACTAAATGTATGTAATGGGTAAATTAATGTAGTACTGTAGTGTTGTATTATAGGAACTACTGTTGTACTAACTACCTTAAACCGGATTTATATTAAGGTATTATGTGATTTAATTGCACCATACTATTGACTGGTAACAACAACATAATGAATGATCGTAACATGGAATGATGTTTGGCACCCGTAGACCTGCAGGTCCGACTGTAGCTAGCAGCAAGGTGTAGGATAGTCAATCCAGTATAGATCTATACGCAAACTCATGCTCTCCCTCCAAGAGAATTCTGGTAGCAACTCGGGCCATGACATTTAAGGCATGCTCCGATACAGTGATTCACAATTGTAAACGTATTCACGTATATTTAATGTAATGTTACTTGTTCTGGTATCGTTGTATATGTTCTCTTCTTAGTATAGTTGTATATGTTCTTCTCTAGTATAGTTGTATATGTTCTCATAGTAATGTAATGTATATGTTCTCATAGTAATGTAATGTATATGACTCATAGTAATGTAATGTATATGACTCATAGCAATGTAATGTATATGACTCATGAATGAACTGAGTCATTGATGATTTTGGGACCACCTTAGGGACTAGTAAACAGTTATAATGAAGTGTTATAATCATATATGATTGTAGGAGGGTTTATAAGGCTATACAAGAGGGTATATGGCCAAAATACACACTATATGTGTGTGTGCGGCCTAGTGTGCTGCTAGCACATGTGTGCGGCCAGATGAAGATCTTGGTGTTCTTGGTGTTCTTGGTACCTTTTATGATGATCTTCAAGGAGAATGGATGATACTTGAGAGGATTTTCGTGTTCTATGCTTGAAGAAGTGAAGGAAGTGTTCAAGAATGATCTAAGGTTGGCATATATAGGTGGAGTGTTCGGTTGGGAAGGTGTGAGGCCGCAAACAAGAATGTGTGCCCGCACACTCAAGTGTATGGCTGCACCCTCCATGTGTTGGAGTGATTGGCCCGGTTTTGATTCCTACACTTCGAGTTAACCCTTTTTAACACTCCTACCTTGATTATATCACATTTAGAACGCTTCATTAGACTCTAAAGGGTATTACCATATAGTAATATAAGTCTAACATTGGAAAGAATTGAAGTGTGCACGCGAGAAGTTTTTCTGGTTGTCACACACTTGTATATAGATCTATATGGGATTGACAATCCCACATCTCGACTGTTAGCTACAGTCAAGCCTGCAGGCTTGGGATGACAATTGTCGTACCGTATTACAACGCCTGAAGAATGTTGTGTTTCAGGCGAGGCTTAGGTCATCAAGCATGGTTATGACAACTCACAAATTTGTAATTGATAAAAAAGTTTTGTGTAAGAATAAGTAACAACTTCATATAGCTTTAATATATTAAAACTATAATACTATTTCACAAGTTTTACTACAAGTACAGGTATAGAATACTATACAATTACTGAGTTAACTTATTTTTCAAAGTCTTATGGGAGGTTAAGACTATACTACTTATGAAAACAAATGCATATACCACAGAAAATATAGGATTTTCTGGAAGAACAAATACATACTTCATAGAACAAACAACAAATTATTTATATAACATACTTATGAACTCACCAACTAAATTGTTGACACTCCTTTCAAAACTACTTGTATTTTCAAGAAAGCGGTAAACAAGTACCAACACATTTTGAGGAAGACCAAGTTTCTTTATATTTATGTTTGTAAATTATACTTTTGAAACAAAGTTGTAAACTTAAATCTTATGTAATAAATGTTGTACTTTGGTTTCTATTATGCATTGTTGTGATACTACAAATGAAGTCCTCCACCCCCGGACGTTTCCGCCATCTGGTTTGGGGGTGTGACAGGTTGATTGCAAGATAGGGGCTTCAACAAGTTTATTCTTTAATGTGGTAAAAGCTTCAAGACATGCTTTATCTAAGGAAAATGGTGCGTCTTTTAAAAGTAGGTTATAAAGAGGTTTTTAGATTGCACTAAAATCCTTGATAAATCTTCGATAAAAGTCGGCATGTCCAAGAAAAGAACGGATGCCTTTTACCGAAGTTGGTGGGGGAAGAGTAGAAATAATTTGTACTGTGGCCTGGTCGACTTCAAAACCATGCTCGGAGACAACATGGCCAAGTACAATTCCCTCTTTTACCATGAAACTCTTCTCCCAACTTAAAACCAAATTAGACTCAATACAACGTTTTAAAACTTTTTCTAATTGGTCTAAGCATGTCTCAAAAGAAGATCCAAAAATAGAAAAATCATCCATGAAGATTTCTAATGCGCCCCCCACCATGTCTGAAAAAATTTCCATCATACATCTTTGCAATGTGGCAGGGGCATTACACAATCCTAATGGCATCCTTCAAAAAGCAAAGGTTTCATAGGGACACGTGAATGTGGTTTTGGATTGATCCTCGAGGTGGATGGCAATTTGATTATACCCCAAGTATCCATCCAAAAAACAATTAAACTCTTCCCCGTTCAATATTTCAATAATCCTTTGATGTTGCAGCATTGAGTTTGCGATAGTCGATGCAAACTCTCCATCCAGTGACCGGTCTTGTTGAGATCTTCTCTCCATCTTCTGTAGCTACCACTTTAATGTCTGACTTCTTTAGCACTGTCTGTGTTGGGCTCACCCAATCACTATCAGATATTAGGTAGATAATACCTACATCAATCCATTTCAGCACCTCCTTTTTAACAACTTCTCTTGGATTCGAGTTGAGTCTTCATTATGCATCTCGGGATGGCTTTGCTCTAGCTTCAGTGATGATTTGATGCATACATGTGGTTGGACTAATACCCTTCAAGTCTGCTATGGTCCATCTAATTGCTCTCTTGTATTTGGAAAGCACCTTCAGTAATGCCTCCTCATGTGGACCTGTCAAATCAGAAGATATGATAATTGGTAAGTTCTCGTTAGATCCTAAAAAAGAGTATTTAAGATGTGAAGGAAGAGATTTAACTTCAAGAATGGGTGGCTCCTCCAAAGATGGCTTAAGTGGGTCCGAAAAACTTGTTGTCAATTTTTCAACTTGATGACTCCATGGTGGCCTCTCTTTTTCAATAGCATTTTCAAATGCTTCCTTAACCATCTTGATGTCTTCCAAGTCTAAAACTTCATCCCTATAATTAGAAAGAAACAGCTCCAATGGATCGGGGTGTAAGGTTTTAGGAGTGAATTGATGCACTAAGTCATCAACCACATCCACCCGATAATATTCATAATCTGATGGTGAGTTGGGAAACGTATTAAACAAATTAATTCTAAGTTTTCTATGTCCAAAAGAGATATCCATGGAAACCATTCTACAATTAATTTGTGCATTTATTGTTGCCAAAAACGGGCGACCCAAAATAATAGAAGGTTGACTTTCTTTATAGGTGCTCTCGGTGTCAAGCACAAGAAAATCAGATGTGTAATAGAAATCTTCCACTTCAATGACGACATCATATAATATACCTTGGGGAATTTTTTTTGACTAATCGGCCAATCGTAAAATAATATCAATTTGTTACAAAGTGCCTAAGTCATGTTGATCAAAAAGATTTCCTAGGATTATATTAACACTAGCTCCAAGATCAAGGAGTGCCTTTTTAATATTAATGTTACCTAAGGTAATAGAAATTAAAGGTGCCTGAGATCCTTAAGCTTGGGTGGAAGTTTATTTGATATTATGGAACTCGCATGCTCAATTAAATCAATCTTTTTAAGGAGGTGTGCTTGGAGTTTCCGTTTTGGTACACACAAATCCTTCAATAATTTAGCATAAGAAGGTACCTCCTTAATAATTTTAACTAACGGGATATTTATTTTAACTCGACTAAAATCTCACATATCTTCCATTTTTGGCCCTCGCTTCCCAAAAGGGAAGGATGCCGGTTTTTCTAAAGCCGAAGGGTATGGTGCAATATTAACCTCCACACCATGCTAACCAACTTTAGAGTCATTTTTACTCTTACCCACTTTTTCTTTTTCAGATTTGAGACCTTTCTCAAACTCTTCTTTTTTATCAAAGATAACTTCAGTTTCACTACCATTTTCTATGGTAGGAGAATTTACCTTGTTGTCAACCTTTTTCCCACTACACAAGGTGATTACCTCGTTCACTTGATGCTCTTTTTCGGGTCTTTGTGTGTGAGATGGGTTGACTGTTGTGGTGCTTGGAAACTTGTCATCTTTTCTTTTCCCAATTTGCTCTGCCAGTTGAGCAATTTTCTTCTCGATAGTAGCTATGGACGTGGAGTTAGTGTCGGCTTTCTGATATGTTTGGGTTATGAACTCCATGATTTTGTCTAACTTGTTGTCATCAGTTTCCTCCTTCTTTGATGTTCCACCTTGGTTAAAGTTGGATTTCTGGAACTATTTTGGCTAATATTGGTTTGGTAATTCCCTTGATGGTTGTTGTTGAAATTCCCATTGTTCTTGTAGTTCCCACCTTGGTAGTAGTTCTGATTGAATGATCGTGGATTATTTTGGAATTGAACATAGTTGTGCACTTGATTTATTTCCTCTTGACTTCTCATGCACTCATCTGAAATGTGTCTTGAATCTCCATAGCTTACACTTATCTTCTATCCATTTGAAAAAGACACACATTTCTCTTTGCTTAGACTAGACAGTAGTAAGTCAAATTTTTTATTTAAAGAATTAATATCAGATTTGACTTCATTTTTCTAGTTTTTGTCTAGTCCAACTGAAGCAGCAGATGAAACTGGTTTGTCTCGTTTCTTAGTTAAGTAATTGGTTTTTGAACCATGACTCAATTGCTCCAAGAATCGCCAAGCATCTTCACTATCTTGCATCATGATAGTGCCGCCAGACGAGGCATTAATCGTAGTTTGATTGGTAGTGTCAACTCCATCATAAAAGAAACGTACAAGTTACCAACGAGGAAATTCATGATGTGGACATGAACGTAACAATTCGTTGAGGCGTTCAAATGCATCATGAAATTCTTCATTGGGTTTTTGTGAAAAATCTTGTATCACTTTTCTTATTTCCGTTGTTTTACTAGTAGGGTAAAAATCTTGAAAAAATTTAGTTTTTAATTGCTCCCAAGCAGTAATACTATGGGGCAAGAGAAGTGAACCAATACTTATCTTTTTCTTTTAAAGTGAACGGAAATAAGTGAAGTCTAAAGGAATCTCTATTAGTTCCTCGTGGATTATTTGCGTTAGCAATTGCATGGAACTCAAGGAGGTGATTGTATGGATCATCAGTTTTATGGCCTCTAAAGACGGGTAAGACACTAGTTAGTTGTGGTCTTACTTCCACATGATGCTTATTTCCTTCTGCGATGAGTATAGGTGAAGCATCATCATACTCTCCCGACTGAAAATGAGATGCCACGGATTGTCTATTAGGTTGCGGAAAGTAAAGATGAGGGAATTGGTTACCTTCGTTGTAGTATCCTCCATTTGCATTGTTGAATCCACCATTTGGATTCCTTTGGTATTGAGTCCCAATGCCTTGATTTCCGAAACCATCGTTGCAGTCATTGTTGCCACCATTGGGAAATTCTGGTTGTTCCAGTTATTGTTGTAGTTCCCATTTTCACCCTGATTTCCTTGATTCTGCCTATTACCACCATTGTGGTTATGATTCCAACCAATTCCATTGTCACTTCCATCATCAAAATCCCATTCATCCTCGTTAGAACCATTACCACCATTACCGAATTGAGGACCAACATTTATAGGATTTTGGTTCTGGTTTCTAACATTACCACCGTTTTGGTTTCATACATTGCCTCCCAAATTTTATGCCCAATTTCCCCCGTTTCCACCATTTTAACCACAATTGTTTCTGTTCGGTAGCGGTTTTACTGGATGGATGATTTGTGTACCGGTGTTGTTGTTGTTCCCATTGTTTCCATTGTTGTTGTTTGGGAATGGAGGAGCTGGTGGTGGACCTAGTGGTGGAGGATTGTTGACTGCATCCTCATGCCCCTCGACCACATCTTCCACGATAACATTATCTACACTCATAGTGTTGAGGTTCCTTCTGGCGACCCGATTTGATTGAGCTATTCGTTCGATTTCGAGATAAAATGCAAGCAGTGAAGAGCGTCCACTATGTCTCATATGCATGCACCGGTGTGCCTGCAAAAACAAATAAAACAAAATGTGAACTGCAAACGAGAATTGTAAATGAAAGTAAAAGACTATAACTACTTAAACACAATAGTTCAAGCGCACAAATTCCCCGACAACGGCACCAAATTTTGATCAAAGTCATTGTATCAGTCAAAAATAAAACAACTAGCCTACGTAGATAGGGTACGTTGGGTCGAATCCACAAGGAGTTCGTGGTCAAACTATGTGTCAAAATAGTCAATGGAGTTTGTAATCGTGACAAAAAGGTTTAAACAAAAATTAACCAAAAAAACTTGAAACTTTATTAGTTAAAAAAAACTTAAAATGAGAAAAGTAAGGTACTCCCGGTTCAATTGTCGGACAATTCATATTCACACACTTTCTTTCCTAAAATCCTAGTTCAATTACTTAGATGTAATTAGGGTTTATGATCTTGCAACACATAATTTTGGGTACACAATAAGTTCATTCAACTAGTTGTCTTACTCCTTATGTCTATTTTGATTAAGAAAAATGATTAAATTGACAATAAAGTGTCTTGTAACCACCCATTACAATATTAAGATTTAATATCACAAGTTGGAATAACACATGTGGATTCAACCAATTGTCTTTGTTCCTAAACTATTTGAACTTGGACAATCGGTGAATTCACAATGCACTATTTAGTTATGAAATCGAACAAATTTATACAACCCAATTTCAATCATTGTTACCAAAAGATTATCATATGAAACACAAAAGAATAATTGAAATTGACTAGAACCAAGTAATAATCAAGTGTGTTCATCCAAAAGTCCTAAACATCCCCAGAAGTAACCTTAATTATTTAGCCTTCCATTGAGTTCTTAAAAACACTAACTTGGATGAAATAAATGAAATGCATAATAGAATTCATAATAAAACTTAGAATCATAAAACAAGTGTAGCCTAATGATTATCAAAGTATGAAACAAATAAACCTTTGGAAGAAATAATCGTTTCTGAAAAATTACTAGAACTGATGAAACCCACCGGTTGAATGATCTTCAAATGTTGCATGACGATGAATTGAATCTAATCTTGCCTTGAATCCAGATTAAAATGGAATGGATATGTGTTTCCAAATGTTTCCAAGGGTTTTAGAAGCCTCAAAAATGCAGGAAAAACTCTGAAAATCGGAGGTGGTAACCCTAAAAACGAACACATAGGTTCCTATTTATAGTGTGTCACAAAAAATAATGAAATTGGGCAATGTGGGACGTTGGACGTCCTACGAAATGTCTTATATGTCGTGTATAATGCCCAGACATTCTTCGTACATCTTTTCATGCCTTTTTTCGTCCTTGAAATACAATAAAAAATGGCCAAAAGCCTCAGACGTCTTGGGGGACATCTTAGACGCGTTCTAGGACGTTTATCTTAGAATGCTATGCTTTTCGAAACATACCGTTCCAGCACGAGACACCCCTAAAATGCCTAGACGTCGTAGGGGACATCTTAGACACCTTGTAAGATGTTGATGGGGGTCCTTGCTTTTTTCCTGCTCCGAAATTTGATCAGATGTTGACTGTTTGACTTGGGTATCCTAGGGGACGTCTTAGACGCCTAGAGGCATCCTTCATCTTCCGTGCAAGTTTTGGTGGTCAAAACAACATAACTAGCAGAAACACAAAACATGAAAGTTGTAGAAAATCTTGTTCAATCTCAAGAACTTCTTTACTCATGTCAATCAGAGCTGCAGAATTTGAGATATGACCAAAATATTGAAGCATGGTCAATTTTCCCAGCAACATTTCTTCATTCCTTTAGCAATTCGTTTTACTTGCCAGTTCCGCCCATTTTTAATACGATATATTAACCTGCATATGAAGTTCAACAACTCATCAAAGTAGCGCCATTCTTGTACAATTATACATCAATTCAACAGATTTATCACAGTTTAGTATAGTCATAAAATAGACTTATCGTGCCCTCGAAGTCATCTTCTGGAATTAACTCTAGGTACTGTTCGCGCATCGCAGACTCCGGCTCCCAAGTCCACTCGAATCCCTTCCGATGTTGCCACTGAACCTGAACCAGGGGCACCTCTTTATTCCTTAAGACCTTTTCCTTCCTATCCTAGATCGTTATCGGCCTCTCTATATAACTCAGGCTTTCGTCGACTTGAATGTCTTATAAAGGAACCACTGCATCTCATCAGCTACACACTTCCTTAGTTGGGATACGTGGAAGGTGTTGTGAATCTGGCTCAACTCTGCAGGAAGCTCGAATCTATAAGCTACCTTATCCATTTGTGATATCACCCTGAGGAGACGACTGTGTCTAGGGCCCAGTTTGCCCCGTTTCCTGAATCGGATCACCCCTTCCATGGGGATACCTTCAAGAGGATAAAATCTCCAACCTGAAACTCTAACTCTGAACGGCGTCGGTCAGCGTAACTCTTCTGACGACTCTTGGTCGTCAGTAACTTCTGTTTGTCCTGCTGGATCTGCTCTGTCATCTTAAGCACTATCTCAGTGCCCCCCATCACTCTCTGCCATACCTCTCCCCAACAGATGGGAGTCTGAAACCTCCTCCCATATAAGAGCTCAATAGGAGGCATACCAATACAGGAGTGCTGGTTGTTGTTGTATGAAAACTCAGCCAAGGGAAAATAAGTGTCCGAACTCCCACCGAAGTTCATAACACATGCACGCAACATGTCCTCAAGCGTCTGAATCGTCTGCTCGCTCTACCCGTCTATCTATGGGTGGCATGTGGTACTGAAGTGCAACCGGGTACCCAAATCCTCGTAAACGTTCTTCTAGAACCTGGAAGTAAAGCGTACATCTCGATCTGACACTATCGATGTCAGCACTCCATGTCGTGCCACCACCTCTCGCATGTAGATCTCGGCCAATTTCTCTACAGAAGAGTTGTCACTCATAGCCAAGAAGTGAGCAGTCTTCGTCAATCGGTCTACAATCACCCATATCGTATCGACACCCCACGCAGTCCTAAGTAACTTGGTGATAAAATCAATGGAAATATGTTCCCACTTCCACTGGGGAATCTCTAGGGGCTGCAATGGGCCATGTGGTCTCTAGTGCTCCGCCTTCACCTGACGACAGGTCAAGCAACTCTCAACTACCCATGCCATATCTTTCTTCATGCAGGGCCACCAATAATCCCTCTTCAAATCCAAATACATCTTGGTGGCTCCATATGGATTGAGAATCTTGACCGATGGGCCTCCTCCTTCAAAATACCTCAAGCTCCGGCTATATAATGTACCCAAATCCACCCATAGAAAGTTATAAACCCCCGACTATCCGTCCTAAACTCAGAAATCTGCCCGATCACCCGTTCTCTCTTACGGTTCTCTAGTCTCGCTGCTACCACCTGGACCTCTCGGATGGTATCTAAGACTGGATTCATCACCATCATCCTCATGCATACGTCTCAGATCGAAGCATTCACCGATCTACGACTCAGGGGATCAGCTACCACATTTGCCTTGCCAGGGTGATACAAGATCTCACAGTCACAGTCTTTCACCACAGCCAACTACCTCCTCTGTCTCATATTCAGGTTAGGATAATCCATAAGGTAGTTCAAGCTCTTATGGTCCGTATATATGGTACATCGGACACCATAAAGATAGTGGCGCTAGATCTTGATGGCGAACACCACCGTCGCTAACTCCAAATCTTAGGTGGGATACCTCATCTCGTGAGGCTTCAACTGCCTCGATGTATATACTATCACGTGCCCCCTCTACATCAAGATCGCACCCATCCCCGATATAGATGCATCACAGTAAAGTACGAAGTCCTCCACTCCCTCGGGAAGGGCTAACACTAGGGATTGGCACAATCTCTGGCGAAGAGTCTCGAATGAGGCCTGCTGCTCAGGCCCCCAAGAAAAAGTAACACCCTTCCTGGTCAATATAGTAAGAGGAACAACAATCTTGGAGAAATCTATGATCAATCTCCGGTACTAGCCTTCCAGGCAAAGAAAACTTCTGATCTCGGAAGGGGACCTCGGTACCTCCCATCGCATAACTACCTCAATCTTAGCCTGGTGGAACAAAATCCCAGTCTTATTAACGAGGTGCCCTAAGAACTAGATCTCTCATAACCAGAAATCACACTTGGAGAATTTGTCTTAAAGCCTCTCCGTCCTTAATACTCAAAGAACCTCCCGAAGATGTTCCTCGTGTTGCTCTTTGGACCTCGAGTATACCAGAATATCATCGATGAACACGATCACCGACTGATCCAACATGGTGTGCCAATCGTCAAATTCAAGTCAAAGTCAAAGTCAACAAGTCAAGGTCAAAGTCATCAAGTCAAATTCAAGTCAACAAGTCAAACCGGTCAAACCTATCTAGTACTTGTATGATTAAAAGTTATTCTGTGAAAATATTCATCTGTATGTCAAGAATTCAAGTGTCTAGGTGAATCTATGTGTTTATCAATGTGAAACCCAAAGAAGGGAGTTAAACTTATCAAAACACGACTATGGACCCTTTTGGGGACTTAAAATAATCATAAACAAAGTATAACGAGGTTCATAGACCTTGCATTGCAAGATTATTCGATGATAATGGATAAAAAAGAATCTCTCTCAAATCTCTCCCAAATCTCTCTCAAAATCTCTCTCAAGTTTTTATAGTCATCCGAGTCATCCCGACCCTTAACTTGGACAAAAATCATGCAAAACGGGAAGTTAAATGGAAAAATAGCTAAATAGGACCGAAACCCTCTTAGGAACGAAACCTCTTAGGAACCGAACCTCTTAGAGACGAACCCCGCTAATAGGACTGAACTTGTCAGAACCGAAGTAGTCAAAAGCGAACTTGTCAGATTCGAACCCGCCTTCTCGGACCGAACCTACCTGTGAACAAAAGCCAATCGGACCGAGCCTCGCTCCTTTTCGCTTCCCTATCCTCGCACCTTCGGCCCCTTCTCCCGTCTCTCGGTTCCTTCCCTAACTTCGGTCCTCAGCACTTCCAAGAGCCGAACCTAACAGGTTCAGTCCATAATGCCCGATTTTTACTACTTTCGCCTCCTATGCCCTATTTTGACGGGGATTTTTCACCAAATTCATATTTTTACCCTTTTAAACCCCCCAAACTCATATTTTATTTATTTCTCAAGGATTTATTAATTAAAAATCATTATTTTATATTAAGAGGATATTTTACCCCACAAGTGGGTCAAGTGTGGCCACTTGCCTCCATGTGTCATCCTCTCGTTAGTCCAACCTTATCCAGATCACACAAACCAAGGTAAACATCATTTCAACCTTGCCACTTGCTCTAGCAACATCTATATAAAGAAATCCTTGGAGGATTTCTTTGTTGACTTTGATCAAATCATTCACTTACACACTTCTCAAACCACCTTGTTGAGTCATTTTGTTGTAAAAGTCGAAGCATTGTTTGTTATATCTTTTTACTAAGTCATTCTTATGTCGAAACCTAATGTCTAGACTTAGTATTTTTTGTTCACTCATGTTTCCTATAAATAGGGGATGAGGATAAAAGTAGAGATACGAATCATTCTGCTTATTTTGTAATCAATATTGTATTAGAATTCTCTGTTCAATACAAACTTGCTAATTAATATTTACATTTGGTGTTCTTATCTTTCATTGATCATTCATCTAAATCATAATGGCTTTCTAAATCTTGATTACAATTCACATCAATTGGTATCAGAGCTGGATTCAAACTGCATTGATCTGATTTTCATTTTTGAATCATTTGTATTTCGAGTTGCGTGTTCATTCAAAATATTTCCGCGCTTTTGGTTCTAAAAATCATTCTTGATCTTCATATTTGAATGGATTATGTATCAGAATTGTTTAGTCGAGTATTCGATTAGAAATTTGTGATCAATTCACAAATTCATCAGGTTTTTCATGTTTTTCATCAAAATCCTCGTATTCAACAATGGCGAACTTTAACATGAATATAATGACCTCATTCTCTCATTTGCTTGGTTCATCTACTAAGATTCCGATGTTGATTCCAAATTATTATGATCAATGGGCGGACAGAATGGAAGATTATTTGAATAGGATCGATGAAGAGCTATGGAACTGTATCAATGGAACACTCGTACCTCCTGCGAATGTTCAAACATTAGGAGTTTCTGGAAGTTCAAATCAAGTTAATGGTCAACTTGATCATATGAAAAAGAATCAGAAGAGATGTATGCGAGAGCTGAGAGGTGGTTTACAACTACATTCGTGGTTGTAAAACAGCAAAAGACATCTGGAACACATTGAAAGAGAAATACAAGGGTAGTGAAAAGACAAACATCAATTCTGTTAAAAAATGTCTTATTGAGTTTAAGGAGTTCAGACAGAAGGAGGCTGAGACGATTGAGAATTATTATGATCGTTTAAATGAACTCATTTATCGATGCAACAGATATGGTATAACAAGGTCACTGATGGAATTCAATCTTACATTCATTATGGGGCTTCGCAAATAATGGCGAAGTGTGAGCATGATGATAAAGAATCAACAAAGCTTTGATACTTCAAGTCTATATGATCTATACAATCAGCTGAAGACACACGAAAACGAAGTGGCTGAAATGTTAGAAGAATCGAAACAAAGTTTGGGTGGACCACTGGCTTTGGTGTCGAAAATAAATGAAGTTGAGTCTGTAGGAAAGGAAAACTCGGATGATGAGGGGTTCCTGATAAATTCTGATGATGAGGCTGTTGCATTTTACTCAAACAACAGAGTAAAGAAATATTTTAAGAAGCCATTCAAATCAAAGGGTATACAAGGAGATGCGAAGAGTGGTTTTGTGAAAGCTGGAGTAAAAACTGGAGGTGAGGAGAAGAAGAAGCATGAGAAGTATGAAAAGGTGGAAGAAAATGTGAAAGAATCAAAGGCAGAGAAAAAGCTGAAAGGTGACTCAGGGGTCAATTGCCATTATTATAATGGAGCTAATCACTTTGCAGCTGACTGGATGTTGAAAAAGAAGGATGAAAAGAAATCCAAAGTCAAAGACGAAGCTTACTATGTTGAAAAGCTTGAGGAAATTCGTGCAAAGAAAAAATGGGTATCTTTGATTCCTAGGGGTGAGAAAGACGAAGATGAAAATGGAACATACCAAAACTGGTCTTCGGGATCAGATGATGAAGAAATGAGGCACCCTACACACGGTGCGATGTTTGTAGTTTTGAGGAAAATAGCGAAGAAGAAGAAGAAGAAGTTTCTAGACATTGTTTCGTGTCCAAGTCCACTGATAAGTCTCTTATGACCACTAAGGTACGTGAAATTCTTGACACTTTTAATATTCCTCTAATTGCTTATGATACTGAAATAACTGCTTTTGATGATATTGTTGCTTATTTTGATGTTGTTATTGTATCTGCTAGTACTGAGGCCCAAAATTTAAAAACACAACTAGCAGAGACACAAAGACAGTTAGGCATAAAACGAAGCAGAGTAGAGTATCTTGAACTACAGTTGAAAAATGTCAATTGTGATAGGGATAGTCTAGATAAAGATGTTAGTGTTTCGCAACTTGTTGTGGGCACTGGAAATCAGGTGGTGTTCAATGAAGAAGGTAGCATCATATCGAAAGTAAACACAAATGAAGGGTTCTCAAGTCAAAAAGATATGGAGACATGTTCACACTCAACATCAAACCAATTGTGGGAAAACCAACAGTGTGTCTCTTGTCGAAGGCTTCAAATGATGTCAGTTGGCTATGGCATCGCATATTATCTCACTTAAACTTTCGCAACATTAACAAACTTGTCACTAAAGATTTAGTTCGAGGTTTGCCTGTTCTTAAACTTGATAATGATACCTTATGTGAAGCTTGCGAACAAGGAAAACAACACAGAAAAGGACATCCAATCATTATAAATTCGAATATTGTGGAATCGTTGGAACTTCTTCACATCGACTTATGTGGACTGACAACTGTTGAGACACTCAATAAGAAGCGATACATTTTAGTCATTGTTGATGATTTTTCTCGATTTACATGGGTATTTTTTTCTCAGGTTAAAATCTGAGGTTGCTCAAACGATGATCGATTTTATCAAGAAGATTGAGATAAGTCTTAAAAAGAGTGTTCGAAAAATTAAAAGCGATAATGGTTCTGAGTTTAAAAACCAAAAGTTGGATTCGTTTCTCACATCTAAGGGAATTTCTCATAATTTCTCATCACCATATACACGACAACAAAATGGTGTAGTCTAAAGGAGGAATAGGTCTCTATGCGAAGCGGCTAGGACTATGTTGACCTATGCGAACTTACCTCTATATCTTTGGGCTAAAGCTATGTCAACTGCGTGTTTTACTCAGAATCGTTCATTCATTCATCAAAGATTCAATATTACTCCATATGAAATACTCAACAATCGAAAACCTAATGTAAAATTTTTACATGTTTTTGGTTGCAGGTGTTTTATAATGAACTTAAAAGATAATCTTTCCAAGTTCGAAGCAAAGGCTGATGAAGGCATATTCTTAGGATATTCGCATAACTCTATAGCATACAGAGTATTAAATAAGAGAAAAAGAAAAGTTGAAGAAACTTTTAACTTGACCTTTGATGACTATTTTCTTAAGAAGACAGATCACACATTCGAACAGAAACCAATCATTGTTGATTCAAATCAACAAGTCGAAAATGAAAATATTATTGATTTTGATTATGAATTAATATTTAGTATTCCTGACAGGGCGATCAATGCTGAAATTCATGCTGCTGATAATCAAACATCAAAAGTCTCAAAACACAATGATGACTCTACTCATACATCTAACTCCAATAGTAGAGAAAGAATACCTGAAGTTCGTGTGGAGGGGGAGTATACGAATGATGCAATCAGTGTTCAAGATGGGTATACTTTCGAGGGGGGAGGAAAATCATGAAGATCAACATGTTGAGGGGGAGTATCAAAATAATGATCAAGTTGAGGGGGAACTTGAAGTTTCGATTGAAGGGGAGCATGAATTTGATGACAATATTTCAGTTGCTAGAACTGAAAACGAAGAGGTGTATGAGGATGCACCATTAGACTTCGATCCGACATATCCACCATTGGAAAAATGGACAAAAATCCATCGTAAAGAACAGGTCATAGGGAATCTTCAAGAAGGTGTGTTGACAAGAGCTCAGATTCGTGCCAAAAATGAGGTACTTAATGCGAATCAAGAATTGTGTATGTTTAATGTTTTTATTTCGAAAATAGAGCCAAAGACAGTAAAGAATGCCATGGAACACTCAGATTGGGTTGTTGCCATGCAATCAGAACTGGATGAATTTGAACGAAATAAGGTTTGGAGACTTATTCCTAAACCTTCTGATGTTTCGATTGTCGGGTTAAAATGGATTTTCAAAAATAAAACCGACAAAGAGGGCAATATTGTTCGAAATAAGGCTAGGCTTGTAGTAAAAGGCTACTTGCAACAAGAAGGAATTGACTATGAAGAAACCTTCGCTCCTGTTGCAAGACTCGAGGCTGTTCGAATATTTTTAGCCCATGCTACTCACAAAGATTTCGACGTTTATTAAATGGATGTTAAGTGTGCATTCTTGAATGGAGAGCTGGAAGAAACAGTCTATGTCGAACAACCACCGGGCTTTGTGAATATGGAACATCCAGATCATGTCTACATTTTAAACAAAGCAGTTTATGGGTTAAAAAAAGCACCAAGAGCATGGTATGCAACTCTTACCAATTTCTTGAAACAATCAAAATTTAAACAAGGATCAGTTGATCCCACACTATTTTCGAAATTAAGTGGGGAATCACCTAATGCTTGTTCAAATTTATGTTGATGGTATTATTTTTGGCTCAACTGACCCTGAATTGTCTACTGAATTTGAAAATCTTATGAAAAGTCAATTTGAAATGAGCATGATGGGAAAAATAAATAATTTTCTTGGATTGAATATAAGACAGAATAGGGATGGAATTTTTATCAATCCAGAAAAATACACGAAGAATCTGCTCGAGAAGTTTGGAATGACGAACAGTACAAAGCTTAAAGTGCCAATGGCAATGGCAACAAGACTAACTCCTTCGTTAGATGCTCCTTCTGTTGATTTAACACTTTATCGTAGCATGATAGGGTCTTTATTGTACTTAACTGCAAGCAGGCCTGATGTTATGTTTTCAATTTCTAATTGTGCTAGATATCAAGCAAATCCCAGAGAACCTCACTTAACTTCAGTGAAAAACATTTTTCGTTACCTTAAGGGGATAATTTCGTTAGGACTCTGGTATCCTGCGAAGTCGGGATTATTTATTCAAGCTTTTTTCCGATGCTGATTTAGGGGGATGTACTTTGGATTGAAAAAGTACAAGTGGTGGATGTCAACTTTTGGATGGGAAGCTGGTGAGTTGGCAATCGAAGAAGCAAACTTGTGTTGCTATATCCACTGCTGAAGCTGAATATATTCCGGCTGTTGCGTATACGTCTCAAATCATTTGGATACAAAGTCAACTTCGTGATTATGCTATAAATATGAAAAAGATTCCTTCGTAATGTGATTCTTAAAGTGCTATTCGCATTTGTCACAATCCGGTACAACACTCAAAAACAAAACACATTCCTCTTCAATATCATTTTATCAAAGATCATGTAGAGGAAGGGAATATCGAAGTACATTTTGTTAAGACCACTGAACAACTTGCAAATATTTTTACTAAAGCCCTTGATGAAAAATCATTTGTGCGAATATTAGCAGGTTTAGGAATGCTCGATGCGAATTCACTCAAGGAAGAAAGAAGTTTGTAAAGTAACGAAACGATCATTCAGTAGATCTGAGTCAGAATCATTCAGAGGTTACTGTGCGTTAAGAGGCTTCGCTATGCTTCGTATTCGCATATTAGCTAATGTTAGTTTATCTTACTTATTTTCTTTGAAGTATTGCGAAAACACGAAAAACCAAAAATATTTTCATTTGTTTGTAATTTTTAGAAAAATTCAAAAACAACAATAAGATTTTCTTTTGTTTTGTCTTTTATTTTCCAAAAATATAAAAACTCAAACATATTTTTGTTCTTTTAAATTTTGTTTTGAAAAATATAAAAACTCAAAAAGATTTTTGTTTTTTTAATTTTGTTCTTTTAGATTTGAGTTTTTAAGTACTAGTACGAGCAAAATTCGACGAGAACATTCTTCAGTTTCTATGGGAATGTATCATTTCTTTGAACTATATACTAGTTAGAGTGTCCCTAGAAGCATGCTGCTGCATGTCGACCCAAGCCTCATATGACTCTATGTGTGTCAAACAAAAGCCTTAATGAAACTTTCTTACGAAATTTTCTTCCAAATTAGGCTTACATTCGCATAAGTCCAACGAGCTACCTTACTCTTCTCACATGAGTTAAGAGTATTCTTTTTGGTCCAACAATAACAGAGGTACATTTGATCTTACAACCAATCTTTTTCATCCCAAAATTTCTTAACACCATGCACACATGAAGACACATGTCCAAGAGATCACTTGATCAAAACAATCGTGATTTAGACATGTTATCAATCTATGTTAATGATCTTATTTCATGAGTTCGTGAAGTAAGTAAAACCCAAAGCCTTCGCCAATTAAGGAATTGACGGGGAACCATGTTCCAGAATTATACGAAACATTTGTTTCTGTACCTGATATTTCATATACTCCAAATCATATTCATTTGTATGAGTGGTCTTGATCAACTGATCGAAGCCCATGATGTTTGTTTCCCAACAGGATCCAGCACTTAATTTTTTTTATGAATATGATTTCCGTGTGAGTATATATATATGAATCCAGTGCTACTTTTCCAAATAATCCAAAGCAATCTTGTTCCTGGTCAAAACGATCAAACAAGTAATTTCGGTTACAATTATTAACCTTATGTTAAGGATGAAATGTAACGAAATTCGCATAGCCAACAAATTAAGCCTATAAAATAAACCCTTCGATACTTCTCTACAAGTAGTCGATTGTATATCATGGGAACACACGAAAGCAGTTGATTACCTCTCTTGGTAATTAACGAAGTAACCTTTGCCCGAGGTTTCACTGCTCCATGTCAATAAAATTTGACATTACAGAATTCCAATTTTTTTTTAAATTGCTTCTTATCTCATTCGTTTGAATCACATGCACTCACGAAATCCTTGAGGTTCTAAGTTTTACCAACTTAGGCTAACGATTTCACAAGTCTGGCATATGACTTCGTTTAACATCCCATAAACGAAAGAGCCTTACCTCGGAACCGAAGGGTTTAAAATTACCAGTTGTAATCAAAAAGTGTTTAAAGTAACCGTTGTCCCTAGTTTCAAGGCATTTAATAGGGGATAATCATTACGACGGCTAGTGATTACGTATGTCCCGGAACACGTAACCTATTCTATTCTTCAACAACGGTTCAAATTATGGGCAATATATAACAAAGAAATTTTTCACAGATATCTTTACATGATTCATTACTCTCAGACGAACAAAAACCCTAGAATTTCTCTCTCATGTTCTTTCCAATTTTCAACAATGGCAACCAACCAATCCAATACAGAAGAAATGGTCTCACTACCTCTGATGAAAATCCAAAGTACAAATTATCAGGTTGTTGTTGATGTGTCGACGTATCCAGAGGAGTTGAAGATGTTAATTGTTGCATTGAAGCACTCACCTTTAGCCATGGTGATGTTTAACTCTTTTTCTATGCCGATGACCTGGTTATCAATGGCGGCTTCAACGGCATCTTTCAATAAAGCAACAGACATCATCTCTTTCAATCTGGTGAATGAAAAAAGGGTTCGATTGACAAAGTCGATGTTTATTCGATTCTTGGAGATTCCTAACTCAACACCTTTCTTTAAACCTAACAATGCACAGATTGTTCATATGTTTAATGAGATGGGACATCAACCACAACTGGAGAAAATCAGTGATTTCCGAAAGTCCGGTTTGCCTTGTATGTGGAATTTTCTCTTTGGAATTTTTCTCAGATGTTTAACAGGTCGAAGTGTTGGTCTCGATAGAGGTAGGATGGAAGTATATGCTATGGTCATGGGGTTATACTACGATCTAAGTGTTGATTATGGAACTCAATTATGGAAGGAATTTATTAAGAGTCTTGAAAATACGATTGTTGAAAAGGGGATCTCATGTGCTCGTTATTAGAGCATGATTCTTCAAAAAAGTTTATGAAAAGGAAAGCATACCAGTTCCTGAGGGTGTAGAAGTTGCAGAATTTACCAAGTATCAATGTCCTAAGGTTGTGGCAGATGATGAAAACATCTTTACGAAGATTGTGAGAATTCCTGATGCAATGCTTCGCAAAGTACATTCTACTCATAAAGTGCTCATCAGATATACTAAGTCTATCAATCCAGATGTTCCAACTGGAGTTTTGTTACATGTTGAAGGCGAGTCTTCCAAGAAAGCAAATAAGTTACAGAATGAAGAGAAAACCAAACCTGAGTTACCTACATCTTCAGTAGGGAAAGATCTTTCGACTGATGTTGGCGCAGACAAACATGCGAAGGAGCTTATACCTTTAAAATCAGGTGTTTTAAAGAAGCTTCGCAAATTGTCACACAAGCGACCTTTGTCTGACAATTCTCCAAATATTCGCAAAACACTAGTGAGTAGTAAGGGAGTTGTTATCAGAGAAATTCATGCACCTGTTTCTCCAAAGTCCAAGAAAAGGCGAGCTCATGATGTTGTGAAGCACATCACTGAGAAATTATACAAGAAAAGAAAGCTTGTTGTTCAAGATGTTTCTTCAGATGATGAAGTTATTCCTGAAACTCCGGTTGTTTCGACTTCACCAATGGTAACAAATTCCCTTTTCACTTCAACTATCACTTCATTTGTTTCTACCACACCTACACTTCCACTCGAAGTAGTCACTACTGAATCATTTCATTAGGAGGTACCTACTTCTGATATGATTGTCAACGTATCTGATACGGGGGCATCTGTCACGAGTGTCGAAACATCAATACCTATAATTTTGTCCACTTCGTTACCTATCTCATCTGAAAGCTTAACAACTTCGTTACCACCATTTCTCATACCAAACACATCTGTTACAACTTCGCCCATATTCGATCATGTTTTGAAACATCCTATCACGACTCTATTTCCATCTCAATCTCCTGAGACTCCTCAACCAATAACTTCTCAAGCTCATTTCGATGATGAAACAGAAGGAGGTGGTTTCGGAGGAACATTTGCAAAATTACACTTTGATTCCGAGGAAGAGGAGATACCTGATCACATGCTTATGTCGGGTAAACAATTCAAAATCTTGAATCGCAAATTAAATACCATTCTTTAATCACAAGCTGACTCAGGTGTGAAGCATTCGCTTTCTGGTATCGAGGTTGATGCCATGATCAAAGCAGCTGAAAGAAGACTACTTGAGAAGATAGATAACAATGATAAAAACAATGATCTTCGGCTTAAAGCTCAAGGAAAAACCTTGATGATGCCTTACAAGAATTGAAAAATGTTGCAAAAGAACGTCATGTTCTCTTTGTCCAAGATGTCAAGAAAGTAAGGGAGGATGTAAATTTGAAAATCGAAGAATTGAAGCAAGAACATGCCAAAGAGATTCAACAAATCACTTCATAAAACTTGATAGTGCAACAACGGGTTGATATTGTGGCAGATGCACTTACAAAGATTGCTAAAGATTTTCAATCAATTGCGACAACTATCGAAGCCAAGAGCAAAAATGACAAGGAGCAGTTCACTAAGCTTATTGAATTATTAGATACACTAAAAACCATTATATCCAAGCCTACTTCGCAAACAATATTAACTCCTGAATTTCTTTCGTTGAAAGTTACTTCGTTAGAGCACGCAATTCAAAAGGCTTTGGCTCCCATAGCAAATTTTACTTCGCTTTTGCCGAAAATGCCCCACCTATGGTCACAATAGTGCAAGGGGAGAAGTAAAAGGTAGTAAAGGGGAGGGTGCGAAAGTTGTTGAGAAAGTGTATTCAACTCAATTGAAAACAACATTACCTGTGAATACCAGTTCTATTTCTTCAACCTTTGTAACACCCAAACCAATTCTCAAGGGAATTAAAATTGGTTCAACAAATACAGGAAGTTCAAGTGCAAAGCCTGATACTTCAAACACTGGGAAAGGAAAAGGTATTGCATATGATAAGTCAAAGGAGGAGAGAAAAGCTGAAATTGAAGCAGAGATAGAAAAACAGAGACAGATTCAAAGTATTCTGAGGCTAAGAGCAAATGATCCTCCAACAATGAACAAAGGAGATCCTGCAAAGTTATACTCATTCGAAACAATTGAATCCTGAGTTTTGGGGAATCACATGTATGCTTTTGAGAAAAAGCCAAGGAAAAGCTATGCTACTTCAAACTCAGACATGTGCCAACTTGACTTCCCAATTAACGAAATGATGTTTATCACAGCACAGTACAAGGTCAGTGAAAGATTCAAAAATCCTGATGATTACACATACTTGAAAATTTGGTTTCATGTTGTGCTTGGGAAAGATCAAGATGATGTTTGGTCTTTGATAATGATAAAAAGAGTAACAACTATAAAGAAAGATGTCATGTTTGAGAATCTACTTCAGAACTTTCGATACTTTGTTGTTCGAGCTGACAACAAACCATTTGATTTCTCAATTGCCGATTTTCCATTGATGAATCTCAATGATATCATTCAAGTCGCCCTAATTTTGAAGGATATAGAAGTTACCCAACTGAAGGAAACAAATGTAGATGTTCTTTGACTTGGGTTAGGGCATCTCAAGATATTCATAGATAATTACTATGATTGTTTGGCCTTAACTGATGAAGATCTTGCCTCAGGTCTTGGAAGAAAGGTTGATGTTGCTATGGAACCTACGAAGTCTCAACCAAAGTTGATGAAATATGCTGATGGTGAAATTTGTCTCAAACCATTTGGCATGGTGTTCGTAGGGAAAGACACAAAAGGAAAGGCAAAGAGATTCTTGTTTCAAGTTGCTGATATCGAAAGATACACAACTTCGCAATATACGAACTTTATTGTTCGTATGAATAACTGCATCAAGAACAATGGAGACAGAAAGGAGCTGAAGAAGATAATTACTTGGTACTCAGAGATACGACGGACAATGCACTCTGTTGCTCAAGTTCTTACTAATTGAGTGACTTCGACTGTTTACAAAGGGGGAGAATGTTGAGTCATTTTGTTGTAAAATTCGAAGCATTGTTTGTTATATCTATTTACTAAGTCATTCTTATGTTGAAGCCTAATGTCTAGACTTAGTATTTTTTGTTCACTCATGTTTCCTATAAATAGGGGATGAGGATAGAAGTAGAGATATGAGTCATTCTGCTTATTTTGTAATCAGTATTGTATTAGAATTCTCTGTTCAATACAAACTTGCTGATTAATATTTACATTTGGTGTTCTTATCTGTCATTGATCATTCATCTAAATCATAATTGTTTTCTAAATCTCGATTACAATTCACATCACACCTCAAGAAAGCTTCTTTTCTCTCTACTTTCAGCCACTTTTTGGAAGTGTTCTTGAGTTATTACTTCACTTTTTGGATCATCCAAACTTTCATGTGTTCATCAAGTGTTCTGGGCTTGATACTCCTCGTCTTCAACCTTCCAATCTTCAAAGAATCACTCAAGGTGAGTTCATACCCCAAAATTTTCTAGTTTTCTTTAGTTTTCAGGTTGGGGGAATACAAGTTAAAACACCAAAACATATTCGAAACTTAACTTGACAGCTTACAACAGAAAAGTTGTGACCTGTTCACGAACTATTTTACCAACTTAAACTTAATATTTTTCAAAACTGTTCAATATCAAAATATTTCAGGATTATGCCTTTAAAATGACTACTTGCACATCTCCATACGATTTTTCTACAATTTATAGTTCTTTTTACAAAACTGCCCATCACTACAGCAATGAAATCGGACCAGGTTGTGAAAATGAACATTTTCACACTGGTTTGAGACCACCAAAAATTATAGGAAAGTTTATGAACACAGCAGACGCTTTTTCCAAACTCTCCGAGTTTACGGATTCAGTTTTCGACTTACGATGATTTTTCTATAAATAATCTAAAACAGTGACAGTTAAGAGTTAAATTGTTAAAACAAGTCTAAGAGTTATTCACACCTTGTAACATGCTGAGCAAGGTGTGTAAGATTTTATACTTAGCATTTTCAATGTCATTTTATTGAAATATAAGGTCATACATAACAAAGTTTCATTTACAACATAAAATATTTTGATAAACTATAATAGGTATAGTTTGGACACCTCGTTTTACAAAGAAATGGTAATACAATCGATTTACAAAACGGGTATTTTATTACAAACTACGTGAACATGTTAATGAATAAATTTGTGAGACACTCACCTTCGGAGTACTCTTTAGTACAACAGAAAAGTCCTGTAGTTATAGCCAGAATCTCTTGTAGGGAGAGCATGATAGTTGTGTATAGAACTATATTGGGTTTGACAACCCGCACCTAAGTTGCTTGAAACAGCTAGACCGGCAAGTCTGGGGTGACAAGTTTCATAAAATTCAAACGCTTGAAGAACGTCGAGTACGAGGTCTTCGAGTCTTAGCATGGTTATAACAACTCACATGGGGAATTAACAAAACACACAGTTCACGGGAATTTAATGATTTCACAAAAAGGGGTTTTATTTAAATATAAAACCGCACATAAGTATGACAATTTACTTACATATACTAAGTCTTGGTTCGGTTAAGACTACGATAAACCTTTTAGAAAATATTAGATTTTCTGGTAACAAACTTGTAACAAACTTTAAGGATCAACATTCATTTTTCATTCATAAATTGCTTATGAACTCACCAGCTTTAATGCTGATACTCTTTCAAAAACAACTTGTATTCTCAGGTATTCAGTAATACAGGTAATCACAAGATTTTGAAGGCAAGACGCAAAGGCGCAAATTTCTTTTGAACTATTTTGACATCATATGTAATTTATTTGGAAACATGTATTTTTGCAACGATGTAACCCTTTTAAATTATATTTATGATGGTTGTGTTTACTTTCTTCACTATGGTTATGATACTGAGCATGACGTCCTCCGCCCGAAACGTTTCCGCCGTTCCGGTTTGGGGGTGTGACACATGGGCCTGCACACCTGGTTCATGAGATACATGAACGCTGCCGGTGCGTTGGTGAGTCCAAAAGGCATCACCACAAACTTGTAGTGCCCATAACGAGTCCTAAAGGCCGTATTCTGGATATCCTCCTCACAAAATCTCATCTGATGATACCTAGATCTCAAATCAATCATGGAAAACAGAGACGCCCCTGCAACTATTTGAACATATCGTCGATCCTCGGCAATTGATAACGGTTCTTGATCGTTAGCTTGTTCAACTCTCGGTAGTCGATACACATCCGGTGTGAACCATCCTTCTTCTTGACAAAAAGGATCAGCACTCCCCTCAGTGAGCTACTCGGTCTAATAAACCCCTTCCCCAACAACTCCTGGAATTTTGAGGATAACTCCTGCATCTCAGGCGGCGCAAGGTGATAAGGTGCCTTGGCAATAAGCATCGTAACTGAGATCAAATCGATCCAGAACTCCACCTCCCTCTCGGGAGGCACACCTGGTAACTCCTCGAGGAAAACATCCAGGAACTCACACACAATCAGAACATCAGAGATAGAAATCGGCCTCTCAGTGGCAACTCTCGTATCCATCACATATGCTAAATATCCCATACATCCCTGCTGGAAACTCTGCCTTGCCCTGGCGGCAGAATAGAAAGTTGATCCAGATCTGGTCCCCTCGCCATACACAGTAAGCACTCCCCCACTAGGGTCTCGTTTTGTCACCACGTGACGCTCACAGTCAATCACAGCTCCCAGCTGGCTCAACCAATCCATGTCCACTATAACACAAACATCACTGATCGCTATCGGCACCGGATCTATCGGGAAATCAACACCGAAAAGCTCTAATACACATCCCCGGAATACATCAGTGGCAAAACCGCATGTTCATCAGCTATAGAAACCCATAATGGTTGACTCAACGCCTCGCGTCTGACACTAATGTGACGACTAAAGGATAAGGACACAAAAGATCGACTCGCACCCGAGTTTATAACACCAAAGCAGGAACAGAACTCAGAAGAAAAGTACCTATACACAACACAATATAAGCATAGACAAATCTCAAAACAACATAAAATAAGGAGATACGTACCAGCAACAACATCAGGCGCGGCGCGTACCTCATTCGCGGTCAGCTGAAATGCTCTCCCATGAGCCCTCGGGAGCTCGGTATTCGCTATTTGGCCACCAGTAATACATAAAGTAGCAGGAGTAGTAGTCTGGGATGATCCTTGGGTGAGCTGGTGACACTCGACCTTCGAATGGTCCGTTTGGTTACAGTGAAAGCAAATAGAAAATCCCTTGGGGCAGTGCCTCACCATATGCCCCTCCTTGCCATATTTGTAGCAAATCCCTGCTCGGCAAGACCCCTCGTGGCTCTTTCTGCACTTGCTAAAAGTGTGACCCTTATGGCCTCTAGCTCTTGAATCAATGGGCTTAGCCCTCTTAGCCGCCGGTTGTGACTATGTCAGTGTCTTATCTCTCCCTAGCTGCTCTCCCTCCTCCATGGTCTGAATCTCCAGCTCAATCTCTCTCCTCCTGGCATTGGTCTGCAACTTATCCAATGTCCGATAAGACGAGTCCGTCATGAACTCATGAATGTCTCTCCTCAAGATGCTCAAATACTAACTTACATATTCCTGCTCAGTGGACACATGCTCATGGTAGAACAATGCCCTCTCATGGAACATCCTCGTAATCTCAGTCACTGACTCTGTCTTCTACTTGAAAGACAGAAACTCATGTGCCAAACTTTCCCTCTCCGCCTGGGGAACATACTCATCTCGAAACAACTTGGTGAACCTCTCGCTAGTCACTGCAACATGATCTGTAAGGGTAAAATCAGTCCTCACGAACTTCCACCAGTCCTTCGCTCCCAAGCGAAGCTGGTTCAGCGCGAACCGAACTCTCAGATGTTCTTTACATGAACATGCATAAAAACACCCCTCAATTTCGGAGATCCATCTCATGGAAGCGATTGGATGCTGCGTCCCATCAAACTCTATTGGCCTCGTGTTGCTGAACTCACAAAATAACAACGAGTCACCTCCTTGTGGCCTAGCTGCAGCTATGGCCGCGGAGGCTACAACAGCAGCAGTCTCCATAATAGCAGTGTATCGCTCATCGAATATCTCAATCAATGTGGTCTTGATAGACCCAAACATCTCCGGTATGGCCTCTTGGATAGTTGCGGCCACCTCTTCATGAATGATCCTACGGATCTCCTTGTCACTATACCATTGCCCCCGGGGTTGTTGCGAGTAATCACCATAGTGTCTCTGAAACACAAGCACAAAAACATCAGAGACTAGCTCAATACATGTACTCACTCGATTACCCACCCCTACACGGTCCTTAGCATCCTAAGATTCTTACTTGGGTCGCATACAGATCCAATGTTTTCAGTAGTATGGACCCAATACTACCTTCCACACCAACCTAAAGTCATCTCAAGTCTTCCTCCCAGGATCCTAATTCATAGTACTCTATCCCTCACGGATCTCAACTACTCTCTCGGTAGATTCCTCAATGCTCATTTAGGTATCTCTCCTAGATTACTCAAACTCTCTCTAAAGATTCCTTCTATGTTTCTCCCTACTCAGTACACATACAGAGCAAATAGCATATAAAAATCAATCAATAGCATACCCTTGGCTAAGGTCTCACGAATCAGGAAACTCTAGCCCTGATTTCTGAAATACCTAGCCTATTCTGTAGCATGTAGCTCTAATATCTCATAATATAAACAAATAATGGTATTTTGGGAAATCAACGTTTGGGCTCTGGCTGATTTTACACACTGCTCTGTCTCGTTTTCTCTTAAAAACTGTTACACATTTTAGAAAAATCATTTTCATTTATAAAATTTTCTCAATTCCTCGGTTTGGGTCTAGACATGCCCAAAGATACATCCGAATCCCTCAAACCAAGGCTCAGATACCCACTTGTAACCCCATACATTTTCAAACAATTTTTTCATTTTTAAAACTCATGTCATATTTCTCAAAAACCACAATTGTCTTCAATGTCAAACACAAAGCCACAAAAAAAAATAGTATCCAAGAATCCTCAAACATAGTCTCGAACAAATGTGTACACTCAAGCTGGCGCCTTCCGGCGATCTTGAGAAGTACCTAAAACACATAACACACAACGCCGTAAGAACGAAGCTTAGTGAGTTCCCCAAAATACCACATACACAAATAATAAGCCTCTTATGGCTATAACTCAGCATGGACCCCCCCCCCCCCGGTCTCATGGGTCTCCGTGAGGACCCTCCGGTCTCACGACTCAGTGTGGACCCTCCGGTCATGTGTCTTAGTGAGGACCCTCCGGTCTCACAACTCAGGTTGGACCCTCCAGTCTTATATCTCAGTGAAGACCCTCCATCCTCACAACTCGGTTTGGACCCTCCGGTCCTATCTCAGTAAAACACAGAATAATATTTGACTTATCACAAAGGCAAAATGCATAATATCATATAAATCAATATAAGCACATAGGACCCTCCGGTCGATAACTCAAATAAGACCCTCCGGTCACTCGGTATTACCACTCAGGTAAGTATAGTGAGAAGACTCACCTCGTAAGTAAAGCAAATATGTCTCATACTCGAATCACTGGTCTAGCCTCCGCCTAGCATATACCATAATTATCTCTAGTTAATAAACGACCCTCAAGGATGCTAGGATAAACTCACTACTAATTCTCAGAAGGATAAAAGACCATTTTTCCCTTTCATGGCCTCTATAGTCCATAGTTTAACCAAACCCTAAAAGTCAACAGTAACGCCTACGCTGGGCATACAGCCCCTTTATGTGGGGCATACTACTTTACCATGCATGCATCGGGGATCTTCGACGCTACGCCGAGTGTACCTGGGAGTATGCTCGACGTACGTCCCAAACATGTTTTTCCGACTCTCTTGGTCTTAATCCATTAAGACCATAACTATACTCTTAGATCTGGACTCACTAAAGGCTCATACTCCATAAAGTTCATGATTTTAAACCTTTGCATGGCTAAGAAAAGTCTAAAACCCAAAAACTCTCACTCTTTACTCACAAAAGTGCTCATATCTCAGGCATGGGCTGATTTTGACGTCCAAGATCCCATTTTTATGAGTCCACTCCATTAGAGACACTTAAAGGAATAGGTATTAGGCTCTAGAGTTCAATAAACTCATAAAGCTTCAAGCCTTGGGACAAAAACCCTAAAATCAACCATAATATGCACAAATCAAAAGAATGAGAAAGCTTTGAGCTTGATACCTTTAATTGATGCACCAACCACATAGACACTCAAATACAAAGCCTGGACTCCAACTCTATTCTCTTTGAAGCTCCTTCTTCACTCAAAGAATCCCACAAGAACACTTAGAAGCTTACAAATGGCCACTCAAGCTAAGAGAACGAAAATTAGGGTTTTAAGGGGTTGAAGACTGGATATGGTGGCCAGAAATGAGGCCATCATGTTCCTTAAATAGGAGCACACCCCACAATTAGGGTTTTCATTCTGAGCCTAGTACGCCAAGTGTACCTTCTGGTATGTCCAGCGTACTAGGTGTCTTCTACGTCCAAATCATGCACATGAGTATGATGAGCGTACACATGCGTACGCCATGCGTACTCGGCTACCACCTTTTTCTCAAATAAAGGGCCAAACATGACAACTACAATAATACAAGGGTTAATGAGATATACATAGTCTTGGGATGTTGCATCTTGAGCATACTAGGCCTTTCAAGAATGAGATTATCGCCGTGAGATTTCTCTTAAAATTATGTTTTATCTATAAAAACTCCAGATCATGAATTGGTTCTCCGCCATCAGAGTTCCAACTATCCTCATGTCACAACTTGACTATACATCCATTGTTTTCCTTCAATATTTACCATTTTCACTTTAATCTACACCAACTCTTGAATGTGTGCTTACCTTCAACCTAACCAACAACTTTCCAATTATTCCCCTACCTTTCAAACTCTTTAACCATCCGCCGACCGTCAACATTCCAATTATACCCTTACAGTTGAAACATGTTTAAACTTTTGTCAATCCATTTTGACTATTCTCTTTTCCTAGTCTAAAGATTGAGCTTAACCTTCAACTTTTAAATTATATACCCCTTCCCTGTCAAATTATAAGTTACACATGTATATAAGTTAATATGGTTAGTAAACAAAGTTAATACCAATAATAGGAGTCTACTTACATTTATTTACACATAGAAGCAAATACTTACTAATACAAATTTTTTGTTGTAAAGTACATTGCTAATACGGTTAAAAGCATGCATAAAAATTATTCTCCACTTTTTTCCTTATTTAATCTTATTAACTACGCTAATCACCAATAATGATAAAGAAAACATTTTTGTTATTTGGTCTCTTCTCAAACGAAATGAAATTTAGGGAACCAAAACCCCAAATAAATCCTAGGTAACAAATAACACTCAATCATAACATTATAATGTTATTAAATAAGAAATAAAAATAAAGATACTTTTGTAGTGATCAATAATTCATAAACACTAATCATCCACTAATTATATATATATATATATATATATATATATATATATATATATATATATATATATATATATATATATATATATATGTTATTGGTCTCTAACTTATTTTTTAACTTGGTTCGTCCCTATATTTTTATTTTGTTACGCGTTTGGTCCTTAGCTGACCAAAAATGACAAATATAACCTTACCTATTATTTTATTTGTTTTATTTTTTAATAGCTTGTTAAATGAAATTATAAATAAATTGTTTTGGATGTGGACCCGTTACCCTCACTCGTACCCGACCTCCCTTAACACATTCATGTTTACCTGCAACCTATCAATCTTTATATTTTCATAGCAATTCACACTTTTTCAAGAACGATTCATCTTGCCTTGATTTTGGTTTTTTGTTTGTAGAACATTTACAATCCCCACCTTTCCCCTAAAGACCAGAACACAATGATTTCTGATGAAATTTCCATCTAGAAAAAAAAGTTGTAGGTGGGTGAAATGATAGTTGTTTCATTAATTTTTTTTATGTTTTTTCGGCAATCCGTGGCATTCTAAAGTCTTCTCGGATGATCTACACCATTTGTTGCAGTGACTTGCTTCATTTTTTATGGTGGACCTGAAAGCTTTGGTGGGGATTCGAAGAGGGATATGAAGAGATCTAATAGTTTCTTTTACCGATGGCGAACAAAAAAGGAGACATGGAGGTTGGCAACGGGGTCCTGTCTCACCCTGATTGAGGCAGTGGAACATGTCGGGCTATGTGACTTAGTTTATAGATCACATGCAATTGGATATATAGCACAAGTACAACGATAAACAAATGGTAGTTGTATTCCATCTTGAAGTTTGAATACAAGGTTTTTATAGATAATAATAGAGTACAAGAATTGGCTTATATAGGTAGGCAGATATAAGAAAAAATAGATTGCCGGAAATACATGACCATTCCGTCGTCTGAAATGCTTGATTAGTGATTTCCTGAGAACGCATGTAGTTTTGAGGTTCAACATAAGGTTCGTGAGAGTTACAAGTTTTTTGATAATGTAGTAATTATTCTTTTAAAATAACCAAAAAGTATCGTCTTTATGAGTAAAACCATATCTATTAAATGTTTTGTAGAGAACCTTTTATAGATACCTTTAAATCCAAAAAGTTTATTATTTGTAACTAATTCCATATTAAAAAGATTTTT
The DNA here is from genome assembly GCF_051521515.1 of Lactuca serriola. Classification (NCBI taxonomy): domain Eukaryota; kingdom Viridiplantae; phylum Streptophyta; class Magnoliopsida; order Asterales; family Asteraceae; genus Lactuca; species Lactuca serriola. The sequence goes on along the minus strand of NC_136408.1, from coordinate 142,218,346 downwards.
TAGAGAGAGAGAAACCATAAGTAAATCCATACATAAAACGTTTTGTAGAGAGAGAAACTAAATCCATGGTTTGTAGAAAGTGTGAGATCCAGATAATGTTTATAGTGAGTCCTATAACCGAGCTATGTGACTATACCCCCTACAACACTTCATTGGAAGTCATAGAATGACTATAGATAGTAATCACCTGCTTCGACTTGACCATCGTGGTTGTAGCTAGCAACTACAGGTGGAGGTGTAAAACCGTATAGGTCTATACATACGTATCTCGCTTGAAAGATTACGGTTACAGAAGTGTGGTTAAGATAAGTGTTCGTACTTAGGTAATGAATAGTGTCCCATTAAAAAAGCCACTAACTAATGTACACGGATAACACGCTTGATCTTATACATGGATAATCCTAACTTATATGTGGATAAGTCACTAGGCAAAATGATTTATTTTGAACAAAGTATACTCCGAGTATGTTTGATAAGTATATACATGAAAGTGTACGACACTCACTTAAAATGTATAGTAAATCTCGTAAATGCATGTATATGTTTCAAAGTTATAATATTTACAACTTATATATATATATATATATATATATATATATATATATATATATATATATATAGAGAGAGAGAGAGAGAGAGAGAGAGGACATAAGTTTTTGATCTATGAAATACTACAAATGTGATAATCTTTTATAACATGCATTTATCACATAAAATCATACCATTTTTATAGTAAGTAGCATATCTTCTTCTTTTTTTCTTTTTTGCTATTTGTTTCATTTTATACAATATAACATCAACATTAATCAAGTTTAAAAGTAATTTATGTTTAAATATTATGTTACTTGAAAAAATAACGTTTCAAACTAGTTTGAGTTTTTCACATAAAATGATAACTTTTTTTGGTATGTTTTGCATAAAAAAAGTATGTGAGCACATGTATCCCCCCCCCCCACCCCACCCCAAAATGTAATAAAGCTTTAAAATAGTGTCGTAAGCACTCACTCTCGAAGGGTGATTTTGTTTTTGGTTCGTTTTAGGTATCTTGTCATGAGATATCGTATTTTACACCTTGAATTTGAAATAAAGCATCGGGGCCATTTTGATTCAAATAAAAAGGAGTTGGGGTTGATTTTTAATTCAAATAACCAAAATGAACTACTTTTGATAAATCTATACAAATAGGGGCTGTCTTGCTAATGATTTATATAAAAAAAACGGATTTTTAATCAGTAACAAAATGTGAGGGACTATTTTTGTATAACTTTCAAAACATTGGTGTTGATTTGGGTCATTTATGGGGTGTTTGGATAGGAAAAAAATATGGTGTTTATTGCTTATTGCTTATTCCCACAACAATAAGCTAAGTTTAAGTGTTTGGATAAAATCCTTAAAAATTAGCTTATTATGTTAGGAATAAGCTAGATAAGCTAATTTTAATAAGCATCCCCTTGCTTATTGTTTATTGCTTATTCCCACCACAAATAAGCAAATAAGCAATGAGCTAATAAAACAATCCAAACACCCCTTTAATACAAACAATTGCATTTGGGGCTTTTCAGTCATGTGATCGAGAAATAGAAGGAACGAATCAAAGCAACAAAACAAAAATAGGTTTAAGCAGTATCCATTGGTTTTTGACCGATCATTGGGTTAAAAGAAAGAAATCACCATCTGTGCTCTTGTTTTTGAAGAATGAAGATAAAAACAAAAGCAGAAGAGGTAGTTTTGATTGTGGCAATCAATCGTAAAGAGGAGAAAAACATAGGCAAATATGTTTTCATCGACAATTTCAGCTTAGGGGGTTGCTCCGGTGGCCTCGAGGCAGCTCTTTTTCTCGCTCGATCGACAGAAAGCATAAAAGGAAGGGAGAAGGAAGATCGGTAACAGAACATAGCAGGTGGGTGCTTTATGTGTTGTTGTGAAGTCGATGAGAATGAAGGGAAATTGAAAGAGGGTTAATGCCCTATTCACTGCCAGAAATCTCCACCTATGGTGGAGGTTTTCTTGATCAAGTACGAAGAAAAATGAGAAGAACGTAATCAGAAAAGAAAGAAACATGATAGCACTGGATTCGAGGAAGGCAATGCAAACATCTACAGCAGGTGGGGTGTTTGACTATTTTATTTGACAGAAAAGAAGAAAAGGAAGAGTCCACCTCTACTCCGCATCTACTTCACCATCAACCCAGTAGACAATGGAAATGGTTACCACTCCACATCATTATATTTTTTATTTTTTTTTATTTTAAAAAATTAGATTAAATAAAAAAACATTATTATAAACTTAAGTAATCATTTTGCTAATTATAAAATCTAATAAACATATTATTAATTTTTAAAATTACATAAACATAATTATATATAGTTAAGAGTTTAACTTAATTCAAATAAAAATGAAAGCGTATAACTGAATTAAATGATAGAATCTCAGGGATCAAATTTGTAACTTCAATTAAAACATATATAATGTCCATCCGGTTGTCTTCTTCACCCGATTTCTATAAAACTGTAAACAGGTACATCCCTTTCTTTTTTTTTCTACTTCGATGGATTAAAAGGAAAAACCAACAAAATTAAGGGGAAAAAAGAAGAAACCAATATGAAGCTCCATCTTCTGATTCACGTCACACGCAGAACACCAACCCTTAGGGCAGTGTTCACACGTCTTATTTCACGCCACATCAGCATCAAGCATCTTCAACGACGCCCACTCCGGGTAGCCTAAAAATTGCTCCCTCCGATTGTTCTTGGTAGCCAATCTGAGAAAAAAGAAACGGATATGAGGCTCCTGGCCTCTTGATATTCTTGGAAGCAACGAAGGAGGAAAGAAAAGAAATAGGAAGTTTTTTTCTTTTGTGATACAAGTGATTGAAATCAATTTCTTGATTTTAGTAGAGTTAGTACATGAATGATTGGGAGATGAATGACGAATGCTTGTAATATTATCATAAGTTAGTTGTACCTTATTTGAAGTGTACTAGAATTTGATTGAAAAGTAGGAGATTAATGTGCAAAAAATGAAAGAGAAAATTGCAAATTTAGCCAAATATACGAATTACTTTATGGAAAATAGCCAAAAAAAACCAAAAATGAAAATTTAACCACTAAAATCGCAGATGGAAAAGTCTATCTGCGATTTTGCCCTTCCCATCTGCGAACGTACAAGTGCCTAAAACACAGCTATGCTTTAGGCACTTGTACATTCATAGATGGAAAAGTCCATCTGTGATTTTGTGATATTCATCTGCGATTTCATGGCAATCACTATAAAAACATTTTTTTTCTTCATTTTTCACTCTCTTTCTAGGAGAAACTCACTCTCTCTCGCTCTCTCTCTCTCTCTCCCTCTCTCTCTCTCTGTGTGTGTATGTGTGATTTCCTTAGAGCTATCATGGACGGTTTCTTCAACAATCCCGAAAATATGGTAAGATCTTAACTCATTTTGTATTTTAATCAACATTTATCAAGTGTATTTTTTGTTTATTCTATTAGTTTTTGAAAAAAAACCAAACTATATTGTGTGTTATCGGGTAATTGTATTGTATTTGATAGATAGAGTAGTATTTATTTGTAGCCTTGATGTTTTAATGCTATTTGGTTAGTGGTAGTATGAATGTACACGTATACAATGCGTAAAATTTGCATTGAGTTGTTGTACATATGGTAATTTTTGTTAATAAGTTTAGTGAAATGAGTTTTTTAGTAAGATAATGCTTATTATTGATTGATGTGGTATCACATTTGCATATTTTTAGTCTATATGCAGTGTAGTTTTTAAAATTAGTGTTTATTTACTTCTCGTTACAATGAAAAAATGGTTACAATATGGTTACATATTTTTAGTCTACATGTTGGTTTATGCATTGTTCTGGTTGTAATTTTAATGTTGGTTTATTTATTCCATTTATTATCCAAATATTATTAAAGAGTTGTAATTTGAATGTTGGTTTATTTATTCCATTTAATATATGAGATCTTGTTTTGACTAATCGTGAAGATGTTTTATGTTATATATTGAGGTGTTATTTCAATTATTTCTAGTAATTATGCTCTTTTTGGATAATTTTATGTGTTCCCTAAGGATGTGCATGGTGGTTTTTCATGTGATTTGGGCAAGATAGCATTAGAGCCTTAGTTCGAATTATTGTGCATGGTTCTTTTTGGTTATAGCCTTCGAACTGGACCAAGAGTGCAACCGTTATCCTATTCTTGAGTCGTATGCAACCATGTTTTCATAAGGTTTTGCTCCGGTAGTAGCATGGTTGTGCTCAGCTAGCATTGTGAGGGAGTTGATTAGGTCCCTTATAGGCAATGGAATGTGGAAAGTATCTTTAGGCCTGGAGCGCGGGGCGAATGATGTGATGACAACAAGGTCGGTGCAATATCAGGAGCATTCTAGACATGAGCTGAGGGTCAGGGAGGGCATTCTAGACTCATAATATGGGATCGGAGGCAATCTAGACCTATGTTCAGGACCTAGAAGAGGTATTCTAGTCCTAGGTTGTGGGCCAGGGAGGGCATTCTAGACTCATAATATAGGCTCGGAGGCAATCGACTCCTATGAGCGTCACTCATGACAACGTCTCTGTAACCGCTGAACCTTGGGGTTCAGATCTGGTTCATGAAAGAATAGGCTCTGTCTCCCTTGATCTCTAAATTCTTTTCCATCCCCATCAAAGCTTCATCCGGCATGTTCTCCGGTTTCAAGTCTTCCAGCTGAGCCTCTTTGATCTGAGCGGATAAATAGGAATGGATGGTCATTGTCAGTGCCTTCACTCTGCAACCTGAGTACTCCTTCCGGATGAGGGCGTCTAACGCCACATTGGCCTTGCCTGGATGATAGCATATTTCACACTCATAATCATTGAGCACCTCCACCCATCTTCGTTGCCTCATGTTCAATTCCTTCTTGTTGAAAATGTGTTGTAGGCTTTTATCGCCGGTGAAGACAGTGCACTTGGTTCCGTAGAGATAATGTCTCCATATCTTTAATGTAAAGACCACTGCTCCCAACCCCAGATCATGAGTTGCGTAATTGACTTCATGTGCTTTCAGATGTCTCGAGGCATAAGCAATGAATTTTCCTCACTACATGAGCATACAGCCTAGGCCCTGACTGGATGCATCGCAGTAGAAAACAAAATCCTCCGTCCCTTCTGGCAGAGACAGGATAGGCGTGCTGCATAAGGCCCGCTTCAATGTTTGACATGCGGTGTCTTGCTTTTCTCGCCAAGTAATGGGTACACCTTTCTAAGTTAGGGTGGTCAAAGGCTTAGCAATCCTGGAGAAATTCTGGATAAAACTGCGATAGTAGCCAGCGAGACCCAAGAATTGACGGATTTCCATGGGCGTCTTTGGTGCTGACCAATTCTCAATCGCTTTGATTTTCGAAGGGTCCACATGTATGCCTTCCTCGCTAACCACGTGACCAAGGAAAGTTACCTTTCTGATCTAGAATTCACATTTAGAGAATTTCGCATACAGCTTCTCTGCCCATAAAGTTTCTAGCACTAGCTTCAAGTTCTATCTATGATCTTCCTCACTTTGTGAATAGACAAGTATATCATGAATGAATACTATCATGAACATGTATAGGAAGGAGCGGCACACCCGATTCATCAAATCCATGAATATCGCCGGTGCATTGGTCAGACCAAAGGGCATCATTACAAACTCATAATGACCATATCGAGTCTGAAATGCTATCTTGGGAATATCACCCTCATGAACTCGCAATTGATGGTACCCTGATCTCAGGTCTATCATTGAGAAGTAACTGGCTCATTGCAGTTGATCGAAGAGGTCGTCGATTTGGGGAAGAGGATAGCGATTCTTGATGGTTAACTTGTTGAGTTCGTGATAATCTATTCACATCTGAAAGTATCCATCCATCTTTTTCACAAACAAGACCGGGGCTTCCCACGGTGATAATCTAGGTCTAATGAATCATTTGTTGAGCAGTTCATTGAGCTGGCTAGATAACTCTTGCATTTCTGTCGGCACTAGACGGTAAGGGGATTTGGCTATAGGACTGGCTCGGGGAATTAAATCGATTCTGAACTCGACTTGGCGTTCAGGAGGGATTCCGTGGAGATATTCGGGGAAAATATCAGGAAATTTGAAGACCTCAAGGATGCTCCCGAGATCCTTGACTTCCTACTTTTCATTAACGACATGGGTTAGGAACGCTTGGCATTCTTTTCGAAGATATTTTTGGGCCTTAATGCATGATATGATACAGAGGTTTTTGTTGAGCTTATCACCATAAATGATGAAGGCTTTGCCATTAGGAAGATTTAGGTGAATGGATTTCTTGAAACAAAGGATATCGGCACGATAAAGACTTAGCCAGTCCATGCCGATAATGACATCGAAGCTTTTAATGGAGACTGGCATAAGATCGACGGGAAATTAATAATCATTTAGGGTAAGGGTATAGCCTATGAATATGTGGTCAGTGCTCTCTTTCTTACCGTTAGCCATCTTTATAGTAAATGTTTCGGCTAAAGGTTTGGATTTATGCTTGAGTAGGTGTTTAATGTCATGGCTAACAAAACTCCTCTACGCACCACTATCAAAAAGGATGCAGGGATAAGAGTTATCGAGGAGGAACGTACCCATTACTATGGTGGGATCTAAGACAGCCTCCTCCTGGCCCATAGCTAGCACTTTCCCCGTGTTGATAATGGTTGCCTGTGGGCAATTTCTCTTGAAGTGTCCGGTCTTACCACAATCATAGCAGGCTTGACCAACTCCCGTCCTAGGAGCCTGTTTGGTTCGTTGGACTTGTGTTTTCCAAAAACGAGTTGTATGCCCCTTTTTGCCATAGTTGTTGCATAACATTTCACGACACGGTCCGTGATAGTGGAAGTTACACTTGTCACACCTTGGGAGGGTTCCAGCATATCTACTTCCAGGTGCTTGAGGTGTAGGGGCAGTGGCAGGAGTAGTAGCGGCATGAATTGCCACTATTTGTTGCTTCTTGGAGGGCTCCTGCGAAGAATTGCCCTTGCGCTTGTTCCAGAACTTTTTCTTCACACCGCCCTCCTTGGGTGGTTCGTGGGCAGCTGGCTCAGGATCCTAGCGAACTCCATGAACAATCAATATCTACGCTAACTGTTTGGAACTTTCAAACGTCAGTGGATTTGCAGCTAGGACATTCCCCTGCTTTGGGGGTGTCAATCCCCATATGAATCTTTCTACTTTCTTACTCTCCGGGTTGACCATTCCCAGGCAGATAAGAGAATATCATTGAATCTCTCAATGTAAGCAGCAACGTCAGAGCCTTTCATCTTAAAATTCCAAAGCTTTGGCTCAAGTTTCTGCATCTCGCCTCATGGGCAGTACTCAGTGAGTATCAGTTCTTTTAGATCCTCCCAACTCATGGCATTAGCCACCGGAAGAGTTAGAGATTTGACTTGGCCATTCCACCAAGTTAGTGCTCTGTCAGTGGAGGTGCACGCTACAAACTTCACCTTGCTGGATTCGGAACAAACACATATCTCAAAGACTGAATCGGTCTTCTCGAGCCATCGAGTCAAGGCAATGACACCTCTAGTGTCATTGAAGGATCGCGGCTTAGCATTCGAAAAGTCCTTGTATGTACATTCTCTGGTGTGACCATGGCTGTCACCAAGATTGGACGTTGGGGCACCACTACCCGCCCCACTTGTACCACTGGAGTTGATCTGGGACATTGCAGCAGCCACAACAGTTGTCACAGCTGCTTGGAACACAGTTGGGTCGTACTGAGGAGATGGCAGCATCAGATCTGTCGGGGTATTGTTGTTCTTTATGATGGGTGTCTTCCTCGGAGGCATCTTACTATAAAATAATCAATAAGAAGAGGATGGTAAGTCCCCTAGAATTTAAAATCAAGTGATATGGAACAAGGCATATCTCAACCCGATAGACAAAGTGTTCTACTAAGTGATATACAAAGAAAAGCTACCAATTTAAGTAAACTATCGCTAGAGAAGAAATAAGTAGCAACACTTGGAATGAATCTCTATACAGAATTCGGCTCTAGATAAAATACTCCTATAGTATATTAGGTTGTATGTTCTATTCTATCGGTTCTTTGTTGGATATAGCTTGGTAAGTTTTAGACCCGTTACAACTCTACAGTCACTCCCAAACACATGTTGGTCGTGTCTCAAATAAATATAGTTGATCAGGCAATATTTATTCCAGACATGATTACATAACTATCCTGGTTGAACTGTGGTGTTCAACATCCAAATACTTTTGTTTTGTTCTACTTGCGATACTGTTTCTGATATGTATATATACTTGTATACTTCTTATAAAATACTTATATTTTTAAAAGTATACTTTTAGTTCAGAGCACTTCGACCCCTTAGTGTTTATAATTGTATACCATGTAAGGCTCGGTATACTTATTTCACTATAAACAACTCTAATACCAATCTATCACACCCCCAAACCGAAACAGCGGAAACATTCGGCGGTGGAGAACATCACGTACAATATCACAAAAATTACATCATAGTAATCAAGGTAAACACAACAGTTACATTGAAATATAGGTATTTACATTTGTTTGTTACATAGTTTGTATACATCAAAAGTATAACAAAATATAAAAGACATGACTTTATACGCTCCGTCTTCTCGAAAGCTTGCTGGAGTACCTGCCTACTAATTTCCTGAGAATACAAGCGATTTTGAAAGAGAATCGGCATTAAGCTGGTGAGTTTATAAGAATGTTTTTGTATTGAAAACCTGTCATTGAAATCTGTATAAAAATGTTTGTATTCTTCTCAAGAAAATCCAATATTTTCTAACATATAAGTTTGTTACTGTGTTCCATAAAATATAAGATTGCATGCCTAGTTACTACCAGCTGTATTGTATGTCATTGCTTTGAATGAAAACCCTTTGTATGAAAACCCTGGCTACCACCAGTAATGTATAGAATGTTCTGTTTGAAAACCCTGGTTACCACCAGTATGATTAGTAGTTTCATTATTTAAAATAAAATCATGAATTGTATCACTAGAATCCTCCTGTGTAATGTATAGTAGTTCTATTAATTAAAATAAAACTAGTGAAGAATGAAATCATGTAAACAAAGGTTAGTTTATACTTATTGTGAGTTCTATAACCATGCTTTATATGACTAGTGACCTCTGCGACGTTCTTCAGGCATCGGACGGTATGATATTTGTCACCCCAGGCATGCCTGCCTAACTGTAGCTAGCAGTTCAGGTGTCGGATTGTAAGTCCCGAATGGATTTATTCACAAATCTCACGCTCTCCCTCTAGGAGACTCTGGTTACAATAAATGATAGGATTTAACCTTTACCCCGAAAGGTACAATTGAAGAGTTGTCTCACAATCCTGCATTAACTAGTTTATGTGTGGTTCTGTATCGTTCTCTTGTATTTGAATTCATTTGTGTATTTTGTAGAGAAATAATTATACTTAAAATAATTATTTAGTAATGAATTCTTGTTATCCGAAGAATAGTATTGTATATCATAAACTAAGTCTGTCATAGTTTGTATGCTTGTTAATGTAAATCTATGTATTGAAATCCCAAACTATACCTATTATAGTTTGCATGAATGTTTTGTACTTGGTTCTTGTATTGATCTGAAAACTCTGCAATTATGATTGTAAATTCAAAACATCCCTTATGCTTAGCATGTTACAAAAGGGATAAAATATCTAAATATCTTACCAAAATGTGGAAATCATTTGGTCGTCTTAATTGCATAAGTTTTAAAGCAGGTTGAAATTCTTTTGTATAAGTTCACAAAATCATTTGTGTTTGGCTTGTATTCCCCCTGAAAATGTTAAAATAGTAAAAGCATAGGGGTATGAAATCACTGTTAGTTGCGTGAAAGTGTCGGACAACGAAACTGGGAATGAAGACCCTCGGGTTGATCTACGCAGCACGTAATGAGATCGTAATAACAATTAAATACATATATGCATTTTATTAGTGAAACCATTAATTATAGTGTTGGAAAAAGACTTGTTTTTGGTTAAGGGATGTTACTGAGACTCGATTGAAGTGGAAAAGTAGGTTTGCAGCCATGATTCATGACTTGGGAAGGTTTGCGGCTGTGAACTGTTCTCGACCGTTAATAGTTTACTGCCTTTGAAGGGTTTACGGCCTTTGAAGGTTTGAAGAGTTCACGACCTCTTCTTGGTGAATATGAAGATTTGAAGGGTTCACAGCCGTGAACTCAAGAATAGCAATGCTTTATTTGATGAAAAATGGATGTTTTGATGCTCCAAAACGAGTTCCAAGGGAGATAGAGTAATAGATGAAGAGAAGTCTCGTGTTTCCGGGTGATGATTTTTAGAGTGAGAGTGTGTGTTTGCGGTCAGAAAATTATAAATAAGGGTAGCAGACACACACACACACACACACACACACACATATATATATATATATATATATATATATATATATGAGGTTTTCATGGTCGGTGGTGGGGTCCACCAATCGTGAGCAGTTTACGGCCGTGATCGGGTTCACGGCCGTAAAGGCCACTTAGACTGGATTTCGCTGATTTTCGGAGTAACTCTGGTTTTTGTGTGATTTTGGTTCTGACTCTTATATAAAATTCAATTATATAACTTAAATGATTTTTCCAGACGATAAGAATTTGACGAAACTAAATAAAGATTCAAAATTTATTTAATAGGATCGGCTAACGTTAATGGAAAAAGGTTCGGGTTGTTACATTCTCCTCTCTTAATGTTTCCAAGACTTGTCGTAGGTGTTGACTATGTTCTTCCTTACTTCGTGAATAGACTATTATGCCATCGATGAATACTATCATGAAATTGTATAAGTATGGTCAGCATACATGGTTCATTAGGTCCATGAACATTGCGGGTTCATTTGTTAATCCGAAGGGAATTATTACGAATTTGTATTAACCGCATCGAGTTCTGAATACGGTCTTGGGAATACCCTCCTCTTGGACTCGCAGTTGATGGTACCCGGATCTTATAACTTGACGCTTGTAGTTGGTCGTAGAGGTCGTCGATTCGGGGTAAAGGATATCGGTTTTTGACGGTGAGTTTATTTAGTTCCCGGTAGTCAATGCATATGCGGAATGACCCATCCTACTTCTTTACGAACAGGACTGGTGCTCCCCAAGATGAGAAGCTTTGTCTGATGAATCCTTTGCTTAGCAGTTCGTTCAGTTCACTGGACAATTCATGCCTTTCTACCGGTGCTAAACGGTACAAGGATTTGGCTACGGGGATGGCTCTAGGAATCAAGTCAATTCTGAACTTGACTTGGCGTACGGGTGGTATTCCTAGAATTTCTTCTGGAAATACATCGGGAAAATTATAGACTTCGGGAATATCCTTGATGTTTTTCACTTCTTGTTTCTCATCCACCACGTGGGCTAAGAAGGCCTAGTATTCCTTGCGTAAATACTTTTGAACCTTGACGCAAGAGATGAATTGTAGATTTGCGCTAGGTTTGTCGCCATAAATGATGAGGGTTACGTTACTTGGCAGATTAAGGCGAACGACCTTTTCGTAACATAGGATATCGGTATAGAGAGGAATTAACCAATCCATGCTAATGATAACGTCGAAACTCCTTATTGTGACCGGTATTAGGTCGATTTGGAAAGAATAGTTGTTTAAAGTGAGGGTACATCCTACGTATATATTGTTAGTGCTCTCTGTCTTTCCATTTCCATTTATACGGTAAATGTTTCATTTAGTGATTAGGGCTTCTGTTTAAGTAAGTGTTTAAACTTATGGCTCACAAAACTTTCCCCCGCACCACTATCGAAAAGTATGCATGCATATGAATTATTGAGGAGAAACGTACCAGTAACCACGGTATGATCATTCATGGCCTCCTCATGTCCCATTACTAAAACCCTTCACACGCATCTGTCATTCCTTGCTTTTGGACACTCCCTTTTGAAATGCCCCGTTTCACCACATTCGTAGCAAGCCTGGCTTACCCCGGCATTAGCGGCTTGGGTGGTTTTTTGTGTCGGCGCCTTACAGAAACGGGCGATGTGCCCTTTCCTGTTGCAATTATTGCAGTGCTTCTCTCGGCAAGCTCCATAGTGATGGAAGTTGCACTTGTTGCATTTTGGGAGAGTCCCAACATATTGTTTGGTGGGTGCTGGCATAGTTTGTTGTTTCTTTGCGGGCTCTTGTGTATCCTGGCCCTTATTCTTCTTCCAGAATTTTCTCGTATTGTCACTCCCTTTTTTTTGCTCGGGGATGGGGGCCATTATGCCTTGGCGAACTCCATAATCGATGAGTCTTTAGGCCAAGTGTTTGGCACTGTCAAAAATGGTCGGGTTTGAAGCTATCACCATTCCTTGAATCTAGGGGGATAGTCCCCCAGATGAATCGTTCCACCTTTTTGCCTTCTGGGGTGATCATCCCGGGACATAGTACTGCTAGATCGTTGAATCTGGCAATATAAACTGTGATGTCGAAGCCTGTCATTGTGAGGTTCCAAAGCTCCTATTCCAGCTTCTGTACTTCGCCCCTTTGGAAATATGCCGATATCATGATCCTTAAGTCCTCCCAGCTCATCGAGTTAGCCACCGGGAAGGTCACTTTTGATTTTTCGTGGCCATTCCACCAGGCCAGGGCCCCCGTCAATGAAAGTGCAGGCTGCAAATTTGACTTTGTTTTCTTCTATGCATGCACAGATTTCGAACACTAACTATGTTTTCTTGAATCAGCATGTCAGGGCAATAACACATCCGCTCCCATTAAAGGGTTTGGGTTTGCCATTTGTGAAGTCCTAGTAGGATCATTCCATTCGGCGTCCCTAGATTTCTCCATGGTTAGAGTTATTGGTACCGTTTCCCGCCCCACTGGTATCATTTGTGCTGATTTGTGCCATGGTGGCTGCCACAACGGCTGTTACAGCAACTTTAAAAACGGTTGTATCCATTGGTGGGGGTGCTTGCGGTGGTGGTGGAGCTGTTGGTGTGTTGTTTTTTTGCCTGTTTGGCTTCCATGGTGGCATACTACTTCCATAAGATTTAAAGGTGGAATTATGGTAAGTCTTTGATAATGGTCATGAATCGAGTATTATCGAAATAGAGTGTCTTAACTATATGTTTGGTTAGTTTGATTGTACAATAATAACTGTATAAAAGACACATAAAGAGTCTAGTTGTATGCTTCTATAGTGCCATAAAATACTCCTATAATATTTTAAACTTTATGTTCAGTTCTAGAGTTTCCTTGTATGGGGTGTTGGTAAGCTTTAGACTCGTTGTTCACCACGACCATTCCCAATGTTAGTCATATCTCACAAAAATATAGTTGATCAGGTTATATTTATCCCAAATATGATTACATAACAATCTAGGCTTAATCGTAGTGTTCAACTTATCTTTTTTACTTTTGTATTGTTCCTGTTGTGACACTGTTCTAGTATCTATGCATGTACGTATACTTTTATAAAAATATTATTATATTTTAAAAAGTATATTTCTTGGTCAGAGTCTTTTAGCCCATTGTATTTATAGTCGTGTATCTTACGTGGTTTGATATACTTAGTTCACTATAAATAATGCTATGATACCAATCTGACACACCCCCAAACCGAGAACGGCGGAAAAGTATGGGGTGGATGACTTCATGTACAGTATCATAATAATTGAATAAGAGTAATCAAAGCCATACAAGCATTATATTGATAATTTATAGGTTTATATTGTATTCGAACCCTTGTTTGTTTGATGCCAAATACATATGACAAAAAATATATGACGTGACGCTGCTACGCCCCATCTTCAAAAACCTTTTTGGGTACATGTTTACTAATTTCCTGAGAATAAAATTAGTTTTGAAAAAATGTCAACAATTAAGTTTGTGAGTTCATAAGCATTTTTTTTGAGAAAAATATGCCATTTTTCATTGTGAAATGATAGAGTGTACTTCCAGAAAATCCAATATTTTCTTTTAAATGAAATGTAGTCTTAGATACCCTAAGACCGATATGTATAAGTATTGTACTGGAAAGTAGTATAGTGTTGTTTTATTATCATTAAAATAAAACTGATTGAAAATAGTGTGAGTTAGCCCCGTAAACCAAATGTATTGTTAATACCCCCATGTGAGTTATTATAAGCTTTCTAGCGACTAGTTGGCTTGTTACGACGTTCTTCAGATTAGGCGTCGGAATTTTTGACATTTGTCACCCCAGACCTGCCAGTGTAACTGTAGCTAATAGTTTAGGTGGGGGATTGTCAGTCACGTATAGATCTATACACAAGTGGGACGCTCTCTTACCGAGACTTTCATTATAATTCAGGAACTTTAGTATGTACTCTAGTAGGTATGGTGAATGTATGTCTCACAAAATTGTATTAATCGGTTTATGTCTAGTGTAGTGAAAACCCATTTTTTTCTTGTAAATGAAAGTATTGCCCTTCCAATAGTGGTTACGTAGTGTAAAAATAATTATACATTTAAATAATTATTTCTTTGTCCTAAAAGGGAAAATAGAGTGTATGCCCCATAAACTATGCTTATCATAGTTTACTAGTGTAAAAATAATTATACCTTTAAATAATTATTTCTCTGTCCTAAAAGGGAAAATAGAGTGTATGTCCCATAAACTATGCTTATCATAATTTATAAAAATATGTCGTAGAAATGAATAATCCATTGTATGTGCCATTATCATTTACCATGATAAAAATAATATGGATTGAAATAATTATATATGTATTTTTTATATAATTATATACTTTTGCTCAAACATGTTATAAAAGGGGTAATGTCTAGTAAATTATTTTTATATAGTTTATTATCGTAATCAAATTTGTACCCATTATATATATATAATATATATATATATATATATATATATATATATATATATATATATATATATATATATATATATATAGGAATGACATAGCGTGTTTGTACTCGTTTTTCCTAACTTTGTGTTTTTAGCAAAACTTTGTATGTAAAAGTTCGCAAGTCTGGAGGTAAGTTGTTTCATGAGTTTAGCATTTTTGTACAAAAGGTAATAAAAACTTATTTAACTATTTTGTATTTTAACACGTGTTCTCTTGTGTTTTACTTGTATCCCCACTCCCCCCCCCCCCCCTCGGCAAAAAAAAACATAGAAAATCTCGAAAATTGTAGGGGTATGAACTCACATTGAGTGTGCTCGTGGTTGGATAAAAATGTGACGGTGATGTAATGTGTGTAAATTAGATAAATTATCAAGAAAGTGTTTGTAAAAACACTAGATTAATAAGGAAACTTACAATAATTCTTAAGAATTAACTTGAAAATAGTTTCCTGGGAATGTTTTGATGAAGTTTCATCGGAGAAAATGTGTGATGTTTGAATTCGTTTCTTTGAGAGGAAATGTAAGAAGTTTTAAGATGTAAGTGGGCATTTTACCTCATTGATAAAGGATCCACCAATCACGTTCAAGCACCACCGAAGTCACTTAGTGATTTCAGTCTAAGCCCCAACCGAGAACACCTTTATGGCATCGAAATCACCTGATGATTCCGTTCCAAGTACCACCAAAATCTAAGTGTTTTCGGTCCTGTACCACCAAAATCTCAATGATTTCGGTTCTTAACCAACGAAGTCTTGATACCAAAATCTAAGTGTTTTCAGTCCTGTACCACCAAAATCTCAATGATTTCGGTTCTTAACCAACGAAGTCTCAAGATTTTCGGTCCTAAACCGAAAAACCTTAAACACAAGGTATAAAAATTTTGATTTATGTCCTAACCCGTTGACTTGTTTGACTTTCATTGACTTGTTTGACTTTTGTTGACACAGAATAGCCGGTTGTCACAAATAGTCCGTGTTTCATTTTTGGTTTGTTCCAAAATAATAGTCTATTTCTAAAAATAAATATTATTTTTACCAAAATACTCTTATTATTAGTTAAATTATCATAGAATTAAATATAACTACTATGAAATTAAATGCAACAAAATTGTATAATTGTCATTTCATTTAATAAAGCTAGTGGTAATTAATATTTCCTTTATTTGTATGTGTGTGTTTTTTTTTTTGAACAATAATTTTGGAACGGATGAAATATATAATCAGTCACTTTTTTTTTTAATCTTAGACAACATTTAATAAGGCAATATACATCATATAGTATTTTGCATAATCACATGGAGGCATTTTAACTAAAAGAACTAAGCAGAAGCTGAATCAACAATGTTTAAAATATGATGAATATCCGGATGTTGAGTATGATAAATTACAATCAACAAAAGAAATGGTTAAGTTATATATCCATCTCTTATAAAAGAGATGGTTCAAATCAATATAGTTCAAGATAAATTATCTATCTTGAATTATATTCATTTGAAACTCCTACATTTTCAACTTATGCTAATTAAATACATAATTAATTGAAATATTTTGTCTATATAAGAATATTATTTCATATTTGATTACTCACATTGAAATAAAATTTTTGAATGATGAAATATGTTTGGAATACCTAAGGAGGATATATGATAGTAAACATTTGAAAGCCTAAAAGGTATTTGGGTGATTTTCTTAGTTTCATATCATATTTAATTATTTATATATTTTTTGTTCTATTTCTTTAGATTTAAAGAAAATATTTATGGTTGTACACTTGGAGCCAAAATAAAATAAAATGATTTTTTTTAATTTTTTTTGTTACAATTAGTTAAAGATGCATGTTCTTAGTTTGCAAAATCCTATATTTTTTTGTTAACATGGGTTCTATCATCGGGTATGTAACTAATATAATTAAAAAAATATAATTATACTATTGATGAATATTTTACTTGAATATATATGTTTCATCTTAATAGAAACAAAAAAAATGTTTAATAGTAAGATGAAAATATCAAAAGTATGTTTATTGATATTTAGTATTATATTTCTTTGAATTAAAAACATGGCTAAAAATAGCTAGGCCTCTAAATAGTTTAAATTGATTTAATAACCCTAAAATGAATGAAATTTGGTTTGCTTTAATAAATTTGATTTGATGTTGAACTAATTTTTCTATTTTTTTTTCATTTGTTTCAAACATTTTCACACACTTATGAATTTACTTTGTCATACCTACAAAATATACATAAAAATGAACAACCAAGGACGACACAGCTGACCACCATAATCAGTAAAAAAAATTTACAACATGATGAGGTGTTCAACTTTAGTGTAAACATGAAAATATATATATATATATATATATATATATATATATATATATATATATATATATATATATATATATATAAGGAGATTTTAACAAAAAACACAAATAACATGATCTTAAACTTAAATAATAGTGTATAACAAAATAACATAATAGATCCATATGTTAACAACTTACAATCATGAAAGTGTAACACCTAAGAAGAACCCAATTGTTTCTTAAGTATCTTTATATATTTATAATCCTTATCTTTACAAATCTTATAATAGATTTTGTCCAAATCAATATGATTCAAGATAAGTATTATATCTTAAACAATATTCATTTGAAACTCCTAACTCTTCAACTTTCTGCTAATTAACTATAACATTAATATATTTTAATACTAAACTCTTCAATTTTCAACTAATTAACCACTACAACTCAATTTTTTGAACTTATGGTATAAAGTTAGTACTTAATTCTAGTCTATCTTCTTAACAAAAAAATTTATATGTATCCATTTATATCGTCCGTAAATGTATATTAACCTTATTTTAGATCATGAATGATACATGTATATTTGATTTAGTACAATAATATATTATACATTTGGTTTGATTAATTATTAATTGATTTTTTAAGAACAATAATCATTGAAATTAGTGATTGTCAAAGAGTCGAGAGTTTATAGTTGATATGTAACAAAAGTTCTAAATAACGTAAGGCGTAACTTGGCGGCAATGTTAAGCCTCAAGTTTTTTCGAGCCTTAGCGAGTCATGATGTTTGTAAGGCGTGACTTAAGGCGGAAATTTTCTATATAATTAATATTTTATATGTATTTTCAACTATTATTCATTTTTATATACATATATGAGTTAAGACGGCGTTTTG